>NC_060127.1:97534745-100145283 GCF_021461395.2 Schistocerca americana | reverse complement strand
AATTCCACTTTAATTTGGACGGGTTCGTCAATAAGCAAAACTGGCGCATTTGGGGGACTGAGATTCGGCATTTCGCGACCGAGAAGTCTCTTCGCACACATCGGGTGTCTGCGTGGTGTGCAGTGTCCAGTCACGGAATAACCGGAATTATATTCTTCTATGGCATGGTGACTACCGAACGGCATGTGAATGCTTTCGAAGATGATTACATCCCCATTTTCCAAAGTGAAACTGATTTCAATAAGACGGAGCTCGACCACATTGAGCGCATTCTGGCTCTGGGGTATCCACAGGCCACTGGCACAGGCCTCGATTGGTCTCCATATTCTCCGGATCTGAACACATGCGACTGCTTTTTGTGGGACTACATTGAAGACAAGCCCCAAAGCCATCTCTGATTTGTAAACAGCCATTCAGGACGCCATCGACAGCATCGGTGTCCCGACAGTTCAGTGGGTCATGCACAATTTCGCTATTCGTCTGCGCTACATCATCGCCAATGATGGCAGGCGTACGGAACATGTCATAACCCAAATACGAATATCTGTAGTGACGTTTACATGTTGAATAAAGCGTGTACACGCCGTAGTATGTAACTAATTAACGCGTTTTTTCATTGAGTTCAATAATTGTCAGCCTGTAACTGCCACACTGAGTAAAATGATACGTCTTATTATACATAATTGTTTAACTTTAATTATTTTGGTTGAGTTGGTACCTGTGCTCATAATTGGCCATGTTTGTCCGCTCGGTTTGTTTTTGGTGTAAGCTCTTAGGCCTTCCCATGTGTGATATTCTGAACTGTAGATTTAAAGTTTTAATTGTTGACTGAAATGAAGCCCTTCTGTGGGAGTTCGATGTAATTCGGTTACAAGTTATTACGAACTGTATCGCATTCACCATATCTAATTGTCATATCTGTGTCTCATGGATTGTATTATTCATGAGTTTGTTTCGTAATTTTGCAACACTGCATTTTACTTCTACTTTACTTCAGATGGGCCCTGTTGATGTAAACATTTTGTATTCGGCTTTGGTCATGGTTAATTTTGATAACTTTAATTGATTTTTCTAATGATGTTTGAAGCGTAAATTATGCAAATGCGTGATATGAGAAACTATAGGCAACATGGACATCCAAATAATCTATAACAGAAACTATTCGTTTTAATCACGTCTTGCACGTTGTTTCTGGAGCCTTGTACTAAAGTCACTCAAAAAGAAATGCACACTACTTTTGTAAAAATACAGTTTTCATTCTGTACGTGTGAAAGTTTTACAGTGTGTAGATACAACCTTCCCGCTTGTTATCAAACTTAACTCAACCTGTTCCCGTGAGTGGCGCCGTCACAGCATGTCTTCAAGATGGCTGCTACACTTGACGTTCGTCAGAAGCAACGTGCTGTCATAGAATTCCTGTGCTGTGAAAACGAGACAGTGGGAAACACCCACAAGAGGTTGAAAAAGGTGTATGGAGATGCTGCTGTCGATCGCAGTACAGTTAGTTGGTGGGCAAGCAGGTTACGTCATGAAAGTGGGCACGGAAATATTGAGGATTGTCCCCGCAGCGGCAGGCCTCGTACTGCACACACTCCAGACAATGTGCAGAGAGTTAAGGAATTGGTGACTGCTGACGGACGCATCACAGTGAACGAATTGTCACGCTATGTTGGGATAGGGGAAGGAACTTTTTGCAGAATACTGAAAGTTTTGGCGTTAAAAAAGGTTTGTGCCAGGTGGATTCCCAGGATGGTGACAGTGGCTCACAAAGAAACAAGAAAAACGGTATGCAGCGAACTTTTGAAACAGTACGAGAATGGTGGATATGAATTTCTTGGAGGAATTGTGACAGGTGATGAAACGTGGCTCCATCATTTTTCACCAGAGACGAAGAGGCAATCAATGGAGTGGTATCATGCAAATTCACCCAAGGAAAAAAAAATTCAAAACCACACCTTCTGCTGTAAAAGTAACTGCTACGGTGTTTTTCGACCCCGAAGGACTCTTGCTTGTGGACATCATGCCAAGTGGAACCACCATAAATTCTGACGCATATGCGACGACACTGAAGAAACTTCAAGCTCGACTGAGTCGTGTTCGACCACATCGGCAGAAGCAGGATGTTTTGCTGTTGCACGACAATGCACGGCCAAATGTCAGTCAAAAAACCATGGAAGCGATCACAAAACTCGAATGGACAACACTGAAACACCCGCCTTACAGTCCTGACCTGGCCCCATGTGACTATCATCTCTTTGAGAAACTGAAAGAATCTCTTCGTGGCACAAGGTTTGAAGATGATGACTCCCTTGTGCACGCTGCTAAACAGTGGCCCCAACAGGTTGGTCCAGAATTTTACCGTGCGGGTATACAGGCGCTGGTTCCAAGATGGCGTAAGGCAGTTGAGACGGATGGAAATTATGTGGAGAAATGAAAATATTGTTCCTAAAGGATGTATCTACACGCTGTAAAACTTTCAAACATGTAGAATAAAATCAAAATATCCACGGGTGTGCTGCCGGTCTATAGTGTCCAACGGGCACAATATTTCGGCGATCATACATGTCGCCATCATCAGGTGAACTGACGGACTGAGCTCCTGTGAACATGCCGGCACGGAGATCCGTACGCTCTGGCTGCTCAGAGGGAGCTGGGTTCGGTCGCGGCGGCGGCCGATTTAAATACCCTCCGCCCGCGGCACGCTCCCTCCGCCGTCCGCGCCCCGCGCCACGGTCGCGCGGTGGAACAGATTGCGACGGCGTCTGAGATGACGTCGGTGTGATGGCTCTGTCCGCCGTGGTCGTCACAACTATACGTTTGCTCGATTTACTCTTGATTAATCCAATCGCTGGTTCCCAAGCCTTGCTAAGATTATAGCCACAGTCACGGTTTATGAGGTCGTCATTGGTGCGAATTTCGATGGCCTCTCTAACAACGCTGTCCCAGTATCTCGACGTCTGTACCAGAATCCTCGTGCGGTCATACTCCATGGCGTGATTTTCCGACAAACAATGTTCAGCGACCGCCGATTTGCTCGGATACATCAGTCGAGTGTGCCTCTGGTGTTCACGGCATCGATCCTCGACGGTACGCATCGTCTGACCAATATACGACTTGCCACATTGACATGGAATCTGGTACACGCCGGCCTTCCTCAAACCGAGGTCATCTTTGGCGCTCCCCACCAGTGCACGAGTTTTATTTGGAGGACAAAACACAGTTCGGACCCGGTGTTTCTTCAGAATGCGGGCGATTTTCCCCGAGAGTGCGCCTGTGTATGGAATAAATGCAGTGCCTACCTCCTCCCTCGTGACTTCATCCATCTCAACAGGTTGTGCTGCAGTGGTTGGGCGGAGAGCACGTTGAATCTGCCACTCTGAGTACCCATTTTTTCTCGAAATACAGTTCTCAGGGTATTTAAATCGGCCGCCGCCGCGACCGAACCCAGTTCCCTCTGAGCAGCCATAGCGTACGGATCTCCGTGCCGGCACGTTCACAGGAGCTCAGTCCGTCAGTTCACCTGATGATGGCGACATGTGTGATCGCCGAAATATTGTGCCCGTTGGACACTATAGACCGGCAGCACACCTGTGGATATTTTGATTATCAAATACGCCGGGAGAAACTCAAGAATCACATGTAGAATAAAAGATGGATTTTAAAAAAAGTGTGCATTTCTTTTGGAGTGACCCTCGTACCATACAGTTCAAGACTGTAAACCAAAAAAATTGTAATCACATTCCTTATTTGGCACAAATAGTTCTTCAGTGCTAAGCGCCTTCTCTCACCTATTTAGATTATTCATTTGAAGCTTAAAAAGTTCGTTGAACTGCGTTGTCATTCTCTGGAGTGCCACTGAAGTCGATATTCGATGGTTAACAGTATGGTAACTTGTTTTTTCTGGTCTTTAAGAAAATGACTTTAAGTAATTATTTGCGCTACCGATTATTACTTGGTCTTACTCGTTACGTGTACTGTATTCGCATTTCTTACCCCTTACTGGATCGTGTTGTCTGTTTAAAATTGTTTTTACTCTCTGGCCCAGCTACTTACCACTTGCATTTACTTGCAAGCAGTCCATTAGGTGACGATAAGAGTGCCCGTTATCGAACTTGGAATGTTGAGAGCGGAGGATTAATAAAATTATATCAACTCTGAAAGTAACTAGGTAATTTTCCTTTATCGGGACACGCCGATATCGTGAATTACATACGTGTAATGATGAAAATAATCTTATCGGATGATCAGCTGAATCGCAACGCTTCAATGAGTTTCCTACCCATCATCTTCGCTTGAAGATGACGGGAACGAAAGTCTCTGAAACGTTGCGACAGGATGACGCCACCACTTGGCTGATCACCCGAGAAGATTTCGTCACTGGAAAAACCAGCAGTCAGAAATGCGCTGAAGAGCCAATGTAACTGGTACACATGGCTGATATTGTGTAGGGCCTCCGTGAGCCCGCAGAAGAGCCGCAACACGACGTGGCATTGACTCGACTAATGTCTGAAGTAGTGCTGGAGGGAACTGACACCATGAAACCTGGAGGGCTGTCCATAAATCCGTAAGAGTACGAAGGGGTGGAGATCTCTTCTGAACAGCACGTTGCAAGACATCCCAGATATGCTCAATAATGTCCATGTATGGAGAGTGTGTTCCTGGAGACACTCTGTCGCAATTCTCGTCGTGTGGGGTGTCGCGTTGTCCTGCTGGAATTCCCCAAGTCCGTCGGAATGCACAATGGACATCCATAGATGCAGGTGGTCAGACCGGATGCTTACGTACGTGTCAACAGTCAGAATCGTATCGTGTCAGGGAGCCCATATCACTCCAGGTGCACACACCACACACCATTACAGAGCCTCCACCATCTTCAACAGTTCCCTGCTTACATGCAGGGTCCATGGATTCATTAGGTTACCTCCATACCCGTACACGTCCATCTGCTCGATTCAATTTCGAATGAGACTCGTCCGACCAGGCAACTTGTTTCCTGCCATCAACAGTGCATTGTCGGTGTTGACAGGCCCAGGTAAGGCATAAAGCTTTGTGTCGTGCAGTCATCAACGCTACACGATTGGGCCTTGGGCTCCGATTGGACGATTCTCTTCAGTGGTCGCGTTTCTTGCAGGAACTTTTTCCTGCCGCAGGGATGTCGGAGATTTGATGTTTTACCGAATTCCTGATGTTCACGGTACATTCGTGAACTGGTCGTACGGGAAAATCTCCACTTCATCGCTGCCTCGGAGATGCTGTGTCCGATCGGTCGCGCACCGCATATAACGCCACGTTCAAACTCACTTAAATCTTGATAACCTGCCGTTGTAGCAGCAGTAACCGATCTAACTACTGCGCCAGACACTTGTTGTCTGACATAGGCGTTGCCGACCGCAGTGCCGTATTCTGCATGTTTAGATATCTCTGTATTTGATTATGCATGCCTATACCTGTTACAGTGGCGCTCCAGTGTACACATTTGCAGTCTGGAAAATTCTGAATAGGTTGCTGCGAATAAAGCCATTGATTGCATTCATGTTGTCTTTTTTATTAATTACACGTTTCGGACATTGCCATCATCAGATATCTTGGAAGATCATGTTGTACATAGATACAAAAATTGCCTGTTGTAGTGCTAACGAACATAAGCAGATGTAAGTTTTGTACAGCAGCATGTAACTTTTGTATCCATGTGCAACATGATGTTCGACGGTATTTCATGACAGCAATGTCCGAAACGCATAAAACTGAAATAATAAAGTCAAAAAATGATTCAAATGGCTCTGAGCACTATGGGACTTAGCATCTGTGGTCATCAGTACCCTAGAACTTAGAACTACTTAAACCTAACAAACCTAAGGACATCACACACATCCATGCCCGAGGCAGGATTCGAACCTGCGACCGTAGCGGTCACGCGGTTCCAGACTGAAGCGCCTAGAACCGCACGGCCACACCGGCCGGCTAATAAGGCCAACTTACATCCATTCAATGACTCTATCCCCAGCGACCTATTCAGCATTTAGCACACTACACATATTATTCACCACGGTCGCTTACCACCTCCATGACTTCCTATCGCAATTACGTTAATCGTGAATTACGTCAAAAGTAAAGTACTGGAATTCCAGTACGTGCGGAGAAGGATGACCTTGCGCAGCTAAAAATAACTCTCTGCAGACAAGGCTGTGAAACGGGACCCGTGAAGGTGGGGCTTTGTTCGGTAACCGCGTCGCTACGGAAGGCCGAGCATAATTTTGCTGTTGTTGTGTTGCGTTGACAACCCTTTTCCGCTCCTCACCCCCTCCCCAGCGGAAAAGGCGTCGCAGGTTGCCGGGCGTGTCTCTGAAATTTCTTGAATGTCACGCCAGGCACTGTTAATGTCAAGTCTGAACTCCGAAGTCCACGACAGAATACGGACACCCATTTTCCGCTTCGTTCTTAGAACTGCGAACGCTTCTCTGAAGGTTTTTGCCGGATTATACATGGCGAAAGAGCCAGATTACTTGCAGGAATAACAGTAGCTTCAGTGGCGAGATGCCGGCTACTTATGAAGAATCTGCCTTTAGAGGAAGACAGCTGCCTTACGTCTACATTTCTCAGTGACGTTGATATTTGATAAAAATTTGTTAATAACAGTCAAGATTTATTAAGAAAAAATATTTATTAAATATTTCTGAAAAGTACTGATACCATATAGCACAAGAGATGTATTTCACTGTAAAACTACAAGTATGTAAACTGAAGGAGATCACTGTTGTTAGCTTCAGCGGAAGATTCCGCGGTATCGGCGGCGACGAGCGAACATGTGTACCGGGCCAGAATTCGAATCAGGGATCACTCGTTTACTACGCGGGTGCATCAACTACTGTGCCATCTGGTACACAGAGTTATCGCCTCTGCGGCCAATCGACATTCCCATCGAGCACCACCTATCTGCAATCCTGCAGTTCGCTACTCTGACAGAACATCGGAGGTATTTTTGCATCCTGACTGAAGAAGGCGAATCCATTGCCAAGCTCGACGTATCAACTATATGTCTCGACCAATTATTCGGGCTTGGCATTAGCTATTTGTCCGCCCCCGGTAGCTGAACGGTTAGCGTGACGGATTGTAAATCCTCTAGGTCCGGGTTCGATTCCCGGCTGGGTCGGGGAATTTTCTCCGCCCAAGGACTGGGTGTTGTGCTGTCCTCATAATCATCGTATCATCCTCATCGACTGTAGGTCGCCGAAGTGGTGTCAAATTGAAAGACCAGCACCCAGCGAACGGCCTACCCGACGGGGGCCCTAGCCATACGATTAAATAAATAATTAAATACACTCCTGGAAATGGAAAAAAGAACACATTGACACCGGTGTGTCAGACCCACCATACTTGCTCCGGACACTGCGAGAGGGCTGTACAAGCAATGATCACACGCACGGCACAGCGGACACACCAGGAACCGCGGTGTTGGCCGTCGAATGGCGCTAGCTGCGCAGCATTTGTGCACCGCCGCCGTCAGTGTCAGCCAGTTTGCCGTGGCATACGGAGCTCCATCGCAGTCTTTAACACTGGTAGCATGCCGCGACAGCGTGGACGTGAACCGTATGTGCAGTTGACGGACTTTGAGCGAGGGCGTATAGTGGGCATGCGGGAGCCCGGGTGGACGTACCGCCGAATTGCTCAACACGTGGGGCGTGAGGTCTCCACAGTACATCGATGTTGTCGCCAGTGGTCGGCGGAAGGTGCACGTGCCCGTCGACCAGGGACCGGACCGCAGCGACGCACGGATGCACGTCAAGACCGTAGGATCCTACGCAGTGCCGTAGGGGACCGCACCGCCACTTCCCAGCAAGTTAGGGACACTGTTGCTCCTGGGGTATCGGCGAGGACCATTCGCAACCGTCTCCATGAAGCTGGGCTACGGTCCCGCACACCGTTAGGCCGTCTTCCGCTCACGCCCCAACATCGTGCAGCCCGCCTCCAGTGGTGTCGCGACAGGCGTGAATGGAGGGACGAATGGAGACGTGTCGTCTTCAGCGATGAGAGTCGCTTCTGCCTTGGTGCCAATGATGGTCGTATGCGTGTTTGGCGCCGTGCAGGTGAGCGCCACAATCAGGACTGCATACGACCGAGGCACACAGGGCCAACACCCGGCATCATGGTGTGGGGAGCGATCTCCTACACTGGCCGTACACCACTGGTGATCGTCGAGGGGACACTGAATAGTGCACGGTACATCCAAACCGTCATCGAACCCATCGTTCTACCATTCCTAGACCGGCAAGGGAACTTGCTGTTCCAACAGGACAATGCACGTCCGCATGTATCCCGTGCCACCCAACGTGCTCTAGAAGGTGTAAGTCAACTACCCTGGCCAGCAAGATCTCCGGATCTGTCCTCCATTGAGCATGTTTGGGACTGGATGAAGCGTCGTCTCACGTGGTCTGCACGTCCAGCACGAACGCTGGTCCAACTGAGGCGCCAGGTGGAAATGGCATGGCAAGCCGTTCCACAGGACTGCATCCAGCATCTCTACGATCGTCTCCATGGGAGAATAGCAGCCTGCATTGCTGCGAAAGGTGGATATACACTGTACTAGTGCCGACATTGTGCATGCTCTGTTGCCTGTGTCTATGTGCCTGTGGTTCTGTCAGTGTGATCATGTGATGTATCTGACCCCAGGAATGTGTCAATAAAGTTTCCCCTTCCTGGGACAATGAATTCACGGTGTTCTTATTTCAATTTCCAGGAGTGTAAATTAGCTATTTATGGAAACAGCTGGTGTTTGCCACAAACAGGTGGCGTGTAGCCGAGCTGTCACAGACATCATCATGAACAAGTTGCGGCAGGCCATTGCGATGAGCCCCACGCAATCAGTATGTACACCGGCCAGGGAATTGGAAATGCCACGATCGGGAATGCACAAAGCCTTGCATACGAGATTGGATCTTTATGCTTGCAGGGTGCAGCTGCTTAAGGCTCTATAGACTACGGAGAAAGCTCAGCGGGGAAAGTTTGTGTTGGACAAGCTAGCCAAGACTGACTGAAACAGTAATTTTTTGCCGAAAGTTTTTCTCCGACAACTCAACTTTTCGTGTATCTGGCGATATGACTCGTCATAACGTTGTTATGGCAATAGAAGACAGCTAAAGGCAAGCTTCTAATGGTGATTTTTTTATGTTTTAAATTATTATTTACTTTTATATTATTCTGGCTTTTAAAATGTTTGAACTCAAATGCAAATCTGAATCATATTATAATGATCTCTGGCTAATAGAATCTTCAATTAAATCAAGAAAAATTACGTACTTGAAAAATCATGTAAAATATTTTTCAAATATTGTAATTGGAATTTAATTACCACCATCATGATTCATATTTTTTAGCCAGGCTCCTCTACTGGGGTTTTCTGTTGGCGAATATAATTTTGGGACGTGATTTACGCCTAAAAGCTATCGGACTTCGTTTTGTGAAAAGTGAAACTTTAAATGCAGGTTCTATTCTGAAAGCAAACCAAACGTATTACACTGATTGGTGCCGTTAATACGCGATCATTCAGTAACAGACATCCCCACCCAAAGTAAGCCACGTTTAATTATCAAATTCATGAAAAAAGCTGAGGAAAAAAGGTATGATTAGTCGTAATAACAAACAAAATGAAATTAAATAGATATTATTATGCAAAATGAGGACAAATAACAAAACCTCTACATAACATTGACCAACCAACAATTTTTTTTTTACTGTACCAACAATGGCTGACCAGGAAGAGAGAGAACAAAAGGTTGCGAGTCCTTGTTCGCTTAATTTAAATAAATAATGTGATTACAGAAATATTACTTTCGTTGTAATCACAGTGTCTTTTTTTTTTTCAGCGATAAGATCGTCTCAGCGCTACTGTGCGAAAACACACAGTCACGAAATCCGCTAACACTTGGGGGAACATTATAAGCTGAAGCGTCAGATTCCGCACTCAAGGAAAATCACTCACGCAGGAGGATAGTACTGACATGCTATCGGTTTACTATCTCACGGATTCTCGTATGAACGCACAGAAATATGCACCCATGGCGTTGAGAAGCAACTGAAAGAGTCAGAAACACGTAAGTCGCCATTTCCGGGTGGTACCTCAGTCCAGTTTTGCAGACAACGCTCATCGGCATTTGCCCCTTACTTAGCTTTCGGCTATTGCGAATCGCGCGACATGTGCAAAGTCCCAAGCAACTGGTTTTGTGTCGTCTCGTTGCCACTGTAGGCTTGTACCATGGGAAGCAAGAACAGGATGTTGTTAGGTGGCCGGTATCCTCTTTGTATAACACAACTGCACACGTGTATTAACTGGATTCTTTATTCATAAGAATAAGAAATTACTTAACTTAAGCTAGTTGTTGTGGTATAAGCTCTTCCGCAATCGTTCACGTTAGCTTCACTGCTGCTGACGTACAAGTCTGCTATGTACACTACTGTGGTCGCTGTGTGCTGCCTGCGACTGGCTGCGGCTGGGCTGTGACTGATGACTCGGTGACTCACTGAGTGACGGACTGGAACTGACTGGGCCTTCTGGTCTGTGGCGGCGATCTAAATACTGGCGGCTGGGAGGGCGTTGGCGGCGCGTTTCTTGCGAGTGTGTCTTTGGCCTCTATCGATCTTCTCGCAACCTCTTTGCCACCTGGTGTGCTGGCGACAGCTTACGCCAGCACAACTGGAAAGAAACACAGATGATGCATATATGCAATGAAGGGTAATAGAACAGATCCACAAAATTACACTTCAATATCTTTAAGATTTATTTGCTGAAGAATTCTTAAAAATAATCTAAGTTAGAATATAATATATTTCATTGTGCCAGTAAAGCTTCTGTCCACAAAGTAGCACGGATTTAGCAAGGACCACTCATGCAAAGCTCAACTTGTCCTTTTCTCACATGATATACTGTGAACTATGGAAGGAGGATAACAGGCAGATTCCATTTTCCTAGATTTCCAGAAAGCATTTGACATGGTGCTCCACTGCAGGCTTCTAATAAAGATCCGAGCATAAGGAAAAGGTTCCCAGATATGTGAGTGGATCGAACACTTCTTAACCAGCAGACTCCAGTTTGTTGTTCTGGATAGCGAGTGTTCATCAGAGACAGGGTTATCATCTAGAGTTCCCCAGGGAAGTGTGACAGAACCACTCCTGTTCTCTATGTATCTAAAAGATCTGACTGATATGGTGAACAGTAATTTGCCAATTACACTGTAGTGTATGGAAAAATGTCGTTGAGTTATTGAAAGAGAATAGAGAATGACTTGGACAGAATTTCTGTACGGTGTGATGAAAGGTAGCTTGCTCTAATGTTGAATAATATTTTATTGCAGATGAGCAGCAAAGTGAATCTTGTAATTTTCGAATATTTTAAGATGGGTTGCTGAAAAGTAATGCCTTCAATTTTTTCATGCGAAGATTTCTTTTTAAATAAAAAACGATATTAATATTCTACATCTGTATTCTTCATGTATACATTATTTTTCTCGACTTTGTTACCTTGGCTACAAACACATTCGTCCCAATGAGAGACCATTTTGTTGATACCATGACTCCAGAATGTTTGACTTTGTTGACGGAGCCAGAACCTCAGGACTGCTTGCACCGCTTCATCACTATCAAAGTGGAGTCGCCGAATGTGTTCTTTAACTTTTGTAAACAAATCAAAATCTAATGTGCCGAAATCACGACTGTAGGGAGGATGATTGCTGACAGTGAACGCAAGGCGACCGATTGTTGAAAGTGTCGCAGCACTCGTGCGTCATCCGCCATTGTCATGCTGAAAGAGAGGGCACTCCATGTGTGAACGAATAGTAACTCGACTAAAACACTCTGTTTCTCACGCACAGACATAGCTACGTTACACAACGCCATGTTAGACGCTACAATTCGGAGCGCTCTAGTGGCAGAGGGCTGCAAATATGTAGATGTGAAAAATAATGAAGTAGAATATTAATAATGTTTGTTTTATTTAAAAAGCCTTTAACGTTATCACACAAAAATTTCGTAAGCGTTGCTTTTCAGAAGACCCACTATTAGCAGTGATGATGATGTTTGTTTTGTGGAGCGCTCAACCGCACGGTCATTATCAGCCCTGCAAAGACCCAGTTTTTACACTGTCCAATGTTTCGCCCAGTCCAAGCGAGCCACTGTCACGAATGATGATGATGAAATGATGAGGATAACACAAACACCCAGTTCCCGGGCAGAGAGCTTTACACAGAGAAGTCGGTGAAATATTTAGAGAAAACGGTGCAAAGCGATATGAAATGAACGAGCACGTAAAGTCAGGGTTGGTGGTAGGGAGGGAGAATGGTCGACTTCTGTTTGTAGGGAGAATTATTGGACACTGTAGCTCGTGCCGGAAGGAGACGATGTGTAGAAGACTTGTGCGACCAATTCTTTAATACTGTTCAAGTGTTTGGAATCCCTAGCAGCTAGGATTAAAGGAAGGCGTCGAAGCAATTCACGGACGTACTGCTAGATTTGTTACCACTAGGCTGCATCAACACGCGAGTAGCATGGAGATATTTCGTAGACTCAGACTGGAATCCATGGAGGGAAGAAGACGACTTTTTTCGCGAAACGCTATTGAGAAAAATTACAAAGCCAGCATTTCATGCTGACTACAGAACGATTCTATTGGTGCGAATGTACATTTCCCGCAAAGACCACGTAAGGAAGAGAAGAGTGTTGCGACGGGTTGTCGCAAATCGACTGGGTTTTAGACATGTGATAAATAACGTGGTTATTAGACGCTTAAAATATAAAAATTACACTGAAGTGCCAGAGAAACTGGTATAGGCATGCATATTCAAATACATATATGAAAGCAGGCAGAATACGACGGTGCGGTCGGCAGGTGTCTGGCGCAGTTGGGTCGGTTACTGCTGCTACAATGGCAGGTTATCAAGATTAAAGTGAGTCTGAACATTGTGTTACAGTCGGCCTACAAACGATGGAGCACAGCATCTCCGAGGTAGTGTTGAAGTGGGATATTACAGTACGATCATTTCACGATTGTTCCGTGAATATCAGGAGTCCAGTATAACATCAAACCTGCGACATCACTGCGGCCGGAAAAAGATCCTGCAAGAACGGGACCAACGGCGACTGAAGAGAATCGTTCAATGCGGCGGAAGGGCAGCAATTTGCAGCAGATTTCAATGCTGGGCCATGAACAAGTGTCCGCGTGCGAACCATTCAACGAGACATCATCGGCAACGACTTTCGGAGTCGAAGACCCACTCGTGTACCCTTGATAAGCGCACGATACAAAGCTTAACGCCTCGCTGGGGCCCATCAACACCGACCTTGGACTGTTGGTGACTGGAAACATGCTGCGTGGTTGGACGAGTCTCGTTTCAAATTGTATCGAGCGGATGGACTTGTACGACAACCTCATCAATCCATGTACCCTGCGTGTCTGTAGCGCACTGTTCAAGCTGGTGGAGGCTCTGCAATGGTGTGGGGCGTGCGCAGTTGGAGTGATATCGGATCCCTGATACGTCTAGATACGTCTCTGACAGGTGACACATACGTAAGCATCCTGTCTGATCGCCTGCATTCATTCATGTCCATTGTGCATTACGACGGACTTGGGGAATTCCAACAGGACAATGCGACACCCCACACGCTCGGAATCACTACAGAGTGACTCCAGGAACACACTTCTGAATTTAAACACTTCCGCCGGCCACCAAACACCCCAGACATGAACATTATTGAGCGTATCTGGGATGTCTTGCAATGTGCTGTTGAATCGAGATCTCCACTCCTCGTACTGTTACGGATTTATGGCCAGTCCAGCAGGGTTGATGGTGTCA
Source organism: Schistocerca americana (assembly GCF_021461395.2). NCBI lineage: Eukaryota > Metazoa > Arthropoda > Insecta > Orthoptera > Acrididae > Schistocerca > Schistocerca americana. Next base: position 100,131,445 of record NC_060127.1, on the reverse strand, counting down.
ATTCCCCCAGCACTACTTCAGACATTAGTCTAGTCCACGCCACGTCGTGTTGCGGCAATTCTGGTTGGTTCAAATGGTTCTGAGCACAATGGGACTTAACATCTGAGGTCATCAGTCCCCTAGAACTTAGAACTAGTTAAACCTAACTAACCTAAGGACATCACACACATCCATGCCCGAGGCAGGATTCGAACCTGCGACCGTAGCGGTCGCGGCAATTCTGCGTGCTTAGGAGGGCCCTACACGATAGTAGACAGGTGTACTAGTTTCTTTGGCTCTTCAGTGTGTTACGGACATAAATACTTTAATGTAATTATTCCTTTCATCGATAAAAAAATTTTACTACGACATGTAGTTACGAGGTGTACGACTGCTTTTTCTACAGCTTGTCGTGGCTGATAACTGCATGTCAGTAACTTCAAGAAGGCGTGCGTGTTATAAGAGTTTCACCACGAGGTGAGTGGAACTTTGTTCAATTTGTAGTGCACTGCGCCACCACAACTTGTGCTGAAAAAAATGGTTCAAATGGCTCTGAGCACTATGGGACTTAACTGCTGTGGTCATCAGTCCCCTAGAACTTAGAACTACTTAAACCTAACTAACCTAAGGACATCACACACATCCATGCCCGAGGCAGGATTCGAACCTGCGACCGTAGCGGTCACGCGGTTCAAGACTGTAGCGCCTAGAACCGCACGGCCACTCCGGCCGGCCACCTGTGCTGAAATAGACTCTCTTTGGTGATACAACTAGAAGCACTATTCAGTTGAAATTCGTTCTCGTAGCTCTGTTCGTTCAATAGAAACTTTCCCATAGTACTGTTCAAAGCTGAAGAACGTAAGACTCGCAGATTAACCTGAGGAGTTTGTGTCGACGCCGGACACGTTCCTCTCCACGCTGCTTCCTGTGGACTAGGCGGTGACTAGAAAGTAGCCTGGCGTAGAACTGACCTCGTGTCCGTAGAGTCTGTCTGTTTGAAGGCAGGCCGCCAACCCGACGGGGGCGCGGAGAATTTCTGCGTGAGTGTCTTCTTGCTGCTCCCGCCTTATTGGTGTCGTCAGCGATGCTGCTATAGCAAGGAGCATCTTTGCGGAGCCGGCCGGTGTGGCCGAGCGGTTCTAGGCGCTTCAGTACGGAACCGCGCGACTGCTACGGTCGCAGGTTCGAATCCTGACTCGGGCATGGATGTGTGTAATGTCCTTAGGATAGTTAGGTTTAAGCAGTTCTAGGTTCTAGGGGACTGGTGACCTCAGATGTTAAGTCGCATACTGCTCAGAGGCATCTTTGCGGTGTGAATAGCAGGTGCCAGCGCTATGCCTATCAACTGTACAACGAAGGAATTAGGTCTCTCACGGGTACACAGAGACGGTTGCTTTTTCCCTCGCTGCATCTGCGACCACAACAGGAGAGGGAATGACTAGGAGTACCCACTACTCCATGCACCATCTGAAAGTATGTTGATGCTGATGTGGGGCGTGGAATTATCCACAGCTACACCACTGAGCCATTCTTTTTTAGAGGTTGTAACTCAGGATACGGGTACATCTACATCTACATTTATACTCCGCAAGCCACCCAACGGTGTGCGGCGGAGGACTCTTTACGTGCCACTGTCATTACCTCCCTTTCCTGTTCCAGTCGCGTATGGTTCGCGGGAAGAACGACTGTCTGAAAGCCTCCGTGCGCGCTCTAATCTCTCTAATTTTACATTCGTGATCTCCTCTGGAGGTATAAGTAGGGGGAAGCAATATATTCGATACCTCATCCAGAAACGCACCCTCTCGAAACCTGGCGAGCAAGCTACACCGCGATGCAGAGCGCCTCTCTTCCAGAGTCTGCCACTTGAGTTTGCTAAACATCTCCGTAACGCAATCACGGTTACCAAATAACCCTGTGACGAAACGCACCGCTCTTCTTTGGATCTTCTCTATCTCCTCTGTCAACCCGACCTGGTACGGATCCCACACTGATGAGCAATATTCGAGTATAGGTCGAACGAGCGTTTTGTAAGCCACCTCCTTTGTTGATGGACTACTCTCCCAATCAATCTCAACCTGGTACCCGCCTTACCAACAATTAATTTTATATGATCATTCCACTTCAAATCGTTCCGCACGCATACTCCCAGATATTTTACAGAAGTAACTGCTACCAGTTTTTGTTCCGCTCTATGTATTCGCAATACATTACATTTGTCTATGTTAAGGGTCAGTTGCCACTCCCTGCACCAAGTGCCTATCCGCTGCAGATCTTCCTGCATTTCGCTACAATTTTCGAATGCTGCAACTTCTCTGTATACTACAGCATCATCCGCGAAAAGCCGCATGGAACTTCCGACACTATGTACTAGGTCATTTATATATATTGTGAAAAGCAATGGTCCCATAACACTCCCCTGTGGTACGCCAGAAGTTACTTTAACTTCTGTAGACGTCTCTCCATTGATAACAACATGCTGTGTTCTGTTTGCTAAAAGCTCTTCAATCCAGCCACACAGGTGGTCATATTCCGTAGGCTCTTACTTTGTTTATCAGGCGACAGTGCGGAACTGTATCGAACGCCTTCCGGAAGTCAAGAAAAATAGCATCTACCTGGGAGCCTGTATCTAATATCTTCTGTGTCTCATGAGCAAATAAAGCGAGTTGGGTCTCACACGATAGCTGTTTCCTGAATCCATGTTGATTCCTACAGAGTAGATTCTGGGTTTCCAAAAACGACTTGATACGCGAGCAAAAAACATGTTCTAAAATTCTACAACAGATCGACATCAGAGATATAGGTCTATAGTTTTGCGCATCTGCTCTACGACCCTTCTTGAAGACTGGGACTACCTGTGCTCTTTTCCAATCATTTGGAACCTTCCGTTCCCCTAGAGACTTGCAGTACACGGCTGTTAGAAGAGGGGCAAGTTCTTTCGCGTACTCTGTGTAGAATCGAATTGGTATGCCGTCAGATCCAGTGGACTTTCCTCTGTTGAGTGATTCCTGTAGTTTTTCTATTCCTTGGACACTTATTTCGATGTCAGCCATTTTTTCGTTTGTGCGAGGATTTAGAGAAGGAACTGCAGTGCGGTCTTCCTCTGTGAAACAGTGTGCAGTTTGGACTGGGGATTGATCAGATGTGGGTTTATTTACAAACAACATTTTAATCTTACGGTATATTGATAATTATTACTTTATGGTTCGTCTGACAGCAACTGAATGAAACGCAATTTTAGTGCCATACGCGTTTCGCCTTTATTTTCTGCAAGGCATCATCAGTGGCAGGTTGCGTAGACGATCAGAAACCCCTCACGTCCACATTTTTTGCAAAACGAGATAATAGCGTATTTTGTATCTTTGAAGGTAGCGACACTGATTGTGATAGAAATGCCTCATCTCCACTTAATGGCTTCCATGTTACGAGCGAGTAAATTTTACTGTTTTCTTCAGAAACACAGTTACTGAGTGGAAATACCATTGTCTTTGATTTGTTGTTGGTCTATTTGGTAGCTTACTTTGCTTCGTAAGGTTGTTGTACCTGACTGCGAAACAGCTGAGTCAACAATATACATAAACGTTATATGACTGTAATACAACTAACATTATACTCAGTTTTCATTGTATTATTACACTGCTTAACTATTACTTCTGCACCGTTACAGTGTTTCTAGTACGAGTGATGTACAACCCACAAGAAAGAGAAGGAAAGGCGTTTACAATAGACGTAAATGTGATATTATAAAGGAAGCGATTCCAAAAAACACAAAATACACAAACTACAAGGTAAAGGACGTTTTGCCCAAAGCCCGTGATTTATAATGCAGCACATACTGTACACTGTTTTGCTATTGATAAACCTCACTAAAACGCCATTGGCTGCAATTCGTTTGATGTACAAACTCTCATGTCCACACTTTCGACAAGAAACTCTCATGTCCAAGGGTTATACATATTATTTCGGTTTCTATAACAGTTATGTGCAGCCTTTTGGGACTATAATAACATATCACGTACTAGAAAATATGGGACTTTTCTCAAGAACTTTCAGTTATTGCTCCTTGCGATAATCGCATACTTGCTTCTCCGTAGGAGTAAATATCCTCGGAGTAGTGAAGCAACTCAAATCACTTAATAAAAGCAAGTCTTCTGGTCCAGACTGTATACCAATTAGGTTCCTTTCCGAGTATGCTGATGCATTAGCTCCATACTTAACAATCATATACAACCGTTCGCTCGACGAAAGATCCGTACCCAAAGACTGGAAAGTTGCACAGTTCACACCAATATTCGAGAAAGGTAGTAGGAGTAATCCACTAAATTACAGGCCCATATCGTTAACGTCGATATGCCAGCAAGATTTTAGAACATATATTGTGTTCGAACATTATGAATTACCTCGAAGAAAACGGTCTATTGACACAGTCAACATGAGTTTAGAAAACATCGTGCCTGTGAAACACAACTATCTCTTTATTCACATGAAGGGTTGAGTGCTACTGACAAGCGATTTCACATCGATTCCGTATTTATGGATTTCCGGAAGGCTTTTGATACTGTACCACACAAGCGGCGCGTAGTGAAATTGCGTGTTTATGGAATATCGTCTCAGTTATGTGACTGGATTTGTGATTTACTGTCAGAGAGGTTACAGTTCGTAGTAACTGACGGAAAGTCATCGAGTAAAACAGAAGTGATTTCTGGCGTTCTACAAGGTAGTGTTATACGCCCTTTGGTGTTCCTTATCTATATAAACGATTTGGGAGACAATCTGAGCAGCCGTCTTCGGTTGTTTGCAGATGACGCTGTCGTTTATCGACTAATAAAGTCATCAGAATACCAAAAGAACTGCAAAACGATTTAGAAAAGATATCTGAATGGTGTGAAAAGTGGCAGTTGACCCTAAGTAACGAAAAGTGTGAGGTCATCCTCATGAGTGCTAAAAGGAACTCGTTAATCTTCAGTTACACGATAAATTAGTCTAAAAAGAGCCGTAAATTCAACTAAATACCTAGGTATTACAATAACGAACAATTTAAATTGGAAGGAACACATAGAAATGTTGTGGGGAACGCTACCCAAAGACTGTGTTTTATTGGCAGGACACTTACAAAATGTAACAGACCTACTAAGGAGACTGCCTGCACTACGCTTGTCCGTCCTCTTTTAGAATACTGCTGCGCGGTGTGGGATCCTTACGAGATACGACTGATGGAGTACATCGAAAAAGTTCAAAGAAAAGCAGCACGTTTTATATTATCGCGAAATATGGGAGAGAGTGTCACAGAAATGATACAGGATTTGGGCTGGACATCATTAAAAGAAAGGCGTTTATCGTTGTGACGGAATCTTCTCACGAAATTCCAATCACCAACTTTCTCCTCCGAATGCGAAAATATTTTGTTGACACCCCCCTACATAAGGAGGAACGATGACCCAGATAAAATAAGGGAAACCAGAGCTCGTACGGAAATATACAGGTGTTCATTCTTTTAGCGCGCTATACAAGATTGGAATAATAGAGAATTGTGAAGGTGGTTCGATGAACCCTCTGCCAGGCACTTAAATGTGATTTGCAGAGTATCCATGTAGATGTAGATGTCCTGAAAAATTTTAAAAACGCAAACGCATTGCACAAAGAAATTACAAAAGCAGAACATTAAACTATAATGACAGCTCAATTCTGTATTGTCCAGAGCTATTCCTGGTACAAATTGGGCATCAAATAATCGCAGAATAAGTTAATTACTCTTTAAACAGTACCATATAACAACTCAACTTTAGATACGGCCCCCGTGACAGATAAAGTGGGCACCAAACCAGGATACCAAACACACAGGAAAATATTCACATCTCGGTGAACAAATCAATTGAATCAGAATAGTATGTAGCTCTATTAGCCAGCACCTTCACTAAGTATTCACTACTTCTACTTCAATCAACCAGACTGCGAATCTACCTACGTGAAGAACGAGAGTAATCACTGGAAATTCTGTAACACTTGTGGTCAATAATGATTATGCCTTCAGCGCAACAAACAAATAATTCACAGAACTCTCATTCTGAGAGTCGTGAACACACGCCGGCAGCATATAAGGAAACGCTATACAAGACAAACAATTCCGCCCTCGCGGCCGCGCCTTGTAATGTTGTTGTGGTCTTCAGTCCGAAGACTGGTTTGACGCAGCTCTCCACGCTACCCTATCGTGTGCAAGCTTCTTCATCTCCCAGTACCTACTGCAGCCTACATCCTTCTGAATCTGCTTACTGTATTCATCTCCTGGTCTCCCCCTACGGTTTTTACGCCCCACACATCTCTCCAGTACTAAAGTGGTGATCCCTTGATGTATCGGAATGCGTCTTATCAACCGATCCCTTGTTTTCGTCAAGTTGTGCAACGAATTTCCTGTCTCTCCAGTCTACATCTACATCTACATGACTACTCTGCAATTCACATTTAAGTGCTTGGCAGAGGGTTCATCGAACCACAATCATACTATCTCTCTACCATTCCACACCCGAACAGCGCGCGGGAATAACGAACACCTAAACCTTTCTGTTCGAGCTCTGTTTTCTCTTATTTTATTTTGATGATCATTCCTACCTATGTAGGTTGGGCTCAACAAAATATTTTCGCATTCGGAAGAGAAAGTTGGTGACTGAAATTTCGTAAATAGACCTCGCCGCGACGAAAAACGTCTTTGCTTTAATGACTTCCATCCCAACTCGCGTATCATATCTGCCACACTCTCTCCCCTGTTACGTGATAATACAAAACGAGCTGCCCTTTTTTGCACCCTTTCGATGTCCTCCGTCAATCCCACCTGGTAAGGATCCCGCACCGCGCAGCAATATTCTAACAGAGGACGAACGAATGTAGTGTAAGCTGTCTCTTTAGTGGACTTGTTGCATCTTCTAAGTGTCCTGCCAACGAAACGCAACATTTGGCTCGCCTTCCCCACAATATTATCTATGTGGTCTTTCCAACTGAAGTTTTTCGTAATTTTAACACCCAGGTACTTAGTTGAATTGACAGCCTTGAGAACTGTACTATTTATCGAGTAATCGAATTCCAACGGATTTCTTTTGGAACTCATGTGGATCACCTCACACTTTTCGTTATTTAGCGTCAACTGCCATCTGCCACACCATACAGCAATCTTTTCTAAATCGCTTTGCAACTGATACTGGTCTTCGGATGACGTTACTAGACGGTAAATTACAGCATCATCTGCGAACAACCTAAGAGAACTGCTCAGATTGTCACCCAGGTCATTTATATAGATCAGGAACAGCAGGGGACCCAGGTCACTTCCGTGGGGAACACCTGATATCACTTCAGTTTTACTCGATGATTTACCGTCTAGTACTACGAACTGCGACCTTCCTGACAGGAAATCACGAATCCAGTCGCACAACTGAGACGATACCCCATAGGCCCGCAGCTTGATTAAAAGTCGCTTGTGAGGAACGGTGTCAAAAGCTTTCCGGAAATCTAGAAATACGGAATCAACTTGAGATCCCCTGTCGATAGTGGCCGTTACTTCGTGCGAATAAAGAGCTAGCTGCGTTGCACAAGAACGATGTTTTCTGAAACCATGCTGATTACGTATCAATAGATCGTTCCCTTCGAGGTGATTCATAATGTTTGAATACAGTATATGCTCCAAAACCCTACTGCAAACCGACGTCAATGATATAGGTCTGTAGTTCGATGGATTATTCCTACTACCCTTCTTAAACACTGGTGCGACCTGCGCAATTTTCCAATCTGCAGGCACAGATCTATCGGTGAGCGAGCGGTTGTATATGATTGCTAAGTAGGGAGCTATTGTATCAGCGTAATCTGAAAGGAACCTAATCGGTATACAATCTGGACTTGAAGACTTGCCCGTATCAAGCGATTTGAGTTGCTTCGAATCCCTAAGGTATCTACTTCTAAGAAACTCATGCTAGCAGCTGTTCGTGTTTCAAATTCTGGAATATTCCATTCGTCTCCCCTGGTGATTGAATTTCGGAAAACTGCGTTCAATAACTCCGCTTCAGCGGCACAGTCGTCGGCAACAGTACCACCGGCACTGCGCAGCGAAGGTATTGACTACGTCTTGCCGCTTGTGTACTTTACATACGACCAGAACGTCTTCGGAGTTTCTACCAAATTTCGAGACAATGTTTCGTTGTGGAACCTATTAAAGGCATCTCGTATTGAAGTCCTCTTCAGTACCGCCTCATTAGTTACGTGGTCTACGCATCTAACCTTAAACATTCTTCTCTAGCACCGCATTTCAACAGTTTTTATTGTCTTCTTGTCTAAACTGTTTATCCCTATGTTTCACTTCCATACATAGATACACTACAGACAAATATTTCCAGAAAACACTTCTTAACACTTAAATCTATATTCGATGTCAACAAATTTCTTTTCTTCAGAAAAGCTTTCCTTGCCATTGCCAGTCTGCATTTCACATCGTATCTACTTCGGTCACCGACCGTTATTTTGATGCCCAAATAGCAAAAATCATCTACTACCTTAAGTGTCTCGTTTCCTAAACTCCGAGCATCACCTGATTTAATTCGACAACATTCCACCAGCCTTGTTATGCTTTTGTTGATGTCCATCTTATGTCATCCTTTAAAGGCAATGGCCATTCCGTTAAACTGTTCTTCCAAGTCCCTTGCTGTCTCTGACAGAATTACATCTACATCTACATCTACATCCATACTCCGCAAGCTACCTGACGGTGTGTGGCGGAGGGTACCCTGAGTACCTCTATCGGTTCTCCCTCCTATTCCAGTCTCGTATTGTTCGTGGAAAGAAGGATTGTCGGTATGCTTCTGTGTGGGCTCTAATCTCTCTGATTTTGTCCTCATGGTCTCTTCGCGAGATATGCGTAGGAGGGAGCAATACACTGCTTGACTCTTCGGTGAAGGTATGTTCTCGAAACATTCCATTTTAAATCACTCCTAATCCGTACTCCCAGATATATTTATGGAATTAACTGCTTCCAGTTGCTGACCTGCTATTTTGTAGCTAAATGATAAGGGATCTATCTTTCTATGTATTCGCAGCACATTACACTTGTCTACATTGAGATTCAATTGCCATTCCCTGCACTATGCGTCAATTCGCTGCAGATCCTCCTGCATTTTAGTACAATTTTCCATTGTTACAACCTCTCGATACACCACAGCATCATCTGCAAAAAGCCTCAGTGATCTTCCGATGTCATCCACAAGGTCAGTTATGTATATTGTGAATAGTAACGGTCCTATGACACTCCCCTGCGGCACACCTAAAATCACTCCTACTTCGGAAGACTTCACTCCATTGAGAATAACATGCTGCGTTCTGTTATCTAGGAACTCTTCAATCCAATCACACAATTGGCCTGATAGTCCATATGCTCTTACTTTGTTCATTAAACGACTGTGTTGAACTGTATCGAACGCCTTGCAGAAGTCAAGAAACACGGCATCTACCTGTGAACCCGTGTCTATAGCCCTCTGAGTCTCGTGGACGAATAGCGCGAGCTGGGTTTCACACGACCGTCTTTTTGGAAACCCATGCTGATTCCTACAGAGTAGATTTCTAGTCTCCAGAAAAGTCATTATACTCGAACATAATACGTGTTCCAAAATTCTACAACTGATCGACGTTAGAGATATAGGTCTATAGTTTTGCACATCTGTTCGACGTCCCTTCTTGAAAACGGGGATGACCTGTGCCCTTTTCCAATCCTTTGGAACGCTACGCTCTTCTAGAGACCTACGGTACACCGTTGCAAGAAGGGGGGCAAGTTCCTTCGCGTACTGTGTGTAAAATCGAACTGGTATCCCATCAGGTCCAGCGGCCTTTCCTCTTTTGAGCGATTTTAATTGTTTCTCTATCCCTCTGTCGTCTATTTCGATATCTACCATTTTGTCAACTGTACGACAATCTAGAGATGGAACTACAGTGCAGTCTTCCTCTGTGAAACCGCTTTGGAGAAAGACATTTAGTATTTCGGCCTTTAGTCTGTTATCCTCTGTTTCAGTACCATTTTGGTCACAGAGTGTCTGGACATTTTGTTTTGATCCACTTGCCGCTTTGACATAAGACCAAAATTTCTTAGGATTTTCTGCCATGTCAGTACATAGAACTTTACTTTCGAAATAATTGAACGCCTCTCGCATAGCCCTCCTCACACTACATTTCGCTTCGCGTAATTTTTGTTTGTCTGCAAGGCTTTGGCTATTTTATGTTTGCTGTGAAGTTCCCTTTGCTTCCACAGCAGTTTTCTAACTCGGCAAGCCTCGAAGTTATTATTTCTTCTTCCTGAACTTTAATTCCTAGTCCAAATTTTTCTTTGGTTTCCTTTACAGCTTCCTCAGTGAACAGATTGAATAACATCGGGGATAAGCTACAACCCTGTCTCACTCCCTTGTCAACCACAGTTTCCCTTTCATGCCCCTCGACTCTTACAACTGCCGTATTGTTTCCGTATAAGTTGTAAACAGCCTTTCTCTCCCCGTATTTTATCTCTGCTCCCTACAGAATTTCAGAGTAATCCAGTAAACATCTTCAAAAGCTTTCTCTAAGTCTACAAAGGCAATAGTTGCGGGTTTGTCGATCCTTAATCTATCTTCTAAGATAAGCCGTAGGGTCAGTATAGCTTCGTGTATTCCTACATTTCTTCAGAATTCAAACTGATCATCTCCGACGTCGGTTTCTATCATTTCTTTCGTTCTTCTGTAATGAATTTGTGTTACTATTTGGCAATGATGACTTGTTAAACTGTAGTTCGCTAATTTCCATATCGATCAGGAACTAATTTTTTTGGAACTAGAATTATTACATTCTTCTTGATATCTGCTCACCAGATAGAAGAGTTTTGTCACAGCTGGCTCTTCTAAGGCTATCAATAATTATGACAGAATATCGTCTACTCACGGGGCCTTGGTTCGACTTAGATCTTTCAAAGCGCTGACAAATTCTTCTCACCGTATCATATTTCCATCTCATCTATGTCCACATCCCTTTCTACAATATAGCCTTCAAGTACATCTCCATATAGACCCTCCATATACTCCTTCCTCCTTTCAGCTTTCCCTTCCCTGCTCTAAGCTCTGATAGTCATACAAATCGTTCTCTTTCCTCCAAAGGTCTCTTTAATTTTCCTGTCGGCGGTATCCACATTGCCCCTAGTGAAATACGCTTCTAAATCCATACATTTGTGCTATAGTCATACCTGTTTAGCCATTTTGCACTTCCTGTAAATTTGATTTTTTGAACATTTGTTTTCCCTTTCGCAATTTTCATTTGCTTCATTTTTATATTTTCTCCTTTCATCAATTAAATTCAGTATGTCTTTGTTATCAAAAGATTTCTACTAGACCTTGTCTTTTTTCCTATTTTATGCTCTGCTGCCTTCACTATTTCATCTCTTAAGGCTACCCATTTCGTCTTCTACTGTATTCCTTTCCACTGTTCTAATCAACCGTTCCCTAATGCTACCTCTGAAACTGTCAACAACCTCTGGTTCTTCCATCTTATCTAGGTCCCCTCTCCTTACTTTTCTACCCTTTTCCAATCTCCTCCGTTTTAATTAACAGTTCATAACCAATAAATTGTGGTCAGAGGCCACATCTGCCCCTGGATATGTCTTACAATTTAAAATCTTGTTCCTGAATCTCTGTCTTACCATTATATAATCAATCTGAAACTCTTCGGTGTCTCCAGTTCTCTCTTCCACGTATACAGTCTTCATTTATGACCCTTAAACTAAATGTTAGCCTTGATTAAATCATGCTCTCTGCAAAACTCTACCAGGCGGCTTCCTCTTTCATTAATGTCCTCCAGTTCATGTTCAAAAAATGGCTCTGAGCACTATGGGACTTAACTTCTGAGGTCATCAGTCCCCTAGAACTTAGAACTACTTAAACCTAACTAACCTAAGGACATTACACACATCCATGCCCGAAGCAGGAATCGAACCTGCGACCGTAGCAGCAGCGCGGCTCCGGACTGGAGCGCCTAGAACCGCTCGGCCACACCGGTCGGCAGTTCATGTTCACCTGTTATTTTTCCGTCTCTTCCTTTTGCTACTATCGACTGGCAGCCCTCCATCCCAAATAAAGTTCCATCTCGCATAACTATCTGAATAATTTCTTTTACGTTGTCATACATTTCTTCAATCTCTTGATCATCTGCAGGGCTACTTGGCATAAACTTGTACTACTGTGTTGGAGGTGGGGTTTGTTTCTATCCTGGCTACAATAATGCGTTTACTATGCTGTTCACAGTAACTTATCAGCGTTTCTATTCTGTTATTCATTATTAAACCTACTCCTCAATTGCCCGCATCTCGTGGTCGTGCGGTAGCGTTCTCGCTTCCCACGCCCGGGTTCCCGGGTTCGATTCCCAGCGGGGTCAGGGATTTTCTCTGCCTCGTGATGGCTGGGTGTTGTGTGCTGTCCTTAGGTTAGTTACGTGTAAGTAGTTCTAAGTTCTAGGGGACTGATGACCATAGCTGTTAAGTCCCATAGTGCTCAGAGCCATTTGAACCATTTTTCTACTCTTGAATTACGTCTACTAAATTTTGTATTTGCACGCCTGTATTCACCTGACCAGCCGTCTTTTTTCCACCTGCCACCGAATTTCACTAATTCCCACTGTATATAACTTCAACCAATCCATTTCTTTTTTAAAATTTTCTAACCTACCTACCCGATTGATGGATCTACCATTCCATGCTTCAATCTGTAGAATGCCACTTTTGTTTCTCGTCATGGCGATATCGTCCTCAGCAGTCCTCGCCCAAAGATCCGATAGGGGACTATTTTACCTCTGGAATATTTTAGCCAAGAAGGTGCCACAGTCATTTGACCACACAGTAGAGCTGCACGTGCTCGGGAAAAATTACAGCTGTAGTTTTCCCTTGTTTTCACCCATTCACAGTCCAGCACAGTCGGACCGTTTCGATTGATGTTACAAGCCCAGATCAGTCAATCATAGAGACTGTTGCCCCTGCAACTACTGGAAAGGCTGCTGCCCCTCTTCAGGAACCACACGTTTGTCTGGCCTCTCAACAGATACCCCTCCGTTGTGGTTGCACCTACGGTACGGCTATCTGTATCGCTGAGGCACGCAAGCGTCCCCACCAACGGCAAGGTCCATTGTTCACGAGGGGTGGGGGGGATACCGTGGAATGCAGTAACGCCCACCCCAAATCAGCTGGGCCAGCGCCCCACACCAGGCCAGGCGCCTCCACCAGACTCGTCAGCCGCTGGCAGCGCACAGCTCCCGCAGTCATCACAACACGTGCCCCGCTGTCCAACACGGCGAGGCCCTGCCCGCTTGCACCAGCAAGCTCAGCCATTGCTGCAGCCTTGGCACACCCCGTGATGACCGCTGCGGACACGTGGCAGGCTTCCTCGGCTGCTCCACCACTACCATGACGCTGGCCTGCGGTAGATGCTGACAGCTAGAGCTGATTGAGTTTATCAGTCTCTCACTGGCCCAGCTCACCTCGGAGGGGCGCTACAAATGCTGCGCACTGCGCCAGATGGCAGAGCACTAGCGCCAGAGCAGCACTACCGGATGGATGGCCAGGGAGAACGATATGCAGCGAATTTAAAATTCACTGTATACAGAGTGTAACAAAAAGGTACGGCCAAACTTTCAGGAAACATTCCTCCCACACAACGAAAGAAAATGTTATGTGGACATATGTCCGGAAACGCTTACTTCCCATGTTAGAGCACATTTTATTACTCCTCTTCAAATCACATTAATCATGGAATGGAAACACACAGCAACAGAACGTAGCAGCGTGACTTCAAACACTTTGTTACAGGAAATGTTCAAAATGTCCTCCGTTAGCGAGGATACATGCATCCACCCTCCGTCGCATGGAATCCCTGATGCGCTGATGCAGCACAGGAGAATGGCGTATTGTATCACAGCCCGTAAATGAAAGTCAAGAGGGTTGAGGTCAGGAGAGCGTGGAGGCCATGGAATTGGTCCGCCTCTACCAATCCATCGGTCACCGAATCTGTTGTTGAGAAGCGTATGAACACTTCGACTGAAATGTGCAGGAGCTCCATCGTGCATGAACCACATGCTGTGTCGTACTTGTAAAGGCACATGTTCTAGCAGCACAGGTAGAGTATCCCGTATGAAATCGTGATAACGTGCTCCATTGAACGTAGGCGGAAGAACATGGGGCCCAATCAAGACATCACCAACAATGCCTGCCCAAACGTTTACAGAAAATCTGTGTTGATGACGTGATTGCACAATGGCGTGCGGATTCTCGTCAGCCCACACATGTTGATTGTGAAAATTTACAATGTGATCACGTTGAAATGAAGGCTCATCCGTAAAGAGAACATTTGCACTGAAATGAGGATTGACACATTGTTGGATGAACCATTCGCAGAAGTGTACCCGTGGAGGCCAATCAGCTGCTGATAGTGCCTGCACACGCTGTACATGGTACGGAAACAACTGGTTCTCCCGTAGCACTCTCCATACAGTGACGTGGTCAACGTTACCTTGTACAGTAGCAACTTCTCTGACGCTGACATTAGGGTTATCGTCAACTGCACGAAGAATTGCCTCGTCCATTGCAGGTGTCCTCGTCGTTCTAGGTCTTCCCCAGTCGCGAGTCATACGCTGGAATGTTCCGTGCTCCCTAAGACGCCGATCAATTGCTTCGAACGTCTTCCTGTCGGGACACCTTCGTTTTGGAAATCTGTCTCGATACAAACGTACCGCGCCACGGCTATTGCCCCGTGCTAATCCATACATCAAATGGGCATCTGCCAACTCCGCATTTGTAAACATTGCGCTGACTGCAAAACCACGTTCGTGATGAACACTAACCTGTTGATGCTACGTACTGATGTGCTTGATGCTAGTACTGTAGAGCAATGAGTCGCATGTCAACACAAGCACCGAAGTCAACATTACCTATAACAAATAATACAAATTAAATGTATACATTTATACGTCAGGGTCATCTCGTTATAACAACCACTACGGACGAAATTCCAACGTATTCGATATCTACAACTTCCCAAAAAGTGGCACATCGTTATAGCGAGAAGAAGATGCATATCGCGGTATGTATGTCAAGGATCTATTAACGAGAGAGCTGCTGCTGGTGTTCTGAATAAACATGAGCTGCTAGTTGCAGGTATCAGCGAACCAGAAGATGAGATCAGACGCTCAACCTGTCTTGTACGATGTGGCAAGGGGTGTTGTGAAATTGGCGTACGCAGTTCGTGCGAGTCAGAGAAAGTTAGCTCTTTCACCGACCAAGCATCTGTAGTTCCCACTCGTGACTCATGTTGTTATCTCGGGATTGCGCTACCACGACTCTCAGATAAAGTATATCTGTCTGTAACCGTCCTTTCTGACTATAATATCTACAGTTAACAGCTGGTAGAATCAAAGAGAACGATAACGGGATTTATGCAGGTGTAGTTATTTTGTGAAAGACTTCTTCAGATGTCTCCAATTCAAGCCACCTGCGGACCATGTGAATGAGTAGTGCACATTTTTGTTTTCATCAATCATGATTTTCAGTGGAAATCTTCTTTCGAAATCTATCTCTGTTTAGAAATTGATGCTATTCGATCTTCATCACTTTCAGATAATTTTTGATTTCTTGTTTCAGTTTCCAATAGGGATACATTTTCTCCCCCATTTAATTCTCTTGGGTAACCCTTTTTCATTCATCTAGCAAATGTTAACAAAATATAATTCTACTTTACTTCATGCTCTGATTCAGTTGCTCCACTGTATTATTCATATCACCATTACTTCCCTTCTTGGACTCATTGACCTGTTTTAACGGACACAGTATTTGTATAAGGATTTTCACTTCTTTCTTTTGCCTGGTTTCTGTTTCTCCTGTGTTGGTCAAATCCAGGCTTTCAGTTAAGTATCAACATTTACGGTAGACATGCAGCTCTACTGTATGGCTTAATGATGATTGCGTCCTCTTGGGCAACCTGTTTCAGAGGTAAATCAGTCCCGCGGTCGGATTTCGGGGCAGAAGCTAACAAGGAGGATGTTGTCATTGGGAAAAATAAATCTGAAATTCTACGGATGGAAAGTTAGATCCTTTAACAGTGACGATAGGTACAAAATTAAAAAACGGATGTCGATAGGTTAGAGTAAGATACAATCGGAATCAGCGAAATACCGTCGCATGAAGAACAGTATTTCTGCTCAGCAGCATTGAACACAAATTCAAATAGAGCTAATGCACGATTTGCTGTAATAATGAAAAATGGGAAAGAATGCTGGTGGACTGCTAAGAAGAGCATTGTGAAATAATTATTCTAACCAAGTAGACACAAATCTACGACTCACTATGGTGGAAGAAGTATATTTGCTCACAGATGGTTAAGGGGATGCAAAAAAAAAAAAAAAAAAAAGCAAGATGGCCAGAGAGAAATTAGTCAGTTTGTTAAGGAAGTCGGAAGTTTAGTTGTAGCGGGAAGAAGGAACTCGATAGTAAGAAAATAAAGAGGAAGACGAATAGTAGAGAAACATGGACCGTTGGAAAGGAGTGAAATGGCAACCTGGTAGCATTTTGCACATAGCACAGTTTTAGCGTCACTAGAGCTAGGTTTAAGAATCATGAAAGGAGGACGTATGTGTGTAAGAGCTCTGGAGACTTTGGAAGGTTTTAGTAGTTTATAAAATGGCAGTGCAGATATTTAAAAGCAATAGCACAGCAAAACATTTCAGGGAGCAGATATAGGGTCTGACTGTAATTTATTAATTATAAACTATAAATTAAAGCTGAAGTAATTTCAGAAGGGTAGCAGATAGAGCCGATGAGACCTGGATAAGTTGCAACAACCGGAGGTTGTTGGGAATTTCAAAGGATGGATTAAGTAACAACTGACTCAAGCAAACGAAAGAAATGCTATATAAGGTGAGTGGGTACCTTTGAGGCATGAAGTTGACGAGGCAGCAGATGAACAGTTAAGCAAATAGACAAGGCCACGTAGAAATAGTTGGGTGATACACGAGATTTTGAATGTAGCTGAGGCTAAATTAATGTTATGTAAGTTGGCATGGATTCGGCGTATTCAATAAATGAAAGCTGTTTCAAAGTAGTAAAACTGTGCGGCGTGTTTTATACAAATGCGAAGTGGAACTGTCAAACATTCTAAGTACCAACTGTCGCGTTTGTTACGGCAATCGAAAGTAATGTATGTCTTTTTGTACATAACTTATTTCCACCCAAAAAATGAGAAAGTGTTCTGCTCACATCACGAATGAAAAAAATGAGACAAAGTTAGAAAATAAATACTTTATTAACGAAGTTCTAAGTGGCTGGTTCTAAGTCCCAATAAGAAACTTTTGTTTCAAATGTCATTAACAGTGACACGCTATGCATTATTTGTGATAATACATGTAGAGAAATAAGTTAGTAATGTGTTGACTCGTCGAAATACATTTATCAAATCTTTTTAATATTTTTACTGGAGAACAACAAAACTAATTACGTTGAATATATCTCACCGTACTGACTTCTGTTTCTTACACGCCACAGTTCTTGGGATCTTATGCTGCAAATTATACTATAGAGCTCCCTGTGCTGTTGACCAAGTAATGACTTTTGATAAGATTTTCGAGACACACGTTGATTTGCCTTTTCACTTCTCCAACTTTTTATACTATTTTTGAAGTCCGAATTGTCTTCTTCCATTACAAAGATATTTCACTGATGACAAGAGCTTACATGCATTCTGATTACCACACGACTGTCTACCTAGTGTAACGACACATTCCTATGCAGAGACATACAATATCTTAAAAGCTGCGCCAAAGATAAATTGAGAGGCATGTATATTATAATCTTTGTAAAGTTCACATTGGATTCTCTTTTGTTTGATACTCCAAGGAGCTAAGGGACACTTTCGATTGTTGCCTTGTGGAGGATGGACGTGATTTTTGGACTGTGCGGAAAGGCAGCCATATGGCTGGTAATTACGGTTTGTGCGACGAGCACAGCAAGTCTTATTGTGTTGTGAATAAAAAAATAGTGAAAAGTATCGAAGTGTTACGAAAATTATTTATAGCGACGTAGCATAGTATTCCTTGGTTTCCACCGTCTTCGTGAAGTGAACCGATGCCGACTCATGATGGTACACACGGTCAACAAAGAGAAGAACATCGATGGCGACTAATGAATTAATATTGTGGCAGAAGGACTAATTCTACGTCTAAGGTGAGAACTCTAACCTCACCCAGGATGTTATCTGTTAGGTAACACACGAACGGGCAAGGTGAAAGGGTTATACCCCCACAAGGACATCAAGGAATTTTTTCATTAAAGGTTATATGTTATTTTAGCAAAATTGAAATTGTACAACCTTGGATCACATAGTAAAATTGCTGTCATTAACCTAAGAAACTTGCGAACAACTGGGGGCATATGCCAGCTTAAAAACGCATATTTAACTAAACCTAATGAAACATGTGTTACTGTGAGTCTTAACACTATAAAATAAACCATACGGTACTTTTGTAGTCTAACTCAGTTATTTAAGAGAGGGGAACAAAAACAAATTAGCGCGAAGGTCAGAGTTTGTTCGCTTGAGACGAGCAACAAACCACACGTCGAAGTTGCAATCCAACGCTCAGCTCATGAGCACGCGATAGCTGCATGTCAAGACGAGGTCATTGGCCGCGCTGTAGGCAGCGAGCCGGGGAGAAATCTTCCCCCCTTCCATGTCCGATCAGCTGAGCGTATACAAAGCGCGAAGGCGCATGCGCGGTCGAGTCCAGGCGTCACGTGACTATTACATGATGGTGGCTATCACGAATAATGTTCACCAACAATGCAGAGTTTTCCCCGCACCTACAGTCCAGTCGTGGTACGTAAGCGCGCATGCGCGGAACGTTTAAAAGTTTTGAGACCACTCTTACTATGAGACACAGAGACGAAAGTCATTCAAAAACAAGAAAGGAAAGGGTACACAATTCTTGTAAATAGTAACTTAGAAAATTTAATTATAAGCTGGTATTACGTAATAAAAGTGAACATACAAGTACATACTGGTCATGGACGGTATTGTAATATATTATACTGAGTAAAATCTTAGCTTGTACGGAAGGAGAAAGAAAATAGAAAAATAAATAAATAAATAAATAATGCAGATATATAACCGGAAGAAAGGCTATGTACACGAGAACAGCACACAATTACATATAAGGAAAAAGCAGCAAAGAGGAAATCAAAGAGATAACGCATACATTTACATTACACAGTAGCTAGCGATTTTCAGAATGAACAACAAGGTAAACGCGGGAATTTTTGTGACTAAGGAAAAGAGTGACACAAGCTTTAAAATAGGGTAATAATAAACAGACCTACGCAGCGTGAGTAATGAACTGAATCGCTCTCAAAACAAATACCTAGGGTTTATAGAGGGAGAAACACCTTAACGTTAGGAAACACCTGAAGCACTCAGCAAACAGCTTTATAGAATATATAAGCTATACACGAGGGTACATGTACGAAAGCTAAAGTGTAAAGGAGGAAAATAGGGAATGTTGCGCATTAATGGACTGTAAGGCAGTTATGTATGTAAGAAGAAATATTTAGTTGTAAGTATTATTAGTATAAGGGACGATGCTCAGCACAGCCTGAATTATTTTGGAATATTGAAGGAATGGTGCAGGGTACCGAAAAAGGGCCCCACCAGCAATTGTATATTATAGTGGTAGATATTTTTTTGTGTATAAACGTATGTATGAATGTGTGAAAGGCGAAAGAAGCCCTGTACATGTACGGAACTTAAACAACGTAGAAGTGTATAAAGAAAATTAAACTGTAAGACAACCTCGTATAAATAGGTATACCTAACGTCAAGAAACAACTTAATTAAAACCGTAGGACTCTACGAGTTTGCGAGAAAATGCGAAAACCCTGATACAAAGTGCAACATTAGCGATGCTTCACTCATGTATGCAAAAGGAAGGTATGAATTACTTTACCCACTTGAAACATGAAAGGAAAAATCATGTTAAAATTATATTTTTCACACATATAACAATTTACAGTCACAAGGAATGAAAATGATATCGCCGCTATACGAGAAACAGGTAAGTAGTGTGATCGACGACCTGTAAGCAAAGGAATCGCCTATAAAATGAATTATGAACAAAACGTCATAAAGAATTTCATGCTGCACTGAAGCTATGAAAGTCTGATTGTTCGTGTACATAGATTTTTATGACAACCGATGCATTAAAATGTCTGTATTTTTTCTCCCATGATAACACAAGACGCCTATAAGCGCACTTTAATTGAAAATGATACACGCACACAAGGGCGTGCCGCTATTGTGAAACACTGTACATATTAATAGTAGCTACACCCTGAACTTCAAAATTTTATGTTTATATGTCTATGTTAATGTAGGAAATTTTATTAGAGGTTAATGATTTACAAGCACACCAGAACGTGCTTAAGCACAAAACACTGTACATATTAGGGTTATGCTGCATATAAATGATTATTTCGTGCATTTTCAGATTTTATACGCAAAAAACCGTAGCATACACGTAGTCGTTGCCACTACCCTAAGTAGAAGGTAGAAAATTCCCTTCCCAAGCTTCAGTGGAGTGGCTACAGGTGTATTCTCTGCATGCTGATGCATGTCGTTGCGTGTGAAGAATACGTAATGGAGGTAAACCTTAACTTATACTCGAGTTCAAGAAGGAAAACAAAGGACTTGTTCCTTCTAACAGATTAATGGGAAAAGGCGAGTGTGTGTGTCAGTAAAATCCAAGACGAAGAAGCCACTATGAGTGGTCAAAATTTTTTTCAATTTTAGTCGATAGTTTTTTCCTACAGTTAATGTAAACAATGTATTGTATGTATTATATGTTATTCCATTGTATGTGATGTATTTTGTATTTCATGCCAAGTCCCGTGACTTACAAATTATGTACATTGACCAGAAGTATTGAGGGGAATGAATCTCAGTACAATAGGTAAAAGGGGTTAATGCGAAGAAAAAAAAAGTGTAGTGAAAAGGAAGTTTCGATCGCAATACTCGCGGTTAAAGTGGTGTGTGTAGAAATTAAAATTGTGCAAAGTAGTGCTACGTTGCAAGTGTCAGCGAGCCTAAACAAGTGACATCGAAAATTGAAGCTTGTATCGTCAAACGACCCATGGCGTCACAGTAGGAAAGGACAATGCCAAACAAGTTTGACATGGTACGCTTCTTACCAGGAGCTGCATCGACGGGATCGTCCTCCGCCTCGCACATAGTCTGGTGTGTTCTTCGGGGCACATATTCCAATGTACCTCGTCGTATCCAGTCTAAGTACTGGAAGGAAGTACAAAAAGCACACGCATACTGAGGTTCGGAAGTCTCGACGGTACCCGCACGTCGGTGTATATTCAGTGCACGGGCGCGTGCATTCAACCAACGTCGCCCGCTAACGGACGACCAAACAATCAGGCGCGCGTATCACCCGCCCATATTCAACACGGGCTAGCGAACAAAGCTCGTCGCCCCAGAATAAATACAGAAGGCAATACAAGGACTTAATTTTCACCTCTGATGAGGAAGGAAACATCTGTATGTAACGTTGTATTCAGTGTATATTTTATTGTACAAACTTTACTACATGATGTCATTTTCTCAGTATTAACCAGAACTTTGTATATTAGGATTAAGGTTTGTAAATATTAGCATAAGTATACCAAAAAACTGACACACACTCAGAAATACCAAAGAATTCACAGTGCCATGAAAATGAGACAATAAAAATGAAGTGTGTAAATAAAAGACCCCCAAACCTATCAATTGCAAGGTCGACTACTGTATCCTGTCAATCAAATAAAATTTTCTAGTGACAGTATACAGTAGGGGGGCAGTTGTAACGACACATTCCTATGCAGAGACATACAATATCTTAAAAGCTGCGCCAAAGATAAATTGAGAGGCATGTATATTATAATCTTTGTAAAGTTCACATTGGATTCTCTTTTGTTTGATACTCCAAGGAGCTAAGGGACACTTTCGATTGTTGCCTTGTGGAGGATGGACGTGATTTTTGGACTGTGCGGAAAGGCAGCCATATGGCTGGTAATTACGGTTTGTGCGACGAGCACAGCAAGTCTTATTGTGTTGTGAATAAAAAAATAGTGAAAAGTATCGAAGTGTTACGAAAATTATTTATAGCGACGTAGCATAGTATTCCTTGGTTTCCACCGTCTTCGTGAAGTGAACCGATGCCGACTCATGATGGTACACACGGTCAACAAAGAGAAGAACATCGATGGCGACTAATGAATTCATATTGTGGCAGAAGGACTAATTCTACGTCTAAGGTGAGAACTCTGATTAAATCAACAATGACGCGGAATTTAAAATGTAAAATGTTTTTTATTTATTTCGCCACACTAGTAAGTGGATGGCGCAGGGTACGTGGACTTGAGACGGAAGCTCAGCTTGTCACATGAACCTGTTAACGGATGTCTGAAGCATTTTATGCGTGATTTGGCACTTGTAACGCGTCTAAGGAATGGAACAGAGTACCGAGAACACAACAACACTGAAAACCCGTCCTATGAAATAAGTGGCACTTAGGACGTTTGAGGTTTTCTTTCTTCATATTTACAAATCCGTTATATAATCCTTCAAAAAAAAAAAAAAAAAAAAAAAAAAAGAAAGACTCAAAATGGCTCTGAGCACTATGGGACTTAACATCTGAGGTCATCAGTCCCCTAGACTTAGAACTAACTAAACCTGACTAACCTAAGGACATCACACACATCCATGCCCGAGGCAGGATTCGAACCTGCGACCGTAGCAGCAGCGCGGTGCCGGACTTAAGCGCCTAGAACCGCTCGGCTACAACGGCCGGCTATAATCCTTACAGTAACCTTATCATGGATACAAAGCAAATGTCAGTAATACCTTTCGACAAAAGATATATTAAATTAATAGTGGGGTTTCAGACCATTGCGCTCAGTGACTTTCAGCAACCTTATTATCCAATAGTACTATTGATGAAATATTGGAAGAAATATACACGGGAATAAGAAGACTTAAAAATAGGAAAACTATAGGCCAGGTGTCATATACAACGAAGTAATGGCAAGAATTCTATCAACAGCTTTGTAGTTTATTGAAGAGTATTAAGAGACATACGTTGACAAGAGAATGGAAAGGAAGTTTTAAAATTTCAGAGTATATAAAAGGAGATAAACAAGTATAAGATAATTACTGAGTGAGTACCCTCCTTGATATCACCTTAAAACTGGTAATACCTGTAATTAGAGACAAAATACAGAACTATATAGAAATAGCAAAACAACGGCAAAGATTGAGAAAAAACAGGATCACAATAGATTCTATTTTCGCTCTGAGACAGATTGTGGAGTAATCCATAGTGTTTAATAGCGCAAGGTAACTGTGTTTCGTTAACTTGCGAAATGCCTTGGACAGGAATAGAAAAAGGGATATAATTCATATCTTAATCGACGAAAGAGTGAGAGGTGTGGTCTCCAGGAGCGTCTCCATTCGCCGTTGCTGACTGCAGCAATCTAATATCTGTGGTATTGAAGAGTGTTGCTGACTTTGGTGTGGCACCACAATATTTGGACAATACCACATGATGTACTTGAGAGCCTGCTAAAAATAGTATGATCAGGTTAAATAAACATATGAGCAAAATAATTTTTGCACCCTGTGATTTTCTTCTTGTTCGTATTACTGGAGGCAGAGCTTCGGGGCACTTTATTCAAGAAATATGTAGTAGTGATCAAGAAGAGTGAGGCGATTCTCAAAGACCTGACAAACAATGGGTTCGAGGATTGGCAGAGACGCAGTAAAAATGCATTCCAGTAGGAGGGGAGCACTCTGAAAAAATCATACAAACACTGGAATGCAGTAACAAAGATCACTGAAAAAAATGGCAGGGCTGGTAGGGCTTGTGCACTGAGAGTTCCACACAAACTTAAACTTATCTATGTACACTCCTGATAATTGAAATAAGAACACCGTGAATTCATTGTCCCAGGAAGGGGAAACTTTATTGACACATTCCTGGGGTCAGATACATCACATGATCACACTGACAGAACCACAGGCACATAGACACAGGCAACAGAGCATGCACAATGTCGGCACTAGTACAGTGTATATCCACCTTTCGCAGCAATGCAGGCTGCTATTCTCCCATGGAGACGATCGTAGAGATGCTGGATGTAGTCCTGTGGAACGGCTTGTCATGCCATTTCCACCTGGCGCCTCAGTTGGACCAGCGTTCGTGCTGGACGTGCAGACCGCGTGAGACGACGCTTCATCCAGTCCCAAACATGCTCAATGGGGGACAGATCCGGAGATCTTGCTGGCCAGGGTAGTTGACTTACACCTTCTAGAGCACGTTGGGTGGCACGGGATACATGCGGACGTGCATTGTCCTGTTGGAACAGCAAGTTCCCTTGCCGGTCTAGGAATGGTAGAACGATGGGTTCGATGACGGTTTGGATGTACCGTGCACTATTCAGTGTCCCCTTGACGATCACCAGTGGTGTACGGCCAGTGTAGGAGATCGCTCCCCACACCATGATGCCGGGTGTTGGCCCTGTGTGCCTCGGTCGTATGCAGTCCTGATTGTGGCGCTCACCTGCACGGCGCCAAACACGCATACGACCATCATTGGCACCAAGGCAGAAGCGACTCTCATCGCTGAAGACGACACGTCTCCATTCGTCCCTCCATTCACGCCTGTCGCGACACCACTGGAGACGGGCTGCACGATGTTGGGGCGTGAGCGGAAGACGGCCTAACGGTGTGCGGGACCGTAGCCCAGCTTCATGGAGACGGTTGCGAATGGTCCTCGCCCATACCCCAGGAGCAACAGTGTCCCTAATTTGCTGGGAAGTGGCGGTGCGGTCCCCTACGGCACTGCGTAGGATCCTACGGTCTTGGCGTGCATCCGTGCGTCGCTGCGGTCCGGTCCCAGGTCGACGGGCACGTGCACCTTCCGCCGACCACTGGCGACAACATCGATGTACTGTGGAGACCTCACGCCCCACGTGTTGAGCAATTCGGCGGTACGTCCACCCGGCCTCCCGCATGCCCACTATACGCCCTCGCTCAAAGTCCGTCAACTGCACATACGGTTCACGTCCACGCTGTCGCGGCATGCTACCAGTGTTAAAGACTGCGATGGAGCTCCGTATGCCACGGCAAACTGGCTGACACTGACGGCGGCGGTGCACAAATGCTGCGCAGCTAGCGCCATTCGACGGCCAACACCGCGGTTCCTGGTGTGTCCGCTGTGCCGTGCGTGTGATCATTGCTTGTACAGCCCTCTCGCAGTGTCCGGAGCAAGTATGGTGGGTCTGACACACCGGTGTCAATGTGTTCTTTTTTCCATTTCCAGGAGTGTATATAGGCACTTCATTCATCCTGGGAATAGGGAAGCTTGACGATTTCTTCGTGTTATCGACAGTAATACTGGCAGGATCGCTCCACGGAATTCAAAGACCTACAAGAATGTTTTAATTTGAAGTTTGAACTCTGATAACAACAGAAGAAATATTTTTTCCGTGTGATGTAATTACAAATTAACGATATTCTGATTTTTTGCCCTGTACTTGCTCTGTGAGACCGTGCTTCTTGCTAAATTTCATGATCCTAGGCCAACGGGAAATACCCTACAGATTCTGATGAGTCAGTCTGTAATAAAAGTTGTGACATAAATGGCCGTACCTTTAAATTGCATTGATTTAGAAGCTTACATTTATTACACTGCCAAGAGACCATAGACCTTAGTGCGTGGAATAAATTTCAACTAGATCCGTCCAGCAGTTGCTGTGAGAAATTGGTGTTGACAGACGGACTGACAGACAGTGGACGGACAAGTGGTTAAAAAAAAAAAAAAAAAAAAAAAATTGTTTCGTGGGTCATAATTACAAATTGACATTTTTTTGGAATTTTTCTTTGCTTTTACTGTGTAACGTTGCTTGTTGCTAAATTTAATCATTCTGTTGCTCATATGAGAATGGTTATTGGTAGTTTAATGACTATAAATTGATGAGGTAGTATAGGTTCACATTCTTTTATTTTCTGAGCTAAGTGACATAAAAAAATGGGGTTCGTGGTTGAAATTAGTTTAGGCAGTTAAAGAGCTGGAATTAGTTTCATATTTCTTTCATTTCATAGTTTTTGAACTTCCAGTATTGTTAGGATTTCTTGAAAATCTGGGCCATTCTTTTGTGTTAATTGTTGGAAGTCATGTTGCCACTTTATAGCAGTCAGGTTGAGTTGGGCTTGAATACTGTGGATAATAAATGAATAGGTTAGGTTTAAGTTGTCTTTGTCAGGGAAAATCCTGTAGGTCAGTTTTTAAATGATCAAATAATTAAATACTTAGTTTTAATATGCCACCTCTGTCATTACTGTTGGCTGTATGGTCTTTGCTACGAAAGCCAAAAATACACTCATGTTCAGAAAAAACAGAACACCTTGAACGACTAGAGTTAGAACGTTTACATTCACAGCATATGTACGTTAGTATGTTCTGCAGAAATGATGAATATCTGAATGATGTCGGGTCGCTAGTTCAAGGACAGCATCGATATCGCCTGCAACACCACCTACAGGGGAAATGTGGCTGCGATTCTCGTTGTCACTGTAGACCGAAGGTAATGGATCAGTGTGACTTGGGCAGAAGTGCAGGGTGCGTCGCAGACGTGTGCGCGAACCGTGTCGTCAAACCACTGAGTTTGAATGAGGGCGCATTATTGGCGTGAGAGAATGTGACGCATCCATCCGGGAAATTGCCGCTCATGTGGCACGAAGTGTTTGGACAGTGCAGCGGGTGTGTGCAGAATGGTTGATGGAAGGACGTAGAAGACGACGAGATGTGTCAGGTCGCACCACCCAGACCTCCTCCCATAAGATCGACATCTCATCCGAATGGCTTTGCAGGACAAATCTGCGTTCTCTTTGGCTCTGGCGCAACATTGGAACAGCGTAACACACTGTACACTCAGTAATCAAAACTTCCGGGCTAAGAGGCCGTGGTCCAATAGTGGAAATACTTCTCCCTGACGTTTCGTTGCCAGCTGCGGGCAACATCATCTGAGGTGAGTCTACGACTGGCTGCTAGGCCGTGGAGGTCCTGTTTATATAGAGCGCATGGAGGGCGCCACCACTCGTCACGTGTTGTCAACAGTAAAACTATCTCTGGCTGGCGTCATTACTCTCGATCGAAGGTAATCGATTGTCACATCTTTGGTACAGAGTCGATCGCCCTATCTTATCTAGCTTCAAGCCTTCTTCTTTCCTGTTAAAATTATTGTGGTGTTTAAAAATCTCTCGGGCTCTCTATACATACGTGCATAATAATGCGATGTCTTAGCTAGCACGCTCGTCTCACTAAATTTTATTTCATGGTCACCCGTTTCAAAAACATGTTCCGCTACAGCCGATTTGTCCGTGTGTCCCAGTCGACAGTTCCTTTTATGTTCAGTTAGGCGAGTATTGATACTTCTTTTTGTGGTTCCAATGTAAACCTTCCCACAACTACACGGAATCTTATAGACACCAGGAGTAGCTAGAGGGTGTCGTGCATCTTTCGCCGATCTTAAGCATTCACTAATCTTCTTGGTGGGTCTGAAGATTGTTTCAACTCTGAACTTGGCCAGCACTTTCCCGATACGGTCCGTAATATTGTGGATGAGTGGAAGAAAAACTTTCCCCACCGATGGTTGTTGTTGTTGCACGTTTCCGGACATTTTTCTTTTGGGATGGAGTGCTCTATCTATCTCCTTGCCAGCGTACCCATTTTTCTGGAAAGCGGTTCGCAATACAATGCAGGTTTGCGATTGGAATAAGGTGGATTCCAGTCTCGTATTGTTCATGGAAAGAAGGATTGTCGGTATGCTTCTGTGTGGGCTCTAATCTCTCTGATTTTATCCTCATGGTCTCTTCGCGAGATATACATAGGAGGGAGCAATATACTGCTTGACTCTTCGGTGAAGGTATGTTCTCGAAACTTTAACGAAAGCCCGTACCGAGCAACTGAGCGTCTCTACTGCAGAGTCTTCCACTGGAGTGTATCTATCATCTCTGTAAC
Source organism: Schistocerca americana (assembly GCF_021461395.2). Lineage (NCBI taxonomy): Eukaryota > Metazoa > Arthropoda > Insecta > Orthoptera > Acrididae > Schistocerca > Schistocerca americana. Next base: position 100,103,344 of record NC_060127.1, on the reverse strand, counting down.
GCTTTCGCGATTACTAAATGATCCTGTAACGAAGCGCGCTGCTCTCCGATGGATCTTCTCTATCTCTTCTATCAACCCTATCCGGTACGGATCCCACACCGGTGAGCAGTATTCAAGCAGTGGGCGAACAAGTGTACTGTAACCTATTTCCTTTGTTTTCGGACTGCATTTCCTTACGATTCTTCCAAAGAATCTCACTCTGGCATCTGCTTTACCGACGATTAATTTTATATGGTCATTACATTTTAAATCAATCCCAATGCCTACTCCCAGATAATTTATGGAATTGACTGCTTCCAGTTGCTGACCTGTTATATTGTAGCTAAATGATAAAGGATCTTTCTTTCTATGTATTTACAGCACATTACACTTGCCGACACTGAGATTCAGTTGCCATTCCCTGCAGCATGCATCAATTCGTTCAGATCCTCCTGCATTTCAGTACAATTTTCCATTGTTACGACCCCTCGGTATACTACAGCATCATCCGCAATAGCCTTAGTGAACTTCCGATGTTATCCACAAGGTCATTTATACATATTGTGAATAGCAACGGTCCTACGACACTCTCCTGCGGCACACCTGAAATCACTCTTACTTCGGAAGACTTCACTCCATTGAGAATGTAATGCTGCGTTCTGCTGTCTACGAACTCTTCAATCGAATACACAATTGGTCTGATAGTCCATATGCTCTTACTTTGTTCATTAAACGACTGTGGGGAACTGTAACGAACGCCTTGCGGAAGACAAGAAACACGGCATCTATCTGGGAACTCGTGTCTATGGCCCTCTCACTCTCGTGAACGAATAGCGCGATCTGGATTTCACACGACCGTCTTTTTCGAAACCCATGCTGATTCCTACAGAGTAGTTTTCTAGTCTCCATAAAATTCATTATACTCGAACATAATACGTGTTCCAAAAGTCTACAACTGATCGACGTTAGAGACATAGGGCTATAGTTCTGCACATCTTTTCGACGTCACTTCTTGAAAACGGGGATGACCTGTGCCCTTTTCCAATCCTTTGGAACGCTACGCTCTTCTAGAGACCTACGGTACACCCCGGCAAGAAGGGGGGCAAGTTCCTTCGCGTACTCTGTGTAAAATCGAACTCGTATCCCATCAGGTCCAGCAGCCTTTCCTCTTTTGAGCGATTTCAATTGTTTTTCTATCCCTCTGTCATCTATTTCGATATCTTGCATTTTTTCATCTGTGCGACAATCTACGCAAGGAACTACAGTGCAGTGTTCCTCTGTGAAACAGCTCTGGAAAAAGACATTTAGTATTTCGGCCTTTCTTCTGTCATCCTCTGTTTCAGTCCTAGATGGCAATGGCGTATGTAACGAATTCGCTGCGGACAGGAAAGGCATCAGATAGTATTTTCAGACTAATTCAGATTCTGTTTGTTTGAAAATGATGGCCCCATTTTGGTTCGCCGCAAACAGAGGGAACGGTGTCACAGACATACAGCGCACACTCAAGGCATTATGGTGTGGGGAGATCACAGATGGTGTACGTCCAGGGCACTGTGGTCAGGATGACGTACGTGGATGAAGTCCTGCCACCCGTAACCGTACCATTTCTACACAAGACCCCAGACGCCATTTTTCAGCAAGACAATGCAGGACCACATATTGCGGCGCACACACGTGCGGCGTCACAGGATGGCAGCCTTTTGTTCTGGCGCGCCATATCACCAGATGCCCAGCCAATCGGAAATGTGTGGGGTGTGGTGAAACGACTCGTGCATCACTCTCACCCAATGTCAACCACCACAGCTGCATTTTGGAACCAGGTGATTGAAGCATGGATAACTGTACCACAGGACGCCATTCGCGCCTTATACGCGTCGATGACACCACGCATGGAGCAAGTTATCGTGGCCCATGGCAGACTCTGGGACTACTAGGCAACATGACACATGCTGAACCCAGATGACTGAAATGCTAATCATTCCTTCAGAGCATACTGAGCCATGGCTGACTCGCGCCATGTCTTTCTACATCTACATGGATACTCTGCAAATCACATTTAAGTGCCTGGCAGAGGTTTCATCGAACCACCTTCACAATTCTCTATTATTCCAATCTAGTACAGCGTGCGGAAAGAATGAACACCAATATCTTTCCGTACGGGCTCTGATTTCCCTTATTTTATCGTGGTGATACTTCCGCCCTATGTAGGTAGGTGTCAACAAAATATTTTCGCATTCGGAGGAAAAAGTTGGTGATTGGAATTTCGTGAGAGTCGCAACGAAATACGCCTCTCTTTTAATGATTTCCTGCCCAAATACTGTATCATTTCTGTGACACTCTCTCCCATATTTCGCTATAATACAAAACGTGCTGCCCTTCTTTGAACTTTTTTTATGTACTGCGTCAGTCCTACCAGGTAAGGATCCCACACCGCGCAGCAGTATTCTAAAAGAGGACGGACAAGCGTAGTGTAGGCAGTCTCCTTAGTAGGTCAGTTACATTTTGTAAGTGTCCTGCCAATAAAACACAGTCTTTGGGTAGCCTTCCCTACAACATTTTCTATGTGTTCCTTCCAATTTAAATTGTTCGTTATTGTAATACCTAGGTATTTAGTTGAATTTACGGCTTTTAGATTAGACCATTTTATCGTGTAACCGAAGATTAACGAGTTCCTTTTAGCACTCATGAGGATGACCTCACACTTTTCGTTATTTAGGGTCAACTGCCACTTTTCACACCATTCAGATATCTTTTCTAAATCGTTTTGCAATTTTTTTGGTCTTCTGATGACTTTATTAGTCGATAAACGACAGCGTCATCTGCAAACAACCGAAGACGGCTGCTCAGATTGTGTCCCAAATCGTTTATATAGATAAGGAACAGCAAAGGGCGTATAACACTACCTTGGAGAACGCCAGAAATCACTTCTGTTTTACTCGATGACTTTCCGTCAGTTACTACGAACTGTAACCTCTATGACAGGAAATCACAAATCCAGACACATGACTGAGACGATATTCCATAAGCACGCAAATTTACTACGAGCCGCTTGTGTGGTACAGTATCAAAAGCCTTCCGGAAATCCATAAATACGGAATCGATCTGAAATCCCTTGTCAATAGCACTCGGCACTTCATGTGAATAAAGAGCTAGTTGTGTTTCACAGGAACGATGTTTTCTAATTCATAATGTTTGAACACAATATGTTGTTTGTTGTTGTGGTCTTCAGTCCTGAGACTGGTTTGATGCAGCTCTCCATGCTACTCTATCCTGTGCAAGCTTCTTCATTTCCCAGTACCTACTGCAACCTACATCCTTCTGAATCTGCTTAGTGTATTGATCTCTTGGTCTCCCTCTACGATTTTTATCCTCCACGCTGCCCTCCAATGCTAAATTTGTGATCCCTTGATGCCTCAAAACATGTCCTACCAACCGATCCCTTCTTCTAGTCAAGTTGTGCCACAAACTTCTCTTCTCCCCAATCCTATTCAATACCTCCTCATTAGTTACGTGATCTACCCACCTTATCTTCAGCATTCTTCTGTAGCACCACATTTCGAAAGCTTCTATTCTCTTCTTGTCCAAACTGGTTATCGTCCATGTTTCACATCCATACATGGCTACACTCCATACAAATACTTTCAGAAACGACTTCCTGACACTTAAATCTATACTCGATGTTAACAAATTTCTCTTCTTCAGAAACGATTTCCTTGCCATTGCCAGTCTACATTTTATATCCTCTCTACTTCGACCATCATCAGTTATTTTGCTCCCCAAATAGCAAAACTCCTTTACTATTTTAAGTGTCTCATTTCCTAATCTAATGCCCTCAGCATCACCCGATTTAATTGGACTACATTCCATTATCCTCGTTTTGCTTTTGTTGATGTTCATCTTATATCCTCCTTTCAAGACACTGTCCATTCCGTTCAACTGCTCTTCCAAGTCCTTTGCTGTCTCTGACAGAATTACAATGTAATCGGCGAACCTCAAAGTTTTTACTTCTTCTCCATTGATTTTAATACCTACTCCAAATTTTTCTTTTGTTTCCTTTACTGCTTGCTCAATATACAGATTGAATAACATCGGGGAGAGGCTACAACCCTGTCTCACTCCTTTCCCAACCACTGCTTCCCTTTTATGCCCCTCGACTCTTATAACTGCCATCTGGTTTCTGTCCAAATTGTAAATAGCCTTTCGCTCCCTGTATTTTACCCTTGCCATATATTACACAATATATGTTCTAAAATCTTGCTGCATATGGACGTTAACGATATGGGCCTGTAAATTAGTGGATTACTCTTGCTACCTTTCTTGAATATTGGTGTGACCTGTGCAACTTTCCAGTCTTTGGGTACGGATCTTTCGTCGAGCGAACGGTTGAATATGATTGTTAAGTATCGAGCTAATGCATCAGCATGCTCTGAAAGGAACCTAATTGGTATACAGTCTGGACCAGAAGACTTGCTTTTATTAAGTGATTTGAGTTCCTTCACTACTCCGAGGATATTTACTTCTACGTTACTCATGTTGACAGCTGTTCTCGATTCGAATTCTGGAATAATTACTTCGTCTTCTTTTGTGAAGGCATTTCGGAAGGCTGTGTTTAGGAAATCTGCTTTGGCAGTACTATCTTCGATAGTATCTCCATTGTTATCGTGCAGAGATTTTAAATTATCATTGGTTGCAGTCCTGTCGTATCAAATTTCTTCTTCAGTTACCGCAATAACATTGCTGTCTTCTATCTGTGAGTGGCAGCAGCAGCATGTATCTGCTGTAATATCTTTGGGGTGGCGGATTTATTTTCCGGGTGTGCAGTGCGTGGCAGTCGGTCGGTTTGGGCAGAGCAGCGAGTAAGTTTCCGTGGCGCGTAATCAGTCCGGAGCCGCTGGCGGCGTGCACGCGCGTTTGGAGTTGATAGGCGTTTCTTGCGAGGGTTACGAAGTTCGTCGCCCACCGATCTTGGACTCGCTTAGCCTACCATCAAGCCTCAACTGCTATCACTTCTCTTCGTTTGATCCTGGTTGTCTCTTTCTGTGAGATTCCCGCGAGCAACAACGCGTGTGCATTGGAGTCGTCTAGAATTGCAGCCGTTTTCTTGGATGGGGTTTGACTTTATTTAATTCACTCCTTCATTAGTGAAGTGCGCGAGTGGTATCTTCTGCCTTGTGTCCGTTAACGTTCCTGTTACCACCCTGGGCGTTGACGTAGTTTTTGGCAGTGTATTTTCGTCGTCGTGTTGTTGCTGTCCAGCACGGCGTGTAGTTCGACAGCTGAGGTGTTGTTGGTAGTTTTGGGCGTTTGTTCTGACTTAGCTGGATTGGGCTCCAGTATCCAAAAATGGTTCAAATGGCTCTGAGCACTATGGGACTTAACTTCTAAGGTCATCAGTCCCCTAGAACTTAGAACTACTTAAACCTAACTAACCAAAGGACATCACACACATCCATGGCCGAGGCAGGATTCGAACCTGCGACCGTAGCGGTCGCGCGGTTCCAGACTGTAGCGCCTAGAACCGCTCGGCAACCTCGGCCCGTCCAGTATCCAGAACGTTGAGCTATTGACTTCTTGTTGTCGTTTTGCTCGTCGGGTGGAGCAGAACTGATTTGGTTGGTTGGTCTGTCAGCTGGCCTTCGGTTGGGTTGCCTTCCGACTAAGAGGTCGTCGGTCTGGCTGCCTGTCTCATCTAACCGTGCGTTAGTGTTGCCTTCCCAGGCCAATCCTTGGAACCTTCTGAGCACCGCTTCTTGTGTTTTACATAGTGATTACCTTTTAGTCTCAAGTACTCTGTGTGGCTTTCAGTCGAGTTTTAGCTTATTAAAATTGTAAGTTTTTTTCTCTTTAGGCCTTAAGCCGTGAAATTGTTTTCTCCATGGTATGTGGCCTTCGATCGAGTTTTAAACTCTCTTAAACTGAAAATTTAAAATCTTGCTCTTGCCGTTAAGTCATAACATTGTTATTTTTATTTAGCCATGATGCCTTCAGCTGTGTTTGAATGAAATGTTTTAAACTAAGGCCTTTTGGTCTTGTCCTTAGGTCATAAGATTGGTATTCTTTAGTATGTGGCATTCAGCCGAGTTTAATCTCTCTTAAATTGAAAATACCAAATTTTGTCTTGCCCTTAAGTCATAAGACTGTTATTCTTTAGTATGTGGCCTTCAGCAGAGTTTTCATTTTTCTTGCTCTTGCCGTTAAGTCATAACATTGTTACTTTTTTTTATCTATGAGGCCTTCTGCTGCATTTGCATGAAATGTTTTAAATTAAGGCCTTTTCAAATTGAAAGCTCTTTTTCCTAGGCCTTAATCCGTAGTATTGTTTGACATGGCGTGTGGCTTTCAGCCGAGTTTTAATCTCTTTTAAATTAAAATTTCAAAATTTTGGTCTTGCCCTTAGGTCACAAGATTGGTATTCTTTAGTATGTGGCCTTCAGCAGAGTTTTCATTTCTCTCAAACCAAAAATTTAAAATCTTGGTCTTCCCTTAAGTCACAGCATTGCTATTCTTTAGTATGAGGCCTACAGCCGAGTTTGCATGAACTGTTTTAAGCTAAAGCCCTCATAATCAATTATTCAAAATGACAGTCACAATCGCATTATGTATTTTGCCGGTTGATGGTTACCAACCGTGGACAGGCAGGGTGACGACTCCAGGGAGCGACCAAATGGTGTAAATTGCCATGATGATGACCCCATCGTGGGTTGAAACCGGTTGGTGGCAAAAAAATAATGCGATTGTGACTGTCATTTTGAATAATTGATTATAAGTAAATTAATCGCTGTTTATCTCCATACAACTATGTTGTCTAAAAATCTAAGGCCCTCAGCGTGTTAAATTGAAAGCCCTTCTTACTAGGCTCTAAGCCGTTAAATTATATGGTTGATAGGCGGCCTGCAGCCAGGTTTCACCCTATTTAGAATTAACATTGAAAATCTTTGTTTTGGCCTTAAGCCGTAACACTGTCCTTGCTTAATGTGTGGCCTTTAGCCTATTTTTATTGAAGTAAAAAGTTTTTGAAAGAAGTGAAACTTCCAGAAGAACTCCTGGACCTCAATTCCTTGCTTAGGCCTTGGGTCCTGGATTTTCGTATGTGGCTTTCAGCCGATTTAAATCAAAGGAGCTCTTTCGTTGAAACCTTGAGATTTTATAATTCTTCCTTATGTTATAGTGTGTTTTAACTAATAAAATTTATGCTATTTTGTCTAAAACTGATATGGTGAGACCGTGGCTGTGTACAATTAATGTAGGTTAATTCTTACAAAGACGTCTCTGAGAGAGAACTTCTGTGACAGTGTTGTGTTTGTAAATCTGTAATCTCTGTCATAACTTCACATATGGCAAATTATTTTTGGTCTGTGTGTGCGTGTGCGTGTGTGTGGTGCTTTGCACAATATGGTGATATAAAAGTTGTGTAAGTGGTGGATATATACAATATATACAATCCTGCAACTTCGCAAGTAAATCGCGCGGAATTTTCGACGTACGTACCATAACCACTTAACCTCACATATTCATTTACGCTGTATTTCATCGTTTGGAGGTTAGTTATTTTCACACAGGGCGCTTCTAACACTGTTTTTCTACCGTAGGGCAACAACACACCAAAAATACTTCGCCACAGTGGAGTAATAAAAATCGGAAACGGACGATAATGTGAAGTGTATTTTGAAAATCATGTGAACAGTCGTCTGCTGATGAACTTGCCAGTTGGAAACCGGTAACTGCGCTATTTACCTAAATAAGTAGCAGTGTTAATAGTGGCTGGTTGCTGTTTTCTTCTTTGTAAGAATTAACCTACATTAATAAAATTTATATGTTGAGTGTAACTGACAGCAACTTATTTTGGCCCCTTTCCGCAAATGTGACGTCACCCGCTCTGTCCCGCTAGTCCAGGGATTTCACATACTAATGTACATGTCCTGTGAATGTGAACGTCCAACCTCCAGTGATTCAAAGTGTTCTGATTTCTTTTTTTTTTTTTCACGAACGTGAGTTTAAACAAATAAAAAAATACAGACTACGTACTTGTGAGACAGGGATGTGGGCCGAGAGGCGTCTCGCGCCCCGATAAGCGCGCCTCACGTGGCCACGCGGCGGGCCGTCTGGTAGTTTTCCGCTGCCCGCAGTCTCCCGCCGACACCGGAGGAAGACAATCCAACGGTCAGGTGGGCGAGACGCCCAAGCGATAAGCACGCCGCTCCGGCGTCCCGATGTCGGCAGCAGATAACGGCCACAGGCGGGCGCCACTTCTCTCGTGTACACACGGCGGCGCCGCCAAAGAGCCGGGAGAGCATTTCCCCGAGTCGCCGCCACGCGACACACAGGAGTGTTGTTTCCTTATCGCTGGTCTCGTTCCACGCGCGTGGCGACTGGCCCGCTATCGAAGTTACAGCCGCACCGGAAGACACAGTGTACCAACAGCTTTCTCGCCCTCTCTAACGGAAAGTGGAAGCTCACATTATTTGATCAAAAGTATCCAGACTCCTTTATGTAACGCAGAATTGACCACTAGAGCTGCAAAAGCTACGACCCCCCCCCCCCCCCCCCTCTCACGCCACCAACCTTGTAAACTGTTGTTGTTGTGGTCTTCAGTCCTGAGACTGGTTTGACGCAACTCTCCATGTTACTCTATCCTGTGCGAGTTTCTTCATCTCCCAGTACCTACTGCAACCTACATCCTTCTGAATCTGCTTAGTCTATTCATCTCTTGGTCTCCTTCTACGATTTTTACCCTCCACGCTGCCCTCCAATACTAAATTGGTGATCCCTCGATGTCTCAGAACATGTCCCACCAAACGATCCCCTCTAGTCAAGTTGTGCCACAAGCTCCTCTTCTCCCCAATTCTATTCAATACCTCCTCATTAGTTATGTGATCTACCCATCTAATCTTCAGCATTCTTCTGTAGCACCACATTTCGAAAGCTTCTATTCTCTTCTTGTCTAAACTCTTTATCGTCCACGTTTCATTTCCATACATGTCTACACTCCATACAAATACTTTCAGTAACGACTTCCTGACATTTAACTCTATACTCGATGTTAACAAATTTTTCTTCTTCAGAAACGCTTTCCTTGCCATTGTCAGTCTACATTTTATATCCTCTATACTTCGACGATCATCAGTTATTTTACTCCACAAATAGCAAAACTCCTTTACTACTTTAAGTGTCCAACCTCATCTTCCCCGATGTCGGCTTCTATCAGTTTTTCCATTCGTCTGTAAAGAATTCGCGTTAGTATTTTGCAGCTGTGCCTTATTAAACTGATAGTTCGGTAATTTTCACATCTGTCAACACCTGCTTTCCTTGGGATTGGAATTATTATATTCTCCTTGAAGTCTGAGGGTATTTCGCCTGTCTCATACATTTTGCTCACCAGATGGTAGACTTTTGTCAGGACTGGCTCTCCCAAGGCCGTCAGTAGTTCCAATGGAATGTTGTCGACTCCAGGGGCCTTGTTTCGACTCAGGTCTTTCAGTGCTCTGTCAAACTCTTCACGCAGTGTCATATCTCCAATTTCATCTACATGTACATCCTCTTCCATTTCTATAATATTGTCCTCAAGAACATCGCCCCTGTATAGACCCTCTGTATACTCCTTCCACCTTTCTGCTTTCCCTTCTTTGCTTAGAACTGGGTTTCCATCAAAGCTCTTGATATTCATGCAAGTGGTTCTCCTCTCTCTAAAGGTCTCTTTAATTTTCCTGTAGGCAGTATCTATCTTACCCCTAGTGAAATAAGCCCCTACATCCTTACATTTGTCCTCTAGCCATCCCTGCTTAGCCATTTTGCACTGCCTGTCGATATCATTTTTGAGACGTTTGTATTCCTTTTTGCCTGCTTCATTTACTGCATTTTTATATTTTCTCCTTTCATCAATTAAATTCAATATTTCTTCTGTTACCCAAGGGTTTCTACTAGCCCTCGACTTTTTACTTATTTCATCCTCTGCTGCCTTCACTTTTACCTTGTAAACTACCTTTTTAAAATTTTTCTTCACATATTTAGGAACTTACGTATTTTGTAAGATACGTTTGTACACTGAAGCTCCATTGGGCATGGATGTGTATTGTGACGTCTCCTGGCAAGACATTTACAAAATCATTATAATACACTCCTGGAAATGGAAAAAAGAACACATTGACAACGGTGTGTCAGACCCACCATACTTGCTCCGGACACTGCGAGAGGGCTGTACAAGCAATGATCACACGCACGGCACAGCGGACACACCAGGAACCGCGGTGTTGGCCGTCGAATGGCGCTAGCTGCGCAGCATTTGTGCACCGCCGGCGTCAGTGTCAGCCAGTTTGCCGTGGCATACGGAGCTCCATCGCAGTCTTTAACACTGGTAGTATGCCGCGACAGCGTGGACGTGAACCGTATGTGCAGTTGACGGACTTTGAGCGAGGGCGTATAGTGGGCATGCGGGAGGCCGGGTGGACGTACCGCCGAATTGCTCAACACGTGGGGCGTGAGATCTCCACAGTACATCGATGTTGTAGCCAGTGGTCGGCGGAAGGTGCACGTGCCCGTCGACCTGGGACCGGACCGCAGCGATGCACGGATGCACGCCAAGACCGTAGGATCCTACGCAGTGCCGTAGGGGACCGCACCGCCACTTCCCAGCAAATTAGGGACACTGTTGCTCCTGGGGTATCGGCGACGACCATTCGCAACCGTCTCCATGAAGCTGGGCTACGGTCCCGCACACCGTTAGGCCGTCTTCCGCTCACGCCCCAACATCGTGCAGCCCGCCTCCAGTGGTGTCGCGACAGGCGTGAATGGAGGGACGAATGGAGACGTGTCGTCTTCAGCGATGAGAGTCGCTTCTGCCTTGGTGCCAATGATGGTCGTATGCGTGTTTGGCGCCGTGCAGGTGAGCGCCACAATCAGGACTGCATACGACCGAGGCACACAGGGCCAACACCCGGCATCATGGTGTGGGGAGCGATCTCCTACACTGGCCGTACACCACTGGTGATCGTCGAGGGGACACTGAATAGTGCACGGTACATCCAAACCGTCATCGAACCCATCGTTCTACCATTCCTAGACCGGCAAGGGAACTTGCTGTTCCAACAGGACAATGCACGTCCGCATGTATCCCATGCCACCCAACGTGTTCTAGACGGTGTAAGTCAACTACCCTGGCCAGCAAGATCTCCGGATCTGTTCCCCATTGATCATGTTTGGGACTGGATGAAGCGTCGTCTCACGCGGTCTGCACGTCCAGCACGAACGCTGGTCCAACTGAGGCGCCAGGTGGAAATGGCATGGCAAGCCGTTCCACAGGACTACATCCAGCATCTCTACGATCGTCTCCATGGGAGAATAGCAGCCTGCATTGCTGCGAAAGGTGGATATACACTGTACTAGTGCCGACATTGTGCATGCTCTGTTGCCTGTGTCTATGTGCCTGTGGTTCTGTCAGTGTGATCATGTGATGTATCTGACCCCAGGAAAGTGTCAATAAAGTTTCCCCTTCCTGGGACAATGAATTCACGGTGTTCTTATTTCAGTTTCCAGGAGTGTATATTTAAAAAATAATAAATTTATCTGTTTTATTATTATTATTATTTCATTACTGTATGAATGGTTGTAGATCTACATCTACATCTACATGTATACTCCGCAAGCCACCCGACTGTGTGTGGCGGAGGGCACTTTACGTGCCACTGTCATTACCTCCCTTTCCTGTTCCAGTCGCGTATGGTTCGCGGGAAGAACGACTGCTCAAAGCCTCCGTGCGCGCTCGAATCTCTCTAATTTTACACTCGTGATCTCCTCGGGAGGTATAAGTACGGGGAAGCAATATATTCGATACCTCATCCAGAAACGCACCCTCTCGAAACCTGGACAGCGAAGCTACACCGCGATGCAGAGCGCCTCTCTTGCAGAGTCTGCCACTTGAGCTTGCTAAACATTTCCGTAACCCTATCACGCTTACCAAATAACCCTGTGACGAAACGCGCCGCTCTTCTCTGGATCTTCTCTATCTCCTCTGTCAACCCGACCTGGTACGGATCCCACACTGATGAGCAATACTCAGGTATAGGTCGAACGAGTGTTCTGTAAGCCACCTCCTTTGTTGATGGACTACATTATATAAGGACTCTCCCAATGAATCTCAACCTGGCACCTGCCTTACCAACAATTAATTTTATATGACCATTCCATTTCAAATCGTTCCGTACGCATGCTTACAGATATTTTACAGAAGTAACTGCTACCAGTGTTTGTTCCGCTATCATATAATCGTACAATAATGGATCCTTCTTTCTATGTATTCTCAATACATCACATTTGTCTATGTTGTGCTACAGAAGAATGCTGAAGATTAGATGGGTAGATCGCATAACTAATGAGAATGTATTGAATAGAATTGGGGAGGAGCTTGTGGTACAACTTGACTAGAAGAAGGGATCGGTTGGTAGGACATGTTCTGAGACATCGAGGGATCACCAATTTAGTATTGGAGGACAGCTTGGAGGGTAAAAATCGTAGAGGGAGACCAAGAGATGAATACACTAAGCAGATTCAGAAGGATGTAGGCTGCAGTAGGTACTGGGAGATGAAGAAGCTTGCACAGGATAGAGTAGCCTGGAGAGCTGCATCAAACCAATCTCAGGACTGAAGGCCACAACAACAACAACAAGGGTCAGTTTCCACTCCCTGCACCAAGTGCCTATCCGCTGCAGATGTTCCTGCATTTCGCTGCAAATTTTCTAATGCTGCAACTTCTCTGTATACGATAGCATTATCCGCGAAAAGCCGCATGGAACTTCCGACACTATCTACTAGGTCATTTATATATACAGGGTGATTCAAAAAGAATACCACTTTAGAAATTTAAAAGTCTGCAACGACAAAAGGCAGAGCTAAGCACTATCTGTCGGCGAATTAAGGGAGCTATAAAGTTTCATTTATTTGTACATTTGTTCGCTTGAGGCGCTGTTGACTAGGCGTCAGCGTCAGTTGATGCTAAGATGGACTACAGTATCTGGAGATGTTAGAGAATTGGCTGTTCCCTCAGCTCGAACAAGAAGCACAACAATTCATATTTCAGCAGGATGGAGCGCCACCACATTGGCACTTATCTGTCCGTAACTACCTGAACGTCAACTACCCGAGGCGATGGATCGGCCGCCAGGCAGCCCGTGACAGAGCACTTCATCACTGGCTTCCAAGAAGCCCTGATCTTACCTCCTGCGATTTTTTCTTACGGGGGTATGTTAAGGATATGGTGTTTCGGCCACCTCTCCCAGCCACCATTGATGATTTGAAACGAGAAATAACAGCAGCTATCCAAACTGTTACGCCTGACATGCTACAGAGAGTGTGGAACGAGTTGGAGTATCGGGTTGATATTGCTGGAGTGTCTGGAGGGGGCCATATTGAACATCTCTGAACTTGTTTTTGAGTGGAAAAAAACCTTTTTAAATACTCTTTGTAATGATGTACAACAGAAGGTTATATTATGTTTCTTTCATTAAATACACATTTTTAAAGTTGTGGTATTCTTTTTGAATCACCCTGTATGTTGTGAAAAGCAAAGGTCCCATAACAATCCTCTGTGGCACGCTAGAGGTTACTTTAACGTCTGTAGACGTCTCTCCATTGAGAACAACATGCTGTGTTCTGTTTGCTAAAAACTCTTCAATCCAGCCACACAGCTGGTCTGATATTCCGTAGGCTCTTACTTTGCTTATCAGGCGACAGTGCGGAATTGTATCGAACGCCTTCCGGAAGTCGAGGAAAATGGCATCTACCTGGGAACCTGTATCTAATATTTTCTGGCTCTCATGGACAAATAAAGCGAGTTGGGTGTCACACGATCGCTGTTTCCGGAATCCATGTTGATTCCTACAGAGTAGATTCTGGGTTTCTAGAAATGACATGATACGCGAGCAAAAAACATGTTCTAAAATTCTACAACAGATCGATGTCAGAGATATAGGCCTATTGTTTTACGCATCTGCTCAACGACCCTTCTTGAAAACTGGCACTACCTGTGGTCCTTTCCAATCATTTGGAACCTTCCGTTCCTCTAGAGACTTGCAGTACACGGATGTTAGAAGGGGGGCAAGTTCTTTCGCGTACTCTGTGTAGGATCGAAATGGTATCCCGTTGGTCCAGTGGACTTTCCTCTGTTGAGTAATTTCAGTTGCTTTTCTATTCCTTGGACACTTGTTTCGAAGTTACTCATTTTTTCGTTCGTGCGAGGATTTAGAGAAGGAACTCCAGTGCGGTCTTCCTCTGTGAAACAGCTTTGGAAAAAGATGTTTAGTGTTTCAGCTTTATGCGTGTCATCCTCTGTTTCAATGCCATCATCATCCCAGAGTGTCTGGATATGCTGTTTCGATTCACTTACTGATTTAACATAAGACCAGAACTTCCTAGGATTTTCTGATAGATTATGTATAAAAGGAAATGACAGTTTTTCAATTTTATGTTTGTGCAATATGTATGTGTCTATATTTCACAAATAACGTCTATGGTAGGAGAATGTATGTATCAAAGCAGATAATGAAAGATAATTACAAAGATGCATATTAAACTGCCTATAAATAGTGGAGATTAAAACATTGCTCTGTCTGTCTTCTTGTAGCCGTTAAAGTTGTAAGAGCGTGTAACGCACGCTTGAATGCTTGGGTAGCCTTCTTTTGTCCGTCGATCCAGAAAGACTCCATTGGAGGCTGATATTTGTAAAAGGTGCGTACGTTCAATTTATGTTGATTTTTTGAATATAGAAAGTGTTAAAATTATTACCTGTAATAATTTATCGCTAGCTTGCCCAAGATTTCATCCCACATTCTTAGCAGTTTTCAGCATTCTAGGAATTTTTCATGACGCAGAGCCGTGCAGCGATAGCGGGAGCCGCTGCCGCGGAAAATTCAAATTAAACTGAAGGAAAGCAGTTTTCCCGCAATATAGCGGGCAGGCAACGGTACATTAAAATTATCTCTTTCAGCTTCCTGGGGACTTCAGAGGGAAATTGTGAATTTTATTATGTCAATTTCAGGTGGACATGGGCAGCTGCTATTATGTTATCAGTTACGTAAATAATTCATGAGTGATAAAATTTTACTTGTGAGTGATCAAAGACTGCTGTGCAAAACCTGTTCTGGCTGATAACATTAAAATCAAATTTCATTTTTTTTTTTTTAGTTTCATGCTTTCATGTTAGTCGTGGCAGTTAATAGTCTTCATATATTTAAAATATCCACTGCAGCTTTTACGTTTAGTAGATATAAAATACTGTAACTTCCGTACAGGTAATAGGAGTAATTTTCAGTGCGTTCAAGAGATGAAAGTAGCGAAGGGCATTTTTTTCCATAATTAGTTACAGTAATGGTACCATGTTCCATATCTAACAAGCCAGAGCAGTGTTATATAAAAATAGTTTGCAAATTAAAGCAGGAAATCCTTCAGTGCTGTGCGTATCCCCACATAATAGGTCAAAGTGCATAAAGTTATTTTCAACTGCAGAAACTAATAGGGAAAATCGTATTTTATCTGTCGTACTCACAACAATAAGCAATATAAAATTAATTAATATTATGCCATATAAACTAGTAAAGTAAAAAGTGTGTGCGGTGGGGATTACACGACAGTGTGTTGTACTCAGCATAGGTTAGTTTCAGTTACATTAAGCAGTGCGTAAGCATAGGTACCGATGACCTCAGCAGTTTGATCCCATAGTCCTCACCACAAATTTTTTGACATGCGTCTTCAGATACAGAGATATGTAAACAGGCAGAATAGGGCGCTACGGTCGGCAAGGTTTATACAAGACAACAAGCGTCTGGCGCAGCTGTTATATCGGTTACTGCTGCTACAATCGCAGGTTATCAAGATTTGAGTTTGAACGTGGCGTTACAGTCGGCACGAGAGCGATGGGGCACAGTTTCTCCGAAATAATGATGAAGTGGGGATCTTCCAGTACGACCATTTCACGAGTGTGCCGAGGAAATCACAAATCTGGTAAAACATCAAATCTCCGACATCGTTGCAGCCGGAAAAAGTTCCTGCAAGAACGGGACCAACGACGACTGAAGAGAATCTTTCAGCCTGACAGAAGTGCAGCCCTTCCGCCAGTTGCTGTGGGTTTCAATGCTGGGCCATCAGCAAGTGTCAGCGTGCGAACCATTAAACGACGCATCACCGATATGGCCCTTCGGAGCCGAAGACGCACTGATCTGCCCTTGATGGCTGCACGACACAAAGGTTTACGCCTCGCCTGGGCTCGTCAATGTCGACATCGGACTGTTGATGACTGGGAACTTTCGAATTCAATCGAGCGGATGGACGTGTACGGGTATGCATGTCAGCAGGGATGTGTTGAAGCTGGTGAAGGCTCTGTAATGATGTGGGACGTGTGCAGCTGGAGTGATATGGGACCCCTGATACATCTAGATACGATTCTGACTGGTGACACGTACGTAAGCATCCTGTCTGGTCGCCTGCATCTGTTCACGTGAATTGTGCATTCCGATGGACTTGGACAATTTCAGCAGGACAATGCGACACCCCACACGTCCAGAATTGCTACAGACTGTCTCTAGGAAACACTTTTCTGAATATGAACACTTCCGCTGGCCGCCAAACTCCTGCCGTGTAAGCTTGTCACACTTTTCTGCTATTCTAAATAACTCACCTGTGCAGTACTGGGACAATGATGAATGACCGCACTCCATCAGTTTCGAATAAAATCCTTGACGCTTTGTCTTGTTTTTTCTGTGGCTCACTTGCTAGTCAAAAAAATGGTTCAAATGGCTCTGAGCACTATGGGACTTAACTTCTGAGGTCATCAGTCCCCTAGGACTTAGAACTACTTAAACCTAACTAACCTAAGAACATCACACACATCCATGCTCGAGGCAGGATTCGAACCTGCGACCGTAGGAGCAGCGCGGTTCCGTACTGAAGTGCCTAGAACCGCTCGGCCACAGCAATTGTAATTAATGCAGCCTCTTGCGCCCGTCCACTGTCCTTCCTCCTGCTACTAGTCATCTCGCCGGCGTGCGTACACGATGCCGCCGAAATGGTACTCTCTACTGCGAGAGCGTTACCACCACACTTCCGCACACTAAAAGCGCCGGAGCCCGTCTCTCTCTCTCTCTCTCCGCGCGCTCTGCGCAACAACTCCCTACCCAAAGATTTTACAACGCACAAGCACTGCTATTATCGTTGCTAGTCGATGCAAATAACAATTCCCTTGGCTTTTTCCCAGAGCTTATAAGTTTCACAGTAAAACACAGATAAATACAATGAAACGTCAACAGACTTCTACCTAAATGTACATATACAGTGAAGCAATGTCCTTACTTATTGAAAGAAAGCATTTAAATTACAAATATTTGCATACAATTAAAAAAAATTATATATCGGTAGCAGGTGCCTTGCATCCTGCATTTTCGGTGTTACAACAGGATGGGATGTTAACAATATTGTGGGAAATAGGGCCCAAGGGAGGTTCGAACACGGACCTCTTGCCTCGCAGTCCATCACTGTGACCACTCAACCACAACACTGTGTTACTTGCCTTTCTCTCGATGTGGCAGATATTGAGCTTCGACCCTTCACTAGTTCTATTTTGCTTCCTTTTTCACAGTTCAGTACATCTTCTTGCTGTTTTCGTTCTTGGTCTGTGTTCAATTTTTGACGGACCCACCGGGCCATTTTACCACTAAATCTGAGTGGGGTGCGATGGGGAGTTTCGCTTGTTAGCCACAAGATTAATGACAAGAGACATTAACAGTGTCTTTGTTAGTTCTAAGTGATTTACGTTCTAGCCACAAGGTTAATGATACGAGACATTGAAGCAAATCTTCGATGGTTTTGTGTGGTGCAACATTTACCAACAATGTACAGAACTCAGCAAATAGTGTGCGTGCTCCCTTCCTGTGCGAAGACAATCTTTATACTTGAAACACCAGTTAGAACATTCTCTTGTACATTTTTTAACCTACATCCTAACACATGTAATATTATTCATAATTGTAACTGATTGTACTTTTTAAAAATTTGATTCTCCTTGACTCACAACAACTTGTATGAAATTTTTTATGTGGGTAGGGGACAATCTAAGGTTCTCATACGTTTTCCGCAATTGCAAATAATTCACCTTTACTGTACTGGGACAAAGATGAATGAACGAACTGCATATCTTGACTCTGTGTTCGGTTTTATCTATGTTTGACTTGCTAGTCGGTCACCTGTGCAGCGCTGACAATTCTTATTCCAGACACAGAAGCTACCAGTTGGGTTTTTTAGAGAAAGAGATCTGCTATTTGTGAGTCTGGGAGAAACTATATGTAATATTTTATTATGGAAATGAAAACTCATTTATAATATTTTCTTGTTCTTCATATTCATGGAGAACATTTTGTAGGAATCTCAAATATGTTGTTTCTCTCTAACGAGAGAATTTTGTAATTGTAAGAGTCCTCCGATGCTGTGCGCTCCTTCTGTCAATTATCAGTGTTCGCGTTTCTAAAAATGATATTCTTTGAATAGTTAAAACCATCTCCGCGATTCGTAGCGAAGTTTTGAATTCTGTCGTGTTTGTATTGCACCTTACACCACATGCAGCAACAGATAGCTTCTGACAAAAAAAAGAAAAAGGTACATTATTTATCTTTAGCTGCTATATCTGCTGATTTGTATTTGCTTTCGAGAACGCCTGTACTCCAGACACAAAAGCATGCTGAGCAACGGGTAGGTCACTTTTACTTCAACATTACTCCGCAAGCAGTGTGTAGTCACGACTGTCAGTTGTCTAACTAGCAAGTACATTAATTTTCAGCGGACAGTTGTGGTAATTTCAAACAGTTATTTTCTTCCGAGTAGAGCAGTAATTTATTTTTGTGGGTAGTCTTAGTCTAACATGGCATTTCATATCAAGCATCGTTCATACTGTGTTTCGGTACTAAGTTTTATTGAGAAAGTTTTCATTGAGCATACAATTACTTTCCTTTGGCATTTTCTTTATTACAAATTTCGGATTTCATGAAGTTTTTGTGGTGTCACCGCAAGGCACCACACTTGCTAGGTTGTAGGCTTCAAATCGGCCGCGGTCCGTGAGTACACATCGGACCCGCGAGTCGCCACTGTCGACGCCAGCAGACCGAGCGCCGCCACTCGGCTGGTCTTACGAGGCAAGCTGGCGCACTGGCCAGTTCTACAGACGACTTTAATAGGAATGATTCACTTGTTATAGCTTCAGAGATCTCATTTGCAGAGACGCTAGTTGTCATAGCCTTCAGCTAAGTCAGTAGCTACGACCTAGCCAGGCGCCACATAGAGTTTATGCATTGACAATTGATGTATATGTGTGAAGCAATCAGAATTGCAAAGTAGTATTCGCAGCCTATAACTGCACTCGTAAATATTATTGTACAAAGTCAAGATCGACGTTCACCGCTGATGATGAATTAAACCTAAGCATTTAATTGTATTCCTGTCCACTATTTTCTAATCACCTAAGATGTTCCAGATACATCCCGTCTTGTTCATTGATCCTCACGTCAGCATACGTGATCAACGCGTGCAATTAATGGTCACACCTCGTGATCAAATTGCGTGACTCAGCCGGGTCATCCTTTCTCCATGAGGCACATAGTTCCGCGTCATACATAACAGTTTTTAAGTTTTATTTCACGACACTGTTCACATCCGCAACACATGTCCAACCAACAGCCATTTCAGCTCAGGAATGCTATACATTATCTAAAGTATGTTACATGAGGAGAAAGTTTTCGAAATCTGTGTATTCAGTTTCTCTTATGCAAACAGTTTTTCGTAGAAAGGTTACAGGTTTAATAAAAATGGAGCGTAATTGAAAAATATTACTTAAATTACCTACCGTGTATGCGTGAAAGTAGTACAGACAACAAATTACGTGTTATTGGAGCGAATAAATTACATATTTTATAAACTTCCAAAAAAATTGAAAGTAAAACAAAATCTATTTCTTAGTGTTTATAGTAGCTACTGTATT
The DNA here is from genome assembly GCF_021461395.2 of Schistocerca americana. Classification (NCBI taxonomy): domain Eukaryota; kingdom Metazoa; phylum Arthropoda; class Insecta; order Orthoptera; family Acrididae; genus Schistocerca; species Schistocerca americana. The sequence goes on along the minus strand of NC_060127.1, from coordinate 100,083,360 downwards.
TTAGTATGATGTATGAGGGACTTTCAGTAAGTTATGAAACATTATTTTTCTCGGCCAGTTTCGATTGAAAAAATGCAGAGTTTGTTGTGAGACACCGTGGAATATTTCCGCGTCAGGCCCAGTAGTTTCATGAAGTACAGATAGGTGGCGGCGCCATAGGTAACTCTCAAAATTGCCTCTGATAACGGAGGTGCGTCCCAAGCAAAGAACTGTCATTTCATTTGGCGGAAAACCGAAGCATTGCAGATATCCATAGGCCCTTGCAGAATGTCTGCGGAGACCTGACATTGAACAAAAGCACGGTGAGTCGTCGAGCGAGATGTCTGTCGTCATCGCAACAATGTCGTGCGAACTTGTCAGATCTCCCGCGTGCCGACCGGCTGCACGCAGATGTGACTGCTGCAGCGTTGGAACGTGCGGACACTCTCATTCGAGGTGATCGACGGATCACAATCAAACACCTCGCTGCTCTACTGGACGTCTCTGTTGCTGGTACTGACACTCGATCAATAGCTGGGATACTCAAACGTCTGTACCCAGATATCGCACCTTCTGACTTCCATTTGTTCCGCCCAATGAAGGATGCGGTGTGCGGGCAGCAGTATGTGGATGGTGGGGAGTTTATTGATGCAGCGAGACGTTGGCTCGGAGGTCGACTAGTAGAGTGGTACCATGCGAGCATACAGGCGCTTCCAGTAAGGCTGCGTAAGGCTGTCGCATTGAACGGATTAGCCAAAAGAGTGTGCTACAATATGGTGTATTGGAAATCTGAAAAAAACCAAAGCTTTCAGAAAAAACATGTGTTGCATTACTTACTGAACACCCCTCGTATAATAAGGAAAAGATGTTATTTGATGCTCATCAATTATAATAATAATTAAAACAATAAATCAAAATAATTATTAATGTGCGTAAATTATTAATTCGAAATAAAACGGCCTACAATTAAAAGTTCAGGATATATCCCTCTCGAAGGACTTTTTAATGTACTTTTACTTTCCATTTCCTCCTTTTCAGCAACGCAAACTCATTGTTTGCGCCACTGAATTCAAATTTAACACGTCATATTCTATCAGCGAGATTACCGAATTTGACTCTCTCCTCCACCGATACTCGACAGTAGAAAAGAGAAAGAATTCCAGAAACTTCAAAATGTCCAAATGGGAAGCTATATCTGTGTTTCTTGAGCTCCACTTACTTGAAAACCTCTATTTCGTTAACCAGCGCAGCAGTATCGATATTTCTGCTACATTTATCACCAAAATCTACTGTATATTTTGCAAATAAGATGTGGAACTCTTATTTACGACTCTGCAGCAGTAAATTAAAGAGAGATGAAGTGTCGTGTTACACGTGAGGTCTGTTTTCCATTCCACTATTTTATCATGTAGTCTCAAGCACTCTTAAAAGTGTCATTCAGTTCCTCGGTTGGCAAAAGTCTGAAAAAATCGAAAGCTTTCCGTCAAACAGCATACAATATTTGCCTCATTTTCCTTTCACCAACCTATGATATCGAGCAGTAGCTAGAAAAGTGTCAACACGTACTTCATTACTGAACTTGAGCTACCTCTATAGGCGGCAGCTCTATCAACCAGCCACACTGATCACATACCACCCATGTAAGCTTTGTTCGATAGCAGTCATTTCCTTATGATGCAATAGTTCGATTACAATTAAGTGTTAGTTGACACTTCACGTGTTGCAGCTGGTTTCCTCCAAGCAGGACATTCAAACTCATGCTCTAACCGTTCCCCGTTGCCAAATTGCCACGATAATTGGTGTGTGCCCCTCCGGTTCATTGCGCGGCTTTCTGTCTTGATGTATTTGGATCCCGAATGGTGGATGTGGCACTTTTATTTCGGGTTTCATCAGGAACATGATAACCACAGGAAAACCAACGCACACTCGCAATGCTGATGACGAAACGCACGTGTCAAACACAGCACTAACCGAACACTGCTAGATCCTTCCGTGCAAGACGCGATTTACCGTCACATACCTGTATACAGTTATTATAATTAATATTAACAGCCAAAAGCAGTGCAATAGTACAACGTAGCCGTTATTCTATAAATATGCTGTGAAGAAGGCCGTAGGTTCGAATAGTACCAAATTTGGCGAATTTTTTTAACTTTTAAATGTAATCAAAAAGCACTCCGTCTTGAGTCCACGAGTGGCCTACCGGGACCATCCGATCTCCGTGTCATCCTCAGATGAGGATGCGGATGGGAGGGGCGTGGGGTCAGCACACCGCTCTCCCGGTCGTTATGGTGGTTTTCTGTGGCCGGAGCCGCTACTATTCGGTCGAGTAGCTCCTCAATTGGCATCACGAGGCTGAGTGCACCCCGAAAAATGGCAACAGCGCACGGCGGCTGGATGGTCACCCAACCAAGTGCCGGCCACGCCCAACAGCGCTTAACTCCGATGATCTCACGGGAACCGGCGTATCCACTGCGGCAAGGCCATTGCCCGTATAATGAAAAGGACATTGATTAATTTTTTTATTCAGTTAAAATGTAGTACCTAATACACTGAAGCGCCAAAGAAACTGCTGTAGGCATGCGTATTCGAAAACAGAGATATGTAAACAGGCAGAATACGAAACTGCGGCCGGCAATGGCTATGTAAGACAAGTGTCTGGCGCAATTGTTAGATCGGTTACTGCTGCTACAATGGCAGGTTATCAAGATTTAAGTGAGTTTCAACGTGGTGTTACAGTCGGCACACGAGCGATGGGACACAGAATCTCCGAGGTAGCGATGAAGTGGGGATTTTCCCGTACGACCGTTTCACGAGGTTACCGTGAATATCAGGAACCCAGTGAAACATCGACATCGCTGCTTCAGGAAAAAGATCCTGCTAGAATAGGACCAAAGACGACGGAAGAGAGTCGTTCAACGTGACAGAAGTGCAACCCTTCCGCAAACTGCTGCAGATTTGAATGCCGGGCCATCAACAAGTGTCAGCGTGTGAACCATCCGACGAAACGGGCTTTCGGAGCCGAAGTCGCAGTCGTGTACCCTTGATGACTGCACGACATAGAGCTTTACGCCTCGCCTGCGCCCCCCAACACCGACATTGACCTGTTGGTAACTGGAAACATGTTGCCTTGTGAGTCGAGTCTTGTGAGCAGGTCGACCTGTGCGGGAATGAAGACAATCTCATGAATCCGTGGCCCCTGAATGTCAGCAGGCGACTGTTCATGTTGGTGGAGGCTCTGTAATGGTGTGGGGCGTGTGCAGTTGGAGTGATATGGATACTCTGATACGTGTAGATACGACTCTGACAGGTAAATCGTACGTAAGCATCCTGTCTCATCAGCTGCATCCATTCATGTCCATTGTGGATGCGACTGACAATGCGACACGCCAAACGTCCAGAATTGCTACAAGGAGAGTCCAGGAACACTCTTCTGAGTTTAAATACTTCTGCTGGCCACCAAGCTGCCCCATACATGAATATCAGTGAGCATACCTGGGGTGCCTTGCAAAGTGCTGTTCAGAAGATATCTCCATCCCGTCGTACTTAACAGGTTTATGAACAATCCTGCAAGTTTCAGGGTGTCATTTCCCTCCAGCACTACTTCAGACGTTAGTCCATGCCACGTCGTGTTGCGGCACTTCTGCGTGCTCGCGGAGGCCCCACACGATATTAGGCAGGTGTACCAGTTGCTTTGGCTCTTCAGTGTGTATTGCCGTCACTCTCATCGACGTGCCGACAACTTTATTTGCTCTTGTTTTTCTCCCTGTCTTTCTTTTTTCGTTTTAGAATCTGCTTGTGTCGTCTATAAGCTGCACCGAAGTGCCAACCAGGACTGCTCATCGACTGATAATGTGGCACATGGGTGTTGTCAGTGATAGCGAGAAATTAGAGTTTGCTTTTAGCGGTGATACTGAAACTTGTCCCTGATGAGTTTGCTCGTAGAGGTTGCGTTATTCGTCATCAACAAAGCAATCGTGGTTTTAGTTCTGCGGCAAATTGCTGATGGCCATTTTCTCTGCTATTTTGAACATCACAAGATTGTGGTTAGGTTAGGACATCAGTTTAAATTCAGGGCTACAAAACTCGTCGTCTGCTGCTGTTCAGTCATTGGTCGCTTATCAGCTGTCGAAAGAGCATGTCGCATTTCCCGACATACCTCACGGCAGACGCTTCCAGCACTGTTGCCTCTTACACGTAAGTGACGTGCCGTGTTTGTCGCTTATAACCGAGAGGTAGTCGACAGCTGATGTGGCATCACCGCAGCGGTAAGTGACACACATCAACTAAAGTTAAAATCTTCTGGGTTGTTAGGCCGTTTCAGGTCACTTCGGCGGACAATAATATTTTGGGTAAACATTTCCCCTCTGTCGCTCTGTCCGTTTCGCATCTAGCCAATGATGACGGCCAACCAGGAGCAGTAGGAGGAATTTCAACCAATAACCTTTCTCCAGCGTAAGTGTGCAATAGTGCCTTTCTATCCAATGAGGATGGGCCACCAATAGTATCCATAAGAGTTTAGTTAATAACGCCCCTTCTTCTGCATCAGCAGGGGAATATTAGCCTATGACGATGGCCCACCAATGGTAGCCTCAAGAATTTTAACACATACTCACACTTCTCCAGCACAAACGCAGGAAAACTCCCCTTTATAAGAGAACTCCCCTTTATAAGTGAACACTGAAACATACTGAAGAAGATCCCAGGAGAGGGATCGAAACGTGGATTATTTTAGGAGGAAATATGACGCAGCCTAGCGACCCTGGAGATTTTAACTTTAATAACAGCGGCTACGAAAGCCTGCAAACATCAACTGTCAAGTAATTTTAATCTGACTGTAGTTGACGGAATAGCACTGTGACAACAGTGTCTGTTTTCGGTCTCGTGCACAGGGGAAAGAGTTATTCTCGTAGGTAGAAGCCATGAGCACGAGGGTGGGAGAACTCGCGTACCTCTAGATCGTCTTTCTTTTTTCTCCGTTGTTGCGCCCCCTCTGTTTCTGCAACCTTGGCAGCGGCCTACCTCTCCACCTACTTGGTACGCCCTGCTCGCTAGTACCCACATCAAAAAAAGTTTTGCATCATCCTGGTTCCCAGAATTCCTGAAGGTAGATGTAGACTGAGGATATAGTATCACACACACAGCACCTTTGACCGTTGAGAGATCACTAAACCCGCCCAAAGATGTAAACAACCATGCATGAGCAGCGCCTATTAGCCGGAGGGGGTCCGACAGCCGATCAGTCCCAGTCATTTCAGCAAGAAGGAGGTACACGGCTCGTGTTGTCTGTAGTTCAACCATGCCTAGACGGTCAATACCTCGGTTCGATCGCGTCCGCATTGCTACTTTGAGCCAGGAAGGGCTCTCAACAAGGGAAGTGTTCAGGCGTCTCGGAGTGAATTAAAGCGATGTTGTATGGGCATGCAGGAGATACACAGAGACAGGGACTGTCAATGAAATGCCTCGCTCAGGCCACCCAAGGGTTACTTCTGCAGTGGATGACCACTACCTACGGATTGTGGCTCGGAGGAACCCTGACAGCAACGCCACAATGTTGAATAGTGCATTTCGTGCAGCCACAGGACGTCGTGTTACGATTCAAACTGTGCGCAATAGGCTGCATGATGCGTAACTTCATTCCCGACGTCCAGGGCGAGATCCATCTTCGCAACCACGAGTCCATGCAGCGCGGTACAGATGGGCCCATCAATATGCCGAATGGACCGCTCAGGATTGGCATCACGTTCTCTTCACCGATGGGTGTCGTATATGCCTTCAACCAGACAATGGTCGGAGACGTGTTTGGAGGCAACCCGGTCAGGCTGAACGCCTTAGACACACTGTCCAGCGATTGCAGCAAGGTGGAGGTTCTCTGCTCTTTTGGGGTGGCATTATGTGGGGCCAACGTAAGCCATTGGTGGTCCTGGAAGGAGTCGTAACGGCTGTACGATACGTGAATGCCATCCTCTGATCGATATTGTTGTTGTTGTTGTTGTGGTCTTCAGTCCTGAGACTGGTTTGATGCAGCTCTCCATGCTACTCGATCCTGTGCAAGCTTTTTCATCACCCAGTACCTACTGCAACCTACATCCTTCTGAATCTGCTTAGTGTATTCATCTCTTGGTCTCCCTCTACGATTTTTACCCTCCACGCTGCCCTCCAATACTAAATTGGTGATCCCTTCATGCCTCAGAACATGTCCTACCAACCGATCCCTTCTTCTGGTCAAGTTGTGCCTCAAAGTTCTCTTCTCCCCAATCATATTCAATACTTCCTCATTAGTTATACGATCTACCCATCTAATCTTCAGCATTCTTCTGTAGCACCACATTTCGAAAGCTTCTATTCTCTTCTTGTCCAAACTATTTATCGTCCATGTTTCACTTCCATACATGGCTACACTCCATACGAATACTTTCAGAAATGACTTCCTGACACTTAAATCAATACTGGATGTTAACAAATTTCTCTTCTTCAGAAACGCTTTCCTTGCCATTGCCAGCCTACATTTTATATCCTCTCTACTTCGACCATCATCAGTTACTTTGCTCCCCAAATAGCAAAACTCCTTTACTACTTTAAGTGCCTCATTTCCTAATCTAATTCCCTCAGCATCACCCGACTTAATTAAACTACATTCCATTATCCTTGTTTTGCTTTTGTTGATGTTCATCTTATATCCTCCTTTCAAGACACTGTCCATTCCATTCAACTGCTCTTCCAAGTCCTTTGCTGTCTCTGACAGAATTACAATGTCATCGGCGAACCTCAAAGTTTTTATTTCTTCTCCATGAATTTTAATACCTACTCCGAATTTTTCTTTTGTTTCCTTTACTGCTTGCTCAATATACAGATTGAACAACATCGGGGAGAGGCTACAACCCTGTCTTACTCCCTTCCCAACCACTGCTTCCCTTTCATGTCCCTCGACTCTTATAACTGCCATCTGGTTTCTGTACAAATTGTAAATAGTCTTTCGCTCCCTGTATTTTACCCTTGCCACCTTTAGAATTTGAAAGAGAGTATTCCAGTCAACATTGTCAAAAGCTTTCTCTAAGTCTACAAATGCTAGAAACGTAGGTTTGCCTTTCCTTAATCTTTCTTCTAAGATAAGTCGTAAGGTCAGTATTGCCTCACGTGTTCCAGTGTTTCTACGGAATCCAAACTGATCTTCCCCGAGGTTGGCTTCTACTAGTTTTTCCATTCGTCTGTAAAGAATTCGTGTTAGTATTTTGCAGCTGTGACTTATTAAACTGATAGTTCGGTAATTTTCACATCTGTCAAGACCTGCTTTCTTTGGGATTGGAATTATTATATTCTTCTTGAAGTCTGAGGGTATTTCGCCTGTTTCATACATCTTGCTCACCAGATGGTAGAGTTTTGTCAGGACTGGCTCTCCCAAGGCCGTCAGTAGTTCCAATGGAATGTTGTCGACTCCGGGGGCCTTGTTTCGACTCAGGTCTTTCAGTGCTCTGTCAAACTCTTCATGCAGTATCATATCTCCCATTTCATCTTCATCTACATCCTCTTCCATTTCCATAATATTGTCCTCAAGTACATCGCCCTTGTATAGACCCTCTATGTTCTCCTTCCACCTTTCTGCTTTCCCTTCTTTGCTTAGAACTGGGTTTCCATCTGAGCTCTTGATATTCATACAAGTCATTCTCTTATCTCCAAAGGTCTCTTTAATTTTCCTGTAGGCAGTATCTATCTTACCCCTAGTGAGATAGGCCTCTACATCTGATCGATAGTGCAACCATATCGGCAGCATATTGGCGAGGCATACGTCTTCATGGACGACAAAGCGCGCCTCAATTGTGCACATCTTGTGAATGACTCTTTCAGGATAACGACATCGCTGGACTAGATTGGCCCGCATGTTATGAACCCTATCGAACATGCCTGGGATAGATTGCAAAGGGCTGTTTATGGGCGACGTGACCACTCTGATATTCAATCGCCGTTGAGGAGTGGGACAATCTGGACCAACAGTGCCTTGGTGAACTTGTGGATAGTATGTCATGACGAATACATGCATTCATCAATGCAAGAGGACGTGCCACTGGATATTAGAGGTACTAGTGTGTACAGCAATTTGGACTGCCACCTCTGAAGGTCTCGCTGTGTGGTGATACAACGTGCAATGTGTTGTTTCCAAGAGCAATAAAAAGGGCGGGAATGATGTTGATGTGTGTATAAAATTAGGCGGGGAGTATTGTGTGTTGTCAGTGGAACAGCACTAGCAAGGGAATTGGTCGCTCATGAGGGCCCAGTGACTTCGGATGTGGGCTTGTTACTGAATGTCACGTGAGTAACAAATCCATCAGAGATACTTCAGTCCATCCTAAAGCTGTACAAATTAGCTGTTGGTGGTTTGACTATCAAGAGGAAAGGCGGAGGAACAATTATAGGTAAACCGAGACGAGGCAGACCACATGTGCTGACGGAGGGGGATTGTCGAGCACTGCCGAAGATGGCTGTCAAGAAAACGCATGAAACCAACGGAAGGAATCACTCGTTAATCCCAAAGTGTTACCAGCGGTCCACCTTGCACTTTGACTGGTCATAGGTAGTTAAAAAGAGTGGGGTACATGAAACGACCAACTTGTCATAGGCCACCCATTTCAGTAGCCAGTGCTGAGCGACACTTGAGGTGATGTGAATAGTGACGCCACTGGAATAGTGGATGACTGTAAACAAATGACTGTACCCCGAGGAACTCCGATGGGAGGAGTTGAAGAACGCCCGGAGAAGGTTCCTGCCCCCATGTCTAGCGCCAAGCGGTGGGTGGTATGGTATGTGGGTGTTTTTCGTGGTTAGGGTGTGGTCCTGCTATCATGCTTCAGAAAACGTGAAATGTGGAAAGACATGGACGTATTTTATAGAATTGTGTGCTGTGTACAGCAGAGGAACAGTTCAGAGGCTACACGACTCTTCTTCCACCACCAGCTTGGAACCTGCAGCGACCATCGGCACAGTCCACGCTCTAGGAGCCCCGGCTGGATATGTTTCTATTTGCTGGTTCAATGTCATCAACGGCGGCACTTACTGTCGTGTGATCCAGTATGCTAGTGGTCACCTGTTCGGTGTTGTGAACCCTGGTGTACCTTGTTGCATGGGCAGAAGTGCTGGCTTGCTTATTTGTTGTCCAGAAAGGCCCAAGTCGTGATTTAGGTGGTGGTGGTGGTGGTACGTTCCTATGGGACCAAACAGCTAAGGCCATCGCTGCCTAGGCTTACACTTTTGATTGGATGAATGATGATGATGTTGGTGCTCACCATTGTGGTCATCAGCGCTGTACAAGTTCCAGATCTTTATATTTTCTGTCTCGGCACCTCTCGAATGATGGTGAGATGATGAGGACAACACAAACACTCAGTCCTCCATCCCCAACTGGAGAAAATCCCCCACCCGGCCGGGAATCGAACCCAGGAACCCGTTATCCAGATACAGCAACGCTAGCCACTAGACTGTTTGATTGGAGCTCAATTTTGGAACTAGTTATAAGAAGATTTATTAACTGGGTTCATAAATGTGAATCAGTGTTAACGTAAAAGGAAAATATTTTTTATCTTACTAAGTCTTAACATCACTCATGCCAAAGCAGCGTTTTTCCACGCGTGGATAATTGGGGATTTATCAGTTTGTTTTACTGAATTTGTTTTACTATCTTCTCTTTCATAAATTATTGTAGTTGCATTTTGTAGTCTCTGAGGAAGTGGTGGTGTTGAATGTTATTGTTTTCCTTTACTGGAAGTTTTTGAAATAAAGTGTATTGTCTTTTACAGAAAAGTATCACATCCACCTCACCCTATCCCTTATTTCGTAACACCTATATTACGTGGATTACGTGAGTAATAGAAACTTAGCGTGTTTGGTAATAAGCAGCAGTGACAAAGTACAGCACGATCTAAGAGACGCAACAGAATCTGATGGTTCAGAGAAAGTTTTATGAAGTTTGTCAAAGGTGTGTTATGGTCACAGGAGGGCAGCTGAAAAGCTATTGAGACTCAGTAAGGAAGACTGTGATCCTGAGGAATTCAAGCACCGTCATACTCTGGCCTCGTTTATCGGAATAACCATTTTTGAAGCCAAATCTATCAAAATTTGTATTAGGCTTCTCTGTCAGAGACAAAAAATACATATTTCACTGTTTTTCCAATTTCAAACCATAAAGAGTTGAAATAGGGAGTGAAATACTGTATGAAATTATTTTGTAGTGATAACATTTGTAAACTAAATCTTCGAAAACTGGTATTCGGATTCTCGGTTTGAATAAAAAGAAAACGGTGTTTGGCAGATTTTGGAAATTCACGCCATAACAGGATGAAATAGTGGACGAAATGTTTAAGAAACTACACTACTGGCCATTAAAAATGCTACACCAAGAAGAAATGCAGATGATAAACGGGTATTCATTGGATAAATATATTACACTAGAGCTGATATGTGATTACATTTTCACGTAATTTGGGTGCATAGGTATTGATAAATTAGTACCCAGAATAACCACCTCTGGCCTTGATACGCCTGGGCATTGAGTCAAACAGAGCTTGGATGGCGTGTACAGGTACAGCTGCCGATGCAGCTTCAACACGATACCACAGTTCATCAAGAGTATTGTGACGAGCCAGTTGCTCGACCACCATTGACCAGACGTTTTTAATTGGTGAGAGATCTGGAGAACGTGCTGGCCAGGGCAGCAGTCAAACATTTTTTGTATCGAGAAATTCCCGTACAGGACCTGCAACATGCGGTAGTGCATTATCCTGCTGAAATGTAGGGTTTCGCAGGGATCGAATGAAGGGTAGAGCCACGGGTCGTAACACATCTGAAATGTTACGTCCACTGTTCAAAGTGCCGTCAATGCGAACAAGAAGTGACCGAGACGTGTAACCAATGGGACCCCATACCATCACGCCGGGTGATACGCCAGTATAGCGATGACGAATACACGCTCCCAATGTGCGTTCACCGCGATGTCGCCAAACACGGATGTGACCATCATGAAGCTGTAAACAGCACCTGGATTCATCCGAAAAAATGACGTTTTGCCATTCGTGCACCCTGGTTCGTCTTCGAGTACACCATCGCAGGCGCTCACAGCGTCAAGGGTTACCGCAGCCATGGTCTCCGAGCTGATAGTCTGTGCTGCTGCAAACGTCGTCGAACTGTTCGTGCAGATGGTTGTTGTCTTGCAAACGTCCCCATCTGTTGACTAAGAGATCGACGCGTGGCTGCACGATCCGTTACAGCCGTGCGGATAAGATGCCTGTTATCTCGACTGCTAGTGATACGAGGCCGTTGGATCCAGCACGGCGTTCCGTATTACCCTCCTGAATCCACCGATTCCATATTCTGCTAACAGTCATTAGATCTCGACCAACGCGAGCAGAAATGTTGCGATACGATAAACCGCAATCGCGATAGGCTACAATCCGACGATTATCAAAGTCGGAAACGTAATGGTACGCATTTCTCTTCCTTACACGAGGCATCACAACAACGTTTCACCAGGCAACGTGTATGAGAAATCGGTTGGAAACTTTCCTCATGTCAACACGTTGTAGGTGTCGCCACCGGCACCGACCTTGTGTGAATGCTCTGAAAAGCTAATCGTTTGTGTATCACAGCATCGTCTTCCTGTCGGTTAAATTTCGCGTCTGTAGCACGTCATCTTCATGGTGCAGCAATTTTAATGGCCAGTAGTGTATTTCGTAACATTAATCAAATTTAAAGCCATTTTAAATGGTATATCACTTCTCGGTTAGACACAAGGAAATGTGTGTTAGGGGACGGAAGTTGCTATGGAAATACCTCTAAAAGGACGCAAAAGTCATGAATAAGAACTTCTGACTATGGCTACCAGGATCACATTTCGGTCAGAAGCTCATTCGGAAAAGGCCATGCTTCCGTGGCATTAATTAGCGTGAAAAGTTTAGAAGGTGTTTCAGTTTGTGAATGATATAAAAATCGATTAAAGAAAAAGAGCTATGCAGACCACACAGTCTAGGGGATCGAAGCTGCGTGCGCTAAGCTGGTCTTCACAGAACGGCGATGGTCTCCGGATACTCCTTGCCCACAAAGCCGTGGTCGCGCTGCCGTCGCCACACATCTGCTACAGCCACGTACTTCTACATCTACACAGATGCTTCTCAAGCCGCCATGCAGTGCGTGGTGGGGGGTACCCTGTGCTGCTATTTGTCATTTCCTTTCCTGTTCCACTCGAGGTAAAAACGACCGTCTATATGCCTCCGTTTGAGCTCTAATTTCTCGTATCTTTTCTTCGTGGTCCTTAGCGCGCTGAATGTTGGCGCCAGAAGAATCGTTCGGCAGTCAACTTCAAATGCCGGTTCTCTAAATTTTCTCTATAGTGTTTTTTTCGAAAAGGATATCGCCTTCCCTCCAGGGATTCCCATTTGAGTTCCCGAAGCATCTCGGTAACACTTACTTGTCACTCGAACCTACCAGTAACAGATCTAGCAGCCCGTCTCTGTATTGCGTCGATGTCTTCTTTCAGTCCGACCTGGTGCGGATCGGAAACACTCGAGCAGTACTCAAGAATAGGTCGCACCAGTGTCCTATATGCGGTGTGAACCAATGTTTTGTAAAATTCTCCCGATAAACCGAAGTCGACCATTCTCCTTCCCTACCATAGTTCTCACACGCTCGTTCCACTGCATATCGCTTTCCAACCTTACGCCCAGATATTTATACAGGACACTGGTAATACTATTGTAAGTAGGCTGTTTAAGTTTTTATGTTGGTAACGCCACTTAGCGCTCTGTATGAAAATCACTGGCTATGCTGTATGCAGTCTGTGGCTGGTTGCCATTGTTGGAATATTCGCTTCTGTAGTGCTGGGCAGTTGGATGTGAACAGCGCGTGCCGTTGCGCAGTTGGAGGTCGTGTGGCTAGGGCAACCCGTCGGGTAGGCCGTTCGCCTCATGCAAGTCTTTCGATTTGACGCCACTTCGGCGACCTGCGCGTCGATGGGGATGAAATGATGACGATTAGGACAACACAACACCCAGTCCCTGAGCCGAGAAAATCTCTGGCCCAGCCGGGAATCGAACCCGGGTCCTTAGGATTGACATTCTGTCGCGCTGACCACTCGGCTACCGCGGGGGGACGCAGTTGGAGGTGAGCCGCCAACAGTGGTGGATGTGAGAAGAGAAATGGAAGAGTTTTGAGAGCGGAGGATCTGGACGTGAGTCCGTCAGAAAAACGAAATTTGTAAGACAGGATGTCATGAACTGATATATATATTATGACTTTTGAACACTATTAAGGTAAATACATTGTTTGTTCTCTATCAAAATCTTTCATTTGTTAACTATTCCTATCAGTAGTTAGTGCCTTCAGTAGTTAGAATCCTTTATTTAGCTGGCAGTATTGGCGCTCGAGGTATTGCAATAGTTCGAGTAAAGAATATTTTTGTGAGGTAAGTGATTCATAAAAGGTATAGGTTATTGTTAGTCAGGGCCATTCTTTTGTAGGGATTATTGACTTGTCAGACTGCGTTGCGTTAAAAATATTGTGGCTCAAAATGCTCAAATGGCTCCGAGCACTATGGGACTAAACATCTGTGGTCATCAGTCCCCTAGAACTTAGAACTACTTAAACCTAACTAACCTAAGGACATCAGACACATCCATGCCCGAGGCAGGATTCGAACCTGCGACCGTAGCAGTGGCACGGTTCCGGACTGCGCGCCTAGAACCACGAGACCACCGCGGCCGGCAAAAGTATTGTGTGTCTGTTTAGTGTTGATCGGAATAAGTAAAGAGAGAAATGTCTGAGTACGTTCAGTTCTGCTCAGCTGTTTGAAAATCAAAAATCAAATAACGTAAGAGGTTTATCAGCACACTAATTCATAAATTTTTCTAAGGGGAGGTTTCACTATATCCGAACATTACACGTTTTTCTTCCTATCATCCGCGTTAACACACATTTTTCCACATTTTGGGTTACCTGCCTTTCATCACACCAACTGGAAATTTTGTCTAACTCGTCTTACGTCTTCCCACAGTCACTCAACTTCGACATCTTACCGCACACCACGGCATCATCAGCAAACAACCACACTGTCCGCCAAATCATTTATGTATACAGAGGACAACAGCGGTCCTATCACACTTCCTCTGGGGCACTCCTTAGAAGTCTTCGTACCACTTACCATATTTGCGAATTTATTCCACATGCTCCTACCTTCGTTAACAGCCCGCAATGGGGCACCGTGTCAAATGCTTTTCGGAAATCCAGAAATATGGAATCTGGCTGCTCCCTTCAGCCATTGTTCGCAGTGTATCATGTGAGAAAAGACCAAGCTGAGTTTCCCGGGAGCGATGCTTTCAAAAACCACACTGATGCGTGGACATAAGCTTCTCAGTCTTAAGAAAGTTCGTTGTATTCGAACTGAGAATGTATTCAAGGATTCTGCAGCAAGCGGAATTTCGGGATATCGGTCTGTAATTTTCGGGTCCATTCTCTTACCTTCCTAACACACTGGACTCAGCTCCTCTTTTTCCAGTCGCTTGGGACTTTGGGCTGGGCGAGAGATTCACGATATATGCAAGCTAGGTAAGGGGCCAACGCAGTAGAGTACTTTCTGTTAAATCGAACTGGGATTCCTTCCAGATCTGGTGATTTATCTGCTTTCAAATCTTTTAGCTGTTTCTGGAGGCCACTTATGCTTGTTATTATATCGTCCGTACCAGAGTCTGGATTTCTTTCGCGATGAGTCGAATTACTGCGTGGCAGCGTATTATTTGCTTAAGTTTTTTAAAAAGATTAATACAAGGTTTATCCCCCACTTTTAGCTTACTTCTACAGCTCAGCAACACTTTTCCACATTGCTCTAGGCTTATTATTTAGATGAAGGACAGACCTAGATCAAGCTAGCCAAAAGGGGACTGAAACGTCTCTCCTCAAAGTCGATTCTCCAGTGCGTTAATTATTGCACCATTTTTCTCCGTATGATGAAAATTCTGTAGAGGAACAGGCCAACCACAGAATAGATAAAGAGAACTCTTTATCAGTAAAGGAAAAAAAAAAAGGAAACTGAATCAGACTATGACGCTTAGAAGATTACTGGTAATCAGTTATCCATTCTGAACAAGTCCTGATACAATCAATGTTGGGAAACTGCAAGATGATGTATAAGATAAGCACTGACCTGGTTGAACGAATAAGATAGAGAGCTAACGTCGAAAGATTACTTTCAGAATTTGAGAGATAATAGGCTGTTGTAATTGTAACTTTATGGCAGACTGTATCAGCATTTTCCAGTAAGATATTTCCTAATGACATTTATTAAAAAAATGGCTCTGAGCACTATGGGACTTAACTTCTGTGGTCATCAGTCCCCTAGAACTTAGAACTACTTAAACCTAACTAACCTAAGGACATCACACACATCCATGCCCGAGGCAGGATTCGAACCTGCGACCGTAGCAGTCGCGCGGTTCCGGACTGCGCGCCTAGAACCGCTAGACCACCGCGGCCGGCTGACATTTATTGATGCACCAAATTTTCGACGTCTGTCTGCTCCTGTGCATTGGAATACAACAAAGGACTTCCTCAGTCTGTCCAGGCAAGACAGTCAAAAAATTAGTCGCCTCTAAGAGACGTCACGCTGATCCCGCCTAACACTTAGAGATGGGCAAACTCGTTCAGCCTTGGGAACTAGTTCACTGGTGATCGCTCTTGTTTTTGGGAACCGTTCATTTTTACTCGTTCACAGTTCATTTGTGCTTGTTATATGGTTCTTATGAAAAATTAGTAGCTTCGGTGACTGAAGATGGAAGGCGCTAAGTTTTTATTCATAACAGAATTCTCACACACTTGTCATTTTCGTGATTCTGCAAGACCTCTCGTTTAGCCAACTGTAGCGTTATGTGGCTGATCGTAGTGAAATATTACAAGGTGGCGCATGAAAACCCGGCCCCAGTTACCCACTGCTCGCCAGTTACGCACGATTTGTTGACCACTACGAGCAGAATAGATAAACATGTAATAATAGGCAGTAAAGAAATAACAAAAAAGCTAATGCTAACAACAACTTCGAAACAATAGATGACGATTGGTGGGCGAATATGAGCAGTCTGGAACATGGGGCCGATTTTTCGTGCGCGACCACTGAAATAATATTGTAGAAGTTATCATATTCTCTTTACAAAATGTGACACCAGACTGTCGATTATGAAGCGTGGGCTTGATGATGAAGTTACCTGTCACGACATTGACCTTGAGGTTGTTGCATTTTTCCGGCAGTGTATAAAGTCAAGTAGCACGGGATTGAAAAGGGGGAAAATCTGTGAGATAGAGGTAACATGGCGACCATTTTGAAAGCCAGAATCCTGATTCCAACTAGTAATATCCAGATGGAAAGGGGGTCAAGTAACAATAGAACAAATAGAAACTTACACTCAAAAAACAATGGTGCATTGAATTCGGGCTTAGCATGAGTCATTCTCGAGCTACAGCTGCTGCTTCTTCCTTACGGGGTGTTTGAAAGCCGACTGTATTGAGATCGTCCTGATATCAGAAGGAAGGAGCACCCACGTTATTGGAGGATTTCAGCCAATGCTTTCCAGACAAACAAGGGATTACTCGCAGTGTAGTGGCGAAACGTCTCGTGAAATTCAGTGAACCAGAGAGTTGGACTGCCGAAGACATCTACGGCTGAAGCAACATCAACTGCTGCTCTGTCATCTTGCAGGAAGCTGGGGTCAGCCGCACATCAATAATGAGGACTTTGACCAGACGTAAATGGGAGTCTTACAAAAAGCTGATCTTACATCATCTCACCGAGGACGAAGCATATAATCAGTTTGCAAAATGTGTGGCATACAAGCTGGATGAAAAGTGTCGTTTCCGTTATGACATATTCTCTACAGATGAAGCACGTATACTGGTTGTTGTATAGTCCAGAGATCGCGGTGCCACACCAAAGTCGACAACGTGCATCAATACCATAGGCATTAGCGAGGGTTCGCTGCAATCCACATTGACGAATGGCAGGCACTCCAAGTGACCACGCGTCCCTCTCAGCACATCAGCGTCCACATACTGAGGTCAATATAGTGTTGACCATGCAAGAGCTCTACATCAGTTCGAGATCTCAGATAAAGAAGTCAACGTCATCGTGCAAAGTTTCTCATGAACTTCTGCTGTTGTAAATCTCGGACATTGTACTTCCAGAGGACGGTTGGTTAATTAGTGCGTCAGGTGATGCTTTCACAGTCAGTGACAGTTGTAAATTATCAAGCAATCCTGCGGCAAAGAACTATGTGAAAGTGAAGTAAATCTTTTATTCATTTCTATATATACTGAAGCGCCAAAGAAACTGGTATAGGCATGTGTATTCAAATACGGGGATATATAAACAGGCAGAATACGATGCTGCGATCGGCAACGCCTATACAAAACAAGTGTCTGGCGCAGTTGTTAGATCGGCTACTGCTGCTACTATGGTAGGCTATCAAGATTTAAGTGAATTGGAACGTGGTCTTATAGTCGGGGCACGAGCGATGGGACACAGCATCTCCGAGGTAGCGATGGAGTGGGGATTTTCCCGTACGTCTATTTCACGAGTGTACCGTGAATATCATAAATCCGGTAAAACATCAAATCTCCGACATCCCTGCGACAGGAGAAAGTTCCTGCAAGAACGGGACCAAAGACGACTGAAGAGAATCGTTCAATGTGACAAAGTGCAACCCTACCACAAATTGCTGTAGATTTCAGTATTGGCCACCAACAAGTGTCAGCATGCGAACCATTAAACGACACATAATCGATATGGGCTTTCGGAGACACTCGTGCACGCTTGATGACTTCACGACGCAAAGCTTTATGCCTCGCCAGGGCCCGTCAATGCCGACATTGGACTGTTGATGAATGGAAACATATTACCTGACCGGACGAGTCCCGTTTCGAATTGCATCGAGCGGATGGACGTGCACTGGTATGGGGACGACCTCATGAATCCATCCTCCCCGCGTATCAGCAGGGGACCGTTCAAGTTGCCGGGCGCTCTGTAATAGTGTAGGGCGTGTGCACCTGGAGTGATATGGGACCCCTGATACGTCTATATACGACTCTGACAGGTGACACGTACGTAAGCACCCTGTCGATGACTTCCATCCATTTATGGCCATTGTGCATACCAGCGGACTTGGGCAATTCTAGCAGGACAATGCAACACCCCACACGTCCAGCATTGCTACAGAGTGGCTCCAGAAACACTCTTCTGAGTTTGAACACTTCCACTGGCCATCAGACTCCCCAGACATGAACACTATTGAGCATATTTGGGAAGCCTTACAACGTGCTGTTCAAAAGAGATTTCCGTCCCCTCGTACTCTTATGGATTTATGTACAGCACTGCAGGATTCATGGTGTCAGTTCCCTCCAGCACTACTTCAGACATTAGTCGAGTCCATGCCACGTCATGGTACGGCACTTCTGCATGGTCCAGGGGGCCCTACACGATATTAGGCAGGCTCTTCAGTGAATAAAACGCAGCGTCCTGACTAACTGACTGACTCATCATCGCCCTGGTCAAACCACTACGGATAGAAACTTGAAATTTGGAGAACATTGCAGGTGTCATGTTACAGGGGAGTTTTCGAAATTCCGACCCAAAGAGGGTGAAATAAGGGATGAACCTTTTTTTTTTTGAAAAATCTCACTATTGGGGCTATTTTGAAGCTAGGCTAACGAAAATTGATATTTCGTTTCTCGGCCAGAAATAAAGAAATACATATTTCAGCATTTTTGGACATTTAACCTATGGGGATGAAATAGAAAGTGTAAGCTTTTTTTGAAAATATCACGTTATTAATCCACTACTAAAATGTTAACAGAATCTTCCGTCGGTTCTTGGTGGAACATCATTATAATAAATGAGAAACACTAGTTTGCTGTTGTTTTTCTACAATATTGTAGAACAAAAGCAAACTGGTGCTTTTCATTTATTAACTACCAAAATATTTTCAAAATGACATCTATGAACATTAGTATTTGACTTCTAGGTTACAAATGAAAAAAAAAAAGTGTTTCAGTCTTTTTGGAAATTGAGCCCCTAAGGGGGTGAAATAGAGGCTGAATTTTTTTATGAAAATGTTTTATTATGAAAGTATTTTTAAAGCTAAATCTATGGAAATTAGAAAAAAATGTGTTTCACTGTTTTCGGAAATTCAGCCACCATGGTGGTGAAACGGGGGATGATAATTTTTACAGAAATTTTTCGTTAAGCAAGCATTTTGAAGCTACATGTATGAAAATTTTTATTTGGTTTCTCTGTTAGAAATAAAATATAAGCATGTCACTGTTTTTGAAAATTCAACCCCTAAGGAGGTGAAACGGAAACGTTTTATGAAAATATTCCATAGCGTAAGCATTTTTAAAAGTAAATCTTTGAAAATTGGAGTTTGGCTTTTCGGTTAGAGATGAAAAAATACGTGTTTCATCTTTTTTGAAAATTCAACCGCTAGGGGAATGAAATACGGTCATACGGATTCACTGACTTATCAAACTGCTAAGCATAGAAACCTGCAGTGTGAAGAGGGTTTGGATCTTGTACTACAGGCATTGTTTAAGAAGGAATTGTCCAAAATTCCACTCCTATGCAGATGAAATAGGGGTAAAAGGTTTTTTGAAAGTATGGCACTATTAATGGAGGTTTTAAGCTGGAATTACAAAAACCCTTATTTGGTTTGTCAGTCATAAAATAAAAAAATCGTGTTTCAGCATTTATGGAAATTCAACCACTAAGGAGGTAAACTAGTGGATGAAAATTGTTTTGAAAATAAATAATTACCAAAGAACTATTAAAGGATTTTTAAGGCCACATTTATGACAGCTGGTATTTGACTTCTCGCTTAGAAATTAAAAAGAAAAAAAAAGAAAAAACGTGTTTCGCTAAATCCAATCCGCAAGGGAGTGCTATAGGGCATGAAAATTGTTAAGGAAATATTTCGTTACATTAAAAAAGTTAAAAGCGCAATTTATGAAAACTGGTATTTCAATCTCGGTTAGATATTACGAAATATTTGTTAGGTGATGAAAGTCGCTAGGGTGCAAAAATTTTGGACTCCAGCTACCAGAATCGCATTTTGGTCAGAAGTGCATTCGGAAAAGACCATGCTTATAGGGCCTTAATTAGCGTGAAAAGCTTAGAAGATGTTGCAATTTGTGAACAACGTAAAAATTCGATTAAATAAAAATAAAAATATCTTTGCAGACCTTACAGTCTACGCGAGCGAGGCAGAGGGGGAGCTAAGTTAGTTTGTGTAATAAAGTGGAGCAATATTCCGTCTGTTATAGTTTGATGAGCCTTCTCCAAGAGGAATCAAAGAACACACAGTCAGAACTGGACGAATGTCTGGTCACAACAAAGGTCAAATGTCAAACTTCACGTGATGGATCCATCGAAACTTAGCTGGCACATCGAAGGTGATGCTTTGCTGTCTGCAGTTGTTAGACGAAGGTGTGCTGCTGTCACTGCTGTCTGAGGGCGGAATATTTCCAACTTCACTTCAGCGCTGTGGTGCCCCATCTCATTATGGTCCAGCTGTTCAGGCATACCTCCACACCCAGTTTCCGCCGAGATGTGCGGCAATAAAGTAATGAGACTGATGTGAAAAAAAATGTTGCTTACAGTTTTAGTCAAGTTTAGTATTGTCTCCTTCAAAGTAGTTCCCTTCTGATTGGACACACTTTTTCCAGCGCTTCTGGCATTGATGGTAGGTAACATTTCAGGAACTCATCTTCTCTAATATCCTCCAACACCCTCGTCACAGCTTTTTGGACATCTTGTGTTGTTTGAAAATGGTGACCCTTGACCGCCGTTTTGACTCTTGGAAATAGAAAAAAGCCGCACGGAGCGATATCTTTTGAATAAGGTGGCTGTGGTAGTACTGAAATTTGTTTTGAGGTTAAAAATTGCTGTACTGACAAAGCAGTATGGGATGGCTCATTATCGTGATGCAGAATCCAGTTATCAGCAATGTTGGCATGGACACGAAGAACTCTTTTACCAAGTCTTTCTAAAATTTCTTTGTAGTAATATTGGTTAACTGTTTGTCCAGGAGGCACCCAATCTTTATGAATAATTCCCATGATATCAAAGAAACACACAAGCATGCGTTTCACTTTTGACTTTGACATGCAAGTTTTTCTTGGTCTGGTTGATCCCTTTGAGCAACACTGCGTTTTGTCTCTGGATCGCACTGAAAAAAACCAACTTTCATCACCAGTGACGACACGACTCAACAGTTCTGGATTTATTTCAGTTTGCTCTAACAGATCGGCTGCCACATTTTTCTGTGTTTCCCGCTGTTGTGGTGTGAGATTTTTGGGGACTATTTTTGCACAAATCTTTCTCATACCGAGATCTTCAGATATTATTAGACTAACCGTTTCTCGATTGATGTTCAGTTGTTCTCCAATCATTTTCACAGACAATCTTCGATTAGATCGTACGAGTTCATGCACCCTGGCTAAGTTGACATCCGTCTGTGAGGTTGATGGTCGTTCACTGCAGTCTTCATCTTCAACATTTGTTCTGCCTTCACTAAACATTTTATGCCAACGAAAAACTTTGAGTTCTTGACATAACCTCCTCTCCAAAAGCCTTCTGAAGCATACCATAAGTTATCGTCACGTTTACACCCAATTTAAGGCAAAAAGAAATGGCGTACCGTTGCGCTATATTACGCGGTTCCATTTCTGTGACGAGAGTCACAAACACGTGTTAATTTATTATAGCACAACTCACGACTGAGCAGTTGCATCGATGTTCCACTTGGACTAGAAGCAGCTTATAGACCAAGGTCAAAGATATTGTTTGCACGCAAGCCTGCAGGGTTGCCACATCTTGCAAAGAAAATCACTCTCATTACTTTATTGTCGCACCTTATATGTCACACTTCCCATGTAGTCTTTGCGTATCACAGTTATACATATTAATAAAAAAAATTTATAAACAATGTTTTTTATAAATTAGATGACAGTTGGGCCTCCTCTTTCCTGGATTCGCGCACTGATTTGGTTGGGAAAGGTGTCATAAAGCCCTTGTAGCCTTCCCTGAAGCAAGCTGTTCCACAACTGCTGTATCAGGTCCTTGATATCCTGGAAACTGGCACTGGGATAGAATTCACGTCCAAGTTGGCCCCACACTTTCTATCGGGGAAAGATATCTGGTGGTCTTGTTCGCCACAGGAGTACCTGAACGTCGCGCAGACAGAACGTAGAGACACGTTCCATGTGTGGATGAGCATTGCCCCGTTGAAAAATGACACTATGAGAGATAACACATGAGGAAGCAAGATATATGTATGTGACGTCCCGTTGTGCTGTCATCACTATCCATGACCTGAAGTCATATCCTCATGACTCCTCACACCATGATTCCAGGAGTAACACCGCTGTGCCGGTCCAACTGGAAGGACGACACCGCTCCCCAGGTCACTACCATATTCGCCGACAATAGTCACATTGGGCAGAGCAGGACCATGATTTGTTGCTGAACACAATGCAACGCTGTTATCAAAAAATCGATACTTCCCGGTCAGGGCACCAAATGCAGTCGTTTGTGTTGCGGTGTCGACGCCAGCCTCCACGTAGGTCTGCAATCCCCTACTCTGCATGCTGAACATCTCCGACCAATGGTGCGGAACGAAACAGAATGTGGCACAGAGTCCATTACCTGTTTTTGGACGCCAGACACAGATGTGAAGGTTTAGCAATGTGCTTAGTGCACAGTATGGTGATCCTCCCATGTGGGATGACAGTTGCTAGACCAGAACCTTGACGACGACTATGCATGCTCTCACATTCCCCGTGCATTGTGCCATCGCGTCTCTGTCTCACCTGAGCGCCGCACGAATCTGGATGCTGCACGACTAGACCATCCAGTCAAGTGGAGACCCACAATGAGGCCCTTTTCAAACGGTGGGTGCTGATAACATGAGCGCATGGCATCACCGGTCCTTCACAGTGAACACTCAACTTATTTTGTTCTCTCCTCCCCTTCTGAGCGCTTCACGTCTTTCGTCAGGCAGTGTAATCAACCTCCAGCACAAATAAAAATAAAACGTGTTGCTTTCTGCACTTCAGTACAGCTGCCACCAGTGTTGTCAAGACATTTCCTCAGAAACGAGTACATACAGAGCCATCTGCAGTTTTCAGTGAAAACCACCACCTGTTGCTATGCTAGTAATTACTGTTGTTGTTGTTGTGGTCTTCAGTCCTGAGACTGGTTTGATGCAGCTCTCCATGCTACTATATCCTGTGCAAGCTTCTTCATCTCCCAGTACCTACTGCAGCCTACATCCTTCTGAATCTGCTTAGTGTATTCATCTCTTGGTCTCCCTCTACGATTTTTACCCTCCACGCTGCCCTCCAATACTAAATTGGTGATCCCTTGATGCCTCAGAATATGTCCTACGAACCGACCCCTTCTTCTAGTCGTGCCACAAGCTCCTCTCCTCCCCAATTCTATTCAATACCTCCTCATTTGTTACGTGATTTACCCATCTAATCTTCAGCATTCTTCTGTAGTACCACATTTCGAAAGCTTCTATTCTCTTCATGGCCAAACTAGTTATCGTCCATGTTTCACTTCCATACATGGCTACGCTCCAAACAAATACTTTCAGAAACGACTTCATGACACTTAAATCTATACTCGATGTAAACAAATTTCACTTCTTCCGAAACGCTTTCCTTGCCATTGCCAGTCTACATTTTACATCCTCTCTACTTCGACCATCATCAGTTATTTTGCTCCCCAAATAGCAAAACTCCTTTACTACTTTAAGAGTCTCATTTCCTAATCTAATTCCCTCAGCATCACCCGACTTAAATCGACTACATTCCATTATCCTCGTTTTGCTTTTGTTGATGTTCATCTTATACCCTGCTTTGAAGACACTGTCCATTCCGTTCAACTGCTCTTCCAAGTCCTTTGCTGTCTCTGACAGAATTACAATGTCATCGGCGAACCTCAAAGTTTTTATTTATTCTCCATGGATTTTAATACCTACTCCGAATTATTCTTTTGTTTCCTTCACTGCTTGCTCAATATACAGATTGAATAACATCGGGGAAAGACTACAATCCTGTCTCAATCCCTTCCCAACCAATGCTTCCCTTTCTTGTCCCTCGACTCTTATAACTGCCATCTGGTTTCTGTACAAATCGTAAATAGCCTTTCGCTCCACGCTGCCCTCCAATGCTAAATTTGTGATCCCTTGATGCCCCAGAATATGTCCTACCAACCGGTTCCTTCTTCTAGTCAAGTTGTGCCACAAACTTCTCTTCTCCCCAATCCTATTCAATACCTCCTCATTAGTTACGTGATCTACCCACCTTATCTTCAGCATTCTTCTGTAGCACCACATTTCGAAAGTTTCTATTCTCTCCTTGTCCAAACTATTTACCGTCCATGTTTCACTTCCATACATGGCTACACTCCACACAAATACTTTCAGAAACGACTCCTTGACACTTAAATCTATACTCGATGTTAATAAATTTCTCTTCTTTAGAAACACTTTCCTTGTCATTGCCAGTCTACATTTTATATCTTCTCTACTTCGACCATCATCAGTTATTTTGCTCCCCAAATAGCAAAACTCATTTCTACCTCAAGTATCTCATTTCCTAATCTAATTCCCTCAGCGTCACCCGACTTAATTCGACTACATTCCATTATCCTCGTTTTGCTTTTGTTGATGTCCATCTTAGATCCTCCTTTCAAGACACTGTCCATTCCGTTCAACTGCTCTTCCAAGTCCTTTTCTGTCTCTGACAGAATTACAATGTCATCGACGAACCTCAAAGTTTTTACTTCTTCTCCATGAATTTTAATACCTACTCCGAATTTTTCTTTTGTTTCCTTCACTGCTTGCTCAATATACAGATTGAATAACATCGGGGAGACGCTACAACCCTGTCTCACTCCCTTCCCAACCACTGCTTCTCTTTCGTGCCCCTCGACTCTTATAACTGCCATCTTGTTCCTGTACAAATTGTAAATAGCCTTTCGCTCCCTGTATTTACCCCTGCCACCTTCAGAATTTGAAAGAGAGTATTCTAGTCAACATTGTCAAAAGCTTTCTGTAAGTCTACAAATGCTAGAAACATAGGTTTGCCATTCCTTAATCTAGCTTCTAAGGTAAGTCGTAGGGTCAGTATTGCCTCACGTGTTCCAATATTTCTACGGAATCCAAACTGATCTTAAAACTGACCACCTTTGGCTTGGCATCTTCTTCCATTATTGTGACCTGTGATGTGCTTATGGCGTGAACCAAGCTATTAAGGCTCACGTGCATTATGCACTCCACCAGACTTTATAACAAAACTAACCTCGAACAACGTGATGCACTCTGGCGCCCGTTCTGCCTGAGGCCGAGAACTGTAACTCTAAAAAATATTTATATGCCCGCCGAAGGTCTGTGTATACACGAAGCCACGACATATGACCATATATATGAGAAACTATCAGCCTCGATTGCGGTAGTGGAACCAACCTTTACCTAGGTTTCAACCCAAGTAATTGAACCTTCTTCAGAAGATAAAACTGATTCTATAATGTGTCTACGTGGGCATGGTCTATAAATAAAACTAAAACAGCCTGAATAGGCGTAGTCACATTTTAAAAATGCGGTACATAGGTACGACGTCACCACCAGGACTTTACTTAAGCTGCAGCGAGCGCCTCGTCTCCATGGACGCCGTGCCATGTACGGCATTTTTAAAATGTGACAACGCCTATCCAAGCTGTTTTAGTTTTATTGCTAGACCATGCCCTCGTAGACACATTATAGAAACAGTTTTATCTTCTGAAGAAGGCTCAATTACTTGGGCTGAAACCTAGGTAAACGTTTGTTTTCATTACCGCAATCGAGGCTGATAGTTTCTTATATATTAGATTATCACGATTGTTGACTGGGCTGCGATGTTGAAAGTACTAATATGACCATATCTTATGGCTGCAACACTTTTATGTCATACATTATATGATGTGAGACGTCACGTAAAGTTTCTTTAATACCCTCTCAGATGTCAAATGAAGCTGTGGACGTGCAATCCTGGACAAACAAAAGACCACAAGGTAAGTATATCCACAGCACTTGAGGATTTGAGAAGTTACATAATGGTGTTTCTAATTATATACCAGAAATCAGACCTCACAAGAGAAATTCCACATCGCACCCCCCTCAGAATTAGTTTTCCATTGGATAGCCCGTCAAAAACTGAACACAGATCAAGCATGAAAACAGGAAGGAGGTGTATCGAACTGTGGAAAAAAGAGTAAAAATAGAAACATTGAACGGTCCTGACAATATATGCAACATCGAGGAGTCCTTGTCGCCGTCGTATCGAGGTAGTGTGGTCATAATGTAGGAGTGCGCTGGGGGAGATCCGCGTTCGACACTCCCTCCGTCCCTTTCTTTTTTTTTTTTTTCTTAACCAAATTACCAACTTTCCGTCCTGTCAGTGACGTGTCTGTCCGCCGTATTCAAATTTGTGTATGTGTTGTGGCGTATTGTCAGTTTGCAACGGCGACGTGTAACGTAGGGACCTCCAGACCTACGTACCTCCTATTTGTCCTACACAGATATGTTATGCCTCTTGCGTTCCATTTTGAAAGTTTTTTCTTTTGAATTCCTTCATTGTAACATAGTTCACACCCGTATATTTGTTGTTTTCATTTCGGTGAGAGGTCTACGCGGCGCTCGCCTGCTCCCACTATTTACCATAGAATATGAGTCATGTGATTAGAAAATATTACCCCCGCAAGTAAATGTGATGTACAGTGACAGCAGGTGAGATGCCGCATAGACCTCTCACAGAAATGAAAACAACAAATATACGTGTGTGAACTGTGTTACAACAAAGGAATTCAAAAGTCAGAACTTCCAAAACGGAACGCAAGAGGCATAACATATGGTATCTGTGTAGAACAATTAGGAGGTACGTAGATCTGGAGATCCATTCGTTACACGTCGTTGTTACGAACTGACATTACGCTACAACACAACTACAAATCTGAATACAGCGAACAGACACGTCAATGACCGGACAGAAAATTCGTAATTTTGTGGAAGAAAAAAGCCAACTGAGATCTGAACCCGGATATCCCCCCCCCCCCCTCTCAGTCCAACACCATGACCACAGTCCGCCTCTGGTAGCTGAGTGGTCAGCGCGACGGAATGTCATGCCTAACGGCCCGGGTTCGATTCCCGACTGGTCGCAGATTTTCTCCACTCAGGGACTGGGTGTTGTGTTGGCCTTATCATCATTGCATCCCCATCGACACGCATGTCGCCCAAGTGGCGTCAACTCTAAAAACTTGCACCAGGTGAGCGGTCTATCCGACGGGAGGCCCTAGTCACATGACATTTCCATTTTACCATGACCACATTACCACGCTACGACAGAGATAAATACTGCTCGATGCTGCACGTATTGAGTCCGGACCGTTCATTGTTTCTATTTTTCTTCTTTTTTACACAGTTCAGTACACCTTCTTCATGTTTTCGTGCTTGATCTGTGTTCAGTTTTTGATGGGCTATGCAGTGGGTCAACTTACCACCGAATCTGAGGGGCGTGCGATGGGGAGTTTCCTTGTCAGTAACTTAAAATCTCTCTACGGAAAATCACGTGTTATTGTGTTACAGTAATACTAATTATTCCTCTAGTACAGTCATGAGCGCGGTCCAGCACATCTCGCATATCGTGATAGTCGTTTTGTTTGTTTACAAAACTGAGAATGTGATATTCAGCCGTTTGTTTACTGTTGTGAGCACTGGCTGCAATTGGTGTAAAGCGGTTATTCTGTTGAGCGTTTCTTTACTGACTCATTTTTCACCTACATCCAGTTTTGTGCTCGACAGATAAGGCGAGGCCTGTCGGAACTTGCAGCAGAAGAGGTTGTCGTCGAGATAAGAGCGTATCTTCCCGTGAGAAGTTACGCGGGCGGTAGGCCAAATGATACGGTGCAAGGTGCGCTAATGACTTTGGTCGGTGTAAGTGCTCTTCATAGATAAAACTGATAAAACTGAGAAATAATGTTTGTCCAAGATTTCCTACGATGTTCGAATAGAAAAAAAAAGGTACTTCACGGTCAGTCGTAACTCATATTGCATAGCATTGTTTTAACGTGGCTGACGAAGGCAAGGTGAAGATGTCTAGGAACGCCAGAGAAAGACTGTTTATAGCTTAAAAATTCACTGATGTTTCGTGAGAATAAAAGGAAACAACCGGTAGTATTCGAGTACAAGATAAATAAGAATAAGTCGTACGAGGATGGTTTGATAAATCTGGTAAGAAAAGCAATAAAAAATGTTTGTTTCGTAAACAATTCACCTTACTTCTCGACATAGTCTCCACTGAGGGATCTTCCAGTTTTTTCATCCCACTGGAAAAATAGGTTCTCTGAATCTCTGCAGCCGGCCGGGATGGCCGAGCGGTTCTAGGCGCTGCAGTCTGGAACCGCGCGACCGCTACGGTCGCAGGTTCGAACCCTGCCTCGGGCATGGGTGTGTGTGATGTCCTTAGGTTAGTTAGGTTTAAGTAGTTCTAAGTGCTAGGGGACTGATGACCTGAGAAGTTAAGTCCTATAGCGCTCAGAGCCATTTGAACCATTTTGAAACTGTGCAAAATACTAGTTGACTGGTTCTCCATTCGATGAAATTTCTTCACAGAAAGCCAAAGTTTCAATTTATGGAACTAGAAGAAGTCTAATCAAAAGGGTGGACGAGGAACCAGTTCAGCCGGCCGCGGTGGCGGTGCGGTTCTGGCGCTGCAGTCCGGAACCGCGGGACTGCTACGGTCGCAGGTTCGAATCCTGCCTCGGGCATGGCTGTGTGTGATGTACTTAGGTTAGTTAGGTTTAAGCAGTTCTAAGTTCTAGGGGACTTATGACCTAAGATGTTGAGTCCCATAGTGCTCAGAGCCATTTGAACCAGTTCAAAGCCCAGTTCATGCACTTTCGCCGCTGTTGCCGCTGATGTGCAGAATGATGCATTATCCAGATGAAAGAGCTCTGTTTTTGGATGCCAGCCTTGGTCTTTTTTCAGCTAATGCATGTTTCAAACGATCCAACAATGAAGTATAATAGGGTCCAGTTATGGTTCTGTGTTTATCCAAGTAATATCTGAGGATTATTCCTTAGGAATCCTAAAAAAAGGTGGCCATGACTTTATCAGCTGATAAAATGGTCTTTGTCTTATTCGGTGTACTTTCACCAAGATTTTGCCGATTGTTTTTGACTGTCGTTTTGACTCTGGTGTCTCTTGATGGATCCAGGTTACACCAAGAGTCACAGATCGGCAGAAAAAGTATTGTAAATTGTGATTCAGCATGGACAGACATTGTGTAGAAATCTCGTGCCAGATGCGACTTTAGTTGACTGTGAGCAATCGCGGCACCCACCTCGCGCACGGCTTCATCACAGCCAGTTCTCCGTGCAGGATATTATGCACTCGCCCAGTTGAGATCCTACAGTCTCCGTAAACGCGCGAAGTCTTGCATTACTATTTCATGGAGTTTGTCACTGGTTTCCTTCCTGGTGACCTCAATTGGACGGATGGAGCGCGCTTCGTTTTCGGTGCTTCATTAATCCAAAAGTGACTGGCCTTCAATGATGGTACGGAGCCCACGTGAACTTCCCCATGTGAACTTCATCCAATACTGATTTGATCTGTGCAGCAGTCCAACCCATCAAATGAAAATGTACGTAACTCAGTTTTCTCCATTTTCGATCGCAGTCGACACACCGGTCAATTGAAACGGTTGTCAACAATGAAATGTAAGCTGTGCAATGTTGAAATTCTTTACATGATCCTTTGAATAATGGAACTTACCAACCATGAAGGCGCAATAGAAATGTTCCATTCTGTCATGGAAATTTACCAGACTTATGAAATCGCCTTCGTATGCACGCAGACTCCGGCCATAGTACTTTAGGACACTGTTTTTGTAAAACACAGATCTGAAGATAGTCATTATAGACCGAAACCGGTAATCTGTAAACAAAAAGTTTGTGACCATAGACGTAAATTAAAACAAACTTATTCTATATACGGGTCACTGTCCCATTCGTGACAATGTCGCAGCTTGTGAGACAAAGCTTTACGCCTCGTCAGTGCCCGTCAACACCGACATTGGGCTGTTGATGACTGGAAATATGCTGCCTGCTCGGACGAGTCTCGTCTCAAATTGTGATGAGCGGATAGACGTGTACGAGTATGGAGACAACCTCACGAATCCATGGCATGTCAGCAGGGGACTGCCCAAACTGGTGGAGCCTGGTGTGGAACTTGTGCTGTTGGGGTGATATGGGAGCCCTGATACGTCTAGATACCGCTCTCACAGTTGACATGTTCGTAAACATCCTGTCTGATCACCTGCATCCTTTCATGTCCATTGTGCATTCCGACGGACTTGAGCAATTCCAGCAGGACAATGGAACACCCCACATGCCCAGAACTGCTCCAGGAACATTCATTTGAGTTTAAACACTTCGTCTGGCCACCAACCTCCCCAGACATGAACATTGAACATTATTGAGCATATCTGGGATGCCTTGCAATGTGTTGTTCAGAAGAGATCTCCACCCCTCGTGCTCTTACGCATTTATGGACAGCGCTGCAGGATTCATGGTGTCAGTTCCCTCCAGCACTACTCCAGACATCAGTCGAGTCCATGCCGCGTCGTGCTGCGGCACTTCTGCGTGCTTGCGGCGGACCTACACGATATGAGGCAAGTGTACCAATATCTTTGGCTCTTGAGCGTGTATAGAACGTTTATAATTAATTATACACATGTAAACTTCTAGAAATGTTTCATACAACACTGATTGCAATATATCTTCATGTTTTATTTACAAATTTTCAGAGTGCATTTTGTAACACAACTAATGTCATATCTGTAATTTCCTGCCACATTCTATGAAGCAGTGTATGGTGGCAAATACTTGTGTTGTCCGCTTTTGCTACGTTGCTTATAGGTGTAGGAGTGAACTCGCTGTGGTTGATGTAACCCCATGCGTATCAGTCCATTACTATTAAATTAGGTGAACGTGGTGGCCAGGATATTGTCCCGACACGTCCAGTACAAGAAGGACATTCCTACGGAGACATGCGATATCTCACTATAATAATGTGGCGACACGTTATCTTGCAGCAGATGATGTTCAAGCGTGTCCGGGTACGATGTGCCACTTACAGTTGACCCGGCAAACTGGAAGGCAGCCGATACCTTGTTACAGCTTACAATTAAAAAAACATTTATCTCAGGCGTGCCCCTTCCTTGTTCGGTTATACGGCGTGTCTTGTGCTCATCCTATATCCAAGGATTATGCCGATCCACTTTATCGCAAGTACGGAATGTGGCTTTGTAACTGAACACAATTTTATTAAGAAAATTATCTTCAAAATGGCTCTGAGCGCTATGGGACTTAACATCTGAGGTCATCAGTTCCCTAGAACTTAGAACTACTGATACCTAACTAACCTAAGGACATCACACAGTGATCCATGCCGGAGGCAGGATTCGAACTTGCGACCGTAGCGGTCGCTCGGTTCCAGACTGAAGCGCTTAGAACCGCTCGGCCACACCGGCCGGCAAAATCATCTTCAGTCTACATTTTGTTAAACATTTCTACACCTAAGTAACCTTGTTTTTCTTTGTCACTTTCTCTTAAAAGTTTCCAATAGCTGGAGTTTGTAGAGTTTGAATTATAGACTTTTCCGTAATACCTTCCACACTGTAAAACCGGGCATACGTATTTAGTTCTAAGCTGCACATCTCACTGTTTTATCGGGACTACCACTATAAAACTGCCGAACTTCTTCAATTCTGCCTCAGAGACTGCCGGCCGACTCTCATCCGGCGTTCTATGCGACACACAGTCAGTTCCAGTGGAAATGATGTTGATACACGAGCACATTTCACATCAGCAAGAATGATTGTTGCTGTGCCGATATAAATTAGGGTATTCAGCTGATTAGCAACATTATGTAGAACAAAGATCAAGTTTAACCCGCCGACCTGGATAGGGAGGGAAATCAAAGGTCTCACAGAAAGACATAGGTGTTCGTTTTTTCCGCTCGCCGTACGACATTGGAATAATAGAGAATTATTGTGAAAGTGGTTCGATGAACCCTCTACCAAGCACTTAAATATGATTTTCAGAGTACCCGTGTAGATGTGGATTGTACCAATTTAAAACAGTTTGGATATTCAGCACAGTTGTCAATCGTGAGATTATTGCCACAACGTGTTTCGGGACAACATTGTCCCATTTTGAGACATGCTTTATTACAGCTGACGAATCGTACTCTCTATTACTACACTCTTTAAATCTAACTTTAAAATTCCGCCCTGTCTGCTCCACATGCCCCGCTTCACAATTCTGACGTTTTACCTCATACCCTCCCTCATTTTCTCATCTGTGTCGATCTTACGCCTCACCCTCTGACCTAATTTGTTGTCCGTCCTGAAAGCAATTCTCAGAAGGTTTGTAATCCTTAGATGCCTGTCGGTATAATGAGGAATGGTTTATCTGGTTTCCTTGTTTTTAGCACTTGAAAGTGGGATAATATTGTCCCGAAAAATGGTGTGGCAATAATCACACGATTGACATCTGGGCTCAATACTCTCAATATTGCATGAATGACAGTTACATGATAGCTTTACATCAGGTATATTAAAAACACCTTGTCTCCGAGTTGTTGGCTTGCCATGTTGAGTCCTGAACTGTCTCTGAACTGTAGTAGAAGGCGTGGGTTCATGAATCCCAAAAACAACACTGCATACAATCTGCACCGTTATAAGACTCCATGATGACTGTAGGCCCCCGTGAGCACGCAAAAGTGCCGCAACACGACGTGACATGGGCTCCACTAATGTCTGAAGTACTGCTGGAGGGAAATCACACCATGAATCCTGCAGGGTTGTCCATAAGTCGTACGAGTACGTGGGATCGGAGATCTCTTCTGAACAGTACGTTGAAAGGCATCCCAGGTATGCTAAAAATGTTCATGTCTGAGGAGTTTGGTGGCCAGCGGAAGTGTTTAAATTCGGAAGAGTGTTCCTGGAGGCACCCTGTAGCAATTCAGAACGTGTGGGGTGTCACATTGTCCTGCTGAAAGTTCCCAGGTCCATCGGAATGCGCAACTGACACGAATGGATGCAGGTGACCAGAAAGGATTCTTACGTACGTGTCACCTATCAGAGTCGTATCTGGACGTATTAGGTATCCCATATCGCTCCAACTGAACACGCCCCACGCCATTACAGAGCCTCCACCAGTTTGAACAGTCCCCTGCTGACATGCAGGGTCCATGGGTTCATGAGATTGTCTCCACACCCGTACACGTCCATCCGGTCGACACAATTTGAAACGAGACTCGTTCGACCAGGCAACATGTTTCCAGTCATCAACAGTCCAATGTCAGTGTTGACTTCGAGGCGTAAAGCTTTGTGTTGTGCAGTCATCAAGGGTACACACTGAAATACGAGCCAGCACTGTACCTGAAAAATACACGCAGGGGAAAGGAGAAATAACTCCATCAAGACGTATGATACCAATTACAAGTTTGTTTGATATTCCACCGGTGTATTGCCCTGGATATTCGAATTTCCAGCAGTGCGGGTCATGAATACGACTGTAGTGGAAGATTCTAGGCCTCTCTCACAAGTGGACAGGTAGCTCTCTTACGTAATGTAGCGTGTTGCGCAAAGCGATAAACGAGAGGCTTTTATGAGAAGGTAATTGTTGGCTATCCGTTCTGATGCCATTAGCGTTACTCACAGGGACTCGCCGTCTGTGACAGGTTAGATCACAGAAAATAGCATCGTATGACGTTACACTATTTCTTTGGCAATTACTATAAAATCACACTACCTTCATATGAAACCTGTAATGCGGCATTTCAAACCTACCGGGAACTGACACGAAACTACAAAATCCTCATTGGTTTTTGAACGCCGCTTGTATTCCCTCCAAATGGTTCAAATGGCTCTGAGCACTATGGGACCTAACTTCTGAGGTCATCAGTCCCCTAGAACTCAGAACTACTTAAACCTAACTAACCTAAGGACAACACACACATTCATGCCCGAGGCAGGATTTGAATCTGCGACCGTAGCGGTCGCGCAGTTCCAAACTGTAGCGCCTAGAACCGCTCGGCCACTCCGGCCGGCCCCCTCCAAATCTCATGAAAATTTACTGACGTATTCATCCTACTATGCCACATGCATGCAGTAAATAAAATTTCGTTAATTGCTACCTTTCCTTTTTTTGGGGGGGAGGTTGGGCTTCATCCGTCTTCTGATTCGTTTGATGCGGTATGCGGTTCGCCACGAATTCCTCTCCTGTGCCAACCTCCCCATCTCAAAATGGTTCAAATGGCTCTAAGCACTATGTGACTTAACATCTGAGGTCTCTCCATCTCAGAGCAACACTTGCAACCTAAGTCCTCAATTACATGCTGGATGTATTCCTTTACATCTTTTGCCTTCTAGAGCTCCCTCTAGTACCATCGAAGTCTTAACAGATGTCCTACACCCTGTCCCTTCTCCTTATCAGTGTTTTCTACATGTTCAGAAAAATGGTTCAAATGGCTCTGAGCACTATGGGACTTAACATCTATGGTCATCAGTCCCCTAAGAACTACTTAAACCTAACTAACCTAAGGACATCACACACATCCACGCCCGAGGCAGGATTCGAACCTGCGACCGTAGCAGTCGCGCGGTTCCGGACTGAGCGCCTAGAACCTTTTTACATGTTCCTTTCCTCACCTATTCTGCGCAGAACCTCCTCATTCCTTACCTTATCAGTCCACCTAATTTTTAACATTCGCCTGTAGCACCACATCTAAAGTGTTTCGATTCTCTTCTGTACCGGTTCCCTCACAGTCCATGTTTCTCTACCATACAGTGCTGTACTCCAGACGTACGGTCTCGGAAATTTCTTCCTCAAATTGAGGCCTATGTTTGATACCAGTACTCTTGGCCAGGAATGCCCTTTTTGCTAGTCTTCTTCTGATGTCCTCGTTGCTCCGTCCGCCATTGGTTATTTTACTGCCTAGGTAGCAGAACTCCTTAACTTCATCTACTTCGTGACCAACAATCCTGATTTTAAGTTTCTTGCTGTTCTCGTATCTGCTACTTCTCATTACCTTCGTCTTTCTTCTTACTCTCAATCAATATTCTGTACTCATTACACTGTTCATTCCGTTACGCAGATCCTATAATTCTTCTTCACTTTCACTCAGGATAGCAATGCTGTCAGCGAATCGTATCGTTGATATGTTTCGCCTTGAATATTAATTCCACTCCTGAACCTTTCTTTTATGTCCATCATTGCTTCTTCGATGTACAGATTGAACAGTAAGGGGGCAAGACTACATTCCGAGCACTTCGTTCTTGGTGGTCCTCTCTTATTATTCCGTCTTGGCTCTTGTACATATTGTATTTAACCCGTCTCTCCCTATAGCTTGGCCCTGTTTTTCTCAGAATTTCGAACTCCTTGCACCATTTTACATTGTCGAACGCTTTATCCAGGTCGACAAATCCTATGAATGTGACTTGATTTTCTGTAGTCTTGCTTCCATTATCAACGGCATCATCAGAATTGCCTCTTTCGTGCCTTTACCCTTTCTAAAACCAAATTGATCGTCATCTAGCACATCCTCAATTTTCTGTTCCATTCTTCTGAATATTATTGGTGTCAGCAACTTGGATGCATGAGCTGTAAAGCTGATTGTGCGATAATTCTCGCACTTGTCAGCTCTTGTCGTCTTAGAAATTGTGTGTATGATATTTTTCGGAAAGTCACCACCAACCTGAATAGTCGTTTTGTTGCCATCTCTCCAATGATTTTAGAAATTCTCGTTAACTGTTAACTATTCCTTCTGCCTTATTTGATCTTAAGTCCTTCAAAACTCTTTTAAATTCTGATTCTAATACTGGATCCCCTCTCTCTTCTAAATCATTTCCTGTTTCATCTTCTATCACATCAGACAAATCTTCCTCCTCATAGAGGCCTTTAATGTACTCTTTCCGCCTATCCGCTCTCTGCTCTGCATTTAGGAGTGGAATTGGCGTTGCACTCTTAGTGTTTCTACTCTCGACTTTAATTTCAAAGAAGATTGTTTTGAGTTTCCTGTGTGCTGAGCCTGTCCAGCAATTTCATGGGAATAGAAAATGACGATGGAGTGAAAGAGTCCTCCGCTACGCATTTTATAGTGATAAGACGACAACAAATGTAGCTGTAGACCAATGTACCGATCCAATCTTTTGACAGTTACAGTCTGCTTCAATCGAATTTCTCGAAAGTCGAAGTGGTTGTCTGATCCCTTGATGAAAACCTCGAGAAATCTAAAAGGTTACCGTGTTTTTTGCTACGCTCGATAAATCGAAACAGTTGTCAGGAGAAACTACCTGCAACGATTCTATAATTCAACGGTTATTTAGCACTCGACAATTAGAATTAATTCATCAATTGTTTCGGTAATTATTTCGTCATTCAACTCTTCACAGCATTCCTTTGTTTATTCAAAACATTACCGGTTTCTTTGCAGAATGATAATAAAGTTCTCTTATGTATATTAGGATATTT
Organism: Schistocerca americana; assembly: GCF_021461395.2. Taxonomy (NCBI): domain Eukaryota; kingdom Metazoa; phylum Arthropoda; class Insecta; order Orthoptera; family Acrididae; genus Schistocerca; species Schistocerca americana. The sequence goes on along the minus strand of NC_060127.1, from coordinate 100,046,729 downwards.
GCACGTGCCTTTATTTGAAGCGATAAAATAAAAGAAATTATAAAATGGTTGAAAAAATGCTCTGTGCTCAGTTCGGATACACGCTTTACAGTTGTCGCGAAAATACGGATATAGTCAGAATAAATGTTTCGTATTAATATGTAATTAGCTCTAGAACACCTAAAAGGGGAGGGTGGAAATATTACATTGTTATTAAACCGTCGTAAAACTAACTACTCCACATTTTATTCAAAGTAAGTCACAATTTATAGGTCATGCATTAGTTACTTACAATTATTAGGCCTCTAATGGTATGTTACATACCAAATTAAGTTCAAAATGTCCTGTTTTTATGCACTACTGCAATTGTAAATTTTCCGTTTTGTTTAGTAATCTAGGATTAATACAACGGCTACCCAGAGTAGTATAGTGGCTACAGAATACGAGTGGATACGTTATCACAAATTTGGAACCTCGCTGACCACTGTAATAGCTTTGCGCAATTTCTTCTTTTCCGTCTCGACGCTGCCGTAGCACTCACTTTTTCTCGGCAATGGACGTCTTAGGCTTTTTGGATTCCTTTGAACGCAAGCGGTCCTCTGACTTACGGTCGCTGTCACCAGTTTTCCTCCAAAGCGCTGGGCGACTGAATACGTTTTTTTGGAAGGGGAGACCGACAATGCTGTCTTTCGGCTTGTTGGCGATACGTCGCGACAACAGAATCGAGGTGCACGTCCTTCAATCTTTCTCAAACAATTTTACGGAAACTATTCGGTAAAAAAATTCATTTTTGCGTTACCTATAGCTTTATATGTTAGCTTCATGATGACTTGTCCACCATTTCGTTAATGCTATAGTTATTGTGATGTTAGCACTAAAGTAAGACACTGCGCGGCATTCGAAAAAGTTTGCAAAGAAAAACAGGGGTCGCCATGATTTCGCACATCGCACCACACGTGCCCTTCAGCCTCTGGACAGATCAGTAGTCAAACCGCTGCAAGTTTTCTACCATCATGGTGCAACAAATAATATGCATTCGACACTAGGAGATGCAATCAACAAGTTTAACCTCGGAGAACTGTTTTTCACAGCTTGGAATAAAGCTGCCACCGTTGGGAAAGGTGTTAAAGGATTTAAATGCACTGTATTGTTCTCTTTAAATCCGTTAGTTATTTCTGAGGACAAATTTCTCCGCCGGCCGCTGTGGCCGAGCGGTTCTAGGCGCTTCAGTCCGGAACAGTGCTGCTGCTACGGTCGCAGGTTCGAATCCTGCCTCGGGCGTGGATGTGTGTGATGTCCTTAGGTTGCTTAGGTTGAAGTAGTTCTAAGTCTAGGGGACTGATGACCTCAGATGTTAAGTCCCACAGTGCTTAGAGCCATTTGAACCATTTGAACAAATTTCTCCTCTCGGTTCATTTCCAGGCAGACACTTCTAGTGTGCCATCATGTCCCTCTCCGGAGATTCCTCAGTCTTTCCAGCTGCGAACTGAATCCCCTTTTCTAGGAGTCTCTTCGTCCGTTCATTAGAAGACTTCTCTTTTCAATGCAATCATTTCCAGCCCAGCAAGAAGAGTATCGCAACGGACGTCAAAAAAGATACGAACAGAACCAAGGCATTTGACCTCGGACGTGAACTACAAAGCGACGGAGGCTAAACCCAGATTAAAAATGGAGAAGGAAAGCAAAGACAATGCAAGTAAATAAACTTGGTCGTCAGCTGAGTGAGTCGGATCATGACTTAAGCCAGTTGCAATTGAAGACGATCATGAGAACACTCCTCATCTACATCTACATCTACACACACATTCCGCAATCCACCATACGGTGCGTGGCGGAGGACACCTCGTACCACAACTAGCATCTTCTCTCCCTGTTCCACTCCCAAACAGAACGAGGGAAAAATAACTGCCTACATGCAAGAGCCCTAATCTCTCTTATCTTATGTTTGTGGTCTTTCCGCGAAATGTAAGTTGGCGGCAGTAAAATTGTACTGCAGTCAGCCTCAAATGCTGGTTCCTCAGTAGCGATTCACGAAAAGAACGCCTCCTTTCCTCTAGAGTCTCTCACCCAAGTTCCTGAAGCATTTCCGTAACACTCGCGTGATGTTAAAACCTGCCAGTAACAAATCTAGCAGCCCGCCTCTGAATTGCTTCTATGTCCTCCCTCAATCCGACCTGATTGGGATCCCAAACGCTCGAGCAGTACTCAAGAATAGGTCGTATTAGTGTTTTATAAGCGGTCTCCTTTACAAATGAACCACATCTTCCCTAAATTCTACCAATGAACCGAAGACGACTATCCGCCTTCCCCACAACTCCCATTACATGCTTGCCCACTTGTGACTTTGCGGTCAAAAACATTATTCGTCAGAATCGATCTAGATGGGTCACTGGATACAGCGTCAGCAATGTGTACACGGTTTCACGAAGTGTGTGTGGGAGCAAAAGGGCGAAAAATATTTGTGCTAACTGCTTATGATTTGCACACTGAAATATACTGGGCGGAATAGCCCCGTCACAGGACCGAATAACCCACTTGTATAATACGATTTGTGCCTTCTTCAAATGTTCATTTAATATTTTGTTCCTGTAAACGAATTTCCAACTTTTATATACCGGAATGTATTCACAATTAAATTGTGATATTGCGTCAAATTGACTGATTTTTTTAAAGCGTTTCATATCAAATTTCGCACGGCTTACAGTTGAAATGAGCGGAATAGCTCCGCTGCGCCCTACATAATTAATGCTCGATATCAGCAGTAAATGAGAAAAATTTCAACTAAAGGCTGCACTTCGCTTTGTTATAGAAACTCAGCTTTTGCCACGCCGTCTCGTGACACAGTTGTTGCTTTCAAACCTTAAAGGGACGTTTCTGTCACATATACTACGAGGTGGTGTCTCGGGGATCCCTATTTTTAACCCGAGATTTAAGACGTAAGTTATTTGATATTTTTAAAATGGTTCAAATGGCTCTGAGCACTATGGGACTTATCATCTGAGGCCATCAGTCCCCTAGAACTTAGAACTACTTAAACCTAACTAACCTAAGGACATCACACACATCCATACCCGAGGCAGGATTCGAACCTGCGACCGTAGCGGTCGCGCGGTTCCAGACTGAAGCGCCTAGAACCGCTCGGCCACTTCGGCCGGCCTGATATTTTTAATTTAAGTTATATAACAATTATTTTTACAATTATTTAAGTTTTAAAAACGGTAAAGAGCAGCAATCAGTCTTCTCCGTACTAGTTTATTAGAGCAGATCCAGATTTCGGCTAGTAACTAGCCACTATCAGTGCTAAAATACAAGAAGTACATAGTCAGAGCATAGTACATAATAACTGCAACTCATGACATAACCTGTATCGCTTGTGCTGTAAATTACGTACCACTATTTCGATTGTCATTCATGCTCTGGTAGATATACACCTGTTGTTCAGGCACTTGTCACAAAGACTACCGTGTAATGAAGGTTGGTAAACTTTGCAAAGAACACGTTGGTTGGCGGTGTGGAGTCCTCTGTATGGATTATGTAATTCATAACCTCCACAATAAAGCTATTATGATCACTAATAAAGTTTAAAACTTGCGTAGGAATAAAATAAAATAAAATGCGTTGCTATCAATAGAGGTAACGAAATTTACATCAGTAGTATAGTAGCCATTTTTAATAATTTCCATCCAGAAACGTATTAAATTTACGTGTGAGACTGAAACAAACGGTTCCATGAATTTTTTAAATGTATCAATTCCTAGTGAAAATGGAAAGCATATATTTGGTGTCTTTCGCAAAAAAACTTGTACCGACGGTATTGTAGATTTTACATCAAACTACCTGATTCAACATAAGAAGGTATTTTTCAATTTCGCTATAAATCGGGTGTTCAAAATTCCTATGCCAAAAGACGAACATGATGATGAAGTGACAATAATAAGACAAATTGCAAAAGTGAATAACTGTGTACACGACATTATACGGGGCTGAGTCAAATGAAAACCTTACATTTGTAATAACCAATCAAAATTTCGCGCCATTATCCTGTAAGCTGGTGAGCGTGCTACAAACAGCGTGCAGAACGGCCTGTAGGTGACAGCATAGTGCAGATGCACACATACCGTCGCAGTATCAGTATAAAGATGGCCGCTCCACTTGCGACGTGCACGAGGGAAGAACAGCGTTCTGTTATTCGGTTTTTGCGTAGTGGAGGTGTGAAACCTATAGAAATTCATCGACGAATGAAGGTTTAGTACGGTGATGCATGTTTGCCACAGCACCAAGTCTACAAATGGACTAGGAAGTTCGCAAATGGTGTGACTTCAGTGGAAGATGCTCCTCGTCCAGGTCAGGCGCAACGAATTGTGACTCCACAGAATATTGCAGCAGTTGAAGCCATAGTGAAGGAAGACCGCCGAGTGACACTGAATGACACTGCAGCATGTTTACAGGTTAGACAAGGGTCAGCACACCACATTGTGCATGATGTGCTCCAGTTTCACCAAGCGTCTGCAAGATGGGTGCCACGGCAGCTGACTCCAGAAATGAAAGAATGACGTGTTGATGCTTGTGAAGAACTTCTTTGGCGCTTTGAACGGGAAGGTGATGGCTTCCTTGCAAGAATCGTTACTAGGGACGACACCTGGGTTCACTTTCGCCAACTGGAAACGAAGAGAGCGAGCGAGCAATGGCGCCATTCCAAAGCACCAAAACCAAAGAAGTTTCGAACAGAACCATCTGCAGGGAAGGTTATGCTGACTCTTTTTCGGGACGAAAAAGGCGTCATTTTGGATCATTACATGCCTAGAGGGACCACTGTCACTAGTGCATTATACACATATCTCCTACAAAATCATCTTCGACCTGCAATCTAATCAAAGCGACGTGGATTGCTGTCAGCAGGTGTCCTTTTGGAACATGACAATGCAAGGCCCCACACTGCACATACAACAGTTGCAACAATCACAGGCCTGCATTTTGAGTGTCTTCCTCATCCACCATGTTCACCAGACCTTGCCCCAAGTGATTTCCATATGTTTGGACCACTCAAAGACGCAATGGGAGGAAAAAGTTCCGCTCTGATGAAGAGGTACGCCACGCGGTGCATGAGTGGTTGCGCGGACTACCAAAAGAATTTTTTTCTAAAGAAATTTATGCACTTTGTAAGCGCTGGAGGACTTGCATTGAGCGTGGGGGAGATTATGTTGAAAAGCGATACAGCTTTGAACCACTTCTGCACAGTAAATAATGTTTTAAAAATATTTAAGGTTTTCATTTGACTCACCCTCGTAGGTAACACATAAAAGGACATAGCTAATAAATACAAAAATAAGATGACTTCTGACAACACTATTGCTACAAGAGAAAAGTTTCTTAGTTTACCTTATTAGGGAAAAATGAGTACAAGGGTTGCATCTGTCTTTAGAAAGTACGATGTGATAGTATCTTTTGAAACCACAAATAATCTGGGATGTATTTTGCAACATACTATAGATACCAAGAATATATTCAATGCTTCTGGAATTCATAAAATTGATTGCCCACTGTAGAGCCTGTTGCCGTTGGCCAAACGGGAAGGAATCTGGAAATTAAATTGGAAGAACACATTGCGTTGGAAAGATAGAATGCTCGTTTTGTTCATGATCATGTTGACACGTCAACAACTGCACTGCGACTAGTGAAGTGTGAGAGACTATGAATCACGATGAATGACAACAGCCAGTGATGGCCATAGTTAGAACTGGACGGTGTCGCTGTGACGCACGGAAATCATGTGCCCCATAATGTGGACTTTAATGCTACCAAGTTTGATACTAGTACGGTAATTAGTTTCCATGTTCTAACGTGTTAAATAGGGTACGTTTAGTTATAATCACCCAGTACTTGTTGCAGAACTGCTTTCAGCACTGATAATGGCTAGTTAATAGTCGAAATCTGGATCTTCTCTAATAAAGCTAGTACGGAAACGAAGACTGATTGTTGCCCTTTACCATTTTGAAAGTTACGAGGATAGTTCGGAAGTTCAGTTTCGATTTTTCTACGTGGCACTGCTACGATCACAGTTCCGCTCATGCGCAATAGTACACTACTGGCCATTAAAACTGCTACACCACGAAGATGACGTGCTACAGACGCGAAACTTAACCGACAGGAAGGAGATGCTGTGATACGCAAATGATTAGCTTTTCAGAGCATTCACACAAGGTTGGCGCCCGTGCCGACACCTACAACGTGCTGACATGAGGAAAGTTTCCAACCCATTTCTCATACACAAACAGCAGTTGACCGGCGTTACCTGGTGAAACGTTGTTGTGATGCCTCGTGTAAGGAGGAGAAATGCGTACCATAACGTTTCCGACTTTGATAAAGGTCAGATTGTAGCCTATCGCGATTGCGGTTTACCGTATCGCGACATTGCTGTTCGCGATGGTCGAGATCCAATGACTGTTAGCAGAATATGGAATCGGTGGGTTCAGGAGGGTAATACGGAACGCCGTGCTGGACCCCAACGGCCTCGTATCACCAGCAGTCGAGATGACAGGCATCCTATCCGCATGGCTGTAACGGATCGTGCAGCCACGTCTCGATCTCTGAGTCAACACATGGGGACGTTTGCAAGACAACAACCATCTGTACGAACAGTTCGACGACGTTTGCAGCAGCAGGGACTATCAGCTCGGAGACCATGGCTGCGGTTACCCTTGACGCTGCATCACAGACAGGAGCACCTGCGATGGTGTTCTCAACGACGAACCTGGGTGCACGAATGGCAAAACGTCATTTTTTCGGATGAATCCAGATTCTGTTTACAGCATCATGATGGTCGCATCCGTGTTTGGCAACATCGCGGTGAACGCATTTTGGAAGCGTGTATTCATCGCCATACTGGCGTATCATCCGGCGTGATGGCATGGGGTGCCACGTCTCGGTCAGCTTTTGTTGGCACTGACGGCACTTTGAAAAGTGGACGTTACATTTCAGATGTGCTACGACCCGCGGCTCTACCATTCATTCGATCCCTGTGAAACCCTACGTTTCAGCAGGATAATGCACTACCGCATGCTGCAGGTCCTGTACGGGCCTTTCTGGATACAGAAAATGTTCGACTGCTGCCCTGGCCAGCACATTCTCCAGATCTCTCACCAACTGAAAAGGTCTGGTCAATGGTGGCCGAGCAACTGGCTCGTCACAATATGCAAGTCACTACTCATGATGAATTGTGGTATCGTGTTGACTCAATACCCAGGCGTATCAAGGTCGTTATTACGGCCAGAGGTGGTTGTTCTGAGTACTGATTTCTCAGGATCTATGCATCCAAATTGCGTGAAAATGTAATTACATGTCGGTTCTAGTATAATATATTTGTCCAATGAATACCCGTTTATCATCTGCATTTCTTCATGGTGTAGCAATTTTAATGGCCAGTAGTGTATCTCTGGTTCAAGCAGAAGGAAATGACGCCATTCAGAGCTCGCTCTGTGTTGTTTGTCACTCGTAGTGATTGTTCATAATGCCATCGTTGATCGAAAATCCCGTCGCGTTTGAATTGAGATCTGTGATTCGTTTTTTGAATGCTGAGGAAGTTACATCAAGTGACATTCCTCGACAAATCTGCAAGGTTTACGAAGAAAATGCAGTGATGGCTTCTTTGGTGAGTTGATGGGTCTGACAGTTTAAGGCAGGTGTGATCAAGTGCTTCACGAAGAAGTGGACGTCTATATGTAGTTTCTGATGAACTAGCCTGTGCAGCTGAAGAAATGATTAAGAAAAAACGCAGGTTTACCATTAACGCCATTTGCTCGTCAACTTCCATAAATTTCACGAACTATGAAACGGCAGTCGCTGGAATGAAGGCACACTTCGTCCCTAGCAACTCTTGACACCCCGAAAAGTCATGTGCACGTTGTTTTGGGACATACAAGGAATTTTACAGGCTGATTTTTTACCATTAGGTGAAACAATTAATAAGGATGTTTATTGCAAGACGCTTAAGAAATTGCTCCGCGCAATACAGTACAAGCGCAAAGGAATGTTCTCAAAAGGTGTGCTTTTCATTCACGCCAACGCCCGACCACACACTGCGAATGTGACAAAACAGCTCCTTCAGAGCTTTGCTGGGACGTTTTTGGACATCTTCCGTTTAGTCCCGACGTCACTCATAGCGATTTTCATCTCTTTCTGCATCTGAAGTAGAGTTGTGGCGATTCGTGAATGAGTCGTTCATTTGAACGACTCTAAATAAAGAATCGTAAGAATCGAATCGTGATACGGACGAATCGTCCTTCAAAAGAATCGTAAGAACGATTGCGTGTTTCCGAGTCGTGACGATTCCAAGTTTCAACGATTCATCGATTCTTAGTACGCTATGCTTCGAAGGCAGCTTCCGAATCATGCCGAGCCGTGCCGAATGATTACGACCGCCAGATGGCAGTCAAGTGGAGGATGCGTGTGAACAAAGGAAGCTCGCAACGATGAAACGAAGTTCGTGGGCCGTAATATTACTCGTGAAAACCAAGCTGACACTTGGTGGTGGCTGACGGGTACGGGCGTAAAGGCATTTCCCATTTACTATCGCTACCATCAGCCACCACGCCGACGTCAGCTTAGTTTGCGCGAGTAACACACGAACTAGCGTACCTCTTACTTGTTGCAGATGCGATGCAAAACACACACACCTTCTTTACAAACGAGCAATAGCAATTGGATTATGTATTATATTTCGCGTATCTCGAAAACGGCCCTAACGATATGGATGAAATTTTGTATTTAGACTGGTTTTTGCTTTTTGAGTTCACCTACATAGTTCCATTCTTTCGTAAAAAGTCAATTTTACAATATATATATCCTACATAGTTCCATTCGTAAAAACGCAATTTTATATTATAAAAACGCTATTTCACTTGTTTTTATAACGCCATCTCGTAAAACTTTGTTAGTACGTATTGAATGTAGTTAAGGTTTTGGTTTTTATGTTTATCTGTATATAGGTGTCTTTCCGTCCGTGTTTGATGGGAACTGCTTTAACAGTTTGGATTAAATTTTATATTCAGATACAGATTTTGATTTTTAGGTTTATCTATATTGGTGTGTTTCCTGAAAATACTCGATTTTACACAATAAGTATTTTATGAGTTACAAGGGTGATGTGGACTTGGAAAGACATCTTAGCACAGAAAAACGTAGGATGATATGGGCCAAACCACGTCTGCCTCACTGCTAGATTTTGTTACTATAAAACAGACGTCTGTAGTAAGATACGTTCAAGCCACACAACCAAACTGGCATACCACGTAATTTTGCACCACCTTTCGCACAAATCGACTCCTCTTTCCGGGCATTCTGATATAAAACAATAGATGCAATCAAATCAAACGTGCCGGCCGAAGTGGCCGTGCGGTTAAAGGCGCTGCAGTCTGGAACCGCAAGACCGCTACGGTCGCAGGTTCGAATCCTGCCTCGGGCATGGATGTTTGTGATGTCCTTAGGTTAGTTAGGTTTAACTAGTTCTAAGTTCTAGGGGACTAACGACCTCAGCAGTTGAGTCCCATAGTGCTCAGAGCCATTTGAACATTTTGAACCAAATCAAACGTGACCTTTCATCAATTAAGGCATTACACGTATAAATTGAGAATCACACTTGTAACGTCATATGCATGTTTACTCATAAATAAACTATTTCTAGCATATCTTATCGTGACATAGTTCGATTCTAACCGTATCGATAATTTCAGACATGTCCTGCCATCTGTGGGTAAGATGTAGAACTTTTTGCATTCCGTAAGAATCGTGCCATCGCAGACTAGAATGAATCGTGAAAGAATCGTGAGCGAATCGTAGGAAACGATTCGCAATGTGAGATTGAATCGTAGGAATCGAATCAGGAAAAAGAATTATGTTGCCCAACTCTAATCTGAAGTCGTTCCTTAGAGGTAAGCACTTCAACAATGATGAAGAGGTAGAAGCTCATATTACGTGGTTGACAATATAGGCGACAATGTTCTATGATGAAGGAATACGTAAACGTATACCACGCCATGACAAATGCCTGGAAAATTGTGAGGACTATGTTGAAATGTAGTGTAAGTGTTATAGATGTTTGTGAAATAAATTACTTTCTGTATGTGTGTTCGATTCCTTTTTTTAATACCAAACGGAACTTACTTTCCGAACCACCCTTGTATATCACAGTCGTGGAGCGCATTCCACTATTCTAGTGAAAGGTAATTTGAATTATTTAAATGTTATTTGAATACTCCTTGTCGATTTTGTTGCACTAAATAATGACTGTGGTACTTTACTTTTTATCATACACAATCACATACTTCTGTGCGGTTTTTTAAAGTAATACACATGTGTGGGGATTGGTTGCATACAGCTTGTCCTTCGATATTCCTCAAAGATAAAAATCACTCGGATTTAGAACTGGAGAACGACGAGGTCACTCAACTGTTTTATGATCAAAAACATTTTTTATTGCCGATGGGTGGTCTTGCAGTGTCCTACATGAAATAACCGTATATCTTCTCGTTAGATGTTAGTTCTCGAAAAAAAAAGGATGCACAATATTGTTCACATACATGTCGGAGGGTGTGTCAGTTTTCGAAAAAAAGGATGCAAAATATTGTCCACATATCTGTCGGAAGGTATTGTTTCGTGGAAAAAGATTGATCCAATAATTCGTCTTGCACTAATTTCAATCCACACTCCTGTTTTCAAGTCACACAGTGGTTATTGACGTAACTCTTGAGGATTTTCGGAACTCCAACGTCGATGGTTCTGAGAATTTACGTACCCTGACAAATTCAGGCACGCTACATCAGAAAAAAAAGCATCTCAGGATCAACTTCCTCATCGTGCACAGACTGTAACAGCCATTTGCAATATGGCGTCGAGCAACAGTATCTGAGTTCTCCAGTTGATGCACTAGCGTTGCTTTGAATGGCTTCAATTTCAGTTTCTGCGCAGCTCTATGAGCAGACGCTCTTGACACTCCAGTCTGAAGTGCAAAACTACGCAGATATTGCTTCGTGCTGCTTTCCAAGGCCTTCCCTATCTCGCGTAATTTATTTTCAGTTAAAACACTAGGTCATCGTTTGTGTATCACAAATCCAGTCTCTGGAAATTTCTTCATTAATCTGTACATCGTCGAATCATTGGGAATATGTACACCGAGAAATTTTCGTATGAATTCAAGCCGACATTGCACATACGATTCTGTTTTTTCATAGCTTATCACAGTCAACAGTCGTTGATCCTTCGTGTATACCATACCGAATGGAAGCTCGACGGGAAACTCGAAACAACCCCCTAACACTCAGTCGCATAGTATACAGGATAAGTCACGAGGAGATCACGAATGTAAAATTAGAGAGATTCGAGCGCGCACGGAGGCTTTCCGGCAGTCGTTCTTCCCGCGAACCATACGCGACTGGAACAGGAAAGGGAGGTAATGACAGTGGCACGTAAAGTGCCCTACGTCACACACCGCTGGGTGGCTTGCGGAGTCTAAATGTAGATGTCGAAGATATGCAAATATTTTAATATGTTATTCTACAAATAAAACCAAAGAAAAAATTTCATATAAACATAGATCTGCAAATGTTTAGTTACGGAGTTATGGCTGATAAAAGATTTTGCCTGAAATTTAGCAACTCCGCTAATATGAAGCCATCGCAAAGCTGTACGAGGTTAAAGTAAAGCACGATTTCCATTTATTTGGTTATTGACCTTGTAAATCTAATAAAACATGTCCCAGACGTGTATCTGCAGTAGCTTTCCAGAACATCCAGAGAAGCAAAGAAGTAATTTCGTAAAATTTTTAATGTATTAACTATTTGGCCCAGTTTATTTTTTAGATTCCAGACAATCGCACAAAGTTTTCAACAGAAGTTGTAGCGAATTTAATTTTGGAAAAATGATGGTAATAACGTTAACTGCAACTGCATGAATGTGTCAGATAATCTGCTTTTGTTAGTACTATAGCACCTGTGAATTCATGTTAAACGGGAAGAAAAGAAGTTCAGTGTTAAGGAAGTTGTATAGTGTATACACAATTTTACAATACATTCAGAATAAATGTTCAAAAATGTCTTCTCCGAGTTTAATGCAATCAGTTATACGTGAGTGAACAGATTATGTTGCTCGTTTCAGTTTCACAGGGTTGTTCTTCATTTCGTCTATTGCATTCATAACGCAAGCAAGTAATGCCCCACATTTATTGACTTTGCTGGATAACGTACCCGATGTTCAGTAAGTGCAGTCGTAGCATTACCATCACATTTGCCATAAACGCCATATCGGCGTATTCCTCTCTCGTAAATTTGAAAGTCATCCCTATTTCATAAATAATCTACAAACTACAACAGTTACTTTGTGGCTTCATTGTTGTTATTATGTTCTTTCACTAAACAATACAGGAAATTAACTCGTTTCAAGGTTAGGAAACGACTGAAACAACTCACTAACGCTTGTCAACAATAAGATAAACATTTCTTACATTCTTAACGGAAATTAAACATTTTCTTCCATAATAACCTTCGCTTTTCTGGATCTTCAGGAAACCGACTGCATGGGACACGTTTTATTAGATTCACCAGGCCAATAACAACAAAATAAATGGAAAGCTTGCTTTCCTTTAACAAAAAAAAAAAAAAAAAAAGGTTCAAATGGCTCTGAGCACTATGGGACTTAACATCGGAGGTCATCACTCCCCTAGAACTTAGAACTACTTAAACCCACCTAACCTAAGGACATCACACACATCCATGCCCAAGGCAGGATTCGAACCCGCGACCGTAGCGGTCGCGCGGTTCCAGGCTGAAGCGCCTAGAACTGCTCGGCCACACTGGCAGGCTTTACTTTAACCTCGTACAGTTTTGCTACGGCTTCATGTTAGCAAAGATGCTACATTTCCAGCAAACATTTTAGTAGCTGTATCACCGTAACTAAACGTTTGCGGACCTATCTTTATATGAACTTTTTTCTTTAGTTTTACTTGTAGAATAACACATAAAAATATTTGCATATTTTCAAGACTCAACCTGTAGAAGACACGCGCACCGTTTTCTGAGTACCGGACTCAGCGAGATACGGGCAGGAAAGCCTGGACTCAGCGCAGCTGCAATACGACGTCCAGCAACAACACCTGAAGCGATGAAATGATCGTGTGGCGTTGTTGGCCGGGCGGCCCCCATTCGGGGGAGTTTGGCCGCCGTGTTGCAAGTCATTTTTAGTTGACGCCACTTCGGCGACTTGAAATGTTGGACACCTAACACCTAATCCCCTGCCTGGAATCGAACCCGGGCCCCCTGCGTTGTAGGCGGTAACGCTACCGCTACGCTACTGAAGCGGACAAACTTGAAGCGATTAAACTTGACAAAGAAAACACCAGTAGACTCGGTCACACGGACTGGGGGCACGCGCAATGTATTGGTGTCCGAGATCTACACCGGCAGACGCAGCGCCACGCGTGGTAGCCGCTCGGCCTATGGGGGAGGGGGGGGGAGTCGTCTTCGACGGTCCGTGCGGTTACCGCCGTGTGAGGTTCGAGTCCCCCCTCGGGCATCGGTGTGTGTGTTGTCCTTACCGTAATTTAGGTTAAGTTAGATTAAGTTCCATTAGAACTACTGACGGCCAGTACTGACAAAACTCTACCATCTGGTGAGCAAGATGCATGAAACAGGCGAAATACCCTCAGACTTCAAGAAGAATATAATAATTCCAATCCCAAAGAAAGTAGGTGCTGACGGATGTGAAAATTACCGAAGAATCAGTTTAATAAGTCACGCGTGCAAAATACTTACGCGAATTCTTTACAGACGAATGGAAAAACTGGCAGAAGCCGGCCTCGGGGAAGATCAGTTTGGTTTCCGTGGAAATGTTGGAACACGTGAGGCAATACTGACCCTACGACTTATCTTAGAAGTTAGATTAAGGAAAGGCAAACCTATGTTTCTAGCATTTGTAGACTTAGAGAAAGCTTTTGACAATGTTGACTGGAATACTGTCTTTCAAATTCTGAAGTTGGCAGGGGTAAAAGGCTATTTACAATTTGTACAGAAACCAGATGGCAGTTATAAGAGTCGAGGGGCATGAATTGGAAGCAGTGGTTGGGAAGGGAGTGAGACAGGGTTGTAGCCTATTCCCGATGTTATTCAATCTGTGTATTGAGCAAGCAGTAAAGGAAACAAAAGAAAAATTCGTAGTACGAATTAAAATCCATGGAGAAGAAATAAAAACTTTGAGGTTCGCCGATGATAATGTAATTCTGTCAGAGACAGTAAAGAACCTGGAAGAGCAGCTGAACGGAATGGACAGTGTCTTGAAAGGAGGATATAAGATGAACATCGACGAAAGCAAAACGAGGATAATGGAATGCAGTGGAATTTAATCAGGTGATGCTGCGTGAGTTAGATTAGGAAATGAGAGGCTTAAAGTAGTAAAGGAGTTTTGCTATTTGGGGAGCAAAATAACTGATGGTCGAAGTAGAGAGGATATAAAATGTAGACTGGTAATGGAAAGGGAAGCGTTTCTGAAGAAATTTGTTAACATCGAGTATAGATTTAATCTTCAGGAAGTCGTTTCTGAAAGTATTTATTTGGAGTGTAGCCATGTATGGAAGTGAAACATGGACGATAAATAGTTTGGACAAGAAGAGAATAGAAGCTTTCGAAATGTGGTGCTACAGAAGAATGTTGAAGGTTATATGGGTACATCATATAACTAATGAGGAGGTAATGAATGGGATTGGGGAGAAGAGAAGTTTGTGGCACAACTTGACTAGAAGAAGGGATCGGTTTGTAGGACATGTTCTGAGGCATCAAGGGATCACCAATTTAGTATTGGAGGGCAGCGTGGAGGGTAAAAATCGTAGAGGGATACCAAGAGACGAATACACTAAGCAGATTCAGAAGGATGTAGGTTGCAATAGGTACTGGGAGATGAAGAAGCTTGCACAGGATAGAGTAGCATGGAGAGCTGTATCAAACCAGTCTCAGGACTGAAGACCACAATAACAACATGATTAGGGACGGATGTAGGCTTAGGGACGGATGACCTCTCCGGTTTGGTCCCATAAGACCTTACCACGTGATCTGAGGACCCCTTCCTGGCGTCTTTCATGAGACACCCAGTACTTAGGAAAGTACGTCATAAATGTGCAATGACTGGTAAGATGTCTGTGAAATATACGGCATCCTCATCACATTATCACAAATCATAAAAAAAGTATATTTTACATTAATTACCTGATCTTTGCAGAACAGACATAATTACTTCACTGAGTTCAGTAACAATTCTACAATCCGCTTTCGCTGCTGGTGCAGCACTAAACTTCAACCATTCGAATGACCTGCCTTCCACCGGAAATCTCAAAAGTTGTTCGTAAGCTACCACTGGCTGTGGTTGCCTCTCTCATTTACGTCTTTTACTTGTCCACTTTATGTAGCTACAAGAATAAGGCGTGCAGGACTCATCCAAAATACCAGAATGAAAATTTCACTGTGCAGCGGAGTGTGCGCTGTTAAGAAACTTCCTGGTAGATTAAAACTGTGTGCCGGACCGAGACTCGAACTCGGGACCTTTGCCTTTCGCGGGCAAGTTCTCTCCCAACCTGCAAGTTTCGCAGGAGAGCTTCTGTAAAGTTTGGAAGGTAGGAGACGAGGTACTGGCAGAAGTAAACCTGTGAGGAGGTGGCGTGAGTCATGGTTGGGTAGCTCAGTTGGTAGAGCACTTGCCCGCGAAAGGCAAAGGTCCCGAGTTCGAGTCTCGGTCCGGCACACAGTTTTAATCTGGCAGGAAGTTTCATATCAGCGCACACTCCGCTGCAGAGCGAAAATCTCATTCTGGAAACATCCCCCAGGTTGTGGCTAAGGCATGTCTCCGCAATATTCTTTCTTCCAGGAGTGCTAGTTCTGCAAGGTTCGCAGGAGAGCTTCTGTAAAGTTTGGAAGGTAGGAGACGAGGTACTGGCAGAAGTAAAGCTGTGAGGATGGGGCGTGAGTCGTGCTTGGGTAGCTCAGTTGGCAGAGCACTTGCCCATGAAAGGCAAAGGTCCCGAGTTCGAATCTTGGTCCAGCACACAGTTTTAATCTGCCAGGAAGTTTCATCCAAAATAGTTTATGAAATATTTCCAATCCGTGTCTGTGATTTTAGTCAGCAAAGTAACATACGACATGTCGCTCATTTTTTCAGTCATTTTCGTACCCATATCCTGCGTTTCGCCGGCCGGAGTGGCCGAGCGGTTCTAGGCGCTACAGTCTGGAACCGCTCGACGACTACGGTTGCAGGTTCGAATCCTGCCTCGGGCATGGATGTGTGTGATGTTCTTAGGTTAGTTAGGTTTAAGTAGTTCTAGGGGACTGATGACCTCAGCAGTTAAGTCCTATAGTGCTCAGAGCCATTTGAACCTGTGTTTGGTCGTTTTCTAGTTTTTACCAATAACTATAGCTAATTTAATTGAGGCATACGCTTTCTTTTGGGTGTTCCACATCTTAACCTTGTGAAATCACACTGTCGAGCTACGAGGCGCATTCAATTTCTAAGGCCTCCGATTTTTTTTCTCCGGAATGGAAAGAGATAGAAACATGCGCATTGTTTTAAAATGAGGCCCCATTCATTGTCAATATGTCCCAGAGATGGCAGCACCGTATGGCAGATGGAATTTTACCGCCAGCAGCGAGAATGAGAACTGTTTTAAATACTTAAAACGGCGACTTTTTCCTTACTTGAACAGCATGCAATCATTCGTTTTCTGAATTTGCGTGGTGTGAAACCAATTGAAATTCATCAACAGTTGAAGGAGACATGTAGTGATGGAGTTATGGATGTGTCGAAAGTGCATTCATGGTTGCGACAGTTTAATGAAGGCAGAACATCGTGTGACAACAAACCAAAACAACCTCGGGCTCGCACAAGTCGGTCTGACGACATGATCGAGAAAGTGGAGAGAGATGTTTTGGGGGATCGCCGAATGACTGTTGAACAGATCGCCTCCAGAGTTGGCATTTCTGTGGGTTGTGTGCACACAATCCTGCATGACGACCTGAAAATGCGAAAAGTGTCATCCAGGTGGGTACCACGAATGCTGATGGATGACCACACGGCTGCCCGTGTGGCACATTGCCAAGCAATGTTGACGCGCAGCTACAGCACACATGGGACTTTCTTTTCGTCGGTTGTGACAATGGATGAGACGTGGATGCCATTTTTCAATCCAGAAAGAAAGCGCCAGTCAGCTCAATGGAAGCACACAGATTCACCGCCACCAAAAGAATTTCAGGTAACCGCCAGTGCTGAAAAAATGATGGTGTCCATGTTCTGGGACAGCGAGGGCGTAATCCTTACCCATTGCGTTCCAAAGGGTACTACGGTAACAGGTGCATCCTACGAAAATGTTTTGAAGAACAAATTCCTTCCTGCACTGCAACAAAAACGTCTGGGAAGGTCTGCGCGTGTGCTGTTTCACCAGGCCAACGCACCCGCACATCGAGCTAACGTTACGCAACAGTTTCTTCGTGATAACAACTTTGAAGTGATTCCTCATGCTCCCTACTCACCGGACCTGGCTCCTAGTGACTTTTGGCTTTTTCCAACAATGAAAGACACTCACCGTGGCCGCACATTCACCAGCCGTGCTGCTATTGCCTCAGCGGTTTTCCAGTGGTCAAAACAGACTCCTAAAGAAGCCTTCGCCACTGCCATGGAATCATGGCGTCAGCGTTGTGAAAAATGTGTAAGTCTGCAGGGCGATTACGTCGAGAAGTAACGCCAGTTTCATCGATTTCGGGTGAGTAGTTAATTAGAAAAATAATCGGAGGCCTTAGAACTTGAATGCACCTCATACAATATTAAAGCCGAACTAGACTGTGCATTCGAACGTTGAGCGTTGAAAGCATAGTGTTTCTGACATATCTTGGAAAGAGCATGTTAAGGAGTCTTCACAGACGTTCTAGTCTGCCAGATATTCTGAACGTGCGTTTGAACTTGACGAGTGAGATGGAAGAGTGCCATCTCTCTTCGGTACAGTCGCAAGACACCAAATCGGCTTTTAGTTGAAGCTCTTGTATATAAATGCCGTTTCCAACAACCGACAAATTGAGAATCTCTCGATAATCCATTGATAATTGTACGACTTCTTGTAATAAAATGACGAGAAACGTCATATCGGTGATTAAAGATTTGTCGTAACTAGCGTATTATGAAAGTATGCTGTCTCAAGGTGACGGCACGTTGAGCATCCAACGGAAGACGAATTGTTCTTGGTACAATTCGTTATAATTAAATGTCAGTTAGTAAAATATCTACGATTAAAGCTTTTAGGAGCTGGTAAGACGCAAAGTATGGAACTAAGTTAAGGTCGGTGTAGCGTAATGATTCGAGACGCAGCCGGCACTGTAGCTCAGCGTCTTCGGTCAGAGAGCTGGTTGGTCTCTGTAATAAAAAACTGAGTGAAAGGATCAACTACGAACTTGAACGGATGTCACGCGACGTCTGCAACAACCAAACACAAAGATCAGCAATGAACAAAATGCAAAAAAAAGAGGGTTAGCTACCCTCTGTAATAAAAAACTGAGTGAACGGATCAACGAACAGCCTGAACGGGTGTCATGAGGCGTTCGCCATGAACATATACAACGAACAAAATGAGAGAAAAAAAGACATATAACTGTATAGTAACAGCCGATATGTTGCTAGTTCGCGACTCACAGAATCAATTTTTCTTTTACTAACCTTCGCATTTTGTTATAGGATCTGATACTTTTTATTAGTTTAGTATAACTACATTCTGAAATATTCGATGTTTTGTAAATATAAGTGCACTCTTTCTGAGGAGTGAGTTTGTTGCATTGGCTTTATTTACAAGATAGCTAGCACTACGTCCAGTAAGACATTTTGCACTTTCTTGTTTCAAATTTTGTACTGAGCATGTTGTAAATGTTCTGCTACTGAAGAGGAAACTTGATCAGATAAGAACGACCGTAGAGTTTTACTAATCAGCGAGAATGATAAAATAATTTTTATCCAATTTTTCGATCCAATGCGTCTGCTTCGTTGCCTGTGTCTATCTACCAACAGACACACCGATTACAAAGATCATACACATAGCCCAAAGTGGTAACATCAGCACATCACAGCAACTGTAAACATACAGCATCTTTGGCCAACTGTCAAAACTGACGATTGCGAGAAAGGACGAGCAATAACAGCAGTAAATCACAAAATTGCTTATAAAATAAATTCCTAAATCTACACCACATTGTAATACAATACAGAGTGACAACGGCCACTGGTGATTATATGGACGTAACCACAAAATTTGTATATCTGAAAATACGATAGCCAACATAACAATAAAATAAAATAAAAATATTGTGTAACTTTCGCACATGGTCTGAAGACGGCGATCTAGCTGAAATGGATCCAACGCAATAAAAACACTAAACCCCTATAGCATCGATCTGGTTTTTGTTACATAATTTTTATCTTATGTGGAGAACTATTCTACAATAAGCAATGTCTCTATTGACTGGATATGGTACTTTACTTTTTGCCGTGTACCATGTTCATAGATATTGAAGGTTTAATTTATGTGTTCTAATGGAAATGTGAAAATGGAAGAGGATGTAGATGAGGACGATATGGGAGATATGATACTGCATTTGACAGAGCACGGAAAGACCTAAGTTGAAACAAGGCCTCGGGAGTAGACAATATTCCATTACAAATACTAATCGCCTTGGGAGAGCCAGTCCCGACAAAACTCTACCATCTGGAGCAAGATGTATGAGACAGGCGAATACCCCCAGACTTCAAGAAGAATATAATTCCAATCCCAAAAAAGCAGGTGTTGACAGATGTGAAAATTACCGAACTATCAGTTTAATAAGCCACAGCTGCAAAATGCTAACACGAATTCCTTACAGACGAATGGAAAAACTGGTAAAAGCTGACCTCGGGGAAAATGAGTTTGGGTTCTGAAGAAATGTTAGAACACGTGAGGCAATACTGATCCTACGACTTATCTTAGAAGAAAGATTAAGAAAAGGCAAACCTACGCTTCTAGCATTTGTAGACTTAGAGAAAGCTTTTGACAATGTTGACTGGAATACTCTCTTTCACATTCTAAAGGTGGCAGGGGTAAAATACAGGGAGCGAAAGGCTATTTACAATTTGTACAGAAACCAGATGGCAGTTTTAAGAGTCGATGGGCATGGAAGGGAGCAGTGGTTGGGAAGGGAGAGAGACAGGGTTGTAACCTCTCCCCGATGTTATTCAATCTGTATATTGAGCAAGCAGTAAAGGAAACAAAAGAAAAATTCGGAGTAGGAATTAAAATCCATGGAGAAGAAATAAAAACTTGGAGGTTTGCAGATGACATTGTAATTCTGTGTGAGACAGCAAAGGAACTGGAAGAGCAGTTGAATGGAATGGACAGTGTCTTGAAAGGAGGATATAAGATGAACATCAACAAATGCAAAACAAGAATAATGGAATGTAGCTGATTAGATCAGGTGATGCTAGGGGAATTAGATTAGGAAATGAGACACTTAAAGTAGTAAATGAGTTTTGCTATGTGGGGAGCAAAATAAATGATGATGGTCGAAGTAGGGAGGATATAAAATGTAGACTGGCAATAGCAAGGAAAGTGTTTCTGAAGAAGAGGAATTTGTTAACATTAGGTATAGATCTAAGTTTCAGGAAGTCTTTTCTGAAAGTATTTATATGGAGTGTAGTCATGTATGGAAGTGAAACGTGGACGATAACTACTTTAGACAAGAAGAGAATAGAAGCTTTCGAAATGTGGTGCTACAGAAGAATGCTGAAGATTAGATGGGTAGATCACATAACTAATGAGGAGGTATTGAATAGAATTGGGGAGAAGAGGAGTTTGTGGCACAACTTGACTAGAAGAAGGGATCGGTTGGTAGGACATATTCTGAGGCATCAAAGGATCACCAATTTAGTATTGGAGGGCAGCGTGGAGGGTAAAAATCGTAGAGGGACACCAAGAGATGAATACACTAAACAGATTCAGAAGGATGTTGGTTGCAGTAGGTACTGGGAGATGAAGAAGCTTGCACAGGATAGAGTAGCATGGAGAGCTGCATGAAACCAGTCTCTGGACTGAAGAACACGACAACAACAACACAGACAGAACAACATGACGAGTACATGGACGGGGTTAACTATTCCAACATTGGGAGTTTACGCCCATTATTTTTGTAGTGTGACTTGCGTGCCAGATACAGCAGACAACTACCACTGGAGCGCGCTGCAATCGCGTATACGACGTTGAGACACACGTTGCATAGTTTCTGAGCGTTCAGTTGCTCGTTGAACTGGGCACTCTCAAAGTTGACGTTCCAACGCACAGTCCATGTTTTGATGGCCTTACACAAGTATTGACGGTGTGTGTATCACTTGAATATATTGAAGGTTTTACAAATTGGTATTGTCAAACAGTATTGAACGCGTGCAGCACTGCGGCTAAGGGCGTGTGAGGTCCGTTCGTGTGTAGTTTATGTAGGCAGAAGTCGTATCGAACGGGATGCGGAGAATGAGGAAGTGATAAGCGGGTGCACCGACGTCTCAGAGCAATATCAGGAAACTGGCATCCGCTGCGGGCAGCGTTGCATAACGGACTCGTGTAAACAGAGCGAGTCTGTTGACACCGGACAAGGTCACTCTAGGTCACAGGGGGCCAGCTATATCCTGCGCAGCCTTCACGGGAACTGGCCCCGACTCGATATAGTTGCGGCGTCCGGCGAGAGATGGCGCGGCGGTCGCCAAGGCAGACTTCCCAGTATAACAGCGTAGCTTCCGCGTGGCATTCTCGGCCACGGCCTTGAGGGAAATCCGAGAAGTGTTGGAGGTGGCAGAAGGCCGTTTTCTTTGGTCAGCAGTAATGCGAGCAGGCGCGAGGGAGAGTTTGCAAGCTGTGCGGCAGCCAAGGGAGCTCAGATTACACTTGATATCATTACGTCTTCATTTCGCATTTCTTAGAAAATCAAAAAAATTTTTTTGGTTTTCGTCATTGTTCAAGGGCGCCAGCAAAAACACTGAAAACATGAATACATTATTAACTCTGGAAAAAGACGTTTTTGTACACTTTGCATTTATACAAAGTAGTCATTAACATAGTCACCCGTACACGACGCTCAGAACGTATGCATACTAAGAACAACACACACAGCCATGCCCGAGGGAGGACTCGAACCTCCGGCGGGAGGGGCCGTGCAATCCATGACATGGCGCCTCTAACCGCGCGGCCACTCCGCGCGGGCCCAAATATATGGCTGTGGTCAACATTAAGGTACTTGTTTCAGGCATAAATGCTAATAAAATAATTTTTCTACATTTACCGCAACTCCCATTGTTCGTGGTATAAGGAACAATTTCTGCTGAACCATTGGAGATAAAAACTTCCTGTGGTACAAAATATAAAATTTGTATGGAGACTTCTAAGGCTGATATTACAAAAACTGATACACGGATTTGTTTATTTACGTATTAAGAATAACCTATCACATTCTGAAAGTGATAAGTAACGTAACCTTTGAGAAAATGTTCCTTAAGTGGTAGTATGTTTTCTAAAAGTATTCAGTAACGTCTTGATTAGATTATCTGACAGAAAAATTGAACAAATCATATTACAGCCAATAACATATTGACAATATGTACAAAACAATAGAAGTTATGTTAGTTTACATGTACCCGTGTATTTTCCCGAAAGCCCCCTTAAGGTACGTGAGGAAGATAATATCAATAACATATGATTAAGGAAATGTGAAAAACACACACAACCTGTCACGTAGGCTATGTGACAAAATCTGCTGCACAGTCTGATAAAGAGCAACTAGCGTGATGCCGGAGGAACCATTTTTATTTAACATCAAAAGTTTCTAACATAACACTGATTTAACAGCCACGTAATTACAAATACCATGAATGTAAGCGACGAGAATGCTCTGGTCTTTCGTATAATTTTAATTTTAATGTGCATGATAGATACATACCTGCACTTGTTTACTTTCACCGATATGTTCTAAGGGATTCAGTTCAGGACTTTGTGCAGGCCAGTCCATTACAGGGATGTTATTGTCGTGTAACCACTCCGCCATAGGCCGCGCATTATGAACAGGTGCTGGATCGTGTTGAAAGATACCTAGGTAAAGATTGGTTTCATTACCGCAATCGAGGCTGATAGTTTCTTATATATTAAAAACGTATGTTTTTGGCGATCTCCGGATACTTTTGACCACATAGTCTATGAGAATTCTCTAATGAATAAAAAGTCGTACTCAAGATTCTAATTTTGGGTGTGGGGGGTAAGCAAATGCTGCCTCTTGCACTCACTTGCAGTCGGCTGTGATAGAAAGATAATACTCACTGATACAGGAAAAAAAGACACAATGGCCTGCTCCACTTACAGAAGAATAAGTCTAACACCACATATGCCAGAAATACTCGCAAGCATAACGAAAATGCCGGCCGGTGTGGTCGTGCGGTTCTAGGCGCTTCAGACTGGAACCGCGTGACCGCTATGGTCGCAGGTTCGAATCCTGCCTCGGGCATGGATGTGTGAGATGTCCTTAGGTTAGTGAGGTTTAAGTAGTTCTAAGTTCTAGGGGACTGATGACCACAGATGTTAAGTCCCATAGTGCTCAGAGCCATTTGAACCATTTGAACCATAACGAAAATTCAAATAAAGTTTAAAACAGCGCTACAACTTGAAGATTAGTTTTGTTTTCGACCAAAAACAGGGACAAGAGGGGCCATCATTGCACTTAAAAGCTTTGTAGGTACGGTTAGAAATACTAAGGGATACTTTCATAATATTTTATTGATCTAGAAATGGCCTGAAGAAATCCTTCAATATTTTGAAGGGTAGCCATTTAGATGGAAAGACAAAAGTAGAAAAACTTACTAGCTGTACCCAGCCATGTATTTCTGGGGCTCAGTCTAGCAAACACAGCAGTGTATCCTAAATATTGATGGGAATATGATATTTGTCCTCCACCTCCCCCTTACCCATGTCCATCCCATCCTCCCTCCTCTCTCTGTCCATCTCCTCACCTCCCTTTCTTTGTGCATGTCCTTCTTCACTCACTTTGTCGATCTCTTCCTCTCACATTCTCGTCCATATCCCCCGTCCAATCCATCTCGTCTTTCCTCCTCTCATTGTCCAACTATACCTCCTCACTCTCACTACCTATCTCCTCCACCCCCTTTCCATCTCCTCCTCCCCCTTCTCTCTGTCCATCTACTTCTTGCCCTCTTGTTGCCCAGCTCCTCCCCCCTCTCTGTCTCCTTCATTCACCTCTCCTTGTGCACCTCTTCCTTTCTCCTCTCACCTGGAACTGGTGAGGAGCATTTCGTTAGATATATCTCTAGCATTAGACTCTCTGATCAGATTTCATCACCTCGTGCACTGCTCTCTCTTGCCTACGTGCCGACGAGCGCAGATATTCCATACACTCTGTCTCTCTACTGTCTTATCAACATACACTGCCCGACTCTAAGGCTTTTTGTCTGAACAACATGGCGGGAACACTCATTCTCATAAGAGCAAAAATTCTTTCTGTCTCACTTCAATACTCAGCTGCTTTCTCTAAGTACTTCTCAGTAGCAGGAACCCGACTCGGGAATAATCTTCCGCATTATATCAGAGAACTGAAGAACATCTACAGATTCAAAAGACACTTAACGGCACGTCTACTAAAGCAACAATAATGTCTGTGTTTGTCTCTGCGAGCAGTCGTTACCCCGTTACATCTTTCTTTCCAAACACATCTTCATTTCCCAGTGCTGTTAGCTGATGCAGCCTGCCTAAATTTGTATCCCTCATAACTCACTACATCAGAAAAACATCACTTTTTTGCACCCGTAAATAATTTTTCGTATTTACTAATATCATTATCATTATTATTGTTATAGCTTTTAATGCAGGATGACCAGCGTAGGAGACCCTGATTTCAAAATCATATACTTCGAAAAAAGTAAATTGGATAAACGAGTGCAAGAAAAGCTAAATTTATCGTGGAATCCGTAAGAATTTTATACAGAAATTTCGAAATATTTCGAAAAGCTGCTAATAGATGGTACTGTACGCTACGCAGATTGTACAATATCAGCGTGCGAAATTCAACTCGTCCTCTGCAAACAGTCTTCCTCCACTCGCAGCACAGAGGTGGCGCAAACGAGCACCGAAATTTGCCATCACATCCTGTAGTGCCTCAACGGAAATGGATTCAGACAAGTCACCAGTTCAAGCTTGTCCACGCTGGTGGGATGGTTCCGGTAAACAGTGTCTTTCAATGTGTTAAGTAGTTTTTTTTTATTTTCATCGTGGCAGCAACACCAGCAACCGTTACGAAATTGTCTCGAATGAAAAACAGCCTGCAGTTGTAATAATTGTGTTTATTCTAGATCTTGCCCATGTTTTCAACTGTAATAATATAGCCTTCTTGAGAAGTCCAAAAAAGTGATCAAAATAACGTCTAGACCAGTAATACAATCCATACATAAACTTCTAAAGTTGACTAGTGGTGACTCGATTGTACGATATTATTATATGATTGTTTGAGGTAAACTACTGTTTTAGGACAATGCTCGTAAAGAGGTATGAGCTGTTATTATGTTAACAGTAGTTTGTGTTCGTACAACTATCGTCATTCATTAGTAGTGTGCCTACGTACAACGTTTAAGGTCGGCTGGTAGAATTGGTCCTATGAGCTGTTAGAGCGTATGATGTAAGCTGGAGTTTTATTTGCATATAATAGCCCCGTTTTTGAATGATACTTCAAATAGTGATGCAAACTTTGTTATATGAATTTGTTAATGTTTAACCACTTAAACGATCGTATGCAACAGCATTTTACCTGTTGGACAGTCGTATTAATAAGTATATGGTCCTTCAGTTGCGCTTGTAGGCTTGTGATTGGTATTTTATCGTATATACACTCCTGGAAATTGAAATAAGAACACCGTGAATTCATTGTCCCAGGAAGGGGAAACTTTATTGACACATTCCTGGGGTCAGATACATCACATGATCACACTGACAGAACCACAGGCACATAGACACAGGCAACAGAGCATGCACAATGTCGGCACTAGTACAGTGTATATCCACCTTTCGCAGCAATGCTGGCTGCTATTCTCCCATGGAGACGATCGTAGAGATGCTGGATGTAGTCCTGTGGAACGGCTTGCCATGCTATTTCCACCTGGCGCCTCAGTTGGACCAGCGTTCGTGCTGGACGTGCAGACCGCGTGAGACGACACTTCATCCAGTCCCAAACATGCTCAATGGGGGACAGATCCGGAGATCTTGCTGGCCAGGGTAGTTGACTTACACCTTCTAGAGCACGTTGGGTGGCACGGGATACATGCGGACGTGCATTGTCCTGTTGGAACAGCAAGTTCCCTTGCCGGTCTAGGAATGGTAGAACGATTGGTTCGATGACGGTTTGGATGTACCGTGCACTATTCAGTGTCCCCTCGACGATCACCAGTGGTGTACGGCCAGTGTAGGAGATCGCTCCCCACACCATGATGCCGGGTGTTGGCCCTGTGTGCCTCGGTCGTATGCAGTCCTGATTGTGGCGCTCACCTGCACGGCGCCAAACACGCATACGACCATCATTGGCACCAAGGCAGAAGCGACTCTCATCGCTGAAGACGACACGTCTCCTATTCGTCCCTCCATTCACGCCTGTCGCGACACCACTGGAGGCGGGCTGCACGATGTTGGGGCGTGAGCGGAAGACGGCCTAACGGTGTGCGGGACCGTAGCCCAGCTTCATGGAGACGGTTGCGAATGGTCCTCGCCGATACCCCAGGAGCAACAGTGTCCCTAATTTGCTGGGAAGTGGCGGTGCGGTCCCCTACGGCACTGCGTAGGATCCTACGGTCTTGGCGTGCATCCGTGCGTCGCTGCGGTCCGGTCCCAGGTCGACGGGCACGTGCACCTTCCGCCGACCACTGGCGACAACATCGATGTACTGTGGAGACCTCACGCCCCACGTGTTGAGCAATTCGGCGGTACGTCCACCCTGCCTCCCGCATGCCCACTATACGCCCTCGCTCAAAGTCCGTCAACTGCACATACGGTTCACGTCCACGCTGTCGCGGCATGCTACCAGTGTTAAAGACTGCGATGGAGCTCCGTATGCCACGGCAAACTGGCTGACACTGACGGCGGAGGTGCACAAATGCTGCGCAGCTAGCGCCATTCGACGGCCAACACCGCGGTTCCTGGTGTGTCCGCTGTGCCGTGCGTGTGATCATTGCTTGTACAGCCCTCTCGCAGTGTCCGGAGCAAGTATGGTGGGTCTGACACACCGGTGTCAATGTGTTCTTTTTTCCATTTCCAGGAGTGTATCAACAAGTTTCCTTATAAACGGTGCGCTGTAGCTCAATGTGGGGAGAGCCACCTATGGCGCGCAGGATGTAGCAATTTGACGACCGTGCGCCTAGTATAACAGATGTAGTGGCGGAGGACATACGGTGTCATATGTAGTTTTACTTATGATCGAAACAGGCTTATGTCTGTTGAAGTTATTTTATTTTATTGATCCTGACGCAGCCGCTGGGCTAAGACTTTTTCATTTGTAAAAGCTTACGTAAGTAATATGGTATCACATACGTAATTTTAGAAGTTTGTGTATAGATTGTATTACTGGTCTAGATGATATTTTGATCACTTTTTAGGACTCCTGAAGAAGGCTATATTATTATAGTTGAAACCATGGTCAAGATTGAGAATAAACATAATTAGTGCAACTGTGGGCTGTATTTCAAAATGTTAAAATGGCTCTGAGCACTATGGGACTTAACAGCTATGGTCATCAGTCCCCTAGAACGTAGAACTACTTAAACCTAACTAACCCAAGGACATCACACAACACCCAGTCATCCTGTATTTCATTCGAAACAATGTTAAGTAGTCACAAAGAGTCATATCGGGGGAATGTGGTGGCCAATCCATCCCTGCGCCAGTAAAATTGCAATAATCCAACGCAGTAGGTCTATTCACGCAGTATTCATCAAGAAAGCGAAACACCTGGTCGATGTGATGTGGGCTGGCTCCATCTTGCATGAACCACTCGGTCCCTGGTCGATCCTTCAACGTGTGGCGACAAATTATTACAAAACTGCAAGTTAACGTTCGCTGTTGATCGTTTCATGCATTAAAATGACCCAATAATTCCTCTGCTGCATAAAGTAACTTTGGGACATTGCAGTGATTTCGTTTCACACAAGTGAAGATTTTCGGAATCACAAAACTGCTAATTTTGTTTATTCACGATTCCACTCTGGTGGAAGTGTGGTTCAACCGTGAACCAGATGCAGCCAAAATCAAATCCCTCATTGTCAGTCTTTGTGAGAATCTGGTAGAGGTCTGGTGGATTTGCATTTCCTTCGTGCTGGATCGCTTCAAACCAATCTGCAGTTCTTTGGACGAATTTACTTGAATTTTACTGAATAATTCCAGAAACGGTGGCGAAATTTTCAGGAGTTACAGCACATTGCTTGGGGCAAACATTTCTCGTTCTAGATAATCAGCCAAGGTGCCTGTTCTTTGGAATTTGACGAATGGTTTTCGTATCGAGGTTGTGCGGATCATTTGAAAACTTCGAATTGTTGCCGTAGGACTATGTTCTAACGCCGGCCGCTGTGGCCGAGCGGTCCTAGGCGCTTCAGTCCGGAACCGCTCTGCTGCTACGGTTGCACGTTCGAAACCTGCCTTGGGCATGGATGTGTGTGATGTCCTCAGGTCAGTCAGGTTTAAGTAGTTCTAAGTCTAGGGGACTGATGACCTCAGATGTTAAGTCCCATAGTGCTCAGAGCCATTTGAACCATTTTTGTTTTCTAACCTGTCGGGTTCCAATATCAGAAAAACACATTGTTCAATGGAATTTCGACCTCTCCCTTCATTAGGCTAACGGCCTTTCACGTAGAAGCAGCAGCAACAGTAATAGTAATCTGCTAGTGTTAACTGTATTATTTCTTAATCAGCTCTGTTTATTCACAGTGTCTTTATATACTTTCAAATCATATTTATTCCAATTAACGCTGTTTCTTAGCAATTTGTCATAGTAAATTAACTTATTTTTAGAAAACTGCGACGTAAAAATGCTGTTTTGTGAAATATTGGTCCTGTGAAAGAAAGAGGGAGTCAAGGCCCTAAACTGATCATGTTAAACAAATAAATAAAAATAAAAACGCAGAACAGAAATACATAACGTGAATACGCTGTCAGTTTTATACGTATGACACTTTTATATACGCAGTGGTCTTTCCGATAATTACGTTCACAATACTGTGTTCCCGTTTTATGGCGGTAATGCAGTGCGTATTTTTTATACGAGTCAAAGCACTGGATAGGTCTTAAAATGCTGGCGCTCGTTGTCAGACTGATAAGTAGTTAAAAGTAAATGCAGCCAGATCAGTGAGGGAGTTTGATTAGGTTACAAAAGGAGAAACCTACAGTTTGCCTTGATTATGAAATATAAATATATGTGAATGTATTTATGTGTTTAAATTTGCAATGGACAAAGAAATGAAGCTTTGTAGATATGCTTGTAGTACCATAAGGGTATTAAAACTCCACTGACGTACACTAATTGACCAAACTATGAGCCCTAATGTAAATAAGGGTACTGTATACTGCCTCCCTAAGTAAAGAGACTTATTTCCGACAGTATACTGTAGGGGGGCATTTGTGATGTATCTTTTGCATTACTTGCTTTTATGTTTTCGTTTTCTTTTACGGCAAAGAGAAAAGGTGAAGCGGTAGCCCAGCGTAGAGCCTGCGCCTACCATCATTTATTTTTGATTTTCAAATGTTAAAAAACATGCTTTTCTTGTTAGTCGGTAAGAGGAAGGACTCGATCTCTGCTAATGAACGAAGGTAGACGCACATTATTCTAGAGTGTAATCAGTGGTAGCCATTTTGGGTTGAGAGAATGAGAAAAAAGTCTGTATTTTTTATGTGTGTCGAAGAGATAATACATTCGTATCTCGTTAGTGAAAAATTGAGTTATTATTCCAAGTAGTACTGCAATACAGAAGAATTCAAGAAGCCCAACTGTGTACTTTGGAGTTGTTACGAAGATCCGATTACAAAAGAAATGATGGACACAGTCAAGATTTTGCACTCGGATACGGCGATCGGACGTAGTATTATTAATTGGGAAGCAAGGGAAAGACTGTTTCGTCCATGCAAACTAATATGAACTAATATGAATCCATTTACAGGCATAGCCCAGCTTATTGTGCTTGTCCGAGCGCCGAAATATTAATCTTATTATTTCGATATATCTAAACCTTTATAATATAATAAAAATATTATATTATAGCTTGTAGCGTTTGCAGACGAGTTAGCTATTTTTTCAGACTCTATGGATACAGCCAGCAGACAGATAGAAATGTTGGAAAAAAAAACTGAGAAAGCACGCCTACAAATATGCTCTCAGAAAACGAAATTTATAACAAACATGGAGACACCCCCCCCCCTTCCCCAAATATAATGAAAATTAAATATGGAAAAACTGAGAGCAGTGTTAAGAGAAGTAACTGAACAAGACATAGTGGGGGACAGTATTAACGCAAGAGTTAATAAGAAGAAAACAATCTGCTTCCTTACTAGCGATGTATGGAATAAGAAATCAGCATCAGTCACTGCCAAACTTAGTAAATCGTCCAGAACCTCTTTATG
Source organism: Schistocerca americana (assembly GCF_021461395.2). Lineage (NCBI taxonomy): Eukaryota > Metazoa > Arthropoda > Insecta > Orthoptera > Acrididae > Schistocerca > Schistocerca americana. The sequence goes on along the minus strand of NC_060127.1, from coordinate 100,016,029 downwards.
CAGCCAAGCGATGAATCCCAACAGACTGACAAAAAGACTGTTTGCTTATTTCGGTGAATTAAAAATGAACAACACACGGTTCAAATAGTTGAAAGGGTATTAAACCATAATTTGCTATTTTTCTTGAATATTAACGCATTTTATTCGGTAAATAATTTCTTGCAGTACACAAGCTGCTAGAACGTTTAACATTACATCGTTGATTGCACTTCGTGTATCACTTATCTACAAAGACCAGTAAAACAATACTAATCGCCGTTATTTAGGTTTTCCGAACATCATATTTCTGGGAAATATCTGTGTAATGAAGATAATTAACGGTATTTGTGAATTTTCTTCCCAAATAACTGATGTGGGTTCCATCTTCCAAACAGTGTTCACAGAAATAGAAACATAAGAACCTTGTGTTATTGTTGAAAAAGGTGTGCTTTTTGAAAAGGTAACTTACGTAATATCAACTGTTCGGTTGTGGTATCCATGGTCTTATTACATGGGTGGACACGTTTGCTTTTTATTTTTTACGTATTTACGTTTCGTATTTTATTTTTATTTTTACTTCTTACACTCATCATCCTAGAGCGTTCTTATGGTTCCTCCTTGTTGAATATTGTTTAATAACCATCGAGTACAGGTATGGTGTTTCCATAGGTGTAATGCCTTTTTAAGGTATCGTTTCATTATGTATATCTACTATAAATAGTACCATTGCTTATAGTACTTTATCTGATATAAGATCATGTTACCTACTTTACATATGGTTAGTTGGTCACTTTACCCGTCATTTGCTTTTTGACAAAACCTGTAGAGTCCGCCATGCATAGCGATATATTTTTACAGACAACGGATGTACTGGACTGATGGTTGCATTACTGTGACACTTCTGTTTTATAAATACTTCCATTAGGCTACTGAGGATTTCACAATATGCATGAATAACTAATTAATTTCTGATAGTACATATCATGGTGTATCATGTAGATTTTAATTAAGACTGAGTTCTTTTAATTATGTAAATTAATATGAAACGCTTGCATCTTTCACACAATTCGCTCTGTATTTTAATATGTACTTATTGCTCTGGAATAACCTTCACTGTTCATATTTTAATTATGTAAATTAATATGCAACACTTTCATCCTTTAGACATTACGCTCGGTATTTTAATTTTTATACGTACTTATTGCTCTGTTATAACCTTCTCTGTTTGGGCCTGAAGATGACGTAATGTATCGTCGAAACTGGTAGCTTAAAAATAAAAATCAAACCTAAATAGCAGGCCGCGGTGGCCATGCGGTTCTAGGCACTTCAGTCCGGAACCGCGTGGCTGCTATGGTCGCAGGTTCGAATCCTGCCTCGGGCATGTATGTGTGTGATGTCCTTAGGTTAGTTAGGTTTAAGTAGTTCTAAGTTCTAGGGGACTGATGACCTCAGATGTTGAGTCCCATGGTGCTCAGAGCCATTGAAAACCTAAATAACGGCGATTCGTATTGTTTATTGGATATTGACCAGCCAGAAGATGTAGTTACATTTATCAACAAAGATGTCCGAAGTTTTTAGTCTTCTGTCTTCACTCTTTCCAGTATCGGCATTGGTACGAGCGGGATGCAGTTCTAACTGCTCACATAATTACGAGTTATATACGTACATGCGAGTGGTGTGCGACGCTCAGGGACATAGCGAATCACGTATTGCTAATGTGGACGGAATATTTCAATAATTAAAATTATGGTAAGCTGACAGACATGTTTGTATCTAGTAACCTGCATGTACTTTTTTCTGTTGAGGACTATTCTTAATGTAGTAGGGTTCCGCGAGTCTTAAGTCATCACTCTTACTGGTTTGACGGGACCAGCCAAGAATTCATCTCCCGTGCCAACCCTTTCATTCCACAGTAGTACCTGCAACCTACGGCCTCAATTATTTTCTCGCTGTATTTCAATCTCTGTCTTCCTCTACAGTTTTAACCTCTACAGCTCCCTCTAGTACCATGGAAGTTATTCCCTAATGTCCTATCATCCTGCCCATTCTTCTTTGCAGCGTTTTCCATATAATCCATCCCTCGCCGAGTCTGAAAAGAACCTCCTCATTCCTTACCTCATCAGTCCATCTAAATTTCAATATTCTCCTGTAACACCCCATCTCAAATGCATTGATTCTCTTATGTTACTGTTTTCCCAAAGTCCACATTTCACTACCATACAGTGCTGTGCCCTAAAAATGCATTCTTAGAAATTTATGCCTCAAATTAGGCCCTACCGCATGTCTGATACAGGTAGACTTCTCTTGGATAGGAATGGGCGTTTTGCCCATACTATAATCCGTTCATCATAAGAATAAACCTGGTGTAAACATTGCACTGTATATTCTTCCGGGTTTTCAAAAAAATGGCTCTGAGCACTATGGGACTCAACTGCTGAGGTCATTAGTCCCCTAGAACTTAGAACTAGTTAAACCTAACTAACCTAAGGACATCACAAACATCCATGCCCGAGGCAGGATTCGAACCTGCGACCGTAGCGGTCTTGCGGTTCCAGACTGCAGCGCCTTTAACCGCACGGCCACTTCGACCGGCTTCCGGGTTTTCTGGAACCCCATTGGATTTCCGTTTCACGTGGGACTGCAGCCAAGCTGTCTCGAGTACTGTCAAGTAAGATAATATGGGTACCTTTTGTGCTGTGCGTTAAGCGCACATCGACTTAGCGATAATACGGGACAACGGCTTTACCGGAGCATTTAACTTAGACAGCACTGGCCAGTCAGCTGGTACAGCTAGCCTGCAGTGACTTGACTAGCTGCAGTTCACACGTAAAAAGAGAGGAGCAGAGGGACAATACAGGTTCGAATGTCATTTAATTTTTAAGCAGATTGAAATAACACACTGCAAATCTCCCATAATATTCTCCTTAGATGACTAGACGAAAACCACAACACGTTATCGGTTTTAGCTAACGTACTATTGTAATTAAAAACAAGAATGATTTAAATTCCTGACTTAACCACAGGGTAATTTTTTCTGCAGTTAAATATTGAAACCACTGAAGGTATTAATTACAATCAGTCGTCTGGTAACCTCTTAGATCCTTCCTTATCCGAATCCGAGAAATACATTTCAGTTCTGGAAGTGTCACATGCTACGATGATAACGAGGCTATCAACAACAGAACCCACGAAGCCAACCAGTCGCAGCATTTTCTCTTCTTTTATGACGAGCCGATCTATATCCCGCCAGCGTTCGGCAGCGACGTGTGAAAAAGCTGCATGCGTTATTAGTTCCAGTACGTATGGCAGCTTAACAGTCTTGTTACTTCTGGGGCCAAATCCCGCAGCTTGGCTCCAGATCAGTTGTGTTGGGTTCATAGTGTAGTGGTACAGTAGCAAATTTAAACATGCACTATTTGTATGATGTGTTCGATGCTGTGAAAATGATTGTTTCTCATCTTTCTACGGTACTGTGGTATAAAACGATGGACATATCGGTAGTCCAAATAAAAAGGATTTGATTTTTCAGTTTGCCATAAAAATTAAATTGTTATGTTTTCTTAATTTAAACAACTTTTATGAACAGTCTTTCATAACACATCGATAATTAAGAATTTGTATTTGAAATGGAAATACGAATTTCACATTCAATATGTAATTATAAACAAGAAGACGTGTATTATTCATAAAAAAAATGATGATGAGTTTTATAATTACGAGGTGTAGATATTTCAAACTGAACGAGAAAAAAAATTGCAATGGGGAGCATGAAACCACCCCACGAATAAGCATAAGTCGTTCATGTACCATTAAGCTACCGACTACGCTACATGTTCAAAGCAAGTTTAATGACCACCTGCATTGTCTAGAAAGCAGGGAAAACTTCAAAGCCGATTATCTCTGTAAATTTATAATAAACATCAAGAACAGCCTATTTCTCGGCACTTTTTAACCGCGTTAATAAGAAGCAGCCTCAGCCATATTCATACTGCGCAGTTAAGCGCGACAATCAGGGCACAATGCTGCAGCGGCTGTAGAAACTGTACACGGTTTTTGAAATAAAAACTACGTAACTAAAGCGTGATTAAGAAAAACGGTGATGGCTGCTAATTCATTTGAACATCCTAAATTTTAATGTAACGTAACTTAGTAATATGACATCTAATAACATAAGTAGTACCTATTTCCAAGAACGTAACAACACCAGTGTACGTGTGCTACGGCTTCTGATCAATCATCGCATTTGTGTTTGTTTACATCAGGTTTATTCTTATGATGAACGGATTATAGCCTGCATTTCATGCCCTCTTCGCTACGTCCATAATGAGTTATCTTGCTGTCTAGGTAGCAGAGAATTCCTTGATGTCTTCTAGTTCGTGATCCCAAATTCAGATGTTTTATAGGTTTCTCGCTGTTCGCATTCATGCTATCTTCTTCTTTCTTAGATTTACTCCCAGTTCATATTCTATACTCATTACATTGTATATTCCATTGAACAGATCCTGTAATTCGTCTCCACTTTCGCTGAGGATTGCAATGTTATTAGCGAATCTTGTCATTGATATCCTTAAACCATGAATTTTAATCCCATTCTTAAGCTTTTCTTTTGTTTCACATATTACTTCTTCGATGTGTAGATTGAACGATAGACTAGAAAGGCTACATCTGTGTCTTTCACCTTTTTTTATTGGGTACTCTGTTTTTGGTTTTCCAATCTTATTGTTCCTTCTTGTTCGTCTATATATTGCATATTACTCGTCTTTCCCTATAGCTTAGCAACATTTTACTCTCGCATAATGCAAAGATTGTTCCAAAACAGAAATATGCCTGCAACATGGTTGATTTCTGATTTACCTTTCGAGCTCGTTATTATTTTCATTCTCAATTACGCATATGTATATTAATTATTAGTACTTGATTGAACTAATACTCATTTTAAGTACAAAAATTATCATCATTTCACGGACGCTGCAAGGGACATAGACGAACTCGGAATTACTCCGCACGATACCGAGGGACGGCCGCAAGTCAGAACGAAACTACAAGATTCCAGAGGTTTCCACGGAAAACCGTAGAAGGAGACTGGAACCGCTTGGGCAGAAGAAAGAAGAGAGAAACATAGAGAAATAATGAGAGAAATTTGGAAGAAGATGATGGAGAAAGAGTTGGAATGCGCACAGTCTGTAGTGGCTTGGACGTAACAGAAGAAGAAATACAGACTAAGTGAACAAAATCGTCCAGATCGAGTAGGAATCGCGCTCTGTGGATACAGGCGGTTCATCCATCTCGAGGTCCGCCCCCGGTAGCTGAGCGGTCAACGCGACAGAATGTCAATCCTTAAGGGACCGGGTTCGATTCCCGACTCGGTCGGAGATTTTCTCCGCTCAGGGGTGGGTGTTGTGTTGTCCTAATCATCATCACGCAAGTAGCCGAAGTTGCGTCAAATCGAAAGGTGTGCACCCGGCGAACGGTCGGGGAGGCCCTAGCCACACGACATTTATTTTTATGCATCTCGAGAATCGATAATCTCGACAATTTTTGCCTGTTATCGAAACTGACACTGGCAAGACCTCGGCCTCGGTTCTTCCAAGACTTTTGTGAATTTTTTACTTTTAAGTCTGAAGTCGGATAACAAATGACAAAACAAATGTGTTATTCGTGTTATATATAACTGCTAACTTATAATTTTCTGATTTTTCTTTTCTCTACTTGTACCGTAAAACCTTGCGCCTTTCCAAATTTCGTGATTCTAGATCAACCGGAAGTACACTATAGGTCTAATGAGTGAGTTTGCCAGTGTCAAAATGTGTGATATAAACGGGCATATCTTTTGACTGCATTGACTTACAAGCTTATATTTACTATACCACCAAGAGTCTACAGACCTTAGTATCTGACATAAATTTCGGCTTAATATGTCTACCCGTTCTTGAGAATAAGGGGTCTGAACAAACGGGGGAAAGTCAGATAACAAATTACAGAATTTTTTTGTGTGTGATGCAACTTCATATTAACAATTTTCGGATTTATTTTCTTTTAGTCGTACTGTGAAACTTTGCTTCTTGTCAAATTTCATTATTCTTGGTCAATGGGGAGTACCCAATATGTTTTGATCTGTGAGTTCGCGAGTAATAAAATATCTGACATAACCGTATCTTCTCACTGCATTGACTTAGAAACTTTACTCTTTTTACACCGTCAAGAGGCTGTAGCCCTTCAGTATGCCATATAAATTTCAGTCTGAAATGTCTAATCCCTCCTGAGAAAGGGGTTTTTAAGAGTCGGACAGACAGACAACAAAGTGGTGCTATAAACGTTCCGTTTTTTTGCGACTTAGGTACCGAAGCGTACAAATACCGCATTCTTTCACTGCAGTATAGGTTTGACAGAGTTCGGTCGTGGTGATTCACGGTAGACCACCTGCGCTTTCGTCAGCGTCAGCGCGCTGCGTTCTACGGAAGAGACGGTGTGAGTAATTTGATGCAATGTTTACCTCGTGTGTAGCAACAGGCTTGTGGCGGCATTTACGTGTCTCGGATCACGAGAACAATGTCCCGGAAAGCGTAGAGATAACCGACTGCCTCCACTACGCATCGGTCCCTTAACGGCGCGTGATGCAACGGAACTGTTGAAGCGAGAACAGGAAACTTCTAGGAGCAGGGGAATGTCTGCTCTCTCTCTCTCTCTCTCTCTGTGTGTGTGTGTGTGTGTGTGTGTGTGTGTGTGTGTGATTCGCTGTAGGTTCCCCTGTTTTTTCCTGCTACATAGTGCCTGCGTCGTATACTACGGCTGTCACGAGAGTCTAGCACGCCCATCGAGCGTTCCAAAATAAACAGCAGAATGGGATGAGCCTCTTACTCAACGATGACTGACGGCGTAAATGTTAAAGCTCGTACACACCGGGCCAACGAACAACCGACCGCCTCGTTGGCAGAGATTTGCTTCGTGTGTACGGGCTGTAAATCAGCTAGCATTAACATCAAAGCGTTGGCTGTGCACTGCTCTTCGTATGCCTTTGCTAAAGGCATACGAACGGCAGAGACTAGATTCGGCCGAACGTTGGTCGCCAATGCAGTGGCGGTCGGCTTCTCAACCACACCAAACGAGGACTTAAGTCTAGTTTACAAGACGACACTAGGTTGCAGGCAACTGCGCATTCGGCCATTGCGCATGTTCACCGCGCGTTTGCATAACTCGGCGTGTTCCAACTTTGGCGACACTAGTTGCATGAGTTTTGAGGCTACGTGTGTTCGTCGAGTGTAGACAAACTGAAATATGAAGTAGGAAACGGAGAATAATGTTCGCTTTTTGGATATCTATGTTTTGCTTACATCATTTTGTGGGATTTCAGTGAAGCTGATTACAAAAATAAGCAACATATTGCTGCTCCTGACAAGGGAACATCCCCATCGCACCCCCCTCAGATTTAGTTATAAGTTGGCACAGTGGATAGGCCTTGAAAAACTGAACACAGATCAATCGAGAAAACAGGAAGAAGTTGTGTGGAGCTATGAAAAAATAAGCAAAATATACAAACTGGGTCGTCCATGCGTAAGATAGGCAACATTAAGGGCAATGTGAGGCGAGGAGCGCCGTGGTCCCGTGGTTAGCGATAACAGCTGCGAGACGAGAGGTCCTTGGTTTAAATCTGCCCTCGACTGAAAACTTTAACTTCTTATTTTCAGTTTATATGAAAAACTCTTATGTTTTCATCACTTTTTTTGGAGTGATTATTACATCCACAAGAAAACCTAAATCGGGCAAGGTAGAAGAATCTTTTCACCCATTCGCCAAGTGTACTAGTTAGGTGGGTCGACAACATATTCCTGTCCTGTGACGCACATGCTGTCACCAAGGTCGTATACAAAATATCAGACGTGTTTTCCTGTGCAGGAATCGGTTGACCTATGACCTTGCGATCAAATGTTTTCGGTTCCCATTGGAGAGGCACGTCCTTTCGTCAACTAATCACACGGTTTTGCGGTGCGGTCGCAAAACACACACTAAACTTATTACAGTGAACAGAGACGTCAATGAACGAACGGACAGATCATAACTTTGCGAAAATAAAGAAAGCAAAATTTTCGGTGGAGGGCAGATTTGAACCAACAACCTCTTGTTTCGCAGATGTTCACGCTAACCACGGGACCACGGCACTCCTCGCGTGACATTGCCCTTAATGTTGCCTATCTTACGCATGGACGACCCAGTTTGTATATTTTGCTTATTTTTTCATAGTTCCACACAACTTCCTGTTTTCTCGATTGATCTGTGTTCAGTTTTTCAAGGCCTATCCACTGTGCCAACTTATAACTAAATCTGAGGGGGGTGCGATGGGGATCTTCCCTTGTGAGACCTTCACGTGCGATCAGAACATAGATAGTCTCACAATATCTGAGCTGCAGGGCAAAATTTATTGAATTAGGAGCACATACAGGGTGTTACAAAAAGGTACGGCCAGACTTTCAGGAAACATTCCTCACACACAAATAAAGAAAAGATGTTGTGTGGACATGTGTCCGGAAACGCTTAATTTCCGTGTTAGAGCTCATTTTAGTTTCGTCAGTATGTACTATACTTCCTCGATTCACCGCCAGTTGGCCCAATTGAAGGAAGGTAATGTTGACTTCGGTGCTTGTGTTGACATGCGACTCATTGCTCTACAGTACTAGCATCAAGCACATCAGTACGTAGCATCAACAGGTTAGTGTTCATCACGAACGTGGTTTTGCAGTCAGTGTAATGTTTACAAATGCGGAGTTGGCAGATGCCCATTTGATGTATGGATTAGCACGGGGCAATAGCTGTGGCGCGGTACGTTTGTATCGAGACAAATTTCCAGAACGAAGGTGTTCCGACAGGAAGACGTTCGAAGCAATTGATCGGCGTCTTAGGGAGCACGGAACATTCCAGCCAATGACTCGCGACTGGGGAAGATCTAGAACGACTAGGACACCTGCAATGGACGAGGCAATTCTTCGTGCAGTTGACGATAACCCTAATGTCAGCGTCAGAGAAGTTGCAGCTGTACAAGGTAACGTTGACCACGTCACTGTATGGAGAGAGCTACGGGAGAACCAGTTGTATCCGTACCAAGTACAGCGTGTGCAGGCACTATGAGCAGCTGATTGGCCTCCAAGGGTACACTTCTGCGAATGGTTCATCCAACAATGTGTCAATCCTCATTTTAGTGCAAATGTTCTCTTTACGGACGAGGCTTCATTCCAACGTGATCAAATTGTAAATTTTCACAATCGACATGTGTGGGCTGACGAGAATCCGCACTCAATTGTGCATACACGTCATCAACACGTCATCAACACAGATTTTCTGACACTGGACTCGCATTCGGAAGGACGACGGTTCAATCCCGCGTCCGGCCATCCTGATTTAGGTTTTCCGTGATTTCCCTAAATCACTCCAGGCAAATGCCGGGATGGTTCCTCTGAAAGGGCACTGCCGACTTCCTTCCCCATCCTTCCCTCATCCGATGAGACCGATGACCACGCTGTCTGGTCTCCTTCCCCAAACCAACCAACCAACAGATTTTCTGTGAAATTTTGGGCAAGTATTGTTGGTGATGTCTTGATTGGGCCCCAAGTTCTTCCACCTACGCTCAATGGAGCACGTTATCATGATTTCATACGGGATACTCTACCTGTGCTGCTAGAACATGTGCCTTTACAAGAACGACACAACATGTGGTTCATGCACGATGGAGCTCCTGCACATTTCAGTCGAAGTGTTCGTACACTTCTCAACAACAGATTCGGTGACCGATGGATTGGTAGAGGCGGACCAATTCCATGGCCTCCACGCTCTCCTGACCTCAACCCTCTTGACTTTCATTTATTGGGGCATTTGAAAGCTCTTGTCTACGCAACCCCGGTACCAAATGTAGAGACTCTTCGTGCTCGTATTGTGGACGGCTGTGATACAATACGCCATTCTCCAGGGCTGCATCAGCGCATCAGGGATTCCATGTGACGGAGGGTGGATGCATGTATCCTCGCTAACGGAGGACATTTTGAACATTTCCTGTAACAAAGTGTTTGAAGTCACGCTGGTACGTTCTGTTGCTGTGTGTTTCCATTCCATGATTAATGTGATTTGAAGAGAAGTAATAAAATGAGCTCTAACATGGAAAGTAAGCGTTTCAGGACACATGTCCACATAACATATTTTCTTTCTTTGTGTGTGAGGAATGTTTCCTGAAAGTTTGGCCGTACCTTTTTGTAGTACCCTGTATACGACTGAATTAAGAAAAATACAAGCAAATGTAAGTCTAGCTGCGGAAATGCTCTCGTCTACAAGACTAAAATCCCATCGTACGAGTTGGCTGACTCTCTTTTTTTAAGAAATATTGTTGACAGGAGGGATAGCGACGCATATCAAGAAGCTGCATTCTTCATTCAATATTCATCTATTTAAAACGCCGCTGCAGTGCTCCCCATTCACATATGTTTGAATTTTGAAATATTGCCACTGTACAGTTCTACCTTCAAGAGCTTAGTTTGGAAACCATTCTCTTCTAAATGCGGCCTGATTCGAATAATTACCGTTGTTAATGTTAATAATTATTACTGTTCATGTTAATAATTATTGGTGTTAATGAAAAAGCGTCATCACCAACTAAATCCGCATGTTATAGCATGCCGATTGTTCTCGATTGTAATGCAAGCAATGTGATATGTAATTTCAATTCTGGCGACAGTGATTCATGCATTACAGTATCTTTATTCCTTATCGCATAAATAACTCCATTTAAAAGAACAGTTCTGGTGACATTCTAAGATAATTAAAAGAACTTCTTGGATCTTCGGCAAGGATGCTGAACAACTCAGCTGACTTCTTTTCTTTATCCAGTCAGGAATCGAAACACGTTTCTTATTTTTTTTTCTTGTCATGCGATTACATGCAACAAGCTTTAACTCCATCACAACTCGTGCGACGTGTAGCTGCCAAAACTTTCATTTCAGACACGACTCAGGAACCCACAAAACGACGAAACTAATTCTATACTGGTTTCGCCGTGTCTACAGTCAAATATGAAACCATTTGCGTGCAACTCATTCCACGCGAGAGGTTCAACCCTATGTCGTCTTGTAAACTAGGCTTTAGGGTCAAGATATTCGGCCACGTGGCATCACAGTTGGCTCTGATAACTTGCCGACGCTGTTCACGCTATTGTTACAAAGTAGCGTTTTAATTACTGTCTCACCGGCCGATGTTATGAGGGAGGAAGAGGATTTAGCAGCCGTCGGACATGCAGCATTTATTTTACTGCAAGAAGCTCACCATCAGGAAAAGAAAAAAAAAAAAAAAAAGAAATGACGCTGGTGGGTGATCTCTCTTTTAAAACGTGGGGATCTGTGTGATGGGATAAAATTAATGTCTGACTTAAAGCTGAACTGGAGTATGGGCTATTTCATAATTTTATTCCGTAATAAAAGCAACAGATTTCGAATTGTTATTGAGTTGTGTTCGCCCTAAAATTTCCAAAGATACCATCTCTTTTAGGAGAGCTGTAGCTGCAACAGATAGCTAACAGCCACTCACGGTTTTTGTTCCTCTTATCGTCCACCGCGAAAAGATGTCACTGAAGACACCATTTTCTAGCTGAATTATTTCCCTCCAAGTGTCTAGTCCTTTCAGTTTGTTTTTACACTGAAGCGCCAAAAAAACTGTAATAGGCGCCCGTATTCAAATACAGAGATATGTACACAGGCAGAATACTGCGCTGCAGACGGCAACGCCTATTTCACAACAAGCGTCTGGCGCGGTAGTTAGATCGGTTACTGCTGCTACAATGGCAGGCTATCAGGATTTAAGTGAGTCTGAACGTGGTGTCATAGTCGGCGCACGAGCGGTGGGACAGTGCGTCTCCGAGGTAGCGCTGAAGTGGGGATTTTCCAGTACGACCATTCACGAGTGTACTGTGAATATCAGGAATCCCTTAAAACATCAAATCTCCGTCATCGCTGCTGCTGGAGAAAGCTCCAGCAACGACGACTGACGAGAATCGTTCAACGTGACGGAAGTGCAACCCTTCGGCAAATCGCTGCAGATTACAATGCTGAATCATTAACAAATGTCAGCGCGCGAACCATTCAACGAAACATCATCGATATGGGCTTTCGGAGCCGAAGGCCTACTCGTGTACCCTTGATGACTGCATGACACAAAGCTTTACTCCTCGCCTGGGCCCGTCAACACCGGCAGTGGACTTCTGATGACTGGAAACATATTGCCTGGTCGGACGAGTCTCGTTTCAAATTGTATCGAGCGGATGAACGTGTACGGGTATGGAATAAACTTCATGAATCCATGGACCTTGCATGTCAGCAGGGCGCTGTTCAAGCTGTTGGAGGCTCTAATGGTGCGGGGCGTGTGCAGTTGGAGTGATATGGGAGCCCTGATACGTCTAGATAAGACTCTGACAGATGACAGCTGCGTAAGCATCCTGTCTGATCACCTACATGTACATTGTGCATTCTGACGGACTTGCGCAATTCCAACAGGACAATGCGACACCCCACAATCCAGATTTGCTACAGAGTGTTGTAAGACGCGTATATTTCTATTGCCTATTGTCAAATCACAATTTACGAAAGATGTTTATATTTCATTAATAGGATTAAGTAGGAATAATTAATATTTGTCATGTTGGAAATAATTGTGGTAGCAGGGAATGTCTGCACCAAAGTATTGTTGGCAAGAGAGAGCGCAAATTGATATAATTCTAGAAAGGGTGGGAGAGACCGCGTTTGGATGGATTTTAAGAAAAGAGCGGGAAAGACCGCTCATTGATACATTTTGTAATGGTAGCAGGGATTGTCTGCACCAGAAAGCATTGTTGGCAGGAGAGGCCGCACTTTAACGTTCGTAGGAAGTCAGTAGTAAGCGAGAAGTGAAGCGAGTCGGTAGCAGGTCTGAAGCGAGAGGTTGAGAGGAGCGGTGTGTACCTGCCAGCCACCGGCTATGATTTATAAGAGATTATAAACGGATGTACAGAGACATCAACTAACTATTATCATAAGAGGAACTAATATTATTGAATTATTTTCTTTGCGAAACTCAAGACTACTGGAGGTATGTTTGCGCAATGCTAGTTGTAAGATTATTGTAAAAAGTAAGTCCCATTTGAACGTTTGTAAAATCATTTCATTACTAACAGTAAATATTTGAAGCGTTTTCAGAATATAATTAATTTTTGCCAACAATGTTGTATTACTGATTATAACCCATCCCAAAAACCATCAACATAAAACTTAGCAAAAATTTTATTGTTGTCAAGAAAAAGTGTAACTATGAATTACGTAACTTCAGTCAAATTAATTAAAGAATAACGTCAGCTTTGCTATTAAAGAATAACGTCAGCTTTGGTAATAAATACAACCACTTATTATGAAAGCCCACCAGCAGCTAATAGAGTATAGTAAAACAGAGTAAGTATATTCATGTCGCAGCTCGATGTAGCAGTCGGATGGCGGCCCAGTAACAGTAAAAAAGGTAAGGAACAGTTTTGGGTTATTGCAGATAACGACTGAGGGCCACGACGACGACACGTTCTACACTCCTGGAAATGGAAAAAAGAACACATTGACACCGGTGTGTCAGACCCAGCATACTTGCTCCGGACACTGTGAGAGGGCTGTACAAGCAATGATCACACGCACGGCACAGCGGACACACCAGGAACCGCGGTGTTGGCCGTCGAATGGCGCTAGCTGCGCAGCATTTGTGCACCGCCGCCGTCAGTGTCAGCCAGTTTGCCGTGGCATACGGAGCTCCATCGCAGTCTTTAACACTGGTAGCATGCCGCGACAGCGTGGACGTGAACCGTATGTGCAGTTGACGGACTTTGAGCGAGGGCGTATACTGGGCATGCGGGAGGCCGGGTGGACGTACTGCCGAATTGCTCAACACGTGGGGCGTGAGGTCTCCACAGTACAATGATGTTGTCGCCAGTGGTCGGCGGAAGGTGCACGTGCCCGTCGACCAGGGACCGGACCGCAGCGACGCACGGATGCACGCCAAGACCGTAGGATCCTACGCAGTGCCGTAGGGGACCGCACCGCCACTTCCCAGCAAATTAGCGACACTGTTGCTCCTGGGGTATCGGCGAGGACCATTCGCAACCGTCTCCATGAAGCTGGGCTACGGTCCCGCACACCGTTAGGCCGTCTTCCGCTCACGCCCCAACATCGTGCAGCCCGCTTTCAGTGGTGTCGCGACAGGCGTGAATGGAGGGACGAATGGAGACGTGTCGTCTTCAGCGATGAGAGTCGCTTCTGCCTTGGTGCCAATGATGGTCGTATGCGTGTTTGGCGCCGTGCAAGTGAGCGCCACAATCAGGACTGCATACGACCGAGGCACACAGGGCCAACACCCGGCATCATGCTGTGGGGAGCGATCTCCTACACTGGCCGTACACCACTGGTGATCGTCGAGGGGACGCTGAATAGTGCACGGTACATCCAAACCGTCATCGAACCCATCGTTCTACCATTCCTAGACCGGCAAGGGAACTTGCTGTTCCAACAGGACAATGCACGTCCGCATGTATCCCGTGCCACCCAACGTGCTCTAGAAGGTGTAAGTCAACTACCCTGGCCAGCAAGATCTCCGGATCTGTCCCCCATTGAGCATGTTTGGGACTGGATGAAGCGTCGTCTCACGCGGTCTGCACGTCCAGCACGAACGCTGGTCCAACTGAGCGCCAGGTGGAAATGGCATGGCAAGCCGTTCCACAGGACTACATCCAGCATCTCTACGATCGTCTCCATGGGAGAATAGCAGCCTGCATTGCTGCGAAAGGTGGATATACACTGTACTAGTGCCGACATTGTGCATGCTCTGTTGCCTGTGTCTATGTGCCTGTGGTTCTGTCAGTGTGATCATGTGATGTATCTGACCCCAGGAATGTGTCAATAAAGTTTCCCCTTCCTGGGACAATGAATTCACGGTGTTCTTATTTCAATTTCCAGGAGTGTATATCTCGCGAAAAGAGCGTGAAGATAAATACAGAGTTATTCGAGCCCGCACGGACGATTATCAAGAATCGTACTCCCACGCGGGCTATTCGCGGCCGGAACAGGAAGGGGGAATTGACCTCCACCACACACCGCAAGTTGGCTTGCGGCATATAGACGCAGACGTAGATACATTAGCCATGTAGTTACAGCTACCACTAACATAAGCAGCGGGAATGATCTGATTTTATAGTACATTTCTAATTTTAATCAGCATAATAGATACTCACCGAAATTTATTGCACTTTTCCTTTTCAGTAAAAAGAGTTACAATGCTCGTGTTTATTCACTTCCCTCCCCCCCCCCCCCCCCCCCCCGGCCGCCTGATGTAACCATCTAATGGATTTATCGTCTTTCCCGCGTCCCCAGTAGGACTTTGAGTGCTTCGGCAACGGATTACCCATCATTACAAGGATGATTCAAAAAGTAGCAGCATTTCACTTACAGATACAAACAAGATGTCATTTTTCAACAAAACTGGCCTCCTTTTCGATGCACTTCTCAGACCATCGCACCAACTTCCAATAAAAGATTTTCGGTCGTGTACGAAACCAAGAGTGCACCACTTCTTTATCTTCATCATCACTTTTAAATCGTACACCTCTGTGAGTGTCCTTCAGAGGTCCAAACACATGGTAATCCGAAGGGACGAGTTCAGGGCTGTACGGGGGATGCAGTACAACTTGAAAACGTGCTCGGAAGGAGAGGGGAGGGGCATGCGTGGATGGCAGGAATCAGGACCAATATTCATTTCTTTATTGGTTCGTTCACGAAATATATCCAAAACTAATCCTACATCTTGCCTTTTACCCTTAGGTCTAGAAACTTGAGGCGTCCCTTGTTTTCCAGTTGAACAGTAAACTGAATATTTGTATGCATCTGACTAAATGTGTTAGCCGATTTTATTACCTCATGTTCGTTATCGTGATGTAAGACAAATAACTTATCGACAAAGCTACGATAAATAAGAGAATTGTCAAATGGTTCAAATGGCTCTGAGCACTATGGGACTTAACATCTATGGTCATCAGTCCCCTAGAACTTAGAACTACTGAAACCTAACTAACCTAAGGACAGCACACAACACCCAGCCATCACGAGGCAGAGAGAAGTGTCAGTAATGGATTTAATATTCTTGCGAAAATGTTTTCTGTAATTCATTTATAAAAATGTCAGATGGCGGTTTCTGTTGTGTATTACGTACATACTGACTAATTCTTACTTTTAATGTCCCCGGAAAACGGGGACAATAAAAAGTATATCAGGCAAGAAGACAAAAGCAGGTTTCGAAATGTGATGTTATAGGTGAATGCTGAAGATTATATTGATTGATCGGACAACTAATGAAGTCTACATCTTCATCTACATCATACTCCACAAGCCACATAACGGTGTGTGGCGAGTGGAAGGGGGGGTGGGGGCACTTCCAGCTATTGGAATAGTGTTACTAATGTAGCATTTGAGATTGCACGTAAATTAGCAAGCGACTTTAGAAACAGAGAAGGAGCTTTTTGCTTAAATTCCGCTTGGAATTCTGCCCTCTACTATGCTCTCTATTACTAACTGATCCCCCTTTCCCTGTTCCGCCGGCCGGGGTGGCCGAGCGGTTCTAGGCGCTACAGTCTGGAACCACGCGACCGCTACGGTCACAGGTTCGAATCCTGCCTCGGGCATGGATGTGTGTGATGTCCTTAGGTTACTTAGGTTTAAGTAGTTCTAAGTTCTAGGGGAGGCAACGGCCTTGCCGCAGTGGATACACTGGTTCTCGTGAGATCACCGAAGTTAAGCGCAGTCGGGCGTGGTCGGTACGTGGATGGGTGACCATCCAGGCCGCCATGCGCTGTTTTCGGGGTGCACTCAGCCTCGTGATGCCAATTAAGGAGCTACTCGACGGAATAGTAGCGGTTTCGGTCAAGATTACCATCACAACGACCGGGAGAGCGGTGTGCTGACCCCATGCCCCTCCTATCCGCATCCTCCTCGGAGGATGACACGGTGGTCGGATGGTCCCGATGGGTCGCTTGCGGCCTGTAGACGGAGTGTTTTTTTTTTTTTAAGTTCTAGTGGACGAATGACCTCAGAAGTTAATCCCATAGTGCTCAGAGCCATTTGAACCATTTTTGAACCTTCCGTGTTCCAGTAGCGAAGGGCGTGTGGGAAAAATGGTTATCGGTAAGCCTGAGAGGTGGCATGAGCCCCCTCTCATATTTCTATCTTACGATTCTCCGGTGAAAAGTTGCTGTTCCTTCACACGCGGACTTCCCACGCAGCGTCTCTCGTCACCCGGGTGGTCCGGTGACAGGCGGGCTCTGCTAAGCCGACGGGTGTGAGGAAGTCGAGTGAATGCTTTGCAGACGCCGACATTGTCAAGAGACACGCCCGCCGGGGCCTGAAGTAGCGGCTGGGCTAGAGGTTCCGTTACTTCACAGAAACTTAGCGAAAACACTTTCTGGCGGGCTACCAGCGAGGCGTGGGAATGACTTGTGTACCCGGGCAGTTGTGGAGGGAAAATTCCTGCGCTTTCTGCAAAATAGTCACTATGATTGGCTTGCTCAGGGCATAGCTCCGTGACGCAGCAAAAATCAGCGCAGAAATTGGCGCCAAGAATCTCCATTGGTGGAATGGTAGTGCTCCGGCAATGGAGTGGAATTTTCCGCCGGTTTTCGAGTTGCTGATTGGAACGTTTAACCACGGCCACTGTCGTGGGGGCGGGAATGTTCTGTGTTCGGCATGTACGGGTGCTCTGGGGTAGTCGGCTCTCGCCTTTAGGTCGAGGACGTCGAAGCAACCAGCCCTCGCCTCCGGTACGCCAGATCGTGTTCTGGCAGATAAGAAGACAGTTTGGTAATGTATGTCCGCAGCCCCGGCAGATAGGGATTTTCCTAGGTGATAATCAGAGCTCAGCAGAGCGCGCCTGTTCGTCTTTTTTCTAACTTTGTTGTGTCTTGAGTAGCAGCAATTAATGTTGGGTTAGCTGTGTGTCTCTCTTAGGATTTGAGTGGCAAGGAATTGGCTCCACATACCACTTCGTCATAAACCTCACAATCTAGTTTAGGGACAACTTCACCTTCACAGCGTTTGTTTGAGTATTCAATTTGAGCCAATTTGATGTATTACAAATGTTGCATGTGTTGTTGTTTATTATTTTCTGCTTAGTCTTAATAAATCATATTGTTATTTTGGACAGAACTTTCATTCTGTTAATCGGTAGAGCAACCCATCATTTCTCACTACGTTAAATGAAACCTTCCTTTATTTAACTTATTTATCAAATTAAATTATTGCAGGTGCCAAACTCTTTTCTACTCCACTTGCAGGGTAGATTACAGTCAGTTCGCGTATATTTTTTTTATCCTTGCGCAACAGCAAAAGTCGGAGTTAGAATAGGGGGGGGGGGGGGGGGGGCTTAGAGCATCATTTGCATATGTAGATTCTAGAATTTAGTGTTAAATACACTGCTAGCCCCGGCACCTCGCAAGCCTATTTAGCTCCAATATCTGGAATTTTCTCATGGTCTTTCCACAAGATGTATGGAGGAAGAGGTAATATGTAGTACATTTCTTCCTGGAAAATGCTCTCTTGAAATTTCAATAGTAAACCAGTCCGTGATGCGCATCGCCTCTCTTGTTACGTCTCCCACTTTACTTTGTTGAACACCTCTGTATCACTCTTGCGCCGACTAAACGATCCCGTGACGAAATCTGTCACTCTTTTTGGATCTTCTCTACCTCTTCTATCATTCCTACCTGGTGAGGAACTCACATTGATGAACAGTACTTAAGGATACGCCGAACAAGCTCCTTACAAGCTGCCTTCGTGAATGAGTTACATTCCCTTCAGATTCTTCCTATGAATCGTAGTCTGGCATCTGCTTTTCTACTATTTGTTTCATGTGGTCATTCCACTTAAGATCGGTCTGGATAGTTACTCCTAGATATTTTACGGTAGGTACTGTTTTCAGCAATTTATCACCAATAATATAATTGCACGGTAGTGGATGTCCTTTCCTATGAATTCGCATTACGTTATATTTCTTTACGCTCTGAGTCAACTGCCAGACCCTGCACCATTCATCAATTCTGTGGAGGTCATTCCGCGAACCGATACGCCTTCTGGCGTTGCTACTTCCTCATAGACAACCGCATCATATGCGAACAGTCTTAAAGAGCTTCCGTCGCTTTATACTAGATCATTTGTAAATATTGTAAACAGTGACGGCCCCATCACACTTCCTTGTGGTCCTCCGGAAATTACATTTGCATCTGTCGATTTTGTTCCGTTAAGAGCGACAAGCTGAGTTCTGAATCCAGTCGCAAATCTTGTCCGATAGTCGATAAGTCCGTATTTTTTTCACTAGCAGAAGACGAACTGAATCCTACCTACCAATAATGTTTGTGTTTCCTTCAGTTCTTTCTCATATCGGTATATCTCTGACGTCGATCTGTTGTAGAATTTTAGAACATGTTTTTTGCTGGAGTATCATGTCGTTTTTGGAAACCCAGAATCTACTATGTAGGAATCAACATGGATTCCGGAAACAGCGATCGTGTGAGACCCAACTCGCTTTATTTGTTCATGAGATCCAGAAAATATTAGATACAGGCTCCCAGGTAGATGCTTGACTTCCGGAAGGCGTTCGATACAGTTCCGCACTGTCGCCTGATAAACAAAGTAAGAGCCTACGGAATATCAGACCTGCTGTGTGGCTGGATTGAAGAGTTTTTAGCAAACAGAACACAACATGTTGTTATCAATGGAGAGACGTCTACAGACGTTAAAGTAACTTCTGGCGTGCTTCAGGGGAGTGTTATGGGACCATTGCTTTTCACAATATATATAAATGACCTAGTAGATGGTGTCGGAAGTTCCATGCGGCTTTTCGCGGATGATGCTGTAGTATACAGAGAAGTTGCAGCATTAGAAAATTGTAGCGAAATGCAGGAAGATCTGCAGCGGATAGGCACTTGGTGCAGGGATTGGCAACTGACCCTTAACATAGACAAATGTAATGTTTTGCGAATACATAGAAATAAGGATCCTTTATTGTATGATTATATGATAGCGGAACAAAAACTGTTAGCAGTTACTTCTGTAAAATATCTGGGAGTATGCGTGCGGAACGATGTGAAGTGGAATGATCATATAAAATTAATTGTTGGTAAGGCGGGTACCGGGTTGAGATTCCTTGGGAGAGTCCTTAGAAAATGTAGTCCATCAACAAAGGAGGTGGCTTACAAAACACTCGTAGGACCTATACTTGAGTATTGCTCATCAGTGTGGGATCCGTACCAGATCGGGTTGACGGAGAAGATAGAGAAGATCCAAAGAAGAGCGGCGCGTTTCGTCACAGGGTTATTTGTAACCGTGATAGCGTTACGGAGATGTTTAGCAAACTCAAGTGGCAGACTCTGCAAGAGAGGCGCTCTGCATCGCGGTGTAGCTTGCTCGCCAGGTTTCGAGAGGGTACGTTTCTGGATGAGGTATCGAATATATTGCTTCCCCCTACTTATACCTCCCGAGAAGATCACGTATGTAAAATTAGAGAGATTAGAGCGCGCACGGAGGCTTTCAGACAGTCGTTCTTCCCGCGAACCATACGCAACTGGAACAGGAAAGGGAGGTAATGACAGTGGCACGTAAAGTGCCCTCCGCCACACACCGTTGGGTGGCTTGCGGAGTATAAATGTAGATGTAGATGTATTTTCTTTGAAACCTTTTTTTTTCTAAATTTCAGTAGCAATTCTGTCGGAACTTGTTTAGTATTCCCGTGACGGCTTGTGTGCCATGAATGCGTGGTTTAGACTTTGGGCAGGGAAAAGTAAAGACTCAGTAGCCACATTGTAGGAATCAACAACTGTCGTAAGGAATAGTCAGCAGACACGCGCATGAGATTGTCGACACAGTGCAGGCTTGATCTCGTCAGAGAGTTAAACAGGGTCAATAGAATCTCGTGTGTTGGAAATTTCTGACCACCAATGCACGAGATGAAATCGTCCTTGCTCCTGGGCCAAGCTATTTGCTGCCTGGTACGGTTTGTACACCACGTAGTCAACTATAACCTTCAAAGTACCTGTACTTCGTTGCGTCGTGGATTCTGCAGTCTACATTTCTTCTACAGTTCCGTTACCTAATCCAAATCTAAGTTTATCCCTTCCTACAAAATATTATATTTTTCTATGGGTTCACCTGTAGGCCTATGTTAATGAATCTAATGTTTTCTATGGTGAATTGTCAGAATTTCGTATCACTTAGCTGGCATTTTCTTCTATGGTGTCCCAAACACGCTGAAAAACATTGTAATTAGTGAAAACGCGTGTCAACAAGTTTCGCACTTCCTCTATCAAAAAAAGCGAAAACGGTGCGGGTCGCATTGTACACCTACGTCTACATACAGAGGTCGGACAAACATAAGGAGACACAGCGAGATATGCATGCTTGCATACTATGCAGACTCAGTCCATTTGACTGTTCAGAGAAGTCACTAAACTCGCCCAAAGATGTAAACAACCATGCATGAGCAGTGCCTATTAGACGGAATGGGTCCGACAGCCGATCAGTTCCAGTCATTCCCCGAGGAAGGAGGTACACGGCTCGTGTTGTTTGTAGTTCAGCCGTGCCTTGACACTCGATACCGCGGCTCGATCGCGTCCGCATTGTTACTTTGTGCCAGGAAGGGCTCTCAACAAGCGAAGTGTCCAGGCGTCTCGGAATGACCCAGAGCGATGTTGTTCCGACATGGAGGAGATACAGAGAGACACTAACTGTGAAACGTCCCCTTAGAAAAATTAATGAATTACTGTGCTGATAAACCTCTTACATTATTTGATTTTCAAACAGCTGAGCATAACTGAACGTACTCAGACATTTCACTCTTTACCTATTCTGATCAACACTAAACTGACAGCCAATATTTTTAGCGCTACGCAATCTGACTTTGAAAAATCCCTACAAAAGAATGGCCCTGACTAACATTAACCTATACGTTTCACAAATCACTTACCTCACAAAAATCTTCGTTACTCGAACTACTGCAATACAGCGAGCGCCACTACTGCCAGCTAAATAAAAGATTCAAACTACTGAAGGCACTAACTACTGATAGGCATAGTTAGCAAATGAAAGATTTTGATAGGGAACAAACAATGTATTTACCTTAATAGTGTTCAAAAGTCATAATATATATAGCAGTTCATGACATCCAGTCTTAAAAATTTACTGTCTCTGATGGACACACGTCCAGATCATCCGCTCTCAATACTCCGCCATCTCTCTCCCCACATCCACCCCTGCTGGCGGCTCACCTCCAATTGCGCAACGCTACGCGCGGTTAACATCCAACTGCCCAACAGTACAATAGCATATACTCCAACAATGCAAACCAGCCACAGCCTTCACACAGCACAGTCAGTGATTGTCATATAGAGTGCTACGTGGCGTTACCAACATAAAAACCTAAACAGCCTACTTACAACTGTCGAAGACATGCCTCGCTCAGGCCGCCCAAAGACTACTGCTGCAGTGGATGACCGCTATCTACGGATTATGGCTCTGAGGAAACCTGACAGCAACGCCACCATGTTGAATAATGCTTTTCGTGCAGCCACAGGATGTCGTGTTACGACACAAACTGTGCGCAGTAGGCTGCATGATGCGCAACTTAACTCCCGACGTCCATGACGAGGTCCATCTTTGCAACCACGACACCGTGCAGCGCGGTACAGATGGGCCCAGCAACATGCCGAATGGACCGTTCAGGATCGCCATCAAGTTCTCTTCACCGATGAATGTCGCATATGTCTTCAACCAGACAATTGCCGGAGACGTGTTTGGTGGCAACCCGGTCAGGCTGAACGCCATAGGCACACCACCCAGCGAGTGCAGGAAGGTGGAGGAAGGCGCCGTAACGGCTGTGCAATATGTGAATGCCATTCTCCTATTGATAGTGCAACCATATTGGCAGCATATTGGTGAGGCATTCGTCTTCATGGACGACAATTCGCCCCCCCCCCCCCCCCCATCGTGCACATCTTGTGAATGACTTCCTTCAGGATAACGACAGGAAAACTGAGGATGTGCTAGATGACGATAGGTTTGGCTTTAGAAAAGGTAAACGCACGAAAGAGGCAATTCTGATGTTGCCGTTGATAATTGAAGCATGACCAAAGAAAAAACAAGAAAAATTCATATGATTTGTCGACTTGGAGAAAACCTTCGACAGTAGAATGGTGCAAGGCGTTCGAAATTCTTATAAAAATAGGGCTAAGCTATAGGGAGAGACGGGTAAAATACAAGATGTATAAGAGCCGAGAGGGAATAATAAGAGTGGACCACCAAGAACGAAGTGCTCGGATTAAAAATGGTGTAACACAGGAATGTAGTCTTGCCCCCTTACTGCTCAATCTGTACATCGAAGAAGCAATGATGGAAATAAAAGAAAGGTTCAGGAGTGGAATTAAAATTCAAGGTGAAAGGATGTCAATGATACGATTCGCTGACAACATTGCTATCCTGAGTGAAAGTGAAGAAGTGCTACATGATCTGCTTAACGGAGTGAACAATCTAATGAGTACAGTATATGGATTGAGAGTAAATCGAAGAAACACGAAAGTAATGAGAAGTAGCAGATCCGAGAACAGGATTGTTGGTCACGAAGTAGATGAAGTTAAGGAATTCTGCTACCTAGGCAGTAAAATAACCAATGGCGGACGGAGCAACGAGGACGTTAGAAGCAGACTAGCAAAAAGTGGATTCCTGGCCAAGAGAAGTCTATTGGTGTCAAACATTGGCCTCAATTTGAGGAAGAAATTTCCGAGAACATACGTCTGGAGTACAGCATTGTATGGTAGTGAATCATGGACTGTGGGGGAACCGGAACAGAAGAGAATCGAAACACTTGAGATGTGGTGCTACAGACGAATGGTGAAAATTAGGTGGACTGATAAGATAAGGAATCAGGAGGTTCTGCGCAGAATCGGAAAGGAATATGTGGGAAACACTGATAAGGAGAAGAGACAGCCAGCCGTTGTGGCTGAGCGGTTCTAGGCGCTACAGTCCGGAACCACGCCGCTGCTGCTGTCGCAGGTTCGAATCCTGCCTCGGGCATGGATGTGTGTCATGTCCTTAGGTTAGTTAGGTTTAAGTAGTTCTAAGTTCTAGGGGACTGATGACCTCATAAGTTAAGTTCCATAGTGATCAGAGCCATTTGAACCATTTTTGAGAAGGGACAGGATGATAGGACATCTGTTAAGATATGAGGGAATGACTTCCGTGGTAGTAGAGGGAACTGTAAAAGGGCAAAAACTGTGGAGAAAGACAGAGACTGGAATACATCCATCACATAATTGAGGACGTAGGTTGCAAGTGCTACTCTGAGATGAAGAGGTTGGCACAGGAGAGGAATTCGTGGCGGGCCGCATCAAACCAGTCAGAAGTCTGATGATCCAAAAAAAAAAGTCCGTCTACACACGGTTTGGAGTATCTACTGCTTGTATTAGTGCCTGCCAAGCCATGCCTTTGTCAGCAATGTCGCCGAATCTCTCTCCAGTTGAGAACGCTTCGGGCATTACGAGCAACGCCCTCCAGCAAACCCGGGTTTTGACGAACTAAGGCGCCAATTGTACAGAATTTAGCACGATATGCCCGAGGAGCATATCCAACAACTCCATCAGTCAATGACAAGACGAATAATTACTTGCACAAGGACAAGAGATATACCATCATATTATTTGATTTGCTCAATTTGTGAAGCTCTCTCTTGAATAAATCATCCATTTTCCGAAATTGTTATCATTGCAAATGTTTTTTATACCAGTCTTTGATCACAATATCAATTCTTTTGGCGATGACCGGTTTCAGTCCGTGATGACCATCCTCATATCTACAATATACAAATATATGCACCTAGTGAGCAGTGTGTCTTTCAACACAATACATCAATACGTATCACAATATACTGTCATGCAACCTGGGAAATGTACAGATGAAATACAGTAAAACGTACCTTTTCTACACCATGTCCTAAAGTGATAAGGCCATAATGGCATCGTCAAAACATATAAATATAGTCAGCACAGAATCGTCACATAGATCTAAAATAAGGTGTAGAATTGTTATCATTCGTTCGTCTGTATATGTACATCACATCTACCGATTTCCGTCCCATTTGCATAATTTCTTTGCGACGTGTTTTTTTTTCTTTGTCATATACTGAATGTTTTGGTGTGTGGAATGAGAAAAAGTAACCGGCACCCGAAAATGTTATTGTATGCCAAACAAAACCATTGTTTTTACAGTCGTAGGCGCTCAACAAACATTTCATAAAGGATGGTATGTTTCCTAGCACCGCAGCTTCTACCATTAAGCAGGACTAGGCGGCTGCTTAGGACGGCAAAATTTTAGAGGCGGCGAAGTGTGGAAAAAATTAATTGAAAATCACACCGCGAAAAAATTGGGCAAAGTAGCAGAAAAAAAACAGATGAAGAATTATAACACCAAATTTCAAAGGCATACGAGACACTTACGTAACAAGGCTTTACTTACTTTGATGAAAGCGTGTCCAGAGAAAAATGAAATTTTTTCCTCATTCTACAAATATTTCAATTAAAACAAAAAC
Organism: Schistocerca americana; assembly: GCF_021461395.2. NCBI lineage: Eukaryota > Metazoa > Arthropoda > Insecta > Orthoptera > Acrididae > Schistocerca > Schistocerca americana. Next base: position 99,990,403 of record NC_060127.1, on the reverse strand, counting down.
AGAATAACACCACAATCGTCCATGTGCTCTAGTTTGATGCTTCGACATGTCTCCCATCTGTGTGGCATTATTTCTAAATTTAAGAAAAAATTCATTCGCACCAGAAAATAGTTACACACTTTTGTTATTCCATTTTCGTGCAATTAAATAAAATAAGTAACTGAGGCCACATTTGTCTGCACTGGTGTATTCAGTTGAGTTTGAGGCTAAAATGTTCAGCATATTCTACCTATTTATTTTGGGAAATTTCAAACATTGAGTTTTAGGCTAAAATGTTCAGCATATTCTACCTATTTATTTTGGGAAATTTCAAACATTTGTTGTCCTCAATCAGTTTTAAAGAAACTGAGGACAAAGCATGAAAATGAAATCTGGTCACATTAGTTTAATGCAGATTTGCATTGTTGTGGCGTTGGATGATGGTTATGGCTGAGCGGGGAGGGGACGATATCGGGGTAGTAGAAAAGACGGGGTGTAATTTTTCAATTTTTGGCTAGGGTGGCAAAACACCTAGCGATGGTCCTGTTTCCTGGTTAAACTAGCTTCGAAAACATTGGTTCCGGCGCGTTGTGACGACAACGGACGACGAAGTATTGCGTAAGTGGTGCAACGTGTGGAAAGGCCGAATTTCACAGGAGCGATATGAGTGCGCAACTGTGACGACATCTCGCGGAGGCCGTTATCGATGTTCCGCTTCGCATCTTCTTCCGCCGTGGCGCTATGCTGCAGACGACCTTCTCCCTCCGTTTAAGATAATAACTGTGTGATGTCTCAGCGTGACTTAGCGAGTTGCGCTTCACTCGAGCTTCGTCGTGAAGAATCAGAGCGGAAGACGAAATCGTGATAAAGGGACGAGAGTGGGAGTCCAGAGATAAAGCAAGTGGGGATTACGTGCTCTCAGCTCCAGACGAGCGAAGATGTTTTTTCGACCGCCTGTGAAATGCTGTTATTCACAGTATTACGTCGACATTTTACTTTTAGCGGAATCTGCACTGTATGTCATAATACGACCTTCGAATCATCACGTAGCATAAAGTTACATGGCCCATAATCGACTGCGGTTTGCAAACTGCGACTGCTCGTAACTTAAAAGTAAAATTAAGACAGTAATCTGTGACTGTCACTTTTATTGTCTCCTACGACACTTTTCAAGGGCTTACACCCTCATCTACATGTGGATCAGGGGATTACGCCACGTTTTTGTTTGTTGGATGTAGCCAGTTGAACGTCATTTCCCTGTAAATAAGGAGTAATTTGCACGTGCTATCGTATTATGGCACTGGAATTACAAAAAATGTGTGTGAATTCCTAAGGGACCTAACTGCTGAGGTCATCGGTCCTTCGACTTACACACTACTTAAGCTAACTTACGCTAAGGACAACACACACACCCATGCCCAAGGGAGGACTCGAATTTCCGGTGGGAGGGGCCACCCGATTCGTTACATGATGCCTCTAACCACGCGGCCACTCCGCGCGGCACTGGAATTACAAATTTTAAGTAATGTTCCAGCAGAAAGAACTCTAAGGCTCGTTTTAAATATACATTTTCAACTTCACATGGCACACAAACAACAGAGATTTTACAGATGTAGAAATGTAGTAACCTAAAAGTCAAAGTGCGTTTACACCTCAAATTGCTAGTGGAAGACACGGTAGTACATATACAGGATGGAACAGGTATAGCTGCAGATATTTCTACATGCGGTGTCTTAACCCATTTCTGCCTAGCGTAAAATATATGTCACGGAACAGCCTGTCATTGTTTCCTCTCGTTGGCAACAATGCCTGCGTTTGGAGTGGCTATTGGTGTATGGCTTTCAGATAAGGAGGTTTTGTTGTTCATGGTTAGGTAGGTTTCAGCCAGTTGCAAGCATTAAGTGGTCAGTGACTGGTGCTTTTCTGAGTGAGATTATGTCTTGGAATAAGAAGTAAGTATCATTTTTTATCGCAAATCATAATATAATTTGTTTAAATTATGGTTGATTATAATGTTAAAAGTACTGAAATTTATGTTAATGGCTATCTACAGAATGAAATTCTTATTTTTGTGGCTCCAAATACAGTTTTAATTTTGTGTTGCATATATGTCACGCTAGGAAAAACAGTGAAAATAACGATTCGTTCTCTTTAGAGGTCTATCTCTCCATGAGATCCTGACTGTTCGTGAAGGGGAGGAAGAAGATGGAACAGAAATATTTATTGAATCTCCTGAAGCTAACGTGGATTCGGATGAAAATTCTGGGGGGGGGGGGGGGCAACGTCAATAATCTTGGACCAAGGCAACTCCAGGCTGGTGCAGAGGTGGCTTTAGCAAGTAAAAACCGGTTGGGTAATGATCCTGAGATTAATTTCTCTCCTGATTATAATCAGAGATTGGAAAAAAGACAATCTGCATAGTGTCAGTTCTGTATTTCCTGAGAGTGTTTATAGTAAATACAGAAACTTGTCTCCAGTTCAGTGCATCGAATTATTTTGGAACGACGAAGTAATTGAATTTCTTTTCACTGAATCGACGAAGTATGCTTTGTTCAAGAACTGCTCAGATCCAGAAATAACATTGAAGAGATAAAAGGTTTTCTAGGAATTCTAATTCTTTCTGGCTAAAATCCTTTACCTAGAAAAAGATATTACTGGGATTCTGGATTGGACATGACAAATTAAATGGTCCACAGCACGATGAGAAGGGACAGGTTTGAAACAATTATGAGATTCATTCGCTCGTGTGACAACACAAAAATAGATTACAATGATAGAATGTGGAAACTTCGTCCATTAATAAATATGCTAAGAAAAAAGTTTGCTCTCCACTTTCAGCCTGAGCAAGATTTGTCTTACGTATTTTTGCAGACATGGATGTAAACAGTTTCTGAAAGGTAAGCCCATTAGATTTGGGTACAAAAGCATGGTGTCTAAACACAAGCTAGGTTATCTAGTGGACTTTCAAATATACTAAGGAGCTGATCCTCAGAGGAATGAAAAATATGAGAAAGCATTTGGAAAATGTGCTGCTCCTTCGATTCAAATGATTGATTCTCTTCCTGAAAAGAACAAACATCTTCCCTACAGGTTTTATTTTGACAGCCTGTTTACATCACAAACATTGTTGATTTACCTGAAGCAACGAGGTTTTGGTGCAACTGGGACTATTCCTGAAAATCGTCTGCCTAAAGAGTGTCATCTCATACCTTCTAACACTCTGTCCAAAAGGAAATAGGAAATTTTGATTACAAGAGCACCAAGGAAAGTGGAATAATCGTTGCCAGATGGCTAGATTATTCTACAGTAACAACTGCTTCCACAAGCCATGGTATCAGTCCAGTCAGCAGCTGGCCGGATTGGCCGAGCGGTTCTAGGCGCTACAGTCTGGAACTGCGCGACCGCTACGGTCGCAGGTTCGAATCCTGCCTCGAGCATGGATGTGTGTGATGTCCTTAGGTTAGTTAGATTTAAGTAGTTCTAAGTTCTAGGGGACTGATGACGTCAGATGTTAAGTCCCATAGTGCTCAGAGCCATTTGAACCATTTTTTTTCAGTCAGCACCTTTGCCCGATACTCTAGACAAGAGAAGAAAAGAATACTTGTACCTCGACCTAATGTAAATGGAGAATACAACAAAAATATGGGAGGAACTGACCGAATTGATGAAAATGTAGCGTTATATAGAGCGAGTGTCAGAGGAAAGAAATGGTGGTGGCCAATTTTTACATGACTTCTAGATATCTCTATACATAATGGGTGGCTTCTTCATAGAAAGACTGGTATAAATATGCCTCAGCTGCACTTCAGCGCTACATTGTGAAATGTTACCTGACTTCCAATGCTGCAGTACAAAGAGGTCCTGGACGCTCTGCAGGTAATTCAAACCAAGGCAGATTGCTGCATGATATTAGATATGATGAAACAAATCATCTGGTAGCCATGGTTTCACAGAAAAAAAGAAGACGCTTTGCGGCGGAAAACAGCAAAGGAACTTCAACAACAATGTGCTGCAAATGTGATGTTGGTTTGTGCATAGAATGTGTTGTGCCATATTACAGAAAGTGAGTACTGTCGCCTGAACTTGATGTAAATCACATACAGTGTATTATTTTACTTTCTGTCATATATTCTGCCTAAAATGTATGTTCTGCCTAGCGTGACATAATGTTACGCCCTTTTTTGTTTCAATTATTGATTATTTTTTTGTTTTGATTGTTGTATTGCTTTTCTTTGATGACAATACACACATAAATATCTAATTTGCAGAAATCAAAAGAAAAAAATAATTCAGGCAGAAATGGGTTAATATGAACACACGTCAGAGGTTGGTTGCTACTTTCTGCGCCAAACAGTCTTCCTGTAAACACATCGAATCGTTTGATACCAGATTTTTTTTTTCGTCATAGGTGCTACGCTTATTTGATTACGCCTGCAGTATAGAGTACCCATTTTGCGTCCACGCGTCCATACATCAACACGTGACTTGCTGTCCAGGGGAAAACAAGCATCAATCACTTGCTCTTGTCACATGTACTTGGAGGTACTAACCAACCTAAAAACATACTACTCCGAATAGCTATAACTATTAAGTTTTCAAATGAAGTAAATACTAGTGTAGTTTTGTTTAGTACCTTCTACCATCACCAATAAAAATATCTGCCCTTATGCCCGTTACACCCTGTGTTTAGATTTTCCAGCAGCCTACCTGATATTGTTGCCTGACTAGAAACATACATCACGTGCCCACTGAATATACAGGGTGTTTCAAAAAGAATAAACTAATAACAAAGTATTATTTTGTCCAAAATATCGATCGCTGCGCTTCAGCTCGGATACTGGAGAAACGAATACATTGTCTATAATCCGTTCATCATAAGAATAAACCTGATGTAAACATTGCACTATATATTCTTCCGCGTTTGCTGCAACCTCATTGGATTTCCGTTTCACGTGGGAGTACAGCCAACTGTCTCCGGTACTGTCAAGTACCATAACAAGGGTGCATTTTGTGCTGTGCGTTACGCACACATCGACTTAGCGGTAATACGGGACAACAGCTTTACCGGTGCATTTAACTTGGACAGCACTGGTCGGTCAGCTGGTACAGATAGCCTGCAGTGACGTGGCCAGCTGCAGTTGACACGTAAAAAGAGAGGAGTAGAGGGCCAATACAGGTTCGAATGTCATTTAATTCTTAAGCAGAATGAAATAGTACACTGCAAATCTCCCACAATACGCTCCTTAGACCACTAGGCGAAAACTGCAACACATTATTGTTTCTAGTTCACGTATTATTGTAATTAAAAACAAGAATGATGGAAATTCCTGACTTAACCACTGGGTAATTTTTCTGCATAAGCTTTGTATAACGTAAGAGAGTATTGAAGGATTTCGTCGTATAGTTAAATATTGAAGCCACTGAAGGTATTACTGACAGTTAGTCGTCTGCTAATCTGTTAGCCCCTTCCTTATCCGAATCTGAGAAATACATTTCAGTTCTGGAAGTGTCACCTGCTACGTTGATAACGGGCCTATCAACACGGAATCCACGAAGCCAAACAGGTGCAGCATTTTGTCTTCTTCTTTTATGACGAGCCGTTCTATATCCCGCCAGCGTTCGGCAGTAACGTGTGGAAAAGCTGCGTGCGTTAGTTCCAGAACGTCTGGCAGCTAAATAGTCTTGTCACTTCTCGGGACAAATCCCGCAGCTTGACTCCAGATAAGTTCTGTTGTGTTCATATTGCAATCGCACAGTAGCAAATGTAAAAACGCAGCTTTTGTATGATGTGCTCGATGCCGTGAAAATGATTGTTCTTCATGTTTCTACGGTGCTTATCTACCTCTGTGGTATAAAACGATGGACATAGTCCAAATAAAGAGGATTTGGTTTTCCATTTTTACCTTAAAAATTAAATTGTTATGTTCTCTTGATTTAACCCTTTCGTGAGCCGTGGGAAACATGCTTCCCACTACAATGAACTCGCTCCTAGTCCCGTGGGATTCACAGTTCCCACCTAGTAAACAGTATAGGGTACGGCTTCCAATCGGAAGATCGCGCCGTTTTAGCTGTACCTTCGCGCAGAGGAATTGTATGGCTGAGTGTTGCTCCGTTGAGGAGCCTTTCAGTGCTCTTTGCGTGACATTTTGTGATTTTTTCCTCAAAGCTATAGTATAAGGTAAATACTTTTGATTTACCCAAATTTATGAAGGAAAACGTAAAATTGGAATGAGGAGAATTCCAGTTTGAAACAAAAGGAGCCTTTTCTGCAGTAAAATGATGGATAACAGTCCACTCACTTTCCTGTCCTCAATTCATGACCCATGAGAAACAGCAACAGTGAAAAGGAAAAACAAGGATGGTACTAGTACAGAGATTTCTTGTTCTGAAGTTGTGGCAGAATACAACAAAATAATAGGTGGTGTCGATAAGTTTGATCAATTACGAGAGAGGTATGGTATTGGCAGACGTTCTGTAAAATGGTGGCACAGAATATTTTATTTCCTGGTGGATGTTGCTGCAGTGAACAGTTTTATCCTGTGGAAAATAAGTAAAAGAATAAGTGGACAGCATGATCAGCTCACATACAGGATCCATCTAGCCAGCACAGCTGATCGCTGGCTTCTCATCCCAAAAAAGGCGTGGACAAAAACCCGTCTTTCTGGCAAAAAGGGGTAAAGTACCTGAAGATTTTGGTCATGTGGCTGTAGGGGAGCATTGACCCATTTTAGGAGAAACCTACTGGACGTACCGTCATTGTAGTACCAAAGCTGCGGGAAAGAGCACTCGCTGTGTTTGTACATATTGTCAAATACCACTTTGCATAGACCCATGTTTCAGAAAATTTCGTGGCAAGTAATTGTGAACAGTCATTGCAACAAGAGAAGTAAATTTATCAAATAAATATGACATATATTGAAAAAGTTGTTTTTGTCATTTAACTCCAAGGAAGGGCAGTGGGAAGAATACTTCCCACCTTGCTGTGTGACCTCACTTTCACAGTTGGAGCAAATTTGATATTCTGTATGATAAATATAACAGCTTGTTAACTTCCATCTGCTCTCCATTCATTAAAAAAAAACTGCTCAATAATTTTGCCCACGAAAGGGTTAAACAACTCTTACGAACAGTTTTTCATAAGACATCGATAATTAAGAATTTGTATTTGAAATGGAAACAGGAATTTCGCATTCAATATGTAATTAGAAACAAGAAGAAGTGCATTATTCATAAAAAATGATGATGAGTTTTTAATTACGAGATGTAGGTATTTCAAACTGAACGAGAAAAAAAACGTTACTGCTAGGATTTGAACCTGCATTCTATACCGTTTCCGACTGCGCTACACACTCAGCTGCTGTACATTCAACGTTGGGAAAACTTCAAAGCCTATTATCTTCGTAAATTTATGAAAAACATTAAGAACAGCCTACTTCTCGGCACTTTTTAACCGTGTTCCACGCGCGTGTTTCATTACAGAACAAAAAGCAGCCTCAGCCATTTTCATAATGCGCATTAACAGCGCGACAATCAGAGCACAACGCTACGGAAATAAAAACTACGTAGCTAAAGCGTGATGAAGAAAGACGTTGATGGCTGTTAATACATTTGAATATCTTAAAGTTTCATTTAACGTAACTTAGTAATAAGATATCAAATACATAAGTAGGACCTACTTCCAAGAGCGTAACACCAGTGTCCGTGTGCTACGGCTTCTGACCAATCATCGCGGTTGTGTTTGTTTACGTTAGGTTTATTCTTATTATTATCGGATTAGTTTATATTAATAGCCACTAGATGTCAGGTGTCTTCTGTTTTGCTTGGTAACCGTCATATGTTTAAAATGGCTACTCTGCAGCAGAAATCATTTTGTGTTTTGGAGTTTGCGAAGTGCAATTCCGTGATTACAGTGCAAAGACGTTTCAGGCTGCTGCTAGAGGGCTCCGAATTGTAGCGCGTAAAATGGCGCTGTGCAACGTAACAATGTCGGTATGCGAGAAACAGCGTGCTGAAATCGAGTTTTAAATTCGAAGCGTTCGGCTACACATGGAACACCCTCTCGTTCAACATGACAATCCACACCACTAAAGAGCGCTGCGATATTTGCAACAACCACACCTTCGGTTAAATCTCGTCGGTCATCCTCCACACAGTCCCCACTTGGTCCCATCCGATATTCCTCTGTTTCCGGAACTTATAGGACAGCTTCGAGGACTTCACTTCGATAGCTACGAAGCGATGCAAACACAGGCGCGATTGTGGTTCCGTCGACGAAGCCAAACATTCTATAGCGACGACATCAATAAAATGGTCTATTGTTATGAGAAATATGTTTGTCGCCACTGTGATTATGTTGAGGGATAAATACGTAAACATGATGAATAAAAAAGGGGAGGTTGGCGAAAATACGTGTTTAAACACGGAGGTACGCATAAAATATCATCCGAAATTGTGCTAAATGCATTCTCTGATAATTATTTCTCGCAGTTAGTTCATGAGCCCACGCGAATAGAAAACGGTTCTGTCAACACAGCTAACCTCTTACAAACATCCTGGCAGATTAAAACTGTGTGCCGGACCGAGACTCGAAGGATATTGCGGAGACATGGCTTAGCCACAGCCTGGGGGATGTTTCTAGAATGACGGGGCGTGAGTCGTGCTTGGGTAGCTCATTTGGTAGAGCACTTACCCGCGAAAGGCAAAGGTCCCGAGTTCGAGTCTCGGTCCGGCATGCAGTTTTAATCTGCCAGGAAGTTTCATATGAGCGCACACTCCGCTGTAGAGTGAAAATTTCATTCTCTTAGAAACAAATAATCCTGACTTAACAACAAGCATCATAACGGATACTGGGATTAGTGAACACAGGGTTTTGGCAGCGAGATCGAATATTCTAACCCCCAAATCCTCCAAAAACAAACGAAAAATACACCTATTCAGAAAAATAGACAAAAATTCACTTGACACGTTCCCAAGAGACAATCTCACTCCTTCCAAATTAACAATATAGATGTAGACCCTATGTGGCTTGAATTCAAAGAAATAGTATCGGGAGCAATTGAGACATTTGTTGTTGTTGTTGTTGTGGTCTTCAGTCCCGAGACTGGTTTGATGCAACTCTCCATGCTACTCTATTCTGTGCAAGGTTCTTCATCTCTCAGTACCTACTGCAACCTACATCCTTCTGAATCTGCTTAGTGTATTCATTTCTTGGTCTCCCTCAACGATTTTTACGCTCCACGCTGCCCTCCAATGGTGATCCCTTGATGCCTCAGAACATGTCCTACTAACCGATCCCTTCTTGTAGTCAAGTTGTGCTCTTCTCCCCAATCCTATTCAATACCTCCTCATTAGTTATGTGATCTACCCATCTAATCTTCAACATTCTTCTGTAGCACCACATTTCGAAAGCTTCTATTCTCTTCTTGTCCAAACTATTTACCTTCCACGTTTCACTTCCATACATGGCTGCACTCCATACAAATACTTTCAGAAACGACTTCCTGACACTTAAATCTATACTCGATGTTAACAAATTCCTCTTCTTCAGAAACGCTTTCCATGCCATTGCCAGTCTAAATTTTATATCCTCTCTACTTCGACCATCATCAGTTACTTTGCTCCCGAAATAGCAAAACTCCTTTACTACTTTAAGTGTTTCATTTCCTCATCTAATTCCCGCAGCATCACCAGACTTAATTCGACTACATTCCATTATCCTCGTTTTGCTTTTGTTGATGTTCATCTTATATCCTCCTTTCAAGACACTGCCCATTCCGTTCAACTGCTCTTCCAAGTCCTTTGCTGTCTCTGACCGAATTACAATGTCATCGGCGAACCTCAAAGTTTTTATTTCTTCTCCGTGGATTTTAATACCTACTCAGAATTTTTCTTTTGTTTCCTTTACTGCTTGCTCAATATACAGATTGAATAACATCGGGGAGAGGCTACAACCCTGTCTCACTTCCTTCCCAACCACTGCTTCCCTTTCATGCCCCTCGACTCTTATAACTGCCATCTGGTTTCTGTACAAATTGTAAATAGCCTTTCGCTCCCTGTATTTTACCCCTGGCACCTTCAGAATTTGAAAGAGAGTATTCCAGTCGACATTGTCAAAAGCTTTCTCTAAGTCTACAAATGCTAGAAACGTAGGTTTGCCTTTACTTAATCTTTCTTCTAAGGTGACTCGTAAGGTCAGTATTGCCTCACCTGTTCCAATATTTCTATGGAATCCAAACTGATCTCCCCCAAGGTCCGCTTCTACCAGTTTTTCCATTCGCCTGTAAAGAATTTGAGACATTTATACCAAATAAATTAACAAACGACGGAGCTGATCCTCCTTAGCACACAAAACGGCTCAGAACACTGCTGCAGAAACAACGGAAAAAAACATGCCAAATTTAAACAGACGCAAAATCTCCAAGATTGGCGATCTTTTATAGAAGCTCAAAATTTAGTGCGAGATGCTTATAATAGTTTCCACAAAGAAACTTTGTCTCGAAACCTGGCAGAAAATCCAAAGAGATTCTGGTGGTATGTGAAATATCCCAGCGGCAAGACGGAATCGATGCCTTCTCTGCGCGGTAGCAGTGGAAATCCCGTAGACGACAGTGCTGCCAAAGCGGAGTTACTAAACACAGCAAAGAAGACGAAGTAAATATTCCAGAATTCGAATCAAGGACAGCTGCCAACATTATTAACGTTGAAGTAAATATCCTCGGAGTAGTGAAGCAACATAAATCACTTAACAAAAGCAAGTCTTCCAGTCCAGCTGTATGCTAGTTAGGTTCCTTTCAGAGTATGCTCATACAATAGCTCCATACTTAACAGTCAAATACAACAGTTCACTCGACGAAAGATCCGTACCCAAAGACTGGAAAGTTGCACAGGTCACATCAAAATTCAACAAAGGTAATAGTAGTAATCCGCTAAATTACAGGGCCATATCATTAATGTCGATAAGCAGCAGGATTTTTGAACATATATTGTGTTCTAACACTATGGATTACTTTGAAGAGAACGATCTATTGACACGTAGTCACGACGGCTTTAGGAAACATCGTTGTTATGAAACACAAGTAGCTCTTTACTCGGATGAAGTGTGTTATTGACAAGGGAATTCAAATTGATTTTGTATTTCTAGATTTCCAGAAGGCTTTTGACACTGTTGCGTGTTTATGAAATATCGTCTCAGTTACGTGACTGGATTTGTGGTTTCCTGTCAGAGAGGTCACAGTTCGTAGTAATTGATGGGAAGTCATCGAGTAAAACAGAAGTGATTGCTGGTGTCCCTCCAGGTCGTCTTATAGGCCCTTTGTTGTTCCTCATATGTATAGGAGATAATCTGACCAGCCGTCTTCGATTGTTTGCAGATGATGCTGTCGTTTATCGACTAGTGAAGTCATCAGAAGATTAAAGCAAATTGCAAAACGATTTAGAAAATATATCTGAATGGTGCGAAAATTGGCAACTGACCCTAAATAATAAAACGTGTGAGGTCATCTACATGAGTGCTGAATGGAATCCGTTATACTTCGGTTACACGAGAAATCAGTCAAATTGAAAGGCCGTAAATTAAACTACATACTTAAGAATTACAATTCTGAACAACTTAAACTGGAAGGCTAACCAAAGACTGTGTTTTATTGACAGGATACTTAGAAAATGTAACAGAGCTACTAAAGAGACCGCCTACACTACGCTTGTCCGTCCACTTTTAGAATACTGCTGCACGGTGTGGTATCCTTACCAGATGGGGTTGACGGATTACATCGAGAAAATTCAAACATCGGCAGCACGTTTTGTATTGTCACGAAATAGGGGAGAGAGTGTCACTGAAATGATACCGAATTTGGGGTGGACATCATTAAAACAAAACCGTTTTTCGCTGTGGCAGAATCTTCTCGCGAAATTTCGATCACCAATTTTCTCCTCCGAATGCCAAAATATTTTGTTGACGCCGACTTACATAGGGAGAAACGATCATTATAATAACATAAGAGAAATCAGAGCCCGCACGGAGAGAAATAGGAGCTCGTTTTTTCCACTCACTGTACCAGAGTGGAATAATAGAGAATTATTATAAAGGTGGTTCGAGGAATCCTCTGCCAGGCACTTAAATGTGATTTTCAGAGTATCCATGAAGATGTAGATATAGATGTAAAATGCGAATTACGTTTGTTTTCTTTAAAAAGCTGAGAGTTCTCACATTTCAGCACACACTCTTAGGATTGGTCGCACGAGTGTTTTTATGCAATCTGCTTTGTAGACTGATCATATTATCCTATTTTTATATCAGTGAAGTGAAGCCTACCGCATGCCTTACCTAAGACCGGGCCTATGCGATCGTTCCATTTACCCCAAGAGATTGTTACACGCAGGTATTTGTTTGGGCCGAACGATTCGAACTGTGACTCACTTGCATTGTCAGAAGGTACTAAGTTTTTTCGTTTCGGGAATTGCGCAGTTTTATATATCTGAACATTTAAAGCAAGTTGCGAATACTTACACCGCTTGGAAATTTCATCAGTATCTGTCTGTCTGAACATTTGCCCCTTTTTTTCGGAAAGTACTTCATTAAAAATAGCTGCACCGTCTGTGAATCGCCTGAGATTATTATTAATATTGGCTGCTAGGTCGTTAATATAAAACGTGAACACAAATATTCGATTTCGACACACCTATTTGCGAATTCGAAAAACGAGTGAAGTGTTTTGACGATGACAATGGCAATACCCAAAGAGAAGCGGTGGCGTAGCTTCAGTAGCAATCACTGTTTTATTTGGCAAATTCAACGAAGAAAGAAATCAACAGATTTAGGTACGTAGCGGCTAAAAAAAAGCATGTATCCTCGTTGAAGAAGCGAAGTCTTTTTGTATTAAACGAACTTTGATTCGCCTTAATAGGAGAAAATTGTGTGGAATTACATAGCACTTTGTCGAGATTGTTTTATTATTTCGTCATAAACAGGTTTTGGGTTTTATTAGACAGCCGTAAATAGTTTTTCGTATTGAGCGCTTACTACTGTCATTTACAAGTCACGGTGGAGAGTGCACAAACTTAAGAAAACGTGAAAGTATTTAGTGAAGATGTATTTGTTGACCATTTGCGATGATTCGGCTATAAAGAACGTAAATACTTGTCATGCCATCTGCTGCAAAGCGAGACGAAACAGTTCCGCTCTTAATGACGTGTGCTTACCTTCGTTGGGGACCACGGTCGTAATTTACTTTCTGAACGAAATTCCCGTCATTTGACTGTAAATTCTTTATTCTTCTTTTATTTCGCACTATCGCGATTTCGATTTTATAGTCGTTATCAAGCGTAAAAGTGAAAACTGAAACAAAAAATATGTGGCTCATGTAGTGTATGTGGTAACATAAAATCAGTACAAATTTAAGGAGCATGAAATATACGACTTGTCTGAATGGCATGTCGTTGTCGAAACATTACAAGACGTTTGCGGTCATAGACACTTTGAGCCGTAGCATCATAAGACCAGCGTGCGATAAAAAGAAAAAAAAAAGGATGAGATTTAACATTACGCACGGTTTAACTCTTCGTTCTTGTGGTCAAACAGTTTAACATCTATAATGTGGTAAATTTTGTGTAACTTCATACTAAATGCTTGAGTTAGAATTTGGAAAAAAAACATGATGTTGTATTAATTATTTGTGAAAACATTGTCAGTGAACCATGATAGAATACATAAATTGCAAAAAGTTTTCGTTTTCCACAAAACAACATTATTTTCTCGGGATTCTGATAAGTTTTGTAATTTTCAACCACAATGCTCACATTATCAAAAAAAGAGACGTGATAAGCACAATTTTATACTGTTCTAATTGTACTTGTAATGTATTGTTTGCTTACATATAATAGTTAGGCCAAAGATGTTCACTCCCTGTCTTTTTCATTACTGGAATACCTTTCACTTGTTGGAACAATGTCATACAAACAGAAGAATTTAGAACGTGTACCGTAGCGAAGTTTAGTATTTGTATCTTTGGGTCTAGGAAATACGACACACCTGCTTTGTGCTAGTTTTTCTTTTTAGGGGCAGCTTGATTGGTTTTTGTGTTAAATTTCTTTTTCAGTCTTGGCTAAATACTTAAGATTCTTTACACCATGGAAATTTCTTACCTAATAAGTTTTCTGAGATGATAGTGGTTGGAGAGTACTTGCTGAACAATCTGGGTTATGAAGAATCAACTCATAGGCTACATATAACCAGTGCTTTTTTTCTAAAATAAAGTTTGAGGGTACTCCGACATTGGATATAATGCAGCGAAAATTACTTATAACTGAAGCATGGGACACCACCCGTCTGCTTTTAGCCATGACATAATCAACACGTCGTATTACAAAGAAAAAAACAAAAAAAAAGATATCGTTCCAAAGTCCAACACTCTGGATGATCACTTAATTTTCTATCATGCTCTCGTTCGTTCACTGCATTTTCACACATAGGTTCAGTGCTCAGGTTTACAGTTTCACTTTCGTCATCCACTGATGTTGAACTTCCTGGCTTTTCACTCGCACACAAATTACTGACTGTTTTTTAGATGCAGGAGAACAAGTAAAATAGTTTGTTAGTTTTCTGTTTGAAACAGTCAATGACATCGCTTTTCCCACCAAAAATGGCACTGGTATCGTTCGTATTGCAATTACCAACACGAAAAAATGAAGTAAAAAAATTACGTCCGTGAAATAAATCTTTGGCTCTCTTCCAAGTTCTCAACATATTAAAAAAATTACTTTGTCGACGAAAAAGTTTAGGGGTACGAGTCCCCCAGCGTTCCCCCAGAAAAACAGCACTGCATACAACACAACCGGTATTACACTTTCAACTCATCATACCTGTGATAACACAGAAGCTCCACTACTGTCGTGAGGTTTGATAAACCCAAGCGACGAAGAACGTGCCTGTTTTTCTTCACAAAAGAAGCTAAACGCAGAGTAACAACAGTAGTCATCTGCAGCTTGTGAAAGTGAGCTAGAAACGTGTTGATGCACAAATTATTCTCAATTTCATGGCAACGTTGAGTAATTCATTGACTTGTGTGTGTGAAAACCAAGCACACTAATCAAGGGTTAACGCTATGTGCTGTTCCAGTGATGACCAGTACAGTGCCGCGTCGGGCATGAACCATGTCCAAACACAAACTAAAATTAACATTCGACTATGCCGCTACAGAGACTGTTACTCATTGTGTGAGCCACAGCAAGGAAGGGGAACAGGTTGTTTATTTTTAAAAAACGCGCTGATTCAGTGCCAAGAGGCAAAGTCGCTGTGATCTAAACAGGCACTTCCGCTTTTGATAGGACTGCGTCCTCTGTCGCACTACCGCCTACGTTTCACTCTGTGGAAGACGCGCCGGCAATTAGCACTTGTTTAGCACGCCGCTGCTTCGGCGCTCTGCCTCTAACAATCTCTGACGTCGCCCTGGACGGTCAAACCACGGCGCAGTAGCGAGCCAGCGGAACACGCTGACGCATTCCTCTTGCGTCGCGCTGTACCCGCCCTCCCGCCCCCTTCCCGCAATCCGTTCCATCGCTTCCGACCTTCTCTCTCCGTCTCTCTCTCTCCCTCTTCATCCGTCCGTTCCTCTCCCTTCTCCGCAGCAGTTCCCTCCCCTCCCCTCAGCGCCCGTGTAAACGCACACACATACACGTACAGAGGAATTTGTGCTGGTTGCAGTACCTCCCCTCCCTTCCCCCGCTCCGATCTACCGAACGCCCTGCAGCTCTCGGCGCCGGCGCCTGTGACGTCACAGGGCGGCGGGACCCTACGTCACGGCGCTCCAGCCAATCGCAGCGCCAGGCGGAGCTGCCGTTATATAAACGCCATCTGAGCGGTGGGGCGGCTTCATTCCAGGTTGTGATTGCGCGAGGAGAGGACGTTTACCCAGTGGCAACGTTCACGAGAGACTGCAAGCGTGATACCATTCCGAAGCTGACTGTTAGTTTCTTTTTCTGTTTTCCTCCCGCCGGTTCTTCAGTGAGTGTTCATCTCTAGTTACCTCTCGCGGAACTGAGTAGTGATTCGACTGCTGTGAACTGACCTAATTCTGTGGTACTTTGGGAAGATCGTTTTTGCTGCGACCTGAGAGTGATTCGACAGCGGTCAGGAGTGTGTGCATGCGTCGAGCTGTAACGAGTTTAACATTGACATACTTGGTTCTGCCAGCCAGGGCGACGTATTCGGTGCGAACCGTGCAGCACTGAGACGAAAGCAACAACGGAGCTCAAAGTGAGAAGCGACACTTTTTCCGCCGACAGCAGACTTTCTATCGACTCGGACTGCCCGCGTTCGGCCGCGCATCGACTTGCCAGCGCAGCACTCGCCACATCGACCGGCAGCCAAGGCGCTTTATTTATAAACACTCGATCGGCCAGCGCCGCATCAGAAGTGGCTAACCGGCAGCGGCGCCATCTCGAACCCGTAGCAACGTTTCGAGGGAGTGAGTTTGGAGCTCGGCTGTCACCCCTGCGTCCAGGCTGCAGGAGTAGTCACTACCGCACGAGACTGTCGTTACACACCCAGGTGTCTGATTTGTGGAGAGGAGAGTGACTGGTCCAGTTTTGGAAGCAGTTGAAGGTGAGTGTATTGGAGTGTTTGGAAGCTTTTCACGTGGGACTGTCCAGTAGCAGACCGGCGCCATGGCGTTTATGATGCCCGTGGTGAAGAACGACTGGGATATTTACAAGACAGGAAGGTCGAGGCGGAGTTCGGAGTGTTCCAACCCCCAGTCGTGCCCCCGCTCGAGGAAGGTCAGCGAGTGCAGCAAGTCTGAAGGCCCCAGCCTGTCGACGTCCCCAGGGAGCGACTTTGTGGTGGGTGGAGTGGCCTCACCGGGCCACCACAGGGCTTCGGTGCCGGTCGCCATGTCCTCCATGAGCCGGCAGTTCTCCAGCAGGGCGTCATCCAGGGCGTCTCTCCAGTCGCCGTGCAAGTCCGCTTCCTGTTCGCCCCCGAAGGCGGCGAGCCTGCACGCCGGGGGCGGGGGCCATCACGGGGGCGGCGGGCACCACCACCAGTCGTCGGCGCCGGCGGCGTCTAGCTCCGCCTCGCAGAGCTCGCTCAACAAGTTCCACTCGCGGCTGGTGGACAAGCTGAAGCGGTCGGTGCTGCGCAAGGAGAGCACCGTGACGCCGCCCCCGGCGGGAGCGGTCGCCGCCTCCTGAGGCGAGGAGACGGCGGAGGACGCGCTCGCCCTGGCGGCGGCAGTTTCTTCGTCGGCGTCCTCCACGGTCTCGGTCCCGTCCCCCGGGGGTGGCGCCGGCACTGCCCCCGGGGGCGGCGGCGTGCCCATACCGGGGGCGGGTGGGCGCCGCCACGGCCAGCAGCGCGTCGCCAGGTCGTTCCCCGGCACGGGGCCGTCGTGGGGTGGAGGACGCTACTAACTGGCGCCGCTCGCGGAGGAGCCCGGGGGCGGCGGCGACGCTGCCTTCCGCCCCCGCGACCGCCCCCGCAGCCTCCATCGCCGGTGACGATGGCGGCGCGGACGGCGCCAGCCTCTGCAGCGCAGGTTCGCCAGAAACGCAACGCAACCCTCTGGGGGTCAACCGCTGACGCAGCTGTCTCCGAATGCTGCACCGCCACTTGCTCCAGCTTAAGAGGTCTGCATGTCACATCTGCTGTATCGTATTATTCAGTTCCACAACTGCTCCTCAAGCGATTTCAAAAGTACGTTACTGTATCTTAATCTTTAAGCCTTCATAGGCATAGCCTTTGTAGTCCCATTAAAATCCTTCTCAATATACTGCCACATCATGTTACAATACACATGAAATGCTAAAATACTTAAAGGCTGACGTTTCAGCTGTGTTGCAAGTACCTTCCTCAAACATATTCTTTGGGGAAGACCACTGCAACATTATTGAAACGTCAGCTTTTTGGTGTTTAAGCATTTTAACTATTGTATAACATTGTGTAACAGTACACACGGACGGATTTTAATGAGATTCGTAGGCTCTGGTTACGAAAACCAAATTGTCATGCTTATATGGTCACATACTTCTTCAATTTTATATGCTCAAAAGTTTCACTCATAATATCAAGACTTTTCTTATGAGTGATTCCAGTAGTGTAATGAGCAGACTGAAGTATCTTACTTTTATTACAGTCACAGATTCCTTTCTACTCATTCTCAGCTACTTCCAAATTGAACATGGCTGATATTGATGATGAAATAGAGATGCTGTAACAATATATATATATATACGAAAACGAATGCAATTACTCAAAAGTGGTAATACTGTATATGTTGTAAGGATATTGTGACTGTCTTAAAAGGTCATTTTATGAATCTTGATGCATTGGGAAATGATGTGGCCATACAGCTCAGAAGATCTGCTTGTGACTAAAAGATTATCATCTTTTCTAAAAACTTTTGCAGTATGCCTGTTTGGAAATTTCATTTAATTAATTATAAAAAGTTCACAACATCAGCACAGCACTTCCTGCATCTTCCCGAAATTCACAAGCCTGTAAGTGATGTTGACTCTTTCATATTACCCAGTTCATAGGCCTTCACAGATGTGAGCCTACATAAGTCTACAAGGTATTGTGACACTATTATTCCAAATAAAATAATCTGTGCAACTACACAAATGACTTTTTTCAAAACTGAAGAAGTACACATTACTTTTCAGATATATTACAAAACTAGTGTTTTGTTCAATTCCCTGTGTATTCTGGGGGAACAAGTACAAAAATTACAAGGCCTTGTCTTATCAACTTCAGAATTTTTACTATTTTTCCGTTGTTGAAGGGTTTGGCATTATGGAAAAATATACTGAAACAGTACCTACAATGATTTCTCCCTCAGGCACATATCAGTATGACATGAAATTGAGATGTTGTGCTTAAACAGCCTGTTGGTACCTTCTAAAGGTTACATGGTATTATGCTATAAAATTTGTGTATCAGTTTATAGCTGGAGCAGGCACTTTGTTTTAAAACCCTGCTAATTTGGCTACCTTCACCACAAAGATTATGTGATAATGAAACATAATCAGTGATTAATTATAATATCCAACTTAATGTCGCAGCCATAGATGTTGGTATTATGTCATGTAACATGAGTGGTACATGTAGCAAATGTATTGTAACTGAAAACAAAATGTAGAATAAAACCACATTTAATGTCATGGATCATAATTATTGAAGCATTTGTGATACCAGAATCTTTTATGGAAATGATCTATAGACTTTCAGCCATCATCTCTTGCACAACTGAAATTTGAAACATATGTACCAGATAATTATGATTTCTGTCCTGCTTGGGCAACATTCATGTCAGTACTGCTTGCCAATAATAAAGCTAATTGTGTGGAATGTGTCTGTGCTGGTGTAGTGATATTATTAGGTACATTAATGTGCCTCACAAATTTCTTTTGTAATGTGGAGAACAATCAATGACAATAACATTTAATTAGTGAGAGGGTAATGCAAACAACCTTTTACAGCATTTTTTATTAATTTGACTGACTACACTTTGAGAAATAAGTAATTAGCAGTTAATTTGATGGGAATCAGATTCAAGTGACATAGAATATGTGAACATATTTACATTGTAGCAGACAATTGCTTTGGAGTTTGATGACAACACATGGGCAGTTTCAGATAGAACTGTCATTTTTCTTTGTATTCCAAACTTTGTGTCCAAATGGCGGTGCTACATTTTGTGCAGCTAACAGAACTCGCAAATTTTTCATGTACCGTCGGCCGTGCACCAGCCTGAAGAATGCACTGACAAACGTTTGTATATATTTTTAGTGCAGATGTGGAAATTAATGCTTGTTTACATATTTTGTGCAGTGTGTCACATAGTTTTCTCCACAGTGCCATTGTTCCAAATACCTATATAGGAATGCATGTTGCTGTCATTCAGATTTTTTGAAAATACTTTCTCTAAATTACAATAACATGTTTTAAGTGTGCAGCATTTGAATACCTTTGCTCAGTGATTATAGATTCAAATGCCTAAGTACTTCTGTTAACTATCATAAATTTTTAAGTATGTCACAAACCCTACTTTTCCCGTTATTATATTTATTGACTTATGAAGGCAACGAAACCATTTCTGTACTATTTAACTTGGTGCCTAAATATGAAAAACAATGTTATAAGGCAAAAACTGTATGGTCTTGATTGTCTCTGTCGTACAGCACCCTGTATTTCCTTGTGACTGAAATTAAGTACTTACTTTTTTAAATATTTTAATTTAACTTCAACTAGATATTTTGCTTACTGCAGTTAAATTGTAAATTAGAAATACAAAGTTTGTTCTAGGCTCCATCATACTGACAGGTGTATCTCTGCTTCTCCAACAGCTGACAGCTGTTACATATGTCAGTTGTATTCATACACACTGCCATAAAATGTGAATGCTGATCCTTTTTGCAGTGCACAGTATTTTTTAATTATTATTTCAACAAGAGGGTTGACTGTCTTTTGAATGCAAATGTTCAATAAGGACAAATATTTGTTAGCTTTAATTTTTTCATGACTGAGTATATGGATACCAAGCTTTATAGTTATATCTGTAGTTTCTGTCTGTGTCTGAACGAAAGGGGTTCAATTGTGCCTTCAAGTTCATGGCAACTTGTTACTGGTTTCTCTAGTCTGCCTCATGTAGGCTAAAATGTAACTTTTGTGGTTAAGGTTCATGGCCGACGGTCACCTAGCACTAGCTCCCAAGCATAAGCATATAGTTCCTCAAAATGCGATACCCCTTGCTTGACCTCGCCTTATCGTGGACATTAATACGTCCAGTGCCAATGGTTAACTTAGTGTCTGGCAATGCGTCTTTAAGTACTGTAGAGTTTATTAGCAACATAAAGTGTAATGGATGTACTGTATGTTAAAATATTTAGTTTTTTGCTACTAAAGAAAACTTTGTGCTGTACAACACAGCTGCAGTAATATTTTGGAAGCATCTAGCAAGTCAGAAGCAGCCTTGCCAGTCTTTTCTGCCTTAGGCATTAATTTACAAAAATGAAAACTATATTAACTGGAACAAAAGTTGCCTTTAATGAGAACATATAACAATAAGACTTTATGAACTAACAGTCTGATTAGAAAGGGCATCTTGTTGTGAAAGAAGCTTGACGTGGGCTTTCTTGTATGGATGAATGTTTCCTACCATAGGTAACAAATTAATCAATTCAAAGTCATCTGAAGTTACACAGAATTATCTTGCAATTAAATTGACTTTATCTCTGTCAGTAAAACTTGATTTCAGTTTATAAATTGTTATTCCACATACATTGATTATAAAACCTTGACACAGTTGCATCTTCTTGTGTGATATGTTCCTCTTTGTGTCAATGTTACAATTCTGAGTCTACTTTCATTGTAAAAATGTAACACACACTTTACTATTGTATGTATGATTCAAATCAGAAAGCTGTGTTGGAGCTAGACTGCTGGGTGCCAACTTACATAGTATATATTTTTTGTTCTCTCTGTGATGAGCAGTGGATCAGTTGGATTCTACTGTAATACTTTTCTTAGTCCATACTTGGTAGCTTCATAGTTCATAGGCCTATATAGCATTTGCCATTATTGGCAAAATATAACTTAATGTTGATTCTTTTAGAGTATATCCAAATGTATTTGACAAAAAAGACTTGAAAGATGACCTCACGTTGTAATGAGGGGTCAAAACGTATTTATTGGTGAGCTTTTAATAGGGTTTCTCTGTTTTAACTTGAGAGAACTTCAGTTACTTATATCATTTTATTCTGCAGTTATGCATAAATTCACACAGACTGATGCAAGTAGAATGTATGTGTAAAATTTAGATATAATCCAGCTTTCATTATTCATTTGTATTAATCATTGTATGTTGCACCCTCATATCATGCAATTCAAATGATAAAACCAAATAAAAATGATACATTCCAGATAAATATGTAAGTTATTTTTTCTATTGAATGAATTGGAAAAATATGCACATAGTAAAAATTGTTGCCAATTGTGAGATTTAAATTGCTGACAACAAAATCCATAACTGCTCAGTTAGGTCTTAAAATGCATAATTTCAGCTGTAAACATTCAGTAGCTCTGTTCATCATTCATTTTATGTTTGTGTTAGTGATTTGTTGATTATTGACTGTAATGTTTGCAAGAAAGATATGTTGTAGATCTGAGAAATGTGTGAGCCTAATGTTTTTAATGAATGAGTTTTGTATACATTTGTGTAACAGATTGATGTAACCACAAAGAATCCATATCTCTACAATATATGTGTTTAAAATGAAACAGTTTGTAATTTTATTTTCCCTGGATCCAATATCCACCTTCCTCAACATTTTTCAGTTACAACAATGATCCTCTCTCTACTAAGTAATCACTTTCTAGAAGTTTATTTGAAAAAAAGGCAGTTAGTATGATGAATGTGTTGTTTCCAAAGGTTAGAATAAATGTTTTTTATTTAATTACTCATAAGGCAACATTATTTGCATTACACTGGCTGTAGAAGTTTGTATAAATTCAATGAAGTGTCTTCAAAACTTCTGTAGTGACATGTTGGTAGGAAGCATTTCACATGGACCATTCACTAATTTTTTATAAAAAGAAGAAAATTTTATTGCTGATTAGTGTGGAATTATATAAGCGACCACAATAAAAAAAATCAAATGTAGTATATGTACAGGTCAAAACTATTTGTGATTCTGTTTGAGCTGTTTATATGAAAAATACTGAAGGTATTAAATATTTCTGTTATTGTAGAGATGCTGCTACAACAATTGACAAATTTCATTTCAGTTTATATGAGGCTATAATTGTGCACAAAATATATTTTGAAAACAGTCTGAGTGCACTGACAAAGCATAAGTGAAGTGGATGCAGTTAACCAGTCATCCTAAAGCACCATATTTTCTCAGGTTGCCAATAATATCCAAGAATTACTGTTGCGAACTGCACACTTGGAACACCTACACAAAGCCATTTTCTGGGCAAAACACCAACAAAGACAACTAATAGTCAATGACAACAGGAGAATTCCGTAATGAATGGTGGAGGTGTTATAAACAGTGCTTGCCACACTTTAAACTGATATGTTTCTATCTTGTATGCACAGATGGGGTAAGCATTCTTTTTTTATATGAGCCACATCAAGTTTTCGTCATTCAAGGGCAGTAGTAACAGAATGGAGGTTTGTCCACTGCTTCATTATGCTCCTTTCCTTTGATATTTCACTTTATCGCTTAAAAAATTGTATCAAAATTCACAAGAATATTATATTTAATGGCAACTAGTGAGATGTGCGAACCAATTTCTGAAGGCACAAATACGGTC
This sequence comes from Schistocerca americana, assembly GCF_021461395.2. Taxonomy (NCBI): domain Eukaryota; kingdom Metazoa; phylum Arthropoda; class Insecta; order Orthoptera; family Acrididae; genus Schistocerca; species Schistocerca americana. The sequence goes on along the minus strand of NC_060127.1, from coordinate 99,967,113 downwards.
TTTCCATAGTTTCATTACATTCGGTAAGTGTGTAACGGCCGCATTAAATGTGTGAGAGAGAGCCCATAATATCACAGATGTTAAGGTCCAAGGAAACAACTGTAATACTTCGAAAATAATAGAGTAATTGTAGTAGGATAATAGGTGCGAATGGACTAAAGCAAAATTAGAAGGCTCCCCTGTGCTGTTTTCTGTTGGTCGTATAGTGCTGCATTATATTTTTTATCGAGCATCTCGAACAACTTCTCGGAGCTGACATCGTACGTAGAATAAACTATCAAAAGTGTTGCTTGCCGTTAAATTTACATACAAATTGTAGAGCGCACAATACTCCCGTGTTTTTGCACCGTTGTTAGATAATCTGGGTGTTCTAGTTCCATTACTTCTCTACCAGTAGCAATTGGATTTTTTTGCTCTGTCATTGGTGCTTTACGTCAGTTAATGCCCATATTGTGGTTACATTCTTTCGCAGAAACTGTTCGATTATACTGCATATGCATATAGCGTAAGGTCAAAGTTTCTAACCTGACACCCACGAAAGTACAGTGATGCGCAGAAATTTGTGTTTGTGGCAGGAGAATAATAGGACAAAGGAATAACGTGGATGGAAGTGTTCAAAATATAGGAGCACATGATGTTTTTTTTTTCGGAATAATAAAATTCGGTTAAGACGTAAGATACGTTCGTTTTTTACGGTTGTACACAAGTGGAAAAAATGCGTTAGTAACGAAAAATTTGGGTCCCTGCAACATCTCTCTGTAAATCATTGAAAAGCATGTGGCGGAGGGTACCTTCAGCAGTACTGTAAATCAAAATACTCTCTCGAACTACTGGCTTAAGGCTTGTCAAACGAATGATTGCACGCACAATCTCGACAGCAGTAATACATATGCCAGGTAAGAACCAATATAATTGGACTGGATGAACGGTGCATGGTTACTGTTGCTGGCTGCCTATCCAACGGCTCCCAGGGGCAAGAAAAATTTGATTTTCAGTGTGTCGTATAATCATCGAACAAATTTAAAAACTTATAATACTGCCACAGTCTACTCATTAAGAGGTACAATCTTACATTAAAGGTAAGTTACAAACTGTTCGTATGTTTTGAGTCAGCATAATTCACACCTTGAAAATTTCCCAGACTATATTCACCCAGTCATTGAGAATGATGGCTTGCACAATCTCGACAGCAGTAATAGATATGCCAGATAAGAATCAATATAACTGAACTGGATGAATGGTGTATGATTACTGTTGCTGGCTGCCTATCCAACGGCTCCCAGGGGCAAGAAACATTTGATTTTCAGTGTGTCGTATGATTATTGAACGAATTTAAAAACTTAAAATACTGCCATAGTCTACTCATTAAGAGGTACAAATCTTACATTAAAGGTAAGTTACAAATTGTTCGTATGTTTCGAGGCAGCGTAACTCACATCTCGCAAATTTCCTAGACTCTATTCACCCAGTCATTGAGAATACAAGCCCGTAGCATTTTCCAACGAACATTAAACATAATTTGAAACCTTTTAGACACCAACTCTTCCCCCCTCCCCGCGCACACAAAATAATGAAGGGAAAAAGGTTTATAGATTACTATATTTTCGCTGTTTATTCAGTAAAACACAGGCATCAGGCGTTTTAGTTTATTACTTCTTTACTACTGATTCTATTCGCAATACATTTTGCAGGCAGTATCCATATACTCTACTGAGTGTGTGGGCCGGCGGTGCCGTCTTTTACAAGAGAGAATGAAAACTGTTTTTGTGGTCAGCCAGAAAGTGGTGGAGAACATCCTGATCAGAGATTCCAGTCTGCAAGTCCACATTCTTGTCTTGCCAACCGAAAGAAATATTTCTATTGTCTGTTTACGCAGCAGGATCAGGAATTGTGATTATAAACGAAGATTTTGAGTTATAATTGATAGATATATTTGATAAACTTTCACACCCAAAACATAGTAATATTTCTGAAGATAATAATAATAATAACAATAAATAAGGTTTTTTCATCATAAATAGCACTATGAGCATTTCAGAGGCGACCTCTACCGTAAGTTCCCCATAAATGGTCTTCCGCTCTGACTTCTAGAATCGAAGTTAACCGCTAGTCACAAAAGTGCCACACGGTTTTGCTATCATTAAGGGCGGCACACAAACAGTAACTTCCGCGAAATCTGAGCGATTCAGGACGGTGTACAGTCCTAGCGAGTTCAGATTGTACCAAAATATACATTTAGTAGTGATCAGGTTGTGACGTAACCCAAGGCAGCGCGTTAGCCGGCGTTTGACTGACGAGGACCGTATGGTAGCTGCGTGCGAAATGAAGTCTTCACTGCCTCTGCCAGCCGCTGTGACCGAGCGGTTCCAGTTGCCTCTGTTCGGGACCGCGCTGCTGCTGAGGTCGCAGGTTCAAATCCCGCCTCGGATATGGATGCGTGTGATGTCCTTAGGTTGGTTAGGATTAAGTAGTTCTAAGTTCTAGGGGACTGATGACCTCAGATGTTAAGTCCCATAGTGCTCAGAGCCATTTGAACGATTTGAACCGCACTGCCTCTTAGGCTGCATTTACATATGGGCGCAGCGGACGGCTGAAGGAAACATCTGCAGTCATCCACTCTATCCCTAAGTAGCAGCATCTAAATGGCCGCTTTCCCGGACACATATTATTTTATAACACTGTCATGAATAAATTTAGAGCCTTCGTAATTTTTTATGAGAGGAGTGAAGCAGGCTTCAATCACAGAAAAGGTTTTAGCTCGACTGCATTCAAACTTCGCCGTCTAGAATTTTCAGAACGGAACTGACAGTAGAACATGACCTCTGAGCTACAACTTCAAGAGGCCATGTATTGGTTGTTATTTACATCAAAGTTTCGTTATAGCCCTATTATTTAATGGGTTTATTAGGTGCTGTAATCAAAATTTTCTATCACTTATGTAAATGGTACTTAATCTACTACAAATAGGGACGTTTTTGTTCCAAATTTAGTTTTCAGTAAATTACTCGAACGCTATTAGAGGTAGCTCAATGGGAACGCATACATAAAGATTTTATTTCGAATTGAGTCTTCATACAAATTTTGAGCGTTCTAGCTTTATTATTTAGCGCCGCTTATTTTTCTTAAAAGCATGGATTCTGACTAAAAATTTTGTTCCGATCAAGTTCAAACTTGTAACAGTTAATTTTGACATACATTTGCACATTCTGACCGATTTGTTGCGTTATAGCTTCATTATTTAGCGCCACTCACTTTTTCTTACTATGTGATCAAAAGTATCCGGACACCTGGCTGAAAATGACTTACAAGTTAGTGGCGCCCTCCATCGATAATACTGGATGTCCGGATACTTTTGATCAAATGGTATATTTAGGGAAAGATCACTCTTAGATTTGACAATTTTAACATTAAAATACTGAAACATACGTTGACAAAATATGGAAAAGCTATTTTAATTTTTAATTTCATTCTCCAATTATGGTGCAATACTTGTTGCGTAATGGTGACGTGACCCTAGTAGCAGTGAACTGGGGTAACTTCCGGCTCGCCTCTGTATCTCTCAATTGATACATCGCTCGTTTCGCCACAAGCGTACCTGAAAAATTATATCATTTTACGATACGTATTTAGGAAGGTGTGTCATTTTGTTCTTGGGAGTCCAATTCTTTAAAGAAGAAGGCGTGTACTGGTGCTCTACACAAGGTGTTGCAGAAAAGCTTACCTTGCTTTGAGATGTGTTAGTATAGACCATAATCAAGAAAAAAATGTCCAGTAAGTATGTGGTTTGAGATGCATACCTTGAACACCATGAGAACCTGTTTATCAGAATGGTCGTGTTTCGCGGTAGCGAAGATGAGCAAGTGCTCATTTCACATCTCTTAATTTATGCTTGCTAGAGTCTCTGTTCACTGGACATTTTTTCTTGTTGTTGTGCAGACTACCTTCTCTCAAAATACGGAAGGCAAGGAGCATGCAGTAGAAAAGATGTGTCTCGCATTAGCGAAGATGAGCAAGTGCCTAGTAAGGTATGCATTTTAGAGGCCATATTTTGAACTTTTTTTGGTCTGCACTACCAGACCACAAAATATGGAATATTTTTTAAAAAAACCTTTCTACCAGTGGTTCGCAGTCTGGGAGTAATTAACCCCTGTTGGTTGAAATTAAATTTTCTGAGGCGTAAAAACAAATGGTTTCAGTTGTGCTTATTATTAATTTCGCAACAATAAATGAACCCTGCTCTATTATTACTACCATTATTATTAAGAGGGTTTGAATTTTAATAGTGGCATCTGTTTAGTTACAACTCGAACAAAATAGATAGACACGTGTTTCAATGTTTTACTGACCTTCAAAGTAGTCACCAGCATTGTGTATAACCCGTTGCCAGCGATGTGGAAGTCGTAGGATACTCTTAGCAGTGCCAGTTGTGTTGACAGTTCGAGCGGCGCGGTCTATTGCCCGACGAATTCGTAGCAGTTCTAAAGCGAATGCCGTGAAGCGCTTCGTTCAGTTTAGAAATCGTGTTGAGCTTCAGTCAGAGGAGTACACTCGGTGGTATAGCACTCAGCAGCCCCATCAGTCAAACCAATCAGCAACAGCTTGCACTGTACATGTTTGAGGATTGTCCTGCAAAAGGATGGTCAGGTCCTGCAGAAAGTGTCATCATTTCTGTCTCTATGCCAGATGAAAACACGGCGAGAATCACTGTGCAGACTATACCTGGACTCGTCCGTGGACATAACGAGCTGTCCTGTGACCAGGAGTTAGTGGAATGCACCTTGCAGGTCTCCGGGGGGATAAACCATGTCCCTACAGTTGACTATAGACTGTGTGTCTGGAGACAACTGTTCCAGTGGCTGCGGTAAGGTCCCGAGCAAGGCTACCTGCAGTACTCCGTGGCCGTCTGCGGGCGCTGATGGTGAGATATCGGTCTTCTTGTGGTGTTGTACACCGTGGACGTCCCGTACTGTAGCGCCTGGACACGTTTCCTGTCTGCTGGAATCGTTGCCATAATGTTGAGATCACACTTTGTGGCATACGGAGGGCCTGTGATACGACCTGCTGTGTTAGGCCAGCCTCCAGTCGCCCTAGTATTCTACCCCTCATGAAGTCATCAATATGTGTTCTTTGAGCCATTTTCAACACACAGTCACCATTAGCACGTCTGAAAACGTCTGCACACTTACTCGCTGCACCGTACTCTGACATGCACCAACACACATCTGCCTATGTGTACTGCTGCCAGCGCCACCGTGCGACGACCGCAGGTCAAATGCAGCGCATGGCCATACCCCGAGGTGATTTGCACCCACAAACGGCGCACCAGAGCGTTATTTCACAATGTACCAGCATTATCCTTAATTTATGACCATCAGTGTACATGCTGTCGCGCATTGTCATCCATAAAAATGCGCACTTGAAAAGACGCACATGGGGAATTAGTACTGTGTCACAATATCGTGATCGGTTAATGTACCGTATTCAAAGATAAGACCCTTGAAAGATTACGTCTTCCCACACCACAACACCTAGAACAGCAAAACATGCGTGTTAGACAATGTTCTTGGGGCTATTATGTGTTTCTGCCTCTCACCATATGAAGCCACTGTCAGAATCACTATTCGGACCAAATCTGTTCTCACCTGAGAAGAGTGTGCGACCCATTTTCCTACGCTCTTAGCACCATCCCAAATGGAGCCGCCGATGTGTGTGTGTCAACAGAATACGACATACTGGTCGTCGGGCAAAGAGACCACCCATATACAGTCGCCGTGGCACTGTGGAATTGCGTGCCTTGCAGTCCTGTTAAATGTGACTGCAATGGCTCCCACTGCTTGTCGTGGGTCGCCTCTTGCGTGTTGCACAATGTTGTGGTCGTCTGCTGCTGTAGTTCACTGTGACCAATCACCTCCTCTGCTTTGGGCAGCAGTGGCTGTGGTTCTGAACGCTCCCCGTGCAGGCGAAATAATGCTGTGAGCAATACCAACCTCCTGGGCTATACTCGTCACACTTCACCCTTCTTCCAGTTTCCCAATCTTTCCTCCCCACGTGAGGCATGCCGTAATGATGAACACAACCACCGTGCACCGTAGTTACTCGCTGCTTGACACACGCTGCCTTTTTCTTTTCCTTGAACTGCCTCGTATTGCGGTCCAGGATCATTTGGCGCTGTAGTCATTCGGACCTCACGCCATGTGACGTCAAATTTTCTGTGCACGACTGGGAAACCTCAGGCAACATCTTCCCACACTTTCATTCATGTCCACAGAGTAAGTAATGGCCTATGCTACTTTATAAGTCTCGTCCTTAAGTTTTCCAGAGCAATATACTTTATAAGCTCGTTGTTGTTGTTGATGTGGAAAAACTTGGAAATTTGTGGTAAGGTCTTACAGGACCAAACTGCTGAGGTCATCAAATGGTTCAAATGGCTCTGAGCACTATGGGACTTAACTTCTGTGGTCATCAGTCCCCTAGAACTTAGAACTACTTAAACCTAACTAACCTAAGGACATCACAAACATCCATGCCCGAAGCAGGATTCGAACCTGCGACCGTAGCGGTCACGCGGTTCCAGACTGAAGCGCCTTTAACCGCACGGCCACACCGGCCGGCTGAGGTCATCGGTCCCTAGGTTTACACACTACTTAATCTAACTTAAAATAACTTCCGCTACGGACGACACACACACCCATGCCCGAGGGAGCATTCGAACCTCCGAAGGGGGCAGCCGCGCAGACCGTAACAAGATGCCAAAGACCGCTCGGGTAACCCGCGCGGCTGTTGTTGAGGTCTTCCGTCCAGAGACTGGTTTGATGCAGCTCTCCATTCTACTCTACCCTGTTCAATCGTCTTCATCTCCCAGTAACTATTGCAACCTATATCCCTCTGAATCTGCTCACAGTAATCATCTCTTAGTCTCCCTCAACGATTTTTACCCTCCACGCTTCCCTACAACACTAAAATGGTGATCCCTTGATGCCTCAGAATATGTCCTACCAACCGATCCCTTCTTCTAGTCAAGTCGTGCCACAAATTCCTCTTCTCCCCAATTCTATTCAGTAGCTTCTCATTAGTTACCATGATCTAGCTGTCTAATCTTCAGCATTCTTCTATAGCACCACATTCCGAAAGCTTCTATTCTTTTCGTGTCTAACCTATTTATCGTCCATATTTCACTTTCATACATAGTTACACTCCATAACAATATTTTCGGAAAGGATTTGCTAATACTTAAATGAATATTCAATGTCAACAAACCTCTCTTCTTCACAAACACCTTCCTTGCCTTAGCCGGTCTACATTTTATACCCTCTCTGCTTCGACCATCATCAGTTATGTTGCTCCCCAAACAGCAAAACTGATCTACTCCTTTAACTGTCTCATTTCCTAATCTAATTCCTTCAGCATCACCTGATTTAATACTACTACATTCCGTTACCCTAATTTTGCTTTTTTTGCTGTTCATATTAAATCCTCCTTTCAAAACAAAAAATGGTTCAAATGGCTCTGAGCACTATGGGACTCAACTGCTGTGGTCATAAGTCCCCTAGAACTTAGAACTACTTAAACCTAACTAACCTAAGGAAATCACACACAGCCATGCCCGAGGCAGGATTCGAACCTGCGACCGTAGCGGTCGTGCGGTTCCAGACTGTAGCGCCTTTAACCGCTCGGCCACTCCGGCCGGCTTTCAAAACACTGTCCATTCTGTTCACCAGCTCTTCCAGATCCTTTGCTGTCTCTGACAGTATTGCAATGTCGTCGGCAAACCTCGAAGTTTTTATTTCTTCTCCATGGACTTTGATTACTACTCCAAATTTTTCATTTTGTTTCCTTCACTGCTTGCTCAATATACAGACTGAATAACATCGGGGATAGGCTACAACTCTGTCTCACTCCCTTCTCAATCACTGCTTCTCTTTCGTTATAAGCTCACCGTACAAAAGAAATTAGCCACTCCGTTGCGCACGCACAGATCGCGCACAGATGGATCGTTAAGCCTTTAGAGATGGCGCAGAAATCGAGTCATGTGCTCGTCTGGGCATGCACTGACTCTACTGGAGCGTAAGCCAGCAGCGATCAGTGAGACATTTATGTTTCAAGTGAACATCGTTTGTAAACACGGGTAAATATAAGGACGTGGCTGAGTGGCAAAAAGGGGCAAAGGTGTTTGGCCGTGCCCATGGTCATATGGCGTGTGAAGTTTCTGGGTTTAACGTGTCTACAAGCAGTGGTGTAACACATGTGACCACGAAACACAACATCAGAGCCGGTCAGAGTAGCCGAGCGGTTCTAGGCGCTATAGTCTGGAACCGCGCGATCGCTGCAGTCGCAGGTTCGAATCCTGCCTCGGGCATGGATGTGTGTGATGACCTTAGGTTGGTTAGGTTTAAGTAGTTGTAAGTTATAGGGGACTGATGACCTCAGAAGTTAATTCCCATTGTGCTCAGAGCCATTTTTGAACAACATCAGAATCGTGCTCGGAAAAAGATCCTGTCTGAGATGGACGAGAGACTCTTTCGTTGGTTTTTGTACGAAAATCGCTTCCAAAGGAGATAGGAATTGCTGCGAGCAATCAGTGAAGGTCGATCCACACCTGTTATCGAGAGAACATTGCAACGCGAACGGCATGCAATGAACACTTGGAATCAATCAGCTAGCAAGAGGCCAATGGTCACGGGCGTGGGACATAAAGACGACAACAGAAAAGTTCATGGGGCTCGAAGAATATATGACCGGCTTTCTGAACATTCACCCACTCTATTACATCTCGACTGGCCTTTAAAATCATCCGATTTGAGCCCCATAGAGTCTGTAGGACTTGTTAGGACTATGGGTGAAATGCTGATATCACCTCTCCAGCAATTTGTGAAATTGCGCCGTCAAATTCGTATAGGAGTGACTTATTTTGATTCCTTTTTGTTCAGCGAGGTTACCAACTGCTATCTGTGCATCATATGTTTCCGTTTATGCGTGATCCCGGTAGATGGCAGGATATGCTTAAAGAAAGACGTTTACCACAGGGTCAGCCTGTATTAGAGAAATTAAGGGAATTTCTGTTTATTTTTAGTAATTTTGGACAACAATATGATTAAACTATGCTGCAATATGCATATACAGGGTGAGTCACCTAACGTTACCGCTGGATATATTTCGTAAACCACATCAAATACTGACGAACCGATTCCACAGACCGAACGTGAGGAGAGGGGCTAGTGTAATTGTTTAATACAAACCATAAAAAAATGCACGGAAGTATGTTTTTTAACACAAACCTACGTTTTTTAAATGGAACCACGTTAGTTTTGTTAGCACATCTGAACATATAAACAAATACGTAATCAGTGCCGTTTGTTGCATTGTAAAATGTTAATTACATCCGGAGATATTGTAACCTAAAGTTGACGCTTGAAACCTCCGACGTTCAGTTGCGTGTTGTAACAAACACGGGCCACGGTCGGCGAGCAGCACCTGCAGGGACATGTTTACGATGACGACCGTGTTTACGAGTGTGGCTGTAGTGCACTGTTATGGTTTGGTCTAGCTGTCGCAGTGTCCGCATGTAGTGCTTGCTGCTATTGTTATTCTGCATTCGTCTCCGCACGCAGACCAACTGTAGTACACCGTGTTACCAGACATCTGTGATAGTGTAGTGTTGTAGGAACTATGACCATGGTGTATTCGAACTCTGAAAAGGTAGAGATGATACTCATCTATGGCGAGTGTCGACGAAATGCAGGTGAAGCCTGCAGGGTGTATGCAGAACGGTACCCGGACAGAGAGCATCCAACGTGCCGCACATTGCAAAACATCTACCGCCAACTGTATGCAACAGGTATGGTCGTAGCACGCAAACGGGTCCGTAACAGGCCCGTCACAGGAGAAGCGGGTGCAGTTGGTGTGTTAGCTGCTGTTGCCATGAACCCACACATGAGTACACGGGACATTGCGAGAGCCGGTGGACTGAGTCAAAGTAGTGTCATGCGCATACTGCATCGTCACCGCTTTCACCCGTTTCATGTGTCGCTACATCAGCAATTACGTCGTGATGACTTTAATCATCGAGTGCAATTCTGTCAATGGGCATTAACAGAGAATGCGTTGCAGTTCTACCTGTTTACCGATGAAGCGGGTTTCACAAACCACGGGGCAGTGAATCTACGGAGCATGCATTACTGGTCCGTGGACAATCCTCGCTGGCTCAGACAGGTAGAGTGACAGCGACCGTGGACTGTAAATGTATGGTGCGGAATGATTGGCGACCACCTCATTGGTCCTCACTTCATTCCAGGGGCCCAAATGGCTGCAACATACATCGCGTTTCTACAGAGTGATCTGCCAACGTTGCTCGAAAATGTCCCACTGGTAACGCGTCGACGTATGTGGTATCAGCATGATGGTGCACCTGCACATTCCGCAATTAACACTAGGCTGACTCTTGACAGGATGTTCGACGGGTGTTTCATAGGACGTGGAGGACGCATAAATTGGCCAGCCCGTTCTCCTGATCTTACACCTCCGGACTTATTTCTGTGGGGTACGTTAAAGGAGAATGTGTACCGTGATGTGCCTACAACCCCAGAGGATATGAAACAATGTATTGTGGCAGCCTGCGGCGACATTACACCAGATGTACTGCGGCGTGTACATTCATTACGCCAGAGATTGCAATTGTGTGCAGCAAATGATGGCCACCACATCGAGCATCTATTGGCCTGACATGTCGGGACACACTCTATTCCACTCCGTAATTGAAAACGGAAACCACGTGCGTGCGTGTACCTCACCCCTCATGGTAATGTACATGTGCGTCAGTGAAAAAGACCAATAAAAAGGCGTTAGCATGTGGACGTAATGTGCTGTTCCAGTCTCTTCTGTACCTAAGGTCCATCACCGTTCCCTTTGGATCCCTACGTAATTCGGTGCTCTCCGATACACACGATCGAACAGCGGAGGAGTGGTACTCAAGCGTCAACTTTAGGTTAAAATATCTCCGGATGTAATAAACATTTTACAATGCAACAAACGGCACTGATTACGTATTTGTTTATATGTTCAGATGTGCTAACAAAACTAATGGGGTTCCATTTAAAAAAACGTAGGTTTGTGTTAAAAAGCATACTTTCGTGCATTTTTTTATGGTTTGTATTAACCAATTACACTAGCCCCTCTCCTCATGTTCGGTCTGTGGAATCGATTCGTCAGTATTTGATGTGGTTTACGAAATATATCCAGCGGTAATGTTAGGTGACTCACCCTGTATATCCTACGCGATCGATTGATTGTTCATTTCATCACAGCAATGCGGAAAAGATTTGTTTCAATGTTACACTAGGTATGCATTTGGTAACGATCTGTACTTTCACATCCCAGGGGCACTGATTTCATAGTTTCTGAGTGTCTAAGTTTTCAGCGTATTGCATGTGCTTTTGAGTTATTTGTAACATAAATACACTACTGGCCATTAAAATTGCTACACCACGAAGAAATGCCAATGATAAACGGGTATTCATTGGACAAATATATTATACTAGAACTGACATGTGATTACAATTTCACGTAATTTGGGTGCATAGGTCCAGAGAAATCAGTACCCAGAACAACCACCTCTGACCGTAATAACGGCCTTGATACTCCTGGGCATTGAGTCAAACAGAGCTTGGATGGAGTGTACAGGTACAGCTGCCCATGCAGCTTGAACACGATTCCACAGTTCATCAAGAATAGTGACTGGCGTATTGTGACGAGCCAGTTGCTCGGCCACCACTGACCAGACGTTTTCAATTGGTAAGAGATGTTGAGAATGTGCTGGCCAGGGCAGTAGTCGAACATTTTCTGTATCCAGAAAGGCCCGTACAGGACCTGCAACATGCGGTCGTGCATTATCCTGCTGAAATGTAGGGTTTCGGAGGGATCGAATGAAGGGTAGAGCCACGGGTCGTAACACATCTGAAATGTGACGTCCACTGTTCAAAGTGCCGTCAATGCGAACAAGAGGTGACCGAGACGTGTAACCAGTGGCACCCCATACCATCAGGCCGGGTGATACGTCAGTATGGCGATGACGAATAAACGTTCCCAATGTGTGTTCACCGCGATGTCGCCAAACACGGATGCGACGATAATGATGCTGTAAACAGAACCTGGATTCATTCGAAAAAATGACGTTGCCATTCGTGCACCCGGGTTCGTCGTTGAGTACACCATCGCAGGCGCTCCTGTCTGTGATGCAGCGTCAAGGGTAACCGCAGCCATGGTCTCCGAGCTGATAGTCCATGCTGGTGCAATCGTCGTCAAACTGTTGGTGCAGATGGTTGTTGTCTTGCAAACGTCCCCATCTGTTGACTCAGGGATCGAGACGTGGCTGCACGATCCGTTACAGCCATGCGTATAAGATGTCTATCATTTCGACTGCTAGTGATACGAGGCCGTTGGGATCCAGCACGCCGTTCCGTATTACCCTCCTGAACCCACCGATTCCATATTCTGCTAACAGTAATTGGATCTCGACCAACGCGAACAGCAGTGTCGCGATACGATAAACCGCAATCGCGATAGGCTACAATCCGACCTTTATCAAAGTCGGAAACGTAATGGTACGCATTTCTCCTCCTTACACGAGGCACTACAATAACGTTTCACCAGGCAACGCCGGTGAACTGTTTGTATATGAGAAATCGGTTGGAAACCTTCCTCATGTCAGCAAGTTGTAGGTGTCGCCACCGGCGGCAATCTTGTGTGAATGCTCTGAAAAGCTAATCATTTGCATATCACAGTATCTTCTTCCTGTCGGATAAATGTCGCGTCTGTTGCATGTCATCTTCGTGGTGTAGCAATTTTAATGGCCAGAAGTGTATTACGTAGGTATCGGCGGTTTTCATTCTGCTGTGCTTGCTTAACGAGTTTACTATAGCATAGAACGGGTTCGTAAGAGCTCTTGGTACCGATTGCTGCATTCGCCTTAGCCTTTGTTTTGTCACACAACGAACGTGATGCGAAGCTGTTTGGCTGCTCCGACTCACTGTTTCCTGCTAAAGTCAGCTGCCTGGCTCGCCAGAAAAGCCGATGTTGTGTTTTTCCCGAAATGTTTTCATTGCGGCCATCTTATTTCGATGTAATGTGGCGAGATAGCTTCGCTCCGGACTTTGAAAACTTCACCCATTTTACTGCCCTATACAAGGCTGGCATGCAACAAAGTATTAAAAACTCTTTTTCCACGAGAAATTAATGTCACATACTGTGATGTGTTGTCCCTTGGCGATGAAAAACATTGAAGCTCCTAAGCCTTTACATTCATAAGGCCATTTATGACACATCTTTAATGCTCGCAAGCTCATTCATCGAAGGGTTTGTCCCAATGGAATAGAATCACGAAAGTTGGCAAGAAGCAAAGTCTCGCAGTGCAAGGTTGGGCTGGCTGTGTGACCGAGCGGTTCTAGGCGCTTCAGTCAGGAACCGAGCGACCGCTACGTTCGCAGGTTCGAATCCTGCCTCGGGCATGGATGTGTCTGATGTCCTTAGGTTAGGTAGGTTTAAGTAGTTCTAAGTTCTAGGGGACTGATGACCTCAGATGTTAAGTCCCATAGTGCTCAGAGCCATTTGAACCATTTTTTGTAAGTATGGGGAAAAAATCCGAAGCTGTAAACTTGTAATTATATCACATGAAAAACTATTTCAAACAATGGAAAATCCAGGATGTAATATAACAATAAGGATAGTTGCTACTCACCATATAGTGGACATGCTCAGTCGCAGATAGGCATAACAAAAAGACTTCTTCAATAAAATTCTTCAGGGTATCAGACCGCATCGTCATAATTTAAAATGCGCCAACGTTTCGGCCAGCGTTGCAGCTAGCCTTCATCAGGGCCTTACGTTAATTTTATTGAAGAAGACAACGGCCGCGGAAGCCTACGCTTACAACAAAAAGACTGTCACAAAATAAGCTTTCAGCCAACAAGGCCTTTATCAAAAATAGATGACAGACACACACAAACATACACTCATGCAAACTCAACTCACACACTCTGGCAGCTGAAGCCAGATTATGAGCAGTGACAGCAGTGCATGATTGGAGAGGCAACTAGGTGGCATAGGAGGAGGCTAATGCGTGGTGGGGGAGGTTTAGCAGGGTAGCGATGGGGGACAGTGAAACACTGCTGTGGAGAATGAAGGCAAGAGATGGGGAGAGGGTAGGGCAGCCAGGTGCAGTTGGGAGCTTAGGCAGCGTGCAGGAGACAGCAAAAGGGCGGGGGAGGGGGTAGCAGAAAATGAGAGAAGTAAAGAGATGGGATATGCTGGTGGAATAGAGGGCTGTAGTACTGGAATGGGAGCAGAGAAGGGGCTAGATGAAAGATCGAGGCCAGGAGGGTTACAGGTACATATGATATATTGTTGGGAGAGTTCCCACTTGCACAGTTCAGAATTGCTGGGGTTGGTGGGAAGGATGCAGAAGGTGCAGGCCGTGAATCAGTCAGTGAGATGAAGAATGTCATATAGGGTGGCGTGCTCAGCAACAGGGTGGTTCAGTTGTTTCTTGGCCACAATTCGTCAGTGGCCGTTCATGCAGACAGACAGCTTGTTGGTTGTCATGCCCACCTAGAATACATCACAGTGGTTGCAGGTTAGCTTGTAGGTCAGATGACTGGTTTCACCTGTAGGCCTGCTTTTGATGGGATAGGTGATGCTTGTGACTGGACTGGAGCAGGTGGTAGTAGGAGGATTATTCAGATGAACTGAATGGTGAATAAGCTGTTCAGGCTCTGGAGGAATGTGGATACGATGTCCTGACTCTCGATGCAGATCGCAAAGATGTCATCAATGAATCTAAACCAAGTGAGAGGTTTAGGATTCTGGGTGTTTAGGAAGGATTGATCTAGGGGGCGCATGAATAGGTTGACATAGGATGCTCCCTTGCAGGTGTCCATAGGCGTACCTGGATTTGTTTGTAGGTAATGCCTTCAAAGGAGAAGTGATTGTGGATGACGATATGGTTGGTCTTGGCGACTAGGAAGGAGGTTGTTGGTTTGGAGTCCATCAGGCAGTGGGAAAGGTAGTGCTCAATAGCGGTAAGGCCATGGCCATTAGGGATATTAGAGTAAAGGGATGTGGCATCAATAGTGATGAACAGGGTACTGAGTGGTGAAGGGACAGGAACAGTGGAGAGGAAACGTTTGATATCTTTTATATAAGAGGGTAGGTTCGTTGTAAGAGGCTGAAGGTGTTGGTCTGTGAGAGCAGATATTCTCTCAGGGAGGGGGCAGGGGGGCACAGTAACTGGCCACAATGGGCATCCTGGGAGGTGTGATAAAAGTGAGATGGACACAGGGGAGAGGTTCTTGAATGGGCCTAAGGATTTGAGGAGAGACTGGAGAGCATGCTGGATTTCTGGAATGGGGTCACTGTTACAAGGTTTGTAGGTGGATGTATCTGATAGCTGGCGGAGTCCTTCTGCCAGATAATCCTTGCAGTTCAAATCAAAAGTTGTGGGGCCTTTATCTGCAGGTAGGATTATAAGGTCAGGATCAGTTTTTAGGTGGTCGACAGAGGTTCTTACTGTGAATGTAAGTTTACTTTGCATGTTGAGGGATTTCGGGAATGATGGTGAGGCAAGGTTCGAGGTTAAGAAATTCTGGACAATTATGAGGTGGTGATTTGGGGGCAGTGGGTATAGATCACGTTTGGATGGAGAAGTAAACTGAGTCAGGCAGGGTTCAACATTGGTCTTTGGTTGAATCTGATTGGTAGGGTTGGTGGCGAAAAAGTGTTTTCACCGTAGGGTCCAGGAGAAGGAGAGAAAACCTTTAATAAGTCCTGTGTTATTGAATTTGGAAGTGGGGCAAAAGGTGAGGCTTTTGAAGAGGACTTATATTTCTATGGAGCTATTTTTTTATGTTTCTGTAGTCATTTGTTACCCAATGTCAGACTTGAAATTAACACTGTCAGCTGATGTTAGTTTCACATGCAACCTGAAACGCCGTTTGTACTCGTATGTGCAGTAATTGCTCCGGATATCTGATGACGGATAAATTCAGAAACGTATCGTGTGAGCAACAGAGTCATTCCTCGCCTGATGTTCGACTCTTACCACTGCGACCCAGTCAGCTTGCAGCCAGAACTACTGATTCTTATAATAATGGACGCCTGCCTTCTGTACGACTTTCTGTGACATTTATGTTACTGAAATTAAAACACACTTGAAAATCTTGGAATCCCTGAGGCCCAATATCTTACCAGTGTCATTATCGATAACAGGGAAAATGATCGAGATTCTTGATTCCCAGGATGGATGAATTGTCTACGCACATAACTAAGTTTGTGCGGAATCCTCGTTGCGTGAGTCCTACTCGCACCTGGCCAGGCTTTTAAATATAGTATTTTAGTCTTATTTTGTCCCAGAACTATACATTGACTACCAATATAAACTGTTCACTCATAAAATATAAGTTCAGGGCTGAGCTGGTTTAGTAAATTAGAATATCACGGTGTAACGGGAATTTCTGCACAATGGTTCAAATCGTCTCTGACAGGAAACAAAGGGCGTAGGTAGGAAAATTCCATGCATTAACCATTCAGTCATCATCCAGCGGTGGACGAATTGCATAAGCTGCCCCACAAGATTCCGACTTAGGACCGTTACTTTTTCTTGTGTGTCTTAATGACCATTCATCACTAACATTATCAAATCTCAAATCTGTTTTGTTTGCAGGTTATCCAGACATTATAATAAGTAGAAAGAGAAGTATAGGTTTAGAAAGATGGGTTAATGAGATTTTCATGTACAGTAATAAAGGTTTCCCAGTCAATTCTTTGTCACTGAACTTAGAAAAGACACTCCGCATGTAGTTCAATATTCGCAAGAGATTTCATGACTGTATGTGTCTAAGATATGACCACAAGGTAATACCAGACATTGTCAGTGCTAAGTTACTGGCATTATAACTTCATACTAAATTGTTTAGTGCTTTCGGATCTGGAGAGAAGGATGAACAATAGCGTGTTTTGTTAGTCAGCCACAGCGGCACTTTGATATTCAGACACAGTATTTTCTAAACTAATTTTTTACGAATCACACATCTATGGGTGCACTAAGTGCTGCTGTAACCATGTTTATTTCGTATCTGTACTGTGTTTCTGTGTTCCTGTTCATCGCCCTTATTTCGTCTGCTAGAGAGAGAGTATGTGCGTGTGTCTGTAAGTGATGCTTCAGTATAATCTGGTTCCAGGGCATTACTTCTTTGAGTGATAGAGACAATTTAGCCAACTTGTGCGTAGAGCTTAAGCAATGTCATGGTGGGCCAAAGAGACTTTAGGTGACACTAGTTGGCAGCTGTGGTATAGATCTGTACAGGTAGCCGGAACGTGTATTCGCTGCCTATTTCTGCACCTATCTGCGAACGTCTGACTGGCGGCATGGGATGGCTCTGTTGGTCGGATCTTCGAATGGTGAGGGTGTCTATTCTACACTACTGGAAATTAAAATTGCTACATCAAGAAGAAATGCAGATGATAAACGGGTATTCATTGGACAAATATATTATACTAGAACTAACATGTGATTACATTTTCACGCAATTTGGTCGCATATATCTTTAGAAATCACTACACAGAACAACCAACTCTGGTTGTAATAACGGCCTTGATGCGCCTGGGCATTGTGTCAAACAGAGCGTGGATGGCGTGTACAGGTACAGCTGCCCATGCAGCTTGAACACGATTCCACAGTTCATCAAGAGTAGTGACTAGCGTATTGTGACGAGCCAGTTGCTCGGCCACCATTGACCAGACGCTTTCAATTGGTGAGAGATGTGGAGAATGTGCTGGTCAGGGCAGAAGTCGAACATTTTCTGTAACCAGAAAGGCCCGTACAGGACCTGCAACATGCGGTCGTGCATTATCCCGTAGGGTTTCGCAGGGATCGAATGAAGGGTAGAGCCACGGGTCGTAACACATCTGAAATGTAACGTCCACTGTTCAAAGTGCAGTCAATACGAACAAGAGGTGACAGAGACGTGTAAACAACGGCACCCCATACCATCACGCCGGGTGATATGCCAGTATGGCGTTGACGAATAAACGCTTCCAATGTGTGTTCACCGCGATGTCGCCAAACACGGGTGCGACGATCATGGTGATGTAAACAGAACCTGGATTCATCCGAAAAAATGACGTTTTGCCATTCGTGCACCCAGGTTCGACGTCGAGTACACTATCGCAGGCGCTCGTGTCTGTGATGCAGCGTCAAGGGTAACCGCAGCCATGGTCTCCGAGCTGATAGTCCGTGCTGCTGCAAACGTCGTCGAACTGTTCGTGCAGATGGTTGTTGTCTTGCAAACGTCCCCATCTGTTGACTCAGGGATCGAGATGTGGCTGCACGATCCGTTACAGCCATGCGGATAAGATACCTGTCATCTCAACTGCTAGTGATACGAGGCCGTTGGGATCCAGCACAGCGTCCCGTATTACCCTCCTGAACCCACCGGTTCCATATTCTGCTAACAGTCATTGGATCTCGACCAACGCGAGCAGCAATGTCGCGATGCGATAAACCGCAATCGCGATGGACTACAATCCGATCCTTATTAAAATCGGAAACGTGACGGTACGCATTTCATCTCCTTACACGAGGTGTTGTGGCGTAACAAGCTTGCTACGCCACACTGAGAAGGGTGCCGAAAGGCACGCGTACACACACGCCGACTGGCGTCAAGTCTGGAACAGGATACGTTATGACTGCTATAAAAAAAATACGTAGCTTTGGAATATACTTAACTTTTAATCACTCCTTGTGATACATCTCTCTTGACTATACAAATGAGACTCGTAAGATACATGCACTTATTAAAGTCGGAAACGTGATGGTACGCATGTCTCCTCTTTACACGAGGCATCACAACGACGTTTTACCAGGCAACGCCGGTGAACTGCTGTTAGTGTATGAGAAATCGGCTGGAAACTTTCATCATGTCAGCAAGTTGTAGGTGTCGCCACCGGTCCCAACCTTGTATGAATACTCTGAAAAGCTAATCATTCGCATATTACAGCATCTTCTTCCTGTCAGTTAAATTTCGCGTCTGTAGCACGTCATCTTCGTGGTGTAGAAATTTTAATGGCCAGTAGTGTAGTAATCTTTAATAATGTAAGTTAGGTAGTGGGAATGTTGAGTTTGAGAGGGTAACACATTTCTTAGAAATGTAGCCATGGTAAAGGCTGAGAGTATCTGTTTCAGTCAGGGAGTGCGACCTTGCTCATTAATATTTCAGTTATGTAACGCGATTCTTTGTCCTACCGCCGCTTAACTCTGGGAGAGTGCCGCATCGAACATTTCAGCTAATGCTTTTATTGTGTCATGTGTTTTCTGTTCGTTGTGTTAAAATTTATTTTCCGAGTTTCAATTTTAAATGAATTTTGCGAATTTCGGGTTCCTCGTAGCTGGTGAATTGGTAATAGTTACCACATGCGCCTCATGTGGTACATGGAGACGACTTCGGCTCATAAATCTCTTCTTCTCTGTCTGTTACTTTTGTTTATAGCCTTCCTTGTGTGTCTAATTTTACTTAATTGGAATAACTTCCGTGACGTCGGTGTCAGCTGGTGTTGGTTATTTAAACTAGACCACGTGTCTTTCCACCACGTGGAGAGCCTTCAGCTCAACGCTATTATTGTTTCAAGCTTGCTACTCGACTTGCATTTCCAATAGTATGAAAATTTGCTTTCATCCTAAATATTACCGTACTGTTCGTTGTTCTGATATGAGAATTTCTTCGCGTGTGCGGTGTATCAGTAAAGCCAACGTTAGTCTGTCCCATCGCCTTTTTAATCTGGTATATAGATTTGTCCTTATGTTCTTTCTACGTGTGTATTGTTGGGATGATTGTGCTTGTGCGTCTAGTTTTGATGAATCCTTCCTTTTACGTGTTGAGATAGAGTTATTTGGTACGAAGCATTTGTTTAGTGATTATTATAGCTTGAAGTTGTTATCTGATTTTATTAGTGAATAACTGGTAAATGGTATCGATATTCTGTTCCTAACGTTACCTGTGCAATCTGTCCAACATTTTAGTCTGGCTCCCTCAGAGCAATCTGATTTGACTATTCGTTTTTTTTTTAAATTTTATTTGGCGTTAATACGAAAGTATTGATCTGATTTAACCAAATACTAATCAGGGGGACAGTTTGATAATAAATGAAATTACACAATATCAGGATCTTTACTGCTCTCATACAGATACGATTTTCTGTATAAAGAGTGGAGCGGCGAGTGAAAATTTGTAACAAGGCCGGAAATCGAACCCCAGTCTACTGTTTACTAGGCAGGTGCGTTAGCCACTTTTTTTTCCGTTGTTGATCGTTAGGTTTGGTCGTTGCTGACGTCACATGACGTCCGTTAAAGTTCGTTTGTTGATCCTTCCACTGAGTTTTTTATTACAGAGACCAACCAGCTAGCCGGCCGATGTGGCCGAGCTGTTGTAGGCGCTTCAGTCTGGAACCGCGCGACTGCTACGGTCGCAGGTTCGAATCCTGCCTCGGGCATGGATGTGTGTGATGTCCTTAGGTTAGTTCGGTTTAAGCAGTTCTAAGCTCTAGGGAACTGATGACCCCAGATGTTAAGTCCCATAGTGCTCAGAGCCATTTGAACCATTTTTTTAGACCAACCAGCTCTCTGACCGAACACGCTGAGCTACCGTGCCGACACCACTAATCCATCTTGGCACTGCACGGATTACTCTGGGACGCCTTCTTCCCCGATCCAAACTCTCTCTGACGTTCCAGTCTGCGTCCCCCATTTATGGTTGACGCTGGGGTGCTATTCCAGAACATGGAGATCCTCGGCAGTTCTGTTTCGTGTGTAAGGAGGAATTTAAAGTAGACTGGGGCGGCACTGAGAATTTGGATCGACGACGGAGGCGTGCCAGGTCAAACCGAGCAGTTGACTTAATCGTTGTGTCAAGGTGGCTTACTGGCTAATGCACCTGCGCAGTAAGCAGAAGACCCGGGTTAGATACGCCGCCTTGGTACAAATTTTCACTCGCCGCATCAGTCTCCGTACATTAATCATAATTGATTCAATTATTCATCAACTCACAAATTTAACAGACTGAGACTTAGAAATTCTTCCAATCCATATGTGGCATACAGCAAACCAGTGATTAACAGTATTGGTTAAAAACAGTCTTGGTTGCAATTTTAGTTTTTTATTTTTCAACGACGCGTTTCGCCTTATTTAGGCATCTTCAGGTTATCTTTTCTAGATGGACGCGATTGACACCAAGATCTGCATAACGCGTTCCCGTTCACAGGAGCGAGTGAACGGAAACGCGTTATGCAGATCTTGGTGTCACTCGCGTCAATCTAGAAAAGATTACCTGAGGATGCTTCAATAAGGCGAAACGCGTCGTTGAAAAATAAAAAACCAAAATTACAACCAAGACTGTTTTTAACCAATAGACTGAGACTTACCCTATGCAAACGAGCACTAGCTTCACTTTCAATGTGACCATCGTTTAGAATGGATAGTTGAAAACAGATAGGAATCATTGTGCAGTGGCTCTCAGAGATAAACCGAACCCTAGTGGTGGCAAAGTTTCGCTGACAGTATATGGCTGCCAAGGGGGAATATGTAATGGTGTAAGGTTCCTGATAACCTCTCTTTGCGACAATGTGCTGGATTAAATTGCAAACCCTTGCCCAGAGTTCATGAAGTGAGAGCATGTGACAGTATTGACGGTGATCCGTCGACGGATGGGGCAGGAGTAGGCTATGTGTTCCTTCTCTGCATCCATAACAATGCGGTACCATGTATAGATACAAGGAACGGAACTGCAAATTTGTGTAGGACAACAGGGCACTGTTTAAGCTGGTGGAGGCTCTGTAACGGTGTGAGGCGTGTGCAGTCGGAGTGGTATGGGACTCCTGGTACGTTTAGATAAAACACTGACAGGTTTCACGTACGTAAGCATCCACCCTGATTACCTGTATCCATTCATGTCCATTGTGCATTCCGATGGACTTGGGCAATTCCAGCAGGACAACGGGACACCCCACACGTCCAGATTTTCTGCAGAGTGTTTACAGGAACACTCTTCTGAGATTAAATACTTCCGCTGGTCACCAAACACCCCAGACATGAACAGTATTGAGCATATCTGGGATGCCTTACAACGTGCTGTTCAGAAGATACCTCCACCCCCTCTACTGTTACGGATTTATGGACAGCCTCAAACTGGTTTTTCCCTCTACAACTCTCTCTAGTACCATGTTGTCAGTTCCCTGCAGCACCACTTCAGACATTAGCCGAGTCCATGCCACGTCGTGTTGTGGCACTGCTGCGTGCTCGCGGGGGCCGTACACGATATGAGGCAGGTGTACCAGTGTGTTTTGCTCCGTAGAAATGTCTCGTTTTATTTGTATTCGTGTGATTAACTCTTAATCACTTGACAATAACAATCTCTTTTTCTCTTGCGCGCCGAGCTGAGACATTAAGACTGGTGCGATACGAGTTGTAGCGCTCAGTAACTTGTTCCTCTGACATTATGGTCCAAGTCGAGCAGTACCGTTAAGAGCACATGCCGGCATCGTCCCCTTGACCAACTAGGAGCAACAAGGGGGAAGAAAACAGCAAGTCAAATGGAACGGAATTATATCTGATCAGTATATTATGTTTTCCTTGTTTGGAGAGGGGATCACCTCTCTTCAGATGGTTTGAAGCGGGACGCCAAGTTTTCATCTGCCTTGCCACTCTCTTCATCTCGAAGTAGTACTTTCATCCATCGTCTTCAATTATTTGCTACAAATATTTCAATCGTGGCGCCCTCCACAGCTCTCTCTAGTGCCATGGGCGATGCACCCTGACTTCCTACCATGCCGTCCCTTTTTATTGGCTGTATTCTCACGTTTTCCTCGTCATTTCTAAGGTGGACTTCATTTTTCTTTTTTTCAGTCCACTTACTTCTCAACGTCTCGATCGCTTGGCTTCTCTCCCCACATTCCATGATTCACTATCATACAGGGTTGTGCTCCAGACGTATAAGGGGCAGTCAAACGAAAACGATTCAGACGAAAAAAAAAAAATTACTAAATTTGCTATGAGGTAGGGAGCTACTATAGAATGGAAGGATACTGGGCCACAAATTTAATAACGTATTTATGAAAACACAAAAAATGGTTCAAATGGCTCTGAGCACTAAGGGACTCAACTGCTGAGGTCATTAGTCCCCTAGAACTTAGATCTAGTTAAATCTAACTAAACTAAGGACATCACAAACATCCATGCCCGAGGCAGGATTCGAACCTGCGACCGTAGCGATCTTGCGGTTCCAGACTGCAGCGCCTTTAACCGCACGGCCACTTCGGCCGGCTATGAAAACACAAACCAATATATAGAAACACAGAAAATGATGCAATACAATCTGAGCAGCTACCCTTGGAGTTAATTAAATTATTTTCCAACATCACAGCTGTTGGTAGGTACTACATAATTTTCAGAAATGACTGAATTAAATTAAGAAACTTATTTTTTGAGAACAGAGTTACTTTAAAAAGATTTTATAGATACTTAGCGCAGACGTCTAATCAGGTCACAAGTCTATAAAATTGACCTGCATATTCCGCATTACAAGTTTCGAAAACATAATGAAAATAGCTAACAGGTGATTAACATCAGCTGTCTACTACCACGTGACTGTTTCCAAATAATGAGAACGGAGACCACTTGTTCCAAACAAGGGGGATGACCTGAAAATATTAAATTCACCGTATGATGCAACTAGCAATTGCAGAGCAAATCGATTTATCTTTCTTCACTTAAATTTGAATGGCGATCGCCACTAGCGAGATAGACGCTCTCAGTGAAGGCATTTGTTGTACCCAGGACTCTTTCGCTGGACCCACAATGTTACCCAGGACTCTTTCGCTGGACCCACAATATAAACGACAGATACAGCAAGCTATCCTGTAAACTAAGAAACCACTATTGAACAATTTGGATTTATAACACGAGGAGACACTCTCAATACACTTGAAAAAGGCGAACGTTGTTCATGAGGCAACTGATTCCAAAGGAAACAACGAACCTTAATTATAGGTGGGGCCAAACTTAGTCGAGCGCCATTAGCATAGTCGCACACATTCAGACACTGAAGAGCCAAAGAAACTGGTACACCTGCCAAATGTCGTGGAAGACCCCTACGACCACGCAGAAGTACTGAAACACGTGGCGTGGACTCGACGAATGTCTGAAGTAGTGGTAAATGGAAGTGACACCATGAATCCTGTCCATAAATCCGTAATAGTACGAGGGGATGGATAACTCTTCTGAACAGCACGTTCCAAGACATCTCAGATATGTTCAATAATGTTCATATTTGGTGGCCAGCAGAAGTGTTTAAACTCGGAAGAGAGTTCCTGCAGTCACTCTGTAGCAATTCGCGACGTGTGGGGCGTCGCATTGTCCTGCTGGTATTGCCCAAGTCCGTCGGAATGCACAATGAACATGAATGGATGCAGGTGATCAGACAGGATGCTTACGTATGTGTCACGTGTCAGAGCCGTATCTAGCCATATCAGGAGTCCCATATCACTAAAACTTCACACGCCCCACACCATTACAGAGCCTCTACCGGCTTGAACAGTCCCCTGTTGACATGCATGGTTCATGGATTCATGAGGTTGTCGCCATACCCGTACACGTCCATCCGCTAGATAGAATTTGAAACGAGACTCGCAACATGTTTCCAGTGACCAAGAGTCGTGTCGGTGTTGTCGGGTCCAGCCGAGTCGTAATGCTTCGTGTCGTGCAGTCATCAAGGGTACAGGAGTGGGCTTTTGGCTCCGAAAGCCTATATCGATGATGTTTCGTTGAATGGTTCGCACGCTGACACTTGTTGATAGCCCAGCACTTAAATCTGTAGCACTTTCGGAAGGGCTGCACTTCTGTCACACTAAACTATTCTCTTCAGTCGTAGAATCTTTTTCTGCCTCATCGATGTGGGCGATTTGATGTTTTAACGGATTCCTGATATTCACGGTACAAAATGGTTCAAATGGCTCTGAGCACTATGGGACTTATCATCTGAGGTCATCAGTCCCCTAGACTTAGAACTACTTAAACCTAACTAACCTAAGGACATCACACACATGAATGCTCGAGGCAGGATTCGAACCTGCGACCGTAGCAGCAGTGCGGTTCCGGACTGAAGCTCCTAGAACCGCTCGGCCACAGCGGCCGGCTTCACGGTACATTCTGGAAATGGTAGTACGGGAAAATATCCCACTTCATCGCTACCTCGGAGATGCTGTGTCCAGTCGGTGGTGCGCCGACTCTCAAACTCAATTAAATGATGAAAACCTGTCATTGTAGCCACAGTAACCGATCTAACAACTGCTCCGGGCACTTATTGTGTTATATAGGCGTTGCCGACCTCAGCGCCGAATTCTGCCTGTCTACATACCTCTGCTTTTGAATAGGCATGGCAATACCAGTTTCTTTGGCGTCTCAATGTTCATCCTAAGAAGATTCTTACTCAAATTAAGTCCCATGTTTGATACTAGTAGACTTTCTTTAGCTAGGAATTATCTCTTAGAGCTTTATTTTATTTTATGAATTATCTCTTAGAGCGTTATTTTGCTTCCACGGAATTAAAATTCCTTTAGCCGGCCGCTGGTGGCCGAGCGGTTCTGGCGCTACAGTCTGGAACCGCGCGACCGCTACGGTCGCAGGTTCGAATCCTGCCTTGGGCATGGATGTGTGTGTTGTCCTTAGGTTAGTTAGGTTTAAGTAGTTCTAAGTTCTAGGGGACTTATGACCTCAGCAGTTGAGTCCCATAGTGCTCAGAGCCATTTTAAAATTCCTTTGAATACTCTGTGGTCCGAAATTTTGATGTTAAGCTTATTCGCTAATCTCATTTCAGCTACTACTGATTACTTGCAATTATACTGACTCGTGAATGAAGTCAAGCGCTTAGAAGGGAAGGAGGAAACGAAATTAAACTTCACAGGTTGAGAGAGAATGTAATATTGTTTCAGTGATTAAAAAATAAAATTTACTGAGAAAACTTCGGAGTTTGAGCCCACTTATAAGTACGATGCAGCACCCCTCTGCCCTGGATGTACGCAGTGATTCGGTTGTGAAGGGTGTCATAAAGCCGTTTATCCCCACTTGAGCAAGTCCTTCGTATTCTGGATACTGGCGCTGAGACGCAATTGGCGTCCGAACTGCTACCACACATGTATCATTGCAGCCATATCCGAGGTTCTTGCTGTCCACGGGAGTGCAATAAGTTCATAGACACATGTGCCATGTGTGGGCGAGCATTGTTCTGTTGAAAAATGTCGCATGACACACCTGTCATGCGACTCATGAGGATACAGAATGTGCGTGATGCATCACTGTGCCGTTAGAGGTCCCCCAGTCACTATCTGAAGTTATATCCGATGCCTCCCCACACCATGACGGCAGGAGTAACGCCTCTGTGAATCCCCAAAACAGTGAAAGAATCGGATCCATACCTAGGTCGCCGACGATGGCCACCTGGGATAGTGCAGAACTGGGAATCATTGCACCATTCAAAACACAGTCCTTTCTGTTGTTGTGTTAATGGCAGTCTATATGCATGGGACAGTAGCTCCCTAGTCTGACTGCTGGCAGGCTCCGAAGAATGAGGCGGGACGTCACAGAATTGGGTAGGCAGTCCATCATGATGTGCTTGCTGCACAATACGGCTGTCCTCCCTTCTTCTGGTGAAACATGGTCGACTGGAAACTTGGAGTGCTCAAGTTCCCACGCAGTCCAACACCGGGCCACAGTCACAACAGAATACCCCACAAATATTGACACTGCACAGTTCGACCAGCCATCCAAATGGAGGCCCCTTTCAAACTCTGTCAGGTGCTGATAAACCAGTATGCGGCATCTCCCTTGATAGTGATCGCTCAACATATGATGGAATTCTTGACTCTTAGATACCTTGTGAGGCGTTGACTACCTAAACACAAACAACACTAACGCCCTCTGGCAGTCTTTCTACCCAACACAGATAATTGCAACAATCACATTAATGTCAGCACCTGCGCAAACTCAGAAAGACCCTCTTTTGGACTGCTGTGAGACCTGCGGGAAGAGGCTCGGTGACGTTATAGAAGGTACCGACAGCTATGTCGACACCATTGCTGGGGCCAGTTAGGCTAGGTTTCGCGGTTGAGAATCCATGACGCAAATAGCCCGAGGGAGGCGGTCCTATATCCTGAACTGGGTATAAGTCCAGGAGATTTGGTGCCTGGAGAAGTATGGTAAACTCATCCAGATGCTCTTCAACCAAAGCACGTACGCTGTGAGCTGTGAGATACGCCGCATTTTCCTAATGGTAGATGCATTGGGCCGAAGAAAAACAAACTGTGTGGTACCCTAGGATACATGCATACTTGTGTGGATGAGTTGTGCCTTCCACAGTGAGGAGATCACCCAGGGAATAGCACGAAAGCATTCCCCAGACCATAACGCTCTCTGCTCTGGCCTGAAATCTTCTGATTGCTGTATCCTGTTTGCTTTCAGATGTTACACCACATACACGCCAACAGCCTTCTGTCTGACGGAGCCACCTGCAGCAATGTTCGCTGAACGGTCATTGAGCAGACACTGTCGGGTGGCCCCTGTTTCAATGGCACAGTCAGTTTCTCAACAGTGGCACTTCAGTTTGCCAGTACACATCCCCACAGCTGTCGTTCACCCGTGACGGCCATGGCCCATAGTGCACCACAGTTGTCGTGGCGCTTATTTTCGGTAGCGCCATTTTGCCATGCATGGTATACACTGAAACGCCAAACAAGCTGGTATAGGCATGTGTACATAAGCATGCATATTCAAATGCAGAGATATGTAAACAGGCAGAATACGGCGCTGCGGTCAGCAGCACCTGTATAAGACGACAAGTTGGTTGGTTGTATGGGGAAAGAGACCAGACAGCGTGGTCATCGGTCTCATCGGTTTAGGGAAGGAAGTCGGCCGTGCCCTTTCAGAGGAACCATCCCGGCATTTGCCTGGAGTGATTTAGTAAAATCACGGAAAACCTAAATCAGGATGGCCGGACGCGGGATTGAACCGTCGTCCTCCCGAATGCGAGTCCAGTGTCTAACCACTGCGCCACCTCGCTCGGTAAGACGACAAGTGTCTGGCGCTGTTGTTAGATCGGTTACTGCTGCTACAATGGCAGCTTATCGAGATTTAAGTGTTTGAACGTCGTGTTATAGTCGGCGCAGCAGCGATGACACACAGCGTCTCCGAGGTAGCGATGAAGTGGGGATTTTCCAGGACGACCATTACATGAGTGTACCGTGAATATCAGGAATCCGGTAAAACATCAAATATCCTGCTGGGCCATCAACAAGTGTCAGTGTGCGAACCATTGAATTAATCATTAGCGATATAGGCTTTCGGAGCCGAAGGCCCACTCCTTACCCTTGGTAACTGCACGGCAGGAAGTTTCGGCCCCGCCTGGGCCGGTCGACACCGACATTGGAGTCTTGATGATTGGGAACTTTTTGCCTGTTCGGACGAGTCTCGTTTCAAATTGTATGGATGGACGTGTACGGGTATGGACACAACCTCACGAATCCATGGTACCTTCATGTCAGCAGGGGACTGTTCAAGCAGGTGGAGACTCTGTAATTGTGTGGGGCGTGTGAAGTTGGAGTGACATGGAACCCCTGATGCGTCTAGATGAGACTCTGCAGGCGACAGGTACGTGAGAATCCTGGTTCAAATGGCTCTGAGGTCATCAGTCAACTAGAACTTAGAACTACTTAAACCTAACTAACCTAAGGACATCACACACATCCATGCCAGAGGCAGGATTCGAACCTGCGATCGCAGCTGTCGCGCGGTTCCAGACTGTAGCGCCTTGAACCGCTTGGCCACTCCGGCCGGCTGAGAGTCCTGTATGATCACCTACATCCATTCATGTCCATTGTCATTCCGACTGCCTTGGGCAATTCCAGCAGTACAATGCGACACCCTACACGTCAGAATAGCTCCAGGAACACTCTTCTGAGTTTAAAAACCTTCGCTGGCCACCAAACTCCCCAGACATGAACAGTATAGAGCATATCTGGGATGCCTTGGAACGTGCTGTTCAGAATAGATCTCCAGCCCTCGTACTCTTACGGATTTATGGAAAGCTCTGCAGGACTCATGGTGTCAGTTCCCTCCAGCACTACTTGAGACATTAGCCGAGTCCATGCCACGGCCGGTCGCTGTGGTCGAGCGGTTTTAGGCGCTTCAGTTCGGAACCGCGCTGCTGCTATGGTCGGACGTTCGAATCCTTCCTGGGGCATGGATGTGTGTGATGTCCTTAGGTTAGTTATGTTTAATGGTCCTAAGTCTAGGGGACTGATGACCTCAGATGTTAAGTCCCATAGTGCCATTTGAACCATTTTTTCCATGCTACTTCTGCGTGCTGGCGGGGGCGCTACGCGATATTAGGCAGGTGTACCAGTTTCTTTGGCTCTTCAGTGTACTTTCACCACGGCTTCACGCAAACAGTTCAAAGTTATCCGTTTCGGAAATGCGTTCACCCTCGGCCGAAAAGCCAATGTCCCTTTGGACGTCAGATAACTCACTCCGTTTCCGCATTACGGGAACGACTGCACTGTTTCCCGACACGGCTGATACACTATCCACTGCTAGTAGTGCCCGCTGACGTCTGTGAGTCGTTACTTCACGCTGACGACAAACACATGCGGTGGTCACATTAAAGCGACCAGACCGTGTACGTCGGCTGCTGACGCGAGTGAACAAAACCAGAAAGACCCGCGCGCTCTCCCAGGTGCTTCTTGCAGAGATAAAGTTTTCACGGCTGGGTCGTGCGGAAGCACACCGTGCGCTGTATTCGTTCTCCAGCTGAACAAAGCGGACCCGGCCGCGGCCGCCCATTGTTCTCGCTGCGGTAACGAGATTCACGAGGGCGGCTGCGGCGCACGTGGCCAGGAATAGAGGCAGCCTCTGTTCTCTCCTATTCTCTACCAGCGCCGCCCCACAACGTAAATGCAGGCTGTACGAGTAATTGACGTCTAGCTGCCGGCGCTGCTCAGTTAGACGTGCACGGTCACCGCATTCTCAACTGCTCGCTCTCGCGATAAACCAACACCACCTAATGACCCTCCTTCTCGTCAGAGCAGTCCTGAAGTTCGTAAAAGCGACCGAGGTGTCGCAGAGCACTCTGCACTACGGTCGCAGGTTCGAATCCTGCCTCGGGCATGATTGTTCAAATGGTTCAAATGGCTCTGAGCACTGTGGGACTTAACATCTACATCTGCATCTACATGACTACTCTGCAATTCACATTTAAGTGCTTGGCAGAGGGTTCATCGAACCACAATCATACTATCTCTCTACCATTCCACTCCCAAACAGCGCGCGGGAAAAACGAACACCTAAACCTTTCTCTTCGAGCTCTGATTTCTCTTATTTTATTTTGATGATCGTTCCTACCTATGTAGCTTGGACTCAACCAAATATTTTCGCATTCGGAAGAGAAAGTTGGTGACTGAAATTTCGTAAATTTCGCCGCGACGAAAAACGTCTTTGCTTTAATGGCTGGTTCAAATGGCTCTGAGCACTATGGGACTCAACATCTGTGGTCATCAGTCCCCTAGAACTTAGAACTATTTAAACGTAACTAACCTAAGGGCATCACACACATCCATGCCCGAGGCAGGATTCGAACCTGCGACCGTAGCGGTCACGCGGTTCCAGACTGACGCGACTAGAACCGCACGGCCTTGCTTTAATGACATCCATCCCAACTCGCGTGTCATATCTTCCACACTCTCTCCCCTATTACGTGATAATACAAAAGGAGCTGCCCTTGTTTGTACCCTTTCGATGTCCTCCGTCAATCCCACCTGGTAAGGATCCCACACCGCGCAGCAATATTCTAACAGAGGACGAGCGAGTGTAACTGTCTCTTTAGTGGACTTGTTGCATCTTCTAAGTGTCATAAGGTCATCAGTTCCCTACAACTTAGAAATACTTAAACCTAACTATCCTAAGGACATCACACACGTCCATGCCCGAGGCAGGATTCGAAGCTGCCACCGTAGCGGTCGCGCGGTTCCAGACTGAAGCGCCTAGAACCGCTCGGTCACTCTGGCCGGCCGGCATGGATGTGTGTGATGTGTTTAGGTTAGTTAGCTTTACGTAGTTCTAAGTGTAGGGGACTGATGACCTCAGATGTTAAATCCCATAGTGCTTAGAGCCATTTGAACCTTTTTTTTTTTTTGCACTCTGGATTCGCACTCGAGGGGACGGCGTTTCAGACCCGCTCCTGCTCATCCTGATGTAAGTTTGTGATTTCCCTAAATCGCTTCAGGCAAATGCCGGGATGTTTCCTTTGAAATGGCATGGCCGACTTCCTACCCTAATCCAATGGGACCGATGACCTCGCTGTTTGATCCGCTGCCCCAAACCAACTGTAAGTACGCTGTTTAGGTTTTCATGCTGGTAACCCCACGTAGCGCTTTGTATGAAAATCGCTGACTGCGTTGTGTGCAGTCTGTGGCTGGTTGGACTCATTGTTGGAATATTCGCTATTGTAGTGTTGGGCAGTTGGATGTGAACAGCGCGTAGCGTTGCGCAGTTGGAGATGAGCCGCCTGCAGCGCTGGATGTGGGGAGAGAGATGGCAGAATTTTGAGAGCGGACGATCTGGACGTGTGTGCATCAGAGACAGTAAATTTGTAATACTGTATATCATGAACTGATATATATATATATATATATATATATATATATATATATATATATATATATATAATGACTTTTAAACACTATTAAGGTAAATACATTGTTTGTTCTCTATGAAAATCTTTCATTTGCTAACTATGCCTATCAGTAGTTAGTGCCTTCTGTAGTTTGAATCTTTTACCTAGCTGGCAGTAGTGGCGCTCGCTGTATTGCAGTAGTTCGAGTAACGAAGATTTTTCTGAGGTAAATGAGTCATGAAGGGTATAGGTTATTGTTAGTCAGGGCTATTCTTTTGTAGCGATTATTAAAAGTCAGATTGCGTTGCGCTAAAATATTGTGTGTCAGTTTAGTGTGGATCAGAATAAGTAAAGAGAGAAATGTCTGAGTATGTTCAGTTCTGCTCTGATAATACTCAGTAAATGTCTGAAGATGGCCTTGTAAGCCGAAAACCGGTTAACAATAAAAGTAATATTGTAGAACAAAAGCAAACTGGTGCTTTTCATTTAGTATTGAGATTTTTTTATATATGTCATTCATTTCTAAATTTTATTGATTACTTACAGAGTAACGAATTTTATTATGTACAACATTTAATAGGTAGTGAGTTTCAACGAGGTAGATACAAATATGTTTTGAGATAGCAAATCACCTTGTTGCATTACGCATGTGTTTTATCTTTGTAAGAAAAAAAAACTTCCGTGTTGCTCGTGTGCGCGATCACGTAGCGGTCGAGTGTGGATGTGCTGTAACTTTCATGAATGGGCATAGAATTGTTAATTTACAACCCGCAGTTGATTTAAAAATTGTTCTAGCGAACCACAGCCCGACGTTGGTGCAAACAAATCGCTCGCGATTTCTCAAATATCGGCGCGGAGTTCAAGATACGCGGCTGGATATCGGGCGTTATCGTTGCGTGTGTTACTCAGTAACATTAACCGCCATTTACGGACACTAGCTGATAATAACTATCAAAGACTTATATGAGCGGCATAGTAATCGTCTTGAAGCTTAAAGCAAGCGAGAAGCGATGTACTATCGGGATACGACAAATATTAATCACTGCATAGTCAGCTTGTTGATGCGTTGCTTAGCAACTCATAAACGGACAGTGATAGAATTGTTGAAGCGATCTTTTAATTATTAACGACCACTACACACACATCAGAAAATAATTACACCAACTGTGAGTGATTTCTGGATTGGATGAGTTTTTTTTAATTTTCAGCTACACTACTGGCTATTAAAACTGCCACACCACGAAGATGAATTGCTACAGACGCGAAATTTAACCGACAGGAAGTAGATGCTGTGATATGCAAATGATTAGCTTTTCAGAGTATTCACACAAGGTTGGCGTCGGTGGCGTCACCTACAACGTGCTGACATGAGGAAAGTTGCCAACCGATTTCTCATACACAAACAGCATTTGACCGGCGTTGTCTGGTGAAACGTTGTTGTGATGGCTCGTGTAAGGAGGAGAAATGCGTACCATCACGGTTCCGACTTTGATAAAGGTCGGATTGTAGCCTATCGCGATTGCGGTTTATCATATCGCGACGTTGCTGCTCGCGTTGGTCGAGATTCAATGACTGTTAGCAGAATATGGAATCGGTGGGTTCAGGAAGGTAATACGGAACACCGTGCTGGATCTCGACGGCCTCGTATCACTAGCAGTCGAGATGACAGGCATCTAATCCGCACGGCTGTAACGTATCGTGCAGCCACGTCTCGATCCCTGAGTCAACAGATGGAGACGTTTGCAAGACAACAACCATCTGCACGAACAGTTCGACGAAGTTTGCAGCAGCATGGACTATCAGCTCGGAGACCATGGCTGCGAATACCCTTGCAGCTGCATCACAGACAGGAGCGCCTGCGATGGTGTACCTGGGTGCACGAATGGCAAAATGTCATTTTTTCGGATGAATCCAGGTTCTGTTTACAGCATCATGATGGTCGCATCCGTGTTTGGCGACATCGCGGTGAACGCACATTGGAAGCGTGTATTCGTCATCGCCATACTGGCGTATCACCCGGCGTGATGGTATGGGCTGCCATTGGTTACACGTCTCGGTCACCTCTTGTTCGCATTGACAGCAATTTGAACAGTGGACGTTACATTTCCGATGTGTTACGACCCGTGGCTCTACCCGTGATTCAACCCCTGCGAAACCCTACATTTCAGCAGGATAATGCACGACCGCATGTTGCAGGTCCTGTACGGGCCTTTTTGGATACAGAAAATGTTCGGCTGCTGCCCTGACCAGCACTTCTCCAATCTCTCACCAATTGAAAAGTCTGGTCAATGGTGACCGAGCAACTGTCTCATCACAATACGCCAGTCACTACTCTTGATGAACTGTGGTATCGTGTTGAAGCTGCATGGGCAGCTGCAACTGTACACGCCATTCAAGCTCTGTTTGACTCAATGCCCAGGCGTATCAAGGCCGTTATTACGGCCAGAGGTGGTTGTCCTGGGTACTGATTTCTCAGGATCTATGCACCCAAATTGCGTGAAAATGTAATCAGATGTCAGTTCTAGTATAATATACTTGTCCAATGACTACCCGTTTATCATCTGCATTTCTTCTTGGTGTAGCAATTTTAATGGCCAGTAGTTTAAGTGAGTTTCAACATAGTGTTATAGTTGGCGCACAAGCGATGGGACTCAGCATCTCCGAAGTGGGAAGTTTCCAGTACGACCATTTCACGATTGTCGCGTGAATATCAGGAATCCGGTAAAACATCAAGTCTCCGACATCGCTGTGGCCGGAAAAAAATCCTGCAAGAACGGGACCAACGACGACTTAAGAGAATCGTTTAACGTGGCAGAAATGCAAACCTTCCGCAAATTGCTGCAGACTTCATTGTTGAACTATCAACAAGTGTCAGCGAGCGAAACATTCTACGAAACATCATCTATGTGCGCTTTCGGAGTCGAAAGTCCACTCGTGTAACTTTGATGACTGCATGAAACAAAGCTTTTCGCATCTCCTCGACTGTTGTTGACTGGAAACATGTTGCCTGGTCGGACGAGTCTCGTTTAGGAGCGGATGGACGTGTACGGGCATGGAGACAACATCTCGAGTCCATGGAACCTTCATGTCAGCGGGGGACTGTTCGAGCAGGTGGAGACTCTGTAGTTGTGTGGGGCGTGTGGAGTTGGAGTGACATGGAACCCCTGATGCGTCTAGATGAGACTCTGACAGGTGACGCATACTTAAGCATTCTGTCTGATCACCTGCATCCATTCATGTCCATTGTGCTTTCCGACGAACTTGGTCAATTCCAGCAGGACTATGCAACACCCCACACGTCCAGAATAAGTACAGAGTGGCTCCAGAAACACTCTTCTGAGTTTAAACACTTCCGCTAGCCACCATACTCCGCAGACATGAACATTATTGAGCATATCTGGGATGCCTTGCAACGTGCTATTCAGAAGAGATCTCCACTCCCTCGTACTCTTACGGATTTATGGACAGCCTTGCAGGATACATGGTGTCGGTTCTCTCCAGCACTCCTTCATAGTCAAGTCCATGCTACCTCGCGTTGCGGCGCTTTTGCGTGCTCGCGGGTGCCCTACGCAATATTGGACAGATGTACAAGTTTTTTTTTGGTACTTCAGTGTAGGTCATCTGTGGTATAAACTGATGGAAAAAATGCAACGGGCTCAAGGCCTGTGTTCAGTGGTACTAGTGTATAACATCTGGGTACTTAAGGATTGTAATGTCTGTCATTCATTTGTAACGGTCACCGGTGATCAGATGGCGGTGAGGAGGCGGGTCTGTGTGACCTCAGTCTTGTCTCTGCAGGCAGTAGCTGTTGCTGAGTTTAGGCGAACAGAGGTTGGAATATTCATTAGATGGTGCAACTGTGTCTCTTCAACGAGTAAGTAGGGGAAGGCGGGGCAAGACGGGGAGGTGGGGTAAGACGGGGAAGGGCTATAAGCTACAGTTAGAGTGCTGCCATTTGTGGATAGCTACGTCAACATCATCAATACACAGGTCTCAGTGTGTTGACATTGCTGAACTTTAGTTTCGCGGCGGTTTCTGTGAGCTTTGCAAGGTACGTACAATTGTTATTCTGCTTTTCAATGTTTTACACCTTTCCAGGTCCTAAAACATGTGTTTCGTGAACATTTGTCCAGACTGTATTTATGGCACTGAATAGTACGTCTTATTAACAGTAAACTGCTGTGTCAGTAGTCAATGTTCATTAAATAGTGTTCATATAGGCGTAACATAACCTGACAGCATGGTAGGGGGCAAGACGGGGTGGGGCAAGATGGGGAGCTTCCCCGTCTTGCCCCTACTATTTGTCCAACCATTACGTTCTTATCGTCTCATGTGTTTACCTCGCTCCGGGTTTTGAACACGTACATTATACGTTGAAGTTTATTCGGCAAAGCCTTCATTCATTCAGCTACAATGTCCACAGCAGTGAACGGGTTTCGGAAAACAGGCATTTGGCCTGTAAACAGAAATGTGTTTCAGGAAAGTGATTACCTTCACTGTTCAACTACAGACATTCATCAAGCTCACACATCTGAAGTTACCGAAAGGGAAGACCAAATACCAGAGATGTCAAGACGTAAAACACCTGAACAATTAACAACTGACGATCAAGCCTCTGTTTCGTCTAACTTTCAGCTTACCAGCCCTGAAATGGTGTTAGCTATTCCAAAGGTGGTTAAAAAACCAAAAGGAAACCATCTAACAGGCGTGGAAACCCGTTGTTTTAACCAAATCTTCTTATAGGAGTGAACTATCTGAAGAAATTAAACGAATAGGAGTCCCCAAACGTGCTGCATGTAAACGAAAACTCTTCTCAAAGACGTTTAATAAACCTGGGATACCACCAAAAGGACATAATGACAACGAAAAAGTGACGAACGATACTGACGTCTTAACCACCCCTTCATGCTCAAGGGATAACAAGCTGAGGTCGAATGACAACGAGGAAGAGAGTGAAGAATGTTTGTAATGCTATGACTTCTCTGAAGGAGGCTGGATACGGTGTATTAGCTGCGGACGCTGGGCCCACGACACTTGTGCAGGGATAGAAAGAGATGATGACGAGGCTGTCCACACTTGTGTACTATGTGGGAGTAAGAGGCCTAAATAAAACGTAATACCTGATTCTACAATTCGCAGAACCATGTTTGGAAACCTTATAGTCACATGATATCGTTATTCCAGTCCTTATTTAAGCTTTAGAGATGAATTCATGCTAGTTCCCCATCTTACCCCGCATATGGGGCAAGATGGGGAATTGGTAGTTTATATTTCTAACTAAATGTAACAAGTTTGCAGGTTTCTTTGCATGCTATTGTAATTCAATGGTTAAGTAAACAAATGATAATCAAACCTACTTGAATTTGTTTATTTTTGACCCTTTTGTAAGGGTATAAAGTTAGCTTCCCCAGCTTGCCCCGCCTTCCCCCTACTTTTATTGAGCAATTTCAGCCATCTGAACTGGGCTGTATTGTGAGCCTGCGGAAGCTGGGTAGACGTATCGATGGATTGCTGCACAAGTTAAGCATAATGCATTGCTGGAGTGAGTTTTGTGGTAGCATCACAGACAGCATCTGATGCTTCGATGGTGTGGAGACGCATTTTTTTCCATCACAAATGCCAGCTGGTCACGTTCACGGGTGTACTAATCGATCTGGTCGTGATTTAAAGTTTACAGAAATCACGTTTCATTCTTAAGCGGAGCCATTCGAGAAATATTTTATTTTATACACATGAATTATGGTTGCGCTTTACTTTTATTCTTTCCTGTGTTTTTCATTGCCTTTCAAACCGCAAACGCTCCAACATCTCCGTCACACTCCATCAACGGTCTCGTCCCTACACAACACACAGCTGCGTGATCGCGCTGATTGTTGTTGCAGCTTGTCAAGTCTTAAATTCCTCCCGCTGATAATCGTTCATTGTTCACTTACCCTCCCTCTTTAAATAAAAAAGTTTATGGCTAGAGCAGCTGGTGACAGTGGTCATGTGTATGTGACTTTTGTATGTGTAATTACATGAATACGTGGTGCTACAATAAAGTAATGAGACTGATTTTCTTTGCAAGATGTGGCAACTCTGCAGGCTTGCGTAGGCACAATATCTTTGACCTTGGTCCATAAGCTGCTTCTAGTACAAGCAGCACATCGGTGCAACTGCTCAATCGTGAGTTGTGCTTGTAATAAGTTAACACTTGTTTGTGTCTCTCGTCACGGAAATGGAACTGCATAATATTGCGCAACGGTATGCCATTTCTCTTTGTGTGAAATTGGGTGAAAACACGACGACAACTTACGGTAAGCTTCAGGAGGCTTTTGGAGAGGAGGTTATGACAAGAGCTCAAGATTTTCGTTGGCATAAAATGTTTAGTGAAGGCAGAACGAATGTTGAAGATGAAGACTGCAGTGGATGACCATCAACCTCACGGATGGATGTCAACTTGGCCAGGGTGCATGAACTCGTACGATCTGATCGAAGATTATCGATGAAAATGATGCAGAAGGACTGAACGTCAATCGAGAAACGGTTCGTCTAATAATAGCTGAAGATATTGGTATGAGAAAGATTTGTGCAAAAATGGTCCCCAAAAATCTCACGCCACAACAGCGAGAAACACGGAAAAATGTGGCAGACGATCTGTTAGAGCAAACGGAAATCAATCCGGAATTGTTGAGCCGTGTTATCACTGGTGATAAAAGTTGTTTCTTTTTCAGTACGATCGAGAGACAAAACGCCAAAGTTCGCAACAGTACTCAAAGGGATCACCCAGACCAAAAAAAGCTCGCATGTCAAAGTCAACAGTGAAATGTATGCTTGTGTGCTTCTTTGATTCCAAGGGAATTGTTCATTAAGAGTGGGTACCTCCTGGACAAACAGTTAACCAATATTACTACAAACAAAATTTTAGAAAGACTTCGTAAAAGGTTTCTTCGTGTCCGTGCCAACATTGCTGATAATTGGATTCTGCATCACGATAATGCGCCATCCTATAATGCTCTGTCAGTACAGCAATTTTTAACCTCAAAACAAATTTCAGTACTACCACAGCCACCTTATTCACCAGATATCGCTCGGTGCCACTTCTTTCTCTTTCCAAGAATCAAAACGGCGGTTTAGGGACACCATTGTCAAACAACACAAGATGTCGAAAAAGCTGTAACGAGGGTCTTGCAGGATATTACAGAAGATGAGTTCCAGAAATGTTACCATCAATGGCAGAAGCGGTGGAAAAAGTGTGTGCAATCAGAAGGGAACTACTTTGAAGGAGACAACACTAAACTTGAGTAAAACGGGAAGCAACATTTTTTTCACATCAGTCTCATTATTTTACAGTCGCACCTCGTACGTGTGTGTATGTGCGTGTGTTTTGCTTCCTTTGTGAAGAAAGCTTTGGCTGAATACTTGTGTGAACACTATTTTTCGTCGTCTATCTGCTGATCAGCGCGTGGGTAGCAATCTTCCCGCTTCAGCGTTGGAGGGTTATCCCCTCATGAGTTTGTTGTAAATAATCCACAGCATTTCAATAGGCACAGTGATGTATATAATTGCAATACCAGAAGAAAATGTGACATTCATTACGCCATATTAAGGGTGTCTGTAGTGCAAACAGATGTTCACAATGCTGCATCCAATAGTTTTGATCACTTACCCTCTGATATAAAATGCCTGACAGGCAGAAAAGTACAGTCGGAAACCGTAAACATTTCTCTTCGACTACAACTTCTAGTCCGCAGAAGACATCTTTTGTTGTAACGTGTAAATGATGATGGGTACGAATGACTGACATGTCTGTCTTAAACTAAATAACAACTAAGAAATGATGAGCAGTATGGTGCATTAAAAAAGTGAATTTAATAGAAAATGACTCGTTCCACTTCATTATGATTTCTCGTGCAAATGAGACATGAAGCCGGCCTCTGTGGACGAGCGGTTCTAGGCGCTTCAGTCGGGAACCGCACTGCTGCTACGGTCGCAGGTTCGAATCCTGCCTCGGGTATGGATACGTGTGATGTCCTTAGGTTAGTTAGGTTAAAGTAGTTCTAGGGGATTGATGACCTCAGATGTTAAGTCCCATAGTGCTCAGAGCCATTTGAACCATTTTTTTTAACTAATGAAATAAGTTCACCTTTAAGGTATAGCAGTTACCACTTTCGAAGAAATATTGACTGGATAACTATCAAACGTTTAAAACACATTTAGCTTTGTGTATTTGCTGTCAAATTTATTTCCTAGGTCACGCCACATTCTCAAATTCAAGTAAACGATTGTATCAAAACATGGAACTTTTGGAATCCTCCCCACCGCCCCCCCCCTTTTTTGTATGAATTTCCGCGGAGGTCCATGTTCGTGGACAACATACTTTTACAACATATTCCATCTGGTATGCAGGATATATGAGATAGGGAAAACACCTTCTTGAATTGAAGAAAATGTGATAAATTCGAAAAGATGGAAGGTACTGACAACCATCAGTTTAATAACGCAAGGCCGCAAAATAGTAACACGAGTTATTTACAGAAGAACGGAAAAATTGATAGAAATCAACCTTGGGGAAGTTCAGTTTGTGTTCCGCAGAATTTCGCGAACACACGAGATAACAGTGATTTGATGTCTTTTCTCAGAAGACGGACTGAAGAAGGAAAACCATACGTTTATAGCATTTGTATTTACGCAAAGCTTACGACGCGGTCGACTAGAGTACTTCTTTAAAAATTCTAAAGGTTGCAGCGATGAAATTCATCGAGTGAATATATACAACTTGCGGAGAAACTGGAGTGCAGTTATACGAGTGAAAGAAACTGAAACATGAAAGCGAAGCCTTACTTTAGGCGGAAGTGAGAAAGCGTTGCAGATTACCCCCAACTTCATTCCATCTGTACACTGACCAAGCAGTAAACGAAACTGAGGAGAAGTTTGGAATGGGAATACAAATTTAGAGAGATGAAATGAAAACTATAAGGTTTGTCGATGCCAGAGCAGTAAACGAAACCGAGGAGAAGTTTGGAATGGGGATGCAAATTTAGAGAGAAGAAATGAAAACTATAAGGCTTGTCGATGACAGAGCTCGTACGGAACGATTTAGGTGTTCATTCTTTCCGCACGCTATACAAGATTGAATAATGGAGAATTGTGAAGGTGTCTCACTGTCGGAGTCTACATACGTCTCTCCACCGTTGTCTCCTTCTTTTGCAATTGGCATACTCTCCCACTGCCACTGCCTGCTGTCTCTCATTTACACTATCTCCTACATTTACAATACATCCCATTGACACTGTCTCTTATTTACGCTGTCTTCTTTTGTCATTCTTTCCCAGTGCCACTATCACGGGTTACAACTTGTTTTTCTCCTATGCCAAAGCGTTTAAAATTTCGGTCCAAAATGTGCCCTCGTCTATCGAGGGGGACGGCAACTAGCGCCCATCCACTCCATCCAGGCCAGTGTAAGGTCTCCACTCAGCTCTCTTTTCATTTCCACTATCTCCTCCCCCTATGGCTTCCACAGTTGTTGTCTTCATCCATCTCTTTTTCCCTTTCAATGCGACTCCCTGTCTACGTCTACCACCATGACTGTCTCCTCTCTCTCTTCCCCCCCCCCCCCAATTGTCTTCTCACTCTTCCAAATACAGGGTGGCGCACCACGAAATGTGTTACCATTTTGTTTTTGAATATAGACTTTATTGTCAATACAATCTGAAAGGAACATATACTACAATGAAGAGCCGTCCATGGAGATTTGTTCTAACTCAGCACATGCTCGATATGTCCACCACTTCGTTTCCTAACTTCCTTCAAACGAACACTGAAGTTAGTGACTACCCTACGGCACATGTCTTCCGTAATTTCACTGCGAGCTTGAAGAATAAGTCTTCTGAGCTCCATTAAATCACGAGGACGTTTCGGGAAAATTTTTTCCTTTAGGTACCCCCAAAGAAAAAAGTCACATGGACTGAGGTCTGGACTATTGGGATGCCAATTTCGTCCGTCATTGAAGCGACCTGGAAACCTGAGTGAAATGATCGGCATGTCGAAATGCTCGTGTAAAAACTTCAACGCAGTGTTTGCAGTATGTGGCCTTGCTCCATCTTGCATGAACCACCACGGGGGGCAAGACAGTAGCAAGAAGCTGTGGAATGAAGCTATTGCGAAGCATGCTCAAATAACGCTCGCTGTTCACAGTTTCTTCAAAGAAAAGGGGCTCAATAATTCCGTGACTGGAAACTGCTGCCCGCGGTGTAATCCTCGGAGCATGATGTTGTCGTTCACGAAGCACTTGGGGGTTTTCAGTGGCCCAAAACCGTACATTTTGTTTGTTAACCGCACCGTCTAAATGAAAATGCGCCTCGTGTGAAAACCAAACTTTGTTGACAGTTTCTTCTCCATCCTCCGCCCACTGAGAAAACAGTAGTCTCTGCTGCTTGTGTTCTTTAGTGAGCTACTGTGCACAGGTCATCTTGTATGGGTACATATGGAGGTCACTTTTAAGAATGCGTTGAACGGAGCGTCTGGATATTCCCAGTTGCACTGCTGGCTTTCTACACGATTTCCCGGGACTTCTCTGTACAGCAGCTCGTATCGCTTCAATATTCTCCGGCGATTTAAAGGTTGGCTCCGGCCGAGGTCGCTTCGCTTCCAATACTGTTCCTTCCTGTACAAATTTATCGTACAACCTGTGGATGGTCTTCTTGCAAGGGACCCATCGTGTGTTAAACTGTTGTCGAAAACGCCTCTGAGTCACAACAAGGCTTTTCGTTTCATGAAAAAGTATCACAATTGCCGATCGTTGCCGTGTCGTCAGTCTTTTATTGTCAGCCGTTGCTGCTTACTAGTCTCCTAGCGGCAGTATCGTGAATTACACGTCATTTCGTAACTCATTTGTTTTTCCAAGCTCTGCTGGTACTGCTGTAGAGAGCCCAGAGGGATATCTAATGTGCGTCGTAAACTGTGAAAGAAACAATTGGTAACACATTTCGTTCGCCACCCTGTAGTATTCGCCTTTATTGTGCTCCGACAGCAGCATTTTTCAGTTGGTTCCCTTCTAACCCTGTTACAGAAGGATGTGCTGCCATATACAAAACGAATTTCGTTGGCCAGTAAGGTTCTGATAGTTTATTAATATACACTGATGAGTTAAAACATTATGACAACCTGCTTAGTAGCTTGTTTGTCCGTCTGTGGAACTACTGATTCTGCGTATCAGGAATCCGACAGTTTGTGGGTAGGTTTGTGGATGTGTATGGAATTAGATGTCTACGCACAGGTCATGTAATTTGCGTAATTTTCTTACGCGGTGATGGCGCCCGATAGAGGCCCAGATAGGTACCACAGGATTTACATCAGGTGAATTTGGTTGCCTAGACGTTGAGAGTTGGCAATACTCTCTTAGGATGTAAAGGTTGGCTACAGCGCGCATACACAAGCTCTGGAATCTATGATATTGTTGTCGCGCCTCGCAGCGCACAGATTAACTTGGCCAGTGTAGGAGCCCGCCTGCTGTGGTACGCACGTGTGTTGGGCGAGGGGTCGTCCAGCGACACAGGATTTGGTATTGAGTTGATATTTTTTATAATTTGCAGCGCGCTTATCAATTTAAAGAAAAGGGTTTGTGTATGTGCGTAGCAGCAGACGGTAATTTTGATAATGATAGGAGTTGAATTCTTAAGGGAAACCATTGTTAGGCGAATAGATTAAGTATTGATTTTTGTCATTGATTTCTTTTGTAATTGCCAGGGAATTGTTTCACTGTGTATTTAATTGAGAAGTATTTCAGTCTGTCTCAAGAGTTTGATTAATTTGTAATATTGCTTTAATGCCACTGGAGGCAGATTTACATACGAAGCGATTGTTGAAAGAGCTTCTAGCGTTTTGTTAATTGAATGAGAAAGAATCGCTTTCAGAATATAGTTTTTGAAAAAAGGAATTGCTTGTTTGGGTTATCATTTATCGAGTTTAGATTTGACCAAATCCTTTCTCCTGAATTATATGTAGTTGTAGTAAGCAGCCGCAGCAACAGCAGGAGCCGCCATACAGAACATGCATTGCACTCAGCATGAATAATAGGTTTTTTATGTTTTTGTTAAATAATAGAATACAGCAGATCAAGCAGTGGCAGCAGAAAGACCAAGTAAGTTATTTGTTGCGCACAGGACCAATAAAAAAAATAAAGTTTAGGCGATCTCTGCAATAGTAAAGTTAACAAGAGTACAAGCTCGAGGTTTTCAGTAGAAAACACGAGATAAGAAGATAGAGCTCGCGACTTTCAACGTCAACGTGAGTTCACTCTAAGGCACCTCAAACCACTGTAGCACGGTTCTAGCTTTAAAAAAAAACAAAAAAAAAAAATACTGCTGAAAGATAACATCGCCGTCGGGGAAGACATCAAGCATGAAGGGATGCGGGTGGTTCACAGCTGTCAGCGTGTCTTCGATCACTGCTACAGGCCCCATACAACAGCAGGAGACTCTCCCACAGCATAAATACTGCTCCCACCAGCCTACGTCCGTGGCGCGCTGCACGTTTCGAGCCGCCGTTCACCTCGATCACGGCGTTTGTGGAGACGACCATCGACATAGTATACCAAACATGTGATTCACCCGGGGAGCCGACACATTTCCCTTGATCGGTAGTCGAATTCGATGGTCCCGTGCCCGCTGCAATTGTAGCTAACGATGTCGTTGGATCAACATGTGAACATGACGTTGTGGTC
Organism: Schistocerca americana; assembly: GCF_021461395.2. Taxonomy (NCBI): domain Eukaryota; kingdom Metazoa; phylum Arthropoda; class Insecta; order Orthoptera; family Acrididae; genus Schistocerca; species Schistocerca americana. The sequence goes on along the minus strand of NC_060127.1, from coordinate 99,922,659 downwards.
TGCCTGGGAGCTTCATGTTCAACAATAATTATCGGCCAGTATCCTTGCTTACAGCAATTTCAAAAATTTCCTAGAAAGTAATGTACTCAAGAGTGGTTAGCCATCTCGACTGTAATGGGATACTTAGTAAGTCACAGTTCGGATTTCAAAAATGCTGTTCCACTGAGACAGCAATATACAGTTTCACTGTCCACATAAAAGAGTCTTTAAATAGTAAAATGTCACTGTGACTTGCCCAAAGCATTTGATTGTGTGAACCATGATATCATGTTACAGAAATTACAGTTCTATGGTATAAATGGAATAGCATATGAGTGGTTTAAGTTGTACCTACAGAACAGGAAGCAAAAAGTTTCCTTATGTGTGTCAAGTGATTTAAATAAGTTTGCCACTTTATCTAACTGGGGTGAAATTACATTATGTGTTCCACAGGGTTCAATCATGGGTCCCCTTCTCTTCTTGACATATGTGAACGACCTCCCTTCCTATCTGAAACAGGAAGCTGAACTGACACTGCTAGCTGATGATACAAGCATCATTATTAATCTGGAAACAGAAACTCCAATTGAAAATGATACAAATAAGGTCTTTAGAAAAGTCATTAATTGGTTTTCTGCAAATGGGCTTGCTCTAAACTTTGAAAAAATACAGTACATCCAATTTTCTGCTGCAAAAAGTACAGTTCCTTCAATAAATATAACACATCAACAGAAGTCAGTAGACGGGGTAGAGCATACTAAGTTTTTGGGTGTACTCATCGATGAGAGTCTTAATTGGAAAATAAATATTTTGGATCTTCTAAAGCGACTAGTTTCAGCAACTTTTGCAGTCAGAATAATTGCCAATTTTGAGGATATAGAAATTAGTAAGCTAACATACTTTGCATACTTTCACTCTCTGATGTCATACAGAATAATATTTTGGGGTAACTCAACATTTAGACAAAAAGTATTCACTGCTAAAAGGAAGTGGTTAGAATAATGTCTAGGCTTCATAGTCGCACATCTTGTGGGAATTCTTACAACAGCCTCACAATACATTTACTCACTAATGACATTTGTTCTCAACAACATGAACAAGTTTAAAAACAACAGTGACATTCATGCTTATAACACCAGAAAAAAGAAAGACACTATCCTTTACTCAACCTATCTTTGGCACAGAAAGGGGAAAATATGCCACTATGAAAATTTTCGCCCGACCAATTACCAGATGAAATAAAATGTCTGACAGACAGCAGTAACAGCTTCAAAAATAAATTGAAATCATATCTCGTTGAAACTCCTTCTATACCATAGATGAATTCTTGAATAGGAATAAATAAATCTATAAATATAGGATATGCATTTTGTGCTATTTAAGGGAATGGGGTAAATAATAGAAATATTAATCTTTAACTCTGTATTGTAATATATATATAAATATATATTAAAAAATCTAGTTTCATATGCGCATTTCTTGTGCACTTGACACGTTCCACTTCATAACAGCTACCGTACTGTGCGATTGATCAATGGAACACGCAACCAACTAACTAACTAACAATGTACGATGAGCGGTGTGCTCTGAAACACTTGTGAGAGCACCAGCATTGTGCTCTTTCGGCAGAGATGCCACAGTTCACCATCTATCCTACATTACAGAGTAGACAAGGCTCCGAACCCCACGTACTTTGAAGAGTCGTAGACTTCCAACCATTTAGCGCCTATAGTAGTTTCACTGTCCTTCTATCTCTTTCTACACATGCTCACGGCAGTAGCACGTGAGCATTCGACCAACTTTGTCATTTTCGAGATACTCGTTCAGAGGCTCTGCGTAATAACAATTTTCCCTTTGTCAAACTCGCTTGTCTCAATGGATTTCCCTATTCGCAGCACATATTTCGCTAGGATGATCCCCCTTTCACGTGTGCTCTGCTTACATACTTTAGTTACAGCCTCACGTGCGCTGTTAGACGGCATTCAACGTCGCGGTGAGCAGTTGTCATAATGTTTTGGCTTATCAATGCACTTCAACACATACTTTTACTTATGTAAAGAACGAAAACGTATGCCTAATGTAAGGTTAATACAAAATCGTCTCCCATCCAAGGCAAGTCCATTCTACACTATTTTACGCAAAATGCACAACGTTTTCATGCTGCATCCGGAGTTGGGGTGCTGTTTTTGTATGTGTGCGTATTTTTATTTCTTCTAATATATTCATAGTGGCTCCTTTTTCTGCTAGATGTAAAATGTTTAAGTTGTTCTGAATATTTCTCACTAAATGCTTTTTTTCAGCAACATGGGCTGCAAATAGAGATTTTTTCAAGTTGCCAAGCCTTAAAGCATCAATGTGTTCTTTGTATCAAACTTCAAAACTTCTGCCTGTATGTCCAATGTAGATTTTTGGGCGTGTATCACATCTGAGCTTGTACACTCCTGGAAATGGAAAAAAAACACATTGACACCGGTGTGTCAGACCCACCATACTTGCTCCGGACACTGCGAGAGGGCTGTACAAGCAATGATCACACGCACGGCACAGCGGACACACCAGGAACCGCGGTGTTGGCCGTCGAATGGCGCTAGCTGCGCAGCATTTGTGCACCGCCGCCGTCAGTGTCAGCCAGTTTGCCGTGGCATACGGAGCTCCATCGCAGTCTTTAACACAGGTAGCATGCCGCGACAGTGTGGACGTGAACCGTATGTGCAGTTGACGGACTTTGAGCGAGGGCGTATAGTGGGCATGCGAGAGGCCGGGTGGACGTACCGCCGAATTGCTCAACACGTGGGGCGTGAGGTCTCCACAGTAAATCGATGTTGTCGCCAGTGGTCGGCGGAAGGTGCACGTGCCCGTCGACCTGGGACCGGACCGCAGCGACGCACGGATGCACGCCAAGACCGTAGGATCCTACGCAGTGCCGTAGGGGACCGCACCGCCACTTCCCAGCAAATTAGGGACACTGTTGCTCCTGGGGTATCGGCGAGGACCATTCGCAACCGTCTCCATGAAGCTGGGCTACGGTCCCGCACACCGTTAGGCCGTCTTCCGCTCACGCCCCAACATCGTGCAGCCCGCCTCCAGTGGTGTCGCGACAGGCGTGAATGGAGGGATGAATGGAGACGTGTCGTCTTCAGCGATGAGAGTCGCTTCTGCCTTGGTGCCAATGATGGTCGTATGCGTGTTTGGCGCCGTGCAGGTGAGCGCCACAATCAGGACTGCATACGACCGAGGCACACAGGGCCAACACCCAGCATCATGGTGTGGGGAGCGATCTCCTACACTGGCCATACACCACTGGTGATCGTCGAGGGGACACTGAATAGTGCACGGTACATCCAAACCGTCATCGAACCCATCGTTCTACCATTCCTAGACCGGCAAGGGAACTTGCTGTTCCAACAGGACAATGCACGTCCGCATGTATCCCGTGCCACCCAACGTGCTCTAAAAGGTGTAAGTCAACTACCCTGGCCAGCAAGATCTCCGGATCTGTCCCCCATTGAGCATGTTTGGGACTGGATGAAGCGTCGTCTCACGCGGTCTGCACGTCCAGCACGAACGCTGGTCCAACTGAGGCGCCAGGTGGAAATGGCATGGCAAGCCGTTCCACAGGACTACATCCAGCATCTCTACGATCGTCTCCATGGGAGAATAGCAGCCTGCATTGCTGCGAAAGGTGGATATACACTGTACTAGTGCCGACATTGTGCATGCTCTGTTGCCTGTGTCTATGTGCCTGTGGTTCTGTCAGTGTGATCATGTGATGTATCTGACCCCAGGAATGTGTCAATAAAGTTTCCCCTTCCTGGGACAATGAATTCACGGTGTTCTTATTTCAATTTCCAGGAGTGTATATTCCTGATTTACTGTAGGGACTCTTGGAGGTATTTACATCGTGGATTACTTTTTTTTGTCATTTATTATTATGGAAAAGCAGATTGTGATATTTTTCTTTTTAAATAAGTTGACTATTTGGTATGATAGCGGGCCTTTGTATGGGAGAGCAGCACGTTTAGGTTTGGCTTCTGTGGAACACTGATTTGTTTTGGAGTGCATGTTGTGTGGATTGCTGTTAAGTGGATCTGTGGTTTTTGTTTGCACTTTGTTGTGGAGTTTTTCTATTATTATGAGCAAATGTTTCAATTATATTGATGTCATTTTCTTGGTCTGTGTCACTCATCGGTAATTTTTTAATTCGGTGTACCATGGCTATGTAATATGCCACTTTTGTTGACAGGTGTGGCAAGATGAGTTGTCAATACTGGCATCTGTGGTGGTAGGTTTTCTGTAAATACTAAACTGATGTTTATGGTTACTATTACAAATCTTGAGGTCAAGAAACTTAATACTTTTATTAGTTTCATGTTCAATAGTGAATGTAATATATTTTTGTGCATTTTGCTTAGTTCATTGTCTGTACCATCAAAAAGCAAGACTGTGTCATCAACACATCTTCTGTAGTAGATTATTTTGTTTCAGATGGGCTGGTTGGTTGCGAAGACTTTTTGTTCTAACAGCCAATATCCAGCTAAGCTTATTCCCATTGCCAAACCATCATGTTGTTGGTACAACTTGTTGTTGAAGCTAAAGTAATTATGCTCTAGGATAAGTGTAAGTATTTCTATGAGTACATAGATCTTTGCAATACTAATTTTCTTACGTTCAAGCAGATTGTTTCTTATAATGTTAATAGTCTCTTTGACAGGGATGTCGGTGTTTAGGTTGACTATGTCTAGTCATGCTAATTTAGCTGTTGGTGTGATGTGGATGTCTTTGATTAAGCTTATGAGTTCATGTGTGTTATGCATGTTGTAGTTATTTTCAAATGTATAGTATTTGGTAATGAGGCCTTTTGGTTTACAGCTTATGAAGTATGCAGGGCTGTTTCTTGAGTTAACTATCGGGACAATTTTCTTTATGAACCTTTGGCTGTTCCCACAGTTTTGGTGCTGAGGGATTAATTGTTATACAGTTATGTACTATCATAACAGCGAACCGGTAGTTCTGTACTGACAAGTTACTCTGTAACTGCAATATATGATCTGAAGATGGGCAGCTAGCCTGAAACCGGTCATTGAAAATAAAAATTAGCGATCAAAGCCTGAAATGCCATATTTTTATTTAAAGAACGATCGCGGCAATCCCATTAAGACAATCGTGTCTAGATTTGATAAAGTTATGTACTTCATATTTGTTCAGTAAAAGTTACAGTTTTATAGTAGCTTTAGTTTGGAATGTTATTGTAGGATATAACTTTATTTTGTAATATTGTTGCTACGGAAAAATTGTAAGGTTTTCTCTATGTATTCTCTTTCATGTATTACGATTAAATAATTTCCTTTGTCGGTCTTTATGATAGTTTGCTGTTAATATGTAACAATTTTACTGTCAACAAAGTTTGTGATCATTAGCAGTATTTGAAAACATATTAATAATTTATGAGCAGTTATGGTCGATTAATAGTCAGTATGGCTTCAAATTAAGTTTCTCGCTATTCTCGTTTCTGCTGCATCTCATGCCTTTCGTCTTTCTTCGATTTACTCTCCGTCCACATTCTGTACGCATTAGATTGTTCATTCAGTTCAGCAGGTCCAGTAATTCTTCTTTCACTGAGTATGGCAACGTTATCAGCGTATCTCACCACTGATATCGTCTCACCTTAAATTTTAACCCACTCTTGAGCAGTCCTTTTATTTGCTGTTATCTTCTCGGCAAGAATCAATTTGCCTTGCATTTCTGTCATTGCTTCTTCGATGTATAGTTTGGTCAGTAAGGGTGAACGACCCTGACTCCTTCAGAATCCTTCGTTCTTGGTCTTCCCGACCTATTGTTCATTCTAGGTTCATGTACATATTGCACCCCCAAATCTATAAGTGCTATAACTGTGCAGTTGCATTCTTCAGTTCATTTTCTGAAGCAAGTGGTACGGTCAGTATTGCTCACAGGTACCTATATTTCCCTGTGGAAGCCAAACAGATTTTCCACGAGCTCAGCCACTCACAGTATGACGTTCTGTATATGAACAGCCATGCTGCGTTCTCCAAACTGGAACGGGGACGCGTCTGTGCAGACAATGCAGCAGTGGCATGGCGTGATGGCCCATTTACTGAACTGAATGGGGACCCCCTTCTCCCCTGTCCTCCCATTGTGGCCGTTTCCGGATTTCGTCACCAACAGGTGTGATGGCGGAACGGAGCTGCCTGCGGCCAAACAGGAAATTCGCTTCCTCGTTGTCGGTGCGAACGCGAGGCATTCCAATGCTCCACTTTTAATCGCAAGGACTTCGCGCCTACTCGTTATCTGCGATTTCGCCCAAATTTGTGCAATATGTAGGGCTCGGCCTGAAGTGAAAGAAGTGGGGAGTTCCAGATGGTCAAGCGTTTGGAGAAAATAAAAATAAAATAAAATTGCATTTATGGCACTGGTTGTGCGGCGTATGGGCCATTAACGATAGCGTAGTTTCCAGGTTGCTACTGGAGCAGCGGAAAGAGTGCAGAATAGTAATCGGATCGTCGTGAGGTAGAATCCCTACGCGGAAGCTTCTTTTAATTTTCAAAAAAATGTTCAAATCTGTATGGATTCCTAAGGGACCGAAGTGCTGTTGTCACCGGCCCTAGACTTACACGCTACTTAAACTAACTTATGCTAAGAACAACAAACACACACACACACACACACACACACACAAACATGGCCGAGGGAGGACTCGAACCTCCGGCGGGAGGGGCCGCGCAATCCGTGACAAGGCGCCTCAAACCTCGCGGCCACTCCGTGCGGCTTAATTTTCAACTTTTTGCGTTACTTACACTACAGAGAAACTTATATAATGCTCATTATATTGTATTTGGTAATATTTTCATGAAAGTAGTGGAAAGGGAAAACAAAGGAAAGTTTGGGATTGTAAGTAAAATTCTAGGAGGGGACTGTAAGGCGTATACTTTTGTTATGTTACAACGGATGGTTTATACGCACTGCGGTGACATTCTTCGTAGAAACAGGGGAAGCAGGAAGTACCTCGACATCTCGCACACATTATTAACTCCACTTTTTTAGAATGACGTGATTTATAGTTCCTAGAGAAAAACAGTCTTGGTTTACAATCATGAAACGTTCTCTCTCACCGTACAGTCTGGCAGCAAACTACACGTAACACATCGTTTCACAAAATAATGGCAAGGAGAATTGATTATGTGCAATGGTTTATATTTTACAAAATTGTTAAGGCTTTCGTGGCCACTTGTTGACAAACTGCCTATTGGCTTCTGTCTCGGGTTCTTCGGCCGACGTTCATCTAATGATTTTTCTGACGTTTCGCCAGCACGAGTGGTTGGCATTGTCAAAGCTTCACCCTCCATCGCCGGTGGTGAACTGGAGCCGAGCTCGCGGGCGCAGACTATATGTACCTGGCGCGCCAACGTCCGAGGGCTTCTCCGCGGTCGTTTCCGGTGCGGTTCTCCTCTTGCTACCTGCGGCGGTCGTTCGCTGCAGTACGAGAAGCCAGGATCCGTTGACCTTAAGGCTTTCCTCTTTCTTGTTCAAACTGTTCGCGTGTTTTTGTATTTCTACAGCTTCTCTGAACAAGCGCGTGTGATAATGCTTCTCTACAGCCAGAACTTCCGTGTCGGCGAATTTTATTACGTGGTCGGTCTCATTCAGTGCGTGCTCTGCCACGGCCGATTTCTCCACCTGCCCCAACCTGCAATGTCGCTTATGCTCTTTGATCCTGGTGTTGATGGATCGTCCAGTCATTCCGACATAAACTTTTCCGCATGTGCATGGTATACGGTATATTCCCGACATTGCAAGTGGGTCTCTTTTCTCCTTCGCCGATCTAAGACACTCTTTGATCTTCCTTGTCGGTTTGAAAATCGTCTTTACGCCATGTTTGCGCAATATACGGCCGATTCTGTCCGTCACTCTGGGAATGTATGGCAGAAAGGCCGTACCCGACCATTCTTTTTCTGGTTCCTTACTTCGCCAAGTGTTTGGCTCTGTTACACTTCTAATATAATTTGTGGAGTACCCATTGCTTCTCAGGACAGTTTCCAGGTGTTGCATTTCTCGTTTGAGGTGTTGCGGCTCACATATTCGTCCTGCTCTCGTTACGAGCGTACTAATCATGCCTCTTTTCTGGCTCGGGTGGTGGTTTGACAGTTTGTGCAGGTACGCTCGTAACGAGAGCAGGACGAATATGTGAGCCGCAACACCTCAAACGAGAAATGCAACACCTGGAAACTGTCCTGAGGAGCAATGGGTACTCCACAAATTATATTAGAAGTGTAACAGAGCCAAACACTCGGCGAAGTAAGGAACCAGAAAAAGAAAGGTCGGGTACGGCCTTTCTGCCATACATTCCCAGAGTGACGGACAGAATCGGCCGTATATTGCGCAAACATGGCGTAAAGACGATTTTCAAAGCGACAAGGAAGATCAAAGAGTGTCTTAGATCGGCGAAGGAGAAAAGAGACCCACTTGCAATGTCGGGAATATACCGTATACCATGCACATGCGGAAAAGTTTATGTCGGAATGACTGGACGATCCATCAACACCAGGATCAAAGAGCATAAGCGACATTGCAGGTTGGGGCAGGTGGAGAAATCGGCCGTGGCAGAGCACGCACTGAATGAGACCGACCACGTAATAAAATTCGCCGACACGGAAGTTCTGGCTGTAGAGAAGCATTATCACACGCGCTTGTTCAGAGAAGCTGTAGAAATACAAAAACACGCGAACAGTTTGAACAAGAAAGAGGAAAGCCTTAAGGTCAACGGATCCTGGCTTCCCGTACTGCAGCGAACGACCGTCGCAGGTAGCAAGAGGAGAACCGCACCGGAAATGACCGCGGAGAAGCCCTCGGACGTTGGCGCGCCAGGTACATATAGTCTGGGCCCGCGAGCTCGGCTCCAGTTCACCACCGGCAATGGAGGGTGAAGCTTTGACAATGCCAGCCACTCGTGCTGGCGAAAAGTCAGAAAAATCATTAGATGAACGTCGGCCGAAGAACCCGAGACAGAAGCCAATAGGTTTATATTTTGATGCAGTCTTTTCGGAATGTGATTTATTTTTCTATCTCGATGAGATTATGCAATTCTGAAGCTATTTGATCAGTTTCTTGACGTGACGGTAGGAATGGACATCACAGGGGTGGATTAGCTGTCGATAGCTGCTCAGAGGTCAAAATGAAATTAATGTAATATGAATTGTGCGCTTTAATTTCAACCGCTTATTTGCTGAGTCCTCGTGGACTTGGAAACTACAATCATCTCTTGGAAATTTATTTGCAACCCCAAAAGTTCCTCTGCTTTTCCTATTCAGGCCTTTTATTAAAATATTAATACCTACTACATATTGAGCATCGTGTCGGTTTATTTGCGGGGTAAGTAGCGAAAAAAACTGAAAATAAAACGAGTTCCCTCATGGAGACTAGAACCCACGACTCTCGCATTACGGGCCTATACTCTTTCCACTGCGCAAACAGACGTCTGGAACCAGCCCCAACATAAATGGCTTATAACTCGCCGATCCGCCCCATAAATTCTATTAGTTTCTAATTGCTTGGTGATCTGGTGTTCCCAGTTCCGTCACTTTCATTTTCGGGGTGCACCTGAATTGACCTCTATATTACTGCCTCCTACGTGTATGTCACCAAAAGACAGCGAAGGTAAGCATCAGAAACATTATAACTCACACAGAAGCAGTCTTTCGTCCTGCGAACCATTCGCGAACTGATCAGGAAAAGGGAGGGGCGCCCTCCTCCACACATTAGACAAGAAAGTGACTTAATATTGCATTGCCATGCATATCCGAGATATGCTGAGAGAGTCCCTTATAGTTTGTTGTTACTGTTCACTGCGCATGCCACTACGTTATAATGGCATGCGCAGCGAACAGTAACAACAAAAAATGTAAGGGACGCTGCATAGCAAGAACGTACCAGTAGTCAGAAGAAGGCCGGTGCAACCGTGACCGAAACGTTGGTTTTTCTCCAGCAGCAGCAGTAGTTTTTATATTATGACGTGGTACCATACCCAGAAAACTTTTATGTCGACTGACTCTGGCCGCGGAAGCCTACGTAATTATATATATAAAAAAATTAAGATACTTGAATGTTTCATAAAAGAATTATGTAGTGTCTAAAAAATCCACCTTCATCGAAAAACCTTTATCAACTTATCTGTTTTAGTGGACATTTTTTAAGAAGATAGTCGTAAAGATTAAATTAGTCTGTATAATAGTCAGTGAAGAGTGCTGCTTGCCTCCTGGAGTAGACACTTGTGCGATAAACTTTCGTGAAAGTGAACTTTATTTACCACGAAAAACTTCGTTACGAAATATAAAGGGTCAAAAACTGATAAAGACAAACTTTCCTTACAAAAATATTACGAAAAATTTTAATTAAATGCGTCATGACCTACAAAGAACTGTTATACGGGACAATAATATCTACTATGATCATTGGAAATCTTAGAACAAATGCTCTGATGATTTTTTTGTTCTTACTCCTTCTTGTTTGATTTCTGATGTATATTGAGCGAGATGTAGACCAGACGTGATTTTTGTATGTGTAATTTGGTAATTTCAAGCAATAGATGAAATTTTACCTAATTTTGTATTGTCTTATCGTAATATTGGCTAATCCACCAGCCTACGCTTTACGAAGTGTCTGTGAGTATTTTAAACAATGAACGAGAGGCGCAGATGCTATTCAAATTGTTGGCGGCCATCCTAAGACCGATAACGTTATTTCACTATATTTCTGCACTGATCAGTAACATTCAACTCAGACTTGTTTAAAAAAAATACTAATAATACTCCTACAGAGTGGATAGATAGTTTGCTTAATTTCAAGGAATTTCACGTAAAAACATCGAGCTTGTGTGTGCTGATAGAATCTGTGGCAAAGACGAAGTTTCATCAACAAAAAAGCAAATATTGAGAGAATTTTCAAATATTACAAAATGGTACATGCAGTTATTCGTGCTAACATGTAACCCATGATAGCTGGATATTTTATTAAAGAACTGTATTTGATATTTAATAAAAATATAGCCCTGAGAGCTTACTAGCTGGAACATAGCTCTACACACCAGTTTAATACCGTGTAGTTGTAGTTTGTCCGTGTAGGCGAGATCTATTTTCTGATAAAACAGATGAAAAGTTAATAGAATCCTACCAAAAAAGAGAACTGCTATTACCTATGCGCATGGTGCTTCAATTTAAACGATGCTTCAGAGCTAAAGCTAGCTACCTGCATTTTAATACATGCAAGATCCTCGCAGATTGTTTTCAGTGTATCTTTTGAAAGTTTCACGTAACATATTACGCAAAACATATTAAACTAGACCCCCACCCAAAGATTTACTGTACACAAACAAGCTTTATCAGATTCGCACGATACATTACACAGAGTGTGCGCGTCTTTACAATACATTAATACAATAACACGATTCATACAGACACATTCTACACGACACGATACATAACACAAAAGTCTGTGATTAATAGGGGAGTTAGATAAGAAATTCGATGCTAAAAGCAGTAGATTTTTGCTTTTTCTAGAGTGAAACAGATCGAGGTGAAAGAAGTAAATAATACTCTAAATACAAACCAGCAAGAGGAAAAATTTTTCTGATTAACAGAAATCTGCTAAATTTAAACCGAAGTGCTACGATGTCTTTTGTACAAGTGTTTGTCTTGAATGTAGATTCACACAGAAGCGAAACTTGAACGACAAATATGGCAGTGTGTTTGAGATGCCATGTAGAAAGCGTCATATGCTATCTCATGATGTACCAACACTGCCTGTTCAGCGTCGGATTTCATCCAGAGTCACTTTTGAGCATTCCGGGAAAAGCCGTATTGTGCTGCTGGGATAGAAACATCATCTTTCCGCTCCATTTGGTTGTGGCGGAGGGAGGTAAATCCGCTCTCTCATACAGTCAGTTCAACAGTATTATCTGTGTGCATGTATGTGTGTATGTGTGTGAAGGACAGAGAAAGAGAGAGACAGAGCGTGAGAGAGAGGGGGGGGGGGGAGGGGGGGGGGGGGAAGGGAGTAAGCTTTTGTGTCTCTTTGATTCCGAGTGCCGAAACTAAATTTTACCACGAAATGGCTTTAGCAGAGCGCTGCATTCGGGTTTATATTAACGTGTCGCGTGGGCAGCGAGCATGCTGGCGCAGCGAATTTCGCTTCGATCCCTTGTGAAGGGTGGAACTTTTTTGCAACAGCCACTGAATGCAACCGCATTTGGGGGGCTTTTGTGAATGAAATGTCGCTTAATAGGCAGCGTGCGAGTGAATATCAACTCAATTTTAATTTAATTCGTTTTAATTTCTCGTCAGGTTCCGAGCGACCAGTTACTACGTAGTTAGAAACTGGAACGATAAAAGGAGACTATAAAAATTATAAAAGTAAAAAGAGTTACAGTAGTAAAATTTAACAATATCACATAGTAAATACACTGCCTGACAATAAAGCAAAGCATCTGAATACATGGTCACATGACAGTGTAACTTCATACACTCCCAGATACGTGAATGTTCAGATGTATCCACGGTGTTACAAAAAGGTACGACCAAACTTTCAGGAAACATTCCCCACACACAAATAAAGAAATGATGTTATGTGGACATGTGTCCGGAAACTCTGAATTTCCATGTTAGAGCTCATTTTAGTTTCGTCAGTATGTACTGTACTTCCTCGATTCACCGCCAGTTGGCCCAATTGAAGGAAGGTAGTGTTGGCTTTGGTGCTTGCGTTGACATGCGACTTATTTCTCTACAGTACTAGCATCAAGCACATCAGTACGTAGCATCAACAGGTTAGTGTCCATCACTAACGTGGTTTTGCAGTCAGTGCAATGTTTACAAATGCGGAGTTGGCAGATGCCCATTTGATGTATGGATTAGCACGGGGCAATAGCCGTGGCGCGGTAAGTTTGTATCCAGACAGATTTCCAGAACGAAGGTGTCCCGACAGGAAGACGTTCGAAGCAATTGGCCGGCGTCTTAGGGAGCACGGAACATTCTAGCCTATGACTCGCGACTGGGGAAGACCTAGAACGACGAGGACACCTGCAACGGACGAGGCAATTCTTCGTGCAGTTGACGATAACCCTAATGTCAGCGTCAGAGAAGTTGCTGCTGTACAAGGTAACGTTGTCCTCGTCACTGTATGGAGAGTGCTACGAGCGAACCAGTTGTTTCCGTACCATGTACAGATTGTGCAGGCACTATCAGCAGCTGATTGGCCACCACGGGTACATTACTGCGATTGGTTCATCCGACAATGTGTCAATCCTCATTTCAGTGCAAATGTTCTCTTTACGGATGAGGCTTCATTCCAACGTGATCAAATTGTAAATTTTCACAATCCAACATGTGTGGGCTGACGAGAATCCGCACGAAATTGTGCAATCACGTCATCAACACAGATTTTCTGTGAACGTTTGGGCAGGCATTGTTGGTGATGTCTTGATTGGGCCCCATGTTCTTCCACCTACGCTCAATGGAGCACGTTATCATGATTTCATACGGGATACTCTACCTGTGCTGCTAGAACATGTGCCTTTACAAGTACGACACAACATGTGGTTCATGCACGATGGACCTCCTGCACATTTCAGTCGAAGTGTTCGTACGCTTCTCAACAACAGATTCGGTGACCGATGGATTGGTAGAGGCGGACCAATTCCATGGCCTCCACGCTCTCCTGACCTCAACCCTCTTGACTTTCATTTATGGGGGCATTTGAGAGCTCTTGTCTACGCAGCCCCGGTACCAAACGTAGAGACTCTTCGTGCTCGTGTTGTGGACGGCTGTGATACAATACACCATTCTCCAGGGCTACATCAGCGCATCAGGGATTCCATGCGATGGAGGGTGGATGCATGTATCCTCGCTAACGGGGAACATTTTGAACATTTCCTGTAACAAAGTGTTTGAAGTCACGCTGGTACGTTCTGTTGCTGTGTGTTTCCATTCCATGATTAATGTGATTTGAAGGGAAGTAATAAAATGAGCTCTAACATGGAAAGTAGGCGTTTCCGGACACATGTCCACATAACATATCTTCTTTCTTTGTGTGTGAGGAATGTTTCCTGAAAGTTTGGCCGTACCTTTGTCGTAACACCCTGTATATGAAGACTGAAGTAGTAAATGAAAATTTGTACCAGGACCGGGATTCAAACCCGAGTCTCCTGCTCACTAGGCAGGTGCGCTAACCACTACGCCACTCTGGCACAGTGGCTTTGCGCAGCTGCACGAACTACCGTAACATCCCTTCCTCCTCAATCGAAATTCCCATTCACGCTTCAGCGGACTTGATATTCCCTGTAACTCGAACAGCATTGCAGATGCTCTCCAGATGTATTGGAATAGCGTATCAGTATCGAACGAAATGGAGGATCCTGCCTGAAACCCAGGCATAGGTGCTTTAATCAAATAGCAACTACACTCATGCTCATAAATTAAGGATGATGCTGATACATGGTGAAACGACGCTCTGGTGGGTGGTTTGCAGGTTTAAATCACCTCGGGGTATGGCCATGCAATGCATTTGACCTGCGGTCGTCGCACGGCAGCGGTGGCAGCAGTCCACATACGCAGTTGGTTGGTGCATGCCAGAGTACGGTGCAGCGAGTAAGTGTGCAGACGTTTCAAGACTAATGGTGACTGTGTGTTGAAAATGGCTCAAAGAACACATACTGATGACGTTATGAGGGGTACAATAGTAGGGCTGGTCAAACACAGCGAGACATAGCACGGAACCTCACGTATGCCACAAAGTGTGATGTCAAGATTATGGCAACGATTCCAGCAGACAGGAAACGTGTCCAGACGCTACAGTACGGTACGTCCACAGACCGATATCTCACCATCAATGCCCGCAGACGGCCACGGAGTACTACAGGTAGCCTTGCCCGGGACCTTACCGCAGACACTGGAACAGCTGTCTACATAGACACAGTCTACAGATGACTGAACAGACATGGTTTATTCGTCTGGAGACCTGCAAGGTTCATTCCACTGACCCCTGGTCACAGAAGAGCCTGTAAAGCTTGGTGTCAAGAACACAGTACATGGTCATTGGAACAGTGGCCCCAGTTATGTTCACGGACGAGTCCAGGTATAGTCTGAACAGTGATTCTCGCCGGGTTTTCATCTGGCGTGAACCAGGAACCAGATACCAACCTCTTAATGTCCTTGAAAGGGACCTGTATGGAGGTCGTGGTTTGATGGTGTGGGGTGGGATTATGATTGGTGCACTTATACCCCTGCATGTCTTTGACAGAGGAACTGTATCAGGACAGGTGTATCAGGACGTCATACTGGTGTAGTATGTACGCCTTTTTAGGGGTGCAGTGGATCCCACCTTCATCCTGATGGATGATAACGCTCGGCCCCACCGAGCTGCCATCATGGAGGAGTAACCTGAAACAGAAGATATCAGGCGAATGGAGTGGCCTGCCTATTCTCCAGACCTAAACCCCGCCGAGCACATCTGGGATGCTCTCGGTCGACGTATCGGAGCACGTCTTCAAACCCCTACGTCACTTCATGATCTCTGACAGGCGCTGGTGCAAGAATGGGAGGCTATACCCCAGCAGCTATTTGACCACCTGATCCAGAGTATACCAAACCCGTTGTGCGGCCTGTAAACGTGTGCATGGTGATCACATCCCATACTGATGTCGGGATACAAGTGCAGGAGCAGTGGCGTTTTGTAGCACATGTGTTTTGGGACGGTTTTCTCAACTTATCACCAATACCGTGGACTTACAGATCTGTGTCATCTGTGTTCCCCATGTGCCTATGCTACTAGCTGCAGTTTTGTCTAGTGCCACGTCCTGTGGCAACACATTCTGCAGTTATCCTTCATTTTTGATCATGAGTGTGTATGGTTCCAGAGACTTTTCCAAGTCTCAGACATCTATGATGCAATCTTTCCGGAAGTCTCAGACATCTATGATGTAACATGTCCAGACTGAAGCAGCGAATAAATTTGTACCAAGGCCAGGATTCGAACCTGACCCATATAGTTTCATCTGTTTATCGCACTTTGTTATCTGCCCCTATCATCATTACTGTTACTGTCATATTTGTTATTGATATAATTAGTATTATTATTAGTGGCAGTGGGAGCAACAGTCGAAGTACTACCAGAATTAGCTTCATAGTTTTATATATTCACATTGTCTGTAGAGACACTCAAATAGTTTTAATACTATTTGTTGTATAAAATTATTATTTGTTAGGTAACTATGTTGTGAAATAGTTATTGTATGTGTAAAACCCTTGTGTAATGTAACAGAGGGCCTGATAACTATAATCAACTTCGGTTAAACAATTCCACACAAACAATAAAAATGGATGCACATATCTATTCACACTGAAGAGCCAAAGAAAATGGTACGCCTACCTAATACCATGTAAGATCCCCGCGACCAGGCAGAAGCGCCGCACTACGACGTGGCATGGACTCGACTAATGTCTGAAGCAGTGCTGGAGGTAACTGACACCATGAGCCCTGCAGGGCTGTCCATAAATCCGTAAGAGTACGAGGGGCTGGAGATCTCTTCTGAGCAGCACCTTGCAAGGCATCCCAGATACGCTCAATAATACTCATGTCTAGGAAGTGTGGTGGCCAGCGGAAGTCTAGAACTGAGAAGAGCGTTCCTGGAGCCACTCTGTAGCAATTTTGGACGCGTGGGGTGTCGTATTGTCCTGCTGAAATTGCACTAGTACGACAGAGTGCACAATGGACATGAATGGATGCAGGTGACCAGACAGGATGCTGACGTACGTGTCACCTGACATAGTTGTATCTAGTCGACTCAGGGGTCCCATATCACTCCAACTGCACACGCACCACAGCACTACAGAGCTTCCACCAGCTGCTGACATGCAGGGTCCATGGATTCACGAGCTCTCCATACCTGTACACGTCCGTCCGCTCGATACAATTTGAAACGAGACTCGTCCGACCAGGGAACCTGTTTCCAGTCATGAACAGTCCAATGTCGGTGTTGACGAGCCCAGGCGAGGCGTTAAGCTTTGTGTCATGCAGTCATCAAGGGTACACGAGTGGGGCTTTTGCTCCGGAAGCCCATATAGATGTTTCGCTGAATGGTTCGCATGCTTACACTTGTCGATGGCCCAATATTGAAATCTGCAGCAATTTGCGAAAGGGTGGCAGTTCTGTCACTTTGAACGATTCTCTTCAGTCGTCGTTGGTCTCATTCTTGGAGGATCTTTTTCCAGCCGCAGCGATGTCGGATATTTGATGATGTAGCAAATTCCTGATATTCACGGTGCACTAGTGAAATGATCGTAGGGGAAAATCCCCATTTCATCGGTACCTCTGAGATGCTAGGTCTCATCGCTCGTGCGCCGACTATAACACCACGTTCAAACTCACTTAAATCTTGATAACGTGCCATTTCAGCAGCAGTAACCGATCTAACAACTTTCCCAGACACTTGTTGTCTTATATGGACGTTTCCGACCGCACCGCCGTATTCTGCCTCTTTACATATCTCTGTACTTGAATATGCACGCGTATACCAGTTTCTCTGGGGCTTCAGTATGTATATATGTGAAGGACAAAGAAACGGGGTGTAGAACACCATCGACGAACCGCTGTACTCTAAGGGTGCCGCAAATGACACATATAACTTACTATATCGAAGGAATCACTATGGGGTTAAGAGCCACATACCTATCAAAGAGACGGGGATGGGAGTGATAAAGTAGAGTAGCTCACCACGACAAAAGTCACACATTTTATTCGTCCCTTATGTAGGAATGAGACCACTTAGTGGTTTCCAACCAACTTTACACTCAATTTCAAACCTTTTTCTCGCTCACAAGCCTCCTAAAATGATGAAAGGAAAAAAGCTAATCCTTTACTACATTCTCGGCATTCATATATAACTGCCGCATTATGCATGCTATTTAAATCTATTATTTCTCTGCTACTAATTCTATACACAACAAATTTCACAGACAGTATCAACTCATGTTGCTGAATGTGCCTAAAGAATTACATTATTGTGACATCATTCATCCTGTGACACATGAAAACTTATCCCATTATGCGACGATTTAATTTATTACTTATTTACTACTAGCTCTGTTCGCAAAACATTTCGTAGACAGTATCCACATACACCATTGGATGTACCTGCAAAATTATGTCATTGATAGGCACATAATTCTGGGGATATGAAGTCGTAGAAAAAAAACTGCAGGACCAAATGAAGTACAGATAAAGGAGAAATATGTGTACTAAAAGTATGTGAAATATACCTAACATGTGCACACTCTGGCAAAGATGCAGGTAAAAAGTCTCTGAATTGATTTCAAGCAAGCTTAATACACATGTTACTATCTTACTGTCTGGAAAGAAGTACTGTGGGAATAAGAACCAGCAGCATCCCATTGAAGGGAGGTGAGGGTGATAGTATGGAGAGAGAAGGGGAGGACGAGGTGGACAGTCAAAGAGGAAGAAGAAAGATATGGACACAGACAGGAGGAGGAGGAGATGGACTGTATGAAGGTGAGAGGGAAATGGACAGATTAAAGGGAACAGAAAGAGATGGACAGGGAGGGAGGGAGAGGTGACGGGCAGAAGAAGGAAAGATGGACTGAGAGGGAGTTGAGGACAAGATAGATGAAGAGGTGAGGAGGAGGAAATTAGAAAGAGAAGGGGAGAGGGACAGTGGGAGAGTGGAGATGGACAGAGAGAGATAGACAAGGGAATGGCCAGAGAGGAGGGGAGAAGGGTTAAGGGTGTGGGAAGAAGACAGAGGGGTGGGAGGGATGGACTTGTGAGGGAAGGAGATTGGCAGAGGGAGAGGAGCAGATGGACTGTGTGGGGATAAGCAGGTGGTCAGAGAGAGGGTGAAGTAGCAGAGGGCCAGAGCGAGGGGAAGGAGGAGGTAGGGAGAGTGCAAGGTAGAGTAGGTGGGTAGAAAGAGGAGGGAAAAAGTGATGGACAGAGGAGGACGGAGGAGGTGGACAAAGAGCAGAGCAACGAGGAGGTGGGCTAATAGAACTGGGATAAATACTTACCTGGGCAGTGCTCAGTATTCAGCTAGTAAGTAAATAATAAATAGCATCTTCAGACCATCTGTTCTTCTACTGAACACCAGGTTCAAAACTATATAACACTCTGGGCAGACCCACCCAACTTTATGATAGTGAAGCGTGGACACTACACAGAGAAGACAAACGGAGGCCAATGTGTGCTGAGGTGCACTTCGTGAAAGGAGTGGGGAGCTGCATGTGTGTGGGACAGGAAAGGATCTGGTAACATCCTGAGGGATCTCAAAGTAAAATCAATTCTCAACACAGTTCAGAATTTAATATGTGACACAAATAGGCGTATCCATTGATTGCATTGACTTACAGCGCCAATGGACTGTAGACCTTAGCATAATATATATAAAATGTAGACTGGTGTTTCTAAAGAAGAGAAATTCGTTAACATCGAGTATAGATTTAAGTGTCAGGAAGTCTTTTCTGAAAGTATTTCTGTGGAGTGTAGCCATGTATGGACGTGAAACATGGGCGATAAACAGTGTAGACTAGAAGAGAATAGAAGCTTTCGAAATGTGGTGCCACAGAAGAATGCTGAAGATTAGATGGGTAGACGACGTAACTAGTGAGGAGGTACTGAACAGAACTGGGAAGAAGAGGAATTGGTGGCACAAAGTGACTATAAGAAGGTTGGTAGGACATGTTCTGAGGCATCAAGGGATCACCAATTTAGTATTGGAGGGACGCATAGAGGGTAAAAATCGTAGAGGGAGACCAAGAAATGAATACAATAAGCAGATTCAGAAGGACTGAGGATGCAGTAGGTACTTAGAGATGAAGAGGCTTGCACAGGATAGAGTAGCATGGAGAACTGCATCAAACCAGTCTCTGGACTAAAGACAACAACAACAACATCAAACGAACAACTGTTTCTTATATCTGTTATGCGGCTTCAGACTTAAAATTAAGACGTTCTCGAAAGTCCTGGAATTCCCGAAACCGATATCTTGCCAGTATCAATGCCGATAACAGGCAAAAGTCGTCGAGATTTTAATTACTGGGAAGTCTGAGCTGTCTACATACATAATTAAGCTTGTACGGAATCCTGAGAGCGCATTTTTCTGATTGAATTTGCAGAATGTGAACCATAATTTTGGTCCGCGTAGAGAGCCCTGTGGGTTAGTTGCCCAAGAAGCGCGAGTTTGAAGCATAGTCAGCGCGCCTCCATCCGATATGAAAGGCGCTGCTGCCCTCATCTCCTGACAGCTGCCACGTCTTGCCATCGGCGACAATCTTCTCCGCCAGAGGCATGCAATATCCCACGCATGTGCGCTGCAGTGCACACAATGAGCCACACACAGCTGCCCGCGACGTGAAACTTGACGGCGAGCCAGACATCGCTGCAGTTCCGCCGTTACTAGGGGAATGGGTGAGGGAGGTGGGAGGTGAAGAGGGTTGCAAGAGGGGGAGGGGATGGGTGGTGGGGGAGGGGTTGCCGCAGCTGACCCTCGGGAGTTTGTCTGGAACGCAATATCTGCAGCCTAGAGCGGCAGCAGCTGGCGGCAGAACGGGGCACAGCAGATCGATAGGCGGCGAGCGTCGAATCGGGTCTCCAGACGGACTGAAGAGTTCCTAGGTAACAGAACGCAGCATGTCATTCTCAATGGAGAGAAGTCTTGCGAAGTAAGAGTGATTTCAGGTGTGCCGCAGGGGAGTGTCGTAGGACCGTTGCTATTCGCAATATACATATATAAATGACCTTGTGGATGACATCGGAAGTTCGCTGAGGCTTTTTGCAGATGATGCTGTGGTGTATCGAGAGGTTGTAACAATGGAAAATTGTACTGAAATGCAGGAGGATCTGCAGCGAAATGACGCATGGTGCAGGGAATGGCAATTGAATCTCAATGTAGGCAAGTGTAATGTGCTGCGAATACAAAGAAAGAAGGATCCCATATCATTTAGCTACGATATATCAGGTCAGCAACTGGGAGCAGTTAATTCCATAAATTATCTGGGAGTACGCATTAGGAGTGATTTTAAATGGAATGATCATATAAAGTTGATCGTCAGTAAAGCAGATGCCAGACTCAGATTCATTGGAAGAATCCTAAGTGAATGCAATCCGAAAACAATGGAAGTAAGTTACAGTACGCTTGTTCGCCCACTGCTCAGCAGTGTGGGTTCCGTACCAGATAGGGTTGATAGAAGAGATAGAGAAGATCCAACGGAGAGCAGCGCACTTCGTTACAGGATCATTTAGTAATCGCGAAAGCGCTACGGAGATGATAAACTCCAGTGGAAGACTCTGCAGGAGAGACGCTCAGTAGCTCGGTACGGGCTTTTGGTGAAGTTTCGAGAACATACCTTCACCGAGGAGTCAAGCAGTATATTGCTCCCTCCTACGTATATCTCGCTAAGAGACCATGAGGATAAAATCAGAGAGATTAGAGCCCACACAGAGGCATACCGACAATCCTTCTTTCCACGAACAATACGAGACTGGGATAGAAGGGAGAACCAATAGAGGTACTGAAGGTACCCTCCGCCACACACCGTCAGGTGGCTTGCGGAGTATGGATGTAGATGTAGATGTAGACGGGCACTACCAGACAGAAAGGGTTAGTGACAAATAGGTAACGACTGCGAGCTATTCTTCAGCATACCACATTAATGCTTCTTCTCTTTCTTGCATATTCAATGGTGTCCAAAATGAAAGTGTGGACGAAAATTTTGCAAGATTGGATTTATTTTGCCACAAAATAGTGAAGTAGAAACAGTGAGAAGAATGCAGAATGTAAACAACTGCAACAGGCATGTTGTTGTTGTGGTCTTCAGTCCTGAGACTGATTTGATGCAGCTCTCCATGCTACTCTATCCTGTGCAAGCTTTTTCATTTCCCAGTACCTACTGCAACCTACATCCTTCTGAATCTGCTTAGTGTATTCATCTCTTGGTCTCCCCCTACGATTTTTACCCTCCACGCTGCCCTCCAATACTAAATTGGTGATCCCTTGATGCCTCAGAACATGTCCTACCAACCGATCCCTTCTTCTGGTCAAGTTGTGCTACAAACTTCTCTTCTCCCCAATCCTATTCAATACTTCCTCATTAGTTATGTGATCTACCCATCTAATCTTCAGCATTCTTCTGTAGCACCACATTTCGAAAGCTTCTATTCTCTTCTTGTCCAAACTATTTATCGTCCATGTTTCACTTCCATACATGGCTACACTCCATACAAATACTTTCAGAAATGACTTCCTGACACTTAAATCAATACTGGATGTTAACAAATTTCTCTTCTTCAGAACGCTTTCCTTGCCATTGCCAGCCTACATTTTATATCCTCTCTACTTCGACCATCATCAGTTATTTTGCTCCCCAAATAGCAAAACTCCTTTACTACTTTAAGTGTCTCATTTCCTAATCTAATTCCCTCAGCATCACCCGACTTAATTAGACTACATTCCATTACCCTTGTTTTGCTTTTGTTGATGTTCATCTTATATCCTCCTTTCAAGACACTGTCCATTCCATTCAACTGCTCTTCCAAGTCCTTTGCTGTCTCTGACAGAATTACAATGTCATCGGCGAACCTCAAACTTTTTATTTCTTCTCCATGGACTTTAATACCTATTCCGAATTTTTCTTTTGTTTCCTTTACTGCTTGCTCAATATACAGATTGAACAACATCGGGGACAGGCTACAACCCTGTCTTACTCCCTTCCCAACCACTGCTTCCCTTTCATGTCCCTCGACTCTTATAACTGACATCTGGTTTCTGTACAAATTGTAAATAGCCTTTCGCTCCCTGTATTTTACCCCTGCCACCTTTAGAATTTGAAAGAGAGTATTCCAGTCAACATTGTCAAAAGCTTTCTCTAAGTCTACAAATGCTAGAAACGTAGGTTTGCCTTTCCTTAATCTTTCTTCTAAGATAAGTCGTAAGGTCAGTATTGCCTCACGTGTTCCAGTGTTTCTACGGAATCCAAACTGATCTTCCCCAAGGTTGCCTTCTACTAGTTTTTCCATTCGTCTGCAAAGAATTCGTGTTAGTATTTTGCAGCTGTGACTTATTAAGCTGATAGTTCGGTAATTTTCACATCTGTCAACACCTGCTTTCTTTGGGATTGGAATTATTATATTCTTCTTGAAGTCTGAGGGTATTTCGCCTGTTTCATACATCTTGCTCACCAGATGGTAGAGTCTTGTCAGGACTGGCTCTCCTAAGGCTGTCAGTAGTTCCAATGGAATATTGTCTACTCCGGGGGCCTTGTTTCGACTCAGGTCTTTCAGTGCTCTGTCAAACTCTTCACGCAGTATCGTATCTCCCATTTCATCTTCATCTACATCCTCTTCCATTTCCATAATACTGGCCTCAAGTACATCGCCCTTGTATAGACCCTCTATATACTCCTTCCACCTTTCTGCTTTCCCTTCTTCGCTTAGAACTGGGTTTCCATCTGAGCTCTTGATATTCATACAAGTCGTTCTCTTATCTCCAAAGGTCTCTTTAATTTTCCTGTAGGCGGTATCTATCTTACCCCTAGTGAAATAGGCCTCTACATCCTTACATTTGTCCTCTAGCCATCCCTGCTTAGCCATTTTGCACTTCCTGTCGATCTCATTTTTGAGACGTTTGTATTCCTTTTTGCCTGTTTCACTTACTGCATTTTTATATTTTCTCCTTTCATCAATTAAATTCAATATTTCTTCTGTTACCCAAGGATTACAGGCATAACGATAGAGAAAAAGGTTGCTCGTTTTTTCCCAACTTAACAGCTTTGTACACACATTTCGGCAACTGGTTAATGTGCTCAGTATGGGGTTGACCACCTCTGGTAGCAATAGAAGACTGACAACGACGGAACATGCTGTGAATGATGTCATCAAGCTCACGTTGAGGCAATAACGCCCATTCTTACAACAGAACTGCTCTCGAGTTTTGGAGAGTGGTTGGTGGATCCTGATGTGGTCCAGCCTGTCGCCCTAGTGCATCCCAGACGTGCTCTATGGCATTCAAATCGAAGGGCGAGCAGGCCACTCCAGGCGTACAATGTCTTCCGTTTACCAAAAAGAACACCAACCACCCGTGCTCTAGGAGGTCGAGATTATTGCCCATGAATAGTTTGGGCCCACAGCACCTCGCAGCAACCGCACATGAAGTCCCAAGATCTCATTACGACACCTGACAGCAGTTATACCTTGCCGATTCACCCATACGATTTCATGAAGGGGTGTTCGAGTAGTAAACGTAATCGCCATCCACACCATTTGGGATCCTTCTTGATGTCGGTCTCTTCCCACCAATTTTGGGTCCCGAAATCGTGTTCCTCGTTCCCTCCAGATCCGTAGAGAATCATTCTCAAGACCAAATCCTGACTCATCTGCTAAAATAACATTGGCCCACTGTTCAACTGTCCAAGTGGCATCTTGGCGACTCCACTCTTCTCTGAAGACGCATCAGAGGTACACATACAGTGGGTTCTGACAATAAAGGGCGCTCTACCAAAGCCTTCCATACACAGTTTGCCTTGATACAACACTCCCAGTAGATGCTGCAAAGTCAGATGCCAGTTTCCGTGCAGACTAAGGCGGTAGTGTCGTGCCTTCACAGTCAAAAGTAAAATCAAAAGTGTTGTCACTTCTGCTTCTAAGTTGGTCGTAGGCTGTGTTCCAAAAATGAACAGCATAGAGACAGAAGTGATGACACTTTCTGCAGGACCTGACCATCATTTTGCAGGACAACGCTCAAGCACGTACAGTGCAAGCTGCTACTGATTTGTTTGACTGATGGGGCTGCTAAGTGCTATACCACCTACTTCACTCCCCTGACTTAAGCCCTGGTAAGTTCAACTCGATTTCTAAACTGAAGCAAACACTTCATGGCATTCGCTTCAGAACTGCTACAAATTCGTCAGGCAATAGACCGCGCCGATCGAACTGTCAACACAACTGGCACTGTTAAGGGTATCCTACGACTTCCACATCGCTGATAACAGGATATACACAATATTGGTGATTACTTTGAAGGTCAGCAAAACTTTGAAACATGTTTCTATTTTGTACGAGCTGTAAATACACTCCTGGAAATTGAAATAAGAACACCGTGAATTCATTGTCCCAGGAAGGGGAAACATTATTGACACATTTCTGGGGTCAGATACATCACATGATCACACTGACAGAACCACAGGCACATAGACACAGGCAACAGAGCATGCACAATGTCGGCACTAGTACAGTGTATATCCACCTTTCGCAGCAATGCAGGCTGCTATTCTCCCATGGAGACGATCGTAGAGATGCTGGATGTAGTCCTGTGGAACGGCTTGCCATGCCATTTCCGCCTGGCGCCTCAGTTGGACCAGCGTTCGTGCTGGACGTGCATACCGCGTGAGACGACGCTTCATCCAGTCCCAAACATGCTCAATGGGGGACAGATCCGGAGATCTTGCTGGCCAGGGTAGTTGACTTACACCTTCTAGAGCACGTTGGGTGGCACGGGATACATGCGGATGTGCATTGTCCTGTTGGAACAGCAAGTTCCCTTGCCGGTCTAGGAATGGTAGAACGATGGGTTCGATGACGGTTTGGATGTACCGTGCGCTATTCAGTGTCCCCTCGACGATCACCAGTGGTGTACGGCCAGTGTAGGAGATCGCTCCCCACACCATGATGCCGGGTGTTGGCCCTGTGTGCCTCGGTCGTATGCAGTCCTGATTGTGGCGCTCACCTGCACGGCGCCAAACACGCATACGACCATCATTGGCACCAAGGCAGAAGCGACTCTCATCGCTGAAGACGACACGTCTCCATTCGTCCCTCCATTCACGCCTGTCGCGACACCACTGGAGGCGGACTGCACGATGTTGGGGCGTGAGCGGAAGACGGCCTAACGGTGTGCGGGACCGTAGCCCAGCTTCATGGAGACGGTTGCGAATGGTCCTCGCCGATATCCCAGGAGCAACAGTGTCCCTAATTTGCTGGGAAGTGGCGGTGCGGTACCCTACGGCACTGCGTAGGATCCTACGGTCTTGGCGTGCATCCGTGCGTCGCTGCGGTCCGGTCCCAGGTCGACGGGCACGTGCACCTTCCGCCGACCACTGGCGACAACATCGATGTACTGTGGAGACCTCACGCCCCACGTGTTGAGCAATTCGGCGGTACGTCCACCTGGCCTCCCGCATGCCCACTATACACCCTCGCTCAAAGTCCGTCAACTGCACATACGGTTCACGTCCACACTGTCGCGGCATGCTACCAGTGTTAAAGACTGCGATGGAGCTCCGTATGCCACGGCAAACTGGCTGACACTGACGGCGGCGGTGCACAAATGCTGCGCAGCTAGCGCCATTCAACGGCCAACACCGCGGTTCCTGGTGTGTCCGCTGTGCCGTGCGTGTGATCATTGCTTGTACAGCCCTCTCGCAGTGTCCGGAGCAAGTATGGTGGGTCTGACACACCGGCGTCAATGTGTTCTTTTTTCCATTTCCAGGAGTGTAAATAGTTGCCACTATTAAAGTTCCAACCCTCATATATATGTATCGAATCTACAGTCTCGGCGGTTTATGCCTGAGACCGACATCAACAATGGCAATATATACGTCTACCCATTCCTGAGAAATAGGGTTTTTAGTAGTGAGCCAGAGAGGCTGGTAGACAGACGGAGAAATAAGTGATTCTATAAGTGTTCTGTTTTTCACTAACTGAGATAGGGAACCGTAAGAATCGAGAAATTATTCTGAAATGATAGAGTTATGGAGCTCACACCACCAACGCAAACGTTATGAGCTAACTTAGAAAATAAATACTTTATGAAGATCGTTCTAAGAGCTGTGCTATGAAACTAAATGGTTCAAAGTGACAATTGAAAAGTTTTACAAGTTGATTCCTGCAAAAAAGACATCAACCAGCCACTGTTAATAATGTTATTTATTTAGAAAAGTAGTGCAGCTACTAATTTTGAAATGACAGATTTATTTTCAGACAACTGTTCACGGATGTATTGTACAGGGTGATTCAAAAAGAATACCACAACTTTAGGAATTTAAAACTCTGCAACGACAAAAGGCAGAGCTAAGCACTATCTGTCGGCGAATTAAGGGAGCTATAAAGTTTCATTTAGTTGTACATTTGTTCGCTTGAGGCGCTGTTGACTAGGCTGAAAACCAAACTACCTGAGGCAGCCCGTGACAGAGCACTTCATCACTGGCCCTGATCTTACCCCCTGCGATTTTTTCTTATGGGGGTATGTTAAGGATATGGTGTTTCGGTCACCTCTCCCAGCCACCATTGATGATTTGAAACGAGAAATAACAGCAGCTATCCAAACTGTTACGCCTGACATGCTACAGAGAGTGTGGAACGAGTTGGAGTATCGGGTTGATATTGCTTGTGTGTCTGGAGGGGGCCATATTGAACATCTCTGAACTTGTTTTTGAGTGAAAAAAAACCTTTTTAAATACTCTTTGTAATGATGTATAACAGAAGGTTATATTATGTTTCTTTCATTAAATACACATTTTTAAAGTTGTGGTATTCTTTTTGAATCACTCAGTGTTTCCTGCTTACATTAGTTGTTGGAATAAAACCAACCAAATAACAACAGCAACAAATGTGATTTAAATATTTACAGCTGTCTGAAGAATACTCAAGGAACAAGGATACACGGGAGAGACAATGAAAGGGGAAGAAAGGAGAGTTGGTAAGACCCGGTCAGAATTCAAGAAATGTATGGAATGAGATCCCCAGGGAACAACCAAGATAGGCAGGCCCAGAGATACATGGCAGAGGAGGAGAGATGGGATGGTCTGGTCAGAATACAAGAAATGAATGGAATGAGATCTTCAAGAAGGAAGAGAGGCAGGCCCAGAGATACATGGAAGAGGACGGTGGAAGGGGAACCAGAAAGTGTTGGCAAGATGTGGTCAGAATTCAGGAAAATGGACAAAGGCAGAGATGGTTGGATGGTAAGTTCTCCTGGATACCCAACTCCCCCAAGGGGCTAAAGGAATTAACTTAAGTAAGTAACTTAAGTTACTTAAGTAAGACTAATTTCAGCACGCACAAAAAGGAGTTTAAGCAGATAACATTTTCCCATGCTCCATAGTCGAATGGAACGTAAAGAGACTACTTGTATAATGGGAAATACGAACTTCGCATAGGTACATATATATAAGTATTTAAACTTTAGAGCTTTGCTGATATGTAACTCTAACCTTCTAAAAATTGCCTAACAACCAAAACTGCAATAGCTCAATTGAGGGTTAAAATTTCAGCGTGTTGTGCGACCATGTTGTCGTTTACATACATAGGGGACGTCCATTAATTTTAATTTGTACATTCCCTTACCCCTTGGTGAGTTTTGGTGAGATATGGTGGGGTTCCTCACCAAACCCACACATGAGATTCACCCTATAATTTTTGATGATTAAATTCATCTGATATGTTCGTTTTTTTGCTTAATACCCCTAAATATACCTATTAGGTTGCTCGGAATTAATCTTATAAAACAAAATATTATCTGTGGTGATAATGGGTATTGTAAAATATTCTATCCCATTTGAAAGCTGTTGAGACAATTAATAAATTGAACTCGTTGTAGTGCATCTTAAACATAGTTATTATTTCACAGAAAAATGTAGTATGTATGTTTATAAAGTGCATTAAATAGTATTTTTGATATGTGATTAAAAACATTTTGTCTTGAATGTGGCAATACTGGATACTGGGTCGGACAGGTAGAGAGAGACAGACATTTGGACAAAAAGGTTCCACGAAAATAGTATGAATCGACTTGATGGGTGCCAAAAGAAATTGACCTCCTGCTGATACATTATGCAGTGTGTAACAGGTATAAGTGAAGATATTTTTATATGTGGTACCTTAATATGTATACCCATCAGTATGTTGGTTGTTGTTTCTCTAAGTGTAACAGTATTCCCACAAACATGTCATAAAGTTAAGACCTGATGTTAACTGCATGGTAATAAATGCACCTGTCAGTGTAGATTAACTGTTTTGCGTCCACACATCCATACTTCAACACCTGACCTGCTATTCAGGTGAAAATAAGCAGTAATGGCTTGCTCTTGCCACACATACTTAGAAGTACTAACCAACATAAAAACATAGGACTTGTAGTAGCTATAATTATTAGTCTGCAAATGACGTAAATTCTGATGTAATGTTTAGTACACCATGCTGAGTCAGCAACAGAAATACACTCCTGGAAATGGAAAAAAGAACACATTGACACCGGTGTGTCAGACCCACCATACTTGCTCCGGACACTGCGAGAGGGCTGTACAAGCAATGATCACACGCACGGCACAGCGGACACACCAGGAACCGCGGTGTTGGCCGTCGAATGGCGCTAGCTGCGCAGCATTTGTGCACCGCCGCCGTCAGTGTCAGCCAGTTTGCCGTGGCATACGGAGCTCCATCGCAGTCTTTAACACTGGTAGCATGCCGCGACAGCGTGGACGTGAACCGTATGTGCAGTTGACGGACTTTGAGCGAGGGCGTATAGTGGGCATGCGGGAGGCCGGGTGGACGTACCGCCGAATTGCTCAACACGTGGGACGTGAGGTCTCCACAGTACATCGATGTTGTCGCCAGTGGTCGGCGGAAGGTGCACGTGCCTGTCGACCTGGGACCGGACCGCAGCGACGCACGGATGCACGCCAAGACCGTAGGATCCTACGCAGTGCCGTAGGAGACCGCACCGCCACTTCCCAGCAAATTAGGGACACTGTTGCTCCTGGGGTATCGGCGAGGACCATTGGCAACCGTCTCCATGAAGCTGGGCTACGGTCCCGCACACCGTTAGGCCGTCTTCCGCTCACGCCCCAACATCGTGCAGTCCGCCTCCAGTGGTGTCGCGACAGGCGTGAATGGAGGGACGACTGGAGACGTGTCGTCTTCAGCGATGAGAGTCGCTTCTGCCTTGGTGCCAATGATGGTCGTATGCGTGTTTGGTGCCGTGCAGGTGAGCGCCACAATCAGGACTGCATACGACCGAGGCACACAGGGCCAACACCCGGCATCATGGTGTGGGGAGCGATCTCCTACACTGGCCGTACACTACTGGTGATCGTCGAGGGGACACTGAATAGTGCACGGTACATCCAAACCGTCATCGAACCCATCGTTCTACCATTCCTAGACCGGCAAGGGAACTTGCTGTTCCAACAGGACAATGCACGTCCGAATGTATCCCGTGCCACCCAACGTGCTCTAGAAGGTGTAAGTCAACTACCCTGGCCAGCATGATCTCCGGATCTGTCACCCATTGAGCATGTTTGGGACTGGATGAAGCGTCGTCTCACGCGGTCTGCACGTCCAGCACGAACGCTGGTCCAACTGAGGCGCCAGGTGGAAATGGCATGGCAAGCCGCTCCACAGGACTACATCCAGCATCTCTACGATCGTCTCCATGGGAGAATAGCAGCCTGCATTGCTGCGAAAGGTGGATATACACTGTACTAGTGCCGACATTGTGCATGCTCTGTTGCCTGTGTCTATGTGCCTGTGGGTCTGTCAGTGTGATCATGTGATGTATCTGACCCCAGGAATGTGTCAATAATGTTTCCCCTTCCTGGGACAATGAATTCACGGTGTTCCTATTTCAATTTCCAGGAGTGTATCTACATTTATACCTATCATACCCTGTATATATTAAATTCCATTCAACCGTTACTTATTTTGTGGGTCAAAGAATATCGTCTGTACCTGCCTTTGAAGCGTATTATCACCTAGCTTTCCGGTTTCTTGACTTATGTGATCACTAAGAGAATAGTTGTTAGTGAACTTCAGCTTAGCTTTCTTCCACAAACTATGAACTTTCTTCTGGGATGTTAGTTTCGACTTGTCGGCATGCTGCTTAACAAAAGCACTGTAAAAGTTTTGATACAAATTCATTTCGGACACAATAACCTCGGCTTTATATGTGTTGCAGAACATCACGACTGACTCACTGACTGACACGCTGTGATTTCGATCGGCGCGGCAGGGAACTCTCTGAAATGATATCTGACACATGTGCGGCACTTGTTTGAAATCGGGGAATACTCCTGGCACGCACACATGTGAAGCATTCAGTTTGCTATACCATGCATGTGTGGACTTAGAAACTGTTGCCAGAGTCAGAGACTACATCCCACGCACTACTTAAGACCCACTGTAGATACACTCAATAGAATCGATTTATACTATGTGAAATCTGGCCAAGATATGAGATCCTAAGGTGGGGAATTGCTATAAAATCAGTTAATAACTATATTTTAAAAACAACTCATAATGAAAATGAGATGGAGGGAATTCTATCTACTTTAAATGAAATCAAATCAAACTGGTGATTTATTACAAAAGCTGGACTTCGAAACCAACAGACAGACAATACGAATCTAATATGATAGCTAATCAGCCCAAGTGTGATGTCCAGGGAAGGATAATGAATTCAAGCTGCGCAACCCCTTAATGGTGTGAATAATCCCCACGAATCTGAATTTTACTACGTAGTGGTTAGTTCTCCAAGCTACAATGAAAAGAACCTATCTTTGTAACTGTAATCTAAGGGCCCTGTGGCGTCTATGTACCCTTATCAAATGACGGACTCCCATCTAATGACCAGTGCCTTGATGAAGTTGTGGATGGTATGCCACGACGAACACAGGCATGCACCAATGCAGGAGGATGTGCTACTGGGTATTAGAGGTACCGGTGTGTACAGCAGTCTGGACCACCACCTCTGCAGGTCTAGCTGTATTGTGGTACAACATGCAATATGTGGTTTTCATGAGCAATAAAAAGGGCGGAAATTATGTGTATGTTGATCTCTAATTTTCTGTACAGATTCTGGAAGTTTCGGAACCGAGGTGATGCACAACTTTTTTTGATGTGTGTATTAAAGTGAACATAGTTTGATCACTTACGTTGAAAATCCGCGCCATCTGAGAAAACAGAAACTGAAAGCTAATGTAAAATGTGTCTTAAAGTGAACCAGACGTCTGAAGATGAAGCTGTCGGTTCGAAACCGGTAGCGGCGCTATTTAAATAAATAAATGGCATTATAAAAGGTGGCTCGTTGCTGTTGTCTTCTGTTTTGTACACAGCCACGGGTTCAGAGTGTCAGTGTTCTACAAAATAGCATTGCTAACACTGTCTCCATCCCTCCACTCCATCGCACTGTCTAGCCTATGGTACGTCATTGCAGTCCACGGTACCAGTGGAGTGAATTGAAAGAGATTTGTGTTATTGGTAAAAGCACAGTATTTTTGTTAGCAGCTAGTTTCTTAATGGAAAGAAGTAAAAGTCATTCATATGACAGCTCGCCCGGCTAGCCACGTAGTCTATCGCGCTGCTTGCCGAGTGAGAAGGCGTGCCGGTCCTCGGCACAAATCCGCCCGGTTGATTAGTGTCCAGACCTAGTGAGCCGCCCAGCCTGTGCATGGTTTTTAAGGCGGTTTTCCATCTACCTCGGCGAATGCGGGCTTGTTCCCCATATTCCGCCTCAGTTACACAGTGTCGGCGATAGCTGTGCAAATACTGTCTTGATATACGCGTACACCATAATTACTCTACCACGCAAAGATTTGGGGCTATGGGGCTACACTCGTCTGGTATGAGACTTTCACTGGATTTGGGGGGGGGGGGGGGGTCCACTGGGGGCCGAACCACACAATAACCCTGGGATCGGCGTGGGGCGGCGGTGGGGTGGGTGGACTGCTGTGGCCTGTTGTGGGGTTGTGAATCACCAATGGCTACGGTGGGACGAAACCTCTCCGTCGTTTCTAGGTCCCCGGTTTTAATACACAGTACACACTTTCACATGACATGGGCTATAAATTGAAAGTAATAGCACTAGCAGAGGGACATGGAAACAGCAGTTGAGCGGCATTTCGGACCTCCCCCAAAAGAAAGAAACCATTCGCGATTGGTGGCCTAGTGAAGAAGAAAAAAATGATGAAGCTCAAATGTGCAAATAAGAACAGAATGCAAACTGGCCAAAACTAGATTTTCAGTGATTTTAAAGGTCAATTCGGTTTAGTTAACTAAGATATTTTAAAATCTGGCTTTGCCATTCTAATAATCAAAATGGTAAAAATGTTATTTAAAAAAATGCTTGAAAATTAAGGTGCGTCTTATGGTCCATAGCGTCCTATAGCTCGTCATCATCATTATCATTAGTGTTCTGCCAAAAGGCAGGTTATCAGATGGTACTTCTCCAGGTTGTCCGGTCTTCTGCCATCCTCTTCAGGTCCGCATAATTTCCTCTTCCTTTTTGTCGTCTATCATCTTGTATCTCCTTCTTCCACTCAGTCTTCTCCCACAAACCAGTCCTTCCAAAGCATCTGCTAACAAGCACTCCCTTCTCAGTGAATATCCCAACCAGTTCTTTCCCTTGTAACATTTAGCAGACATCTTTTCTCACCAACCCTTTCCAATACTCTTTCATTACTCACCCTTTCCATCCAGCGTATTCTCTCCATTCTCCTCCATATCCACATCGAAAGTGCTTCTAACCTTTTTTTCATCCTCTCGAATCAGCGTCCATGTTTCTACCCCGTATAGTGCCACACTCCAGACAAAACATTTGACAAGCCTTTTCCTTAGACCTTTATCTAATTTGCCACATAAGAGTCTCCTCTTTCTGTTGAATGCCTCCATCTTTATGTTAATTAGAGTTTACACCTACTGGTGACATCTCAAGTCTTATTGTGCTTCCAAGATATTTAAATGCACTTACTTGGCTAATGGTAGATTGTCCTATTTTAATATTCGACAGTATGCGTCTTGTACTGATGACCATACTCTTTGCTTTTGCTGTGTTTATTTGCATCCCATATTCCACACAAGCTTCATACACATCTTTCAGCATGTTATTCGCAGTCCGCTCACTTTCTGCCAATAACACCATATCATCAGTAAGGTTTTGAAACTGTATTCGAACATTATGAAGTACCTCGAAGAGAACGATTTATTGACACATAGCATGGCTTCAGAAAATATCGTTCTTGTGAAACACAACAAGCTCTTTATACTCATGAAGTAATAAGTGATATCAACAGGGGATGTCACATTGATTCCATATTTTTAGATTTCCCGAAGGCTTTCGACACCGTTCCTCACAAGCGTCTTCTAACCAAACTGCGTGCCTCAGTTGTGCGACTGTATTCGTGATTTCCTGTCAGAAAGGTCACAGTTCGTAGTAATAGCCGGAAAGTCATCGAGTAAAACAGAAGTAATATCCGGCGTTCCCCAAAGAAGTGTTATAGGCCCTCTATTGTTCCTGGTCTATATTAACGACATAAGAGACAATCTGAGTAGCCGTCTTAGATTGTTTGCAGATGATGCAGTCATTTACCGTCTTGTAAAGTCATCGGATAATCAACACGACTCGCAAAATGATTTAGATAAGATATCTGTATGGGGCGAAAAGTGGCAATTGACCCTGAATAAGGAAAAGTGTGAAGTTATTCACATGAGTAGTAAAAGAAATCAGCTAAAATTCGATTACGCGATAAGTCACACAAATCTGAAGGCTGTAAATTCAGCTAAATACTCAGGGATTACAATTACAAATAACCTAAATTGGAATGATCACATAGATAATTTTGAGGGTAGAGCAAACTAAAGACTGCGATTCATTGGCAGAATACTTAGAAGATGCAACAGATCTACCAAAGAGACTGCTTACACTACGCTTTCCGCCCTATTCTGGAATATTGCTGTGCGGTGTGGATTCCGCATCAGGTGGGAATGACGGATGACATCGAAAAAGTACAAAGAAGGGCAGCTCGTTTGTAATATCGCGAAATAGCGGAGATAGTGTCACAGACATGATACATGAATTGGAGTGGCAATCATTAAAACAAAGGCGTTTTTCGTTGTGACGGGGTTTTCTCATGAAATTTCAATCACCAGTTTTCTCCACCAATTGCGAAAACATTGTGTTGACACCCACCTACGTGGGGAGAAATGATCATCGCAATAAAATAAGAGAAATCAGGGTTCGCAAAGAAAAATTTAAGTGCTCGTTTTTCCCGCGTGTCCTTCGAGAGTGGAACGTTAGAGAGACAGCTTGAAGGTGGTTCCTTGAACCCTCTGCCAGGCACTTTATTGTGAATAGCAGAGTACTCACGTATATGTAGATGTAGATCAACAAATCTTATACGAGTACATTCCATTCTCTTTCCACCAATACACATCCCTCTTTTCCCATCTAAGCCTTTCGCAATAATCTCTTCACGGTATGCGTTAAGCAACAGTGGGGAAAGGGAACAACCTTGTCTAACACCTCGGCCAATGGTGCTTCCTTCTGACATTTCACTTCCAGTCGTTATCCTTACTTTCTGGTGTAAATATAGATTCTGTATCAGTCATCACTCTTTCCAATCCACTGCTTTTCTCTTCAAAATATACATCAGCTTGTTCCACTGAACTCTGTCAAAGGCCTTTTATAGCCCGTAAACTACGGCAAATGAGATACGGTGAGATTTTGCGGGATCATTCACCGCTCTGTTTTGAGCTCACGTAAGTAACGGACGTCCCCTTACCAAGATGATCCGCAGATTAATAAAAGTGCTACTTCTACTACCGCTACGACTAGTAGTATTACACTACTGGCCATTAAAATTGCTGCACCACGAAGATGACGTGCTACAGACGCGAAATTTAACAGACAGGAAGAAGATGCTGTGATGTGCAAATGATTAGCTTTTCAGAGCATTCACACAAGGTTGGCGCCGGTGGTGACACCTGCAATGTGCTGACATGAGGAAAGTTTCCAACCGATTTCTCATACACAAACAGAAGTTGACCGGCGTTGCCTGGTGAAACGTTTTTGTGATCCCTCGTGTAAGGAGGAGGAATGCGTACGATCAAGTTTCCGACTTTGATAAGGTCGGATTGTAGCCTATCGCGATTGCGGTTTATCGTTTCGCGGCATTGCTGCTCGCGTTGGTCGAGATCCAATGACTGTTAGCAGAATATGGTATCGGTGGGTTCAGGAGGGTTACACGGAATGCCGTGCTGGATCGTGTAGCCACGTCTCAATCCCTGAGCCAACAGATGGGGACGTTTGCAAGACAACAACCATCTGCACGAACAGTTGGACGACGTTTGCAGCAGCATGGACTATCAGCTCGGAGACCATGGCTGCGATTACCCTTGACGCTGCATTACACACAGGAGCGTCTGCGATGGTGTACTCAACGACGAACCTGGGTGCACGAATGGCAAAACTCCGTTTTTTCGGATGAATCCAGGTTCTGTTTACAGCATCACGATGGTCGCATCCGTGTTTGGCGACATCGCGGTGAACGCACATTGGAAGCGTGTGTTCGTCATCGCCATACAGGCGTATCACCTGGCGCGATGGTATGGCGTGCCATTGGTTACACGTGTCTGTCACCTCTTGTTCGCACTGACGGCACTTTGAACAGTGGACGTTACATTTCAGATGTGTTACGACCCGTGGCTCTACCCTACATTCGATCCCTGCGAAACCCTACATTTCAGCTGGATAATGCACGACCGCATGTTGCGGGTCCTGTACGGGCCTATCTGGATACAGAAAATGTTCGACTGCTGCCGTGGGCAGGACATTCTCCAGATCTCTCACCAACTGAAAACGTCTGGTAAACGGTGGTCGAGCAACTGGCTCATCACAATACGCCAGTCATTACTCTTGATGAACTGTGGTATCGTGTTGAAGCTGCATGTGCAGCTGTACCTGTACACGCCATCCAAGCTCTGTTTGACTCAATGCCCAGGCGTATCAAGGCCGTTATTACGGCCAGAGGTGGTTGTTCTGGGTACTGATTTCTCAGGATCTATGCACCCAAATTGCGTGAAAATGTAATCACAAGTCAGGTCTAGTATAATATATTTGTCCAATGAATACCCGTTTATCATCTGCATTTCTTCTTGGTGTAGCAGTTTTAATGGCCAGTAGTGTAGTAGTACAAGGTCCAGGCGACGGCACGTGTTGTTAGTAACCACTCGTTGTCCCACTGCTACGGAGACAGAAGGCGATGTGCAGTGTACAGGGTCACAAGGAACACCGCCGGGCGACCTTGGAGCAGGTCGTCTGGTCGATACGGCGTGGCGGGCCGGCCCTGCTGACGCTGCCGTCGACGGCACCCGCATCTGACGTTGGTTGCTGACCGCTGCGGCAAACCGCTCTCTGCCACCGTGCACCGGGACGGCCAGTTCAATAGGCACTCTGTAATAGGGATAGCCGTTATCGCTGGAACGACCAGTTTTCGGTTGTATCAGCTTTTTTCAATGCCAGTTTAACCGTTCTATGATAACAGAGACACTTTACAGCATTTTACTTTGTCTTCCGTCAATTTATGAACTACATTTTCGCCACAGCCGGATATTACGCGCGTATTTGACAAGTAGTGTAATATTGAACCCCTGTATCTCGGAAACGGATAAAGATATCAAAAATATTTTCAAGGTCGTTCGTGGTCAGGCTCTTATGAGCATATCATACAAATTACAGCCATTTACTATGCATTGCCGTCTTGGAATCTACAGCTCGGTATGGGAACCTAAAAACCATATTATTCGTGTGTTCCTCGATAACAGATAAAGATTATAAATGGTTCAAATGGCTCTAAGCACTATGGGACTTGACATCTGAGGTCATCATTCCCGAAGACTTAGAACCAATTAAACCTAACTAACCTCAGGACATCACACACATCCATGCCCGAGGCAGGATTCGAACCTGCGGCCGTGGCAGCAGCGCGGTTCCGGACTGAAGCGCCTAGAACCGCTCGGTCACACCGGCCGGCTAAAGATTATATTAGATTAGATTCAGTTTTAGTTCCATAGACCAAAAATTGAGATGATTCTCGTGGGCGTGCAACATGTCAAAAAGTATAACATAAAAAAGCATAACACATTGGAATATAATACTTACTAGCCTGGTCATTTGACAAGAGAATGTCAACATAGGTGATTACATTAAACTGGAATTGCTAACAATTACAGAATTAATATGCAGTCAGAAAGAAACATTGTTATGCACGTTTAATAAATTTATCATACACAAAATAGCTAATCTTGACTGTTGTGAGCAAATTCTGTCACAACTGAAATCTTAGAGACATTTTTACTTTAGCTGGTCTAACAGTCCCTGCTAATATATTCACCTATAGAGAAGAAGGAATTGCCTATCAAAAAGTCTCTCAAACTCTGTTTAAACCGTACTTTATCTGTAAGTAAGATTTAATGGTTTGTTTTTACTGTGAGATGGGACAACAGAGATCCCAGGTTTTTTTACGAAGAGGTTAAAATTTCCTGAAGGACTTCTTATGAAATACTACTTCTGTTGCACAAGATTCTAACTGCTCTGAGCAAAATTTATTAATATCGATATTCTTGAAAGATTTTTGAGAACGGGAAGACAGCATTTCTTAATAAATGATTTGAGAATAGAGCGTTAAAATTTGAGCAGATTTCTGTCATTATTTACTATTTAGATTTCGCCTCACACCGGATTTTACAGGTGTAAGGTAACTTTGAACATCTGTATGTGCGAAACGGATAAAGATATCAATAAATCGAGATTGTTCGAGGTCAGGATCTTAGGTATGTATTGGAAAAATTTCAGCCATATGCTGTGCATAGTCTTCTTGGAGTACACAGCTCAATTTCGATAAGAAAAAATGATAAAAAAAGTAATTTTCAGGTACTTCTAAGAAACTGCCATGAACTAATAGTGCCTTCTTATGGGGTCTTAAAGCCCACCGTAGACCACATAAAATGCAAAAAGAACCAAGCAATTTGTTCCATCTGCCTAAGCAGGAGGAAGTGCGTAATATTCATGCTTTGACACCGTACTGTAGCATCGTGACACTAAGATGATCCTTCTGTGGGGTATTCAAGCTGTCCATAGCCAAAGGGATAGCCAAAACACTTGAGTCTACCTTTCTACCACGTCCCGAGCGTGGCTGATCATGGGGCTCTGTTTCTGCATTTCCTGAGGCTGTAACTTTCTTTACCAATCACCCAACTGTACTCCAATGAACTGCAGCATCACCATAAACTGCACACAAACGTTTATCTATGTGCACCACGGCTTCTTTTTCTGCTCTCAAGAATACAATAACAGCACGCTGCCTGTAACGTAAGTCGTATGTAGACGCCATTTTGATACTGTACTACGCCTCTGCCATCTGAGAGAACGGTTCGAAACTTCACCGGCGCACAGAACAAACATCAGATGCGAAGCACCAATAAGGTCGTTTGCCTATGTATATTAATGGTTTTTTTAAAAAATGTGGGGCATTACTTATTGAACGACCCTCGTATTGCCGACCGCTGTGGCCGTCCGGTTCTAGGCGCTTCGGTCGCAGGTTCGAATCCTGCCTCGGGCATGGCTGGGTGTGATGTCCTTAGGTTAGTTAGGTTTAAGCAGTTCTAGGTCTAGGGGCCTGATGACCTCAGTTGTTAAGTCCCATAGTGCTTAGAGCCATTTGATTTGTCTCTCGTATTAGATACCACCCGCTGTTGCATGCCTACCGATTGTTTTCCTATTCATCTGCATTGCATTACATTTCTATACATCTAGAGCTAGCTGCGATTCATCACACCAACTGTATCCTCCTACAGTCACTCAACGATGAGACCTTCTCTTCACCACATCATCATCATCATCATCAAACAGCAGCGGGTTGCTTCTCACCCTGCCCGCCAGAGAATGATAGCGATCCCATCACACTTCTCTGGGCCACTCCTGTAAACACCATTTTCGTGGACACACCTTTCGCGTACATCTACATCTGCACCCACTTCTAAGCTCTGCAAACCACTGCGAAGTGCACGGCAGAGGAAACATTTATCAGATCTTCTCGCTTCGTTCGCGTGCAACGCGCGGGAAGAATCGTTGTGTTAAACGCCTCTGCGTGGGCTGTTCGTTAATCTAATTTTCGTAACCGCAGGCATCGCCTACGAGGGGAACAACGACAATTAGAATTTAAAACTGCGGAGCAGCCACAAATAAAATAAAAAGAATGGAAGTTGTATGCGATTCGTGGCTGCTACAAAATTTTAATTAAGGGAGGTAGGACGTCAAACGGGCCGAATTGGACCAGGAGAGGCACCACAGGACATTTTATTTTCTACTGTCTATACTTTTACGAATAAATTCACAAACCTTTGTCAGCATGACCAGTGAGGATTCAGGATTCACACTCATAGCAGTGGAAGTGCAAAAACATAACAAAATAAATTTTTTTAGGTATGAAATTACATCATTTTTTCACTTAGTATTGGCTGCATTTGTTGCTATAGGTACATTTTTCTTCACATGTAAGAAAATTTTTTTTATGAATTTTGCACAGCATACAAACCATACTTACAGGTGTATGAAACTCTAGACTCTAGAGTTTTCCAAATCTATTAAAAACTGTGGTAAAAATTGAGATAATTAACTACAAAATTTGATTTTTTTCTAAACATAAAGTTTAAACGTAACAGCTCATTCATTTTTTCATAAATTAAATAGATTCTAGAGTTTCAGACACTTGTAAGTACGGTTTGTATGCTGTGCAAAATTCATTGAACAGTCTCTTACTTATGAAGAAAAGTGTACCTATTGCAACAATCGCAGCCAGTAGTAAGTGAAAAAGTGATGAAATTTCACAAGTAAAAAAAATTATTTTGTTATGAATCCTTCCTGGTCATGCTGACAAAGTTTTATGAATTTACTTGTAAAAGTAAAAGTCCTGTGTTGCCTCTCCTGCTCCAAGTCGGCCCGTTTGACGTCCTACCCCCCCCCCCCCCCCCCCCCTTAAGTCTAATTCTGTCTTGGCTATCCCTAAGGAAGTAATAAGGAAGGGGCTACAGAAAATCCTGGATTCCTCAGTCTCATCTGCTGCCTGAGACTTCGTAAAGAGGCTTTCGCGGGAAACTTGGGGTCTATTTTGTGCAGCTTACAAGATGCCCCAGTGGTCTGGAAATGTGGGAGTTACCTGTGATTAATTCCTGCACTAGAACGACCTCTGACATAACACTACCATTTAGAACCACTGCTAAAATATGTGCCAAGTGATTATGTGAACTCGTATTAATACTATGTGGACATTGCAGTAAACCACAAGTGGGAAACCCGTGAAAAAACAGAAAATAGCATGAAATATCGCACAGATAGAACCAAAACTATTTAGCGAACAAGGAAACTTCTCCACTGAAATGAGAAAGGTTATTCACTGTGTGGGTGGGCATGAAAGTTAGATTTTTGTAAGTTATCGATGTGCACGTCAGATAGGGAAAGCAAGTTACGTGGCTGTTAAATTATCTTTGGTCTTGTTGCGGCACAGTCTTGACTCTGCGCCGTCTG
The DNA here is from genome assembly GCF_021461395.2 of Schistocerca americana. Taxonomy (NCBI): domain Eukaryota; kingdom Metazoa; phylum Arthropoda; class Insecta; order Orthoptera; family Acrididae; genus Schistocerca; species Schistocerca americana. The sequence continues at coordinate 99,881,264 of NC_060127.1, read as the reverse complement.
ATGCATTCTTATATTAATTGAAATGTGGTAGGTGATGTCGACTTGTGGTTGTATGTGTTAGATGACGACAGATTTATTATAAAGCGCAGCCACGATGAATATGAGGTATATACTGTATATACTGAAAGGTAAAAAGAATATAAGTGAAGGAATTCGAGGGGAGACTGCAGCACAGTGCAGCTAGTTTGTCGGAGTGATCATTGTCAGCTAGTTATGTTTGTTCAGTTGCTCAGAGCTGAGAGGAAGACAACCCCACTCTACCCTTAGTCGTGCATTAACATAATTAAAAGATTAAGTTGTTTGTTTTTTATAGAAATTCTCTGTTAACGCTGTACCATTTTTAAATCACTATTCAATTTTTGTGTGAAGATGACGCGAAGTTGTAACCTGTCTTGTCGAGCACATACTTCACTCTAAAATCGTTGTCTTGGAATGTCATTTCATAAGAATAGTTACTCTCCCCATCCTACTGTTTAAAGAATATTTATAATTACGCATTATCACATTACAACTGCCTGGATTTTGTTTGGAAGTTTTATTTAAAAATAGAAGACTACCTTAGCCGCCGCCTCCTTACTGTTTGGTGTTGTGCTTTCGAGAAATCTGTAACAAAGTTATCAAGAGGTGAGGTAAGTAGAAATTTTGATTAGTGCCAGATAATTGTTTTATTTCAGTAGCGCATTTAATATAAAGGTAAGTTCTATTCAGACCAGTCACAGTTCAATTCAAATTAGGTTCTGTTTAGTCAAAGGATAGTATACGAGTTAACAGTTTGTGGGTACGTAGTTTTGGTAAGACGTAGATTTTTTTTATAGAGTGAGAGGCAAATTTTACCTAAATTTCACACAGGAACACACAGTGGGGAACTTACTACTGGAACAACTGATTTATTGCAATAGAAACGTGCGTGGTGTACGATGTTACGAAACAGAATGCAGTGAAACACCTATAAGTCAGAATTATGTCGATAGTAATGGTTGGCTGGCAACGTTGAGATGAAGAATCGGGATTCTCTATGAGACGCCTGCTTCTGTGAGTATGAACATTAACGTTATGCGACTGACTCGATCTTAAGTGGCAGTGTATACGAACGACTCAGCTGTAAGGCTGTGCTACATGCAATGAACAGCTGCTGCCGCTGGTCGAAAGAACACGCCGTGAATGGTATAACGCAACAAGCAGACAACCCAAAGTGCGGGAGCTGCAAAAGATTCATTCGATTTTTACATATGTCACTAATTATCTACAATTAAAATTGCTACTTGCAGTTCTGCTTTTATACGTTCGGTGGCACATTTGTTGCGCACATCTATCGATTTATGGTCCATCTGGGAAAATTTCTTTTCTGTCTCAGCATTTGATCCCAACCACTTCCAGGAAATTGGGAACGTGAACATTTTCGGCTGTCATGGTACAGTAAACATTAACCAAACTTCTGTTTGCATTGCCTTCCATGGATATGCCTTGTTTCAAAATATCCCTCGCATGACGAAACTCATCATAGAAACAAAAAATGGTTCAAATGGCTCCAAGCACTATAGGACTTAATATCGGTGGTCATCAGTCCCCTAGATTTAGCACTACTGAAACCCAACTAACCTAAGGACATCACACACATCCATGCCCGAGGCAGGTTTCGAACCTGCGACCGTAGCAGCAGCACGGTTCCGGACTGAAGCGCCTAAAACCGCTCGGCCACAGCGGCCGGCCATCATACAAACAAATGTCATCTTTATCACCTATCTGAACAGCGTCAATCATTTCTTGAAAATACTTACACGAGGCGTGTTTTTTAAGTAAGTACCGTTTTAAAATTAAAAAAAGACTTGCTAAGATATCTCAATACTTTCATTTTTACATGAAAGCCTGTACCTTAAACTACTTTTCTACATAATTTCCGTCAATGTTGAGGCACTTGTCATAAAGTTGTACCAGTTTTTGAATACCCTCCTCATAGATGTCTGCCGCCTGACTTGTCATCCACTGAATCACCACTGTTTTGACTTCGTCATCGTCTTGAAGACGCTGACCGTCCAGGTGTTTCTTCAAGTGCAGGAGCAGATGGTAGTCACTGGGAGCAAGATCGGGGCTCTACGGTGAATGATCTATAGTTTCCCATCGAAAAGATGTGATGAGATCTTTGGTCTGATTCGCCACATGCGGACGGGTACTGTCTTGCAGCAAACCGATGCCCTTACTCAACTTCCATGGACTGTTGCTTTGATTCTGGTGTGACGTAGGCTACCCATGTTTCATCACCCGTAACAATTTGGCTTAATAAATAATCACCGTCGTTGTGGTACCGCTCAAGGACAGTCAATGCACTGTCCAAATGTTTGGTTTTGTGCACATCCGTCAACATTTTCGGTACCCAACGTGCGCACAATTTTCGGTAATTCAAGTGCTCGGTCACAATGCCATACAAAATACTACGAGCAACATTAGGAAAGTCATCCCGCAAGGAGGAAATGGTAAAGCGTCTGTTTTCTCTCACCTTATTGTCCACTTCCTGCACCAAACTTTCATTAACGACCGAAGGACACCCACTCCGCTGTTCATCATGCACAGTTGTGCGGCCATCTTTAAATGCTCTCACCCACTTTCTTACCATTCCATCACTCATACTGTTTTCTCCGTAAACTGCACAGATCTCACAATGAATTTCGATCGCTTTTAGGCCTTCAGCACTAAGAAATCTTATAACAGCCCGTACTTCACAGTCGGCGGGACTCACGATTATCGGAGGCATCTTAAACACTCAGTACACAACGTAAACAGGGAAGAATCAGACTGTAATGGCGCCAGTGCGTAGATTAAGGTACAGGCTTTCATGTAAAAATAAAATTATTGAGGTATCTTAGCACGTCTTTTTTTAATTTCAAAACGGTACTTACTTAAAAAACACGCCTCGTATTTTAATTCGGAACTTAGAAAAAATGGCGCGAATGACTCTTTTTTTAATTGGCAATTGATCTCCATGTTTGAAATCTTCACTGCATATGTTTTCAGTGGCACATAACCAATCAAAAAATCTCACTATTGCTTCAGCTTTTGTGCGCCCACAGTATATCTGTTACGGTGCTCACTTATTTCCAAGTCCGTATCGATCTTAGTGCTGAGTTTTCACTCAGACGGCGCTTTGGCAGTAGGTGGTTGTTTCCGTGTGTGATCGCTGGCCGGGGCTTAGCTGGAGGCGTGTGGTGAGGAAAGAGGGGGCTGCCTTGGCGTGGAGACAGTTCGGCTCGGCTGGGGTTGTTTGCGTCTGGACGCCGAGTGGGGCCCTATGGGAAGACCGGACCGTGATTCTACGGTTAATAGTGTGGACAGCGGCGTGGCGTGCCGTTTAACTTGATTCGCCAAGGGGAGCAAAATCTCGCCTGTCGTAGTTTGTCGAGCCTGAGTTTGAAATACCTTCTATGTGCGGCGTGATGTCATTTCGTCCTTCTGTCTCTCCGTCGCTGGAATTGCTATCCTCGTTTACCGTTCCATGGATGTATATCGATGGGCTACGCTGCTCTCCGTACTCTACTAGACGCTGGTGATGGAAGTGCGTAGTTCAGCGGTACGTTAGCCTCGGTGCTTTATGTCTGATCTTCAAGTGAATAATCTTCGAGTGGCACTCCTTAGAGTTTGCCTTGCGCTGTTATATTGGAGTTTATTTTGTCTTCCGCTTTCCGTCAACGAGGGTTAAGCTTGATTCGGCACTCCGTACGACGCTTGGCACCTCAGCAGGCGGGTCGGAGCCACCTTCGCGACTAAAAAAAATGGCTCTGAGCACTATGGGACTTAACATATGAGGTCATCAGTCCTCTAGAACTTAGAACTACTTAAACCTACTAACCTAAGGCCATCACACACATCCATGCCCGAGGCAGGATTCGAACCTGCGACCGTATCAGTCGCACGGTTCCCGACTGAAGCGCCTATAACCGCTCGGCCACCGCGGCCGGCTTCGCGATTAAACGGAAACCTTTGGACTGAGAGGTCTTGTGTTTTGCATATTGTTCATAAATTGTTGTTTTGGTATTAAGTTGGCTGAGGTTTCTTATGGATTTCCCGGCATTTGGTCTGTTGTCCGGCCAGGGCTAGGTCTCGTTGTTTTAAAAGTCGGTCCTTGTTTTGGCTTAGTACGATTTTGGTTTACTGCCTGGTGGTTCTGGTAGTACGCCGAGTCGCTGTGGTTGTGTTGCATTTTGCATGGGGCTGTGTGCTCGGAGCCGTGGAGTACCATTTGTGTGAACTGCTTCACTGGGGAGTAGTGATCGGGCCATTCTTGGTCCTCTGCTGTATTAAATTATTTTATTATCATTTTAAATGATTTAATTCTTGTTGCGTTAATTGCAACTTGGGTACTGACAAATTTAGTAGTGTTATTACGCAAGATTTAATAGTGGCACACGCCCCTTTACCTTTCGTAATCTGTTAATTACCGAAAGACCTTAAGCTCACAATCATATGTGATTTTCTTAAATAATTGTATTTTTATGTCATGATATTGTTTTTTTTTTTTTTAATTTGCTGATCACTGGTGTACTGTTACAAGTATTAAAATGTTTCAGGTAGCTATTACTTGGGTGAACGTAACATTATCACTTAAATGATTTAACTCTTGTTGTGTTAATTGCAACTTGGGTACTGTCAAATTTAGTGGTGTAATTACGCAAGATTTAATAGTGGCACATACCCCTTTACCTTTCGTAATCTGTTAATTACCGAAACACCTTAAGCTCATACTCATATGATGTAATTTTCTTACATAATTGTATTTTTATGTCATGTTATTGTTTTTTTAATTTGCTGATCACTGGTGTACTGTTCCAAGTATTAAAATGTTTCAGGTAGTCAGTACTTGGGTGGAACGCGCGGAACCGCAACGGAGAGAGTAGTTGCGTGCCTTACGTGTCCGTTGTTGGCGCGGCCTGGTGTCCGTTGTTTGTTTTGGTGCACATGAGTTAAGTATTGTGTTGCCTCCTCCCTTGCGGCCCCGTCCTGTTCTTCTCATAAACATTTCCTTCAAGGCATTTTAGTTAATTTTATGCTAGTATTATTTTATTTTCTTACATTGGTAAAATTGTGCGGCCTTCATTATGCACACTGTTTGTCATAGCGGAGTTCAAATGGTTCAAATGGCTCTGAGCACTATGGGACTTAACATCTGTGGTCACCAGTCCCCTAGAACTTAGAACTACTTAAACCTAACTAACCTAAGGACATCACACACATCCATGCCCGAGGCAGGATTCGAACCTGCGACCGTAGCGGTCGCGCGGTTCCAGACTGAAGCGCTTAGAACCGCACGGCCACACCGGCCGGCATAGCGGAGTTGATGTGGCATTGTAATTCCTTAAACTCCATTCTGTGTGCCCTTCGTGATACATATTGTTTGTTGTAATAGATTTGATTATACCAATTGTAATGTCTCATATAACATGATGTGCGTGTGTAATGGTGCAATAAATGGATGATTGTTATTTCTGTTTTTGGCGCCCTTCATGCCTCCTTTCTTGCCCCTATTGGTACGCTATTGCTGCACTTGTGTTGGGTCGCCACTTCAATATCTTTTTCGTAACATAGGGACCACTGTGAGCCGTGGTGGTTTCTGTAAAGGCTCGCGGTAGTCTACTGGCGCCAGTTCTGCGTGCTCTCCATCGACTCTGGCCCTCGTCGTATCATCTCAACTGGGTTATGTGTTCCCTCCAGGGCTGCGTGGTGTGAGGGGCACGGAACTGGACGGGGTGTACATGCCGTCCTGGCGACTTGCAGCGAACTGAAACCGTTGACCGCCGGGCTACGGGGGCCCGCATTTTCCTGAAGCGTTGACCATCGCTAACGTCGAGTTTTGGCCAGCAAGGAGCGGCTCTCGTCGCGTGCAACCTGGTTACGAATTGCATCAGCCAACTGTGGTGTGCTAAATACGCCGAGATGTACTGAACAACTTGTTAGCTGCCACGACCGGCACGGCAGTATTACACTACTGGGCATTAAAATTGCTACACCACCAAGATGACGTGCTACAGACGCGAAATTTTACCGACAGGAAGAAGATGCTGCGATATGGAAATTATTAGCTTTTCAGAGCAATCACACAAGGTTGGCGCCGGTGGCGACACCTACAACCTGCCGACATGAGCAAAGTTTCCAACCGATTCCTCACACACAAACAGCAGTTCACCGGCGTTGCCTGGTGAAACGTTGTTGTGATGCCTCGTGTAAGGAGGAGAAATGCGTACCGTCACGTTTCCGACTTTGGTAAAGGTCGGATTGTGGTCTATCGCGATTGCGATTTATGGTATCGCGACATTGCTGCTCGCGTTGGTCGAGATCCAATGACTGTTAGCAGAATATGGAATCGGTGGGTTCAGTGGGGTAATACGGAACGCCGTGCTGGATCCCAACGGCCTCGTATCACTAGCAGTCGAGATGACAGGCATCTTATCCGCATGGCTGTAACGGATCGTGCAGCCACGTCTCGATCCCTGAGCCAACAGATGGGGACGTTTGCAAGACAACAACCATGTGCAGGAACAGTTCGACGACGTTTGCAGCAGCATGGACTATCAGCTCGGAGACCGTGGCTGCGGTTACCCTTGGCGCTGCATCACAGACAGGAGCGCCTGCGATGGTGTACTCGACGATGAACCTGGGTACACGAATGGCAAAACGTCATTTTTTCCGATGAATCCAGGTTGTGTTTGCAGCATCGTGATGGTCGCATCAGTGTTTGGCGACATCGCGGTGAACGCACATTAGAAGCGTGTATTCGTCATCGCCATACTGGCGTATCACCCGGTGTGAAGGTATAGGGTGCCATTGGTTACTCGTCTCGGTCACCTCTTGTTCGTATTGACGGCACTTTGAACAGTGGACGTTACATTTCAGATGTGTTACGACCCGTGGCTCAACCCCTCAAGCCGGCCGGTGTGGCCGTGCGGTTAAAGGCGTTTCAGTCTGGAACCGCGTGACCGCTACGGTCGCAGGTTCGAATCCTGCCTCGGGCATGGATGTGTGTGATGTCCTTAGGTTAGTTAGGTTTAATTAGTTCTAAGTTCTAGGCGACTGATGACCTCAGAAGTTAAGTCGCATAGTGCTCAGAGCCATTTTTTCAACCCCTCATTCGGCCGGCCGGTGTGGCCGTGCGGTTAAAGGCGCTTCAGTCTGGAACCGCGTGACCGCTACGGTCGCAGGTTCGAATCCTGCCTCGGGCATGGATGTGTGTAATGTCCTTAGGTTAGTTAACTTTAATTAGTTCTAAGTTATAGGCAACTGATGACCTGAGGTCGCATAGTCGCATAGTGATCAGAGCCATTTTTTTTTTTCTACCCCTCATTCGATTCCTGCGAAACACTACATTTCAGCAGGATAATGCACGACCGCATGTTGCACGTCCTCTACGGACCTTTCTGGATACAGAAAATGTTCGACTGCTGCCCTGGCCAGCACATTCTCCAGATCTCTCACCAATTGAAAACGTCTGGTCAATGGTCGCCGAGCAACTGGCTCGTCACAATACGCCAGTCACTACTCTTGATGAACTGTGGTATCGTGTTGAAGCTGCATGGGCAGCTGTACCTGTACACGCCATCCAAGCTCTGTTTGACTCAATGCCCAGGCGCATCAAGGCCGTTATTACGGCCAGAGGCGGTTGTTCTGGGTACTGATTTCTCAGGATCTTTGCACCCAAATTGCGTGAAAATGTAATCACATGTCAGTTCTAGTAAAATGTATTTCTCCAATGAATATCCGCTTATCATCTGCATTTCTTCTTGGTGTATCAATTTTAACGGCCAGTAGTGTATCTGGTCCCTACCTGGAGTCGTGAAGCTATTGGCCTCCTTGGCATTTGTTAGAAAAGATCTATGAAGAGTGTTTAGTATTGTACTGTACGTAAGGATTGTTAATTCTGCCCGGTGTGAGCTGGCCAGAAGTACAGTCTCTTTATGCCTTCCGGTGATTCCTTTGCGGTCGTGTGTCTCAATCTGGAGGGTTCTCTATTTTCCGATGTTAATCTTGTACTTGAAATCGTGGTTTGTTATTATTTAGTATTTGAGACTACTGATTGTAATTTCTGTTTGTTGCAGACCTCATGGCTCTTCTTGGGGCGAGTTATTGGATTTGGCCTGCAACTGAAGCTGTGTGCGCTCAGCCTAAATGTACGCACGTGTGGGTCCATATGAGTGCGTGTGTGTTTGTATTGTATTTGCGCACTGTAATGGGACACCCACTTCTAACATTACCTTTCTTTGATAGAAATAGCCAATAAAAGGAATATTTTCAAATGTTGTATACGTGAACATTATCTCAGCTGTTTCACTCAAAGAATTTTATATGGTTTTGTATACGATGTATTGTATATCAAGCTACAATGCATAAAAAAAATTAATTTGTTATAATCGATATGTACTAACTCTGTATGTACAGCTAAAATTCTTCTTCTTTCAGAAACATTTGAAATTACGAAATCTCTGACATACTTAAAATTCATATTATCAGTTTCACAATCTAATGCTAATGACAAGGAAGTGTTTTCTGGAAGTATTTCTATGGAGTGTATCCATGTATGGAAGTGAAACATGGACGATAAATAGTTTAGACAAGAAGAGAATAGAGGCTTTCGAAATGTGGCGCTACAGAAGAACGCTGAATATTTGATGGGTAGATCACGTAACTAATTAGGAGGTACTGAATAGAACTGGGGAGAGGAGGAATTTGTGGCACAACTTGACAAGAAGAAGGGACCGGTTGGTAGGACATGTTCTGAGGCATCAAGGAATCACAAATTTAGTGTAGGCTGCAGTAAGTATTGGCAGATGAAGAAGCTTGCACAGGATAGAGTAGCATGGAGAGCAGCATGAAACCAGTCTCTGGACTGAAGACCACAACATCAACGCTACTTATTAAATTTATTTCTGGATTCATTTAGAAAATAATGATATAACTTGGTGAAGATTCTTCTTTTGTCAAGAAAATTTGTGAACTCCTTTGTTTTGTAAAAACTTTGGACTATCTGTCTCTAAGCGTGCCGTAGGTTGTGTTCCAAAAATGAACAGCATAGAGACAGAAATGATGACACATTCTGCGGGATCTAACCATCATTTTGCAGGACAATGCTCAAGCACGTACAGTGCAATCTGTTACTGATTTCTTTGACTGATGGGGCTAGCCGGCCGCGGTGGCCGAGCGGTTCTAGGCGCTTCAGTCCGGAACCGCGCGACTGCTACGGTTGCAGGTTCGAATCCTGCCTCGGCCATGGATGTGTGTGTGATGTCCTTAGGTTAGTTAGGTTTAAGCAGTTCTAAGTTCTAGGGGACTGATGACCTCAGATGTTAAGTGCCATAGTGCTCAGAACCATTTTTGACTGATGGGGCTGCTAAGTGCTATGCCACCTACTGCACTCCACTGACTTAAGCCCTCGTCAGTTCAACTCGATTTCTAAACTGCTTTCGCTTCAGAACTGCTACAAATTCGTCGGGAAATCGACCGCGTCGCTCGAACTGTCAACGCAACTGGCACTGCTAAGAGTATCCTACGACTTTCACGTCGCTAGCAACGCTGGTGACTACTTTGAAGGTCAGTAAAACTTTGAAACACGTATTGTCTTGTACGCGTTGTAAACAAATAGTTGCCACTATTAACATTCCAGCCCTGGTATATACTGATGAGCTGCCAGCTTCCATCTTGGTACTGTTAACGAAAAAGCTATACATAATACACTCCTGGAAATTGAAATAAGAACACCGTGAATTCATTGTCCCAGGAAGGGGAAACTTTATTGACACATTCCTGGGGTCAGATACATCACATGATCACACTGACAGAACCACAGGCACATAGACACAGGCAACAGAGCATGCACAATGTCGGCACTAGTACAGTGTATATCCACCTTTGGCAGCAATGCAGGCTGCTATTCTCCCATGGAGACGATCGTAGAGATGCTGGATGTAGTCCTGTGGATCGGCTTGCCATGCCATTTCCACCTGGCGCCTCAGTTGGACCAGCGTTCGTGCTGGACGTGCAGACCGCGTGAGACGACGCCTCATCCAGTCCCAAACATGCTCAATGGGGGACAGATCCGGAGATCTTGCTGGCCAGGGTAGTTGACTTACACCTTCTAGAGCACGTTGGGTGGCACGGGATACATGCGGACGTGCATTGTCCTGTTGGAACAGCAAGTTCCCTTGCCGGTCTGGGAATGGTAGAACGATGGGTTCGACGACGGTTTGGATGTACCGTGCACTATTCAGTGTCCCCTCGACAGTACGGCCAGTGTAGGAGATCGCTCCCCACACCATGATGCCGGGTGTTGGCCCTGTGTGCCTCGGTCGTATGCAGTCCTGATTGTGGCGCTCACCTGCACGACGCCAAACACGCAGACGACCATCATTGGCACCAAGGCAGAAGCGACTCTCATCGCTGAAGACGACACGTCTCCATTCGTCCCTCCATTCACGCCTGTCGCGACACCACTGGAGGCGGGCTGCACGATGTTGGGGCGTGAGCGGAAGACGGCCTAACGGTGTGCGGGACCGTAGCCCAGCTTCATGGAGACGGTTGCGAATGGTCCTCGCCGATACCCCAGGAGCAGCAGTGTCCCTAATTTGCTGGGAAGTGGCGGTGCGGTCCCCTACGGCACTGCGTAGGATCCTACGGTCTTGGCGTGCATCCGTGCGTCGCTGCGGTCCGGTCCCAGGTCGACGGGCACGTGCACCTTCCGCCGACCACTGGCGACAACATCGATGTACTGTGGAGACCTCACGCCCCACGTGTTGAGCAATTCGGCGGTACGTCCACCCGGCCTCCCGCATGCCCACTATACGCCCTCGCTCAAAGTCCGTCAACTGCACATACGGTTCACGTCCACGCTGTCGCGGCATGTTACCAGTGTTAAAGACTGCGATGGAGCTCCGTATGCCACGGCAAACTGGCTGACACTGACGGCGGCGGTGCACAAATGCTGAGCAGCTAGCGCCATTCGACGGCCAACACCGCGGTTCCTGGTGTGTCCGCTGTGCCGTGCGTGTGATCATCGCTTGTGCAGCCCTCTCGCAGTGTCCGGAGCAAGTATGGTGGGTCCGACACACCAGTGTCAATGTGTTCTTTTTTCCATTTCCAGGAGTGTACTTCAACTCGTAGCTTGCGTTCACATATACACTGAAGAGCCAAAGAAACTGGTACACCTGCCTAATATCGTGTAGGACCTCCACCAGCACGCCGAAGTGCCGCTGCACGGCGTAGCGTGGTCTCGACTAATGTCTGAAATGGTACGAGAGGGCGGAGATCTCTTCTGAACAGCACGTTGCAAGGCACCCAAGATACGCTCATTAATGTTCATGTCTGGGGAATTTTGTGGCCAGCGGAAGTGTTTAAACTCAGAAGAGTCACTGTATAGCAATTCTCGACGTGTGGGGTGTTGCATTGTCCTTCTGGAATCGTCCAAGTCCGTCGGAATACACAATGGGTATGAATGGATGCAGGTGATCAGGCAGGAAGCTTACGTACGTGTCACCTGTCACAGTCGAATCTCGACTTATCAGGGACCACATATCACTCCATCAGCACTCGTCCCACACCATTACAGATGCTCCACCAGCTTGTGTAGTCCCCTGCTGAATGCAGGGTCCATGAATTCATGAGGTTGTCTCCAAACCGTACACGTCAATCTGCTCGATAAAATTTGAAGCTAGGCTCGTCTGATCAGGCAGCATGTTTCCGGTCATCAATAAAAATTTGATAACCAGCCATTGTAGCAGCAGTAACCGATTTAACAACAGCGCCAGACACTTGTTGTCTTATACAGGCGCTGCCGACCGCAGAACCATTTTCTGCCTGTTTGCATGAATCGTATTTGAATACGCGTGCCTGTACCAGTTTCTTTGGCGCTTCAGTGTATTCATTCATTAGTATTGTAGGTAATTACACGCTAAAAAGAGTATAAGTTATCTTGTAAAACATTCTTTTAGCTATGTTTTGAGAGGTAGATGGTTCAGATAGAGCACGCAGTAGTTTCTCGAATGAATTAAAGGTGTTTCTGGCTACATGAATGTATCAGGGTAAAATTAAGTATTTTACCTCGGCGTGGACTCTAGATCTATTCTGTGTGATCTTTGATATTAATTCATATATTTATTTTGCGGACTGTTTAAATTTAACGACTATAGCAGTAAGTCACTCTATAATAAAATAAATGAAACGAAACATTAAACATGAATTGATAAATATGCAATGACATACAAATGTAATGAATTTACGTAGGCCAATTCGCCCTTTCAGATGGCAGGGCTCAAAGTAAGGAAATCGTGAAGACAAGCTTGGGATGCGGTGCAGATGCAGTAGGTATATAGAGGCGAGATGGGATTGCTGCGGGCGTTGAAAGCGTTCAGATTTCCTCAGGCTACGTTTAGAAGACGAACTAGGGGTACGAACAAAATCTTCAGTGGTGTGCACAAAGGATTGGGTGGATTCTGGCCATTTTTGAACACTGCATTGGAGCGTGAACTGCTACAACACCTGAAAGTAACGGAGTCGCACATGTTTGGTACTACTGTGAAGGAGGTGAGACAACTTGTATTCCATATAGAAGAGAAAAGCAAAGAGGAAACTTAGTTTTGAAGAGGAGTTTTCAAAAGGAAATGTTGCACGAAAAAAATTTTTTTTGGCGATGACAGTGATGATTCCTAAGATTGTCACTGGTTTTACGCCGGCCGGTGTGGCCGTGCGGTTCTAGGCGCTTCAGTCTGCAACCGCGTGACCACTACGGTCGCAGGTTCGAATCCTGCCTCGGGCATGGATGTGTGTGATGTCCTTAGGTTAGTTAGGTTTAAGTTGTTCTAAGTTCTAGGGGACTGATGACCACAGATGTTAAGTCCCATAGTGCTGAGAGCCATTTTTTTGAACTGGTTTTACTGCTTGTACCTATACACATATTCAAAACCCGGAGAACACTGGTTTAGATAACAGCAGTGTAAACTACGAGCACACAACGGATGTGCTGCAGCAAGCCACAGATAAAAAAAAAAAAGTTTACTTGTGATGCCTGCCAAAAAGACAGGGTTGGTGAGAATCATTTTTTCAAAAACGGAACTAATTTTGTTATTTCATGAATTAACATTCGTAATTCTACTTTCACGATCGAACTGACAGACCTTAATCGATACTGTTGAATAATTGCTTCAGAAACAATCTTTTGTTTGTTCTTGAGTACAAATCTATTAAATATATCAAATACCTAACGTCCATATGAATTTCTTACATTTTTTTACTACTGTGTCATTTTACTCTGACTTCCGTCGAAAATTACGTATTATCCACTTTTTACAAGAATTTCAAAAACGTATGGTTTATATTAATTTAAAAACATGGCACCAAGATAACGAGACCTACAAGAGAATGAGGCACGCTCCTGATACAAATTTTATTCAACATTATGCAATATGAAGCAATAATGACCTAAAAATAAAACGGTGTGTCGTTTCAGTCTGACTCCCCCACTTCCTCCAACGTACATCTTGAGCAATGAGTACGTTGAGAAATTTGAGAAATTAGAGCTTATAGCGCGACTTATCGACAATCAATCTTCCCATGCCCCATTAGCGAGTGGAACAGATAATGGAGGAACAGTTAGTGGTACCAAAGTACCCTCAGCCACACACCGTTCGGTGGCTTACTGATTATGACGCAGATGTACGTTGAAGCGTCAAAGAAACTGGTATAGGCGTGCGTATTCAGATAAGAGATATGTGAACAGGCAAAATACGGCGTTCCGATCGGAAACGCCCATATAAGCCAAGTGTCTGGCGCAGTTGTTAGATAGGTTACCGCTGTTACAATTGCAGGTTATCAAGATTTAAGTGAGCTTGAACGTGGTGTTATTGTCGGCGCACGGGTGACGCGACACAGCATCTCCTAGGTAGCGATGAAGTGGCGATTTTCCCCTGCTACCATTTCACCTTGTGACTTATCGGGAATGTGGTAGGAACAAATCTGCAACATCGCTGCGGCCGGAAAAAGATCTTGAGAGAACGAGACCAACGACGACTGGAGAGAATCTTCCAGCGTGACAGAAGTGCAACCCTTTCGCAAACTGCTGCAGATTTCAACGCTGGGGCATCAACATGTGTCTATGTGCGAACCATTCAACGAAACATCATCGATATGGGCTACTGGAGCCGAAGGTCCACCCTTGTAGCCTTGCTGACTGCGCGACACAAAGCTTTACAGGTTGCCTGGTTCAAATGGTTCAAATGGCTCTGAGGACTATGGGACTCAACATCTGAGGTCATCAGTCCCCTAGAACTTAGAACTACTCAAACCTAACCTAAGGACGTCACACACATGCATGCCCGAGGCAGGATTCGAACCTGCGACCGAAGCTCGTTTGAAATTGTATCGAGCAGATGGACGTGTACGGGTATACAGATAAGCTCATGAATCCATGCGCCATGCATGTCAGTAGGGGACTGTTCAAGCTGGTGGCGGCTCTATAATGGTGTCGGGCGTGCGCAGTTGGCGTGATATGGAACCCCTGGTATGTCTAGATACGACTCTGACGGATGACACGCACGTAGGCATCCTGTCTGATGACCTGCATCCATTCATGTCCATTGTGTATTCCGACGGACTTGGGCAATTCCAGCAGGACAATGCAACACCCCACATGTCCAGAATTACGAATCTCGTTTGAAATTGCATCCAGCAGATGGACGGGTACGGGTATACAGATAAGCTGATGAATCCATCGGCCATGCATGTCAGCGGGAGACTGTTCAAGCTGGTGGAGGCTCTGTAATGGTGCGGGGCACGTGCAGTTGGAGTGATATGGAAACCCTGGTATGTGTAGATACGGATCTGACAGGTGACACATATGTAAGCATCCTGTCTGATCACCTGCATCCATTCATGTCCTTAGTGTATTCTGACAGAATTGGACAATTACAGCAGGACAATGCAACACCCCACACGTCCAGAATTGCATAGTATCTCTTCCCTCCAGCACTACTTCAGACATTAGTCCAGTCCACGCCACATCGTGTTGCGGCACTTCTGCGTGCTCGCGGGGGCCCTACGCGATATTAGGCACGTGTACCAATTTCTTTGGCTCTCCAGTTTAGATCTGACGTGTGGTTTTAGTTGAATGACTTCAAAGTGAAGGAAGGTTAAAAACATCTACATCTATATCAGTACTCCGCAAGCCACATGACGGTGTGTGGCGGAGGGCACCTTGAGTACCTCTATCGGTTCTCCCTTCTATTCCAGTCTCGTATTGTTCGTGGAAAGAAGGATTGTAGGTATGCTTCTGAGTGGGCTCTAATCTCTCTGATTTTATCCTCGTGGTCTCTTCGCGAGATATACGTAGGAGGGAGCAATATACTGCTTGACTCTTCGGTGAAGGTATGTTCTCGAAACTTCAACAAAAGCCCGTACCGAGCTACTGAGCGTCTCTCGTGCAGAGTCTTCCACTGGAGTTTATCTATCATCTCCGCAAGGCTTTCACGATTACTAAATGATCCTGTAACGAAGCGCGCTGCTCTCCGTTGGATCTTCTCTATCTCTTCTATCAACCCTATCTGGTACGGATCCCACACTGCTGAGCAGTATTCAAGCAGTGGGCGAACAAGCGTACTGTAACCTACTTCCTTTGTTTTCGGATTGCATTTCCTTAGGATTCTTCCAATGAATCTCAGTCTGGCATCTGCTTTACCGCAATCAACTTTATATGATCATTCCATTTTAAATCACTCCTAATTCGTACTCCCAGATAATTTATGGAATTAACTGCTTCCAGTTGCTGACCTGCTATATTGTAGCTAAATGGTAAGGGATCTTTCTTTCTATGTATTCGCAGCACATTACACTTGTCTACACTGAGGTTCAATTGCCATTCCCTGCAACATGCGTCAATTCGCTGCAGTTCCTCTTGCATTTCAGTACAATTTTCCAATGTTACAACCTCTCGATATACCACAGCATCATCCGCAAAAAGCCTCAGTGAAGTTCCGATGTCATCCACAAGGTCATTTATGTATATTGTGAATAGCAACGGTCCTACGACACTCCCATGCGGCACACCTGAAATCATTCTTACTTCGAAAGACTTCTCTCCATTGAGAGTGACATGTTGCGTCCTGTTATCTAGGAACTCTTCAATCCAATCACACAATTGGTCTGATAGTCCATGTGCTCTTACTTTGTTCATTAAACGACTGTGGGGAACTGTATCGAACGCCTTGAACATGATGAAAATTGGTCCGTACTTGGCTTAGGTCTTCCGATGTGGCTTGGCCACTACAGATGGCGGCTTTTAGATAGGCCTGGATGAGTTGTGTGCGAGTGCGTATGCGCGTGTGTGTGTGTCGGCGCGCGCACTCTCCGCTACCTGCCGGCCTCGACCACCGAGAGTGGTCTAAGTATAGCAGTGTGGAAGCGATACGCAGCAAACATCGCAAGGTCGCTCCCGGGCCACGTGCATAAGCGGGCTGTCCGAAGAAACTTCAACGCTGCGCTGCCAAGCATGGAGACAGCGCGGCGCCATACGGTTCTAGCAGCATTCATTCATACATCCATCTGGTGTCTGGAAAAGAGAATCGCGGGTCTGTCAGCTGGCGGTCTGTAAACCAACTGTTTTTTTGGAGATACGTCGATGACACTTTCATAGTGTGGCCATACGGAGAAGAAAAGTTAATGGAATGTTTTTCATCACCTTAACTCCATCCATCACAACTAAGTCATCCGCTTATGCGAGACTGCTTGTTTTGTCTTCACATATCTTAATCTAACCCAGCCAGTCTGTTGTTTTCAACATATGAACCATAAATAATACGAACAACAGTGGAGACAGGTTGCAGCCTTGTTTTACCCCTGAAACTACTCTGAACCATGAACTCAATTTACCGTCAACTCTATCTGACTATGTAAAGACCTTTAATTGCTTGCAAAAGATTGCCTCCTATCCCATAATCTCTTAGAACAGACAATAAATTCCTCCTGGGGACTCGGTCATATGTCTTTTAAGATCTATAAAGCATAGATACAATTCCCTTTTCTACTCCTAACACTTCTCCATTATTTGCCGTAAGCTACGTCATTAAAATGGCGAGGAAGCTCTACCTGAGGAAAACAATGTAGACGTCCCGGAAAATTTTAACTTAAGAGCATTTGTCTTTAAAACGGGAATTATACTGCACATCAGTCAGGTACATCTGCACATGCACAGTAGCGCTTTCAACTGAGACGGCAAACGATCTAGAAAACAGCTCGAAAATGAAAGTGTCCTTAAAGGTTTAGAAAACTCTTCTTGTAATTCGTTCAGGACCACAAACCGTTCTTTAAACCTCGTGTTTTATTTAATGGCAGTGAGCTTAGGGATGTTGAATGTGTTTGTCAGAACTTATCCATTCTATAATGCGATTTTGTTTCTAAATGCATTCGAATCAAATCAGAAATAAGTTGTTTCATGCCTTGCAATATCCAACTGTGGATAGTGAAGTCCACTTACAATATGAGGTCTGCAATTCATTCTGGATGTTCTACTTTTCGTCCCTGCAGTCCTTTTTTTCTACATAAATTCAACACTAGCTGGGTTTAAATCGGAAAACCGTTCCACGCGTGCTCCTTGACTTAATCAACGTACTTTGAAGTACTACATAAAGTCTCCATACTCTTCGCGCAGTTCCATCGAAAACTGCTACAACTAACAGTGGAGTAACCTATGCTAATTCAGAAAATATATTTTTCGTACCACCAATTTCTTCACGTGATTCATGCCTGCAAATTCAGCAGAAAACGGTTCTTGATGTACAAAACAGTGAATGCTGTACAGCGATCCTTTGTAAATTTTTGCTCTTCATTGCTGAATAAATGTTTAAATTCTGTCTTCATAGTACTATCATGTCATTTTATAGCAAATTAGTTTAGTCTCCGCTGCTTCGCTCGCGTAAACTGTATGGTCTGCAGAGGTTTTATTTTGTTTTTGTTTAACCGAATTTTTATGCTGTTCACAAATTACAAGACCTTGTAAACTTTTCGAGCTAATTAAGGCTATACAAGCATGGTTTTTTCCGAACTTACTTCTGACCAGAAAACAGTTCTGGTAACTGGAGCCCAAAGCTTTTGTTAATCATGGCTTTTGCGTTGTTGAGGAGATATTCCCATAGCAACTTTCATCATCTAACAAATATTTCTTTATATCTGACCAAGAAGTGAAATACGAATTTCTATACATTTAGCTTTAAAATGTTTTAGTGTAAAATATTTTCTTAAAATTTTTCATCCTCTATTGGACTCCCTTAGGATTAAATTTCCAGAAACACTAAAAAACGTAGTTTTTTATTTCTAACTGAGAAGCCAAATTTAAATTTTCGTTGATTCAGATTTAAAAATGTATTCATAACAAAATATTTTGATAGCAAATCTCAACCCTTGTTTCATCCCCTTAAGGATTCAGTTTTCAAAAACACTGAAACACGTATTTCTTTATTTGCAACCGAGACGTGAAATACCAATTGTCATAGATGTAGCATTAAAAAATTCCCTTAGTAGATCTTTAATAGTTACATATTTAAAAAAAACTTTCACCCATTATTTTACCCCGTTAGTGGCTGGATTTCCAAAAAGAGTGACATGCGTATGTTTTATTTCCAACAGAGAAGCCACATACAACTTTTCATAGATTTAGTTTCAAAAATGCTTGTACAGTGAAATATTTCCATAAAAAATTTCGTGCCCCGTTTAACCACCATAGGGTAGAATTTCTAAAAACAGTGAAACACGTATTTTTTATTTACAGTGGAGAAGTTATATAGCAGTGTACGTACCTGTAACTTTAAAAGTACTTTAATAATGACTTATTTTCAATAAAAGCTTTCACCCACTATTTGACCCCATTGGGTTAAATTTCCAAAAATGCTGAAACACATATTTCTTTATTTCCGACCGAGAAACCAAGTACCAGCTTGTAGTCACAGCTTACAAATTCCCTTAATAGCGACATTTAAAGAAAAAAAACCTTCATCCCCTATTTTACTCCATTAGGGTTGGAATTTTGACAAATCCCTTCTTAAACAACGTCTACAGTATAAGATCTACAACTTCTCCAAATTTCAAGTTTCTATCCTTAGCAGTTTGGGATGGTTGATGATGAGGCAGTCAGTCAGTCAGTCAGTCAGGACATTATCTTTTATACGACGGTCATTCAGTAATTAAAGAGAGAAACTGGTCTGGAGAAAAAAAAAGAGTTTATGTTTACAAAGCAATACTTTTTCTACTTTTCAACATAATCCCCTTGAACATTTATGCACTTGTGCATGAGTGCCAGTTTCACTGTGATTTAAGCCCTCAACAGATCGTTATATGAAAAAGTTAAAACTAACATTTAGATAAGCCATCTGCGTATTTGAATATGAAAAACTTCAGGAACAAATGAATCTGTAACAATGAATACATAAGCTATCTGACTGCGTTTTTGAACAAGAATTTACAAGTGATACAGAATCTGACTTGTGCAGTGGAATATACTGGAATACAATACATCACCTGTTGTGGTGCGCCAGTGTCTCTGTTTTGGCTCTTAGTTTTGCACTAACCTCTTTAGATGAATGCCTTTTTCCATGTGGTTTACAGCAATTAGCAGCAGCATGCAGCAGCAGCTAAAGCTTATTGTTACTAAGAATGAATTTAATGAAAAGGAGTTAGATTGGGTCCTGTTAATTACTAAATAACTTGTGAGAAGAGATTTCATAAATTAAGTCTATTTAAAACTTCAGAATCGTCATAACCCATAACCAATAATAGACAATGACAAAAGTATTAATAATGGCTGGCTGCCAGATTAACTAGTTATTTCAGTTTCAAAGTTACATTAACATTTAATAATCACAGTATATTATTTAGATGTGGAGAGTAATTATTATTATTTGGGGGATAAGGAGGCTTCTTCAGCTGACAAGCCAACGGCCGCATGTTGTTCTAGGCGAACCAATAACCACAATCATTTTTCCACCTGATCAAGTCGCTCCACAACCAATTCAGTAATATCGGAAGAAATATGCCAGAGGATTAGGCAACTTGGCAAACACAGATCCTAACTTGACAGAGGCTGTCACATTACCACCCCCATGCTGGCTCTCACACTGTCCCTGACAGTGCAAGTCCCTATCTTCAACCTTCCTCCCATCCAACTCCAAACACGTAAGCTTAAACTACAATGCGCTCACCAAAGTTCCCAACTAAATGCTTAACTTTTGTGATAATCTTTCAAATCTAACGTGCTTAAATCCGCTATCCGATTAGATAAATGCATTAACTGTGCCCGCACCCTATCCAGCTGTCACTAGGTTGGGTTGCCTCCAAAAGACAAATGGTGTCCTCAAGACCTTTAATAGGCTCAACAAAAATTCATTTGCCGCTCCTGTCTCACCCGCCACCGCCGGCTGAAAAACGGCAGCGCTCAAACTGGTTACCAATTCTGGAACACTGCCCTCAACCGGTTGGCGCCTTATTGCCAAGTCGTAAACAAGGTGGTCCTTTCACAGCAGGCTGATCCCCGAACACTGTCTGACTACCATGACGATAAGCACCAGAAACAAGTAACAGCCAAAACAATATGGTGCCACAGAGCACAAACGAAACAAGAGTGAAACTGACAGCCACTAGAATGGCGAGCACGATCGTAACCACGCTCTGCTACCAGTGAGACTCTCTGCTAAACCCGCAGGACAGTACAGGTAGTTCAAGTTGTAGAAAAGGGCCAAAATAAGCGGCTGTTGGTTACACTCGAACATACAACCTTTTATTTGATCAAACATTACAAGAGCCAAGATTTTTTTAAAAAAATACATCTTTAGTTAACTTAATTAGCGGCTGAATGTGCCGTACAATTGCATGCCTTAAGGGCAAGAGCACTTTAATTTAAAAACGGCTGAAAGTCAATAACTTAAAGCTCAAACAAAATCAGAAATTTAAAAGCCAAAGCCTTATCTTAAAACAGTTCCTTAAGTAGGCTGAAGGTGCAAAGAATCTGACACTAAGAGCAAACAGCTTAAATTCAAAATCGGCTGAAGGCCCAGCACTTAACTCAATAACACTAATTTTAAAAATGCCAAAGACTTTACGTAAAACAGTTCTTAAATTAGGCTGAAGGTGCAAACCATCTAACACCTTATGAGCAGAAAAACTTAAATTCAAAATCGGTTGAAGGCTCCTAGAATCTGACACTTTACGAGCAAAACAACTTAAATGCAAAATCGACTGAAGGCCCAACACTTAAGACTCAATAACATAAATTTTAAAAATGCCAAAAGCTTTACATAAAACAGTGACTTAAATTAGGCTGAAGGCCCAAACCATCTGACGCCTTAAGGGGAAAACAACCTTATTTTAAAAATCGGCTAGAAGCCATACAAATACAAACAACAAGAACAAATAAGAAAAGGCAGTACACCCAACGGCGCTCAGATATTCGAGTGTCGGCCTGGAATTCAAACACTAACGCTCGCTTAGGTGAGACAGGCAATCGGGCCAACCATTGTGGATCCGACGACAACCCAACCGACAGACAGTCAGTGGGCCGAACGACAAACTAACCTCCACTTCACCTGAACAGCACAGAACAGAGAATTCAATGGAACAACGTAGAAGCCATTGGCGCCCACAACCAATTATACCGGGTGGTCCATTGATCGTGACCGGGCCAAATATGTCACGAAATAAGCGTCAAACAAAAAAACTACAAAGCACGAAACTTGTCAAGCTTGAAGGGGAAAACCAGATGGCGCTATGGTTGGCCTGCTAGATGGCGCTGTCATAGGTCAAACGGATATCAACGGCGTTTGTTTAAACAGGAACCTCCATTTTTATTACATATTCGTGTGGTACCTAAAGAAATACGAATGTTTTAGTTGGACCACTTTTTTCGCTTTGTGATAGACGGCGCTGTAATAGTCACAAACATATGGGTCACAATTTTAGACGAACAGTTGTGACAGGTAGGTTTTTTAAATTAAAATACAGAACGTAGGTACGTTTGAACATTTTATTTCGGTTGTTCCAATGTGATACATGTACCTTTGTGAACTCATCGTTTCTGAGAACGCATGCTGTTACAGCATGATTACCTGTAAATACCACTTTAATGCAATAAATGCTCAAAATTATGTCCATCAACCTCAATGCATGTGGCAATACGTGTAACGACATTCCTCTCAACTGCGAGTAGTTCGCCTTCCGTAATGTTCGCACATGCATTGACAATGCGCTGACGCATGTTGTCAGGCGTTGTCGGTGGATCACGATAGCAAATATACTTCAACTTTCCTCACAGAAAGAAGTCCGGGGAAGTCAGATCCGGTGAACGTGCGGGCCATGGTATGGTGCTTCGACGACCAATCCACCTGTCATGAAATATGCTATTCAATACCGCTTCAATTGCACGCGAGCTGTGTGCCGGACATCCATCATGCTCGAAGTACATCGCAATTCTGTCGTGCAGTGAAACATCTTATAGTAACATCGGTAGAACATTACGTGGGAAATCAGCATTTAGATGGCCATCGATAAAATGGGGGCCAATTAACCTTCCTCCCACAATGCCGCACCATACATTAACCCGCCAAGGTCGATGTTCCACTTGTCGCAGCCATCGTGGATTTTCCGTTGCCCAATAGTGCGTATTATACCGGTTTACGTTACCGCTGTTGGTGAATGACGCTTCGTCGCTAAATAGAACGCGTGCAAAAAATCTGTCATCATCCCGTAATTTCTCTTGTGTTTGGTGGCAGAACTGTACACGACGTTCAAAGTCGTCGCCATGAAATTCCTGGTGCATAGAAATATGGCACGGGTGCAATCGATGTTGATGTAGCATTCTCAACACCGACGCTTTTGAGATTCCCGATTCTCGCGCAATTTGTCTGCTACTGATGTGCGGATTAGCCGCGACAGCAGCTAAAATAACTACTTGGGCATCATCATTTGTTGCAGGTCGTGGTTGACGTTTCACATGTGGCTTAACACTTCCTGTTTACTTAAATAACGTAACTATCCGGCGAACGGTCCGGACCCTTGGATGATGTCGTCCAGGATACCGAGGAGCATACATAGCACACGCCCGTTGGGCATTTTGATCACAATAGCCATACATCAACACGATATCGACCTTTTCTGCAATTGGTAAACGGTCCATTTTAACACGGGTAATGTATCACGAAGTAAATACCGTCCGCATTGGCGGAATGTTACGTGATACCACGTACTTATACGTTTGTGACTATTACAGAGCCATGTATCACAAAGCGAAAAATGTGTTCCAACTAAAACATTCATATTTCTTTACGTACTACACGAATATGTAATTAAAAAAGGAGGTTCCTACTTAAAAAATGCAGTTGATATGCGTTTGACCTATGGCAGTGCCATCTAGCACCAGAGGGCCATCTAGTTTCCCTCTTCAAGTTAGACGAGTTTTGTTCTTTGTAGTTTTTTTTGTTTGCCGCTTATTTCGTGAGATATTTGGCCCGGTCACGATCAATGGACCACCCTCTACATTGATCTGTCAAACTACACACTGTGCTGGACAGCGACAACACGATGAGAAAAATACACTGCCTGAATTTACGTCAACGGCCAGGGCAGGTAACTTGAACGTTAATGGCCACAAGGCAGAAGATTCCGCTGGTGCACTTCAACTCAAATAACCGAGTACAGTTAAACTCCACCGGAGGGTGGCTAAAATTTGCCAACTTTAAAACACACATTGCTGCTCACGGGAATACCCCAACAGCCGACAACGAACTCCAAACGACACAATGTGAACAGTCTTGACTTGCTGGTAGATTAAGTCAAAACTCAACTTTCATGTCCAGCATCGGTGAGCCACGAACCTCGTGGCAATGGGAACAGCACCACACAATCCGACACCGCGTAGAGGTCGCCAGTGGGCCCGGCCAAACCACGCGCCACGGAGATTTCCTCGCTGCTCCAGGTCAACCGACCAACTCTCGCACACAGCGCAGCTAGAAACTATAAGCGCCAGAGCAAAGATAGTGCAATATATCGATACACACTGTTGCTGCCACCAGCGGTAAGAGAGGATAACAGCATAATCACGATAACTGCAGGAGACTAAACACAGAATAGCAACCAAGGTTTAATCCAACGCATAGCATGAGCCAGCGACGACTGATAGCGTTTGTTGCACTAAGCCTTGACGAGCTCTCAGTACCACTGACGATCTCTTCTTCAGAAGGAATAAAGTCACCTGTATCATTTTACACCAGTAGCAAAATGGATATCTGAGATAACCAATACAATGCAAGAGTGAATTGTAGTACACAGAATAAAAATGGTAATTCCACATTGCGTTAAAATTATAAGCATACATTATTAGCGAAAACGCTCAAGTCAAATAGAAGAAATCATAGAATGAGTCCTGCATGAAAACTTCATGAATTACTGTACAGGTACAGTTTATTACAAAAAGAAACACTGAACTAAACATGTGGCAGCTACCTACGACGCCAAGGGGAAGTGGTGTAGATTGCATCATCTGCAGCGAGCTAGTAGCGTGATAAACGCTCAACTGTATGAAATACTATATAAATTGAAAGAAGAAGAGGGAGAAAGGAAACGGAGGGGAAGGGACTATTGATGTCAGCTGTATCAGGGCTTTATGTGGAATCAGCGGCCTGGAGAGAAAACATATGCCAGACCGGGATTCGAACCGGAGATCGCCTGCTTACTAGCCAGTGGGTTAACCACTGCGCCACCCGGACACAGAGTTAATCGCACATGGGCGGACTACCTCCGCACGCGCGTCGGCCGACATGCACTCAGACCCAGCGCCAACTACCCTCACTTCAGACACGTCCGAAGGAACAGACATCACGCATCGTAAGAAATACGTAACTGAAGCAGTAGTACATCGGTGTAATATACACTTAAGTATTCTGAATACATCAAATTGTACATAGTGCAAAAGCAAGGAAATTGTAAAGGAAAACTAGTTGTCAACTCATTTGCGTCATCTTGGACGCTTGTTTACTTGGTCTCCATACTTCAGATGAACGGTTTTCGGCGTTTTCTCACTTACATCTATTACAACACTTCGCTTACACTTTTCACTGCGTGTTGAGGTTATTCTTTTCTTTTTTTTTTTTTTAAAAAAAAGGAGAGAGAGAGAGAGAAAAGCGAAATGTGTATAGTAAAACCAAACTGCCTTTCGTTTAGTTGCAAAGTTGGAAGATACCTCCATCAATTTTGAAGCTAATAAAGAACCATGAAAAACGGATAAAATGACGGGATTGAAACATTTTTAAAAAATAATGACTACGGCAATATGTAGCACATAATGAATAAAATGATTAATTAAACAGCATGTGCTGATGAAAACCACTAAAGGACATACTATAGCAGAATATTAACAACATGTTAGAATCCAAAAACGAAAAATATAAAATGTCCTTTACGTACCATCGCATGTGGTTGCTGTGTTTCCCATATTTTTATACTGCGATCGATTAATTTCCCAGGTAACTAGAAAGTGTGTGTGAAATGTGATTTTTTTATCTGCCACCACGAAGCCCACATTGATTCCACAGAACTCTTCTATGGAAATTAAATGATAACAAACGAAAAACTAAAATAATGGTAGTGCGGGAATACTCGGAAAAAATTCCACAGCCAATACAAAAAATCAAGGACGGCAGAATTGATCACGTATTTCGAGGAACACTATTAAGAAAATTTAGAGAACAGTTATCTGAAGCTGCCTGCCTAACGATTCTACTGCCGTCAACATACATTGTCTGTAATGACCATGAAGATATACTTCGAGAAATTAGGGCTCATATGGAGGCATACAGACAGTCGTTTTTCCTTCGCTCTGTTTCTCTGTTTGCGAGTGGAACAGGAAAGGAAATGGTTGAAATGGCTCTGAGCGCTATGGGACTTAACAGCTGAGGTCGTCAGTCCCCTAGAACTTACAACTACTTAAACCTAATTAACCTAAGGACATCACAGACATCCATTCCCTGGACAGGATTCGAAACTGCGACCGTAGCGGTCGCGCGGTTCCAGACTGAAGCGCCTAGAACCGCTCGGCCACACCGGCCAGCCGGAAAGGAAATGACTAGTAATAGCACAGGGTACCCTACGCCACACACCGCACGGTGGCTTCCGGAATGTCACGTACGAGGGCGGTTCAGGAAGTAACCTCCGATTGGTCACAGTGTGGGTTGTGGGGGGAGTAGCGACGCCATCTGTGCGTTCACGCACTCAACAGGTCAGTCGGCATCAAGCCGTGGTCGAGTGAACGTCGTACCTGCGCTAGTTTAGTTTTTGTGGCAGTTTGAAATGTGTGCTGCAATAGAAAACCCCGCCAAATGTGAAGTGCGTGCTGTCATAAGGTTTTTTACAGCCAAAGGATATTCTGCAGCAGCTATTCATCGTGAGCTTTGTGCCGTGTACGGACCAAGAGTTATGAGTGAAGGAGTTGTCCGTGAATGGGTACGTTTATTTAAAAGTGGACGAGAAAACGTTTATGATGAAGAGAGGAGTGGTAGACCATCATTGGTGACTGACGAACTCGTTCAGACAGTTGATGCAAAATGTGATTTGAGACTTTCTCGGCGTATTCCATTCGTGAAATCTTCTCGGGTGATCAGCCGAGTAAAGGCGTCGTCTTCTCGCAACGTTTCGAAGGGTTTCGTACCCATCATCTTCAAGCGAAGATGATGATGGGTACGAAACCCTTCGAAACATTGCGAGAAGACGACGCCTTTACTCGGCTGATCACCCGAGAAGATTTCACGAGTTGATGCAAAAGTTCGTGAAAATCGACGTTTCTCAATGTCGGAGTTGTCTACTGGTTTTCCACAGATTTCTAAGACTCTCTTGTACGAGATAGTGACAGCAAGATTGGGTTACCGTAAGTTCTGTGCGTGATGGGTGCCCAAAATTCTTACCGACCACCACATAACTCAAAGAATGGCCTCTGCATTAGACTTTCTGTCACGTTATGAGGACGAAGGAGAACCATTGTTAAACAGAATCGTGACCGGTGATGAAACCTGGATTAAGTACGTGAACCATGAGACAAAAGAACAATCAAAGATGTGGGCACATTCAAATTCGCCTACCAAACCAAGAAAAGCCTCGCAAGATTTTTCTGCCAGAAAACTGATGGCAACAGTGTTTTGGGATGCCAAAGGGGTGTTGTTGGTTGAATTCATGGAACGTGGTACGACCATTAATCAAGACGTGTACTGTGAAACAATAAAAAAGTTACGGCGGGCTATACAGAACAAACGCCGTGGTATGCTGACTTCCGGTATCGTTTTTTTGCACGATAACACCCGTCCTCACTCTGCTCGCAGAACAACGGCCCTTCTTGAGTCCTTCAAGTGGGACGTTATCAACCATCCACCTTACAGCCCAGACCTGGCGCCAAGTGATTATCACCTCTTCATGCATTTGAAGAAATGGCTCGGGTCACAGCGGTTTGATGACGACGAAGAGCTCAAAGATGCGGTCACAGGCTGGTTATAGGCACAAGCGGGTGATTTTTATGCAGAAGGAATTTCAAAGCTTGTGAAGAGATACGATAAGTGCCTCAATCGCTATGGAGACTATGTAGAAAAATAGTGCAAAGATGTAGTTGTAAGATGTATATATTAAAATATTTTTATTTAACTTGGTGTATTTTTTTAAATCAACCGGAGGTTACTTTCTGAACGGCCCTTGTAGATTTAAATGTAGAAACGAATTTATTATCTCGTTGGTTTAATCACAGAGGACAATGGATTCGATTCTTATTTCAAGTTAAGACAAGGATTACATTGACAGAACAGGCATTTATGACAAAGAAAAATAAGTTAATCAGCGAACATATGACTACAGATGTCAGAAAATCGACTGCAAAATCATACGCGTGCAGTATACTGCTCTGTGGAAGTGGAAAGTTGGAGTCGGTGTAAATTGGAAAGGAATCGACTTGAAGCTACTGACATGCGAATATGGTGCAAAAATGACACGGACGAGTTGGACGGGAAGAAAAACCATCCAAGAAGTCTTAAGGGAAGTCAAAGAGGAGTGAAGGTTACTAAAGGAAATGTAAAAGAGAAAAATAAAATTTATTGGACATGTCGTCTGACAAAGCACTTTCAACATAAACATTGTTGAAGGTAAAGTGCTGGGAAAGAAAGAAAGATGACGGTCTACGAATAAGTATCTGGGAGACATCGAGAAGAGGGTAGAAAGAAACAGTTGCATGGAACAATTTTTGTAATTTTATGGTAAGTTTCCTATGGGACCAAACTGCTGAGGTCATTGGTATCTGGGGCTTACACACTAATTAATCCAACTTAAACTAACTGACGCTAAGGACAACACACACATCAATGCCCGAGGGAGGACTCGAACCTCCGACGGGAGCAGCCCCGCGAACCGTGGCAAGGCGCCCCGCACCAAGCGGTTACCCCTCGCCGCTTACATGTAGCACAAAGGAACAGCAAACGAGGCGTTCGCCTTTAAAATATCAATGAATGAAGAGCTTGCAACAACTACACTACTGACCACTAAAATTGCTACACCAAGAAGAAATGCAGATGATAAACGGCTATTCATTTTAGAAATATATTATACTAGAACTAACATGTGATTACATTTTCACGCAATTTGGGTGCAAAGATCCTGAGAAATCAGTACACAGAACAACCGCCTCTGGCCGTAATAACGGCCTTGATACGAAGGGGCATTGAGTCAAACAGAGCTTGGATGGCGTGTACAGGTACAGCTGCCCATGCAGCTTCAACACGATACCACAGTTCATCAAGAGTAGTGACTGGCGTATTGTGACGAGCCAGTTGATCGGCCACCATTGACCAGACGTTTACAGTTGGTGAGAGATCTGGAGAATGTGCCGGCCAGGGCAGCAGTCGAACATTTTCTGTATCCAGAAAGGCCCGTACGGGACCTGCAAAATGCGGTTGTGTATTATCCTGCTGAAATGTAGGGTTTCGCAGGGATCGAATGAAGGGTAGAGCCACAGGTCGTAACACATCAGAAATGTAACGTCCACTGTTCAAAGTGCCGTCAATGCGAACAAGAGGTGACTGAGTCGTGTAACTAATGGCACCCCATTCCACGACGCCGGGTGATGCGCCAGTATGGCGATGACGAATACACGCTTCCACTGTGCGTTCACCGCGATGTCGCCAAACACGGATGCTGCCATCATGATGCTGTAAACAGAACCTGGATTCATCCTAAAAAAAAAGACGTTTTGCCATTCGTGCACCCAGGTTCGTCGTTGAGTACACCATCGCAGGCGCTCCTGTCTGTAATGCAGCGTCAAGGGTAACCTCGGCCACGGTCTCCGAGCTGATAGTCCATGCTGCTGCAAACGTAGTCGAACTGTTCGTGCAGTTGGTTGTTGTCTTGCAAACGTCCCCATTTGTTGGCTCAGGGCTCGAGACGTGGCTGCACGATCCGTTACAGCCGTGCGGCTAAGATGCCTGTCATTTCGACTGCTAGTGATACGAGGCCGTTGGGATCCAGCACGGCGTTCCGTATTACCCTGCTGAACCCACCGATTCCATATTCTGCTAACAGTTATTGGATCCCGACCAACGCGAGCAGCAATGTCGCGATACAATAAACCGCAATTGCGACAGGCTACAATCCGACCTTTATGAAAGTCGGAAACGTGATGGTGGGCATTTCTCCTCCTTACACGAGGCATCACAACAACGTTTAACCAGGCAACGCCGGTCAACTGCTGTTTGTGTATGAGAAATCGCTTGGAAACTTTCCTGATGTCAGCACGTTGTACGTGTCGCCACCGGCTCCAGCCTTGTGTGAATGCTCTGAAAAGCTGATCATTTGCGTATCACAGCATCTGCTTCCTGTCGGTTAAATTTTGCGTCTGTAGCACGTCATCGGCGTGGTGTAGCAATTTTAGTGGCCGGTAGTGTACAAGCGAAGCGCTCTTTCGCAAAATTCTCCCAATAATCCGAAGTCGACCATTCGCCTTCTTTACCACAGTTCTCCCATGCTCGTTTCATCTCATATCGCTTTGCAACGTTACGCCCAGACACATAAAGGACCTGACTGTGTCATGCACGACACTAGCAATATTGTATCCAAACATGACATGTTTGATTTTCCTACTCATCCGCATTAACTTACATTTTTCCAAATTTTGGGCTAGCTGCCATTCATCACACCAATTCAAAATTTGGTCTAAGTCGTCTTGTATCTTGTTACAGTCACTCAACTTCGACGCCGTATCGTATACCACGGCATCATCAGTAAACAACCACAGATTGCTGCACACCATCTCCGTCAAATCATTTATGTGTATAGAGGACAACATCAGTCGTATCACAGTTCCCTGGATCATTCCTGACGATACTCTTGTCTCTGAGGAGCACTCGCCGTCGAGGACAACATAGTGAGCTCTGTTATTTAAGATGTCTTCGAGCCATTCGCATATCTGTGTTTTCCATATGCTCGTACCTTCGTCAACAGCCTGCAATGGGGCACCGTCTGTCTTAAAACTTCTGGTGTCGAAGTGCCGTGTTGAACCATGTGACGGTACGTCACATAAATGGACATTTGGAGAAAAAGATAACAGTTTTTGCTTGTGTCACGTGTGTACCACAAATTATCTAAAGACTAAGTACGTGTGCGCGATGTATAAGAAAGATTAAAGGTAGGAGACGAGGTACTGGCAGAAGTAAAGCTGTGAGTACCGCGCGTGAGTCGTGCTTCGATAGCTCAGTTGGTAAAGCACTTGCCCGCGAAAGGCAAAGGTCCCGAGTTCGAGTCTCGGTCGGGCCAGGAAGTTTCATATCAGCACACACTCCGCTGCAGAGTGAAAATCTCATTCAAGATTAAAAAGGTTAAATAATACCACCAAAAATCACAAACAGCGATGTGATAAAAAAGAATATTCTTTTTGATCTGTGTAATGAAAATGAACATGACCGTAGACTATTGCTTTATTGAAAGCTCTCCTGTTTTTGTTTCGTCTAGAGATATGCCGCCATTATAGCGCTGGATAGTAAATAATGTAAGTTGTTCTGTATTTTTTGCAAAATATAGTAGAAATTGTTATTAGAAAGTGTGTATTATTGACTTAGTTGTCATCTCTCATGGTCACAACCATTAATTTTGATTAAACAAGTTTTTCACAGAACTTCATAGTGCAGGGAGCTGATCTCCCCTAGCAGGATTTAGTCGGCCATTACGCTGACTGTATTATTTAATTAAAATTTCGTGTCATAATATTAAATGTAAATGCGAGAGACTTCTCAGTTTTGATCTTCCATTAATTTCAAAGTTAAAAAGCCGTAGTGATAAATTTCATTTACTAAAATCCATAGAACTGAATGAGTTCAGGATGTTTCATTTTGCCCGCCTAACGGCAGATGAGACTCTCTCCAGTTTTGCCTTGCAAATAATGAACTAGAAATATTGAAAATCATTCCATTCAATAAGCTCCGCAATATCTCAGTTAATCTTTATGTAGTTTGGTACATAAATAACCAGGAGCCCCTGAGATCCATATTAATAATTACAGTTTGCGTAAGAATACGCATATTTTCTTTTCTACATAGAGTGCTCACGCAAACTATTTATTAGAAGGCGGTGAGTCGCGCGTTGTGTTTAAAAAATTTGTGTCTGACGTACTTCGGGGCAGCCGATGTCTGTACGAGTGTTATCGCGGTATAAGTTAATTAAAAGTCTCATGCTAGCCCACAATATTTCAATCCACCCCAACCAAAATCATAAAATATAATTATAGAGATAAAAATATATAATTATCCCGTGGCCATACACATACATATACAGTTATACCGTGATAACCACTGGCGAAAATCACCCCGCACAGTTGTAGCTGAACTGCGTCTGTTGAAAGGGAGTATGCGGAGGGTCTCTCGTAGCTTTGTTCTAGTGATCTCGATTCAACATACCTTGACTGACACCGAGGAAAGTTACCAGCTTCGATGCGTAAGTTCAAATTCACCACAAAAAATGATTCAAATGGCTCTGACTTAACTTCTGAGGTCATCAGTCCCCTAGAACTTAGAATTACTTAAACCTAACTAACCTAAGGACATCACACACATCCATGACCGAGGCAGGATTCGAACCTACGATCGTAGCAAATTCACCACAAGTTTATATTGAAATTTCTTATGTTCAGAAAGAAGGAGCTACCTGCTTTACTTGTTAAAAAATCTTTCTATAGCTAAGTCGGAGAAGTACGTGTTTATTTATTTTCGACAACCGGTTACGACAGGTTTTTCTGCCACCTTCTGGTATTCGAAAACGCGTTTTTATTTTGGACAGCAAAGCCTGTCGAAAATAGTATTTAAGCGATCTTGGCTATAGTAAGTCTGTACCTTCATTCATGGTAGGATATACACTAACTGAACTTTTTGTAGCTGGGATTCAGTCACAAAAATTTTTTTGAAGGACATCATCTTCCCGCCAGTGACTGTTATAAGTTTTTACTTCTAACAGTCACTGGCGGAAAGATGATGTCCTTCAAAAAATACACTGTCTGATTCGAACATCCCCATGTCACGAGAAACGGATTCGGCAGTGTGAAAGGAGACAGGCGGCTGTTGTGATGTCAGCAGAGAAGCTGCAACAATAGAATGGGTCGGTTAGGAGAGGTCAGTGACTCCAAATATGGACTAGACATTGGAAGTCACCTGAGTCCATCAGGTACATTCCAACTATTCTAAAGCTGTACAAGTCGACTATTGATGATATGACTGTGAAGTTGGAACGTGAATGAACAACTGCAGCTAAACCAGGACCAGATAGACATCATGTACAGGGACGGGGGAAGGATATGAAGATATTTAACACCATTGCATACTCCGTATACTAGAGGGATCGTTCGGTATGGTCATTGTTTACATCTGGATGGCAGTTCACCCATTTATAAAGCAGCATCTGTGAGGCATTGATTTGTGGACAGTAAAATTCCGGAAATTGGCTAGCCTGATCAGAGTCCCGATCCGAAACCAATGGGGCCGAGCGAGGTGGCACAGTGGTTAGCACACTGGTCTCTCAATCTGGAGGACGACCGTTCAAACCCGTCTACGGCCATCCTCATTTAGTGCGCATCTCGTGGTCTTGCGATAGCGTTCTCGCGTCCCGCACACGGGGTCCCGGGTTCGATTCCCGGTGGGGTCAGGGATTTTTCCTGCCTCGAGATGACTGGGTGTTTCTGTGTCGTCTGCATCATCATCATCATTCATCCCCATTACGGTCGGAGGAAAGCAATGGCAAACCACCTCCTCTAGAACCTTGCCTAATATGGCGGTGCAGGTCTCCCGCATCGTCCGCTATGCTCCTCGGAGTATGGGACCTCAACATCTTCCTGATCTAGGTTTTCTGTGATTTCCCTAAATAGTTTCAGGCAAATGCCGGGATGGTTCCTTTGGAGGGGCGCGGCCAATTTCCTTCCCAATCCTCCCCTAATCCGAGCTTGTGCTGTGTGTCTAATGACCTCGATATCGATCGGACGTTAAACACTAATCTCCTGAACCCAATGGAACACTTTGGCCTCAGATCCCGGTGTCCAGTATCAGCTCTTGAAGACAAATAGGTTGCCATTGCTCCACAGGCATTAAGACACCTCACTGAAAGTGTCTCTATCGGAGTTCAACCCATCATCAAGGCGAAGGGTGGACACAGTCCATGTCAGTGCCCATTAATAGGATCTCACTTTTCCGCAAGTAGTGTATACCCCTATGAAATCACATTTCACTGAGGGAACAAAAGCCATGGGACAGAGATATGCACAGGTACAGATGGCGGTGGAATCGCATACACAAGTTATAGAAGGACAGTGAATTGGTGGAGCTGTTGTTTGTACTCAGGTGATTCATGTGAAAAGGTTTCCGACGTGGTTATGGCAGCACGACGGAAATAACAGGCTTTGAACGCGGAATGGCAGTTGCAGCCGGACGCATGTGACATTCCGTTTCGGGGAATTCGGTATTGTCGCAGAAGAAGCCGAGTAGTGCAGTCGTTGTAGTGTAGTGGTTTTGATACTAGACTGTTGCATGGAGGGTCGTGAAATAAAAACTCACCTAAACCGAAAAATCTTAATTCCTGTATTCGGTTCGAGTACATGGTAGAAGTATCCACATATGTCAAGAATCATTGTACTGGAATCTTCTGTAGCTGTATATATACCCTATGTGTTCTGGTCGGAGGCAGTCCGCTCCATGCTCTTGTATGTGCAAATGTCGAATAAACCGTCGTTAAGTGAAGTTATGTTCGCCATTCATCTACTTACACCTTCCTCTGCGTGACAATATTCCTAGACCCACAGTGTCAAGAGTGTGTTGCAAATACCAGATTTCAGGCATTACCTCTCACCAAGGACAACGCAGTGGCCGACGGCCTTCACTTAACGACCGAGAGAAGCGTTTGTGTACACTGGTCAGTGATAACAGACAAGCAAAACTGGTTTAAACAACCACAGAAAACAATTTGTCACCGAGAGAGGTGGCGCAGTGGTTAGCAATCCGGGGCTCGCATTCAGGAGGAAGATGGTTCTAACCTGTGTCCGGCCATCCTGATTTAGGTTTTCCATGATTTCCCTAAATTGCTTCAGGCAAATGCTGGGATGGTTCCTTTGAGATTGCATGGCCTACTTCCTTCCCCATCCTTCCCTAATCTGATGGGACCGATGTTGGGCCCCCTCCCCCAAACCAACCTATCAACCAACCAACCAATTTACATTAGATTAGATTAATTATTCATTCCATTGACCCATAAAAGAGGGAATCCTGCTGGGTGTGGAACATGTCAGATAAACACATTACAAAAATGTAATTAGAAAAACTTGAGTTTCATTAATTTTAATGATGCTCAGTCAATAAAGAGTAAAATTATGTACATGAATTAAATTTAAACTTCTAATACTTACAAGTTTAATACTTACATCTGCTTTCATTAAATCCATCATTCAGACATTTGCTAGTTTCTCGGCTATTACAACCAAGTATTGTCAAAAATTAAAGTAAGTTATTATTTCAGTGATTCTCAGTTAAGAACAGTCAGATTATGTACAAGATTTAAAATTAAACTTCCACTATTTACAGACTTAAGACTTACATCTGCTCTCCATACATCCATCATTCATACAGTAGGTAGTTACTTGGATGTTACAACCAAGTATTGTCTAAAATTAAAGTATAATAAATTTTTATTAAAATGGTCTATGGCACTTGTTGAGAAACTCATGGATGGAATAGAAGGAGTTGGCCACCAAAAATTGTTTTAAATTATGTTTAAATTGTGCCTTGTCTGAAACTAAACTCTTAGTGGTTGCTGGTAACTTATTGAAAATATTTGTTGCTGAATTTGGACTCCTTTAGGCAAGAGTAAGTGATTTTAAATCTCTATGTATATTGTTCTTATTCCTAGTATTGATACTGTGTACTAAGCAGTTAATTGGAAAAAGAGATGTATTATTTACAACAAACTTCATTAAGGAATAAATATACTGAGAAGCTGTGGTTAATATGCCCAATTCTTGGAATATATTTTGACATGATGTTCTTGGACTTACACTACTCATCACTCTTATTACGAGCTTCTGTACTCTAAAAATTTTTTCTCTGTGGAGTTACCCCAAAATATGATACCATATAACATAATGAAAATAAGCAAAATTTACCAATTTTTTTTATATTTATATCTCCTATGTCTGACATCATTCACATTGCAAATACAGACTTGTTTAGGCGCTTTAGCAGTTCGTTAGTATGTTGGTCCCAACTCAATTTATTATCAAGTTGCAATCCCAAGAATTTTATGCTCTCAACTTCTCCTATTTCCATGTCATCATATTTTATACTCACACCAGAAGGAAATCTCTTGGAAGTTCTGAACTGCATATAGTGAGTCTTTTCAAAGTTTAATGACAGTGAATTGGCTATGAACCACTTACTAATGTCAGTAAAAATTTAATTAGCTGCCCTTTCTAAATTTATATTTGATTTACTATTTATTGCAATGTTTGTATAATCTGCAAATAAGACAAACTTGGCATCTGGTAATGTAACAGAGGACAGGTCATTAATATACACAAGAAACAGTAGTGGACCTAGTATGGAACCTCGGGGAACACCACATGTAATTTCTTCCCAGTCGGATGATGTCTGATTGCCTACTGCTGAAGTGTTATGTAATGATACCCTTTGTTTTCTATTACTAAGATATGACTGAAACCACTTTGCAGCACTACCAGTGACGTCATAATATTTTAATTTACTTGAAAGAATGCTGTGATTCACACAGTCAAACGCCTTTGACAGGTCACAGAATATGTCAGTTGCCTCTAATTTGTTGTCCAATGAATTAAGGACATTTTCGCTGTAAGTGTAAATAGCTTTCTCAATATCAGAACCCTTAAGAAACCCAAACTGTGACAGTATGTTATTTTCACTAAGGTGCTTAAGTAGACACTTGAACATAACCTTTTCAAAGATTTTTGAAAAAGGTGGCAAAAGTGAGATCGGTCGGTAATTTGACAGCTTTTCTTTGTCCCCTTTCTTGTGGAGAGGTATAACTTCAGCATATTTAAGCTAGTCCAGGAATGTTCCTGTGACAAGTGATTGATTATACAAATAACTTAAGATATGACTAAGCTCACATGGACACTCTTTTATTAACTTTGTTGATAAGTTCTCATAACCACTGGAATGCTTTGATTTCAAGGACTTTATGATGGATTCTGTTTCTTTGGGTGAAGTAAGTGTCAATACCATTTTACTGAGATTGATTGTGTGCACTGGTCTCAGATATTCCATTGCATTATTTACTGAACCTGACAACCCCATGCTATCAGTAACAGAGACAAAATACTTGTTTAAATGGTTTGCAACACAATATGCGTTTGTTACCAGGGTTTCATTTATTTTTGGAGCTATTTGTTCCTCCTCATTTCTGGTCCTACCTGTCTCTGACTTAACTATCTCCCATACTGTTTTTATTTTATTGCTGGATGTGTTTATCTTCTTCTCATAATGCAGGTGTTTAGATTTCTGGATAACCTTCTCCAATATTTTGCAGTAATTTTTGTAACGTGGTATAATGCTAGTATCAAAGGTGTTCCTACGTATCAGATAGAGTTTCCTTTTTGTCTCACATGATATTTTTATCCCTTGTGTGATCCATGGTTTCTTGTTAGACTTCTGCTTGATTTGAGTTACCTTCAGGGGAAAACAATTTTCAAATAAGGTGCTAACTTTATTAATGAATGTTTTGTATTTTCCATTTGTGTCTTTGCTGTAAACATCAATCCAATTAATTTCTTTGAGCAGTCTCCTAAATTTCTCAGTTTTTGACTGTTTTATTGGCCTTCTGTACTCAGTTCTGATACATGTTTTACCCTGACAATTTTCAAAATTTGATGTTAGGTGTTGCATGTCATGGTCAGATAGCCCATTTACTACTGGTTTTGTAATGTGGCTTAGTTGCCTAGAGTTGTCTATAAATATATTATCAATGGCAGTCTTAGAACATTTGTATACTATAGTTGGGAAATTTACAGTAGAAATGAAATTGAATGACAATGTAACTGATTTCAGTAACTTCACTGACAGTGTTTTTCAGGACATCCATATTAAATGTGTCATGTACGACGAACATATTCGTTAGGACAGTGCAGAGAAATTTGGCCTTAAAAGCTATGGCAGCAGACAACCGACGCGAACCCCTTTGCGCCTCTCATGGGCTCGTGACGTATCGGTTGGACCGCAGACGACTGGAAAACCGTGGCCTTGTCAGATCAGCCCCGATTTCAGTTGCTAAGAGCTGACAGTAGGGTTCGACTGATGCGCAGACCCCATGAAGCCATGTACGCAACTTGTCAACAAGGCACTGTGCAAGCTGGTCGTGTCCCCATAATGGTGTGAGCTGTGTATACAGAGAATGGACTGAGGCCTCTTGTCCAGTTACTACTTGGAGACCATTTGCAGCCAGTTATGGACTTCAGGTACCCAAACAACGATGGAATATTTACGGATGATTATCCGCCATGTCAGCTGGACGCAGTTGTTCGTGACTGGTTTGAGGAACATTCTGGCCAGTTCGAGCGAATTATTTGGCCACTCTGGTCGCCCAATATGAATCCCATCGAACATTTATGCGACGTAATCGACAGGTCATTTCGTTCACAGAAACCTGCAGCGACTACACTTTCGCAATGACGGGTGGCTATGCAGGCAGCTGGTCCCAGCATTGCTGCAGGGGACTTTCAACGAGTTTTTGAATCCATTCCACATTCAGTTGCTGCACTACTGAGGTCGGACAAGATATTACGAGGTATACCATGGCTTTCCTCACCTCAGTGTAATCTTTTTGGGAGATCCTGCATCTTCCACCAAATAGTATGGGTTGTATTACACACTGTCGATGTGCACGTGGATCTGGAAGTAAACGGCAGTATTTCTTCGAAAAACAAGACGCAAAAACAAGTATGCCACTGGCATACAGCACCAGACGTTCGGCGGAAAATTGAACGCACGGCAGATTTTGCAAGGCAGGTTGCAGAAGCAGAATTCCTGAAACACGTCCTTCACGATCGTGTGGTGCGTGCTCGACGTATTCCTGGAGCGCCGTGCCATTCCAGGAAGACGAGTGGCGGCGGAATAAATCTGCATAACTTGCCTTGCGTTCAGAGGCCAACACGGCGTCACGAGACAGTTAGCTCTGGCAACACGCCCAGCTACACAGAGACGTGTAGAAGGCAGTCTGCGCTGAAACTGCCGGCAGATCGGAAAGAGGAAATGTCACTACAGTATTGATAAACCTGACACTGCGCTGAAAGACCTAAGTCCTACCAAGGCGCCTGGAGTAGACGGTATCTCCTCAGAACTAATGACATCCTTGGAAGACCCAGCCATGACAAATCTGTTGAACTTGGTGTACAAGATATACCAGACAGGCAAAGTACCTTCAGACTTCAAGAAGAATGTAATAATTCCACTTCCAAAGAAGGCAGGTTCTGGCAGATATATTACAGAACTCAGTTTAAGAAGCCATGATTGCCAAATACTACTGTCGCGAAATATTTTTGAGTATATATATATATATATATATATATATATATATATATAGTTAATCCGTCCTGTGGAGCGAGAATCTCTACGATTTTTGCCTGTTATCGATATGTATACTGGCAAGACACTGGGCCCGGGAATTTGAGAACTGTATCAAAATCTCTACATTAGTTCCTCCGACTGCTCCGAGCATACAAAACGATGCGGGTAGGGGACTTCATTTTATTTATTTATTTATTTTATTTATTTATTTATTGATTTATTTAACCTGGCAAAATTAGGGCCATCAGGCCCTCTCTTACATCTAACCAGGCATTCTACTTATTTTACATTCATATGTTTTAGTAGGCATGTTAAACTACATCTAGTACAAAAAGTGAAATAAACAATTTGAAAGGTACGCCTGGAAAAATACATACATATAGAGTTTATATTCTTAGGTCACAAGTACTGTTATAATTAGACATTATTGAAGAGACAGATTTTAGATAGGAGTGCTGGCAGCAGGGAGTATGAGGGAGACTCATGGTGAAGGGAGGAGAAGAATAGAGACACGATGAAACATAATTATGGAAATATAAAGGAAAAGAAGATTGCGTGGCTAATAGAGATAGATGAAGAGGAAGGCATCTCAGGAGCAAGATAGGAGACGCTAGCTTTGCTATTTGACAGATGAGGGGATTTTCCTTGTACATTAATTTTGTGGACAACTTTGTGAGGATGATAGTAGGAAATGCTTCAACTTCTTCTTAAAAGCAGCAGGACATCGAATTTTGCGCAAGGTAAGGGGCAGTTTGTTCCAGAGGCGGACAGCGGCAACTGAGAAGGAGTTTGCAAAAGTATTTGTTTTGTGAGTGGGCACAGTTAGGATACCAAATAAGAGTGACCTCGTTTTTCGATTATGATGACATGACAGGTTTTTAATCTCTGAAGCAAGGTACTGGGGTGCTTGCGCGACGAGGAGTCGGTGGAGTAACATAGAGTCTGGTAGTCACGCAATTTGTCCGGCCGCAGCCACCCTAGCTCGGAGTATGAAGCACTAACATGATCATATCGGCGAATGTGTAACGCACACAGGCATTCATGGTTAGCTATAGCCGTCTTTTGTTTTCACTACTCATGCCTTGTTGAATCACATCACAATAGTGGAGGTTCGGTAGAACGAGTGCTTGCACGAGTTGGCGTTTCAAGTCATGTGGAAATATGTTCCGAAACTTTTTGAGAGCATAGAGACAAGCAGACGTCTTTCGGCACACTGCGACGTAGAAAGAGGAGATTTAATGAAACATTTTTATTTACTTACTATAACATGACTACAATCTACATTTTATGTTTACGTGCAGTAATGTTCGTCTATTATGCTTTTAACAGATGAAGAGTGCAATGTATGTTGAAATGGCAACAGATATTTTGTGGGTGATATAATAAAAAATTAACAGGTTTCAGGTTTTTTACATTTCTTGTACTGTTGAACCTTCCTTCTTCGCCAATCTCATGTTTGTAGCTCAGCGGTAGGTGTCCTATAGGTCTTGAAGAGCGAGTTTGATAGTATCAAAACATGTGACATAAATGACCGAATCTTTTGATTGCACTGACTTACAAGCTTGAATTTTTTACGCTCCCGAGGAGCCACAGACGTTAGTACGTGACATAAATTTGAACCCGACAAGTCAAATTGTTCCAGGGAAAATGGGTTTTAAACAGACGGTCAGACAAACAGACAGACTAATAAATAGTGACAAAGAAAAATATTATTTCGTTTTATATAATTTTCGGATCTTCTCGTTTACTTGTACTATACACAACCTTGCTTCTTGCCAGATTTCATGGCTTTAGGTTACAGTGAATCACCCTACAGGTTTTGAGGATTCAGGTTTCGAATATCAAAATCTGTGACATATATAGCCGTATCTTTTGACTGAAATGATTTAGAAGCTTAATATTTTTACACCCGCAAGGAACCTTCGGTATCTGTATAGGACATAAATCTGAGCTTCACACGTCAGCCCGTTGCTGAGAAGAAGGGTTCTTAATCGTTTGACAGACAGACAGACGAACGACAAAGCGATTTTATAAGGGTTCCGTTTTTACAGACACAGGCACAGAACCCTAAAAAACTAGCAGAAGCCGACCTTGGCGAAGAACAGTTTGCGTTCTGGAGAAATGTAAGAACGCGTGAGGGAGGTGAAAGAATGGCAAACCTACATTTGTAGCATTTGTAGATTGAAAGCAAGATTTTGGAAATGTCGACCTGAATACAGTAGTTGAAATTCGATACAGTCGTCAAAATTTTGAAGTCATCATGGGTAAAGTACAGGAAGTGAAAATGTGATAGCAGACGGCAGTTATAGAAGTTGAAGGACGTGAAATGGAAGCGGTAGTTGGGAAGGATGTGGGACTTGTAGCGTATCCCTGATATTATTCAATTTATTTAAAAACAGTGAAGGCAACCAATACTCCATTAGTAGTGTAGCGCTTGACACAGTCACGTCGATTAAATATTTGGGCGTAACATTGCAGAGCGATATGAAGTGAGACAAGCATGTATTGGCAGTTTTGGGGAAGGCGGATAGTCGTCTTCGGTTCATTGGTAGAATTTTTGGAAGATGTGGCCCATCTGTCAAGGAGACCGCTTTTAAAACACTGATACGACTCAGGTCGGATTGAGGGAGGACATAGAAGCAATTAAGAGGCGGGCTGCTAGATTTGTTACTGGTAGGTTTGATCATCACACAAGTGTTACGGAAACGCTTCAGGAACTCGGGTGGGAGTCTCTAGAGGAAAGGAGGCGTTCTTTTTGTGAATCGCTACTGAGGAAATTTAGAGACCCAGCATTTGAGGCTGACTGCAGTACAATTTTACTGCCGCCAACTTATATTTCGCGGAAAGACCACTAAGATAAAATAAGAAAGATTAGGGCCCGTACAGAGGCATAAAGGCAGTCATTTTTCCCTCGTTCTGTTTGGGAGTGGAACAGGGAGAGAAGATGCTAGTTGTGGTACGAGGTACCCTCCGCCACGCACCGTATGGTGGATTGCGGAGTATGTAGATGAATGAGAAATGTCGAAGAGATCTTACAGGTCAAGGAGAAGAAGTAGGAAATTCGGTGTTTGCCGAAGAGACTGTAACTGTGTCATAGATAGTAAAGAAATTAGAAGAGCTGCTGAAACTAGTGGCCTCGTAAAGATGTTATAAGATGAACATCGACAAAAGCAAAGGAAAGAGAATGTAGTCGAACTACATCAGCAGATGCTGATGGAATGTAATAGATGAGTTATGTTGTTGGAACAGTAAAATAAGTGACGATGTCCGGATTACATAGGATATAAAATGCAGACTGGAAACAGGAAGAAAAACTGTTCTGAAAAGAGAAATTGGTTAACATCAAAGATAAATTTAAGAGTTGGGAACTCGTTTATGAAGGTATGTAGCTTTCTAGATACACATTTACATACACGCTCCAGAGGCTACCTTGTGGTGCATCCGAAGGCTACCTTATACCGCTGCTTGTCATTTCCTATACTGTTCCACTCGCAAATAAAGCGAGGGAAAAACGTGTGCCATGCCTCTGTGAAGA
Organism: Schistocerca americana; assembly: GCF_021461395.2. NCBI lineage: Eukaryota > Metazoa > Arthropoda > Insecta > Orthoptera > Acrididae > Schistocerca > Schistocerca americana. The sequence goes on along the minus strand of NC_060127.1, from coordinate 99,838,598 downwards.
AGATATTTCTAGTATCTTATCTTCGCGGTCTTTACGTGAAATGTACGTTGGCGGCAATAGAGACGTTCTGCAGTTACCTCTAAATGTCGGTTCTCTAAATTATCTCACTATTGTTCCTCGAAAGGAACGTCAGCTTCCCACCAGAGATTCCCATCTGAGTTCAGGAATCATCGTCATAGTCGTGTGGGTCGAACCTACCGGTAACAAATCTAGCGGCTCGTCTCCGAATTGCTTCGATGTCTTCCTTTAATCTGACATGGCGGGAATCCCAAACACTTGAGCAGTACTCAAGAATAAACCACACTAGTTTTCTATACGCTGTTTCCTTTATAGAAGACGTACACCTTTCGAAGATTCTCCTAACAAACAGCAGTCGACCGTTCACCCTGCTACTACCACTCTTGCGTGCTCGGTCCATTTCAAGTCGGTTTGCAACGTTATGGCTATGGACAGCGTGGCTTATAATTAAACTTCCGCTATTTGAGAGGTGCCCCAACGAAAAAACGACTGATCGTGAAACTTTGTAGAAATATTTTTAAGAACATGTGAAAAAGAAATAACAAATAAACCGCTCAAGTAAACACATTTCCACGTTTGTTGCTAGTGTAGCACGTCGACGTTCTAGGTTACAAAACGTTCCTCAATGTGACGACAGCCTGGAGCCATCCTGTACGTTGCTCCGATGCTGCTGGAAATATCGTATGAGGGATGAGGCCATCTGCCTCGCTAAGGTCACTTTCAACCTCCAGCGGGTCTTATAGCTGGAGTCTGTAGTGTAATAATTATGTAATCGACTGTGAGAAAGCTAAGTGGCAAAGACGTTATCTGAGAGACTCTATGATAATTATATCGTTGACTCGGAATATTACTTTCTCTGTGGTTTACTCGTAACTAAGGGTAACTAGAGTTTTCTGTTCGCTTCTTTTGATGTTATGCGGAGAATTATACAAGAGACACCAACCGTTATTATTTCATGAGAACAAAGGTGAGCGTCACGACCTTTATTAGTATTTTTGGAAGTATTGAAATAGCAGAATTGTTTCAGATTGAATGCGACGTGTACGGGAAGAGACGTGGACAACAGCACTCGCACCTGCAATCTCATGTATGAATAGTTGCTAAAAATATCCAGCCGTCTCTCCCAAGACTCTTCATTCGCGCAACAAACGGTAATTCTTTTAACAGCACTATCAGAGGCAATTTTATCACGTTGTTACGACCTTTTACTGCGAGCATAATACATCGACAACAGACAAACACATAAAAGAGTCTACCACAGTTGTTGACAGATGATCAGGACACTATACATGAGCACACACACGGTTGTCATAGCAACAAAAGTTTGTATGTGTATTTTGATTAATATTGTATGATGTTAATTGTATTTTCTTTTTCATGTAACCATTTGTGACGAAATGAGAGAACAAAGTTACAACAAAGGAGATAAATAGCGGAGATATGCCAGTCTATATCGCAGTTATCTACAAGGATTAAGTGTACGTTGTCACATTCTATTCTTCTGACTCGACCATGGGTAGTAGCAAAGAGTTAAGTGTAAATAGGCACATAATTCCTTAGTAGATTAGCGGTAGTTTGTATTACAAATTGTGTGTCAGTTCAATACGACTATTTGTCACAAAACGGTCATCTGCATAACCATTAGCACGTCATTAGCTATTGAATAAACAGTATATGTTACACACGTTTTTTACGGATCATTTAGTATTAATTATTGTGTGATTATATGGTTAAGACACGATCTCAGACCAAGATGGCTCAATCGGGTGAAACTAGTGTGCCTCAAACTAATGTGCAGGAGGTAGTTGACCCTATGACAGTTTTACTGAAACGAATAGAAGAAATGTCTCGAGAATTTCGAGAAAGTCAAGCTGCATCTCATAACGAACTACAGTCTGCTCTGCAAAAACAAATAGCAGAATCACAGTCGATATTTAAATCAGAGATCAATATAATAAAAACAGCTTTACACATTGTAAATACGCAAGAGGAACTTAAAACTAAAATAGAACAAGTTTCTCTTACGCAGACAGCTTTAATAACAGAGTTCGAAATTTTTCGGGAAGCACACAAACATCTACCCGAAGCGGTTAACAATCTTCAGTTAGAATTTGATAAAGCGTCACAAAAGCAAGAACAGCTATCGGCCACAGTTACATAACGTTACAATAGGGCAAGCTAACGTGGTTAAGCAACAGCTTACACATGAGATGGAACAGTTTTCCGATGTTTTTAATCAGTGGCTCGATGAGGGTGACTCGCAATTAGCGGACGCTGTTGAGCAGAAAGTTCAGTCACCGAAGATACACTCCTGGAAATGGAAAAAAGAACACATTGACACCGGTGTGTCAGACCCACCACACTTGCTCCGGACACTGCGAGAGGGCTGTACAAGCAATGATCACACGCACGGCACAGCGGACACACCAGGAACCGCGGTGTTGGCCGTCGAATGGGGTATCGGCGAGGACCATTCGCAACCGTCTCCATGAAGCTGGGCTACGGTCCCGCACACCGTTAGGCCGTCTTCCGCTCACGCCCCAACATCGTGCAGCCCGCCTCCAGTGGTGTCGCGACAGGCGTGAATGGAGGGACGAATGGAGACGTGTCGTCTTCAGCGATGAGAGTCGCTTCTGCCTTGGTGCCAATGATGGTCGTATGCGTGTTTGGCGCCGTGCAGGTGAGCGCCACAATCAGGACTGCATACGACCGAGGCACACAGGGCCAACACCCGTCATCATGGTGTGGGGAGCGATCTCCTACACTGGCCGTACACCACTGGTGATCGTCGAGGGGACACTGAATAGTGCACGGTACATCCAAACCGTCATTGAACCCATCGTTCTACCATTCCTAGACCGGCAAGGGAACTTGCTGTTCCAACAGGACAATGCACGTCCGCATGTATCCCGTGCCACCCAACGTGCTCTAGAAGGTGTAAGTCAACTACCCTGGCCAGCAAGATCTCCGGATCTGTCCCCCATTGAGCATGTTTGGGACTGGATGAAGTGTAGTCTCACGCGGTCTGCACGTCCAGGACGAACGCTGGTCCAACTGAGGCGCCAGGTGGAAATGGCATGGCAAGCCGTTCCACAGGACTACATCCAGCATCTCTACGATCGTCTCCATGGGAGAATAGCAGCCTGCATTGCTGCGAAAGGTGGATATACACTGTACTAGTGGCGACATTGTGCATGCTCTGTTGCCTGTGTCTATGTGCCTGTGGTTCTGTCAGTGTGATCATGTGATGTATCTGACCCCAGGAATGTGTCAATAAAGTTTCCCCTTCCTGGGACAATGAATTCACGGTGTTCTTATCTCAATTTCCAGGAGTGTATAAATGACAGAGATTCTCAGAACAAAGAATTATCAAACGACTTATTGAAAATTCGGAAACAATTCGAAGAAGTATTGACAGACACAGAGCTTGCACACCAAGAATTTTTCAAAGGTATGCAAGAGGTGCGTAAACAAATTGACGACATGCGTCAGTCTGACCAAGATTATCAGTCAGTAGGTTCCGAGAACATCAACACAAGCGAGAGAGTTATCCATCTCGCATCCAACAAAATGCTGGTGTACATGAACATCGACATACTGACAATTCCCCATATAGTAGTGGCATGCAGGATCGTGTATCAGATTATGCAACACTTCATATGGAGGAAAAACTTATTAAATATAGACAATTTCCAACTTTCAATTCAGAAAAGAAGACTATTCATCCCATCGTGTTCATAAAATCGTTTAAAGGAGTTTTACCCAGGATTTGGACAGAAAGACAGAAAATTAGTTATGTAAGTGGACATATGGTAGGAGACGGAGCTATGTGGAGTAGTGAGGCAATAGACACTTATCTTATTTACTCAGATTTTGAGCAGGCTTTTATCGACAAATATTGGTGTCCTGCAATACAGGAAAGGATAAGAAAGCAAGTATATAACCCAGAACCATATAATTCAAGACTTGGAACACTCAGGAAATATTTTCAGCAATATCTCAACAAAACAAAATATTTGTCTGAACCAATTTCTTCCAAAGACCTGATTAGAGTATTAAAATACAGTTTGCCGATTGACATACAAACAAAATTGCTGCATGTCAACGACAATAACCTGGAAGAATTCTTGACAGCAGTCGATGCAGTTGATATGCTATTAGAGGTTATTAAAGCTAGGTCCTACAATCCACATGAGATCAGTGGTTTAAATGAAAGGAAATATAGCAATAGTAATCACAACAACAGCAGGCAACAACAGTCAAATAGCGATAATGGGCAACAAGGACAGAGTTACGGATCAAATAGTAATTCTCGTCATGATAATGGTAACAACCAGGGTTGTAAATCCCATAACAACAGGAAACAGGGAAGAAGATATAATCCTGGATATCGTCAAAATCCCAGAACGTCAGGTTGGAACCAGTCGCACAATAACAACAGTACTCCACACAATCACAACAATAAGAGCAATAATTGGAGAGATTATTCCCCAATAATTACTGATGTTAGTGATGAACACAACTTACCTAACAATGGACAGGAAAAATAAATTGACCAACTTTAGCCCCAAAAGGCTGGTCAGAACTTGTGAATGGGGTTGTGACAATAAAATAAAATTGATTAGATACAACCATGCTGATATCAGGGAAGAATTGCTTGAAGGTGATAAAACTTGTAACGTTAAGCCACGAAGCATGCCACAAGCGGCTATAGAAGTTAATATTGAGGGTTTTAAATTCACAGCAATGTTAGATACACGTGCAAGTGTAAATACTATCTCCACAGCTCTCATAAAGAGGTTGCAGGAACGAGCAAATATACCGACCTTACCCGTGGCAAACTGCAAAATATTAGGTGCTGTAGGAGGACGCTCCAAGTCAGTGAAGCTACAGACAAGAATTAAAATGAATTTAGGTAATGGAGCCATTGATTGCACGTGCCTAATTGTCCCAAATCTTGTCGTAGACTTAATTTTAGGACATAAATTACTGAGGGAGTTAAGTGCAATTATTGATTTCGCCTCCAGTAAACTCATGTTGACTGTTGATGGTGTACCTCTGACAGTTGATTTAATGCAAAAGCAGGAATTGCATGAACGCTACTGCCGTAGGATCGAAATTAAGCTGATAAAGAGAAGTTTCAACAGGAAAATTTCTAACCCTCTAACCGAGTTAACTATAGGAGAACAGATTGATGTTAAAGTAACTGAAGCAAATGCCCTGATAGCTCAACAGAAGCATGAGTTGAAACAATTGTTAAGGAATTACACCATGGTATTTGATAAGAAACCAGGTGTTATCAAAAATTATGTGTGCCATTTAAATATTAAGCCACACAAAACTTACTGTCACCGATATTACTCCATCCCATGGGCATTAAGATCTGCTACCGACCGAGAGATACAGCAAATGATTAGCTGGAACATCATTGAACCATCCAACAGTCATTATCGCAGTCCACTACATGTAGTACCAAAGTTAGACAGTAGTGTACGTTTGGTTTTGGATGCTAGGGAGATTAACAGAATTATTCTTCCTGTGAGAACCCAACCTCCCAACATAGAAGAACTAATCCATAAGTTTCCTGGTGTCAAGATTTTTTCTAGAATTGATTTGCGATCCTCATTTTGGCAGGTTGCATTAGACATGGAATCAAGGAAGTACACAGCATTCCTTTATAACAGCCGCAGTTATCAATTCACGGTATTACCATTTGGTTTAAACGTGAGTTCAGGTGTTTTTGTTTCAGCGTTGGATACTGTCTTGGGACCTGAGCTGCGTGAATTGGCTACCCCATTTGTGGATGATATGTTGATTGCTACAACCAACTGGGAGCAACATATTGTAATCCTTAAAAGAGTCTTAGAAAGTTTTATATTATCAGGTGTAACTGCTAACTTGAAGAAATCCAAGTTTTCATTGAATGAAATCAATTTCCTAGGATATCTAATTACATCCTATGGGATTCTGCCAGCTCAAAAGAAAATTGACGCAATAGAAAACGCGCCATCGCCACGCAACCAAACACAATTAAAGGCATTTCTGGGATTAGCTTCCTTTTATCGTCGTTTTAAACCAACACAGGATCTTAATTCAGAAGCATTAATATCCTTACTTAGGAAGAATGTGTCATGGCAATGGACTCCAGATTGTGAAGAAGCATTCAACAGAATCAAAGTGGCACTTGTCAGTGCACCCATATTACACCATCCGGACATGACAAAGGATTTTGGACTAATGACAGATGCATCGTCATATGGTTAGGAGCTTGCTTATTTCAAATTCAGATGGTTGACAATAAATCTACTTTTTGTGCCATATCTTTTGCAAGCTGGACACTCACTAACTGTGAATGAGCAGAGGTTGAAGCCTTAGCAATTATATGGGCATTTAGAAAGTTCCACTATTATGTAGCTGGTGCTTATACAAGAGTGTACTGTGACCACCAGGCACTAAGTATTCTAAACAACTGTAAACTCCTTCAGCCAAGATTAGCAAGATGGATACTTTCAAGAGTACCAGTTTGAAGTGACACATGTCAACGGGAAAGAGAATATTATAGCTGATGCTCTTTCCAGACAACCAGAAGGATAACTGAATCTGAAGAAATAGAAGATCAAACAACAGAATTCAAAATCTTATTAATGAAGGATGTTGAAAACAGAAGAGGTTACATTAAAATGTGCAAAGACATGACCCATTTACAACTAGAAAATCCTCAATGGACACAAATAATTCAGAAGATACAGGCAAATGACTCACCTAAACTGCAAGAGATGTATCAATTACAAGACAATGTCTTATTCCATAGAAGACATTCCCAATCGAACCAATGGTGTGTTTGCATTCCACACGATTAGGAAAGGAAATTAATATGGCATACACACATAGTCTGGGGACATTGTGGGGTAAGTAAATGTACAGAGAAGATAGGTAGATACTGTCACATTCCTAACTTGAGAAAGGTTGTACAAACTACCATAAGGAGTTGTCAGATTTGCCAAAAGGCAAAGTCTTTGAATCATGGAGCAAGAGGATTGTTGCATCCGATTGTGATTGAGGAACCTTTGAAGGTAGTAAGTGTTGATGTAATGGGACCCCTACCACGAGCCAGAGGGAATGTTAAGTACATTGTCGGATTTTACGATTTATTCACCAAGTATGTAAAATTGTACCCAATCAAGACTTGTACTGCAAGGGTAATTATTACGAAAATCATCACTGATTATATCCAAGGTGTTGGAAACCCAACGTTTTATTATCTGATAATGCATCAAATTTCACTGGATACAGATGGAAAAGATTCTTAAAGGAAAGCTGGATTAAACAACTGTTAATTTCTAGATTTCATCCAGAAGCCAATCCAATTAAGAGGCTGTTCTGAGAAGTTAACAGATTTATAAGGACTTACTGTCACCATAAACAAACTTTGTGGGTGGACTATTTAAAACAATTTGAAGAAGTTTACAATAATTTACCACACACTTCAACCAACTATACACTCTCAGAATTGATGTTTAATAAAAAAGAAAATAATGAGTGGATAAATTGTCTACCTAAATTATCAATCAATGAAGAATCTTGGAAGGCAAAGATTCATCAGGCACTATCAGTGATTAAAAGAAAAGCTCAACAGAGAAAAATTTATTATGATGAAAGTTTAAAAAGGACAAAGACATTTCAGACTGGGACAAAGGTGTTACTCAAGACACACCCCAAAGCATCATTGCTCAAGAAGAGGAATAAGAAGTGGTCATTAATTTTTTCTGGACCCTACAGAGTAATTTCAATGCCAATCCAGGAGCATATATTCTAGGACATACAACGACTAATAAAGTAAAGGGCATGTACCCACATAAAGATTTAAAGCCATATTTCTCAAAAGACTGATACAGTCAATGGTCTAGGATAATTGTGAAAAGTTTGATTTTAATTGGTATATTGTACTAGTGGTATTGTGTTATCTGATCTTGTATGTTAGTGTTAAGTGTTTTTAAGGTGATGTTTCTATAATTTAGTAGTTATGAATATAAGCGCTTTGTCATTGAACTTCATACACAGCACATAAAGGAGACTAACTTAGGGTTGTGTCTATCTATCCTTAACCTAGCTGGAATCGAGATGAATATTTATTTGACTCTCTTGGGGAGGAGTTAATCCTTTTGTGACTTGACGTATTAGGAAGTCTTTTGCCCTTGAGATGAGTCGGTAGACATGGATATGGGGGCATACACAAAGTTGTATCAAAGGTATTCGTGTTATTTAAGTTTTTATTTAATTGTGTGATAGAGTAATAGACTATCCGAAAATTGTGGGTGTGGGACCATCTGTTTTCTACAGATATTCGGAAACAGTGTTTGATAAGAATTGTTCTGTGGATTTCTATTCCTGTGCAATGACTTAAATGGACACATTATATGCAGAAAGTTGAAATAAGTGGTTCATGTAATGTTAAAACTACAACTGATTCCTCAAACTGGGGGGATATCAAGTACGGGGTCCCACGGGGTTTGGTCTTAGGTCCTTTACCATTCTTGATATACATTAATGACTTACCATTCCACATTGATGAAGATGCAAAGTTAGTTCTTTTTGCTGATGATACAAGTATAGTAATAACATCCAAAAACCAAGAACTAAGTGATGTAATTGTAAATGATATTTTTCACAAAATTATTAAGTGGTTCTCAGCAAACGGACTCTCTTTAAATTTTGATAAAACACAGTATATACAGTTCCGTACAGTAAATGGCACAACTCCAGTAATAAATATAGAATTTGAACAGAAATCTGTAGCTATGGTAGAATTTTCAAAATTTTTAGGTGTGTCCACTGATGAGAGGTTAAACTGGAAGCAACACATTGATGATCTGCTGAAACGTCTGAGTTCAGCTACGTATGCTATTAGGGTTATTGCAAATTTTGGTGATAAGAATCTCAGTAAATTAGCTTACTATGCCTACTTTCATTCACTGCTTTCGTATGGCATCATATTCTGGGGTAATTCATCGTTGAGTAGAAAAGTATTCATTGCTCAAAAACGTGTAATCAGAATAATTGCTGGAGCCCACCCAGTTCAAAAGTAATAGCAGTGTGCATAGCTATAACACCAGGAGAAAGGATGATCTTCACTATGCAGAGTTAAATCTGACTTTGGCACAGAAAGGGGTAAATTATGCTGCCACAAAAGTCTTTGGTCACCTACTAAACAGCATCAAAAGCCTGACAGATAGCCAACTTAAACATTTGTGTCATGCAATACTTTGTGTAATGTAATATCTTGTACAGACATCTTTTATTAACCTGACACATTCCACATCATTACGAAGTGTCGTATTCATGATCTATGGAACAAGTATTAATCTAATCTAATCTAATCTAATTATGTGTGAAAAGTTTGTGCAGTGAATGAATTCAGTGTTTTAGTGGAGAACTGTATTTATGTGCAAAGTTTGAACAGGGTATTGGTGGGAGAATGTGCTGTCACACAATGTGATGTGACCTGACATGAACGCTCATACAGTGTCATGAAATATGATCCAAACTCTATCCACACAAACTAGAGTGAACAGTCGTGTTGCAATAAACATCGCATTTCCTAAAGTGATTAGCTATAATTTCTTGCGAAACCTATAATAGTGACATTTGACAATTTTTGGTTTAATTTTGACTAACTTTATTGAGTGTTGGTTTCACTCAACTGTGCGAACTGAATATTAACATTTAGTGTTGTCTGGGGAATTCACGACAATAAACTCTGAATCCGAATCTCCCAAGATCACAGATTCGTCATGTGGGAATGGATTTGATATGTAAATTCATCCATCTCTTATAGGTGTATCGAGTACTAATGCAAAACTCTAATATTTAATTTCGAATGTTTCATGTCCTATCCGTGATCTGAGTCCCAAACCAAACCCATGCAAGAGTAGAGTTCATGTATGTCATCACCCCTGAACCAGAACCTCGATCCCGATACTGGTCTCATCTTCCCATCGTCTGCAACGTCGCTCACCGCGACCAGCATCGTTCGTTGACGTTTGAAGAGAATAATTTTATGTATTGGAGCAGAAGATTGTAAAACATCTAAAGTTTTCCTCTATTCAGCACAATTAAAGATCAATGTGTCATTATGCAAACAAATAAAGAAAACCATTGCAATTCTCAATACTGAAGGCCTCGATGCGGTTTTTTGCCTAGTTTTCCTGTTATCCATGCTCGAATGTGGAGGCAAGATATAAATCCAAGATTGTCTTTGTTTTTCAGTATTGAGAACTGTAGTGAAGACACAATCATACACACACACACACACCATACAATACCATCATTTACAAAACAAATATTAATAATTGTTATCAGTTTGTTGATATTATAGATGTGTGTTAAACAATGAACATCTCTGCAGAGGAGTTCATAATCGACCTTCAGTACTCTTATATACTACAAGGGAGGCATGTGTAGTGTAATAAATATATAATGTACTGAATCGACTGTGAGAAAGCTAAGTGGCAAAGATGTTATCTGAGAGACTCTATGATAATTATATCGTTGACTCGGAATATTACTCTCTCTGTGGTTTACTCGTAACTAAGGGTAACTAGAGTTTTCTGTTCGCTTCTTTTGATGTTATGCGGAGAATTGTACAAGAGACACAATATATCATGAGAACAAAGGTGAGCGTCGCGACCTTTATTAGTATTTTTGGAAGTATTGAAATAGCAGAATTGTTTCAGATTGAATGCGACGTGTACGGGAAGAGACGTGGACAACAGCACTCGAACCTGCAATCTCATGTATGAATAGTTGCTAAAAATATCCAGCCGTCTCTCCCAAGACTCTTCATTCGCGCAACAAACAGTAATTCTTTTAACAGCACTGTCAGAGACAATTTTATCACGTTGTTACGGCCTTTTACTGCGAGCATTGTTACGGCCTTTTACTGCGAGCATAATACATCGACAACAGACAAACAAAAAACAGACAAACACATAAAAGAATCTACCACAAGTCACGAATGACGGCGGACGAGTTTAGGCTTGTTCTGCGCATCTACGTCACGCATTCTCCGACAGCCAATGAGCGTTCAGTAATGATCCGAGCTCTCTGCTGTGAATGCCACAGCCAATGCGGCATTAAACGTGATCTTATCGTGTTATTTGCTGAATTTTTCTACCATTTGTTGTGAGTTGTCATGGCTGATGGTGGTGGTAAGCGATAAGCAAGCAAGAGGCATAATTTGCAGGATACCCGCTTCCCTCAAGGGGAAAGCACTTGCAGGCGCGTACCGCAGCTGTTGCTTGGAATCGTCAACAACGCCATTCCCGTCAGTCCCTCTACATGCACGAACCGCCGTCGCTCGATGAGCGGACTATAGTGTCCTTTCAGTTAACCCCGCAGCCAGAAATGACTCCAGTTCAAATCTAGTGATCTTGCTGACCACGCAGTTTGGAACGATCTGCCAATGATTCGGTTATCTCCATATGTGTTACAGCGAAAGCGAGTTACCTCACGAGTAATGTGTGATGGAGCTGTAGCGTGCGCCAAAACAGTAGAGTCCGAAGCGCCTCTTTCCCGCAGAACAGGGATCACATGTTGGCGAAGCGCAACACAGTAACGTGTGCCGCTCACGCTGCATGTCCTTGGTGCTTGGGGTCCGAGTTGAATGCACTGCTTGATGGTCGTTGCGTCCAGCATATTCAGCCTTAGCAACAGTAACTTCTTGAACAATTTTTGGCTCAATTGGCTGTCGGTCATCCCCAGGAGCTATCTCCAAATCGTCAGTTAATTGGAAGTTCCGAATAGTGCACATCAATCCGAGTGCGGAAACAGGGCCTCTCCGTATTCCTTTAATGCGTCGATACATATAAAGAGTAGTCTCACTGTTGCTGATGTTTAGATAAAACACCTTTACGAGTAAAGCCCTGCTCACCTTGTCTAGACCCATGTTGACGACTGCAACTGTAATGAACAGCCGGCCGGTGTGGTCGAGCGGTTCTAGGCGCTTCAGTCTGAAACCGCGCGACTGCTACGGTCGCAGGTTCGAATCCTGCCTCGGGCATGAATGTGTGTGATGTCCTTAGGTTAGTTAGATTTAAGTAGTTCTGAGTTCTAGAGGACTGATGACCTAAGATGTTAAGTCACATAGTGCTCAGAGCCATTTTTTTGTAATAAACACTGATGCTTGTGTTTCAGCCCTACGTCGCCGTAGCAGTAGCGGCGTCTAACGGCAAATCACTGCACTAACGCTACTAACAAAGCAAATCAATGGTTAACAAAAATGTTGAAATGTATGTGAAATCTTATGGGACTTAACTACTAAGGTCATTAGTCCCTAAGCTTACACACTACTTAACCTAAATTATCCTACGGACAAACACACACACCCATGTCCGAGGGAGGACTCGAATCTCCGCAGGGACCAGCAGCACAACAAAGCAAATCCTGCAGCGCACAGTATGAACGTAATTCCTACGATAAATACACTCCTGGAAATTGAAATAAGAACACCGTGAATTCATTGTCCCAGGAAGGGGAAACTTTATTGACACATTCCTGGGGTCAGATACATCACATGATCACACTGACAGAACCACAGGCACATAGACACAGGCAACAGAGCATGCACAATGTCGGCACTAGTACAGTGTATATCCACCTTTCGCAGCAATGCAGGCTGCTATTCTCCCATGGAGACGATCGTAGAGATGCTGGATGTAGTCCTGTGGAACGGCTTGCCATGCCATTTCCACCTGTCGCCTCAGCTGGACCAGCGTTCGTGCCGGACGTGCAGACCGCGTGAGACGACGCTTCATCCAGTCCCAAACATGCTCAATGGGGGACAGATCCGGAGATCTTGCTGGCCAGGGTAGTTGACTTACACCTTCTAGAGCACGTTGGGTGGCACGGGATACATGCGGACGTGCATTGTCCTGTTTGAACAGCAAGTTCCCTTGCCGGTCTAGGAATGGTAGAACGATGGGTTCGATGACGGTTTGGATGTACCGTGCACTATTCAGTGTCTCCTCGACGATCACCGGTGGTGTACGGCCAGTGTAGGAGATCGCTCCCCACACCATGATGCCGGGTGTTGGCCCCGTGTGCCTCGGTCGTATGCAGTCCTGATTGTGGCGCTCACCTGCACGGCGCCAAACACGCATACGACCATCATTGGCACCAAGGCAGAAGCGACTCTCATCGCTGAAGACGACACGTCTCCATTCGTCCCTCCATTCACGCCTGTCGCGACACCACTGGAGGCGGGCTGCACGATGTTGGGGCGTGAGCGGAAGACGGCCTAACGGCGTGCGGGACCGTAGCCCAGCTTCATGGAGACGGTTGCGAATGGTCCTCGCCGATACCCCAGGAGCAACAGTGTCCCTAATTTGCTGGGAAGTGCCGGTGCGGTCCCCTACGGCACTGCGTAGGATCCTACGGTCTTGGCGTGCATCCGTGCGTCGCTGCGGTCCGGTCTCAGGTCGACGGGCACGTGCACCTTCCGCCGACCACTGGCGACAACATCGATGTACTGTGGAGACCTCACGCCCCACGTGTTGAGCAATTCGGCGGTACGTCCACCCGGCCTCCCGCATGCCCACTATACGCCCTCGCTCAAAGTCCGTCAACTGCACATACGGTTCACGTCCACGCTGTCGCGGCATGCTACCAGTGTTGAAGACTGCGATGGAGCTCCGTATGCCACGGCAAACTGGCTGACACTGACGGCGGCGGTGCACAAATGCTGCGCAGCTAGCGCCATTCGACGGCCAACACCGCGGTTCCTGGTGTGTCCGCTGTGCCGTGCGTGTGATCATTGCTTGTACAGCCCTCTCGCAGTGTCCGGAGCAAGTATGGTGGGTCTGACACACCGGTGTCAATGTGCTCTTTTTTCCATTTCCAGGAGTGTAGTTTTCCTTGTACACTGGCTCCAGTAGCGTAAATACGGGGTGTTCAAAAAGCCTCTCCGCAGTGCCGTATGATTGTTAGCCGGTTATTTTCAACAAGGTGGTGCAACCGCGCATACAGCTCGCGTTTCAATGTCACTGCTTGCTGATGTTTTTGGTGATAGCATAATTTCACAGGGACTTTGGCCCGTGCGATCGCCTGACCTAACACCACCTGACTTCTTCTTCTGGGGTACCGTGAAAGCAACTGTTTATAAAAACCGTCCAAAATCCATTGATGAAGTGAAAATTGCAATATTCACTTTCACTGCTTCTGTTACAGAAGAAATGTTACAGCTTGTGTTTGGAAACATGATCAGACGAATTGAATTGTGTATTCAACAACAGGGGGGACACTTTCAACATTTAATGTGAAAATTTGTAAGTAAAAATGAATATTCAATAAATTGATAACTTGTATTTCACTGAGTTTCATTTCGGTATATTCATTGCGGCATACATTCGGGAGGACGACGGTTCAATCCCGCGTCCGGCCATCCTGATTTAGGTTTTCCGTGATTTCCCTAAATCACTCCAGGCAAATGCCGGGATGGTTCCCCTGAAAGGGCACGGCCGACTTCCTTCCCCATCCTTCCCTAATTCGATGAGACCGATGACCACGCTGTCTGGTCTCTTTCCCCCAAACAACCAACCAACCATTGCGGCATACGGCACGCGCGGCTAACAATCATACGGCACTGCGGAGAAACTTTTTGAACACCCCGTATCATTATAACCCTGAATTAAACCGACGTGACTTTGTCGAGCAGCATGTAACACGCCCGTAGGTACAACTCGTGGAGGAACCTTAAACTGATCTCGCTTTGACCGTGCGCCCTGTCCACGCCACGTACCTGATACTCCCGCGGCAGTCGTATTACTTTTGCTCCACACTGCTGCTGGCTTGCCTGAAATTACATGTATAAATATGCAAGCGAGTTTAGGGGAGCCACTCAAAACTAAACACAACACTGTCCTACGTCTGGTATGAACGACTATATGTAAAGTTTTTTTTTTAAATTTCCACTACCAGTCACAAAATTTGTCAACTATTGTATTATTTATTTAGCGACATGTTTCGAGGGAATGTCTCATCTTCAGGCTAAATGGCATTACAAAACCAACTTCACAGTAAGGTCATACTGCTGTTACATAGCCATTTCGTGAATGCTGTGGTCATCCTGTGGAAGAGGAGAAAACTTAGTAAGAGGCGATGTCACTTTGGAAGCTGGACTGATGTTTGCACGAAAATGTTTTGTAACGGTCACTCTCTTTGTTGTTTTGGCGTGGCAGTCTCGTTGTGATGCGTTGCGGTGTTTCCATGTCCGTGCTTCTCTTGGTCACTGTTCACAAATTGTCACTAACATAGCAGTAGCTTGCAAACACGAACACAAACAGTTCTGTAGTGCAGTGGGCATGATGGCGGTCGAAATACAGCTGGTTTCGATTTGACTATCGATTTATCGACCTATGTGGTTTCAGATGTTTACATGTCTTCTGCACGTCTTGTTATCGTATTACAAATGCAGGTTGACGAAATAGGTTACGAATTGAGCACCTGTTACAATGTTATTGAACACATCATGATATAAACTATTTATTTTACATATTTCTTAGCTGTTGCTGGGGCTAGAGTGAAACGACTGTCATGTTCTGTATCGTTTATTCAGGAGTACTGTAGTGAAATTGGAAAAGAAATGTGAATTTTTGAAGTCTGTCATATCTTTCAGGATCTTGTTATTCCCCATGTGGCCACGGATGAATATTTCCATTACTTCCAAGAAGTCCATTTTCCAGCTCTTTTCTAAATTAAGTAGTTCTTTGAGATCGTTGTCTTGCAACAGACAACATGACAGTCATTTGACTCCAGCCCCAGCGATAGCTTAGAAATATGTGAAATAAATAGTTTATATCATGATGTGTTCAATAACATTGCAACAGGTGCTCAATTCGTAACGTATTTCGTTAACCTGCATCTCTAATACGATAACAAGACGTTCAGAAGACATGTAGACATCTGACACCACATAGATCGACAAATCGATAGTCAAATCGAAACCAGCTGTATTTCGACCGCCATTATGTCCACTGCACTACAGAACTGTTTGTGTTCGTGTTTGCAAGTTACTGCTATGTTAGTGACAATTTGTGAACAGTGACCAAGAGAAGCACGGACATGGAAACACCGCAACGCATCACAACGAGACTGCCACGCCAAAACAACAAAGAGAGTGACCGTTACAAAACATTTTCGTGCAAACATCAGTCCAGCTTCCAAAGTGACATCGCCTCTTACTAAGTTTTCTCCTCTTCCACAGGATGACCACAGCATTTACGAAATGGCTATGTAACAGCAGTATGACCTTATTGTAAAGTTGGTTTTGTAATGCCATTTAGCCTGAAGATGAGGTATTCCCTCGAAACATGTCGCTAAATCAATAAGTAATACTATCGTTGACAAAGTCTGTGATTGGTAGCGGTAATTTAAAAAAAAAAAACCGTTATATATTTCTTGAGACAACCAGGGTCGAAAAATAGTCAAAATGGCTTCAAATTCATGAATAACTACGAGGGCGGTTCAGAAAGTAAACTCCGATTGGTCACAGTGCGGGTTGTGGGGGGAGTAGCGACGCCATCTGTGCGTTCACGCACTCAACAGGTCAGTCGGCATCAAGCCGTGGTCGAGTGAACGTCGTACCTGCGCTAGTTTAGTTTTTGTGGCAGTTTGAAATGTGTGCTGCAATAGAAAACCCCGCCAAATGTGAAGTGCGTGCTGTCATAAGGTTTTTTACAGCCAAAGGATATTCTGCAGCAGCTATTCATCGTGAGCTTTGTGCCGTGTACGGACCAAGAGTTATGAGTGGAGGAGTTGTCCGTGAATGGGTACGTTTATTTAAAAGTGGACGAGAAAACGTTCATGATGAAGAGAGGAGTGGTAGACCATCATTGGTGACTGACGAACTCGTTCAGACAGTTGATGCAAAAGTTCGTGAAAATCGACGTTTCTCAATGTCGGAGTTGTCTACTGGTTTTCCACAGATTTCTAAGACTCTCTTGTACGAGATAGTGACAGCAAGATTGGGTTACCGTAAGTTCTGTGCACGATGGGTGCCCAAAATTCTTACCGACCACCACAAAACTCAAAGAATGGCCTCTGCATTAGACTTTCTGTCACGTTATGAGGACGAAGGAGAACCATTCTTAAACAGAATCGTGACCGGTGACGAAACCTGGATTAAGTACGTGAACCCTGAGACAAAAGAACAATCAAAGATGTGGGCACATTCAAATTCGCCTACAAAACCGAGAAAAGCCTCGCAAGATTTCACTGCCAGAAAACTGATGGCAACGGTGTTTTGGGATGCCAAAGGGGTGTTGTTGGTTGAATTCATGGAACGTGGTACGACCATTAATCAAGACGTGTACTGTGAAACAATAAAAAAGTTACGACGGGCTATACAGAACAAACGCTGTGGTATGCTGACTTCCGGTATCGTTTTTTTGCACGATAACGCCCGTCCTCACTCTGCTCGCAGAACAACAGCCCTTCTTGAGTCCTTCAAGTGGGACGTTATCAACCATCCACCTTACAGCCCAGAAAAAAAATGGCTCTGAGCACTATGGGACTCAACTGCTGAGGTCATTAGTCCCCTAGAACTTAGAACTAGTTAAACCTAACTAACCTAAGGACATCACAAACATCCATGCCCGAGGCAGGATTCGAACCTGCGACCGTAGCGGTCTTGCGGTTCCAGACTGCAGCGCCTTTAACCGCACGGCCACTTTGGCCGGCTACAGCCCAGACCTGGAGCCAAGTGATTATCACCTCTTCATGCATTTGAAGAAATGGCTCGGGTCACAGCGGTTTGATGACGACGAAGAGCTCAAAGATGCGGTCACAGGCTGGCTCCAGGCACAAGCGGGTGATTTTTATGCAGAAGGAGTTTCAAAGCTTGTGAAGAGATACGATAAGTGCCTCAATCGGTATGGAGACTATGTATAAAAATAGTGCAAAGATGTAGTTGTAAGATGTATATATTGAAATATTTTTATTTAACTTGGTGTATTTTTTTAAATCAACCGGAGGTTACTTTCTGAACGGCCCTCGTGTATTCTGAAACGATAAGAAAGTCATAGGTTGCACTGTTTGCACACTAACTCGCAAGTGTTGAAACCAATTAACATTCTTTATGATATGATGAGAAGTCATAATCACGATACCCTTATTACTATGCAATCTACTTGACGATGTTAATATCCGTCACTATTGTACTTCACGCCGTCACACTTATTTCACAGTCTTACTCTGGTGGAACCTTCGAAGACAGATACACAGGCATTAATGATAATTACCTGTCCACAATTATCGCTTGGACGAGCGTACGGGTAACCTACACGACGCTGGTGATTGTTGATGATGCGGAAGCCGAATGTCGGACGAAAGTTCTTACGCTCGTCACGTGCACACAGATATCTGGTACCAGTCCTCCTTGACACTAGTGATAATATAACACTGTTCGTAAAAGATAATTTACAGTTCACACTTCTCACTTGTACGAGCGTGCGCGAAACCGTTGCGACGCAGCTGATAGTTAATGACGCAAAAATGCGATGACCGAACGCACGTTCCCACAAGACACTAACATTTGATTGCTCTCCTTTATGGTAAACTATTTTAGCGATTCACACTAGTTCCATTCTGGGAGGCCGAACACCGTGCGGATGATTGATGTACGGTACACCACCTGAACGCGCGGATACTCAAATACCTTATCGGCTGCGCTGCTCATTTTTAATTATTTCTTTATGCACTTTTCACTGAATCCACTTCCATATCTCATTACTTCACGAAAGTAGTATATGTAGCCACATTTGAACTGCCGTAATAATGCCTTTTCCATGCGGTGCTACCCACAACACACCACAGCTGCTCCGTGTCCCGTGGTCGGCTCTGCAAAAGCAGCCGCTGACAAAGAGAGTTCGCAACTAAACCAGTGGTATGACAATAAGCATACCAGCACACTAACAATACTGTATTCGAAAATTACAGGATTGTTTCTCTTGCCCATCTGCATTAACTTACTTTTTCTACATTTAGGCTCTTCACACCTAAGTAAAATTTTTCTATTGTTTCAAATATTTTTTATAATGGCGTGGCTTATGGACGTCGTATGTACAGCCGGCTGGACTTCATAGTTCGGTCTTGGAAACAATTAAGAGGTAACGGTGTGAGGTTACTGTAACATAATTTGTCGATCTCTTTACAAAGCACAAAAAGCATTCCGTCTTCAGGCCACAAGTGGCCCATCGGGACCATCCGACCCCCGTGTCATCCTCAGATGACGATGCGGATAGGAGGGGCGTGTGGTCAGCACACCGCTCTCCCGGTCGTTATGACGGTTTTCTGTGACCGCAGCCGCTACTATTCGAGTAGCTCCTCAATTGGCATCACGAGTCTGTGTGCACCCCGAATAACAACCCCCGAAGAGGATAAATAATAACAGAAGACTGGGTATGACATTCGCACTTTCGTTTCTTTCTGGATGGAACTGCAGAGAGACTGTCAGTAGCGGATGAAACGGCGCAGTGGGCAGAACATCTCAATTTAGCCAACAACACAGAGAAAGCGCCACTGAGAAAAAAAAAAATCGGGAGACAGCTAAAATGTCCAACATACTGGACACTTGGTAACAGTGTAGAAGAAACTGTAATTACATAGAGAACTAACGTCCAACCGGGTGGATGTGGGGTCTGAAGAGGTTAGATCTACCTGCCGTTCATCATACCACCTAGAAATATTGTGTAAAGCATTTTGTATCTTCTCTGCCTCGTGATGACTGGGTGTTGTGTGGTGTCCTTAGGTTAGTTAGGTTTAAGTAGTCCTAAGGTCTAGGGGACTGATGACCATAGATGTTAAGTCCCATAGTGCTCAGAGCCACATTTTGTATCCCCCTACAGACATTTATTGACTGCGGCGTCGATGGCGGCGACGACGACGACGACGTCGACGGGCCTTGTACAGAACTGAAATGTGGATGATAAACAGTTCAGACGAGAAGAGAACAGACGCTTTTGAAATGTGGTGCTACGGTGGAGTGCTGAACCTTAGATGATTTGGCCGCGTAATTAAAGATGTGGTAGTGAATCGAAGTGGGGAGAAAAGAAGTTTATATTTTTTTCTTCTTCGTCTTTTTCTTTTTTCAGTAAATCGGTCTTCAGATAGGCATCAACATGACGTCCTCCATATATCTCTGTCCTGAGCATCGTCCTTCATTTGCTTGTTACCTATTTCTCTCTTCACATCTCTTAGCATTGCAAACCTCCATCCTTTCTCTCTTTCTCCTTCTACTTTTCTCCCTATGATTGTCTCTAACAGACAGTTCCTACGTAATATGTGTTCCATCCAAGATGTTTTCCGCTTCTTTATCGTCCTCATGACGTACCCTGGGCAGCACCTGCTCATTTCTCGTTCTGTCACACCATTTCACTTTCTCAGATCTTCTGTGTTTGCATTTCATAACTTTCTAAGTCACTGATTGGTATGTGTCCAGCATATGTACACACATGTGCTATTGTGTACCGTATTTGTGTCATATAACAAGCACCTGTGAGCAATACGTGCTGTGCGTTTTTAAATATTCTAGCGACGACAAACTTTATAACCTGGTGAGTTTTATCCACCTGACATCTTGTGCATGAGGTTCAGCGTAAAAGGAACATAATTTACTACAAAAGACGTTAAAGACCTGAAGATGACAGCTAAGACTGGTGAAACCGGTTGTCTTGAATAAAAAATATTTTGTACGATCTTGGATTTTGAATGGTTTTTAACAATTAAAGCACATCTCCCTTCAGTACTCTCATAATGAGAAAATTCCACAAAAAGTGTTAAATGCATAGTTCTGCAGAGCAACGAAAAATTAGACTGCAAGTGTCATTGTCTAAGGAAGAAAGATGCCAAAGACGTGCTGACACACATCATTTCCTGCATTGGGAACCAAGCAGAAATTACCGTAGTTAAAAACCAACAAATTGTTAACGAACTGTTTTTCGATCTTAAAAACAAATAAAATTGTAAATATCTGTAATTATAGACTACTGATGATGCTTCATCTCAGAAAAATGAAACGCGTCTGGTGAGGAAAATACGGATTTTCTTATAGTTGTAGCGACGGAACAAAAATTATAGAGCAACTACGAAAAACATGGCCACACAAATGAAGAAATATTAATCCAGATTAGGGTACCATGCCACAGTCTGTAAAAACAGAAGCATAGCTATGTTATCCGTCTGTCTGTGCGATAGCGTGGTGTAAAAACTGTAGCTTCTAAATCAATACTCTAGCGACGACAAACTTTATAACCTGGTGAGTTTTATCCACCTGACACCTTGTGCATGAGGTTCAGCGTAAAAGGAACATAATTTACTACAAAAAAACGTTAAAGACCTGAAGATGACAGCTAAGCAGTGAAAGGATACAGCAATTAACGTCGCATATTTTGATACTCGAAAACTGACTCATCAAAACCTGTTGGTTGCTTCCTGTCGACCTAGAATCATGAAAATTGGCAAGAAGCAAGATTTCATAGTATAGAAAAGAAAAAATCCGCAAATTGCAATTTCTTAATAGTCTCGCAATAACCATGTGCATTGATTGTTTGGCCTCATGGTAAGAAAAATCAGCGAAATGCCTTTTCTGCCCCAAAAAACGGTGGACATGACTTTTCGAGGTGTCAAGATTTGCTTAGGCTTAACCTTCGTTGGGGATGAAGTGTGCCTCCATTCGTGACTATCCGAGAAAGAAAACCATCGCCTTCTTCGCTGCAGCGTGTCAGAAACTGAAGTGTACTGCCCATCCGTTGTTTTTTGTGTTGTTCAGTAAGAATTTTGGGTACCCACCGTGAGCAAAGTTTTCGAAATTTCAGTTTTTCGGTAACAATTTCACGCATTAGTGATCGTGAGCTGCCGGCTGCGGTGGCCATGCGGTTCAAGGCGCTTCAGTCCGGAACCTCGCGACTGCTACGGCCGCAGGTTCCAACCCTGCCTCGGGCATGGATATATGTGGTGTCCTTAGGTTAGTTAGGTTTAAGTAGTTCTCTGTTCTAGGGGACTGACGGCCTCAGAAGTTAAGTCCCATAGTGCTCAGAGCCATTTGGTCGTGAGTTTTGCGGAACTTCCATAGCAAAGTGTTTAAAAGGTTTAAATGGCTCTGAGCACTATGGGACTTCTGAGGCCGTCAGTCCCCTAAAACTTAGAACTACTTAAACCTAACTAAGGACATCACACTTATCCATGCCCGAGGCAGGAATCGAACCTGCAACCGTAGCGGTCGTGCGGTTCCAGACTGTAGCGCTTAGAACCGCTCCGCCACCCCAGCCGGCCATAGCAAGGGCACTAAGTGTAAACTTACGGTTGTGCTTAATCTCCTCTTAAATTGTGTGAACCAGTTTATCAGTAACCACAGACGGTCGTCCACTTAGTTCTTCATCGTGCACTTGATCACGTCCTTCATTGAACAGTCTGACCAATCTTCTAATTGAATCACTCATAGCATCTCATAGCATTTTATCCGTAAACCTCACAGATTTCCTGACGAATTTCCTTTGGTTTAATTTCATTTGCATTTAGAAAACGAATCGCAGATCTGGTTTCACACGCGGCGGCATTTTCCATTACGTCTGACATTATAAAGAAGCGATACTAAGCACACGTCGGCAGCAGCGATTTGAAAATGGCGTACATGTCTTCTCCTTGAGTCAGAGTAACTGCCGCGGATAGAAATAGAAACTGAACTTACTTTGTGGACGACCCTCGTATTATTACTATCTTTTTATAGTTATCACTATTACCGTGCTGAGACACAACTTTGTAGTCAATCACAACATGAAAAAGCTTAGTATTCAGCACAATATGTGCCATGTACGTCAAAATGAAGCGCTGCTGTTCTTTGGGCGCCTTGTCACGGTTCGCGCGGCTTCCCCCGTCGGAGGTTCGAGTCCTCCCTCGGGCATGGGTGTGGGTGTTGTCATCCACGTAAGTCAGTTTAAATTAGATTAAGCAGTGTGTAAGCTTAGGAACCGACACCCTCAGCAGTTTGGTCCCATAAGACCCCACCACAGATTTCTATTCTTTGAATCTTCTCTCTTTCCTTTAAGAATCCTAAAGGTAGAGATCCCAGACTGACGAGCAGTAGTTAAGTATGGGTCCTACGAGCATGTCGTAAGCCACCTCCTCTGTTGTTGTACTACGTTTCCTCAGGATCGTTCCCATGAATCTCAGTTTGGCATCTGCTTTACATGCGATTACTTGTGTGTGAACCCAAATCGCTCCGTACGCATACTCCTAGACATTTTTTGGATGTTACTGGTTCCAGTGAGAGATCAGGAATGGCATAGTTGTTCAATAGTCAGCCGGACTATGTATGCACGGCACATTGCGTTTGTTTATGTTGTAGGTCGAGTACAAATTCCTGCCGAAGCTTAGATCCTCTGCAGGTTCACATCAACTTTCTTGAGCTGTGACATCTCTGCATAGAACAGCATCATCCACGAAAAGCCTCATCATGCAACTTCCGACGTTACCGAATGAGTCATATGTGAGAGGTGGCATGAGCCCACTCTCATATTTCTATCTTACTCTGAGAAATTCGATTTTCCCCACTAATTGCATGCGGTCAAAAGTCTCTATTCCTTCACATGCGGACTTCCCACGCAGCGTCTCTCGTCACCTGGGTGGTCTGGTGACAGGCGAGTTCTTCTGATCTTGAAAGGGTTAAGCCGACGGGTGTGAGGGAGTCGACTGTATGCTTTCCAGACGCCGGCATTGTCATAAGAGCGACGGCGACACCCCCACAGGGGCCTGACGGAGCGGCTGGGCTAGAGATTCCGTTACTTCGGAGAAACTTACTGAAAACAGTTTCTGGCGGGCTACCAGCGAGGCGTGGGAATGACTTGTTTTCCCAGGCAGTTTTGGCGGGCAAATTCCCGTGTTTTCTGCAAAATCATAACTGTGATTGGCTTGCTCAGGGAATAGCTCCGTGAAGGAGCAAAATCGGCCCAGAAATTGGCGCCAAGTATCTCCATTGGTGGAATAGTACTGCGTCGGCAATAGAGGGGAATTTTCCGCCGGTTTTCGAGTTGCTAATTGGAACGTTTAACCACGACCACTGTCGTGGGGGCGGGAATGTTCTGTGTTCGACTTGTACGGGTGCTCTTGAGAGAGTCGGCTCTCGCCTTTTGGTCGGAGTAGGTTACAAGACTGAGCTCTCGCTGCTCTGGACAGCCTGCCTTCCGTTGGCTGTCTAATATACTTTTATTT
Organism: Schistocerca americana; assembly: GCF_021461395.2. NCBI lineage: Eukaryota > Metazoa > Arthropoda > Insecta > Orthoptera > Acrididae > Schistocerca > Schistocerca americana. The sequence continues at coordinate 99,814,322 of NC_060127.1, read as the reverse complement.
AATTATAACTGTTTGACGAAGTTGCTGAAGTTTCGACTTCAACGTAACTTTCCGAGTACAGTTGGCAATTGAGCGTTCTGCATACAAGCGGCCAATGTTGTCCGTCTTGAGCAGTTTTGGCTAAAGTTGACTGTATCGGAGTTACTGTGTGACTTCGCTTGTTAAAATCAATCACTGTACTGTCAGTGATTGTGTGGTGGGCCTTCTTTGTCTCCCTCAGAGGCGCATTTGTATTGCTAGGAAGTCTTTAGTCTGGAACTACCAGACCAGGATAATTTGTTTCGGGCTATACTCGCAACATTATCATCACCACGACGGGACGTCGAAGCAACCAGCCATTGCCTCCAGCACGCCAGATTGTGTCCTTGCAGTAAAGAAGACAGCTTCGTAATGTATGTCCGCAGCACCAGCAGATTAGGGAATTTTGCTAGGTGATAATCAGAGCTCAGCAGAGCGCGCCTGTTCGTCTTTCCTAACTTTGTTCTGTCTTTGGTGTTCATTGCCTGAGTTCTCACTACTGTAGCAGCAATTAATGTTGGGTTGGCTGGGTGTTTCTCTTAGGATTTGAGTTGCAAGGAATTGGCTCCACATACCACTTCGCCATAAATGTCGCAATCTAGTTTATGGACAACTTCTCCTTCACAGCATTTATCTGAGTATCCAATTTGATGTATTGTAAATGTTTCGTGTGTTTTATTTATTATCTTGAGTTTAGTCATAATAAATCAAATTGTTATTTTGGACAGAACTTTCATCCTGTTAATAGGTAGAGCAACCCTTTCATTTCTCACTACGTTACTGAAACTTTCCTTTATTTAATTAATTTCTATTACAGTCAGTTCGCATTTCTTCTTAATCCATGTGCAACAGCAAAAGTCTGAGTTAGAAAATGTGTGTGTGTGTGTGGGGGGGGGGGGGGGGGGGGGCTTACAGCACCATTCCCATACGAGGATTCTAGAAGAATTTAGTGTTAAATACACTGCTAGCCACGGCACCTCGCAGTATGCACACAAAGAAATGACGTACAACGAAGGAATTATTCGAATGTTTCGGAAATCGGTAGGTATGTCGTACATGTACACACAAACAAATTATAACAGTTTCAGAAGAATAGGGTGGTTTATTGAACGGGTTGGCATCCCATCGCTGTCTGGGGCGTCTCCAGGCACGCCTTCGCGGATAATCGGGTCATCAGTTCTAAGCGGAGCTCCTCATTGTACTGAAAAGAGAATTCTACTCCTGTCCATGAGGTTTTAGGCCGAAGACGTTCAGAAATTAAGTCAGTAAGACGTTGGTCCACCTCTGGCCCTTGTGTAAGCAGTTATTCAGCTTGGCATAGATTGACAGAGTTTTTGGATGTTCTCCTAGGGGCTGTCGTGCCAAATTCTGCCCAACTGCCGAGTTAGAACTCAAAATCCTGGGATGGTTGGAGGGCCCTGGCCACAATACTACAAACGTTCGTAATTGGGGGGAAGATCTGGCGGCCTTGCTGGGCAAGGTAAGGTTTAGCAAGCACGAATACGAGCATTAGAAATTCTCGCCAAGCGTGGGCGGGCATTGTCTTGGTGAAATGTAAGCCCAGGACATGAGGAAAGTTTCCAACCGATTTCTCATACACAAACAGCAGTTGACCGGCGTTGCCTGGTGAAACGTTGTTGTGATGCCTCGGGTAAGGAGGAGAAGCGCGTACCATCATGTTTCCGACTTCGATAAAGCTCGGATTGTAGCCTATCGCGATTGCGGTTTACCGTGTCGCGACAATGCTGCTCTCGTTGGTCGAGATCCAATGACTGTTAGCAGAATATGGAATCGGTGGGTTCAGGAGGGTAATACGGAACGCTGTGCTGGATCCCAACGGCCTCGTATCACGAGCAGTCGAGATGACAGGCATCTTACCCGCATGGCTGTAACGGATCGTGCAGCCACGTCTCGATCCCTGAGTCAACAGATGGGGACTTTTGCAAGACAACAACCATTCGCACGAACAGTTCGACGACGTTTGCAGCAGCATGGACTATCAGCTCGGAGACCATGGCTGGGGTTACCCTTGACGCTGCATCACAGGCAGGAGCGCCTGCGATGGTGTGCACAACGACGAACCTGGGTGCACGAATGGCAAAACGTCATTTTTTCGGGAGAATCCAGGTTCTGTTTACAGCATCATGATGGTCGCATCCGTGTTTGGCGACATCGCGGTGAACGCACATTCGAAGCGTGTATTCGTCATCGCCATACTGGCGTATCACCCGGCGTGATGGTATGGGATGCCATTGGTTGCACGTCTCGGTCACCTCTCGTTCGCATTGACGGAAATTTGAACAGTAGACGTTACATTTCAGATGTGTTACGACCCGTGGCTCTACCCTTCATTCGATCCCTGCGAAACCCTACATTTCAGGACGATAATGCGCGACCGCATGTTGCAGGTCCTGTACGGGCCTTTCTGGATACAGAAAATATTCGACTGCTGCCCTGGCCAGCACATTCTCCAGATCTCTCACCAATTGAAAACGTCTGGTCAATGGTGGCCGAGCAACTGGCTCGTCACAATACGCCAGTCACTACTCTTGATGAACTGTGGTATCGTGTTGAAGCTGCATGAGCAGCTGTAGCTGTACACGCCATCTAAGCTCTGTTTGACTCAATGCCCAGGCCTTATCAATTCGGTTATTACGGCCAGAGGTGGTTGTTATGGGTACTGATTTCTCAGGATCTATGCACCCAAATTGCGTGAAAATGTAATCACATGTCAGTTCTAGTATAATATATTTGTCCAATGAATACCCGTTTGTCATCTGCATTTGTTCTTGGTGTAGCAGTTTAAATGGCCAGTAGGGTAGAACGCTGATGCGACCTGTTATTGAGTACTGCTGAAGTGTTTGGGATACGTAGCAGGTCAGATTGAAGGAAGACGCCGAAACAGTTCAAAGGCGGGCAGCTAGATTTGTTACCGGTAGGTTCGAACAACACGTAAGTGTTACGGGAATGCTTCAGGAACTCAAATGAGAACCCCTGGACGGAAGGCGACCTCTTTTCGTGAAACAGTATCGAGCAAATTTAGAGAACCGGCATTTGAAGCTGACTGCCTAACGATTCTAGTGCCGCCTGCATACGTCGCGAGATGCGAGAAATTAAGGCTCATACGAAGGCGTAGAGACAGTCATTTCTCCCTCGCTCTATTTGCCACTGGAACACGAGGGGAAATGATAAGTAGTGGTTCAGGGTACCCTCCGCCACGCACCGTACAGTGACTTGGGGAATATCTAAGTAGTTGTAAATGTACCCCAAAGTCGATTTCCACACCTTAAATATCCCTTCCCGTTTAGAACAGTTTAGCGCAGTCCGTCCAGTCGTGCTGTAACGGCAGATAATGTGGCTATTTTGCCAGTCATGCTGGTGGGTCAGCGCGCTTTGTCTGCCGGCTCCTGGTTTTATTTTCCACTCCGCGGCCTTCGCAGCCATTTTTGGTCTGGAGCCGTATTAAGCGACAGTGCGAAAGCCGCGCAACCTTCGAATGTCGGCGAACGGAATCCGAGCAGCGAAATGTCGAGGTCACAGCTCTTATATCACGACGCGAAATATTGTCAATCCTTATGTGAAGATGTGAAATACCTTCATTTCTCTTTCGATGCAGTTCAACATTCTCGTGAAAAATATTACGTGCTGAGCGAGCAGCATGGCGACGAAGAGGTCATTAAAAACGACCCACAATCCTGAGGGGGAGGGATGCAGAAGTAAGAATGCAGGGTTCTTTCATAGAAACTGTTCGAGCATTTGCGTCAAGAAAATTAGAGAAACCAAGGCAGATATAAACCACGATGGACCAACCGGGATTTGAACCGCCTTCCTCCGGAATAAGATCCCAGTATCCCACCACGGCAGCACCCGACTCGGTGTGACAACGGAAGTCGAACTAACCCAGACATTTTATAAACTGCATTTTAACTATCACCTGTTTATTTGTCCCATAAGTCATCTACCGGTTTCGGTTATTAACAATTATCTAGGATGTCTGTCAATATCAAAATTAAAAATTTATGAAAGTAAAATGCATACAAAAATAGCAAAACTCGACAAATATATGGGAGCAAAATTCCATTTGTACACTTAAGGGGTACAGCAGACCAGTTACGGGCATTCCATATTCCTTTGAAGCTGAACAGTATCGAAATTACCCATTTAAATTGTTCAAACAGATGATGTAATTTGTCTTAGCACACTGACAAATAGACATACATCACGGAAAAAACAAGGGGAGCAATTACTGTAAGAATCCCCCGGCTGTCAAGTTACCATAACACCCTACGTTTGCATCAGTGGTGAACTGAAGCAACGGAGTATCTTTACCAACATCTTTGGTTGGCCGTAAACGAATACAGACAAACATCAGCACTGAAGATTGCAGTAAAAACAGTCGCGAGATAAAAGTGGAACCACATATCAGTGAAACCAGATATGTTTACAACAAAAAATGTGTACACCTGGTTCAGGGTGCCAAACAATTACGTAATAAAAACACAAATTATGTTAATCTAAAGTGCAACATCGAATTTCCAGTAGTATTTCGCTTGCATCAACACCCTTTATTCAGTAATATATGTCTGACAGGGTATAAATTGAGAAACATCTAGGCTCTTTTTAAACTAAATGAAATTTTCCAAAGGAGGCTGTATCTAACGTACTAAATTAAAACAAGCAGCGGTATACAATTGTGAACATCGTTCAAGACGATCAGTTATATAGTTCCAGCTAACGTAATAACAAACTTCAATATGTAATAATCTAGTGACAACGCCAAAATCACCTATACCTCATTTTGTAAGGTCTATTCTTAAAAGTCACATGACAATCTTCAGATAACTAAATATGACTTACCAAGTGGAGACAAGCGAAACAAATGATATAAATGGTTCTTAGAAGGGTAGTATTTCATATGTAAGAAATAATTGCTATATTAACATACATTAGTAGTCAAAAAGAATGTGTTGCTCGGTGTGACACAAATACAGTACGAAAAACCACCTAGACATCAGGTTACACATCGTCGTTAGTAACTGTGTGGATATACGTAATAGTAATAATCATGGCAGACTACCGACATCCATTTATAGGTTGCCAGTCTAGAAACGGCATAAAATCATATATCATAGAAAAGTTGTGGAAATTAAAACAATCCATGACAAAAAAATGTTCTATCATGATACTTCTCCGTATTTCAAAATAACAGGGTAACAGATATGAATCCAGTCAGATTATATGTAACAAATATGGGCCACGGGTATCATTATTGTATAATGCAATAAGCTTTCAACCATTTCAGAGTCGGTATTGTGACCTTGGAAAAGTATATCAGAGCATATGTAGGAAACAACAGACTGTATATAATGTATATTTAACATTGTAACCCCATTATATATATATATATATATATATATAAGGGAACGGGTTTAACTTACTCAATGAGACCCCACCATGTCCAGGTGATGGTCATAATTCATCCTAGAAAATACTTTACAGCTACTGAATCTTACCTCATGGAAACATTAAGATTCTGGATAGAAAAGGGGCGGCATAGCCCGTTCACTGTCTGAGCAGTAGCATCCAGACAGCTTTCAGTTGAAAGTAATATGAGGTGTGTTTACCTTTCGCCTTTATGACGACTCGAACTCTGTTGGGGACACTATCTGTTCAAAAGTAACGTTTTTCATATTAGGTGTATTGTGCTGCCACCTACTGTCAGGTACTCCATATCAGCGACCTCAGTAGTCATTAGACATCGTGAGAGAACAGAATGGGATGCTCCGCGGAACTCACGGACTTCGAACGTGGTCAGGTGATTGGGGGTCACTTGTATCACACGTCTGTACGCGAAATTTCCACACTCGTAAATATACCTAGGTCCACTGTTTCCGATGTGACTGTGAAGTGGAAACGTGCAGGGACACATACAGCACAAAAGCGTAGAGGTCGACCTCGTCTGTTGCCTGACTGAGACAGCCGACAGTTGAAGAGGGTCGTAATGTGTAGTAGGCAGACATCTATGCAGACCATTGCACAGGAATTCTAAACTGCGCTGCAAGTAGTATGACAGTTAGGAGATAAGTGAGAAAATGTGGATTTCATTGTCGAATGGCTGCTCACATCACGCCAGTAAATGTCAAACGACGCCTCGCTTGGTGTAAGGAGCGTCAACACTGGACGATTGGACAGTGGAAAAACGTTGTGTGGAGTGACGAATCATGGTGCACAATGTGGCGATCCGATGGCAGGGTGTGAGTATGGCGAATGCCCGGTGAACGTCATCTGCCAGCGTGTGTAGTGCCAACAGTAAAATTCGGTGGCGATGGTGTTATGGTGTGGTCGTGTTTTTCATGGAGGGGCCTTGCACCCGTTGTTGTTTTGCGTGCAACTATCACAGCGCAGGCCTACATTGACGTTTTAAGCACTTTCTTGCTTCCCACTGTCGAAGAGCTATTCGGGGATGGCGATTGCATCTTTCAACATGCTGGAGCTCCTGTTCATAATGCACGGCTTGTGGCGGAGCGGTTACACGACAATAGCATCCCTGTAATGGACTGGCCTGCACAGAGTCCTACAGAACACCTTTTGGATGTTTTGGAGCGCCGACTTCGTGTCAGGCCTCACCGACCGACATCGATAACTCTCCACAGTGGAGCACTGCATGAAGAATGGGCGGCCATTCCCCAAGAAACCTTCCAGCACCTGATTGAACGTATGCCTGGGAGAGTGGAAGCTGTCATCAAAGCTAAGGGTGGGCCAACACCATATTGAATTCCAGCATTACCGATGGAGGGCTCCACGACCTTGTAAGTCATTTTCAGCCAGGTATCCGGATACTTTTGATCACATACTATAAAATAACGCATGATGGAAGAACATAGGCCTTAATGTGAGGAAGAAGTTTCTGAAAAAAGTTCATCTTGGACACAGCTTTGTGTGATAGTGGTTCATGGACCGTAGGCCGACCGGAACAGAAGAAAGCGGGTGCGTTTGATGTGTGCTGCTACAGAAAAATTTTGAAAATTATTTGGATCTGACACGAAATGAGGAGGTTTTCTTTATAATCGAAGGGGGGAGGGGGATGTACGTTAAGAGATCAGGGAATAACTTCTACGTTACTAGAAACTTTCGAACTACTGGCGCTTTTCTCCCACTCTGATGTGTTTCCGGTTAAGGAACCCTGACCTTTCTAGCGTTGCATTTCCCAGAGTGCGTGCAAGTTCGTCCCAGGGCGCCCACGCTAATGGATTCGTTAAACTGAACTGCATTCTGTCGGCCAACCTCCGCAGCACGTTGCTGCCAGCGAACGGGGTAGCAATCAGCTTGATTGCGGCGCGGACAGTCCAACAGGCAGCTTCGGAGCATTTTTCGATCGATGTTTATTACTCCTTTGCCCGTGTAGCTTGTAACGGTCCGAACAGAACATTTTACTGCTTTCTATCCAAAGGACTGCGTACATTACTCTTAACACATAAGGCACCTCTGCGTGATGTATTTTTATTATTTTACTTTTTAATTATTTATTGAAGAAAAGTAATGCCTGCTAATTTTTTATTCTGTTCTCAAGATCGGTCAAGGTAGTACATGGCATGCGCATTATCCGGTCGACTTTCCCACTTCGTTGACGCGAGATGCAAACCTCTGCCGCTAGAGGGCTCCAAATGGCTCTGAGCACTATGGGACTTAACATCTGTGGTCATCAGTCCCCTAGAACTTAGAACTACTTAAACCTAACTAACCTAAGGACATCACACACATCCATGCCCGAGGCAGGATTCGAACCTGCGACCGTAGCGGTCACGCGGTTCCAGACTGAAGCGCCTTTAACCGCACGATCACACCGGCCGGCTAGAGGGCTTCGAATTGTAGCTTCTAACATGGCGGTGTGTAAGGTAACTATGACGATGTGTGAAAAAACTCAGAAAAGTGAACTCACGAATTCGAAGAGTTTGTCTGCACGTGGAACACTCTCTCCTAAGACATGATACTGCCAGACCACAGACGAGCGTTGCGACATACGAAACAATCCGATGCCTTTGTTTCACTGTCGTCGATCATCCTCAAACCGTACCAATTTGACCCCATCCGATTTTCAGCTTTAAGGAAGCCTTGCAGGCAGAGGTCAGGTTGTGGCCCCGTCACCTTAGTCGCGTATCGACGAACTGGCCCTCGTTCGGAGAAATGTATTCGTGACTAGGGTGACTGTGCTGAGAAATAAATATGTAGACACGAGGAATAAAAAGAAAAATGGCTCTGAGCACTATGGGACTTAACATCTGAGGTCATCAGTCCCCTAGAACTTAGAACTACTTAAACCTAACTAACCCAAGGACATCACACACATCCATTCCCGAGGCAGGATTGGAACCCGCGACCGTAGCGGTCGCGCGTTTCCAGACTGAAGCGCCAAGAACCGCTCGGCCACTCTGGCCGGCTCCCTCAGCATCACCCGACTTAATTCGACTACATTCCATTATGCTCGTTTTGCTTTTGTTGATGTTCATCTTATATCCTCCTTTCAAGACACTATCCATTCCGTTCTAACTGCTCTTCTAAGTCCTTTGCTGTCTCTGACGGAATTACAGTCAACGTACCACAATATCACAAATAAATTATCTGTGAGTGACTTGTGTCGCAAATACACTCTAAGAAATAATAAGAATAACAAAAAAGGAATCATCCGAAACGGACGGAAGTCGGTAGATATGATGTACATGTACGCACAGACAAAAAATGACTGCAGTTTCAGAAATACTGGGATGATTTACTAAAGAGAAGGAGCTTCACAAACTGAGGAAGCCAAATGGAGCGAGATACGGTGACGTTGCTCGCGAAAATAGTGTTCGGCAAGCAGTAGAGACTCTCGTGATGTGCTGGCGGACATTATCTTGCTGAAACGTAAGCCCAGGATGGCTTGCCATGAAGGGCAACAAAACGGGGCGCGGAATGTCATCGACTTACCGCTGTGTTGTAAGGGTGTCGCGGGTAACAACTAAAGGCGTGCTGCTATGAAGTGACGTGGCACCCCAGAGCATCACACCTGGTGGACGAGCTGTACTGCGAGGGACAGTCACGATGGTATCCTACCGCGCTGTCTGGGGTGTCAAAGACATGTCTTCGCTGGTCGTCAGGGCTCAGTTTGAGGCGAGATTCATCACAAGACAGCTCTGCTCCAGTCAATGAGATTCCAGACCGAAGAAGTGTCTGGGGACGTGTGGGACAGCAGTGGGGTACCAACCCGACTATTGCCAGCCATACGGCCTGACAACCAGCACTCACTGCCTGGGTTGCCACTTCATTTCATAGCAGGACCTCTCCGGTTATCACCAGTGGCGACCTTACAGCATAGCAGCGCATCGACGATATTCCACGCCCAGTTCTGTTGCCCTACATGAAGGCCATCCTGGGCTTACATTTCAGCAAGATAACGCCCACTGGTTATCTTCACGCTTGGTAAACCCTATCTTCATCTACATCTACATACATACTCCGCAATCCAACATACGGTGCGTGGCGGAGGGTACCTCGTACCACAACTAGCATCTTCTCTCCCTATTCCACTCCCAAACAGAACGAGAGAAAAATGACTGCCTATATGCCTCTGTACGAGCTCTAATCTCTCTTATGTTTGTGGTCTTCCCGCGAAATATAAGTTGGCGGCAGTAAAATTGTACTGCAGTCAGCCTCAAATGCTGGTTCTCTAAATTTACTCAGTAGCGATTCACGAAAAGAACGCCTCCTTTCCTCTAGAGACTCCCATCCGAGTTCCTGAAGCATTTCCGTAACACTCGCGTGATGATCAAACCTACCAGTAACAAATATAGCAGCCCGCCTCTGAATTGCTTCTATGTCCGCCCTCAATCCAACTTGATAGGGATCCCAAACGCTCGAGCAGTACTCAAGAATACGTCGTATTAGTTTTTTATAAGCGGTCTCCTTTACAGATGAACCACATCTTCCCAAAATTCTACCAGTGAACCGAAGACGACCATCCGCCTTCCCCACAACTGCCAATACATGCTTGTCCCACTTCATATCGCTCTGCAATGTTACGCCCAAATATTTAATCGACGTGACTGTGTCAAGCGCTACACTACTAATGGAGTATTCAAACATTACAGGATTCTTTTTCCTATTCATCTGCATTAATTTACATTTATCTATTTTTAGAGTTAGCTGCCATTCTTTACACCAATCACAAATCCTGTCCAAGTCAGCTTGTATCCTCCTACAGTCACTCAACGACGACACCTTCCCGTACACCACATCATCATCAGCAAACAGCCGCACATTGCTATCCACCCTATCCAAAAGATCATTTATGTAGATAGAAAAGAACAGCGGATCTACCACACTTCCCTGGCGCACTCCAGATGATACGCTCGTCTCCGATGAACACTCACCATCGATGACAACGTACAGGGTTCTATTACTTAAGACAGCAAGGTTGCTGGCTCTCTTCCCAAATGAGAACATTTGGAGCATTACTTGCAGAGCCCTCCAACCAGCTCGGGATTTTGACTAGTTAACGATCAGTTGGATAGAATTTTGCCAGATATCCCTCTCAGGAACATCCAACACCTCCGTCAATCAATGTGAAGCCCAGTAGCTGTGTGTATAATAACCATAGGTGGACCATCGCGTTACTGACTTGCTCATTTTGTGGAGCTCTTTCTCTTGAACAAATCATTAATTTTTTCTGAAATTGAAATCATTTTTTTGGTGTCCCTGTATCTCATTACGTTCTGTATATGTTAAATCTGGATTCGCAGGATAGAGCGGATCAGGTTACGGTTGTGGAGGGAGCTATAATCAGTTACTATTAGTTGCACAAAACACACAAACATTATTTTCCTCAGAACCACTTAATTACACATTGCCTTAAAAGGACCATATTAAAACAATATGGCTGAAGGCCTAGTAAAGGAACCTTGCAATACCTCCTGGGCTAGAGGCCCAAAACCACACCAAAAACAAGAATGGTTGAAGGCCTGAACACAAGTTGTAAAAATTACTTTAAAGAACATACGCAGCTGATGGCCTTCCTTAAAAAAAATATTTCACATAAATACTTGGCTGAAGGCCACATACAAGACACTGAACAACTCAGGGCTTAGGACCTAGATAACAAGAATTTCAGATAGAGCGTATTTTAAAAAAAAATTTAAACAAATCAGTTTTCAAAATTTATCTTAAAATATTTCACGTAAGAGCTTGGCTGGAGGCCACACACTGGACACTGAACAACTCAGGGCTTAAGGCCTGGATAACAAGACTTTCAGATAGAAGAAACTCTCAAAATTTAGTTTTTAAACCAATCAATCTTCAAATTTTAATTTAAGTCGGCTGAAGGCCTTAAACACACTAAATAAATAGCTGAAGGCCTCGCTCAGTACTTCAGACTAAAATGAAAATCACAATTTAAAACCAACAGAACAGTGGTGCTCAGAAGTGTTCCCATGGTTGGCCTGAGGAGGTAGCTGTAACGTAAGGTGAGGTAAGAGAGGTAGCCAAGAGTAAGGTTAAATAATCTGATGGCAACCCGACCCAGTGACAGCTGAAGGACCGACCACCAAGCTAATCAATTCCCTTCTGCCCGACAATGGAAAATATCAGCAGAGGACGAAGATACCAGCTGCACTACGTCTTCAAAATTGGCGTGTAAAAACAGCCAAGGCACAATAACCACTCTAAGAAAAAAAAAAATGGACAAACAACTAACAGGCTGTCGAACTACATGCTGTGCCGGAGAGCATCAACACGGCGGGGAAAACACATTGCCGGAAAACTACGCTAACGACCAGGGCAGGCAACTGGGGCGTTAATGGCCACAAGGCTGGTGCACTTCACTGAAAACCAATTTAATAGTTAAAGACCATACAAGAAGACTGCTGAAAAATTCTAACTCCAAAACACCATACGTTGGTGGTAGCTGGAATAGCCCAGGAAGCAACAACCGACAATGAACGAAGAGATGTCACAGCAGTTGAGGTTTCATAACAGGTTAATTGATCACTCAACTTCAGTGTCCAGGTTCGGTGGGCGTCGAACTTTGCAGCTATCGCAGCTAGCGCCTCACAATCCGACTCCGCGTGCTCGCCGCCAGTGGCCCCGCCCTGACCCCGCACCGTGGAGACTTCCTCGCTGCTCCGTCCCAACCGACCGACTGCCACACACACCACCACACGGAAATACAGCGGTCACACCAACGATGGTACAGCACTACTAGTATCGATAAGCGCTGCTGCTGCCACTGACGGAGGCAAGTCAGCAACTCGTTATGGTAGTATCTCAGGGAGAAATAAGACGGCACTCGATTGCGATAAAATGGCAAAGAACAGATTGCATGAACGCGAGCTGGCCACTGCTCAATATGGTTACCAAAAGAATCCAGTTAAATCACGAGCCCACACAGGGTCCACATAGCACTGAATTCCAAAGTGTACCTAACAAGTCCAATCATAAGAACGTATTCTCAGAACGCAACTATAAACAAAACAGCGACTTATCAGAATTCCACAGAGAGTGACACTTTTGAATCTACAGCACGACCGAAAATGAGCAACTTCGGCGCGCGTACGGAAACGGCGGCAAGCTGCACCGGGGAAAAACTGCAAGTAAACTGTCAATAAATTTAGAAACACTCCCGAAATAATCCGATACTTCTAATGTTCACCACACCAAGTGATGTCGCCCAATCTCTTCATCTTTGTACAATACGAGATAAGCTTATTTCTACACCAGACGAAGCCAGCTACTTCCCAAAGCAAAAAGAGAAGTGAGCTCGACGAGATGCGGCATCAGATTGGCGAAAGTTTCCTCAAACAAGGAAGACCTCGTGGCTGCGAGCCCGCAAAGTCTTGTCATTGTGTAGTAGACAAAGCGATCTCCTGAAGATGCAAAAATGCCTCAGGAGGCTGCAAAGAGTTTTTTCAAAGAGCTTGTTTCGATCATTCGAATGTGAGTACAGTTGCGGCACGCAAAATACTACAAAGATAACTGTCGCGATCTACTAAAAGCAAACAATGTTGGGTAAGAACGAAATTTCCAAGCGAACTTTCACTATCATTCTGCCCTTTCTTCTTGTCAGTGTTTTTCATATGTTCCTTCCTTCGTTGATTATACGAAGAACCTCCTCATTCCTTATCAGTCCACCTAATTTTCAACATTTCTTCTGTAGCTCTCAAACTCTTCGAGTCTTCCTGGTTTCACTACACTCCATGACCCACTATCATATAATGCTGTCCTCTAGATGTACATTATCAGAGATTTCCCAGGAATGCCCTCTTTTCATTTGCTAGTTTGCCGTTGATGTCCCCTGCTTCGGCCGGTTTGTGTTATTTTGCTTTGGAGATACCAGAATTCCTTCACTTCGTCTGCTTCGTGGTCACCAACTTGGACCTTTCTTTTACTTCCGTCATTGCTTCTTCAGTATATAGAGTAGGGTCGAAAGGCTGCATCCTTTTCTGACACCATTTTTAATCCTAGCATTTCGTTTTTGGCCTTGCATTGGTATTATGTCCTCTTCGTTGTCGTACTAATAGAGTAGTACCTGTCTTTCCCCATAGTGTGCCGCGCTGTCTAGCGCCTTGCCACGGTTCACGTGGCTTCCCCCAACCGGAGGTTCGAGTCCTCTCTCGGACATGGGTGTGTGTGTTGTCCGTAGCGTAAGTTAGTTTCAGTTAGATTAAGTATGCCTAGGGACCAATGAACTCAGCAGTTTGATCCCATAGGAACTTACCACAAATTTCCAATTTTCCTATAATTTACTTCTGTTTTTCTCTTACTGAGTCTCTGTATTACCCGATTTCTATGCGTTACGGTAGTTTGACCTAGTCAGTCTTTCGACACATTACACTTCCAACAATCTACGTCTTTTTATTTTCTACGCGCTTCTAAAATTCTTTCAGGATTCAAGGTTCGCCACATCTGAACTTTATTTCGACCATTGGATTATATCCTCTAACACACACACACACACACGCACACACACACACACACACACACACACACACACACACACACACACACACACACACACGATTCACCGAGAGCGAATTATCCGGATGGAGCGGAAATCGGTAGATGTAATGTGCATGTACGGACGAACGAATGAATGCAATTTCTGAAAAAAATTGGAAGACGTATTGAAGAGAAAGAACTCCACAAATTGAGCAAGTTAATCCTCGAAACGTTCTCAAATGGGGAGAAATCCGGCGACCTTATTGGCCAAGGTAGAGTTTGCAAGGACAAACACATGCATACATGCATCAGGAATACGAGCCGTGTGCGGACGGGCATTATCTTGCTGAAATACAAGCCCGGGATGGTTTCCCATGAAGGGCTACAAAACGGGACGTAAAATATCGTCGACGTACCGCTGTGCTGTAACAGTGCCACGGATGACAATTAAAAGGGTCCTGCTTCGTTACCGATGACGAGAAATGAAGACTTCAGTCGAAACAAAGGAGTAACTCCGCAGAGAAAGACTTGTGCGCATCCACAAAGCTTCTGGTGCAACATTGACGGTGTGGTGTACTGGGAATTGCTTCCCCGGGGTGTAACCACCACAGCTGACATTTATTATCAGGGACTGAGACGTCTTGCAGACATAATCCAAGGAAGACATTGTGAAGTGATGCCACTCCTCAATAACGTCCGCCTGCATTGTGCTAGACTAACAAAATACACTATCGAGGCGATACGATATTGCAATGCCTGATTACAATGCAAAGTTCCTTTCGACATGCTTTCGCATCGTAATCAGAATAACACAGGAGCTGCAATATCGTATTTATCTGCTGGTACCGGGCAAGCGACTGTAAAGTACAACGTTTGACCTGCCCGGGAATATACACTCGTGCTCATAAATTAAGGATAATTGCAGACTGTGGTGCCACACAACGTGGCACTACACAAAACTGGTGCTAATAGCATAGGCACATAGCGAACATACACGAGACAGATTTGTAAGTCCACGGTATTGGTGATAAGTTGACAAAACCATCCCGAAACACATGTGCTCCACAACGGCACTGTTTCCTGCGCGTGTACCCCGACATCAATGTGGGATATGATCACCATGCACACGTACACAGGCCGCACAACGGGTTGGCATACTCTGGATCAGGTGGTCGAGCAGCTGCTAGGGTAGAGCCTCCCATTCTTGCACCAGTGCCTGTCGGAGCTCCTGAAGTGTCGTAGGGGTTTGAGGACGTGCAGCGATACGTCGACCGAGAGCATCCCAGACATGCTGGATAGGGTTTAGGTCTGGAGAACAGGCAGGCCACTCCATTCGCCTGATATCTTCTGTTTCAAGGTACTCCTCCACGATGGCAACTCAGTGGGGCCGTGCGTTATCATCCATCAGGAGGAAGGTGGGACCCACTGCATCCCTGAATAGGCGGACATAATGGTGTAAAATGACGTCCCGATACACCTGACCTGTTACAGTTCCTCTGTCAAAGACATGTAGGGGTGTACGTGCACTAATCATAATCCCACCACACACCATCAAACCACGACCTGGACACGTTTACTGTCTGCTGAATCGTTGCCACAATCTTGAAATCACACTTCGTGGCACACGGAGGGCCCGTGCTACGACCTGCTCTGTTTGACCAGCCTCCAGTCGCCCTAGTATTCTACCCCTCATAGCCGGCCGAAGTGGCCGTGCGGTTAAAGGCGCTGCAGTCTGGAACCGCAAGACCGCTACGGTCGCAGGTTCGAATCCTGCCTCGGGCATGGATGTTTGTGATGTCCTTAGGTTAGTTAGGTTTAACTAGTTCTAAGTTCTAGGGGACTAATGACCTCAGCAGTTGAGTCCCATAGTGCTCAGAGCCATTTGAACTACCCCTCATAACATCAATATGTGTTCTTTTAGCCATTTTCAACACACAGGCACCATTAGAACGTCTGCAAATGTCTGCACACTTACTCTCTGCACCGTACTCTGAAATGCACCAACACACCTCTGCGTATGTGGACTGCTGCCAGCGCGACCGTGCGACGACCGCAGGTCAAATGCACCGCATGGTCACACCCCGAGGTGATTTAAACCCGCAAACCGCTCACCAGAGCGTTGTTTCACCGTGTATCAGCGTTATCCTTAATTTATGAGCATGAGTGTACATAATGGATGTGCGAGTACACGTCGTAGACGCATGTTTGACGACATGTGGAAGTTTGGGTGTGGCTGTGAGTCTTACACGGATAGTCAAATGGTAAGGCGACCGCTCGCCATAAGCGGGAAATCCGGGTTTCGAGTCCCAGTCCGGCACAAATTTTCACTGTCGTCATTCCACTCTACAGCTGATGATAGTCCTTATTCGCAGTTGGCAATTCATTTGACACTATACAGGAGTTGGACTGAGAAGTCATTCCACATCCACCTTATTCACCTGATCTTGGAACCATAGATTTTCACATTTTCCGCTCTCTGTGGAAGAACCTTCGAGGAACTTCGTTTCCGGATTAAGATATGCCTCGAGCATGTGCCGACGAGTTCTTCGGGTCAAAACCACGTGATTTGCAGTCACCAGATCGAAATTATAAAATGACTTTTATCTTACTAATATGAATATTTATATATGTGTTTGGAGAGAGAGAGAGAGAGACTGATTTTTGATTGAGATTTTTACTTTAAGTAGTAACTGGTAATTTTGGTTGCTGCCTCCTTGAATGATCAGCTTCTGCACCAGTTGCTGACGTATTGCAATTTGGAGGAAGTTATTGTTCTCTAAGGTTTAAAATACGACTCTGTTAGTTACTTGGCCGTATTGCGGATAGCTTTGAGCCCAAGTTTCCGTAGCTTTTCGTACCTAATGAACCACTGTTGTAAGTAAATAAGATCAAACAGCAATCTGCTTATCGTGAGAAAAGGAGATTGCCTCGCACACAAACTTTCTTCAAACTACACGTCCTGCTACATCATAATTGGTCAGTGGAGTTCAGCACAATACTATTGTACAAGAACATAATCCAATTACTGTAATTAATAAATTAGGAGAGGTTGTTACTTATTAAATGAAAACTATTTTTTTCCTGTATTTTAGTGAACTTTGTACATTTCCAATTCTGTCTATTGATAGACGGCGACGACAATGAAGTTCACCTCCTTTTCCAAAAACAAGATATTTCTATTCTTCACTTCCAGAAAATTTGTATGCATAAATGTTTGGCAACTCTTACACATACTTAACTCGGTTTTATCGCTAAAATATCAATTTTCATTAAATGTAACAATACTTTCTGAGCGACGGCCAAACAACACGTCCTCACGTCCTCTTTCCACAAGACACAGATTAACAGTCCTCTTGTTTTTAAATAAATGTTTTTTTTTTTTTTTTTTTTTTTTTTGAGTCCACACTCAAAGATTCACAACTACTATAGTTGCGGGGAATGCGAGCTGAAGAGTTTCTTCCTGTCCAGCTGCGCTTCACTTCACTTCAAGTACATTTTGAATCACATTTACATTTACGATATTTACATACATTACTGAGAATCTCAGCATAAAATCAGGTACAAATTAGTTGAAAAAAAAGGGGCAGTGAGGCTCACATGACATTATAAAATGTTTCCCCAGCCATGGCAGAGTGTTGTAAATAGTCAAGGAGAATACATTATTGATGACTGAAGTATATGTTATGTGTACGTCTTGTGTTCATTAATCTTGTGCACCAACCAAATATATTCGAACTTACCGTACAGTCAAGAATTTTGGAGCAATTCCATGTTATGGAGACAGGAGCGTTATTTTGCTAGAGCCTTCTATCTACACGGTTCTAAGCCCGGCCGGAGTGGTCGAGCGGTTCTAGGCGCTGCAGTCTGGAACCGTGCGAACGCTACTGTCGCTGGTTCGAAATCTACGTCGGGCACGGATGTGTGTGATAGGTTAGCTAGGTTTAAGTAGTTCTAAGTTCTAGGGGACTGATGCAGAAGTTAAGTCCCACAGTGCTCAGAGACAAGAATTTTGGAGCAATTCCATGTTATGGAGACAGGAGCGTTATTTTGCTAGAGCCTTCTATCTACACGGTTCTAAGCCCGGCCGGAGTGGTCGAGCGGTTCTAGGCGCTGCAGTCTGGAACCGCGCGATCGCTACGGTCGCTGGTTCGAAATCTATCTCGGGCATGGATGTGTGTGATAGGTTAGTTAGGTTAAAGTAGTTATACGTTCTAGGGGACTGATGACCTCAGAAGTTAAGTCCCATAGTGCTCAGAAACAAGAATTTTGGAGCAGTTCAATGTTATGGAGACTGGACCGTTATTTTGCTAGAGCCTTCTATTTACAGGGTTCTAAGCCCGGCCGGAGTGGCCGAGCGGTTCTAGGCGCTACAGTCAGGAACCGCGCGATCGCTACGGTCGCAGGTTCGAATCCTGCCTCGGGCATTGATGTGTGTGATGTCATTAGGTTAGTTAGGTTTGAGTAGTTCTAAGTTCTAGGAGACTGATGACCTCAGAAGTTAAGTCCCACAGTGCTCAGAGACAAGAATTTTGGAGCAATTCCATGTTATGGAGACAGGAGCGTTATTTTGCTAGAGCCTTCTATCTACACGGTTCCTAGCCCGGCCGGAGTGGCCGAGCGGTTCTAGGCGCTACAGTCAGGAACCGCGCGATCGCTACGGTCGCAGGTTCGAATCCTGCCTCGGGCATTGATGTGTCTGATGTCATTAGGTTAGTTAGGTTTGAGTAGTTCTAAGTTCTAGGAGACTGATGACCTCAGAAGTTAACTCCCACAGTGCTCAGAGACAAGAATTTTGGAGCAATTCCATGTTATGGAGACAGGACCGTTATTTTGCTAGAGCCTTCTATCTACAGGGTTCTAAGCCGGCCGGAGTGGCCGAGCGGTTCTAGGCGCTACAGTCAGGAACCGCGCGATCGCTACGGTCGCAGGTTCGAATGCTGCCTCGGGCATGGATGTGTGTGATGTCCTTAGGTTAGTTAGGTTTAAGTAGTTTTAAGTTCTAGGCGACTGATGACCTCAGAAGTTAAGCCCCATAGCGCTCAGAGCCATGTGAACCATTTTGATTCTAAGTGGTGAGCATGGATACTTTTCGTACTGACGCGTCATCGTCAGGGGTTATCGGCACTGGCTGCTCCTCAGGCAAGGGCAGGGAAGAGGACTATACAGTGCGGAACACGGGGCTGTCCGCCGCGGGGCACCGAGGACAGCACGCGGCTATCAGCACCCTCCGCCAGCTGCCGCGATAAGCACGACATGCCGTCTGTCAGGCTTATCACCGCAGGTGCTGACCGGGCGGCCGCTGCCGTACCCAATCCCGTGGATAGGGGCCAGCGTGGGTGACGCATACGCCACACTATGTACTGACTCAGCAGAAAAACCTAAGAAATTTTGGTCTTATGACGAAGCGGTAGATGGATCAAAACAAAATGTCCAGACAGTCGGTGACCAAAATGGTACTTAAACGGAGGATGACAGACTAAAGGCCGAAACACTATATGTCTTTTTCCAAAGCTGTTTCACAGAGGAAGACTGCACTGTAGTTCCTTCTCTAGATTGTCTCACAGATGACAAAATGGTAGATATCGAAATAGACGACAGAGGGATAGAAAAACAATTAAAGTCGCTCAAAAGAGGAAAGGCCGCTGGACCTGGTGGGATACCAGATCGATTTTACACAGAGTACGCGAAGGAACTTGCCCCCCTTCTTGCAGCGGTGTACCGTAGATCTCTAGAAGAGCGTAGCGTTACAAAGTATTGGAAAAGGGCACAGGTCATCCCCGTTTTCAAGAAGGGACGTCGAAGAGATGTGTAGAATTATAGACCTATATCTCTAACGGCGATCATTTTGGAACACATATTATGTCTGAGTACAATGACTTTTCTGGAGACTAGAAATCTACTCTGTAGGAATCAGCATGGGTTTCGAAAAAGACGATCGTGTGAAACCCAGCTCGCGCTGTTCGTCCACGAGACTCAGAGGGCCATAGACACGGGTTCCCAGGTAGATGCCGTGTTTCTTGACTTCCGCAAGGCATTTGATACAGTTCCTCATAGTCGTTTAATGAACAAAGCAAGAGCGTATGGACTATCAGACCAATTGTGTATTTGGATTGAAGAGTTCCTAGATAACAGAACGCAGCATGTCATTCTCAATGGAGAGAAGTCTTCCGAAGTAAGAGTGATCTCAGGTGTGCCGCAGGGGAGTGTCGTAGGACCGTTGTAATTCACAATATACATAAATGACCTTGCGGATAACATCGGAAGTTCACTGAGGCTTTTTGCGGATGATGCTGTGGTATATCGAGAGGTTGTAACAATGGAAAATTGTACTGAAATGCAGGAGGATCTGCAACGAATTGAAGCATGGTGCAGAGAATGGCAATTGAATCTCAATGTAGACAAGTGTAATGTGCTGCGAATAAATAGAAAGAAAGATCGTTTATCATCTAGCTACAATATAGCAGGCCAGCAACTGGAAGCAGTTAATTCCATAAATTATTTAGGAGTAAGCATTAGCAGTGATTTAAAATGGAATGACCATATAAAATTAATCGTCGGTAAAGCAGATGCCAGACAGATTCATTGGAAGAATCCTAAGGAAAGGCAATCCGAAAACAAAGGAAGTAGGTTACAGAACACTCGTTCGGCCACTGCTTGAATACTGCTCACCGGCGTGGGATCCGTACCAGATAAGGTTGACAGAAGAGATGGAGAATATCCAACGGAGAGCAGCGCGCTTCGTTACAGGATCATTTATTAATCGCGAAAGCGCTACGGAGATGCTAGATAAACTCTAGTGGAAGACTGCAAGAGAGACGCTCAGTAGCTCGGTACGGGGTTTTGTTGAAGTTTCGAGAACACACCGTCACCGAGGAGTCAAGCAGTATATTGCTCCCTCCTATGTATATCTCGCGAAGAGTCCATGAGGATAAAATCAGTGAAATTAGAGCCCACACAGAGGCATACCGACAATCTTTCTTTCCACGGACAATACGGGACTGGAATAGAAGGAAGAACCGATAGAGGTATTCAAAGTACCCTCCACCACACACCGTCAGGTGACTTGCGGAATATGGATGTAAACGTAGATGTACTTATCCGAGCCGCATGTTTCTGTGCCTCGTGATGGCTGGGTGTTGTGTACTGTCCTTAGGTTAGTTAGGTTTAAGTAGTTCTAAGTTCTAGGGGACTGATGACCATAGATGTTAAGTCCCATAGTGCTTAGAGCCATTTGAACCATTTTTTTCGAGTCGCATGCCAAAACCCGCCACGGATTCTTCTCCTGTGCCAATTTCTTGCTCTCGGACCGGCACTTTCAACCTAAGCCCTTAATTATTTGTTGGCTCTATTTCCATCTCTGTCTTCCTCTACAGTTTTTTTATTAGTTTCTACAGCATCTTTTTAGATTATTCGTTTAGAGAAGCAAGAGGCGGTCTGTGGTAATACATTAGGGAAGACAAACCTCTTTGCCAAGATCGATAATAATAACCTTTATTCTCGATACCATCTTCAGACCTCCTGTGTATCGAGATCGGAAGATGGTAACACCGATTCCCCATTCAGGATATCGAGAATAAAGGTTATTATTAGCAATCTTGGCAAAGAAACTGATCTTCTCTAATGTTTTTTCACTTGTTTCTTTCTTTACCGAATCTGCGGAAAAGCTCGTCACTTCTTATCTGATCGGTCAGCCTAATTTTCAACATCCTTCTACGGCACAAAGTCCCAAACGCTTCCTCGAGACACTTAAAGTGGCAGCTGAGTTTGGCTACTTGGGCAGCAAAATAACTGATGATGGCCGAAGTAGTGAGGATATAAAAAAAAAGAAGAATGATAAGAACGTTTCTGAAGAAGAGAAATTTGTTAACATCGAGTATAAGTTTAAGTGTTACAAAGTATTTTATGAAAGTATTTCTCTGGACTGTGGCCATGATTGAAGTGAAACATGGACGATAAATAATTTAGATAAAAAGAGAATAGCAGCTTTACAGTGTGGTGCTACAGAAGAATACTCAAGATTAGGTGGACCCATCGTGCGACTAATGAGGAAGTATTGATTGGAATTGGGGAGATAAGAATTTTTGACCTACCTCCATGGACCATGGACCTTGCCGTTGGTGGGGAGGCTTGCGTGCCTCAGCGATACAGATAGCCGTACCGTAGGTGCAACCACAACGGAGCGGTATCTGTTGAGAGGCCAGACAAACGTGTGGTTCCTGAAGATCGGCAGCAGCTTTTTCACTAGTTGCAGGGGCAACAGTCTGGATGATTCACTGACCTGGCCTTGTAACACTAACCAAAACGGCCTTGTTGTGCTGGTACTGCGAACGGCTGAGAGCAAGGTGAAACTACAGCCGTAATTTTTCCCGAGGGCATGCAGCTTTACTGTATGGTTAAATGATAATGGCGTCCTCTTGGGTAAAATATTCCAGAGGTAAAGTAGTCCCCCATTCGGATCTCCGGGTGGGGACTATTCAAGAGAACGTCGTTATCAGGAGAAGGAAAACTGGCGCTCTACGGATCGGAGCGTGGAATGTGAGATCCCTTAATCGGGCAGGTAGGTTAGAAAATTTAAAAAGGGAAATGGATAAGTTAAAGTTAGATATAGTGGGCATTAGTGAATTTCGGTGGCAGGAGGAACGAGTCTTTTGGTCAGGTGAATACAGGGTTATAAATAGAAAATCAAATAGGGGTAATGCAAGAGTAGGTTTAATAATGAATAAAAAATAGGAGTGCGGGTATGCTACTACAAACAGCACAGTTAACGCATTATTGTGGCCAAGATAGACACGAAGCCCACGCGTACTACAGTAGTACAAGTTTATATGCCAACTAGCTCTGCAGATGACGAAGAAATTGAAGAAATGTATGATGAGATAAAAGAAATTATTCAGGTAGTGAAGGGAGACGAAAATTCAATAGTCATGGCTGACTGGAAATAGTAGGAAAAGGGAGGGAAGGAAACATAGTGGGTGAATATGGATTGGGGGAGAGAAATGAAAGAGGAAGCCGTCAGGAAGAATTTTGCACAGAGCATAACTTAATCATAGCTAACACTTGGTTCAAGAATCATAAAAGAAGGTTGTATACATGGAAGAATCCTGGAGATACTAGAAGGTATCAGATAGATTATATAATTGTAAGACAAGAGATTTAGGAACCAGGTATTAAATTGTAAGACATTTCCAGGGGCAGATGTCGACTCTGACGACAATCTATTGGTTATGAACTTGTAACGCCGGAAATGCATATCTTCCTATTTCCATCTATTGTACTATAAATTTTTTGCCTTATTTTGTTAGCTGAAGATATGACATTTCTGTGTCTTTATATATTGTAATTGTTTTACTATTTGAATATACATATATTTATGCATTTATGTCGATGTATAATTGGTTTGATTTGTAAATACACTCCTGGAAATTGAAATAAGAACACCGTGAATTCATTGTCCCAGGAAGGGGAAACTTTATTGACACATTCCTGGGGTCAGATACATCACATGATCACACTGACAGAACCACAGGCACATAGACACAGGCAACAGAGCATGCACAATGTCGGCACTAGTACAGTGTATATCCACCTTTCGCAGCAATGCAGGCTGCTGTTCTCCCATGGAGACGATCGTAGAGATGCTGGATGTAGTCCTGTGGAACGGCTTGCCATGCCATTTCCACCTGGCGCCTCAGTTGGGCCAGCGTTCGTGCTGGACGTGCAGACCGCGTGAGACGACGCTTCATCCAGTCCCAAACATGCTCAATGGGGGACAGATCCGGAGATCTTGCTGGTCAGGGTAGTTGACTTACACGTTCTAGAGCACGTTGGGTGGCACGGGATACATGCGGACGTGCATTGTCCTGTTGGAACAGCAAGTTCCCTTGCCGGTCTAGGAATGGTAGAACGATGGGTTCGATGCCGGTTTGGATGTACCGTGCACTATTCAGTGTCCCCTCGACGATCACCAGTGGTGTACGGCCAGAGTAGGAGATCGCTCCCCACACCATGATGCCGGGTGTTGGCCCTGTGTGCCTCGGTCGTATGCAGTCCTGATTGTGGCGCTCACCTGCACGGCGCCAAACACGCATACGACCATCATTGGCACCAAGGCAGAAGCGACTCTCATCGCTGAAGACGACACGTCTCCATTCGTCCCTCCATTCACGCCTGTCGCGACACCACTGGAGGCGGGCTGCACGATGTTGGGGCGTGAGCGGAAGACGGCCTAACGGTGTGCGGGACCGTAGCCCAGCTTCATGGAGACGGTTGCGAATGGTCCTCGCCGATACCCCAGGAGCAACAGTGTCCCTAATTTGCTGGAAAGTGGCGGTGCGGTCCCCTACGGCACTGCGTAGGATCCTACGGTCTTGGCGTGCATCCGTGCGTCGCTGCGGTCCGGTCCCAGGTCGACGGGCACGTGCACCTTCCGCCGACCACTGGCGACAACATCGATGTACTGTGGAGACCTCACGCCCCACGTGTTGAGCAATTCGGCGGTACGTCCACCCGGCCTCCCGCATGCCCACTATACGCCCTCGCTCAAAGTCCGTCAACTGCACATACGGTTCACGTCCACGCTGTCGCGGCATGCTACCAGTGTTAAAGACTGCGATGGAGCTCCGTATGCCACGGCAAACTGGCTGAAACTGACGGCGGCGGTGCACAAATGCTGCGCAGCTAGCGCCATTCGACGGCCAACACCGCGGTTCCTGGTGTGTCCGCTGTGCCGTGCGTGTGATCATTGCTTGTACAGCCCTCTCGCAGTGTCCGGAGCAAGTATGGTGGGTCTGACACACCGGTGTCAATGTGTTCTTTTTTTCATTTCCAGGAGTGTATTATTTGTATGTCTACGCTGGGTCTGGCCTAGGGAAAACTATGGTATCGAACGATTACATCGATATGTCGTGTGGAGAACCAAAGTGTTTAGGATCTCTGGTAGTGTTAACTCTGCCGCATGGAGCGCGGGCAAAAGGATCTGGCTGGAGTAGGGCGGTGGAGCAGGTGTGTTGTGTGACGCTCCCGCGAGTTGCCGCGCTTTTGGGATTCGACTTGCTATGATAGCTTTTGACACGGTGTCGCGGACGGGGAGCATTAGCTGGTGTACATCAAGAGCCCGTTTCGCCTGGTGACAGTGTGGAGAAGAAGGCGCCAACATCCAGCTTTTGCAACAGGACTGCCGACAATGAGTGACTGTCGCCACCTCCTCGACCGACGACTTCAAACCTTCAATCAACCAACATGGAAGACTGGAAGCACATAAAGTTTTTGAACTGTATGGCAGACCTCAGCTTATAAAACTGTCCCATTTGCCTCACAAAATTACAGCAACTTAGCATGAACCTTTGTTGCTCATTGTCCCAATTGCATTACCAAGCAGGGTCCCTTTCTTTTCCGGAATGAACCCGAGTGTCATTGAAATTCAAACGCCAGCATTAAAGTAATATCATTCCATTTCACTGCTTTAATTTCAAAGTTCAGTTAAGGTATTCATAGCTGGCTACAATATTTAGATTACACAAGCACAAATTAAGAGTGCGAGTTTTGTTAGCATATTTTAGCTTACCTGTGACTGCAGCTCGGCTTGGTACGTACTAAATTTTACTATTGTTAATTGTTCAGAATCATTTAATTCAAGTTCAAAGTTAAATCTCTTATTTCTAAATTGCGTAGCTTCAAGTAGCTTTTGAAATGATTGTTGAGGTAGCCCAAGACTAACCTTATTTTACTGAATTTCAGAGTGCTTCAGAAACAAAGCTCACTATTAATTTCAGTCACTAAATGAACTTTCAATTTTCCGGTTTTATTAATTCTTTTGCTAAATTAAGTCAGAGTGTAACGAAATTTATTACTTCTGACAGACATTCAGTTTTCACACAACACGTGTCAACCATCAATTGCCACGCTTTTAGTGCTAATTATATGTGCAATAACCTTTCTTTTTCAGTTATCATAGTAGTTGCCCATAGGACTGGCACCCGTAATTTTCCCCAAATCTCAAATATCTAATTAACGCCAGTTAATTGTTAACGTAACGACCGCACATTTACTTTCTTTATTAACTTTATTAACTTTAATTTCCACCAACTTCATTTGCATTTTTCCTTTCATTTAGATGTGACCCTTTCCTCCATCTTTACCGACAGATTAACTTCGGTGACGATTGCTTTTCCCAAATTTCCATTTCCGCGGTTTAATTTTTCACCTGTCATTAAGGTCGATAACTGAGGGGGAGATTACAAACTGTAGATTAAAACTGAAGAAACTGCAAAAAGGTGGGAATTTAAGGAGATGGGACCTGGATAAAGTGACTAAACCAGAGGTTGTACAAGGTTTCAGGGAGAGCATAGTGGAACAATTGACAGGAATGGGGGAAAGAAATACGGTAGAAGAAGAATGGGTAGCTCTGAGGGATGAAGTAGTGAAGGCAGCAGAAGATCAAGTAGGTAAAAAGACGAGGGCTTGTAGAAATCCTTGGGTAACAGAAGAAATATTGAATTTAATTGATGAAAGGAGAAAATATAAAAACGCAGTAAATGAAGCAGGCAAAAGGGAATACAAACGTCTCAAAAATGAGATCGACAGGAAGTGCAAAATGGCTAAGCAGGGTAGTTAGAGGACAAATGTAAGGGTGTAGAGGCTTATCTCACTAGGGGTAAAATACATACTGCCTACAGGAAAATTAAAGAGACCTTTGGAGCAAAGAGAACCACTTGTATGAATATCAAGAGTTCAGACGGAAACGCAGTTCTAAGCAAAGAAGGGAAAGCTGAAAGGTGGAAGGAGTATATAGAGGGTCTATACAAGGGGGATGTACTTGAGGACAATATTATGGAAATGGAAGAGGATGTAGATGAAGATGAAATGGGAGATACGATACTGCGTGAAGAGTTTGACAGAGCACTGAAAAACCTAAGTCGAAACAAGGCCCCGGGAGTAGACAACATCCCATTGGAACTACTGACGGGCTTGGGAGAGCCAGTCCTGACAAAACTCTACCATCTGGTGAGCAAGATGCATGAGACAGGCGAAATACCTTCAGACTTCAAGAAGAATATAATAATTCCAGTTCCAAAGAAAGCAGGTGTTGACAGATGTGAAAATTACCGAACTATCAGTTTAATAAGTCACAGCTGCAAAATACTAACACGAATTCTTTACAGACGAATGGAAAAACTGGTAGATCTCGTAGAAATGTTGGAACACGTGAGGCAATACTGACCCTACGACTTATCTTAGAAAATAGATTAAGAAAAGGCAAACCTACGTTTCTAGCATTTGTAGATTTAGAGAAAACTTTCGACAATGTTGACTGGAGTACTTTCAAATTCTAAAGGTGGCAGGGTTAAAATACATGGAGCGAATGGCTATTTACAGTTTGTACAGAAACCAAATGGCAGTTATACGAGGGGCATGAAAGGAAGCAGTGGTTGGGAAGGGAGTGAGACAGGGTTGTAGCCTCTCCCCGATGTTATTTATTCTGTATATTGCGCAAGCAGTAAAGGAAACAAAAGAAAAAGTTGGAGTAGGTATTAAAATCCATGGAGAAGAAATAAAAACTTAGAGGTTCGCCGATGACATTGTAATTCTGTCACAGACAACAAAGGACTTGGGAGAGCAGTTGAACGGAATGGACAGTGTCTTGAAAGGAGGATATTAGATGAACATCAACGAAAGCAAAACGAGGATAATTGAATGTAGTCGAATTAAGCCGGGTGATGCTGAGGGAATTAGATTAGGAAATGAGACACTTAAAGTAGGAAAGGAATTTTGCTATTTAGGGAGTAAAATAACTGATGATGGTCGAAGTAGAGAGGATATAAATTGTAGACTGGCAATGGCAAGGAAAGAGTTTCTGATGAAGAGAAATTTGTTAACATCGAGTATAGATTTAAATGTCAGGAAGTCGTTTCTGAAATTATTGGTATGGTGTAGCCATGGATGGAAGTGAGACGTGGACGAGAAATAGTTTAGACAAGAAGAGAATAGAAGCTTTCGAAATGTGGTGCTACAGAAGAATGCTGAAGATTAGATGGGTAGATCACATAACTAATGAGGAGGTGTTGAATAGAATTGGGGAGAAGAGGAGTTTGCGGCACAACTTGACAAGAAGAAGGGGCCGGTTAGTAGGACATGTTCTGAGGCATCAAGGGATCACCAATTTAGCACTGGAGGGCAGCGTGGAGGGAAAAAACGTAGAGGGAGACCAAGAGATGAATACAGTAAGGAGATTCAGAAGGATGTAGGTTGCTGTAAGAACTGGGAGATGAAGAAGCTTGCACAGGATAGAGTAGCATGGAGAGCTGCATCCAACCAGTCTCAGGACTGAAGACAAGAAGTTTGATGCACAATGTGACCAAAGGAAGGGATCGGTTGGCAGGGTACAATCTAAAACTTCAAGGGACCACCAATTTAGTATTGGAGGGAAGTGTGGGGGACTGAAAATAGTAGAGGAAGACCAAGAGATTAAATACTGTTAACAGATTCAGAAAGACTCGGAGATGACGAGGCTCGCACAGGATAGGGCAGCATGGAGAGCTGCGTCAAACAAATCTCTGGACTGAAGTCTACAACAACAACGAGAACGATCGTTTCTGCTATGCTTTTAAGACGGTAGTGCGAGCGCTGAAGATAAATATGGGATGACGATAGAGCAAACACGGGAGGTGATATTCTCTGTGCTTATCGGCACGTGGCCGTGATAACTGTTCGAATGCAGGAGTGATGTGGATGGAAAAGCAAACAGTACGAATGTATTGCATACAAGCATTCGTCGCCAGTTGGAAATGGCATGAAGTCTCATACGAATGTCTTTTGAATAGGATCACCACATTCGAGTGTGGGAAATTTCAGTAGTTCTGTGACTATTTTTTTACACTTCCGTAGTTAATGAGGTGACCCTCACACTTTCGTCGAGACTGCAATTGTATCTTCAGTCCAGTCCAAGTGGTGGTTCAGAAATATCCACGATTTATATGCTAAGAAATAAGTGTGTGAATATGTCCAGAATGGCGTAATAAGGCTGTGGAGGGGGGGGGGGGGGAGGGTGAGGGTGGCCTGCGACCCTAGGGGGCATGGATTTAAAGCACAGAAGATGAAGAAAATGTAGGTTTTGATGCAACATACACTGGTCGACATGAAAAGGTGGAGGATCCAGAATGTGAGCAGCAAAAGAACGATATCATTTCAGTGATTACAAAATCTGATCAAATTTGCAAATGACTTGGCAGTATGAATGCATTTATTAGTCTGACGTTGCATCCCCCTTTGGCCTGGATGGATACACTGATTGACTTGTGAAGAGTGTCATCGAGCCGTGGTACCCTCCATTGAGGCAAGCTAACTCGTAATTGCTGTGACTGGTAGATGATATCTTAATTGCTGGGACAGAACCGACGTCCAACCGGTTCCGTACATGTTCTACAGATAACAGATCTAGTGATCTTGTTGACCAAGCGAGTGCCTCAGCATCACACAGAGGGTTCTCAGAGGCGCCTGACATGTGTACAAGAGCATTGTCCTGTTGAAAAATAGTGGCACGAGGCTGTCACAAGAGGACGCAGGATGTCGTGACGTACCGTTGTGCAGACAGAGTTCACTGTATCATTACCAGCCGTGACCTAAAGTTCATGCCCGATCGCTCAACACGTAATGACACCAGAAGTAAAGCAGCTGTGCCTCTCCAATTAACTGGAAGACAGAGGCCTCTCCCCTGGGCACCGCTATGCTCACCGACAACGGTCACCCGTTATAAGGCAGAGCCGTAATTCAACTCTGAACGCAGTGCGCGTCCATTCGACAACACTTCATACTTCTCAGTCACGGCGCCCCTCCCAACCCGTTCGTTTATGTCGTGGCGTTAACGCCAGCTTTCTCCTTGGACGTTCATTCCTTAGTTCAGTGGCTGAAAAACCTGCGATCAGTGGTGGGGGGATGAGAGAGAATGTTGAATGGGGTTGACTACTCATTCTCGGATTTCAGGGGCAAATATGTGCTTGGTGCACTAAGTGATGATCCTACATCGTGGTACTCAGACGTGGTTGACAGGAACCATGACAAAGAGTGTGTCTGCGCTCACATTCCCACGCAGTCCAACATTGGGGCCCTGTCTCATCTGAATGGCCGACAGATCTCGAGCTTGCACCATCAGACCAGCTGGCCAAATGGAGACCCACAAATACTAGTATCAACAAATTCTAGGATATCCCTACTTTTTATATTATGTTAAATTTGAATATGCTGTTTAACATGAAATCTATTGATTCTTTTATTTGCTTAAATGCTTTTATGTGCAAGACATGTTTCACATATCTGTTATTATTTGCACTTATTCCTAAGTAATTTTCCACCACATATAACAGGATTTACATGCCTGATGATATGTACATCATAAGTATCACCGCGCGGGATTAGGCGAGCGGTATAAGGCGCTGCAGTCATGGACTGTGCGGCTGGTCCCGGCGGAGGTTCGAGTTCTCCCTCGGGCATGGGTGTGTGTGTTTGTCCTTAGGATAATTTAGGTTAAGTAGTATGTAAGCTTAGGGACTGATGACCTTAGCAGTTAAGTCCCATAAGATTTCACACACATTTGAACGTTTCATAAATATCGCTTGAAACTTCACTGGTTAATTAATGAGTTAGTAGAATAAGTAATTGCACTGTATTGCATTAATTCTGAATTGAGGCAAAATTATACAACTTATTGTTGGCCATGTGCAAATTTCACGTACAAAGCTGTATATTTACCTACTAAAATGTACTTTAAACAATGTCAGTGACTAGCTGGACTGCTATATTTATGGATGCAGCGAATATTATCGAGAGGTTTGTTACTGTTTATGTTTATGAGCAGGCAACTTCATTGTATACTAAGAGAAACAGGTATTACAGTGATGTAACAACTACTATAGAAAATAAATTACTCCTAACCTTTCTTATCCTACCGGACATTGAGTCCAAAGACTAAAAAAAGGTCACCTGCTTGTAACAGGAATTTCTTTGACCAAGACAATTTGACACTTAGCCAACTGTCATTCAGTCAAGATGGTGTACTCAGTAATGAAACAAAGCAGTAGGCTCTGCCAGAAATATCGGCTCTTAGACAATGTGTTTAATACGACAGTAGGCCATCTTACGCAATTTATGACACTTGTAAGTAAGCATTACAAATACGGATTCTTATACGGTTATATCACTTGTTATGCATTTCACTGTTATTATCTAACCTACTTTCAGAAAACACTTGATAATTGCACTTTGAAGCCGAAGTCATGATTGCGCAAGTGCAAATGTAACAATGTAAATAAACAGCTGTCTATTGGCGGTACTGACTTTAAAGGTACACAATGAGGTCCGTTGAAACCCTGTCAAACTAATTAGATTGATATTTCATGCACGGAAAATCGTGATGATGTGCTACTAGTCATATTACATTGGAATTGCAAATTAATTTGTAAATATGGCTACAGGCTGAACATTTGTATGTTTTTCAAATTACATCTACAGATGTGAGTTAGCAATTCCTACCTTTCACACATTACAATAATAGAAATTCTTGTACGGAATAGAAGGAGATATGAAGGGGTAACTTTTTCAGTTTGGTTTCAAATTTTACTTTTCTGTCTGCCAGACAATTACGTCACTGGGTAAGCTATCAGAAGGTTTCGTTGAGGAACTGGGCACCGCTTTTTGTGCTACAGACAACTTTGGCTTGGGGCGATAAATGCCATTATTTCTTCACCTCTTGTAATTAAACACATCATTGTTCCTTTTGAACTCAGTGTATTACTTACAACAGACTTCATGCGGAAATAAAATATAACGTGAATCAGTAGTCAGAATGACCAACTCCTAGGAACAGATGGCTAGAAGATAACTGTGGCTGAGTACCACATATTATCCTTACAGCTCATTTTTGAGGATTGAAGAGTTTGTTTCTTAAAAAAGATGATTTACCCCACAACTGTATTCCGTATGGCGAGACTGAACATGTCAACTTACTGATTTGTCTCTCCCTGAAATTTGCAACGATTCTAAGTCCAAACGTTATTTTGGGAGTTTAAACAGGCACTTTTTCCAGTTAAATTCTCAACGGTATGGACACATAAGAATTTTCCAACCTATTTATTATTTTCTCACCATCTGTTACACTTATGATCGGTGTAATACCACTGGATGTGTGAAACTGAATATGTCCTGTCGTCTTAAAAATTTTTATAAATTTGTTTATAGTTTCTTCTGTTGCTGTATGCATGCTTGCATTGATAACAATTCTAGTTTTATCTGCAAAAAAAAAAAAAAAAAAAAAAAAAAAAAAAAAAAAAAAAAAAAAAAAAAAAAAACTAATTTTGCTTGTTGTATATTGGATGGAAGATGGTATACATAGAAGAGCTATAGAAGGCCTACGATTGAGCCCTGGGGAACCCCATGCGTGATTATTTTCCATTCATAATAACGTCTCCAGACTACAATGGCAGAATTACTAAGTACAACTTCATGCATTCTTTTGGCTGGATACGACATCCATTAGTTGGCTATAGCTTCACTCCCACAAAACTTCAGTTTATTTAGAGGAATGTTGTGACACACACAGTAAAATGCCTTCTATAGTTCGCAGAAAATACAAACCGGCGCTATTTTTTTTTTTTTATTTAATGCTTGTAAGATTTTGTGGGTCAAGATGTAAATGGCATTCTTATCGGAACAACACTTCTGAAATGTAAACTGTGATTTCCTGCGGGTATTATTGTTGCTCGGGTAAGATACTCCTCTAGAATACATCACTTTCTCAAAAATTTTGGAAATGATGTCAGCAGTGAAAGAGATAGCTACTGATGTCCCTGCAATCACCTTCCTTAATGACGTGTTTGACAACGGTAGATTAGGAATAGGTTTATTTTAAGTAACTGTGTATCTGCAATTTATGAAGTGTGCGTTCTCCGTTATTTGAACTCATTGATGTATGGCAAGAAAATTAGAGTTTTGTAATGTACATATGAGAAAAGCAAAAAAAGTTGAAATTTTAAATTATTTTAATATGAATGTGTTTATGAAAGAAGTATGTTTGTTAAAAGCTGTTTCATGCTTAGGGCACTTGTATTTGTAACATGTAAACGCTGTAGGGAAATCCCTCCTCAACGAAAGTCGCATGGTGCGATGTAAAAGGTGGGCTTGGCGGTCGAGCTGAGCGGCTCCTTTGTGTAAAGGGCACGCAGTGTGTGGCTAACCTCAGCACAGTACACCTCGACGATGCTAAGAGAGGCAATTGGAAACTGTATTAGGAGGGATTTGCCTCGGATGTGAATCTGACTCTTATCTGGTATTCACGGGATAATGGAATGGCTCTAATATGTTGAAAATCCGACACCAAGAAGGGATTTTATAGAGCATTCCACATCAAGAGTCGTGAGTACAGTTAGCCGCCATTTCGCCTGCCACTAATCTTCACCACTGCTTCATAGAGTTCATACATTCAGTTACGTAATGTATATCGGCATGGACCAGTTAATTTGTGTGATGTGTCAATAATAATCACATAAAACGGTAATTCGTGGTCCGAACCATAACTTCAATCCTGATCACTGGTGAATGCAGGGTTTTCACCTAAGTGCTACTAAAACAGTGTCGTTGTTGTTGTGGTCTTCAGTCCTGAGACTGGTTTGATGCAGCTCTCCATGCTACTCTATCCTGTACAAGCTTCTTCATCTCCCAGTACCTACTGCAACCTACGTCGTTCTGAATCTGCTTAGTGTATTCATCTCTTGGTCTCCCTCTACGATTTTTACCCTCCACGCTGCCCTCCAACACTAAATTGGTGATCCCTTGATGCCTCAGAACATGTTCTACCAACTGATCCCTTCTTCTAGTCAAGTTGTGCCACAAACTTATCTTCTCCCCAATCCTATTCAATACCTCCTCATTAGTCATGTGATATACCCCTCTAATCTTCAGCATTCTTTTGTAGCACCACATTTCGAAAGCTTCTATTCTCTTCTTGTCCACTATTTATCGTCCATGTTTCAATTCCATACATGGCTACACTCCATACAAATACTTTCAGAAACGACTTCCCGACATAGAAATCTATACTCGATGTTAACAAACTTTTCTTCTTCAGAAACGCTTTCCTTGCCATTGCCAGTCTACATTTTATATCCTCTCTCCTTCGACCATCATCAGTTATTTTTCTCCCTAAATTGCAAAACTCATTTACTACTTTAAGTGTCTCATTTCCTAATCTAATTCCCTCAGCATCACCCGACTTAATTCGACTACATTCCATTATCCTCATTTTGCTTTTGTTGATGTTCATCTTATATCCTCCTTTCAAGACACTGTCCTTTCCATTCAACTGCTCTTCCAGTTCCTTTGCTGTCTCACACAGAATTACAATGTCATCGGCGAACCTCAAAGTTTTTACTTCTTCTCCATGAATTTTAATACCTACTCCGAATTTTTCTTTTGTTTCCTTCACTGCTTGCTCAATATACAGATTGAATAATATCGGGGAGAGGCTACAACCCTGTCGCACTCCCTTCCCAACCACTGTTTCCATTTCATGTCCCTCG
The DNA here is from genome assembly GCF_021461395.2 of Schistocerca americana. Taxonomy (NCBI): domain Eukaryota; kingdom Metazoa; phylum Arthropoda; class Insecta; order Orthoptera; family Acrididae; genus Schistocerca; species Schistocerca americana. The sequence continues at coordinate 99,779,775 of NC_060127.1, read as the reverse complement.
ACTCTTATAACTGCCATCTGGTTTCTGTACAAATTGTAAATAGCCTTTCGCTCCATGTATTTTACCCCTACCACCTTCAGAATTTGAAAGAGAATATTCCAGTCAACAGTGTCATAAGCTTTCTCTAAGTCTACAAATGCTAGAAACGTAGATTTGCCTTTCCTTAATCTAGCTTCTAAGATAAGTCGTAGGGTCAGTATTGCCTCACGTGTTCCAACATTTCTACGGAATCCAAACTGATCTTCCCCGAGGTCGGCTTCTACTAGTTTTTCCATTCGTCTGTAAAGAATTCGCGATAGTATTTTGCATCCGTGACTTATTAAACTGATTGTTCGGTAATTTTCACATTTATCAGCACCTGCTTTCTTTGGGATTGGAATTATTATATTCTTCTTGAAGTCTGACGTATTTCGCCTGTTTCATACATCTTGCACAGCAGATGGTAGAGTTTTGTCAGGACTGGCTCTCCCAAGGCCGTCAGTGGTTCTAATGGAATGTTGTCTACTCCAGGGGCCTTGTTTCGACTCAGATCTTTCAGTGCTCTGTCAAACTCTTCACGCTGTTTCGTATCTCCCATTTCATCTTCATCTTCATCCTCTTCCATTTCCATAATAATGTCCTCAAGTACATCGCCCTTGTATAGACCCTCTATATACTCCTTCCACCTTTCTGCTTTCTCTTCTTTGCTTAGAACTGCGTTTCCATCTGAGCTCTTGATATTCATACAAGTGGTTCTCTGTTCTCCAAAGGTCTCTTTGATTTTCCTGTAGGCAGTATCTGTTTTACCTTTACTGATATAAGCCTCTACATCCTTACAATTGTCCTCTAACCATCCCTGCTTAGCCATTTTGCACTTCCTGTCGATCTCATTTTTGAGACGTTTGTATTCCTTTTTGCCTGCTTCATTTACTGCATTTTTATATTTTCTCCTTTCATCAATTAAATTCAATACCTCTTCTGTTAGCAAATGATATCTTGTAGCCCTCGTCTTTTTACCTACTTGATCCTCTGCTGCCTTCACTATTTCATTCCTCAGAGCTACAGATTCTTCTTCTACTGTATTTCTTTGCCCCATTCCTGTCAATTGTTCCCTTATGCACACCCTGAAACTCTGTACAACCTCTGGTTTTTTCAGTTTATCCAGGTCCCATCTCCTTAAATTCCCACCTTTTTGCAGTTTCTTCAGTTTTAATCTACAGTTCATAACCAATAGATTGTGGCCAGAATCCACATCTGCCCCTGTAAATGTCTTACAATTTAAATCCTGGTTTCTAAATCTCTGTCTTACCATTATATAATCTGGGGGAGACGTCTACAGACGTTAAAGTAACCTCTGGCGTGCCACAGGGGAGTGTTATGGGACCATTGCTTTTCACAATATATATAAATGACCTAGTAGATAGTGTAGGAAGTTCCATGCGGCTTTTCGCGGATGATGCCGTAGTATACAGAGAAGTTGCAGAGTTAGAAAATTGTAGCGAAAAGCAGGAAGATCTGCAGCGGATAGGCACTTGGTGCAGGTAGTGGCAACTGACCCTTAACATAGACAAATGTAATGTATTGCGAATACATAGAAAGAAGGATGCTTTATTGTATGATTATATGATAGCGGAACAAACACTGGTAGCAGTTACTTCTGTAAAATATCTGGGAGTATGCATGCGGAACGATTTGAAGTGGAATGATCATATAAAATTAATCGTTGGTAAGGCGGGTATCAGGTTGAGATTCATTGGGAGAGTCCTTGGAAAATGTAGTCCATCAACAAAGGAGGTGGCTTACAAAACACTCGTTCGACCTATACTTGAGTATTGCTCATCAGTGTGGGATCCGTAACAGATCGGGTTGACGGAGGAGATAGAGAAGATCCAAAGAAGAGCGGCGCGTTTCGTCGCAGAGTTATTTGGTAACCGTGATAGCGTTACAAAGATGTTTAGCAAACTCAAGTGGCAGACTCTGCAAGAGAGGCGCTCTGCATCGTGGTGTAGCTTGCTCGCCAGGTTTCGAGAGGGTGCGTTTCTGGATGAGGTATCGAATATATTGTTTCCCCCTACTTATACCTCCCGAGGAGATAACGAATGTAAAATTAGAGAGATTCGAGCGCGTACGGAGGCTTTCAGACAGTCGTTCTTCCCGCGAACCATACGCGACTGGAACAGAAAAGGGAGGTAATGACCGTGGCACGTAAAGTGCCCTCCGCCACACGCCGTTGGGTGGCGTGCGGAGTATAAATGTAGATGTAGATGTAGATGTAGAACTCCCAAGGTTATGGCCCATTTGGTTGAACTGTCAACATCACAAAATTCGAAATTATAGTCCGATACCATTTTCCATTAGACACACGCACAGTCGAACTTTGAAATCCTGTCAGAGGGTAACATTAGCGTGTTTCACCGCACATTAGAGTTATACGTAGCCTTTCCAGAGACAGAACTAGAGGTTCAGTTATTAGGGAATAGTGTTACGGGTGTAGTTCAGTCTATCTGTAAAATGACTTAAGTTAGTGATGATTACATAGTTCAGATAAGACAGAGCTTATTGTATGGGAAGAAATTTTTAGTACTCCCATTGGAAACACAATCAGGAAGACCTGCCAGAATAGCCAAGAGTGCTAACGCGCTGCTTCCTGGACATGGGTATGTGCGCCGGACTGGATCGAATCCGCCCTGTGTATTAACGACGTGGGCTGGTGTGCTGGCCAGCCTGGATGTGGCTTTTAGGCGGTTTTCCACATCCCACTAAGTGAATACCGGGCTGGCTCCCCCATCCCGCGTCAGTTATACGGCTCACAGACATTTGAAACACGTTCGCCCTATTTCATGGTTTACACTAGATGCAGACAGCTGGGGTACACTGATTCCGTCCCGGGGGTATGGGGTGGTGATTTCGCCCTGGAGGGTACGGGGTGGCGGAAGGTAGGGTATCTCCGCCACCCCTTTAGATTAACCATGCGAAATCCGATTGTAACAATGCCGACCCTGCGAAACTGCTGGAAAAAGGCAGAAGCAATAGACAGATTGGAAACACCATCAGGTGCAGATAACGCTGTCTCAATCGAGTATGCGGCGTCTCTGTGCCCCTTCAGTTAACATCTGATGTTGTTCACACCATTTATATACCGCACCAGACCTCGCAAGAATGGTAATCACCAACAACAGTAACACACTCTGGTGGCCTCTTTATTGGCACAGACAATTTCAACTGTAAATCATTTACACACCAGCCAATGATGTCTACATGTACAATGCTATGTTGACATCAGACTCTGTCTTCTGGGTGTTACCCGGCTTGTATCTGCCTCACTTACTGATGATGAGGGCTGTTGAGGCGACCAGCCTGTATGTGGCTTTTAGGTGGTTCCCCGCATCCCACCTGGTGAATACTGGGGTGGTAGCAACATCCACCCTTAGATACAGGATAAGGAATTAGGGAACGTTTGCATACTTGCACATGAGATTTGCTCTAGAAACAGACAGATTGAGGTACATAAATTTCATCCCGGGAGTGTGTAACGTACCACCTATTTGCAGATAAGAGTGCATTTTACTTTATTTCCAGTTTTGGTATTTCACCTACGTGAAATGTACATATCAGCGCTGCAGTATGTACGGAGTAAGGAGCGAACGTTAGGTACGCTGGCTAGCTGGGACAGTAGGCCATCTGGCGTTTTCAGAGCCAGTGGGATGGGGTGACGATGCAGAAATCGCTCATAATGTGAGCAAAGAGATACGTAGTATAAGTACATTTATTGTGGCGAGAATCAAGTAATTATTATTAACAAATATTTCCTAACAAAAGTTGCCATTGACCTCTCAGACATTAGGAGCAGTCTACATGTCATAAATATTTTCTTTTTGTACATTTAAAGGGCCAGGAAACGTTGATATTAATAAGTAAATGAGTAACTTCAACATAACCGAAGGTGTACGACCTCATGCGAACTATACCGATTGTACGCTTAAGTTACAGACCGTGCCTCATAGTCGGCAGTCGGTAGTGATTCATGCTCTCGTATCGTTAATAGCTTATTATCAGTGTGAACAAGTTCATTTTAAGGTGTTCCTTAAATAAACGCACCGTAATGGCATCCCGTGTGAAAATTATTTCCACGAAAATGACATCTTCCCGCTTCGTTATGTAAAACATAGACAGTAGTATTGCAAATTCAGAATCCCACGGCGCTACTATTTTTCTGCAAGGTGACATAAAGCTACGAGAGGATGAGGTAGGAAGAATTCCTATGCGGCGACTCACTAAGTCAGCTCACGTACGGATTGGCTTAATTATCGTAAAACTCTGGTGGGAAAACGTGGCCAGTTATACAGTTCACCCATTATACCACCACCTACAGACTCATCGGCTAAACTGAGACAATGCTGGAGGATTAGTTCGAGTGAGGGTTTCTTGCAAGTGGCAAAACTGTCTTCAGACCTTTATTGCACACCCTGAATATTATGTTATGCGTTTTTTTTAAGTAAACAACTTGCACCGAAAGGTCACTACACGACGAAATGTCTTCGTGGAGTGAGTGAGAGCTTGGTTGGAGCTCTGAACGCCACAGTTTTTAACCTAGAACAAAATTCCAAAAAACTGCTTTGAAACTGATGATATTGCCTAATGTAGTACATAGGCATATATAAGGAAACTGGTTTTTAACAAATTGGCGGCACTCTGAATAAAAGTCGATGTTTTCGACAAGAAAGTCGTTATAAAAATCGAAATAACGACTCACTAATTAGAAAAAGGTATAACGCAATTGCATGTGTGTTTCATGAGTTACAGCTCCCGCCAGCTTTAAAAATTTTGTTTTGAAAAGATAAGCGTTTAAAGTTTCAGTTTGTGTTGTTTAGTACTGAATATGAGCAAACCTATAACCGGCAATACCAACACCGTACCGTTGGCCTTATTTTCGCCGATGACGAAGCACTCCGAATTTGAGAAAATTAGATCGATTAACTGTTATCCGATTACCAATTGGGTTCAAATGGCCCTGAGCACTATGGGACTTAACATCTGAGGTCATCAGTCCCCTAGAACTTAGAACTACTTAAACCTAACTAACCTAAGGACACCACACACATCCATGCCCGAGGCAGGATTCGAGCCTGTGACCGTAGCAGTCGCGCGGTTCCAGACTGAAGCGCCTAGAATCGGTCGGCCACACCGGCCGGCTGATTACCAATTGGGGCACATTTGCACAGTTTGGTTTACTTTTCAAATCTTTTCTGTCCGTATAAATACACTCGTCATTACCAAGCACTCACGTTTTACTCCGTATAAAAAACAAGCAGAATGACAAGTTGAGCAGAGACGCGAGACAATCACACGCGTTCAGTTTTGACGTAAACAAGTTACAAGGAGAAATCTTGCAGAGTATAATATTTTACTTGATGCTAATGCCTTCTGTGGTACTATCCGCAACAAAGAGGATCCCTAATTCGCCGTTAAGTATTATGGTATTACATCGGTTGCATTAGATCGCTCGGGTGGACCAGACCCCCACGCAGTAAACCGTGGTCTTGACAAATTCTAACTAACCAACCTTAAAAACAGACTCTCTAAGGAACTTTTCATGCCAATAAAAAAGTTGGGAGGAAAAAAAAATACTAACCTGGTCTACCCCCTTAATGTTGACATCATAGAGAAACGGGAAAAGGGCGGACGAAGAAGAAGAGAGCTTTTTCAGACGAGCCGTATATGCCCGGAGTTCTTGCTGACGCTCCTCTAACGCGCCGGCATGTCCCTGATAACCATCTCCCCTCCTCCTCCCCCTCCCTGCGGCTGTCGTAAAGGCGTTTTACGGCCGGCCCGACACGGTACACCTGCGCTCGCTCACCATCCCACCCAACAACGCTTCCCTCCCACAAGAAAGTCCGCCGCTTCTCCCCAGTTTCACTGCTGGGGACTCTGCTGCAGCGGAACAGCATTTGAAGAGCGGAAATGTCAAACGTTCTATGTGCCGAATCTGACATGTGTCACGAAAATCAGATCAACGTATCACTTTGTGTCCAACAAACTGAGGAGGCATTCTGACACCGCAGTGTTATGCTGCTCACCTCTATGCTTCCGTTGCTGAGCAGTTGCCGGCACGGTAGCTCAGCCTTTTCTGATGGCGGGCTGGCTGCCTTCTGTAATACATTGAAGAGCCAAAGAAACTGGTACACCTTCCTAATATCGTGTAGGCCCCCCACGGGCACGCAGAAGTGCCGCAACACGACGTGGCATGGACTAGACTAATGTCTAAAGTAGTGCTGGAGGCAACTGACACCATGAATCCTGCAAGTCTGTCCATACATCCGTAAGAGTACGAGGGGGTGGAGATCTCTTCTGAACAGCACATTGCAAGGCATCCCAGATATGGTATCTAATGTTCGTGTCAGGGGAGTTTGGTGGCCAGCGGAAGTGTTTATATTCAGAAGAGTGTTCATGGAGCCACTCTGTAGCTATTCTGGACGTGTGGGTGTCGCATTGTCCTGCTGGAATTGCCCAAGTTCGTCGGAGAGCACTGAAATCTGTAGCAATTTGGAATGTTGCACGTTGAACGATTCTCTTCAGTCGTCATTGGTCCCGTTCTTGCAGGATCTTTTTCCGGCCACAGCGACGTCGGACATTTGATGTTTTACCGGATTCCTGATATTCACGGTACACTAGTGAAACGGTCGTGCGAGAAAATCTCCGCTTCCGGCCGCAGCGATGTCGGAGATTTGATGGTTTAGCAAATTCCTGATATTCCAAGGTACACTCGTGAAATGGTAATACGGGTGAGAGGCACCCACATGCCTTGCTCATACTGTGGCATCAAGTAGTCAGGCCTGCAAGATGAGTGGTCTGCCAAGCGAGTGGATTCATTCTTATTTATCGAGTAACATGAGCTCTATTACTCACAATTAAGTTACAAATTATTCTCCTGTTTGAATATTACGCAATGGATAACGCACATCTGACTGTTAGTAATTTACACAACTCTGACTGTTCACTACGCACTGGCAATACCACATTTTATTTCTTACCCAACGGCTTTGAACAACACGTGGCCATCGCACTGAATATGAATGGCGCACACATTATCAATTATGGATATCATGACACCATACTATTCGAAGGAAAAGGCCACCAATCTTTTTCTTTTCACTATCTTTTTTATTCCGATAAATTCTATAACCTAAACACACCATTACATTTTTCTAAAACAATTACACATGAGAAACTCCGCCCAGAGGGCATGGCTTTACATTGGTGGTTCTCTATCTTATGATCTCGTAATTATTTAACGCTACAGTGCACTTTCTGGATAGGATGGTGGATCTTTTGCTATATCTCACACTTCGACTCTCACAACCATCATCACGAACCTTTCCTCCAGACCGAGCGGTACAAAAAGGAACATGCATAACCCACTTCCTCTGAACCTATCTTGCTACTCTCCCATGCAAACCACACATACTTAAATTACATGAAATACATCACACTGGCAACATACAATACAACACCAAGAATAGTCACAACGTTACAATCACTTCACTTTCAACTTTCCCACTTCAGTTAGTATTCATCCTAGTTTCACACGACACTGCTCCACTTCGTAGCTTTCCTTTCCTACTACGAACAATGGAGGCTGTATGCACGTCTTCCTGCGCAATGCAAACCAAGTGGCGTTGCTGGATAGACGGCTGACTCACCTTGCTTCTCTTTCAGAGTATTATACACTCCTGGAAATGGAAAAAAGAACACATTGACACCAGTGTGTCAGACCCACCATACTTGCTCCGTACACTGCGAGAGGGCTGTACAAGCAATGATCACACGCACGGCACAGCGGACACACCAGGAACCGCGGTGTTGGCCGTCGAATGGCGCTAGCTGCGCAGCATTTGTGCACCGCCGCCGTCAGTGTCAGCCAGTTTGCCGTGGCATACGGAGCTCCATCGCAGTCTTTAACACTGGTAGCATGCCGCGACAGCGTGGACGTGAACCGTATGCGCAGTTGACGGACTTTGAGCGAGGGCGTATAGTGGGCATGCGGGAGGCCGGGTGGACATACCGCCAAATTGCTCAACACGTGGGGCGTGAGGTCTCCACAGTACATCGATGTTGTCGCCAGTGGTCGGCGGAAGGTGCACGTGCCCGTCGACCTGGGACCGGACCGCAGCGACGCATGGATGCACGCCAAGACCGTAGGATCCTACGCAGTGCCGTAGGGGACCGCACCGCCACTTCCCAGCAAATTAGGGACACTGTTGCTCCTGGGGTATCGGCGACGACCATTCGCAACCGTCTCCATGAAGCTGGGCTACGGTCCCGCACACCGTTAGGCCGTCTTCCGCTCACGCCCCAACATCGTGCAGCCCGCCTCCAGTGGTGTCGCGACAGGCGTGAATGGAGGGACGAATGGAGACGTGTCGTCTTCAGCGATGAGAGTCGCTTCTGCCTTGGTGCCAATGATGGTCGTATGCGTGTTTGGCGCCGTGCAGGTGAGCGCCACAGTCAGGACTGCATACGACCGAGGCACACACGGCCAACACCCGGCATCATGGTGTGGGGAGCGATCTCCTACACTGGCCGTACACCACTGGTGATCGTCGAGGGGACACTGAATAGTGCACGGTACATCCAAACCGTCATCGAACCCACCGTTCTACCATTCCTAGACCGGCAAGGGAACTTGCTGTTCCAACAGGACAATGCACGTCCGCATGTATCCCGTGCCACCCAACGTGCTCTAGAAGATGTAAGTCAACTACCCTGGCCAGCAAGACCTCCGGATCTGTCCCCCATTGAGCATGTTTGGGACTGGATGAAGCGGCGTCTCACGCGGTCTGCACGTCCAGCGCGAACGCTGGTCCAACTGAGGCGCCAGGTGGAAATGGCATGGCAATCCGTTCCACAGGACTACATCCAGCATCTCTATGATCGTCTCCATGGGAGAATAGCAGCCTGCATTGCTGCGAAAGGTGGATATACACTGTACTAGTGCCGACATTGTGCATGCTCTGTTGCCTGTGTCTATGTGCCTGTGGTTCTGTCAGTGTGATCATGTGATGTATCTGACCCCAGGAATGTGTCAATAAAGTTTCCCCTTCCTGGGACAATGAATTCACGGTGTTCTTATTTCAATTTCCAGGAGTGTAGTTTGAATCAAGCGTCACACGGAAACATAACACGCAAAGTAATATTAAGAACATATTCGTCACACACGCAAGTCCTCAACTGATACCATGGACGAGTACTTTTTATCCTTTGTCTCATACACAGATTGAGACTCACACAGTACTCACCACGTGGAAGTACTCGTCTCTAATTTAAAGTCCTGCACACGCCATTTCTTAAATATTTCCAACTTGTAGTACACACGCTAGTAATTCAGCTTAACTTAAGCACTCGGAACTATTTCAACTTATTGCTACACGTGGTTTCATTGTGAACCTTGGTCACTTCCGAAGATTACTACGATCCCGTTAATATTACCCGCCTGACATTTAATTCTCCCCACAAAAGTTCCTGAAATAGAGGAATTATTATTCCAAACTACTCTTAAGTATTTCACATGCATACCATGTCTCCACTCTTTTGTCTTTACGGAGCACAACTAAGACAGGTCTTACCAACACTAGATCCAGCGCCAGAGTGCTGAAACATGGCCGTTCTTCAGGTCATCTCGCACCTCCGTCGAGGTGTGGGTGCACCATGTTACAGTATTGGTCAGCCACATTTCAGGCGCTCAAAGCTCAGGTAAATTTCATCTCTTTGGTTCCACCAAACGTGACCAAAGGACCATCTCAAAGATGATCATATATTGCGCATTCACTATCTGTGGTTAGCAGACGACTATACATTCATTCATATCGCAGATCTCACCAAATTGGATGTAGGGATTTATTTTGTGGGCGTGCACATGTGATCAATTAAATAAATAAATTATCCTTCTTTCCTACACTGGTATCCGGCTTCCGTGTATTTAGTGAAAGTGAGTTTTTATTACAAAAAATATGTTGTTCTGACAAGAATAACGAAGAATGTTGTACCTATTTTCAATGTCGGGCGGTACTGTACCCTTTCACGGGAAAATCCTTGCTTCATCGCTACCTCGGAGATGCTGTGTCCCATCGCTCGTGCGTCGACTTACACGAAGTTCAAACTCACTTAAATCTTGATAAACTGCCATTGTAGCAGCAGTAACCGATCTAATATCTGCACCACACACTTGTCTTATATAGGCGTTGCAAACCGCAGCGCCATATTCTGCCTGTTTACATATCTCTGTATTTGAATATGCATGCCTATAGCAGTTTCTTTGGCGCTTCAGTTTAAAATAACCAAGTGAAGTGTTCAAGGTTCAACTTGAAGAGGTGTCATGTGACTACAACAGTGACGAAGAATATGAAGGAAAAAAGTGGTCAGCCTGTATTGCAGAGGACCGAGCTTCGATTCCCGGTACTGCCATAGTTTTCCTCGGCGGGACTGGTACGGACTACTCTCAGTTTCGCGAGGCCAAGCTGACGTAAATTTTCATAATTTGTGACATAGTCGCGGATTAAAACAGTGATCCGCAAAGAGTAGAATGAATTTCTTTTATCACTGATCAGAGAACTTTTGGTTCTTCGATTTTGGTCAGCAATGACCATTTTAATATCTGCAACAAAACATGGGAAATGAAATGCAACCAGGGCACAGTTACGTCCTATTACGAGTACAATGAAATACGGCATAACGAAAAATTATTACTTTCATGGGTGTGAAAACATGCGCTTAAAATATGACAAAGCATACCTGTTTTATAACTTGTAATATAATAAATCCATAGTAGCATCTTCACAAAATATATACATAATCAGCTTAGTATCGTCACAAATATTTTAAATATAGTGCAAACTGGCTCACGTTTCTGTGAGAGTCATACTGTTGCCATTGCTGTTGTTCACAACAAACTACGTACAGTAGCAACCCCAACATGTAAATGTGCCATAACCTCGTTTGATGACTACATACACTTGTCAATTATAAAATTGGACAGTGTGCTATAAGTAAAGATTACAATATTGGATTTGCAAATGTGTACGTTTAAATTTTATCCATTTTGATAGACCTGCAGCTCTCGAGCAGTCTAAAGTACGGCAGTGTCAACCATTCCACAGTACTGGCAGTAAGAATAATTAGTTAGTTTTATTCTGTGGTGTCGCGCATTTTTCGGGATCAAATCATCTATACACAGAGGTGAGTACAATCATGGGATAGCGATACGCACATATACAGAAGGCGCTAGAATCACGTACTCCAGGTATGAAAGGGCAGTGTACTGGCGGACCTGTCATTTATACTCAAGTGATTCATGTGAAAAGGTTAACCACGTGATTATAGCCACACGACGGAAATTAACGGACTTTGAACGAGAAATGGTAGTTGGAGCTAGACGCATGGGACATTCTACACTCCTGGAAATTGAAATAAGAACACCGTGAATTCATTGTCCCAGGAAGGGGAAACTTTATTGACACATTCCTGGGGTCAGATACATCACATGATCACACTGACAGAACCACAGGCACATAGACACAGGCAACAGAGCATGCACAATGTCGGCACTAGTACAGTGTATATCCACCTTTCGCAGCAATGCAGGCTGCTATTCTCCCATGGTGACGATCGTAGAGATGCTGGATGTAGTCCTGTGGAACGGCTTGCCATGCCATTTCCACCTGGCGCCTCAGTTGGACCAGCGTTCGTGCTGGACGTGCAGACCGCGTGAGACGACGCTTCATCCAGTCCCAAACATGCTCAATGGGGGACAGATCCGGAGATCTTGCTGGCCAGGGTAGTTGACTTACACCTTCTAGAGCACGTTGGGTGGCACGGGATACATGCGGACGTGCATTGTCCTGTTGGAACAGCAAGTTCCCTTGCCGGTCTAGGAATGGTAGAACGATGGGTTCGATGACGGTTTGGATGTACCATGCACTATTCAGTGTCCCCTCGACGATCACCAGTGGTGTACGGCCAGTGTAGGAGATCGCTCCCCACACCATGATGCCGGGTGTTGGCCCTGTGTGCCTCGGTCGTATGCAGTCCTGATTGTGGCGCTCACCTGCACGGCGCCAAACACGCATACGACCATCATTGGCACCAAGGCAGAAGCGACTCTCATCGCTGAAGACGACACGCCTCCATTCGTCCCTCCATTCACGCCTGTCGCGACACCACTGGAGGCGGGCTGCACGATGTTGGGGCGTGAGCGGAAGACGGCCTAACGGTGTGCGGGACCGTAGCCCAGCTTCATGGAGACGGTTGCGAATGGTCGTCGCCGATACCCCAGGAGCAACAGTGTCCCTAATTTGCTGGGAAGTGGCGGTGCGGTCCCCTACGGCACTGCGTAGGATCCTACGGTCTTGGCGTGCATCCGTGCGTCGCTGCGGTCCGGTCCCAGGTCGACGGGCACGTGCACCTTCCGCCGACCACTGGCGACAACATCGATGTACTGTGGAGACCTCACGCCCCACGTGTTGAGCAATTCGGCGGTACGTCCACCCGGCCTCTCGCATGCCCACTATACGCCCTCGCTCAAAGTCCGTCAACTGCACATACGGTTCACGTCCACGCTGTCGCGGCATGCTACCAGTGTTAAAGACTGCGATGGAGCTCCGTATGCCACGGCAAACTGGCTGACACTGACGGCGGCGGTGCACAAATGCTGCGCAGCTAGCGCCATTCGACGGCCAACACCGCGGTTCCTGGTGTGTCCGCTGTGCCGTGCGTGTGATCATTGCTTGTACAGCCCTCTCGCAGTGTCCGGAGCAAGTATGGTGGGTCTGACACACCGGTGTCAATGTGTTCTTTTTTCCATTTCCAGGAGTGTATTCCGCATTGCGTTATTGAACTCAATATTCCGTGATACACAGTGTCAAGAGTGTGCCGAGAATGTCAAATTTCAAGCATTACCTCTCACCACGGACAACGCAGTGGCCGACTGCCTTCACTTAACGACCGAAAGCAGAGGCTGTTGCTTAGAGTTGTCAGTACTAACAAACATGCAACACTGCGTGGAACAACCACAGAAATCAATATGGGACGCACGTCGAACGTATCCGTTAGGACTGTGCGGCGAAATTTGGCGTTATTGGGGGATGGTAGCAGACGACCGACGCAAATGTCTTTGCGCCTTTCCTGGGCTCATGACCATATCGATTGGAGCCTAGTCTACTCGAAAAGCGTGGCGCGGCCAGATGAGTCCCGAATTTAGTTTGTAAGAGATGATAGTAGGATTCGGGTGTGGCGTAGACCACACGAAGTCAAGTCGTCAACAAGCCACTGTGAAAGCTGGTGGTGGCTCCATAATTGCGCGGGCTGTCTTCTGACCCAGCTGAACCGAACATTCACTGGAAATGGTCGTGTTCGGGTACTTGGAGTCCATTTGCAGCCCTTCACGGCCTTCATGTTTCCAAATAACGTTGGAAATTTCATGTCACTGGGCCACAACTGTTCGCGAAGGGTTTGAAGAGCTTTGTGCACATTCGAGCGAATGATTTGGACGCCCAAATCTCTCATCTGCATCTACATCTACGTGATTACTTTGCTATTCACAATAAAGCGCCTGGCAGAGGGTTCAATGAACCCCCTTCCGCTGCAGTCATGGACTGAGCTTTTGGTCCCGGCGGAAGTTCGAGTCCTCCCTCGGGCATGGGTGTGTGTGTTTGTCCTTAGGATACTTAGGTTAAGTAGTGTGTAAGCTTACGGACTGATGACCTTAGCAGTTAAGTCCCATAAGATTTTACACACATTTGAACATTTTTGAACCCCCTTCAAGCTGTCTCTCTACCGTTCCACTCTCGAACGGCAAGCGGGAAAAACGAGCACTTAAAATTTTGTGTGTGAGCCCTGATTTCTCTTATTTTATCGTGATGATCATTTCTCCCTATGTAGGTGGGTGCCAACAGAATGTTGGAGGAGAAAAATGGCGATTGAAATTTCATGAGAAGATCCCGTCGCAACGAAAAAGGCCTTTGTTTTAATCATCGCCGCTCCAATTCACGTATCAAGTCTCTTACACTATCTCCCCTATTTCGCGATAATACAAAACGAGCTGCCCTTCTTTGTACTTTTTCGATGTCATCCGTCAGTCCCACCTGATGCGGAACCCACACAGCACAGCAGTGTGTAAATTCGCGTAGTCGTTTGTCTACTGTTTTGTTTTGAACGGCCAGTGTCGGTTGGTCGCAGTCAGTGTGCCCCCTGCCGCCGTTGGATAAGCAGCTGCAGCAGCAAGTCGTATACTCCTAGCTCACTCATTTGTTACATAGTTTAATTCTTAATTTCTTTGCGTGTTTTTGGTACTTGCATTGTTTAATTCATAAATTTCGAGCGTATTATAGTATTTGAGAGTTGTAGCATCGCGTTTTAGTACCTGAATAGTGTAAATTCGCGTAGTCGTTTGTCTACTGTTTTGTTTTGAACGGCCAGTGTCGGTTGGTCGCAGTCAGTGTGCTCCCTGCCGCCGTTGGATAAGCAGCTGAGCAGCAAGTCGTATACTCCTAGCTCACTCATTTGTTACAGAGTTTAATTCTTAATTTCTTTGCGTGTTTTTGGTTCTTGCATTGTTTAATTCATAAATTTCGGGCGTATTATAGTATTTGAGAGTGTAGCATCGTGTTTTAGTACCTGAATAGTGTAATTTCGCTTAGTCTCCTTCCGCCGCCGAGCAGTGTCAGCAGTGCGCAAGTAGCAGCATTACTGCATTTACTAGGCAATCTTGTATTTTAATAACCGTTTAAATTTTGTCGATTTGTTTGCGCTCTCTGTAGATTAGTTCAGACGTTCTTAGCAAAACAGTTTTTAGCATGGATAGGGACTGCAACTGCTGTGTTCGGATGCAGGCTGAGTTGGCATCCCTTCGCTCCCAGCTTCAGGCAGTGTTGGCTTCGGTCACACAGCTTGAGGCTGTTGCCAATGGGCATCACTGTGGGGGTCGGGATGGGGGTTTGTCGGGGACGGCCAGCTCGTCCCACGCATCCCCTGATCGGACTACGACTGTGGTTGCCCGGGATACTGCCCGCATTGAGGCTGATCCCTCACCTGTGGTAGAGTGGGAGGTCGTTTCAAGGTGTGGCAGGGGGCGAAAGACATTCCGGAGGGCTGAACGGAAAGCCTCTCCAGTTTGTCTGACGAAACGGTTTCAGGCTCTGTCTCAGGCTGATACTGATCTTCGGCCTGACATGGCTGCTTGTCCTGTTCCAGAGGTTGCCCCTCAGTCTGCAAGATCCGGGCAGTTGCAGAGGGTGGGCTTACTGGTAGTTGGGAGCTCCAACGTCAGGCGCGTAATGGGGCCCCTTAGGGAAATGGCAGCAAGAGAGGGGAAGAAAACCAATGTGCACTCCGTGTGCATACCGGGGGGAGTCATTCCAGATGTGGAAAGGGTCCTTCCGGATGCCATGAAGGGTACAGGGTGCACCCATCTGCAGGTGGTCGCTCATGTCGGCACCAATGATGTGTGTCGCTATGGATCGGAGGAAATCCTCTCTGGCTTCCGGCGGCTATCTGATTTGGTGAAGACTGCCAGTCTCGCTAGCGGGATGAAAGCAGAGCTCACCATCTGCAGCATCGTCGACAGGACTGACTGCGGACCTTTGGTACAGAGCCGAGTGGAGGGTCTGAATCAGAGGCTGAGACGGTTCTGCGACCGTGTGGGCTGCAGATTCCTCGACTTGCGCCATAGGGTGGTGGGGTTTCGGGTTCCGCTGGATAGGTCAGGAGTCCACTACACGCAACATGCGGCTACACGGGTAGCAGGGGTTGTGTGGCGTGGGCTGGGCGGTTTTTTAGGTTAGATGGCCTTGGGCAAGTACAGAAAGGGCAACAGCCTCAACGGGTGCGGGGCAAAGTCAGGACATGCGGGGACCAAGCAGCAATCGGTATTGTAATTGTCAACTGTCGAAGCTGCGTTGGTAAAGTACCGGAACTTCAAGCGCTGATAGAAAGCACCGAAGCTGAAATCGTTATAGGTACAGAAAGCTGGCTTAAGCCAGAGATAAATTCTGCCGAAATTTTTACAAAGGTACAGACGGTGTTTAGAAAGGATAGATTGCATGCAACCGGTGGTGGAGTGTTCATCGCTGTTAGTAGTAGTTTATCCTGTAGTGAAGTAGAAGTGGATAGTTCCTGTGAATTATTATGGGTGGAGGTTACACTAAACAACCGAACTAGGTTAATAATTGGCTCCTTTTACCGACCTCCCGACTCAGCAGCAGTAGTGGCAGAACAACTGAGAGAAAATTTGGAATACATTTCACATAAATTTTCTCAGCATGTTATAGTCTTAGGTGGAGATTTCAATTTACCAGATATAGACTGGGATACTCAGATGTTTAGGACGGGTGGTAGGGACAGAGCATCGAGTGACATTATACTGAGTGCACTATCCGAAAATTACCTCGAGCAATTAAACAGAGAACCGACTCGTGGAGTTAACATATTGGACCTACTGATAACAAACAGACCCGAACTTTTCGAATCTGTATGTACAGAACAGGGAATCAGTGATCATAAGGCCGTTGCAGCATCCCTGAATATGGAAGTTAATAGGAATATAAAAAAAGGGAGGAAGGTTTATCTGTTTAGCAAGAGTAATAGAAGGCAGATTTCAGACTACCTAACAGATCAAAACGAAAATTTCTGTTCCGACACTGACAATGTTGAGTGTTTATGGAAAAAGTTCAAGGCAATCGTAAAATGCGTTTTAGACAGGTACGTGCCGAGTAAAACGGTGAGGGACGGGAAAAACCCACCGTGGTACAACAACAAAGTTAGGAAACTACTGCGAAAGCAAAGAGAGCACCACTCCAAGTTTAAACGCAGCCAAAACCTCTCAGACAAACAGAAGCTAAACGATGTCAAAGTTAGCGTAAGGAGGGCTATGCGTGAAGCGTTCATTGAATTCGAAAGTAAAATTCTATGTACCGACTTGACAGAAAATCCTAGGAAGTTCTGGTCTTACGTTAAATCAGTAAGTGGCTCGAAACAGCATATCCAGACACTACGGGATGATGATGGCATTGAAACAGAGGATGACACGCGTAAAGCTGAAATACTAAACACCTTTTTCCAAAGCTGTTTCACAGAGGAAGACCGCACTGCAGTTCCTTCTCTAAATCCTCGCACAAACGAAAAAATGGCTGACATCGAAATAAGTGTCCAAGGAATAGAAAAGCAACTGGAATCACTCAACAGAGGAAAGTCCACTGGACCTGACGGGATACCAATTCGATTCTACACAGAGTACGCGAAAGAACTTGCCCCCCTTCTAACAGCCGTGTACCGCAAGTCTCTAGAGGAACGGAAGGTTCCAAATGATTGGAAAAGAGCACAGGTAGTCCCAGTCTTCAAGAAGGGTCGTCGAGCAGATGCGCAAAACTATAGACCTATATCTCTTACGTCGATCTCTTGTAGAATTTTAGAACATGTTTTTTGCTCGCGTATCATGTCATTTCTGGA
This sequence comes from Schistocerca americana, assembly GCF_021461395.2. Lineage (NCBI taxonomy): Eukaryota > Metazoa > Arthropoda > Insecta > Orthoptera > Acrididae > Schistocerca > Schistocerca americana. The sequence goes on along the minus strand of NC_060127.1, from coordinate 99,762,300 downwards.
AACCCAGAATCTACTATGTAGGAATCAACATGGATTCCGGAAACAGCGATCGTGTGAGACCCAACTCGCCTTATTTGTTCATGAGACCCAGAAAATATTAGATACAGGCTCCCAGGTAGATGCTATTTTTCTTGACTTCCGGAAGGCGTTCGATACAGTTCCGCACTGTCGCCTGATAAGCAAAGTAAGAGCCTACGGAATATCAGACCAGCTGTGTGGCTGGATTGAGGAGTTTTTGGCAAACAGAACACAGCATGTTGTTATCAATGGAGAGACGTCTACAGACGTTAAAGTAACCTCTGGCGTGCCACAGGGGAGTGTTATGGGACCATTGCTTTTCACAATATATATAAATGACTTAGTAGATAGTGTCGGAAGTTCCATGCGGCTTTTCGCGGATGATGCTGTAGTATACAGAGAAGTTGCTGCATTAGAAAATTGTAGTGAAATACAGGAAGATCTGCAGCGGATAGGCACTTGGTGCAGGGAGTGGCAACTGACCCTTAACATAGACAAATGTAATGTATTGCGAATACATAGAAAGAAGGATCCTTTATTGTATGATTATATGATAGCGGAACAAACACTGGTAGCAGTTACTTCTGTAAAATATCTGGGAGTATGCGTACGGAACGATTTGAAGTGGAATGATCATATAAAACTAATTGTTGGTAAGGCGGGTACCAGGTTGAGATTCATTGGGAGAGTGCTTAGAAAATGTAGTCCATCAACAAAGGAGGTGGCTTACAAAACACTCGTTCGACCTATACTTGAGTATTGCTCATCAGTGTGGGATCCGTACCAGGTCGGGTTGACGGAGGAGATAGAGAAGATCCAAAGAAGAGCGGCGCGTTTCGTCACTGGGTTATTTGGTAACCGTGATAGCGTTACGGAGATGTTTAATAAACTCAAGTGGCAGACTCTGCAAGAGAGGCGCTCTGCATCGCGGTGTAGCTTGCTCGCCAGGTTTCGAGAGGGTGCGTTTCTGGATGAGGTATCGAATATATTGCTTCCCCCTACTTATACTTCCCGAGGAGATCACGAATGTAAAATTAGAGAGATTAGAGCGCGCACGGAGGCTTTCAGACAGTCGTTCTTCCCGCGAACCATACGCGACTGGAACAGGAAAGGGAGGTAATGACAGTGGCACGTAAAGTGCCCTCCGCCACACACCGTTGAGTGGCTTGCGGAGTATCAATGTAGATGTAGATGTAGATGTAGATGTAGTACTCCAGAATGGGGCGAACAAGCGTAGTGTAAGCAGTTTCTTTGGTAGACCTGTTGCACCTTCTAAGTGTTCTGCCAATGAATCGCAGTCTTTGGTTTCCTCTACCCACAATATTATCTATGTGATAGTTCCAACTTAAGCTATTTGTAATTATAATCCCTAAGTATTTAGTTGAATTTATAGCCCTCAGATTTGTGTGGCTTATAGCGTAATCGAAATTTAGCTGATGTCTTTTAGTACTCATGTGAATAACTTCGCACTTTTCTTTATTCAGGGTCAATTGCCACTTTTCGCACCACACAGACATCTTATCTAAATCATTTTGCAAGTCGTTTTGATCATGTGATGACTTTACAGGACGGTAAATGACAGCATCATTTGCAAAGAATCTAAGACGGCTACTCAGATTTTCTCCTATGTCATTAATATAGATCAGGAACAATAGAGGGCCTATAACACTTCCTTGGGGGACGCCGGATATTACTTCTGTTTTACTCGATGACTTTCCGTCTATTACTACGAACTGTGACCTTTCTGACAGGGAATCACGAATCCAGTCGCACAACTGAGGCGATACTCCGTAGGAACACAGTTTGATTAGAAGACGCTTGTGAGGAACGGTGTCGAAAGCCTTCTAGAAATCGGAAAATATGGAATCAATTTGACATCGCCTGTCGATAGCACTTACTACTTCATGAGTATAAAGAGCTAGTTGTGTTTCACAAGAAGGATATTTCTGTATCCGTGCAGACTATATGTCAATAAATCGTTTTCTTCGAAGTATTTCATAATGTTCGAATACAGTATATGTTCTAAAAGCCTACTGCAGATCGATGTTAGTGACATAGGTCTGCAATCCAGCGGATTACTCCTACTTCCCTTTTTGGGTATTGGTGTGACTTGAGCAATTCTGATTCTTTAGGTACGTATCTTTCTGTGAGCGAGTGGTTGTATATAATTGATACATATGGAGCTATTTTATCAGCATACTCTGAGAGGAACGTGACTGGTATACAATCTGGAGCGGAGGCCTTGCTTTTACTAAGTGATTTAAGCTGGTTTGTTACACCGAGGATATCTACTATGTTTCTTATATTGGCAGTCGTTCTTGATTGGAATTCAGGAATATTTACTTCGTCTTCTTTGATGAAGGAGTTTCGGAAAACCGTGTTTAATAACTCTGCTTTAGTGGCATCGTCATCAGTGACTTCACCGTTGTTATCGCGCAGGTAAGGTATTGATTGTGTTTTGCCATGTCTCTGGACATGAATCCCATTGAACATTTGTGGTACATAATCGACACTCCAGTTCATGCACAAAATCCTGACCCGGCAACACTTTCACAAATATGGACGTCTATAGAGGCGATATGGCTCAATATTTCAGTGGGGGACTTTCAACAACTTGTTGAGTCCATGCCATATCGAGCTGTTCTACTACGCTGGACAAAAGGAGGTCCGACATGATGTTAGGAGGTATCTCATGGTTTTTCTCACCTCAGTTAGTTAGTTACTTAGTTGGTTGCGTGTTCCATTGATCAATCGCACGGTAAGGTAGCCGCTATGATGTGGAACGTGTCAAGTGCACAAGAAATGCACATATGAAACAGGGCGGGTCGCAGGTGGCGGATAGCGAACGATCCATCAGATATGGTGGACAGCTGCGAATAAGGGGAAACCCAAATAAGCAGTCCCGGACCGAGGCGGCAGCATCACGAGGGTGTGGGAGGGTGACTTTTGGCAAGGGTCACACTCATTCAAAAACCACAGAACCCGAAGACGTTGCTGTGTCATGGCGAGTAAGTGCCGCCATTACAATAAGCACTGTCAACACCCAAATCCAGGACGCGTCTGAAGTGGGAACCATCGGCATCCTGGTCAGCGTCTGTTCACACAATGTGCGGCTGGTCATAATGCGCCAGGAACTAACAATCCCTGGTTCTAAACACCCAGTGGAAACACTGGACCAACTTGATTACAAGCAAGTATGACTCGTGCAAGTAATAACAACATTACCCCAGGTGGTAACCAATCCACCCATCAACAGATGGCAACCAGTAATTCGGATTCTGGGGAACCTGGACTTACACGATTACATCAGAGAAAGTCGGAGCTCTCTGGCAAACTTCCACTTAAAACACCTACATACATTGGAACCTTTAACATAAATACATTAATCCAACCAGGAAAACTTCTAAACCTTACAACAGAACTTGAAAAGCAAAAGATAGTAATACTAGCTTTACAGGAGACACGTTTTACAGATGAAGAAACATCAGATTATGGCAACTATCGCATCTTTAAGAGCAAGACGGATAAACGAATCGGAAGAGGAGCCCCCCATCTCGGGATGGCGTTTATCATACACAAGAGCGTGCTCAGCTCCATCAAGGAAGTTACTCCCGTAAATAATAGGATAATGACGATGCGCTTACAATGTGCCAACAAAACATACACAATGGTTAATGTTCATGCTCCCACAAACGGAGACAACAAGAAAAACCCCATAGAAACAGAAAAGTTCTGGGAAAATTTGGAGAACATAATGGCCAAGATTCCAAAAGATGATACAAAAGTTCTACTCGGCGATTTTAATGCCCAAATTGGTAGAGAGAAAATCCACCAAAAAACCGTAGGCAAATATCCTGCACATAAATTTACCAATAAAAATGGTACAAGGCTCGTCGAACTATGTAAGCAGAATAACCTGAAGATAATGTCAACATCTCTAAGAAAATGTCCAAGAAAACAAAAGACATGGAGATCTCCTATACAACAAATTGGCGAGTTTCAAATAGATCATGTGGCGATTTCATACCCAGTACAAAAAGAAATTTACGACGTCCAAGTACGCAGAGGAGCAAACATTGATTCAGACCATTACCTAACTAGAATTAAAATCAAGTTTACAGCACTAAGAAGTCATCAGAAGAAAACAGAAATACAGAAATATGACACCAAGAAGATTAAAGAATCTAAAGTAAAAGAAGAATGGGAGAAGGAAAAGGCAAACACATGGGAAGAATTTCATTCTAAAATCACGCGAATAGCTAAGGAAACTATTCCCTTGAAAAAGATATTCAAACACCCTTGGTGGGATTCAGACTGTGAAAATGCATTGGAAAGGAGAAAAAAGGCATTTCAAGAATATAACAGTAAAAAATCACAAGAAAGTCTACATTTATTTAACGAGGTTAGAAAACAGGTTTCAAAATCCATTAGGCAAGCAAAAAGGAAGTACACAAAGGCACAACTGGATGCCATAGAAGAAAATTTCCAAAACTATAATACAAGAGACTTCTACAGAACTTTCGCAGATAAAATACGAGGATATATCCCTCAAAATTTATGTTTCAGAAAACCTGATGGTAAATTAGCCCTAACAAACCAGGAAAACTGTCAAGTATTGGCTCAATATTTTTCTAACCTACTAAATTGCCCAGAACCTAGTTTAAGGTTTCCCAAAGAAATCAGTGCCAACGCTCAACCGGATTCATTACCACCAACACAGGAAGAAATCAAATGTCACATTAAAAACTTAAAAAATAATAGAACATCTGGCGAAGATGGCATTGTTGCAGAGCTATTAAAAAACCTAGGACCAAAGACGTTGCAAGAGCTCACAAAAATAATAACAAAAATATGGGAAACAGAAAAATTACCAGAGGATTGGAAATGTGCCCTTATTCACCCGTTACATAAAAAAGGAGACAGAACAAATGTCAATAACTACAGGGGAATCTCACTTTTACAAGTCACCTACAAAATTCTCTCAACATGCCTGCTGAAAAGAACACAAGAGCAGCTGGAACGCCAAATTGGTGATTATCAAGCAGGCTTTCGCCCCGGTCGCTCATGCATAGAACAAATATTTAATTTAAAGACAATATTAAAACACAAAGCAATTAGAAATGCCCCCATAATTTGTACATTCGTAGATTTTAAGAAAGCCTATGACTCAATTGACCGGCAATCTTTGTTTAACATTTTAGAGGAACTTGGACTTGACTCCAAAACACTAAGGCTTATCAAAGAATCACTGACAGACACTGTATCTAAAGTTAAATTCAGGGGAGAAATCTCTGAACCTTTTCTCATAAAAACTGGAGTACGTTAAGGTGACGGGCTATCTCCACTTCTGTTTAATATAGTCCTGGATAAAGTCATTAAGGAATGGGAAAAAGAATTAAAAAATCAATCCTACTGGAAACCAATCCATCTTGGTAGAACCAAAGACAACGTGGAGATATCTTGTTTAGCATTCGCGGACGACTTGGCCATACTTGCAGATGATGAAGAAATCGCCACCAAACAAATAGAGATCCTTAAGGAATGCGCGGATAAAGTAGGTTTACAAATTTCGTTTCAAAAGACAGAATTTTTCTGTACGAAATTCCATATACACAGTTTGAACACAAAATATGGAAAAATAAATAGAGTAAAACATTTTAAATACCTAGGTGAAATTTTGGAGCCAACCGGAGGAGAGAAAGTTGCACAGAAGATCAGACAACAGAAAATGAAGAGAGCATATGGTATGACACATGAAATATACAATAAAAAATGCATCTCCTCGAACACAAAAATCAGACACTACTGCGCAGTAATTAAGCCAGCAGCACTATATGCTAGTGAAACGCTCACACTCCACACAAAATGTGATTTAGAAAAAATACTAAAAGAAGAACGCAAAATTATGAGAAAGATTTTAGGTCCAAAATTAACAGAAGAAGGATACCGGATACAATCAAGAAGAACCACAGAAACTATATCAAACCTGGCAGCAGACATAATAAGGCGAAGATTAAAATTTTATGGACATGTCACTAGACTTCCCCCCACACGACTCACCAACAGAATTCTCACTTACATAGAAAAAGTCAAATCAACAACACCATGGATTAGCCAAGTAAAATTAGATTTACAAAAAGCAAATATTGAACTTAAAGATGTCAAAGATAGAAAAACTTTTAGAAATAAGGTGGAAAAGTGGATTGTATTGTCGGAGAAGGAAGCACTAAAGAGACCAGGAACAAAATGGACAGAAGAAAGAAAAAGAAAACATGGAGAACGAATGAAAGAAGTATGGAAGAAACGACGTCAGAAAGCTTTGCGTGATCCTTCTGGGTCCATTCGCGATAAGTAAGTATATATATATATATATATATATATATATATATATATATATATGTTACAATACAGAGTTAAAGATTGATATTTCTATTATTTACCCCATTCTCTTAAATGGCACAAAATGCATATACCGTATTTACAGATTTATTTATTCCTATTCAAGAATTCATCTATGGTATAGAAGGAGTTGTCAAGAAGATATGATTACAATTTATTTTTGAAGCTGTTACTGCTGTCTGTCAGACACCTTACTTCATCTGGTAATTTGTCGGAAGTTTTTATAGCAGCATATTTTACCCCTTTCTGTGCCAAAGATAGGTTGAGCAAAGGATAGTGTAAGTCTTTCTTTTTCTGGTATTATGATCATGAATGTCACTGTTGTTTATGGACTGGTCCATGTTGTTGAGAACAAAGTTCATTAGTGAGTAGATGTATTCTGAGGCTGTTGTAAGAATTCCAGATCTTTTAAAAAGATGCCTACAAGATGTACGACTATGAACCCCACACAATATTCTAACCACTTTCTTTTGAGCAGTGAATACTTTTTATCTAAATGTTGAGTTACCCCAAAATATTATTCCGTATGACATCAGAGAGTGAAAGTATGCAAAGTATGTTAGCTTACTAATTTCTATATCCTCAAAATAGGCAATTATTCTGATCGCAAGAGTTGCTAAACCTAGTCCAAAATATGAATTTTCCAATTAGAACAACTTATATATATGTACAGCCAAAAACTTAGTATGCTCTACCCTGTCTAGTGAGTTCTGTTGACGTGTTATATTTATTGAAGGAATTATACTTCTTGCAGCAGAAAATTGGACGTATTGTGTTTTTTCAAAGTTTAGAGCAAGCCCATTTGCAGAAAACCAAATTAATGACTTTTTCAAAGACCTTATTTGTATCATTTTCGATTTGACTTTCTTTTACTGGATTAATAATGACGCTTGTATCATCAGCAAACAGTGTCAGTTCAGCTTCCTGTTTCAGATAGGAAGGGAGGTCGTTCACATATATCAAGAACAGAATGGGACCCATGATTGAACCCTGTGGAATGCAATTAGTCAGATGAAGTCGCAAACTTGTTTAAATCACTTGACCCATATAAGGAAACTATTTGCTTCCTGTTCTGTAGGTGTGACATAAACCACTCATATGCTATTCCATTTATACCATACAATTGTAATTTCTGTAACATAATGTCATGGTTTACATAATAAAATGCTTTGGACAAATCATAAAATGCTTTGGACAAATCACAGAAAATTCCTATTGGTGACATTTTACTATTTAAAAACTATTATGTGGACAGTGTAATTGTATATTGGTGTCTCAGTGGAACAGCAATTTTGAAATCAGTGTACAAGCATACAGATATACAAACATACGTACATCCATTTTTATAATACGTATGGATTTCATATCTGGTTTCGTGTGTCCTTCGCGTATTTTATAGACCGCATGCGTGCCTGCCTAGCCGAGAGGACGCCAGATTCTCTCAGCTGCGAGTCGTGTGGCTTGCGTCGCAGCCACCATTCTCGGTCTCAGCAGAACAGAAAGCTGATAGCGGGAAGACGCGGCCGCTTTCGACACACGACCCCACCGACGCAACCCTCCCACGCCTGTACGGACTTCCTGTTGTCGTTAGCAGCACGCCAGGCCGGCCGGGGCGATACGACGCATGACAAACTACCAGCCCGTTGGTTGTATAAGTTCGTAGACTTCCAGGCCAGAGTCAGTTTCAGTGAACCCAGTTTGGGTATTTGGCCGGCTCATTATGAAATAAGAAAACAACCTAAATGTCGATATTCAGACCGACTTTGCTCCTCAGGGCGGAAGGTCGGCGTTTTAGTTGTTTTAATGCTTCATACTGACGTGGGCTAGTACCCAAAATGATTTCATTCAAACCTGGAGGTTTTTGTTTGGACACCACAGTTCTCAACCTGACCTGATCCTACAGGAAACAATACAACTTTGTTTTCTTCCTTTTTTTTCTTCGCAGGCCGCTGTGGCCGAGCGGTTCTAGGCACTTCAGTCCGGAACCGCGCTGCTGCTACGGTCGCAGGTTCCAATCCTGCCTCGGACATGGTTCAAATGGCTCTGAGCACTATGGGACTCAACTGCTGAGGTCATTAGTCCCCTAGAACTTAGAACTAGGTAAACCTAACTAACCTAAGGACATCACAAACATCCATGCCCGAGGCAGGATTCGAACCTGCGACCGTAGCGGTCTTGCGGTTCCAGACTGCAGCGCCTTTAACCGCACGGCCACTTCGGCCGGCGCCTCGGACATGGATGTGTGTGATGTCCTTAGGTTAGTTGGGTTTAAGTTGTTCTAAGTCTAGGGGAAAAAATTCGGAGTAGGTATTAAAATCTATGGAGAAGTAATAAAAACTTTGAGGTTCGCCGATGACATTGTAATTCTGTCAGAGACAGCAATGGACTTGGAAGAGCAGTTGAACGGAATGGACAGTGTCTTGAAAGGAGGGTGTAAGATGAACATCAACAAAAGCAAAACGAGGATAATGGAATGTAGTCGAATTAAGTCGGGTGATGCTGAGGGAATTAGATTAGGAAATAAGATACTTAAAGTAGTAAAGGAGTTTTGCTATTTGGGGAGTAAAATAACTGATGATGGTCGAAGTAGAGAGGATATAAAATGTAGACTGGCAATGGCAAGGAAAGAGTTTCTGAAGAAGGGAAATTTGTTAACATCGAGTATTGATTTAAGTGCCAGGAAGCCGTTTCTGAAAGCATGTGTATGGAGTGTGGCCATGTATGGAAGTGAAACGTGGACGATAAATAGTTTTAGACATGAAGAGAATAAAAGCTTTCGAAATGTGGTACTACAGAAGAATGCTGCAGATTAGATGGGTAGATCACATAAACAAATTTAGTATTGGAGGGCAGCGTGGCGGGTAAAAATCTTAGAGGGAGACCAAGAGATGAATACACTAAGCAGATTCAGAAGGATGTAGGCTGCAGTAGGTACTGGGAGATGAATAAGCTTGCACAGGATAGAGTAGCATGGAGAGCTGCATCAAACCAGTCTCAGGACTGAAGAGCACAACAACAACAACAACAAGTCTAGGGGACTGATGACCTCAGATGTTAAGTTCCATAGTGCTTAGAGCCATTTGAACCATTTTTTCTTCATTGTGGAACCTGCAGAATATATTGTGCCATAGAAGGACATCATGCAGAGAATGAGTAAATAGTATATAACTCTATACCCCAACAGAACAAATAGTCCAGTCACGGGAAAATCCGCGTATAGCGCTATTATATGGGGAATGTCCGCCCCGGTAGCTGAGTGGTCAGCGTGACAGACTGTCAATCCTAAGGGCCCGGGTTCGATTCCCGGCTGGGTCGGAGAATTTCTCCGCTCAGGGACTGGGTGTTGTGTTGTCCTAATCAGCATCATTTCATCCCCATCGACGCGCAGGTCGCCGAAGTGGCGTCAAATCGAAAGACCTGCACCAGGCGAACGGTCTACCCGACGGGAGGCCCTAGCCACACGACATTTCCATTTATATGGGGAATTGTGCATGTAGTATAATATATACGTCATAAACGCGCCTACTTTCCACAGCTGTCGTATGATGTTACCCCTTTTACAGGATTTGGCCGTGGTGTGTGAGTAATGGATACGGAAATCAGACAATTGTTTTCTTTTCTAAGAGTTTTCTATCTGTTAGAAAGAAACGCAGTAAAAATGGAGTAATACTGAACCTAGGACCTTTCTGTACCAGGTTCATAAAGTGGTTTGTCTAATGGATCTAAAGTCGCCTACCTGTCCAGGAAAAGAAATGGTTAAGTTTTAGAGAAGCATCCTACTTTCGTGCTGTTCCCTAATATAACATCAGAAATAAATATAACGTTTCTGGATACGGTTCTGGGAAAGACACAGGAATCTTTTAGCTGCTTCACCCACATACGTAAGTAGTTTTGATTTAGAAAGGCCGGGAATTTTTTAATCATCGCTGTGTGCTTAAAAAAAAATGTTGCCCTGGGGGACTTCTAAGTTTGGGTTTTATGTAACGAACCACTTTTAGTAGCCTTCTCTTCTGAAACCCTTTCAGGCTCGTGCCGTTTCATATCGCTTTGCAACGTTACGCCTAGATATTTAAACGACGTGATTGTGCCAAGTAGCGCATTACTAATGTTGTATTCGAACATTCAGGGTATGATTTTCTACTTTTCTGCATTGACTTACATATCTCTACATTGAGAGCTAGCTGCTATTAATCACATCAACTATAAACTTTGTCTAAGTCATCTCGTATCCCTCTACAGTTACTCACGCCTTCCCGTACAATGCAAAATCATCAGCAAACAGCCGTACATTGCTGCTCATGCTGTCTGGCAGATCATTTACGTGTGTAGAAAATAACAGCGGTGCTATTACACTTTCGTGGACTATTCTTGGCGATAGCCATATCTCTGATGAACGCCAGCTGTCGATGACAACGTAATGGGTTGTGTTACTTCAGAAGTTTTCCAGCCACTCGCATATCTGGGAACATATTCCTTATGCTCGCATCTTCCTCAGCAGTCTTCAGTGGGGCATCGTGTCAAATGCTTTTCGGAAATCTACAAATATGGAATCTGTCTGTAGCCTCCATCCATGAGGCCGGCCGTTGTGGCTGAGCAGTTCTAGGCGCTTCAGTCTGGAACCGTGCGATCGCTACGGTCGCAGGTTCGAATCCTGCATCGGGCATGGATGTGTGTGATGTCCTTAGGTTAGTTAGGTTTAAGTAGTTCTAGGGGACTGATGATCTCAGATGCTAAGTTCCATAGTGCTGAAAGTTTCCACCCATAGTTCGCAGGATATCATGTGAGGATGAGGCAGGCTGTGTTTCGCGCTAGCAATATTTTTTAAATATGCCCTGATTCGTTGACAGAACCTTTTCCCTCCCAAGAAAAATTATATTCAAGAATTCTGCGGCAAACCGATGTTAAGGATACTGGTGTGTAATTTTGCGGGTCTGTTGTTCTTTTACGCTTCTTATACATAGGAGTCACCTGCGCTTTTTCCAGTAGCTAGGGATTTTATGTTGTGTGAGAGATTCGCGATAAATGCAAGCTAAGTAAGAGGCTAGTGCCATACAGTACCCTTTGTAAGACCGAATTAGGATTCCATGCGAGCCGGCCGGTGTGGCCGTGCGGTTCTAAGCGCGTCAGTTTGGAACCGCGTGACTGCTAAGGTCGCAGGTTCGAATCCTGCCTCTGGCATGGATGTGTGTGATGCCCTTAGGTTAGTTAGGTTTAAGTAGTTCTAAGTTCTAGGGGACTGATGACCTCAGTAGTTAAGTCCCATAGTGCTCAGAGCCATTTGAACCATTTTTTTTGATTCCATGCGAACATGGCGTCTTATTTACTTTCAATTCTTTCAGTTGTTGCTCTGCGCCAATGATGGTTATTGCTGTCTCCTCCATACGGGAGTTTGTTCGACGGTCAGTTTGTACGATTCTCCTGCGTGAACAATTTCTTAAACGCGAAATTTAAAACTCTGGTTTTCCTTTCCTTATCTTCTATTGTCACGCAAGACTGTTCGACTTCACAGAGACCTTAGGCCCACTTAGCGATGTTACGTAAGAGCAGAATTTTCTCGGGTTCTCACAAAGATCTTTTGTTAAGGTACGACGGTGGTAGTTAAGAACTTCGCGCTTAGATCTTTTTACAGGCGCACGGTTCTCTAGTAACTTTTGCCTGTCAGCATTTGGGCATTACTTTCTGAACCGAGGGTACAACAGACTTTGTTTCCTCAGAGTTTCCCGAATTTCATCGTCAAAACACGGGGAGTGTTTTGCGTCCTTAATTAACTTTCTCGGCACGTACTTATCCAGAGCACGATTTACAATTCGTTTAAACTTTGCCAATAAGTGCAATACGTTCATCATACTGGAACTAAATGATTGCGATGCTAACAATACTTATCTGCTCTTTCCAGCGGAAATACTTTCTTAGCCTTCTTTAACTTCAGTAACCATAGTCACTATGATGGCATCACGGTCACTGATATCTGTCTGTATTCAGACTGGGCGAACAGCTTCAGGGAGACAAACTGTATTATATAAGGGGTGGTCAAACAGAAACCAGACAGATGGGGAAAAAGTAAGTAAACTCTCTATTAATTCAAAAGTAATCTCCATAACCCTTAACATATTTATGCCACTGCCAGACAAGATGGCGAATACCTTCATGGAAAAATGTTTGGCGTTGCTAACGGAACCATGATTGTACCCTGGCGTGCAGCTCTTCGAAGCAAATCGGCTACCGCGAACGCCTTTCTCCATGGCTCCAAAAATATGGAAATCGTTTTTGGAGAGATCGAGACTGTATACAGGATGTGTAAGAGCTTCTCAGAAACTTCTCCAGCGAGGTCAAAACAACCTTGGCAATATGTCTGCAGGTTCTTATAGATCCTTCATACAATATAAATGTTAAAGTATGTCTCTCTGACTGAAGAATAGCTTTTCCAAATCTGCAGTTTAGTTCTACTTTACTTCTGCCAACGTCAGTTGTTTTGCACCAAAAGCAGCAAAAACCGTGTACTACACTCACTGCGTCTTTTTTGATTTTATACTAATAAAAATAATCTCAGAACATGAAAATGAGTCGTGGACTAATACTGATAGAAGAAAAAACGAGGCGAAAAACTAAAAAGATGGCCATGATACAGATGGATGTCCTGGATTAGCCTATCTACAGTCTTGTACTCATGTCATCTCCATAAATTTGCTAATAAACAATAAACTTTAGGTAGATTACTAGTTGTAATGTACAACTTACCATTTCTATTGAATAACCATCGAATTGAGAAAAAGAGCTACAATTTTTCTACATAAGAGGTCTGTTCAAATTCGTCATTTCGCGCCAATAGCGTGTAGGGGCGAAATGCGGTTGGCACCCCTGCACACGCCAAAGTTTGTTGTGCGGCTGCCGAAAGTTTCATTGTTGTATGTCGATTATTTATTGTTCAGTGCTGTACTGAGCAGACCGTTGTGTTGCTCGTTTTGCGAATTTCGAGATGACAGACTTAAATTTTGGGTGAAACTCCAGAAAACCTTTGCAGAGACACACTAAATGTCGCAGAAAGCCTACGGCGACGAGCGCTTAAGCCGTACTCGGTGTTACTAATAGTTGATACAATTTTAAAACTGCCGGACGGATGTTAAAGATGACCGTCTTTCACGACGCCCTTCTACGTGTCAGGATTGTCAACGAAATTGTGCGTACCAATCGAAGATTGACTGTCCGAGAGATTGCAGAAGAAGTAACATTTTAATTGGCTCATGTTTAATAGAGCGTCGTGGAATGCATCGTGTGCCGGCAAGTTCGTCCCACTGCTCATGAGCCAAGACCACAAAGATCTTTGCATCGCAACCTGTGAAGAGATTTTGGATCTCATAGGAGAATCATTACTGGTTCTGGAGCGCTGGTCTACGGTTACGATCTTGAGACCAAGGTTCAATCTACGCAATAGGTTGGTACAGATTCTCCATGACCAAAAAAAGCTCGTCAGCTCAGGCCAAATGTCAAAGCCATGCTGATAGTTTTCTTTGACTTTGAAGGATTAGTTCATCATGAATTCGTGCCTCAGGGACAAACTGTTAATCGATGGTACTGTCGGGACGTGTTGCGACGCCTGAGAGAAAATGTGTGCTGGGTGGTCTTCTAATTCAAATTATTCTTTATTAGGTTCCCTTCGTTCTGTTACTCAAACAATTTCATATAAAGTTAGTTTAGCTTTGATTTTATTGTCTTTAATTATTTTAATTGTAGTTTAACATGTTTGATTTTATAAATTATCAGCTTTATTGCTGATTTATTATTATTTCTTTTCCCTTAGCTTTAGCTTGTTTTGCTTCTTGTTTGGCCGAGACTAATCGTACCCCTGTTGATTTTGCTGAAGGTGAATCTGAGTTAGTTACAGGCTTTAATATCGAATATGGTGCAGGTTGTTTTACTTCAATTTTTTTAGCTGAGAATACTAGAATTGTTTTTATAAGAATATTATTTGCTTTAATTTTTTGGGGGGGGGTGATTTTTATTCATTTATATTTTTTATTAAGCTTGCTATTATATCTTTTGTTTTTATTTGAGTTCAGGGTATTTTACCACGGTTCCGTTATGATAAGTTGATATACTTATCTTGAAAAAGTTTTTTACCTTTATCTTTACATTTTTTATTTCCTTTGTTGGTTTAAAGATTTTATTTATCTCATTTATTTAGTGAAATTTTTAAGAAAAGTTAATAGAAGAGTTAAAATTCTAGTTTTATGTTTTCAAAACATATGCTTTTCCTAAGCTAATTAACTTATTTATTCCTTAATTAGCTTATCTCATGCATTTGCAACATGGACATTAAGTAAGAAGTATGTAAAGTAGATAGTTGTTAAGATTTGTCCTGTTATGAGGTAAGGTTCTTCAACTGGTCGTTTACCAATTCATGTTAATAAACATGCAACAACTACTATAATTCAGAATAGAATGTGATTGATAGGACAAAATTGGATACCTCGGAATGGTGTTTTATTATAGAATGGCAAAATTATTAAGATTCTAATTGATCGGAATAGTGCAATAACACCTCCTAACTTGTTAGGGATTGATCATAGAATTGCATATGCGAATAGGAAATATCATTCTGGTTGAATGTGAACTGGTGTTACCTGAAATGTGGCGAGACAATTCTTAGCTCTTGCATCACAATAACGCACCCACACATTCCTCCCTGTTGGTGCGTGACTATTGCACAAAAACCGAAATCACTCTAATAATTTTTTGATAATGTGGGGCCACAGTCATAATATATTTCCTTAAAGTCAGTACCGCCATTAGACTGTCTTTGATCTGCAGTGTTACATTTACACGATCATGATTTCGGCTTCAAAGTGCCATTACCAAGTGTTTTAAGTGTTACATAGTGCCTAAGATTGCATACTGTCGTCTAATAGTGTATTTTAAATACGACAGTATGGCATCTTAGGCACTGTGTAACACTTAAAGCACTTGATAATGGCACTTTGAAGCCGAAATCATGACCGTGTAAATGTAAAACTGCAAATAAAAAACAGCCTGATGGAGGTACTGGCTTTAAAGGAAGTAACGAAATCACTCTGCTGTCTCATCCTCCACACTTTCCAGACTTGGCCCCTGCGGACTTGTTTTTATTTCTAAAGCTGAAAATCCCGCTGAAAGAACGAATATTTGCAACGATAGACGAGATGAAAAAAATACGCAGACGGCGCTTTGCGCTATCCAGAAAGAGGGGTAACAAGACTGCTTCCGGAAGTGAAAACGGCGTCGGGAGAGGTGTATCAATTGTGGAGGAGGGTATTTCGAAGGAGACCATATACAGTAAGTAAAAGGTAAGCGCAGAAAAACTTTGTGAACAGAGTTCCGGAGTTTTTTTAACAGACGTAGTAATTAATACGGTTCTTGTTGGTGGTCCTGGCGTACATTTACAGCGAATTTCTCAGGGGTTTCCCTTCAAATTTGCTCTCTGCCCGATTATTTCTGTCTTTTGGCAAATGGTTTACTTCCGCAGCATCCTCCTGTCATATCGTTGTTGGGCACGTCCGGGACCATATTGACAGAGGTTAAGCGCGTAGCACACGGGTTGAGTCATATTACCATGTCCAGCAGGAGATAACTCGCTTGGGGGATTTTCTTCTGAGCTGTCAGAGCGTTATTAAAGCCATCCATCAAAGGGGTTAACCATACAGGATTCCCAATGTACCGCAGTTATCATAGCGCTTCGTAATACCACGACATTATCAACAGATATGTCTACAAGGGAGGTACAAGACATTTTCAATAACGAAATTTTTCCCCAGTGATAGTGTCTCGCAGCAACTATGAAATCCACATCTACATCCATCTACATCCTACATCTACATCTACATCGATACTCTGCAAATCACATTCTCTATTATTCCAATCTCGTATAGCGCGCGGGAAGAACGAACACCTATATCTTTCCGTATGAGCTCTTTTTTTTCCGTGGTGATCGTTTCTCCCTATGTAGGTCGGTGTCCACAAAATATTTTCGCATTCGAAGGAGAAAGTTGGTGATTGGAATTTCTTGAGAAGATTCCGTCGCAACGAAAAACGCCTTCCTTTTAATGATGTCCAGCCTAAATCCCTGTATCATTTCTGTGACACTCTCTCCCATATTTCGCGATAATACAAAACGTGCTGCCCTTCTTTGAACGTTTTCGATGTACTCCGTCAGTCCTATCTGGTAAGGATCCTACACTGCGCAGTAGTATTTTACAGGAGGACGGACAAGCGTACTGTAGGTAGTCTCCTTAGTAGATCTGTTACATTTTCTAAGTGTACTCTGCAGTCCACCGTGAGGTGCATGACAGAGGGCACGTCCCACTGTAAAAGTTACTACGGTTTCTTCCTGTTCCACTCACGTATGGAGCGCGGGAGATTGATTGCTTGAATGCCTCTGCGCATGCAAAAATTATTCTAATCTTCTCCTCACGATTGTGTGTGAGTGATGCGTAGGGGATTGTATTCCTAGAGAAATCATTTGAAGCCGGTTCTTGAACCTTTGTTAACAGACTTTCTTCGGATAGTTTACGTCTATCTTCAAGAGTCTTACAGTTCAGTTGGTTACTTCAGAAGTTTTCCAGCCACTCGCATATCTGGGAACATATTCCTTATGCTCGCATCTTCCTCAGCAGTCTTCAGTGGGGCATCGTGTCAAATGCTTTTCAGAAATCTACAAATATGGAATCTGTCTGTAGCCTCCATCCATGAGGCCGGCCTTTGTGGCTGAGCAGTTCTAGGCGCTTCAGTCTGGAACCGTGCGATCGCTACGGTCGCAGGTTCGAATCCTGCATCGGGCATGGATGTGTGTGATGTCCTTAGGTTAGTTAGGTTTAAGTAGTTCTAGGGGACTGATGATCTCAGATGCTAAGTTCCATAGTGCTGAAAGTTTCCATCCATAGTTCGCAGGATATCATGTGAGAATGAGGCAGGCTGTGTTTCGCGCTAGCAATATTTTTTAAATATGCCCTGATTCGTTGACAGAACCTTTTCCCTCCCAAGAAAAATTATATTCAAGAATTCTGCGGCAAACCGATGTTAAGGATACTGGTGTGTAATTTTGCGGGTCTGTTGTTCTTTTACGCTTCTTATACATAGGAGTCACCTGCGCTTTTTCCAGTAGCTAGGGATTTTATGTTGTGTGAGAGATTCGCGATAAATGCAAGCTAAGTAAGAGGCTAGTGCCATACAGTACCCTTTGTAAGACCGAATTAGGATTCCATGCGAGCCGGCCGGTGTGGCCGTGCGGTTCTAAGCGCGTCGGTTTGGAACCGCGTGACTGCTACGGTCGCAGGTTCGAATCCTGCCTCTGGCATGGATGTGTGTGATGCCCTTAGGTTAGTTAGGTTTAAGTAGTTCTAAGTTCTAGGGGACTGATGACCTCAGTAGTTAAGTCCCATAGTGCTCAGAGCCATTTGAACCATTTTTTTTGATTCCATGCGAACATGGCGTCTTATTTACTTTCAATTCTTTCAGTTGTTGCTCTGCGCCAATGATGGTTATTGCTGTCTCCTCCATACGGGAGTTTGTTCGACGGTCAGTTTGTACGATTCTCCTGCGTGAACAATTTCTTAAACGCGAAATTTAAAACTCTGGTTTTCCTTTCCTTATCTTCTATTGTCACGCAAGACTGTTCGACTTCACAGAGACCTTAGGCCCACTTAGCGATGTTACGTAAGAGCAGAATTTTCTCGGGTTCTCACAAAGATCTTTTGTTAAGGTACGACGGTGGTAGTTAAGAACTTCGCGCTTAGATCTTTTTACAGGCGCACGGTTCTCTAGTAACTTTTGCCTGTCAGCATTTGGGCATTACTTTCTGAACCGAGGGTACAACAGACTTTGTTTCCTCAGAGTTTCCCGAATTTCATCGTCAAAACACGGGGAGTGTTTTGCGTCCTTAATTAACTTTCTCGGCACGTACTTATCCAGAGCACGATTTACAATTCGTTTAAACTTTGCCAATAAGTGCAATACGTTCATCATACTGGAACTAAATGATTTTGGTTTGAAAGCTCCTTCTGAACAAATGTTTGAGATAATAAGTAAATACGATTTTATGGCAATCTATGTCTTTTCAAATGGAGAGGTACCGTTTTTCCTACTGAGCCAAAATGACCCACAACCCACTTTTTTTTTCAAAGAAACCAAACTAGCAGGTAATGCAAATTAAAAATAATTAGAGCCTTCCTAAATGCAATGTTTTGTATATGAAAGATACACGAAAATCGTTTTATATGAATATTCTTACACTAAAAATTAAGCAAATTATTGGAAGTTAGCTGCTAAATCAAGTCGATGAAACCAAAAAATATATGAATAACAAAAAAAAAAAAAAAAAAAAAAAAAAAAATTGTCTTGTTATGTCTTCTGCTGTTCATCGATGTAATGAAGTGAGCTGATATACCCTTTTGTTACCTGAAAAGACGTACATACAACGTAATTTTTATGTAATTTAGGTAACTATAAAATACTTTTTTATTTCAGGTCGTGGACGCTGAATAGCCAGAACCAAGTGGAAGAACAGTTTGGAACACATGTAAAATAGGCGAGCGCAGTGAACGAAACGAACAACTGGATACTGAACTAACTAGGAGCAGTCAGAAGTGGAACTGAGACAGGTGGTCATGCGAAGAACGACGAGTGCGGCCGAGGGAGACCGAGACTGAGACGAGCACGCGACCGAGGCTGGAACGAGAACTGCCGAAGTGACCGCCGCGACCGAACTGAACTAGTGAACTATGAACCGATCGTTCCTCGTTCCCGGCAACTATAAGTAGACAGCCGCGACCGAAGTGAACTATGAACCGATCGTTCCTTGGAATTCGTTCCTCGGTCCTTTCGTTCATCTTGGTGAACCATTCCTTTGCACCCGTTCGTTCGCGAACTACCCATCTCTAGCCTGAGTGCACTCCTGTGGAGTCTCCACTTTCACTTCATGCGACCATGCTGCACTCTGGCGTCGATACTTAGCACTTGTGACGCGGGAATATAAATTCTTTTAGATGCTCTACAATGTGGTGCATTTTCACTGTTGTATCTACTGTGGGTTTTCTTCATGGGTCCTTGAAAACAGGGAGGTTTGAGTGGGACACCCTGTACTTCCACGTTTACAGGGGGTGGGCGAAAATATGGAAGCACAAAAACACAAGACATTACTTTGCCTAAAACAGTCCTCTTGGCATTACTGTTACAAAACATTTTCGTGCCAACATTAGTCCAGCTTCCAAAGTGACATCGCCTCTTACTAAATTTTCTCATCTTCCACAGGATGACCACAGCATTTACGACAAGACTATGTAACATCAATATGGCCTTATTGTAAAGTTGTTGCCGGCCGAAGTGGCCGTGCGGTTAAAGGCGCTGCAGTCTGGAACCGCCAGACCGCTACGGTCGCAGGTTCGAATCCTGCCTCGGGCATGGATGTTTGTGATGTCCTTAGGTTAGTTAGGTTTAACTAGTTCTAAGTTCTAGGGGACTAATGACCTCAGCAGTTGAGTCCCATAGTGCTCAGAGCCATTTGAACCATTTTTTTGTAAAGTTGTTTTTGTAATGTCATTTAGCGTGAAGATGAAGTATTCCCTCGAAACATGTCGCTAAATAAATAAGTAGTACAATAGTTGACAAACTTTGTGACGGGTAGCAGTAATTTTAAAAAAACCTTTACATATGACGTGAGCGTTATTGTGGACCACTTGCATCCCTTCACGGCCGAAATCTTCCCTGATGGCGATGAAATCTTCCAGCAGGATAACTCTCCGTGACACAGGACCAGAATAGTACTGCAGTGGTGTGAGGACCATTATAGTGAACTCTCGTTGATGTCTTAGCTAGCAAATGTCTCTGACCTGTATCCACTGGAACACATCGGGCGCCAGCTGGAAACCTGTCAAAGACTTGTAGCATCCAAATCGAGAAGAATCGCTGCTATACTGCGTTTGAAAAGTGGAGCAACACGCTGTTAAACACGTGAACATAATGTTTTGCTTCATCGGGTATACTGTCAACGCGCATTCAGCAAAATTTTGTTACTAGGCACCCTTTTTCGTATTGGCGTTTTAATCACGAGCAGTGTATTTGGCAAAGCTTCATTGTTTCATTAACGCATCCGCCGTACGTCTGCTCGAATACCACTCGACTGTAACTGATAACCGTTATAGCAGCAATGAAATTACGATATAAAAAATTATTAACAGCAACGCGTGGATAGATTTTCTATGCACAAATGTCAGGTATTGACACGTTCCGCCGAACAAAGGACGCAAAAAATATAACCCGCCGAACGCCCACACGCTCATTTGTCCGGCTCGTGCGTCACAGATTCGACTGTAATCCCTCTCATTTCGCCAAATGTTTCATAATCAAATTTCGCCGCCTCGTTTAAGCGCGAGCTCGCACGTATAGGTAGATACACGAGCGCGTCATTAGCATTTCATGGACAGCGCTGGATTACGGGCTGTATCGATCCCGGGGCAAAGGCTATTACTCGTATTGGGCGGCTGTTTACCAAAGTACGTCCGAATTCTCGCTCTCTGCCATTCTTGGTAATTCCCTCTCCGACCTCTGCTTTTTCACGCTGTTTATACGCAGAATGCTGAGATAGTGAAGGAGAAGGGTATCTGCGTTTTCATTGAGAAGGGCTAGTCGTACTGGCCACGTTGTTGTTGTTGTGGTCTTCAGTCCTGAGAGAGTCCGCATCTCGTGGTGGTGCGGTAGCGTTCTCGCTTCCCACGCCCGGGTTCCCGGGTTCGATTCCCGGCGGGGCAAGGGATTTTCTCTGCCTCGTGATGACTGGGTGTCATGTGATGTCCTTAGGTTAGTCAGGTTTAAGTAGTTTTAAGTTCTAGGGGACTGATGACCATAGATGTTAAGTCCCATAGTGCTCAGAGCCATTTGAACCATTTTTCAGTCCTGAGACTGGTTTGTGCAGCTCTCCACGATACTCTGTTCCGTGCAAGCCTCTTCATCTCCCAGTACCTATTGCAGCCTACATACTTCTGAATCTGTTTAGTGTATTCATCTCTTGGTTTCCCTCTACGATTTTTACCCTCCAAGCTGCCCTCCAATACTAAATTGGTGATCCCTTGGTGCCTCAGAACATGTCCTACCAACCGATCCCTTCTTCTAGTCAAGTTGTGCCATCTACATCTGCATCTACATCTACATGATTACTCTGCAATTCACATTTAAGTGCTTGGCAGAGGGTTCATCGAACCACAATCGTACTATCTCTCTACCATTCCACTCCCGAACAGTGCGCGGGAAAAACGAACACCTAAACCTTTCTGTTCGAGCTCTGATTTCTCTTATTTTATTTTGATGATCATTCCTACCTATGTAGGTTGGCCTCAACAAAATATTTTCGCATTCGGAAGAGAAAGTTGGTGACAAATTTCGTAAATAGATCTGTGGTGTCACCGCCAGACACCACACTTGCTAGGTGGTAGCTTTAAATCGGCCGCGGTCCATTAATACATGTCGGACCCGCGTGTCGCCACTGTGTGATCGCAGACCGAGCGCCACCACAAGGCAGGTCTCGAGATACGGACTAGCACTTGCCCCAGTTGTACGACGACTTTGCTAGCGACTACACGGACGAAGCATCGCTCATTAGCCGAGCAGACAGTTAGAATAGCCTTCAGCTAAGTCAATGGCTACGACCTAGCAAGGCGCCATTAACCATTTTAAGATAGAGTCTCACTTGTATCATCAAGGAATGCTGTATACAAAGGATGGATTAAAAGTTAAGTATTATAGCAGCTACGTACTTTTCTTGCTACCATTCATTACGTATCCTGTTTCAGACCTCTATCTAGCCTACGTGAGATTACGCGTGCCTTTCGGCTACTTCAGTGTGGCGTAGCTGTCTTGTTACGCCACAACAAGATCTCGCCGCGACAAAAAACGTCTTTGCTTTAACGACTTCCATCCCAACTCACGTATCATATCTGCCACACTCTCTCCCCTATTACGTGATAATACATAACTAGCTGCCCTTTTTTGCACCCTTTCGATTTCCTTCGTCAATCCCACCTGGTAAGGATCCCACACCGCGCAGCAATATTCTAACACAGGACGAACGAGTGTAGTGTAAGCTGTCTCTTTAGTGGACTTGTTGCATCTTCTAAGTGTCCTGCCAATGAAACGCAACCTTTGGCTCACCTTCCCCACAATATTATCCATGGGGTCTTTCCAACAGAAGTTGTTTGTAATTTTAACACCCAGGTGCTTAGTTGAATTGACAGCCTTGAGAATTGTGCTATTTATCGAGTAATCGAATTGCTACGGATTTCTTTTGGAACTCATGTGGATCACCTCACACTTTTCGTTTTTTAGCGTCAACTGCCACCTGCCACGCCATACAGCAATCTTTTCTAAATCGCTTTGCAACTGATACTGGTCTTCGGATGACCTTACTAGACGGTAAATTACAGCATCATCTGCGAACTACCTAAGAGAACTGTTCAGATTCCTCTTCTCCCCAATTCTATTCAATACCTCCTCATTAGTTATGTGATCTACCCATCTAATCTTCAGCATTCTTCTGTAGCACCACATTTCGAAAGCTTCTATTCTCTTCTTGTCTAGACTATTTATCGTCCATGTTTCACTTCCATACATGGCTACACTCCATACAAATACTTTCAGAAGCGGCTTCCTGACACTTAAATCAATACTCGATGTTAACAAATTTCTCTTCTTCAGAAATGCTTTCCTTGCCATTGCCAGTCTACATTTTATATCCTCTCTACTTCGACTATCACCAGTTATTTTGCTCCCCAAATAGCAAAACTTCTTTACTACTTTAAGTGTCTCATTTCCTAATCTAATTCCAGCAGCATCACCCGACTTAATTCGGCCACAGCAGGTAACAAAGGTAACTGTAACGTCAGTCAGACCTCTGGCTCTTTTTCTGTAGCGATAAAGGAACACTCGGCTGACGTGAGACTGGTAAAAGATGGTGTAGGTAGACTGAATGTTCACTATTTTCTGACACGTTCACAGTTTCCAGTATTTTCTTTCGGGTGTTGTTCATTCGCAGTGTAATATCCACGACACTATGTTCTAGCCACAAGATGTTAAAATGAACTAAGTGTACAAACGTCAACAAATATTATCGATACTACATATATAAAAGACTGTAGCGTGTAAAAATGACGATAATTATTTCATTATTTCTGTAATAATTTAATTTCTGTGTGAATTAAAACCATTATCAGAAAACTACATTCACAGCCAACGACAATTACAATCTTTTTTTGTTATCTGTGATAATTGTGGTTCAATTATGCTTCCTGTGCCAACCGATGAACTGTTCGGACGTGAGACGTGTGAGGTCTGTAAAAGGAAAACCTGTAATTATATTGTTAATTATTATTTGAAAAATAGAGTCGCTATTGTCTAGATGTAGATTTGTATTTATTTCAATTGTAAAACAATCTAATTAATGAGATTTTCACTCTGCAGCGAAGTGTGCGCTGATATGAAACTTCCTGGCAGATTAAAACTGTCTGCCTGACCGAGACTCGAACTCGGGACCATTGCCTTTCATGGGCAAGTCCTCTATCACCTTTTTTTTTTATTAAGTTTATAATTGCGGTTTTTTTTTTGCATTTTGTTCGTTTTTGATCGTTGTGTTTGGTCGTTGCGGACGTCGCAAGACATCCAGTTCAAGTTCGTTTGTTCACCCTTCCACTCAGTTTTTTATTACAGAGGCCAATCGGCTCTCTGACCGAACACGCTGATGTACCGTGGCGGCACCACCTGAGCTACCCAAGCACGACTCACTCCCCGTCCTCAGAGCTGTACTTCCGGCAGTTCGAGTCTCTGTCCGGCACACAGTTTTAATCTGCCAGGAAGTTTCATATCAGCGCACACTTCGCTGCAGAGTGAAAATCTCATTCTGGAAACATCCCCCAGGCTGTGGCTAAGCTAAGTCTCCGCAATATCTTTTCTTCCAGGAGTGCTAGTTCTGCAAGGTCTGCAGGAGAGCTTCTGTAAAGTTTGGAAGGTAGGAGACGAGGTACTGGCAGAAGTAAAGCTGTGAGGACGCGGCGCGAGTCGTGCTTGGGTAGCTCAGTTGGTAGAGCAATTGCCCGCGAAAGGCAAAGGTCCCGAGATCGAGTCTCGGTCCGGCACACAGTTTTAATCTGCCAGGAAGTTTCAATCTAATTAATGTTTTTAAGCGTTAATTTTCAGCTCCGCAATTAGGAGCGCAGCCATTAGCGGTAGTAACTTGCAGCGGAGTTTACTAGCAGCTGCTATAAAAAAAAATAGGAAACATTTTTCATTGAAAATAATTTTAAATGCTAACGAGTAGAGAACAAAAGGCTTAGAGACTTTTATCTGAATATATTAACTTGATATAAAAGGAATCGAGAATAACAATAGACAAATTGACTATCGTCTGTCTGCCGCCATCTTAGCAAAAATATCTCCGCGGCAGTTTTGAATCGAGAATTTTAACAAACATAAATGTTGTTCGATATGAATGAATGCAAATAAATGTGCACCGGTGGTCCCGAATCTACTTTAAATGACGGCATTCAACTCAGATTGAATCTTTAAAAATAGTGCTCACAGCACGTTACGTAATATCAAGTTCTTATTTCCTGATGTATGAAGCCTAATTATTTCGGACGATTTACATGAAATATTTTAATAAGAGACATACGTCAGTGTTGTGTGCGGGTAGTATTATGTGACTAAATGTTCCTTTTGCTAGAGGAAAGTGCTTCCATCTTAAGTAACAATCGTGTGAAATCTGATAAATGATATGCAACTTAGTGCCACTCACACGACTTTACAGACAACATTTCTACACAACGTCAAGCGGAGATTTCTGTAGCAGACTGACAAATATTAGCCGGGATAATCATTTTTGAGATCAAACGAATTGTTGCGCTGACAACAGGTAACTGATTAAAATTCTTCTGGGTGTTATGCCGCGTCATTGCTAAAAACTAACAATAATAAACTAAAACCGACGTTTCGGCCGAATTGCAACTTCCTTCCTCAGGACATAACTGGTTTTGCATGGGGATAGGTGCTTCTATTTATTACAGACTATCGACGTCTGACGTCACTGTGGATATCCACGAATAGCCTCTTTCCTTCCATCTTCCCTTACGTCATGACTAGCCAATCATATTAGAGGGCCAATTAAAAGTTTTACAACAGTGTCGTCAGACATCGATAGTCTGTAATAAATAGAATCCCCATGCAAAACCAGTCGTGCTCTGAGTAAGGCCGTTGAAATTCGGCCGGAATGTCGGTTTTAGTTTATTATTGTTGTTATTTTCTAGCAATGACGAAGCATAATACCCAGAATAATTTTAATCAATATGACACCGGCCGCGGAAGCCTACGTTCTTACAATAGGTAACGGGTTTTATATTGTTTTTGGCCTACCTGAAATACCATTTATGAGTAATTAAAGTCACGAAATACTATAAACCGGTTCCGCTACAGCAGACACGCTGTAAATACACTAAAAAAAATTACATGAATTAAGAAAGAATTACCCGAACGGGTCAGAAATAGGTAGATATGAAGTACAGATGATTTATTCAAGTGAAAGACCTTAAAAAATTGAACAAGAAATAATGCGTTGGTCCACCTCTCGTTCTTACGCAAGCATTTATACGGCCTGGCATTGATTGATAGAGTTGTTGTCCTCCTGAGGGAAATTATGCTAAATTATGTCCAATTGGCGCTCTAGATCGACAAAATCCTCAGATGCTTGGAGGGCCGTGCCCATAACCCCCCAAACGTTCACAACTGGGGAGAGACCCGGCGATCTTTCTGACCAAGGCAGGGTTTGGCAAGCACGGAGGCAAGCAGTAGCAACTCTCACAGAGTGCGGGCGGCCGTTATCTTGCTGAAATGCAAGCTGTAAAATAACTGATTCTCCACTGCTGAAAAAAGAACCTTTTAAATAATAAAACATGACCTATACAAGGACTCTGACTACCCCTGTCAGTCATGGGCGAAAAAAAAATTTGGCATAGTCTTTGTCAGAACGTGCCGAATCTTACGTGGGACCAATAAGACGTTAATTTTAATCTAAATATGGTATGCCAATGTTTATGTAATAAAAAAATAAATTAGGTAATTCAGTACAATTATTATATAGATGCGATAAATCACTTTAACGGGGGCCAAATGAACGATTAAAGTCAATATAATTCCTGTAAACCTGCAAAAGTAAGAAAAAAAAATTATTGTAGGGGCCTACATAGACATCGCGCATCTGCTAGATGCCCACGAAATACGTAATTTTGTTTTGAAGCTGACAGCTGACGAGAAAATAGGTGCAAAAATACTATTGGTTACTTTTCAAGCAGTAATGGTGGACAGCATCAGCTGGTAATATACGTAATTTAATGCACAAAAAATAAAATATGTACTCCTTCCTAAAGAAGTTACATACAAACATTAAAATAAAATTATGAAGAGCAGCAAAATGTCTGAGAAGAATTTTGAAAGAAAATTATTAATTAAACTTTAATTCGGCGGGTTTTCAAAACTGTCAACAAAACGAAATAATGGAAAGAATATTTATTGGAACTAAACAAATTTGAACCTTGATATTGTGACTGTATTTTTAAAATAGATAATTTAACTGCAATTGTCTTTAATTCTGAAATGAGAGAGAGCGTAAAAATTTTCTTTTAATGTCTTAACTGTTGTTGCAGGCAGTGCGATGACGTCAGCGCGGACGATGTGTGAAGTTAATCCCGGTTCGTGGCGTGAAGTAATGATGGATCCTCCTGTTTCATTAATATTCCAGGCGGTGGTCCACGTCTCCGTTGTAGTCGAATCAGCTGGCAGCACTGGCGCGATAATATCAGTTCCAGTGTGTGCGTTGTCGTTACGCGCGCGACGTTTTATTGTTAAAAGTTTATCAATCACGCGGTGCGGATAGGTCGGAATTATGCAATGTCTTTAGTATCTACGATATATAGCCGGTTAATGCCAATAATTCGCACACTTCTTTCACCTTGTTGCCACAGGAAAACAGTCACATGTGTTTATCACTATAACAGTCCGTTAAACATCAGTTCAATTTACGTCGTCGTCTTTAAGACAGTTTGGATGATATAATAAATGTTTCTTGATCAAATCACAGCACTGTTCTTTTATTTAACATTTTGGTTTGTTCCACTTTCACGCAATTCTAACAGTTAGTGTCTCCGCACGACAATGGTGTCTGGTTCACGGCTAAAGCACACAGTATGTAAAATCGTCACCGCAAATACTCGATATACTTTTCAGGTTTTACTGTTCACTTAATAATGCACGATCTCCTATTAACACAGCGGACGCACTCTAATTGTTCCTCCGCGTATCACGGTCTTTCATGCCGAACTTCGCAACGTTTCTCCATCCGCGAACCGGCCACGATACCCCAACTCGCACGCTCTCTATCGATAGTCGTTCGCTCTCTCTCTCTGACACACAACTTCTCCTAGCCTAACCAAAGATTTACAAAGCATATAAAACGAGAACATTCATATTCGTACAATAAAGTTATAAAACAGTAGCAAAATGAATGAAGAAAAAATGTGACGTATTAACAAATAAAGAATAGCTGAAATAAATGATACATACGTACTATGACAAGGTAATGCACAAAAGAAAAAAATTAATATCGACTTTCGGGGAAAGCAATGTCTTAAGAAAGCCTAGGATGATTTACCGAGAAGGGCAACAAAACGGGGCGCAGAATAGCATCAACGTACCGAAGTACCGTAAACGTGCCGTGGATGAAAACCAAAGGGGTCCTGCAATGAAAATAAATGTCATCGCAGACTATCGCTCCTCGTTGTCGGGTTACAGTCTCACTGTTGTCCGGGGTGCCTCCAGACCCGTCTTCGCTGGACATTGGGGCTCTATTCGAAAACAGCAGTCAGCGAGATTCCAGGCCAAAGACGTGCCTGGACACTTCGTATATAGACTGCGTCTTTCAAACCTTGCTCAATGTTCGTAATGAATGACAATGGGAAGAGACTACAAACGTGACTCACTCCCTGCTACATCCACATCTACATAAATACCCCGCAAGCCATCGTACGGTGCGTGGCAGAGAGTGATGGCTTTCCAAATACAATAAATTAAATGAAATGAGGTGGAGTGATGTGGTGGCCCCCAACTACGCACCCTCTGACTCAACGTTGCAATATTAAGAGTTTTGGCTGGTTTCGCTGTCTAGGCGGTGAGATACGTAGTTGCCGCATTACAGGCCAAACACTGCCGAGTCTACAGAATACGATAAGAGTACACACATGAGTCGAATGGTCGAAGCTCTCTATCACTCTGCAATTGCGAAATATGAAAGCAGCATATAAATTTATAAATGAAAGATTGAAATTAAATAAAATCTGCAGGTACTATCTTAACGACTTTAAATGATGAGTACATAGTACACTACTGGCCATTAAGACTGCTACACCAAGAAGAAATACAGATGATAAACGTGTATTCATTGGACAAATATATTATACTAGAATTTTACATTTTCACGCTATTTGCGTGCATAGATCCTGAGAAATCAGTACACAGAACAACAACCCCTGGCCGTAATAACGGCCTTGATGCACCTGAGCATTAAGTCAAACAGAGCTTGGATGGCGTGTACAGGTACAGCTGCCCATGCAGCTTCAACACGATTCCACAGTTCATCAAGAGTAGTGACTGGCGTATTGTGACGAGTCAGTTGCTCGGCCACCATTGACCAGACGTTTTCAATTGGTGAGAGATCTGGAGAATGTGCTGGCCAGGGCAGCAGTCGAACATTTTCTGTATCCAGAAAGGCCCGTACAGGACCTGCAACATGCGGTCGTGCATTATCCCGTTGAAATGTAGGGTTTCGCAGGGATCGAATGAAGGGTAGAGCCACAGGTCGTAACACATCTGAAATGAAACGTCCACTGATCAAAGTGCCGTCAATGCGAACAAGAGGTGACCGAGACGTGTAACCAATGGCACCCCATACCATCACGCCGCGTGATACGCACCTGGGCATTAAGTCAAAAAGAGCTTGGATGGCGTGTACAAGTACAGCTGCCCATGCAGCTTCAACACGATTCCACAGTTCATTAAGAGTAGTGACTGGCGTATTGTGACGAGCCAGTTGCTCGGCCACCATTGACCAGACGTTTTCAATTGGTGAGAGATCTGGAGAATTTGCTGGCCAGGGCAGCAGTCGAACATCTTCTGTATCCAGAAAGGCCCGTACACGACCTGCAACATGCGGTCGTGCATTATCCAGCTGAAATGTAGGGTTTCGCAGGGATCGAATGAAGGGTAGAGCCACAGGTCGTAACACATCTGAAATGTAACGTCCACTGTTCAAAGTGCCGTCAATGCGAACAAGAGGTGACCGAGACGTGTAACCAATGGCACCACATACCATCACGCCGGGTGATACGCCAGTATGGCGATGACGAGTACACGCTTCCAATGTGCGTTCACCGCTATGTTGCCAAACACCGATACGACCATCATGATGCTGTGAACAGAACCTGGATTCATCCGAAAAAATGACGTTTTGTCATTCGTGCATCTAGGTTCGTCGAGTACACCATCGCAGGCGCTCTCGTCTCTGACGCAGCGTCAACGGTAACCGGAGCCATGGTCTCCGAGCTGATAGTCCATGCTGCTGCATACGTCGTCGAACTGTTCGTGCAGATGGTTGTTGTCTTGCAAACGTCCCCATGTGTTGACTCAGGGATCGAGACGTGGCTGCACGATCCGTTACAGCCATGCTTGTCTTCTCGACTGCTAGTGATAAGAGGCCGTTGGGATCCAGGACGGCGTTCCGTATTACCCTCCTGAACCCACCGATTCCATATTCTACTAACAGTCATTGGCTCTCGACCAACGGGAGCAGCAATGTCGCGTTACGATAAACCGCAATCGCGATAGGCTACAATCCTACCTTTAACAAAGTCGGAAACGTTATGGTACGCATTTCTCCTCCTTACACGAGGCATCACAAGAACGTTTCACCCGGCAACGCCGATCAACTGCTGTTTGTGTATGAGAAATCGGTTGGAAACTTTCCTCATTTCAAAGACATTGTATGTGTCCCCACCTTCGCCAGCCTTGTGTGAATGCTCTGAAAAGCTAATCATTTGCATATCACAGCATCTTCTTCCTGTTGGTTAAATTTCGCGTCTGTAGCACGTCATCTTCGTGGGGTAGCAATTTTAATGGCCTGTAGAGTAGAAGTACTTTTGGGAATGCGATATACACTCCTGGAAATTGAAATAAGAACACCGTGAATTCATTGTCCCAGGAAGGGGAAACTTTATTGACACATTCCTGGGGTCAGATACATCACATGATCACACTGACAGAACCACAGGCACATAGACACAGGCAACAGAGCATGCACAATGTCAGCACTAGTACAGTGTATATCCACCTTTCGCAGCAATGCAGGCTGCTATTCTCCCATGGAGACGATCGTAGAGATGCTGGATGTAGTCCTGTGGAACGGCTCAGTTGGACCAGCGTTCGTGCTGGACGTGCAGACCGCGTGAGACGACGCTTCATCCAGTCCCAAACATGCTCAATGGGGGACAGATCCGGAGATCTTGCTGGCCAGGGTAGTTGACTTACACCTTCTAGAGCACGTTGGGTGGCACGGGATACATGCGGACGTGCATTGTCCTGTTGGAACAGCAAGTTCCCTTGCCGGTCTAGGAATGGTAAAACGATGGGTTCGATGACGGTTTGGATGTACCGTGCACTATTCAGTGTCCCCACGACGATCACCAATGGCGTACGGCCAGTGTAGGAGATCGCTCCCCACACCATGATGCCAGGTGTTGGCCCTGTGTGCCTCGGTCGTATGCAGTCCTGATTGTGGCGCTCACCTGCACGCCGCCAAACACGCATACGACCATCATTGGCACCAAGGCAGAAGCGACTCTCATCGCTGAAGACGACACGTCTCCATTCGTCCATTCACGCCTGTCGCGACACCACTGGAGGCGGGCTGCACGATGTTGGGGAAGACGGCCTAACGGTGTGCGGGACCGTAGCCCAGCTTCATGGAGACGGTTGCGAATGGTCCTCGCCGATACCCCAGGAGCAACAGTGTCTCTAATTTGCTGGGAAGTGGCGGTGCGGTCCCCTACGGCACTGCGTAGGATCCTACGGTCTTGGCGTGCATCCGTGCGTCGCTGCGGTCCGGTCCCAGGTCGACGGGCACGTGCACCTTCCGCCGACCACTGGCGACAACATCGATGTACTGTGGAGACCTCACGCCCCACGTGTTGAACAATTCGGCGGTACGTCCACCCGGCCTCCCGCATGCCCACTATACGCCCTCGCTCAAAGTCCGTCAACTGCACATACGGTTCACGTCCACGCTGTCGCTGCCGTTTCATGTTGAGCAGACGTGCTTTTAATCTTCTCACGCGCGTCAGGTACTGTAGGTCGTCAGCAGGGGCGTTAAGCGCGTCCTTAAGACAGAGTGCGTAGAAGTCTGCTGTGCTTTTCTTCCAGTATGCTTTTTCCGCGCTGTATCTGATCAGTGCTCTTCTGATCGCTGGCTTGGCAAGTTCTGTCCACCACTCTATAGTGGAGTTGTATGCGTGACGTCTTTCTGAGCATTTCTCTACTGTGTCGGAGATTTCCGACCGTAGTTTCTCGTCTTTGAGGTGTTTGACGTTTAGTTTCCATCTCGCCTTTTGTCCAGCGGTCTTTCTTCTCGGCAGGTGGATTTTGGTTTCGTATGCGCAGTGATCAGAGAAAATCACTGGGCAGACCTCTACGTGCGATACAGAGGCGGCCAACTCTCTGCTCACGTACACCCTGTCTAATCTGCTTTTTCCCCTGTTGTAATGAAAAGTGAACTCTGTGTTCTGTTTGTTGAGCAGGCGCCACGAGTCGTCAAGTTTTAGACGCCTTATGAGCTCTTGCAGCTCCACGCATAGATTCGGTACCGGGATCTGATCTTCTGGTGCAGCTACGCAGTTAAAATCTCCTCCTAGCACAATGTTGGTGTCATTCTGTGGACAAAGACAGCATCACGGCCTGCCTAATAAACATCTACAGGCCACGATCAGAAGAAGCGCCGGTAGACACCAGTCACATACCGTTTAAGATGCGACACATCAGGCAACTGATCCTCGATAAAAGTTACGCACTGCCCACCGTAACAAACCCGCAGCTAAGGACGGCGAAAAACATCTACGGCGCACTAAGAGGGCAAACACACAGAACAAGAATCGAGATAAAATCTCCAGACCACGACTGGCCAGTCGTCTGGAGAAATATCTCAGAAAAAGCAATACCGGAGCACGCCAGATCTACGTGGTACAAAGTAGTGCACAACACCGTACCGACCAACGAGAGACTGGCGCGAATCCGTATAAAAGAATCGCCCAATTGTGAAACGTGCAACGAAAAGGACACTGTGGAGCACCGTTTCCTATGCAGGGCAACCAGCAACATATGGGAGACAAGCAAGAAGATAATAGCCCACATGAACAGAAGCGACCCAAGAAACATCCAAGTCACGGCTCTCACCGTCCCTGACGCGAAACCGTTCCCTAGGCCAAAACGAACGGCCACGATGTGGATACTCGCCATGACTGCACACGCAGTCATTGCCAAAAAGCAGTCAGACAGCGCGCAGTTCCTCACGGACTTGTGGGAAGAGCACAAGAGGGCAAAACAACGCGCTACATATCGTCAGACTTTCCACAACTTCCTGGAGATCCCGCTGACCGCCGCCTTCAGGGACGCCCTGTCTGCCGCCACGTGACGTGTCCGCCACCGCCACCACCGTTGCCGCCGCCGCCGCCGCCGCTGCCATCGCCGCCGTCCACCGCCACAAACCCCCCCACGCCCTTGCCGCAGTCGCAGATGTCCTCCCACATCCCAAAAGCACCAACAGTGATGCGTGTGTTACAGTGCTAAAGTGCTTTTTATTAAAAAAATAAAAAAAAAGTGACAGTGAAAAGTGATCGAACGCGTAAAAGTTTACAATATAGTGTCAATATAACCGTAGCTCCGAGTGTCTTTTGTGTTTTTTTTTGTTTTTCTACCTTCCATCGTGTGCAATCGAGAGGTGTGCGAAACTGTGAGTACCACAAAACTATTACAGGCCTATCAGTACAACAAACTAGTGATTTACATGCTTATATATGTCTGTCTCTCCACCACGAATAGTTTCCTCCATTCAGTCTTCCTTACTCTCACGCACCACCTATAATAAACTAGCTCTAAAATTGTACTATAAAATGCTTCCTAGTGAATTGCTCTTTGCTCAATCGAAAAAAAATTGGTTTAATAATTCGCTAAAATAGTAATGTCCTTTTTCTTTTGTCATGGATTGTTTAATATGTTAAGATAGTTTTTCATGAGCGTTTCCCCTTTGGATACCACTTTACCCATCAAACAAGAGCTGACAACTGATACACTCGTTAATATTTCTATCAAACTGATTTCATGCCTAGTGCATGTCCCACTAAGGTCTCGTTTTTCAAGACCCAACGTAAAATGCCTCCCCCTTGTTTTCTAACACAAGGTTTAAAAAGAGGATAGTAATAACACAACATTATTTTAAAATGAATAGAGCACATCCTCAACTCAAAACGTCTACAAAAATAATAACAATAATAATACCATAACTAGTAATAAGTAAAATTCCATAAAATAACTTTGTTTTCTTATATACTCATTATTCTCTGTAAATAACTAGATCGTACAATCAATGCTTACTCCATATTCACTCTGCCATACGTATAAATGTAGCGTACAAAGGCTCAGAAAAGCTAAATTGCTAAACTACAACAATAAACGGTGCAAGAAACAACTAAAAAAACCTCTGACTGACAGACTTTCGAAAAATATTAAAAAATTAAAAAAAAAAATACCAAATGAAATAATTACCTGGACAGTACAGTAACAGAAAAATAAAAATAAAGAATGGATTGTCTCGTCTCTACAAGTAAAATGTAAACTGTATTTTGTAAAACGAATTTGTTATTTTGTAAATAAAAGTCTATATACGTTAAAAAAAAAAAAAAATGAGCAGCTGCGGAACGAAAGGTCCTTGGTTCAAATCTTCCGTCAAGTGAAAATTTTAATTTTTTATTTTCAGTTTATGTGACAAACTCTTATGTTTTCATCACTTTTTGGGAGTGATTATCACATTCACAAGAAAACCTAAATCGGGCAAGGTAGAAGAATCTTTTTACCCATTCGCCAAGTGTACAAGTTAGGTGGGTCGTCAACATATTCCTGTCATGTGACGCACATGCCATCACCAGTGTCGTATAGAATATATCAGATGTGTTTTCCTGTGGAGGAATCGGTTGGCCTATGACCTTGCGATCAAATCTTGTCGGTTCCCATTGGAGAGGCACGTCCTTTCGTCTACTAATCGCATGGTTTTGCGATGCGGTCGCAAAACACAGACACTAAACTTATTACAGTGAACATAGACGCCAATGAACGAACGGACAGATAATAACTATGCAAAAATAAAGAAAATAAAATTTTCACTCGAGGGAAGACTTGAACCAGCTGCTCACGCTACCACGAGACCACGGCGCTCCTGAGTTAACAGTGTCCATGATGTTGCCTATGTCGCCCATGAACTACTCAGTTTGTATATTTTGCTTATTTTTTCACAGTTCCACACAACTTCTTCCTGTTTTCTCAATTCATCTGTGTTCAGTTTATCAAGGCCTATCCACTGTGCCAACTTATAGCTAAATCTGAGGAGGGTGCGATGGGGAGGTTCCCTTGTTAGTAACGAGCGCTGTGATTGGCTAGAGCGCTCCCTCCATGTCTCCAAGCCAACGTGCACTCATAAACATATTGAAACGCATACCAAATACTGGATTTACATGTAAATAACTTGAAATTAAATAAATATTCCTATGGCTGGACCATAAACACACTCTAACACACGTTATTAGATACATAAACAAATTAAATAAGGAATAGAACAAAAGGTAGGCCAGTAGCCTAATGTCTCTTTGCTTTCTAAAACACAGTAAATATTTAACCAATTTCTTCACGAATGGTATATATCGGATATAAACAAAGACATAGATGAATAAATATATTTAAAAGCATTCTGCAAACCGTTTTTTTGTGTAACTGTGGAGTACTTATGCCTGGCGCAATCCATAGTAATCGGCCACTTTGACCTCGAATAACTCATGTACTAATCAAGTTACTTGCCTGTAATTTATATCAATTTAGGTTTACACTAATAGCTTTCTAGAGGCATGACGATCGACGGAATCGGATGAAGCGTTTAGATTTTGGAAATTCGTTGCTGGGTGTTACTTGTATAATTTACTGTCAGATACTAAACTTTAAACTAATAAACATATTGAATATCTGATTACACCATCAGAATCGTCGTACAAATAATGGTAATGTACATGTTTCTTTTTGAGGTATCATGATTCATCTGGCTACTATTAATTTCCATACGAACTGTGAAATGTCTGCCATTAAGGTTTCACAAAGTCCGCCATCTTTGGCCCTCCCGGCGCACAGCGTCACCGAGGAATTCCCAGCCACGTGCTCTGGCCGTTCTGAGGTACCACGTGTTTGCTAACGATCTCTGCCCTGCCGAGCGGCCCGAGTGTTGGCCGTCAACTCTGAACTCAGAATATTTCCAGGGCACTGCAACTCGCCCGTTACGTCACTCACCTCCACTTATTAACATTATGGCTTGCCAGAATGTTCAGAAGCAGCACTCTCCAGTTCATGTAAGTACACATAAAACAAATTTCAGAGAACAGAGTTAAATGATTAAACGCCAGGCCATTCGTGTTTACAAACTCTTTGTAGTGGTGTGGAAGCAGCATGAATTGCGAAATAACTTAAACTAACACAAATTATGAATGAAACGACATGTTAATTAAATGCCTGCATTTCAGTTATGCACCATCAAGTTTTTGGACAAGAAATAAAATCTTTAAATACACTTCCACTTACGTGCGATTTTGTAAGCACTTCTTGTGCCACTCACTCAGCGCTAGGGCTCCTTCTTGCACTAATTTTTTCCGTCGCACTACACACTCTCACACGTATTTTAGCATGAACTATTGATCAACTCACATCAGTCTTTTGACCAAGTGCCTCGCAGAAATCGTGTCTGCCTCTGAAATCCGAGCTCCACCGTTTATCGTGACAAATATGTCTAGAACGAAAACCAAAACTAGAAACCCGTCAACAAACCACTTCCCAAAACCAACCAGGATCCTCGCTAAAGATTCCCTCCAGCGGAAAACGATACTTTAGGAACAAAGTCACAAGGCAAACGACTGAATCACAGTAAGCTCAAATCCCCATAAGTTCTATTCAATTCAATTCAATTCAGATCCATCCTTCCTACCGCCACACATGAAAAATGTGTGTGCACATACAATTAGAATTTTAATACTCTTCAAATTGACCACTAAATTCTTTGCCATACTCTCATACAAAGCATAAATCAATATATATTTTACTAAAATCTACGGGGTCACTAACCTCCACGCACCCTCAGTGCTCAAACTTCCCCCTTTTGCACACGTACAGTGCTACAATAAACCAATAAATTGCTAACGAATCCATAAATCAACATATAAATTATCCCTCCAAAATTACTACCACTAATTACAGATGAGAATAGCTTCTCACTTCTGCCCTTTTTCAATATACCCTTACCTATTTTAAACTTCTCTGGTTTCCATTATGCTGCAGCAACGACCGTAACGTTCTACCATACCAACGCCAATCAGTCTCACTAGAATCACACTCCTCAATTTGTACGAACCTCATTACACAAACCATCCCCGTTGTTTGTTTGTTGTGGTCTTCAGTCCAGAGATTGGTTTGATGCAGCTCTCCATGCTACTCTATCCTGTCCAAGCTTCTTCATCTCCCAGTACCTACTGCAACCTACATCCTTCTGAATCTGTTTAGTGTATTCATCATTTTTACCCTCCACGCTGCCCTCCAATACTAAATTGGTGATCCCTTGATGCCTCAGAACATGTCCTACCAACCGATCCCTTCTTCTAGTCAAGTTGTGCCACAAACTTCTCTTCTCCCCAATCCTATTCAATACCTCCTCATTAGTTGTGTGATCTACCCATCTAATCTTCAGCATTCTTCTGTAGCACTACTTTTCGAAAGCTTCTATTCTCTTCTTGTCTAAAATATTTATCGTCCACGTTTCACTTCCATCCATGGTTACACTCCATACAAATACTTTCAGAAACGACTTCCTGACACTTAAATCTATACTCGAAGTTAACAAATTCCTCTTCTTCAGAAACCCGTTCCTTGCCATTGTCAATCTACATTTTATATCGTCTCTACTTCGACCATCATCAGTTATTTTGCTCACCAAATAGCAAAACTCTACTCCTTTAAGTGTCTCATTTCCTAATCTAATTCCGGCAGCATCACCCGATTTAATTCGACTACATTCCATTATCCTCATTTTGCATTTGTCGAAAACCATCCCCATCCACACTATTTACTTCAGCCCTTTCTAAATTTTCTGTAAGTTATTCCACACATTTCGACGATTCACTATCCGCAGCATGCACATCTTTACTGCACTGTTTCCCCCCCTCCCCCCCCCCCCCCCCCCCAAATATCGACACTTGCAGCTTCAAGAAAATTACACATCAATTCACTGTTGAACACTTTACCTTCCTGGAATAGTACACCGATGCCTAAACCACCATCATCATAATTATTCATCCAGCAACGTTATCTGCTAATTCTAAAGTTTAAACTAATCACCATATTGAAAATCTGATTACGCCATCAGAATCGTCGTGCAAATAATTGTAATGTGCATGTTTCTTTTTGACGTATTATGATTCATCGGGCTACTATTAATTTCTATACAGACTGTGAAATGTCTGCCATTAAGGTTTCACGAAGTCCGCCATCCTTGGCCCTCCCGGCGCACAGCGTCACCAAGGAATTCCCAGCCACGTGCGCGATGGACCACGTGTTCTGGCCGTTGTGTTTGCTAAGGATCTCGGTCCTGCCGCGCTGCCCGAGCGGTGGCCGCCAACTCTGAACTTAGAATATTTCCAGGGCGCCGCAGCTCTCGCGTTACAAGAGTACCTTGCAGCACTATTGTTTCCTTTCCTGTCCCACTCGCAAATGGAGCGAGGGAGGAACTGCCTATACGCCTCCCTGTAAGCCTTATTTCTCGAATCTTATCTTTGCGGTCCTTATACGTCTGTACAATCGTTCGGCAATCAGCTTCAAATGCCGGTTCTCTGAATTTTCTCCACAGTGTTTCTCGAAAAGAGCTTCGCCTTCCCTACGCATTTGAGTTCCCGAAGCATCTCCGTAGCACTTGTGTGCTGTTCGAACCTACTGGTAACAAATCTAGCAGCCCGCCTCTGAATTGCATCGAGATCTTCGTTCATTCCGAACTGGTACGGATCCCAAACACTTGAGCAGTTCTCAAGAATAGGTCGCACCGGCGTCCTGTATGCGGTCTCCTATACAGATGAACCACTCTGTCCTAAAATTCTTCCAATCAAGCGAAGTCGACCACAATTCTCACATGCTGGTTCCATTTCATATCGCTTTCCAACGTTACTCCCAGATATTTAAACGACTTGACTGTGTCAAGCAGGAAACTAGTAATGCTGTAACCGAACATTACGGGATTGTTTTTCCTACTCACCCACATTAACCTACATTTTGTGCATTTAGAACTAGCTGCCATTTATTACACTGAACTGCGGCACCTTACCATACACCACAGCATCGTCAGCAAACAACCGCAGATTACTGCCCACCCTGTCCGCCAAATCATTTACGTATACAGAGTGGTCCTATTATACTTCTCTAAAGGACTACATCCTTGTCTCTGATGAATATTCGCCATCGAGAACAATGTACTGGGTTCTAGTCTTGGAGCGACTCACATATCTGTGAACTTATTCCATATGCTCGTACATTCCTTAACAGCCTGCAATGGGGAACCGTGTCAAATGATTTTCGGAAATCTAGAAATATGGAATCTGCCTGTTGCCCTTCATCCATAGTTCACAGCATATCATGTGAAAAAAGGCAAGCTGACTTTCGCACGAGCCATGCTTTCTAAGCCATGCTGATTCGTGGACACAAGCTGCTCAGTCGCCAGAATTTTTTATTTATTTTCGGGATGAGAATATGTTCGACTGCTTCTCAACTGCTACTCCACTTTCATGATCTTCCAGTCTAAAAATGGCAACGTGGCGCCCGTGCAAGTCGTATATATGAGCTTTCAGCCCCTCTATTTCAACTCTGCTATCTTCAGAACAACATTGTCAAAAGCACTTGGCTGCTGATTTTTTATTTGTATGAACTAGATTTCGGCTTATTAGACCCTCTTCGGATAACTACTGCCTATTGTTTACAAGGAGCTTGAGTTCTTACGAACCAAACATTCTGTTCTAAGATATAAGGCACGTACACACTATCTTTAGTTGTAGTATTGTCTTTGGAATTGTGAAACGAGTCGTTTGACTTTTTTGTTCTGTAAAACTGGTCTTTAACATAATAAATCACATTGTATGGTTTGTCAGTACCATGCATGACAACAATTAGAATTATTTAGAATACACATTATTACAAAATTACAATTTTTTTGGTATTTGTTGTGAACTGTTGCACTGGACACTAATTGTTGGTTGTACAACAGCTATGTTTTCTTTGGCGGTTACATTTTGTTATTAGAAAATTGTGCTTTAATATATACCAAATGTTACATTGTTACAGTTGATTTACAGTTAGGAATGTAAACACATAAGGGATATTACATTGTATTGGGGGTGTGAATTTGTTTACTGTTGGGACACTTTGTGGTTAGTAGCATGTTTACTTCATTGTGTAAAGTTTAAGAGTGGTGATGTGCTCAGTTGCAATTAGTAATTTAGGACCAGCTGGGGATTTAGGGCTAAGTGTTTGTTAGTTTCAAGTTCTTCTAGTAGGCCGAGTTTTCTGCCTTTGTTGGCTATATGTAGCACTTCTGTGTGTGTTAAATATTTAGTGTCCTTCTCTGAGCACATGTTCAGCAAAGGTGGAGTCTGATTTATTTAGTCTCCAGCTGCGTTCATGTTCAGTCAGCCTTGTTGATATGGCCCGGCCCGTTTGACAAATGTACAGTTTATTGCAGTCAGTGCAGGTTATTTTGTAGACCCCACTGTTGCTTAGTTTATCTGTTTTGTCCTTGCTGTTGAATAGGAGATTAGCTGTAGTGCCTCTTACATAAAATGAAGTTTTATAGTTTTAGGATTTCAGTGTTTTGGCTAGTTCGTCTGATAGCTTACCTAGGAATGGAATAGTACACCAGTCGGTTTTTGGTGTGATTGTTATTTCAGAGGGGGCATAAATGTAGGGCAAGATTTTCCTTCTTGTGCAAGATTTTGTCAACTAACTCGAGGTTATAGCCATTGTTATATGCAATATATTTAAGTGTTATTCAACCCTCAATGTGGAATTGTTCTACCAAGAAGCGACGGAAGAATCCATAAATAAGATTGTCAAAAGCATTCTCTAAATCTACAGAGGGTATAAAACTTGGTCTGGCTTTCTTCAAGCTACATTTTGAGATAAGTCGTACAGTCACTATTGCCTCGCGTGGACTGCCTCGCCCTGGATTTCAGCTGTACTACAGCGTCAGTGAAGATTAGAGAGACTGCCGCGGTACTGTGCTTTGTTCTGCATCCAGTTAAACCATTAACTGCGGACGGGGCTCTATTGAGTCCTTGGTACACATACGTGCACTTTCAGAATTCAAGTCGCAAAAGTAATAAACGGTATTTACCAAGTGAAAACGTGTATGAGACGTTGTTGTAGGTTATGTAGTTTCAGTTTTTGCTGTTACCTCGCGCCACTTCCCCTCGCAGTGGCACTTACAGTTGTTTGCAAATATGACTCAGCAGAATGATGAAGAATGCCTCTAAATGTAGCTATGAAGGATGTGCTTCATGCACAAGAAGCGTGTACAAGAGGTGAAATATAAACGTTTTTACTTACAAACAACTGCTTTTTAAAATTCAGTGGACAAAACTCTTAATATTTATTCTAGAATACTTTTTTCTTCTACTGGATAGGACCTGACGTACAAATACACTCCTGGAAATGGAAAAAAGAACACATTGACACCGGTGTGTCAGACCCACCATACTTGCTCCGGACACTGCGAGAGGGCTGTACAAGCAATGATCACACGCACGGCACAGCGGACACACCAGGAACCGCGGTGTTGGCCGTCGAATGGCGCTAGCTGCGCAGCATTTGTGCACCGCCGCCGTCAGTGTCAGCCAGTTTGCCGTGGCATACGGAGCTCCATCGCAGTCTTTAACACTGGTAGCATGCCGCGACAGCGTGGACGTGAACCGTATGCGCAGTTGACGGACTTTGAGCGAGGGCGTATAGTGGGCATGTGGGAGGCCGGGTGGACGTACCGCCGAATTGCTCAACACGTGGGGCGTGAGGTCTTCACAGTACATCGATGTTGTCGCCAGTGGTCGGCGGAAGGTGCACGTGCCCGTCGACCTGGGACCGGACCGCAGCGACGCATGGATGCACGCCAAGACCGTAGGATCCTACGCAGTGCCGTAGGGGACCGCAACGCCACTTCCCAGCAAATTAGGGACACTGTTGCTCCTGGGGTATCGGCGAGGACCATTCGCAACCGTCTCCATGAAGCTGGGCTACGGTCCCGCACACCGTTAGGCCGTCTTCCGCTCACGCCCCAACATCGTGCAGCCCGCCTCCAGTGGTGTCGCGACAGGCGTGAATGGAGGGACGAATGGAGACGTGTCGTCTTCAGCGATGAGAGTCGCTTCTGCCTTGGTGCCAATGATGGTCGTATGCGTGTTTGGCGCCGTGCAGGTGAGCGCCACAATCAGGACTGCATACGACCGAGGCACACAGGGCCAACACCCGGCATCATGGTGTGGGGAGCGATCTCCTACACTGGCCGTACACCACTGGTGGTCGTCGAGGGGACACTGAATAGTGCACGGTACATTCAAACCGTCATCGAACCCATCGTTCTACCATTCCTAGACCGGCAAGGGAACTTGCTGTTCCAACAGGACAATGCACGTCCGCATGTATCCCGTGCCACCAAACGTGCTCTAGAAGGTGTAAGTCAACTACCCTGGCCAGCAAGATCTCCGGATCTGTCCCCCATTGAGCATGTTTGGGACTGGATGAAGCGTCGTCTCACGCGGTCTGCACGTCCAGCACGAACGCTGATCCAACTGAGGCGCCAGGTGGAAATGGCATGGCAAGCCGTTCCACAGGACTACATCCAGCATCTCTACGATCGTCTCCATGGGAGAATAGCAGCCTGCATTGCTGCGAAAGGTGGATATACACTGTACTAGTGCCGACATTGTGCATGCTCTGTTGCCTGTGTCTATGTGCCCGTGGTTCTGTCAGTGTGATCATGTGATGTATCTGACCCCAGGAATGTGTCAATAAAGTTTCCCCTTCCTGGGACAATGAATTCACGGTGTTCTTATTTCAATTTCCAGGAGTGTAATAAATAATAAAAATAGTATAGAATATAACTACACGTAGCAAAAGTAAAACAAGTGATAAAAATATTTTTCTTTACTTATTTTGTCATCGGGACTGAAGAAGTTATGACGTCATTAGCGTAGCATTTCATTGTTGTAGCCGTTTCCGCGCTCGTAATAGGCTGTATTCGTGCGTGTTTCGTCACAGCGTGGACAGACAATATTTATCCTGGCACTGCGTCACTCACCGTCCGTTCTATTGTGGAGACTGCGTCAGAGCAAACACTGTCTGCGTCGGTACATATTCCTACGTGACAGAGTACACGCCCACGCACGCACGTATACACACACACACACACACACACACACACACACGTAGGCACGCAGTACAACCTGCAAAAAAAATTTGACTAGAGGTGGAGTATGAGACATCTACATTATGGTGACTGATATTTTCACTACCTGATCAAAAATATCCGTACAGCATCACGTAACGCGGAATCGACACCACAATGTCACTAGTGTACAAGGAGGTGGGGAGAAGTATTGTCTTATCAGTAAATACAGTAAACTGTAACTGCAGAATGGGTCGGTGTGGACATATCTATGACTTTATAGCCGACACCTCCGATTTCACGTGTCCGTAACTCGCCACTTCTTGATGCAACGAATCGCGTGTAATCGAAGCAAATATATCCGTTACAGTTTTTGTGTTACTATTGCCTAACGAAGTGTGGGTGTGACATAGTGTAGTTCCCCTTCTGTCGATTGATAACGTGCTTAAGGCCAGGCTCTCCTTCAAATCAGGAAAAAACTGGCAAATTTTGGACTTTTTTTCGTTTTTGAGATGATGAAAAGACATGCAAAGGATCTGTTTGAGGACTACGACTGATCATAATTTGAAATTTATTTTATATTTTCAGTAAAAAACAAGATGGTGTCCGTAATTATGATTTGATCAAGGGACAGCGACTTTGAAGTACGCAAACTGCGTGCAGTGTAATTCCTCTGGAGTTACCTGAAATGAGAAGTCGATAGCATCGATTGATACTGCATTAAATTTATGGAAACTTATATGTAATCACAATTAATAACCTTAAATTTAACGGTATGGTGTTAACTTGAACTCTGAGTTCACTGTTTGTGGGTTTCCTTCTCTGTTTATGGCTTTACAAAAAATAATTAATGTTAACAAATTTCAGATGTTATAAGCTCCCAACAAAAGTGTTTACTTTTCGGTGGTCAAAGGCAGTTTTGAAAAATCGTTTCTCGAGAAAAATCTGTTTAGAGTTTAGGGAAAACTTCTATGTGTATTACTAGCTGGGGTACTAGGCTTCGCTCAGGGGGTTAGTAATCGAATTTTCCATTCATGCAACAGAATCCTGGTGTTTCTCTTGTGCATTTAATCGCGTTGCAAAATCAGCAGATGTTACCCATTTTTCCTATTACGACGTCTTTGTGTTTGCTATATTCTTTGTGGTGTCACCGCTAGACACCACACTTGCTAGGTGGTAGCCTTTAAATCGGCCGCGGTCCGGTAGTATACGTCGGACCCGCGTGTCGCCACTGTGAGTGATTGCAGACCGAGCGCCGCCACACGGCAGGTCTAGAGAGACGTCCTAGCACTCGCCCCAGTTGTACAGCCGACATTGCTAGGAATGGTTCACTGACAAATACGCTCTCATTTGCCGAGACGATAGTTAGCATAGCCTTCAGCTACGTCATTTGCTACGACCTAGCAAGGCACCATTACCAGTTTATATTGAGATTGTTATTAATGTATCATCAAGAGCGATGTC
Source organism: Schistocerca americana (assembly GCF_021461395.2). Classification (NCBI taxonomy): domain Eukaryota; kingdom Metazoa; phylum Arthropoda; class Insecta; order Orthoptera; family Acrididae; genus Schistocerca; species Schistocerca americana. The sequence goes on along the minus strand of NC_060127.1, from coordinate 99,717,548 downwards.
CTCCAATTATGGATTAAAGTTAAGTATTCCAAGAGCTCCCTACTTTATTTCTTAGACTCAACACCTTTAACTGTTCCAGACCTCACGCCAGTCTGCGTGAGCTTAAACGCGTGCATTTCGGCCTCCTCTAGCAACACGGTGTTGGCTCTTCAGCCAACACATCATTCTTTAATCGGGTCGTAGTGGAATGCATCATTTGTTAGGCTGTACTGTTTACTTCTCGTACCTGCTTCTCGTAGGGTGATGTTTTCATTTCTGGCTTGAGTTCGCAGTCTTCTGTTATAAGATTTTGTCGCAATTCTTGATTCTTCGATCCGTTCATTTCGTTGTTCTTTGGTTTCTATGCTTTTCACGGTGCTCGTTCTTGTTAGTTGGGAACTTAAAAGTGCTTCACGCTCTTCATCTGTTTCGTTTTTTCGCTGTCCTTTTTCTTTTTGCAGTTTTTCCTCAGAACTGGCAAACTTTCTTCCTCTTTTACGTTAGAGCACTGTCTAAAACAAAAATCAAATCAGCTTTTATTAACAAATACACTAAGTACGCTTAACAACTTTTCACACTTACTTTCGCTTTATATTCAGTCACTGTACCACTTTGATTACTCGCACTTTGCTGTTTGTTGTTATCCACTCACTGCACTACTTTTTCGGTTCCTCCCTTCATCACTGATAAGAAACTGACATTCGAACCTGTGATGGGTGCTGCTTTATATAACCTTACCAATGAGTAGCCCCACCAGTGGCGAATTCCAGAACGTACTAAGGAGACTTCGAATGGTCCACATATTTTCAGAACATTCCGCAACATTCGAGAGTGTTCTGGAATGTCCCAAAATGATCTGGGATGTTTCCGAACATTCTGGAATCTTCCCGAATGTTCCAGACTGTTCCGGAACATTTCGGATCGTTGTGGAGTGCTGTGAAATGCTGTCGGATACTCCTGAATGTTCTGAAATGTTCTACAAATTTCTAGAGGGCGAGACTTCAAGGCCATTAAATCATCAAAAGCACTCCCTTCAGGTAACAATGGGAACCTTCTTCATTGACGGGGGTACAGACGGCTACCACTCCATATAACTCCATTGATAGTACGGGAACTCGTTTCTGTGTTTTAGCAGCACATACACTGCAAATTAAATCGGGTGATGCTGAGGAAATTAGATTAGGAAATGAGGCACTTAAAGTAGTAAAGGAGTTTTGCTATTTAGGGAATAAAATAACTGATGATGGTCGAAGTAGAGTAGACTGGCAATGGCAAGGAAATCGTTTCTGAAGAAGAGAAATTTGTTAACATCGAGTATAGATTTAAGTGTCAGGAAGTCGTTTCTGAAAGTATTTGCATGGAGTGTAGCCATGTATGGAAGTGAAACATGGTCGATAAATACACTCCTGGAAATGGAAAAAAGAACACATTGACACCGGTGTGTCAGACCCACCATACTTGCTCCGGACACTGCGAGAGAGCTGTACAAGCAATGATCACACGCACGGCACAGCGGACACACCAGGAACCGCGGTGTTGGCCGTCGAATGGCGCTAGCTGCGCAGCATTTGTGCACCGCCGCCGTCAGTGTCAGCCAGTTTGCCGTGGCATACGGAGCTCCATCGCAGTCTTTAACACTGGTAGCATGCCGCGACAGCGTGGACGTGAACCGTATGTGCAGTTGACGGACTTTGAGCGAGGGCGTACAGTGGGCATGCGGGAGGCCGGGTGGACGTACCGCCGAATTGCTCAACACGTGGGGCGTGAGGTCTCCACAGTACATCGATGTTGTCGCCAGTGGTCGGCGGAAGGTGCACGTGCCCGTCGACCTGGGACCGGACCGCAGCGACGCACGGATGCACGCCAAGACCGTAGGATCCTACGCAGTGCCGTAGGGGACCGCACCGCCACTTCCCAGCAAATTAGGGACACTGTTGCTCCTGGGGTATCGGCGAGGACCATTCGCAACCGTCTCCATGAAGCTGGGCTACGGTCCCGCACACCGTTAGGCCGTCTTCCGCTCACGCCCCAACATCGTGCAGCCCGCCTCCAGTGGTGTCGCGACAGGCGTGAATGGAGGGACGAATGGAGACGTGTCGTCTTCAGCGATGAGAGTCGCTTCTGCCTTGGTGCCAATGATGGTCGTATGCGTGTTTGGCGCCGTGCAGGTGAGCGCCACAATCAGGACTGCATGCGACCGAGGCACACAGGGCCAACACCCGGCATCATGGTGTGGGGAGCGATCTCCTACACTGGCCGTACACCACTGGTGATCGTCGAGGGGACACTGAATAGTGCACGGTACATCCAAACCTTCATCGAACCCATCGTTCTACCATTCCTAGACCGGCAAGGGAACTTGCTGTTCCAACAGGACAATGCACGTCCGCATGTATCCCGTGCCACCCAACGTGCTCTAGAAGGTGTAAGTCAACTACCCTGGCCAGCAAGATCTCCGGATCTGTCCCCCATTGAGCATGTTTGGGACTGGATGAAGCGTCGTCTCACGCGGTCTGCACGTCCAGCACGAACGCTGGTCCAACTGAGGCGCCAGGTGGAAATGGCATGGCAAGCCGTTCCACAGGACTACATCCAGCATCTCTACGATCGTCTCCATGGGAGAATAGCAGCCTGCATTGCTGCGAAAGGTGGATATACACTGTACTAGTGCCGACATTGTGCATGCTCTGTTGCCTGTGGCTATGTGCCTGTGGGTCTGTCAGTGTGATCATGTGATGTATCTGACCCCAGGAATGTGTCAATAAAGTTTCCCCTTCCTGGGACAATGAATTCACGGTGTTCTTATTTCAATTTCCAGGAGTGTAGTTTAGACAAGAAGAGAATAGAAGCTTTCGAAATGTGGTGCTACGGAAGAATGCTGGAGATAAGGTGGGTAGATCACGTAACTAATGAGGAGGTATTGAATAGGATTGGGGAGAAGAGAAGTTTGTGGCACAACTTCACTAGAAGAAGGGATCGGTTGGTAGGACACGTTTTGAGGCATCAAGGGATCACAAATTTAGCATTGGAGGGCAGCGTGGAGGGTAAAAATTGTAGAGGGAGACCAAGAGATGAATACACTAAGTAGAATCAGAAGGATGTAGGTTGCAGTAGGTACTGGGAGATGAAGAAGCTTGCACAGGATAGAGTAGCATGGAGAGCTGCATCAAACCAGTCTCAGGACTGAAGACCACAACAACAACAACATATTGCACACTTTCGTAATATACACTGAAGCGCCGAAGAAACTGGTATAGGCATGCGTATTCAAATACAAAGATATGTAAAGAGGCAGAATATAGCACTGCGATCGGCAGTGCCTATGTAAGACAAGTGTCTCGCGCAGTTGTCAGATCGGTTACTGCTGTTACAACGGCAGGTTAACAAGATTTAAGTGAATTTGAACGTGGTGTTACTGTCGGTGGGACACAGCATCTCCGAGGTAGCGATGAAGTGGGGATTTTACCGTACGACCATTTCACGACTGCACCGTGAATATCAGGAATCCGGTAAAACATCAATCCTCCGACATCGCTGCTGCCGGAAAAGGATCCTGCAAGAGCGGGACCAACTACGACTGAAGAGAATCGTTCAACGTGACAGAAGTGCAACCATTCTGAAAACTGCTGCAGATTTCAATGTCGGGCCATCATCAAGTATCAGCGTGCCAACCATTCAACGAAATGGGCTTTCGGAGTCGAAATCCCACTCGCGTAGCCTTGATGACTGAACGACACAAAGCTCTACGCCTCCCCTGGGCCCGTCAACACCGACACTGGACTGTTGATGACTGGAAACATGTTGCCTGGTCGGACGAGTCTCGTTTCAAATTGAATCGAGCAGATGGACGGCTGCGGGTATGGTGACAACCTCGCCGACATCTACGTGTGTACTCTGAAAATCACGTTTAAGTACCTGGAAAAGGGTTCATCGAACCACCTTCAGAATTCTCTATTATTCCAATCACGAGTAGCGCGCGGAAACAGCGAACACCTATATCTCTCCGTACGAACTCAGATTTTTTTTTTTTATCGTGGTGATCGTTTCTCCGTATGTAGATCGGTGTCAACAAAATATTTTCCCGTTCGGAGGAGAACGTTCGTGATTGGAATTTCGTGAGAAGATTCAGTCGCAACGAAAAACGCTTTTCTTTCAATGATGTCCAGCCCAAATCCCGTTTAAGGGGGGTAGGACGTCAAACGGACCGACTAGGAGCAGGAGAGGCACCACAGGACTTTTTAATTTCCACTGTCTATACTTTTACAAATAAATTCATAAAACTTTGTCAGCATGACCAGGAAGAATTCGGAATTCACACTCATAGCACTGGAAGTTCGAACACATACGAAATAATTATTTTTACATGTGATATTTCATCATTTTTTTCACTTACTAATGGCAGTATTTGTTGCTATAGGTACACTTTTCTTCATAAATAAGAAAGATTCTTCGATGAATTGTGCACAGCATACAAACCATACTTAAAGGTGTATAGAATTTTCGAAATCTATTAAAAACTGTGGTAAAAATTGAAGTAATTAACTATAAAATTTCTGTTTTTCCTAAACATGAAGTTTAAAATATTACAGTTCATTCGTTTTTTCATAAATTAAATAAATTCTAGAGTTTCATACACCTGTAAGTATGATTTGTATGCTGTGCACAATTCATCGAAGAATCTCTCTTACTTATGAAAAAAGTGTACCTATAGCAACAAATACTGCCATTAGTACGTGAAAAAAATGATGAAGTTTCACATGTGAAAATAATTATTTCGTTGTGTTTTCGAACTTCCACTGCTATGAGTGTGAATTCCGAATCCTTCCTGGTCATGCTGACAAAGTTTTATGAATTTTTTTGTAAAAGTATAGACAGTGGAAATCGAAATGTCCTGTGGTGCCTCTCCTGATCCAAGTCGGTCCGTTTGACGTCCTACCCACATTAATACCAGAGACACTCTGTGGTGTCACCGCCAAACACCACACTTGCTAGGTGGTAGTTTTAAATCGGCCGCGGTCCATTAGTACATGTCGGACCCGCGTGTCGCCACTGTGTGATCGCAGACCGAGCGCCACTACAAGGCAGGTCTCGAGATACGGGGTAGCACTCGCCCCAGTTGTACGGACGACTTCGCTAGCGATGCACACTGACGAAGCCTCACTCCTTTGCAGAGCAGATAGTTAGAATAGCCTTCAGCTAAGTCATTGTCTACGACCTAGCAAGGCGCCATTACTAACATTGCATGTATCTACAGAGTCTCCCTTGTATCGTCAAGAACGATGTATACAAATGATGGATTAAAGTTAAGTATTCCAGAAGCTACGTACTTTTCTTTATAGCATTCATTACGTATCCTGTTTCAGACCTCACGCCATCCTGCTTTAGCTTAGCGCGTGCCTTTCGACTTCCTCTCATTGTGTCTAGGCTGTCTTGTCTAGACAGAACACACTCTCTACCATATTTCGCGATAATACAAAACGTGCTGCCTTTCTTTGAACTTTTTCGATGTACTCCATCAGTCGTATCTCGTAAAGATCCCACACCGCACAGCAGTATTCTAAAAGAGGACGGACAAGTGTAGTGAAGGCAGTCTCCTTAGTAGATCTGTTACATTTTCTAAGTGTCCTGCCAATAAAACACAGTCTTTGGTTAGCCTTCTCAGCAACATTTTCTATGTATTCCTTCCAATTTAAGTTATTCGTAATTGTAATTCCTGGGTATTTAGTTGAACTTACGGCCATTAAGATTTGACTGATTTATCGTGTAACCGAAGTTTAACGAATTCCTTTTAGCACTCATGAGGATGACCTTACACTTTTCGTCATGAATCTATGGACCCTGCATGTCGGCAGGGGACTGGTCAAGATGGTGGAGACTCTGTAATGGTGTGGGGCGTGTGCAGTCGGAGTGATATATGACCCCTGACACGTGTAGATACGACTCTGACTGGTGGCACGTACGTAAGCATCCAGTCTGATCACTTGCATTCATTCATGTCCATTGTGCATTCCGAGCAGGACAATGTGACACCCACACGTCCGGAATTGCTACAGAGTGGTCCAGGAACACTCTTCTGAGTTTGAACACATCCGCTGACCACCGAACTCCCCAGACATGATCAATATTGAGCATATCTGGGATGCCTTGCAACGTGCTCTTCAGAAGTGATCTCCACCCCCTAGTACTCTTACGGATTTATGGACAGCCCTGTAGGATTCATGGTGTCAATTTTCTCCAGTACTAATTCAGACATTAGTCGAGTCCATGCCACGTCGTGTTGGAGCACTTCTCCGTGCTCGCAGGGGCCCTACACTGTATTAGGCAGGTTTACCAGTTTCTTTGGCTCTTCAGTGCACATATTACATACTGGGTCAGCAGAGATAACCTGTATATGCTGGGTAAGCATCCTATACATTTAATAAAGCACGCACTAAGGTTCGAGGATAAAGAATTTGAAGGAACGACTGGTCTAGTATTCCTAGTATTCTTAGAAAGTCGATACCTGACAAGTATTTGCCAGGACAGATATAGACTATGCTGTGCTGGATGAGGTCTCAGGATTGTTAACCAACCCCGAAATCTTTATAGATGAAAACTGACGTGGGTACATGGTGTGTCTAACAGAACTGGAACTTTTCAGTTGTTTAATTACTGGCATGACGGACCCAGGACACCGCCTGAGAACGTCCCATGGCGGTCATGGCACTGCTTTGTACTATGGGGTGTAAAAACTTTTGTAACTCACGGATTAAAAAGACTTCTTGTCTTAACGTTTTAGACACACATACCTTTCAATAAACGCATTTAAAAATCGAATTTTGGACCATTTTGAATTACAGCCGGATAGTGAGTTTGACGATCTAATGTAATCTGAGAATGTTCAGCGTTGTTTGAGTGTGACTATTTATGTGGCATGGTGGAGTAAATCGAGTGTAAGATAATGACCGAGTATGACCCACCTCACACTCCTATCAATGTACATATTTATGGTAGGGAGTTGCCTATTATCGATTTTTCTGGAGAACGAATGCTACAATTTACTTTCGGAGCTTGTGGATGTAACATTCAGGCATTGTTAACTTGCACCACCTACACAGTGCGTTACGCATCATCATAGACTGCTTGAGTCACTGGCGAACACATGTCAAAGACTTTGTAAGCTATCTGCATGGGTATGGTGTACATATGAGCAAGTTAGAAAAGTGTTCATGCAGTACCAAGCTATGCTACTAATGTATGCGTAAGCATACTACTGGCCATTAAAATTGCTACACCACGAAGATGACGTGCTCCAGGCGCGAAATTTAATCGACAGGAAGAAGATGCTGCGATATGCAAATGATTAGCATTTCAGAGAATTCACACAAGGTTGGCGCCGGTGGCGACACCTACAACGTGCTGACATGGGGAAAGTTTCCAACTGATTTCTCATACACAAACAGCAGTTGACCGGCGTTGCCTGGTGAAACGTTGTTGTGATGCCTCGTGTAAGGAGGAGAAATGCGTACCATAACGTTTCCGACTTTGATAAAGGTCGGATTGTAGCCTATCGCGATTGCGGTTTATCGTATCGCGACATTGCTGCTCGCGTTGGTCGAGATTCAATGAGTGATAGCAGAATATGGACTCGGTGGGTTCAGGAGGGTAATACGGAACGCCGTGCTGGATCCCAACGGCCTCGTATCACTAGGAGTCGAGGTGACAGGCATCTTATACGCATGGCTGTAACGGATGGTGCAGCCACGTCTCGATCCCTGAGTCAACAGATGGGGACATTTGCAAGATAACAACCATTTGCACGAACAGTTCGACGACGTTTGCAGCAGAATGAACTATCAGCTCGGAGACCCATGACGCTGCATGGCATACAGGAGCGCCTGCGATGGTGTACTCAACGACGAACCTGGGTGCACAATGGCAAAACGTAATTTTTTCGGATGAATCCAGGTTCTGTTTACAGCATCATGATGGTCGCATCCGTGTTTGGCGACATCGCGGTGAATGCACATTGGAAGCGTGTATTCGTCATCGCCATACTGGCGTATCACCCGGCGTGATGGTATGGGGTGCCATTGGTTACACGTCTCGATCACCTCTTGTTCGCATTGACGGCACTTTGATCAGTGGACGTTACATTTCAGATATGTTACGACCCGTGGCCCTACCCTTCATTCGATCCCTGCGAAACCCTACATTTCAGCAGGATAATGCACGACAGCAGGTTGCAGGTCCTGTACGGGCCTTTCTGGATACAGAAAATGTTCGACTGCTGCCCTGGCCAGCACATTCTCCAGATCTCTCACCAACTGAAAACGTCTGGTCAATGGTGGCCGAGCAACTGGCTCGTCACAATACGGCAGTCACTACTCTTGATGAACTGTGGTATCGTGTTGAAGCTGCATGAGCAGCTGTAACTGTGCACGCCATCCAAGCTGTGTTTGACTCAATGCCCAGGCGTATCAAGGCCGTTATTACGGGCAGTGGTGGTTTTTCTGGGTACTGATTTCTCAGGATCTATGCACCCAAATTGCGTGAAAATGTAATCACATGTCAGTTCTAGTATAATATATTTGTCCAATGAATACCCGTTTATCATCTGCATTTCTTCTTGGTGTAGCAATTTCAATGGCCAGTAGTGTATAAAATCCATGAAAGCAGAATTTACAGACGGAATTTGCAGATGGAAGTTAGAATGTGACGCAAGAAGAATTGTCGACATACAGAAAACAATTATTTACAAAGTACTGAAAACAGCATGACTTTGTTTTTAATTATTGTGATCGACAGTGCGTGTATGTGAATATATCAAAAACAATAATCCAAACACAATTGTTTAATTTGTACTATCTGATACCGTTATTTAGTTGCTTATGAAACATTTGTTGCTGGCATATAAACGGCAGCCACAGCAGTCATGCTCCACGTCTACTCCCTGCAATGTCCGCACACCTGAGAGAGATAAAAGTCCCTCTGACAATCCGGCCTGCATTAGCTTGCCAATTCGCCAGGAACTCAGGAGAGGAAAATGGATCGACTAATTTCATTTCCCCACACCATCCTGTCATTTAAACGTGAATCAAATGTTAACAAAGATCTGTAGTCATTGTGACTTAGTGAGTAACGTGTAAGCTTGTTAAACACAGAGCTATAACACAATCAACCGATTAAGCTGCGAAGACTATTCTCGTTATTATTTTGAGGAAAGAGAGAAAATAATACATTGAGAAATCATTTTATTTGTTCCTTTTTACAACCCTCAAAGTGCAGTTTAGTGGGAGGAGGTCCATCCATTTGACACTGTGTATTAATATGATAGTGTTTATAACAAGGATCATACTTAGAAATAAGAACATCACTCTGAAACACATGTGGTAAGTTGTGAAAGCTGAGTGAAGTAGCACATAACAGTGGTATCAGTCATTTGAAATATGGAAATGAAGTCCCATGCTTCTTTACAGAGCGTAGGGGAACGATGCGGGAGACCCGCACCGCCTTACTAGGCAAGGTCCTAATGGAGGTGGTTTGCCGTTGCCTTCCTCCGACCGTAATGGGGATGAATGATGATGATGAAGACGACACAACAATACCCAGTCATCTCGAGGCAGGAGAAATCCCTGAACCCGCCGGGAATCGAACCCGGGACCCCTTGCTCGGGAAGCGAGAACGCTACCGCGAGACCACGAGGGGATTTAGGAAACAAATAATAGTCAATTGCATTCAGAATACAGTTACTTTCTGTAAGTTTCTTATTAATGTCAAAAAGCAGATTACACACATCTTTAGATTTACGCTACCTGAACAGACATCAATTTCTTCTGCTTTCTATTCAATCCACGGTCCTACAGTTGCAACATCATGATATTTCTGGGAACAATTAGTTTCATAATACGGGATGTCAGGGTTTAGATTAACGTCGAGCAGTCTTGGTTCTTCTTCAATAGTGAGTTAATGGATGTGTTCAAAGTATGGACAGATGCTCCAGTGGTCGGAACTTGCAGTATACCTTCTTTACGATCACTAAAATGAACAGCTTGTTCTACTGTGCTGCAGTTATCAGGTTTAGGGTAAAGCATCATATGCTTTAGCAGTACCTGCATGACTGATAGCAATGATCTAATTGCAGAGTACTTTTTGTTTTACACCTGAAAAAGCAAATACAATACGAGATATGTCCACAACGTAAGTTCCGTTTGGTTATATAAAACAAACGTCTACAGATAGAGAAAAAATATTTATTGCACAAAAATCTACAACTGTTACTTTTCTACACAGCATCCGAAATTTTGTAGGCACTTGTCATAGCGTGGCACAAGTTTTTGTATGCCTTCTTCATAGAAGGTTGCCGCCTGCGTATTCAACCACGTGGTAACATGTTCTTTCAGCTCGTCATCATCGTTGAAGTGTTGACCACCAAGGACAGATTTTAGGTATAAGAAGAGGTGAAAGTCGCTAGGAGCGAGTTCGGGGCTGTACGCGTCTCAGCGAAATTCCCGTAAGAGTTGTTTGGTCGCATTCGACGTGTGAGGTCGGGCTTTATCGTGGAAAAAACAACGCCTTTTGACAGTAATGCTCGGCGCTTGTTCTGTATTGCGCGACGCAGTTTCTTAATGGTCTCCCAGTAACCATATGCATTGATTGTTTGGCCTCGTGGTAAGAAATCAATCAGCAAAATGCCTTTTCTGTCCCAAAAAACGGTGCACATGACGCTTCGAAGTGTCAAGATTTCCTTCGTTGGGGATGAAGTGTGCCTCAATTCCACTGATTGGCTTTTGGTTTCATGGGTGTCGTACGATCCCCCGTGACTATCCGAGAAGGAAAACCATCGCCTTCTTCGTTGCAGCGTGTCAAAAACTTCTTTTTAGAAGAAAGTGTGTCAGTATCTAAATGAATCACTATATTCTATTTGGTCCCTGTGGAGGTTCGAGTCCTCCCTCGGGCATGGGTGTGTGTGTTTGTCCTTAGGATAATTTAGGTTAAGTAGTGCGTAAGCTTAGGGACTGATGACCTTAGCAGTTAAGTCCCATAAGATTTCACACACATTTTTTATGTTCTATTATACAATGGACAAGTTTTCACGAATGTCATGCAATCATTCTGAGGAGATATACAGTACAAAACATCTGATTATAACGTGACTATAAAATCGAAGCAATAAACGAAAGCCTTAAAAACTGTGCTATGGAAACTGAAAATATGAAGGACACTCTAGAGTATCATACTATGGAAATGCAATCGTTGAAGGATCCTATGAATACAGGAACAGTAAAGGTCCATGAAACTGAAAAAAACAAAATTTGAAAATTTAAATAACTCCTCTTGTAAATATTAAGGAAAGAAAATCTCTGGAAGAAAGCGCTACAACAGTTCTGCGATTAATAAGTGTAGTAAATGCAAATGTTGACGAGACTGAAAGAATTTGAGACATGTGAAGAGAAATCCACTTGCATTAAAATGAATAAGTCTGCGAGACTGTAAAATTCACATACTATCGTGAAAGTTTAGTATACAACAGCACATCGACAAATGGCGAGTCATCATGGGGCAGTAGGCTCTTCATACTGCTAAAATTAGGACATTTCAGAGGCATCATTCTCTTTTGGAAGCGTTAATGCCAGTAACTGAAAATCTTAAACATCTCTCACCTATGATGGATGGAGGCAGAAGAGGAGGACCAGAGGAGGAGGAGGAGGAGGAGAAGAAGAAGAAGAAGAAGAAGAAGAAGGATTTGCCATTATCCATTACATTACTCATAAGTTTAAGCAAAATACACTGAAGCGCCAAAGAAACTGGTATAGGCATGCGCATTAAAATACAGAGTTATGTAAACAAGCAGAATACGCCGATTAGGTCGGCAACGCCTATATAAGACAAGTGTGTGGCGCATTTGTTAGATCGGTTACAGCTGATACAATGGCAGCTTATCAAGAATTAAGTGTGTTTGACAGATAGGGGCGCGGAATTTCCGAGGTAGCAATGAAGTGGGGGTTTTCCCGTACGACCATTTCAAGTGTGTACCGGGAATATCAGGAATGCGGTAATACATCAAATCTGTGACACCGCTGCGGCCAGAAGAAGATCCTGCAAGAACGCGACCAACGACGACTGAAGAGAATCGTTCAACCTGACAGAAGTGCAACACTTCCGTAAATTGCTGCAGATTTAAATTTTGGGCCATCAACAAGTGTCAGTGTGCGAGCCATTCAACGAAATATCGACATGGGCTTTGGGAGCCGAAGCCCCACTCGTGTAGCCTTGATGACTGCACGACAGAAAGCTTTACGCCTCGCCTGGGTCCGTCAACACCGACATTGGACTGTTGATGTATGGAAACATGTTGCCTGGTCGGACGAGTCTCGTTTCAGATTGTATCGAATGGATGGACATGTACTTCTCTGGAGACAACCTCATGAATCTATGGACCCTGCATGTCAGCAGGGGACTGTTCAAGCTGGTGGTGGCTCTGTAATAGTGTGGGGCGTGTGTAGTGGGAGTGATATGGGACTCAGATAGGACTATGACGAGTGGACGTAAGCAAGCATCCTGTCTGATAACCTGCGTCCATTCATATCCATTGCGCGTTCCGACGGACTTGGGTAATTCCAGCAGGACAATGCGTCACCCCACAGGTCCAGAATTGTTACAGAGTCGCTCTTCTGCGTTTAAACACTGCCGCTGGACACCAGCCTCCCCATTCATGAACATTATTGAGCATATCCGGGATACCTTGCAACGTGTTGTTCAGAAGATATCTCCACCCCCTTGTACTCTTACGGATTTATGGACAGCACTGCAGGATTCATGCTGCCAGTCCCGTCCAGCACTACTTCAGACATTAGACTAGTCCATGCCACGTCGTGTTGCCGCTGCTCTCTGGGGTTCTACACGATATTGGGCAGGTGTACCAGTTTTTTGGCTCTTCAGTGCACATGTTACATACTGGGTCAGCAGGGGTAACCTGTATATGATGGGTAAGCATCCTATACATTTAATAAAGCACGCACTGAAGTTTGGGGATAAAAAATCTGAAAGAACGTTTGGTCTGGTGATTCCAATATTCTTAAAAAGTCGATACTTGACTTGTATTTGCCAGGACAGATACAGACTACGCTGTACTGAATGAGGGCTCAGGACTATTAATCAATTCCGAAATCTTTGCACATGAAGAATGACGTGGTACATGGTAACAGCACTGGAACTTTTCAGGTGTCTACTTACTGGCATGAAAGACCCAGGACACCGTGTTTACAGTTGGATATAGTGCCATGGCTGCAGAAAAAGCGGTGATGGAATGGGCCCAGGCCAATTGTGTGGCAACAAGAGTAGCATGGGTCCTTCAAGAAGGAGCGCACCATTAGGAGATCGCGTTATAGTCTAACTGGCTGTAACAAATAGACAGATGGCAACAGATGACTTCGGGCAGAGGTTACACGCAGAGTGTCAGCATGAACCACTGGGAATACATTTCTGATTCCGGGCTGAGATCCCGAGTTACTATGTGTCATTTACTACTGAAACCATAGCACAGCCAACAGAGATATGCACAGTGTAAAGCCAGAAGCGAGAGGGTTACCGGTTTCTGAAATAACTGATTTTTGGTTTTTTATTCCTGTAATTTTTGTAATAAGCGTTTGGTTTATTATTCCTGTAATTTTTGTAATAAGCATAGAAATCGAACAAAGATTGAAAAAATCTGACTCTCTCAGTATCAGGATACATAGACTCAAAATTATAAATTAAACAGGCAAATAAAAGAAAATCTAGTCCGTCCACCGTTCGCTGCTGTTCTCAAAAAACTATAAGTGGTTGCATACTACAAAAAATCAGCAATATTCTCCTACTGGTTTTCTGAAAATACGCTCTGAAATCGTGCTCAAAAGCAATTAAAGACGACATCGAATTACAAATTGAGAATAGAGTTAATTGAGGTTGTTGTTGTTGTGGTCTTCAGTCCAGAGACTGGTTTGATGCAGCTCTCCATGCTATTCTATCCTGTGCAAGCTTCTTCATCTCGCAGTACCTACTGCAACCTACATCCTTCTGAATCTGCTTAGTGTATTCATCTCTTGGTCTCCCCCTACGATTTTTACCCTCCACGCTGCCCTCCAATACTAAATTGGTGATCCCTTGATGCCTCAGAACATGTCCTACCAACCGATCCCTTCTTCTGGTCAAGTTGTGCCACAAACTGCTCTTCTCCCCAATCCTATTCAGTACCTCCTCATTAGTTATGTGATCTACCCATCTAATCTTCAGCATTCTTCTGTAGCACCACATTTCGAAAGCTTCTATTCTCTTCTTGTCCAAACTATTTACCGTCCATGTTTCACTTCCATACATGGCTACACTCCATACAAATACTTTCAGAAATGACTTCCTCACACTTAAATCTATACTCTATGTTAACAAATTTCTCTTCTTCAGAAACGCTTTCCTTGCCATTGCCAGTCTACATTTTATATCCTCTCTACTTCGACCATCATCAGTTATTTTGCTCCCCAAATAGCAAAACTCCTTTACTACTTTAAGTGTCTCATTTCCTAATCTAATACCTTCAACATCACCCGACTTAATTTGACTACATTTCATTATCCTCGTTTTGCCTTTGTTGATGTTCATCTTATATCCTCCCTTCAAGACACCATCCATTCCGTTCAACTGCTCTTCCAAGTCCTTTGCTGTCTCTGACAGAATTACAATGTAATCGGCGAACCTCAAAGTTTTTATTTCTTCTCCATGGATTTTAATACTTACTCCGAATTTTTCTTTTGTTTCCTTTACTGCTTGCTCAATATACAGATTGAATAACATCGGGGAGAGGCTACAACCCTGTCTTACTCCCTTCGCAACCACTGCTTCCCTTTCATGTCCCTCGACTCTTATAACTGCCATCAGGTTTCTGTACAAATTGTAAATAGCCTTTCGCTCCCTGTATTTTACCCCTGCCACCTTTAGAATTTGAAAGAGAGTATTCCAGTCAACATTGTCAAAAGCTTTCTCTAAGTCTACAAATGCTAGAAACGTAGGTTTGCCTTTCCTTAATCTTTCTTCTAAGATAAGTCGTAAGGTCAGTATAACCTCACGTGTTCCAGTATTTCTACGGAATCCAAACTGATCTTCCCCGAGGTCGGCTTCTACTAGTTTTTCCATTCGTCTGTAAAGAATTCGTGTTAGTATTTTGCAGCTGTGGCTTATTAAACTGATTGTTCGGTAATTCTCACATCTGTCAACACCTGCTTTCTTTGGGATTGGAATTATTGTATTCTTCTTGAAGTCTGACGGTATTTCGCCTGTTTCATACATCTTGCTCACCAGTTGGTAGAGTTTTGTCAGGACTGGCTCTCCCAAGGCCGTCAGTAGTTCCAATGGAATGTTGTCTACTCCCGGGGGCCTTGTTTCGACTCAGGTCTTTCAGTGCTCTGTCAAACTCTTCACGCAGTATCGTATCTCCCATTTCATCTTCATCTACATCCTCTTCCATTTCCATAATATTGTCCTCAAGTACATCGCCCTTGTATAGACCCTCTATATACTCCTTCCACCTTTCTGCTTTCCCTTCTTTGCTTAGAACTGGGTTTCCATCAGAGCTCTTGATGTTCATACAAGTGGTTCTCTTATCTCCAAAGGTCTCTTTAATTTTCCTGTAGGCAGTATCTATCTTACCCCTAGTGAGATAAGCCTCTACATCCTTACATTTGTCCTCCAGCCATCCCTGCTTAGCCATTTTGCACTTCCTGTCGATCTCATTTTTGAGACGTTTGTATTCCTTTTTGCCTGCTTCATTTACTGCATTTTTATATTTTCTCCTTTCATCAATTAAATTCAGTATTTCTTCTGTTACCCAAGGATTTCTACTAGCCCTCGTCTTTTTACCTACTTGATCCTCTGCTGCCTTCACTACTTCATCCCTCAAAGCTACCCATTCTTCTTCTTCTGTATTTCTTCCCCCCATTCCTGTCAATTGTTCCCTTATGCTCACCCTGAAACTCTGTACAACCTCTGTTTTTTTTTAGTTTATCCAGGTCCCATCTCCTTAAATTCCCACATTTTTGCAGTTTCTTCAGTTTTAATCTACAGGTCATAACCAATAGATTGTGGTCAGAGTCCGCATCTGCCCCTGGAAATGTCATACAATTTAAAACCTGGTTCCTAAATCTCTGTCTTACCATTATATAATCTATCTGATACCTTTTAGTACCTCCAGGGTTCTTCCCTGTATACAACCTTCTATCATGATTCTTAAACCAAGTGTTAGCTATGATTAAGTTGTGCTCTGTGCAAAATTCTACCAGGCGGCTTCCTCTTTCATTTCTTAGCCCCAATCCATATTCACCTACAACATTTCCTTCTCTCCCTTTTCCTACACTCGAATTCCAGTCACCCATGACTATTAAATTTTCGTCTCCCTTCACTATCTGAATAATTTCTTTTATTTCATCATACATTTCTTCAATTTCTACGTCATCTGCAGAGCTAGTTGGCATATAAACTTGTACTACTGTAGTAGGTGTGGGCTTCGTATCTATCTTGGCCACAATAATGCGTTCACTAAGCTGTTTGTAGTAGCTTACCCGCGTTCCTATTTTCCTATTCATTATTAAACCTACTCCTGCATTACCCCTATTTGACTTTGTGTTTATAACCCTGTAGTCACCTGACCAGAAGTCTTGTTCCTCCTGCCACCGAACTTCACTAATTCCCACTATATCTAACTTTAACCTATCCATTTCCCTTTTCAAATTTTCTAACCTACCTGCCCGATTAAGGGACCTGACATTCCACGGTCCGATCCGTAGAACGCTAGTTTTCTTTCTCCTGATAACGACATCCTCTTGAGTAGTCCCCGCCCGGAGATCCGAATGGGGGACTATTTTACCTCCGGAATATTTTAGCCAAGAGGACGCCATCATCATTTAATCATACAGTAAAGCTGCATGCCCTCGGGAAAAATTACGGCCGTAGTTTCTCCTTGCTTTCAGCCGTTCGCAGTACCAGCACAGCAAGGCCGTTTTGGTTATTGTTACAAGGCCAGATCAGTCAATCATCCAGACTGTTGCCCTTGCAACTATTGAAAAGGCTGCTGACCCTCTTCAGGAACCACACGTTTGTCTGGCCTCTCAACAGATACCCCTCCGTTGCGGTTGTACCTACGGTGCGGCTATCTGTATCGCTGAGGCACGCAAGCCTCCCCTCCAACGGCAAGGTCCATGGTTCATGGGGAGGTAATTGAGGTAGGGAAGCAATAAAGCTACTAGGTATCGCCTTATGAAGTAACGAGATAAACAAGCATAGCAGGTGCCGAGTGTATAAAACAATGTGTACATGTGAGGCAGAAGCATTGGAAACTACAAGTAAGAGCAAAGAAGATATACGAGGTATTATTGTTTTCGTCTTCAGTCCAAAGAATGCACCATACTGTATCCCGTGCAAGCCTGTTCACCTCTGCATTCTTACTGCAGCCTGTATGCACATGAATCTGCTTACTGTAGACAAGGCAGCGCCTCCCACTGCAATTTTTTGCCTCTTACGCATTCCTCTACTACCTAACTAACGAGCCTTTGACGCCTCAGGACGTGTCTTATCAAACGATTCCTGTTCCTATCCAACTGTTCTTGCAAGTCCTTTGCTGACTCTGACAGAACTGCAGTGTCATCGGCAAAGTTCAAAGTTTATTATTTCTTTTCCCACAACTTTCATTCTCTTTCCAAATTTCTCTTTGGTTTCCTTCACTGCTTGCTCAATGTACGGATTGCATGAGACAGGGGGTAGGGTACAACCCTGCCTCATTCGATTCTCAACTACTTCTTCCCTTTCATGTTTGTCGACCATTATAACTGCACTGTAATTTCTGAACAAGTTGCAAATAGCCTTATGTTCCCGGTATTTCATTCCGGCTACCGTCGAAGAACAATGGGTGTAGGCCAGCCAACGCTGTGGAAAGCTACCTCTGTATCTAATAATGTAATAAACGTAGATTTGTCTCTGTTCAGTCTATTTTCTAAGATACGTCGTAGGGTGAGTATCGCATCACGTCTTCCTGCATTTCTCCACAACCCGAACTGATCTTCTCCGAGGTCAGCTTTTATCAGTTTTTCTAATTTTCTGTAAATAATTTAGGGAACAATATTGCAACCATGAGTTAGTAAACTGATGTTTGGCAGTATACACAAATGTCTGCACGTGTCTTTTTTCGAAACGGAATTGTAAGAGCTATTGAAATGGAATACTCAAGGACTGGCTGTGGAGTGACATAGAGGGATAGGTAAAAAAAAAAAAACAACCGGGAAATAGTAGTGATAATAGGATTAGAGCTGATATTGTAGACACAAATGGTACAAAAAGAAACTGACAGACTAAAAATTACTTTGAGAATACTCAAAAGGAGTGTTCAGGGCCATTACTGTTTACATTACATATAAATGATATAGTCAACAGTTTGTAGTCTAGTGGTTAGCATAGTTAGATCTTGGTGTCTTGCGTTCGATTCCAGCTTGGGTCGTAGATTTGCTTCACTCGGGGACTGGGCGCGGTCTGTGTTGTCCTCATTATCTCATCTTCTTCGACGCACAAATCACCCAAGTGCCATAAAATAGAATGAATTGGAGCAGGCAGCTGAACAAGTCAAGACAGCCAGTAATACCGTACGATCATTTTATTTCAACGGCTAACATCGAAATTACTGTGAGGCACTTCACGGCTGTAGCACCTGCATAGTGATTCCGTGATGCTAAAAGCTTTCAGGGACGGTAGAGAAGTGTAAATGTATCTATTCAATGTAAGGGACCATGGACCAGAAACGGCAGAGTCGAAAGTTATAAACCAAGTCATTCTACCACCTCTGACACTGGAATACGTGCATCAGTACTGTTGTT
Organism: Schistocerca americana; assembly: GCF_021461395.2. Taxonomy (NCBI): domain Eukaryota; kingdom Metazoa; phylum Arthropoda; class Insecta; order Orthoptera; family Acrididae; genus Schistocerca; species Schistocerca americana. The sequence continues at coordinate 99,698,700 of NC_060127.1, read as the reverse complement.
GCAAAGATTGTAGGGTATGCAACTTTCACAGGTGTTAGTGTGGACCAAAACTAGAAAAATAGTCCAGTAAACATGAGCCCTAAAATGCATAACATAACAGCTATGAGCACTTGTTCAGTAGAAGAGATGTTTTTCACACTATTGAAGATGAACAAGTGGTTATAGCTCTTCAGTTATGCGTTTTAGAGCCAGTGCTTACGAACTTTTTTCTGGTTCTGGTCCATAAAACAGTCCCTTCTTGAAAATTGTCTACCACACAAACTTAGCAACAACAATAACGATACATGTATTCCAGTGTCAGCGACATAAGAACGATTTTCACATATAACTGCCGACTAGGTAGTTCCGGAACAACGGTCGCTTACCTATAATAGATGTATTAACCCTTCTCCATCATCCCTGAAAGTTTGTAACATCATCTCTGTGAAACGTCCCCTTTGAACAATTATACATGACTGTGCTCAAACTGACACACAATATTTTTAGCGCAACGCAGCCTGACTTTCAAAAATCCCTACAAAAGAATGGCCCTGACTAACATTAACCTATACGTTTCACAAATCACTTACCTCACAAAAATCTTCGTTACTCGAACTACTGCAATACAGCGAGCGCCACTACTGCCAGCTAAATAAAAGATTCAAACTACGGAAGGCACTAACTACTGATAGGCATAGTTAGCAAATGAAAGATTTTAATAGAGAACAAACAATGTATTTACCTTACTAGTGTTCAAAAGTCATAATATATATAGCAGTTCATGACATCCAGTCTTACAAATTTCAAAACTCCGCCATCTCTCTCCCCACATCCACCACTACTGGCGGCTCACCTCCAACTGCCCAACGCTACGCGCTGTTCACATCCAGCTGCCCAACACTACAATGGCAGACAACAATGCAAACTAGCCACAGACTGCACACAGCACAGCCAGTGATTTTCATACAGAGCGCTACGTGGCGTTACCAATAAGAAAACCTAAACAGCCTACTTACAACTGAATCATCCCGCATAGGAAAGCTTCAACGTCACAAGATTGTAGCGAAGGTGCGAGCATATGCAATAGCTTCAGAGATATGTGAGTGGCTAGAAGATTCTTAAGTAACAGAACCCCGGTATGTTGTCCTCGACGGCAAATGCTCATCAGAGACAAGGGTATCGTGAGCAGCGTCCCAGGGAAGTGTGGTAGGACCACTGTTGTCCTCTGTATTCACAAATGATTTGGCGGACAAGGTGAGTAGCAATCTACAGTTGTTTGCTGATGATGCTGTGGTGTACGGTAAGGTGTCAAAGTTGAGTGGCTGTAGCAAGATACAAGACAACTTACACAAAATTTCCATTTGGTGTGATGAATGGGCCGGCCGTGGTGGCCGAGCGGTTCTAGGCGCTGCAGTCTGGAACGGCGCGACCGCGACGGTCGCAGGTTCGAATCCTGCCTCGGGCATGGATGTGTGTGATGTCCTTAGGTTAGTTAGGTTTAAGTAGTTCTAAGTTCTAGGGGACTGATGACCAAAGAAGTTAAGTCCCATAGTGCTCAGAGCCATTTGAACCATTTTTTGTGATGAATAGCACATAGCTCTAAAAGTGAAAAAAATGTAAGTTAATGCGGATGAGTAGCTAGAACAAACGTTTAATGTTCGGATACAGTATTACTAATTACCAGCTTGACAGTGCCAGGTCGTTTAAATATCTGGGCGTAACGTTGCAAAAAGATATGAAATGAAACGAGCATGTGAGAATTGTGGTCGACTTATTGGGAGAATTTTAGGTTCGAATCCTGCCTCGGGCATGGATGTGTGTGATGTCCTTAGGTTAGTTAGGTTTAAGTCTGATGACCTCATGTTAAGTCCCATAGAGCTTAGAGCGGTTTGAACCATTTTTGTGACTTTTAGGAAAGACTGGTTCACCTGTAAAGGAGGTCGCATATAGGGCGCTGGTGCGACCTGTTCCTGAGTATTGCTCGAGTCTTTGGGATGCGTACCAGATCAGATCGAAGGAAGACATCGAAGCGATTCAGAGGTGGGTTGCTAGATTCGTTTGCCGGTAGGTTCGAACAACACTTAAGTGTTACGGAGATGCTTCGGGGCCTCAAATGGGAATCCCTGGAGGGAAGGCGGCGTTCTTTTCGAAAAACGCTATTAACAAAATTTAGAGAATCGGCATTTGAAGCCGATTGCCGAGCGATTCTACTGCCGGCAACATACAATGCACGCAAGGACCACGAAGATAAGATACGAGAAATTAGGGCTCACACTGAGGCATACAAACAGTCGTTTCTCACTCGCTCTGTTTGCGAGAGGAACAGGAAAGGAAATGATCAGTGGTGGTACAGGGTACCCTAAATATAGTGTCTTGCGAGGTATCTATGTAAATGTAGATTTAGTTGTTGATGAGCTGTAGATGTAGAAGAGCAGGAAGACCTGCAGACGTTTGATTCGTGCAGTGACTGAGCGTGGAGCATGGACAAAGGTAAATGTAACGTACTGTGACTAAATAGCCGGAGAGTTCCATTACAGAATTTGCAATAAATAACTAGACACAGTGGTCGTTCTCCTAGCTCTACTTCATGTCTTCATAGGGTCTGATTTGGCAGTTCTAGCTGCAGATGGTAGCTGGTTTCCATTTCTCCCACCACCCCTCCACCCTCTCTGCTCTCGGCACCGAATTTGTGCAGTATGTGTGTAGTTTTATTGTTGTTGTTGTGGACTTCAGTCTGAAGAGTGGGTAGATGCAGCTTTCCATGCTGCTCAATCCTACACAAGCCTCTTCACCTCCGTATAAGTACTGCAACCCACCTTCTAAATCTGCTTATTGTATTCTTCTCTTGGTCCCCTATGAGATTTTACCCCCCCCCCCCCCCCCCCCCAACACACACACACACACACACACACACGCCCACTTCCCTCCAATACTAAGTTGGTGACCCCTTGATGTCCCAGAATGTGACCCAACTGATCCCTTTTTGCCACAAATTTCTTTTCTCCCCAGTTCTGTTCAGTACTTCTTCATTACTTATCTGATCTACTCAATATTCAGCATTCTTCTGACACAGCACACCTCAAAAGCTTACATTCTCTTCTCTTCTAAACTGTTCATCGTCCATTCCATACAAATACTATCAGAAACGACTTCCTGACACTTAAATTAATATTGGATGTTAACACATTTCTCTTCTTCAGAAACGCTTTTCTAGCCGTTGCCAGTGTACATTTTATATCCTCTCTACTTCTGCCAACATCAGTTGTTTTACTGCCCAAATAACAAATTTTATTTACTATGTTAAGTGTCTCGTTTCCTAATCTAATTCCCTCAGCTTCACCTGATTTAACTGAGCTGCATTCGATTATCCTTGTTTTGCTTTTCGTGTCCTTCATCTCATGTCTTCCTTTCAAGACAATGTTTATTCCGTTCAGTTTCTCTTCCAAATCCTTTGCTGTCTATGAAAGAATTGCAATGTCGTCGGCAAACCTGAAAGTTCTTATATCTTCTTCCTCGTCTTTAATTTCTCCTTCGGTTTCCTTTACTGCTCAATGTAGAGACTGAATAACATTGCGGGTAGGCCACAATCCCGTCTCAATTCCTTATCAATCACTGTTGCCCTTTCATGCATCTCAACTCTTACAACTGCCATGTGGTTGCTCTACAAGTTGTAAACAGCCTTTCGCGTCGTATCTTTCAACTCTGCTAACTTCATAATTTCAAAAAAAGTACTTTACTCAACATTGTCAAAAGGTTTCTCGTGAGGCTACAAATGCTATGAACTAGGTTCGCTTCTCCTTAGCCTACCTTCTAGCCGGCCGCTGTGGCCAAGCGGTTATAGGCGCTTCAAATGGTTCAAATGGCTCTGAGCAGTATGGGACTTAACATCTGTGGTCATCAATCCCCTAGAACTTAGAACTACTTAAACCTAACTAAGCTAAGGACACCACACACATCCATGCCCGAGGCAAGATTCGAACCTGTGACCGTAGCAGTCGCGCGGTTCCGGACTGCGCGCCTAGAACCGCTAGACCACCGCGGCCGGCTAAGTTAAGTGTAAATAGCATACACAAGTGCGAGAACGTTGTTCGGAATGTTCGCGAATCGTGTAACTAAGACGAGACGTGGTTACCAGCACGACATTCACCGATTGGAATGTGGGAAACCACCTAAAAACCACGTCCAGGCTACCCGCCACGCCACCCCTCTTCGTTAATCCGCCGCGGAGATTCGATCCCTGGCTAATACGCCTCCCCGACTCCCGGAAGCGGCGTGCTAATGCGAGCAGCTGTCTATGCGGGTAAGATAAACGGATACAGTAACAACCGAAAAATAGGTAGGAGCAACCATCCCGTGCGACCCAAAGAGGAACGGCTAGAACAAATTAGTTATTCGAAAAGCAAACAAGAGGCTGCGATCAGTGGGAAAGGTGCGCAAGTGATCCACGAAAGGAGTGACTTGCAAAACACTTGTCCGACCGGCTCTTGAGTGTTGCTCGTCAGCGTTACGAAGAGGCTCAGCTGGTTCCAGGGGCAGGCGCTACAGGAGAGGTGTTGTGCGTCACGGAGAGTTTTACTGTTTAACTTACGACAGCGAACGTTCCCAGAAGGGTGAGCCAAAGGATTACTTCCTCCAACGTACGTTCTTTCAGAATGGCTACAGCAGGAAAATCAAAGGAAGTTTAGCTCGTACGGACGCGTACTACTGTCATTGCTCCGGCGTACTATGCCATTCCATGGCTATGGCGCAGCAGCCTCTCGTGATATACGTTCAGCAATGAAAACACTCTAGGTCGCAGATGAGCGCAGAAGTTTTATCAACGTGTTAATAATCATTCTGAAAAGGCCTTGCCGCAGTGGAGACACCGGTTCCCGTCAGATCACCGAAGTTAAGCGCTGTTGGGCGTGGCAGGCACTTGGATGGGTGACCATCCAAGCCGCCATGCGCTGTTGCCATTTTTCGGGGTGCACTCAGCCCCGTGATGCCAATTGAGGCGCTACTCGACCGAATAGTAGCGGCTCCGGTCAAAGACAACCATCGTAATGACCGGGAGAGCGGTGTGCTGACCACACACCCCTCCTATACGCATCCTCACCTGAGGATGAAATGGCGGTCGGAAGGTCCCGATGGGCCACTTGCGGCCTGATGACGGAGTGCTTAATAAACATTCTGCTGTCGTTTGCAATCTGGACTGCTTTTCTTACAGACAACAGGAAAGAGGTGAAACGATAGCTGTTCCAGAAGTACGTCGCAATGTGTAAAACTTCGAGTTCCAACAATGTGAAAAAATAAAGTTTTAAAATTTTTCACGAAACTAACCTTTAGTATCATAGTAAGCAATGAATACAAGAAGCAAAAAATGGACAAAAATTAAACACTCAATTGATTTAATGAAGTTGTTTTACTTTGGAACCACTAGGACATACAGTTTTCAACCACCCATTATTTCAGGTAATACATTTGAAAGCTAAATCACGTTGTTGCTAGGCGCAATTACACATCTCAAAACTTCAACGAACTCATAATTCCTAAAGTAAATTATAGATCTAAGTAGTAAACAAAAATTGACTCAAATTTTATAGCTAGATTTTGCATCAAAACTACATACTACCCCAGTGGTTTTATTTCGAAACAACTCATAAAAACGCCGAGCGGTTAAAGGCGCTACAGTCTGGAACCGCACGACCGCTACGGTCGCAGGTTCGAATCCTGCCTCGGGCATGGATGTGTGTGATGTCCTTAGGTTAGTTAGGTTTAAGTAGTTCTAAGTTCTAGGGGACTTATGACCACAGCAGTTGAGTCCCATAGTGCTCAGAGCCATTTGAACCATTTGAACTCATAAAATCAGTAGTACAAATTCAGATTTACATTACGTTAACTTTGGACGTAATTACTTTCACCTTCAGTGATTTCCTCAATATGGCCAGCATAAAAAATCCTACGATCACGTAGCAAATTCTCCGCACCGACTGTGTATCTGAACACTTTTATAACTGGCTATTAACAATGCACTACATCCGTAGAAGTACGTCAGTGTACTACTAGATGACTCTGTCTTACAAGAGCATCGGGTGTTTCAACCTAAGGCGCAGGCAAAAAAATAAAAAAAATAAAAATAAAAAATAAAAATGAAAAAGGCAGAAATCACTGCCTCTGATAGTGTCAAAGAACTTCATTGTCGGTTGTAAGTAACGGTCTGTTGCAATCAAATCAAACAACAGGATTAGATAAAATTCTTCAGGAATCCCTCAAATCACTGGAGGAAGTGTGAATCGAGAGGGTATTCAAGTTAGTGTTTAGAAGCTATGAGACTGTGTACGTACCGTCATAATTTCGGGAAAATAACGTCTACACAATTGTGAAGAAAGCAAAGCCAGATAAGTGCGAGAACTATCACACAGTCAGCTTAACAGCTCATGGATACGAATGGCTGACAGGAATAATACCGCAGAAGAATGGAACTATGGATGTGCTAGACGACGATCAGTTCGGCTTTCGAAAAGGAAGCCTTCAGGACAATAAAGACTCATTCATAGGTTTCTGTCGATCGAAAAAAAGATCTCAGCTATATAAAATGGCGTAAAACGTTTGAAATTCTGACCAAAATAAGAGGAAGCTATGGAGAAAGAGGGGTGTTATACGATATCTACACTACTAGCCAGTAAAATTGCTACACCAAGAAGAAATGCAGATGATAAAAGGGTAATCATTGGACAAATATATTATACTAGAACTGACATGTAGTTACATTTTCAAGCAGTTTCGGTGCATAGATTCTGAGAAATCAGTACCCGAAACAACCACCTCTGGCCGCAATAACGGCCTTGATACGCCTGGGCATCGAGTCAAACAGAGCTTGGATTGCGTGTACAGGTACAGCTGCCCATGCAGCTTCAACACGATACCACAGTTCATCAAGAGTAGTGACTGGCGTATTGTGACGAGCCAGTTGCTCGGCCACCATTGAGCAGACGTTTTCAATTGCTGCGAGATATGGACAATGTGCTGGCCAGGGCAGCAGTCGAACATTTTCTGTATCCAGAAAGGCCCGTACAGGACCTGCAAGATGCGCTCGTGCATTATCCTGCTGAAATGTAGGGTTTCGCACGGATCGAATGAAGGGTAGAGCAACGGGTCGTAACACATCTGAAATGTAACGTCCACTGTTCAATGTGCCGTCAATGCGGTGACCGAGACGTGTAACCAATGGCACCCCATACCATCACGCTGGGTGATACGCCAGTATGGCAATGACGAATACGCGCTTCTAATGTGCGTTCACCGCGATGTCGCCCAACACGGATGCGACCATCATGATGCTGTAAACAGAACCTGGATTCATCCGAAAAAATGACGTTTTGCCATTCATGCACCCAGGTTTGCCATTGAGTAGACCATCTCAGGCGCTCCTGTCTGTGATGCAGCGTCAAGGGTCTCCGAGCTGATAGTTCATGCAGCTGCAAACGTCGTCGAACTGTTCGTGCAGATGGTTGTTGTCTTGCAAACGTCCCCATCTGTTGACTCAGGGATCGAGACGTGGCTGCACGTTCCGTTACTGCCATGCGAATAAGATGCCTGTCATCTCGACTGCTCGTGATACGAGGCCATTGGGATCCAGCACGGCGTCCCGTATTACCCTCCTGAACCCATCGATTCCATATTCTGCTAACAGTCATTGGATCTCGACCGACGCGAGCAGCAATGTCGCGATACGATAAACCGCAATCGCGATAGACTGCAATCCGACCTTTATCAAAGTCGGAAACGTGATGATACGCATTTCTCCTCGTAACACGAGGCATCACAACAACCTTTCACCAGGCAACGCCGGTCGACTGCTGTTGGTGTATGAGAAATCGGTTGGAAACTTTCCTCATATCAGCATGTTGTCGGTGTCGCCACCGGCGCGAACCTTGTGTGAATTCTCTGAAAAGGTAATCATTTGCATGTCACAGCATCTTCTTCCTGTCGGTTAAATTTCGATCCTGTAGCACGTCATCTTCGTGGTGTAGCAATTTTAATGGCCAGTAGTGTAATAATCATGGAGTTGCACGTTGTACATTTTTGCTCGATGGTTGTAAAGACGACGCATTGTAGGCGAAGTGTGTCGCGCTGCAGCATTCGCCGTTTCTGTTGTGTAGAGCGGCCACGGCGGCGTGCTCGCCATGTTGACAAATCTGCATACGTGTGAGCCACGAAGATCTGCGATGGAGCAAGAAGATTGCTGAATTCTGGACCGGTTGTGCCTGACGGGATCCAGTGAGCTCAGGATACAGGGATTACACGAAACATTCGTAGATTGGGGACAGTACCACAATTTTTAATACACATTACCTAAAAAGAATTTAATTAGTAAGTAGTAGTAATCACTTGCAACACTAATTTACATCAGTTTGTTCGGCGATAGCTGTGGGTTACATAGTATACATGTTTGCGTTGTGACACAAAAGGTCTAATGTATCATTTTTGCTCATGCACTTTACTGTCAGTTGACATCAACACCGTTGCTGCACAAACACGTTCATGTTAGTTTCGGTGTCCGCACATTCATTAGTGTTCTCAGGTTACCGTACATTGCACATGTTTGCGAAGTGCTTATCAAAGTTTTCGTTTCTTAAGCGCTTAACGTCGCGTCGGCGTGTAATGAGTCTCACGTGACGTCACATTCATAATGTTTCAGTGCTACGGCCTGTTCCACGGTTTATGCGCGATACCCACTATCTGAATTCCGAGTAACAACACTTCACCGTGTTCCACTTCGCTTCAGTGCTGTCGTATGGGTGAGTACACAAATTAAGTTCACTTGCCACTAAAAGTGCCGGTCATATTCGACGTTAGTGAAAAGTGTTTGTATTTATTTCACCAGACGAAATTGTATTCTCACGCGTGTAACGTCTCTTCATAACACGTATTTCTCTTTGCTCTTGTATGAAGAGTCCCCCCGTGAAATGCAAATCTACGTGCACTACTTCACCACTGACAGTTCTGTTTGCCATTGACAACTTATCACTCTGGCCATATCGGTACGTGTTATGTTACTTACAAATGTGCTCAAAGAAAAATCCCACAGCTTATGTATTCTGCTGTAGGTACTAATTGTATGATTTACATAGTGTTTATGTTCTATAACTTTCTAACATTTTCGTCTTACAATTCTTCGCGACATTAATTTCAAAAAATGGCTCTGAGCACTATGGGACTCAACATCTGAGGTCATCAGTCCCCTAGAACTTAGAACTACTTAAACCTAACTAACTTAAGGACATCACACACATCCATGCCCGATGCAGGATTCGAGCCTGTGACCGTAGCAGTCACGCGGTTCCGGACTGAAGTGCCTAGAACAGCACGGCCACCGCGGCCGGCCGAGATTAATTTCGTTGTGTGGCTGTTTGCGGTAGAGAAGCCTAGCTTTCCAGTGTTTTTTCAGTATGTAATGCGAGTTTAATAATTACTGCTGGAGCCAAGGACATCGCTGACTGTTTTTACCTCACACAAACTGGTGTGTACCGTTGAAAGTAGTTTTCGAGAATTAGTGCAGAATACGAACCTGCTTATGGCACAATGTTGCCATTTCACTACTATCGGACAAAAATATCAATAGTTTTATCACTTCTTTTTAAAAACACGACCCACAGTAGCTTACTGTTTATGTTTGCAAACTACATGCTAGGCATAAACAGAAAATTATTTTATACTACAAATCATTGCATTTGTACAAAACTTAAAATCTACTGATAACATAAAGTTTATCATCTGTATGGCTTGCGCCTTACTTTCTTTACTTAGAATTGCAAAGCCAAAGAAATGGAATAATTGCATCCATTAAAATACTACTACGATTACATCAAATTAAGTTTCTTGTTACTTTTCTCTTCATAATATTAATGAAATGACTTTACTTAAAAGATTATTCATGAACTTCTGCTACTAATGTGAAAGTTTGTTGTTCAGCAAAAGATTTACTTAAGACCTTACCCCCCACCCCATGAAACATGGACCTTGCCGTTGGTGGGGAGGCTTGCGTGCCTCAGCGATACAGATAGCCGTACCGTAGGTGCAACCACAATGGAGGGGTATCTGTTGAGAGGCCAGACAAACGTGTGGTTCCTGAAGAGGGGGAGCAGCCTTTTCAGTAGTTGCAGGGGAAACAGTTTGGATGACTGACTGATCTGACCGTGTAACACTAACCAAAACGGCCTTGCTGTGCTGGTACTGCGAACGGCTGAAAGCAAGGGGAAACTACAGCCATAATTTTTCCCGAGGACACGAAGCTTTACTGTATGGTTAAATGATGATGGCATCCTCTTGGGTAAAATATTCCGGAGGTAAAATAGTCCCCCATTCGGATCTCCGGGCGAGGACTACTCAAGAGAACGTCGTTATCAAGAGAAAGAAAACTGGCGTTCTATGGATCGGAGCGTGGAATGCCAGATCCCTTAATCGGGCAGGTAGGTTGGAAAATTTAAAAAGGGAAACGGATAGGTTAAAGTTACATATAATGGGAATTAGTGATGTTCGTTGGCAGGAGGAACAGGTGAATACACGGTCATAAATACATAATCAAATAGGGGTAATGCAGGAGTAGGTTTAATAATGAATAAAAAAAATAGGAATGCGGGTAAGCTACTACAAACAGCATAGCGAACGCATTATAGTGGCCAAGATAGACACGAAGCCCATGCCTACTACAGTAGTAGGAGTTTATATGCCAACTAGCTCTGCAGATGATGAAGAAATTGATGAAATGTTTGATGAGATAAAAGAAATTATTCAGGTAGTGAAGGGAGATGAAAATTTAATAGTCAAGGGTGACTGGAATTCGAGAGTAGGAAAAGGGAGAGAAGGAAACGTAGTAGGTGAATATGAATTGGGGGTGAGAAATGAAAGAGGAAGCCGTCTGGAAGAAGTACCGGCAGCATTTGTGGTGTCTGAAGTTCAAAAATCTTATTATAGAATTCTAAAGCCATACAATTTGTAGCCGCGCCTGTGTCAGCATTAACTGTGGTTGGTATTCCACCTACTAGTGCGTGTTATTCGATACTTGAGCATTACTGCCACCGTTCAATTTCGCTTCTTCATGCAACAGGTCATTAGAATCAAGCGTTACGTCTGAATCTGGTGCATGAAGTAGTTTTTCTTTTATTGAGACTGGTAATTTTGATTTTAAAAGCCATATGGCTTCTTGTTCGGGTATTGGTTCATCCCAATATTTCGTCTTATTTATATACTTCTCAAAATATTTACGCAGTGTATCTGCTTTTAATACTGTACATCTCGGGATTATACACCTCACGTCTTAAACGTTCTTGAGTTTTCGCTGACCAATAATTATTTAGAAAAGCTTTATCGAATTCCTCATAAGTATGGCAATAATCTATTACTTCACTTGCCCGTAATGCACCTAAAACTAAACTAAACTCCTTCCGAACAGGCCATGAAAGCCCAACGGTACCGACCAACCGCCGTGTAATCCGGATGCGGAGATGGAGGAGCATGTGGTCAGCACACCGCTCTGCCCATAAGGCACCATCACCTTGAAAGTGGATAGCGACAAACTGTGTTTTCTGTTTATCATTCCATGATTTTTTTTGATAAAAATAACTGGGTGTGGTATTTTACGATCCGGTGTAATACTTTTGAATTGCCTGGCCACCCCCTGTTCTCAAGCTAGGTGAACGGGTTGCGGACTAGGCATTGTTGCCGAGCATCTGATTGATGTTGCTTCTCGAGATGTCACGGTCTGCGTCTCTGGCAACTTTTGAGTCGTAAATCAGACTCGACTGCTGCGTTTTTTATCGCTGCGAGCTCCTTCCGTAACGTGTCTACTTCTTGTGTAAGTGTTTGTTTCCGTTCAAAAACATGTTCGGTGTTTTCACCCAGCATGTTTGCTACAGACAAAGCTTCGTGTGTCGCTTTCTTTACGGTTACAAGCAGTTCGTTCCGAAAACATTCTTGAAACTGGTTATCTTTCGTGTTCGTTACAGAGTCAAGAGTAAACCGATTCCCTTACTCTACAATCTTCGCTTCTACAGGTTTCTCTTGTTTGCGAGTGCCTGTACCTGTGTAGCTATTTGCTGCTCAGAATTTTCTAATGTACTTTGTGCTGCATTAACTTGCGTGACGTGCTTGGCTACATCATTCACAGCTTCGGGCAAGTTCTTATATGTTTTTCGCATTTCGTTAAATTTATCACTAATATTTTTGAAGTTAGTTTCAATTTTACTGAATTTTCTATCAAGGTCATCACGAATTTTTGTGGCAACATTTTCTTGTTTCTGATGGGCTATGACCTTCAAATTTTCGTTTACTAATGTAATATAATTTTGAATTTCAGTGGCCGCAGTTTGAAGTTTTCTATTTAAACTGTCAGTCTGATTTTGAAGTTTTGCGTCTAAACTGTCAGTCGCATTTTTTACTTTTGCATCTAACCTGTCTGTTACATTTTTCTGAACTTCTATGAAGTGTGCATTTTGTTCATGAACAGCGCGATGTAAACCTTGCACCTGTTCTTTGAAAAATGTGAACAGTTCAGCGAAATTAGTAGGTACTGATTCACTCTGGTGGGTTCTTCAGTATATTCGGATGTGGGTGCATTTTCATCCGCCGATAATTCATTATTTTGAGTTTCGTGACTCGCCATATTTTGCTCGTCACTGTCTACGTCTGACTCTACTCCGGGCGGTGTAGCCATTTTAATGTTTTTACCAACTTTGCCCATAAATTATAAAAAAAAAACACCACACTTAATTTAATAAAATTGACCTTTATTCTCGTCAAGTTACACACGGCAAATGTTATTTTATAATAACTACTGTTAATGGATACCGATTTACGATAAAACAATCTAGCGACGATTCTCAGTCGTTCTAGAAAGCGGCCATCTTGCCGACATAACGTTTTGCAAAATTCGCCAAAAAAATTTGCAAGCTATTGTGAGCAAATTTTCTTTTCTTTCTTTTTTTTAACAGTCCCTAACTGACTTTTACACACCAGTGCAAAGGAAAACAGTAATGTCCTTACCTCCTTTCTTACTGCGCTTCAGCAACGTCTCGAGTTGTGGACCTTTAAGGATTGTGCTCCACGTCTCATATTGCCCAGCTTGTTGAAATTGTCTCGTATCTCGTTTCATTCGTTTTTCATATAACAAAAATATACAAATTTTTTTAGACACCAAAATTACAGTAATACATATACATACATATGTACATGCGTAAATAGGTCCTGTACTGAGGAAGTCATTTTTAAACGGTAGTTTATTATTATTATTGTTTGATTTTGAAATTATTATTTAATTTTATATTATTCCGGCTTTGGCTAATTGAATCTTCAATTAAATCGAGAAAAATTACGTACTGGAAATATCATTTAAAAATATTTTTTAAATATTGAAATTGGAATTTAAATACCACCATCATATATATATATATATATATATATATATATATATATATATATATATATATATATATATATATTAGCTCCGCTCCTCTACCGGGATTGTCTGCTAGCGAATATAGTTTTGAGACGTGATTTACGCCTAAAAGCTATCGGACTCCGTTTTGTGAAAAGTCAAACTTTAGATACAGGTTCTATTCTGAAAGCAAACCAAACGTATTGCACTGAATGGTGCCGTTAATACGCGATCATTCAAGTAACAGACATCCCCACCCAAAGTAAGCGACGTTTAATTATTAAATTCATGAAAAAAGCTGAGGAAATAAAGGTATGATTAGTCGTAATAACAAATACAATTAAATTAAATAGTTATTATTATGCAAAATGAGCTCAAATAACAAAATCTCTATATAACATTGAGCAAGTAATTTTTTTTTTACCGTATCAGGCAATGGCTGACCAGGAAGAGAGAGAATAAAAGGTTGCGAGTCCTTGTTCGCTTAAAATTACATATACACTCCTGGAAATGGAAAAAAGAACACATTGACACCGGTGTGTCAGACCCACCATACTTGCTCCGGACACTGCGAGAGGGCTGTACAAGCAATGATCACACGCACGGCACAGCGGACACACCAGGAACCGCGGTGTTGGCCGTCGAATGGCGCTAGCTGCGCAGCATTTGTGCACCGCCGCCGTCAGTATCAGCCAGTTTGCCGTGGCATACGGAGCTCCATCGAAGTCTTTAACACTGGTAGCATGCCGCGACAGCGTGGACGTGAACCGTATGTGCAGTTGACGGACTTTGAGCGAGGGCGTATTGTGGGCATACGGGAGGCCGGGTGGACGTACCGCCGAATTGCTCAACACGTGGGGCGTGAGGTCTCCACAGTACATCGATGTTGTCGCCAGTGGTCGGCGGAAGGTGCACGTGCCCGTCGACCTGGGACCGGACCGCAGCGACGCACGGATGCACGCCAAGACCGTAGGATCCTACGCAGTGCCGTAGGGGACCGCACCGCCACTTCCCAGCAAATTAGGGACACTGTTGCTCCTGGGGTATCGGCGAGGACCATTCGCAACCGTCTCCATGAAGCTGGGCTACGGTCCCGCACACCGTTAGGCCGCCTTCCGCTCACGCCCCAACATCGTGCAGCCCGCCTCCAGTGGTGTCGCGACAGGCGTGAATGGGGGGACGAATGGAGACGTGTCGTCTTCAGCGATGAGAGTCGCTTCTGCCTTGGTGCCAATGATGGTCGTATGCGTGTTTGGCGCCGTGCAGGTGAGCGCCACAATCAGGACTGCATACGACCGAGGCACACAGGGCCAACACCCGGCATCATGGTGTGGGGAGCGATCTCCTACACTGGCCGTACACCACTGGTGATCGTCGAGGGGACACTGAATAGTGCACGGTACATCCAAACCGTCATCGAACCCATCGTTCTACCATTCCTAGACCGGCAAGGGAACTTGCTGTTCCAACAGGACAATGCACGTCCGCATGTATCCCGTGCCACCCAACGTGCTCTAGAAGGTGTAAGTCAACTACCTTGGCCAGCAAGATCTCCGGATCTGTCCCCCATTGAGCATGTTTGGGACTGGATGAAGCGTCGTCTCACGCGGTCTGCACGTCCAGCACGAACGCTGGTCCAACTGAGGCGCCAGGTGGAAATGGCATGGCAAGCCGTTCCACAGGACTACATCCAGCATCTCTACGATCGTCTCCATGGGAGAATAGCAACCTGCATTGCTGCGAAAGGTGGATATACACTGTACTAGTGCCGACATTGTGCATGCTCTGTTGCCTGTGTCTATGTGCCTGTGGTTCTGTCAGTGTGATCATGTGATGTATCTGACCCCAGGAATGTGTCAATAAAGTTTCCCTTTCCTGGGACAATGAATTCATGGTGTTCTTATTTCAATTTCCAGGAGTGTATAATACAATTACAGAGATATTAACTTCATTGTAATCGCACTGTCTATTAAGCAGCGATAAAATTGTCTCAGCGCTACTGCGCGAAAACACAGTCACGAAATCCGCTAACACTTGGGGAACATTACAGGATAGAATACTTGTGGAAGCCTTTGGTAAACGTTCTCTTGGGAAAACACCATGTTTCGAGTGGTTCAAAAAATTCAGATGTGGTGATTTCGACGTGAGAAACGACAAGCGCGGGAAACCACCGAAAGAGTTCGAAGACAAAGAATTGCAGGACTTATTGAACGAAGATGATACTCAAACTCAACAAGAACTCGGTGAACAACAGAATGTGACGCGGAAAGCCGTTTCTCTTCGGTTGAAAGCCATGGGAATGGTGCAGAAAGCGCGAGAAAGCGTTCCGCGTGAACTGAATGAAAGACCATTTGTGAAATGCTGCTCGCCAGATACAAAAGAAATTCGTTTTTCCATCGAATAGTGACACGTGATGAAAAAAGGATATATTTTGAGAATCCTTAGCGTTGTAAATGTTGAGTGAGTCCAGGCAAACCACCGACACCCACTGCAAGATCAAATCGCTTTGGAAAGAAGGTGTGTTTGGTGGGATCAGAAGGGCGTCATCTATTATGAGCTGCTAAAACCTGGTGAAACCATTGACACTGATCGCTACCAACAGCAAATGATCGATTTGAATCGAGAATTACACGGAAAACGACCGGAATATGGAAAAAGACAACACAAAGTCCTATTGCTCCATGATAACGCCTCATCACACTCAGCAAATCGGGTCAGGGAAACGATCGAGGCGTTCAATTGGGAAATACTAGTGAATGCGGCTTATTCTCCAGACTTACTGTAGGGACATCTTTATCTGCTGTTTCTTCCTTCATATTAGAACAGACCATTAATTATTAAGCTGATGATAAAAGTGAGACATAAACGTTAGAAATGCCAAATATCTCAACAAAATGTGTTCTCCGCGTTGTGGATAGTACCTGCAGTAGTCCAGAAACTGCTTCATTACTTGCTTCGAAACACATAAATGAATTGACAGCACTACACGCCTGTAACTACATACTGCTATAGACAGTATTATTATTATTTTATTATTATTACTATTAGCAGCCGTGTTCAGACATAAAGCATTAACAGCCTGTAAGATTTCGAATTTCTGCCAGTTCAGAAGTAAGAAGTGCAGCAATCAAATGATTTAGGAGCAGTAAGTATAGTGCACACATTTTAGCTTGGTTTATTGTAAATGGGGATGCAGTGTGTAGCCGGCCGGGGTGGCCGGGCGGTTCTAGGCGCTACAGTCTGGAACCGCGAGACCGCTACGGTCGCAGGTTCGAATCCTGCCTCGGGCATGGATGTGTGTGATGTTCTTAGGTTAGTTAGTTTTAAGTAGTTCTAAGTTCTAGGGGACTGGTGACCTCAGAAGTTGAGTCCCATAGTGCTCAGAGCCATTTTTTGCAGTGTGTAGGTCAGGCAATGGAGAGGAGTAATAAAGGGCTGATGGAGTTGTGTGTAGCTCCACCCCCCCCCCCCCCCCCACCAACACACACAGCCTAAATATCTTTCATCATTTTAAAAATAATAGTGTTCCAAGAAAAGTCTTTAATTGTACAGTTTATTTAGGTGCTGAAGTTGGTGCTAATGTGGTGGACGGGAGGGGGCCGACAGCTGTCCGGGGGTGGGGAGGCGGTAGTAACAAAGAATATAAAATTTAATTATGGCTGTTTTAATAGAACGCAATGAGCAGAAGGAAAAGAAGTTCAAAACGTTTAGTATACATTTGTGTTCGTGTGTAACACCTCGAAGATCCAAAGAAACTGGTACACCTGCGTGACATCGTGTAGGGCCTCCGCGAACACTCAGAAGTGCCACAACACGACGTGGCATGGACTCGACTGATGTCTTAAGTAATGCTGGAGGGAACTGACACCATGAATCACGCAATGCTGTCCATAAATCCATGAGAGTACGGGGGGCTGGAGATCTCTTCTGAACAGCATGTTGCAAGGCATCCTAGATTTGCGCAATAATGTTCATATCTGGGGAGTTTGGTGGCCAGCGGAAACGTTTAAACTCAGAAGAGTGTTGGTGGAGCTACTCTGTAGCAATTCTGGACGTGTTGGGTGTCGCATTGTCCTTCTCGAATTGCCCACGTCCGTCGTAATGCACAATGGACATGACTGGATGCAGGTGATCGGACAGAATGCTTACGCATGTGTCACCTGTCAGAGTCGTATCTAGACGAATCAGAGATCCCATATCACTCCAACTGCACACTCCCCACATCATTACAGAGCCTCCAGAGTCTCCATCAGCTTGAACAATCCCCTGCTGACAAGCAGGGTCCACGGATTCATGAGGTTGTCTCTATCGAAGTACACGTCCATCCGCTCGATACAATTTGAAACGAGACTTGTCCGACCAGGCAACAAGTTTCCAGTCATCAACAGTCCAGTGTCTGTGTTGACGGGGCCAGGCGCGGCGTAAAGGTTTGTGTCGTGCAGTTATCAAGGGTACTCGAGTGGGCCTTCCGCTCCGAAAGTCCATATCGATGATGTTTCATTGAACGGTTCGCACGCTGACACTTGTTGATAGCCCAGCTTTGAAATCTGCAGCAGTTTTCGGAAGGGTTAGACTTCTGTCACGTTGAACAATTCTTTTCAGTCGTCGTTGGTCCCGTTCTTGCAGGATCATCTTCCGGCCGCAGCGATGCCGGACATTTGATGTTTTACCGGTTTCCTGGTAGCCACGGTACATTCGTGAAATGGTCGTACTGGAAAATCCTCATTTCATCGCTACCTCGGAGATGCTGTGTCCCATCGCTCGTGCGCCGTCTGTAACACTACGTTGAAACTCACTTAAATCAACCTGCCACTGTAGCAGCAGTAACTGCGCCAGACACTTGTTGTCTTATAAAGGCTTTGCCGACCGCAGCGTCGTATTCTGCCTGTTTACATACCTCTGTATTTGAATACGCATGCCTATACCATTCATTGGCGCTTCAGTGTACCACGTAATGTATTTAAATACAGGTATGTATACTCTTATTAATCAACTAATCATTCGATTACTCGGGCAAAACAAACAAGACAACACTTCTTCAGACTATTACGGTGTCACAACTTTGGGATAGCTGAGGAGACAGTAATCAGCAACAGAGAAAAGTCGACGCGAAGTGTTTCGAATGGTGCCGATTTCTTAACGATCTGTAGTATCGCGCCCATACTATGGCTCGTCTATTGGGCTCTCATAAAATACTGATCGAAGTAGGTTTGAGAGGCACCCAAGTGCCTTGCTCAAAGTGTGGCATCAAGCAGTCAGGCCTGCAAGATGAGTGGTCTGCCAAGCGAGTGGCTTCATTCTTATTTCTCAATGCCCGATTATGAGCTCTAGTACCCACAATTAAGCTATAAATTATTCTCCTGTTTGAATATTACACAACGGAAACGGATAACGCACATCTGACTATTAGAAATTCACACACGCTCTGGCAATACCACATTTTCTTCCTTACTCAACGGCTTTGATCAATACGTGGCCATCGCACTGAATATGAGTGGCGCACACATTATAAATTCTGGATATCATGACTACACACTATTCGAAGAACAAGGCCACCAATTTTTTTCTTTTCACTATCCTTTTTATTCCGATAAATTCTGTTATGGTTCAAAGATAACCTAAACACACCATTACATTTTATGCAACAATTACACTGAGAAAATCCGCCCAGTGTGCATGGCTTTACGTTGGTGATTATCTTATGGTCTCATAATTATCTAACGCTACAGTGCGCTTTCTGGATAGGATGGTGGATCTTTTGCTATATCTTACACTTCGACTCTCACGAAAATTTCCTCCAGACCGAGCGGTACAAGAAAGGAACATGCATAACGCACTGCCTCTGAACCTATCTTGCTACTCTCCCATGCAAACCACACATACTTAAATTACATGAAATACATCGCAGTGGCAACATACAATACATCACAAAGAATAGAAACAACGTTATAATACACTTTCAGCTTTCCCACTTCAATTAGCATTCATCCCAGTTTCACACGACACTTCCCCGCTTCGTAACTTTTCTTTCCTACTACGAACTCTGGAGGATATATGCACGTCTTCCTGTGCAATGCAAGCCAAGTGGAGTTGCTGGATAGACGGCTGACCTCACCACGTGGAAGTACTCGTCTCTAATTTCAAGTCCTGCACACGCCATTTCTTAAATATTTCCAACTTATAGTACACACGCCAGTAATTCAGCTTAACATTAGCACTCGGAAGTATTTCAACTTATTGCTACACGTGGTTTCATTGTGACCGTTGGTCACTTCCGTAGATTACTACGATCCCCTTAATATTACCTGCCTGTCATTTAATTCTCCCCACAAAAGTTCTTGAAATAGAGAAATAATTATTCCAAACTACTCTTAAGTATTTCACGTGCATGCCATCTCTCCACTCTTTTGTCTTTACAGAGCACACCTAAGACAGGTCTTACCAACACAAGATCCAGCGCCAGAGTGCTGAAAACATGGCCGTTCTTCAGGTCAGCTCGCACCTCCGTCGAGGTGGGGGCGCACCTTGCTACCGTATTGGTCAGCCACATTTCAGGCGCTCAAAGCTCAGGTAAATTTCATCTCTTTGGTTCCAGCAAAGGTAACCAAAAGACAGTCTCAAAGCTGATGATATATTGCACATTCACTATCTGCGGTTAGCAGACAACCATACATTCATTCGTTTCACAGACCTCACCAAATTGGGTGTATTGATTTATTTTGTGGGAGTGCACATGTGATCAATTAAATAAATAAATTGTCATTCTTTCCTACACTGGTATCCGGCTTCGGTGTATTAAGTGAAATTGAGTTATTATTACAAAAAATATGTTGTCTGACAAGAATAATGAAGAATGTTGTACCTATTTTCAATGTCAGGCGGTACTGTACCCTTTCAGGTTACCGATTAGTGATGAGATCGGTACACATGCAGCCCCAGTTACCGCCGCACAATGACTGAGCAATTAAGCCTATCCTCAGTGATGGCGTCCTTGCGGGTCATATAACGTCCTCCGTGGCGACTGCTGAAACATGACGCGTGAGGGTGTGCGCAGGTAACAGCAGGTAACAGTCCGCTGTGTTGCGTCGCCCCCCCCCCCCCCCCCCCATCACAGACGTCAGCGACTCCCACTGGGAGCGGATCTGAAATCCGGCCGACCCGGATCGAAAGGCAACGACGTCACACTGTCTGCTCTCTGCGCATCACCGCGGCGGTGTGTGACGTGGGGTACGTGACTGCCAAAAGCATTTCTCTCCCCTTCCCCTTTTTCTTCGTATTCCATCCGCCATGGCTCACAAATGAGGTAAAAATTCAACCACTTAGTGGTTGAGCCACGTGGGGGATACGCCTTCTTTAACTCTCCTAGTGGCCCCTACCGAATGTTTGTGCTTCCACCAAAATCTTCTATCTATCTGAGGAGCTGTTGGCCATCAGGGAAGCCATTCATTATGGTACCTGGGCATTCGAGTTCGTCCTGATACTTACGGACTCTCAAAGTGTGACGCAGAAATTCGGCTGCTGTGGCCGAGAGGCTCTAGGCACTTCAGTCCGGAACCGCGCTGCTGCTACGGTCGCAGGTTCGACTCCTGCCTCGGGCATGGATGTGAGTGGTGTCCTTAGGTTAGGTTTAAGTAGTTCTAAGTCTAGGGGACTGATGTCCTTAGATGTTAAGCCCCATAGTGCTTCCATTTGAACCATTTCTTTTTTACGCAGAAATTGCCAAATCCCGCGTTTGATAAGCAGACTACAGATATGTTCTGGACGTCTTTGCGGCCACTAAAGGCGCCCAGACCTTGGACGTTGCCGTTCAGTTACTTTGTATTAAAGGACATTCTCCATAATGAAACTATTGACCGTCTTGCCAGGAGTAGTATTACAGAAGGACAGTTACGCCCAACGCCGATCCCTTATACGGATCTCACATCAACGGTACGGAAGTCTGCTTATCACGCTTGGAAATGTGAACGGCATGTCTCAGCACTGTAAGGGTGGCCACCTGGCGGCCATGCAACCGAACGTCTCTTCCCGACCGGGGTTCGCCTCGGTGCAGCCTCGAAAACCTCATGGGACTTCTATCACTCCCATGAGACTAGGACACCGGTGTTTTCCCGCGCACCTACATCGGTTGAAGATTATCAGGTCTGGACACTGCGATACAACGGCAGTAGCGAATCTTATCCACATTGTAATGGCATCAGGATTGATGGTCACGAAGTAGATGAAGTTAAGAAATTATGTTATCTGGGCAATAAAATAACCAGTGACGGACGGAGTAAGGAAGACATCAAAAGCAGACTAGCAATGGCAGAAAGGGCATTCCTCTCCAAGAGAAGTATACTAGCATCAAAAATAGGCCTTAATTTGAGGAAGAAATTTCTGAGAATGTACGTTTGGAGCAGAGCAAAGTATGGTAGTGAAACATGGATTGTGGGTAAACCGGAACAGAAGAGAATCGAAGCATTTGAGATGTGGTGCTACAGGCTAATGTTGAAAATTAGATGGACCGGCAAGCTAAGGAATGAGGACGTTTTGCGCAGAATTGGAGAGGAAAGGAATACGTGGAAAACAATGATAAGGAGAAGGGACAGGATGTTAGCACATAATACATGAAGGAATGACTTCCATGGTACTGGAGGGAGCTGTAGAAGGCAAAAACTGTAGAGGAACACAGAGATTGGAATATGTCCAGCAAATAATTGAGGACGTAGGTTGCAAGTGCTACTCCGTGATGAAGAGGTTAGCACAGGACAGGAATTTGTGGAGGGCAACATCAAACCAGTCATAAGCCTGATGACCCAAAAAAAAAGAAAAAAAAATTGGCATGTTCCAGCTACACGACTCCACAATCAATCTTGTATAAGAATCTGGCTACGAGAGGTTACCCGAGCGTTCCTGTTTAACTCCACCTTGACAAATATAGCTTGCACACTGACTATTTGAAATCCTTCTGCATTCAGACTTAATTTATGAGTTGCCGAGGTCCTCATATTGAAATGGCATCAGTCCGATTCGTAATGGGGTGCGTAATTTTGTGTTTCAATTTGCGTACAGATCTCTGAAGAGGGTGGAAAATTCAGCCAGCTAGTTGCAAAACAAAAGCTTATTAGCCCTTGACCTAGGTTTCGATATTTCTAAAAGTATCTTCTTCAGGAGGAGTGCAGCTTGCTATATGATGTGATGGTACATTAGATTAGCTGCAGCCGAGCGGCTCTTATCATATATAAAACTGACAAACAAAAATTATCCCAAACCACGGCTTTAGATAGCAGCCAGAATACATTTAGCGTACATCGGAATGAATGCTCACTAGTAAATGCTCACAGGTTGCTGTCAGCATTAAATTGTAATGGGAGTCACAGGATCAAATATTTACGTAAGTTACGTATACATCATGCCAGAGATAAAGGCGTACACACACCCGCACACATACACACACGTACATATATATATATATATATGGTGATTTTACCCACCGTCTATGAACTTTTGGGATAGAACACTGAGAGGATACAGAACATAAAAGTGAAAGTTTGTGACCAAAATTGTATCCTTTTATTCTGTGAAAGTATCAGTGATAAGATTGTTCTAAATTAATTATTCAGCAAACCTGCATCTGACTGCGTCTGTGAACTTGTTTCTTGCACTCCTCAATTTTGCCAGAAATGCAACATGTATTTGACTCAGCAATGAAGTTTAAGAGAATAATGCCGTTTGTGTAATGGCATTAAGATGGTACTGGAAAATTAACTTTTGGCCCTGATGTTTACTTGGTTCTTTCATTGGTGGGTAACTTTAGTTAATACTCATTTTCATATTCAATACAAGCAAAGGATTTGGATTATGATTCAGGCTGTTAGATTTAAACACAATGTTGATCTCAATATATACAGGGTGGCGCACAAAATGTGTTACCAGTTGTTTCTTTCACAATTTAAGATGCACATTAGACATCCCTCTGGGCTCTCTACAGCAGTACCAGCAGAGCTTGGAAAAACAAGTGAGTTACGAAATGACGTGTAATTCACGATACTTCCACTAGGAGACTAGTAAGCAGCAATGGCTGACAATGGAAGACTGACGACACAGCAACGATCGGCAATTGTGTTACTTTTTCATGAAACGAAAAGCCTTGTTGTGACTCAGAGGCGTTTTCGACAACAGTTTAACACACGATGGGTCCCTTGCAAGAAGACCATCCACAGGTTGTACGATAAATTTGTGCAGGAAGGAACAGTATTGGAAGCGAAGCGACCTCGGCCGGAGCCAACCTTTAAATCGCCGGAGAATGTTGAAGCGATACGAGTTGCTGTACAGAGAAGTCCCGGGAAATCGTGTAGAAAGGCAGCAGTGCAACTGGGAATATCCAGACGCTCCGTTCAACGCATTCTCAAAAGTGACCTCCATATGTACCCACACAAGATGACCTGTGCACAGAAGCTCACTGAAGAACACAAGCAGCAGAGACTACTGTTTGCTCAGTGGGCTGAGGATAGGGAATAAACTCTCAACAACGTTTGGTTTTCAGACGAGGTGCATTTTATTTAGACGGTGGTATTAACAAACAAAATGTACGCTTTTGGGCCACTGAAAACCAACAAGTGCTTCATGAGCGACAACATTATGCTCCGAGGATTATGGCGTGGGCAGCAATTTCCAGTCACAGACTTATTGGACCCTTTTTCTTTGAAGAAACTGTGAACAGCGAGCGTTATTTGAGCATGCTTCGCAATAGCTTCATTCCACAGCTTCTTGCTACTGCCATGCCCTTCAACACGCATTGGTTCATGCAAGATAGAGTAAGGCCACATACTGCAAACACTGTGTTGGAGTTTTTACACGAGCACTTCGACATGCGGATCATTTCACTCAGGTTTCCATGTCGCTTCAATGACGGAAAAAATTGGCCCCCCAATAGTCCAGACCTCAACCCATGTGACTTTTTTCTTTGGGGGTACCTAAAGGAAAAAATTTTCCCGAAACGTCCACGTGATTTAATGGAGCTCAGGAGACTTTAGTCTTCAAGCTTGCAGTGAAATCACGGAAGACATGTGCCGAAGGGTAATCACTAACTTCAGTGTTCGTTTGAAGGAAGTTAGGAAACGAAATGGTGGACATATTGAGCATGTGCTGACTAAGAACAAATCTACATGGACGGCTCTTCATTGTAGTATATGTTCCTTTCAGATTGTATTGACAGTAAAGTTTATATTCAAAAACAAAATGGTAACACATTTCGTGCGTCACCCTGTGTATTGTTAAGATTTTAAGTCATACACAAAACCTACCATTTCAAACATTTTCGTAGCACGAATCACTCTTACAAAAAATTTTACCAAACGCTTACTGCGTCAAACCTTGGACATACAAATCCTAACTCTGAACATTATCTAACAAAAACCAATTTGAAATGATTATATATCTTCTCTAATTTACGTGCTAAAGTTTGGTCAGGGACAGCGACCTATCTTAACGCTGTCACCACACGTCTGCTTCCTCCGGGCACCTAGCTGCGACTCTTTGGTTTTTTTCTGCACGCGACCGGTTCTCTTAACCATCAAAGATCCTCCTACTCAAAGTTATTATACTCGTTACACCTTGCGGTTAGCAACTACCGACTGTTTTCTGGAATTCCCCTGATCAGACCTTGGCACATACCTTTCAAAAGGTCTAATGAACTTATGTCCAAAAAAACATTGGTTCCATGCTAGAGACCATTTATTCAGTCATACATTGCTACAGAGACTGCGTTCTAATACTCGCTGTACCGTGCGGCGACAGTTACAGTATGTATTGAAAATGGTTTCCATGTACCTCAACGCATACGTGTACACGCCATAGCATGTTCTGTCCCACACGTTCACATCGGCCAGGCTGCATCCGAACAGTGTCAAAGGCAGCTCCAGTGTCTCCACATCAGGAATGCGGTCTTCATAGACGATACTTACGAGATGGCCCCATAACCAGAAATCGCGCGGTTTGAGATCCTGTGAACGAGCAGACCATGCAAATGGACCCCCTGGTGAAGAAACAAGCGGCAAAACTGTTCCTGATGTGGAAAGCCTGTTGCTAGTAGGCCCTGCACACGCTGTTAGTGATAAGGGAAGTAACAATTGTTATGGAGAATGTTCCACACGGTCGTCTGACTTATTCTGTACTGGCGAGACAACTACTTGGTACTGACTCGGCAGTTGCCTTCCACAGGTTTAATCACATTTTCTTCCAAGTCTGGGGCCGAGCGGTTCTATAATAGGCGCTTCAGTGCGGAACCGCGCTGCTGCTACGGTCGCAGGTTCGAATCCTGCCACGCGCATGGATGTGTGTGATATCCTTAGGTTAGTTAGGTTTAAGTAGTTCTAAGTCTAGGGGACTGATGACGTCAGATGTTAAGTCCCATAGAGCTTAGAGCAATTTGAACCATTTGTAACTGTGGCTGCAAAGTACAGCGCGTATTAGACCGCAGTGATTGAATAAGTGGTCCCTTGCATGGAAACCATGCATTTCCGGACCTACGTTTATTAGACCTTTATTGCTCTGTATCCTCTCAGCGATCAGTCCCTAGAGTTTGTACTCGATATACAGGGTGGAGAAAAATTGTGTCACGAAATTTTAACCCTGGATAGCTGATGCCAGTAGGAACCAAAATTATTAATGTTGTGTAGGTCGACAACGCACCATTTTTAAAGTACGGAAATTTGGCGCCACTCGCATCGATTGGCCGTGGGATTCCCCTGTTGTCGTTCGTCTGATGACGGGCAGCGCTATGGTTGTCGGTTGACACACACAAACGTCCCTCGCCCCGTCACTGCCCCAACGTGATACGCACACGTGGTCTTGCTGTTTGTCTACACCTCACGTCAGAGGCATTCACGCGTAAGCTTCGCTTCGGAGCACACACACGTCACCCACGATTTAGTCGTACAGTAAGCATGGCGGCACAGTATTCGTTTGAAGAACAACGAGATATGGTTTTTGTTTATGGACTAGCCGACGGTAGTGCGCATGAAGCTCGACAGTTGTATGAGGAAAAGGTACCCAGAAAGACGCCACCCACACCCGCAAAGGCTTACAGCAGTTCGCCGGCGACTTGGCGAAACAGGCACGTTAGCAGGGTATCATGGTGATGCTGGAAGACCTCTAACACGACGGGATGCTGCATTTGAAGAGAGTGTTGTCGAGCGCTTCGAGGAAGCACCTACGAGAAGTTCTCGAGCGGTTGGACACGACGTGGGGATCATTCATCGGTTAGTCTGTGAGGATTTGAGGGATGACGGACAGCATCCATTTATTTTCCATCCAGTTCCAAGACCTAAATCCTGTGTAAGGTTTTTCCGTTGGTTTCTGCGACGTGTTGCACAAGACCCCGACTTCCCCGCCATTGTGTTGTTTACCGACCACGCACCTTCCATCGGGATGCCCATTACAACACTCGAAACGTTCATTACTGGACAAGGAGAAATTCTCACGTCACGTGCGTCCACGGGCACCAGCAACTATTTCCGCTCAACATTTGGGCAGGCATTGTGGGTGACCATCTGATGATTGGGGGGGTCTGTCTACCCCCTCGCTCTACGGGGGCAAACAACCTTCACTTTTTGCAAAAATCTCCACCCAGCCTGGTGGAAGATGTTCCCTGGACATACGGCTACGCATGTGGTTGCAGTATGATGGCGCGCCCGCACATAACAGTCGTGCTGTGTGCGGATATTTAAATGAACTCTTCGACGGCCGGGTAATTGGCAGAGGTGGTCGTAGGACATGACCCCCGCGATTACAAAACCTTACGCCACTGGACTTTTTCCTGTGGGTATTCTTCATGGCTCTAGGTCACCTTCTCGCACGCGAACCACCTAGAAACGAAGACGAATGAATAGATCGCATTCAACATGCCGCCAGTCACATCACGGCAATGCCAGGAATCTCTGAAAGAGTTCCTCAAAACACGGTTAGACCAAGCTTGTGTCGCGTCAGAGGGTCGCCAGTTCGAGTGCCTATTTTAATTAAACAGTGTACTAGCCACAAAAAAGGCCGACATAATTTGTAAAAGACTTTCTGTACGCGAACCAACAGCGGTTGACGGGTTTGTTCCGGGTACTTCCTATAATGAAACTGAAATGGATGTGTAGGGACCCAGCCGGATTCGCCCCCAGCGGAAGGCTGGCGCACTGCCGCCTTCGATACACCGCGATCTCCGGCAGGCAAATCAATCGCCGTGATGCGTTGTCCAGAGCACCCAGCAACAGGGCAATCCTATGGCCAATCGGAGCTCTTGGCGCCAACCTTCCATAGTCTAAAAATTGTGCGTTGTGCACCTACACAACATCAGTAATACACTACTGGCCATTAAAATTGCTACACCAAAGAATAAATGTAGATGATAAACGGGTATTCACTGGACAAATATATTACACGCGAACTGACATGTGATAACATTTTCACGCAATTTGGGTGCATACTTCCTGAGAAATCAGTACCCAGAACAATCGCCTCTGGCCATAATAACGACCTTGATACGCCTGGGCATTGAGTCAAACAGAGCTTGGATGGCGTGTACAGGAACAGCTGCCCGTGCAGCTTCAACACGATACCACAGTTCATCAGGAATAGTGACTGGCCTATTGTGACGCGCCAGTTGCTCGGCCACCATTGACCAGACGTTTTCAGTTGGTGAGAGATCTGGAGAATGTGCTGGCCAGGGCAGCAGTCGAACATTTTCTGTATCCAGAAAGGTCCGTACAGGATCTGCAACATGCGGTCGTGCATTATCCTGCTGAAATGTAGGGTTTCGCAGGGCTCGAATGAAGGGTAGAGCTACGGCTCGTCACACATCTGAAATGTAACGTCCACTGTTCAAAGTGCCGTCAATGCGAACGAGAGGTGACCGATACGTGTAACTAATGCACCCCTTACCATCACGCCACGTGATACGCCAGTATGGGGATGACGAATACACGCTTCCAATGCGCGTTCACCGCGATTTCGCCAAACACGGATGCGACCATCACGATGCTGTGAACAGAACCTGGATTCAACCGAAAAAATGACGTTTTGCCATTCGTGCACCGAGGTTCGTCGTCGAGTGTACCATCTCAGGCACTCTTGTCTGTGATGCAACGTCAAGGGTAACCGCAGCCATGGTCTCCGAACTGATAGTCCGTGCTGCTGCAAGCGTCATCGAACTGTTCATGCAGATGGTTGTTGTCTTGCAAACGCCCCATCTGTTGACTCAGGGATCGAGACGTGGCTGCACCATCCGTTACAGCCATGGGGATAAGATGCCTGTCATCTCGACTGCTAGTGATACGAGGCCGTTGGGATCCAGCACGGCGTCCCGTATTACCCTCCTGAACCCATCGATTCCATATTCTGCTAACAATCATTGGATCTCAACCGACGCGAGCAGCAATGTCGCGATACGATAAACCGCAATCGCGATGGGCTACAATCCGACCTTTATCAGTCGGAAACGTGATGGTACGCATTTCTGCTCCTTACGCGAGGCATCACAACAACGTTTCACCAGGCAACGCCGGTCAACTGCTGTTTGTGTTTGAGAAATCGGTTGGAAACTTTCCTCATATTAGCACGTTGTAGGTGTCGCCACCGGCGTCAACCTTGTGTGAATGCTCTGAAAAGCTAATCGTTTGCATATCGCAGCATCTTCTTGCTGTCGGTTAAATTTGGCGTCTGTAGCACGTCATCTTCGTGGTGTAGCAATTTTAATGGCCAGTAGTGTATACAGTATATGTAGAGTGTGTATGGTTGTGTGTTATGAAATGGAAATGATGGTACGGCGCCAGTGGCCGGGAGTTCCCAGGCGATAAGTTCGGGCGCCAAGTTCAAGTCCTATTGAGTGCGAAGCCACACTGGGCGACTTGCGCGTTGACAGTGGGGATGAAATGATGATGAGGACAACACAACAGCCAGTCCCTGAGGGAAGAAAATCTCCCACTCCAGCCGGGAATTGAACCCGGGGCCCCGTAAGTGGCGTTCCAACGCGCTGACTGTTCAGCTATTGGAGGAGACTGTGTTAGGAAGTATATTCTCTACGCAGTTATCTCGAGTATAGCTTTGAACAGAAGTGAGAAGTGGATGATAAGCCGTACAGACGAGATGAGAACAGAAGCTTTTGAAATGTTGTGCTCCAGAAGAATGCTGAAAGTTATACGGGTAAGCCGAATAACAAATTAGGAGGTACTCAGTCGAATTGTGGGAAAAAGGAGTCTCTCTCTCTCTCTCTCTCTCTACTTGTGCCTGTGTTCCACACTCCACATGGTCAGCATGGTTATCGTCTGATTTGGCAACGTCAATTGAAAGGGTGGGCAGATGCCCTTCCTGTCGCCACCCTGGTGGATGAGATGATGGTGAAGACGACACAACACGTGAAGAAGACGAGGATAACACAACACCCAGTCCCTGAGCGGAGGAAAATCCCCGACGCAGCCGGGAATCGAACCCGGGCCCCTTGGCGCGACATTTCGTCACGCTGACCACTTTTTTTTGTCTTTATTAAAACGACCATATAAGCACATAAGCACAAAAACAAAATAATGAAGTGCTGGAACTGTTTCAACACGAATTGTATCCTACAATAGATTGAAGAACACATTTCAATATAGTGCCATTTGTAAGCTGACAAAAATATTAAACTGACAATAGCATCTTCAGACAGAGACATAGAAACAAAACACAAACATACAAACATATTAAAGACAATATATACAGTTGTCACTGCCAGACACCACACTTGCTAGGTGGTAGCCTTTAAATCGGCCGCGGTCCCTTAGTATACGTCGGACCCGCGTGTCGCCACTATCAGTGATTGCAGACCGAGCGCCGCCACACGGCAGGTCTAGTCTAGAAAGACTCCCTAGCACCCGCCCTAGTTGTACAGCCGACTTTGCTAGTGATGGTTCACTGTCTACATACGTTCTGATTTGCAGAGACGACAGTTTAGCATAGCCTTCAGCTACGTCATTCGCTACGACGTAGCAAGGCGCCATATTGAGTTTGAACAGATAAAATTGTGTAATCATGTACCGTCAAGAGCGGCGTTCATCATTAATGGATTAAAGTTAAGTATCAAACTAGCTACGTCCGCTTTCTGAATTCTCATTCCTTGCCCTGTTCCAGACCTCATGTCAGTATAGGTCTTCACGCCAGCCTGCGTGAGCTAAATGCGTGCATTTCGGCCTCCGCTAGTAACAAGGTGTTGGCTCTTCAGCCAACACACACGTACATATATATATATATATATATATATATATATATATATATATATATATATATATATATATATATCCGTCCAAACTCTTCACAGAAAGTTATTTGGAGCATACAAACGGATAACACAGGCAACATAAATTAATGAAAACGTCAAATGAATAACAGCATTGAGAAGTCGGGAGCAGTCCTAGGGACAGGTGTAGCTCCATATTCGTTGTGTATTTTGTTCGCTACATAGTCTTGCATGTGATCTGTGTCCTTACCGGCGTCGAGATTTACCCTACGCCTTGTTTTTCAAAAATTATGTCTAACATGTTACCAAACATCGTCCTGTCCACTCAGCTATCGTGGCGGACGGGAAAGAAGAGTGTATGGCACGACTACAAGAAGGAATCGGTTGATGGGATACAGCCGGAGGCGTCATAGGTGGGGTATAATTTGTGGGAGGAGACCAGGGAAGGAATACAGTACGCAGGTTCAAATGGATGCAGAATCGGGAGTTACTTGGAGATGGAGAGCCTTCCATGTGGTAAAGTAGCGTATAGAGCTACAGCACCGTAGCAGCCGGCACATGTATTCGGCCCCCGTACATTGTCGTAACCTGGTGCCACCTTCTTGTGTGGAATCTGTGTGTCCAGTAGTGGAGAGTGGTTCCTCGGTTGCCTTTTGCACCGACTGGAACCAACACCGACTGAAAGGAAGGCCTCGGCGCTTGTTGGTGACGTCACGTTAGCTAGGCACGGCGAACGCCAGGTCTGTTGCAGGCAGAACGCCTGGGCGTGCTTACCACTATAAATCTCTTATTTTTGTACAAAATGTTTGGTATTGTTTTGGATTCTGCAGTTTTATTTAGATGAAAGATTTTCTTACTATTGTAAAGCTACAAATGAAGATCATAGTTCTGTATTACTGAATCCTGTCGAAACAAACTTAGATCAATATGCCCCATTGCAAGCATCGGAAATTTTACGTTCAAGTAACTATATTTACAATGAAATCGTTTCTTTTATTTATTTATTTATTTTCGTTTGACATCGTCACTGGAAATGTGGACTAATTTACATGTGTAAATGTCCAACTGTTGCCAGTCATTAGATTACAGTCGTTTTCAACGAAAGGAATTCTAAACAGGAAACAAAATAGCTTCACTGCTGAGCTTAAACTTTTTTAAACATGCACATTAGAAAAGATAAATATTCCCCTCTAGCAACTGAAAGGAGAAGCTATATAAGATAAAAAAAAATTATTTGATAAAACAAGTACCTCTCTTTTGCCTCTTCTTCTGTCCCCCACCCCCTCCCCCAAAGTGTACAATCGCAAGATATTTCATTTACATTCAGTGCTCCTCACCCCATAGTCAACCAAGATACCTAAAGAAGAGCATCAATATGTTCACAGTTTCTTGTAAAACCAACCCAGCACAAACGTAACTTCCTCAGATTTACAAATAAGGTGAAGAAGCACGAATTCTGTTGCTGCTGGACCGTGAAGTTGTTTTTGTATGTCAATCCTTAAAACAGGTGGAAATTTAAGTTCAGGAGTACACTATTTGTTAAGAAGCTTAATGAATTGCACAATTAATATATGGCAGAAATCTCTCGGAACAATGTGTGTTGGTCAACTACCGCCAATAGTTTCACATTTTCCTGTGTCAGAGAGGGAGACACCACCATTATAAGTATGCCTGCAACAGACCTGGCGTTGGCCGTGCCTAGCTGACGTGACGTCACCAACAAGCGCCTTCCTTTGGGTCGGTGTTGCTGGAACGCGGCATGCCCCCAGCTGGTTCTGCTACACGGAGGACGCGCCGGTGCCCCCGGCTGGAGTCGCGTTTCCTGACGGCTGTGCTGCGGAGAACCAGTTGTGCCCCCTCCAGCGGGCTCCAGCCGCGTGTCCGGCCCCTCCAGCCGGCTCCAGGTGGGCGGCGGCGTGCCTTCCAGAACAGTCTGCGGCCGCATTCCAGACGCCGTCCTTGAGCTTCGTCGGTTCGCGGGATCTCGCCCGCCGCAATGCAACGGCCGCCCAGTCAGCTGATCAGGCAGCACCTCTGCCGCCTCCCTAGGCCCAGCTCTGCAGCCGTCTGCCGTCTTCCACGTTCACCTGGCCTGAGGTGGAAAGTGAGTAACGGAAACCGACATTCCCTCTCGCGTTCACACATAGCACACCACTGTCCGTAAAAATGGCAGCACCATAAAGAGCGCGGCATGCAAGAAATGCCGTATCTGCACGAACTGTACTACATGCTAGTATAAGCGAATACCATTTCACAAAGTACAAAGCAGTATACTCTGTGTACATGGAAATGAGTACGGCAGGCTATTGTAGAATGAGAAATAATTCCAAAGCCAAGATCGCTTAAATTC
This sequence comes from Schistocerca americana, assembly GCF_021461395.2. Classification (NCBI taxonomy): domain Eukaryota; kingdom Metazoa; phylum Arthropoda; class Insecta; order Orthoptera; family Acrididae; genus Schistocerca; species Schistocerca americana. Next base: position 99,665,721 of record NC_060127.1, on the reverse strand, counting down.
TGTTTACTGGATAACCGGTTTCGACACACTAAAGGTGCCATCATCGGATATGTCAAGATATAACATGACAGGTTTGAGGGAGGGCTTACATCAGTTACACTGTATACATTACTATAAGTATAGTACGACATACCTGAATGTACACTACTGGCCATTAAAATTGCTACGCCAAGAAGAAATGCAGATGGTAAACGGGTATTCATCGGACAAACATATTGCACTAGACCTGACATGTGATTACATTTTCACCTAATTTGGGTGCATAGATCCTGAGAAATCAGTACCCAGAACAACCACCTCTGGCCGTAATAACGGCGTTGATACGCCTGGGCATCGAGTCAAACAGAGCTTGGGTGGCGTGTACAGGTACAGCTGCCCATCTAGCTTCAACACGGTACCACAGTTCATCAAGAGTAGTGACTGGCGTATTGTGATGAGCCAGTTGCTCGGTCACCATTGACCAGACGTTTTCAGTTGGTGAGAGATCTGGAGAATGTGCCGCCCAGGGCAGCAGTCGAACATTTTCTGTATCCAGAAAGGCCCGTACAGGACCTGCAACATGCGGTCGTGCATTATCCTGCTGAAATGTAGGGTTTCGCAGGGATCGAATGAAGGCTAGAGCCACTGGTCGTCACACATCTGAAATGTAACGTCCACTGTTCAAAGTGCCGTCAATGCGAACAACAGGTGACCGAGACGTATAACCAGTGGCACCCCATACCATCACGCCGGGTGATACGCCAGTATGGCGATGACGAATACACGCTTCCAATGCGCGTTCACCGCGATGTCGCCAGACCTGGATGCGGCCATCATGATGCTGCAAACAGAACCTGGATTCATCCGAAAAGATGACGTTTTGCCATTCGTGCGCCAGGTTCGTCACTGAGTACACCATCGCAGACGCTCCTGTCTGTGATGCAGCGTCAAGGGTAACCGTAGCCATGGTCTCTGAGCAGATAGTCGATGCTGCTGCAAACGTCGTCTAACTGTTCGTGCAGATGGTTGTTGTCTTGCAAACGTCCCTATCTGTTGACTCAGGGATCGATACGTGGCTGCACGATATGTTACATCCATGCGGATAAGATGCCTGTCATCTCGACTGCTAGTGATACGAGGCCGTTGGGATCCAGCACGGCGTCCCGTATTACCCTCCTGAACCCATCGATTCCATATTCTGCTAACAGTCATTGGATCTCGACCAACGCGAGCAGCAATGTCGCGATACGATAAACCGCAATCGCAATAGGCTACAATCCGAACTTTATCAAAGTCGAAAACGAGATGGTACGCATTTCTCCTCCTTACACGAGGCATCACAACAACGTTTCACCAGGCAACGCCGGTCAACTGCTGTTTGTGTTTGAGAAATCGGTTGGAAACTTTCCCCATGTCAGCACGTTGTAGGTGTCGCCACCGGCGTCAACCTCGTGTGAATGCTCTGAAAAGCTAATAATATGCATATCTCAGTATCTTCTGCCTGTCGGCTAAATTTGGCGTCTGTAGCACGTGATCTTCGAGGTGTAGCAATTTTTATGGCCAGTCGTGTATTACTACGATACCAGGAAAACCCCCATACAAAAATATGAAAATGAAATGAGCATATGGCATCGTTGGACGGGAGACCCCTATGCGGGGAAGTTTGGCCGCCCAGTGCAAGTGTTATTTCATTCGACGCCACACTGGGCGACCTGCGCGCCGGTGATGAGGATGAAATGATGATGAGGGCAGCACAACACCCAGTCAATGAGCGGAGAAAATGCCCAACCCGGCCGGGTTTCTGCGAAGTAACGAAATCTCTAGCCCAGCCGCTCCTTCTGGCCCCTTTCGGCGTGTCGCTCCCACTCTTATGACACTGTCGGCGTCTGGACAGCATCCACTTGACTCCCTCACCCCCGTCGGCTTAACCCTTTCAATATCAGCAGAACTCGCCTGTCACCGGACCACCCGGGTGACGAGAGATGCTGCGTGGGAAGTCCGCATGTGAAGGAATAGCAACTTTTCACCACATGCAATTAGAGAGGAAAATCGAGTTACTCAGACTAAGATAGAAATATGAGTGGGGGCTCATGCCACCTCTCAACTTTCGTTGATCTTCATCTTAGAGCCTCATTTCAAGACACTGTCCATTCCGTTCAGCTGCTCTTCCAGGCCCTTTGCTGTCTCTGACAGAATTACAATGTCATCGGCGAACCTCAAAGTTTTTATTTCTTCTCCATGGATTTTAATTCCTACTCCGAATTTTTCTTTTGTGTCCTTTATTGCTTGCTCAATATACAGATTGAATAACATCGGGGAGAGGCTACAACCCTGTCTCACTCCCTTCCTAATCACTCCTTCCCTTTCACGACCCTCGACTCCTATAACTGCCATCTGGTTTCTGTACATATTGTAAATATCCTTTCGCTCCCTGTATTTTACCCCTGCCAGGGTAGAATATGATTAGATTTGAAAAACAAAATTTTAAGGAGCATTCCGTACGATATGATATTGGAGTGCATGTCCGAAGGAACTTTGCATCGTAACTCGGAATAACACAGGCACTCCAGTATCGTATTTATCCGCCGAAGCCAGGCAAGTGACTTTCAAGTAACATGTCTTCCCGGTAGATGAATATACGTAATGGATGTACGAAAAGAGGTTGTTCATGATATACGGAATTTTGGGGTCTGGCCGTGAGACGTGTTCAGATAGCGGAATGGTAAGGCGACCGATCACGCTTAGCGGGATTCCCGGGTTCGAGTCCCGTTCCGACGCAAACGTTCATTATCGTCATTCCGTTGTACAGCTGAAGGTAGTCCATATTCACAACTGCGAATACATTTCATGTCTTTCACAATGGCTGCAGCCAAAGAAAATTCATATCTCTAAGTATCTTTGGGAAAATGTGGCTAATTGAGGGATACTGATCTACATCTACATCCACATGGATACTCTTCAAAACACATTTAAGTGCCTGGCAGAGGGGGTTTATCGAACCACCTTCACAGTTCTGTATTAATCCAATCTCGTATAGCGCGCGGGAAGAATGAACACCTATATCTTTCCGCACGAGCTCTGATTTCCCTTATTTTATCTTTGTGATCGTTCCTCCCTATGTAAGTCGGTGTTAACAAAATATTTTCGCATTCGGAGGATAAAGTTGGTGTTTGAAATTTCGTGAGAAGATTCCGTCCAAACGGAAAACGCCTTTCTTTCAATGACGTCCATCCCAAATCCTGTATCATTTCTGTGACACTCTCTCCCATGTTTCGGGATAATACAAAACGTGCTGCCTTTCTTAGACCTTTTTCGATGTACTCAGTCAGTCCTATCTAGTAAGGATCCCACACCGCGCAACAGTATTCTAAGAGAGGACGGACAAGCGTAGTGTAAGCAGTAGATCTGTTACATTTTCTAAGTGTCCTGCCAATAAAACGTAGTCTTTGGTTAGCCTTCCCCACAACATTTTCTGTGTGTTCCTTCCAATTTAAGTTGTTCATAATTTTAATACCTAGGTATTTAGTTGAATTTACGGCTTTTAGATTAGACTGATTTATCGTGTAACCGAAGTTTAACGCGCTGTTTTTAGCACTCATGTGGATGACCTCACACTTTTCGTTATTTAAAACTGCCACTTTTCTCACGATTTTCATATTTCTTCTAAACCGTTTTGCAGTTTGTTTTGATCTTCTGGTGACTGTATTAGTCGATAAACGACAGCTTCGTCTGCAAACAGTCGAAGACGGCTGCTCAGATTGTCTTCCAAATCGTTTATGTAGATAAGGAACAGCAAAGAGCCTATAACACTCTCTTTGGGAACGGCAGAAATTACTTCTGTTTTACTCGATGACTTTCCGTCAATTACTACGAATTGTGACCTGTCTGACAGGAAATCGCAGATCCAGTCGCATAACTGAGACAATATTCCATAAGCATGCAATTTCATTACGAGCCGCTTGTGTGGTACATTGTCAAAAGCCTTCCGTAAATCCAGGAATACGGAATCGATCTGAAATCCCTTGTCAATAGCACTCAGCACTTCATGTGAATAAAGAGCTAGTTGTGTTTCACAAGAACAATATTTTCTAAACCCATGTTGACTGTGTATCAATAGACCGTTTTCTTTGAGGTAATTCATTACGTTCGAATACAGTATATGTTCTAAAACCATGCTGCATATCGACGTTAACGATATGGGCCTGTAATTTAGTGGATTACTCCTACTACCTTTCTTGAATATTGGTGTGATCTGTGCAACTTTCCAGTCTTATGGTACGGATCTTTCGTCTAGCGAACGGTTGTATATTATTGTTAAGTATGGAGCTAATGCATCAGCATACTCCGAAAGGAACCTAGTTGGTATACAGTCTGGACCAGAAGACTTGCTTTTATTAAGTAATTTAAGTTGCTTCACTACTCTGAGGCTATTTACTTCTACATTACTCGTGTTGGCAGCTGTTCTCGATTCCACTTCTGGAATATTTACTTTGTCTTCTTTTGTGAAGGTATTTCGGAAGGCTGTGTTCAGTAACTCTCCTTTGACAGCACTGTCTTCGATAGTATCTCCATTGCTATCGCGCAGAGAAGCCATTGATTGTTTCTTGCCGCTAACAAACTTCACATACGACCAGAATCTCTTTGGATTTTCTGCCAGGTTTTGATTTCTTCTACGGTTAATTTAAACGCATGCTTGAACATAAATGCAGATCCCAGCCATCCTGCAGACTGCGTTGTTGTATTTGGCCACTAACGGCTCCTGTGCAACGATCTGAGGTACGTTCCAATGTACCACTCGTGGTCAGACCAGTGTTCCGTGTGTTTGAATTCGTTATGTTGGAGCTAAGTGCATCCGAACGTGGTGTTCGAATGGTGGATGCTTCTGTATGCTTTGTGCTTCCAAAACCAAGGTAGTCGAAGTGGTTGGTGTTTCAACCATCAGCTACGTCAATCATCAGAACGCAGCATTACATTCTCAATGGAGAGAAGGGTTCCGAAGTGAGAGTGATTTCAGGTGTGCCGCAGGGGAGTGTCGTAGGACCGTTGCTATTCACAATATACATAAATGACCTTGTGGATAACATCGGAAGTTCACTGAGGCTTTTTGCGGATGATGCTGTAGTATATCGAGAGGTTGTAACAATGGGAAATTGTACTGAAATGGAGGAGGATCTGCAACGAACTTACGCCTGGTGCAGGGAGTGGCAATTGAATGGTTCAAATGGCTCTGAGCACTATGAGACTCAACATCTGAGGTCATCAGTCCCCTAGAACTTAGAACTACTTAAACCTAACTAACCTAAGGACATCACACACATCCACGCCCGAGGCAGGATTCGAACCTGCGACCATAGCAGTCACGCGGTTCCGGACTGAAGTGCCTAGAACCGCACGGCCACCACGGCCGGCGGCAATTGAATCTCATTGTAGACAAGTGTAATGTGCTGCGAATACATAGAAAGAAAGATCCCTTATTATTTAGCTATAATGCAGCAGATCAGCAACTGGAAGCAGTTAATACCATAAATTATCTGGGAGTACGCATTAGGAGTGATTTAAAATGGAATGACCATATCTTAATCGTCGGTAAAGCAGATGCCAGACAGATTCATTGTAAGAATCCTAAGGAAATGCAATCCGAAAACAAAGGAAGTAGGTTACAGTACACTTATTCGCCTACTGTTTGAATACTGCTCACTAGTGTGGGATCAGTACGAGATAGGGTTAATAGAAGAGATAGAGAAGATCCAACGGAGAGCAGCGCGCTTCGTTACAGGATCATTTAGAAATCGCGAAAGCGTTACGGAGATGATAGATAAACTCCAGTAGAAGACTCTGCAGGAGAGACGCTCAGTAGCTCGGTACGGGATTTTGTTGAAGTGTCGAGAACATACCATCACCGAAGAGTCAAGCAGTATGTTGCCCCCTCCTACGTGTATCTCTCGAGAGACCATGAGGATAAAGTCAGAGAGATTAGAGCCCACACAGAGGCATACCGACAATCTTTCTTTCCACGAACAGTACGGGACTGGAATAGAAGGGAGAACCGATAGATGTACTCAAAGTACCCTCCGCCACACAGCGTCAGGTGGCTTGCGGAGTGTGGATGTAGATGTAGATACGTCGCAGTTGTGTTTAGTGACACTGACATACGGAGATTGAAGAGGATATTGACAAACAAAGAGAGCGACAGCTGAAAAAGTCACTGGAGAACTGAATGTTGCACTCCCAGACTCTGCCAGCACCCAAAGAAGCCGAATGGAGCTCCACGAGCAGGGAATTGTAGGACAAGCTGGAACTCCAAAACCAGCCATCACTGATACAAATGCTCATAACAGGAGAACGTGCTGCCTTAGCCGTAAAACCTAGACTATGGAAGAATGGAAGAAAGTGATTTGGTCGGATGTTTTACACTATCCCCAACTTCTGGCCGAATTTACGTCCCAGGAGTGAAACGTTGCGAGGGTTCATCATGATTTGGGCAGACACATGGTGGCATTCCGTGGGCCCCATGGGTATTATTCAAGGCCGCGGCCGCATTATTTCCAGTGACTATGTGGCCATTAAGGCTGATCAACCACTATGATACAATGTTTGCTCCCAGTGCCACTGTGGCCGAGCGGTTCTAGGCACTTCAGTCTGAAACATCGCGACTGTTATGGTCGCAGGTTCGAATGCTGCCTCGGGCATGGATGACCTTAGGTTAGTGATGACCTTAGGGTAATTAGGATTAATTAGTTCTAAGTTCTAGGGAACTGATGACCTCAGATGATAAGTCCCATAGTGCTCAAAGCCATTTGAACCATTTCAACCCAGTGACGTTGCTCTGTTCCAAGGCGACAGGGATCCAGTCCACACAGCTCACATAGTCCAGGATGGATCCTGTGGACACGAGGACCAACTGTCGCGTCTTCTCTGGTCATCACGGTTAGCAGATAATATTATTGGGGCTTTGTGGTCTGTTTTTGAGAGAAATGTGCGTTAACACTGTGCGCCTCCATCTTCGCTACATAAACTTGCCACTATTTTGGAGAAAAAAATGGTACGACATTTCCCAGAAAACCATATAGAACCTGTGAAAGTTCTCTGTTGGTTTCCTTTCATGTTAATTTTTTAACACTGTTGTCATTTACGGCATACATTCCACTTCTAAATTTACTGTGGTGTTGCTGACTATCTGGGAGGACACTGAGCAGTGGAACATGTTACTTTTACACATAATTAAGAACGATCTGCCACACTATTACACTTTAAAACACAGTTTATATGTAATTCATGTCACACAGTCTCATATGGAACCTACATCCGCCTTCTTTTATATACTGTATATGATAAGATACTGTCATCCCCCTTCCCTTCTGTGTGAAAGGATGAATGAGCAAATGTGTTTCTAGTTGCATGCTTGATGGTAGCAGACAAGCCTGTCTGCTAGAGAACAGTAGGACCAACGTCGGAACAGGTTGTAAGTAGGCTGTTTAGGTTCTTATATTGGTAACGCCACGTAGCGCTCTGTATGAAAATCACTGGCTGTGCTGCGTGCAGTCTGTGTCTAGTTTGCATTGTTGTCTGCCATTGTAGTATTGGGCAGCTGGATGAAATTTTGAAATTTGTAAGACTGGATGTCATGAACTGCTATATATATTATGACTATTAAGGTAAATACATTGTTTGTTCTCTATTAAAATCTTTCATTTGCTAACTATGCCTATCAGTAGTTAGTGCCTTCCGTAGTTTGAATCTTTTATTTAGCTGGCAGTAGTGGCGCTCGCTGTATTGCAGTAGTTCGAGTAACGAAGATTTTTGTGAGGTAAGTGATTTGTGAAACGTATAGGTTAATGTTAGTCAGGGCCATTCTTTTGTAGGGATTTTTGAAAGTGAGATTACGTTGCGCTAAAAATATTGTGTGTCAGTTTAAGCACAGTCATGTATAATTGTTCTAAGTAAGGGGACGTTTCATAAGGTAGCTACGCTTTCTAAGAGCAAAGGGGTCTCTATTCTTAGTCTGGTCCTGTCCGTCCCTTGTCGTGTTGGTATAGGAAGCTGCCTCTCTGGTCACTTCCGTTTTGCATCTGGAAGCACCCTCGGTAGGGGCCCACGGCAGTCTGTCCGCGGCGAGTGTCTGAACTGATAAGATCTCCGGCTAAGCGTGTCTCTGCTAAGTGCGTAGGACAATGGATTTCTTAAGTTCAGCCTAACTGAAAATTTAATCACCTTTATTTCAGGTTTAGATCTAAAATATCTAATGTTATCTTAAATTGCAACTCAGTGTAATTCGAGTGTGAAGTTCAGAATATCTTCCAGTAGTTGCTTTGTCACTACTTTGTGAGTAAAGTGGAACCACGTGTGGATGATCCGTAATTCTATCTAAGATCATCAATCTTAAATGCGAATGTTCGTGAGATTATAACGTCTCGTCTTGACAATATTTTGCAATATAGCAACTTTTCTTTATGTTCAACAAACGTGGAGTGTACATTGTGAGACCACTACCACGTGCTTATACAATTGTTTGACCCATCAGGTTAATAGTAAGACGATAGTAACCAGTTCGAGGTTTTTCTTTTGTAATTTGTGTTTCGATGTAATTTATTTTAATTATCAAAATTATTGTGGAGTTACACTCTTTGTGTAAACCGAGTTGCCCACGTGAAGCATGTAGTGTAATCATCAAAGTAGCTCTCAGCTATTCTTTTCGGGAAGATTTCACAGAGAGTTAGTGTGAATTTAGTATACCAGTGTGTGGTAATTTCATGACGGACAGGATTGCGCTACGAACGTAACTTCTTTGGGTGAAAATTATATCGGATGGTTGTGGTTAATTTCCTCTTGCATATGTTTCAACGTTCTTTGTGTGTTATTTTATGAATACAGTGTTGTATGCAGTCTCCCAATCTTGGCTCCATATTTGATGTGTTCCGTAAGATTACAAACTCACATTTTCACAATCCTAAGTAAAGCACCGGTTTAGTTATGAATCAAGTTTAATGTGCTGAAATTTTAACGGAACAATGATCAATGGTAAAATAAATGTCCAAATATAAACTGATTTATTTCTTTTTATTTAAATTGTCTTTATATATATATATATATATATATATATATATATATATATATATATATATATATATATATACGGTCCAATCAACAAAAATGGCATTTGGATGAAGAGACCACAAAACGAACTCTATAGAAAGATCAACATAGTAACAGATGAAATCAGAAAGCGCCGAGCCAAATTTTATACACACGTCTACAGGATGGAAGACTCCAGAACAGCAAAGAAATTATTCAACATTATAACAAGGAGTAAATGTGGCACAGAATGGCTGAAAGAAGCCCAGAGGGATCTACAGCAGATCAACATAAAAAATCTCGAAGATCGCACCGAGTGGCGGCATAAAATCACAAATGTGAAGTTTGGGGAAAGAACATCGCGTCAGCCTGGTAAGAAATGGACAGAGGAAAGGAAGAAGGAGCATTCTGAGAGGATGAGGAGGTTTTGGGAAGCAAAGAAGAAAAACATCCGAAGATGAAATTATGAATTCAAGTTCAATCGCTCTCCTAATGGGGAACAATCGTTATAATAATATATATATATATATATATATATATATATATATATATATATATCACCGGTTATCGTAAGAGGACTACTAAAAGATTATAATTAATGTTAGTCTGCTTGGGAATTTGGTAAGCTAGACTGGATACCTGGTGAAACAGTTGCTCAGTAATGCAAGGTTAACTTCCCCAGATAGCTCACAGCTTTTAACCCGCTTTTATTGTCTTGAATATCAGCACCGCTTTCAGAACAACTTAATGCAACAACATTACACCTGTCTTTACCCATCCCGAGACGAGTGGGAGATTTTTTGAATGCCAACGGGTTAGCTACACCGTTTTAGGCATGGTAGTCTTTTAATTTGTTCACATCGGGCCGTAGTAAAGTTAGCTTTGAAAAGCGCGCCGCAGCAATGTAGCGTGAAGCAGTCGCCCTCCGTTTTCTGGCGGTGGCGCCTTTGTCGCAATTGAAGCCTTCGGTGTCTCCTTCTAGCGGGAAAGGGGAAAATTGGGTGGTTCGCGTGGGTTTAAGAAGTGACTGCATGGACTCCCAAAGAGAGTTGGCAGTCGGGGCATCAAGAAGCGACTTTTCTGCCGGTGCTAGAGGGACAGCACGCAGACCGCGACACCAGCGTAAGCGACGCGAGCAGCGGCTCCGTGGTATGGGGCGTTAACTGCTCGTCGCGAAAGGAATCTTCCTGAGCGTGGGTCCACGAGGGGCCTAATCTGCAGTTGGGCCGTATGCTGTCGACCGGCGAGGAGGATCTGAAAATCGGCGCGCCTTCCTGCGTCCGTTGAAACGGCTGGCAGCGGCCGGCTCGGCAGAGCATTTGGAGGTGCTGCGTTGGTTCAGTCCTGGGAGTCGTAACGCACCAGAAGTTGAGTACTGATTGTTAACAGATTTTATGAATTCAATTCAGTTTACTTACTCTTGTTAATTATATCAGCCGTATTTTTTTTTTTGGGGGGGGGGGGGGTTCCCCCCATTCATTCTCGTCTGCCTACCCGCGGAAAGGTGGTAATATTAGAAAGGCTGGTCCCTTTATCTCCTTTTGAGGACGAAAGGGGGGATGTCAGAGTAAATCTGCGGTTCGGATTGCTTCTTTCCGCTCCCAGCTTACCTACGGGTTTATTCGACTGTTAGCCTCTGCCATGTCTGTGAAAGTCTAAGGCACCAATGACTGTACTGTTTAAAATGCAAGGCACTAAGACCTGATCCATTCTCTCGCCTGCCATAACTAGTATTACTAGACTCACGTGCAAAAGGTACTCTAAGAAAGAAGAAAAATTCCTTTTGCCTCGTGGTGAGAACTGGTCAATTGCATAACGAATTCCTGCTCATCTGTAAGCTGTAACTTACGTAAATTTGTGTTTATGTATATTTGGCTATAATCAAGCAAGGTTAATGTACGCCATAGTGGATTTTTTCTATTGTTTCTACTCAGCAAAAACTGTTGTGTGTTTTTTCAATTCAGTACCGTTTAAGGGGGGTAGGACGTCAAACGGGCCACCTTGGAGCAGGAGAGGCACCACAGGACATTTTAATTTCTACTGTCTATACTTTTACAAATAAATTCATAAAACTTTGACAGTATGACGAGGAAGGATTCAGAATTCATACTCATAGCAGTGACAGCTCAAAAACGTAACAAAATACATTTTTTTACATGTGAAATTTCATCATTTTTTCATTTACTACTGGCTGCATTTGTTGCTATAGGTACACTTTTCTTCCTAAGTAAGAGAGATTCTTCGATGAATTTTGTACAGCATACAAACCATAGTGATAGGTGTATGAAACTCTAGAATTTATATAATTTATGAAAAACTGAATGAATTGTTACATTTTAAATTTCATGTTTAGAAAAAACTCAAATTTTATAGTTACTTATCTCAATTTTTACCACAGTTTTTTAATAGATTTGGAAAATTCTAGAGTTACATTCACCTGTAAGTACTGTTCGTATGCTGTGCAAAATTCATCGAAGAATCTCTCTTACTTAGGAAGAAAAGTGTACCTATAGCAGCAAATGCAGCCAGTAGTAAGTGAAAAAATGATGAAATTTCACATGTTAATTCCCATAGTCCACAGAGCCATTTTTTTGTTAAATGATTGTTTTTTTTTTTAAAAAAAATATCGTAAAGTCTTGCACCAAATTTGAATAAAGAGTGTTACTCAAAGTTGTGTGTAATTTCACCAGTTATTCCTTGGCACCTACTTCCACTTTACATTTTGTGTACTGATTGAGATTAATAACCTTTGGTGAACCAGTAGTTATTTTACGGTTCGCACATTTTTATCCACCCCATGAATTGTTGTTTGATTCATTCAGGTAGATCCATAGCATGTGATGTATACTTATATTATTCGCACTTAAAGAGACACTAATAAATTCAAATAAAAAAAAAAAACCAAGAGCTGATTCAACTTGCGGTATAATTTTGTTTGTATGTATTTAGAGGATGCTAGTATTGTGTGATTTAAATAGGCCTATCCTCACTGTCACAACTGCACGTTGGCGAATGTATAACATTAATTTTATAGAGGTGAATGTCTTCTACATGTCCGATGTTCATAGGCGCGCACATGAAGATACTGCGGTGGCAGCGGGCAGTGTCTGGATCGTCCCACTGTTTATGTCGCCAGCACAAGCTGCCTGCAAGCGGGGCAGACTTATGCAAGCACGTCTGACGCGAGGTGTAACCTGACGCTTCTTTGCGAAACCAGGCGCGACCACGCCCAAGTGCCCGGGGTGTGACTGAAGGTCTAGTCGAGCGGGTCGGTTTCTCACTCACGACCCACTGCTCCAAAATGTGCACCTTCAGATCTGTGATCTACGATCACATCTTCCATACTGTAACATCTCTTCTACTGTAATGTCTTTGCTTTCCACATTTTAGGGGGAAGTTGTATGGACAAGAATAAGGAAAGGTGTACAGTAAATGTCGGCTGTAAAACGCACTTAGAAAAATTATGAATCACAGCGCTGGAAAACCTCTTACTTTATTTGATTTTCAAACAGCTGAGCAAAACTGAACGTACTCAGACATTTCTCTCTTTACTTATTGTGATCATCACTAAACTGACACATAATACTTTTAGCGCAACGCAATCTGACTTTCAATAATCCCTACAAGGGAATGGCTCTGACTAACAATAACCTATACCTTTCATGAACGTCTCACCTCACAAAAATCTTCGTTATTCGAACTACTGCAATACAGCGAGCGCCAATACTGCCAGCTAAATAAAAGATTCTAACTACTGAAGGCACTAACTACTGATAGGCACAGTTAGCAAATGAAAGATTTTGATGGAGAACAAACTGTATTTACCTTAATAATGTCCAAAAGTTATCATATATATATATTCATGACCTCCATCTTTACAAATTTCCTTTTTCTGGCGGACACACGTACAGATCGTCCGCTTATAGTAACCTCTCAAAACTCTCTCATCTCTCTCTCCACATCCACCACTGCTTGCGGCTCACCTCCAACTGCCCAACGCTACGTGCTGTCCACATCCAACGACCCAACACTACACAAGCGAATATTCCAACAGTGAGTCCAACCAGACACAGACTGCACACAGCACAGTCAGTGATTTTCATACAGGGCGCTACGTGGCGTAACCTACATAAAAACCTAAACAGCCTGCTTACATAGACCCAAGGTCCCAACAAAAAATTTTACAAATTGTTCTGGGCAGTGCCCAATAATTACATGCTAATTATTTTTATATTAACGATAACAAATATATCAATTGCACACATTTATTGATACAATGTTGGTCAGAAGCAAAAACTGTTCTGATAAAGACAATCCTGATCATTCGTCACTGTAGTAATTACATTGCACCATCGAATATTCCAACAATGAATCCAACCAGGCATAGACTGCACATAGCACAGTCAGTGATTTTCATACAAAGCGCTACGTGGCGTTACCAACACAAAGACCTAAACAGCCTACTTACACAGTTTGGCTACAGCTACAGTGAAATTTTTTCCCGTTTTTCTATAAGGAACCTGTCCTCAAAGTGTCTAGAGGGAATTTAGTTACACACTTTATAAATAAAGATGAGTTCAATGACAGCTATCAGGCGGCAGCATTGGTAGCGAATACGAAGTTGTATTCTTTAGGTAGGTATCATCGACTGTGCAGGTGAAACCACAGATACGGTTGATTGGAAACAAAGTGTCTCCTGTGCACAGCTGAATGATGCTTACTAGAACGTATTATACTACTTGATTCATTCTACAACGACTGTGTGAAAAACACATACCGCCGGCCATTAAGCCGAAACAGCAGGAAGGATTGCAAATTACGAAATTTTACTTATTGTGCTGTTACAAGAGTCGTGAAAGGGAAGCAGTGGTTGAGAAGGGAGTCAGACCGGGTTGTAGCCTATCCTCGCTGTTATCCACTCTGTACATTGAGCAAGTAGTTAAATGAAACCAAAGAAAAGTTTGGAGTAGGCCTTGCAGTTCAGGGAGAAGAAATAAAAGCTTTGAGGTAATTCTGTCAGAGACAGTAAAGCAATTGAACGAAATGAACGATGTCCTGAAAGGAGGATATAAGATGAACATTAACAAAAGTAAAACAAGGATAGTGGAATGTAGTCGAATTAGATCAGGTGACAATGAGGGAAATAGAATAGGAAACGAGACTCTTAAAGTAGTAGATGAATTTTGCTATTTGGCCAGCAAAATAACTGATGATCAACGAGGTAGAGAAGATATAAAGTGTAGCTTGCCAATGGCAAGGAAAGCGTTACTAAAGAAAAGAAATCTCGTATTTAAGTGAAACATGGGCGATAACCATTTTGGACAAAAAGAAAATAGAAACTTTTGAAATGGGTCGGCACAGAAAAATGCTAAGGAAATTGAAAGAGAAGATCTGCAGATATTGGACGTAGAAAAGGCTGTATTAGAAATGAAAAATGACAGATATTCTCGCGTACGTGACACCACAGTGGAAAAGATCAAAACCGCAGGATCTGTCGCAATTTAGTGGCTGTATAGAGTAATATGGATAGTGTGAACATATGGAAAGCTTGATGACGATTGGAGAAAGACAATTGTTGTACCTATTTTTAACAATTTTTGAATTTCAGAGGAATAACACTACTGTGCCACTGTATGAAGATATAAAAGAAGATAGTTTTACAGAAATCAGGAATAAGACAAATTCAAAATTAACTGAAGAACAATAAGGATTTATATCTGCAAGATCGACTATAGATGCCTTACTTACAACCAGACAGGTTATAAGGAAGTAACTGCAATTTGGAAAGACATCGCCTTTGCATTCATAAACGTAAAAAAAGGCTAATGATGTTGTTAGAAGGGAAGACGTATGGCAAAGTCTGAATAGATTGAAATTTTCAAAAGGAATGCAACCGAGAATCAGAAACATACACAAAAAATGCCTGAATTGTGTTATAACAGATGGAAAAAGATGAGAATGGTTTATAATGGACAGACAGTTTCAGCAAGAAAGTGTGCTCTCGCCGATGCTTTTTACTATAGCCATGGGCAACATCATAAGGAAATCCTGTCAAGGCTCAACAGCAGTAGTATGACAATCAGAGGGTATGAACATAATGTGATGATCTGAGAAGAAAATGAGCAAAAATTGGAAGAACAACTAAATAACTAGCGAGAGTAATTGAATAAGGAGTCATGGAAATAACCTTAACAAAAAGTGAAGTAATAAAAATCAGTAGGAAAACTGAAAACAAAATGAAGGCTGTAACTTGCAATGGAAAAATTGTTAAAGAAGTAGATGCTGTCAGGTATCTAGTGACCAAATTAACCGAGAAAGCAAATATCAAGGATGAAATTTCAGATGAAATAGAGAATTATTCGAAATTTTGTTATTGTGTTTCGAACATGATTAGAAATTGGAAAATACCAGCAAAAGCAAAGTTCATGTTGTACAAGTCACGTTATCTGCCCATTTTGACCTATGGATCAGAATGTTGGACTTGGACAAGGGAAAATCTGAGCAGAATACAATCAACAATGGTGCGGTTCCTACGAGGTATCCCTGACTATACCCTTGTGTCAAATGAACACTCGCCATCTAGAACAACATACTGGTTTCTCTTACTTAAGAATCTTCGAGCCATTCGCTTATCTGGGAATCTGTTCCGCATGGTCGTTTCTTCGTTAACAATTTGCAAATGCTTTTCGGGAATGTAGGAATATGAAATGTGATAGTTGCCCTCATACAGTTCACAGTATATCATGTGAGAAATGGGGCTATTGCTGGACATATAGCTTTCCGGTCTTTAAGAAATTTATTATATTCGAACTCAGATTACATCTTATAATTCTACAGAAAACCGATACTAAGGATATTGCTCTGTATTTTTGCGAATCAGTTCTTTTACCCTGTTTATATGCTGGAGTCATCTGGGCTTTTTCGCAGTCGTTTGGGACTGAGTTGGGCGAGAGATTCACAATAAATGTAAGCTAAACAAGGAGCCAATGCCATAAAGTACCCAACTGGGATTCCATCCAGACATAGCGACTTATTTGTTTTCAAGTTTTTCGGTTGTTTCTCTACACCAGGAATGCTTATTACTATGTGATCCACACGGCACTCCCTGCGATGCTCAAACGATGGTATGTTTCTACGATTCTTCTGCGTCAATGATTTCTTAGATATGGAATTTGAAACTTCGGCTTTTGTTTTGCTACCTTCAACTACCACACTGGACTAGTGACGGAGCGGATGAAGCCTTAGACCCGCTTAGTGATTTTACACAGTACCAGAATTTTCTAGGGGTTCTTGAGCACATCTTTTGCTAACGCCGGTATTACACTATCAAATTTCTTTGTCAAATATCTTTGTCCAATATCTTTGTCAAACATATTTGATGGTGTAATGGGAACTTTGTCAAATGTCGTCCAATATTTGATCAAATCTACGTCATCGCCGTAGATTTGACCAAAGAAGTCGCTTGTCTTCTGTTCACTACAATGTGACATGTTACCACATGGAGCGCTAGCATCGCTGCATTCTGTCGTCTGTAGTGTTTTTATAAACATTGCCGGTAAATACAATTGTTGTGTGCGGACAACTACAAAATTAATAGAGACGTATGAAGCTGATGAGGCGCTTTACAACGTGCGGCACGCTGAATACAAAAATAGATTACGAAGATTGGAGACCTAACCTAACCTAACCTAACCCAACCCTCTCCTGTAGCAAGGAATCGGAGTGTTACAGTGAGCTTGTCTTCTGCAGATATAGCAGTTCTTAAGTGAGTATTGTGCTTTGTGATATGAGGATACACTTCACTGAGCACATACAGAAATGTATGCTCATCCATTCTTAAGTAATTGATGTACAACTTGACGTCCTCCACTATAAGCTCACGTAACAAGTTTTGTTGAATGCTTTTATCGCGTCGTCGTAAAACCCACGGCTTCACCCAGGTACGTTTCCTTTTTTCCCACGCAGTGCATGCAACTGCTGCGGTTAATAACAAGTTGTTGTTGTCAGCCATCTTGAACGTTGACGAAAAATATGATGACAGTGTAATACCCCTTCTAGCGCTACGTCAAAGATCTTTGTAAATATATTTGACGGAATATTTGATCACATCTTTGATCAAATCTTTGACAAAGAAATTTGATAGTGTAATACCGGCTTAAGGCACGATGGTGATAGTTGTTGAATGCTTCGCGCCTGGATCTTTTCAAGGACGCACGAATCTCTAATAACCTTTGCCTGTCGTCATGTGCGCGTTCTCTCCAGAACGGAGTGTGCAATAGCCTTTGCTTCCGCAGCATATTCCAAATTTTGTTGCTAATCCACTGTGGGTCTTTTCTGTCTTTGATCCACTTACTAGGGACATACTTGTCCAGAGCATGATTTACAGTTTGTTTAAACTTTGCCAATAATTTCTCTATGCGCATCGTATTGGTTCTAAAGGCGTGCGATACATTGTAGAAGTAAGATCCTGGCAACTGTAATCAGGTTTCCCTTGTCTTGGTTCAGCTGTGATTGATCCTTCGCGTTTTCAGTTCAAAATCACACCAGCTTTAGAAGGTTTGAAATGTTCCTGATATATTTGTTACTCAAGCGATGTCCTGTGGCTAGTCCACTTTCGAAGTCATTGCTTTTACTTCTTTTCTGCTGAAAATGCTCCCCGCCTCCTTTTATGGCTGCATGTCTGCCTCTCATGACATCTAGTGGTCAACTTCGCAATATGTTAGGGTGTGCAGACACTTTTGCTCAGATAGTGCATACAAATTAATTTATAGGCCAACTACATTGTACCAAATTTGATATTTGCTTAATGTAGAATCACACTTGAAAAAGGCCTTTGTTCTGGTGGGTCGTGGTTAGTGTTTAACGTCCCGTCGACAACGAGGTCATTAGAGACGGAGCGCATGCTCGGGTTGGGGAAGGATGGGGAAGGAAATCGGCCGTGCCCTTTCAAAGGAACCATCCCGCCTTTGTTCTGACTGGCTTTAGATTTTCTGTGGTTTCTGTAAACAGCTAAGAGGAATGCTGGGAGCGTTCCTTTCAGAAGGGCACTACCTATTTTCTCTCGCACCTGTTCTATCTGACTTTCGGCTCCATTGTTGCTGACTTCTGGTTGATACGACATTTCAACCTGCAGACAAGGAGGCTGCGTGAAAGTTTAGTTGATAGAGAAGAAGGTACATTTTCCTATGTTTGCTCAGATTTCCCTGCGACAGTCAGCAAAGCAAATACCGCCATCTGGCCCCTGTTTCGCTTCTTTCTGTCTTAATTTCACAGTCTGTTTCGTCACTTTCTTCTCTTGTGTCTTCGTTACTTGTACTTCAATCACTTTTCTCTTTCTCTCCCTCTAACACTCGATTACAGCACGCTGTTTCTCAAGCACCGATATAGCTACGTCACACACTGCCATGTTACACGCTACAATTCCGAACAATCTAGTGGTAGAGTGCAGCAAATACGTAGACGTGAAGAATAAAGGTATAGAATATTAACAACGTTTGTTTTATCGAAAATGCTTTATGTGTTTTCACATAAAAATTCTGAGTCATTACCTCTGAGCACATCTTGATACACTGTCCAACGCTTTTTCTAGATCGATAAATCTTTCGAAGGTGTCTACATTTTTCTTCATCTTACTTCCGTTATCAACCGCAGCATCAGAACTGCTTCTCTGCCGTCTTTACCCTGCCTAAAAGCAAACTAATCGTCATCTAGAAGACGCTAAGATTCTTTGTGCAATCTGCAGTTTATTATTCTGGTCAGCAGCTTGAATAGGTCTCCCAATTATCCGCTCTTATTGTCTTCTGAATTGTGTGGATGGTATCCTTACGAAAGTCTGATGGTACGTGTCCAGTCTCACAGTTCCTCCACACCAACCTGAATAGTCGTTTGGCCGCCTCTGTCTCCGAATACCGTAAAAAGGCAGACAGCCCTGGTACTCTGTGTGAAGCATCGGTAGCGACAGGGAATACGGAGCAGCTCCTGGTAGCTTTCCGCTCACACACTTTCCCTGCGTCCTTTCTCTTGGCTCAGCTGTCAGGGGCACGCAGAGGTCTCTATGTCACAGCGCCAGCTAATTAGCTGCAGCTCGGTGACCGTCCAGAGCTGTACACTAACCATGATGTGTTTTCTAAAGTCATCAGCTGTCCTCCATCTTTCACTATAGTGGGGCCTTCCAACAGTGAGACGTGTACCGTTTGTTTTTGATCTGCACATTTCACAGCTTCTGTGTCTCTCCTGTACGCACAACACGTGACTTCTATTTTGGCCACATAGGACTTGTAGCAGATGTTTTAGTGTTTGAAATGCGTTCTGTGTTCTGTATACAGGGTGAAAAGTATTTAAACCGACAAACTCTGGGAGGTTGTAGGGGACATCAAAACAAATATTTTTCCCTAATGTAATTTTTTCCTATGAGGTGTATTTAAACCGGTAGAGGAAGATTTCTCTGGCTGCAAATCAATTACACCAGCAAACACTTTTCCATTTTTTATGACCAAGTGACAACACATTAACACAACCCAATTTCAATTACAGTAGATTTTCAAAAATGTCTCCATTTACACGTAAACAAAGGTTACACCGTCGGATCATGTTCTGTCTGACACGGGCAAAAACCCCAGGAGTATCCTGAATTATTCCTGCTGCTGTTACTATCCGGGCAACCAGATCCTCTTCTGATGCGTAAACAAGGTTGCACACCTCTCCCACACAAAAAAGTCCAGAGGGGATCGAGCAGGCCACGGTACAGGACCACCTCTGCCAATCCACGTTTCTGGGAGCCGTCGGTCCAGGAATCGACGCACACGACGTCTGAAATGTCATGTTGGAACCACATGCGTTGTCTTGTAGGGAGCGGGACGTCTTCCAGCGATTCTGGCAATGTTCTGGCGAGAAAATTGTAGTAGTGCCTGCCATTTAATGGCCTAGGTAGCAGATACGGCCCAATTGAACAGTCCCCAACAACACCGACCCACACATTAACGAAGAACAGCACTTGATGAGCGCTAGTAACTGTGACATGTGGGTTATCCTCACTCCAAACACGCGAATTGTGCATGTTGAAGACTCCATCACGCCCGAACGTTGCTTCGTCGGTAAGCAACACAAGGGTGGAAATGTAGGATGCATTTCACACTGTTCCAGTTACCACTGTGAAAACTGTGCTGTGTGTGGAAATTAAGTGGTTCCAGGTTGTGGACACGCTGTAAGTGAAATGGACGTAACAATTGCTGTCGAAGCACTGTTCTTTTATTCGTCTGATTCGTCCCCATGTTACGTGCAATTGGACGAGTACTGACTGAAGGAACCCGCTCCACATGCTGCAAGACAGTTTCCTCAAATTGCACCGTTCTTACAGTGCGACGGTGTCCCTGTCCAGGTAATCTGCTAAATGACCCGGTCTCACGCAGACGTCGGTACACAGCAGCAAAGGTCGTATGATGCGGGATACGGCGATTAGGATATTGTTGTTGATAAACCCGCTGTGCAGCTCGTCCGTTGTGGTGCGCTGCGTAGTACGCACCAACCGTATCAGTGTACTCACTCCAGGTGTATCGCTCCATTAGTAAACAGAGACAATGCACTACTACACTGGTGGACAGCAGTTGCCTACAGCTGAAGAGCGTAATGCGCCAACAACTGAGGATCGCAATACGGCCTCTAACAACTGAAGAGCGTAATACGACCTCCACCGATTTAAATAATCCTCATAGAAAAAAAATGACATTAGGGAAAAATATTTGTTTTCATGTCCCCTACAACCTCCCAGAGTTTGTCGGTTTAAGTACTTTCCACCCTGTATACAAGACTGAGCGAACTACGGGCGATAACAAAACGACCTCCTTTTATGCTGATGATCTCGCTCTTGATTAAACTTGTTTGTATGTGAATTCACGCAGCCCCGATGTGTTTCTTTGTGAAGCCGGCATTTGTCAGCGAGGAGATGGTGGTTTCAAAGTAATTTATTCAATAACTTTTTTGACTGCAAAATTTTTTTATACCTAGACTGCAATGTTCAGTATACAGTTACAGCCCTACATCTAGCTTCAGCTGCTTTCTACAATGATCTTCAGCTAGTTGAGGTCGTAAAACAGTGCTGAACATGCATTGAAAAACATTATCATTAGCTGTAGTCATGCAATGACATGCACTCGAATTGTGGACCGATAAGACTATGACAATATGTAGTTAAAAAGGTCATGAGAACCAGGTTGCAAGTATAGTCTCGCAAGAAATGGCGGTAATAAAGGAAGGAAAGTTGCCAGTTGTATTAGCACAACTTGTATCACACGTCCATTATTTGCAATTTTACAGCAAGTATTATAGTGCGAAGAGTATATGAAACTGTGCAAGAATTGTCAGCTGTTTCATAGCATTGCTTACAAAGGAGTTAGCCAGAATGGGTATAAAATAGTCATCTGTATAAAATGTGGAAGAGTTGAAGATTAGGCGTAAAACGGCGAAAGTCCAACCTTCCTGGCAAGACACGTCAAAAGTAACTTTTCCTGCACCATTTTATCTTTAGTCTTCAGTTTGTGCACATTTTGTAGAGATGATTATTTTCTACGCCATGCCGGATAACTCCTTGGTAAGCCAGGCTATGGCACAACTGAGAATCATTGTTCAAATGGTTCTAAGCACTATGGAACTTGACATCTGAGGTTGTTGTTGTTGTTGTGGTCTTCAGTCCTGAGACTGGTTTGATGCAGCTCTCCATGCTACTCTATCCTGTGTAAGCTGCTTCATCTCCCAGTAACTACTGCAACCTAAATCCTTCTGAATCTGCTTCGTGTATTCATCTCTTGGTCTCCCTCTACGATTTTTACCCTCCACGCTGCCCTCCAATACTAAATTGGTGATCCCTTGATGGCTCAGAACATGTCCTACCAACCGATCCCTTCTACTAGTCAAGTTGTGCCACAAATTTCTCTTCTCCCCAATCCTATTCAATACCTCCTCATTAGTTATGTGATCTACCCATCTAATCTTCAGCATTCATCTGTAGCACCACATTTCAAAAGCTTCTATTCTCTTCTTGTCCAAACTATTTATCGTCCATGTTTCACTTTCATATATGGCTACACTCCATACAAATACTTTCAGAAACGACTTCCTGACATTTAAATCTATACTCGATGTTAACAAATTTCTGCTGGCCGCGGTGGTCTCGTGGTTCTAGGCGCTCAGTCCGGAGCCGCGCGACTGCTGCGGTCGCAGGTTCGAATCCTGCCTCGGGCATGGATGTGTGTGATGTCCTTAGGTTAGTTAGGTTTAAGTAGTTCTAAGTTCTAGGGGACTGATGACCATAGATGTTAAGTCCCATAGTGCTCAGAGCCATTTGAACCATTTTTGAACAAATTTCTCTTCTTCAGAAACGCTTTCCTTCCCATTGCCAGTCTACATTTTATATCCTCTCTACTTCGAACATCATCAGTCATTTTGCTCCCCAAATAGCAAAACTCCTTTACTACTTTAAGTGTCTCATTTCCTAATCTAATTCCCTCAGCATCACCCGACTTAATTCGACTACATTCCATTACCCTCGTTTTACTTTTGTTGATGTTCATCTTATATCCTCCTTTCAAGACACTATCCATTCCGTTCAACTGCTCTTCCAAGTCCTTGACTGTCTCTGACAGAATTACAATGTCATCGGCGAACCTCAAAGTTTTTATCTGAGGTCATCAGCCCCATAGACTTAGGACTACTTAAACCTAACTAACCTAAGGACATCACACACATTTATGCCCGAGGTAGGATTCGAACCTGCGACCGTAGCATCAGGGCGGTTCTGGACTGAAGCGCCTAGAACCGCTCGGCCACAGCGGCTGGCACAATCATTGTACCATTGCATATACTGGTCTCACTATAATACCTGCTGTACAACTGGAAATCACGCGTGTACAATGAAAGTTTTACTAACGCCACTGGCAATTTTTCGTCTTTATTATCGTCACATTCACATAGTTTACATCATGGCTTGCTCATGATGAAGCTTTTAACTGCATACTGTCTTGGTCTTGTTGATCCACAATACGATCGCATTTCATCGTATGACTACAGTTAATAATGCTGTTTTTTTAATGCATGTTCACGGCTTTTTTACTATTTGAAGAATCTGAAGATGGTTGTAAAAAACAACCAGAACCGCTCATCGTGCTGTAGTTGTATACCAAAGATTGCGACAAAGACATAAAAAGTTTGTAGGTTTAATAAATTGATGAGTTTCGTAAAAGTGTCAGCTGTAGAATCTAAATTATTTTACTTGTAGTTCTAATTCGCAGCCTCGACTGAGGTTTCAATACCAAGTACCTATAAAACGTATCAAGTACAGAATAAAACGTATGAAACCACTCAGTTAAGCAGGTAGACATAAAAATTGAAAAAGTGTTAGACTGTTAAATGGTGCAAGACATTCGAAAATCTGAGTAGAATAGTAGTAAGCTATAAGGAAATACAGGTAATATGCAATATGTACAAGAACCAAGAGAGAAAAATAAGATGCAGTGCTCGAATTAAAAATGTTGTAGGACAGGGATGCAGTCTTTCGCCCCTTCTGTTCAGCTTGCACAGCGAAGAAGCAATGACGGAAATAAAAGGAATATTCAAGAGTTCGATTAACGTTCAGGGTGAAAAAATCTCAATGATAAGATTCGCCGATGGTACTGTTGTCCACAGTGAATGTGAAAAGGAATTACAAGATCTGCTGAATGGATTCAGCAGTCTAGTGATTACAGAATGTGGAATGAGAGTAAATCGGAAAAAGACAAAGGTAATGAGATGTGATAGAAATGAGAATAACGAGAAATTTTACATGAAAGTTTGTTACTACGAAGTAAACGAAGTTAAGGAGGGCCGGCCGCAGTATCCGTGCGGTTCTAGGCGCTTCAGTCCGGAACCACGCTGCTGCTACGGTCGCAGGTTAGAATCCTGGCTCGGGCATGGATGTGTGTGACGTCATTAGGTTAGTTAGGTTCAAGTAGTTCTAAGTTCTAGGGGACTGATGACCTCAGATGTTAAGTCCTATAGTGCTCAGAGCCATTTGGACCATTTTGAAGCTAAGGAGCTCTGCTTGGAAGCAAAATATTCCATGAGACAAAGCAAGGAGGGCATAAAAAGCAAGGTAGCGCAAGCTAAGAGGGCATTTCCATCCTAGAGAAGTCACTAGTATCAAACACAGGCCTTAATTTCTGAGAATGTACGTTCGTACATCTACATCTACATCTACATTTATACTCCGCAAGCCACCCAACGGTGTGTGGCGGAGGGCACTTTACGTGTCACTGTCATTACCTCCATTTTCTGTTCCAGTCGCGTATGGTTCGCGGGAAGAACGACTGCCGGAAAGCCTCCGTGCGCGCTCGAATCTCTCTAATTTTACATTCGGGAGGTATAAGTAGGGGTAAGCAATATATTCGATACCTCATCCAGAAACGCACCCTCTCGAAACCTGGCGAGCATGCTACACCACGATGCAGAGCGCCTCTCTTGCAGAGTCTGCCACTTGAGTTTACTAAACATCTCCGTAACGCTATCACGGTTACCAAATAACCCTGTGACGAAACGCGCCGCTCTTCTTTGGATCTTCTCTATCTCCTCCGTCAACCCCTTCTGGTACGGATCCCACACTGATGAGCAATACTCAAGTATAGGTCGAACGAGTGTTTTGTAAGCCACCTCCTTTGTTGATGGACTACATTTCCTAAGGACTCTCCACATGAATCTCAACCTGGTACCCGCCTTACCAACAATTAATTTTATGTGATCATTCCACTTCAAATCGTTCCGCACGCATACTCCCAGATATTTTACAGAAGTAACTGCTACCAGTGTTTGTTCCGCTATCATGTAATCATACAATAAAGGATCATTCTTTCTATGTATTCGCAATACATTACATTTATCTATGTTAAGGGTCAGTTGCCACTCCCTGCACCAAGTGCCTGTCCGCTGCAGATCTTCCTGCATTTCGCTACAATTTTCTAATGCTTCGACTTCTCTGTGTACTACAGCATCATCCGCGAAAAGCCGCATGGAACTTCCGACACTATCTACTAGGTCAGCGCAGTGTTGCATGCAAGGTTATCACGGACAGCGGGAAAATCTGAACAGGAAATAATCGAAGCGTTGCAGACGCAAAGGAATTGCAGACATTGGCTACAAATGGGAACTGACTTAATGGAGAAAGTTGAAAATTTGTGACGCACTGTGGTTCGAAACCAGGCAGGTGCTGTGACCACTGAACCATCCAGACACAGTGGTCGTCTTACTTGCACGGACTATCCTAGGATTCCTCCCGTCAGACCCAAATTCTCAATCTATCCACACACTACTAACGTAGTGCCCCTTGTCGATTATCCTCATTACTTGCGTCATTTGACCGATCCCTGTGAGATTTAGTGGCTGGTGTGCATCTACGCTGAAGAGACGATTGGCTATCCTCCTCTCATATACAGGGTGAGTCACCTAACGTTACCGCTGGATATATTTCGTAAACCACATCAAATACTGACGAACCGATTCCACAGACCGAACGTGAGGAGAGGGGCTAGTGTAATTGTTTAATACAAACCATACAAAAATGCACGGAAGTATGTTTTTTAACACAAACCTACGTTTTTTTAAATGGAACCACGTTACTTTTGCTAGCACATCTGAACATATAAACAAACACGTTATCAGTACCATTTGTTGCACTGTAAAATGTTAATTACATCCAGAGATATTGTAACCTAAATGTGACGCTTGAAACCTTCGACGTTCAGTTGCGTGTTGTAACAAACACAGGCCACGGTCGGCGAGCAGCATCTGCAGGGACATGTTTACGATGACGTATGTGGTATCAGCATGATGGTGCACCTGCACATTCCGCAATTAACACTAGGACGTTTCATAGGACGTGGAGGACGCATAAATTGGCCAGTCCGTTCTCCTGATCTTACACTTCTGGACTTCTTTCTGTGTGGTACGTTAAAGGAGGATGTGTACCGTGATGTGCCTACAACCCTAGATGATATGAAACAACGTATTGTGGCAGCCTGCGGCGACATTACACCAGATGTACTGCGGCGTGTACGACATTCATTACGCCAGAGACTGCAATTGTGTGCAGCAAATGATGGCCACCAAATTGAACATCTATTGGCCTGACATGTCGGGACACATTCTATTCCACTCCGTAATTGAAAACGGAAACCACGTGTGTACGTGTACCTCACCCCTCATGGTAATGTACATGTGCGTCAGTGAAAAAGACCAATAAAAAGGTGTTAGCATGTGGACGTAATGTGCTGTTCCAGTCTCTTCTGTACCTAAGATCTATCACCGTTGCCTTTGGATCCCTACGTAATTCGATGCTCTCCGATACACACGACGAACAGCGGAGGAGTGGTACTTAAGCGTCAACTTAGGTTACAATATCTCCGGATGTAATTAACATTTTAGAATGCAACCAAACGGCACTGATTACGTATTTGTTTATATGTTTGGATGTGCTAACAAAACTAACGGGGTTCCATTTTAAAAAACGTAGATTTTTGTTAAAAAACATACTTCCGTGCATTTTTTTATGGTTTGTATTAACCAATTACACTAGCCCCTCTCCTCACGTTCGGTCTGTGGAATCGATTTGTCAGTATTTGATGTGGTTTACGAAATATATCCAGCGGTAATGTTAGGTAACTCACCATGTATGTATGTATGTATGTATATATATATATATATATATATATATATATATATATATATATATATATCCCTATTTAACGTGTTATAACACGGAAATTGATACCAAAGAGTACCTAAGATGGTAGCATTAATGTCCAGAGTATGGGGTGAATGATTTCCATGCGTCACAGTGCCACGGTCCAGTTGCAACTATGACCACCAGGTGCCGTGACCAGTTCAAATGGTTCAAATGGCTCTGAGCACTATGCGACTTAACTTCTGAGGTCATCAGTCGTCTAGAACTTAGAACTGATTAAACCTAACTAACCTAAGGACATCACACACACACCCATGCCCGAGGCAGGATTCGAACCTGCGACCGTAGCGGTCGCTCGGCTCCAGTTGTAGCGCCTAGAACCGCACGGCCACTCCGGCCGGCCCGTGACCAGTCACCGTGATTCATACTCACACTTCTGACCACCGCGGTGCACTTGTTGACGTGAACCGTGAATTTACTTTCAAAAACTTTTCTTAAATCACTAGGTGAGCGTGGAAGTAGTTGCCAGGGAGTAACTGATGAAAATTAAATTACCTTTAACAAATGGGAATTTTATTCATAAAAGCCTTTTCAAAAACAGATTTAAAATTTATAAGCATAAAAGAACCCTCGAAATATCAAGTTACAATTTTATTTAGAGTCAGAAAGAACAATATTGACACTATGAGCCTTCGAGCTGAAAAGCTTGCCGCTCCCTTTCAACACGGCCGCAGTCACGACC
Source organism: Schistocerca americana (assembly GCF_021461395.2). NCBI lineage: Eukaryota > Metazoa > Arthropoda > Insecta > Orthoptera > Acrididae > Schistocerca > Schistocerca americana. Next base: position 99,638,227 of record NC_060127.1, on the reverse strand, counting down.
GCTCACAACACCCTCTGAAAGACTACACTGGTGCAAATCTGCAACACACCAGATTACTCTAAACTAAAAACTTTAACAACTCACACAAACACATTAACTATGCACCCCGTAAGAGGGATGGAAATGGTACAAACACTCACACTAAGAAATTGTTTGCCACTCTTACGGTGGAAGGTTGGCAACTTTATAAAAATGACTATTTAAATAAAATCCATGAAATTCAGACTTACATAAAATTTACAGCATGCTCTACATTACACATATACTGCCTCGCAAGATGATAGACAAGATAAAAACATATTTCCGAAATTCGGCCTTTACACCTTAATTCTATAAATTCGTTAACACCGAATCCGACAAACATGACCGAGGCAGCTATTAACGTATGGCATATTGACAGGGGGATTACTGAACAACCCGAACCGTAGATTGCTCTAACCCTCCCCAACTCCACAAGGGAAAACGGACCACCCAATTCACAAATAACCACCTTCCTGCGGGTATTCAAACGGAGAAGAATGGTGGGACGACCCCAAAACAAAGCGGCTTGTGACCTCAGCAAGAAAACAAGTAGAATTTAACAAGTAAATGAAACAACATATCTCCAATCACTTAACTTCTAAAAAACTGCTATTTCTGGCGAAGACCTGGCGCAGCACCCCCAACGCTCTCCCGAACCGTCCGCTGCCAGCCGCTTCAACGGACGCAGGAAGGCGCGCAGATCTCCTGTCTCACGGCGTCGCAGCTCGCACCGGCCAGCCCGATGTCGTGGTTTCACTCCTGTTGCTCCCGTGTCAACCGCGAAGCCACTACGCCTTTCTATAGGGCGCGGCCCACTGGACTGACGTGGGGACCTCACATGCGCCGACGCTCAAGGCGGACAAGTCATCTCGTGTCTCAGCGCGCGATCGACCAACCGACCGATCCAACCGCCAATGACCGTTGCCCGAGCAACTCGAGCAGACTGGCGGCCTAACGCGCAGACTCAGATGCAGGAACTCAGCCCCCGACCACTAGTTGAGTTCTCTTACTGGCGGAGTGGCAAGATTCTCATTTTCTGGCTTAAAGTTTGATCCAAACGACAGACATACTAGCACTCCAACGACAGACAGACACTAACTGACGCACAAATGCGAACGAGAGACAGACCAGCAACTGGTGATGCGAGACTGGCCTAGCCTCCCTCCGACTGACCAACTAACCAGACTCGCCGAGACTGACACACTGACCGACTGCTGAGCTCACAGTCTCCGTTAAATGCACGTGAACAGGCAACTGTTCCCCTTTCCCACCAAAGAGAGACACCAAAGCTGCGATTGCCACAGCGGCGCCACCGCCAGAAACGGAAGGCGATTGCTTTACACTAAGCGCTGCGGCGCGCTCTTCAAAACAGCAAATTTTACCACGGCCCATTGAGCTACAACAAAAGTAGCAGGGCATTATTGGTGAATCTCTGTTATCAAGACAACAGTAATGTTGCAGCTGCACTTCGATAATATCGCTGGCTGTAATATTACGGAAGGGTTCTCTTTCTCCACCTTCCTCTGCAGAGCGTGATGAAGTTAGAATCAGCTGGAGAACTGGGCGTCGCTCCGGGAAGAAGCAGACTACCAGTTGCACCACAGGTGGTTTTGTGAAATCGCTGTTGCTATGGCAGACAGCGCTGCCCACAATTCCCGATCGTCAGGCAGTGCCTGGGCTGTGCCACGACAGTTGGACATCCCGTGATCCACAGTACTGAAGGTGCTTCGAACCACTCTCAAATGGTATCCGTACAAGATCCATATCGTACAGCGGTTTGCACCACAGGACACACAACGACGTGTTGACGTCGCTCTCCACTTTCTCTCGAGGATTGAAGTTGACGAGGACTGGCCCTGGACCATCCTGTGAACAGACGAAGCTCATTTTTCTCTGACGGGTGAGGTGAACACACAGAAATGCCGAGTGTAGGGATCTTCACCTCCAGTTACTGTGTATTAAGTTCGTCTGTATGGTGAAATTGTCACAGTATCGTGTGCCTTGATGGCTACGTTCATCATTGGTCCATTGTTTTTCGAACAGGCTGGCGCTCAGGGACAAAAGACGCGCAGTGTGACTGGCCAGCATTACTGCGATGTGCTTCGCCAGCTTATCATATTCGTCCTACAGAAGAGAGACTCATTGAACTCAAAGGATTTGATATAAGATGAGGCTCCATCACACATCGCTCGTGAAGTTCACCTGCTTCTCTGCAACGTACTTGGAAACAATATAATTGAGATTTTCACTCTGCAGCGGAGTGTGCGCTGGTATGAAACTTCCTGGCAGATTAAAACTGTGTGCCTGACCGAGACTCGAACTCGGGACCTTTGCCTTTCGCGGGAAAGTGCTCTACCACCTGAGCTACCGAAGCACGACTCACGCCCGGTCCTCACAGTTTGCCCGCGAAAGGCAAAGGTCCCGAGTTCGAGTCTCGGTCGGGCACACAGTTTTAATCTGCCAGGAAGTTTCAACAATATAATTATTAGCCAATCGTTTCCATCACCTGATCTCAGTCCCTGAGATTTCTGGTTCTGGGCTACCTGAAGGACAAGGTTTACCGGGGGGACATTCACACATTTGGTGATCTGAAGCGCAGCATATCAAGAGAGGTAGCCAGCATACCTACATGCACGCTTCGTTCTGCTGTGCAGAATGCAATCCTGCGCTTTCAGACTCTTCTGGACACTTAATGGCCACATACTGAGCCATTTTTGTGCCAGTAGTGGTACCGGTATGTTACGGTATGATGTAACGTAGCAGCACATCAAAAGTGTTTCAGTTGAATTCATCCTGCATTATTTCTCTTCCCCATGTGTCTGTCGTTAATTCCGCCAAGTTTGGTACTCGTACGGTAATTAGTTTCCGTGCTCTAACGTGTTAAATGGGTAGATCACATAACTAATGAGGAGGTATTGAATAGAATTGGGGAGAAGAGGAGTTTGTGGCACAACTTGACTAGAAGAAGGGATCGGTTGGTAGGACATGTTCTGAAGCATCAAGGGATCGCCTATTTAGTATTGGAGGGCAGCGTGGAGGCTAAAAATCGTAGAGGGAGACCAAGATATGAATACACTAACTGCTTAGTAGGATGTAGGTTGCAGTAAGTACTGGGAGATGAAGAAGCTTGCACAGGATAGAGTAGCATGGAGAGCTGCATCAAACTAGTCTCAGGACTGAACACAACAACAACAACAACAACAACAACGTGTTAAATAGGAGAAGTTTAATTATAACCACCCGGTACATGAGTGGTGTCTTTTTTTCGGACACGTTTTAATGAACAGACAGCTTTATGATCCAGCAGGCATTATGAATTAAGACATAAAGGAATGTGCTGCTACAGAAGATGGGCAATGGTTCAAATGGCTCTAAGCACTATGAGACTTAACATCTGAGGTTATCAGTCCCCTAGATTTAGAACTGCTTAACCTAAGTAACCTAAAGACATCACACACATTTATGCCCGAGGCAGGATTCGAACCTGCGACCGTAGCAGCAGGGCGGTTCCGGAGTGAAGCGCCTAGAACCGCTCTGCCACAGCGGCTGGCGAAGATGTTTGAAATTTCGATTGACTGAGAAGGTAAGGAATAAGGAGATTCTCCGCAGAACTTGTGAAGAGTGGAATTTATGGGAAACACTGACAAGAAGGGATATTACTGAGAGCCCCTGCGGTTCTACAGGGATCCGTAGAGTGTAAAAGCTGGGGGGCGAGGGTGGTGGGGTGGAGGAGGGTGGGGGACTGATATTTGAATATGTCCAACAAATAATAGAGGATGTAGGGCGGAAGTGCTCTTCTGAAATTAAGAAGTTAGCTCAGGAGAATAATTCACGGTGGGCTGCCAGGTCAAACCAGTCACAAGATTAAAGAACACTGGCGAATACACTGTATGTTCACACGCAGACCGAAACTACTGCACAAACACCAACACTGTAGACGAATAACACTACATACACGCCCAATACGTTTCCGAGAGAAAGTCAGGTACCTTGGTGTCTGGCTGGACCGGAAACTTGCATGGGGGGACCACATCGAATACGTTGCCAACCGAGCGCATGCGAGGCTCAAACAGCTCTACCCAATGCTCAACAGGGAAAGCACACTGAATAGGAGGGTGTCGAGGTCCTTATACATGACACTGATTAGTCCTCTGATGACGTACGCAGCTCCCGTCTGGGGATATGCAGCTCCCACACGACTGCGCCGCCTGCAGATCATACAGAACAAGGTGCTACGAATCATTAGCAACGCTCCACGGTACACACGCACCGTGGATCTTCACCATGACTACCGCCTTGATACCCTCAATGAAGTATTCAAAAAACACGCCACACGACTATACAGGAACTCGCGACACTCGAACAATCCTTTCATCCTCACTCTGGGAAACTACGATCACAACCATAAGTGGAAGCACAAGCGGCCAAAGACACTGCTAGCTAGGGCATATCCACCTTTGGTAAACTAACATACGCAAACAGCGACAAACGTCGGCAAGCCCATGCATATCAGGAACACTGACTGGATTACCAGCTGCTATTAGAGCCAACCAATGGGCCACAGCAGGGACAGCGACGAGCTCGCCCACTGACGCACAAACAATCCGCCACCGTTACGTTACACTGTGCTTCCGGTATATGACCCATCGGACACAAGATCGATAACAAACCTAACTGTTGCAGGTTGCTGACGCTGAACGAGGACTCTACACCGGCACCCAGAGCCAGCCGCCGAGCAGCACAAACGCACAACGTCAAGATATCGACATGCGTGATACCCACTACTAACAAAGCCTATCCTTGCACAACCTATCGCAGGCAGCAAGACAACCACTACTGCTCTTACCACCTGACCTAACTTTCGCAGAGGTTTTTTTCCCTTGGCTCTTGCCTTGGCACTTTCTTTCCTCTGCCCTTCAAACCGCTACCCTTCGTCAGATTTCGACCAATCTATCTCCAGATGAGCGCGTATTAATGGTTAATCCAACCAGACGTACGCAAACATCGCAGTACCCACATCCTGCGACGCCTCACTTTAGTGAATACTAACCCTTATGCAGAGATGGCAGTAGACCTATTGTGTTGGCCAGCATGCCGGTGTGGGCGTGGAGGGGCTCCACCTCTCATAAGAAAAAAAAACTGTATGTATTGCGACTGTGCAGTTAACAGACGTATATCTTAAGAGTTATGAACGGTTGTTTCTGTGTTAACTGCACATACAAGACAAAGGTCATGAGATGTAGTAGAAATGAGAATGGAATGTGTATCTTAAGAGTTATGTATAGTTGTTCATTTTAGAGTGCATGATTATTGGATACATTTTCCCTGTTTTGGGCCATTATACCAGCTTTCAAAATATGGAATACTTTAAAAAAAAACTCCTGTGTACTTTCCTTAGCAAGTCATTTGCTCGAGACAGCAGCAGACCGCTTTCGATGTCACGGTGGGCAGTGGCCATAATGTTGTGCCTGATCGGTGTGTTGTCTAATATAATCAGCATCAATAAGTAATTATCAAGAATTTAGGTCTTCGATAAGCGCAGTTACTGTCCGGTCGATATCCAGCAGAGAAGGAGGGCAGGACTGGAATAGTAAACCGGCACTTCTGGACATCGGCCGGCAAGTTGTAATCTACCCCTCCAATCTTTGTCGCTGCTACTGTCCACTATAATAAAGTCTTTTCAGAAGATCCGAGAGGAGTAAGATTTACAATAAACTTTTCTCGAACATTTGGCTCCTGTTCTTCATGCGTAAGGGTCTGATTCTTGAAGCTGAAATTCTCACATTTTAGGTTCCCATCGTTCAATTGATCTAAATAATTTTGAAGAATGTCGTTGCAGAATTTCTGTTATTACGTTAATATACTGTCTCACATTTTACTATACCACACTATTTCTTGAATTTTCTCTTTAACAAGGCGGAAATTACATTATTCGTCCAAAGTACAAAAACACGTCCGATCACATCAGAGGCATGCTTACAAACACAGTTTCACTCTGCAGTAATAAAAATATTCCAAAGTGTTTACAATTTTTTTTAGTTTAGAATTTCTGTTAGTTTATTAAGTCTACAACTTTCCTTCCGCCGTTTTGCAATAGATGGCACTAGCAGCAAGTGGGGTTCGGGTGGTTGGTCATAGGTATAATACCCCAAGCTCAGGCATCTGCAAACATAATGCCATAAGAATATTAGTCGATTTGTGATTGCATCATAAGGTTATTCTCGATTAAGTACGTCAACTTACATACCCATTTCTCGCCATTTGCGGTAAGTTTTAATTTTCTGCTTTATCATGAAGAAATCTGCAGCTGTGGCTCTTAAAATGCTGGATAAGACCAATGGTGATGGAACTATCAGTGGAAGAACGTGCAGTGAATGTTTTCAACGCCTTAAGAACAGTGATTTTGATGTCGAAGACCAGCATGACGGTGGAAGACACAACGTTTTCGTAGCTACTGAAACAGACGAAGACAGTCACAGGACATCATTATCGGAAGCAATTGATGCGTTCGAGCCCAGCACTAAAACAAACGGCCACAATACAGCGATAGACCAGTAGAGGTAGTTTTGCAGCAGGTCAGTGCTCGACCGCATGTCGCAAAACACGTCAAAATATACCTGGAAACGTTGAAATGAGAAGTCGTATCCCTCCCACCGTATTCTTCATACGTTGCTCTCTCTGAGTACCACCTTTTTCGATCAGTGGCATACATTCTGGCTGACCAGCACTTCCGATCATATGAACAAGTGCAAAATTGAATCATGGATCCCCACAAAAGACGCCCAGTTCTTCCACCACGGGATTCGTATGCCATCCGAAAGATGGATGTAGTGGCCAGCGATGGGCAATACTACGAATCGTAATTTTTTAAAAGTTTTTCGCAATAAAGTCCCGAACTTCGAGAAAAAACGGCGGAAGCAAAGTTATAGTAGATTAGTATTTTATAAATGAATCCAGAAATAAACATAAAAAGAGTATCAGATTGCGTAATTAATAATAGAAATTTTGAGTGTGCCAAATATTTCGTCATTTCAAAAGTTACTAAAAAAAATAATTTTAACTGTCCATTCAGAGCTAATACATATCAATTATAACAACGAAAATAAAGTAATCCCCTTAGCCTGAAATATATCGTGTTGTGTATTTCAGAAAAACAGCTGAGATAATACTGACCAGCCCAGTGTTTGAAAAATATTACTGGTATCCACTACTACTGTTGAGGAAAAGTAATGCTAGAGGAGGGTGTCCCTTTACAAAGTGTATTAGTGGAACTCGCTGTCTTCGTAAAATCGAGTGGCAGAATTCTTCCGGGTTGTATGTCCGTGGTCCATGGAACTCTTCTATCCCTGACGTTTCGTCCAATGCTACGTTGGACATCTTTGGAGGTGCTCCTGGTTGTTCTGAGTCTTGCGGACTGGACGTCGAAGAGCGGGCTAAATACCATGGAAAGTGGGCGTGGTCTAGATTTCACGTGATAGCAGAGATAAACCTTGTCAAGGATAAAATATAACTATCGATCATAGTACGTCAAAGATAAAAACTTCTCATCGATTCTGTAGCGCCATTGTCCACATATCGCTGAGGTTCATAGCTTCTTCTTTTCTGTTAAAATTATCCCCATATTTATATATTTCGATGGTTTCTCTATATAGGCGTTCGTCATAGTACATAAAACTTCAGTTTCCGAAAATTTCACTACGTGATCACCCGATTGCAGAGCATGTTCCGCCACGGCTGACTTGTCTGTTTTCCCTGGTCGGCAACGACTCTTATGTTCCTTCTATCGTGTATTCACACTTCTCCTTGTAGTTCCAGTGTAGACCCTACCACATGTACACGGAATATTGTATACACAACTTGCAGACGGAGGGGGACGTTTATACTTAACGGAACGAAGTGCTTGTCCTATTTTCTTAGTTTGTCTGAGAATTGGTCGAACGTTATGTTTCCTTAAAATCTTGCTGATTTGATCCGTTACTTTTTTGATGAAGCGTAGGGAAACCGTGTTGTTCCATCGCTGTGTCCTATCGTTGTCCTTGGGCCTCCTGTTATACGGTCGCAAAACTCTATTTATTTCCTTACTAGAGTACCGATTCTTCTCAAAAGCCTGCTTTAGATGTTTTAAGTCGGCGTCCAGGTATTCCGGCGCACAAATCCTTTTAGTCCTGTCCACTAGACTTTTAATTACACCTCTTTTCTGTTGTGAATAATGATTGGAATCCTTATCCAAGTATCTGTCGGTATGTTTAACCTTCCGAAAGACTTTATGTTTCAAGCTGCCGTCAGTCTGTCTCATAACGAAGACATCCAAGAAGGATATTGCATTGACTTTCTCCATTTCCATGGTAAATTGGATTTTAGGATTTATACTGTTTAAATAACAAAAGAATTCCTCTAAAGCATTTTTCCCATGTGACCAGACCACAAATGTATCATCCACATATTGATACCATCGACATGGTTTCTTTTCGCTTTTTCCAGAGCTAATTGTTCAAAGTTTTCCGTGTAAAAATTGGCGATCGTAGGACTCAATGGGTTACCCATGGCCACACCATCACCCTACTCATAAAACACATCCTCCCACTGGACGTGCTATGATCGGCAGTTATATTTTATCCTTGACAAGGTTTATCTCTGCTATCACGTGAAATCCAGACCACGTCCATTTTCCACGGTATTTAGGCCGTTCTTCGACGTCCGACTCGTCAGTCGGCAAGACTCAGCTCAACCAGGAGCACCTCCGAAGATGTCCAACGTAGCTTTGGACGAAACGTCAGGGATAGAAGATTTCCATGGACCACGGCCATACAACCCGGAAGAATTCTCGGCAGCTGAAACATCCGGTCGTGAAAGCCTTCATTGTATCATCGAGTGGCAGGCGTGCGCATAAAGCGAAGGAATATCTTCCTGTAACGACTGTATGCTGGCAAGTAGTCACTCTGAGAGGAAAAAAGGATCCGCACGGAAGTCGTCGTCCTTCCTGTGGTTTTCCCATCCTGCGGAAAGACTTCCTCTACGAGAATCCTTATAGTGGGCCCGCGGTGCCTGCAATGCTCAGTGCGTGTGATTCCCTCTCGGTCTCAACAACAGCTGACAATGCATCCAGTGGGGGTAGCTGCTTCATTGCTGGCTCTGCTGGCGGCGAATGGCACTTCATCGCTCGACCGTGACTGCTTGCCAGTCCGCAGATCCTTCAATGAATGCGGCTGTTAAAAGTGGATAAGGAGCACCTATTGCCAGCAGTTCAGTGAGTACTTTTTCGTACAGTACGGTTTCGCACTACCTTGCGGTTTTGAACGACTGAGAGGCGGCTGGGCTCGCATTGTGTTGCTGTTGTTGTTGTGGTCCTCAGTCCAAAATGTTCAAATGTGTGTAAAATCTTATGGGATTTAACTGCTAAGGTCATCAGTCTCTAAGCTTACACACTACTTAACCTAAATTATCCTAAGGACAAACACACACACCCACGCCCGAGGGAGGACTCGAACCTCAGCCGGGACCAGCTCCACAGTCCATGACTGCAGCGCCTGAGACCGCTCGGCTAATCCCGGGCGGCGGTCCTCAGTCCGAAGGCTGGTTTGATGCAGCTCTCGATACTACTCTATCCTGTGCAAGCCTCTTTATCTCCGAATATCTGCTACATCCTTCTCAATGTGCTTACTGTATCTACCTCGTGGTCTGTCGGTACGATTTTTACGTCGCTTACTTCCCTCCAGTACAAAACTGGTGATCCCGTGATGTCTCTGAATGTGTCCCACAAACCTATCCCTTCTTGTCAGGTTGCACCGCAAATTTCTTTCCTCCCTAGTACTATCCAGTATCTCCTCATCAGTTACGTAATATACCCATCTAACTTCATCATTTTTCTCTCAGCTGTTTATCGTCCATGTTTCACTCCCATAGATGACCAAACGCCGGACAAACACTTTCAGAAAAGACTATCTAACAATTAAAAATCTAAATTCGAAATTAGCAAATTTCTCTCCTTTCTTGCCATTGCCACTCTGCATTTTATATACTCTCTACTTCGGCCATCATCAGGTATTTTTCTACTCAAATAACAAATCTCATCTTCTACTTTCAGTCTCTCGTTTCCTAATCTAATTCCCTCAGCGTCACCTGATTTATTTCGACTTCATTCCACTACCCTTGATTTCATTTTGTTGATATTCACCTTATGTCCTTTCAACACACAGTGCATTCCATTCAATTGCTCTTCCATATCCTTTGCGACCTGCGACACAGTTACAATATAGACAACAAACTTGAAAGTTTTTATTTCCTCTCCCTGAACTGTAATTGATCCTCCAAATTTTTCTATGGCTCCTTCTACTGCTTGTTCAAAGCACAGATTGAATAACATCGGAGTTAGGCTACAACTCTGACTCACTCCCTTCTCGACCACAGCTTCCTTTTCATGCCCCTCGACCCTTATGACTGCCTTCTGGTTTCTGAACAAGTTGTAAATAGACTTTTGCTACCTGTGTTTTGCCCCTGATAGTTTCAGGATCTCAAAGAGAGTACTCCAGTCAGCATTATTAGAAGATTTCTCTAAGTCCACAAATTCTATTAAAAGTAAGTTTTCTTTTCCTTAACCTATCTTCTAAGAGACGTCGTAGGGTCAGTATTGCCTCGTGCTTTCCTACAGTTCTTCGGAATCCAAACTGATCTTCCGCGACGCTGGCTTCTCCAGTTTTTCCATTCTTCTGTGAAGAACTCGTGTTAGCATTTTGCAATCGCGACTTATTAAACTGACATGACGGTAAACTCCGCACCTGTCAGCACCTATTTTCTTTGTAATTGGAATTACTATATTCTTCTTGGAGTGTGAGCGTATTTCGTCTGTGCCATACATCCTGCACACCAGTCGGAAGAATTTTATCATGTCTGCCTCTCTTAAGGCACTGGTTCTGACGGAATGTCGGCTACTTTCGGGGCCTTGTTTCGACTAAGATCTTTCACTGCTCTATCAAATTTTTCTGTCAGCATCATATCTGCAATCTCATCTTCATCTACGTCCTCTTCTATTTCTATAATATTGCCTTCATCTACCTTGTACAGATTATATACTCCTTCAGTCTACCGATATTTCCTTCTTTGCTTAGGACTGGTCTTCCATCTGAGCTCTTGATATTCATACAGCTGCTTGAATTTTCCTTTAGGCAGTATCTATCTTTTCCCTAGTGGCATATGCCTCTAAATCCTTACATATGTTGTTATGAAGCAATATGAAACGTTCTCAGTCTGACAGTGAAGAATGATCCAGAATGAAATTTTCACTCTGCAGCGGAGTGTGCGCTGATATGAAACTTCCTGGCTGATTATAACTCTGTGCCCGACCGAGATTGGAACTCGGTACCTTTCCCTTTCGCGGGCAAGTGCTCTACCATGTGAGAGCCATCTGAAGTTTGGAAGGTAGGAGACGAGGTACTGGCTGTGAGGACGGGTCGTGAGTCGTGCTTGGGTAGCTCAGATGGTAGAGCACTTACCCGCGGAAGGCAGAGGTAACGACTTCAAGTCTCGGTCCGGCACACAGTTATAATCTGCCAGGAAGTTTCAGTGAAGACTTAAGTTTACTAGAACGATACCGTACATTATTTTCAGTCTGTTAGGGTTACAGCCAGCCGGTGTGGCCGAGCGGTTCTAGGCGCTTCAGTCTGCAACCGCGCGACCGCTACGGTCGCAAGTTCGAATCCTGCCTCGAGCATGGATGTGTGTGATGACCTTAGGTTAGTTAGGTTTCAGTAGTTCTAAGTTCTAGGGGACTGATGATCGACCACAGATGTTAAGTCCCATAGTGCTCAGAGCCATTTGAACCATTTTGTTAGGGCTACAGATGTTGTCCAGCGTTTTGAGAATGCAAAGGTATGATGAATTGCGATTTGAGAAGGGTGTAAATTACGCATCTACATCTCTTCATTGGACCTAAGACATTTTTTGGGTATGTGACAACGCGTGGAAGTCAGAGGTTTCGAAATATGACGGATAGGATGCAGGATCCTTCTACCTGGCAGCTTCTGATAGCTAAATCACTTTCGTCGAGTTCAGTTAGTTAGTTTCTTGTTCCCTAGATGATTTTGCACTAATAATCTTCATGACGTGGCACGTGTCGTTTTAAATTAACTCCACAAATTAATTTGCAAATTGGGCTTCATGCTGAACGTTTATAACTCTTTTTTGCAGATGCGAGTTAGTAATTCCTACCCACCACCTTCTACGGAATAAAAGGAAATGTCAAGGAGAAACTTTTTCAGTTTGTTTTCAAATTTTGCTTTCTGTCTGTCAGAAATTTTATATCACTGCGTAAGTGATCAAAAATATTTGTTGCAGCTTTGTGCACGCCTTTTTCTGCTAAGGACAACCTTACGTTGGGTAATAAATGTCATTTTCTCTTATGGAATTGTGATTATATACATCATTGTTCCTGCAGTGGATGATTTACAAGAAGGTTCATGAGTGAATAAATATACTGAGAAGCAGCAGTCATAATTCCCAACTCCTTAAACAGATGTCTACGAGATCATCGTGGGTAAGCACCACATATTATTTTACAGCATTTTTGAGAGCAATGAAGACATTCTTTCTTAAAGGTGCTTACCCCAGAACATTATTCCACTTAACATTATTGAATGAAAATAAGGAAAATATGTAAACTTGCTGATTTGTGTCTCGCTATGATTTGCAACGATTGTAAGTGCAAATGTGGTTGGACTAAGTTGTTTTAGAAGTTGCAGAATGTTCTTTTTACAGTTTAAATTCTAATCAGTATGGAAGCATAAGAATTTTTAAGTTTGAGCTCTACTTATTATCTCCTCATCACGTGTTACACGTCTCATTGGTACAGTACCCCTAGATGTTGCGTCTTTTTAAAATTGAGGATGAGACCACGTGAAGAAAACCAGACATTTATACTTTTAAGAATACTATGTACCATTTCTTATGTTTTTGTATGTGTGCTGGAACTGATTACAATATTGGTGTTATCTGTAAAAAAGAACTAATTCTGCTTGTTGTGTATTTGATGAAAGATCGTTTACATATGAAAGGAACATTGCCGGCCTGTGTGGCCGAGCGGTTCTAGGCGCTTCAGTCTGGAACCGTGCGACCGCTACGGTCGCAGGTTCGAATCCTGCCTCGGGCATGGATGTGTGTGATGACCTTAGGTTAGCTAGGTTTAAGAGTAGTTCTAAGTTCTAGGGGACTGATGACATATGTTAAGTCCCATAGTGCTCAGAGCCATTTGAACCATTTGTAAGGAACATTAGTGGTCATAAGACTGACCCTTCCCCAGTCAGAATTGTGTCCCCGGACTGTATTGGATGAATTTATGCATTATTTTTGTTAGATACGACATTACCCATTGGCTGGTTATACCATCAATCATACAAAACTTCAATGTATGTAGAAGGATACTGCGATTCACACGGTCCAATACCTTAGATAGATCGCAGAAGATACCAACTGGCGCTATATTATTATTTAATTGCGACGTCCCTCGTCGTAGTCGGGCCCTTTATGAATTTTCTATAATTCCATTGCTGTATACTCTCGTAATTACAGACATTCCCTCGTTACAATAAAAGCTAATTCAAAATGAATATAACGATTACAAATGACGATAAGAATTGCAGATAATGGGGAAGCAAGGTAAAAAAAATTGATCGTTGCGCAAGTGCAATGAATAGGAAGTTGGAGCATACGGCGTGATCCATATGTCGAATGTTCTGTGTTTTAAGTGAAAATTGAGGATTTCATGTAGATGGTATTCTGTGCGCAAATACCCTTTCGCTGTCAATATCAGTCCCTGCTGCATTGCTACATTTAGAATATCGAAGAGGCTGTTCTAGTCAACATTGTCAAAAGCTTTCACTAAATCTGCAGATGGTATGAAGATACGTATGTCACCATTGCTTGGGGTAATTCATCAAGCCAGGCTAAAGTTTTCCGGGCAAAAAAACGTGCAGTAAGAGTTATATGTGGTGTGAACCCAAGAACATCCTGCAAAAGCCTGTTTAGGGAACTAGGGATATAACTAGTGCTTCGCAATATATTTATTCTTTAATGAAATGTGTCATTAAAAATATATCACTTTTTCAAATCAACAGCTCAACTCATGGAATCAATACTAGAAATAAGAATAATCTTCACAAGGATTTAAAGTCACTTAGTCTTGTACAAAAAGGTGTGCACTATTCAGGAACACACATTTTCAATAACTTGCCAGCGGCCGTAAAAAGCTTAGCAACCGATGAAATTCAGCTTAAGAGAAGCCTAAGGGATTTATTGGTGGCCAACTCCTTCTACTCCGTTGATGAATTTCTCAGTAGAACCGACTGAGAATATAACTTCTACACAATTTCAGTGCAGTAATGTGTTCTTCCGCAACGTTTCAGTGCAGTAATAGTAATGTGTTCATTGTAAATAAGTATTATAATAGTTCTATTACATGTTTATTACCTTCTAACTAAAAAAAACTTTTTTATTTTAAATTCAGTGCATTAGTGTTTGTAAAATGATTCTTACATATAGTGTTCATTAAAAAAATGACAATCATTCCACTTGGGACCTGTGGAAGGTACATTAGCTTATTTGTTCAGCTGTAAATATTTGTCATGTATTATTGTTTTTGTGACATGTTCTACATCCTGGAGGACCTCCTCACTACGGATCAATTGGAATCTAATCTAATCTTGACGTCTTCCTACATTCCTCCACGATTGCCACGCTTCTTCCTTGAGATCAGCTTCTACCCATTTTTCCAGTCCTGTTGAAACAATCTGTGTCAGTATTTTGCAACCGTGATATATCATCCAGTAATGTTTAAGACTTGAAGGAATTAAATACATTAGCTGCCCGTGCGGATTCGAAATTGGGTGTCCGGCTTACGAGACAGATGCGATGACCACTACGCCATCATCAGCTTTCTCCTCCGAATGCGAAAATATTTTGTTGACCCCGACCTACATAGGGAGGAACTATCACCACTATAAAATAAGGGAAATCAGAGCTCGTACGGAAAGATATAGGTGTTTATTCTTTCCGTGCGCTATACGAAATTGGAATAATTGAGAACTGTGAAGGTGGTTCGATGAACACTCTGCCAGGCACTTAAATGTGATTTGCAGAGTATGCACGTAGCTGTAGATGTAGATGGACGGACTCCCCTGGCACGCCTCCATCAGACGCAAATTTTCTGCTTATACCGCACAGTGCTGATGCAGTGCCCCTGCTCATTAGTCTCACTGCTCGCGGCATCTTGCCAGTACTCGTAACAGTTCGAGCTCGGTGTACGCCTGCAAAGAAGAGATCATATATATATATATATATATATATATATATATATATATATATATATATATATATATATATATATGTGTGTGTGTGTGTGTGTGTGTGTGTGTGTGTGTCGGTTCTTTCGGACCGGCTGTATTTCTAATTAGCAGTATTATGTTCTTCTTGAGGTCTGAGAGTGTTCTTCCCTGTCTCACCTGGCTTAAATACCAGGTGAGATACTTTTGTCACGACTGGCTCTCCCTAATATCGGTTATTAACCTTCGCAGTACCAACATAATAAGTAGGTACTTTCGAAGCAGTTTTCGTAAATATTGTAATTAGTCTATTATTTTCTATTACAAAATTTAAAAAAAAAAGAATTTTTTTTAATGAACGATTCTATCAGATGTTTAAAAATGCAAATGTTTAAAATTTTTCAGTTATACCGGGTGATCAAAAAGTCAGTACAAGTTTGAAAACGGAATAAATCACGGAGTAATGTAGGTGGAGAGGTGTAAATTGACACACATGCTTGAAATGACATGGGGTTTTATTAGAACCAAAAAAATACAAGAGTTCACAAAATGTCCGACAGATGGCGCTTCATCTGATCAGAATAGCAATAATTAGCATAACAAAGTAAGACAAAGCAAAGATGATGTTCTTTACAGGAAATGCTCAATATGTCCACCATCATTCCTCAACAACAGCTGTAGTCCAGGAATACTGTTGTGAACAGCACTGTAAACCATGTCCGGAGTTGTGGTGAGGCACTGGCGTCGGATGTTGTCTTTCAGCATCTCTTGAGATGTCGGTCGATCACGATACACTTGCGACTTCAGGTAACCCCAAAGCCAATAATCGCACGGACTGAGGTCTGGGGACCTGGGAGGCCAAGCATGACGAAAGTGGCGTCTGAGCACACGATCACCACCAAACGACGCGTGCAAGAGATCTTTCAAGCATCTAGCAATTTTTTTTTGGTTCTAATAAAACCCCTTGTCATTTCAAGCATGTGTGTCAATTTTTACCTCTCTATCTACATTATTTCAAGAGTATACTGACCTTTTGAACACCCGGTACTTGACCAAAAAAATTTAAGTCTTAGTGGCGATGTCACTTTCTACAATGAATACCATTCTCATTAATTTCAGGACCTTACTTATCCACTAGTACCTCTTTAAAAAGTACGATGCAAGTAAAAGTGACAGTTGACGAAACTATCATTTTTTAAAAATGTTTTGTGGTCATAAATTACCCAAAGCTTGGTAGTACACTTTGTCGAAAATATGTAGATATTGCTGTGAGAGTTCTAAATGACTTTCTCAGGTTGTGACTCTAATTATACAGCATCTGTAAAAAGATGCTGTTAATTAAGTCAGCCGGCCACGGTGGCCGAGCGGTTCTCGGCGCTACAGTCTGCAACGGCATGACCGCTACGGTCGCAGGTTCGAATCGTGCCTCGGGCATGGCTGTGTGTGATGTCCTTAGGTTAATTAGGTTTAAGTAGTTCTAAGTTCTAGGGGACTGATGACCTCAGAAGTTAAGTCCCACAGTGCTCAGAGCCATTTGAACCATTTGAATTAAGTCAACAACAATATTAACGAATTTTGTTTTGTAACTTATTTTAGAGTGGAATAATGTACCGCCCTCCCTCCCCCCTACTCCCCTCCCCAAATAACGAGCGTTATCGAAAACTAGGGTTAATAGTACCTTAAACACATTAAAAGAGAGCATAATACTTTGTAGTGATGGGGCCTCGTTAATTATAAGAAAACAGCACTCGCGTCTACTATTCTAATAAGTAATGGGACCTCTGCGTCATGTGAAAGACTGTAATTAGAGTATGTTATAATCATTTGACTCGCACACAGTTATGATCACACGAAACTACACTCGTCCCGCCACAGCTGTCGTCTCATTTGATTGCTCTGGGAGGTGTCACGTCTGAACTACAACATATGAAATATTAGCTCACTTTATTACATTAATGAATAAAATGATTTACTTAAGTTGGTACAATCCTTTGGGCCGGCCGCTGTGGCCGTGCGGTTCTAGGCGCTTCAGTCTGGAACCGTGCGACTGCTACGGTCGCAGGGTCGAATCCTGCCTCGGGCATGGATGTGTGTGATGTCCTTAGGTTAGTTAGGTTCAAATGGTTCAAATGGCTCTGAGCACTATGGGACTTAACATCTATGGTCATCAGTCCCCTAGAACTACTTAAACCTAACTAACCTAAGGACATCACACAACACCCAGTCATCACGAGGCAGAGAAAATCCCTGACCCCGCCGGGAATCGAACCCGGGAACCCGGGCGTGGTGAGAGCAATAGAGATTGACTTGTTTCCTTTAATATACGTCTATGGTCACGATCTTTTTTGTTTAACAGATTACCGGTTTCGGTCTTTAATGACCATCATCAGATCTGCAGCAAAAATGGGAAAAATATAATACACTCGCAAAGTGTATACAGCTTAAGTACAATACAAAGATATTGAAAAGTAGTACTGACAAAATTTGCATTTGTGCGCTTTAAATATGAAGAGGCATACCTGTCTCGGGGGAGAGAAAGGGGGAGGGGGCAGAGAGAGGGCAGGTGGGGAAAAAAGAGGATGGAAGGTGGGGAGAGGGAGCCCGGGAAAAGGACAGAGGAAAGGAGGGGAGGGGGTGAGGATCAGAGTTGATAGGAGGGATAAATGGAGGGAGAGATGGCAGCATCCGGGGAGGAGAGTTGATGGAAGCCACCTTGGGAAAGGAGATGAAGGGCGTAGAGATGGAGGGTAGGAGGGACACAACAGTGACGACGTGGCAGACCTAATTACTTTTTTTTTTTTTTTTTTTTTTTTTTTTTTTATTGTGAATTCATGCCCCTGCCCCATATGGGGCCTAATCACTCCACGCCTCTGTTATATATAGTGTGTTCGCAAGTTCACCTAGTATTGAGCGTATCACATATTTACTTCGTTTTCATACGTTTTACGCATGACTCTAGTAGGTTCTTGTTCCTTCTTTCTTCATTTCATAGACTGCATTAATCAGATAATGTAGATCATCCACTGTTGTGGAATTTTATCATTCTTTTCTTGCAACGGTACGAGGGGCCCTCTGCCGGTCACGTTCCTCCAACCACTCCCCGCCTGCGCGGAATTCTGGCGTTAGCGCCAACAGAGGGCGCTGATTATGTGCAGCACTATGTTTTCTTTCATTTGTGGCTCCTTTAGCGATTTGTTGTATGGTTGTTTAGTATTACCCAGTGCACTACTAACGGTGTTTAGTATTAATGTCATTATCTAGAATATTGGCACTAGAGCACATGTCAACCACTGTTTTTTAACTCTTCTTCTTTTTTGCAATATTACTTTTGTCGTGTTCTTCTTTTATTGCTTTTTATTACTGTAACATCTTTTATACTTTATAAGCTTATTACAGACTTTAACTATTATATCCCCCTTTTATTTTCGCTGTTTCAATTAATTATTGAAAACTAGTGTACGCTGACATTAGCGACATCTGGTCGACTTACTACACAAACATCTTGTGGCTACTGTACGGCAGCTTGTTTCAAACAGTAGTTTTACTGACAACATGACTCGTGCATGTGATGTGATTTATATGTTTTTGACGATGCTGGTTGCTGATTCCGCATTTAACATTTGACGATGCCACTATGGCTGCAGTGCATTAGGACTTTGTTTTTATGAGACAGGTACGCCTCTTCATATTTAAAGCGCACAAATGTAACTTTTGTCAGTACTACTTTTCAATATGCTCTATGTACTGTTCTTAAGATGTATACAGATTGCGAGTGTATTATATTTTTCCCATTTTTGCTGCAGATCTGATGATGGTCATTAAAGACCGAAACCGGTAATCTGTTAAACAGGAAAGATTGTGACCATAGACGTATATTAAAGGAAACTTATTACATATACAGGTCACTGTGGTTTTTCGCGACGATGTCGCAGCTTGTGAGAGATTGACTGGTCAATTCAATAAGCAGCAGCTTATGGGTGGTCCAGATGTTTTTCGTGGACTACGATTTCAGTTCACATGTGATGTTTCTGCTGTGTTTGTAGGCAGTATATGGCTGAACTTGGCTGTAGTATGGGGGAACCATGCTGACTATGCTGGCCTTGAAGCTTTCCCTGATGCAAACATTTTGGCTTGGAAGACGTGGAGTATAGCCGATAGTACAGGTATACTAGCTAAAGATCCCTATGGTACATTGGTGTTAGTCAAGCCCTTCACTTTGTCTACAAGAAGAAAGAAGAAGCTAAATGCGGATGAGTATCGATTTACTTGGGCCAAAGTAGGGAATAACAATTGAAAAATAAAAATTACTAGTGACTATGTTTTATTATAGACAATAAAAATTCCTTGTCTCCTTTCCTTATCTCCTGTGATGTTCTTTTTTTTAGCGTTCTTCGACGTCAGAGTCGTCAGCCGACAAGACTCAGCACAATCAGGAGCAACGCCGAAGATGTCCAACTTTGGACGAAACGTCAGGGATAGAAGAGTTCGATGGAGCACGACCACACAACCCGGAAGAATTCTCGTCAGCTGAAGCAGCCGGTCGTGAAAGCCCTCATTGTATGATTTCCAGGTGAGACTTGAATGACTCTTTTCTCCTTCTCGTTGATCTTGACCGCTTCAGCTGATGTCACGAACAGGGGCAGTGTGCTTCCCTGCTCGGCTCTATATTGACATCCGTGCTAGGGCGCTGCTGTGCTGAGTGAGAGCGCATGTCTCTTCAGCCTCTCGGATTCGTCGTAGCAGTTTCCAGCGAGAGCTGGACTCCATTTCTTATACTGAGCCTATTTCTTTGTAGTGAGTATTCGTATGTTCAGATAAATACAAGTTAAGTAAATCGTGTTTGCTTTGTTATTTGATCACTAAACGTTTTTACTCCTCTCCAGCTTTTGTACTACAAGATTCCTACATCAGTTTGTAGCCAACTCTTTTTACTATCGTGCACATAGTCATGCACAACACTACCAACCTTTGAACCTATGTAAAAACAATTATTTCTACATCGATTTGTCACTGCGGACAAGTGACGGAACAGTAGTCGAACTACAGGATGGTTATAATTAAGGTGCACCTACTCACGGAGGTCCAATGTCGGCTGTAATTATCGTATGGCAGCGGAATTAGGTAGATATTTTACTGTTTTAAAGCAGAACCGATTTACGCTAGCAAAAACTTAGTTCCACTTTTAGCCACGAGGTGCCTATATGGCGCTGTGAATGCGAGAAAGACCTTCCATATGTAATGGATAAGGAACGAGATATGGGCAGAAAACGTGAAACAAATGAAAAAGGCATAATATTGATCACCGACGCGCAAGTTGCCCAATGTGGCGTCGGCTGAAATAAGACTTGCACTTAGCAACCGAACTTCCCCAGATGGGGCCTCCCGGCCAACGACCCCATACGCTCATTTCATTTCATTTCAGTGGAAGCATGCGGCGGTTCCGGCGGAATCTGAGGAACGTGTTCCTACATATTCATTATGAATAGGAAACTAGGGAAGAGAGAGTGTCAATGTAAACAGTACAGCGATAGAATTATTCTCATCAGAATCTACAGCAAACCAACACCGACAACGACAGTCCAGGTATACACGTCGACATTGCAAGCTGAAGATGAAGAGACGGAGAAAATATACGAGGATAATGAACGGGTAATACAGTACGTAAGGGCAGGCTGAAAATCTAATTGTCATGTGGGACTCGAATGCAAAAATGGTTCAAATGGCTCTGAGCACTATGGGACTCAACTGCTGTGGTCATTAGTCCCCTAGAACTTAGAACTAATTAAACCTAACTAACCTAAGGACATCACACACATCCATGCCCGAGGCAGGATTCGAACCTGCGACCGTAGCAGTCGCACGGTTCCGGACTGCGTGCCTAGAACCGCGAGACCAACGCGGCCGGCGGACTCGAATGCAGTTGTTGGGAAGAAGCACTACAAAGGGTTACTGGAAAATATGGGCTTGGTACAAGGAATGAGAGGGGAGAGAGAGACTAATTGATTTCTGTAATAAATACACTATTCAAGAGTCACAAGAGGACAAACTAGGAAGAGGCAGAGAGATATGGGAAGATTTCAGTTATATCACATCATGGTCAGATAGAGATTACGAAATCAAATGCTGGATTGTGAGGCTTGCCCGATAGCAGATATAGACTCAGATCGCAATGTATGAGTGATCACGGGTAGGCTGGAGTTTAAGAGATTAGTCAGGAAGAATCAATACTCAAACAAGTGGGGTATGGAAGTACTAAGGAATAAAGACATGCACTTTAAGTTCTCTGAAGCTGTAAATACTGCAAGAAGGAAAAGCTGGGTAGGCAGTGCAGCTGAAGAGGAACATTGGGACAAAGAAGTTAACTGCTCAGAAACCACGGGTGACAGAAGAAATGCATCAGTTGATCAATGAAAGAAGGAAGTACAAAAATGTTCAGGGGAAGTTCAGGAATACAGAAATACGAGTCGCTGAGGAACGAAATAAGTAGGAAGTGCGGGGAAGCTAAGACGAAATGGCTGCATGAAAAATGTAAGGAAATCGAAAAAGAAGTGTCTGTCGGAAAGACTGACTCAGCATTTAGGAAAGTCAAAAGAAAGCAAAGGTAGTAACGTTAATAGTTCAACGGGAATTCTATTGTTAAATACAGAGGAGAGAGCGGATAGGTGCAACGAGTACATTGAACGCCTTTATGGGTGGGAAGATTTTTCTGATGCAATAGAAGAAAGAACAGGAGTCGATTTAGAAGACATAGGGCATCCAGTATTAGAATCAGAATTTACAAGAGCTTTGGAAGAGTTAAGATCAAATAAGGCAAAAGCGATAGATAACATTTAACCGCAATTTTGAAAACCATTGGGGTAAGTGGCAACACACGACTATTAACTTTGGTGTGATGAATGTATCGGCCTGGCGATATACCATCTGACTTCCGGAAAAATATCATCGACACAATTCCGAACACTGCAAGAGCTGACAAGTGCGAGAATTATCGCGCAATCAGCTTAATAGTTCATGCATCTAAGTTGCTTACAAGAATGATATACAGAAGAACGGAAAAGGAAATTGAGGATCCGTTACATAACGGATTAGTTTGGCTTTAGTTAACGCAAAGGCAACAGAGAGGCAATTCTGGGGTTGCGGTTGATAATAGAAGCAAAACTAAAGAAAAACTAATACATGTTCATAGGATTTGTCAACCTGGAGAAAGCGTTCGACAATGTGAAATAGTTCAAGATGCTCGAAACTCTGAGGAAAACAGGGGTAATCTATAGGGAGAGACGAGTGATATGTAACATGTTCAAGAACTAACAGAGAATAATAAGAGGAACAATTTGTCCATTTTATTTGGACAGTTGAGTTCCGTGCCCGTGGATAATGATATTTTACTATAAAAAATTGATGGCATAGCAGAAGAAATTGATAACCTTGCAAAAGAAATGAATAAAATGCATCAGAACATTATCTTCACTGTAGAACACCAAACAGAAGTAGGTTTAAATTTTCTGGATCTCTGCATAAGTAGTTCCAACAACAAACACAAATTTCAAGTATACAGGAAACCAACATACACAGATAACATAATTAATAAATCGTCCTGCCACCCAGATAAACATAAGATGGCTTCATACAGAGCAATGCTAAACAAAATGCACAAAATACCACTAGAACAAGCTGACCAAATAGAAGAACTAAACACCATCAAAGCAATTGCTTACAATAATGGTTACAATCCAAAATTAATAGATGAACTAAACTCTAAGATAAATCCCCACATAACCAAATACAATAACGAAACAGCATTAAAGAGTACCACAACAAAGCCAAAAGAAAAATATGTAAGCTTGCCATTTGTTGGAAAACTGTCAAATAAAATAGCAAACCTGCTCTGAGGAACAGATATCAGAATCAGCTACTATACAAATAACAAAATAAAGCACAAAGCTATCCATAGCATTAAAAATAATACCAAACCGTACACTCGATCAGGAATATACAAACTTAACTGCAACTCATGTCCAAAAACATACATAGGCCAAACAGGTAGAATCTTCAAATACGTTTTCGAGAACACATGAAGGCTCTTCGTTTAAAAAACTTAAATAATTCCACATTTGCCCAACATGTAGCAGAAGAAGAACATCAAGTAACATACATATCCCATAACCTACAAGTTCTCCACCTAGCCAACAAAGGAAAAATAATCAACCTCCTAGAAGAAATCGAAATTTATTCACATAAACATGCATTCTCTTCTGACATACTTAACGACAAAACAGAGTTACCAAACCGAATATTTCTGAAAAATTTCCTCACTCTACTTATCAAACCACTTACTAAGCACAATCGAGAAATAATATAATCTAATATAAACCCAACAAATGCATGTAATAATATACAACATAAAAATCTTAATTCTATCTTTGTATTATTGTAAATGTATGAATTACTGCTTAGTATAAATGTGTTATGTTAGTTTAGTATCTTCAATACTGCCTAAGTAACAAAAAAAACTTAGTATGCATCGTACTTAGAATACTTCTATCACTCAAGTCAATGTTTAGTAGACAGTAGCTAAGCTAGAACCTCAAAACTTTTGTAAAATGTAACTCTGTCCATAGATAAACTGCCTGTATGTAAACAAAACTGTCAGTCGACAACATGGCGGATACGCAGTGCGCCTGTGTAAAATACGTGACAAAAAGTGTTTGTGCTGTTATAAAAAAGAAGAAAATCCAAGGATAAACAAGGAGAGGAGAATGTAAGTAAAATGAACAACTGATAGTGCGTAACTTTAAACTTGTGAAATTAAAGTAAATGATTGGAAACGTTACTTTTGTACAGGCCAGCTGCAGCATCGAAACTGCTGTCGATATTGCACCACTGTAGAAACTGAAGATACATGTAATTTGCCAGCTGAAGATGGGTGCAAACCCGAAATGCATATTGGCATAAATAAAACGCATTAAAAAAAAGTGGTTGGTCGCTGTATTTTTATAGTAAATTAATAAGAGTGGATGGCCAAGAACGAAGTGCTCGGATTAAAAAGGTTATAAGACAGGCGTGTAGTCTTTCGCCCCTACTGTTCAGTCTGTTCAACGAAGAAACAATGATGGAAATAAAGGAAAGGTTCTGGTGTGGAACTAAGATGGTGAAAGAATATCAGTGATTACGATCCGCTGAAGACATTGCTGTTCTCAGTGAAAATGAAGAAGAATAACATGATCTGCTGAGTACAGAATATGGATTGAGAGAAATCCGAAGAAAGACGAAAGTAATGAGAAGTAGCAGAAATGAAAACAGCGAGCAGCATACTACCTAAGCAGCAAAATAACCAGTGAGGGATGGAGGAAGGATGGCATCAAAATCAAACTAGCACTGGGAAAAACGGCATTCCTGGGCAAGAGAAGTCTACTAGTAGCATCATATAGGCCTTAATTTGAGGAAAGAATTTCTGAGAATGTACGTTTGGAGCACAGCGTTGTAGGCTAGTGAAAAATGGACTATGGGAAGACCGGAACATAAGAGAATCGAAGCGTCTGAGATGTGGTGCTACAGAGGAATGTTGAAAATTTGGTGGCCTGATAAGGTAAAAACTGAGGTTCTGCGCAGAATTGGTGAGGAAACGAATATATGAAAAACACTAGCAAGAATGATAGGACATCTGTTAAGACACGAGGGCATAAAAATACTGACCTCAGTGAGGTGTCCATGTCGTAACTCTTACCATTTACAACAAAGTATACTACTGCACTTTCAGAAAGTAAATTCTACTTTCACACATTCTGCAAGCTGCTGAGTGCAGGAAGTGAAAGCTCTGTTTTTACAGGAATCTGATCTGTTAGGTTGTTCACCAGTATGGCATTGTTTTACTCTCCAGAATTCCAGGCCGAGGTGCTGAACTTCCAGGAACACCTCTACAACTACTGGCGTGACTCAGCGCAGTTACTCTCGCTTGGTGTGACGCAACTCTCAGAATCGCTAGTTCCCTTTGCATTCCAACTCGTGGTAAGCCATTTTTTGTGTATTATTTTAACTCTCTCTCTTTTTCACCGGGTGAGTTAAACTGACAAAGAGTCTTCATACTGAAGTTTCACGAGACCAAACGTATTGCTCTCCCTGAATAACTTGCTTGGCTTCTTATTTTGGTGATCGTAGAAGTCTGGAATATCTAAAGTGCGTCTATTTTATCCACGCTGAGCAATCGGACTTCAAGATGCCTCTATGTAATTACTACAATTAATAGTTATCTCGTTGAGATGGCTGCAATGGCGACTAAACAGATGTCGCCCAAGCCGGTTGTTTCCATTTATACAGCCAGACTCAACCATGCTTCCTCTTGGAAAGGTGTCGATATCATGTTAAAGAGATTACTAGTATCAAATAATAGAACGTGAGTCACTAATCGAACAAAAATAAATACTTATTCTTACTCATAACACTGATTTATAAATGTTAACAGATAAAAGCCAGTAGGAGGAAAGGTAATGAAGGATGTGACACAAAAAAAGAAAGTCAGAGAAAAGATCGAGATTGCCTTACAAAGGCATTGTTACTGGGACTTATTCTTCCGCATTTAAAACATTATGGATTAATGTTTTATATATAAGACTCTCTTCTTTATCACCAATGGCTCAGTTCTACATCTGCATCCACACGATTACTCTTCAATTCTTAATTAAATGCCTGGAAGAGGATTCGTCGAACCATCTTCAAGATCTTCCTCATACGTTCCACTCTCAAAAAGCACACAGAATAAACGATCACTTTAATTTTTCCGTGCGAGCTCTGATTTAATTTATTTTATTATGACGATCATTCCCTCTTCACGCTCTGAGGACGAAGTTGGTGATTGAAATTTCATGAGAAGATCTTGCGACAACGAAAAATGATGGCCTCCCCAATTCGCATGTCATGTCTGTGGCACTCTCTTCCCTATTTTGCGATAATACACAACTAGCTGCCCGTCTTTGAACGCTTTCGGTGTCCTCCGTCAATACTACCTGATGCAAATCCCTTACCGTGCAGCAATACTCCACAATAGGGCGGACAACGGTAGTGCAAGCAGTCTCTTTAACAGATCTGTTACATTTGCTAATTGCTCTGCCAAAAATTGCAGTCTTTGTTTCGTATTCCCCACAACATTATCTATGTCATAGTCCCAAATTAAATTATCATATCTCTACGTGTTTAGTTGAATTCACAGCCTTTGGATTTGTGTGATTTATCATGTAACAGCAATTTAGCGGATCCTTTTTAGTACTGAAGAGCATAATTTCAGACTTTTCATTATTTAGACTCAATTGCCACTTTTGCCACCATACATTGTATATATTGTCTAAATGATTTTGCAATTTGTTTTGATCGTTTGATGATTTAAAATGACCGTAAATGGCAGCGTTAACTCCTCAGATAGTCTGTTAAATCGTGTATGTAGTTCAGGAAAACTGTAGTCGCATAACACTTCCTCGGGGAACACCAGATATTAATTCTGAGCCGGCCAGTGTGGCCGAGCGGTTCTGGGCGCTTCATTCTGGAACCACGCGACCTCTACGGTCGCAGGTTCGAATCTTGCCTCGGGCATGGATGTGTCTGATGTCCTTAGATTAGTTAGGTTTCAGCAGTTCTAAGTTCTAGGGGACTGATGACCTCATATGTTAAGTCCCATATTACTCAGAGCCATTTGAACCATAAATTCTGATTTCCTCGACGACTTTCTGTTAGTTACTATGAACTGTGATCTTCCTCACAGGAAACCACGAATTGATTCACACTACAGAGACAATAATCCGTATTCGATAGGACTCATTAATCATGAGAATAAAGAGCTAGTTGTGTTTCACAAGAAAGATATTTTCTGAATCCTTATTGACTGTTTGTCAATAAACCGTTTTGTAGAGTTAACTCGTAATATTCGAACACAGTATGTGTTCCAAAATCCTACTGCAAGTAGACGCTAGTGATATGGATTTGTAATTCAGCGGATTACTCCTGTTACCATTCTTTGGGTCTTTCCAGTCTTAGGTCCGTACCGCATCTTTCGAGAGAGTAGTTGTATATGATTGGTACGATCATTGTGGTATAGTTAAACAGACAGCACAGACTCCGAAGAGGCAAGCATAGGTAAGAAAGTGGTCTATACCTTTTTTTTTAATAATTTCTCAGAATTTCCTTAAGATATTTGTAAAATTTCGTATCAGGTCTCTTCGCTGCACATTCAGTGGAGTTGGGTCTAGATTCTAATGGCTCGGTATTTTATCTCACCATATCCGACTTTGCTTTTTTGGAGCGTTTTACCCTCAGATAGGGTAGGAGAGGGAGAAGTTTGGAATAGCATTGGGATCAGGAATTAGTAGTCCAGCGTTATTAACATTTTTAATTTTGTATCAGGCGAAAAAAATTTTGTGCGTTAGTTGTAATTTTATGTAAATTCAGTAGCTATCCTCAGTCTAGTAACACCTACATTTTGTTTCAGTTAAACAGCGAAGAAGTAGCCTAAATGCACGTTATATTGATAGCAGGCGTTCTACTGATATCAAATACTCGGGGTGGATAAAAAGTAGTCGCAACATGCCAAAATTCATACCAGGCTTTATTGTCGGACGTTCACAGTATTTCATGAGCTCAATGTAATCGTTCCGCATCTGGATCAGATTCTCTCACAAAGATGGAAGGCGTCGTACAGCATCAGCATGTCAACTTTGATTATGTCTCTTGAGGACCGCCCATGACACATCCGATGTCTTCTCTTGTTGTTTAGTTTGCAGCTCGTGGTTTAGTTGCTAGCATTGCTGCCTCTAGATCATGGGGTCCCGGGTTCGATCCCTGGCTGGATTGGGGATTTTCTCCACTCAGGGACTGGGTATTTGTGTTGTCCTCATCATTTTATCATCATTCGGGAAAGTTGCGAGACTGCAGTGAAAAGGTTGGGAACTTTTACGGGCGCTGATAACCGCACAGTAGAGCACCCCACAAAAAAGATCATCATCATTATCTTCATCTTGTTCTGTACCGCTTCAAACACAACAGTAAGAGCTACAGAGTGGTGAGTTAACTGTAGTTTTAGGAAAGCTGGACAGGAGAAGATATGATTAGTGAAGAAGTAATACAGCAAAAAGATGATTTACTTCAGAAGGGTAACTTAGAGCAAGAGAGGCACCACAGGACATTTTAATTTCCACTGCCTATAACGTTACAAATAAATTAATAAAACTTTGGCAGGATGACCTCTAAGGATTCAGAATTCGACTCATATCAGTGGAAGTACAAAAACATAAAGAAAAAATTTTTTTTATATGTGAAATTTCATCAGTTTTTCACTTGCTGTTGGCTGCATTTGTTGCTATAGGTACACTTTTCTGCATAAGTAAGAGAGTTTCTTCGATGAATTTTGCACAGCATGCTAATTATACTTACAGGTGTATGAAACTCTAGAATTTACGTAATTTATAAAAAAATTTATAAAAATTTATAAAATTTATAAAAATGTTACATCTTAAATTTCATACTTAGAAAAAAGCTGGAATTTTGTAGTTAATTATCTCAATTTTTACCACAGTTTTTAGCATAGTTGGAAAATTCTAGAGTTTCATACACCTGTAAGTATGGTTTTATGCTATACTAAATTCATCGAAGAATCTCTCTTACTTATGAAGATATGTGTACCTATAACAAGAAATGCAGCCAATAGTAAGTGAAAAAGTGATGAAATTTCACGTGTAAAAAAATTTATTTTGTAAAGTTTTTGAACTTCCACTGCTATGAGTGTGAATCCTGAATCCTTCTTGGTCATGTTGAGAAAGTTTTTCGAATTTGTTTATAAAAGTATAGAAAGTGGAAATTAAAATGTCCTGTGGTGACTCTGCTGCTCCAAGTCGGCCCGTAGCTCGCATTTCTCCAACCATACGAAGACTCAGTACAAAGACTGCATGAAGAAACAGAGTCCAGCTATTACAACAGCAACGATTATGGTGACAGAGCCATCACTAGGTGGAATATGCATGGCTTCCTGTGGTGAAGTGGCTCCGAACCCGAGCGAGCTGAGTAACTACCCCAGCTGTGCTGTATCGCGGAAGCAGAGGGTGCTGGAGGTACTTAGCTGCTGAGGTGTGGCTCAGCGGGTGTGCCCCACTGGGTCCGCTGGATACTGCACGACCAGTACTGCCATCCTATGGAAACCTGCAGTTCCGTTGCTATGACGCCCATGGGTGGTATCGATACACGGTACCACATCTCTTCTGTTGTATCAAGTGCTACAAAGAAGTTTCTTCATTTTGGGAACAGATTTTAATCATAACGACTCATATTGGGTGAAGCGGTGGATGTTCCACTATCTCCGATCCTCAAGTACACAGGAGCTCCTGCATGGGGTTCCCTGTGTGGCGTGGTGCATCGACATGGAGTATGGTGGGATGCAGTGTCGGAAGTTTCCGTCACTTTCTTCTCACTGCGGGATGAAGGGGATGTCGCAAAATATAAGGCTTTACCCTCTTGTCTCAGAATGAGAATTAAAAAAGTTAAAGGTTTCGCAAAGGTGCAGCGAGAATTTAACAATCTGCAAACGGTGCAACCAGAACAGCTGTGACAGGAGGTAACACCCATTGAGGATGGATAATAATTTTACTAAGAAGCGCACAATGTGGTGTGTCAGAGGAGTGTTCCCTGCTTTTATGGAACAATTTACCTGATAGAAATCCACCCTCGTGTAGTTTATTTGCATATCTGCGTGGTTTTAGGCCAGCGAGTAGAGTGGCAGACGTCATTGTTCGTAAATGGAAACCAATCAGATCGGCTCAGTTTTAATTGGAAAACATTGTATGCAGCCGAAATATGACCGGAATAAATATCTCAGGGGGTTACGGACCCTTAATTGAAAAGTAATTGACGAATGGGCTTTAATTACTCCTGGCCGCTGTAAAGCTCACCTACGTTATTCTGTAACCTGTCGTAATCGCAACGTGAATGATCAAGAGACAAGGTAGTGGCTTGAATCAATAACGGAAGTGACACAACAGAAAGATTTAAATAATCTTTATCGATAAAATATATTGACAACTACGAAACTTACATCTACGCAGGTTGAGGTCCAAATGACGAAAGGCGATGACACAGAAAGAATATGAAAGATCAGCGCTCTTTCATTTGTTCTGGGTGGCTTTGCAGTCACCAGTTTTAGAACTTCGGGTAATTTTGGTACGTTAAAAACAGTCTTTGAACTTACATTGAGGTGACAAAAGTCATTGGATAGCGATATACAAATATACAGAAAGTGCTAGTATTGTCTATACAAGGTATAGAAGGTCACGTGGTTCATGTGGAAAGGTTTCCTACCTAATTATGACTGCACGATGGGAATTAACAGGCTTTGAACGCAGGGTGGTAGTTGGAGGTAGACACAAGGGATATTCCAGTTCGGAAATCGTTGGGGAATTCAATATTCCGAGACCCAAAGTGTCTAGAGTGTGCCAAGAATGCCAAATTTCAGAAATTACCTCTCAATACTACAACGCAGCCACCAACGGACTTCACTTAACGAGCGAGAGCAGCGGCCTTTGTGCGGTGTTGTCAGTGCTAACAGACAAGTAACACTGCGCGAAGTAACCGCAGAAGTCAATGTGCGACATACGACAAACGTATCCCTTACGACAGTTGTGAGTGTGTGGGTTTTATTTTTCCAAGTTGCACAATGGATTGGTCCAACAAGTACCCTTTGGCTCCTGCAAGAAACAATTTCCACCTCACACTACTACAGATGTCAGACGGACGCTGCTAATGTACCAACAAGAACTGCTTGAAAAACAATCAGCAACACATATCTTCTGGAGTCGTCCGCTGTAAGGAAAAGACACAAAAATATTCTATATTCTTATCTAACTAGTGGAATACTTGGGTACTGGACTATTGCTAGTTAGTAAAAGAAAAACATTAAACGAACGAAAAATATCATTTATTGCAAAAAAATTCTGAGAAATGAAGTGAAACTTTTTCTTATAAATTAATAAATTTCCGAGTTCTTTTCGGAACAGTAGATTGCCTGTTATAGATAGGAATGCTATTAATTTACAAATTACTGAAAGGTTCTTTTCTCCCTTTCCTTTCAGAACGTTATTTACTCAGAAGAACGGCTGAGAGCTGCGCCTACACAACTTGAATAACTTTTCTAGGTACAGTCAAGGCTGTTGCGTGAGAAATGTAATGGAGTGAACTGTTATTGAGGACAGATGGGGCTCGCATACACTGTAGTGCACAATACCACGAGCTGCGATGACTGCTGCCTGCGTCGCTCGCTGCTGACAAATAACACAACTATTCCTTTCTATCTGGATTAACTTTCGCCAATCAAACTCTCCCTGCGCCTTGATGAAGTCAAGGACTCCTATCCACCCCTAGGCTAACTATTGGCGTGATACACCGGACACATATCCAGTCCAGTGTGATGCCACTAAATATTCGCTCTCAGGCGTTTAACTAGTACTCTCACCATATTCGCACCGCACAGTAAGTGTGACAGCCAACACAGTGAACAACGGCTTAATCGTGAGCGACTCAATATAGATTATCACTCCGATTCACTAAGGACAGAGGTGCTCTCCCAGTGAAGTACTGAGGATAGACTTTGTTCCTCAGTCTTTGCGTACATGTACGAGCGCACTCGCTCTCGTTACATGTTCCCACTCCAAGAGTGACAATGGAACGGACCCTTTTTGTGGAAAAGTTGCAAGGGTATATCATTCGCTGTCTTCCCTCACTCCTCTGGCTCTTTATGTCAGAAATATTCCGCCAGTCAGCGTTGCTATTTTAAATGGGAGAATGATATTTCGTTTAAGTCGACCAATGCGGAAAGATGAAACATCTCCGTTAGGCGTATACTGTCCTCCTGTGAGAACTCCGTAACTATGCAGTCGGTTCATCGAAAAATGCGTCTTCTGGGCGCTCCCACACAATGTGGCGGAATTTGCTTTTAAGTCAAACACGGGGGTTGTTATCCCTTCACTCTGGCAAAAGCTGTCCTTTCTCTGGGCGCTCGTTCCGGCTGAAGTAGTTGTGCACTGACCCACCCCTCCGAAGGGACAGGCCTCCCAGCAGGCCAGCCGCCTCCCTGGAACGAAAATTCCTGTGGCCATGATGCTGTGTACGCCACCCTCGGCTTTTTCAACCTTGGTGCGCACTTGTGATTTACTTATTAGATCTGCATTTCGCTTACACGAATTCATACAAAACTGACTCTACCTTATCGAGTTTGGGTTCGAATGAAGCATCTTGATGTGCAGAATACGATTGTGAGGACAGAATATGTAAGAAATGAAGGTCAGGAGATCACGCCACCTTCCACAGTGTGGCGAGATTTGGCGTTAATATGCCTTGGCAGCGGATGATAGAAACGAATGCCTTTGCTAACAACACATCACCTGCAACGCCTCCCCCGGGCTCTTGACCATATCTGTTGGACCCGAGACATCTAGAAAATCGTGTCCTGGTCAGATTACAGTTGGTAAGAGCTGATGGCAGGGTTCGAGTGTGGCACAGACCCCAGGAAGCCATGAACCCAAGTTGTCAACAACGCACTGTTAAAGCTAGTGGTGCTCCATAATTGTGTAGGCTGTGTTCATAGAGAGTGGACTGGGTCCTCCAATCCAACTGGACCTATTGCTGACTGTAAATGGTTATGTTCGGCTACTGGGAGACAATTTGCAGCCATTCATGGATGTCATGTTCCCAAGCAACGATGGAATTTTTGTGGATGACAATGCGCCATACCACTAGGCCACAGTTGTTCGGTTTCAAGAACATTCGAGACAGTTTGAGCGAATGATTTGGCCACTCACATTGCCCGACCTGAATCCCATCGAAAATTTGTGCGACATAATCGTCTGTTGGTGCACAAAATACTGCGCCGGTAACCGTAATAATGAGAAGGGACAGGATGATAGGACATCTATTAAGAGATGGTACATGGTACTAGAGGGCAAAAAATGTAGGGAAAGACAGAGATTGGAATACATCCAGCAAATAATTGAGGACGAAGGTTGCAACAAGTGCTACTCTGCATTTATCAACCAAGAGCAGCGGCGCTTTGAGTAGAGTTGTCGGTGCTAACACACAAGCAACATTGCGTGAAATAATCGCATAAATCAATGTGGGACGTACAATGAATGTATGAGTTACGACAGTGCGGCGAAATCTAGTGTTAATGTGCTATGACAGCAACGACAAACGGAAGTGCCTTTGCTGGCAGTACGACATTACCTGCAGCGTCTCTCCTCGGTTCGTGTCAGTATCAGCTGGACCCTACACGACTGGAAATTCGTCGGTTGTCAGACATGAGTCTGGATGTCAGTTGTTAAGAAACTGATGGTAAGGTTCGAGTGTGGCCCAGTAACCACGAAGTCATGGACCCAAGTTGTCAACAAGGCACTGTGCAAGCTGGCGGTAGCTCCATAATGGTTTGGGCTGTGATTACATTGTTTGGAGTGGGTACTCTGGTCCAACTGAACCGATCGTTGACTGAAAATGGTTGTGTTCGGTTACTCGGAGACCGTCTGCAGTCGTTCATGGACTTCATGTTGCCGAACAACGATGTACCACGTCACCGGACCACAACTGTTTTGGAGAAAAGTCTTAACAGTTCGAGAGAATGATTTGGCCACCCACATCGCCCGACGTGAATCCCATCGAAAATTTGTGTGACATAATCATGAGGTCAGTTCGTGCACAAAATCCTGCACCGACGACACTTTCAAAATTATGGACGGCTGTAGGAGTAGCATGGCTCAGTATTTCTGCAGGGGACTTCCAAACTCTTGTTGAGCCAATGCCACGTGGTGCTGCTGCAGTACGCCGCGTAAGAGGAGGCCCGACACTATAGTAAGAGGTATCTCTTGATTTTTGTCACGTCAGTGTATAGCGTTTAAGTTTTTCACAAACATATCTATTACAAATGAGATAAGCCTTTACTATTATACATTACATTACCAATTGAACAAAAATTAGGCCAGAAAGAGAAATGATAATACGAAACGCTTTAAACTGCAGTACTATGCTGCAGTAACCATCTTCCGCTGCAGTACAACATTGTGTGGGATTAACCCATGGATACCGTAAGCCACAGTGCCTATCGCATTGGAACCAATTGGTTCACGGCGCACGCTCTATGGGCTCGAAGAATCAGGGCATTTCCACTCATTGCATGGCTGCGTTAGTCGTGGTCCCTACCATCGAGTTGACGTTGGCTCCATCCAAGTCTTCAGCTCTCTGTGGCAGCGATTGACGAATTTCTCTCCAAGTGCATAATGCCACCATTGTCGCACGTCAGTCATTGCATGCGACAGTCAGTGCGAAAGACGGTTTGTTGTTTATGATTGTCATTCTACTTGGTCGCAGGTACTGTGTCAGGCCTTCAGCCGCTATTGTCTGTTTTAAGTTTAGTATATGGCCTTCAGCCGAACTTTCTCTTTAAAGGTTAGGCCTTCAGCCGTGTTTTATTTAAAATTCTTGTTGCTCTCTTTTTAGACCTTCCGCCGCATTTGTTGCAGGATCTGTGATTTTAATATGTAATTCCTTGTCTGTATGGTTTCTCTTTAATTATCTTGAATTCTTGAAACGGCCTTCAGCCGTGTTCTGTAAAAGTTTATCTTAAGGTGGTCTTTAATTATTCGTGACTAACTGTTTGCGCCTTCAGCTGACAAAATGCTTCAAGTTTTCTTAAGATGTTTTTCTGTTGTGCTGGGTAAAAGCTTATCTTTAAAGCCTCTCTATTATTATGCAAAAA
The DNA here is from genome assembly GCF_021461395.2 of Schistocerca americana. Classification (NCBI taxonomy): domain Eukaryota; kingdom Metazoa; phylum Arthropoda; class Insecta; order Orthoptera; family Acrididae; genus Schistocerca; species Schistocerca americana. The sequence goes on along the minus strand of NC_060127.1, from coordinate 99,603,133 downwards.
TCTTTTTATTGGGCTTTCAGCCGAAGAATTAATTTGAATTTTCCTTGATATGGCATTAGCCGAAATTTGTAAATGCTTGGCTTTTAAAGAATTTCCTTAGCTGATCTGAAATATTACTCCGGCCTTTAGCCCAGAAGATATTGCAATTATACTTAAATAAGGCCTTCAGCCGTTACTCTAAATCCTGCTGTTTTAAAAGGAATCATTTCAACGTATTCTGAAGAAAGTTTTCTGGGTTTGCTACGGCGTCATAATGTAAAAACTACTGCTGCTATAGAAAAGCCAACGTTTCGGCCACGATTGCAGCCAGAAGAAGGCCGCTGCAATCGTGGCCGAAACGTTGGCTTTTCTATAGCAGCAGTAGGTTTTACATTAAGACGCGGTACCAAACCCAGAAAACTTTTATTTCGACTGACTCTGGCCGCGGAAGCCTACGCAATTATATTATTCTGCAGAAGTTCCTTGGGCCCTCAGCCGTGAATTTATCTTTGTTGTTTTAAAGAGAAAACTGTGCATTGGTTTAAGGAATAAAGTTGTGTGTGTTCTTGTATAACTAACAGTAACTGCCCTGGGCCCCTCTCCACAACCTGATCCGCTCTGTGCTGCGAAACTAGATTTCACAGAACTATTACATAAGTCACATCGGTTAATCCAGATACGAAAATTCCTGGTGGTTTAACTATGTGCCCTGAAATAGTACTCGATCCCAGATGTTTCAAGTCTGTGCACACTCGGCTATAGAGTGAAAATTCATTCACGAAACAATCCTATAGGAAATTTTTTGGCAGTATCTATTCTTCCAGGAATGCCAGTCCCTCGATGTACCGTATACAGGAGAACTTATGTCAAGTCTGGTATTCAGGAGAACATGCTGCAACATCTCAAGAACGTCAGGGTGTTGCTGTTTGTAACAACCTGACATTTCGTAAGGGCGTTGCAGGTGGACACATAAACGTCAGTTACACAGCGCTAAGGTTCTGTTTGCTCAACTTACGTGTTCTAAGAAAGGGTCGGCCAGGGCGTGCCAAAACGCACGCAAGCACAGCGACTTGCATGTGTGTGGTTCGAGGCTCGAGAATCTCGGCTTTTTTCGGTTCTTTTCGGTAGGACTCGGTAAAGCACAACATTTGATGTAGGGTTCCGGTGCGGCATTCTTCTGTCAGTATAACATTGTTCAGTTCGGTAAAATCGTGGCGTCAGCGCTATTCACTCTTTGCGAGTTGTTCGTGGTATAAAAGAATTTCACATGTTCAGTGAGCGCACTAAAAGAGGGAGTCTACCAAACTATCTTCACAAGCCTATAAAAATGAAATGGAATGGCAGAAGAGGAGGAGAATTATCAGTATCTATTACGCAGTCGCATAATCGACGGATACCACAAATTTGCTGTTAATCATTACAACACGACATTACAAAGCTCTGGACAGAGAATTTTAAGATTTAATTGATGATGAAAGAGCAAAAACTTACAATGACTGATTCATTGTTCTGTTCACCAAAGAACACTTTGTCCTAAGTTTGCGGGCATGAGACTTTATGAAATTAACGGTATGAGTAGCAAATTTTTTGTCGTAGGACGCATTATTCCTGTAAGCTACAACGGTTTGCGATGGAGCTGAACGAAGACAATGAAGACTTTAGGTAGGTTGTAAATTGTAAGTTGACAAAGCAGAATAACTCGAATAATAAGCTCCACACGAAAAAATGTGTAGAAACCAAAGTTGATTATTTTCGAGAGGGACATCTGCTGGTGCTAAAATTAGCCCACCACCCCAGCCCCCTAGGGGGTGGGGCGGGAGGCAACTTTAAAATTACAAATGGGAACCCCCACTTTTTATTGCAGAATCAGATTCTACATAAAAACTACGTACATTTTGTCTTAAACGTTTGTTTTGATTCTTGGTAGTTGGCGCTGTAATTCAAGAAAACGAATGTTCTCATTTTTGCATGGAAAATGGTTATGGATGAATAAAAAAATGCTTATTTACTTCGTAAATTTTGATTTGCTAAAACTAAAATTCACCGTCCTTCTCCCCATAGGGCGGGGTTTGAGAGAGAAGAATTAGAGTTTTAGAAATGTTGACCTAATCTGCGGAAAAAATTAATATGTGGGTCAACATTTGTAAAACTCTAATTCCTCTCCCTCAAACTTCACCCTATGGGGAGAGAGAGAGAGTTTTAGTTTTAGCGAATCAAAATTTATGAAGTAAATGAGTATTTTTTATTTACCCGTAACCATTTTCCACGCAAAAATGAGAATATTCATTTTCTTGAATTACAGCGCCAACTACCAAGAATCAAAACAAACGTTTAAGACAAAATGTACGTAGTTTTTTTAAGTAGAATCTGATTCTGCAATAAAAAGTGAGGGTTTCCTTTTGTAATTTTAAAGTTGTCTCCCGCCCCACCCCCTAGGGGGCTGGGGTGGCGCCCTAACTGTAGCACCGACAGATGTCCCCCTCGAAAATAATCAACTTTGGATTCTACACAGTTTTTCGTGTGAAGCTTATTTTTCCATTTATTCCGGTTTGCCGACTTAAAATTTACTCCATGGCACGATGGTTGAGCAAAGGGGCATAGATAGGAAGATACTGTGATCTGAAACCGGCTATTTTTGAGTTTGCGAAGGGAAAAGGAAAGTAGGATTGAAAATTACAACATTCGGAATGGATTGCAGATCTCGCATTTGAAGTGGACTTCACTGCACACTCTCCACAGTAAGTCACTGCGAGGTGTGAACCAACTTATTTTTAGTTTGATGTGGATGCATTGTAGAAGGGACGCATTCCAACAAGCTCTGTTCACTTCCCTAAGCTCACTGGCATTGAAGAAAACGCAAGGTTTCCAGAATTCATTGTGGCATTGAAAGAATTACAAGGACAGTTTTCTAAACGTTTGTAGGACACTACCGATCTTATATCTATTTTCGAGGCCATTCTGTGTTTCAGTTGAAAGCACGCCTGCGGGTGAGCAGGTCGAACTGATTGATCTTCAGTGTAATTCCCGTGGAAAAGACAAATTCTTTTACGTTGAAACTGTAGATGAGTTCTACATTGTCTTCCTCTGAAAGAGTTTACTAGTCTCCATAATGCGGTTTTAAACGTGATAAAATATTTCATTCAACATATATGTGTGAAACACTTCCTCCAACCACGAAACTAAATAAGTCACTATTAGATGGCAACTTGAGTGCGAAAGTCTGTGAAGTTATCTGAATCTCTTGTTTATACCTACAGTTAGTACCAGATAAAAATTATATTATGACTTCAGTGCGCCAAAAATAATTGAATAATACGGAAGATTTGTTTTGTTGGTAATCTATGTTGTTGAGAAGTTTGAAATATGAAACCAAATCACACGCAGTGCCGCTGAACTGCCATCTAAATCCAGTATAGTAGCAGTTTTCCTCTCTCCCTCTTCCCCACACACAGACAGCGAGTGTGGTGGTGGGAGTGTGCAGCCAGGAATGCATTAACAACCACTGCTCTTGGCTGTTCCTGTTCTAAAGTTTTGTACTTCCTGGAGAATTTCTCGCATGGTTGTGGCTACATTGATGATTTTCCTCTGTTAATCTATTACAGGATTGTGCAGGTCTACGTTCCACTAGTACGCGCATAATTTTTATGGGATGCCGGGAATTTATTCAGTGATTGCAATGCTTGATAAAGCACTTATCACAATTGCTGGTGCAGTCACAACTAGAAGCTGCTACACATTTCCATTTGTTTGGTGACGAACTATTGTACAACATTACAATTTGCACCAGAATAATCAGCCATAAATATTAAAAAGTCCTGGTGGAAGTAAAACTGTGTGGGTAGGTTGTGTGTCATGCCTGGGCAGCTCAATGTATGTGTTGTATTTCATGTCTTAATTTTATTATGTACACATTTTAGCTAACGATAGTTCGGACACATTACCTTCACCCGTAACTAATTCGAACAAATCACTGTTATAGTTAACATAAATACCGCATATACACTTTTTGACAACACATGTGGATATCTTACTTAAAGATAACATGAATTCTTTCTTAGTTGTTGAAACTCTGCTGTTTAATTTCTTTAAATTGCATCTAAAACCAAACTATGTACGAGCACATAACAGATATATGCATATACATACGTACAAGGTGGTTATAGTTAAGGTGCAGCTCTTCACAGTGGGGGATGTCATCATCGTATGGAAGCGAGACTTAGTAGATATGATAATGCGGAATCGATTTCTTTCTGGAAAAAATTAATTCCAATTTTGGACACTCAGTGCAAATCTGGAGCTTTACAAAAAAATCATCGACATCGTCGATGCTCATACTGAACAAATTATGTAAATGGCGATTAATAATAATGTCAACTTCATGCCTTTCTCACTTGCTTGACCTTGTTTTCGCCCACGTCCTGTTGCTAATCTACTACACATGGAAAAATTTCTATATGTCTCTCTTGCTTTCACAGAGCCAAAGCTGCACCTGGTTGCCATATTAGCACACTTTTTTTTTCAGCGTAAACCGGTTCTGCATTAATGCATGTGAATATCTATCATGTTTCACAGCTATACCTTTATTACAGCCCAGACTGGGCCTCTCTGAGTAATGTGCCTCTCTGAGTAATGTACTGTAATTTTAACCATCTAGTTTATATATATTCTTGTGGATACAAAATGTACAGTGCTATCAACTCTTTCTAACTTCGTGTAAATAACCCGAAATCTCTGTTACTAGTGTTAAACCTTTGCATCAATATGTGTCTGACACTGTAGTTTACCATAATCCATTGCAATAAAGCTTTTTTTGTTAAAAGACGTTCCTGTCTGGCACACAGTTTTTGTATGCCATTAAGTTTCAAATCAATGCACACTCTGCTGCTGTGTGAAAAATCACGTTGCATAATATGATTCTTTTATTCTTGCATACGCTGTACGTGTTTTGGCACGCTGATTTTTCTGGTTTTTAACTTTTAACCTATCGACTTGTATTCTGCAGGCTTCCACTGCTGAATGATCGCCTGCTGTCCTATCAGGGGTAGTACATCGCCTTCCACGACGACTTTAGTGCACAATGTGAGAAGCAGCAGACAGAGGCATCAGTAATGTTCGGCCTCGCCGACGCGCTGTACGCATTCTATCGTCGCCACTGGTCCGAGGAACTGCGGACGTACTTCCCTTTTTATAAATATGGAGAGTACGGCGGGTTACTCCCACAACGACGCCATCTTGTCATTATAAGTAAGTTTAAAAGTCAGCCTCATTCACTGCAACTTTATGCACTTACGACTGTCGATTGTATTTAACTGTAACAGTGAGGTTCAAAAACTCCTCTGCATATCCAGGTTCAGTTTTTCCGAGATTGTCTGTGTTTCACTATATAATTTTTAGCGTTTATTCTCAATTTTTGTCTGGCTAGCTTCTCTCCATAGGGATCTGTTACAAGCTAACTACTTCATTTGAAAGTGTTATTAACTTCTGCTCCATACTGTATGTAAAAAAAAAATTCCTATACTAAATTTTGGTGGTTGAAGGGAGATCAAAGAAAAACTTTTCTATATGACGAAAATTTCAGTGCTTCACCTCTAGGGGTCCATGAAGGTTCTGGCGCTACTGATGTTCCCAGAGTGTGTTCAAATTTCCGTATCGTGTGCATTGTGGCGTGTTTGTTGTTGAAAATGTCCGTTTACATCAGTGTCCAACTGACATGATTGTCTAACATCCTCAAAAGAAATAGACGATTCAAAAAAAAAAAAGGCTACAGATTCAGAAACATCTGCAACAAGCTCTTCTGGAGTATAAAGATAATCTCACCCGCCAAAAGCTTCGTCTCCTGCCATAAAAAGAAATCCGTAGGAGATCAGCAACACATCTAAAGTAATAGTCATCAACAGCAGTTTCAACATTAATGACGTCCAAACCTCCATGGATCGCTAATGGGAAAACGGACGACTGTGACATTTTTGACACGTAAAGGAAGTGTCTCTTTTTATCTCTTCGATACACTCTAAAATTTTATATAAGCAGTTTTATCACAGTCTGTAACCCTTCCTCTTGCTTGATTATTTGGTTGCGACTGTGGTGCACGAACCAATATAACTCTTTCTGAGCATATTTGCTTTAATTTCTGATTATTGTTTACGTCTATTACTTAAGATGACCCCTCAGTGTTTGCTGAGGCTTTTGATACCAGGGACGGCCGGTGTGGCCGAGCGGTTCTAGGCGCTTCAGTCTGGAACGCACGACTGCTACGGTCGCAGGTTCGAATCCTGCCTCGGGCATGGATGTGTGTGATGTCCTTAGGTTAGTTAGGTTTAAGTAGTTCTAGGTTCTAGGGGACTGATGACCTCAGAAGTTAAGTCCCATAGTGCTCAGAGCCATTTGAACCATTTTTTGATACCAGGGTAATATACTAAAATTGGCTTGATTTGACTAATTAATTACTGACACAAAATGAGTTTCATAATCTCAGTTATTAAATACGCAAAAGGTAACACTCCCTGGAGTTATCATTAACCAGCGCAAGTCAGTACATAGGTGTTAGGGGATTTTTCGAATCCACAAACTAATAACAACTCATGTCCCATTATTAGTTTAAATTAGGTTTCTTTGAACTATTAATTTACTCACTTCTCTCAGTCATTATTAATTACTGAAGATTTATTAATTGACCGTAAAGAAGGGGAGATTATTCTACAATTTCAATAGCAGCACTTGATTCTTTAACCGCACAAAATTTCATTACACGATGAACAATTTCTGTATCCAGTTCATTTACAGGTTCTGTTGAAAACATACAAATATACATAATTATCAATACTGCTTCCTAGTTGAGATTACTTTGGATATAAGAAGTTGTGTCACACTATAAAGTAGCAGGAAAGTTTTATTGCATATGATTTCATTTCATGAAACATCTTCGCATTCACTCTCGCATGCCGAAATGCACATTGATCACTGTAACTACTGCAAAGTGTGAATGTACTACCACATGTGGTAGCAAGACAAAAGCAAGTAGAGATAAGCAGGAAGATGTACAAACTATGCATTGACTAGTGTCTAACAACCTTTATCTTGCTCAACACCTACTGTACCAGTTATTATTCAAATAAAGAAAGGATGGGAGGTGTCAGGCAACAGAAAACTTTAGACGCTGGGATTAAGGGACACCCAAATGAATTTAGCCTCCAGCAAACACGTGAAACGAGTCACATAAATACAGGTAGTGGCTATAAGATCAGTCTTGTGGAGGACATTCATTTGCTTAAAACTAGTTACAGAAATTACCTCAATTGTTACTTCAAATGTGGCAGACGGCCGTTAAAAATTCTCTCTGGCACACTGAAAAATTAATTAGGAGTAAATCATGTCTCAGTTAAAATTAGACAAAGTGCCACCATATCATCAAGATTTTATTGAGGTTCAAACCAGTTACAATCAAGGAAAGTACTTCATACATAAATGATTTCATAGCCAACTATAGGAGTTATAAAACACACCGAGTCAATTTATGACACTCTGAAGCTTTACAGAGACGTACAGTGAAGTATACCATCTGGCTTAATCATCAACCACAAGGAAATCAAGTAAAACATTCATTACAAGTCAATAAAGCAATGCTCACTAAGCTTCTGTTTGCCTTGGCAATTGTTGTCATCGTAAATGTAGTAATATGAATGTAATATAAATTTAATATAAAGTAAGGAAGCAAAATCATAGAATGTAAATACAAAACAAAAAAAGATCTGCATATTACGCACTTATACAAAATTCATGGGTCCACTACTCACAAAAGTCTGGTTTTATTTCACAAAATGTATTTACAAGATTAAGAATAGGTTGGTAGTGGCTTGTCATTTCTCCTACAGCTACGTAGGAACACTATACAACTTAATTAGATTACACTGAGTAAGGATATTGTTCCAAAGCCAAGCAGAATTTGTTTACTAACCAAGCTAGTAGTATCATTTTTTTATGTAACTCAACAAACATCAACTCACACAGCAATCTAGCAAATGACACCGACATAGATCAGATCCGCTTGGACTGAACAAATCGAGTTTTTCCAAAGAGGGATGTTCATGTGGATGATTACAGAAATGGGTAGCACCACATGTGGACGCTGTGCATGAAGTTCAATTCCAAGGCCCCTTCCCCAGATGACGTTGGTCAAGGTCTACATCTACTCTTTCCTGTCTTCTTTTATTCTTAAATTATACCATAAATTTACAATTTACTACTTCCAAATTCCTGTATTTTTCTTTAGAAAGTAAGTGTAATTGCTGTAAGTTAACAAGATACCAGCAAAGTGCTGACGAAAGAACTCCATGCATTCCGACTTCCATGTGGTGCTGCATGGGCAACAGTTCCTGTGGGCCTATGGCCTTAAGTCCATAACACAATTTTGTTGCGTGGTGGTGGTCATTAGTACTGGCTAAGAGATCTGTGTGGAGCACAGCAGCCAGCATAAAGTAATAGAGTGGTAGGCCCTAGTAGTCATAATGCAGTTTAAAAAAATCTGTTAAACGTTAAAAAACACACACAAAACCTTAATTACTACTCTCTACGTGCTACTTCCGGAAACTGGCGCGAAACAAATGGTTACAGGTAAATCACAAAGAAAGCGACACTAAACACACAAAACTACACAGAACAGATACTTTAACTCTTTACACCCTATAACAAGTTTCCAAGAAATATAAACCCGCGTCATATCACAAATTTCTGAACCTCACTTACACAACTGGCCCGATCTTGTCCGTCATCAAATCACGAAGGAATGCTACAGAATTCCAAAATAATATCATTAAAACATCGTAACAGACTTTCTGTTGCTTATAGCAATCAATAAATATCGATAAACAAGCGCGAACTTTGTATTCTCGGCGAGAAGACACGAGAAATGAGCATTAAAATAAAATTAAATTCACAAAAACTGAACATAGAAATTCAGTATACCATCCCTTCTCTCAACTGAACAGATTTCAAATATTAATATTCACAAACAGAGGAGCTAAGCTTATGGCCAGCACAAAGTTTTAACGGTTTGTAACCACATTTACTCCAATCATTTAATTTGTCAAAATTACCTTTTACCAATCTTTGATTAGTCCTATCCTTGTACTACCCAAAACGCACATGAAGGGGTAAATAGGACTTGTAAGATGTGTGACAAATAAAAATTTTCACATGCCATGGCCGCTGGCTCTGAGAATCGTTCAACTGTGTTTTATTTAAGTCGACTAACTTCTCCTTTAGCGACACAAAACTCCGATGATCAACACAGTGACGCTCTTACGATATAAGCCGACAAGGCTTAAATGGAGTGTACTAACAGTACCGTTGTTCTTGTTGTGGTCTTCAGTCCTGAGACTGGTTTGATGCAGCTCTCCATGCTACTCTATCCTGTGCAAGCTTCTTCATCTCCCAGTACCTACTGCAACCTACATCCTTCTGAATCTGCTTAGTGTATTCATCTCTTGGTCTCCCTCTACGATTTTTACCCTCCACGCTGCCCTCCAATGCTAAATTTGTGATTCCTTGATGCCTCAAAACATGTCCAACCAACCGATCCCTTCTCCTAGTCAAGTTGTGCCACAAACTTCTCTTCTCCCCAATCCTATTCAATACCTCTTCATTAGTTATGTGATCTACCCATCTAATCTTCAGCATTCTTCTGTAGCACCACATTTCGAAAGCTTCTATTCTCTTCTTGTCCAAAGTATTTATCGTCCATGTTTCACTTCCATACATGGCTACACTCCATACAAATACTTTCAGAAACGACTTCCTGACACTTAAATCTATACTCGATGTTAACAAATTTCTCTTCTTCAGAAACGCTTTCCTTGCCATTGCCAGTCTACATTTTATATCCTCTCTACTTCGACCATCATCAGTTATTTTACTCCCTAAATAGCAAAACTCCTTTACTACTTTAAGTGTCTCATTTCCTAATCTAATTCCCTCAGCATCACCCGATTTAATTTCACTACATTCCATTATCCTCGTTTTGCTTTTGTTGATGTTCATCCTATACCCTCCATTCAAGACACTGTGCATTCCGTTCAACTGCTCTTCCAAGTCCTTTGCTGTCTCTGACAGAAATACAATGTCATCGGCGAACCTCAAAGTTTTTACTTCTTCTCCATGAATTTTAATACCTATTCCGAATTTTTCTTTTGTTTCCTTTACTGCTTGTTCAATATAGAGATTGAATAACATCGGGGAGAGGCTACAACCCTGTCTCACTCCCTTCCCAACCACTGCTTCCCTTTGATTTCCCTCGACTCTTATAACTGCCATCTGGTTTCTGTACAAATTGTAAATAGCCTTTCGCTCCCTGTATTTTACCCCTGCCACCTTCAGAATTTGAAAGAGAGTATTCCAGTCAACATTGTGAAAAGCTTTCTCTAAGTCTACAAATGCTAGAAACGTAAGTTTGCCTTTTCTTAATCTTTCTTCTAAGATAAGTCGTAAGGTTAGTATTGCCTCACGTGTTCCAACATTTCTACGGAATCCAAACTGATCTTCCCCGAGGTCCGCTTCTACCAGTTTTTCCATTCGTCTGTAAAGAATTCGCGTTAGTATTTTGCAGCTGTGACTTATTAAACTGATAGTTCGGTAATTTTCACATCTGTCAACACCTGCTTTCTTTGGTATTGGAATTATTATATTCTTCTTGAAGTCTGTGGGTATTTCGCCTGTCTGATGCATCTTGCTCACCAGATGGTAGAGTTTTGTCATGACTGGCTCCCCCAAGGCCATCAGTAGTTCTAATGGAATGTTGCCTACTCCCGGGACCTTGTATCGACTTAGGTCTCTCAATGCTCTGTCAAACTCTTCACGCAGTATCTTATCTCCCATTTCGTCTTCAGCTACATCCTCTTTGGGGGACTGATGACCTTAGCTGTTTAGTCCCCCATAAACATCCCAACAACCACCACCACCACATCCTCTTCCATTTCCATAATATTGTCCTCAGTACCGTTTCAACCCCTAAATGTGGCTTGTTTCAAAAATGAGGGTGTGTGTAATACAGCAGCTACACATATAAGTAACTTTTTAATAATATTGTAATTGGTGAAGTGTTCTAAATTTTTGATACGTGAGCTGTATATAATATTTATCATATTTCCTACTTATAAATTTCTAAAAGTGTTCTAGAAGTATTGCTCACAACTGGAACTTCTTGAGCTTTCCCTTGCCACTGTCGCACGTCCATATATCAGTTTTATATGGACGTGAAAATGACCATAAGTGTGTAACTAAGTGGCAAAACCATCACCACAGCATAACTGTAATAATGGTGCTTCATCTTTATGTAAGTACAGATATATTTTCGTCAAATGCTGCCTTACCACTTACAATTGTCCCATTTGTATCTGTGTAGTCACCAGCAAATAATTTTTTTTTGTATTTATACAGTGATCTCCAACAGTACAAACATGTACATGAATGTATAAACACCTGAAGATGGGCACAAGCCCGAAACTGGTCGTGTGACAAAGAAACAACCTTTTATTGTGACTGGTAGCGGATATTTTTCTACAACCCCATAAAGGAACAGTCACGGAGTTCGACAGCATCTCCTATGGATAGAATTCATTGAAGAAACGATAGTGCTGTGGTGGTGTAACAGGTAGCATTTTTGCCTAGTGAGCAAGAAGACCTGGGTTCGAGTCCCAGCAGTGGCACACATTTTAATTCATTTCTCCAGCTTCCATCACTATCGAACATCGAAGAGATTTAGTTAAACGAAACCCAACCTTATTGTCCTGGGGAGACTGAGAGTCTGGGTATCTTTTGGGTATGAGCAGCACCCTCACCTACTTACCTTGACTGTTTTGCAGATGAGGAGTGGCAGATGGAGGACAGCAGCAACGCTACGCTGTCCGTGGACACTGGCTGCATGCAGCTGTTGGCCAACGGCCTGGACCACCCCACGTGCCCACTGGAAGACCTGCCTCTGGAAACCACTAAGCGGCGCGAGCAGTGCCGTGTGCAGCTGTGGCACGACCTGTCGCAGGGGTCGCCCCACATACCCATCACCAGCTACCTGGCCTACACGCAGAGGGCCAACGTCAACCTCTGCCTCTTCGCCTGGATGACTGTCAACTCGATCAGCATTTGCCAGGATGTCCCCTTCAGTATGATTCAATCTGTGCGCGATGCCCGCTGCGTTTTCGGTGGGCCTGACGACCAACCCTGTCCGCAACTCAACGCAACCGACGCCGTCTGCTCTGTTTGCAGGGCTATTCTGTTCTTCAAGTGCCGCAATATTTCTTCTGAAGATCGCCTCAGTGCATGAGGCGCCCTCAAGGACCACCATGGATGGTACTCACCTACAGTGGGAGCTGAATGGCAGTAGTATGTAAAGCCAACAGAAAGATTACTGACCTACAAACACAGTTTAAACAGTGCCACATTGAAATACAGGGATTTTAAAATCGAGAGCTTAAAATTTCTTAAAAATCTCATTTATATCGTTAAGGGGGGGGGGGGGGGGTACGTTGATGAAAAACACATACTATTTCAAAAATGTACCAAATCATCAGTTTTGAAGGTATGGCAATGAAATTTTGCGCCACGCTATACATGAAAGTAACACATTTATACATAAAATACTTTGATTATATATGTTGAACTTTTTTTAATCAAATTTGAATTTTTATTTTAAAAAAAATAATGTATGTTCCTTTTCCTCAGAAAGTATTCAAGAGATTTCTACAAAAAATTTCTCTGTTTCATCTCTTTACATGTTGTAAACTTCTCTCATGAGGTTTTCGGAACAGGTCAAATAGGAGAATTTTCATAATTTTTTAATTATAACTCGGCAAGTACAATTTTAAATTCATGCAAAATTCCAAGCACTTTGCCCCATACCCCAGCTTGCAATCAAAATTTAAAATTTGCTCTTGCGACAACGTTTGTTAGGTTTACAGAAAGCCGCGCGGATTAGCCGAGCGGTCTCAGACGCTGCAGTCATGGACTGTGCGGTTGGTCCCGGCGGAGGTTCGAGTCCTCCCTCGGGCATGGGTGTGTGTGTATTTGTCCTTAGGACAATTTAGGTTAAGTAGTGTGTAAGCTTAGGGGCTGATGACCTTAGCAGTTAAGTCCCATAAGATTTCGCACACACTTGATCATTTTTTGTTTACAGAAATATGTGTGCAAAATTTCATAATTCTAGCATTCATAGAAACTGAGGAAAAGGTACATAAACTTTAAAAAACACACTTCTCAGGAAACGCAATTTAAAGTTCAACCTAACTTTTTTTGCTTAAGTCACTTCTTCAGAAGACACCACATTTATACTCTGGGTCGTCTTTCCCTTCAAGGTTTCCCTTCTGGTTTCTTGTTGTCTGTCTTCTTTCCTTTACCAGGTCTTCAAATGTCTTTTCAGCTGCAGAGACGCGCTGTAAATCTATTTCTCTCAGGATGTCTTGAGTAAAATTTCCTATCGTGGAGCCAATTCTTTCTAATACCTTCATCCTCCCGACGCTCCCATCATTAAATACGATAACTGCTTCATATGTTGCAATTCTGACAACTGTAGCAGATGCATATGTGTTTTCAGAGCATCATTTAAATATGAGTGAATTTAGAGACTCATTTGGATTTTGGCTTTTGCCATGAACACACTTTTTGAGAAGTGCAGGATCAGCCCAAGATGACCTATAAAACCAAATAGTATGTATCACAGCCTTATACATGTATCCTGCACACGTTTGGTTGAAAGTAACACACAGAATCGTTGTTCGCTGAGCTGGTGTTGAACTGCTGCTTCAAAACATGGGCGTGGCAGGGAGGCCGCGTCACACTTTTAATTAATTTTCTGGCACGTCGGATGCAATTTCAACATTGAAACTTTGGGGACTTATTGTCCATGAGTTGTACTAACAAATAAAATGTAAATGGAAAGTTGACATTTTTGGTCAATTTAATCAATGTCCCCCCTTAAACGTCTTCTTTCGCTTTCTGACTGCCAGAGTATATATACTACTGGCCATTAAAATTGCTACACCAAGAAGAAATGCAGATGATAAACGGGTATTCATTGGACAAATATATTATACTAGAACTGACATGTGATTACATTTTCACGAAATTTGGGTGCATAGATCCTGAGAAATCGGTACCCAGAACAACCATCTCAGGCCGTAATAACGGACTTGATACGCCTGGGTATTGAGTCAAACAGAGCTAGGACGGCGTGTACAGGTACAGCTACCCATGCAGCTTCAACACGATACTACAGTTCACCAAGAGTAGTGACTGGCGTATTGTGACGAGCCAGTTGGTCTGCCACCATTGACAAGACGTTCTCAATTGGTGAGAGATCTGGAGAATGTGCTGGCCTGGGCAGCAGTCCAACATTTTCTGTATCCAGAAAGCTCTGTACACGACCTGCAACATGCGGTCGTGCATTATCCTGCTTAAATGTACGGTTTTGCAGGGATCGAATGAAGGGTAGAGCTACAGGTCGTAGCACATCTGAAATTTAACGTTCACTGTTCAAAGTGCCGTCAATGCGAACAAGAGGTGACCGAGACGTGTAACCAATGGCACCCCATACCATCACGCCGGGTGATTCGCCAGTATGGCGGTGACGAATACACGCTTCCAATGTTTGTTCACCGCGATGTCGCCAAACACGGATGCGACCATCGTGATACTGTAAACAGAACCTGGATTCATCCGAAAAAATGACGTTTTGCCATTCGTGCACCCAGGTTCGTCGTGGAGTACACCATCGCAGGCGCTCCTGTCTGTGATGCAGCGTCAAGGGTAACCGCAGCCGTGGACTCCGAGCTGATAGTCCATGCTGCTGCAAACGTCGTCGAATTGTTGGTGCAGATGGTTGTCGTCTTGCAAACGTCCCCATATGTTCACTCAAAGATCGAGACGTGGCTGCACGATCCGTTACAGCCATGCGGATAAGATGCCTGTCATCTCGACTGCTAGTGATAAGAGACCGTTGGGATCCAGCACGGCGTTCCGTATTACCCTCCTGAACCCACCGATTCCATATTCTGCTAACAGTCATTGGATCTCGACCACCGCGAGCAACAATGTCGCGATACGATAAACCGCCATCGTGATAGGTTACAATCCGACCTTTATCAAAGTCGGAAACGTGATGGTACGCATTTCTCCTCCTTACACGAGGCATCACAACAACGTTTCACCAGGCAATGGCGGTCAACTGCTATTTGTGTATGAGAAATCGGTTGGAAACTTTCCTCATGACAGCACGTTGTAGGTGTCGCCACCGGCGCCAAAGTTGTGTGAATGCTCTGAAAAGCTAATCATTTACATATCACAGCATCTTCTTCCTGTCGGTTACATTTCGCGTCAATAGCACTTTATCTTCGTGGTGCAGCAATTTCAATGGCCAGTAATGTATGTACCTTCCACATTTATGTAATTTGCCTGGCAAGATATTCTTGTGCTTTCAGATAGCAAGTGTGATCCAGATCTTGTTTTGTGAGGTCATGTATCGTATGCAGGCGTCCCCAACCTACCTACAACGGTGCACATTGATGGTGCCCAAAGACTTCTGAGCTGTATCTGGCTCAACTCATTTGCTACCAAATGTACGCATGCGTTCCCCACATCACGCTTCCAAACGACCTAGAACCTGCTCAAGCGAGGAAGGCATTGCGTCGTCAGCTGTTGCTTGCGCTGATACCCTGGAGCATAGTCCTGGCAACTAGTATTGCTTTAGATAATACGACAAGTATTACATGTTACACAGTCGGATAACATTCCTGATGGCGATTTCGCTCTCGATAGCCTGCAATTTGTCTTTTCTCGGACTAGGGGATACATATACCTACGTACGCAGAACTCCATGCAGCAACTCAATCTTTCTTTTTTTTTTTTGGTCATCAGTCTACTGACTGGTTTGATACGGCCCGCCACGAATTCCTTTCCTGTGCTAACCTATTCATCTCAGAGTAACACTGGCAACCTACGTCCTCAATTATTTGCTTGACGTATTCCAATCTCTGTCTTCGTCTACAGTTTTTGCCCTCTACAGCTCCTTCTAGTACCATGGAAGTCATTCCCTCATGTCTTAGCAGACGTCCTATCATTCTGTCCCTTCTCCTTATCAGTGTTTTCCACATGTTCCTTTCCTCTCCGATTCTGCGTAGAACCTCCTCATTCCTTACCTTATCAGTCCACCTAATTTTCAACATTCGTCTATAGCACCACATCTCAAATGCTTCGATTCTCTTCTGTTCAGGTTTCCCCACAGTCCACGTTTCACTACCATACAATGCTGTACTCCAGACGTACATCCTCAGAAATTTCTTCCTCAAATTAAGGCCGGTATTTGATATTAGTAGACTTCTCTTGGCCAGAAATGCCTTTTTTGCCATAGTGAGTTTGCTTTTGATGTCCTCCTTGCTCCGTCCGTCATTGGTTATTTTACTGCCTAGGTAGCAGAATTCCTTAACTTCATTGACTTCGTGACCATCAATCCTGATGTTGTTTCTCGCTGTTCTCATTTCTACTACTTCTCATTACCTTCGTCTTTCTCCCATTTACTCCCAAACCATACTGTGTACTCATTAGACTGTTCATTCCGTTCAGCAGATCATTTAATTCTTCTTCACTTTCACTCAGGATAGCAATGTCATCAGCGAATCGTATCATTGATATCCTTTCACCTTGTATTTTAATTCCACTCCCGAACCTTTCTTTTATTTCCATCATTGCTTCCTCGATGTACAGATTGAAGAGTAGGGGCGAAAGACTACAGCCTTGTCTTACACCCTTCTTAATACGCGCACTTCGTTCTTGATCGTCCACTCTTATTATTCCCTCTTGGTTGTTGTACATATTGTATATGACCCGTCTCTCCCTATAGCTGACCACTACTTTTTTCAGAATCTCGAACAGCTTGCACCATTTTATATTGTCGAACGCTTTTTCCAGGTCGACAAATCCTATGAAAGTGTCTTGATTTTTCTTTAGCCTTGCTTCCATTATTAGCCGTAACGTCAGAATTGCCTCTCTCGTCCCTTTACTTTTCCTAAAGCCAAACTGATCGTCACCTAGCGCATTCTCAATTTTCCTTTCCATTCTTCTGTATATTATTCTTGTAAGCAGCATCGATGAATGAGCTGTTAAGCTGATTGTGGGTTAATTCTCGCACTTGTCAGCTCTTGCCGTCTTCGGAATTGTGTGGATGATGCTTTTCCGAAAGTCAGACGGAATGTCGCTAGACTCATATATTCTACACACCAACGTGAATAGTCGTTTTGTTGCCACTTCCCCCAATGATTTTAGAAATTCTGATGGTGTGTTATCTACCCCTTCTGCCTTATTTGACCATAAGTTCTCCAAAGCTCTTTCAAATTCCGATTCTAATACTGGATCCCCTATCTCCTCTAAATCGACTCCTGTTTCTTCTTCTATCACATCAGACAAATCTTCACCCTCATAGAGGCTTTCAATGTATTCTTTCCCCCTATCTGCTCTCTTCTCTGCATTTAACAATGGAATTCCCGTTGCACTTTTAATGTTATCACCGTTGCTTTTAATGTCACCAAAGGTTGTTTTGACTTTCCTGTATGGTGAGTCTGTCCTTCCGACAATCATATCTTTTTCGATGCCTTCACATATTTCCTGCAGCCATTCCTCTTAGCTTCCCTGCACTTCCTATTTATTTCATTCTTCAGCGACTTGTACTTATGTATTCCTGATTTTCCCGGAACATGCTTGTACACCCTCCTTTCATCAATCAACTGAAGTATTTCTTCTGTTACCCATGGTTTCTTCGCAGCTACCTTCTTTGTACCTATGTTTTCCTTCCCAACTTCTGTGATGGCCCTTTTTAGAGATGTCCATTCCTCTTCAACTGTACTGCCTACTGCGCTATTCCTTATTGATGTATCTATAGCGTTAGAGAACTTCAAACGTATCTCGTCATTCCTTAGTACTTCCGTATCCCACTTCTTTGCGTGTTGACTCTTCCTGACTAATGCCTTGAACTTCAGCCTACTCTTCATCGCTACTATATTGTGATCCGAGTCGATATCTGCTCCTGGGTACGCCTTACAATCCAGTATCTGATTTCGGAATCTCTGTCTGACCATGATGTAATCTAATTGAAATCTTCCCGTATCTCCCGGCCTTTTCCAAGTATACCTCCTCCTCTTGTGATTCTTGAACAGGGTATTCGCTATTACTAGCTGAAACTTATTACAGAACTCAATTAGTCTTTCTCCTCTTTCATTCCGCGACCCAAGCCCATATTCTCCTGTAACCTTTTCTTCTACTCCTTCCCCTACAACTGCATTCCAGTCGCCCATGACTATTAGATTTTCGTCTCCCTTTACATACTGCATTACCCTTTCAATATCCTCATACACTTTCTCTATCTGTTCATCTTCAGCTTGCGACGTCGGCATGTATACCTGAACTATCGCTGTCGGTGTTGGTCTGCTGTTGATTCTGTAACAATAAATTTGGCACTAAGGATATACTTCTTTACATGACAGTTAAGGCTGCCTTCTTAAGTGGAATAGGCGTCATTGTTAGAATTGGCTTTCACCAGGCACAAGGCATAGCACAGCTTGTGTACTACGTTCATATAGCTACAACGGACAAGGACCACTGCTATTTGTTTTTTTCATTTGTAACGGAACAACACTCCCTGTCCTCAGGGAGACAGTACTGACGTGGTGGAGCGCAGATGTCATCCGTCAAGGCCAAGTGCTGTGTTCGTCAGCTAAGAGAAATCTTCCAAAGAGAATCAATGCAGAGTCTCCGACTGCGGTACAACGATGTAATCTCCACGATTGTTCTCTTCAAAGTTTTGTCTTCATTGGACACCGCTCTAAACCAAGTGACCAGTTGTCGACCTAGAAATTAGCGGATTTTACGAGATGATCTGAGACCGACATTGTAATAGACGTGCTCATTTCTACTTTTATTCATTTTTATTTTCAGTCGTGGGCCAGTGTATCCTAGATAGCCACTATCTGTCCTGCAGATACCAGGAAAGTGTTGGCTCACACAAAGACCACCTGTGTGCATTTCCGCGTAACCAGAAGTTTCGTCACAAGTTAAGAAAACAATGTAATGCACATGTCTCTAGCAACCAAAGGATTTAAATCTTCGAGAATGTCAATGCTGACAGGATGCCCTGCCTTCAGGCGATATTTCATCTGCTGCAGGCTGAATAAGTATAAGAAACATGACGGAAATGTGAACAATGTTTATTGGCCTACTTGTAGGGAGTACAGCCAACTTTCACGCCACAATAGCGATATTTAGGGGGTTGTAGTAAAAATTTTTTCTAGATACAAAAGTCAGTATTGTTTCTTGAAACATTTTAAATATGCTTTCGTGGCATAATTCGCTCCTTATTTTCAAATGTCTATCAAAACAGGTTTTTCAACATTCCCGTGATGCTCTTCCTTGAGGCAAACTAGTCTGCGACATTAATCATTTTACTTGAATTGAAGGGTGCTTAAACCATATATGCGCGGACTGACGTTCGCTATGCTTGGGGTCGATGAAAATAAGTTATGGGCCCCCATTCAATGATGCCACAAATCCATCTTCTGAAAGTCATCAATGTTATTTGATGAATTAAACCGACTGTAATCAATTTGGTGTATCTGGTTTTTCCAGCTATGTGCCCTTAAATCCCACAAGTTAAAAAATTTCGTCATTGCACAATATATACTGGATCAATATTTCAGAAAACAAATTCATTGTAACATTCGAAATTCGACGTATTTTCGCACTGTGGTCAACCTACATTTGGGCGGCATTCATAGCAATTAAAAGAAATGCAGATCTACACGACCTAAGACAGCATTAATTCTCTGTGAACTGCCTTTTGGCATCTCTCTGAAATATATTTACAGACATGCCTTTCATCGCCAGGAATGTGATGTCCCAAGATCGAAGCAAGAAAATTTACTGTATAACAGACATAAACAGCTTCAAAGTTAGCTCTGTTTTCGTTTGTTAGTATTAACTTAAAATGCTATTGCTTTGCACATTTGTTTGAATGCGTTACTATGGTAGGACCCCCTCTTGAGTTCACTACTGTTTCCACAACCCTGTTTGCACCTTTAAAAAATTAACTGATTGTATTTCTTTAAAGAAATTTAAAACGACTGAGAACTGATTTTTAAAGTGTCTAATCTTAAAGGAATTTTCGTGCTGATTCCAATTATGGTCTTAGATCTTGTAAGTCTGTAATTTTTTCTGAATTTGTGAAAAATTTAGTATTACGTTTCATATTTCAGTAATATTAATTCAGCTGATGTATTTGGGTTGAAGTTGTGTGTGTAAACATTATCTTTTGTGCTCCAGCGTATGTGGGATGAATGTTAGTCATTTAATTGAGATTAAATATTTCTCCACAGATTTCTTTGTTATTACGTGATACGCAACAAAGTAATTTATCCAGAGTAGGTGGAATGAGGATGAAATCTGAATTACCAAAAATCTGGATAATCCAGAAATTACTAAATGCAGAAATTATAATATGTACTGCAATATACTTACAAACCTTATATTTTGGCACTATCTACAAACACTTGTTCACCATTTAATTTCTGTGGTTACTGTTGTCTCCTCATGTTCATTTACTGAAATGGTGTGTAAGCTTCTTTTGTTTCAAACTTGTGCGGTGTCTGAGAGCAGCACGACTGAATAGACATTTCACTAACATCAGTTTGATGGGAGTTGTTTCCAACTGATATTCTAGATAAACCATTTGTTTTTCCTTGTGTGCCTCCTAAAACACCACTTCTATTTTTCATCCTTTTCTGGGTCTTCTAATTTGAAAGGTAGTGTTTTACTGGGTAGTACCAGATAAAAAATGTTCAAATTGACCTCTACTTTAAATATGTTGTAGGGATACGTTTTTGGAGGAAATAACTTCTTCAGATTCTCTTTAGAAGTTTTCTGCTGCCTGACAAACTTTCACCCATCACTGAAAACAGCCATGTCCCACGATGAGCTTTCCATATTTCCATCTTTCCAACCATCTTTCTCTGACTGTGAGTTAGGATCGCCATCAGGTAGGTCGCTGTTTAAGTTTAGCACCTTTTCCTGCAGGTGTGGACTGGGCACTGGAAAATCGTGCGCTCTTTTCTCGCTGAACTAAATGAATAACACTCCATCCAGTGTTCTATTTCTTGCTTTTTTATTGTACTGCGGTTCTGCTGACTGTTTTTACTCATTATTTTGAAGCAGAAGTCTTCATTGCAGTCTGAAACAGTAGAAATCCCTACATCATATTCTTCAGGTATGTTTTCAGCAGTTCCCCTTTGTCTATTCCTTTTAGTGTTTCTAGTTTTTGTCTATTGAAACCACCAATTCCTTTCATTCTAAAACCATTTCAGTCATGAGCACCCAGTATTCAGAACAAAAGAACAATTTTGGTAGGTGCAGCTTCTTAATTCTGTACACAACAGTTCCACACTGATCATAGTAATGTTAGCTGGAAGCATAGGGCCAGCGACCTCTATGCTAGCTGCAGTTGTAACATAACAACTGTACATATACTGTACCATATCAGCTCTGTATTACACATTGCCATATTTAAAAAAAGGCCACAAAAAGTAAATATGGATAAATCAGAAATCTGGATTAATGAGGGCTGAATAAATGAAATTCTTGAGAACAATTTTGGAATTAGCAAAATCAGTAGGTCCCCTACAAACCCTTTTCCTTGTTATGGTGTTAGCTATTATAATCCAGAATTCATGGTAGGAAAATATTGTGTGATGAATTAAGCAGGTTTCAACATTCAAAACATGAATTTGTTTAAGGAAAAAGCAAAAATAAAATTTCAGAAGTATTATTTGTTATCTATGCAATTAGGAAGCAAATATTGTGCTGTTGCTGTAAATGTGTCTTATATTTGGGAAAAATGGAATTCATGCGATATAAATGTAGATCAGGTGTAAAAGTTTGTTGCTAGGTTTCCTGACTGTGCTTTGATAATCCCCCTAGCATTGGACACTCAGTGATGAATTATGTGTAGAATTCTTTTGATAGGCTAATATAATTTCATTTATATATGTTGTAATTCTCTCTTCTGGTATCTTAAGATAAAAAAAGAAATTTAATAGTTATTTTTGCTGGATTATGTGGATATAAATATAATTGATGTGCATTCAAGCTAAATATTTATTATAAGCTGGAGCATACTTTAATGCTGTGTAAAGTCTCATGATATAACATTACATCTATCATGTAACACTGTATTATTGGATTCTCACTATGTGTTAGTAGTCCCATCTTGTTCTGCGAGCTCATTCTGTAGCACATACATTTCCTTACTGGGACTATTTTCAAGTCTGGTTTTCTTACAAAACAATAGTGGGTTTCACTAACAAGTCAATAGTGGCACCAACATAAAATTCAGAGTAAGCCTATGTCTTTTAAAAGCATCAAAGAGTGATTCAGGCAATATAACAAACCGATTGTCAAGAAAGAAATTCTTTTCTTATTATTATTTTAGTTGGCTTCAAGAATACAATGACAGCTTAAGGCCTTGAAAACTCTCACTGGCTGTGCTGCAGAGTAGATTTTACAGGTTTCCTTACATGAAAAACATAAATGTCATAAATACTCTCAATGTAATATAAAACAACATGTATATTTGACATATAATTGAAAAATAATGATTGGATTAATTAGCAAAATGTAGTGAATAATTGGTACCACACACAAAATTTTGGATTTATCTTTGAACTATATGTGTTTACTATAGTGGCTTTTTTATTTTCATTTACACGTTTGTTAATCTAAGATAAATGATTGTTCTTTTTTTATTTGATCCCTGATGATGCACTTGTAGAATATATGCTTTAACTACAAATATTAGACAATACTCAACATGCAATATTAATTTTGTTCATATACAAACAACAATGGATATTTGTTTGGTTTTACTAATACTGAGCAAACCATTTCTCATAAAGAGAGATCATGTGTTAACTGCTGTATTCCTCATTACTTGTTTCAGTCACAATATAAGCTGATCAATTACATAATGTGAGAAAGTAAACAACCCTTTTTTTGACAAGTAAGGCCTGCTTATATGGCTTTAACTCAGTAATGTTTTGGAGCTCAAATGGTATTTTATATTTGGGATATACCATTCTATATGCATAGGCATATAAATCCTCTATGACTACAAAAGTTCCAATGTACAGAAATTTTGTGAATTCTGTAGTCATCTGTAATGACTTTTCTTGAGCTTTTATCATTAATGAATGTCTATTATTACTGTATTATGGCTCGTTATCGTGATCGTAGATTTTCCATAATGTTTTTGACTTTTGTTTCCCTGTCTTCACTCGACATGTAAGTGTATCGAGAGAAGTCAGGTAATTGTAAAATAAAATTATTGGATTGCTTGTTGAAGACAATTTGAAATAAAAGCGTAGCTCTGGAGATATCTGGCAAGCTACACATTACTTTGTCAGAACTAGGCAAGGAAGTTTGCAATTTAGGGAATTGGGTCTCGTCAACCCATAAGCTCATAATTAATGTCCTCTAGTTTCTAAGATCAGACGCAGAATCATTGGCTATTACACACTTTCAAATACTTTGTGACTGTTTTGAATGGTTTTTGAGATTTCCATCACACACTGATGAAGAGTTTTGGCATGTGGATAATATGCTGAATAGATAAATTGTTTAACGTGCCCAGATAAAATAATCCAAAGTCGAGGGAAACGTGCAGGCCATGCAGTTGGTCCTCTTCTACCTTTCCACATTTCATGATAGATATCACCCACTGCATCCTGAACATTGAGACTGAATAGTACTTTGGCTCCATCAGGCATAAACCATACGTTTCTTCTTATTTGAAGGGGCACATATTTTGAAGGGCGTTTTGAATAAAATCCCTGTAGATAACACCAGTAAGAACTACTGAGAGAACGTATTGCCCTACCAGACAGCCACCTACCATTCCACTTCAGTCATCTTGAACTGATGCTCTTTTCTAGCCTATACTGGAACATGAGGACTGTGACCAGACCATGTGTGTTGATTGTTTAATTTCTTATTCAATTTTTTCCTAACTTTGCCTTGTCGGTAAAGAAAACTGATGAGGAAAACAATGGATTGGTAGTTTATGCAACAAATCATTTTTAAAAGTTCTCCTGAGGTGGAAGACTGGCAGGTGTAAGCCCCTGTACACATTGAAGATGTTGCAGGTACATGAGCTGTTCATGAAGTAACCTCTTTGATGAACTTGGAGATGTACCACATGCCTGGGCCACTTTTCTTGCACAGAATATCTGGCTCTTCTTCGACAACCTATGGAGTGTGCTCTTCCCGGTCTTTAGTACTTTGTGGTGCTATAGATCTTGCCTAGGATCTTTGGTCTGGAAACACTGTCTGCTAAAGTCTTGCAGCCTCATGTACAGTTCCATTCACGTGGCCATTCATAAAAATCGTGTCTGCCTGCCCAAGAGGTGAATATTCTGCCTTGTGCGAATGGAGCAGGTAACTCACTATCTGTTACTACGTGTACACAATGACCACAATGAATGACGGCTTGAAAAAATTTTCCCTAGCAGCGCAAAGAGTCAAACTGGTGCACAGACAAGTGAAGTGGTTGGTATGTACCTGGAAAGCTGTTGAATGTCAGTGTTCATTAATTACTCAGAAGCGAAGGATTCTTCAGACATAGCAACAGTAACTTCTTCAACAATTCGTAGAGCTATAGGCCGCCAGCCTCTCCCAGAAGCAATTCCCAAATCGTCAGTTAAATCGAACTTACAATCTTGTTCTTCAACTCCTTTGTGGAAAGAGGTCTTCTCCATGTTTCTTTAATGCGTCGATAATCACGAAGAGCATAAGCACTACTGCAACTGTTTTGAGGGAAACGGCTTTACGAGTAAAGACCTACCCACCTTGTCCATTCTCATGATGACTGTCTGCAAGCGTAATGCAAACTAATGCCTGTGTTTCTACTCCACGTCGTCGTACCAGAACCGACGCCTAACGGTGAGACCAAATGGGAAGCTGGTGGAACAAAGAAGCAGCGGTATCATCAGGATTCACTCATTGGCAACATCGGCTGGTGGCATTGCCCATATGCTGAACACAAGTCCAACGATCATAAGTCGCTCCTCATACTGCCCCATTGGCGGCAGTCGGCCAATGGTAACTGGACTGAGGCCTAACCCTGAGTGCTGTCTGTGTTAATTAAATTCTCCATAACTTTAGAACTATCACAGACACGCAAAATTTGACAATAAACCCCTCGAGTGCGAGGTCACAAAAGGCCAATGATGTTCACGGCATTCGATACCCCACATATTGTTTACCAAGCAACCACAATATTGACTGCTCATGGCAAAAGGGGAGGGGGGTCGGAACTGTAGGTATCCAAAGTAACCCAAGGAATATCGCAAAGTGAGAAAAAAGTGGCAGATGAAATATTAGCGTTTTTGCAAGGTGAGTGAGCGGACTAATAAATTCACAATTCGTGTATAGTGTTTACTTTTTGTCTCTAAAAACGGTTGAAGTGGGCTCTGAGCACTATGGGACTTTCATCTATGGTCATCAGTCCCCTAGAACTTAGAACTACTTAAACCTAGCTAACCTAAGGACATCACACAACACCCAGTCATCACGAGGCAGAGAAAATCCCTGACCCTGCCGGGAATCGAACCCGGGAACCGGGGAGCGCGAAGCGAGAACGCTACCGCACGACCACGAGCTGCGGACAGTTGAAGTGTTTTCTGTGCTTCACTGTTACCAGGGAACCTGTTCCACGCACTCGCATCTTCCTTGACAGTGTGCAATGGGGCAGTTATCCGAGTTTACGATCTGTTATTGCTAATTTACCGGTATTCCCCAGGCGACACTTATTTTTGTTTTTCTTACGTTGGATGCTAATGCTTCTTTTTGTAGTTCCTTTCTACACTTGACCGCAAATACAAGGGATTTTAGGCACTCCTAATGTGTCGATCGGCAAGGGCCGGTCCTTTCCAGTGTTCAAATATTCGCGCATCTTTCCTGTTGGTTTGAACACAGTGTCAACACCGTCTTCTCTTACTACGCTGCTGACACGGTCTTCCCCTTTAGTTGGTTCAAGTGGTTCAAATGGCAATGAGCACTAGTGGGACTTAACATCTACTTAAACCTAACTAGCCTAAGGAGATCACACACGCCCATGCCCGAGGCAGGATTCGAAACTGCGATCGTAGTGGTCGTGTGGTTCAAGACTGAAGCACCTAGAACCGCTCGGCCTCAACGGCCGGCCCTTTAGTTGGCCCTTTCTCATTGAAACTCTGGATCTTTTATGATGTAGTATTCTATTTATGTAGCCATTTTTCCTCAAGGCAGTTTTTAAGTGATCGAGCTTGTCCAAGTGCTGTAGTTCACGTATTCCTTTAGCCTGGTCCATCGATGTCTAGATTACTCCTCTTTTAATCCTTACCGCTTGGGACAGTGACTGGAATTTCTATCGGGTATCTAGCCAATTGAGTGGACTTTCTGTAGGATTTGCGCCCCAAAGTTCCGTTGTGCTTTGTAAGTACCTGTACATCTAGAACTTAAATTCTTTCCCTTCTTCCTTAGTGAAGAGAATTAACATTATTCAGAACATTTGAATGGGAATACTGAGAAACGCCACATTTCGATTTTTTTTGACAAAACTGAGTTATCTACGATTTTGTATTTTAAATATATAAACCGATCGTGCCTACAGAGAAACCCCATATGTTCTGGCATTTACTGTGTTGCTATGCTGCCATTGCGTCACCTAAACCAAAAAGAGACCCCCCACATGTAGAGAAGACATGGGCTTTTTTTAGAATTCTGTATTGGCAGCAACGTTTTGAACAGAGAAACTAATCGATATGTGCTTATAAATCACAAGAAAATTCTTGATGTAAGGCGATTTCTTCCATAGCTGCCAAAAGAAGAAATCATCTACAATTTGTACACTGATATATATATATATATATATATATATATATATATATATATATATATATATATATATGGCCAAAATGTGCCAAAAACTGAGCCTTGTGTGAAGCATAATTCCAAAAAGAATGAAGTATACGCATAATTTGTTTGATTTTTGTGCATATCAGCCATAAAGTATGAGTTATGTAAGGGTTTATGCTTATTTACTATAAAATATTGAGAAAGCCTACATGTTCAGAAAATACATTTTAACTTAATGTCAAGAAAACGTATCACCATTGTCTACAGTCTATTGTCATTCTACCCTCTGCATTTATTTTACCGTAAAATGAGAAGAAAACCGGAAATCCATTAGAGTTTTAAGACCTGGAATTTTTTGTGTCTCCTGAAAAGTCAGATTTTTTGGACATGTGGGGTTTCTCTATATTCCCATTCGTTTAGAAATTCTGAGAGTTGTTTTTCTCTGTAAGATCATATAGCGAGAGTATCATCCCCTTACTGAAACCAACGTGACGGTTTCTCTTCTTGCATTCTGAAGGGCTGCTTCTTCAAATTTTCCACTGAAAAATTCGCTACAAGTGCGCTGAGTGGGTTCTCATATTCGCACCGTGAGTTTTCTCGTATAATTTATTGTCCCATATTGAAAGTAAATTGTTGGGAAACTACGTTTTCAAAAATATTTCCAATTGTGATATCACCTCATTCACAGGAACCGTAGTAAACCGTCCTTAATATCACATGTAATCGACCTGAAGGTTCTCAATTTTTCGGGGGTTCGGGTGGCTTCCCCGTCGTAAGTTCGAGTCCTCCCTCGGGCATGGGTGTGTGTGCTGTCCTTAGAGTAAGTTGGTTTAAGTTAGATGAAGTAGTGTGTAAGCCTAGAGATCGATGACCTCAGCAGGTTGGTCTCATAGGAACTTACCACAAAGTAGTTTCGGTGAAATTAGCAGAATTTTTGATATGAGAGTCAGTTTTTCCTAACATTTTCTGTAGGTGAGTGGCTAAGTGTTTGGCAACCCCATAGGCTGGACAGGAGAGCCAACGATTGGTCTTAATAGAATGCAGTGTTTGTGAATTTTTGGTAAATCATACTGTCTTGGGAAGACTTTGGAAACAGGTTGGAGACTTTGGGTCAAGCTGCTGGAAAACCATTCTGGAGTGTAATTAGCAGTCTTCGAAAGGGAGGTATGAAGGAAATGACAAGTATTTTGGACAGGTCGGGGAAACTGCTGGTGAATCCTGTTGATGCCTTGGGCAGATGGAGGGAATATTTTGAAGAGCTGCTCAACGTAGGTGAAAATACGATCAGTAATGTTTCAGATTTTGATGTACAATGGGATAGGAATGATGATGAAAATAGGATCACATTTGAGGAAGTGGAGAAAATGGTCAATAGATTGCAGTGCAATAAAGCGGCTGGGGTGGATGAAATTAAGTCGGAACTCATCAAATACAGTGGAATGTCAGGTCTTAAATGGCTACACAGGATCATTGAAATAGCGTGGGAGTCGGGGCAGGTTCCATCAGACTGGACGAAAGCAGTAATCACACCAATCTTTAAACATGGACACAAAAATGATTGTAACAACTACAGAGGTATCTCTTTAATCAGCCTTGTGGGTAAAATCTTCTCAGGTATTGTTGAAAGGAAAGTGCGAGTATTAGTTGAGGACAAATTGGATGAAAATCAGTGTGGGTTTTGGCCTCTTAGAGGTTGTCAGGACCAGACCTTTAGCTTACGGCAAATAATGGAGAAGTGTTACGAATGGAACAGACAATTGTATCTATGCTTTATAGATCTAGAAAAGGCATATGACCGGGTTCCTGGGAGGATGTTATTGTCTGTTCTACGAGATTTTGGAATAGGATGCAAACTTTTGCAAGCAACTAAAGATCTTTACATAGATAGTCAGGCAGCAGAGTTGACGGTAAATTGAGTACATGGTTCAGAGTTGATTCAGGGGTAAGACAAGGCTGCAACCTGTCTCCACTGTTGTTCATATTATTTATGGATCATATGTTGAAAACAATGGACTGGCTGGGTGAGATTAAGATATGTGAACACAAAATAAGCAGTCTCGCATATGCGGATGACTTAGTTGTGATGGCAGATTCGACTGAAAGTTTGCAAAGTAATATTTCAGGGCTAGATCAGAAATGTAAGGACTGTGGCATGAAGATTAGCATCTCCAAAACGAAAGTAATGTCAGTGGGAAAGAGATATAAACGGATTGAGTGCCAAATAGGAAGAACAAAGTTAGAACAGGTGGACGGTTTCAAGTACTTAGGATAAATATTCTCACAGGATGTCAACATAGTGAAGGAACTGGAAGCGAGGTGTAGCAAAGCTAATGCAGTGAGCGCTCAGCTACGATCTACTCTCTTCTGCAAGAAGGAAGTCAGTACCAAGACTAAGTTATCTGTGCACTGTTGAATCTTTCGACCAACTGTGTTGTATGGGAGTGAAAGCTGGGTGGATTCAGGTTACCTTATCAATAAGGTTGAGGTTACGGATATGAAAGTAGCTAGGATGATTGCAGGTACTAGTAGATGGGAACAATGGCAGGAGATTGTGCCCAGTGAGGAAATCAAAGAAAAACTGGGAATGAACTCTATAGATGTAGCAGTCAGGGCGAACAGGCTTAGATGGTGGGGTCATGTTACACGCATGGGAGAAGGTAGGAGGGTAGGAGGAGTCGGGGTAGGCCAAGGAGAAGGTACCTGGATTCGGTTAAGAATGATTTTGAAGTAATAGGCTTAACATCAGAAGAGGCTCCAATGTTAACACTGAATGGATGATCATGGAGGAATTTTATAAGGGGGACTATGCTCCAGACTGAAAGGCATAATCAGTCTTAAATGATGATGATGATGATGATCATACTGTCTTCGTTGATTTGATGAGACCTTTCCTCTCAAAGGGAGAAACCTAAGAGGCGTTTATTATCTTATTTAATACCCTAAGAAAAGAAGTTGTGTGATCCCCCGTAAGTCAATAAACAGAAGGAGCAATACGATAATTCCCTACTTTCAGATACGAGTCATTTAATCATTCATAATTTTGACAGGGTTCTACCTATGCTGCGACGTGCTTGCCAAAGACGGAAACTGAGCGGTTGCACCTTCTAGAGTGTGAACTTTAATGAAACCGAGAAACTTTAGGGACGGATTCCTGACGGGTAATGAAGGAGAAAAGGTCATAAAAACAAGCGTCCAGAAATTGATGGTGTGCATGCAGCGACAGCATATCGTGCTGGGACACAGTACAGAGCTGCATCGCATCCACATCACAGACGATGTTCAAAGTGGGATGCAATACACGCATTCACACGTCGCATCATGCATTACCGCACTCTTTCGCAAGTCCGACCTCTCTGCCAATAGCGTCACAGTGGTCGTGAACACGCTGTTGAAGGATCTGCGCACCAGGAACTGGTTCAGCATACACAGCGCTTTTCAGATGCCCCCATACTTAAAAATCCTGGGGTTTAAGACCGGCAGTCTAGCAGCCCTTGCTACAGTTCCTGAAGCCCTATCCAACGTCCAGGGAAGATTTTGAGGTGTCGGAGAACAGTAATGCGGAAGTGGGGTGGTGGTGCTCCGTCATGCAGAAACCACATAACATATCGTACCACCAAAGGCACATTCTCAAGCTGCTCTGGTTGAAACCTCCCCTTAGAAAAATTAATGAATTACTGTGCTGATAAACCTGTTACGTTATTTGATTTTAAAACAGCTGAGCAAAACTGAACGTACTCAGACATTTCTCTCTTTACTGATTCTGATCATGACTAAACTGACACACAATATTTTTAGCGCAACGCCATCCGACTTTCAATAATCCCTACAAAAGAATGGCCCTGACTAACAATAACCTATAAATTTCATGAATCACTTCCCTCACAAAAATCTTCGTTACTCGAACTACTGCAATACAGTGAGCGCCACTACTGCCAGCTAAATAAAAGATTGTAACTACTGAAGTGACTAACTACTGATAGGCACAGTTATCAAATGAAAGATTTTGATAGAGAACAAACAAATGTATCTACCTTAATAGTGTACAAAAGTCATTATATATATATATATATATATATATATATATATATATATATATATATATATATATATATATATATATATATATCAGTTCATGACATCTAGTCTTACAAATTTACTCTCTCTGATGGACACACGTCCAGATCATCAGCTCTCAAAACTCCGCCATCTCTCTCCCCACATCCATCACTGCTGGCGGCTCACCTCTAACTGCGCAACGCTACATGCTGTTCACAACCAACTGCCCAACACTACAATAGCGAATATCACAACAATGCTAACCAGCCACAGAGTGCACACAGCACAGCCAGTGATTTTCATACAGACCGCTACGTGGCGTTACCAATATAAAAACCTAAACAGCTTACTTACAAGGTTGAGTATTTCGCGAGTAGTCCGGGAACGTTTTTCCGTCGACGCATTGTGGAACAGTAAACGACTCAAATATGGGATGACGAAGAGCCCCAGCCCAGATACTGATACTGAACGGATTCTGACGTGACGCCTCAAACATTCTAATGTTTCTCAATTTTCTTGGGTTTGGGTGGACGGTGCCTCTTGGTCGCAGTCTGACTGGGAATTTCAGTCTGTAACTGCTCGTCATTCGGCGTTTGAACGTTTCCTTGGCTCATTGTCTAATTTTAATTCTCGACGTTCTGTGATCGATCTCACGCAGAAAACGTTTGACGACGCAGCTTTGTCTGTGCTGGGGAAAGGTTTGAATTTCGCACCGACGCCCAAGAGTTTGCCAGTCGTTGGTTTTATTAGCTCTATTGAACAGGCTGCTTATAAACTACCTTCCGAGGCTGCGGAAGAGGTTAGGAGGTAAGCTTGTCGTGTGTTGACTGCGGCCCGTCCACCCAAGTATAACATTACAGCAGCTGAGGCGGCTGCTTTACGTTCACTCAGAATGGATCCTGATATCTTTATTTTACCTGCGGACGTGGGAAATGCCACGGTTTTGTTGAACAAGCACGATTACATTCAAAAGATGCAGTGTCTACTTTCTGATTCGGCGTATCGCAAAATCGGTGCTGACCCTACTAAGAGTGTTGAGAGAAAGACAAATAACCTCCTGAAGAAAAGTTCTTTGTCACAGGAGACTATCAAGATTCTTAATTCTTACTGTGCTGTACCACCTAGATTGTATGGCCTCCCTAAGGTCCATAAAGAGGCTGTCCCGTTGAGGCCTACTGTTTCTAATATTGGTGCTCCGACATATGGTGTAGGTAAACATATTGCTAGTTTGTTGAGCCCACTGGCAGGTAGGTGTGAACACCACATTAAGAACTCTGCAGATTTCTTACGTCGATTGCAGGGATTGCGTTTGAATGACTCTGATATTTTAGTCAATTTTGATGTGGTTTCTCTTTTCACTCGCGTTCCTCTCTCTGATTCGTTGTAGCTAATTGAGGTTAAGTTTGGTTTCGAGTTAACAGATTTGTTTCGATGTGTGCTGACTTCCACTTACTTTTTATTCAATGGTCGGTACTACGAACAGACTGATGGAGTTGCAATGGGAAGCCCGGTGTCACCTATTTTGGCCAATTTGTTTATGGAGGACTTTGAGGAACGTGCATTGGAGTCAGCGACCTTGAAACCTGCGTGTTTTTTCAGATATGTATATATATGTGGCCTCATGGTAGTGAGAAGTTAAACCGGTGTTTGGAACACCTGAATTCAATCCACCCGAATATTCAGTTCACTATGGAGGTGGAAAAGAATGGATGCCTTCCCTTCCTTGATGTGTTGGTCAGAAGGAAGACTGATGGTACGTTGGGGCATTCTGTTTATAGGAAGCCTACTCACACTGACTTGTATCAGCGAGCTGATAGCTGTCACCATCCAGCTCAGCGTGAAGGAGTACTTCGTACCTTGGTTCACAGGGCCCACGTTATCTCAGACCCTGAAAGTCTGGCAGCTGAGCTATCACATCTCGAAGTCACCTTTCGTCAGAATAGTTAGAGTGAGAGGCAGATCAAACGTGCGTTGCGCCATCAGCCTTCTGTGCAACGGGTGAGTGACGATAGCAATGAAGTGGCACATAAGCCTACGGTCTTTTTGCCTTACGCAGGAAGCATTTCCAACAGGATTGGCCGTATTTTGCGGAAATATGATGTGTTTTTCGACCACCTAAGATTAAGGCCCTGTTGGCGTCCGTAAAAGATGATCTTGGTTTGGGTAAGGCTGGTGTCTATCGTATTCCTTGCAGTTGTGCCATGTCATGTATTGGTCAGACAATCATGACTGTGGAAGACCGGTATGTTGAACATAAGCGTCACACACGCTTACAACAGCCGAGCAAATCCGCTATTGCAGAACATTGCCTTGACACCGGCCATCCTATGGAATACAACAGCACGGAGATTCTGGCTTGCACGTCCAGCTATTGGCACAGTGTCATTAAGGAAGCTGTTGAAATCAAACTATCAAGCAACCTTATAAACAGAGATGGTGGATTTTGTTTAAATGCTGCTTGGAATCAGGCTCTGCCTCTCATCAAAAGACAGTGGGACAGAATTACTGCTGCCTCACCTGTTGATTAATAGTAACTATCAATATTTCTGATGTTGGTTATCTTTGTTTGTGTTGACACTTGTTCTGTGTGTGGTGTCTTCCTTGTTTCTCCTCTGTGAACCGATGTATTAAATTTGCTTGCACATTTCTTCTTCCTTGCATTTGTGCCTTGAGAATGGCAGGGTGTGCTCCTGTCGAAATATCGGCGGTGTTCGAGGACGTCACCCGGCAGCAAACCCGTAAGTTATTTGAACATTCCCCAAGGATTATCTGCAGCCCATAGATGACGATTATGCAGATTGATGATGCCAGCTGCTTCGTCGGTAAAGAGGACTGATGACAGAAATCCCATGTGATGATCTGGTACAATAACCATCGACAAAATCCTTACCGTAGAAGTAAACTCACCGTTGATAATCAAAAATGGCTCTGAGCACTATGGGACTCAACTGCTGAGGTCATTAGTCCCCTAGAACTTAGAACTAGTTAAACCTAACTAACCTAAGGACATCACAAACATCCATGCCCGAGGCAGGATTCGAACCTGCGACCGTAGTGGTCTTGCGGTTCCAGACTGCAGCGCCTTTAACCGCACGGCCACTTCGGCCGGCCCGTTGATAATCCTCACGACCTCTTGGCAGGTAACAGGGATAGCAGCGGTTGCCACGCAGGATACAGTCGTAATTTGGCTCACACTATGTTGGTCTGCCACTTGCCTGGAGCTTGTACTAGCGTTCGTCTCAATGTCCTGTAGAGCCTGGTCCTCAAAAATGTGGTGTTCGCACAGCAGCCGCCTCCATGCACGTTCGTCTGTATGAAAGGACCCATGACCACACAAACTCCCAAAAGGGGGCTTGAAATGTTACGTGATGTGGTTGATGTTCGTGTAGGTACTTGTTTTGGTGTACACATGCTGCCTCTCTACCGTTTCCATCTGCTTGACCGTACACAAACACCATCTCGATTTGTACTATTCTGCTACACTACCGGCCATTAAAATTGCTACACGACGACGGTGACATGCTACAGACGCGAGATTTAACCGACAGGAAGAAGATGCTGTGATATGCAAATGATTAGCTTTTCAGAGCAAGGTTGGCGCCGGTGGCGACACCTACAACGTGCTGACATGAGGAAAGTTTCCAACTGATTTCTCATACACAAACAGCAGTTGACCGGGGTTGCCTGGTGAGAGAAATGCGTACCAGCACTTTTCCGACTTCGATAGAGGTCGGATTGTAGCCTATCGCGATTGCGGTTTATCGTATCACGACATTGCTGCTCGCGTTGGTCGAGATCCAATGACTGTTAGCAGAATATGGAATCAGTGGGTTCAGGAGGGTAATACGGAACGCAGTGTTGGATTCCAACGGCCTCGTACCACTAGCAGTCGAGGTGACAGGCATCTTATCCGCATGGCTGTAACGGATTGTGCAGCCACGTCTCGATCCCTGAGTCAACAGATGGGGACGTTTGCAAGACAACAACCATCTGCACGAACAGTTCGACGACGTTTGCAGCAGCAGGGAGTATCAGCTCGGAGACCGTGGCTGCGGTTACCCTTGACGCTGCATCACAGACAGGAGTGCCTGCGATGGTGTACTCAACGACGAACCTGCGTGCACGAATGGCAATACGTCATTTTTTCGGATGAATCCACGTTCTGTTTACAGCGTCATGATGGTCGCATCCGTGTTTGGCGACATCGCGGTGAACGCACATTGGAAGCGTGTATTCGTCATCGCCATACTGGCGTATCACCCGGCGTGATGGTATGGGGTGCCATTGGTTACACGTCTCGGTCACCTGTTGTTCGCATTGACGGCACTTTAAACAGTGGACGTTACATTTCAGATGTGTTACGACCCGTGGCTCTACCCTTCATTCAATCCCTGCGAAATCCTACATTTCAGCAGGATAGTGCACGACCGCATGTTGCAGGTCCTGTACAGGCCTTTCTGGATACAGAAAATGTTTGACTGCTGCCCTGGCCAGGACATTCTTCTGATCTCTCACCAACTGAAAACGTCTGGCCAATGGTGGCCGAGCAACTGGTTCGTCACAATACGCCAGTCACTACCCTTGATGAGCTGTGGTATGGTGTTGAAGCTGCATGGGCAGCTGTACCTGTACACGCCATCCAAGCTCTGTTTGACCCAATGGCCAGGAGTATATAGGCCGTTATAACGGCCAGAAGTGGTTGTTCTGGGTACTCATTTCTCAGGATCTATGCACCGAAATTGCGTGAAAACGTAATCACATGTCAGTTGTAGTATAATATATTTGTACAATGAATACCCGTTTGTCATCTGCATTTCTTCTTGGTGTAGCAATTTTAATGGCTAGTAGTGTACTTACAGTACGCGCCGTCAATCACACAGCTTTCCACACACAAGGAACACACGGGATATGGTAAGGAGAAAAGCCGATCGTCAGCGCCATCTACTGTGGCAACGATGCATTTCTGGACACATGTTTATCGGATATTTTCTCCTCCATTTAAAGTCAGGAGTTTGTACTAGCAGTTTGTCGGTGTTATTAATGTTTACTCTGTATAATAAGGGAAGTCATTGTTGCTAATATCGAACGTGGAACACTTTTTTACCGAAATCAGCTGTAGATCAAATACACACAGAATCAACTACAATATCGCTTAGCAGCAAACCACGTAACAGTAACTAAGTGAAAGGTGAGATGAAAGCGTATAGAGATTGTAATTCTGATAAAGACATTCTAATTCTTCCTGCAGATAATGGCAATGCTACAGTGATAATGAGGGTAGAAGACTATCACAGTTAAATTCGGGCTTATTCGAACCACCAAGATACAGAGAGCTTAAGGTAGATCCTAAGACTGCGTTTCATACGACAATTGGCATCCCTAGAGCAGATGCGCTTTTTTTTTTTTTTTATAAAACGAGTAGGCACGGGGGGTACTTCGTACACAAGTAAAAAATACCTTTCTTTCTGCTACGAATGTATGAGTAAAATCACAGTTTAATCTTAATTTAAATAAACAATGATAAAATAGACTTTCCTTATATGAGCTGAAGCACTGCGTAATTAAACAATGATAAAACAAACTTTCGTTATATCAATGTTGTCGCGTACAAGTGTGACCTTACAGTAGTGACCTAATCGAAGTATTAAAAATGCCATTGCATCAGACCCCAGATAACGGCTTATTAGATTACTGATTATCTCGTAGACAACTGCCTCAGCGTGAGATTGTGCTGCTAAGTCGCATACTGGATCATTTTCTTGCACGGATCATATATTCTTTCCCTCACCTAGCACGCAGTTTATTTATATTAGTGCTGCTCACTTGGACGTATGGCACGACAACTTATCACTATGTTAGCTACAGCAGTAATGAAGAAATAATCATGCGCTCCCAATTGTATATGTATCTAGATCTACATGGGGCGCTGCAAATCATTTTTAAGTGCCTGGCACAGAGTTCATCAAACGACCATCACAATTCTCTGTTCTTCCAGTCTCGTGCAGAGCACGGAAAAAACGAACACATATCTTTCCGTGTGAGCTCTGATTTCCCTTATTTTATTACAGTTATTGTTTCTACCTATGTAGGTCAGCGTCAACAAAATATTTTCGCATTCGGAGGAGAAAGGTGGTGATTGAAATTTCATGAGGAGATTTTGAAGCAACGAAAAACGACTCCGTTTTACTTATGTCCACCCCAAACCCTCTATCAGTTCAGTAACACTAACTCCTCTAATTCGCGATAATACAAAAGTGCTGACCTTATTGGAAATTTTTCGATGTCATTGGTCAAACCTATTCGGTAAGGATCCCACAACGCGCAGCAGTATTCTAAAAGAGGACGGACGAGCATAGTGTAGACAGTCTCTTTAGTAGATCTGTTTCATTTCCTAAGTGTCCTGACAATAAAACACAGTCTTTGGTTAGCCTTACCCACAACATTTTCTAAGTGTTCTTTCCAATTTAAGTTGTTCGTAGTTGTAATTCCTAGGTAGTTGAACTTACGGCCTTTAGATTTAACTAATTTAACGTGAAACTGAAGGTTAACAGTCAATGGCCAATTCTCGCACCGTACACATACGTTTTCTAAATCGTTTTGCTATTTGTTTTCATCTTCTGACTAGTAGTCGATAAACAACCAAAGACAGCTACTCATATTGTCTCCCAAATCGTTTATACGCATAAGGAACAGCAAACAACCTATAACACTACCTTGGGGAACGCCAGAAATCACTTCTACTCGATGACTTTCCGTCAATTACTACGAACTATTACCTCTCTGATAGGAAATATAACTGAGAAGATATTCCACACGCACGCAATTTCACTACAAGCCGCTTGTGTGGTACAGTTTCAAAAGCCTTTTGGAAATCTAGAAATACGGAATCAGTTTGAAATCCCTTGTCAATAGCACTCAACACTTCGTGAAGTAAAGAGCTACTTCTGCTTCACAGGAACGATGTTTTCTAAATCCGTGTTCACTGTGTGTCAATAGACCGTTTTCCTCGAGGTAATTCATAATGTTCGAAGACAATATATGTTCCAAAATGCTGCTGTGTATCGATGTTAATGATATGGGCCTGTAATTTAGTGGATTACTCCTACTACCTTTCTTTAATATTGGTGTGACCTGCGCAACTTTCCAGTCTTTTGTAAAACAACAATGGAACAGTACAAGATAATTTTATTTGTTGTTGGCGCAGTTTATACATAGACACGCTCGCTCGGGGGGTAAGCTAACAAAAGCCTTTTCAGTTTCTCCCACTGAGAAAAAAGGTCTCATCAAATCAAAAACATTGCCACCAAGGTTGTATGGTGTATCAAAAATTCAAAACCTAACACTCCGTTAAGATCAATTGCTAGCACTATAGATTGTCTGATTTACTGGATTGCTGAACACTTCAGAAGAAACTGCTTTTGTGACAAAAAGGTAAAGAGGCCAGTACACCATAAAAATGAACCAACTGAAGGGAAAGTTTTCCTTCCCTTTGTAAAAACTGTCGCGTATCAGAACCATAGAGAGAAAAATATGGTGCTGATACAGTGGTTAAACCAATAAAAAATGTATATGAGTATTTGAAAAATCCAAAGGACCTACACTCGCAGGTTGCCCCTGTAAGCAAGTGTACATAGGAAGCATTACAAGCCACTGAGTTTCTATATATACAAAAAAAAATCGGGAAATGCTGAGGAAGAAGACTATTGCAATCTCAGTTTTAAATTATGCAAAAGACAACAGGCAAAAGTTAGTTCAGAATCTGTAGAGAAGTTGATGTGCGAAGCATACAAGTTCCACTGTCATACCACAGAAAATGATGGGCTAAGAATTCAAGAAAACTACGATCCTAAGTAAAATCGCTAAGCAGGTCAAAGGCTTCAATGTTGTCATTCATTGGCCCGCCTCGGGCGGCAGTGGCTGATAGCAAAAGAAAAGCTTAAATAAATTTCGCGTTTAAGATATCGTTCATGCAGGAGATTCATACAAAACATACTGGTGTTTGACCATGGCACAGACTCCCATATGGAGGACATAGTAATATCATCCCTGGCAAAGCAAAGAGCTGAAAAGAAATAAGCCACCAAGTTGAGATGGAATACCAGTTTACTTTGACAAAGAGCTGTGCGAATCTGTCGTCATGCTCAAAATCACAAACGACTGCAGAAAAAGGACAAGTGACATCTATATATACGAAGACTACAATAAAAGACATTCAAAAAGGCAGACAAGCATCCTTAACATTAGTTTTCTGCTAAATTCTTGAACATATTCTCATTTCGAATGTAATAAATTACCTTATACCAAAAGGCTTCTGTCCACGATTTAGCGTAGTTTTAGAATGCATCGCACGTATGAAAACCAGCTTGCCCTTTTCTTGCATGATATTCTGTGAACCATGGATGAAGGGCAACAGCCAGATTCTATATTCCTAGATTTCCGATAAGTATTTGACTCGGTACCCTTCAACAGGCTATTAGCGAAGGTACGAGCTTATCGAATAAGTTCCCAGGTATGTGAGTGGCTCGAAGACTTCTACAATTACAGAATCCAGTACGTTGTTCTGAACAGTGAATGTTCATCAGAGAGAAGCATATCGAAAGGAGTGACCACGGTAAGTGTGATTGGAGAGCTGTTGTTCTCTATACACACTCAAGCTCATAAATTAAAGATAATTGCAGAATGTGGTGCCACACAACGTGGCACTACACAAAACGGGCGCTAATAGCATAGGCACATAGGGAACACACACGACACAGATCTGTAAGTCCACGGTATTGGTGATAAGTTGAGAAAACCGTCCGAAACACATATGCTACAAAACGCCACTGTTTCTTGCGCACGTACCGCAATATCAATATGGGATATGATCACCATGCACACGTACACAGGCCGCACAACGGGTTGGCATACTCTGGATCAGGTGGCCTAGCAGCTGCTGAAGTATAGCCTCCCATTCTTGCACCAGTGCCTGTCGGTGCTCCAGAAGTGTCCTAGGGGATTGAAGACGTGCAGCGATACATCGATCGAGAGCATCTCAAAAGTGCTCGATGGGGTTTAGGTCTGGAGAACAGGCAGGCCGCTCCATTCGCCTGATATCTTCTCTTTCAAGGTACTCCTTCACGATGGCAGCTCGGTGGGGCCGCGCATTATCAACTATAAGGAGGAACGTGGGACCCATTGCACCCCTGAAAAGGCGGACATACTGGTGCAAAATGACATTACGATACACCTGACCTGTTACTCTGTCAAAGACATGCAGGGGTGTACATGGTTCAAATGGTTCAAATGGCTCTGAGCACTATGGGACTTAACAGCTGAGGTCATCAGTCCCCTAGAACCTAGAACTAATTAAACCTAACTGACCTAAGGACATCACGCACATCCATTCCGGAGGCAGGATTCGAACCTGCGACCGTAGCGGTCGCGCGGTTCCAGGCTGAAGCGCCTAGAACCGCTCGGTCATTCTGGCCGGCGGGTGTACATGTGCCAATCATAATCCCACCCCTCACCATCAAACCACGACCTCCATACAGGGCCCTTTCAAGCATTTTAAGCGATTGGTATCTGGTTCCTGGTTCACGCCAGATGAAAACCCGGCGAGTGTCACTTTTCAGACTATACCTGGACTCGTCCGTGAACATAACCTGGGACCACTGTTCCAATGACCGTATACTGTGTTCTTGACACCAGACTTTACGGGCTATCCTGTGACGAGGGGTCAGTGTAATGCACCTTGCAGGTCTCTGGGCGAATAAGCCATGTCTGTTCAGTCGTCTGTAGACTGTGTGTCAGCAGATAGCTGTTCCAGTGGCTGCGGCAAGGTCCCGAGCAAGGCTACCTGCAGCACTCCGTAGCCATCTGCGGGCGCTGATGGTGAGATATCGGTCTTCTTTTGTGTTGTTCACTGTGGACGTCCCGTACTGTAGCGCCGGGACACGTTTCCTGTCTGCTGGAATCGTTGCCATAATCTTGAGATCACACTTTGTGGCACACGGAGGGCCCGTGCTACGACCTGCCGTGTTTGTCCAGCCTCCAATCACCCTAGTATTCTACCCCATATAATGTCATCAATATGTGTTCTTTGAGCCATTTTCAACACTCAGTTACCATTAGAACGTCTGACAACGACTGCACACTTACTCTTTGCACCGTACTCTGACATGCACCAACACACCTCTGCGTATGTGGACTGCTGCCAGCACCACCGTGCGACGACCGCAGGTCAAATGCACCTCATGGTCATACTCCGAGGTGATTTAAATCCACAAACTGCCCACCAGAGACTTGTTTCACCACGTATCAGTAGTATCCTTAATTTATGAGCTTGAGTGTACATAATTATCCTGATGGACGGGTTGAGCAGCAATCTGCAGCAGTTTTCTGATGATTCTGTGGTGTACGGGAAAGAGTTGTCATTGAATGATTGTGGGAGCATACAGGGTGACTTTGACAAACCTTCTAATTGCTGAAATGAATGACAGCTAGCTGTAAGTGTTGAAAAATGTGTGTTAATACAGATGAGTGTGAGAAACAATACTGTGATGTTGGAATGCAGCATTGGTAGCAAACTGCTTGCTTCAGTCGCGTCGTTTAAATATCTAACCGTAACGTTGCAAACCGATACGAAGGACGGTAGTAGGAAAGGCAAATCGTTACCCTCCGTTTATTGGGAGGACTTTATCAAAGTGTGGTTCATCTGTAAAGGAGACCGCATATAGGACACGGCTGCGACTTTTTGGTGAGTACTGCTCTAGTGTTGGGATCCGCGCCAGGCTTGATAGAAGGAAGATATCGAAGCATTCAGAGTCTGCCTGCTAGATGTGTTACGTAGATGCTTCGGGGCCTTAAATGAGAATCGTTACAGGGAAGACGAGATTCTGTTCGAGGAACACGCCTGAGAAAATTTAGAGAGCTGGCATTTGAAGCTGACTGCAGAACGATACTACAAGGATCACGAACATAAGTTCTACATCTATATCCAAATATATACTTCCCCAGCCACCAAGCAGTGTGTGGCGGAGGGCACAATTCGAACCAAAGTCATACATTCCCCCCTCTGTTCCACTCGCGGATCGCGGGAGGGAAAATGACTGTCTGAACGCCTCAGTACGAGCTCTAATTTACCTTATCTTTGAATGGTGATCATTGCGTGAGTTGAAAGTTGGTGTAATAATATATGCTCTACATCCTCACCGAAGATTGGATTTCGGAATTTAGTGAGCAGCCCCTTCCGTTTAGCGCGTCGTCCATCTGCAAGTGTGTCCCACTTCAAACTTTCTTTGAGATTTGTAACGCTCTCGCGATGGCTAAATGTACCAGTCACAAATCTTGCCGCTCTTCTTTGGACCTTCTCAATCTCTTGAATCAGACCCAACTGGTAAGGGTCCCATACAGACGAACAGTACTCTAAGACTGGACGAACTAACGTTTTGTAGGCAATTTACTTTGTTGAAGGACTGCATCGTTTCAGGATTCTACTAATAAATCGCAATCTAGAGTGCGCCTTGCCCGTTACTTGTGTAACCTGATCATTCCATTTGAGATCATTACGAATAGTCACACCCAGATACTTGACGGATGTTACCGCTTCCAAAGACTGGGCATTTATTTTGTACTCGTACATTAATGGGGATTTTCGCTTTGTTATACGCAGTGGGTTACACTTACTAATATTGAGAGATAACTGCCAGTCATTACACCACGCTTTCATTTTCTGCAAATCCTCTTTGATTCGTCCATAACTTTCGTGTGATACTACTTTCCTGTAGACTACAGCATCATCGGCAAACCGTCTAATGCCGCAGTCAATACCATCAACTAGATCGTTTATGTAAATCGTAAAAAGCAGCGGACCTATTACACTGCCCTGGGGCACACCTGAAGTTACACTGGTTTCTGTTGAAGTCACCCCATTCAGAACGACGAGCTGCTCTCTGTCTGTTATAAAACTTTATATGCAACCGCATATGTCATCGGATAGACCGTAAGGGCGCACTTTTTGTAGCAAGCGACAGTGCGGAACAGAGTCGAACGCCTTTCGAAAGTCGAGAAATATGGCATCAACCTGGGTGTCAGTACCTAGAGCCTGATGTATATCATGCGCATTGCATGACCGCTGTTTCCTAAAACCGTGCTGGTTTCTGCAGATGAGCTTCTCAGAGTCTAGAAAGGTCATTATGTCTGAACACAAAATATGTTCCATGATTCTACAACAAATCGATGTTAGTGAATTTGGCCGGTAATTATGTGCATCCGATTTTCTCCCCCTTTTTATAGATTGCTATGACCTGGGCCTTCTTACAGTCCCGTGGAACTTTCTGCCGTTCCAATGATCTCTAATAGATGGTGGATAAGAATGGTGCTATATTTGTAGCATAGTCAACATAAAATCTTACGGGGATACCGTCTGGGCCAGATGCCTTCCTAGCGTCTAAGGATCTTAACTGTTTTACAGTCCCAGATACACTAAACACTATGTCAGCCATCCTTTCGTTTGTTCGATAATTGAAAGGGGGAATGGTGCTGCAGTCCTCATCCGTAAACGAGTTTTTGAAAGCTAGGTTTAGAATTTCGGCCTTCTGTTTATCATCATCCGTTACATTATCCACACTGTCAGCAAGAGAAGGTATTGAATTATTTGTTTGACTCTGGTATGGCGTCATGCACACAGTAATTTTTCCCTCGCTCTGTGTGGAAGGTGAAGAGGAAAAGAAATGACTACTGGAGGCGCAAGGTACACTCCACCACGCACCGTACGGTGGCTTTTGGAGTATGTATGTAGATGTAAACGTAGATGTCTTAAGGAACACAAGAGAATATGTCACCTG
This sequence comes from Schistocerca americana, assembly GCF_021461395.2. Taxonomy (NCBI): domain Eukaryota; kingdom Metazoa; phylum Arthropoda; class Insecta; order Orthoptera; family Acrididae; genus Schistocerca; species Schistocerca americana. Next base: position 99,559,304 of record NC_060127.1, on the reverse strand, counting down.
TGCAATATGGACGAATCAGCAGTAGCAATCATGCACTGGGACCACAGAACCATCAAATTCGTTTCTGTGATACTGTGGTTTTTGGATAAGTAATCATTATTACGCAAGGATGTACGGAGAGAGACCACAGAAATTCTATATTTCAAAAATATCTTCAATATAAAATAAGAAGGGCTGAAATTAGAAAAGTTGTGGCCGCTAGTACTAAACAAAACAAACAGTTCCAACACTCTCCCAGTGCAATAATCGTAACATACAGGGGATAGGCAAAATAATGTGAACACTTGTACTTGGGAATGGTTTATTATCAAGGGGTTGGACTCCCATTTGCCCGTAACATAGCTGCAATTCTTCTTGGAACACTGGCATACGATGATTGCATAATATCCAGTAGAATGTTATGCCACTCTTCGATCAGAACCTCGGAGGCGGAGTCTGCCCTCCAATAGCGTCCGCAACGGTTCGATAATGTTCAAGTCGGGGACTGTGCTTGACAGGGAAGACGCTGCAGTTCAGTTGCATACTCCTCCTACCACGTTTGTAGTGTGTGAATGGGTGCATTATCAAAAATGGCTCTGAGCACTATGGCACTTAACTTCTGAGGTCATCAGTCCTCTAGAACTTAGAACTACCTAAACCTAACTATCCTAAGGACATCACACACATCCATGCCCGAGGCAGGATTCGATCCTGCGATCGAAGCGGTCGCGCGGTTCCAGACTGTAGCGCCTAGAACCGCTCGGCCACCCCGGCCGGACGGTGCATTATCGCCCTGAAATATGGCATCATTGTTGGGGAAGAACATTTGAATCATAGGGGTGCATGTGTTCACCTAAAATGTTCACATAATCGTTGTCTGTAGAACGGGCCTTGAGACTATTGATAGGACCATCAGAATACCATGATATGGCTGCCCACACCATCACACTTCCATCTCCATGCTTAACCGTTGGAATCAAGCAATCAGGATTGTAGGATTCTTTTGGCGTTCTCCAGACGTAACCCAGGCCCGATGTTGGAAATAACGAAAAAGTTGGCTCGTAGGACTGTATGACGTGTTCCCACTGATCAGCCGTCCACGATTTAGGCTCCTGATACCATGTTTCAAGCTTCCTTGCGTTGGTTGCCGTCACTAGTGGTTTCGGTATAGCAGCTCGTCCACGAATATTCGCTTTATGGAGTTCTCGGCGGACAGTGTCGATAGATACGTGGTATAGAAGGTGGATATTGACGTCTGCAGTCCCTTTAGCCATTTCAGTTGGTAGAGCATTTTCCCGCGAAAGACGAAGGTCCCGAGTTCGAGTATCGGTCCGACACACAGTTTTAATCTGCCAGGAAGTTTCATATGAGCGCACACTCCGCTGTAGAGTGGAAATCTCATTCTGGAAACATCCCCCAGGCTGTGGCTAAGCCATATCTCCTTTCTTTCAGGAGTGCTAGTTCTGCAAGTTTCGCAGGAGAACTTCTGTTAAGTTAGGAAGGTAGGAGACGAGGTACTAGCAGAAGTAGAGCTGTGAGGACGGGGCGTGAGTCGTGCTTGGGTAGCTCAGTTGGTAGAGCACTTGCCTGCGAAAGGCAAAGGTCCCGAGTTCGAGTCTCGGTCCAGCACACAGTTTTAAACTGCCAGGAAGTTTCGTTTTAGTTTTGTGTTGTTTTGACAAAATTTGTGTTGGCGTATGACGATCTCGTGCCCACTATTACGTTTACACGATGATGTTTTCCCATGTTTTGTGTTGGCTCTCATGACTGTTGAAATAGTTGCTCTTGCAACATTCAGTAAGTTGGCTGTCTTAACCGCGACGTTGCAGATAATCAGGTCCCCCATAATGTGCCCCCTTTGGAACTCTGTTAGGTCTTTAATTGCACGCCACGTCGGCCTATCAATGCTAATGCGAAGTGTGCACTATTCGTAAACAACGTGCCCTGATGCTTTGTCCGTACAGTCCAGCGCAACACGTGCCTTACCTGTGTTGTTAACAGCCAAACACAACCATCACATTATTTTACCCATCCCCTGTATGCCAGTCTGATTCCACCATCTTAGGCAGCTGTCTGATGAAGCCACGAACCAGCCGTTACGTTGATATGTACAAACAGGTCGGCTTCCGACTTGGTCCGCAGCCTAATGCCCATAAACTAAAAGTCACTCATCTGCCCGTGTTCAATGTAGCTTAAGTCAGTGCGTTTCCCCATTTTCAATCCTTACCGTTGCTAGACTGAATCACCATTCGTGTCCGCTCCGCTTGTTCCATACCACAGTCGGTGGAGAAGGATCCCTTATGGGATCATTTTGCTGTGCGTCTGTCTGTCTGAGTGTTAAAAACCCTATTTTTCGGGAACTTACCAGGTTGAAATTTATGTCATATACGGTCTATGGTCCCTTGGTAGTGTATCAAAGTGAAGCTTGTAAGACAATGCAATCAACAGATACGGCAATAGAAGTCACATATTTTGATACACGCAAACTCATTATTTAAAACCAATATAGTACTTTCCGTCGACCCCGAATCATGAAATTTGGCAAGAAGGAAGATTACACAGTGCAAGAAAAGGAAAAAAAGAAAGTTGTTAATACTTAATTATATAATAAGAAAAAAATATCACTCTCCATGTTTCATACCTCCTGATGTAGCCTTGTCTAGTACAAATTTTATTTTATTTTATTAGTTTTCTTTTTTAATAGAAACTTTTATGTGGGCATGCTATTCCTATTTTGTGTTAAAGGTTTCCCTGTTTGCTCTATTGTTATCTATGTACTGTCCAATTTTTACTTTTTCATTGCACTACCACCACACTGTCAAAGATGTTACTGATTGTATGTAACTACTTCAGTCTGGACGTGTTACTTCTCTTCCAACGTTGTTTGCAAACATTGTAACTTCTTTGGTGATAATACTCAGTAAATGTCTGAAGATGGCCTTGTAAGCCTAAAACCGGTTAAAAATAAAAGTAATATTGTAGAACAAAAGCAAACTGATGTTTTTCATTTATTAAAAAAGTATTTCTTTCGTCAAAACCAGTATCTTGTCTCCCACCATCCAAACTTCACAGAAGCTCTCCTGTGAAACTTGCAACACTAGCACTCCAGGAAGAAAGGGTATTGCGGAGACATGTCTTAGCCACAGCCTGGGGGATGTTTCCAGAGTGCAATTTTACCTGTGCAGTGAAGTGTGCGCTGATATGAAACTTCCTGGCAAATTAAAACTGCGTCCCCAGACCGAGACTCGAAAGCGGGACTTTAGCCTTTCGTGAGTTCAAAATGGTTCAAATGGCTCTGAGCACTATGGGACTTAACATCTGTGGTCATAAGTCCCCTAGAACTTAGAACTACTTAAACCTAACTAACCTAAGGACATTACACACATCCATGCCCGAGGCAAGATTCGAACCTGGGACCGTAACGGTCGCGCTGTTCCAGACTGAAGCGCCTAGAACCACTCGACCACTGTGGCCGGACCTTTCGTGGGAAAGTGCCGTATCAGCTGTGCACTTGCCCGCTAAAGCAATGGTCCTGAGTTCGAGTCTCGGTTAGGGACACAGTTTTAATTTGCCAGGAAGTTTCACATCAGTGTTCATTCCAGATTTCTTTTCTCATTTTTGATCCGACTTCGGACTTTAAACTAAAATGTTCTGGAAAGTCGCGGAATTCCCGGGACCTACATCAGTAAAGACGCCGATAACAGGCAGAAACGGTCGGGATTCTCCTCTCCCGGTGAGGGTCAACTGTCTAGACACCTAATTGTGGAGAATGCACAGAGCTCGAATCCTATTCGCACCAGGACACTTTTTCTTTATTTTTACAACAATCGGTATTACTACCCTGTCTCTCATTTCCTAATTCGGAACCAATGAGCAAAAATTGTGCCGGAATACAGTATTAAGCCATCGCTGCTAGACATAACCCACTAGTCTGTAAGGTAGCTATAATTCCGCACCTTAAAGGCACTCATCCACATACATTGCTGTGATCTACAGTCACAAATAGGTATCATGTGATACGTTGTACATCGTATATATGAATATATAAAGGAGGCTGACATTGTTACGTACACCTTGTAAATTATTGTTAACGCTTATCGCGTGAAAGGTGACGGATTGTCTTTATTATCAGAATGGTATAATGAATGATTGCCTATACTAGTAGAGGTGGGAATGCCAATGGTGATGAAACGGCAGCCAGAACTCAAGCTCTGAGTGGAAAACCCTCACAGGTGTTGGTCCTGCTTAAAAACAGGAAGTAGCTAGATGACCGTCGTAGCACCTGAGTTCTGGAGCACAATAGGGTGACGGCCAGCCGCTAATATAAGTGAGAGGAACAAAGAAGCGACACCTAGGATTTTTACTCAGAAGCGTACCATTGTACGAGTATATGTTTTTCCTCGTAAACTTTCCGCACTGGACGACAAAAGACTAAAATATGGTTGGTCGGCGTTCGGAAGAATCTGTAGAGAGGGAAAATATTCCGTCGTTTTCGGAATTACGAGGGTGGGGAGCCGAGCCTTGCTGGGAAGTCAGCGGTGGAGAGACGAGGTCTTCCATTGTGAGTCCCCGTGTGTGACGGTCGCTCGGTATCAGCTTTATTGGTACAGACGGACTTGCTGTCTTTGCTCTCAGGAGAGTTTATAGTTAGAACAGTTAGGCACTGTACTGTTGCGAATCTATACGGTTCTGGACTTTCACCTCCGGGTTGTAAGTCGTCGTTTAGTATGTAGCGTTCATTAATTGAGAGCACTTATTCTGCCTATACTTACGTTGAGACGTTATCTGAACTCTGTCCTTGTTTCTGGGAGATCGCATTTCTCGTCTGTAGAACACAGAGAGGAGAAGACAGTATTAGAGTTTATTAGTGAGAGGACCGCCTTCTCCCGTCCTAGTGTTTGAAAGAGTTTATTTTGTGTATCTCGAGTTCTTCTATCGTCGCAGTCGAGTACGAGAACCATCGCTTCGACGCACCGGACGCAGTACATTCGGTGATACCGCAAATTGCTTCGGCTTATTAGGGCTATAAAGCTAAACAGCTCTGATCATGTTAGTTTATTTCCACTGAGGTTCCACACCACCGAAGATCATCTTTGAAAGTACTGTCTTCTAGTGTCTGTTACGACGATAATATCAGACATTTTGCGTTATTTATGTTACATCGCGTGGCCATAAAAAGGGGCAAAGTTGGGCAATTGATTAATAATTTTACTTAGGAAATATTGACATTTGTAATAAAGGGTGTTTTTTCAATCTACAATATATGTACAATAAGAAACAACGTTTATCATTTAATAGTATTAGTTGCCTTAATCATTATGTTTAGATTGTAATTTATATGATAAAAAGAATTAAGAGTTCCTAAGATCTTTATTATTGTTTTCAGCCATAATGTTATATACACAACACAAGATGGCGAACTGTAGAATGTGAGTCTTTACGATTATCGAGGTTTGTGGACCGTGACTGTGTGGAATAATTATTTATTTCAAGTTTCTGCTACCAATCACTTTTTATTTTATTTTATGCTTAATCTGATATAATGCAACGCGTTTCGAACATGTTCTGTTCATTTTCAAGCGTTAGTACATACATAAATAGAGAAATGTTACTTAAAAATAAACAGTCTTCAACTAGATTAGGCTAGAACAGTTTGTCCATTGTTTTTTAATGTAGCTGCTGGTGTGGCATTTTGGGGGGGGGGGAGGAGGGGGGCAGTGTATATCTAGAAATCGAAATCAGTGATGTCTTCTGCTGGTTTTCTTCCTTGTGGTTGACTATGTATATCACAGCCTGTATCGGATGCAGACAGCTTTGCATCAGTTATGTGTTACGAAAATAGTGCGAAAGGCTTTTATATGACAGTTGATCACTTACAATTTCATAATCTTGCTGCTTCACTCGCATCACTGGTGTAATAGCGGAGCTGTTGATTGACACTACACTATTGCACATTATATTTTGTCACTGATTGCCACTGCACAAATTGCTTCGATGTTGTACACACAACACAAGATGGCGGACTGTAGCACGTGAGTTTGTACGATTATCGAGATTTTGTATCGATATTCTTGGTTCTAGTCAATTATTTACGTTTACGTTTCTTGAATCTATTGAGTTAGAACTGGCATAAGACTGTTGAAGACTTTCGAGTTTTTGAATACGGTTATTTCATTAAGAATGTTATCTTCATGCTTTGTGTTATGTATGAAAATTTTCATTTCTTCCATGATATCCATTCTTTTACTATTTCCTAATTTGTGCAAAATTTCGAGGTTGTCTTGGTTTTTCAAAGGGTGGCCTGTGTCTTTAATGTGAGTTGCTACTGCTGATTTGTTGCATTTATCAAGCCTGTAGCAGTATAAATGTTCTTTGAATCGAATTCTGAAATTTTTGCCTGTTTGGCCGATATAATATTTATTACATTGGCTGCAGGTAATTCTGTAAATGCCAGATGCATCAAGACTTGTATCTGTTGGTTTTATACTGTGAATAAGCTTCCTGCTTAGGTTGTTGTTGGTGCTGAAGCTAAGTTTTACATCTGTGTTTTTGAATAGTCTTGCTAATTTCTCAGATACTATTCCAAGATATGGCGTTTTTACATGTTTGACTGCTGGGGCACTGTCAGTTGTGAGTGTGGTTTGAAGTTGTTTGTTCAGTTTATTTTTTATCTGTTGTGACAGGGTATTAATTAGAGAAGGGTCGTATCCATTCTTTATTGCAGTGTATGTTATGGTTTCTATTTCTTGTTGGAGTTCTGTATGCTCAAGTGGAAATTTGTGTGCTCTGTACAGCATTGATCTATAAGCAGCTTTTTTGTGGGAGCAGGGATACGTTGAGGAGTTTGGTATAGTGCTGTCAGCGCCAGTAGGTTTTTTGTAGACATTGAAAGCTACCTTTTGGTTCTGTTTTGATATTTTCATGTCAAGAATAGGTATGGTGTTGTGTTCTTCCTGTTCAAGGGTGTATTGAATATTTTTATGTAGGCTATTAAATTTGTTAAATATCTGCTTGTTGTGTACATACACTCCTGAAAATGGAAAAAAGAACACATTGACACCGGTGTGTCAGACCCACCATACTTGCTCCGGACACTGCGAGAGGGCTGTACAAGCAATGATCACACGCACGGCACAGCGGACACACCAGGAACCGCGGTGTTGGCCGTCGAATGGCGCTAGCTGCGCAGCATTTGTGCACCGCCGCCGTCAGTGTCAGCCAGTTTGCCGTGGCATACGGAGCTCCATCGCAGTCTTTAACACTGGTAGCATGCCGCGACAGCGTGGACGTGAACCGTACGTGCAGTTGACGGACTTTGAGCGAGGGCGTATAGTGGGCATGCGGGAGGCCGGGTGGACGTACCGCCGAATTGCTCAACACGTGGGGCGTGAGGTCTCCACAGTACATCGATGTTGTCGCCAGTGGTCGGCGGAAGGTGCACGTGCCCGTCGACCTGGGACCGGACCGCAGCGACGCACGGATGCACGCCAAGACCGTAGGATCCTACGCAGTGCCGTAGGGGACCGCACCGCCACTTCCCAGCAAATTAGGGACACTGTTGCTCCTGGGGTATCGGCGAGGACCATTCGCAACCGTCTCCATGAAGCTGGGCTACGGTCCCGCACACCGTTAGGCCGTCTTCCGCTCACGCCCCAACATCGTGCAGCCCGCCTCCAGTGGTGTCGCGACAGGCGTGAATGCAGGGACGAATGAAGACGTCTTCAGCGATGAGAGTCGCTTCTGCCTTGGTGCCAATGATGGTCGTATGCGTGTTTGGCGCCGTGCAGGTGAGCGCCACAATCAGGACTGCATACGACCGAGGCACACAGGGCCAACACCCGGCATCATGGTGTGGGGAGCGATCTCCTACACTGGCCGTACACCACTGGTGATCGTCGAGGGGACACTGAATAGTGCACGGTACATCCAAACCGTCATCGAACCCATCGTTCTACCATTCGTAGACCGGCAAGGGAACTTGCTGTTCCAACAGGACAATGCACGTCCGCATGTATCCCGTGCCACCCAACGTGCTCTAGAAGGTGTAAGTCAACTACCCTGGCCAGCAAGATCTCCGGATCTGTCCCCCATTGAGCATGTTTGGGACTGGATGAAGCGTCGTCTCACGCGGTCTGCACGTCCAGCACGAACGCTGGTCCAACTGAGGCGCCAGGTGGAAATGGCATGGCAAGCCGTTCCACAGGACTACATCCAGCATCTCTACGATCGTCTCCATGGGAGAATAGCAGCCTGCATTGCTGGGAAAGGTGGATATACACTGTACTAGTGCCGACATTGTGCATGCTCTGTTGCCTGTGTCTATGTGCCTGTGGTTCTGTCAGTGTGATCATGTGATGTATCTGACCCCAGGAATGTGTCAATAAAGTTTCCCCTTCCTGGGACAATGAATTCACGGTGTTCTTATTTCAATTTCCAGGAGTGTAGTTGCGCGTAGTCAGCGCGTACACAACTTTCCCACTAGAGCGCGCCGCGCTAAGCACAACAGCGCAGGCGCAGCGCTCGTCCGTCTCCGCACTACTCTGTCTTAGAGATGGACCAATTTCTGCTTCCGCCGATCCGCGTATTAATATGTAACGCAGCCAATGAGATTGCTGCTAACGTAGAACCTTTTCTCCTGGCGGATAACACTCGTGCAGTGATACCCGAACGCGCGAGGTATTATAACGAGTGTACAGACCTCCGATTAGTCAGTCTGCATCCGTTTGCATTTATCTGCATCAGTCTGCATTAGTCTATAGTCAAGTTTCAGTCTGCGCCTAATAAGATTATCATATTCCTGTACATAGCCATGAAGATAAATGAATAGACACTTTGTCAAGTATCAGAGATATGTGAGAATAAGATTAACGTACCAAGACCAAAGGAACTTCAGATTGTCAATTGTAAATAGCATCCAGAATCAAGTTAAGTAAGGTTTATGATTTTTATTATTTTAATAAATATGTGTGAAAATTAATCAAGTTCTGTTTAAAGTTGCTCACCGTCAATCTGCTACTCTAAGCGTGCAAGTGGCATTTCTATCGTCTGACCTAACGGCAGAAGATAAACACGCCACGATAAGACCACGAGACATATTGCTGACACTCACCTACTTCGCTAGAGCGACAAGTCAAGTAATCTGATGGTGTGTGTACCGAAGGTCTTACAGTACGCACACCACACTGCTTCAGGGGGTAGTCAGAGAGGGCCAAATCATCATTTTCCATTGCGCACAGTCAGCTTACACCCGCCTGGAGTAGCATCTTGGAAGTGTATCAGTGGATCTCACTGTAGTCTTGAAAATGTGCGGCAGACAAACGCATAAAACGAAAGAGTATTTTCCTGTTACGTCTCTGAGTTGGCAACTGGTCTCTCTGACAGGAAAGAGGCTCCGGAATGGAGACATCATACTTCCTGTGGTTCACTCATCCTGCGGCAAAGACATCCGCTGCGCGTCTCCTTATAGCGGACCCGCGCTCCCAGCGACGCCCACAGTGCGTGTTTCTACGTCGCTCTTAAAGGCTTACGATGCATCCAGCCGGCGTAGCTACGTCGCTGCTGGCCATACTGGCTGCAAATGGCACTGGAGTACTCGACTGCGTCTGTACCCACGTCCAGCGCCGCTACCAGCACTACGGCTACGGCGGACGACTGATATACCAAGCCTACTGTCAAGAGTTCAGTGAGTACTCATTCGTCCAGTACGCGTCCACACTACGTTATCCACCTTGCCGTTCTGAACAACTGAGAGGTAGCTACAAAATAATGGGGCAGGTGGTGTGAACGACTGATAGCTGCGGAGCGTGAACATAGAGTACGTACAGGATGTTTCACAATTCATGTAACACACTACTAGGTTGTAGAGGGGACGTAGTAGATCAAGTTTTACACGCGAACCATTGTCCGCAGACCTCATCCATCTACACCTACATCTACATCTACATGGTTACTCTGCAATCCACACTTAAGTGCCTGGCAGAGGCACATTTCGAAAGCTTCTATTCTCTTCTTGTCCAAAACTATTTAACGTCCATGTTTCACTTCCGTACATGGCTACACTCCATACAAATACCTTCAGAAACGACTTCCTGACTATACACGATGTTAACAAATTTCTCTTCTTAAGAAACGCGTAAGCCATACAGTAAAGCTGCATGCCCTCGGTAAAAATTACGGCCGTAGCTTACCCTTGCTTTCAGCCGATCGCAGTACTAGCACAGCAAGGCCGTTTTGGTTAGTGCTACAGTCAATCATCCAGAGTGTTGCCCCTGCCACTACTGAAAAGGCTGCTGCCCCTCTTCAGGAACCACACGTTTGTCTGGCCTCTCAACAGATACCCCTCCGCTGTGGTTGCATCTACGGTACGGCTATATGCATCGCTGAGGCAAGCAAGCCTCCCCACCAACGGTAAGGTCCATGGTTCACAGGGGGGGGGGGGGGGGGGGAGGGTACAAATGCAAAACCGCTTTATTTACTGTGCTGTATATAGAAGATTTTTTGCTACAAGAGATGTGGTACACATACCATAATATATTCATTATAGAACAAGGAAATGTGAGTAATTAATGCGAAATCAGTATAAAAAGCTGAAAAACAGTAGATAAAGAGCAGATAAAATTGAAATACCAAAAACAAAATGTACTGATGTGGTTCAGACACATACAAGACATTATTCATTGTCATTTAGCATAATCCGCTCACAGAGTCTGTAGAATCACAGTCATTTCCTTCTGTGGTATCTCTTGACGAATGCCCTTCCAGGCAATATTAGTGACGCTGTGCCACTGTGTTGGGCATTTTTCAGTCTTCGTCGTCTCCGTCTTTGACCATGTCCTTTTCTCTCTTCACTCACGGTTCTTGCACCCATGGTAACTGCTGTCTGGGAGTGGGATGTACTGTTGTAGAGCACGTTATAAATTGGAGGGATGTAGTTCTACGTCTCATAAAGATTTTTCCGTTCCTAAACTTTTATTTCAAACTCATCTTGAGAGAAAGCCTGCAGAAGACGTATTGATGGGGGACCAGTATTGAGCCTCCTAAAATCAGATCACGGTTTAGTAAACAATTGTACTGCATTTTAGAGGATTTTGTTCGCTGTTTCCAATCTACCTCTGTTCCTCCGTTGTATTTTGCTTCCTTATGCTTCTTTAGCAATTTTATCCGTTGCTATGGCTACCACTTCTGTAACTGAAATGAAGTTTTCTGTTTTCATTTCCACCACGGGAAACTTACTGCCGACCTCCTTCCTTGCTTCCATCCTGTCTTGGAGAGCAAATACATGGCTGAGTGTTTTTTTGCCTTCTAGAGAGGCCAAAATCTTCATCTACATCTACATGTCTACTCTGCGATTCACACTTCAGTGCCTGGCAGAGGGTTCATCGAACCATTTTCATACTACTTCTCTACCATTCCACTCTCGAATGGCGCGTGGGAAAAAGGAACACCTAAATCTTTCCGTTCGAGCTCTGATTTCTCTTATTTTATTATGATGATCGTTTCCCCCTACGTTAGTGGGTGTCAACAAAATATTTTCACATTCGGTAGAGAAAGCTGTTGATTGAAATTTCATAAATAGATCTCGCCGCAAAGAAAACCGCCTTTGTTTCAGTGACTGCCACCCCAACTGGCGTATCATATCAGTGACACTCTCACCCCTACTGCACGATAACACGAAACGAGCTGCCCTTCTTTGCACTTTTTCGATGTCCTCCGTCAATCCTACCTGGAAAGGATCCCATACCGCGCAGCAATATTCCAGCAGAGGACGGACAAGTGTAATGTAGGCTGTCTCTTTAGTGGGTTTGTCGCATCTTCTAAGTGTTCTGCCAACAAAACGCAGTCTTTGTTTCGCCTTCCCCTCAATGTTATCTATGTGGTCTTTCCAATTTAAGTTGCTCGTAATTGTAATTCCTAGGTATATAGTCGAATTGACAGCCCTTAGATTTGTGCGATTTATCGTATACCCAAAATTTATCGGATTTCCTTTAGTTCCCATGTGGATGACCTCGCACTTTTCTTTGTTTAGTGCTAATTGCCACTTTTCGCACCATACAGAAATTCTCTCCAGATTAGACTTGGCCACTGTTTCTATGTTTCGATACAGTGTATCGATACGTGGAACTGTTTCAGTGTTTCGGAACGGCTGTGGTTCACTGTTTCGAAACAGTGGTGTTTCATTCAGCCCCTGTTTCGGATAACCGCACCAGATTCGATCTCGAGCCAGACACAGAAACTGTATCGTTGTTTCAAAATAAGGCTGTTTCAGGCCACCTGCGCTTGGAACGGACTAATTGTATCGAAACAGTGATGTTTCATTCCGGTCTGTGTCGTACGAGATTCAGGCTCGGCACAGATACTGAAACACAACATAACACTTCATGAAACACTTTCAAGTGTGTCGAATTCTTTTTGACAAGCAATAGAATGAAGCTTAAGATATCCGAAAATAAAGCTTCGTTTCTAGCTGACTGTCCTATTACGAAATGGCGTAACATCTGCTTTATAAACACTAACCAAACAATGAAACAACGCATACTATTCCCATTCAAAATAATAAATATGTGAAAATCATTCGATTAAATTAAACTTTTTTTATAACATACGCTTCTCTGTTCATGTACAGTAACCGTATTAAGAAACGCAAATAAGCCTACAACGTTTTGAATAAAAAAAGGCCTAGATTGACAGTTATTAGACATATACATAAATTTGATCTAGGTATAGTTGCAAGCAATCTGTTTGACGTATCACTGGTAGTGTAATGGGGAACGGGAAGGGCTGGGAAGCATGGTGACTTTATAGTAAAGGTTCGAAACACCTTGAAAGACAAAATTTTTTTCTGTTATATTTTGTTATTTATTCGAATTATTTGGCGTTATTTGTGAGTCTATAGTCACTGTGCCTATTTTCCACAATGATTCCCTTTGTGTGCATGGAAATTAGCAGGATGGGTATATTACCCATACTAACGGAATGTGGGAATCCCAGTAGCATATCCGTTGTTTCTGCAGTTTGCTCCTACCTCCAGTTCCGTTCGTGGTGGTTCTTCTGCCTTCAGCTATGGCTGTCATCAGCCAGTTGAAAAGTATGAAAGTCACACAACACGAAAGCAGCGCATTTGCTGCAGGAAATACGAAACTGCCAGGACGCCCAGGTGATAGTTTCATACTTTCTGCGAAATGATTAGCGCTCTCGCACCTCATTTGTGTTTATATGGATATACTTATACAGTAGACATTCAAGATGATTAAATGTGTACGTTTATTAGATTACTAAACACAAACTGTTTCACTGTTTCGAAACAGCGTATCGAAACATTACATTGTACTGTTTCATTTGTTTCGAAACAGTTAAGTGTTTCAGTTTGCCCATCTCTACTCCAGATCATTTTGTAATTGGAATTGATCGTGTGATGATTTTACTGGGCTGTAAATTACAGCGTCAACTGCAAACAATCTAAGAGTGCTGCTCAGATTATCACCTAGATCATTTATATAAATCAGGAACAGCAGAGGGCCTATGACACTACCTTGCGGAACACCAGATATCACTTCTGTTCTACTCGATGACGATACAGAACGTCAAAGCTACAGTCGCTGCGCCTGTAATTCAGTGTAAATATAGCTTGATCCGCGACGATTTACAAGCATTCAAGGATGACGGAGACGAATAAATGTATCAATTTGAGTCAAGGGTCCTTGGCTCGGAAACGAACGAGTCGAAAGTTACAATCGAAAACCGTTCTGATACCTCTGACAGTGGAATACATGATCGCCACTGTTCTTGCTAAGAATGTAGGGCAAGCAACTTTCAGAGCGGTAGTATGGACCAAAAGAAGGAAAAATGGCCTTTAAAATGTGAATCGTCCCCTTAGAACAATTATACATGACTGTGCTTAAACTGGCACACAATGTTTTTAGCGCAACGCAATCTGACTTTCAAAAATCCCTACAAAAGAATGGCCCTGACTAACATTAACCTATACCTTTCACAAATCTTCGTTACTCGAACTACTGCAATACAGCGAGCGCCACTACTGCCAGCTAAATAAAAGATTCAAACTACTGAAGGCACTAACTACTAATAGGCATAGTTAGCAAATGAAAGATTTTGATAGAGATCAAACAATGTATTTACCTCAATAGTGTTCAAAAGTCATAATGTATATAGCAGTTCATGACATCCAGTCTTACAAATTTCAAAACTCCGCCATCTCTCTCCCCACATCCACCACTGCTGGCGGCTCACCTCCAACTGCGCAACGCTACGCGCTGTTCACATCCATATGCCCAACACTACAATGGCAGACAACAATGCAAACTAGCCACAGACTGCACACAGCACAGCCAGTGATTTTTCATACAGAGCGGTACGTGGTGTTACCAATAAGAAAACCTAAACAGCCTACTTACATAGCCCCCACGCTCCCCACAAAAAAATTTACAAATTGTTTTGGGCAGTGGCCAATAATTATTTGATAAAATTTTTCATAATTACAATAACAAAGATAAATCAAATGGCTCTGAGCACTATGGGACTCAACTGCTGAGGTCATTAGTCCCCTAGAACTTAGAACTAGTTAAACCTAACTAACCTAAGGACATCACAAACATCCATGCCCGAGGCAGGATTCGAACCTGCGACCGTAGCGGTCTTGCGGTTCCAGACTGCAGCGCCTTTAACCGCACGGCCACTTCGGCCGGCAATAACAAAGATATCAAATGCACACACTTATTGATACAATGTTGGTCAAAAGCTAAAATTTTCTCACAGTTCATAAAGACAGTCCTGATCGTTCATCACAGTAAAATAGCAGTGTTTTTCTCAAAGTCTGAGCAGTAAATGAAAATGCACACGGAAGTAGTGGATTTGCATGCAGTCTTGAAGAGGTAGTGTTGTCCTTCTAACGGATAGACAGTGCTGACTCTCGACATGCAGACAGGTAATGGGCCACAACAGAGCAAACCCACAGCAGAGTAAGTTTTGAAGAATATTGGTAGGTAGGTCATCACAGAGTAAACCCACTGTAGTCCTGGTAGAGATTACGGTATTGGTGGGCCAGCAGCGGTGCCAGACTTTGAGAAAAACACTACTATTTTACTGTGATGAACGGTCAGGACTGTCTTTATGGACTGAGAGAAAATTTTAGCTTTTGACTAACATTGTATCAATAAGTGTGTGCACTTGATATCTTTGTTATTGTAATTATGAAAAATTTTATCAAATCATTACTGGCCCCTGCCCAAAACAATTTGTAAAATGCACCCCTGAGGAGCCAGTAGCACTTGTTCACCTTCGCTGCTGTGAAACAGTTCTCCTCTATTGAACAAGTGCTCATAGGCCTTAAGGTATGCATTTTAGAACCCATGTTTACTGGATATTTTTGCTTTTTTGATCCTTACCACCACCGCTGAAAGTTGCCTTAGCAAGAACAATACCGGTACATGTATTCCACTGCTAGAGGTATCAGAACGGTTTTCGCTTGTAACTTCCCAGTCGTCCGTTTCCTGTAGAGGTACGAGGTGTGGCTAGAAAAAAACCGGACTAGTACTGGTGAAACAATAAAACGAATGCAATAACGCTGAAAGTCGCGTGGCCTGTCACGTGACTCTCGCTCCGCCTACTGCTCGAGTTTCATCTGCCTCCTGCACTCAGTCTGCCCGTGGCGTCTGTTTTAAGTAGTTGACGTTTTGTCTGTGCGTCGGAAAATGTTGAGTGTACAGAAAGAACAGCGTGTTAACATCAAATTTTGTTTCAAACTAGGAAAATCTGCAAGCGAAACGTTTGTAATGTTACAACAAGTGTACGGCGACAATTGTTTATCGCGAACACAAGTGTTTGAGTGGTTTAAACGATTTAAAGATGGCCGCGAAGACACCAGTGATGACACTCGCACTGGCAGACCATTCTCAGCAAAAACTGATGCAAACATTGCAAAAAATCGGTAAACTTGTTCGACAAGATCGCCGTTTAACAATCAGAGCAGAGTCTGAGTTAACAGGAGTTGACAAGGAAAGTGTTAGGCAGATTCTTCATGAAAGTTTCAACATGAACAAAGTGTGTTCAAAAATGGTTCCAAAGTGTCTCACAATTGAACAGAAGGAACGCCGAAGAATGATTTGTTCTGACATCCTGGAAAACATTGAAAGTGATTCCACCTTCTTACAAAATGTTATTACTTGCGATGAATCGTGGTTTTTTACTTACGATCCCGAAACTAAACGCCAATCGATGCATTGGAAAACTCCTGGTTCTCCACGACAAAAAAAAGCACGAATGTCAAAATCGAAATTCAAGGCAATGATGATTGTTTTTTTTTGACATCAAAGGGATTGTGCACATTGATTGGGTACCAGAGGGACAAACAGTGAATCAGCATTACTACATTAGCGTCCTGGCTACCCTACGTGAGCGAGTACGGAGAAAACGGAACGATTTGTGGAGAAAAAAGTCATGGATCCTTCACCAAGACAATGCCCCAGCTCACAGTGCGTTGTCAGTGAAGACGTTTTTGGCAAAACACAACATTCCCATCTTAGATCATCCACCCTACTCACCTGATTTGGCCCCCTGTGACTTTTTTCTTTTCCCTAAAGTCAAGTCAGCTTTGAAAGGAACTAGATTTGAGACTGTTGAAGCAGTAAAAGAAAAAGCGACGGAAGTAATGTATGGACTTACCGAAAATGATCTGCAGCATTGCTATGAACAGTGGAAAATTCGTATGCAGCGGTGTAGAGACCGAGGAGGAGAGTACATTGAAGGAGATAACATGAAATTGTAAATAATTGTAAATAAATGTTTTTTCCAGCATCAGTCCGGTTTTTTTCTAGCCGTACCTCGTATTCTTACCTCAAACTTCATCTACTGAGTCCCCGCTACAACATCGAGAAGTGTGTGACATGAACTGTGAAGCACCCACCTACACAGGGAGAAATGATCATCACGATAAAATAAGAGAAACCAGGGCTCGCACAGAAAAATTTAACTGCTCCTTTTTGCCGCGTGCCGTTCGAGAGTGGAACGGTAGAGAGACAGCTTGAAAGTGGTTCACTGAACCCTCTGCCAGGCACTTTATTGTGAATAGCAGAGTAATCACGTAGATGTAGATGTAGATCTATGGAGTGAACATAGCCTACTGCGTCTGTTCTCAACATCAAACCGGACTACTCACGTGATTCTGGGTCAACGTTGCTTGTCTTCAGTTTGCGGTGTGATAGCGAAACTTAAACATTGCCTTGACTGACACGTTTCTGCACGTCTGAGTTTTAGTAACAGCTATGATGCAGTCTTGTTGTTGCTATGGATATTAAGAGAAGTACGTGAAAGGACGAACAGCTACTTCTGATAGGTATGTACAACAAATGATATTGAGATGAGTCACTTTACATGTTGAAAAATATCGAGGCAAGGACTATAAGGTCTTGTAGTGTACAGATGATTTCTGCGACCTTATGGCCATTTGTCTACGAGACAGGTACTAGATAAATTTGCAACTGTGTTTGGTAAATTGCCAGGCAGTGTATACATTTTGGCGCCGTGTTCATACGCAGATAAAATTTATACATGGCAGTCTGATTAATTCCCTCCAATTTATGTAGGTTCTCAAACTCTTGTGCGTAACAAAATATTTCTTAATGAGACAGCTCCATATACAGTGTCATTATAATTTAATTAAATAAAACAGAGATAGCAATATGCACCTAAAACAATATTGTTGGCGGTCACTTCTTTTATTGCTCCAAAATAGGAGCACTCATCTTGTATTTTTTATTTTTTTCTGCGTAGTGTATGGTTTCACTTTACTGATGAGATGGCGAAAAAAAGTTGCAGAAATTTTACTTCTCTATAGAACGTAGAATGGTAAATATAGGCCTGTCGGTGTGGCCGAGCGGTTCTAGGCGGTTCAGTCTGGAACCGCGCGACCTCTACGGTCGCAGGTTCGAATCCTACCTCGGACATGGGTGTGTGTGATGTTAGGTTTAAGTAGTTCTAAGTTCCAGGGGACTGATGACCTCAGACTGATGACCTCAGATGTTAAGTCCCATAGTGCTCAGAGCCATTTGAACCATTTTTTTGGTTAATATAGAAAAATTAAAAATAATAATTGACAAGCATGTGGTGCAAATCGGTTATTGTATGTACTGTAACAATTTCATGGATCCAAACGTATTGCTTTTTCATAAAACTTTATGGCCGTGTACATACGCTCTGTAACGGAGTATGCGACCTCATAATCATCACAGTGTCGTTACAACCTAATCAATTAGAGCAGAGATTCGAGAATATGAGTAAGTGCAGTAGTAAAAGTAAAAAAAAATATTGTTGTGTATTACTTTTTTTCCATTACTGAAAAAACATAAATATAGTGGAATCTGAGCTATGATATTGTGGTGAAGAAGTACAATACCATTGCTCTTCACATCTTTAAGCCAAGTTCAGTTCCTGGCACCAAATTGTTAAAATGTCTGTGAAACGCAAATACAAAGTTCCACGGTAGGTGAGCCATCTGTACCAGCGAAGTAATAACACTCAAAACGCCATGCGGGCTAAAATGAGAAGTCCCAATACCACGTGACTTGAGCTGCAGAGATGCTGAGTTCTGCCCATCCGAACGATCGCTCCACAAATATTTATGCTCTATGAGCGTGAAGCCTTCTTAGTTGAACGCAGCACCTCTGTTGTCAGTGGACAAATCACGGTGACGGTGGCCTTCGTTTTTGTAAGCACTGTTATCTTGTTTTGGCGGGAAAATGTTAAGTGAAATAATAAGGCAGCAAATTGTCATAAGGTTCGATATAAAACTTGCAACTGAAGTCTGCTACTAAAAGCAGTGTGCAGCGAAGATTGTTTATCACGTACGTGAGTTTTGGAGCCGTTGAAGTGTTTTCAAGATGGCCTAGAAGGCGTTGAAGATGACTCACGCCCGGGACGCCCTTCATCATAAAGAAAGGTTGGAAATATCAATGAAGTACATAGTCTGATTCTATCGATAGTTGAAAATGTAGAAATTGCGAAGGATTCATAATGCAAATTTTACAAAACTAATTTAACACGACAAAAGCGCGATACAACAAAAAGAAGCCCGTGGCAATGTTTGTATTGACATTTTTAATGTAATGAAAATAATCCTAATTTATTGGAAAGATTGATAAAATGTGACCATCTCGGTTTTTCACATTTGATCCACAAATTAAGCGCCAGCACATGCACTGGAAGCAACGAACTTCACCGAGAGCGAAAAGAGCTCGAATGAGCAAATCAAGATTCAAAGCCATGACGATTGTTTTTCTTTTTCATAGTTAAGAAATTTTCTATCTACACTGGGTTCTTGAAGATCAAACTCTTAATAAACATTTATACCTGAAGGTTGTTGCTCAGCTCCATCAGGAAAAAAGGAGAAAAAACGACCCGAATTGTGGAAGAACAAGTGATGGTCCTGCGTGAAGACAACGTACCGGCTCACACCGCGTTGTCTGTTACGAGATTTTTAACGAAGTACAGCATCCCAGTGTCAGACCACCCACCTTACGCGCCTGACCTAGCACTACTCCCCAAGGTCAAATTTGCATGAAAAGTAATGTAAGAACAACGTAAATATTGCAACACGTAATGGAGTTGCAACATTTACGTTGTTAAAAGCAGTGTCCAAAGAAATAGTTGTATCGAGTGGCAAAAGAACAATAGTACACCAAATAAAAAAAGAAGGAGAAACATGGTGAACGGTGTGAAAAATGTCAGAACTAAAAGTTGTGCTTATATGACGGTAATAAAGTGGTAGTGCAACCTCTAGACCAGATGAGAGGAAGCGCAGATCAGCAAATCGCAAGTAACTACTTTTTTTACATAAAAAATCGCGACGTGAACTGTTTGATAATCTAAAAATAACAAAACTGTATCGTTATAGATCCCACTGATGATGCCTTAGAACAGGAGAAAGGCGAAACGCGTATGAGAAAATAAATTAAGTGGCAGCAGGAAAATGCGATTTTATTTACAAAACAAGTATTTATATGCCTGCTGTGGAGGATGGTCACGCAAACAAACTTGTTGCAGGAGGCATAAACTGAAGCTGTATATAGGGTGTCCCTTTTATCTTGACCACCCTAAATAACTGTTTGTGCAGATGCAGATTACAAAATGTTTCAAGCAAATGTTCTTAAACCGTCAGGGGGACATCAGTCAGCATGATTGCCTTCGTTGTAGCTTTGTTCTTTACAAAGATATGAACAGCGGTATTACTTTTTTAAATGGCACCCTATCTTTTTTGTTCGGTAATTCATTTCCTCTACTAAAGACCTATTCAAAAATGTATTAGTCTACCATTCTCTGAAACACAACGCTATTTATTACATAACACAGTCCGCAGCTCGTGGTCGTGCAGTAGCGTTCTCGCTTCCCACGCCCGGGTTCCCGGGTTCGATTCCCGGCGGGGTCAGGGATTTTCTCTGCCTCGTGATGACTGGGTGTTGTGTGCTGTCCTTAGTTAGGTTTAAGTAGTTCTAAGTTCTAGGGGACTGATGACCGTAGATGTTAAGTCCCATAGTGCTCAGAGCCATTTGAACCATTTTTACATAACACAACACTGAATTTGAGCCCGGGGTAACAAACTCGTCCACTTGCTGCAGTTGTCAGAAAACAAATGAAAACCAAGTAAAAACATAACAAAAAAATTACTTTTAGTCTCCTGTACCGCTGCCCAGGAGTAGAACATTCAAAGGTGCCCAAAGTGGTAACCCTGGACACCGATACACTGGTGCACTCGTTGAATGAAAGAATTATTTACTGCTTTCTGTGTTTCCTTCTGAAGAGAATTACAAGCAAGCACAATACGTTCCTGCATGTCCTCTGGAGTTGCTGGAATATCGCGATAGACAGCGTCTTTAATGCGTCCCCAAAGAAAAAAGTCCAGAGGTTTTAAATCAGGAAACCTAGCAGGCCAAGTAACTGTTTCTTCTCGACCAATCCATCTGGCAGGATACCTTCGGTTCAGAATACGACGTGTACGCTAGGCATTATGTGCTGGACGTCCATCGTGTTGATACCACATAAGCATTCTGGTTCTTAGCGGCACTTCATCCAGAGGAAGTTGGCATACGCTGTGCCATTTGGACTACCATTGATGAAATAAGAGCCTATAAATGTAGTACTAAGCATCCCACATCAGACGTTAACTCTCCATTGACGCTGATGTTACACCTGTCTAAGCAATCGTGGGTTGTCGCAGGTCCAATAATGCATCTTCCTTGTTTTTACCTGTCCTTTGTTTGAGAAGGAATATTCATCGGTAAATAGAACATTGGAGAAGAAGTTCGGGTTGGCGATGATTTGCTGCTGTGCCCAGTGACAGAACTGTACACGATCTGGAAATCACCCCCATGGAATTCTTGTACATGGTAAGGATGGAACCGGTGCCGTGTAATAACACGCCGTACACTGGTCTTAGGAATTCCAGTCTCGTGTTCAAGCTGTCGTGTGCTCAGATGTGGATTCTTAGCAGCGGAAACGAGAACAGTAACTTCGGCAGCTTTGTCTGTGCGAGTGCTACGACGATTGAGCTTTCGTGGGTTGAAACTTCCCGTTTCCTGAAGCGTCGCAACAAGACGAGAAAACATCCGCCGGAAAGGTGAGTTCTTGTCAGGATATTGCTCTCTGTACAGTTCCGCTGCCTGCGTAGCATTTCGCCTGCCTTCAATAACAAGAACAATAAAAGAAACGTTATGTGGATGCAGTTTGTAGGAGTTGGGTTGGGTTGTTTGGGGAAGGAGACCAGACAGCGAGGTCATCGGTCTCGTCGGATTAGGGAAGGACGGGGAAGGAAGTCGGCCGTGCCCTTTCAGAGGAACCATCCCGGCATTTGCCTGGAGTGATTTAGGGAAATCACGGAAAACCTAAATCAGGATGGCCGGACGCGGGATTGAACCGTCGTCCTCCCGAATGCGAGTCCAGTGTCTAACCACTGCGCCACCTCGCTCGGTTTGTAGGAAAGACAGCCGTTACTGTATGCCTGCTCTACACAACAGTGTTTAAAAGGACTAAACTACTGTACTAAATGTACCCGTACATAAGAAAACAGTATTGCAATTACTGTTCTGCTAACTTACATTCCCCAGACATGGTTAGCGTATCTACCTTCTCTTCGTTGGTATACATTCTGCTCACACAACTCTTCAACTGACGATGGTTGACAGAATGAAGGGTGTGCATTCTACTTATGTTTACGCTTGTCCTCTGTCAACGTCAGCTCGTGGATGTGTTCCATTACCCCGAGTACCTTCACTAAGCGCTGGGAGCGTCAACGTCAGTGTTGTGTTGTGTAATTAATAACGTTGTGTTTCAGTGAATGGTAAACTGTCAAACATTTTTGAATAGGTCTTTAGGAGAGGAAATGAATTACCGAATCAAAACTAATGGGTGCCATTTAAAAAATTCATACCGCTGTTCATATCTTTGTAAAAAACAAAGCTACAACGAAGGCAATCATGCTGATTGATGTCCCTCTGACGCCTAAAGAACATTTGCTTGAAACATTTTGTAATTTGCATCTGGACAAACACTTATTTAGACTGGTCAAGACAAATGGGACACCCCGTATACCCAGTCGGTCGACGATGAGACATTACTAGCTACACTGTAGCGGGGTCTTTGCGGGTTTACTGAAGAAACATTAGTATTCCGTGATTTCTCGACGTTCGAACAGCTGTTTTTTAAATTAAATTCTTCGCCAAACTGTTTCTTACATCACCGAGTCTCAAAGAGACTCCAGAATTTCGACACATTTAAACCGTACAGAGTGTCGAGTATGGGTTCAGTGCTCTGTCATTGCCGATTTACTGGGCTGTAAGAGCCGTGTGTATACTACGGGGTCCCATGCATCTTTCCTCGACGGTACGACAAAGGAGCAAGTTTAGAAGTCATGCATCCCGTGCACCTTACGCGAATCTGAGAGGAAGATACTTTAGTATGCTCACGGTAAATGATAACAGCCAAACAGTACAGGATAAAGATTTATTGAAATCCTTGACCACGGTTTCGGTATATCTAAATATACCTTCATCAGAAACAAAAATACACCTAAACAGGAAGACACCTTCATTAGCAAAAAACTTAGCACCGTAAGTGAGATAGAACAAAAGAACAAACACTTATAGCTTTAAGTAACCGTGAAAATTACCAAAGTATTACAAGCACAAAAACTTTTAGTCACTTACTAAAATCATATCTTTCAGTGGAGATATATAAAACAATCGTACCAAAGGCGTCGTCAGTAGTTCAAATTAAAATATTACCACCATCTGTACAGCATAGTTATGAAGAGAAGGTCGATGCGAACACGGCTTATTAACAGTACTTAGTCTGCGAACTAGCGTAAAGAGGGTGTGGAAGCACTAGGGCAGGCAGTTTCAGCGAGAGAGAGCACTTGTGGTATGCGCGAGGCACTCGCGCACATTAAACCCAGGTATTCATACTCAGGTGAATCAAAATTTTGAAGGTTGTGTTAATTCAAACCCTCTGCCTTAATAAATAAAACATATCAGAACCATTTAAAACACCTACATACAACAGAAAATATGAAACCAATTTGCCCGTGTCCTAGTATCAAGCAGGTGAAGCTTGCGCTAAGGAACACATCTAACGAGAGAAGACAGTAGTGTTATGCGCACGAATCTCGTGCAAAGTAAAGACTAGGATACATACTAGCGAAAACGAACAAAATGTTATAGTAAGTCGAAACCATCTGTCGTCGTAAATAAGAAACATAACAGAGTAATTTAACCCACACATATACATCAAAAACCGCGAACTACAACAATAAAAAATTACGCAAAATCCCAACAAGACAGGAAAGGAGCATCTCACCAGCATCAAAAGACAAGAAAACTAGCTTCTATTCAGCCAGACTATATTACGTTAGAGCAAGGAGGGGTTTGTCATCTTAGAAACAATAGTATCCTTAGCAAATCACAGATTGGGTTTCGGAAGGGTTGCTCTACTGAGAATGCTATTTGCATGTTCACTCACCAGATTCTACAAGCATTAAACAATACAGTAGCACCGACTGGTATTTTCTGTGACCTATTTAAGACATTTGACTGCGTGAATCACGGTATTCTCCCAGCTAAATTAAATTTTTATGTTATTGATGGTAAAGCGAACCAATGGACTTTGTCATATATGACCTTAAGAATGCAGAAAGTTGTACTTAGTAATTCTAGCAATAAAACTCAGGAATATGATTCTGACGAATGAGGTTCCTCAAGCTTCAGTCTTAGGTCCACTGCTGTTCCTCATACATGTAATCAAGCTTCCATCTATATACAACAAACAGAATTAGTTCTTTTTGCAGATAACACTAGTAATGTAATTAATTCAAGAACACCTACACAAACAGTAGAAATTGTAAACAAGGTTCATTAAAGTATCATCGACTAGTTTTCCACAAAAGATTTCACCCTCAGTTTTATGTAAAAAGACACATCTTCAGTACTGCACGTCTAGGGATACTACGCCAATGACTAGAGTAAGACATGGTGAGGAAATAATTAATGTGAATCAACTATAGTGACTGAGTTACAGTGACAGAAGTCTCCCCAGTGGGACGGGCACCATTCACGTCATCCAAATGATGCAAAATCTGAAGATGTAATTAAAAGGCCGAAGCCGGTCAGGAGTTAACATCGGCTGCGATACAGACTGTTTTTAAATAATTTTATAATAGCTTTTCTGTATTTTTATATCGCATATCTCTGACAACATTCGCATTGCAAATAAAGAATTGTGAAGGAACTTATGCAGTTCTGCGATTTGCCCCTCCAAACTGAATTTATCGTCAAGCTGTAATCCCAATAATTGAACACCCTCAGCTTCTTCTGGACACTTGTCGTCATATTTTGTGCATTAATGGCAGTTCAGAACTGCATATAGTGTGTCTTTTCAAAGTTTAGTGACAGACTTGGCTACTAAACATTTACGAATGTTTGTAAGAATTTCATGAAGCGATCGTTCTATGACTATAACTGATCTGTGATACTACACTATTGGGCATTAAAATTGCTACACCACGAAGATGACGTGCTACAGACGCGAAATTTAACCGACAGGAAGAAGATGCTGTGATATGCAAATGATTAGCTTTTCAGAGCAAGGTTGGCGCCGGTGGCGACACCTACAACGTGCTGACATGAAGAAAGTTTCCAACCGATTTCTCAAACACAAACAGCAGTTGACCGGCGTCGCCTGGTGAATCGTTGTTGTGATGCCTCGTGTAAGGAGGAGAAATGCGAACCATCACGTTTCCGACTTTGATAAAGGTCGGATTGTAGCCTATCGCGATTGCGGTTTATCGTATCACGACATTGCTGCTCGCGTTGGTCGAGATCCAATGACTGTTAGCAGAATATGGAATCAGTGGGTTCAGGAGGCTAATACGGAACGCAGTGCTGGATTCCAACGGCCTCGTACCACTAGCAGTCGAGATGACAGGCATCTTATCCGCATGGCTGTAACGGATTGTGCAGCCACGTCTCGATCCCTGAGTCAACAGATGGGGACGTTTGCAAGACAACAACCATCTGCACGAACAGTTCAACGACGTTTGCAGCAGCAGGGAGTATCAGCTCGGAGACCGTGGCTGCGGTTACCCTCGACGCTGCATCACAGACAGAAGCGCCTGCGATGGTGTACTCGACGACGAACCTGCGTGCACGAATGGCAAAACGTCATTTATTCGGATGAATCGAGGTTCTGTTTACAGCGTCATAATGGTCGCATTCGTGTTTGGCGACATCGCGATGAACGCACATTGGAAGCGTGTATTCGTCATCGCCATACTGGCGTATCACCCGGCGTGATGGTATGGGGTGCCATTGGTTACACGTCTCGGTCACCTGTTGTTCGCATTGACGGCACTTTGAACAGTGGACGTTACATTTCAGATGTGTTACGACCCGTGGCTCTACCCTTCATTCGATCCCTGCGAAACCGTACATTTGAGCAGGACAATGCACGACCGCATGTTGCAGGTCCCGTACGGGCCTTTCTGGATACAGAAATTGTTCGACTGCTTCCCTGGCCAGCACATTCTCCAAATCTCTCACCAATTGAAAACGTCTGGTCAATTGTGGCTGAGCAACTGGCTCGTCACTATACACCAGTCACTACTCTTGATGAACTGTGGTATCGTGTTGAAGCTGAATGGGCAGCTGTACCTGTACGCGCCAGCCTATCTCTGTTTGACTCAATGCCCAGGCGTATCAAGGCCTTTATTACGCCCAGAGGTGGTTGTTGCGGGTACTGATTTCTCAAGATCTATGCACCCAAATTTCGTGAAAATGTAATCACATGTCAGTTCTAGTATAATGTATTGGCCAATGAATACCCGTTTGTCATCTGCATTTCTTCGTGGTGTAGCAATTTTAATGTCCAGTAGTGTATTTTATCAATATTAGATCTTGTGAACTCCGCTGTCATTAATGATGATTTCCAAATGACGCAACCAGCCACAAATACTTTTTAAATGTTTTATTTTGGTGGCATAACAATTTTCGAGCTACCCTGCCCAATTTCAGATGCATATTTTCGGCACATAGATGTTTTTTGAAATAGATAACATGCTGTTGACCAAGCCATCTGTGTAACGAAAATATTAGCCTTTGAAGACGGGCATGGTGTCCCGGAACTGGTTATGGCACTAAAATAAAACATTTAAAAAGTATTTGTGGCTGGTTCCTTCCCTCACCAACTATAATTCATTTGCTATTTACTGTAGTGTTGATCTCAGATGCAAACAAAATAAATTTGGTATCTGGTAATGTTATAGATGAAAGAAAAAAAGAAGAGACCTAAAATGGAACCTTGTGGAACACCATATGTAATTTGTTTTCAGTTGGGTCACGCCCTTGCCTTCAAATAATGGTTCAAATGGCTCTGAGCACTATGGAACTTAACTTCTAAGGTCATCAGTCCCCTAGAACTTAGAACTACTTACACCTAACTAACCTAAGGACATCACACGCATCCATGCCCGAGGCAGGATTCGAACCTGCGACCGTAGCGGTCGCGCGGTTGCAGACTGTAGCGCCTAGAACCGCTCGGCCACCCCAGCCGGCCACCCTTGCCCTCCCTTTCTTTCCTACCAGAGCTATAGGATTTGGACTATTTTCCAGATTTCCCTTACACCAAAATATTACAATTTGCATGTCGAATCGTGCAGAAAACTTCATTCCACGTTGACGTTTGTTGGTTGCCACTATCACGGTGTTTCACCTTCAGTGGCTAGCTGTGTCGATGTAGACGGAATTTCTTAGTTAAAGCTTGTCTGAACAGTGTATAAAACCTCAACATGACTGAATGAACCTTTTGCAGGACGGTTTGACGTTTCTCTAAAGTGCGAGACCCTGCAGAAGCCCTCCATCGCGGTGGCAGCTTTGCTGCGTGTGTTACCGAGCTGGACGTTGGGGGCGCAAAAGCTCGGGTTCGGGGAGTGCGAAGACGCCCTGGCGGTCATCCACGGACTTACCAACGACACCGCAGAGGGACAGTTCACCAGAGACCTCCGGTGCTTCATCGCTGACGACTGTATTGATTCCTGCTCTGTGCTGGGGTACGTACGCCATGGAAGGTACCAACCACCTATCTTATATGTAATCGAAATTAATTACAAAACAGTATACATAGCAAAGGCACGATTGTTACAAGGTAACCCGTTTCGATCATCGCATGATCATCTTCAGACCTTCATATTGATGGGCAATGGCTGTATATTGATCAGGAACCGCTGAATGACGATAATGAACTTCTCTTTGGTTCAGCTGTTCCTGCTCCATGTACAGCCATTGTCCATGAATATGCTGTCGTAGGTCTGAAGATGATCATGTGATGCTCGATACCCGTCACCTCGTAATAAATGTCTTTGTGATCTAGTCTCTTTAACGTCCGCCCCCGGTAACTCTGTGGTGAGCGCGACAGAATGTCAATCCTAAGGGCCCAGGTTCCATTCTCATCATCAATTCATCCCCATTGACGCGCAAGTCGCCAGAGTGGCGTCAAATCGAAAGAGTTGCACCTGGCGAACGGTATACCCGACGGGAGGCCCTAGTCACACGACATTTACATTTTAGTCTCTTTTACGAGGGTCGTTGAGTAAGTAATACCTCACATTTTTTTCTCAGAACCTACTTAT
This sequence comes from Schistocerca americana, assembly GCF_021461395.2. Taxonomy (NCBI): domain Eukaryota; kingdom Metazoa; phylum Arthropoda; class Insecta; order Orthoptera; family Acrididae; genus Schistocerca; species Schistocerca americana. Next base: position 99,531,148 of record NC_060127.1, on the reverse strand, counting down.
CGTTAAGTCAGAATTTGGTGACAATATACATCAACATGTCTTGTCCATGTCTCCATCTCGTTCTATGGCCGTACGCCAACGTTGTGGAAGAGTAAGTATTACCTGCTGGTAAAAGCTCTTGCCTTGTTGCAGAAACCATGTTTTCACTGCATGACTGACACTCCCTTCATCTTCAAAGTGTATTTCTTGTAGAGAATCTTTAAGTGGCCCAAGGAGATTCCGAGGTTGTCAGACAGAGTTAGGTCGTGAGGTGTATGAGTGTCACTGCCAGATAAACTCCCACTCAGTGGTGGCCTGTTCTTACCAATATTCTTCCCACTAATCTCAGAACCAAAAGTGAAGAAGTGGAAATTCCCACAAGAACTCAGTTCTAAAAAGCGTTTCACAGGCTGCAGTAACCGAGCGCCTGAAGTCATTAAGGGCCACTTTGGCTTGAAGTTCAGGCAATAGAAGATTCGGATACCACAGAGAAACGGAAAGAACGATGGGATTAAGAGCCACCCGGGATGCCTATCTAGCTCAAAAACGGACGCATAAGGTTGTAGAGTTTGGTCTACCACGTCGTGAATACTCAAGGCAAAACCACATTCAAACGAAAGGGGTTGTAACGAAAGTGACCGTGGGGCACGTTCTGGAGAACTATCCGCTCTAAGTTTTTAAAAGTGGTGTGAAAGTGCACAACTGATTGCTACGACCTGGTTAACAGATTTAGACATTAAGCTGTGGATACATTGTGTGTGTACACTGATCAGCAAAAACATTGTGATCACCGACCTACTGTCTAAAAAAGAAAAAATACTCATCCAGGCGACTGCAGCGTCACCTGGCAAAGTGTGTCTGCTAGTCAGAAACACGCACGATGCTTGTAGAGTCAGTGAGCGTGCTGTCCGTGTGAAGAACATTTTCAGCTGTCCCCATCGAGGTATATCAACAACGCCTGTCGGCAGCTGAGGGTTTCAATTAATTATCATTTGTTCAAATAACTTACGGGTTTGCTGCCGGGTGACGTAGTCGAACACCGCCGATATTTCGCCAGGAGCACACCCTGCCGTTCTCAAGGCACAAATGCAAGGAAGAAGAAATGTGCAAGCAAATTTAGTACCTCGGTTCACAGAGGAGAAACAAGGAAGACACCACACACAGAACAAGTGTCAACACAAACAAAGATATTTCTGATGTTGGTTATCTTTGGTTGTGTTGACACTTGTTCTGTGTGTGGTGTCTTCCTAGTTTCTCCTCTGTGAACCGAGGTATTAAATTTGCTTGCACATTTCTTCTTCCTTGCAGTTGTGCCTTGAGAATGGCAGGGTGTGCTCCTGTCGAAATATCGGCGGTGTTCGACGACGTCACCCGGCAGCAAACCCGTAAGTTATTTGAACATTCGATTCACCGGGAAAAGTTAAGGTCTCACATAATTATCATTTATTTCTAGGGGTGCTGCACGGTCATCAATGGTATCTGTTCTTTCGGGAATAGTTACTATCTTCATATACACTATTTGAGTTTGACTGAGGGTAGATTGTGATGGCCCGGAGGTTCGGACGAGCATTTTGGAAACTGCACGACTTGTAGGGTGTTCGAGGAGTGCTGTGGTGAGCGGCATCAAAATGTGTCGAAACCAAGATGAAACCACGTTCAGATGTCGTGGGGTTGGGCTTCCATCCCTCATTACAGGTGTCGGACACAGTAGGATGGGCAGACTGGTGAAACAGGACAGGCGGCGAACTGTGGCCGAACTAACATCAAACATCCTGGGCAGAATGCGAGTGTGTCGGAACACACAGTGCACCGAAAAGTCGTAACGATGGGGCTCCGCAGCCGACGACACACGCATGTGCAAATGTTAACGACACGACATCGGCGACTATCACTGAAATGGGCACGTGACCATCGGCACTGGATACTGGTGCAGTGGCAGAGCGTTGCATAGTCTGATCAATACCTTCTTCATCATTCCGATAGGTGGGAACGAATCAGTCACCTTCCAGGGGAACGGCTCCTTGAGAGAATGAGATTTTCACTCTGCAGCGGGGTGTGCGCTGGTAAGAAACTTCCTGGCAGATTATAAACTGTGTGCAGGACCGAGACTCTAACTCTGCACCTTTGCCTTTCGCGGGCAAGTGTAGGTTCGCAGGAGAGCTTCTGTGAAGTTTGGAAGGTAGGAGACGAGATACTGGAAGAAGTAAAGCTGTGAGGACGGGCCGTGAGTCGTGCTAGGGTAGCTCAGACGGTAGAGCACTTGGCCGCAAAAGGCCAAGGTCCCGAGTTCGTCTCGGTCCAGCACAGTTTTTATCTGCCAGGAAATTGCAGCTCCTTGACATCTTTACGGAGACAAGAAGGCGCCGACTCCATTATGCTCTGCGTAACATTCACGTGCGCATCTACAGTGGGGCTTGTGCAAGGCACCACGACAGGCAAGGAGTGTCTTACACTGGTTGCGGACTACGTATATCCGTGGCGATCATGTTTCCTCACGGCAATGGGATTTTCAAGAAGATAATGCTCCTTTTCACAAGGCCAGGAGTGTGGTGGAGTTGTTCGAGGAACACAGTGTCGAGTTCCAGTTGATGTACTGGCCGCCCAATTCGCCAGATCTGAACCGCGTCGAGCACATCTGGGATGTGACCGAACGTGACGTCAGAGCTCATAACCCCGCCCCCCGCTCTTCGGAATTTGCATGAATTACGAAGCGTGTGTCCGCAGATGTGGTGCCAGCTTCTCTTCCAGTGACCTACGAAGGCCTCACTGCTTTCATGCCACGACGTTTCAACGCTGTTATCCATGCCTAAGCTAGACGTACCGACTATTAGGTAGATCGTCATAATGTTGTGCCTGATCAGTGCATATGTGTTTTTTCTGGAAAGCTATACGATAGTAATTATCCTTCTGTGTTAGAGCATCATGGTCTGTTATAGTTTTCGACAGATGTGTGCACAGGTGTGGCAATGGCCGAGCCGCAGTGGCTACACCGGTTCCCGTGAGAGATCCCCGAACTTAAGCGCTGTCAGCTGTGGCTGGCACTTGGATGGGTGACCATCCGGGCCGCCATGCGCTTTTGTCATTTTTAGGGGTGCACTCAGCCTCGTGATGCCAATTTAGGAGCTACTCGACCGAATAATAGCGGCTCTGGTCAGAGAAAACCATCATAACGACTGGGAGAGCGGTGTGCTGACCCCACGCCCCTCCTATCCGCATCCTCAGCTGAGGATGACACGGCGGTCGGATGGTTCCGATGGAGCACTTGTGGCCTGAAGACGGAGTGCTGTGGGCAGGCGTACTTGCATCTCTACAGATACTGGCCGCGTTACCAAAATGTGGCAGTAGTTACGCATACCACCTATAATTTACAGCGCAATAACTCATTCTAATACCGTGATTCATTTCCAATTACCTTTGTTCGAAGAAACGGGAGAAGGGGTGAGTTGGATTTTGCTTTCACCATTTTGTAGTACAAAATGTAATCAAAATTCAAAATATCACTTGTTACATCAGATGATTACGTTGTATTTCAAAGGTTGAACGACACGGAGTGGAACGTGGAAACACTGGAAACTGATCAGAGGGAGCCTATCCTATCCCAGTTGCTGCACGCTGTTCGGCGCATCACAAAAGCCATAAAAACCAGGAGACGATGTGCCGAGGGACGTCAATGGAACTTTCTTCAGCAGTACTTGAACAAAACTGGTGAGTGACTTATTTGGGAGTATGTTCCTTGGAATTGCATCCTTGGCGGAGAATTTCATTCATGTAATCTTGTCGGTTTATCAGCGAAGGTGATAAATAAGAAACTCACTTAAACGTTGCGACAATGTGATGCCATGCCTCTCCTGATAACGCAAGAAGTATTCACGAAGTATAGTATTCTTAAAGAAAGTGTAGTGTATACATAACACCTCCTAGTACCACTATGGTCAATATGAGCCCACAAGCACTATGGAAAAATATAACTCTCTTGATTTCTAAACTGTTGTTATTGTGGTCTTCAGCCCTGAGACTGGTTTGATGTAGCTCTCCATGCTACGCTATCCTGTGCGAGCTTCTTCATCTCCCAGTACCTACTGAACCTACATCCTTCTGAATCTGCTTGGTGAATTCATCTCTTGGTCTCTCTCTACGATTTTTAGCCTCCACGCTGCCCTCCAATCCTAAATTGGTGATCCCTTGATGCCTCAGAACATGTCCTACCAACCGATCCCTTCTTCTAGTGAAGTTGTGCCACACACTTCTCTTCTCCCCAATCCTATTCAATACCTTCTCATTAGTTATGTGATCTACCCATCTAATCTTCAGCATTCTTCGGTAGCACCACATTTCGAAAGCTTCTGTTCTCTTCTTGTCCAAACTATTTATCGTACATGTTTCACTTCCATACATGGCTACACTCCATACAAATATTTCAGAAACGACTTCCTGATACTTTAAGCTATACTCGATGTCAACAAATTTCTCTTCTTCAGAAAGGCTTTCCTTGCCATTGCCAGTCTACATTTTACATCCTCTCTACTTCGACCATCATCAGTTATTTTAATCCCCAAATAGCAAAACTCCTTTACTACTTTAAGTGTCTCATTTCCTAATATAATTCCCTCGGCATCACCCGACTTAATTCGACTACATTCCATTATCCTCGTTTTTGTTGATGTTCATCTTATATCCTCCCTTCAAGACACTACCCACTACGTTCAAGTGCTCTTCCAAGTCCTTTGCTGTCTCTGACAGAATTACAATGTCATCGGCGAACCTCAAAGTTTTTATTTCTTCTCCGTGGATTTTAATTCCTACTCCGAACTTTTCTTTTCTTTCCTTTGCTGCTTGCTCAATATACAGATTGAATAACATCGGGGAGAGGCTACAACCCTGTCTCACTCCCTTCCCAACCACAGCTTCCCTTTCATGCCCCTCGACTCGTATAACTGCCATCTGGTTTCTGTACAAATTGTAAATAGTCTTTCGCTCCCTGTATTTTACACCTGCCACCTTCAGAATTTGAGAGTATTCCAGTCAACATTGTCAAAAGCTTTCTCTAAGTCTACAAATGCTAGAAACGTAGGTTTGCCTTTCCTTAATCTAGCTTCTAAGATAAGTCGTTGGGTCAGTATTGCCCCACGTGTTTCAATATTTTTACGGAATCCAAACTGATCTTCCCCGAGGTCGGCTTCTACTAGTTTTTCCATTCGTCTGTAAAGAATTCTCGTTAGTATTTTGCAGTAGTGACATATTAAACTGATAGTTCGGTAATTTTCACATCTGTCAACACCTGCTTTCTTTGGGATTGGAATTATTACACTCTTCTTGAAGTCTGAGGTTATTTCGCCTGTCTCATACATCTTGCTCGCCAGATGGTAGAATTTTGTCAGGACTTGCTCTCCCAAGGCCGTCAGTAGTTCTGATGGAATGTTGTCTACTCCCGGGGCCTTGTTTCGAGTCAGGTCTTTCAGCGCTCTGTCAATCTCTTCAAGCAGTACCGTATCTCCCATTTCATCTTCATCTACATCCTCTTCCATTTTCATAATATTGTCCTCAAGTACATCGCCCTTGTATAGACCCTCTATATACTCCTTGCATCTTTCTGCTTTCCCTTCTTTGCTTAGAAGTGGGCTTCCATCTGAGCTTTTGATATTCATACAAGTGGTTCTCTTTTCTCCAAAGGTCTCTTTAATATTCCTGTAGGCAGTATCTATCTTACCTCCAGTGAGATAAGCCTCTATATCCTTACATTTGTCCTCTAGCCATCCCTGTTTAGCCATTTTGCACTTCCTGTCGATCTCATTTTTGAGAGGTTTGTATTCCTTTTTGCCTGCTTCATGTACTGAATTTTTATATATTCTCCTTTCATCAATTAAATTCCATATTTCTTCTGTTACCCAAGGATTTCTAGTAGCTCTCGTTTCTTTACCTACTTGATCCTCTGCTGCCTTCTCTACTTCATCCCTCAAAGCTACCCATTCTTCTTCTACTGTATTTCTTCCCCCCATTCCTGTCAATTGTTTCCTTATGCTCTCCCTGAAACTCTGTACAACCTCTGGCTTAGTCAGGTTATCCAGGTCCCATCTCCTTAAATTCCCTCCTTTTTGCAGTTTTTTCAGTTTTAATCTACAGTTCATGACTAATAGATTGTGGTCAGAGTCCACATCTGCCCTGGAAATGTCTTACAATTTAGAACCTGGTTCCTAAATCTCTGTCTTACCGTTATATAATCTACCTGAAACCTGTCAATATCTCCAGGCTTCTTCCATGTATACAACTTTCTTTTATGATTCTTGAACCAAGTGTTATCTATGATTAAGTTGTGCTCTGTGCAAAATTCTACTAGGCGGCTTCCTCTTTCATTTCTTACCCCCAATCTATAGTCACCTACTACGTTTCCTTCTCTCCCTTTTCCTACTACCGAATTCCAGTCACCCATGACTATTAAGTTTTCGTCTCCCTTCACTATCTGAATAATTTCTTTTATTTCATCATACATTTCTTGAATTTCTTCGTCATCGGCAGAGCTAGTTGGCATATTAACTTGTACTACTGTTGTAGGTGTGGCCTTCGTGTCTATCTTCGCCACAATTTCTAAACTATTATTTTCAAAATATATTACTTTTTCCTTCTGAGTCAACTTTATCCAATTATGTTAATTAGTATATTTACAACGTAATACAATTTGTTCATGGGTTTTGCACTAAGTTTCACTGGAGTCGATATTAACCCAAAATTAAATTGTTCGTTTTTTTTGTGTAACTTTTACGAAATTGAATGACATCTGTCACGGTGAACAGCTGCTATACTAAACACTTGAAGTATTCAAAATAGTATATCCACATATTTTTGTACCCATTTTAGGGTATCTTTCCTTAGCTGTTATATCATTCCTGGTACCAATGGGGTCAATATAATCCCATAAACACAACGGAACTGTGTATCTCCCTTGTTTACAAAGCAATTAGTTTCCAAATATGTGACTTGCTCCCTCTGAGTCGATTGTAACGAAGATGTTGATGATTAGTGGTTTAGTGCGCTACATGGCAAAGTCACAGCGTCAAATTGTATCCACAGATGTTTTGCTGGGTTTTATGTTTTCAGTACATTTAAATTTATTCACGACTTCTAGCAGTGAGTACCGCTGGTGTCAATATGACACCCGTCCATATTTCTTTTTGTATGTCCACCCTTCTGATTGGAGGTTTGAGAGATTTCGGCCATACACTTATGTAATAAAATGGAACACTCACAGGCGTCCTTACGATGTTATTTATTACATGGCTACTAGTTTCGGTACCCCAGTACCAGGCCTTAACTGAGGCTGAAGGCGTTAACTCCAACCACATACACAATTCATCAATGGCCAACATCTGTGAACTGGTTTTCGCATACTACCTGTAGCAATGAGGTTTTGTCTCCAACATCTACTATCAACTGGTAGCCATATAATAAATAACATCGTAAGGATGGCCGTAGATGTTCCATTATCATATAAATTTCTTTTCGTTTCTTGAACCTAACATTTTTAAAAATAGAGTTATAGTGAACAGTTTTAGTATATGTTTTTATCTTAGTTCATTAAAATTCTACCAATATATCCTGTGTAAGTTGTTAGGGGTCTTTACGACCTGAGTAGTAGTCAGTGAAAGAAAAACATCCTGGTAGTGCATGATAAGGTATGTTATGAAGCAACATGAGCAACGGACGAAAAATTCAGATTTAAAACGAACGTAAACAGTCTTGACCGCAAGATGCCTTTATTTTTATGGTTGCCAGTTTCGGTCATTTGCCGACCATCTTCAGACCTCATACCATGATGGTAGGCGGTGGCGGTGAACGGAGCAGGTGTTCAGAACTCCACGAACGTCAACTGCTCAAAGCAATAACCATTAGAAACGGTTTCTTGTAGTCGAGACTATTTATGTTGATTTTAACGTACTTGGAAAAACCGCTGTTCTCCGCTTGAAAAGTTCTCAAAAATTACTGAAAAATTCTACTGATAACCAGATTAAAAAATGGTTAAAATGGCTCTGAGCACTATGGGACTTAACTTCTGTGGGCATCAGTCCCCTAGAACTTAGAACTACTTAAACCTAACTAACCTAAGGACATCACACACATCCATGCCCGAGGCAGGATTCGAACCTGCGACCGTAGCAGTCCCGCGGTTCCGGACCACGAGACCACGAGACCACGAGACGAGACCACGAGACCACCGCGGCCGGCTATAACCAGATTACACCTATGGGACCTAGTATGATTAATATACAACACAGACGTTGAGGACAAATTTCAGTTGATGGCAAATAAGCTCGTCAGGCAATAAGAGTCTACAAGATGCTTTCATCTAAATGTACATGGTTGCCACGCAGTTCACACTTAAAAGGCTTGGCATAGGGTTCATCGGACCACCTTCAGACTATTTCTCTAGCGTCCCACACTCGAACAGTGTTTGGGAAAATGCGCACTTAAATTTTTATTTACGACCACTGATTTCTCTCAATTTTTTACGATAATTTTTTCTTCTTCTGCAGATTGGCGTCAATAAAATGCTTTCGTATCCAGAGGAGAAAGATGATGGTTGAAATTTTCTGGAAAGATCTCGCCTCCATGAAAAACGCCTATGTGTTAACTATTGCCACCCCAACTCGCTTATCATATCCGTCATACTCTCTACTCCGTTTTGCGATGTTACAAAAAGAGCTGGACTTTCTCGATGTCCTCTGTCTGTCCTATCTGGTAAGGATGCCACACCACACAGCAGTATTCTTGCTGAGGATGGATAAGTGTAGAGTAGGCAGGTACTTTAGTAGACCTGTTGCGTGTTCTGGGTGTTCTGCCAATAAATTGATTTGCGGTCTGCACAATATTTTCTATGTGATCGTTCCAATTTAAGTTTTTCCTAATTGAAATTCCGAGGTACTTAGCTGAATTGAATATATTTATGTTTTATATCGTGTAAGCGACATTTAACGCATACCGTTTAGTACTCATCTGGACGACTTCACACGTTTTGTTATTCAGAGACAAATGTCATTTTCCGCGCCACACAGATATCGTGTCTGTGTCATTTAACAATTGGTTTTGATCTTCTGATGACTTTGCTATACGTTAACTGACAGCATCATCTGCAAACTGTCTAAGAGGGCTGTCAAAAAAATGGTTCAAATGGCTCTGAGCACTATGGGACTTAACTTCTTAGTTCATCAGTCCCCTAGAACTTAGAACTACTTAAACCTAACTAACCTAAGGACATCACACACATCCATGCACGAGGCAGGATTCGAACCTGCGACCGTAGCGGTCGCGCGGTACCAGACTGCAGCGCCTACAACCGCTCGGCCACTCCGGCCGGCGAGGGCTGTCAGATTGTCTCGTAAATTCATGTATAATTGAAGAAGTGTGTTCGTTTGTTTGTTTGTTTTTTTTTTAATTCATACAAATCTACAGTTTTATTCACATCTTGATGAAATTGTGATACTTTACCTTCAAGACAAGAGGAAGCTTACAAAAAAATTTGTAACCTGACTTGAAACATATATATATGTTACATATAAAGGAGAAAGGTTATTACCAAACACTGTAAAAATCCATTGCCTATTTAGTTCACATTTCTATACGATCCGCTAATGAACTTTTGGGCAGACATAGGCTACACTTATTTTTCTAACATACACCATATACAAATATGTACATAAAATATGTAAAGGAGAGACGTTGTTAACAAACATCTTGAAACGTACTTGACCGATTTACTTCATACTTCTTGGCTGATTTACTTCAAATTTCTACACTCAGATGGAAAAAATGTAGAATATTAATGAAGCATCAAACATGAAGCCGTGCTTAATGCGTAGCTAGAGATCATCACAAGTAGTACGTAAGTCTGTGCCTGACGTTCAAGAGCGTGCCCTGCACAAATGATTTTTCCTACTTGCTTTTTCTATGTTATTATTTTATTTGTTTGTCTAGAGAATTGCCTAATCAAATTTTAAAAGCCGTTACTGGGCAAGTGTTGACGTAGGTTAGTTCTGCTTGGGTTCATTTGTGCAGGGCACGCTCTTGAATGTCAGGCACAGACTTACGTACTACTTGGGATGACCTCTGGTTACGCATTAAGCACGGCTTCATGTCTACTCGATGTGCGTGGCTAGCACTCCCTTAAATCTACATCTACATCTATATCTACATCCATACTCCGCAAGCCACCTGACGGTGTGTGGCGGAGGGTACCTTGAGTACCTCTATCGGTTCTCCCTTCTATTCCAGTCTCGTATTGTTCGTGGAAAGGAGGATTGTCGGTATGCCTCTGTGTGGGCTCTAATCTCTCTGATTTTATCCTCAAGATCTCTTCGCGAGATATAAGTAGGAGGGAGCAATATACTGCTTGCCTCTTCGGTGAAGGTATGTTCTCGAAACTTCAACAAAAGCCCGTACCGAGCTACTGAGCGCCTCTTCTGCAGAGTCTTCCACTGGAGTTTATCTATCATCTCCGTAACGCTTTCGCGTTTACTAAATGATCCTGTAACGATGCGCGCTGCTCTCCATTGGATCTTCTCTATCTCTTCCATCAACCCTATCTGGTACGGATCCCACACTGCTGAGCAGTATTGAAGCAGCGGGCGAACAAGCGCACTGTAGCCTACTTCCTTTGCTTTCGGATTGCATTTCCTTAGGATTCTTCCAATGAATCTCAGTCTGGCATCTGCTTTACCGACGATGAACTTTATGTGATCATTCCATATTAAATCACTCCTAATGCGTACTCCCAGATAATTTATGGAATTAACTGCTTCTAGTTGCTGACCTGCTATTTTGTAGCTAAATGATAAGGGAACGATCTTTCTATGTATTCGCAGCACATTACACTTGTCTACATTGAGATTCAATTGCCATTCCCTGCACCATGCGTCAATTCGCTGCAGATCCTCCTGCATTTCAGTACAATTTTCCATTGTTACAACCTCTCGATATACCACAGCATCATCAGCAAAAAGCCTCAGTGAACTTCCTATGTCATCCACAAGCTCATTTATGTATATTGTGAATAGCGACGGTCCTACGGCACTCCCCAGTAGCACACCTGAAATCACTCTTACTTCGGAAGACTTCTCTCCATTGACAACAACATGCTGCGTTCTGTTACCTTGGAACTCTTCAATCCAATCACACAATTGGTCTCATAGTCCATATGCTCTTACTTTGTTCATTAAACGACTGTGGGGAACTGTATCGAACGCCTTGCGGAAGTCAAGAAACATGGTATCTACCTGTGAACCCGTGTCTATGGCCCTCTGAGTCTCGTGGACGAATAGCGCGAGCTGGGTTTCACACGACCGTCTTTTTCGAAACCCATGCTACCATCAACATATCAGGCGGCCAGACTAAATACAGTAACAAGTTACTGAAACAATCAAGATAGTTTTCAGTGCACTCGGATATTCAGTTAACATGAATGAAATGAAATGTCGTGTGACTAGGGCCTCCCGTCGGGTAGACCCCTCGCCTGGTGCAAGTCTTTCGATTTGACGCCACTCCGGTGACTTGCGCGTCGATGGGGATGAAATGGTGATGATTAGGACAACACAACACCCAGTCCCTGAGCGGAGAAAATCTCCGACCCAGCCGGGAATCGAACCCGGGCCCTTTGGATTGACAGTCTGTCGCGCTGACCACTCAGCTACCGGGGGCGGACAGTTAACATGAATAGAACCCACCAAGGAACGATTCGACGACTCCAGTTCATTCACTTCGACTAACATGCAACAGACGCGAAGGAAATCGGTCCTTCAAATCTCAAGGAAATCCCAATCACCGTCGGCGGCGGATCTGCACTCAAACGGCTAACCACGCCGCAGCAGCTGCCCACGCTCCTTCGTCGTACCGACTCGGCCACTCGCCAGCGCCGCACCTCACTGTCACTCACACAGCTGATACTCGAACTCAGGCCCGCGCAGAGCGATCGCACCGCAGTTAAATAGCCGTCCGCCAAAGATGCGAAGAAGACAAGCAGGCATCGAAAATCGACTCATAACAATCGGGATGACAATCAGAAGCTTCCTGGCAGATTAAAAATGTGTGCCGGACCGAGACTCGAACTCGGGACCTTTGCCTTTTGCGGGCAAGTTGAAACGGTCCTGTAGCCACCTTTCATTGCCAACTCTCGTAGTGGTCAAGTCGGCAAAGAGGTTTCCGCTACTTGTGAGAAATCCACCTGCGTTAGGTTGGTGGCGGAAATGGCATCCTGGGGTTTTCCGGTCGACGCGGAGCGTGGAGGAGGCTGGAGAAGCGGGAGGCAATCTGCCGCCGGTACGGGAAGCGTACACAGCTGTGCTCCAGTCGAAGAAGGGTGAGTTGGACTGACCGCGTGGCGCGTTGTCACATAAAGAGGGGAGCTTTTAGCTTTTGGCCTCGAATTTCGTCTTATAAAGATTTACTTGCTGGGTTGCAGCAGGGAATGCAAGGCTTTTGTAGACTTTCAGTTTGATTCCCAATGCAGTCTTGACTTTGATCCGTGAGAGGAACGCAGCACAAAGGAGTTGCATATGTTGAAGTGCCCTCGGTTCAGTGTGAATGTTTATGTGCCTACAACTGTGTGTGTATGCTTCTAATCTTTTCCGGATCTTGGTAACTTTTGTGTATTTGTGGATTTTCTTTGTCTCATGTGATTAAAATTTGGCCACGGTCCATAGAAGTTGTCTCCGCGGACCGAGTGGGCACGCGAGTCTGTTATGAAACGTATAGTATTTCACAAGCAATTGTACATAGTTAGCATGCAACAGCAGTCTATAGATGCACTACATCAATGTTTTAAGGAATAAATAATTTTGCCTTCAATCTTATCTTGTGTACCGATGTTACGTCGCCGTTACCTTCGCCATTTACCTTGTAGTTTTCCTTGTTGGCCCACCTATAGCGTTTCCATGTGCACAGGTGTAGTGATTAGTGTCCCTTTTTTTATCTGAAACAAATGCTCTGGAATAGATCGTGTTTTCACGAATCTTGCTACAGGCTGCACTTACGCATGGTGTTCACGACCTATTTACTTTACTCAATATTTGATTCACGGGAAGAATGCCTGGATCATATTAATAACTACATCCCATTCTTTATCAATGACTTTACAATGAATGTTCTTTTGTGAGTTTTTCTTATTAATAAATTAAGTAATTTTCCGACTCAGTGCTACCTCTTCTTTGTCGTGTGGCTAGAGTTGGTGGCGACCCTATCTTTTATATTGATTTCAGTGTCAAATAGCATTTTCTTATTCAAAGCGCGCGTGGGTCTTTTAGCTATCAGGATACATTCAAAGGGCGCTTCATGCTTCTTGCACATAGCGTCCTTTTATTCATGCTACTTACAAAGTGCTCTACCAAAGCACATGCCCGCGAAAGGCAAAGGTCCCGAGTTCGAGTCTCGGTCCGGTACACAGTTTTAATCTGCCAGGAAGTTTCATATCAGCGCACATTCAACTGCAGAGTGAAAAGCTCATTCTGGAAACATCCCCCAGGCTGTGGCTAAGCCATGTCTCCGCAATATCCTTTCTTTCAGGAGTGCTAGTTCTGCAAGGTTCGCAGGAGAGCTTCTGTAAAGTTTGGAAGGTAGGAGACGAGGTACTGGCAGAAGTGAAGCTGTGAGGACGGGGCGTGAGTTGTGCTTGGGTAGCTCAGTTGGTAGAGCACTTGCCCGCGAAAGGCAAAGGTACTGAGTTCGAGTCTCGGTCCGGCACACAGTTTTAATCTGACAGGAAGTTTCATATAAGCGCACACTCCGCTGTAGAGTCAAAATCTCATTCTGGGATGACAATCGATGGTGACTGGCTCTAGCAGCGCACCAGCTCACTAGGTAGCATAAACACTCCGTAAAATAGTAGAATATAAACCTTTTGATGAGCTTAACTATATCGAATTTTGTAGCTGATTTTTCAGGTACCGTAGCTATTATACAGTGTGCTACAAAAATCTACGGCCAAACTTTCAGGAAACATCCCTCACACATAAAGAAAGAAAATATGTTATGTGGACATGTGTCCGGAAACGCCTACTTTCCATTTTAGAGCTCATTTTATTACTTCTCTTCAAATCACATTAATCATGGAATGGAAACACACAGCAACAGAACGTACCAGCGTGACTTCAAACACTTTGTTATAGGAAATGTTCAAAATCTCCTCCGTTAGCGAGGATACACGCATCCACCCTCCGTCGCATGGAATCCCTGATGCGCTGATGCAACCCTGGAGAATAGCGTATTGTATCACAGCCGTCCACAATAAGAGCACGAAGAGTCTCTACATTTGGTACCGGGGTTGCGTAGATAAGAGCTTTCGAATGCCCCCATAAATGAAAGTCAAGAAGGTCGAGGTCAGGAGAGCGTGGAGGCCATGGAATTGGTCCGCCTCTACCAATCAATCGGTCACCGAATCTGTTGTTGAGAAGCGTACGAACACTTCGACTGAAATGTGCAGGAGCTCCATCGTGCGTGAACCACATGTTGTGTCGTACTTGTAAAGGCACATGTTCTAGCAGCACACGTAGAGTATCCGGTATGAAATCATGGCGGTGAATCGAGGAAGTACAGTACATACTGACGAAACTAAAATGAGCTCTAACATGGAAATTAAGCGTTTCCGGACGCATGTCCACATATTATTTCTTTATTTGTGTGGGAGGAATGTTTCCTGAAAGTATGGCCGTACCTTTTTGTAACAGCCTGTATATATCGGAGCCCTATCCTGCGCGGTTATAAATAATATAGCTCTTTCCCAATAGCCACAGACGCCACTAACCTCTCATGTCTTTTCATTTCGTCAAACTACTGCTGCGAGTTTTCCTCATTTTCCAGTGTTCTGTCGACAGCTGCTACGCCATCTGCTACAGAGCCAGTCACTGATAGACTCGCCGATATTGGAATTATGGATGGAAAGAATCCACCGAGTGTTCTAGGCAATGGTAGGACACTAGGCGTCTTAATCAGTTACCCTTCCGAGTCCTATCTGCTGAAAGTGATTTTAAATGGCCTGGTGTGACCTTCTTCTTCTTCAGCTTATTCTTTGTCTTCAGTGAATGATGAGCAGCACTCGTAACTAAACTGAAGTTTACACCGATACCCAGTTTAAGTTTTGTGTGGACTCCTTTATTTACTGCTAGTGTGATGCTATGCTGCCTAATAGCGATATCCCTACTTGAACTCGTTTCCATAAATCCGTCAGCTAAACTTCTATCGGCAGCGTGGCATCCTGGAAGATCTTCATTTGCTGCATACACAGTATCGTGATGTCTGCAGACCTCTTGCTACCACACACAATTCACTTTTTTGGCTTTGTTCTTGATCTCCAGGTCATAATTGGGGATGTGACGTTGTGTAAGTAATTCGCCGACAGTAATACAACCTCTGCTGGTGTCTTACTATCATTTATGTTATGATAGAGCACGGTTTGACATCTTTGATCTACGTGCTTGGCTACGTAGCAAATCATTGGCATCCACTCTCCTGTTGTGTGATAACTGTCAGCAGAACAATATAACAGGAGCCTTATGCCCCTATCGCCTCATGAGACAGTCTACAACAAAGATAACTGGTTCACTAATTTTCTGGCAGCGCGGGATTAGCCGAGCGGTCTGGAGCGCTGCAGTCATGGACTGTGCGGCTGGTCCTGGCGGAGGTTCTCCCTCGGGCATGGTTGTGTGTTGTGTCCTTAGGATAATTTAGATTAAGTACTGTGTAAGCTTAGGGACTGATGACCTTAGCAGTTAGGTCCCATATGATTTCACACACATCTGAACATTTTTGAACACTAATTCTCTGTAATTCTTCTGTATAGCTATTTCACTACTGCTGCTGTTCTTTATAAGTTCTAGGGTTCGTTATTTCACCTTTGGAAGCTGTAAATATCTCCGATGCCCAGTTGAGGAGTTGTAATTTCACTATTTCTGTCTTGCTTCTCTGAAATACGCACACATCAAAAAAAGTTTTGCATCACCTCGGTTCCGAGAGTTCCGGAACCTGTGCAGAAAATTGGAACTGAGATCACCATAAACATCATTTCCGCCAATTTATTGCTCATGAAAACCACACATTGCATGTTGTACCACCGTACAGCGAGACCTGCAGAGGTGATGGTCCAGATGGCTGTACACACCGGCACTTCTAATACCCAGTACGACGTCCTCTTGCATTAATGCATGACTACATTCGTCGTGGCCTACTATCCACAAGTTTGTCAAGGCACTGTCGGTCCAGATTGTTCCACTCCTCAACTGTGATTCGGCGTAGATCCCTCAGAGTGGTTGGTGGGTCACGTCGTCCATAAACAGTTCTTTTCAATCTATCCCACGCCTTGTCGTTAGGGTTCATGTCTGGCGAACATGCTGACCACTCTAGTCGAGCGATGTCGTTATCATGAAGGAAGTCATTCACAAGACATGCACGATGTAGACGAATGCCTCGCGAATATGCTGCCGATATGGTTCCACTATCGGTCGGAGGATTGCATTGACGTATCGTACAGCTGTTACCACGCCTTCCGTGACCACCAGCGACATCCGTCGGCCCAACATAATGCCACCCCAAAACAGCAGTGAACCTCCACCTTGCTGCACTCGCTGGACAGTATGTCTAAGGCGCACAGTCTGACCGGGTTGCCTCCAAACACGTCTCCGACGATTGTCTGGTTGAAGGCATATGGGACTCTCATCATTGAAGAGAACGTGATGCCAATCCTGAGCGGCCCATGCTGCATGTTGTTGGGCCCATCTGTGTATGGTGTCGTGGTTGCAAAGATGGACTTTGCATGGACGTCGACAGTGAAGTAGCGCATCATGCAGCGTATTGCGCACAGTTTGAGTCGTAGCACGACGTGCCGTGGCTGCACGAAAAGCATTATTCAACATGGTGGCGTTGCTGTCAGGGTTCCTCCGAGCCATAATCCGTAGGTAGCGGTCATCCACTGCAGTAGTAGCCATACGGCGGCCTGAGAGAGGCATGTCATCGATAGTTCCTGCCTCTCTCTATCTCCTCCATGTCCGAACAACATCGCTTTGGTTCACTCCGAGACGCCTGGACAATTGTTGATACCATGTCAGGAGTTGTTAACAAACCTTTATACCGGCAAATGGTCTGCTGATTTCCTCAAATAATTCTCTATTACCAATATGTATAGAATTCTTAGTTAAATGTTCAGGCTGAGTAACTAGGATATACGTTTTTTCCCTGCTCACTATCAATATAATGTTGAATGAAATCACCACCAGTACATTATAATTCTTCTTCTTCTGTTCTTTTTACCTACTATTACCTACTAATATCGTTCGACAGATTCTGTAACAGGTTTAAAAGTTTCTTTCAGTGACCGGCCTCTTTCCAAATCGTAGTTTCTCCTAGAGAGCCTTGCGCACTTCAACGACGTCTGAATTTTCATTTCAATGTAGAGACGAATGTTCTGCCTTTCCTTGTGTAATTCATCTGTTGTTTCAATATATTCAATATATATATATATATATATATATATATATATATATATATATATATATGGAAATGGAAAGGAAGTTCCATGCTGCTTGACAGGATGTAGGGGAACGATGCGGGAGACCCGGACCGCCGTACTAGGCAGGGTCCTAATGGAGGTGGTTTGCCGTTGCCTTCCTACGACCATAATAGGGGTGAATGACGATGATGAAGACACAGCAACACCCAGTCATCTCGCGGAAGGTGAAAATCCCTGACCCCGCCAAGAATCGAACCCGGGACCTCGTGCTCGGGAAGCCCGCGAGGAAGTTCCTCCGGTATCGACCATCACTCAGTTGCCTCGTTTTATTGATAAACAGAAACCTGATTTCAGCAATCTCCGCATGAAGTTGTAAATTCTTCGAATGTCATTTCGGGTCCTACAAGTGCCTCATAAACGTGTTTTAAATTCGTATTATCCCGTTTGAAAGCAGTCACAGTGTTTGTATTATCTCTCATCAGTTGCTTTGATATCCAAGAATACGTCTGACTTAGGTAGGAGACGTCAAACTCTCTTTGCTTGCCAAAGCAGAAGTATTTTCGTGTTTGATTTTGATTTTTCACTGTGACATCGTCGACTACAAACAGAGCATTAGGTTTTACCCTGTCAGGTTGTGGACATTGCCACTTTCGGTAATAGGTTTATATGTAATTTTGTCAACGTTTGAAAGTATCTCCTCTAGTATTTGGCGTTTGGGTTCCATAAAGCTTTTGAAAAGAAATACACATTTTCAAAGCAAACACCATCAGAATCCACTAGTAGGAACACAAGAACGTTTGTCTGCCCACAACGCAACTGATCGGCAATTATAGTTCTGATGCTGTGTGGCAATAGTGACCTATTTTTTTACATTCTGTTGTTCTCTCAGATTTTTAGACTAATAGGTGACGTGGATGTTACGTCCTACCGTTCATGGCGAGTACTACACGATTATACGTGAGTTTATATAGGGAAAATGAACACAAATGTCACACACACACACACACACACACACACACACACACTTCATTTATTTCTGAATATAGGCAGATGCATACACATGCACAAATAAGAACACCATTCTATGCCAGCATGAAGTACATAATTCTGGGTATTTATGAGCAGCCTTCATCATAATATTGAGCCTCATCTTCCACAGGATTTTGAGTTTCCTGCGATAGTTATTGTAAATCCTTCTGCAATGTTTCGTAGATGCTATAAACATAAGGCAGCCAGATCAATCTTATATGGAATGCATGTTGAATAGCACAGCTGGGTTACATTAAATTCTTCAGTGACGGTTCCTGCATGTGAGTCGATTGTATTTCGTTAAGAAGTTTGATCTTGTGAGCACCTGTACTACTGTAAGTGTTTGAGCATTTCGAGGAAAACTTGCCACAAATCACAACTGAGTTATCAAACAGTCTACATCTCTCTGTGGGAAACAATATCACTTCAATGCCACAATAAGATGGGTTTTCAAGAATCTCAACAGGGCTGAATTCGCCATCAGACGGCATTACAAACCTGACATTACTTCGCCTTGACTCAAGGTGAAAACTGTATTGTAAATTGTTATATGATGCTGCTGAGACGTCGTCCCCAATGGGTACCCGACAACATCATCTGGAAATAGAAATCGAGTTAAATAATGCACACATAGCACACTACACGCACACAAATGCAGAAGTACATTGGCGTGACATAGAGAATGGTGGCCATTTAGTTTGACAGTTCATGGTGGCAAAGTTATCTCCTCGATCACACATTGCTTATTGGTGGTGTGTACATTATTTTTGCAATGCAATGTGGGTAACATCATAAAAGTAGTGTGTGGTCACTGTACCGCATTTAGCCGTGTGGGAATAACTGTTGGAATCTTTGGTGGTACAGAAAATCTAAGATCTGCGTCTGTGGAATGAACCTGCTACCATAACTCTTTGTGGTACCTACCATGATTACTACAACTGCACCACAATGACCACATATCATTACTCACCTTTTAGTAGGATTATGTACAAGTATCACTTCCAGATTTATTATTTGACACAAAACGTATTCTGTGGAACAAGTCCCACACATTCCTGACAAATGAATTTTCGTTGGTCTGCTATAAAAAGCTCTGCTGACTGAGTGCTTCCCACATATTAGGGGGGATATATGTTAACATCTAACTAATAGATTTTCATGTTTCCAAAAGCAGGTCAGCTGTAAATACTATAGCAGTTAAGTTCAGATTGGTTACAACTGTATGGCGAAAATATGTTTACATTTCCTAAGTGGCTTCCCACAAATAATTAACAGGTTTAGGCAGACTGCTACCTACAAAGCATATCTCACTGATTTCTTGCTGAGTGAATAATACATCTGAACAATTTTCCGCATTGCAAAAAAGTAAAGCATCTACGAATAGCAACTCACAAGGTTTCAGGTTATCTGTGATAAAACATCTTTCGTCTAGGCTATGAATAACAGTCAAGCTTGGACGCATGGAGGAAACAAACACCTTTCCTACAGGTATGAAAGTGTGAGACCTTAATCTTGTGCGTGAATACCTGTGTCAGGCACCACCCTACACCATATATTGTGGAAGAGTGACCCTTACTGTTTCCTATAGCTAATATTGACCCAGAAAGTATATTCTACTTACGTACACTCTTTAAGTTGATGCTGGCAGAAAGTGAAAATTTCACTTGTACAGAAATCTGATGCATTGTGTTGCTCACTAGTACGTAGTCTGTCTTTATGTCCAGAATTCCAGGCCGAGGTGCCGGTCTACCTGGAACACCTGTCCAGCTACACTCGAGACGCTGTGCAGTTGCTGTCAGTGGGTGTGACGAGTGTCTCACAGCTGTTCATACCACTGGCATTCAGACTCGTGGTGAGTGATATTTTATTTTCTCTTTTTATCTGTGTTGTATGCGGAAGGGATAAGAAAACGACACACATACAGCGTCGCGTGGTCAGTCTCAGAGTCTGTTTCACGTACACTATGTGATCAAAGGTACCCAGACACCTGGCTGAAAATGACGTACAAGTTCGTGGCGCCCTCCATCGGTACTACTGGAATTCCATATGGTGTTGGCCCACCATTAGCCTTGATGACAGCTTCCACTCTCGCAGGCAAACGTTCAGTCAGGTACTGGAAGGTTTCTTGGGGAATGGCAGCCCATTCTTCACGAAGCGCTGCACTGAGGAGAGGTATCGATGCTGATCGGTGAGGCGTGGCACGAATTCGGCGTTCCAAAACATCCCAAAGGTGTTCTGTGGGATTCAGGTCAGGACTCTGTGCAGGCCAGTCCATTAAGGGACGTTATTGTAGTGTAACCGCTCCGCCATAGGCCGTGTACTATCAAGAGGCGCTCGATCGTGTTGAAAGATACAGTCACCATCCCCGAATTGCTCTTCAACAGTGGAAAGGAAGAAGGTGCTTAAAACATCAATGTAGGCCTGTGCTGTGATAGTGCCACGCAAAACAACAAGGGGTGCAAGCCCCCTCCATGAAAAATACTACCACACCATAACGTCACCGCCTCCGAATTCTACTTCTGACACTACAGACGCTGGCAGATGACGTTCACCGAGCATTCGCCGTCCCCGCACCCTCCCATGGGATCGCCACATTGTGTACCGTGACTCGTCACTCCACAAAACGTGTTTCCACTGTTCACTCGTCCAATGTTTACGCTCCTTACACCAAGCGAGACGTCGTTTGGCATCTACCGGCGTGATGTGTGGCTTATGAGCAGCCGCTCGACCATGAAATCCAAGTTTTCTCACCTAACTGTCTTTGTACTTTCAGTGCTTCCTGATGCAGTTTAGAATTCCTATGTGATGGTCTGGATAGATGTCTGCCTATCACACATTACGACTCTCTTCAACTGTAGGCGGTCTCTGTCAGTCAACGGACGAGGTCGGCCTGTACGCTTTTGTGCTGTATGTGTCCCTTCACGTTTCCACTTCACTATCACATCTGAAGCAGTCGACCCAGGGATGTTTAGGAGTGTGGAAACCTTGCGTACAGGCGTATAACATAAGTGGCACTCAATCGCTTGACCGCGTTCGAAGTCCGAGAGCTCCACGGAGCGACCAATTCTGCTCTCTCATGTTGTCTAATGACTACTGAGGTCGCTGATGTGTACCTGGCAGTAGGTGGCAGCACAATGTACCTATTATGAAAAACATATATTTTTGGGGTTTCCAGATCCTTTTCATCACATAGTGTATACCTGGCTCACACTGTTGTTATCTTTACTTTTGAGACTGCAATGCTACCTCACTGCAAGACTTCTAACCTATCAGTACGTCTTCGGTGATTGTGGGGTTATTAGCCTGAGAGCACAAGATTGCAAGGCATAAGGATAGAGGATACAGTTGTTTGTGTCTTTACTTCTTGTACTTTCGCAGAATTTGCCTAACAGATTTACGAAACTTAATATTAGTCCCTATTGTACAAGCATAAACCTTTTGGCTACTTAATCATTGGAGATAGGTCGACGTACTACTGCGCCGTATTTTATCTTACCATTTACGTATTTGCTTATTTGGAATCTGTTACTACCTGGGGCTGGAGGAGCGGGGTCAGAGATTATATTCCCAGCATAATTATAGTGTTTGATTATGTACGTGGCGCGTAAATTTTTGTGTGATGGTGTAATTGTTGTAAAGAGTGTTCTTATCCATCATTACTTTTGTGAAACAAATACTAACAAAGAGATAGAGGGGATGGCCAGTACTTACCTCAGCTCAGTACAGCCGATAGATACACAAAAAACAGAACCGAAAGTTTACGTTCCTAGCGTTCAGAACAAATGTTCTTTCATCACGGAGGAGAGAGGGGAAAGAAAGGGAAGAAGGGAAAGTGGATTCAGTTACTCACAACCCAGGTTATGAAGCAACAGGGGAAAGGTAAACAGGGAGGGTAGAAAAGATGGAGGCATGGGCGTCAGAGGGAAGCCACAGATATTCTACTATAAGTACTGTGCCAGCTTCAAACCAAAGAGGATGCATACAGATGTAAAGAGGTATATAGTATAAAAATAAACACACGCATCTTTTCATCCTAAACAGTTGTGTTTATCTTTATCTTTACACTATATACTTTTGTATGCATCCTCTTTGGTTTGAAGCTGGCACAGTACTTACAGTAGAATATCTTTGGCTTCCCTCTGACACCCATGCCTCCATCTTTTCTACCCTCCCTGTTTACCTTTCCCCTGTTGCTTCATAACCTGGGTTGTGAGTAACTGAATCCACTTTCCCTTCTTCCCCTTCTTCCCCTTTTTTCCCCTCTCTCCTCCCTGACGAAGGAACAAAGTTCCAAAAGGTAGGATACGTAAATTTTCTGTTCTGTTTTGTGTATCTATCGGCTGTACTGAGCTAAGTACTGGCCAGCCCCTCTATCTCTTTGTTAGTATGTGTTTCACATCTTTATATGAGATTTTCCATTAACCATCATTACTTTTCTAATGTAATATTAATTCATTTGCTATGGAAAATGTGGGAGCACTCCCTTCCTGTTTCAGTTAAACTGCAAAGAAATAGTCTAAATTCACGAAATGCATCTGGTTTTCTGGTAGGAAACGTTCTATTGATATCAAATAATTCAGCTTTTTATTGCCATGAAAAATTCTCCTTTGAAGAAAGTATACTACTGCTGTTGTTGTGATCTTCAGTCCTGAGACTGGTTTAATGCAGCTCTCCATGCTACTCTGCCCTGTGTCCTACTAACCGGTCCCTTCTTCTAGTCAAGTTGTGCCACAAATTCCTCTTCTCTCCAATTATATTCAGTACCTCCCAATTAATTACGTGGTTTACCCACCTAATCTTCAGTATTCTTCGGTAGCACCACCTTTCGAAAGCTTCTATTTTCTTCTTGTCTAAACTATTTATCTTCCATTTTTCACTTCCATACATGGCTACACTCCATACAAATACTTTCAGAAAATAGTAGACTATTATATGGTTTTAAAATTGATGGCAAAATACTTGAGAAATGACCATTGCTTAGTAAACGGTAACTACTGTTCAGAATAATTTAATATCTTTGTTTACTTTTTCCTGGATATAAATTGTTTTAAAAAGAATTCTGAATGTTTCCAGAACGAGATTTTCACTCTGCAGCGGAGTGTGCGCTGAGATGAAACTTCCTAGGAGATTAAAACTGTGTGCCCTTCCGAGACTCGAACTCGTGACCTTTGCCTTTCGCGGGCAAGTGCTCTACCACCTGAGATACCGAAGCACGACTCACGCCCGGTACTCACAGCTTTACTTCTGCCATTATCTCGTCTCCTACCTTCCAAACTTTACAGAAGCTCTCCTGCGAACCTTGCAGAACTAGCACTCCTGAAAGAAAGGATATAGCGGAGACATGGCTTAGCCACAGCCTGGGGGATGTTTCCAGAATGAGATTGTCACTCTGCAGCGGAGTGTGCGCTGATATGAAACTTCCTGGCAGATTAAAACTGTGTGCCCGACCGAGACTCGAAGTCGGGACCTTTACCTTTCGCGGGCAAGTGCTCTACCATCTGAGCTACCGAAGCACGACTCACGCCCGGTACTCACAACTTTACTTCTGCCAGTATCGCAGGAGAGCTTCTCTAAAGTTTGGAAGGTAGGAGACGAGATACTGGCAGAAGTAAAACTGTGAGTACCGGGCGTGAGTCGTGCTTTGGTAGCTCAGATGGTAGAGCACTTGCCCGCCAAAGGCAAAGGTCCCGAGTTTGAGTCTCGGTCGGGCACACAGTTTTAATCTGCCAGGAAGTTTCAATTCTGAATGTGTTGGTTACCTGTATCACTCTCACTTACAAAGGTCCGCTCTGAGAATAAAATTCAAAGACGTGATTCACACAAATATACCTCCTCCCACTGTAGTTTCTTTACCATAGTGTCATAATGTCACTATAACTAAAGAATGAAACACACAGCTATAGGTGTTTGTTCGTATCCTGGGTATGATTACTTGTCTACAAACACCAATACAGAATAACAGCGACAGACTTACGTTGCCCAGTCTGAAACTCGTAAGATCAATAAACTGTGCTACATTCCGTCAAATGTTTAAGATTCGAGACACGTTTAGGAAGTCTCTGTTTTAGAAGGTCGTTCGAAAGCTCAAATTAATATTTCCGGTCTCCCAACAACGGCAGCTGCCTTTGCCTGTACAACTTCAACTCCGCTGTAAATCGTAGAGCATTATATTCAGGCTTCTTACCTCGACAGCATGCATTCATACATTCAAACGTTTGTATTGCAACTACCTAGAAATAACTGCCGCTCTCTTGTCTGTTCTTACAGGCTGAGAATTGTGTGTGTTCCGTAAGACATCGCTGGAGACTTACTTTGCATTAGTATCGCATGCCTGCGTAAAACTGTATGTGTAGTCATGCGCCCGCATTAATTTAAATGCTTTGTGATTGCGGTACCTGTAATTATAAGTTAAGATTTGCTGCTGCTTGTGAATATTATGCAAGTAAATCGAATTATTTTCTGTGTGTCTCAGGATAAACAGACTAATGACCAGCAGCTCCAAGGGTGGATTAATAACATGGAACATCTGAGAAACATGCTGGACACAAAATTATGGGGTTGGGTACAGGATATGGAACGTATCAGCGAGCAGATAGCGAACTACAAGGTGGAAGAGGACGTGAACAAGCCTGGGATGTATATAATAAGGTATAAACCAATTTGTATTGAAACCTTTGTCCAATTATTTATGATTCGCGAACGTTTATTTAGTACTAGGCGAACTACTGAAATTATTTCATGCAGGATGGTGTAAACAAATGTGAAGGATTGACAACAGCAGAGGAGACGGTTACAACAATTAGTCGCTTTGAGATTACGATTAGTTTTCAGTTTCTGTGTTTGTTTTTTGTCTCAAAATGGGCTACATATTACGCAGCGGCTGAGTAGAGCCACCCATTACGAGCGACTGTTACTACTCGGACTAGCGAAAATACTACTAAAGTTTTTATTATTTATCGAAATACTGATAATCTGTGAAAGCTTGTGTTACCTGACAAGAAAGTTGAATATGTTGTCACCATAATACAACTGCACAGAACTATGCAGACGCAAGGAAAATAAACAAATTAGTAAATAAAATAAAGATAAAATAGTCACCTACAGGAGAAATCAAGCTGATACCGTGTAATATCGCTTATCACAAGGTGCGACTTGGTCGCGGACTAAAACAGTGATCCAGGAAGTGTAGAAGGAATTTCTTTTATTTCCTCCACTGATCACAAAACTTTTGGCCCTTTGGCTACCGGGTTCTGTCAGGAAAGACAATCTTCAGATCTGTTTTATTACGTGTCGTTGGTTTTATTACATTAGAACATGTTATAAACCAGATATGAAGATGGTCATTGCTGACCAAGACCGGTAGTCAAAGGACCGAAATTTTTTTGGTCATTGGCTGAAATAAGAGAAATTCACCATCTATCGCATATAGTCTCTATAACGGCATCATTTCGGTGAGGAAGAGCGTCCACAAGTCATGTGGGTATCAGTAAACGAATAAAAATGCTACATAGCAAAAAAAAAAAAAAAAAAAAAAAAAAGTTCAAATGTGTGTGAAATCTTATGGGACTTAACCGCTAAGGTCATCAGTCCCTAAGCTTACACACTACTTAACCTAAATTATCCTAAGGACAAACACACCCACCCATGCCCGAGGGAGGACTCGAACCTCCTCCGGGACCAGCCTCACAGTCCATGACTGCAGCGCCTGAGACCGCTCGGCTAATCCCGCTCGGCAGCTACGTAGCGATGAGGATTAAACGACATTGGTTGTGGCCATAATTTTTTTGTATCTTTAAATCCGTTCATAGCATAGAGCTAAATACTATAAGTTGCAAGCATAGGGCAACAGATATGATTGGCCACTGGAGGACTTATGGGGCCATGGAGCAATGAAGTATGGAATCTCGAGGATGGTGAGTCTATCTTGTGGGTAACAAGCGAAAAGTTTTGCTTTACTTGCATTTTCAGGGAGGAGCAGGTTGTTAAGAAGGAGTGGGTGATAAGGGAAGAATTGTTGTTAATAAATCAATGCGAAGCCTTCCAGTCCTTAGTTGAGTTAGTGGGTCGTGTTGTATCGATTTTGGAGCATGTCTGTCGCCAGTGCTGGGATGTTTCGGCATTGAGGATATCGCGGTCTGCTGCTATTGGTTTAGGGGTTAGCGTTCTTTCTTCTATATCCTGGACACTTGGGCCTGATTCCCATCCAGATCATGGATTTTCTCCTCCGGAGGACTCGGTGATCGTGTTGTCCTCACCATTTCATCTCATTATAATCGTCGCGCAAGTCACTGAAGTAGCGTCAAAAATGGTTCAAATGGCTCTGAGCACTATGGGACTTAACATCTGTGGTCATCAGTTCCCTAGAACTTAGAACTACTTAAACCTAACTAACCTAAGGACATCACACACATCCATGCCCGAGGCGGGATTCGAACCTGCGACGGTAGCGGGCACGCGGTTCCAGACTGAAGCGCCTAGAACCGCACTGTCACACCGGCCAGCGAAGTGGCGTCACGCAGAAAGACTTACACTAGGTGGTCAAACTAGTCCAGATGGGGTCTGTTGGCCAATAATGCCATACGAACATTTCATTTTCAATTCAACGATATCGTGGATGTGTAATTGCCAGTGATGTGTTTGTGTGTCCAGTGATGGGTTGTGTAGAAAATGGCAGTAGTGGCTGCAGAATTCTTAGTATGTTGCAAGAGCTTGTGGAGTGCGGAGATTCTGTGGGATACACGGAATGAGCGTGTGTGTGTGTGTGTGTGTGTGTGTGTGTGTGTGTGTGTGAGAGAGAGAGAGAGAGAGAGAGAGAGAGAGAGCTTGCAGCTGCAGTAAAGTTTTGTTGCAGGAAAGAAGTAGTGTTGGAGGTATCTTCATGGTCTGGAGGGTGGCAGGGTGGCGTCTGATGTGAATATGGATAAATTCCCTGTAAGCATTCCAGATTTTGTGGTGGAGTTCTTGGATTGTTTTATGTGGGTTACTGTGGGCAGGTTTGAAGGTGGGGTGATTACGGTTGACCATTGGAATGATCGCTTCCATTTGGATAAAGGACTTCTGCATTTATATATTTGAGGAGGTTTTTGGAGGTTACACTTTGAAGATGGGTGCATCAAGGAAGTCGACTACATATCGAGAATGTAGATGAACAACTGTCATCCCCAGTTGAATTCAGTGTGGGAACTGCTGTGCAGATACATATAAGCAACAACAGTATGTGAAGAAGGTCTGATGAATATGAATGAAGAAATTGTATTGGACAGATATAAATGGTGGCACTGGTGGCTACTAGGGAGGTAAAATACATTCTCAGGATGAAGTTGAAACAAATCAACCTAGGGTAGCCTGATACATTCCATGTTTCATTTCTGTTGTACCGATTTATGGAATTCTGTTCGACAACTGAGCCGATTTATAGAAATCTGTTCGCCAGTATCATGGAGAATAATAACGTTTGTGAGGATCCAGTCACTGACACACATCTCGTTTTGTTCTCCCCATCTGTTTAGTTGTGTGTCCTTATTTAATGAGTTGCACACCACCACAATAGAAATGGATGAGCCATGGAACAGGTGATCTGGAAATCCGTTTGCAGGTGGCAGGCATTTCCCTAAGGGCGGGCCGATTTCTGCATTGTGGAAAGGGCAGGGCACTGACAGCATATCAGGCTGTAGGATCTGCCAGTAACGCCGCTTTGTCACAATGTGCCGTGTCATCCAATGAGGCTCCAGGTTCAAAGAATTACACACTTGTCCAGCACAGCAGGGGCGAATCCCTAAAAAGCTCAGCTTGGGAACGATGGCCTATGTCTGGAAAACGCAAAGTAAATTATTTTATGAGCTCCTATCCCTGTTAGTAAGGAGCTTTCAATCGAGTGGTTTTTCACCTTCCAGTAAAGATAGAGGAAGCCATCCAGGGCAAACGATAGCAATCTTGAATTGTTCACTCAAGAAAGCTATGTAGCAGTTACTGTTAAAGTTTTTCTCCTTTTTTTGGTGAGGGATGGCACTCTCTGGACGCAGAACCATATGAACAGCAACTCAATAATTTTCTCTCTCACGACACGTCATAGAACCTCATTGGGTGGCTTAAGAGGTATCTGCTAGGTAGGATGTTGTAGCTCCATTTCCAAAAATTTCATTGGATAGTCTTTGGCTGAGACTTCTCATTGGGGGAGTAATGTTTGTGTAGATCATTGTGGGAGACTGTGGCAGAGACGACCGTAAAATTCGGGAGATTTGTTTGGAGGATGTGGAGGAAGACAACTGTTTGGGAACGTGGAGGAAGACACTCCATCGAAAGACCCAGACGAGCGGCAGAGACTTGCACTTGAGAATAAGCTCGTCACCTGATGAATGATAGGTTGTTGCTGTCAGCAGGTCAGAGTGGACGCAGGCTTTGCTGATTTGAACCGTCGATTTTGGTGACAATAGCTTGAAATGTGGATTGTTGTGGGAGGAGAATTGTTAGATGTTCTCAATTAGTTTTTTAAAACTTGATTGGACTACTTGATATTTCGTCTTGAAGAAGTGGGCTCATCGATGATGAAGATGATTTAAATATTTGCATGTGAAGCCAAAACTTTGTTGCCTGGTATGATTGAAGCTGTCATTATGCTCTCAACAGCAGTATATGCATTTCTGGGTGACAAACTGTTGAGACAGTCGTCATACATAGGCCAACCAGTCAGCCAACCTCCCCTGCTGAGCACATCTTTCCTGACCTGTTTGTGTGGGCGATTTTATAGCCGTCTGATGTGTGGTCTGGGTGGGTTGGGTTACCAGGGGACCTCTAACGGCTTACCCTGACCACCGCCTGCCATCCCACACTCCGTCTGTGGAGGAAAGTATGGAGGTAGGCCTTGCCACACAGTCACAGGCAGTGTACCCTCACACTGTTAGTGACCTGCTCAGTGGGGAGGGGGGGATTTTCTTTTTGGAGGGGAGGAGGGTCAGCCGACCAGTCTGGCTATGAATGGGTGGCTTAAGACTGAGTTACATGCCCCAATTTTCACTACTTTTACTTCCTTTTTTTATTTCATTAGCCATTTCATTGTGTGTCCTTCATGTGTGTATGCTCCTAAAGAGTAAATAAAACAGTGGTCATTCTGGACCAATAACCTCAATTCTGTAGATAGACCAACTATAGTTATTAATCGTTAATAATTTTGTAACAACAGATACCCAGAACTCATTCAGAATGGCCATTCTTCTCTCATATGCAATCCATTGTGTGCCAAATTCAGTTACGTACCTGAGTTAATGGGGAGCAATCTGAGTCTCGTTTGGTCCAGCCAGAGTAGATCACAAAAAGAACAAGGTTCATTAGCTCGACTCACTGCCTTTGAAAGTGTTCAGCAGGGTGTCTGAACAGAGTTTTAGCTATGTGGGGGTGTTTTTGACGTGTGGCTACTGTGTAGGGCTACTGCTCCACTATTCAGCGTATGGCATTGCTACTATGTGTAGGTTACTGGTTCGCTATAGGTTATCGGAGACAAGCAGACAGTGTGATGCAATAAAACCATGGATAGACTGTTGGGTGAGCATGTTGGTGAGCTGGACGTTTCTGGAACAGATGTTTGGTGAAGAATAATTAACTGATACGCTGCCATTTGGGTTGAGGTAACTTTTATTGATAATCTGTAGAATGTGCAATTGATTGTGAGTGTAGGTGGTGGTTACATTGAGGTGGCATACTGAATGGGCAGCTGGGGTGAACTGGTGTAGGATTTGGCGGTTGAGGTAATTCTTCTTGATAAGCTGTACAATGTGCAATTGATTGTGAGTGTAGGTGGTGCTTATATTGAGGTGGAATACTGACTGGGCAGCTGGGGTGAACTGGTGTAGGATCTGGGGAAGTTCAATAGGGTGAATGTTTCTGAGGACTGTGGTAACAAGTCCGACTAAATCTTTGGATGGTAGGAGAGTCTTTGTGGAGGTGTATGGCCATCTTGCAGATGAGTTTTCGATGGTTTGACTTTATGGCGTTGGGAACAAGCGAAGGCTCTGTTTTTTGACTGGTTGTTGCTCCAAGTGGATTCTGAGAAAATATGTTCTAAATGAATGGTACTGTGAATGTTATCGCTGTGGACGATGTCTTATATATATATATATATATATATATATATATATATATATATATATATATATACATATGCTGGCGTTGATTTTCTGCAAGCCTCCTCCACTGTGATCTGAAGACTGACAGACTGACACCGATGATCTCGATAGTAAGTGTGATATTGCACTACCTGTGCTATTCCGAACTACGATACGCATGGTTGACGACATACGAAAGTTTGGATCTGGCCGTGAGTCCCGCTCTGATAGCCAAATGATAAGGCGTCCACTCCCCACAAGCGGGAAATTGGGGGTCGAGTCCCAGTCTGGCACAAATTTTCCATGTCGTCATTCCATTATACAGCTGATGGTAGTCCATATGCGCAACTGAGAATACATTTCATGCATTAGATGGTAAGTGTTGAGTGGTGTAGGTCATATTGTTATCTGGGGAGATGATGGGACATTGTGTTTAGGGTAGCTCTGGAACCAAAGCCTGAAGACCTGCAGAGTAGGTGGGTGTACAAATGGGGTCGATGGATATTTATGTACTTTGGAAATATTTTTGGATTTACTGTAATAGGGTTCTGACCTGTAAGGACAGCATGAAGACTGAAAGCTGAGGGAGGTGAACTGGAAAGTATATGTGGGTATGTTGGAAAATGATAGTTGAGAGGTTTCATGTCTATGAATCCAGTAAATTATTTTATTTTACAGGGTTATTACAAATGATTGAAGCGATTTCACAGCTCTACAATAACTTTATTATTTGAGATATTTTCACAATGCTTTGCACACACATACAAAAACTCAAAAAGTTTTTTTAGGCATTCACAAATGTTCGATATGTGCCCCTTTAGTGTTTCGGCAGACATCAAGCCGATAATCAAGTTCCTCCCACACTCGGCGCAGCATGTCCCCATCAATGAGTTCGAAAGCATCGTTGATGCGAGCTCGCAGTTCTGGCACTTTTCTTGGTAGAGGAGGTTTAAACACTGAATCTTTCACATAACCCCACAGAAAGAAATCGCATGGGGTTAAGTCGGGAGAGCGTGGAGGCCATGACATGAATTGCAGATCATGATCTCCACCACGACCGATCCATCAGTTTTCCAATCTCCTGTTTAAGAAATGCCGAACATCATGATGGAAGTGCGGTGGAGCACCATCCTGTTGAAAGATGAAGTCGGCGCTGTCGGTCTCCAGTTGTGGCATGAGCCAATTTTCCAGCATGTCCAGATACACGTGTCCTGTAACGTTTTTTTCGCAGAAGAAAAAGGGGCCGTAAACTTTAAACCGTGAGATTGCACGAAACACGTTAACTTTTGGTGAATTGCGAATTTGCTGCACGAATGCGTGAGGATTCTCTACCGCCCAGATTCGCACATTGTGTCTGTTCACTTCACCATTAAGAAAAAATGTTGCTTCATCACTGAAAACAAGTTTCGCACTGAACGCTTCCTCTTCCATGAGCTGTTGCAACCGCGCCGAAAATTCAAAGCGTTTGACTTTGTCATTGGGTGTCAGGGCTTGTAGCAATTGTAAACGGTAAGGCTTCTGCTTTAGCCTTTTTCGTAAGATTTTCCAAACCGTCGGCTGTGGTACGTTTAGCTTCCTGCTTGCTTTATTCGTCGACTTCCACGGGCTACGCGTGAAACTTGCCCGCACGCGTTCAACCGTTTCTTCACTCACTGCAGGCCGATCCGTTGATTTGCCCTTACAGAGGCATCCAGAAGCTTTAAACTGCGCATACCATCGCCGAATGGAGTTAGCAGTTGGTGGATCTTTGCTGAACTTCGTCCTGAAGTGTCGTTGTACTGTTATGACTGACTGATGTGAGTGCATTTCAAGCACGACATACGCTTTCTCGGCTCCTGTCGCCATTTTGTCTAACTGCGCTCTCGAGCGCTCTGGCGGCAGAAACCTGAAGTGCGGCTTCAGCCGAACAAAACTTTATGGGTTTTTCTACGTATCTGTAGTGTGTCGTGACCATATGTCAATGAATGGAGCTACAGTGAATTTATGAAATCGCTTCAATCAATTGTAATAGCCCTGTATTTTGCTGTAGGCTCATGGGTTATCTGCGCTATTTCGTCTGTGTGGGCGTGTGACTGCATAGATCAGGTTTGTGGGATTGTAGGTGGCACTACCTGGATGTAAGCAGGGACATTAACAGGAGGTCGTGATGGTCGGTGCAGTGGTGCCGAATACGGTTGCAACTTCAGGCGCAGGCAATGGAGCTGACGATGGGCGAGTCGTGGTGCTGGGACTGGAGATGGTTTTGGAGATGGAGCTGGCGATGCCGGTGGTGGTGGAGCCTATGACAGTGACAGTGCAGGCGACCACGCTGATGCAGGAGCATTTGGAGGAGGCGCTCGTGTAGAAGCTTCAAAACTGGAGTTTGTGAGTGGTAAAACACTCGATAGAACGGGTAAGGGTAAGAGATTATTGGTGAAGAACTATTATGTGACTGCAGAGAAAGGTGCTGAGATGGTGGCGTAAGTTACATGGTTACTGCCGGTTGGACCTCGGTGCGAAGTCGCAGACTGTGGGACTATCAGGGGCAGTAGAATTCTAGTGGCAACGGTGGAGCTTTCGTAACGCCCTTCTAGTTCATGGACGACAGCATTACACGCAACGTGTATAGCTGTAATGTCACCATTTACAGTAGGTCATCCGAAAACTCCACCAGTCCACATAATTACTGCGGTTGCTTTATATCTGTAGCAATGACTCCAGGCCAACAGAAACAGTGGATCGCACACTGACCCCTGGGACAGACTTGCTGCATCACTAACGACTGCCTGCCATGGTAGTAATCTTCCAGGCATTTGTACAGACACGCTGGGCACTCCAATTCCCTCTGGCGAGGAAACGAATACGGCCACCGGAGGCTGTCTAAGGCATCTATAACAATAATCAGTCAAAATCACATTATTTATTGCGTCCTCTGTCGACAGGTTGTTTCGTGCACCAATGCACGAGCAGGGAAACTGTGTATGGTAGTCAATATTCTATCGTTATTGGTATGTACTACGATGGTAAATTGTTCATTAGTTTCGAGGCTTTTCCATATGCCTTTATTTACTGGAAATTAGGTGCTCACCTCCTTCATGCGCTGAAACGTATTCTTTGCTTACCTTAGGGAAAGAATCCGTTGCATCACATCAGTAGCATCCATCTGCTGGTCTCCATCCCCACACAAACCGCCGTATAATGGTAACCTAGACCATGGTCAGTAGCCATCTACCACCATCTGCGTCATGTAAAACGAACAGAATTCATCATGGCAAAGGGTTCTAAGTGTGCCTAGCTCGTAAGTGGAGTTGGAATAGTACTGTACGTCCTAGCACAACGGCCAGCACCGGAATCATTGCAATGAAATGATCTGTAAGCCTTATTACCATAACATCACATGTCCTGGAAAGGATTATTTTCTGGTGATATGGGAGACTCAGAAATATATTCGTTATCACCCACCTTCGCCCTTTAACTGACAATGTGGTTCTCAAGTAACGTTGATATCCAAAGAACGCTCTACTTAGCTTGCGAGTTCTTTGCGTTTTAATTGACCATATTTAAACTTTCCACCATTCACAGGGCTATGGGGAAAGCAGTCGCAGATTAATTAGAACGAAACTCAGACTGCAGTTATTAGTATGCACTCTTCACCTTGTTGCACCGCCATCAATTTTGAGGCCTCTAGCCTCATGATCAGATGTACTCCATACCAAACGTCGGATCGATGTGCTGTACACTAGTCTTAGGACCAAAGCTTATGAACATGAATTGCTCTGTGATAACTTGCACTGTCAAACGTGAAACCTACAGCACAACTCACGAAGAGACCAGGGACTGATTGCAGAACTATGTACACGAACATTTGTATGCAATAGTGATGCGTTATTTTGTCATGTTTTATGCCAGGAAGCCTATAGTGCTGCAAATCAAGGTACAAATAGGCGAAAACGGGCAGTGCGAAACGCATCGATTTCTGACAAATGTGCATACAGACGACACGTGCAGACGCGAGTAGAAACCAAACGAAAACCACTGACATTGGTTTCAACGAGTAAAACCAAACGTGAATGTTAAAAGAAATACACGTTTCAGTGGTTGTAAAGGCAGACTTGAAGTACCTTTCCCCTTTCAGTAATTCTTTTTCACGTCTGGAATAAAAATTTTGTAATTTTGCTTCCAAAGACAAGCTTTTCATATAGTAGAAACCAAAATTGGACTATTCAAAACCAAGTTATGGATTGTCCACTAAAGGAGACTCTGTTTAACAGTTTTCAGATTTTCTTATTCTGTAGTTTTAAAATCTAGAATTACTGTGACATCTGCTCTTAGATAATACACTTGTAAAATATTTACGAACGTTTATTAGAAAAAACTGTACAAAAGTGGAATGATGCTGGTAACGTATTTTCACGTAAAGTTTATTTCCTATGGAACTATAGATACTACATGTACCCTCTTGCAATTTGTACAAAGATGGAGATCGCATTTGGTGCACTGTATGTGCTTTGCACCAGGATTTTTGCATCTAGATGCTGATTTCTGCTGATCAAAGCATGGTAAATGATTCACAGGGTCATATCTGACGTCCTCGAGCGGTTTCAGTTCATTTGTTCGTTCTTCAGGCACAGATACTTCTGTTGCTTTATTTGAGGATCTGTCTCTCTTCTTTATAGTCCGTTTTCGTGCCATAATTCACTATTCTGCGATATACTTCTTCAACAGCGCATGAATTGAGACAACATAGGTTCTTCCAAAACGTGATCCTTAGAAAGTATATCAAAATAACGCTCACCATCATGATTGTCCTCATCTAAATCTTCCTTAAGACAACCCACTGTCTGGGAAAGTTCAATATTGCCGGCAGCCACTGAAGAAAAATTGTTATCATCTTCAGATATATCACTATTTTCCCGAAGTAGTAAAATCTCTTCCACACTGAGCTCTCCTTTATAATTCCTGATCATTGTTGAAATAATTCCAAGTAATTAATAATAAAAAAATGTTGTAGAAATGAGGTCAAACACTTGGAACCAGCACACAAGCAAAGTGTGTATTGTGGTTGGCAACAAGAGATGAGGATGACGACGGATATTTTGTCCACTGTCGTTGACGGTTGACGATTGTTTGAAACTTTGCCATCACAACTGTAATTTCAATGGCTTATGATTACCACTAGTTTTTAAGTTATAGAAACCAGAATTTCAGTGAACACTTAGAAAAAATTATGCAATATCATAAATGCTAAGTAGTTGCACTTAGCCACAATCATTGCATGCCTGAGAAGTTAAAACATCGTCAACAGATGGAATGGAGCCTCGCAGAAGAAAACGTGCACTACAAAGTAAGCTATGCCCAGTGCATTACGAAGCTTTTAGAACGAGTACTTAGACTGAAAATAAATTCATCCACTACATTGGACAAATACATCGAAAGCGTTAAGTGATCAAACTTTGCTGTCGTCAGCTGCATTAGCTACAATGGGCTGGATAAGTGCAACTGTTTGACTGTACATTAACACTTATTGGTAAGACGTCATCTTCTTTGAGAGTTCTCCCTTCAGCACCATTGGGAAACAGAATTATTGCAGCTGTCCCATCAGTTAATCCAAATAAGTTACTTCCCTGCAGTTTAAATCTGTTTACTTGACTGGAACTAGGTCCTGGAAGTTTCAAATCAGTGCACACTCTGCTACAATCAGGAAACAGTCCGATAGCCCATTTATGTATAGCGTTATTACTTGCAGGAGTGCTAGTCCTTCGAGGTATGTAGTAGAACTGTGAAATCTAGAAAGTAGGCAAAGAGGTCGCGACATATTGTTACGGCACTGAAAAGTAAGGGGTAAAAATTAGAAAACTGTATTAAACCTCATTCACATTGTCACTACCAAGCTGAAGTCATGCCTGGGAACAGAGGAGGAATTAGGAAGCTAGCGAGTATGTTGCAAGTGGGTCTATCTCTTTCACAAGATCATGCAGCAAGGAACTCTGACAGCAGTGGGGAGTGCAGGAGGAGGATTTACAGAAGAAGGAGCAGACTGCCAGTATACAAGAGTGTTGACAGTTTAAGCGAATATAGCTGAATAGGGACGACACATGAGCCTCATGTCATAGCGTCATGTCAGCTCCCTTTTCGGTAAATGCCCCATCACTTCAGCTGTCGCCATGAATTGATCATGGGGTCGATGGCATTCACAGTAATAGCACTTAATTACATTATTGCGTTACTGGAGTGAATCTACGTACTAGATGCCCCATCACAGTCTATGAACTACCCGAAGATGTACGAGGGCAGTTCAATAAGTAATGCAACACTTTTTTTTTCTGAAACAGGGGTTGTTTTTTTCAGCATTGAAATACACCAGGTTATTCCCCAATCTTTTAGCTACACAACACTATTTTTCAACGTAATCTCCATTCAATGCTACGGCCTTACGCCACCTTGAAATGAGGGCCTGTATGCCTGCACGGTACCATTCCACTGGTCGATGTCGGAGCCAACGTCGTACTGCATCAATAACTTCTTCATCATCCGCGTAGTGCCTCCCACGGATTGCGTCCTTCATTGGGCCAAACATATGGAAATCCGACGGTGCGAGATCGGGGCTGTAGGGTGCATGAGGAAGAACAGTCCACTGAAGTTTTGTGAGCTCCTCTCGGGTGCGAAGACTTGTGTGAGGTCTTGCGTTGTCATGAAGAAGGAGAAGTTCGTTCAGATTTTTGTGCCTACGAACACGCTGAAGTCGTTTCTTCAATTTCTGAAGAGTAGCACAATACACTTCAGAGTTGATCGTTTGACCATCGAACAGAATAACCCCTTCAGCGTCCCAGAAGACTGTAACCATGACTTTACTGGCTGAGGGTTTGACTTTAAACTCTTTCTTGGTAGGGGAGTGGGTCTGGCTCCACTCCATTGATTGCCGTTTTGTTTCAGGTTCGAAGTGATGAACCCATGTTTCATCGCCTGTAACAATCTTTGACAAGAAATCGTCACCCTCAGCCACATGACGAGCAAGCAATTCCGCACAGATGGTTCTCCTTTGCTCTTTATGGTGTTCGGTTAGACAACGAGGGACCCAGCGGGAACAAACCTTTGAATATCCCAACTGGTGAACAATTGTGACAGCACTACCAACAGAGATGTCAAGTTGAGCACTGTGTTGTTTGATGGTGATCCGTCGATCATCTCGAACGAGTGTGTTCGCACGCTCCGCCATTGCAGGAGTCACAGCTGTGCACGGCCGGCCCGCACGCGGGAGATCAGACAGTCTTGCTTGACCTTGCGGCGATGATGACACACGCTTTGCCCAATGACTCACCGTGCTTTTGTCCACGGCCAGATCACCATAGACATTCTGCAAGCGCCTATGAATATCTGAGATGCCCTGGTTTTCCGCCAAAAGAAACTCGATCACTGCCTGTTGTTTGCAACGCACATCCGTTAAAGACGCCATTTTAACAGCTCCGTACAGCGCTGCCACCTGTCGGAAGTCAATGAAACCATACGAGACGAAGCGGGAATGTTTGAAAATATTCCACAAGAAATTTCCGGTTTTTCAACCAAAATTGGCCGAGAAAACAAATGTGTTGCATTACTTATTGAACTGCCCTCGTACTTGAGATTAACGGCTTCGTGGGATGAACTTCATGCTGCTCGCCACCTACAATCTACTGTTGGGTGAACTACATCTACATCTACATGGATACTCCGCAAATTACACTCAAGTGCCTGACTGTCTTTCGACAACTCCACATCGCAGGTTACTGCCAGCACTGAACTTCAATTTGGAAGCAAGCAACAGGGCCTCTAGGTTCAAATGGTCCAAATGGCTCTGAGCACTATGGGACTTAACATCTATGGTCATCAGTCCCCTACAACTTAGAACTACTTAAACCTAACTAACCTAAGGACATCACACAACACCCAGTCATCACGAGGCAGAGAAACAGGGCCTCTATGGTTCCACATTCCTCTTCAACAAACAGGCGCCTCCGTGTGCTGAAACTACCAGCCAGTAAGGAGGAGATCAACCGACCACACGACTACCGACACAGGTACACAGCGGATGGGCTACTGAGGGTCACTGTACAGTTCAGGGTGGGACTAGGTAGACACCTACAGCCAGCCCAAGACCGCTTCATGGTGGTCAACGGCGGCGCCTGCTAGCCGGCAACCCGCCACGGCGACTGGGCCGCTAAACCTCAACTGTGCGTGTAACCATGGAGCTGACTTGGCACGCATCAACCAAAATCCAACACACAGCTGAATGAGCGAGAGCCGACGCTGGTGTGGAAGAACAACGACGTATAAACATTGAGAACTCTAATAATATTTTAATAGCGTCGTTGACGCTTCACAGGTTCCCAGCACCTATCCTGAGTTCAGAGAGTGGTGTCTCCACTTGGCCGTATGCAGTATCAAGAACATTGGCTTGCAGCTGGTTGTAACAACCTGAGGTCATATGCGAATAGCAGGCGGACAGATAAAGGATAATTGCAGAATGTGGAGCCAAACAATGTGGCACTACACAAAAATGGCGCTAATAGCATAGGCACATAGGGAACACACACGGCCGGCTGAAGCGGCCGTGCGGTTCTAGGCACTGCAGTCTGGAACCGCGAGACCGCTACGGTCGCAGGTTCGAATCCTGCCTCGGGCATGGATGTGTGTGTTGTCCTTAGGTTAGTTAGGTTTAACTAGTTCTAAGTTCTAGGGGACTAATGACCTCAGCAGTTGAGTCCCATAGTGCTCAGAGCCATTTTGAACACTCACGACACAGATCGTAAGTCCACGGTATTGGTGATAAGTTGAGAAAACTGTCCCGAAACACTTGTGCTACAAAACGCCACTGTTTGCTGCTCATGTACCCCGACATCAATATGGAATATGATCACCATGCACACGTACACAGGCCGCATACTCTGGATCAGGTGGTCGAGCAGCAGCTGGGGTATAGCCTCCCATTCTTGCACCAGTGCCTGTCGGAACTCCTGAAGTGTCGTAGGGGTTTGAAGACGTGCAGCGATACGTCTACCTAGAGCATCCCAGACGTGCTCGATGGGGGTTTAGGTCTAGAGAACAGGCAGGCCATTCACCTGATAGAAAGCTACTCCTCCACGATGGAAGCTAGGTGGGGCCGTGCGTTGTTATCTATCAGGAGGAATGTGGGACCCTCTGCGTACCCTGAAAAGGCGGATATACTGGTGCAAAATGACGCCCAGATACACCTGGCCTGTTACAGTTACTCTGTCATAGACATACAGGATGTACGTGCACCAATCATAATCCCACCCCACACCATCAAACCACGACCTCCACACAGGTCCCTTTCAAGGACATTAAGGGGTTGGTATCTGATTCCTGGTTCGCTGTGTCAGACTATACCTGGACTCGTTCGTGAACGTAACCATGGACCACTGTTGCAATGACCGTGTACTGTGTTCGTGACACCTGTCTTTACGGTTTCTCCTATAAACAGGGGAAAGAGGAATGCACCTTGCAGGTCTCTGGGAGAGTAAACCCTGTCTGTTCAGTCGTCTGTAGACTGTTTGTCTGTAGACAACAGTTCCAGTGGCTGCGGTAAGGTCCCGAGCAAGGCTTCCTCCGAGGCCGTCTGCGGGCACTGATGGTGAGATATCGGTCTTCTTGTGGTGTTGTACACTGTGGACATCCAGTACTGTAGCCCCTGGACACGTTTCCTGCCTGCTGGAATCGTTGCCATAATCTTGAGATCACACTTTGTGGCACACGGAGGGCCCGTGCTACGACCTGCTGTGTTTGACCAGCCTCCAGTCGCCCTAGTATTCTACCCGTCATATCGTCATCAATATGTGTTCTTTGAGCCATTTTCAACTCGCAGTCACCATTAGCACGTCTGAAAACGTCTGAACACTTACTCGCTGCACCGTACTCTGAGTTGCACCAACACACCTCTGCGTATGTGGACTGCTTGCTGCCAGTGCCACCATGCGACGACCGCAGGTGAAATGCACCGCATGGTCATACCCCGAGGTGATTTAAGGGGGGTAGGACGTCAAACGGGCCGACTTGGAGCAGGAGAGGCACCACAGGACGTTTTATTTTCTACTGTCTACACTTTTACAAATAAATTCATAAACCTTTGTCAGCATGACCAGGAAGGGTTCAGGATTCACATTCACAGCAGTGGAAGTGAAAAAACGTAACAAAATAAATTTTTTTTTAGATATGCAATTTCATCATTTTTTCACTTACCGTTGACTGCATTTGTTGCTATAGGTACATTTTTCTTCACGAGTAAGAGAGATTCTTTGATGAATTTTGCGCAGAATACAAACCATACTTACAGGTGTATGAAACTGTAGAATTTTCCAAATCTATTAAAAACTGTGGTAAAAATGGAGATTATTAACTAAAAAATTTGATTTTTTTTCTAAACATGAAGTTTAAAACGTAACAGCTCATTCATTTTTTCATAAATTAAATAGTTTCTAGAATTTCAGACACCTGTAAGTATGGTATGTATGCTGTGCAAAATTCATTGAAGAGTCTCTCTTATTTATGAAGAAAAGTGTACCTATAGCAACAAATGCAGCCAATAGTAAGTGAAAAAAATGATGAAATTTCACATGTAAAAAAAATTATTTTGTTATGTTTTTGAACTTCCGCTGCTACGAGTGTGAATCCTGAATCCTTCCTGGTCATGCTGACAAAGTTTTATGAATTTACTTCTAAAAGTATAGACAGTGAAAATCAAAATGTCCTCTGGTGCCTCTCCTGCTCCAAGTCAGCCCGTTTAACGTCCTGTCCCCCTTAAACCCCTAAACCGCCCACCAGAGCGTTGTTTCACCATGTATCAGCATTATCCTTAATTTATGAGCATGAGTGTACATCAGGCAGACATCGCCAAAGCTGTGATTGCTCACCTTACGACTTGTCAAGTTGTGCCCGTCTCAGAGAAAATCTCGCACGGTCGTGGTTCTGTTGATGATTTCACTCTGTGGATCTGTTACAGGAATGTGCAGGTGTACGTTTCTGTAAGGAGTGCGTTATTTTTAAAGGATGCCAGGAGTGTATTCCACGCTTGCAATGCCTGCCACAACACTCGTCACAATTGCTGATACAGTCACAATTAAGACCTACTATGTACTTCCATTTGTACGTTACTCCACTATCACACAACATTATAGTTTACACCAGACCAGTTAGCCATAAATGT
The DNA here is from genome assembly GCF_021461395.2 of Schistocerca americana. Taxonomy (NCBI): domain Eukaryota; kingdom Metazoa; phylum Arthropoda; class Insecta; order Orthoptera; family Acrididae; genus Schistocerca; species Schistocerca americana. Next base: position 99,489,390 of record NC_060127.1, on the reverse strand, counting down.
TACGATCCACCTTGAATTATGCCCTTGAGTTATGCCTGGCTAGCTCAGTGTGTGCTGTACGCGTGTTCCATCTTTATTTTATTGTGTACAGAGTTTAGTTAACACGAATTTTGATACATTACCTTCGGGTATAGCAAAGCCCATCAAATCATTCATGTGATTGATATAAATATCAAACGTTCACTTTCTTGCAACACACATGAAATTTTTATTTAAGGGAACATGTATTCTGTGCCGATTGTTACATTTGTGCAGTTTTCATTTCTCCAGTTTACATCTACAAGGAGTTCGTCAGTACAGAACAGACAATACATTCTGACAAGACCTAGGAACAGTTAAAATAAATTTATGTTGTTTCCTGGCAGATTAAAATTGTGTGCCGGACCGAGAATCCTAACAGCTTTTTCCGCCAGTACCTCATCTCCTGCCTTTTACACTTCACGGAAGTTCACCCGCGAAACTTGGAGGACTAACGATTTTGGAGGAAAGGACACTGACATTTATGTTGTTTATTTACAGGGTGGTCAAGAACAGTCCGAAAAACCTTTGAAGGTGTTGCATGAAAGGTTGTGCTGAGAATTAATTGTTAAGAAAATATCCGAAACGCCACGCCATTTCCGAGTTAATTAGCACTGGAGTGAGGGAATCAGACCGTTGGGCGAGGAAATTCAAGCGATTCGCCAGATACAATAAGTGTCAGTTGATCTCACAGTGAAGATGACAGCGCTCAAGACTACCCAGCCTGTGGCTCGGATTCGATCCTTATACTGTTCCCTGACCAATTTTTGTATCCCTTTTTTGTTCGGATTTAGGAAACGAAGCGAAGGACAGGTTTTGGCAGCTACGTCTGTGGCGAATCACTTAGATTAGGGAGCGCATCGACTTGACTGGCTGACTTCAGTCAGAAATGGCGGAACGTACACTATCTGATCCAAAGTATCCGGACACCTGCACGAAAATAAAAGTTCGTGCCGCGCTCCATCGGTACTACTAGAATTCAATATGGTGTTGGCCCCCCCTTAGCCTTGATGACAGCTTCCACGCCGGCCGTAGTGGCCGAGGGGTTCTAGGCGCTACAGTCTGGAACCGCGCGACCGTTACGGTCGCAGGTTCGAATCCTGCCTCGGACATGGATGTGTGTGATGTCCTTAGGTTAGTCAGGTTTAAGTAGTTCTAAGTTCTAGGGGACTGATGACCTCAGAAGTTAAGTCCCATAGTGCTCAGAGCCATTTGAACCATTTTGAACAGCTTCCACTCTCGCAGGAATACGTTCAATCAGGTGCTGGAAGGTTTTTTGGGGAATGGCAGCCCATTCTTCACGGAGTGCTGCACTGAGGACAGGTATCAATGTCGGTCGGTGGGGCCTGGCACGAAGTCAGCGTTCCAAAACATCCCAAAGGTGTTCTTTAGGATTCACGTCAGGACTCTGTGCAGGCCCGTTCATTACATGGGTGTTATTGTCGTGTAACTACTCCTCCATAGGCCGTACATTAAGAACAGTTGCTCGATCGTGTTGAAAGATGCAATCGCCATCCTCGAGTAGCTCTTCAACAGTGGGAAGCAAGAATGTAGGCCGGTGCTGTGACAGTGCTACGCAAATCAACTAGGTGTGCAAGCCCCCTCCATGAAAATACGACCACACCATAAGACCACCGCCTCCGAATTTTACTGATGGCACTACACACACGTAGGCAGATAACGTTTAACGCGCTTTCGCCATACCCACACCCTGCCATCGGATCGCCACATTGCGTACCGTCATTCGTCAATCTACACAATGTTTTACCACTGCTCAATCGTCCAATGTTTACGCTCCTCATACCAAGCGAAGCGTCCTTCGGCATTTACCTGCTTGATTTGTGGCTTACGAGCAGCCGCTCGGCCATGACATCCAAGGTTTCTCACCTCCTGCCTAACTGTCATAGTACTTGCAGTGGATTCTGATGAAGTGGATCTAGGGAAGTTTTTAGGAGTGTGGAAATCTCGTGTACAGATGTATGACTCAAGTGACACCCAGTCACCTGACCACGTTCGACCACCGTGAGTTCAATGGAGCGTCCCATTCTGCTCTCTCACGCATGTCTAATAACTACAGAGGTCCCTGATGTGGAGTACCTTGGAGTAGGTGGCAGTACAATGCATCTAATGTGAAAAACGTATGTTTTTGGGGGGGGGGGGGGTGTCCGGATACTTTTGATCACATAGTGTATCGAATTTTTTTCTTAACAATTATTTCTCAGCACAAACTACTACGTAACACCCTTTTTCAGATTGATTCTGACAACCCTGTATATATATTCCTGCAGAAACAAAATGTGCACTGGTATTAGTTATCGCCTTTTTGTAAATTTCTGTTCTTTATGTAAATAGTTTTAAGAATGTGCACAGCTTTGCACCAAGATTTGGATAACTTTGTAAAAAATGTTCAAATGTGTGTGAATTCCTAAGGAACCAAACTGCTTAGGTCATCGGTCCCTAGACTTACACACTATTTAAGGGGGATAGGACGTCAAACGGGCCGACTTGGAGCAGGAGAGGCACCACAGGACATTTTATTTTCTACTGTATATGCTTTTACAAATAAATTCATAAAACTTTGTCAGCACGACCAGGAAGAATTCAGGATTCACACTCATAGCAGTGGAAGTGCAAAAACATAACAAAATAATTTTTTTTAGATATGAAATTACATCATTTTTTCGCTTACTGTTGGCTGCATTTGTTGCAAAGGACATTTTTCTTCACAAGTAAGAGAGATTCCGTCATGAATTTTGCACAGAATACAAACCATACTTACAGATGGTGCAAAATTCATCAAAGTATCTCTCTTACTTGTGAAGAAAAATGTCCTTTGGCAACAAATGCAGCCAAAAGTAGGTGAAAAAATGATGAAATTTAGTATCTAAAAAAAATTTATTTTGTTATGTTTTTGCACTTCCACAGTTATGAGTGTGAATCCTGAATCCTTCCTGGTCATGCTGACAAAGTTTTATGAATTTATTTGTAAAAGTACAGACAGTGTAAATTAAAATGTCCTGTGGTGCCTCTCCTGCTCCAAGTCGGCCCGTCCGACGTCCTACCCCCTTAAACTAACTTATGCTAAGAAGAACATACACGCCCAGGTCCGAGGGAGGACTCGAACCTCCGCAGGAGGGCCGGATAACTCTGAAGTTCATTGTAATTCGTCACAATAAAAGAGCTTAAATTACGAAAGGCAGAGGTCCCAGATTTGAGTCCCAGCCAACCATATCCTTTTAAAACGATAGGTATTGTGAAACCAGCGCACACTCCGTTACTGAGTGAAAATTCATTCTGTATATTTTCACGTTCTTGCGTACAGTGCACATGATTTTAGTTTATCTTTTTTTTTTTTAATTTTAACCGTGCAGCTTGTATGTTACAGGCTCCCGCTGTTGAATGATCGCCTGCTGTCCTATCACGGAAAGTACCTCTCCTTCCGTGACGAATTTACTGCACACTGCGAGGAGCAGCAGCCAGAGGCATCAGTAATGTTTGGTCTCGCCGACGCGCTGTACGGCTTCTATCGTCGACTCTGGTTCGACGAACTACAGAGATTTCTCCCATCTTATGAACATCCCTTCAGCCTGAACAACCCACAACGACATTACGCACGTCATATCGACATTATAGGTAAGTTTAGTACTGGGACCTACCCACGTCATGTTTATGCACTGATCTGATACGAGGAAAGAGGTTCGAAACCCCCCCACCCCCCCTCCCCCCCACCGCCCCCATTATCCAGTTCAGGTCTCCTCTGATTTTCTGCGTCAAGCAAGGCAGTAGCTGATATTATTTTTATCTTTAATTATTCGATTGGTTGGCTTGTTGATTTGGGTGGGGGGGATGGACGAGACAGCGAAGTCATCGGATTAGGGAAGGATGGGAAGGAAGTCGGCCGTGCCCTTTCAAAGGATCCATCTCGCCATTTGCCTCAAGCCATTTAGGGAATAAGTTTCCTTCAATTTACGTCTATGGTCACAATCTTTTTTGTTTAACAGATTACCGGTTTCGGTCTTTAATGACCATCATCAGATCTGCAGCAAAAATGGGAAAAATATAAATACACTCGCAAACTGTATACAGCTTAAGAACAATACATAGAGCATATTGAAAAGTAGTACTGACAAAATTTATATTTGTGCGCTTTAAATATGAAGAGGCATACCTGTTTCATAAAAACAAAGTCCTAATGTACTGCAGCCATAGTGGCATCGTCAAATGTTAAATGCGGAATCAGCACCAGCATATGCATATGCATATGCATATGCATATAAATCACATCACATGCACGAGTCATGTTGTCAGTAAAACTACTGTTTAAAACAAGCTGGCGTACAGTAGCCACAAGATGTTTGTGTAGTAAGTTGACCAGATGTCGCTAATGTCGGCATATACTAGTTTTCAATAATTAATTGATACAGCGAAAATAAAAGGGGGATACAATAGTTAAAGTCTGTAATAAGCTTATAAAGCATAAAAAGTGATACAGTAATAAAAAACAATAAAAGGAAGAACACGACAAAAGTAATATTGTTAAAAAGACGAAGAGTTAAAAAACAATGGTTGACATATCCTCTAGTGCCAATATTCTAGAGAATGACATAAATATTAAACACCGTTGATATTGAACCTGGTAATATTAAACAACATAAAACAAATCGCTAAAGGCGCCACAAATGGCAGAAAACGTAGTTCTGCACATAATCAGCGCCCTCTGTTAGCGCTAACGCCAGAATTCCGCACAGGCGGGAAGTGGTTGGGGGAACGTGGCCGGCAGAGGGCCCCTCGTACCGTTGCAAGAAAAGAATGATAAAATTCCACAACAGTGGATGATCCACATTATCTGATTAATGCAGTCTATGAAATGAATGGAGAAGGAACATTTAGGGAAATCACGGAAAACATAAATCAACCGTCGTCCTCCCGAATGCGAGTACAGTATGCTGAGAACTGCGCCGTCTCGCTAGGTTTTCGGTTGGTTGGCAGGTATCCATCTACACATAGTAAAATCTAACATTCATTTTCTGTGCGTTATTGACTCCTGGACGAAACAGCGTGCAAGGAAAAAAAAAAAAAAAAAAAAAAAAAAAAAAAAACACAGAGTACAGGAAGTTTTACTGTGCTTATAGGAGACAAAAATAAACATTATTTTATGTGTAACTCTTCAGGCTTTCCCGGCGATCTAATGACATCTTGGGTTGTCGGGTGTTCTGCCGGATATCAGCGTCGCACGATATTTCGGTCACGTAGCTCGTGACTTTCATCAGGTGCGACCTGAGACTGCTCCTCGAGTGGACCTGGTCCAGTATTTATGCCTATGGCCTTCCCCCTCCACCAACGGCTGCAGGCGCTTCCTCTGTGGTTCGCGCCCATTCCCTGCGACCTGCTGGAGCGTTGCTGCTCCGTTTTCCATCCTCTGCGGTTCTAGGTGTTCCCTCTGCGGTCCGCGCCCACCAAACCCGCTCCTGGGGGTTTTATTTTTATTTATTTATTTATTTATTGTTCCGTGGGACCAAATTAAGGAGAAGTCTCCATGGTCATGGAACGAGTCAATACATGAAATTATAAGATGGTATTAGAAACAGATAAAATGAAATATAAAAAAAACATATTCAGGTGACAAGTCGCAAATTTAAATAAAGAAAATGAACAATGTAACACTGGAATTTGCTTAAGTTTTTAGCTCTTTCAGGAGCTCCTCGACAGAATAGAAGGAGTGAGCCATGAGGAAACTCTTCAGTTTAGACTTAAAAGTGTTTGGGGTACTGCTAAGATTTTTGAGTTCTTGTGGTAGCTTATTGAAAATGGATGCAGCAGAATACTGCACTCCTTTCTGCACAAGAGTCAAGGAAGTGCATTCCATATGCAGATTGGATTTCTGCCTTGTATTAACTGACTGAAAGCTGTTAACTCTTGGGAATAGGCTAATATTGCTAACAACAAACGACATTAAAGAAAATATATACTGTGAGGGCAATGTCAGAATTCCCAGACTATTGAATAGGGGTCGACAAGAGGTTCTCGAACTTACACCACATATAGCTCGAACAGCCCGTTTTTGAGCCAAAAATACCCTTTTTGAATCAGAAGAATTACCCCAAAAAATAATACCATACGACATAAGCGTATGGAAATATGCGAAGTAGACTACTTTTCGTGTTGAAGTGTCACTTATTTCAGATACTGTTCTAATGGTAAATAAAGCAGCATTTAGTTTCTGAACAAGATCCTGAACATGGGCTTTCCACAACAGCTTACTATCTATCCGAACGCCTAGGAACTTGAACTGTTCCGTCTCGCTTATAATATGCCCATTCTGTCTGATCAAAATATCGGTTCTTGTTGAATTGTGTGTTAGAAATTGTAAAAACTGAGTCTTACTGTGATTTAGCATCAAATTATTTTCCACAAGCCACGAACTTATTTCATGAACTACGTTATTTGATATTGTTTCAATATTACACACAAGATCCTTCACTATCAAGCTGGTGTCATCAGCAAACAGAAATATTTTTGAATCACCTGTAATACTAGAAGGCATATCATTTATATAAATAAGAAACAGCAGTGGCCCCAGCACCGACCCTTGGGGAACGCCCCACTTAACAGTGCCCCATTGGGACTGAACATCACTACCACTCTCAATATTGCGGAGAATTACCTTCTGATTTCTGTTCTTAAGGTAAGATGCGAACCAATTGTAAGCTACTCCCCTTACTCCATAATGGTCCAACTTCTGCAGTAACATTTTGTGGTCAACACAGTCAAAAGCCTTCGTTAAATCAAAGAAAACACCTAGCGTTCGCAACCTTTTATTTAATCCGTCCAAAACCTCACAGAGAAAAGAGAATATAGCATTTTCAGTTGTTAAACCATTTCTAAAACCAAACTGAACATTTGACAGCAAATTATGTGAATTTAAATGCTCCAGTAACCTTGCATATACAACCCTCTCGATAACTTTAGCAAACAACGATGGCATAGAAATAGGTCTATAATTGTCAACATTATCCCTGTCTCCCTTTTTATAAAGTGGCTTCACTACCGAGTACTTTAATCGGTCAGGAAACCGCCCACTCCTAAAGGAAAAGTTACAGATATGGCTAAGTACTGGGCTAACATACATGGAACAATACTTCAGTATTCTGCTAGATACCCCGTCATATCCATGAGAGTTCTTGGTCTTTAGTGATTTAATTATTAGCTCAATCTCCCTCTTGTCAGTATCATGGAGGAGCATTTCAGGTAACAGTCTCGGAACACTTTTTTCTAAGAGCGCTATATGATTCCCTACGGTCTGGGGTACCAAGCGTTCCCCCTGCGGTCCGCGCCCGCTCACCACGAGGGGGAAGGCCATAGGCATAAATACTGGACCAGGTCCACCCGAGGAGCAGTCTCAGGTCGCACCTGATGAAGGTCACGAGCTACGTGACCGAAATATCGTGCAAGTACGACGCTGATATTCGGCAGAGCACCCGACAACCCAAGATGATATTATTTTATGTGACAAAAATATCATAGGTGCTAGGGATCTATGAAGGTTTTGACAATAATGATGTCTAGAGACACTGTTCAAACTGATGTGTGATAAATAGTGTTTTAGAGATGTTGCTGAAAATGTCGAGGAGAAAAAAAGACAGAAATCCATAGGTCAGCAACATCTCAAAAACAATATTCATAACACGGCAATTTAAACTTCATCCCCGAACATGACTAACATCAAAACCTCCATCGGCCCCTAGGCCCTAGCAGGGAACAGAGCACTTCCGACATATACGTCACATAGAGAAACTGGTTGCTTCTATCTTCTCTAAAAACTATAAAATATTGTAAACGCAGATTTTTACTCTGTTTATACGGCTCGTTTGAAAAACGACAATTAACATCTGTAACACAACAGTTGCTGCTGTTAATTTTTTTTCGTTTTTGCAGTGTTTTAAATTTCTCTTACACTTTTTGAATTTTCTGTTTCTCTTTCATTCATTCATTCATCAATGTTCTGTCCTAGGACAGGTCTTCACATCTAGCTATCCATGGACTGCTGTCTTTTGCTACTTTACTGTCTTTATACTATCCACCATCAGGTATCTTCTTCTTCCATTCACCGTTCCTTTCATAGCGTCCTTGAGTAAACAATATTTTCTCATTCGTTGTACAAGCCACTTGTATTTCTTCGTCCTGATTACCTTTAAAATTTCTGTCTCTTCTCAATACTTCATTTCTCACATTATTTATCCAGTTTATCCCTTCCATCCTCCCCCACATCCACAGCTCAAATGCTTTTGTTCTTCTTTCTTCCTCTTTCCTCAGTGTACATGTCTCAGTTCCGTACAATCCCACACTCCATGTAAAGCACGTCTCTAGTCTGTTTCTTAGGCCCTTGTCCATGCCCCCACACAGAAACCTTCTCTTATTATTAAATGACTTCTTGCGTATTGCATTTTCACCTCCTTAATGCACCTCATGTCTTCTGTAATTAGGCTTGCCAGATATGTGAAAGTACCAACTTGTTCTATATTTCCTCTCCTAACTTCATAGTTGCTCTTACTTTTCTCTTCACGGGACATCCAAAACTGTTATTCATTGTCAATAATAAATTCCGCTACAGTTGTAAAAATTATTTATTTCTAAAAAGGGAAGCACTACCCAGTTTCAGGACATGTTTCATCTTCAGGTGCTTCTGCAAAGTTTTGAAAAGAATAATACCTACCCACAAGGTTTACTTTTGCTTAGCTTTGATAATATAAATGGTGTTGACAGGCAGAAGAAAATGATCAACGGCATGAGGATGCAGAAGCCAATGGAAACCACTGCATTAAAGACACGTAACGCGTATCCACAGGACACGTGGCCTGTAATTGAAGAAGTGTCATGATGATCCCTTCATTGACAAAAGATTGATTCCGGAATAGTTCCCCATTCACATCTAAGGGAGGGGCCTGCCAAGGGGGAGGTGACCATGAGAAAAAGCTTGAATAACCAACGAAAGGATAGCATTCTATGAGTCGGAGCGTGCAATGTCAGAAGCTTGAACGTGGTACGGAAACTAGAAAATCTGAAAAGGGAAATGAAGAGCCTCAATCTAGATATAGTAGGGATCAGTGAAGTGAAGTGGAAAGAAGAGAAGGATTTCTGGTCAGATGAGTATAGAGAAGTATCAACAGTAGCAGAAAGTAGGATTCGTTATTAATAGGAAGGTAGGACAGAGAGTGTGTTATTGTGGACAGGTCACTGATAGGGTTGCTCTTATCAAAATCGACAGCAAACCAACACCGACAACGATAGTTCAGGTATACATGCCAACGTCGCAAGCTGAAGATGAAGAGATAGAGAAACTATATGAGTATATTGAAAGGGTAATACAGTACATAAAGGGAGATGAAAATCTAATAGTCATGAGGGGACTGGAATGCACTTGTAGGTGAAGGAATAGAGGAAAAGCGTAAATGACAATACGGGCTTGAGACAAGGAATGAGAGAGGAGAAAGACTAATGTTGTCCTGTAATAAATGTCAGCTAGTAATAGCGAATAGTCTGTTCAAGAATCACAAGAGGAGGGGGTATACCTGGAAAAGGGCAGGTGATACTGGAAGATTTCAGTTATGTTACGTCATAGCCAGGCAGAGATTCCAAAATCAGATACTGGATTGTAAGGCGTAAACAGGAGCAAATCTAGACTTAGATCACAATATAGTAGTGATGAAAGTAGGCTGAAGTTTAAGACATTAGACAGGAAGAATCAATATGCAAAAAAGTGGGATACAGAAGTACTAAGGAATGACGAGATATGCTTTAAGTTCTCTAAGACTATAGATACAGCAATAACGAATGGCTCAGGAAACAGTACAGTTGAAGAGGAGTGAATGTCTCTAAAAAGGGCCATCACAGAAGTTGGAAAGAAAAACATAGGTACGGAGAAGGTAAATGCGAAGAAAACATGGGTAACAGAAGAAATACTTCAAATCATCGATGAAGGGAGGAAGCACAAAAATGTTCAGGGAAACTGGGGAATACAGAAATACAAGTCGCTGAGGAATGAAATAAACAGGAAGTGCAGGGAAGCTAAGATGAAATGGATGCATGAAAAATGTGAAGTAATCGAAAAAGAAATGATTGTCGGAAGGACAGGCTCAGCATACAGGAAGTCAAATCAACCTTCGGTAACATTAAAAGCAAGGCTGCTAACATTAAGAGTGCAAAGGGAATTCCATTGGTATATGCAGAGGAGACAGGGGATAGATGGGAAGAATACATTGAAAGCTTCTATGTGGGGAAAGATTTGTCTGATGTGATAGAAGAAGAAACAGGAGTCGATTTAGAAGAAATAGGGGATCCAGTATTAGAATGAGAATTTAAAAGACCTTTGACTTAATATCAAATAAGGCAGAAGGGATAGATAACATTCCATCAGTATTTCTAAAATCATTGTGGGGAAGTGGCAACAAAACGACTATTCCCGTTGGCGTGTAGAATGTATGAGTCTGGCGACATACCATCTGACTTTTGGAAAAATATCATCCACAGAGTTCCGAAAACTGCAAGAGCTGACAAATGCCAGAATCATTACACAATCAACTTAACAGCTCATTCATCTAAGTTGCTGACAAGAATAATATACAGAAGAATGGAAAAGAAAATTGAGGGTGTGCTAGATGACGATCGGTTTGGCTTTAGAAAAGATAAAGGTACGAAAGAGGCAATTCTGACATTGCGGTTGAGGTTGGAAGTAAGACTGAAGAAAAATCAAGACACATTCATACGATTTATCGACCTGGAAAAAGCGTTCGACAATGTAAAAAGGTGCAAGATAATATAATACATATATAATATTTACAAGACCCAAGAGGGAATAATAAGAGTGGAAAACCAAGAACGAAGTGCTTGGATTAAAAAGCGTGTAAGACAGGGATGTTGTCATCCGACCCTATTGTTCAGTCTGTTCATCGAAGAAGCAATGATGGAAATAAAAGAAGGGTTCAGGAGTGGATTTAAAGTTCAAGGTGCAAGGCTATCAATGATACGATTCGCTGATGACATTGCTATCCTGAGTGAAAGTGAAGAAGAATTAAATGATCTGCTGAACGGAATGAACAGTCTAATGAGTACACAGTATGGTTTGAGTGTAAATCGGAGAAAAACGAAGGTAATGAGAAGTAGTGGAAATGAGAACAGCGAGAAACTTAACATCAGAACTGATCCAAGAAGTAGATGATGTTAAGGAATTCTGCTACCTAGACAGTAAAATAACCAATGATGGACGGTGGAAGGAGGACATCAAAAGCAGAGTAGCAATGGCAAAAATGGCATTCCTGGCCAAGAGAAGTCTATTGGTATCAAACGTAGGCCTTAATTTGAGGAAGAAGTTTCTGAGAATGTACGTCTGGAGTACAGCATTGTATGGTAGTGAAGCGTGGACTGTGGGAAAACAGGAACAGAAGAGAGTAGAAGCATTTGAGATGTGGTGCTTATAATGGTCGCCTAGTCGTAGATATTGCTATAATCGCACTATTTCACTCCCATTTACGGAGCTTATTAGCACTTGATGTTAGGTTGGGGCAATTAAAAGGCATTGTGGTAATCGCTGCTGCTTGCTGGATCGCTGCTGTGTCTCGATGCTAATGCTGGCTCTAAATCCGGTTGTCTAGGGGTAAAAAGATGAGGTCCCGTGTTTTTGATGTGCTTTTGATGATAAATAATGAGCGAAACCAACAAATATTTACACTTCAAATATTTCTTACTCTGGTGGCCATCTTAATTCCACTGTCCACCAAAGACAATGACACAACACAAAGTAGCACTTCTTTTATATGTTCTTTGCAATGTTTATCCATCTCGAACAATAACACACATACACTTTACCAAAGTGACATTCAGACTCCGCTTCCCATCCTTCCTGCTGCTTGTATTTATAACCTTGTCAAAGAACTACTAAAAAGAGATATAGTTTATAAGTCACATGTACATCTGTTATCGTAATTTGTGCAGAAAAGTTATTAATTTATATCGAGTGACATAATTTAACAGGTTATTAAAATGACAGACAGATTTGTTTACTTGACAGAATAATTCTTTGTTACAAAAAGGCCGTTTTTTAGAAGTTTGTCAATTGACTTCTCTAATTTGCATAAATAAGTAAATAACATGAATTATTAAGAATTACATTGGTTTTCGTCTAAAATAGGAGTGTTTACGTGAATACTGAGTGAAAACGGTCCTAGTGAACAAATAGGTTTCACTGGGTGATTTTTATTTAAGGAGATCCAAAATACGTAAGTTGGCCACTATTTTTCGTACTTCCTATCAATTATTTAAGATGAACTTAGTGTTTTTACATGATGACATTTGCTGTATCAGTGATCAAATGATATTAACTTTTGTGTGGGTCAGTTATTCAGTATAATTTAGTGGGTTGACTGTTTATGGAGACATGTTATGCAATCATTGTTAACATACACAATAACTTTTCTGTAATCATAAATACTCGTTAAACTGGTTGAATTTGGAGGGTATCGCATACTTCGGTAAAGTAAAGCCTTTAATAGGTTCCGTTACATGCTACAGACGAATGTTGAAAATTAGGTGGACTGATACGTTAAGGAATGAGATGTTTCTGTGCAGAATCGGAGAGGAAAGGAAAATGTGGAAAACATAAGGAGAAGGGACAGGATGATAGCATATCTGTTAAGACACGAGGCAGTGACTTCCATAGTACTAGAGGTAGCTGTAGAGAGCAAAGCTGTAGAGGAAGACAGAGACTGGAATACGTCCAGCAAATAACTGTGGACGTAGGTTGCAAGTGCTACTCTGAGATTAAGAGGTTAGCAGAGGAGAGGAATTCGTGGCGGGCCGCATCAAACTGGTCAGGAGACTGATGACCCCACGCACTCCCCCCCCCCCCCCCCCCCCAAAAAAAAGTATTTTTCTTTTAAAAATTTTTCGGGTGCACTTGAAGACGGGACATACGTCCTGAAACCGGGTAGTGCTTCCCTTATTAGAAATAAATAATTTTTACAACTGCAGCAGATTTTATCATTGACCATGTTCTTACTGTTCTTGCACTTACCACCGTAAATTTGGTCTCTTTCTTATTAATTTTCATTCAGAATGCTTCACATGTCGTATTTAACTGTTTTAACATCCCAATTGCAGTTCTTTCGCTGTCTGCCAGTAACACCATACTATTCGCAAATCGAATACGTTCTATCCTCATACCTCCAACTCGCACTCATATTTTTCCTTTCAAGCATTTCTGAATAATATGCACCAAACGTACGTCAAACTCGTGTTTGGAAGAGACAACTCCCTTGGATCACTCTCCACCCAATAGTGCATTCCTCATCTAATTCGTAATCAACCTTGTATCCCTTCAATCAACATTCCCTTCAATCAACCCCATTCTTCCTTAGAAAATCCATTAACTTATTCCACTGTACTCTATCAAAAGCTTTCTCCAAGTCAATGAAAACAGTATGAACTTCTTGTCGAGTATATCTGTCACACGTAACTCTCTAAAGTCGGATTGCATCTCTTGTATCTTTTCCTCTTCTAACTACACCGAGTGAGGTGGCGTAGTGGTTAGCACACTGGACTCGCATTGGTGGGACGACGGTTCAATCCCGCGTCCGGCCATCCTGATTTGGGTTTTCCGAGATTTTCCCAAATCGCTCCAGGCAAATGCCGGGATGGTTCCTCTGAGAGGGCACGGCCGACTTCCTTCCCCATCCTTCCCTAATCCGATGAGACCGATGACGTCGCTGTTTGGACTCTTCCCCCAAACAACCCAACCTCCCTCTTCTAAATCAATAATGTGCCTCTGCAATACTTTCCCAGTCTTCCGCGAACAGCTCTGTTTACCACTCTTACTATAACTTTTACTACACGAGAAATGAGATTTGTGAGTCAAAATTCTCTTATTTCTTGGCATTGCTTTCCTTCTCAGTCAGTATTATTACTGCTGCGAGAAAGATATCTGGCCATTCATATTTATCTGCGTAGATGAGTCATCTCTTTCACACAACTGCTCCCCAGACTCTTAACCATCTTTGGTGATAATCCATCAATTGTACGTGCTTATCATTCTTCAACTCTTTTAAAGTTTTTTCTACTTCTACTTCCAGGATGCAGCATCTTTTCTCCTTCTATTTTTCTTTAGTGAATAATATTTCAACTGTAATTAAACAGTTAATTACAGAAGAAAAACTGCCTTTATTGATCTTACAAGTGTTGATACTCTGAACTGTAATAAGCCTGATAGACTCTGTATGATTAGGTATTACCAGTACAGTTTGTTCAAAACATCCTGAACTATTCTTTGTGGCCTGTGGCAAGTGGGGAAGGAAGTTCCACCCACCGACCCACAGCATATGGCCAGCAAGGGGCAGGAGGTTGTACAGGGGGGGTAGAAGACACAGTTTCATAATTTGCAGTGATGTCGCTACACGCGTGCTTCCTGGTTTGAATTGGCACGGCACGCCAATCACTTCATAACGTTTGCGGTACATACACACATACTGTGTTGTTAGATCGCCAATACCGACAGCGATTGGACGCAAAATAGTCCCGGCCCGAAGTCGACCAACTTCAACCAGCTGCAGATGAACTACAAATTGCGACATTGTGAATAGATGAACAAATAGTAGTAGCAGTGGTGAAGAACCGCTTTTAGAAAGTCGTCGTTTAAGTGAGACGGGCGAGCGCGAGACCCCAAACTGCAGGGTGTGATACAGTCGTGGTGAAAACAAGTGACGCCGTCACGGTCGCTGTTAGTAGCCATCTTCCATCAGTAGCTCAGCTACTATTTTCAGCAAAGACTCCTATCAAAATACACTATGTGATCAAAAGTACCCGGATATCTGGCTGTAAATGACTTACGAGTTCCTGGATTTCAATATGGTGTTGGCCCAACCTTTGCCTTGATGACAGCTTCCATTTCGCAGGCATACGTTCAATCAAGTGCTGGAAGGTTTCATGGGGAATGGCAGCCCATTCTTCAGAGAATGCTACACTGGGGAGAGGTATCGATGTCGGTCGGTGAGGCCTGGCACTAAGTCGGCGTTCCAGAACGTCCTAACGGTGTTCTATAGGATTCACGTCAGGACTCTGTGCAGGCCAGTCCGTTACAGGGATGTCATTGTCGTGTAATCACTCCGCCACAGGCCGTGCGTTACGAATAGGTGCTCGATCGCGTTAAAAGATGCAATCACCATCCTCGAATTTCTCTTCAACTGTGGGAAGCGAGAAAGTGCTTAAAACATCAATGTCGGTCTGTGCTGTGATAGTACCACGAAAAAAAAAAAAAAAAACACGGGGTGCAAGCTCCCTCCATGAAAAAACCTGACCACACCATAACACGACCACCTCCGGATTTTACTGTTGTCACTATACACGCTGGCAGATGTCGTTCAACGGGCATTCGCGATACCCACACCCTGCCATCGGATCGCGACATTGTGTACCGTGTTTCGTCACTCCACACAAAGTTTTTCCACTGTTCAGTCGTCCAATGTTTACGCTCCTTACACCAAGCGATGCGTCGTTCGGCATTTACCGGTGTGATGTGTGGCTAATGAGCAGCCAAAATAAAAAAAAAAGAAAAAGAAGGTTCAAATGTGTGTGAAATATTATGAGACTTAACTGCTAAGGTCATCAGTCCCTAAGCTTACACAGTACTTAACCTACATTATCCTCAGGATAAACACACACACCCATGCCCGAGGGAGGACTCGAACCTCCGCCGGGACCAGCCGCACAGTCCAGGATTGCTGCGCCTGAGACCGCTCGGTTAATCCCACGCGGCTATGAGCAGCCACTTGACTATGAAATCCAAGTTTTCTCACTTCCCGCCTGTCATAGTACTTGCAGTGGATCCTGATGTAGTTTGGAATTCCTGTGTGATGGTCTGGATAGATGTCTGCCTATTACACACTACGGCCCTCTTCAACTGTCGGCGGTCTATGTCAGTCAACAGACGAGGTCGGCCTGTACGCTTTTGTGCTGTACCTGTCCCTTCACGTTTCCACTTCTCTATCACATCGGAAATATTGGACCTAGGGATGTTTAGGAGTGTGGAAATCTCGTGTACGGACGTATGACACAAGTGACACCAAATCACCTGACCACGTTCGAAGTCCATGAGCTCCGTGGAACGCCCCATTCTGCTCTCTCAGAATATCTAATGACTACCGAGGTCGCTGATGGGGAGTGCACGGCAGTAGGTGGCAGCAAAATGCACCTAATATGAAAAACGTGTGTTTTTGGGGGTGTCCGGTTACTTTTGATCACATAGTGTCTGTGCTGAACAATTATATTTCTTCATTTCTTTGCATTTTTTATTATTTTCTGCTTATTTTCTGATTACAAGACTCCTTCATCCCTTACTTGATCATTCCATCTCCCTACAGTATACCAGACATGGATTGAGCTTCGTAACTGTTTCATAACTTCTCGCTTGGTAGAGTGTCAGTCCATTTAAATGAAGGCAGGCGAGTGGTTTCAGCTTGTGCCCAGTACGTGGGAAAATTAATTGCTGCGTCTGGTCTCAGCTTTGACCACTTGATTCAGTCAAGTTCGTCCCTACTTACAGGCGGCTGTAAACTGTTTAATTGATAAACTGAGGAGGTGAACGGTTGTTAACATACACTTAGAACAAAGTTAACATCAGAGTAGTCGTGTAATAGAACAAGGACCTTTTCAAAACGTCAAAACGTCTACACTGATACTCTGCAGATCACACGTAAGTGCCTGGCAGAGGGTTCATCGAACCACCTGCATAATTCTCTATTATTCCAATCTCTTATAGCAGGCGGAAAGAATGAACACTTATATATTTCGGTACGAGCTCTCATTTCCCTCATTTTATCGTGGTGATCGTTCGTCCCTATGCAGGGCGGTGTTTTAATGATTTCCAGCCCAAATCCTGTACCATTTCATTAACACTCTCTCCAATATTTGGAGATAATGCAAAACGTGCTGCCCTTCTTTGAACTTTTACGATGTACTCCGTCAATCCTATCTGGTAATGATCCCACACCGCGCAGCAGTATTAAAAAAAAAAAAAAAGAGCAAGTTTAGTGTAGCCAGTCTCCTTAGTAGATCTGTTACATTTTCTAAGTCTCCTGCCAATAAAACGCAGTCTTTCGTTAGCCTTCCCCACAACTTTTTCTATATGCTCCTTCCAATTTAAGCTGTTCGTAATTGTAATACCTAAGTATTTAGTTGAATTTACGGCTTTTAGATTACACTGATTTATCGTGTAACCAAAGTTTAACGAGTTCCTTTTAGCACTCATGCTGATGACCTCACACTTTTCGTTATTTAGGGTCAACTGCCAATTATCGCACCATTGAGATACCTTTTCTAAATCGTTTTGTTGCTTGTTTTGATCTTCTGGTGGCTTTATTAGTCGAAAAACGACAGCGTCATCTGCAAAAAACCGAAGACGGCTGCTCAGATTGTCTCCCAAATCGTTTATATAGATAATGAACAGCGAAGGGCCTGTAACACTACCTAGGGGAACCTGCGGAACAGTTGCTGCTAATAACTCACTGCTTAGAACCATAAACAGAACACTGATACATAATTCTGGGTCATTACCATTGGGTATATCTTTATTGTGAACTATTTTAACCACTTCTGATGGATGACTTACTTAAACCACACCTAGTCTTATAGGTCAGTCAGTTTAATAAGTCACAGCTGCAAAATACTAACACGAATTCTTTACAGACGAATGGAAACACTGGTAGAAGCCGACCTCGGGGAAGATCAGTTTGGATTCCGTAGAAATATTGGAACACGTGAGGCAGTACTGACCTTACGATTTATCTTAGGAGAAAGATTAAGGAAATGCAAACCTACGTTTCTAGCATTTGTAGACTTAGAGAAAGCTTTTGACAATGTTGACTGGAATACTCTCTTTCACATTCTAAAGGTGGCAGGGGTAAAATTCAGGGAGCGAAAGGCTATTTACAATTTGTACAGAAACCAGGTGGCAGTTATAAGAGTCGAGGGACATGAAAGGGAAGCAGTGGTTGGGAAGGGAGTGAGACAGGGTTGTAGCCTATCCCCGATGTTATTCAATCTGTATATTGAGCAAGCAGTAAAGGAAACAAAAGAAAAATTTTGTGTAGGTATTAAAACCCATGGAGAAGAAATAAAAACTTTGAGGTTTGCCGATGACATTGTAATTCTGTCAGGGCCAGCAAAGGACTTGGAAGAGCAGTTGAACGGAATGGACAGTGTCTTGAAAGGAGGATATAAGATGAACATCAACAAAAGCAAAACGAGGATAAATAGTTTGGACAAGAAGAGAATAGAAGCTTTCGAAATGTGGTGCTACAGAAGAATGCTGAAGATTAGATGGGTAGATCATGTAACTAATGAGGAGGTATTGAATAGAATTGGGGAGAAGAGGAGTTTGTGGCACAACTTGACAAGAAGAAGGGACCGGTTGGTAGGACATGTTCTGAGGCATCAAGGGATCACAAATTTAGGATTGGAGGGCAGTGTGTAGGGCAAAAATCGTAGAGGGAGACCAATAGATGAATACACTAAGCAGATTCAGAAGGATGTAGGTTGCAGTAAGTACTGGGAGATGAAGAAGCTTGCACAGGATAGAGTAGCATGGAGAGCTGCATCAAACCAGTATCAGGACTGTAGACCACAACAACAGTCTTATAGGCCAGAGGTGTTTGTGACTTCAGCTACTTTTAGTGTATGAGCGCCACCACCACCTACTTGCTATGATTGTTTTGCAGGTGAAGAGTGGCAGCTGGAAGACAAAAGCAACGCTACCATCTCTGTGGACGCTGGCTGCCTGGAGCTGTTGGTGAGCGCCCTGGACCACCCCACGTGTCCACTGGAAGACCTGCCACCGGAAACCATTGAGCAACGCGAGCGGTGCCGCGTGCAGCTGTGGAACGACCTGGTTCAGGGGTCGACCCACGTACCCGAGACCAGCCACCGCAGGGCGAACGTCAGCCTCTGCCTCTTGGCCTGGATGACAGCCAACTCGTCCGGCATTTGTCAGCACGTCCCATTTAGTATGATTCAGTCCGTGGATGACGCTCGCTGCGTTTTCGATAGTCCTGACGACCAATCTTGTCCGAAATCGAACACTACAGATGCAATATGCTCTGTTTCCAGAGCTGTTCTGTTGCTCAAGTGTCGTGATTTCTCTTCACACACGTATTTCGCGGTATGTGGCGCGTCCATGGACCACCGTGGGTGGTACTCATCAACGTGGAGAGAAGACTGGGAAAGGAACATACAGCCACCAGAAATTTTACTGACTTACAAAAACGATGTAAACAATGTCACCTTGAAATAAAATGATTTTGAAATAAAGTCTGAGATTTTCATAAATCTCATTGTAGCAATAAATATTTGATGTGTGGAACTCTCTCGACACATCGAAATTAAACACATAACCAGTCTGTAGTTGCCACACACTTGCTCTTATCATTGCTCTTATCAAATTAACAGTAGCAACGATTATAGAAAGTTGCTTGCCCTATATAACCACATATTTTTCAAAATTGTTTCAACCAAATTTCATTAATTAAAACAATATTCATAAAAGCATCATTAATCAAGTATGACTGAGTGAACTAAATCTCACAAACTTCATGACTTAGATGGAACAGTTTTTCACATTTTTGTTATTGTGGTCTTCAGTCCTGTGACTGGTTTGATGCAGCTCTCCATGCTACTCTATCCTGTGCAAACTTCTTCATCTCCCAGTACCTACTGCAGCCTACATCCTTCTGAATCTGCTTGGTGAATTGATCTCTTGGTCTCCCTCTACGATTTTTACCCTCCACGCTGCCCTCCAATCCTAAATTGGTGATCCCTCGATGCCTCAGAATATGTCCTACCAACCGATCCCTTCTTCTAGTCAAGTTGTGCCACAAACTTCTCATCTCCCCAATCCTATTCAATACCTCCTCTTTAGTTATGTGATCTACCCATCTAATCTTCAGCATTCTTCGGTAGCACGACATTTCGAAAGCTTCTATTCTCTTCTTGTCCAAACTATTTATCGTCCACGTTTCACTTCCATACATGGCTGCACTCCATACAAATACTTTCAGAAACGACTTCCTGACACTTAAATCAATACTCGATGTTAACAAATTTCTCTTCTTCGGAAACGCTTTCCTTCCCATTGCATTGGTAGTTGCATTGTTTAATTCATAAATTTCGGGCGTATTATAGTATTTGAGAGTTGTAACATCGCGTTTTAGTACCTGAATAGTGTAAAATCGCGTAGTCTCCTTCCGCCGCCGAGCAGTGTGTCAGCAGTGCGCAAGTAGCAGCATTACTGCATTTACTAGGCAGTCTTGTATTTTAATAACCGTTTAAATTTTGTGTCGATTTGTTTGCACTCTCTGTAGATTAGTTCAGACGTTCTTTGCACAACAGTTTTTAGCATGGATAGGGACTGCAACTGCTGTGTTCGGATGCAGGCTGAGTTGGCATCCCTTCGCTCCCAGCTTCAGGCAGTGTTGGCTTCGGTCACCCAGCTTGAGGCTGTTGCCAATGGGCATCACTGTGGGGGTCCGGATGAAGGTTTGTCGGGGACGGCCAGCTCGTCCCACGCATCCCCCGATCGGACTACGACTGTGGTTGCCCGGGATACTGCCCGCATTGAGGCTGATCCCTCACCTGTGGTAGAGTGGGAGGTCGTCTCAAGGTGTGGCAGGCGGCGAAAGACATTCCGGAGGGCTGAACGGAAGGCCTCTCCAGTTTGTCTGACGAACCGGTTTCAGGCTCTGTCTCAGGCTGATACTGATCTTCGGCCTGACATAGCTGCTTGTCCTGTTCCAGAGGTTGCCCCTCAGTCTGCAAGATCCGGGCGGTCGCAGAGGGTGGGCTTACTGGTAGTTGGGAGCTCCAACGTCAGGTGGTTGATGGGGCCCCTTAGGGATATGGCAGCAAGAGAGGGGAGGAAAACCAATGTGCACTCCGTGTGCATACCGGGGGGAGTCATTCCAGAGGTGGAAAGGGTCCTTCCGGATGCCATGTAGGCTACAGGGTGCACCCATCTGCAGGTGGTCGCTCATGTCGGCACCAATGATGTGTGTCGCTATGGATCGGAGGAAATCCTCTCTGGCTTCCGGCGGCTATCTGATTTGCTGAAGACTGCCAGTCTCGCTAGCGGGATGAAAGCAGAGCTCACCATCTGCAGAATCGTCGACAGGACTGACTGCGGACCTTTGGTACAGAGCCGAGTGGAGGGTCTGAATCAGAGGCTGAGACGGTTCTGCGACCGTGTGGGCTGCAGATTCCTCGACTTGCGCCATAGGGTGGTGGGGTTTCGGGTTCCGCTGGATAGGTCAGGAGTCCACTACACTCAACAATCGGCTACACGGGTAGCGGGGGTTGTGTGGCGTGGGCTGGGCGGTTTTTTTAGGTTAGATGGCCTTGGGCAAGAACAGAAAGGGCAACAGCCTCAACGGGTGCGGGGCAAAGTCAGGACATGCGGGGACCAAGCAGCAATCGGTATTGTAATTGTAAACTGTTGAAGCTGCGTTGGTAAAGTACCGGAACTTCAAGCGCTGATAGAAAGCACCGAAGCTGAAATCGTTATAGGTACAGAAAGCTGGCTGAAGCCAGAGATAATTTCTGCCGAATTTTTTAAAAATGTACAGACGGTGTTTAGAAAGGATAGATTCCTTGCACCCGGTGGTGGAGTGTTCGTCGCTGTTAGTAGTAGTTTATCCTGTAGTGAAGTAGAAGTGGATAGTTCCTGTGAATTATTATGGGTGGAGGTTACACTCAACAACCGAGCTAGGTTAATAATTGGCTCCTTTTACCGACCTCCCGACTCAGCAGCATTAGTGGCAGAACAACTGAGAGAAAATTTGGAATACATTTAACATAAATTTTCTCAGCATGTTATAGTCTTAGGTGGAGATTTCGATTTACCAGATATAGACTGGGACACTCAGATGTTTAGGACGGGTGGTAGGGACAGAGCATCGAGTGACATTATACTGAGTGCACTATCCGAAAATTACCTCGAGCAATTAAACAGAGAACTGACTCGTGGAGATAACATCTTGGACCTACTGATAACAAACACACCCGAACTTTTCGACTCTGTATGTGCAGAACAGGGAATCAGTGATCATAAGGCCGTTGCAGCATCCCTGAATATGGAAGTTAATAGGAATATAAAAAAAGGGAGGAAGATTTATCTGTTTAGCAAGAGTAATAGAAGGCATATTTCAGACTACCTAACAGGTAAAAACGAAAATTTCTGTTCCGACACTGACAATGTTGAGTGTTTATGGAAAAAGTTCAAGGCAATCGTAAAATGCGTTTTAGACAGGTACGTGCCGAGTAAAACTGTGAGGGTCGGGAAAAACCCACCGTGGTACAACAACAAAGCTAGGAAACTACTGCGAAAGCAAAGAGAGCTTCACTCCAAGTTTAAACGCAGCCAGAACCTCTCAAACAGAAGCTATACGATGTCAAAGTTAGCGTAAGGAGGGCTATGCGTGAAGCGTTCAGTGAATTCGAAAGTAAAATTCTATGTACCGACTTGACAGAAAATCCTCGGAAGTTCTGGTCTTACGTTAAATCAGTAAGTGGCTCGAAACAGCATATCCAGACACTCCGGGATGATGATGGCATTGAAACAGAGGATGACACGTGTAAAGCTGAAATACCAAACACCTTTTTCCAAAGCTGTTTCACAGAGGAAGACCGCACTGCAGTTCATTCTCTAAATCCTCGCACAAACGAAAAAATGGCTGACATCGAAATAAGTGTCCAAGGAATAGAAAAGCAACTGGAATCACTCAATAGAGGAAAGTCCACTGGACCTGACGGGATACCAATTCGATTCTACACAGAGTACGCAAAAGAACTTGCCCCCCTTCTAACAGCCATGTACCGCAAGTCTCTAGAGGAACGGAAGGTTCCAAATGATTGGAAAAGAGCACAGGTAGTCCCAGTCTTCAAGAAGGGTCGTCGAGCAGATGTGCAAAACTATAGACCTATATCTCTGACGTCGATCTGTTGTAGAATTTTAGAACATGTTTTTTGCTCGAGTATCATGTCGTTTTTGGAAACCCAGAATCTACTATGTAGGAATCAACATGGATTCCGGAAACAGCGATCGTGTGAGACCCAACTCGCTTTATTTGTTCATGAGACCCACAAAATATTAGATACAGGCTCCCATGTAGATGCTATTTTTCTTGACTTCCGGAAGGCGTTCGATACAGTTCCGCACTGTCGCCTGATAAACAAAGTAAGAGCCTACAGAATATCAGACCAGCTGTGTGGCTAGATTGAAGAGTTTTTAGCAAACAGAGCGCAGCATGTTGTTATCAATGGAGAGACGTCTACAGACGTTAAAGTAAGCTCTGGCGTGCCACAGGGGAGTGTTATGGGACCATTGCTTTTCACAATATATATAAATGACCTAGTAGATAGTGTCGGGAGTTCCATGCGGCTTTTCGCGGATGATGCTGTAGTATACAGAGAAGTTGCAGCATTAGAAAATTGTAGCGAAATGCAGGAAGATCTGCAGCGGATAGGCACATGGTGCAGGGAGTGGCAATTGACCCTTAACATAGACAAGTATAATGTATTGCGAATACATAGAAAGAAGGATTCTTTATTGTATGATTATATGATAGCGGAACAAACACTGGTAGCAGTTACTTCTGTAAAATATCTGGGAGTATGCGTGCGGAATGATTTGAAGTGGAATGATCATATAAAATTAATTGTTGGTAAGGCGGGTACCAGGTTGAGATTCATTGGGAGAGTCCTTAGAAAATGTAGTCCATCAACAAAGGAGGTGGCTTACAAAACACTCGTTCGACCGATACTTGAGTATTGCTCATCAGTGTGGGATCCGTACCAGATCGGGTTGACGGAGGAGATAGAGAAGATCCAAAGAAGAGCGGCGCGTTTCGTCACTGGGTTATTTGGTAACCGTGATAGGGTTACGGAGATGTTTAACAAACTCAAGTGGCAGACTCTGCAAGAGAGGCGCTCTGCATCGCGGTGTAGCTTGACCGCCAGGTTTCGAGAGGGTGCGTTTCTGGATGAGGTATCGAATATATTGCTTCCTCCTACTTATACCTCCAGAGGAGATCACGAATGTAAAATTAGAGAGATTAGAGCGCGCACGGAGGCTTTCAGACAGTCGTTCTTCCCGCGAACCATACGCGACTGGAACAGGAAAGGGAGGTAATGACAGTGGCACGTAAAGTGCCCTCCGCCACACACCGTTGGGTGGCTTGCGGAGTATAGATGTAGATGTAGATTGCCAGTCTACATTTTATATCCTCTCTATTTCGACCATCATCAGTTATTTTGCTCCCCAACTAGCAAAACTCCTTTACTACTTTAAGCTTCTCATTTCCTAATCTAATCCCCTCAGCATCACCCGATTTAATTCACATGGCTTACATCAAAACTCTGACTACTTCCAACAGCTAAAGAATGCATTAAGTCCAACAAACTCAGATATTTCATAAATTGCTTAACCAAGTTTCATTAAATAAAACAATATTCATAAAACCATTATTAATAAAATATAACTGCAATAACTAAAACTCACAAGCTTCATAACTTACAGTGAAACTGTTTTTCATATAATTCATATCAAAACTCTAAAACTATTTCCAGAACTGAGGGGGTGCATTAAGTCCACGAAATACAAATCTTTCAAAATTTTCTTAGCCAACTTTCATTAATTAAAACAGTATTCATAAAACCACAATTAATCAAATCTCAAACATGCTTCAACTAACATAGAAACTGGTTTTCATCTAACTTAGGACCTGTTAAGAACATTAACCCAGTTAAGTCCGATAAGTTCAGATCTTTCCGCAATTGGTCTTAAGATTTATGACAAATTAACAGTATTGTAATACATTCAATTTAATAATAACATATAAAATCGTCTTAACATGGGACCGCCTCAACTTTACGATAAATTGGTGGTGGGCGCCAACAAACCGAAAGGTTCTAACAGATATAGGATATGCACGGACCATAATGTGAATTAAAAATATACTGAACTTTGATCTACAAGTAAGCTTGCGGAAAACTACAACGCTCCACCGGCAACATGGAACTACCGCACGTTAACAACGTAACCATAGACACCGATCCAGGTTCTCAATTTTCATTCTTCCATCGTGATACCACGATTGGAGCTTGCTTGCGTCGACCACCGCCAATTATCTGAAATATAAACGCATCAGCGGCAGACAACATTCTGACGCAACAGATACACAGGGATATTAACCCAGCCAGCTATCAATAAACCTTTACTTCTACGCGGCACAAATGAACCTTAAGCAGACTTAACATACGTGACAGTGAGCCTCAAGATTTGATGAGACAGCCTCATTAAGCAACAAATAAAATAGTAAAATAGAAAAGGGATTAGGGAAAATATTTCAGCCCGCTTCTGAACGAGAGGCACAAACTTACGCACTACTTGGTATGCATTAAACACGTGTTATGTATTACTATCTTTACGACGTTTCTCAGCGAGCCATATACGTTATCTCGCATTCCTAGCTGCTTCTCTCACAAAAATTCAGAGATTCAGTGTCGCAACCAGTCCAAGCTCTTCCTCACCATTTAGAAAAAAAGGAGCTGGAAAGTTATTAGTTTAATTACTTTAATAATTTAATTACAAGTACGCAAATTTCTTTAAGTAACCAGATAAATATCACTCCATGTCGTACATGAAGCAGCTTGATTAATTCAGGATTGGAAATCGGATTAAGTGGGTAAGATCAACACCACAGAATTTAACTTTTACGTAGATTATTTATTGTATCTTATTATTTGGTTGCACATCCTGACTAGAAATATTTAAGCAAGAATTACGTGGGAATCTAACAGAGCACAATTTAACTACAGCATGAAGAAACACACAAGACGGGTGTAGGAGAACATTATACTATCATCTCCTTTGCATTAATACCATAAAAATATCTCAGTGGCATTTGCATTACGATTCTACCCATGCACTATTCTGGACAGAGGTTTAAGCAATGCACAAGGCTGTGCGATAATTATTTAACATACTAACGGCGTCTGCTGCTTGCAAACGGCCGAACTAGGGGACGTGGTGCATTCTGACTCAAACTGTTGCGCTGCTTTGTAGAAGGCGCACGAAAGAACAGATATTCATGCAGAAATTGTAGCTCATTAAACAAGCAAACTGTTAAAATAAAGCCTACTGCGGGGCCGTGGTGGACCCGAAGGGTCATTGATTACCAAACACGTGGCACAAAAATCGACACACATTAAGACAAAAGCAACTTCCACAAAATATAAGATTAAGAATCATTAAAAAAAATAACTCGCTTCACACGCTTCAGTTTAGCTAAAGTTCTTAAGTACTTCATCAGTTAAACATAACGAAGTCCTAACTCAACCTGATTCCTATCACTTGAAACCCCCCTTAAACAGCTACGATCCGTGCTCACCAAGCGTTCACCGAAGAGTGCCCCTTTCTCTTACCTAGCTCCTCGTGCAGCGGAAGCTAGCAGAAGGGTAGCCCTCCAACCTCACACACAAATACAGCTTTCGACACAGCCGTCGACTATGAAGGGGAAACCTCTCTGTTCAGGTACTGGAATCCTAAGTTGGTCATCCTGTGCTCTCCTTCGAACGAGAAGCAACATCGTCTGCTCCCAGTAGACGATGACCAATTCAGCGTTTCCCACAAAACAAAACCGAAACCCCGCGTTAAATCACACATATAATATTCAATAGGCCTTCTCTGAGTGCTCAGTCTTTCTGGAAAAGTTCATGAATTGAGCTAAAATCAGGTAATAAAGTGAATAAATTGTACCGAATTCGACAAGCGTCTTATGAACGACTTCACAGAGACATTTCACACGGCTTCATGTCTATTGGTTGTGGGTCACTAGCAATCCGTTAAATGCCGTCAACATATCAGGCAGCAAGATCAAAGGTCACCGAAACAGCCAAGTTTTCAGTGCACGCTGGTATTAATTATCATGAACAAAAAAAAAAAAAAAAAATGGTTCAAGTGGCTCTGACCACTATGCGACTTAACTTCCGAGGTCATCACTCGCCTAGAACTTAGAACTAATTAAACCTAACTAACCTAAGGACAGCACACACATCCATGCCCGAGGCAGGATTCGAACCTGCGACCGTAACGGTCGCTCGGCTCCAGACTGTAGCGCCTAGAACCGCACGGACACTCCGGCCGGCTATCATGAACAGAACCCACCGATGAACACTTCGACGACTCCGGTTGACTTTGAATCACATGCACGAGACACGGAGGAAATCTGTCCTTCACATATCCAAGAAACCCCAATCACCGTCGGCAGCGGATCTGCATTACAAACACGCTCCTTCGTGGCACCGACTCGGCCACTCGCCATGCTCTCTACAGGCACAACGTCAGACGTGACTGTCGCCGACACAGCTGATACCCGAACTGGAGACCCAGAGAGCACGCGCTCCGCGGTTAAGGGGGGGTAGGACGATAAACGGGCCGTCTTGGAGCAGGAGAGACACCACAGCACATTTTAATTTCCACTGTCTATACTTTTACGAATAAATTCATAAAAATTTGTCACCATGACCAGGAAGGATTAAGGACTCACAATCATAGCAGTGGAAGTTCAAGAAAATAACAAAATAATTTTTTTTACATGTGAGAGTTCATCATTTTTTCACTTCTATTGGCTATATTTGTTGCTATAGGTACACGTTTCTTCCTAAGTAAGAGAGATTCTTCGATGAATTTTGCACAGCATACAAACCATACTTCCAGGTGTATGAAACTCTAGAAATTATTTAATTTGCGAAAAAATGAATGTGCTGTTGCATTTTAAACTTCATATTTAGAGAAAACTCAAATTTTATAGTTAATTATCTCAATTTTTACCACAGTTTTTAATAGATTTGGAAAATTCTAGAGTTTCATACACCTGTAAGTATGGTTTGTATGCTGTGCAAAATTCACCGAATAATCTCCCTTACTTATGAAGAAAAGTGTACATATAGCAACAAACGAAGCCAATGGTAAGTGAAAAAAAGGTGAAATACAAATGTAAAAAAATAAATTATTTTCTTATATTTTTGAACTTTCACCACTAGAAGTGTAAATCCTGTATCCTTTCTGGTCATTCTGACAAAGTTTTATGAATTTATTTGTAAAAGTATAGGCAGTGGAAATTAAAAATTCCTGTGGTGTCTCTCCTACTCCACGTCGTCCCGTTTGACGTCCTACCCCCGTTAAACAGCGATCCGCCGAAGATACGAAGCCCAGCACGCATCGAAAATCGACTCAGACGATCGCGATGAGAGTCGATGGGGGTCTGGCGCCTGCGGCGCAGCAGCTCAATATTGTTTTCCGCTTTTTGACTGGTAGAGTGTACATGTACGTTCCCCATTTACATAACTTACCGGGAAAGCTATTCTCGTCCTTTCAGATCACAGGTACAATCTAGAGCTTGTGTTCTGAGGTTTTGTATCGCATAACGGGTGCCCACGACTTATTTGGGAAGGTGCAGCTGATAGTGCTAATGGTTCTCTGTTCTATCTGACTCAACACATTCAGCTACCAAATGTATGCATGCGTTTGTCATCTCTAGCTTCCCAATGACCTCGAACCTACTGAAACAAACAACGTATTCCGCCGTCAGCTGTTGGGTGCACTATTACCCTGGAGTACACCACAGGCAGCAAGTATTGCTTCGGAAAATATGAGCGAACGTCACCTGTTCCACAGCCAAATAATATTTCTCGCGGGGGTTGTAAGTAGGCTGTTTAGGTATGAAAATCACTGGCTGTGCTGTGTGCAGTTTGTGGCTGGTTGGCATTGTTGGAATATTCGCCATTGTAGTGTTGGGCAATTGGATGTGAACAGCGCGTAGCGTTGCGCAGTTGGAGGTGAGCCGCCAGCAGTGGTGGATGTGGAGAGAGAGATGGCGGAGTTTTGAGAGCGGATCATCTGGACGTGTGTCCATCAGAGAGAATAAATTTGTAAGACTGGACGTCATGAACTGATATATATATATATATATATATATATATATATATATATATATATATATATATATATAATGACTTTTGAACACTATTAAGGTAAATACATTTGTTTGTTCTCTATCAAAATCTTTCATTTGCTAACTATGGCTATCAGTAGTTAGTGCCTTCAGTAGTTAGAATCTTTTATTTAGCTGGCAGTATTGGCGCTCGCTGTATTGCAGTAGTTCGAGTAACGAACATTTTTGTGAGGTAAGTGATTCATGAAAGGTATGGGTTATTGTCAGTCAGGGCCATTCTGTTGTAGGGATTATTGAAAATCAGATTGCGTTGCGCTGAAAATGTTGTGTGGCAGTTTAGTGTTGATCAGAATAAGTAAAGAGAGAAATGTCTGAGTACGTTCAGTTCTGCTCAGCTGTTTGAAAATCAAATAATGTAAGAGGTTTATCAGCACAGTAATTCATTAATTTTTCTAACGGGACGTTTCAGGGTTCACTCTCAATAGCTCTCACTGCGTCTATTCTTGGACTGGTGGGGTGCGTGCATCAGCTAGGACTGTTAAGTAGAGTTAATACGATCCCTAGAATGGGACGACACCGGCACAAAGCATAGCGCAGTTTGTGTTCTGTGTTCATACAGCCGCCACAGTGGTGCAGAGACTACTGTTGGTGTTTCTTTTCCCACCAGTCGCGAGAAACCCAACAAAGGGGGTCACTGCCGGCCGCTACGGCCGAGCGGTTCTAGGCGCTTCAGTCCGGTGCAAGTGGCTCTGAGCACTATGGAACTACTTAAACCTAACTAACCTTAGGACATCACGCACACCCATGCCCGAGGCAGGATTCGAACCTGCGACCGTAGCGGTCGCGCGGTTCCAGACTGTAGAGTCTAAAACTGCTCGGCCACTTCGGCAGGCTTCAATCTGGAACCGCGCAACTGCTGCGGTCGCATGCTCTAATCCTGCCTCCGGCATGGATGTGTGTGATGCCTTCAGGTTAGTTCGGTTTAAGTACTTCTAAGTCTAGGGGACTCGTGACTTCACATAGTAAGTCCCATAGTGTTTAGAGCCATTTGAACCATTTTTGAAAGGGAGTCACCGTACAGTTTCTGGCTGTGTTATCGTCATAGTAATCTGCATGAGTATATTCCTGAAAGGACTGCCTTCATTACACACTATGCTAAAACCTGCGATCAGTTGATAGTTTAGAATGTAGCGAATCTCACAAAACGAACTGTGACCAATATTATAAAACCACTGCCTCATTTTTATAATTTGACTTTATTTGACATTTGTGCAGGTTAACATCTGTGTATGCCTTTCTGTCCGCCGAGCTTAAATAATTACTAAACAGAATTTTATCTACAGGGGAGTAAGAGGGGAGTTCTTATTTACTTCTGCCTTCAAATCATGTGATGAAACGAATGCGCATGTATGCATAATAAATATCAACTTCTGAATTTAAGTAAGAAGTCTGGAAGGTAGGAGACGAGGTACTGGCAGAAGTGGAGCTGTGAGGACGCGGCGTGTCTCGTGCTTGAGCAGCTCAGATGGAGGGTCCCGGGTTCGATTCCCCGTCGGGTTGGGGATTTGTCTCTGCCCGGGGACTGGGTGTTTGTGTTGTCCTCATCATTTCATCATCGTCATCGTGACAGTGACTAGATTTGACTGAGTAAATAATTACATTATGAAAAAAATTGGGACGTTGTACGGGTGCTGATAACCGCTCAGTTGAGCGCCCGACAAACCAAACATCATCATCACACATTAAACAGACCAAAGACGAAGGAAACTTTTGAGCCGGCACGGTAGCTTAGCGTGTTCGGTCAGAGGGTTAACTGCCCTCTGTAATAAGAGACTGAGTTAATGGATCATCGACGCACTCAAACGGGTGTCTTACGACGCCCGCCCCGAGCAGATGCAACGAGCAAAATAAGACTTTTTTTTAAAAAAAATATGGTAGATCACTTTCCAGCGAAAGGCAAAGGTCCCGAGTTCGAGTCTCGATCCAGCACACAGTTTTAATCTACTAGGAAGTTTCTACAAAATTATATAATATCAAGTATGTGCCAAAGACGAAGACAAAGCAAGAACTTAATGTTCATGGTGACTTATTTCAACTGCCGTCCAATTTACTCTCTGTATGCATTTACTTGATTTTGTCACATGTTTCAAACTGCATAGCCACTTTATATGTAACTAACTGCCTCTTGCAATGTCTTACTCTAAGTGGGACAGCCTGAGGTTCGACCTTCGACTGTCTGGAACAGGGTCGACCATGGCGTGCAGAACTGCACGCGGGCATCATGCGCTGCACACATCCGGTCTAGGACTCGTACTGCGTCCGCTTCGATTGGTCCTCCTCGAAGTACCCGCCATAGCACGATATTGCATTTACCATTGTGGTGCAGCATTTTTCAGTAAGCACGACATTCTTAGTTTCGGCAGAATCGTGGTGTGTCAGTGCTGTTTACTCTTCACTATTTGTTCATTGTATTAAAGAAAGCTACAGGTTCAGCAGCTGTTTAAAGAAAAAGAGGCAATCTAGCGACCTATCGTCACAAGCTTTTAAAAAGGAGACGAGAAGGATGAGGATTCTCAGTGTCTATTATGCGGCCACATAATCGAAGGGCACCACAAAGTTTCTGTGGAACGACAGTACACCATCAAGCAGAAAGAATTGAAAGATGTAGTTGACGACGAAAGAGCAAAAATTTACAGCTATCAAATGGTTCAAAGGGCTCTGAGCACTATGGGACTTAACATATGAGGTCATCAGTCCCCTAGAACTTAGAACTACTTAAACCTAACTAACGTAAGGACATCACACACATCCATGCCCGAGGCAGGATTCGAACATGCGACCGTAGCGATCGCGCGGTTCCAGACTGAAGCGCCTAGAAACGCTCGGCCACTCCGGCCGGCTTACAGGTATCGACGGACAGGATTTGTTGTTCAGTGCGTCATGAAGGACTTTTTGCTAAATTTGAATTCATGCAGCACGTGATAAAATTGGTGGCAAAATAGAAAATTTTCTGAAGTAGTGCGCTTTATTACACCGTCAGATACAACAGTTTTCGAAAGACATGAACGGAGAATATGGAAATTTTATATACTCTGTTAAGTACGTTCATGAAGTCGAGAGGCACGCCTTCTGACAACCCTACCACAACAAAGGTCAGAAATTAATTATGGTTGTAGTGTTGCTTACGCTGCTAAGTATTGCATTTTCGCGCCACAACAAATTTATATTATGTGGCAGGTGTCATTAGAGCACAGTTAATAAAGTCATTTTTTGAAATAATGGATAAACTAGGCACTCATCTTTTCGTGTTTCCCACGCTGGTCTCGTTGTGAACTCATGGCTCAATCGTCGGCTCTGAGCACTATGGGACTTAACATCTATGGTCATCAGTCCCCTAGAACTTAGAACTACTTAAACCTAACTAACCTAAGGACATTACACAACACCCAGCCATCACGAGGCAGAGAAAATCCCTGACCCCGCCGGGAATCGAACCCGGGAACTCAATCGTCGGAAATATAGGTAGTGATGATTCCAAGCTCGGATGCAAAGAGGCCTAGGTGTTATTCTGCGATATTCGAAAGTTTTATAGATGTGTTTCATAAACCAGTCTTGAAGATTAAACTTTTGCAAGTTAGGACAATGGCGATGTAAAAAAAATAATCAGCACTCCGAATCTAAGTTACACTTCTTTTTTATTACTTTTTTGCAATATCACGTAACTCGTTCCAAAACATCACTTCACAATGTAAAAAATACTTGAAAATATCTACCTGACTGTTAAAGTTCACATTTCATAAACTGACTACAATTTGCGTCTTTTTAACATGACGACCAAAAAAGCTTGACTCTCTAACAACCGCTTACGCGCCCAAAAATCAGAGTTACAAGTACGTCAATGATCATAGTGACAAAAGAAAGTATACACATAAGAATAATATCATTGCAATATATACATATCGATGTATCGAAGAACCTCTACATTAATGAAGTCAAATCTGAATGTTGTCACAGAAATATGTTAACTATTTTACAGAAACACAGTAGAATATTGCTGGTAACGAGAGGTTGAGGTGAGGTATCGTAATGGTTACGTAATTCAAGTGCCATTACAACCTGCAACGAAATTTCTGTTTGAAATTCGCTATTGTTGAATTTATGAGGGAAAAACGAAAGCAGGAAGGAAAATTAGAACATACGTCGCCTTCTAAGCGGGCTTCTCTGCACACTGTCCACAGTGCAAAGTGAGAAGCAGTTTGTTTCTGATTTTTGGAGATGCATTTAAAAAGAAAAAAAGCAATGTGGAAGGGACAAATTCTGACAAAAGTCGCCGCGTATTTCCCTAAGGTAGTTGACGTTAATGAAAACACGAATTTTGAAGAAAGAATTGTGGCTTTGAAAGAAATTTTCTAAACAATCTGAGGACACATACAATCTTATCTGTTTTGAAGACATTTACGAGACCGTTTCGTTTCGGCTGAAATTGCTCCTGTGTATGTACAGATGGAACTGGTTGATCCGCAACGCAATACCGTTTAGAAGACGAGTTCTTTTAAGTCAAAACTGTTCAGATTTACGTAGTTTTTCTCAGGAAGACTTTACACGTCTTCATAATGATATTGCAAACGTAGTGAAATATTTCGATCAATATATGTGTGTGAAGGGCTTACTTTGATTAAGAAACTAAACACGTCAAGGCAACGTGAGCGTGAAACTCCGTGATATTGTCTGTGTCCGTCCATATGCCGACAGAGATAAAAATTATATTATCACTTCAGTGCGCCAAAACTGGTGCCAGAGACAGGGATCCGTGTGGCATTGTTCTGGATGTCTTGTCCGAAAACTACCTTGAGCAGACAGTTAGAGAACCATCTCCTGAGGGTGACGTCACAGACCTCCTGGCAACAAACAGACCTGCACTTATCGAATCAGCTAATGTAGATGAAGGCTGCGACAGCGTCCATGACGACGGGTCCCACAAGGAATGTTAACAAAAGGTAGGAAGATATATTTGCTTAGCAATGGTGACAGGATACAAATTTCAGAATACCTCAGCAGTTAGCATGAAATATTCGGTGATGAGGA
This sequence comes from Schistocerca americana, assembly GCF_021461395.2. Classification (NCBI taxonomy): domain Eukaryota; kingdom Metazoa; phylum Arthropoda; class Insecta; order Orthoptera; family Acrididae; genus Schistocerca; species Schistocerca americana. The sequence continues at coordinate 99,455,245 of NC_060127.1, read as the reverse complement.
CGAAGATGTGGAGAACAAATGGAAAAAAAAATCAAAGGCGTCCTTCAATATGCCCTAGACAAATACGTTCCGAGTAAGGTTTTGAGGGATGGGAAAGATCCACCATGGTTTAATAACCGTGTTAGAAAAGCGCTACGTACACAAAGAGCACGTCATCTCAGATTCAAGAGAATTTAAAACCTAGCAGACAAACAAAAGCTGAACAAAGCGAATATGAGCGTAACGAGAGCAATGACAGAATTCAATGATTATGAAAGTAAGACATTGTCAACCGACCTGAGTAAAAACCCTAAGAGATTTTGGTCGTGTGTAAAAGCAGTAAGCGGGTGAAAATCATCTATTCATTCCCTCAGCGACCAAACCGGCACCGAAACGGAAGATAATAGAGAGAAAAAAACTGTTCAAATGGCTCTGAGCACTATGAGACTTAACATCTATGCTCATCGGTCCCCTAGAACCTAGAACTACTTAAACCTAACTAACCTAAGGACATCACACAACACCCAGTCATCACGAGGCAGAGAAAATCCCTGACCCCGCCGCGAATCGAACCCGTGAACCCGGGCGCGGGAAGCGAGAACGCTACCGCACGACCACGAGCTGCGGACTAACAGAGAGAAGGTCGAGATATTGAATTCGGTCTTCCGAAGTTCACCACGGAAGATCATAACACTGTCTCTCCTTTCAACTGTCGGAAAAACGTCAAAATGGTAGATATTAAGACAACTGATCGCGGAATTGAAAAGTAGCTACAACCGCTTAGTAGTGGAGAGGCGTCAGGACCATATGAGATACTTACAACGTTTTATAAAGATTATACTGAATAACTCGCTCCCCCTCTATCAGTAATTTATCGTATATCGCTTGAGCAACGAAAGGTACCTAATGACTGAAAAAAAAAGCGTAGGTCATTCCCGTTTTTAAGAAAGGCCGTAACACAGATCCACAAAATTGCTGTTGTTGTTGTGGTCTTCAGTCCTGAGACTCGTTTGATGCAGCTATCCATGCTACTCTATCCTGTGTAAGCTTCTTCATCTCCCAGTACCTACTGCAGCCTACATCCTTCTGAGTCTGCTTAGTGTATTCATGTCTTGGTCTCCCTCTACGATTTTTACCCTCCACGCTGCCCTCCAATGCTAAATTTGTGATCCCTTGATGCCTCAAAACATGTCGTACCAACCGATCCCTTCTTCTAGTCAAGTTGTGCCACAAACTTCTCTTCTCCCCAATCCTATTCAATACCTCCTCATTAGTTTCGTGATCTACCCACCTTATCTTCAGCATTCTTCTGTAGCACCACATTTCGAAAGCTTCTATTCTCTTCTTGTCCAAACTAGTTATCGTCCATGTTTCACTTCCATACATGGCTACACTCCATACAAATACTTTCAGAAACGACTTCCTGACACTTAAATCTATACTCGATGTTAACAAATTTCTCTTCTTCAGAAACGATTTCCTTGCCATTGCCAGTGTACATTTTATATCCTCTCTACTTCGAACATCATCAATTATTTTACTCGCTAAATAGCAAAACTCCTTTACTACTTTAAGTGTCTGATTTCCTAATCTAATTCCCTCAGCATCCCCCGATTTAATTTGACTACATTTCATTACCCTCGTTTTGCTTTTGTTGATGTTCATCTTATATCTTCGTTTCAAGACACTGTCCATTCCGTTCAATTGCTCTTCCAAGTCCTTTGCTGTCTCTGACAGAATTACAATGTCATCGGCGAACCTCAAAGTTTTTACTTCTTCTCCATGAATTTTAATACCTACTCCGAATTTTTCGTTTGTTTGCTTTACTGCTTGCTCAATATACAGATTGAATAACATCGGGGAGAGGCTACAACCCTGTCTCACTGCTTTCCCAACCACTGCTTCCCTTTCATGTCCCTCGACTCTTATAACTGCCATCTGGTTTCTGTACAAAATGTAAATAGCCTTTCGCTCCTTGTATTTTACCCCTGCCACCTTCAGAATTTGAAAGAGAGTATTCCAGTTAACATTGTCAAAAGCTTTCTCCAAGTCTACAAATGCTAGAAACGTAGGTTTGCCTTTTCTTAATCTTTCTTCTAAGATAAGTCGTAAGGTCAGTACTGCCTCACGTGTTCCAACATTTCTACGGAATCCAAACTGATCTTCCCCAAGGTCCGCTTCTACCAGTTTTTCCATTCGTCTGTAAATTATAGACCTATATCGTTGACGTCAATCTGTTGTAGAATTATGGAACATGATTTATGCTCAAGAATTATTACGTTCTTGGAAAATGAACATCTCTATAAAAAATCAACATGAATTCAACAGGGATTCCGCAAACAGAGATTCTGCGAAACTCAGCTCGCTCTGTTCCTCCATGAGGTCCACAGCGCAGTGCACAACGGCACTCAGGTTGATGCCGTGTTCCTTGATTTCAGTAAGGCATCTGACACCGCCCCGCACTGCTGTTTAGTGAAAAAATACTAACTTACCGAGTATCGGAGCAGACCTGCGATTGGATTCAAGACTTTCTTGCAGACAGAATTCAAAACGTCGCTCTTAACGGAACTAAATCGACAGATGTAAAGGTAATATACGGAGTACCACAGGGAAGTTTGATAGGACCGTTGCTGTTTACAGTACATGCAGGGTGTCCCAAAATAGTGATACAATCCTTGAAACTGAACATCTCTTTAATGAAAGGGGTTAGAAATACGATTTTAGTGGTGTTGGGTGCCTCATGGTCCGACTTAAGGTGGTGAATGTTCAGACTGGCGTCCGTCCATCGCAATACTCAGTCCACAATGACTTACGACCGAGCGATATGCCAACTTTCTTGTTTCCAACGGAATAGCGTCACAGGCTTGCTCAATTTTCTCTCTAAGTTCATCCAGTGTGTGTGGTCTCGCAGCGTAAACTGTATTCTTGACAGTACCCTACTGAAAGAAGTGTAGAGGAGTTAAATGTGGAGATCGAGAGGGATACTCCACACTCCCTCTTCGTCCTGTCCACCTGGCAGGGAATGTACGGCTGAGAAATGCCCTCAGATCCAGGTGAAAGTGGGGTGGCGCCCCATCCTGTTGAAAGTAATAATCTTCATTTCCAAACATTGCGCTGGGAGAAGGAGTTATCATCTCCAACATTTCCAAGTACGAGTCACCAGTGACGGTGTTGTTCAAGAAGTATGGCCCGATTAACCCTCTAGAGGACAGATCACACCAGGCTGTTACTCCCGGTAGATTGACATGCCTTTTCTCGGTTACGTATGGATTCTCCCTGGCCCAGTACATGCAGTTATGGCAGTTAATGTTCCATTAAACGTCGCTTCATCTGACCAAATAATTCGATCTCGGAAACGTTGTTCTTTTTTACATCTGTTAATGAACCACTCACAAAATTCGCTTCGCCAATCAGGATCTTCCTCGTTAAGAACACGGAGAAGTCTTGGAATGTAAGGCTTAAAGTTCTGAGACCGCAAAGTACTGTGAACACTGCCTCTGCAGATCCCAGTCTCACGAGAGCATTGCCTCACAGATTTCTTCGGTGATGGAGGGTATGCCTGGATTACTACATCAACACTCTCATTGTCTGTTGGACTTCTCTTTCGTCTGCTATGTTCCTTCACGATATCGTGCACCGTTCCTTCGACTTCAAACTTATCTCTGATTCTTGTAATTGTTACTCTTGTCGGTGGTGGTGTTCCAAATTCAACTCTCCAACATCGGCGTACCGCACTCCCATACTCTGTTTTCCAGTAACACTTTAGCACCCATTTCCGTTCTTCAAACGATAACGCCATGTTTGCCGACAATCCTGAAACAAAAGAAAGTATTGTCATGTTTTCACCGCCTTCTAAATTATTACCCATAAAAATTGTATTTCTGTCACCTTTATTTAAAGAGATATTCTGTTTCAAAGAGTGTATACATTATTTTGGGACTGCCTGTATATAAACGATCTAGTAGAAAGCGTGGGATACTCTTTAAGGATATTCGAAAGTGATGCAGATGTCTATACCAAAGTAGCAACGCCGCAAGGGAATAAGAATTTGCAGAACGACCTGCAGAGAACTGATGAATGGTGCCGACTCTGGCAGCTGACCCTGAACGTAAATAAATGTAACATATTGCGCATACACAGGAAAAGAAATCCGCTACTGTATTGCTGCACTACTGAAGACAAAGAGCTGCAGACAGCGCCTACCGTAAAATATATAGGCGTAACTATCCAGAGCGACCTTAAGTGGAATGACAACATAAAACATAAACAAGACTCAGATTCATCGGAAGAATCTTAAGGAAATGTATCTCATCCACGAAAGAAATGCCTTATAATGCGCTTGTTCGCCCGATTCTTGAGTATTGTTCATCCAGCTGGGACTCCTACAAGATAGGACTGATAGAGGAGATAGAGAAGATCCAACTAAGAGCGGCGCGTTTCGTCACGGGACTGTTTAGTTGGCGAGAGAGCGTAACGGAGATACTAAATAAACTCCACCGGCAGACGTTACAAGAGAGGCGTTGTCATCACGGAGAGATTTACTACATAGTTCCACCCAGATACATCCCGAGTATTGACCACAAGGAGAAAATTCCGTAAGTTAGAGCCAATACAGAGACTTACCGACAAACATTCCTCCCACACAGTGTTCGCGATTGGAACAGGGTTGTAGGGATGAGGTAGTGGTACCGAAATTACTCTACGCCACATGCCGTTAGGTGGCTTCCGGAGTATGATCTGGGTGTAGACAATACAAATTTTTTTTTTTAATTTATGATGTGCATGATTGAAAAATATCAAATATAAAACTTAGTGATGTGTAATGTGACTGCATTCTAATCTAGATGTGGTACATTCATAGTTTCGCCCTCCAACCCTCTCCTGATGCTCAGACACCATGCTGCTGGGGGAGGGGAAGCTTGTAGTCAGGTGAGAGAGCTATGGCATGCGCGCCAGAGCACTGCTTGTGTCCTGAATTCTTGGCCGTCCTTGCAGGGAAATTGCCTTTTTATAGCAGTTTTACGTGAGTTTCACCTCTGGCAATATTTTGTATACCTTGAAATTAACAAGTCGTACTACATTAAACTTCAGGTTGAGACAGAATTTCTATTTGCATGGTTATTTAACGACAAACACAATTATTCAATTTATGTTACCTGAAATAACTGAAATTTATATGTGTCTTAAGCATATAAGTTTTCTAATTTGACTACAATATACAGAGAAATTAATTCTTATATAAAGTCAGATGTACAGGGACGAAGAAGCAGTTGAAGGACAATGGTGACTCGAGAACTGAGCAAAACAGTTTGTTGGGCTGATCAGCAGTTCGATTCGTGTGAAAGACACCAAAAGTAATAGTAAAAGACAGTACTAATTAATTGTCAGTGTCGATATGTTTTGAAGTAAAAGCTTAGGGTTGGAGGACGGTGTTGTGTCAGAGAGGGGGAATGAGAGACACGAAGGAGACATGACGAGTGGGAGAGGCAGGGAGGTTCTTCAGAAGACGTAAAAACATTAGCTATCTTTGTGGAACATACTTTAAAGCAAGTCTTCTCTGCTGGAGTTCCAAGTGTATGTTTGAAAAGAAGTACTAAAAAGCGCGTGTGTCTTGTGCGCTGCCCAAAAGCTCTAAAAGAACTTATTATGCACATGCCCCTCACAATTTATTACTTAACACCACAGAAAGAAAAGAAGATCTGCAAAATATTTGTTGCCCATTAATAGTTACTGTGCCTGCCCAAAAGAGTTGCTCGCTCTAGCTCTGTTCTTTAGTACTAGGTTCGTTTCCCACTGAAACCATTCTTAGCACATTTGAAATAAATAAATGTAACTAGTTGTACTCTCAGAAGACACTGAACTATTTTTACAAGTAAATACTACCTGTCCAAATTGTATGCAATTTTCCAACACTTAAAGTAACGATTGTCAGTACCTCTGATACAGAAAGGAATACGAGTACCTAAATTTCCACTAAAATACAAACAAATGGTTAAATTTTCAATCACCCTACAGTAGCATTTTGCGAGATCATAAGACATCAAATGAAGCCACAAGCATCAGATTTTCAGCCCCACAAAAATTTGCATGAGTTGGTAAATAAGTATCGAACATAAAATTTAACTAAACTGAGTTTTTCTTATCCAGATAAGAAATAAAAAATGAGTGATGAAAAAAGACGCTAGCTACGTTAAGTGAAACAGCTGTGTTGCGGAGATCACGTCAGTTTCAGATCAGCTCCTACAACATCACCAAAATGAAGTATGCTCGCATATCATCAGTGGAAACCAATGCATCAGGATGGCGTGTATGTAATTAATTGGAAGGTTCCCATGAGACCAGTCCTGGAAGTATAAACTTTTTGAACATTAATACTGGCAATATAAACCATTTGAAAGCCAATCCAAAGCTAATTCTGGCTATGTAAGACATTCGAAAACTAATCGTTAATCTGGGCAATGTAAACGAGTTGGAAGGTTGATCTTGGCAGTAGTTGCCAACTGAAAGCTAAGTGTCGTTTTCACTATTTAACTACTGAAACCAAAAATTTGGACTGGTTGGAACTGATTACAGCCGTTTCTCCGACAGACCCTAGTAAAGTGGTCAAAAATTACGTACATAACGGAATAGAGACTCAGCAGTTGCAGAAATAAATGAGTAATTAGTAATACAAGGAGAGAAGTCGAACTACGTTAGAGCAAAGATTATGAAAAAAACATAAGTGTGATGGAGATCGCCTAATAGACGATCGTCCATGCAACGGAATGTTTAAGATGTTTATATAACCTGCTATAACCTTGTACATTATTTAAAGACAGAACATTAATCTCTGAACACAACACAATCTTTTGTCTGAACATTTGGTGAGAGGTGACCTGTAACATATGCTGGCTTTGGTGCTGTATTTACAATCTGTTTGCTGTACATATAATCAGATAAAAACGCTGAAAAGACACTTAATATACTGTAATACTCGAGGTGTTGGGATATTTGCAACATGTTTTTGAGTGCCAGCTCAGTTAAACAGGGCGTGAAATCAAAGTGTGGCCTGTTACAGACGGTGAACTTAAATACCGACGCGCTTATGGGAAGAAGCAAAGTAAGATTCGGAAAAGCAGCCATATGGACACCAAATTTGTTAATAACTTATTCTACTAGAAAACCATTCTTTTCATAGAACGTGCAGACGTACAGTGAGCCAGGTTAATCAATATCAGAATTAAAACTACGTACAGATGAAATATACACTACTGGCCATTAAAATTTCTACACCAAGAAGAAATGCAGATGATAAACGGGTATTCATTGGACAAATATATTATACTAGAACTGACATGTGATTATGTCTTCAAGCTGTTTGGGTGCATAGATCCTGAGGAATCAGTACCCAGAACAACCACGTCTGGCCGTAATAACGGCCTTGATACGCCTGGGCATTGAGTCAAACAGAGCTTGGATGGCGTGTACAGGTACAGCTGCCCATGCAGCTTCAACACGATACCAGAGTTCACCAAGAGTAGTGACTGGCGTAATGTAACGAGCCAGTTGCTCGGCCACCATTGGCCAGACGTTTTCAATTGGTGAGAGATCTGGAGAATGTGCTGGCCAGGGCAGCAGTCGAACATTTTCTGCATCCAGAAAGGCACGTACAGGACCTGCAACATGCGGTCGTGCATTATCCTGCTGAAATGTAGGGTTTCGCAGGGATCGAATGAAGGCTAGAGCCACGGGTCGTAACACATCTAAAATGTAGCGTCCACTGTTCAGAGCGCCCTCAATGCGAACAAGACGTGACCGAGACGTGTAACCAATGGCACTCCATACCATCACGCCAGTATGGCGATGACGAATACACGCTTCCAACATGCGTTCACCGCGATGTCGCCAAACATGGATGCGACCATCATGATGCTGTAAACAGAAGCTGGATTCATCCGAAAAAATGACGTTTTGCCATTCGTGCACCCAGGTTCGTCGTTGAGTACACCATCGCAAGCGCTCCTGTCTGTGATGCAGCGTCAATGGTAACCGCAGAGATGGTCTCTGATCTGGTAGTCCATGCTGCTGCAAACGTCGTCGAACTGTTCGTGCAGATGGTTGTTGTAATGCAAACGTCCGCATCTGTTGATTCAGGGATCGAGACGTGGCTGCACGATCCGTTACAGCCATGCGGATAAGATGCCTGTCACCTCGACTGCTAGTAATACGAGGCCGTTGGGATCCAGCACGGCGTTCCGTATTACCCTCCTGAACCCACCGATTCCATATTCTGCTAACAGTCATTGGATCTCGACCAATGCGAGCAGCAATGTCGCGATACGATAAACGGCAATAGCGATAGGTTACAAACCGACCTTTATCAAAGTCGGAAACGTGATGGTACGCATTTCTCCTCCTTACACGAGGCATCACAACAACGTTTCACCAGGCAACGCCGGTCAGCTGCTGTTTGTGTATGGGAAATCGGTTGGAAACTTTCCTCAAGTCAGCACGTCGTAGGTGTCGCCACCGGTGCCAACCTTGTGTGAATGCTCTGAAAAGCTTATCATTTGCATATCACAGCATCTTCTTCCTGTCGGTTAACTTTCGCGTCTGTAGCACGTCATCTTCGTGGTGTAGCAATTTTAATGGCCAGTAGTGTATTTTGTTGACAGGAGTCGTGGGATACTTCCTAATGTCGTCTTGGACCTTCTTTTGTCCAGTGTATTGCAGCAGTTCGACCTGGCGTGGACTCAGCAAGTCGTTGGAAGTCCCCTGCAGGAATATTGAAGCACTCAGCCTCTATAGCCGTCCGTAGCTGCGAAGGTGTCAGTGCAGTATTTTGCGCGCGATCTTATCTCTCAGCCATTTCCTATACATGTTGCATCAGTGGCGATATCATTCTCTCGAACTGCCTAGAGTGTTCTTGAAACCAGTCGCGAAGAATTGTATCCTGATGACATGACGCATTCTCATCCAAAAAGTTCCATGGTTATTTGGGAATGAAGTCCATGACTGGCTGCAAATAATCTCCAAATAGCCGAACATAACCATCTAGAGCCAATGGTCGGTTTAGTTGGGCCAAAGGATACAGTTCATTCCATCTAAATATAGCCCACACCATTCTAGAGTCACCACCGGGTTGGACAGTGCCTTATTGACAACTTGGGGCTATGGCTTCGTTGGTTCTGCATTACACACGAACCCTATCATCAGCTCTCACCAGCTGAAATCGGGACGCATATGTCCAGGCGACGGTTTTCCAGCCATCTAGGGTCCAACTGATACGGTCACGATGTCGTGCTGTTGGCAAAGCCACTCTCTGCTGCCATAGCCGATTAAGGCCAAATTCGCCGCTCTGTCCTAATGGCTACGTTCGTCTTACGTTCCACATTGGTTTTTGCAGTTACTTCACTCAGTGTTATTTCTCTGTTAGCACTGAGAACCCTTCGCTAACAGCACTGCTCTCGGTCTTTAAACGAAGGCCGTCGGCCACTGCGTTGTCTGTGGTGAGAGATAATGGCTGAAATCTGGTATTCTCGGTACATTCTTGACACTGTGGCTCTCGCAATAACAAATTCCCTAACGATTTCCGATATGGAACGTCCCATGCCTCCCGGGCCTCCAACTACCATTTCGCATTCAGAGTCTGTTAATTTCCGTCTTGCGGCCATTATCGTATCAGAAAGCTTTTCACATGGAGCACTTAGATACAAAAGACAGCTGCGCCAATGCACTGCCCTTCTGTACCTTGGGTATGTGTTACTACCGCCTTCTGTATACATGCATATTGCAGTCCCTTGACTTTTGTTACCTTAACACGTATCACTTTACAGAAGTAAGAAACGATCGGTCGCGAAATGGAAACCACAGTGAAAATCAAAACTGTTTTATTTGCAACGGTTAGCTACACTTTCCAGCTACTTCTCTACACAGTCGCCGCTCAGACTTAGACACCTGTCGTAGCGTTGTACCAACTTATCAATTCCCTCGTTATAGAAGACAGCCGCCAGTGTTTTCGACAATTTTCCACTGGAGTGCAGCTCGTTGTCTGTGTCAAAATATTGTCTTCATAGCCAGTGGTTCATCTGAGCAGAGATGAACCTCAGGGGTAGCCAATTACAGACTGTATTGTGGGTGAAATGCTGCAGGAGCATCTGCATTGCCCCTGCAGAGTGCCGCCGAGAATTGTCGTGTAGAACAGACCGCATGACAGTTATGTTATGTGGATTGCATAGCTTCAGGCGAAATCTTTCGTCAGGCCCTCATACTTTGCGGAAGACGCTAATTTCTAGCCATCTTTACGTTCTCACAGTGAGCTCGGAACTGAAAAGAGCGGCGGGTGTACTAGACACACTGCCCAAAGCATCTGTGCAAAGCTTCATCAGATTGTCACTGTGTTTTCCATTTCGCGTCCGATCGTTCCTTACTTTCCGAACAACCCTCGTATAAAATACTGACGTCGAAGAATTGAGCTCACTTGTTACTGAATAAGAAGGGTTTTTAATATCTAGCATGATCATGGATGGCAATAGAATGCATAAATATTCTTCTCAATGTGGACATACAACTCATACGTGTCCACATAGAACTAAGTTCCATTTTCTATCAGAATGGAAAGTATGAACAAAATACATGTCATGCGTGACAATGACAACAGAAAAAGAAATTCGATGTCTATGAATGCAGCTGTACATTTGCAATGTACTGATTAAGCCAATGCCATGCAGTGATTTCACCAACGGTTTTGGAGTGGGATGAAGTGAAACAGTAACTGGCCAGTACATGGTCGAGCAGAACCAAGACAAGAACAAGAGTAGTTATGGTACACAACGACAAATTCAAGCGAATTCGCACGGCAAGCTTCCGATAGGCCTCTGCAAACCAAAGATCCTCCCAGGAGACATGTCACACATCCAGCTAGGCCAAAGACCCACGCAAAACAGTACACCATGAATTGCAGAGTGTCCGCGTGTGCACCTTTTTGGAGAACAAATCGTAGTGTAATGTTAACCTATGGATGATACGAGCTGAGGCAAAAAGGAGACATGTTTCAAGTTCATCACTAATCTCATAGCTGCTAATCCTCATTAACTTGCAAATAAGTCCAAGAAAATCGTTTCGCCGTTTGTCTATTGAGGCCTGTGTATAAAGAGTGTCTGACCACAGTTTCAGTAGTGATATCTAGAAAGGGTATTTGAATTCACTTTGTCAGGAGTCTCATTGGCATCACTCGCTAAGTTTCAACTTTCAGTTCATGTACATCTCTGTGTGAAGATGCTGCTTACACGTGAGACGAAAGTGATAAGTGGAGCCACGAATTTCTCTGACTTAATTGCCAAGGCCGCCCCTACCTCACCCAGTTTGTTTATTTGGTAACTCTGGTGCATCACCTGCCACATTGTCTGAGCAATAGGAGGGAGAGTGAGATGACGATATCAGCTCGCAAACAGGGATACTGCCGGCCACACGAAGGCATAGAAAGTGATTGCATCTTGCATGAAGCAAAATCTATTTATTTTTTCAAAGTATCTGTGGAATAGTATCTTTTTTCCATTTATGTTCATATTGTTACTTGTAAACCACTTACCGTTTTTTGTGTTTAAGCTGTACTGGCGGAAATAGAATGTGATATGTCTTGAAGCATCAGACCAATATTTATGAACCTTTGTGCCGATGTTCATGACATAATGTGGATTACACACCATCTTGTATCAGGGACAAACCTTGTATAATAACAGCTTGTCTACTCTTGTAAGCAATATATTTAACGACCAATTTCGTATCCCAGAAGCCACAGCATCAAGCATAATTTGGTGAATCATGGTGTTAAAGTTACAACATGTATGGGGGCGAAATTCCTTGTCTATGAATAAATGATGTACTTAGTAGATCGTCTGATAAGTGGAAACTAAGGGTCCATAGTTCGTTATGCATGCAATGAATCTGGAACAGACGACAGTAGGGCGAACATAACAGGTTAACCATTAGATATGGGTGCACAACCCGTTCAGAGTGCCATAAATACAGCTATGGACTCAACAGGACACTTTCCTGTCTACATCTCCTCGCACCGCTGGCTGCTGGATTCATGCTAAGATATGACACTGTATCAGGATGTGTTGCATGGAAAGAAAGTCTACGAGTCTGTCGCAGTACAAGCCATCTATAAGACATCAGTTACAAAGTGCGGACCACAGCTATACGTCAATTAAGCAGAAATATGTTCGCTTATATTGTATTCACCATTAAAATTGCAAAACAAAGAAGGTGGCCTGCAACAAATGTCAGATTAGCATGAAGTGCATTACATATGTGGAAATGCAAATGTCTTTTATTTTACATACCTGCACAAATCAACTAGGAGTAACACCACATGCATTCTGTATATCAGGAAAGAATATGCATTGGCTTTCTTGTGTAAGGAGGAAGAAGGTGAAATGTCCACTAATACATGTCAAAATTTGACAGCAATGGAATCATGGCCTACTAAGACAGTAGTTAATTTTTCTGTGATATTGCTGCTCACATTGGTCAGGATCCCAGATAGCTATGGGAGTATGTAATTGAAGGCTTCAGCAGGGCTGTACTGAACACCGAGTGCCCAAGAAGACATACACATTGTTTGCTATGTTATGCAGCATAATACAGCCTTGTCGTGTATCTCTAGTCATAATATTGGTTAGTTTGCAGCAAGACAAGCACCCACACAAAATATGGTGCCAACGTTTGGAGCACCATGGGGTGACTGCAAGCTGCATCATTGCGGCTTCCATTGGTGTGGTCGCAGAGAATGGTAAGCCAGCAGTGGTGCACCCAACAACAACATCTGACATATGAGTGAAAGCACGTCATCTTTTTAGACGATCGCCAGTCATAACAGAAACACAATCGATGTACACTACTGGCCATTAAAATTGCTACACCACGAAGATGACGTGCTACAGACGCGAAATTTAACCGACAGGAAGAAGATGCTGTGACGTGCAAATGATTAGTTTTCCAGAGTATTCATATAAGGTTGGCGCCGGTGGCGACACCTACAAGATGAGGAAAGTTTCCAACCGATTTCTCATACACAAATAGCAGTTGACCGGCGTTGCCTGGTGAAACGTTGTTGTGATGCCTCGTGTAAGGAGCAGAATTGCGTACCATCACTTTGATAAAGGTCGGACTGTAGCCCATCGCGATTGCGGTTTATCGTATCGGGACACTGCTGCTCGCGTTGGTCGAGATCCAATGACGGTTAGCAGAATATGGAATCAGTGGGTTCAGTGGGGTAATACGGAACACCGTGCTGGATCCCAACGGCCTCGTATCACTAACAGTCGAGATGACAGGCATCTTATCCACATGGGTGTAATGGATCGTGCAGCCACACGTCAATTCCTGAGTCAACAGATGGGGACGTTTGCAAGACAACAACCATATGCAGGAACAGTTCGACGACGTATACAGCAGCATGAACCATCAGCTCGGAGACCATGGCTGCGGTTACCCTTGACGCTGCATCACAGAGAGGAGCGCCTGCGATGGTGTACTCAACGACGAACCAGGGTGCACGAATGGCGAAACGTCATTTTTTCGGATGAATCCGGCTTCTGTTTACAGCATCATGATGGTCGTATCTGTGTTTGGCGACATTGTAGTGAACGCACATTGGAAGCGTGTATTCGTCGTCGCCGTACTGGCGGATCACCCGGCGTGATGGTATGGGGTGCCTTTGGTTACACTTCTCTGTCACCTCTTGTTCGCATTAACGGCACTTTGAACAGTGGACGTTACATTTCAGATGTGTTACGACCCGTGGCTCTAGCCTTCATTCGATCCCTGCGAAACCCTACATTTCAGCAGGATAATGCACGACCGCATGTTGCAGGTCCTGTATGGGCCTTTCTGGATACAGAAAATGTTCGACTGCTGCCCTGGCCAGCACTTTCTCCAGATCTCTCACCAACTGAAAATGGTGGCCAAGCAACTGTCTCGTCACAATACACCAATCACTACTCTTGATGAACTGTGATATCGTGTTGAAGCTGCATGGGCTACTGTACCTGTACACGCCATCCAAGCTCTGTTTGACTCATTACCCAGGCTGATCAAGGCCGTTATTACGGCCAGAGTTGGTTGTTCTGGGACTGATTTCTCGGGATCTATGCACCCAAATTGCGAGAAAATGTAATCACATGTCAGTTCTAGTATAATATAAAACACACACACACACACACACACACACACACACACACACATATATATATATATATATATATATATATATATATATATATATGTGTGTGTGTGTGTGTGTGTGTATTAGGAGTGGACCCAAAATTTAACCTTGTGGGAATCCCTTTGTGATTTCTCCATAGTCACTAAAAATTTGTAACTTCTTAAATTGTTTGAATTATTCAGCACAACGTTTTGCGTTCTCTTTGTTAAGTACGATTCGAACCAGATGTGCATAAAGCCATCAGTTTAGTAAAACTGGAGGTTTTCTCAAACATGATCAACATTATCAAAAGCCTTGGAAAGGTTACAAAAAGTACCAAATGGCAATATTTTATTATTTAAGGCTTCCACAGTTTGATAAGCGAATGCATAAAATAGCATTCTCTGTCGAGCCCAGTTAACTTAGACCATGCGGTGGAAGGGGCTGTCAGAGAGAGCAGTGACACAGTGCCATGTGCAGGGACGAGATTTTGCCTTAGCTTCAGTGATGATGATTTGTTATTCTAGCATCTATCGCAAAAGTGACATTTGCAGGGATGAACATGGCAGTGACGTACAAGATGAGCTCTGAACGTTAAGGGATTGTAAAGATATGCCCAAAGTTTGTAAACTAATGGTGTTTTCTAGGGACAGCAATCTGTGTGGGATTCATTCAAAAAACCTTTTTTTTGTTATTTATGCGATGGCAGAAGGAATGTATATCTGATATGTCAGATTCATTGATTTTTATTGCGTGCTGCTTTACCTCCTGCCACCAGTTTCTATGATGGTAAGAACAGATTTTGGCACTTCTGTCGCACACTAATCTGGAAATAGGACAGGTCATTTCAACATGGGGACTCTGCTGCTCTCGAGTATATCTTCCGAGACGGTCAGCCACTGAGTAATTTGGCTGCTGTTCAAAGAAGGCGAGACAAACATCGTCGGCGAAGTTGTGTAACCGGGTGAGATGTTAAGTTCTTTGACCTCCAAAATACGTGGGTCCTGCCTCGCCGCAGCTTCTCTGGAAATAGACTGAACCCTTTCGACACCGTGTGCTCGATCCTTGAGTGGATGCCGGAGGAACCTCAAGCGCCAACTTCTTTGGCCAGCATTCAGATAGCGACGCACTGAATGTCCTTGGCTAAGAGGAGCAGATCTGTGCTGCGTAAGTTCTATGACCCAGTCAGGGAGCTACTGTTAGTCAAGTAACGCGGAAACAATCCGCACTGTTTGCAACCGCCAAGACAACGGCTCATTAAACCGTACTTTCTAAGCAGTCTTTCCTAGACACAGTGTGATTACTGAGCAAATTACAGGGAAAGGTTAATGGAAGTTCGCGAAAGGACGCCATGATTTTTATTGCGTTTTGTTTAGTTTTGTGCATATTCCTGTAAGCTATATTATACACTACTGGCCATTAAAATTGCTACACCACGAAGATGACGTGCTACACACGCGAAATTGAACCGACAGGAAGAAGATGCTCTGATACGCAAATGATTAGCTTTTCAGAGCGTTCACACAAGGCTGGCACCGGTGGCGACAGCTACAACGTGCTGACATGAGGAAAGCTTCCAACCGATTTCTCATACACAAACAGCAGTTGACCGCCGTTGCCTGGTGAAATGTTGTTGTGATGCCTCCCGTAACGAGGAGAAATGCGTACCATCACGTTTCCGACTTTGATAAAGGTCGGATTGTAGCCTATCAACCCCCATTGCGGTTTATCGTATCGTGACATTGCTGCTCGCGTTCGTCGAGATCCAATGACTGTTAGCAGAATATGGAATCGGTGGGTCCAGGAGGGTAATACGGAACGCCGTGCTGGATCCCAACGGCCTCGTATCACTAGCAGTCGAGATGACGGGCATCTTATCCGCATGGCTGTAACGGATCGTGCAGCCACGTCTCGATCTCCGAGTCAACAGATGGGGACGTTTCCAAGAAAACAACCAACTGCACGATCAGTTCGACGACGTTTGCAGCAGCACGGACTATCAGCTCGGAGACCGTGGCTGCCGTTACCCTTGACGCTGCGTCACAGATAGGAGCGCCTGCGATGGTGTACTCGACGACGAACGTGGGTGCCCGAATGGCAAAACGTCATTTTTTTGAATGAATCCAGGTTCTGTTTACAGCATCATGATGGTGGCATCCGTGTTTGGCGACATCGCGGTGAATGCACATTGGAAGCGTGTATTCGTCATCGCCATACTGGCGTATCACCTGGCGTGATGGTATGGGGTGCCACTGGTTACACGTCTCGGTCACCTCTTGTTCGCATTGACGGCACTTTGAACAATGGACGTTACATTTCAGATGTATTATGACCCGTGGCTCTACACTTCATTCGATGCCTGCGAAACTCGACGTTTCAGCAGGATAACGCACGACCGCATGTTGCAAGTCCTGTACGGGCCTTTCTGGATACAGAAAATGTTCGACTGCTGCTGGCCTGGCAAGCACATTCTCCAGATCTCTCACCAATTGAAAACGTCTGGTCAATGGTGGCTGAGCAACTAGCTCGTCACAATACGCCAGTCACTTCTCTTGATGAACTGTGGTATTGTGTTGAAGCTGCATGGGCAGCTGTACCTGTGCACGCCATCCAAGCCCTGTTTGACTCAATGCCCAGGCGTATAAAGTCCGTTATTACGGCCAGAGGTGGTTGTTCTGGGTACTGATTTCTGAGGATCTATGCACCCAAATTGGGTGAAAATGTAATCGCATGTCAGTTCAAGTATAATATATTTGTCCTATGAATACCCGTTTATCATCTGGATTTCTTCTTGATGTAGCAATTTCAATGGCCAGTAGTTTACATTAAACACCGCCGTGTTACACTTTGCAATTCAGAGCCCTATCACGTCGATCTTGTAATGTCCATCACATGCTGTACCTCAACCGATACTGAGAACACAATAAAAAATTTAGAAGTGTTACTTTTCAGCACGACCTCAAGACTGGTGCTTCCCTGAGCATTATTAGATGTCCATGTTTCGTTGATGAGATTAGGTATTTCATCCGCTACCCATAGTTTTTTTCGCAGTTGCCTTCCTTGGACATGTACTTCTCTGTCCTACTTCCGTGACTGCCCTTTAGAGAGATGTCCATTCCTCTTCGCCTGAATTGGGCACTGTGAATTCTTCAGTAGTATTTTTCCTTGCTGACTCTGAATGTCGTACTTGGTCAATAAATGTGCTTCTTCTCTCTCCTGCAACTTCGGACTGAAAAGATTTCTAATCGTTTCGTTACTGTCTTCCACATTGTCCACATTTCAACCTTTTTAAGAAGCGTGTTACAACTATAGCTTTTTATCAACCTTGTCCTGGTCCGAAGGTTCATATTTTTGGAATTTCTTGGCAAACCCTTTTCTTAGTCCATCTTCCATCTATTTGAATGTACGAGTAGCAAAAGTGACCAATCTACTCA
This sequence comes from Schistocerca americana, assembly GCF_021461395.2. Lineage (NCBI taxonomy): Eukaryota > Metazoa > Arthropoda > Insecta > Orthoptera > Acrididae > Schistocerca > Schistocerca americana. The sequence continues at coordinate 99,437,644 of NC_060127.1, read as the reverse complement.
TGTGTCTCCTGGCGGACTACCTGATGTGCACATCGTTATCTGAGTCTTAATTTTTCACGTAATTAACCTCTATTATCGTAGTAGGCAACGAATACAATAAGAAATGGCCATAAAGTAGACACTCAATTGTTTTAATGAAGTGGTTTCACTATGGGACCTCTAGCTCATGCAGTTTTCAACCGCCCATTATTCCAAACGATATATTTCAAAAGAAATTAGCATATCTCCTAGATACAGTCCCACATCTCGAAGCTTCGATGAACTCATAACGCCTAGAACAAATTATAGTCCTAAACAATAAGCAAAAATGCGTCGAAAATTTAATAATTTTTTATCGAATCGATGTACTGTCTCAGTGATTTCATTTCGAAACAGCATATAATATCAGTGGAACAAACCCAAATTTACGTTACAGTAGCTTTAGATATACTTACTGAGTAGTAGCGCCACATTTTATTTCGCTTGGGCATTGTATGGAGCCACTGGCTCGGGTTTACTACCGATTTACTATTTGTTCAGTAGGTATCTTTGGTCGAAGTCGGCATAGGAAGAAGTGCTGGCTGTGTGGTGTGATTCTGGATGGGCAGGCAGTTGGTCTGAGACAGCTGAGATGGACGTTAGAGCCGAGTTGTTTGTGACGTCGGGTTCCTGTGTGAGAGCTGAGTTGGGCTGTTTGGGCCAAGTTGGTCTGTGAAAGCCGCTTCCGTTCGACGCAAGGAACTGGCTGTTGGACGGGGTGGTGTGTGTGAGGCGTGTCCGCTGGTTGGTGGGGTCTGCCTTCCTCGAGTCCGCCAGTGAGTGCGGGCCTCCGGCTGTGGAGAGGGGCAACTTGGTGGCCGTCCGATAGTTGGTTAGCGACACCAAAATTCACTGGATTCTATTGACCGCCGCTTCACATTGCTCACAGCCTGGTTCGTTTGCTTCAACCTGGACCGATCTGCCGGATACGCCACCCGACTGTCAGTTAAAAATTACCATCTGGAGGCACCTCTTGCATCCATACAGCGCCGACACCTTACACAAGACGCATATTAAGTGTGGCTTCGTCCCACTGCAGTTGGTTGAAAAGAGAATCCTTGTAGTCATATTTCTCCAAACAGTGTCCTTAACATTTACACTGAAAATTTCGCCTGAACTTTAGGTAACTGGCTCTTTTCTTCTTCTTCTTATTATTATTAAAAGCATGTTATATATCTCCAGACAGTGGCCTTAATATTTAAATTGCAAGGTTCACCCGACCTTTTGGGTAGCTGGACTATTATTATTACTATTAAAAGCATGTTATATTTCTTTCAAAATGTGGCCTTAACATTTGAATTTCAATATTTACTTCTTTGATTTTAAGTTAAATTTTAAGTAATCAATAAATTGTTATTTGTATGAAATAATAACGAGTTGATTTGTGGGCTCGGTCCTTCCTGTTTTCCTTAACTACCAATTGTCCTGTTCACTTACTTTCACCGTCAATGATATCCTCAATATAACCAGTATAAAAAAGCAGTATGTCATAATCTTCTTCAATCACGCAGCAATATCTCCACGCCAGTTGTTGCTTCGAACGCTATAAGCGGCTGCTACAATGCACTACAACAATGCCATTGGCGGTTCCATGCTAAAGGCGCTTGCGTTCAAAAGAAAATTAATGAAATGGTGATTCTGGGCAGAAAGCATTGGTACTCAAAAAGCTAATTTAGTGAACCATTCAACTGCCTTTTATTCTGTGGGCATATCTCTGTAAGACCGGTTACGATCTATCAAAAATAGTGGACCTAATGTTCAACCCTGTGGTACATCAGCTGTCATTTGCACACATCCACTTAACGGTTTCATTTAAACAGGAGGCAAAGACCACTGAAGGTAAGGCACTATACAGGTGACTAGCATATTGTCCGAGGAGCTTACTTTAATGACAGTAACTGAAAACAAAAAATCAAATGGCTCAAATGGTTCTGAGCGCTATGGGACTTAACTTCTGGGGACATCAGTCCTCTAGAACTTAGAACTACTTAAACCTAACTTACCTAAGGACATCTCACACATCCATGCCAGAGGCAGGATTCGATCCTACGACCGTAGCAGTTGCGCAGTTCCCCACTGAAGCGCTCGGCCACAGCGGCCGGCGACTGAAAACAGATGCAACTGTTTCGTCGGACATTTAGTACATCACTCACAGTTGCATGCTGCCCATGTATAGGTGGAGCTAGAAGGAGGACTAAAATGAGGAAGGACAAGAGATGACTTCTTGGACGACCTGAAAAGACGCCAGCGACATTGCGAAACAAAACATCTGACCACCAAAAGGTGTATAGGAAGAAAAAGAGATCTTACAACTTCTGGCGACGTCGTCTCGGGTGCTCCCAGATTTACTGCAAACGAAAGAAAAACGTGTGAGAGGAGAGAGACAATGCGAGAGGAGGGAAAAAGAAGGAGAAGAGATTTGTTCCTGCCGGGGCGGAAGTAATTTGTAACTTTGATTTGTGTGCGAGAGAAATGAGACAAGGCAGGGGAAAGTCAGTAGATGGAACACGGAGGACTGGGGAGACGAGAAATACGGTGGAGAAAAACAGACGGTGGAAGGCGGTAGGGAGGAGGCAAGGTGATAGAATGCTGGAAAGGTGATCCCTGTTTAGATGGACCTCAGCAGGGGAGGCCAGAGGAAGCTTGTGTAACTGAACTAGCAACCCGGGCCAGCTCCGTACAGGTAGCACTAAAAAGGATGGGGCACGACGTTCGGATCACGCACACGGAGTTACTTCAGACATCGTACACTTTTAGTAATCCGTAAGCACAACATACACTGAGGTGACAGAAGACGTGGGTTAGCCATATGTAGAAAAAAAACTGATGATTCATTTGACAAAAAGAGCTTCACAAACTGAACAAGTTAATAACACCTTGGTCCACCTCTGTCCCTAACGCAAGCAGTTATTCGGATTCGCATTGATCGATAGAGTTGTTTGACATCCTCCCGAGGGGTATCATAGAAATTCTGCCCAATCGGCGTGTTAGATCATTAAAATCCCGAGATGGTTCGAGGGCCCTACCTGTAATGTTCCAGATCTTCTCAACTGTGACGACCTTGCTGGCTATGGAAGGGTTTGGAGAGAACGAAGACAAGCAGCAGATGAGAACCAAAGAGGTCATGCTATGAAAACAAATCGCACGCCAGAACTTCACTCATGGTTGTCGGGCCAGATGGCGGTCGACCGTGAGGTTGGAACGCCATCACTGTCTGGGAAGTCTCCAGACACGTCTTCACTGGTCATCAGGGCTCAGATCGAAGAGGGACTCATCACTGAAGACAGTTCTGCTCCAGTCAACGAGAGTCCAAGCCCCGATGCCCAGAGGAATAGTGTCTGACTGCCGTTGGCCATACGACCAGACAACCAGCAGTGATGGTCTGAAGTGTCAATTATTTTCGTAGCAGGAGCTCTTTGGTTGTCGCCCGCAGCACAGCGGCCCGTTGACGATATTCCACAGCCCGCTTTGATGTCCATTATGGCAAGCTATCCTGGGCTTACGTTTCAGCAAGATAACGCCCGGCCACACACGACGAGTTTGTCTAACTGCTTGTCTACATGCCTACCAAACACTATCTATGCCAGCGAGGTCGCCGGCTCTCTCCCCAGCTGAGAACGTTTGGAGCGTTATGGGCAGAGCCCTCCAACCATCTCGGGATTTTGACGATCTATCGCGCCAATTGCGCATAATTTGTCACGATATCCCTCAGGAGGACGTCTATCGATCAACCCCAAACAATTGCTTGCATAAGTTCTAAAGGTGGACCACCGCGTTATTCACTTGCTCAATCTGTGACGCAATTTCTCTCGAATAAATGGTGCATTTTTTTTCTGAAATTCTAATCTTCTGTTTGTCCCTACATGTACGTCACACCTACCGATTTCCGTCCCATTCGGATAATTTCTTCGTGGTGTGTCGTTTCCTTTATCTTAAGAGTGCACATAATTTGCAGACGGAACTATTATGTGGCCGTAGTAACAAGTACTTGACGGCAGCTATTAAGCGTTTGGAAGAACAATAGCTTGAAAAGCAAAAACAGTGGCTTGTTTTTACTTCGCTGAGGAAGTATTTAGTTGGGTTCGATGAAGGCAATCTTGAGTCTAGGCTTCCGAAGAATCCCGATACTGAGCAAACCGCCACATCTGCGGAGTTGGTATTCTGAGTGAATGAGAAGTTTACCCCACTGGTCTCTGTGGGTGTCTGTAGAAGCTTAAGTACCTGCAAGGACATGCTATGGTCTAATAGAAACAACATTATATTTTAACATTGTGGCGATGCGTAATACCTTTAAGTACAACAGCTTCATGGTTTTTTTAATATTTATTTTATTCTTCTGATGACTGATGATTTGATGTGCTTGATTGTAATTTTGCAACTCAATAAACTGAAATCGGAGAAAGAGAATTTGTTGAGCTACTTGAGTAAATCAACAGCCTACACCCCGTTTTATAGGATTCCGTATTTCAATCGGTAAAAGCGTAAACCTAGTAGGCTGATGACAATGATGATGTTTGGTTTTTAGGAAGCTCAACTGCGTGGTCAGCAGCGCCCGTACATATCCCAATTTTTACACAGTCCATTTTCTTTTCACAATCCAGTCTGGTCACTCTCACAAATGATGATGAAATGATGAGGACAACACGGACACCCGGTCCCCAGGCAAAGAAAATCCCCACCCCGGCCGGGAATCAAACCCGGGACCCCATGATCCAGGGGCGGCAACGCTAGCCCCCTAGACAACGAGCTGCGGACCCCATTATAGGATGACTTTGTTGTCCGTCTATCTGTATGTCTGTCCGACTGTTGAGACTGGGAGACGTATCAAGCAGAAATTTATGACACATAATGCCTATGGTCCCTTGGTGTTTCAAAAATGGCTCCAAGCACTATCGGATTTAACATCTGAAGTGATCAGTCCCCTAGACTTAGAACTACTTAAACCTAACTAACCTAAGGACCAAACGCACATCCATGCCCGAGGCACGATTCGAACCTGCGACCGCAGTAGCAGCCCAGTTCTGGACTGAAGCGCCTAGAACCGCTCGGACACAACGGCCAGCTCCCTTGGTAGTGGAAGAGACTTCAGTTTCTAAGTTAAGGGAATCAAATGATACGGTCATTTACGTCACATATTTTGATACTAGCAAGATCACTCATCAAAGCGTATAGGGTGTTTCCAGTTGACCTAGAGTGGTGAAAATGGGCAATAAACGAGGTTTCATGGTGCAAGTAAGGCAAAAATCATAAAAGGCTTTATTTACAATTTATTTAATTTCTTTCTATTTTCATTTTTTTAAAATCCGGTCGGCCTGTCGTTCTTTTTCCAGGAGTTCCAATAGCGTGTGAAATTACACAAAAAATTTAGACTTAAAATACTCTCGAAAGTTCCGACATCCGACAACTTAAAATATTCTGGACAGTCTTAGAGTTTCCGATATCCGATATATTTCCAGTATCGATATCGGTAACACACACAATTATACTGAGCAGCCAGAATTTCATGACCACCAATCTACTATCGATATAAACTGGTCGAGGCGATATCAACGTCGTCTGCTCGGCACGAGCATTCCGGAAATTGCACGACTTGCCAGGTGTTCGAGGAGTGTTGTGGTGAGTGTCTTCAGTACGTGTCGAAACCAAGGTGAAGCTACGTGCAAACGTCGTGGCGTTCGGCTGCCACCGATCATTACAAATGTCGGACGGCGTAGGCCGGGCAGCTGGTGAAACTGGACAGGTGGCGAACTGCAGATGACCTAACATGAGACTTTAATGCTGCGCGGAGTACAAGCGTGTCTGAACACAGTGTATCGAACACTCCGTAATGTAATAAAATAAAAATAGTTGTGACTCTTTTCGTATCAGTGTAACGTAATAGAATGAATATGAGCCGTGACTTATATAAAAAGAACCTGACATTAATGCAATGGCTCAGCGTAAAAGAGAAATAACTAATGTAGGAATATTATTAAAGGTGTAATATATTGTTTAATTTAGCCCGACGGGTATAAGCAGTCAGTAAACTAGCTCAGTTTTCAGGGGTGTCGGAATTGTAAATACTCATTTGTTTAACTATTAAAACACCACAGATATTCCTCAGTATATGCCTAGTCGGCATCAAGTTAAAAGTCGTGTGCTTATAGCACCAGAGAATATTTCACCAGTCCTTTCACTGTACAACAATAAATTCCGTAACTCAAAATCGTGGTTTCGTCTTGATTCCCAATATAAGATAACAAGCGCAGCTTTTGCAAATGAGATCTTATACCAAAACTAGAATCCTGTGACCAGGTCTCCCTGCCTGGGATGTTATCTCGCAACTTTGAGAAAATCTGAAAGTGAATCTTATTAATGTATTTGCAGCCAGGCTTGTAGAATCTGAAAGAAAGGTTTAGTTTTCTAACCGGCGACACGTCTCGACGATGAGCTAAAAGCAAGTTCTTAACTCTTTTTTAAGATGGCACCTAACAATGAAGAATTTCTGTTAAGGCCCATGTCTACTCCGGCTAGTAGAATCTGAAAGAAAGGTTTAGTTTTCTAGCGGGCGACACGTCTCGACGACGAACTAAAAGCAAGTTCTCAATTATTTTTTAAGATGGCGCCTGACAATGAAGAATTTCTGTTAAGGCCCATGTCTACTCTAGACAAGCAAGGTTTAGGATTACAAATGATTTCAACACGGACACAATTTTTAAGTGACAAACAACTCTAGTTTCAGTTTTGTTAATAACTTACATTGGCTGATACAGCAAGATGAATCTTCGTTAAACACTCCTTACGGTTCACGTCCAGATCATGAGATAGATCATAAGATAGCAATGACAAAAAATGTCAGAGTTCATACACAGAATCTCAATTCCATGGAATAGGCATATATTGTAGCATAGTATATTGTCCCTTGGTAAAAACATGTAATCTATACATTTCACATTCATGTCCACCCAGGAGAAACAGCACAACTCCTAAAGATGGGCCTCCGCAGTCGACGATCAATGCGTGTGCCATTTAAAACACCACGACATCGGCACTGGACGATGGGCAGTGCAGAGCGTTGCGTGGTCAGAAGAGTCCCAATACCTTCACCATGAGAATCCGTCGTCTTCCAGAGGAACAGCTTCTTGTCACCTGCCGGGCTGAGACAAGCTGTCGGCTGCTCTGTTATACTCTCACGTGGGCACCCGTGGGTCCCATGTAGCTCGTGCAAGGCACCATGACGGCCAAGTACTGTACATTGCCTGCGGACCACGTACACTCCTCCAAAGCGATAATGTTTCCCGAAGTTAGTGGCATTTTTCAACAAGATAATGCAAGGCAAGTAGTGTGACAAAGTGGTTCGAGGAACGCAGTGGCGTGTTCCAGTTGATGTGCTGTCTGCTGCCCCCCCCCCCCCCCCCTACCCTTCCAGCTCGACAGATCTGAACCCGATCGAAAACATCTGGGATGTGACTGAATGTAGCATCAGAGATCATCGCTCCCACCCCCATAATTTACGGGAATTAGGTGACATGTGTGTTTAGATGAGGTGGGAACTCCCTCCAGCGACCTATCATGGCCTCGTTATGCCACGACGCGACGCCACTGTTATCCGTGCCAAAGGTGGAGATACTAGCTATTATGTAGGCGGTCATAATGCTCTGACTGATCAGTATAAGTCTGTTATGGAATTCTCACAGAGCTATTCCCATTTGGCCAGTTTTTTCTTATTTTAGCACTTCTCCTTTTCTTCCGTCTGTGATTTGCACCTAAGCGAGTAACTCTGCTGATCACCGTAGTGTGTAAGGTGCCAGGACATGGGCACTTACACGTTAGCTTACCAACATTAGTATTAATAACAAAGGGATTGGCAAGGGCATCAGATTATGAGTATTGAATTATGATAAATGTGAGGCACTCTCGAGCAGTATTCCCTACATGTCTGCATGATTGAGCCACTAACATAAAGCGTTGGTGAAAAGTGTCGGAAGTTGAGAATTGTGGAATATGAAGTCTGCAGATGGCCGTAGCTCGCTGGGCCGCCGTGGGCGGCAGGTAGCGGTCACCGGAAGCGCGGGACAATACGGCGCTTTTGGGGACAACCCGGCATCCGGAGTCACCTGTGCTGGGCAACACGTGGCGAAGACGGGAATTTCGTTTGCCTAGGGGCGATATGACCGACACGATCATTGGCTAGGATCTCAGAAATGTCGTTGGAGTGATTTCGGCGATGATAGAGCGTTCGACATTGGCCGAAACTGAGTATTCTTCCGCCGCGTTTTCGTACGCATGGGAGACGGGAGAATTGTGGAGAGAGAGGACTTCGCCTTCAGCCATCGAGCGGTACGGACTTGGAGACGGCGTCTTGGCCATCGTCTTCGAAGCGAGATACACGGTCAGTATCGCAGCACTGCACCAACACGTGTTCCGTGCAGAGTTCTGCGGCTAGAGCTCTTTGCGTGCTCAGAAGCGAGATTTTCACCAACGCTTAACCACTTCCAACAACTTATCTAAGATTCTTGATCTCATAGTTATCCTTGCGAGGTGCCTAGTATTTATCAACGTAGCTGCCGGTAATAGGGGCGCGTAATTGCAAATTGTTAATGTGCCATTCTCAGGAGTGTGTGGGTGGACAAAGAAATTCACATTTTTTCGTAAATTTTGTCAGTTGTGGGAAATATCAAATTAAAATGCCAGCATTACAATCGAATTATAGACTTCATTGTAGCTAGCATTTACCCTGTCCCAGTAAGCTTTACATGTACTCTAGTCACTGCACAGATTGCCCAGACTGGAAGGAAAGAAGGTTTGCAGTCTTCTATGTCAGCGACGGACAAATAAGTTTACAATTGCACTAAAATTCCTCCACGTATTACGGTCAGTGCTCGTTTATGAACTTCCGTGGGTGTTTCTCTCAGTGCGCATGGGTGGATTTTCACATCTGGCTGAGCGGGATGGCTAGGGCTGTGGCCACATTGAGGCATAGACGGTCATCGCCTTCCAAAGCAGCGATCAAACGCTATTCCTGGCCTTTCCATGCCACTTTAGCTCGAATTCGTAACTTTATGTTAATGAAATCGGATAATTTTAGCTCAATTATTATTGATACGTTGTTGAGATTTTGTCACCTTATCTTCAAAGAGAATAAAAGTTAAAGTTGCCCAAAAGCTTATGATTTTCATTCACTTCTGGCTATATAAATGGAAAGCAACGTAGTTATAGAACATTTTAAACAGAAATCGATGGTTCGTGGAGGAGTTCAAGTTCGTTTTGCGTAAGAGAAGAAAATGATTTATTATTTTCGAACCGTATGTGGGAGTTCTGTACCACCGGACCCACTACGATCTGGGGTTTTTCATGTATTTGGGGATTATGGTATCATCAAACAGGAAAAGTGAAGATGATTCAAATAATAAGGTAGGACAGCGTAGGAGGGCTGTGTGACACTGAACTTTGTGTTTTGGAACTACAGAATGTCTGGAACCGCAAGACCGCTACGGTCGCAGGTTCGAATCCTGCCTCGGGCATGGATGTTTGTGATGTCCTTAGGTTAGTTAGGTTTAAGTAGTTCTAAGTTCTAGGGGACTAATGACCTCAGCAGTTGAGTCCCATAGTGATCAGAGCCATTTGAACCATTTGAACTACAGAATAACAAAAATAGCCACGCAGATGATACTTCGCGCAGTTGCTGAAAAGAGCGCTACCTGCGGAACAAAAACGTGAGTGCTAAACAAGCGTCAGAAAAACATGTTGTTTGCACTAGAAATGGACCCTTGCATTTACAAGCTAAAACGTTTACCGAATACCACCATAAGAGAGGTCATAGGTGTCGATAAATCAATAATAGACACCACAGAGAAAACATCTAAAATGGTATGGACTTCTATCTGTAAACGATGAACAATAGCCGATGGTCAAAGCAAGTGTGAAAGGGGATCACAGCAGAAAGGAGAAAGTCTTACCGACCAGAGAGGAGCCGGAGTCGAGATGTCCGTAAGGTGGTGGATGCCAGAGATGTGCAAGAAGGAGAGTGGCATTATCGGAGGAAATCGTAAACGGTACCAGCCGAAGAATACTCGCAATATGCTGACGATATAGAAGTTCTGTACCGCTCAGCGGCGAGTAAATAAGTGTTATTGACGAAAGACACAGTGTGTCAGAAATATACGAGGTCTTTTCAAAAAATTCCGCCCGCAGCTCGTGGTCCCGCGGTCGTGTTCTCGCTTCCCGAGCACGGGGTCCCGGGTTCGATTCCCGGCGGGGTTAGGGAATTTTTCCCTGTCTCTAGGTGAATGGGTGTTTCTGTTGTCCTCATAATTTCATCATCATTCATGATTGTGGCGAGTTTGGACTGAGCGAAGGTTGGGAATTTGTTCGGGCCCTGATAACAGCGCATTTGAGCGCCCCAAAACACAAACATCATCATCATCATCAAGAAATTCCGGAACTTTGTCCACAAACTTTTTCTACGCTTACTTTCTACTTATTGTGCGTGGTCTCCTTCGAAATAGTCTCCTTCACAGTTGATACGCCGCTTCCAACGTCGTGTCCACTTCTGGAAGCAGTCTGTCTTGCTGGATCTCGGGAAGCGCAGTCCGCGAATATTCCTTTATCTCGTCTATAGTTGCAAAACTTTGTTATTTCAAAGGGGTTTTCAACTTTGGACATGAAAAAAGCCCGCAGGAGCAAGATCTGGAGAGTACGGAGGATGACGCAGCACAGCCATATCGTTCTTTGGACGTCATGCACCAACAGGCATGAAGGTGCTAGCGCGTTGTCGTGATGGAAGAGCCATGAGTTGTCTGTCTCTCCATATTTCAGGTCGTATCCTTCTCACATTTTATCGCAAGCGTCGCAACAGGTCCCGATAGTATCATCGATTAACAGTTTGTCCCTCCATTCATGATGACATTCCTGACATGAACGACGGCGGTAGACGCGAATGGCGTCCTGAACGAGGGTCATCTTTAACTTCGAATGGTTCAAATGGCTCGGAGCACTACGGGACTTAACATCTGAGGTCATCAGTCCCCTAGACTTAGAACTACTTAAACCTAACTGACCTAAGGACATCACACACATCCATGCCCGAGGCAGGATTCGAACCTGCGACCGCAGCAGCAGCGCGGTTCCGAACTGAAGCGCCTAGAACCGCTCGTTCACAGCGGCCGGCCTCCAGTCTGGCCATTTTAAAACCGTGTGAACCATTGGTAACACCGAGTATGGCTTAAATACTCATCACCGTAGATTTCCTTCATCATTTGGTGTGTCTCTAAAGGTTTTCTTGTGTTTAACGCAAAATTTAATGCAGACACGTTGCCCCGCTATCTCTGCTTGGCCACACGGGGTAGCCGTGCTGTCTCGGGCGCCGTGCCACGGTTCGGCGGCTCCCACCGTCGAAGGTTTGAGTCGTCCCTTGGGCATGGGTGTGTGTGCTTTTCTTAGCGTATGTTAGTTTAAGTTAGATTAAGTAGTGTGCAAGCATGGGGACCGGAGACCTCAGCAGTTTGGAGCCAACTTACTACAAATTTCCAAAATTTCCAACTCTGCCATCTCGAAATTCGCAAACTGTGCGACACAACGTTCTACTCAATACACCATTGAACAACTAACAGACATACAACAATTAGACTTCCGGCAGTTACACATCGAACACATTCAACAATGAAACTTACGGCAGTTACACATTAAACACAGGCGCGTGCAGGGATGCAAATAGAATTTCGCTCCACTGGCGAGGAATTACGAATGTTCTGCAATTTTTTGAACAGACCTCCTATATGTCAGTCACTATGCTATTACCTCTTCCTTCTCATGCTGTAGAAACAAGTTTGCCGGGTAGCCAGATGTTTCAATTGAAAACCCGACTCAGTGTTTAATCATTCTCTGGAAGAACAACGAAGTAGTGTTGTGCAGACCTCTTCTTCCTCGGTTGTCATTAAATGATCATCGTGTTACATAATTCAAAAGAGAAGAAACAGATATCATGCATCGTGGTATAGACAATATTGACGAACGATTTAAAAAAAGGGTTCAAATGGCTCTGAGTACTATGGGACTCAACTTCTGAGGTCATTACCTAGTTAGAGCTAGTTAAACCTAACTAACCTAAGGACATGTCACACATCCATGCCCGACGCAGGATTCGAACCTGCGACCGTAGCGGTCTCGCGGTTCCAGTTTGCGCCTATAACCCCACGGCCACTATGGCCGGCGAACGATTTGACTTTGAAGAGAGCGTGTACGATGCGTTCAAACCATTTTCATTGACGAGCGAACAGTTTCAGAATTCGTAGAAGTGATTTATAGATATGAACTTCGTGTAGATGAGGATTTGATGTTGGAAGAGCGTGTGCAATCAGTCACCTTTCTCAAGGAAAAAAGAGTGGAATTTTAAGTTGAAGTCTGATGACAAGTGGACGAGTCTTTTTTTCGTCGTTCTGAAAACTGTGAAAACCTGTTCAAAACTGTCTCACTTCAGTGATGCACGAGAAAGTATTTTCAACCTCATGAGGAACCTTCAGCGTGTCGTGGGAAACCGTTTGACAATGGCTACGCTACAAGCTGGATTAATGATGAAGATGAATTACTCATTTTCGTGCCTCCAGTTTCGTCTTTTTCTCGTTGTTGAAGAAGAAAAGGTCTTACTAAGGAGTGGGCGGAGGTATCAATAAGATAAAATGCAGTGCTATATTGTATATCCACCCCCATGAACCATGGACCTTGCCGTTGGTGGGGAGGCTTGCGTGCCTCAGCGATACAGATGGCCGTACCGTAGGTGCAACCACAACGGAGGGGTATCTGTTGAGAGGCCAGACAAACGTGTGGTTCCTGAAGAGGGGCAGCAGCCTTTTCAGTAGTTGCAGGGGCAACAGTCTGGATGATTGACTGATCTGGCCCTGTAACATTAACCAAAACAGCTTTGCTGTGCTGGTACTGCGAACGGCTGAAAGCAAGGGGAAACTACAGCCGTAATTTTTCCCGAGGACATGCAGCTTTACTGTATGATTAAATGATGATGGCGTCCTCTTGGGTAAAATATTCCGGAGGTAAAATAGTCCCCCATTCGGATCTCCGGGCGGGGACTACTCAAGAGGACGTCGTTATCAGGAGAAAGAAAACTGGCGTTCTACGGATCGGAGCGTGGAATGTCAGATCCCTTAATCGGGCAGGTAGGTTAGAAAATTTAAAAAGGGAAATGGATAGGTTAAAGTTAGATATAGTGGGAATTAGTGAAGTTCGGTGGCAGGAGGAACAAGACTTTTGGTCAGGTGATTACAGGGTTATAAATACAAAATCAAATATGGGTAATGCAGGAGTAGGTTTAATAATGAATAAAAAAATAGGAGTGCGGGTTAGCTACTACAAACAGCATAGTGAACGCATTATTGTGGCCAAGATAGACACAAAGCCCATGCCTACTACAGTAGTACAAGTTTATATGCCAACTAGCTCTGCAGATGATGAAGAAATTGATGAAATGTATGACGAGATAAAAGAAATTATTCAGGTAGTGAAGGGAGACGAAAATTTAATAGTCATGGGTGACTGGAATTCGTCAGTAGGAAAAGGCAGAGAAGGAAACATAGTAGGTGAATATGGATTGGGGGGAAGAAACGAAAGAGGAAGCCGCCTTGTAGAATTTTGCACAGAGCATAACTTAATCATAGCTAACACTTGGTTCAAGAATCATAAAAGAAGGTTGTATACCTGGAAGAATCCTGGAGATACTAAAAGGTATCAGATAGATTATATAATGGTAAGACAGAGATATAGGAACCAGGTTTTAAATTGTAAGACATTTCCAGGGGCAGATGTGGATTCTGACCACAATCTATTGGTTATGACCTGTAGATTGAAACTGAAGAAACTGCAAAAAGGTGGGAATTTAAGGAGATGGGACCTGGATAAACTGAAAGAACCAGAGGTTGTAGAGAGTTTGAGGGAGAGCATAAGGGAACAATTGACAGGAATGGGGGAAAGAAATACAGTAGAAGAAGAATGGGTAGCTCTGAGGGATGCAGTAGTGAAGGCAGCAGACGATCAAGTAGGTAAAAAGACGAGGGCTAATAGAAATCCTTGGGTAACAGAAGAAATATTGAATTTAATTGATGAAAGGAGAAAATATAAAAATGCAGTAAATGAAGCAGGCAAAAAGGAATACAAACGTCTCAAAAATGAGATCGACAGGAAGTGCAAAATGGCTAAGCAGGGATGGCTAGAGGACAAATGTAAGGATGTAGAGGCTTGTCTCACTAGGGGTAAGATAGATACTGCCTACAGGAAAATTAAAGAGACCTTTGGAGAGAAGAGAACCACTTGTATGAATATCAAGAGCTCAGATGGCAACCCAGTTCTAAGCAAAGAAGGGAAAGCAGAAAGGTGGAAGGAGTATATAGAGGGTTTATACAAGGGCGATGTACTTGAGGACAATATTATGGAAATGGAAGAGGATGTAGATGAAGACGAAATGGGAGATAAGATACTGCGTGAAGAATTTGACAGAGCACTGAAAGACCTGAGTCGAAACAAAGCCCCGGGAATAGACAACATCCCATTAGAACTACTGATGGCCTTGGGAGAGCCAGTCATGACAAAACTCTACCATCTGGTGAGCAAGATGTATGAGACAGGCGAAATACCCTCAGACTTCAAGAAGAATATAATAATTCCAATCCCAAAGAAAGCAGGTGTTGACAGATGTGAAAATTACCGAACTATCAGTTTAATAAGTCACAGCTGCAAAATACTAACACGAATTCTTTACAGACGAATGGAAAAACTGGTAGAAGCGGACCTCGGGGAAGATCAGTTTGGATTCCGTAGAAATGTTGGAACACGTGAGGCAATACTAACCTTACGACTTATCTTAGAAGAAAGATTAAGAAAAGGCAAACCTACGTTTCTAGCATTTGTAGACTTAGAGAAAGCTTTTGACAATGTTGACTGGAATACTCTCTTTCAAATTCTGAAGGTGGCAGGGGTAAAATACAGGGAGCGAAAGGCTATTTACAATTTGTACAGAAACCAGATGGCAGTTATAAGAGTAGAGGGGCATGAAAGGGAAGCAGTGGTTGGGAAAGGAGTGAGACAGGGTTGTAGCCTGTCCCCGATGTTATTCAATCTGTATATTGAGCAAGCAGTAAAGGAAACAAAAGAAAAATTCGGAGTAGGTATTAAAATTCATGGAGAAGAAGTAAAAACTTTGAGGTCCGCCGATGACATTGTAATTCTATCAGAGACAGCAAGGGACTTGGAAGAGCAGTTGAACGGAATGGACAGTGTCTTGAAAGGATATAAGATGAACATCAACAAAAGCAAAACGAGGATAATGGAATGTAGTCAAATTAAATCGGGTGATGCTGAGGGAATTAGATTAGGAAATGAGACACTTAAAGTAGTAAAGGAATTTTGCTATTTAGGGAGTAAAATAACTGATGATGGTCGAAGTAGAGAGGATATAAAATGTAGACTGGCAATGGCAAGGAAATCGTTTCTGAAGAAGAGAAATTTGTTAACATCGAGTATAGATTTAAGTGTCAGGAAGTCGTTTCTGAAAATATTTGTATGGAGTGTAGCCATGTATGGAAGTGAAACATGGACGATAACTAGTTTGGGCAAGAAGAGAATAGAAGCTTTCGAAATGTGGTGCTACAGAAGAATGCTGAAGATAAGGTGGGTAGATCACGTAACTAATGAGGAGGTATTGAATAGGATTGGGGAGAAGAGAAGTTTGTGGCACAACTTGACTAGAAGAAGGGATCGGTTGGTAGGACATGTTTTGAGGCATCAAGGGATCACAAATTTAGCATTGGAGGGCAGCGTGGAGGGTAAAAATCGTAGAGGGAGACCAAGAGATGAATACACTAAGCAGATTCAGAAGGATGTAGGTTGCAGTAGGTACTGGGAGATGAAGAAGCTTGCGCAGGATAGAGTAGCATGGAGAGCTGCATCAAACCAGTCTCAGGACTGAAGACCACAACAACAACATATTGTATATTATCTTGAATTTTAAGTGTGTGTGTGTGTGTGTGTGTGTGTGTGTGTGTGTGTAATGTCTAGGGTTCATAAAGAAACCTGATTTTCTTTAGCAAAAACCTGGCAACCCTTTGTAGAAAGCCGAATCCGGGAGCTGAAGGAGATTATCACTCAATGAAGAATTTTGTCACATAGCAGAGAATACAGAATTTTGGTGGAAATCTTATGCTGTCTGAATTGTTACGTGGAACTGAACAAATTTGGGGGAGCTGAAATATAATACGTAAAAGACACGCCGCAGTATGCAGATGTCTTTTGATGTAGATGAGGGCCTGATTACTATCGAGCGTACAATTGTCATTACAGTGTCAGACAAGGTATAGATGCAGGAAGACGGGTGGATAAGAGTACAGCGCTCGAACGTGAAGAGCTTAGAAGTGTCGCTGTTACGCTGTGAAGATTGCGATCTCGTGAAGCGTGTCATGTTAGTACATTAACGACAAGGCACGTGAGTGCGCACGCAAAAACGTAGCTGAGGTGGGTGTGGGGGAGTGGGTAGTATCAGTCCTTGCCAAGGCTGCTGAAGAGACCCGGGGGCGGCATTTTCATTAGGCCACGTCACGTGGGTTTTGCCTCCGTCCCCGCGCCTGCTGCGATGTAAACGAACTGCAGCCGCGGGCGCAGAGAAACAGAAGAAGCGCGAGTACGCGAGAGCCGTGCGTGGAAATTTCCACCGCGGACCGCCGGCCAATGGCAGCGGCGCGCGCGCCCGAGCGAGGTATCGATTATCGCCTCTCTCTCTCTCTCTGCTTCTCCGCTGTTCCTCTGATCTCTCTCCGCCTTTGCTAGCGCTGCCCCGTTTCTTCCTCCCTTCTCCCTCCCCCCATCGCCGCTTTCACTCCTTATCACTCTCTCTCTCTCTCTCGCCCCCCTCCCCCGCCACCCGTAATATTATCATGTTTCTCTCTCTTTTTCTCTGTCTCGCTCTGTCGCCTTCCACTCCGCTTCGCGCGCTCCACCGACCGCGCAGACACGCTGGTCTAGGTCGCCTCTGGCCGTACAGCAGCGTTCACAACCCACTGCAACATCCCAATGTTTACGTCGGCGAATCCTTTTTCCTCACGCGCGCTTTTCAGGTGAGGACAATTAGCCATTGTATTCCCTTTCGCTCCCGCCCTGATAATGTTCACGAGTCAGTGGAATATCCACTGTGTTTTCGCGCGTTTTTCTTACCTTTCTCCACCTCGGTCACTCGTTAATATCGGTTAAAAAACGTTTCTTTAATTAAAGTGACTCAGTCGTCTTGTTTTTAGATTTAGATTTAGAATCCTCATTCGATAGCAAAAATTCAACTCAGAAACCTTTTTTTCCCATAGAAAAAACATTAGCACGTGTTAAAGTTTAAATTACCACCTCTACAAAATAAAGCTACGTAATTAGTTTTTTGTTTGTTTGCAGGTACCTGTGTGCAATCCTGGCACTCTCTGAGTATAACGTGCCATAATACCATAGCACGCCGCTAGGGGAGAGAGAAACGATGCGGTGCAATCGGTTGACAGAATGGAATATCGTACGGTAATTCGTTTTCGCGACAGTGGAAACGTTGCAGCGGTGTCAGATCAGGTTTACTGATTCCAATCTCTCTGGTCTTTCTTGCAATTATCCTCCCTCCACACTCTTTTCCCCATTCTTGCGATCCCCTTCACAAATTCTAGCTAGCTATTCTTGTAATACTATCAACACGGTTGCTCCTCTGCATACGCACTCGTCTTTATCATTTCTCCTCCCGCTATTACGCATCTCACTTCTTCTAATGCTTCGCCTTTCAGTTTCTCAGCATAAACACAGAAACGAGCTGCAACAAACAACCCCAGTGACCGGGAAACATGCGACAGTGTTGCATGATTTACTGCAGCCAGAAAATTTTGCGAATCGGTTTCTGCTCGCCTACCATGGAGACAACACTGAAAATAACTGAAGATTCTCAGGTCCTCCCATGTTCTTGGAATCTGACATTCCACGAGTATACACAAGAACCACTGCGGAAAAAAATATTACAAAAAGTTTTTTGATGAGTGATTTTGCGAGTATCAAAATATTCGACAAAAATGGCTGTATCTTTTTATTACACTGACATAGAAATACCAATTTTTTACATCTCCAAGGAACCGCAGATTTCAGTAACTGACATTAATTTCAACCGGATACCTCTACCCAGAAAATACCACGCAAAGTGGTGCTGTGGTTAGCACAACGGACTCGCATTCCGGAGGACGATGGGTCAAAGCCGCGTCCAGCCATCGTGATTTAGGTTTTCTGTGATTTCCCTGAATCGCTCAGGCAAATGCCGGGTTGGTTCCTTTGAAAGGGCACGGCCGACTTCCTTCCCTAATTCGACGGGACCGATGATCTCCCTGTTTGGTCCCCTCCTCCGAATCAATCAACAAACCAACCTGAGAAAATGGGACCTTAAGGGATATGCATCAAAGTGATTCTATAAGGGTTTCGTTTTTACCGATTCGCATGTTCGGACATTTCTACGGAATCCAAACTGATCTTCCCCAAGGTCGGCTTCTTCCAGTTTTTTTTATTCGTCTCTGCCGGCCGTAGTGGCCGAACGGTTCTAGGCACTTCAGTCTGGAACCGTGCGACCGCTACGATCGCAGGTTCGAATCCTGCCTCGGGCATGGATGTTCAAATGGCTCTGAGCTCTATGGGACTCAACTGCTGAGGTCATAAGTCCCCTAGAACTTAGAACTACTTAAACCTAACTAACCTAAGGACATCACACACATCCATGCGCGAGGCAGGATTCGAACCTGCGACCGTAGCAGTCGTGCGGCTCCAGACTGAGCGCCTAGAACCGCTAGACCACCGCGGCCGGCGGGCATGGATGTGTGTGATGTCCTTAGGTTACCGAGGTTTAAGTAGTTCTAAGTTCTAGGGAACTGATAACCTCAGATGTTAAGTCCCATAGTGCTCAGAGCCTTTTGAATCATTTTTTTTCTAATCGTCTGTTAAGAATTCGTGATAGAATTTTGCACGGTGATTTATTAAAGTCAAAGTTCGGTAATTTCAGATTCGACCTACACCACAATAATAGAAACATGTCCTATGTGAACCTACATACCGGCACAACATACATTTCTTACACAGATGCCTCTGCACCACAATATACACAGACATATCGTAAAATTGTGAGGGTGGTTTTGTAAGTTCTCGGAACGGAATAGAAAAAAAGGTACTTACGTCACTGAAACTTTTTATTATTTTTCAATGTAGTCTTCTTGCAGATTAATGCACTTGGTCCAACGATATTCCAGTGTCTTAATCCCATCTCGAAAATGAGTTTCCTGTAGGCCTGCAAAATAGTTGTCAACTCCGGCTACCAATTCATCTTTTGAAGGGAATCTTCTTCCACCAAGAAAAAATTTCAGTTCTGGGAATAAATGTAAGTCTGACGGAGCCATATCAGGCGAATAAGGCGGGTGTGGCAACAATTCATAACTCAATTCGTTTAATTTTGCCATGGCGACCACACATGTGTGCAAACACGCGTCAAGCGTTGCAGCACCCATCTTGCAGATAATTTTTTCATTCCTAATTTTTCCGTTAAAATGTGATATACCCTTTCAGATGGCATCTGGAAAGCGTGAGCAATTTCACGCACTTTCAATCGGCGATCCTCCATAACAATTTTGTGCACTTTTGCAATGATTTATGGAGTAGTGACACATCTTGGCCGACCACTGCGCGGATCATCATCTAAGCTCCCCCGACCAAATTTAAATTCTTTTGTCCACCTGGCAACAGTTGAATATGAAGCAGTAGAGTCCCACAGTGTACTCTGGAAATCGGCATGGATGTCCCTTGCTTACATGCCTTTCTTTACGAAATACTTAATCACTGCTCAAATCTCGATTTTTTTCCATCTTCGCAAATCACTACGCGGGAACAACAGAGGCACGTCACCGCGTCAGCCCTCTTCCAAGAGCACTGGCGTGGCATGTGTATACAGGCAAGAGTCCAATGACTGCCGCGTGAACAACTCGTTGCGCTAGCGCTGACCTCTCGTGGTGATTCAAAGAACTTTTCAAACCACCTTCGTACGAGCTTACCTGCTCACCATCAGTCATCATAAATAAACAAATCATACGCGAGCGAAGCAGTGGGTAACAGCTAGTTAAGCATTTAGATAGTTCATCTATGGTTTCGATGAGTCATTTTGCATCAAAATATATGACATAAATGGCCGTATCTTTTGATCGTATTCACTTACAAACTTAGATTTCGTACAACGCCAAGGGACCGTAGGTATTAGTCGTTGACATAAATTTCAAAATAATACCTCAACTTCTTCCTGAGAAAAAGGGGTCTCACAGACGGACAACAAAGAGATCCTCTAAAGGTTGCTTTTTTATCGATTGACCGACTGAGGTAAGAAACTTTAAAATGGTGGTCGTTGTAATGGTTCTTTATTTGCGTGACCATTGCGGCACTCCAACCCCAGTTCTCGATGCCAGTAATATCGTACTACTTTTCTGCGAAGTAACAGACATATTTTTGTGACAATATTCACATTTCGTTTTATTAATGTATAGGTACTCCGATGTATCGATATATTACAGTGATATGGTTTTTGTGTGTATTCATTTCTGTGAGACTGTCATAATCTTTGGCTTACTTGTAACCGTTGTGGCGCGAATGCGAACAGAGCAGTCTTTGTTTCACTTTGCAGAAGTTAAGTTGTTATTTCGCTTTGTAAAAGGACAGTCAAGTCTTGTGTTTGGTTAAAGTGGAAATTAAATATATGAAGATTGATGCAAAACTGTTTTCTTGATGATGTGACAATTAAGAAGAAGTATAAGTGAATTTACAAGAAGTTTAATAAAAATGTGGATCGTGAACACCAAGTCAAAAATTATTTCTACCATACCATTGTTCTGATCTGGGATTGTTTGATCATTAAGAATTTCCTGAAAAACGCATTTGTTAGGTCTTCAGATATTGCTAAAATACAGATTCCTTCTAGCAGTCAAAGTGGAATCACCCTAGAATCAACAAGATGAGCCATAACAACTTCGACGAAATCTATGTGGGAATCCATTCAAGATAAGTGCCAAAATTAATGACTTTTGTACAGTAACTTCATTATTTCCATTCTGACGATACCATCCACAGTCAATAACTTTGTTGTTTCCCGATAAAGCGAACATATGTTGCGTGAGCAACATTATTAATCTGATTCCTAACCTACTTTGCAGGTGGTGGTATTGTTAGATCGTGGAGGATGGAGAGGGAGGGAGGCGAGGATTTTCTAGGCGAGGGACTCAAATTGGTTTGGTTACCATCCATTACAATAAGGGAACATCAAACACATAAAAGTAGTAATGAGTAAATCAATACAATTATTTTGTTTTCCTTTAGGAGGTTAACAATGAAAACAAAACGGCAGAATATCAAGATGATGGAGCAGGTGAGCTTCTTCTGTACCAAGAACAACTCAAGAGGGTCGCCGATACACAAAAGAAGGAAAAACGCAGGCCAGGAGCATAACGCTGGGCCGACAGTAAATTGGATGAGGGAGTCAGCAGAGGGAGTGAGGAGTAGAGAAGAATTGGCAGTGTACAGAGAGCAAGTTGTGAATAAATTAAGAAACAGCGCAAGAGCTCGCACAGAAACTTCTCTGGCCCAGAGTGAAACTGACGATGTTTTTCTAAAATTAGGAATGGGAGATTATGGAAGCCTGAGGAATTCAACTGCGCAGAGTACCACACTACTTGAAGGAATACCTCCAATCCATTCTCGCCATTAACATACAACAGTGCTAATAGCAACAACTCATTCCATTCCTTATACGTGGTAACACGTGGAACTCCCGTCCAAAATTCAGAGACTACACGTAATAAAACTCTATAAGTAATGTTGTTGTTGATGTGGTCTTCAGTCCTGCGACTGGTTTGATGCTGCTCTCCATGCTACCCTATCCTGTGCAAGCTTCTTCATCTCCCAGTACCTACTGCAGCTTACATCCTTCTGAATCTGTTTAGTGTATTCATCTCTTGGTCTTCCTCTACGATTCTTACCCTCCACGCTGCCCTCCAATACTAAATTGGTGATCCCTCGATGTCTCAGAACATGTCCTACCAACCGATCCCTTCTTCTAGTCAAGTTGTGCCACAAGCTCGTCTACTCCCCAATTCTATTCAATACCTCCTCATTAGTTATGCGATCTACCCACTAATCTTCAGCTTCAGCATTCTTCTGTAGCACCACATTTCGAAAGCTTCTATTCTCTTCTTGTCTAAACTATTTATCGTCCACGTTTCACTTCCATACATGGCTACTCTCCATACAAATACTTTCAGAAACGACTTCCTGACACTTAAATCTATACTCGATGTTAACAAATTTTTCCTCTTCAGAAACGCTTTCCTTGCCATTGCCAGTCTACATTTTATATCCTCTCTACTTCGACCATCATCAGTTATTATGCTCCCCAAATAGCAAAACTCCTTTACTACTTCAAGTGTCTCATTTCCTAATCTAATTCCGTCAGCATCACCCGACTTAATTCGACTACATTCCATTATCCTCATTTTGCTTCTGTTGATGTTCATCTTACATCCTCTTTGCAAGACACTGTCCATTCCGTTAACTGCTCTTCCAAGTCTTTTGCTGTCTCTGACAGAATTACAATGTTATCGGCGAACCTCAAAGTTTTTATTTCTTCTCCATGGATTTTAATACCTACTCCGAACTTTTCTTTTGTCTCCTTTATTGCTTGCTTACTATACAGATTGAATAACATCGGGGATAGGCTACAACCCTGTCTCACTCCCTTCTCAACCACTGCTTCCCTTTCATACCCCTCGACTCTTATTACTGCCATCTGCTTTCTGTACAAATTGTAAATAGTCTTTCGCTCCCTGCATTTTACCCCTGCCCCCTTCAGAATTTGAAAGAGAGTATTCCAATCAACATTGTCAAAATGTTTCTCTAGTAATGTTAGGCACTTGAAATCGCTTGTTTCGAAATTCTGAATGTAGACATCGGGCTGGTGAATAATTCACCACTGCGAATCAATCGAAGAGTAGCTGCCGGAACAAGTATGGGTTGGTTTTCGTAAATGCAGTGGAATCTTTCAAAATCTTTTCTCCAACCATATGCAGAAGGGTGTCGAAATGGGCGGGTCACATTCTTAAAAAATTCTAAAATACACACTATCATCTAGTTTTAATTTTTCGAGAAGATTCACAACAATATTGCTCCCAATAGTATTCTTATCAGTAAGGGTCGGATTTGCTTCTCTTTATTTTTTAATGGTATCAGATTACAAAGGCACAAATTAAACTCTTAGAGAACAATTTCTTGGGGCATCGTGTCCTGACTTCCGTAGTTCAACTGACTCTGTAGGTGTGGTCTCGCGACTTTGTAAGACAACGCCTTTCCAATTCTTGGATCATGTGTTTTCACGTCGCCAATACTTACTACCTTACTAAACTATTATTTCACAAATAGTAATAAAAATATCTTTGCATTCGACAGTAAAACTCAGAAATCCCGGTATCGTGTGGTGAAGAACCTGAACCTTGTTTCTAAGAATAACGCTTCCTTGGTCAAAATGTTCAGCATTAAAAACACACAACGGCCATATCTGTGATACTGTTGCCTGATAGGGTCCATTTGTCATATAGTTTTCAGGAACGGATTACTCTCAAAACCCAAGGGTTCAGAGCAGGCATGTAAGATGGCAAGAACTATGCCCCTTACATGAAGTCATTCAAGATCACCTAACTCACGTTGAGCGAACAGTAGGGCTGAACAAAAATGACTGACAAGGCACAATGCATCTTGTAGAGGGTATAGTATGAACGTATTGGAATAATTAATGTCAGGTGATGATTTTAAAGTAATTTACACGACATGAAAACTTTGTGGAAAAGCGTTGATTTACTGGAGGCTAGTGTATCCCGGGGAAGTATTCAGAATTGACCGCGGCGCACGGCTGGGGAGCGGCGAAGGGAAGTGACAATAGGCAGCTTAGGGCAACTCGAGCTCTGAGAAAGCGGTAACGGGGCACGGCCTCCAGCTGCCTTAAGATGAGTGACAGTGAGTGGGTGGTTGACCCTGTGCTGGTGTACCGGGAAGCAGACGGAGAACTTGTATGCCTGTTGATAAATGTCCGTCGACCCGTTTTCACTGAAACATGTGAGAAAGCCACGCAAATCTACGGTGCAGTGGTCAACAGAGGCCAAAATATGCGTTTTCGTGACTATAGCAACTTCATGCTGAATTCACGGTCCGCAGAGTCTGAAGTAAATCAGGTGAAGAGCGACAGAATGGAATACGCCGGCCTCCCATGGGAACGTAGGACCATGGAATTTGAAGTACTCTCTTGGGAGTCAGAATTCCGGAAAAATTGGTGTTTTGTGCAGACGCTAACCTTGACGGGTGGCCTGGGAGGAGCTAAATAGCAGAAGTTGAGAGGAAGGGAAATTTTTTGGGAATTTGTTCACTTCCCAGAGCAGGCATTGGTTGGCGCTGGGAAGCGATACATAATTAATGCGACTTACGCTGCAATTGGCGTAAGTGATTTTGCTGGAGGGGAAACCGAGGCGAAGAGCGGACTGGGAGAAGTCCCCGTAGGTCTTCTGTTCCCAGCTTGCCTAGAGTGCGGACATGGCGTTCTTTACTCAGCTTGCCTGAGAGAGAGTGAGTATCTCTGCAGTTTAGGACTTAGCAAACGGAACGATTGAGCTTGGAGATAGAAAGTTTTCGTTCAGCTATGTACTGAGCAAGACAGCTAGGAGTGAATAGATGAGTGCAGCCTTGCAGCACCACGAGGTCGGCCGACGTCCGCAAACGACGACGCTCCGCCACGCTGAATTCGGTGATATTGGGCCCGCTCCGGCCACTGATTAATTTGTTGGATCACGTCGGCAAAATTTCCAGGAGGGTTTCATTGGCTGCGTATTGTAGAATTCTTCTCGCACTTCACATTACGCCTGGGTCAGTCGATAGGAATCACTTTTGATTTATCGCTCTTTACTCCACGCAAACGCAATTTATTACCACTGCCTGTTAGGAGAGTCATGTAATGTGATGATTGAAGGTCGTGAGTTAAAATAAATATGTGCTAATCGACTGCATCTGTTTTCCATCAAGTAGTTGAAATTCTAAGTCACTTTCTTATTTAATTTTATGTTCAACTTTTGCATCTGATGTTCAATAGCTGAATATAACATTAACGTGCACCCCTTTTTAATTAAAAGGGATCAATTCTGAATCAATCAATGTCAACACTGCCACCGCAGTTCAATCAGGAGTCAAAGGGCCTTATTACTTTCTTTGCATTATCTGACATTGCGGCAGTTTTGCACTCTCTGTTGATCTGTTAGTCAATTAACTGGGGTGGACACACACCAAAACCAGATAAGTGACGGGTGGGGTGTTACAGGCATTGCATCGAAGTTTGATCCATTACATGTATGTAAATGCTCATTTTTAAAATTTTATTTTACACGTCTAGTTCCCTACGACCAAGTTGAGGAGCAAATCTTGAAGGTCATGGAACGCGTCAGTACATGATATTATAACATAAAATTGATAACAAGTAAAATAAAAAAAGTACAAGCGATAAGCTTATGTTAAGGCAATCAACAATATAGCACAGGAATAAGCTTAATTTTACAAGGACCTCCAGAATGATATTTCGACTCAGCAGCGCAGTGTGCGCTCATATGAAACTTCCTGGCAGATTAAAACTGTGTGCCGGACCGAGACTCGAACTCGGGACCCATGAGGAAACTCTTCAGCTTCGATTTGAAAGCACGTGGATTACTGTTAAGATTTTTGAATTCTTGTGGTAGATTATTGAAAATAGATGCAACAATATACACGCCTTTCTGCATAAGAGTCGAGGATTTCTGCCTAGTATTAACTAAGTGAAAGCGACTAATTCGTGAGAATAAGCTGATGTTATTAACAAGAAACGGCAGTAAAGAATATATATGTACTGAGAGGCCAATGTCAGAGTACCGACACTAGTGAACAGGAGTAGACAAGAGGATCGCGAACTTTCACCACTTATTACCCGAACCAACCACCACTGAGCAAAAAATAGCCTTTGAGAATGGGAAGAGTTACCCCAAAATATAATACCATACGTCGTAAGCGTATGAAAACAGGAAAAGTAGAATACTTTTTGTGTAGAACTATCACTAACTTCAGATGCCGTTCGAATGGTAAAAATGGCACTATTGGGTCTTCGAACATGATCCTGAACGTCGGACTTCCACAACAGTCTATCTATCTGAACACCAAGAAATTTCAACTGTTCAGTTTCACTAATCGTATGCCTACTCTGTGAAACTAAAACGTCGCGTTTTGTTGAATTGTGTATTAGAAGATGTAAAAACTGAGTCTTTCTGTGATTTAGCCTTAATTTATTTTCTGCAGGCAATGAACTTATGCCATGAGCTGCACTATTCGAATCAGTCCCACTGTTACACACAACATCCCTTACTACCACCAGCAAACAGAAATACACACAAAAAAAGCTTTGCATCACCCCAGTTCCCAGAACTCCTGAAGACAGACGTTGACTGTGAATATTGTATCACAGACGCAGTCCCTTTGATTGTTCAGAGATGTCACGAAACCCGCCCAAAGATGTAAGCAACCAAGCATGAACAGCC
The DNA here is from genome assembly GCF_021461395.2 of Schistocerca americana. Classification (NCBI taxonomy): domain Eukaryota; kingdom Metazoa; phylum Arthropoda; class Insecta; order Orthoptera; family Acrididae; genus Schistocerca; species Schistocerca americana. Next base: position 99,410,972 of record NC_060127.1, on the reverse strand, counting down.
GATCAGTTCCAACCATTCCACAAGGAAGGAAGTAAGCGGCTCAGGTTGTCTATAGTGCAACCATGCCTAGACGGTCAATACTGCGGTTATTTTGTGCCAGGAAGACCTCTCAACAAGAGAAGTGTCCAGGCGTCCAGGAGTGAAACAAAGCGATGTTGGTCGGACATGGAGGAGATACAGAAAGACAGGAACTGTCGATGACATGTCTAGCTCAGGTCCCTCAACGGCTGCTATTACAGTGGATGACCGCTTCCTACGGATTATGGCTCGGAGGAACCCTGGCAGCCGTGTTGGACAATGCTTTTCGTGCAGCCACAGGACGTCGTGTTACGACTCAAACTGTACGCAGTGGGCTACATGATGCACAACTTCACTCCTGACGTCCATGGCGAGATCCATCTTTGCAACCACGACGCCACGCAGCGCGGTACAGATCGGCCCAACAACATCGCGTTCTCTTCACCGATGAGTGTCGCTTATGCCTTCAACCAGAAAATCGTCGGAGACGTGTTTGAAGGTAACCCGTTAGGCTGAACGCCTTAGACACATTGTCTAGCGAGTGCAGCACGGTGGAAGTTCCCTGCTGTTCTGATGTGGTATTAAGTGGGGCCGACGTACGCCGCTGGTGGTCATGGAAGGCGACGTAACGGCTATACGGTATGTGAATGCCATCCTCCGACCGTTAGTGTAAGCATTTCGGTAGCATATTGGCGAGGCATTCGTCTTCATGGAAGACAATTCGCGCTCCTATCGTGCACATCTTGTGAAGGACTTCAGTCAGGATAACGACTTCGCTCGATTAGAGTGGCCAGCATGTTCTCCAGACACGAACCCTATAGAACACGCCTGGAATACACTGAAAAGGGCTGTTTATGAACGACGTGACCCACCAACCACTCTGAGGGATCTACGCCGAATCGCCTTTGAGGAGCGGGACAATCTGGACCAACAGTGCCTTGATGAACTGGTGGATAGTATGCCACGACGAATACAGGCATGCATCAATGGAAGACTACGTGCTACTGGGTGTCAGAGGTACCGGTGTGTACAGCAATCTGGACCACCACCTCTGAAAGTCTCGCTGTACGGTGATACAACATGCAATGTGTGGTTTTCATGAACAATAAAAAGGGCGGAAATGATGTTTATGTTGATCTCTATTCCAATTTTCTGTACAGGTTCCGGAACTCTCGGCACCGAGGTGATGCAAAACTTTTTTTGATGTGTATACTTTAGAATCACTGTAATACTAGAGGGTATGTCATGTATATAAGCAAGGAACAGGAGAGGCCCCAGCACTGATCCCTGGGCACCCGACACTTGACCACGCTCCACTCACACCCCACATCATGGGCATTCTCAGCAATGTGTATAATACTTTTGCAGTCTGTTGTTAAAGAAAGAGGTGAACCAATTGTGGGTTACTCTCCGTATTCCATATTGGTCAAACTTCTGGAGCAGTATTTTGTGATAACACAGTCAAACGCCTTAGTTAAATCAAAAAAGATGCCTGGCATTCGAAACGTTTTGTTTAATCCATCCAGTACCTCAAAGATAAAAGAGAATATAGCAATTTCAGTTGTTAAACCACTTCTAAAACCGGACTGTACGTTTGATAGCAATTTATGTGAAATAAAATAATCAGTTATCCTTACATACACCTAATTTTCATTAGCCTTAGGAAACACTGATGGCGTAGAAATAGGTCTAAAACTGTCTACATTATCCCTTTCTCCATTTTTATAAAGCAGCTTTACTACCGAGTATTTTAATCGTCGAGGAAACTGGCCATTCTTAAAGGAAAAATTACAAATATAGCTAAGTACAGGGCTAACATTTGTAGCACAGTAACATTCTGCTAGGTATTCAGTCAAATCCATGAGAACCCTTACTCTTCAGTGATATAATTATTGACTCATATCTCCCTTTTCAGTCTCACAGAGGAGTATTTCAGACGTCAGTCTCGGAAAGGCATATTCCAAGAGTGATATGATTCCCTGTATTTAGTCCACCAGCAATGTCCAGAAAATGATTGTTAAATACTGTGCATATATCTGACTTACCAGGACCATAAATGTTTTTACTACAAACTGACTTTATATTACCGACCTTGTGGTGCTGACTAGACACCTCCTTCACATCTGACCATATAATTTTAACTTTATCCTGTGAATTAGCTATTCCAATTGCGTACCGCATACTCTTTGCCTTCCTAGTAACATTTTTAAGCACTTTACAGTACTGTTTGTAATGGGCTAATGTAGCTCGATTGTGACTACTTCTAACATTTTGATATAATTCCCACTTTGTTCTACATGATATCTGTAGCCCACTAGTCAGTCTCCCAGGCTGCCTTTTGTTGCTACTACCCTGTTTAGAACGTTCTAATGGAAAGTAACTTTCAAAGAGAATGAGTAATGTGTTTAGGGAAGCATTGTATTTGTCATCTATGTTGACGGCATTATAAACTTATCGGTTCTTTGCCCTCAGTTTTCATATATTAATCGATGGTTCGGATGTAACAAATAAAATCACTTACAGATGCGGATTTAACGAATCATCAGGTTATTTATTTTATGTATGTGGAGAATACGACGAAACGACTTCGGCTTTGCTTCGTTGTGTTTAATTTTCGTTGCTCCCAGACTTGCTTCATCCTTCAAGAGTGTCGTACCTTTTCTACGTGGGTCCATTTCCTTTTGAAGACCTCGATCTTTTCTGAATTATTGCCTTTTATGTTGCTTCTCTAAAAAGTAATCTATTTTGTCTATTTCATATCTTTGGCAATTTTAGTGAATCGTGTGGGCCTGGATTTTTAGCTGTTTGGTAAGTGGAAGATCTGCCTGGTTTGTTACTTACTACACATTCGCTTTATGTGTCCATAAAACTAGTCTTCTTTTCCTCATTACGTCAGTTAGCTTTTCCATTTCCAAATAGAGCTCTCCATTTCATCTTAATTTGTATTCAGTTTTACTATTACTTCAATATCTGGGTATTTTTTTAGAATTCTTCTCTCAACTCCTTGCTGCTTTCAAGATCCCCGGATCTCCTAGCTTTCAGATATTGCGCTGTTACGATTTTTTTTTGTTTTGGGGGGGGGGGGGGGGAGTGAGGCGTGATTGATATTTCTCGTGAAGTGTGTGTGTTTTCTTTTTTCTTTTTCAAATGGCAGTTTCTGTCCTACTTCGACGTTTGTTTCTGTTGTTCTGTACTTTTTTCTCTGCCGCTATCCAGTGAGTCTGTAATTAATGTCATGTCATCTGCAAAACTTAGACAATTTATAATGATTTCCAAGATCAATACCCTTAGTATTGATGGATTTCCTCCATTGTCTCACTGTCTTGTCTAATGCGCAGTTGAAAAGCTTTGATGATAAACCATCTCTCTACCTTACTTCTGACTTATTTCAAAAATTTTGACAGTTCCGCCATAAATTTTACTTTTGATGTGGTCTTTTAAAAGTTCCTTTAATGATTTCTGTTGTTTTATTGTCGAGCCCGAATTCTTTTACAATGTTGATTAGTGCATTTCTATCAACTGCGTCACATACCTTCTAGAACCTACTAAAGTTGTCACATATTCAAGTTTCTGACGTTCCGCATTTCTATTATGTTATTAATATCTGCTCTGCACTAGACCTTCCCATCCTAAATCCTGTTGATATTCTCTTAGTCGTGGGACGAGTATTCCATCAACTCTCTTTAAAAGTCCCATGGACAAGACCTTATACATCACTGGCAAGGCAGAAATTCGTCTATAATTTCTAGGATCAGATTTCTTTCCGTTTTATGTAGTGGGTATGTCAATACCGATGTCCTTTCTGATATGAAGCTCTTTGTCGTCCAAAAGCATGCATGTCCGAAGGCATATTACATGGTTCTTCTTAATAACACAGGCAGCGCAATATCGTAGTCATCCACCGATACCCGGCAGCGACTATGAATTAAAATGTCCTCCTCCGTATGGGAATTACATAATGTGTGTAAGAGTGCAGGAGTGGCGACAAACGGAACTTTGGATCTGGCGGCGAGTAGGGGCATGGATAGCCAAAGCTGTTATGGCGACCGCTCGCGAAAAACGGGAAATGCAAGTTAGAGTCCCGGTCCAGCACGAATTTTCATTGTCTTCATTTCCTTATACAGCTGATGGTCGTTCGCAAGTGTGAATACATTTCATGTGTGACTCTCATTCGAGGTGATCGATGGATCACAGTCTGACACCTCGCTGTTCTACTGGACGTCACTATGGCGGTGCTGACACACTCGTTCACCAGATGGGGGTGTCCGCTTGGTTCCTCGCCTCCTAACTGGAGACCATAAAGAGCAATGAAGGATCATCTGTGTTGTCGAACATCGTCACAGGCAATGAAACATGGGTTCATCATTTCGAAGTGGAAACAAAACGGCCATCCATTGAGAGGTGCCACAACATCCCCTCTCTGGAGGAAAAGTTCGAAGCTGCACCCTCAGCTGGCCAAGGCTAGCCACCAGACCTCTGGGGCTGTGAAGGGGTTATGCTGTTTGATTTCCTCCCTCACGTTGCAGTGATCCACTCTGAAGTGCATTGTGCTGCCTTTACAAAACTGAAGAAACGACTACAGTGTATTCATCACTACAAAATTGAAAACAAGCTTGTAAGGCGTCTGGATTTTACGGACTTTACATGAGCTTGATCCTTAACAACAGTACAATACAGTATGAGATACTCAGAAAATAATAATTATATTGTATTAACAAAAAGCAATTACAATAATCTCGTATACCGAAAACTAACAAAACTATATCTACCAATATAAGGACAGGGCCATGCATAAGTAAGGTAAAGTGAAATGCATTTTGGAGACGAATGGAGCAGGTGGTTAATGGCATTGGAAAACTCCGCTCAACAAGAGAACAGCGAGCTTCAGCACAGAAAGGGATAAAGCAAAAACAATACATTATTTCTTTTAACGTAAATGCAGCCGGGACCGAGGGTAAACGGCCAGACGGCTTTGACAGGGCTAGGCAGTGACCTGGCAAGAAAAATAAAATTCACCTCCAACGAGACGGCGATTGGCTGACGCCATACTGGGCGATGCAGATGCGACACGGTGGGGAGATACCCATTATATAAAAGCATTTTGAGAACTAAAATTACTAAGGATCTCTCTCGTGTTATGGCGGACCGCAAAAGTGTGTGGAAAATAGCGAGGCCGTTAGCTTTGCTTCTGTGAAGTGTCGACGATATGCTTCACATATTGCGGCGACGGATAGCAAAGAGGTAGTTAATTATTCCTGCAGGTAGTTTTACAGGCAAAGAAATTGTGCACGTCGCTCCAACCCTTAGTGAGTGAGCAACAGACATTATTTCGACTAGGGAAAAATTAACGTTGTATGGAACGCAGGAAAGTCGAGACTGAGTAAATTCAGTCGAGGCCAGAGTAGGGAATTAGCGATTCAGTTCCGGCACATAGAGAATGCTGTTGCAGATCCCACTTGGTAAAGTACCGTCACGCATTAGGCGACAGTGAACGTTGAGTCAAGATTTTGCTCACTCGATCTTGTGTATGCTTTGACCATTGAATATCTGAAGCTAGGATACTAACCTACCTTCACATTGTGTACATGAGAGTTTTTCATTGGTTTAAAAAGTAAAAAAAAGATTGAACAATCAACGAAAGGATAACGTTCTACGAGTCGGGGCGTGGAATGTCAGAAGCTTGAACGTGGTAGGGGAAACTAGAAAATCTGAAAAGGGAAATGCAAAGGCTCAATCTAGATATAGTAGCGGTCAGTGAAGTGAAGTGTAAGGAAGACAAGGATTTCTGGTCAGATGAGTATTGGGTAATATCAACAGCAGCAGAAAATAGTATAACAGGTGTAGGATTCGTTATGAATAGGAAGGTAGGGCAGAGGGTGTGTTACTGTGAACAGTTCAGTGACCGGGTTGTTCTAATCAGAATCAACAGCAGATCAACACCGACAACGGAAGTTCAGATATCCATGCCGACGTCGCAAGCTGAAGATGAACAGATAGAGAAAGTGTATGAGGATATTGAAAGGGTAATGCAGTATGTAAAGGGGGACGAAAATCTAATAGTCATGGGCGACTGGAATGCAGTTGTAGGGGAAGGAGTAGAAGAAAAGGTTACAGGAGAATATGGGCTTGGGTCGCGGAATGAAAGAGAAGAAAGACTAATTGAGTTCTGTAACAAGTTTCAGCTAGTGATAGCGAATACCCTGTTCAAGAATCACAAGAGGAGGAGGTATACTTGGAAAAGGCCGGGAGATACGGGAAGATTTCAATTAGATTACATCATGGTCAGACAGAGATTCCGAAATCAGATACTGGATTGTAAGGCGTACCCAGCAGCAGATATCGACTCGGATCACAATATAGTAGTGATGAAGAGTAGGCTGAAGTTCAAGGCATTAGTCAGGAAGAGTCAACACGCAAAGATGTGGGATACGGAAGTACTAAGGAATGACGAGATACGTTTGAAGTTCTCTAACGCTATAGATACATCAATAAGGAATAGCGCAATAGGCAGTACAGTTCAAGAGGAATGGACATCTCTAAAAAGGGCCATCACAGAAGTTGGGAAGGAAAACATAGGTACAAAGAAGGTAGCTGCGAAGAAACCATGGGTAACAGAAGAAATACTTCAGTTGATTGATGAAAGGAGGGTGTACAAGCATGTTCCGGGAAAATCAGGAATACATAAGTACAAGTCGCTGAGGAATGAAATAAATAGGAAGTGCAGGGAAGCTAAGAAGAAATGGCTGCAGGAAAAATGTGAAGACATCGAAAAAGATATGATTGTCGGAAGGACAGACTCAGCATACAGGAAAGTCAAGACAACCTTTGGTGACATTAAAAGCAACGGTGGTAACATTAAGAGTGCAACGGGAATTCCACTGTTAAATGCAGAGGAGAGAGCAGATAGGTGGAAAGAAAACATTGAAAGCCTTTATGATGGTGAAGACTTGTCTGATGTGATAGAAGAAGAAACAGGAGTCGATTTAGAAGAGATAGGGGATCCAGCATTAGTATCGGAATTTAAAAGAGCTTTGGAGGACCTACGGTCAAATTAGGCGGAAGGGATAGATAACATTCCATCAGAATTTCTAAAATCATTGGGGGAAGTGGCAACAAAACGACTATTCACGTTGGTGTGTAGAATATATGAGTCTGGCGACATACCATCTGACTTTCGGAAAAGAATCATCCACACAATTCCGAAGACGGCAAGAGCTGACAAGTGCGAGAATTATCGCACAATCAGCTTAACAGCTCATGCATCGAAGCTGCTTACAAGAATAATATACATAAGAATGGAAAAGAAAATTGAGAATGCGCTAGGTGACGATCAGTTTGGCTTTAGGAAAAGTAAAGGGACGAGAGAGGCAATTCTGACTTTACGGCTAACAATGGAAGCAAGGCTAAAGAAAAATCAAGACACTTTCATAGGATTTGTCGACCTGGAAAAAGCGTTCGACAATATAAAATGGTGCAAGCTGTTCGAGATTCTGAAAATGTAGGAGTAAGCTATAGGGAGAGACGGGTCATATACAATATGTACAACAACCAAGAGGGAATAATAAGAGTGGACGATCTGGAACGAAGTGCTCGTATTAAGAAGGGTGTAAGACAAGGCTGTAGCCTTTCGCCCCTACTCTTCAATCTGTACATAGAGGAAGCAATGATGGAAATAAAAGAAAGGTTCAGGAGTGGAATTAAAACACAAGGTGAAAGGATATCGATGATACGATTCGCTGATGACATTGCTATCCTGAGTGAAAGTGAAGAAGAATTAAATGATCTGCTGAACGGAATGAACAGTCTAATGAGTACACAGTATGGTTTGAGAGTAAATCGGAGAAAGACGAAGGTAATGAGAAGTAGTAGAAATGAGAACAGCGAGAAACTTAACATTAGGATTGATGGTCACGAAGTCAATGAAGTTAAGGAATTCCGCTACCTAGGCAGTAAAATGACCAACGACGGACGGAGCAAGGAGGACATCAAAAGCAGACTCACTATAGCAAAAAAGGCATTTCTGGCCAATATCAAATACCGGCCTTAATTTGAGGAAGAAATTTCTGAGGATGTACGTCTGGAGTACAGCATTGTATGGTAGTGAAACGCGGACTGTGGGGAAACCGGAACAGAAGAGAATCGAAGCATTTGAGATGTGGTGCTATAGACGAATGTTGAAAATTAGGTGGACTGATAAGGTAAGGAATGAGGAGGCTCTACGCAGAATCGGAGAGGAAAGGAATATGTGGAAAACACTGATAAGGAGAAGGGACAGGATGATAGGACATCTGCTAAGACATGAGGGAATGACTCCCATGGTACTAAAGGGAGCTGTAGAGGGCAAAAACTGTAGAGGAAGACAGAGATTGGAATACGTCAAGCAAATAATTGAGGACGTAGGTTGCAAGTGCTACTCTGAGATGAAGAGGTTAGCACAGGAAAGGAATTCGTGGCGGGCCGCATCAAACCAGTCAGTAGACTGATGACCAAAAAAAAAAAGTATAATTATTCTCCACGAACTCAGCGCATCAACGAGCTATGCCACCATAGATGGAAGTTAGATGATGAAGATTTTAATCATTCTTGCCCGTGATAAAAATTTTCATATGTAGAGATAACGAGATTAATGATCACCGATTCAATTTGTCCAAGAGTTAATTATTTTGTTCTTGAGTGTTGAAAGTAATAGAACATGACTGTTGTGTATCACTTGACCCCTGAAGGCACAATGAAAAATTATATATAGAATGAAAAAGGGAATAGCTGTTTCGTCTTTCTAGAATAGATCCCAACCTTTCACGTTTATTAATTTATGCATTCTAGTTATGTGACACCAGCATTTCTAATTGCACTTAATATTAGCTGCATTACAGGGATAGCTTCATATTTATCTAGGATGTCTGTTTAACACCCTGGGCTTGAGAAGATGGTTCAGATGTTTTGTCCATTTGCACGCCTCTCGCAAGCTTCTCCAAGACAACGCAAGGCCTCACATAAGTCTGCGCACCCGAGAGGAGCTCACAGAACTTTATTGGACTGTTCCTGGATCCCGCACCCTCCGTCTTCCAGCTGTTTGATCCAATGAAGGATGCATTCCGCGAAAAGCAGCACGATGATGGAATGGGGGAGGGGGTTGTTGATGCAGGAAGGCTTTGGGTCTGACATCGACCATTAGAATGGTACCATGCGGGTATACAGACTATCACATTAAGGTGGCGTAAGGCCGTCATATTGAAGGAGACTTTGTTGAAAAACAGGATTCTGAAGCCAAAAGAGTGGGGAGTAATATGGTGTACTGGACCAACCTACTTCCAGAAAAAAATCTGTTGGCTTTCTTATTGGGCACCCCTCGTATATTGAGACATAAGCTGAACGTGCCTTGCAAACTCTCCATAAGTTAACCAGGTCCGAAACTATTGCTCAGTCCTAACATCGCACCTAAAAATAATTTCCGAGTCTCCTCACTCGTTTGCCCAAGCTCATATCGTCTTACTGGACTGTGCAAGTAGTTGAGCAGAAGTTATGATTTGCTTCTAAGTACTGCTGGCAGAGGAGTCTGGTTGCCAGAGGAGAGGTCCCCTGTTTGGTGGCCGGAGATAAAGAACTATCTCGACGAGTCATCTGGACTGGTCTCCCACTACCTAATCTGATCCATTGGGAAGACATTCCAGTGCATTCTAGTGCAAAATACGGTACGGCGACTGCTCGGGCATTCACCGTAAGTGGTACACAAAACCCGTAAAATGCTGTGGTTAGTGGCTTCTACACTCAACCGCACCAAACGTCCCTTCTGTTTCTCTGTGCCGCTCGGAGCACGAATCAGAAGATTTTACACAACTCTACCCATTGGCGAGATCCTAAGCAAAAGAACAGTTTCTGTGGTTGCAAAGTTAACCTATGGAAAGAATCAATACTGAACAAGTGTTCCTGACATCTCCCTCTACGATGCTATCGAATTCTCTTTGGCCAACCCGTTCGCGTCATGGTTTAGACTTTCTGACAATCCTCGCTAGACTCTTCCCCTCTGCTAAATCATTTCTGTTAACCAGCGGGGAGTCTCGTTGCAGATTTACTACAGACTAGTTGGACTATCACGTGCGAAGTCTAGCGCTTCGCAGTTTGCTCACGGTTCCACAGGATGGTCGTCACCTCACACCATTCCTTCTCAGTCCGCCCTTGGTAGCTGAGTGCTCAGCGTGACGGAATGTCAGTCCTAAGTGCCCGGGTTGGATTCCCGGCTGGGTCGGAGATTTTCTCCGCTCAGGGACTGGGTGTTGTGTTGTTATAATCATCGTCATTTCATCCCCATCGACTCGCAAGTGGCGTCAGATCGAAAGACTTGCACCCGGCGAACGGTCTACCCGACAGGGGACCTTAGTTACACGACCTCGTACGGTTCTTTCTGGGAAGGACTTCCCACCTTGAAAACAAACTTCTTTTGTGGAACAATTGCGCCTCGCAGCACTGGTCAACTCAACTCATCGAGTCCTACAAACTGGTCTTGCACTACGCAATGTGATCTACAGGAAAGGCACTGGACCGCACCCAGTGCAAAACACCACATGGTATCTGCTCATGTAGTTGTGTCGACGGTGACTTTGGCTGCGCTGGTCCTTCTCGTACCTGGCCCCCACCCACTATGGTGGTTGCTCTAAAGGGCAGAACAGGACCTTAGCGAGACGTCAGCACACGGACAGTGCTATCGAACGTGAACGTTGAGCGTGCCGAGTTCAATGTGCCGCTGGACGCTCAGAAACGATGCGACTTGTGAATACGGTGCGTGGGTCCTATCGTGGTGTACACGATCGCAAAACGCCCCAGCGGCCGTTGTGGGATGTTTGTAGCGAGGCCTACGAGAAAGACAGGCCGCGGCCCGTAAGTCATGAAGGTAGGCCTGAACTCGCTCGCTCGCTCAGATCAGCAGACGAAATGCGTTTATAAACCTGTTAAGTCGCAACTGGGCGTGTAAACACTAACGAGAATTGCATCTTCCACTGGAATCTGCTATTATGAAGTCTTACTGATTAACAGAACTACTGAAACGTCCCCTTTGAACAATTTATATATGGCTGTGCTTACCCTGACACACAATATTTTGTTAGCGCAACGCAATCTGACTTTCAAAATTCCCTACTAAAGAATGGCCCTGACAAACATTAAACTATACCTTTCACAAATCACTTACCTCACAAAAATCTTCGCTGCTCAAGCTACTGCAGTACAGCGAGCGCCACTACTGCCAGCTAAATAGAAGATTCAAACTACTGAAGGCACTAACTACTGATAGGGATAGTTAGCAAATGAAAGATATTAATAGAGAACAAACAATGTATTTACCTTAATATCATCACATGTCATAATATATATATCAGTTCATGACAAATTATAGATCTCCGCCATCTCTCTCCCCACATCCACCACTGCTGGCGGCTCACCTCCAACTGCGCAACGCTACGCGCTGTTCACAGCCAGCTGCCTAACACTACAATGGCGAGTATTACAACAATGCAAAGGAGCCACAGACTGCACACAGCACAGCCAGTGATTTTCATATTGAGCGCTACGTAACGGTGCCAATAAGAAAACATAAACAGCCTACTTACATAGAGAAAACATAAACAGCCTACTTACATAGCCCCCATGCTCCCCACAAAAATTTTGACAAATGGTGTTGGGCACTGGCCAATACAGATTTGACAAAAATTTTTCACAATTACATTAACAAAGATATAAAATGCACACACTTATTAATATTATGTTGGTCAAAAGATCAAAATTTCTCACAGTCCATAAAGACAGTCCACATTGTTCATCACAGTAAAAATGCAGAGCTTTTCTCAAAGTCCAAGCAGTAAAAGAAAATGCACATAGAAGTAGTGGATTTCCATGCAGTCTTGAAGAAGTAGTGTTGACCTTCCAACGGAAAGACAGTGCTGACTCTCGACATGCTGACAGGTAATGGGCCACAACAGAGCAAACCCACAGCAGAGTCATTCGAAGTTTGGAAGAATATTGGTAGGTAGGTCATCACAGAGCAGACCCACTGGAGTGCTGGTAGAGATTGTGGTATTGGTGGGCCACCAGAGGTGCAGACCCACTGCAGTCCCTGTAGAAATAATGGCGTTGGTGGGTCATCATAGATGCAGACCCACTGTAGTCCTTGCAGAGATAATGGTATTGGTGGGCCACCAGAGGTGCAGACCCACTGTAGTCCTTGTAGAGATGGCCAGCAGCCATCTGTTGCGATTGTGCAGGTGCACATTCACCATCAAAGAGTCTTGCAGAGAATATAGCAAGTCCATAAACCACCACTTGTGCACTCACAACGTTTTTGGAATTGTCCTTAGAACGAGCAATGCTGTTATCCAGTCCCTTGCTGAATTAGTAACACACGTGCAGACACTAACAGTCCCTACTTCTCACATATTGTCCATATACTATGACCAACAGAAACGTGTGCAGTGAAATGTAACTTAATTTGAAGAACTGGTAACAATTACAATTTGGTAACATAAAAATACAATTACAAAGACACAGAAAACATCATTAAAAACATAATAATACAGATAACATTTGTAGTACAGGCTTTACAAAAGAATAGAAATAAACATATACATCAGTGGAATTATGACATGAGTACATACATAATTTTTGAAACATCAACTTCACACATGAGCATTAAACAGAATAAATAATGTGTAAGCATATTTATAAGGTAAATAACATATTATTAATGCCAATTGTATTTGAGGATAAAAGTATTCCTCATCATAGTGAATGTAGCTTAATATTAAAAGAAAAAAAATTCTATGAAACTACACAGAGACAGGAAGAAAACAAATACACAAGGGTACACACACACATAGTGGGATAACACCAATAGGAAAGGACAGGGGTCGTTTTCAGTGTAACATGTGGTACTGCAGTCCAACCCAAAACTTCATATATCTTTCCTCTTATTTCATCCTTTGTTTCCACCAAAAAAATCCTATCCAAGCATGCTTTCTGTATTTATTTCACATATTTCTTACCTCATTATTTATTTCCAAGAAAATCCTACCTATACCTGCTTTCTGTACGGTTTTCGTATAGATTCTCAATGCATTTCTTCCAATTCATCGCAACTCATTCTCTTCTATAGACTACCCCCTCTTAAGCTAACTTAAATCTACTGAGCTCAGATGCTAAACTAAGGGACGAGGCAATGCAGCAGCACAAAACAATTAATACAAACAGCAATGAAAAGAATGCAAAATGGCAAAGCCAGCAGCAGTAAATCTAATTTACAGATAAAATGCAAAATTACAACTAATATGAGCCAATGTGCAGCAACATGAAAAATCAATGAGTAGTAAAATTGGCTTAGCAGAGTAATGTAATGTGAAATTTAGTAGCACTATGCCTGGCAAACAGCAACAGCAAATGCAATAACTTATATCTAAACATGACATAGCTCAACCAGAAAAAATATTACAGTAAAAACAACAATGCAGATAAGGGAAATGTATAATCACATCTTAATGTCTATGTAATTAAAGTGGTGCACCACAACAACTGATTGTAAAAAGAAATATTACCATGTACTTGAAAAGAAAATTATAGATGCAGTTACTGGTATTAGTCCCTTCTTATTGTTCTTTCCTTTCCAAGTGCTCCTTTTTTAAAGAATGTGGATCATAAAATAATTATTTAATAGATCTGTTGACAGAAAGTGTTCCCATTAGCAAATGCATTTTATTTTATAAAAGCAATGCTGCAACACAGCTGGAAACCAGATATCAAATGAAATAAGCAACTATGAAAAGCAAAGCATAAAAATATCATTCAGTAGTCATGTGACATTTCATAAGTTAGTAGCTCTCAACTCTCGTAGAAAGACGCTTGTCGTAATCAGGTGTGCAGATGTACGAATATTTCCCATCAATTCATAAGCATTTCAGTAATTAGCACAAAGTGCGAGTAATCATATGTTTTCAAGTAACGAGGGTGTCGCATTAGCGATGAAAGGCACACCCTAATGGCTTGTTCTCCAGGTGTTTGACACAGCTGTGTGCCCACAACGCATTACAAAAATCATATGTGGTTAATGGCGTCCCCTTTTTTTTTTTTACCTGTGCCGCTGAAAAGGGCTCGCAATAATGGCTTTTTCTCCAGGCGTCTGACACAGCTGGGTGCCCGCGACGCATTACGTGCAGGTGGTCACTTAACTTTCGTACGGAAATATTTACGACAGCACTACCGTGGTAGTCTCATACAAAAATATTTCACAGGTCAAGAATTAGCGTTGCAAATCTGTAGAAACAAAACCCTATAAATATAACAGTGTCCAAAAAATTTTCACCAGCATTGTGATACATTCACTCATTTCATAACTCTTAAAGTACGATTCTTGGTTTCCAACATCCTTTTTCACAAGTCAAGAGTCCCTACCCACTATTCATTACTCATTACCTTATTACACATATACGTATCCATCGACACTCGTCAATATTTCGTCATTATAAATATGAAGCATAATCAAATAACTCATATAGCCTCAGCCTATTAATCGTAAACATACCTCAGCAGCATAATACACATCGTCGTCGTAAAAATAACATCATAACACCTCAGTCAAATCTCAAAATCGTCGTAGCTTCCTCCAATAATTAAAAAAATTCTCTGCTCATGTCAAAAGTGTCATCTGCCTCAAACGTACTTTAAAAATCATGATCCCATACCAAATACATCATTCAAAGCTCTCATAGTATCACAATGGTTCCGAAAAAATATGAACAGTTCACAAAGTACAGACAAAATACAATTTCATAAGTGTGAAATCATCCAACTGTGTAACTGCGTAAACATCTGTCACTGATGTAGTAAAATAAATGTTTGTCTCTCTCAGTTAAATGATCAGATAGCTGTGTAATTCTGTGTTAGAGAAATATGGTACCGATGTGTAAAGTTGTATAAGCAAATACCATATTAGCTAGGGTTCCTTGTGCTTGCCATGCACATGGTACACAAAGTAAGCGTGTACCCCCCTGAGGATTAATGTAATTATACCCTCAGGCGTTACAGATTACAGCAATGAAATGAAATGTATCACTGAAAACCTTTGTATCATTGTACTTCAAATATCTTTAAAAATAAATGTTTTAAGTACAAAATTAATCACTCAAATGCGTGTCCTGTAGCGCTAAATGTGCGTCTTGCTGTAAGATAATTCTGTGGAAGTGTGGTACTTATCGTCCTCCAAAAGCTAAGTTCTGCAGAAGTCAATGTACTTACCTCATGATAAACAAAAGTGAAATGCTTTGCGTATAGATATCTTAGTTATTACGCTTATTGCCGTGATGAGGAAAGTACTGTACAGTAACGTATTGTTATGCCACGAAAAAGGCTGTCTCATTGTTGCTATACCACAAAGTTACTACTCAAACCTGTTTTACTTTCCAGAAGAATTCAGAAAAACTGTGCAGATATAAAACAGATACACCGCAAAAGCAACATTGTAAATTGTCACTCATTAGTAGCGTCGTGATAAAATCGTGTAACTGTCACATAAACTAACCTCTGTGTCATCTGGTATCTCTCAGAAAGCACTTTAAATTCAGAATGTATTTTCAAATAAACCAAAATGTTGCATTAAAATCTCATTAGCAGTACTGGTAAATGTTCTAAGTATGTGAGCCTTATAGTCGTTACGTAATCGTGCAACAAACAAGCAAGAACGTACAAATACAACACTGTGTCGTCTGTTCACTATAACAATGCATTCGTAATTTCTGTTTAAATAAGTTCTCATGGTTCTTGGCTGGATATTTAACTTCAAACATTGTTGCATGGTAACAGTTTCTAAAGCATACTAGTAACGTGAAGTGAAACGTTTTATGGCAAAGACAAAGTTAAAAGCAGATTATCTTTCAATAAACGGTTTTACATGTGAAATATGGTGTAAACCTTTACTCTTCCTAGTACGCAGAATTTCAACTTGAATGCAATTATCATGCGGTATTCGTCCGTAAAGAATACTGGAATCTTGCTCAAGGTTAGCGTCAATGTTATTTTTCTCTGAGCCAGCCGGCGCACGCGGCTGCCTGCGGTGTGAGTCATTGTCTGTTTCTTTGTTGGCGCGGGGCGTTATTGGGGTTTGGAGACCTAACTTCTACAAATTCGCCTTGACGAGAGGGCCCAGCTCTGTTAGAATCCCGCCAGTTCTGATGAAATTCACGTCTGTCGTTTTGTCGGTAGTTTCTGTAGTTCCTGTAGTTTCTTTCTTGTCGGTTAAGTGGTGGAGAATTTCTCCCTGAATCGTAACTGCGCGCTGAACTGTTGCGTCTGAAGTTATTCTGTCTCCCTTGATAATAATTATTTTGGTTCCCATATTGTCTGTTTCTCTGATTGTCTCTGTGATAGTCACTACCGCGGAGAGGTGATCTTTCCCTGTAATTATTACTACTCTGCCAACGGTTGTCGTACGGGTGGTGTCTATTTTGGTCACGATTTGCGTTGTAAGAATAGACCAGTCGTGTCCGGTTATTGTTTCTGTCGTCACGAAATTGTGACGGATGTGACCTGTAATTGTTGTGTCCTTGTTTTCGCGTTCCGCGATTATCAGTGTCAATTTCTAGTTCTTGTAACAGTCCCTGAAAAGCTTCAATGTCGTCTTTGCAACGTCCTGCTAAAATAATATGCCGTAAATGTTCAGGTAATTTGATTAAGCAAATGCGGATGAGTTCTGAGGGGCTGCATGGGTTTGACAGGTACTGATTCTTGTGCAACATGTTTTCAAAATATTTGGCAAGACTGGAAAATTCAGATTGTTCAAAGTGTTTCATCATCATGATGCTATGTTTTACACGGTCTTGTGTGGCTTGAGACCAATATGCTGAGAGGAAGGCATGGTAAAATTCTCCTTCACTGTGGCAATCGTGAATTACCGATCGCATTCTTACAGCTGGTTCATTCTCCAAGTAGCCACACATAAATTCTAACCTGTGCTCCAATGACCAGTTGGGAGGAAAACAATGAGAGAATTGATGGAGCCATGCTTGTGGATGAATGTCGTTGCCAGAATTCTTAAATGTTTTGAATTTACGTGTAGTAATGAACAGCTTATAGTCAAAATCATCATGTCGGCGAGTCGCATGTCGGTCATTGTTACGTCGCTTCGGCGGTTCCATCTCAAAATTCGGTGCACATTCCCAATTTCTTTCATTACTTCCGAAATGCCCTGTGTTATTATTTTGCAGCTTTTCCGTGTTTCTAAGTCCCTCTTCCCGTATTGGGGCGCGAGTATCCTCTGAAATACGTAATTCTTGTATTAACTGTGTCAGCTGATCTTGTACTTCCCGGATTTCTCTTTGGTGTTGCGTATTAATCTGATTCTGATTTTGTTTGAATTTCCTAATTTGTTCGCACTCTTCAGTGTCAGTGAAGGCTACAGGTCTTGTGTCATTCAGATCATCATCTACCTTTGTAGATAAGTTAGTGACCTGATCCGAAAGTTCGGCTACTTTCTCCGATAGTGAACACATTTCCTCAGTGTGTTTTTCTGAACCAAGTTTCAGAATGTCCATTTGTGTTGAAATCGAATCTACTGTGTCCTTTAAGTTTTCCTGAGTTTTTGCAAGTTGCGTAACCGAATCGGTAGATGCAACTGAGTCAATTTTAGCCCACAGGGTCTCATGATTTTCATGAACAATGGTTTGCAGTTCTTTTATGGCTGCTTCGTGATTCTGTAATGCATTTTCATGCCGCGAAAAAATAGGTTGAAAATGCTCACAAATTTGTGTTTTTACGTCATTACAGACTTTTTGACATTTCGATTCAATGTTATGTAACTCAGTAGTTAAATCTTCACGTGTTTGTTCAAGTGTGGTGTCTAACTTTTGAAGATTTTGTTCCATTGTGTCTAACTTTTTGAGATTTTGTTCCACTGTGTCTAACTGTTGCTGTGTTTGTCTCTGGTGTTGTTCCATTGTGTCTAACTTTTCAAGCTTTTGCTGTGTTTGTTTCTGATTTTGTTCAAGTGTTGTGTCTAACTTTTGTAGCTTTTGTCCCATTTGTTGCATTAACTGTAATAACAATGCACTGGTGTCTGAAACATGTTCCTCAGTGCTTTTCGGCAGTGAATTTGCACCGGCAACATTGACATTTTGACATGCAGAAAATGTGTCTTGACTTATTTGAGAAAACGGCGATAACCCAAAACCTGAGTCTACAGTATTCGCAAAATTGTGTCCTGTCATTCCCGATTCCTGAGGCAAGCTGTTGCCGACCGATCGATCGATAATGCGTCCCTCTTCACTAATTGTTTCACTGTCCACGCCATTGTTTGCCGCCTGCTCCATTTCCCTATGAACAGTTACCAAATTACTACTTTGAACATCAGTTAATTCATTACTCGGTGGCGCTAACACACTGCTTTCATTTTCACTGTCATTTCTCAGTTTACTTTGGAGCCTAGTATTACGTTTTTCACACGCCATAATTGTCACAGTATTTCACACGACAACACAGAAAAACACAATTTGAAGATCAAAAATAAGAGAACACATTAACATAACACTGAAAATAATATTTAGTTAATTGCAAGCGCAGCTGCGAAAAACTTGCTGCAAATCTACATGCATGCCACAACTGTTTTACTGTACAACAATGAAAAACTACAACTACAAAGGAAATTCTCTCTATAATTACGCGCTAGCAATAAACAAAATCTACACTAAATACACAAACTACAAGAAAAAATCAGAAGATTCCAGTGAGGTATCCTAGGCTAAGGGTCGACATATGAAACGTCCCCTTTGAACAATTTATATATGGCTGTGCTTACCCTGACACACAATATTTTGTTAGCGCAACGCAATCTGACTTTCAAAATTCCCTACTAAAGAATGGCCCTGACAAACATTAAACTATACCTTTCACAAATCACTTACCTCACAAAAATCTTCGCTGCTCAAGCTACTGCAGTACAGCGAGCGCCACTACTGCCAGCTAAATAGAAGATTCAAACTACTGAAGGCACTAACTACTGATAGGGATAGTTAGCAAATGAAAGATATTAATAGAGAACAAACAATGTATTTACCTTAATATCATCACATGTCATAATATATATATCAGTTCATGACAAATTATAGATCTCCGCCATCTCTCTCCCCACATCCACCACTGCTGGCGGCTCACCTCCAACTGCGCAACGCTACGCGCTGTTCACAGCCAGCTGCCTAACACTACAATGGCGAGTATTACAACAATGCAAAGGAGCCACAGACTGCACACAGCACAGCCAGTGATTTTCATATTGAGCGCTACGTAACGGTGCCAATAAGAAAACATAAACAGCCTACTTACATAGAGAAAACATAAACAGCCTACTTACACTACAGCAAAATTTAATTTAAGATCAGTTCTCGATATAAAAGGTATAACGACTAGTTTTTAGCATTCAGTCTCTTCTGCTTAACAGTACTCATTACATGCTGGTAGTGGTGCCTTATACAACTGGTAATCATTTTAGCATGATTTTATTTTATTGTACGCCAGTACAGCCGTAACAAATTATAAGTATAGCACTAATAACAGTAAGATTCCATAACAGCGGATTCCAGTAGAAGATTCAGTTCTCGTTTGTACGGACACGCCTAGTTAAGAGTTAACAGGTGTAGAAACGTAGTTTGTCTGCTGATCTGAGCGAGCGAGCGAGCGCAGGACTACCTTCGTGACGTACGCGCCGCGGCCTGTCTTTCTCGAAGGCCTCGGTTTGCAGTCCGTAAGTCACATTGTTTACGGAATGGGGGCTCGTAAAATTCGTGTTTTAGCTATAAAGCGCACATCTCCTCCATTGTCCATATGCTAGTCACGTTGTACTGTATATAATATACGTAAATAAAAGCTTCCGAATCTATGGACACGTTTTAAGTCAGAAAGGGAAGTACCATGTCCATCCAATAAGGACATAGACGTATAAAAGTTCCATTGAAAATAGTGCGATAGAAATTTACAATAGTTCTCTACATAAGATAAAAATTATTTCATCATTCTCACCTTCTAGTAAAAACCTAAGGTCATTCTTGCTTGATCATTTTTCCTATTCAGTAGCAGAATCCTTACAAGACGTGAATTACGAAACTTCAAAGAAGTGGCAAAATATCTTGCTACAAGTAGTGTAAGCTTTCCTGTACCGAGCGAGGTGGCGCAGTGGTTAGCACACTGGACTCGCATTCGGGAGGACGACGGTTCAAGTGGCTCTGAGCACTATGCGACTTAACTTCTGAGGTCATCAGTCGCCTAGAACTTAGAACTAATTAAACCTAACTAACCTAAGGACATGACACACATCCATGCCCGAGGCAGGATTCGAACCTGCGACCGTAGCGGTCGCTCTTCTCCAGGCTGTAGCGCCTAGAACCGCACGGCCACGCCGGCCGGCGACGACGGTTCAATCCCGCTCCCGGCCATCCTGATTTAGGTTTTCCGTGATTTTCCTAAATCGCTCCATGCACATGCCGGGATGGCTCCTTTGAAAGGACACGGCCGACTTCCTTCACCGTCCTTCCTCGCCCTTCCCTAATCCGATGAGACAGATGACCTCGCTGTTTGGTCTCTTCCCCAAACAACCCCAACCCAACCACTTTCCTATAGATTAAGCGAATTGAACAAACTCATTTCCCAAAAAGAGTGCTCTTATATTTACATCGGATGTTATTGTATCTAGTTATATTAAACTAATAAGAAACTTGCCTTGAAAACGGGAAGGTCAGGAAAACAATGGCTGGAGTGGGACTCGAAACATCACCATCACAATACACTATCCAATGAGAGACTGTAATGATAAGAATTCGCTTTTTTGTTGTATTTGGCCGTAGCGGACGTCACATGACATCAGCTGAAGCTCGTTGTTGATCCTTTCACTCAGGTTTTTTATTACACAGACCAGCCAGCTCGCTGGCCGAACAGGCTGTGCTACCGTGCCGGCGTCCTAAGCCGGCCATGAACCTGTGACAGCATAGTTTAACATGTTACCGTCTCCTGAAAGCTTTAATGGTGGCTATGTTACTAACTGAAATTTAATTGCGACAAATTGAACCAAGAACAATGCATTTCTCACGGATCCTCAATGTGCCCTTGCCTTCAAATGGCATACTCTCGTAATACACAAGTAACAATAATTCTTCTACCACGAATATGATGTTTCTCGTCATTTTATCACCACGAATCATACAATTAACAACGGGTTTTCGACAGACTCTCAATTTTCTTGGGCTCAGAAACGCCATATACAGGGTACGTCAAAAAAATGGTACTGGACGTTTGAGAATGTAGCTGCGATTCGAAAACCATGGAGAAGTGAGTATGGTACAGAAGCACCTTCAAGGTTAACAATTACACGTCTACGAGACAAATTCGAAATTCATGGAACAGTGTGTGATGTGCATAAAGGGCAAAGAGAGACAACTGCGGTCTTGGAACTGTTTCAGCGTTCGCCTCAAAAATCTTCAAGGCAAGCGGCACGCGAGAGTAATGTAAGTGCTACGCATTCTGAAGAAAGGCAAGTTTCGTGTGTACTTTCCAAGGCTGGTGCAACAGCTAAGTGACGACGATCCAGATCGAAGGTTAGAATTTTGTGAATGGGTTCAGGAGATGGTGAGACTTGAACAGGCATTTTTGGGTACCAAAATTTGGTCGGATGAAGCCCAATCCAAACTCAATGGAACTGTCAATAGGCACAATTGTGTGTACTGGGTTGAAGATAATCCTCACATTAAAGTTGAAAAGGCTGTGAATTTGCCTGGTGTAAATGTATGGTGTGGTTTGTCTGCAAGGGGACTCATTCAGCCTTTCCGCTTTGAAGGTACTGTTACTGGAGAAACGTACCTAACAATGCTTGCCGACTCCATATTCCCTGCCATTCGTGCATTATACGGTAATGATGAGTTTTATTTCCAACAAGATGGCGCCCCACCGCACTATCATAGGGACGTACGAGCATACCTGGATCACAATGTGTCAGGCCAGTGGATAGGACGCACGGGACCAATCGAGTTTCCTGCACGCTCTCCAGACCTCACGCCGCTGGATTTCTTCTTACGGGGCACAGTAAAAGATGAGGTGTACAAACGTAAACCACGTAACCTGGACACACTTTGGAATGAGATTCAGGCAGTGTGCGCAGAAATCTCATTGGACACTTTGGTACGATGTGCGGAATCAGTGGTGACTTGTACTCAGAAATGTATTGATACTGAAGGCCGCCAGTTTGAACATTAATCACATTTGCAAAGTACATTTATTTTTCCAATTGGACTTCAAGCTTTCCATTTCCAGAAATTTAACATTGTAGAACGGGAAATAAATTTTCTATGACGCTTCAAAGTGTGTATACATTTTTTTGACGCACCCTGTATACGTATATCCTTCAACTGAATGCCAATATGGCGCCTCACAACTGCATACACGGGAGATGACGTGCGTGTGACGTAGGTAGCGTCTCGTTCTTCCATCACGTTCTGCAGCTGGACAATGATCCCAAACATGCTTCTAAATTGTGCAGAGGGTATGGCAGTAGAGAAGACAAATGTGGGAACATGATTTGGAGGCGTCGCTTGACTTAAAATCTCATTGAACTCTCATGGTATGAAACTGACAGAGAGGTCAAAAAACGAAGATCATCTAATGTTGATGGTCTATGGAGTAATTTACAGACGTGCTGGACTGAAATATCTGCAAAAACACCACAAAATTTTATCTCCAACACGCCAGGACTTTGTGCAGCTGTTCTGAGGGCGAAGGCTGGATACCGTGAAGAGTCTAAAATCCAAACTATATTGCACGGTATAAATGACAGAGAGAGAAAATATTTATTTTGTTCGTTTGTTTGATTTGTATGATGTGTTTGTACGTCGAAGTAAAGTACAGGGTTATTACAAATGATTGAAGCGATTTCACAGCTCTACAATAACTTTATTATTTGAGATATTTTCACAATGCTTTGCACACACATACAAAAACTCAAAAAGTTTTCTTAGGCATTCACAAATGTTCGATATGTGCCCCTTTAGTGATTCGGCAGACATCAAGCCGATAACCAAGTTCCTCCCACACTCGGCGCAGCATGTCCCCATCAATGAGTTCGAAAGCATAGCTGTTTTCATGGAAGATCACAAAATTTTGACTGGTAGTCTATGTAAAATCATAAATAGTTCTACTGAAATATGTTTCCTCTGGAGAGGGCTCTCATGACCTCCAGTTCGTGACCCAACCTCCTTCCTCTCTCCCCCCCCCCCTTTCCCCCTCCCAGCCCATTTCTCTTCGATTCGTTCCTGAATAAATCATTGTTTTGCGACATAGATAGAAACTGCTGGTGTAGGTTCAAAACAGCTCATACTGAGCGCGACGCTGGGTGTAGTGATACGTCTCACGTGTGCATAAATTCTGACTAAGGGCATGCACGACTATACCGGAGGAACTCAAGTAATGGACCGCCTCCAAGCGATCAATACCAGCGTACGAGCGGAACCAGGTCGGGTAGCTTTTGGCCGAGTGAGAGGGGGGAGAGGGGGAGGCGGGGGGGGAAATGTGGTTCGGGAAGAGAGAACAACAGTACTCATAAATGGACGAATAGGATGGGAGCCAGAGGAAGATAACCAGAACAAACTGCCGCCTAGTCGTTATTCACCCTAACAGCGCAACTTGGAAGATTTCCTCGCTGTTGGGGGCCCCTGGTGGATACGATAAAAACTCGGTGCGGAATCCAATCTAACAGTGAAGCGTTACATAAAACACGCTATCTGTATACTGCCCCATCCAAACTAAATACTTAACAGTCGTTTTTGCCATCACCTCTTGAGTTTTGGTCTGATGCATTCCCCTCGCCTTAGGTACTCAAGTATTTATTGGAATGGAAAAAGCTTACACTACGAAGCACCAGTCGAACATCTATCACAGTGTGTAGAGATGTTAGTCAGATGGCAGGTACTAAACCATTGAACCCACTTTCTGTTTGAAACTGTCGGCCATGATCATCATCACTATGATATGCGACCCCCAAAGCCAAGAACACACTCGTGGAGTCCTTCTGACAGGGAAGGAAACAGATACCGAATGTCTGCCAGAGGGGTTGCTTGCCATGCCATAACACATACTGTGGCAGGTCATGGATACAGTCAAGCTGGAGGCTTGTAGGAAAGAATACGTCATCCTGTCTCAGCCCAAACATTTTCTATGGACGACATATCAGGCAAAAGTGCAAACCAGTGCCGGCCGCTGTGGCCGAGCTGTTCTAGGCGCTTCAGTCCGGAATCGCGCTACTGCTACGGTCGCAGGTTCGACCCGTCCCTCGGGCATGGATACGTGTGATGTCCTTAGGTTAGTTAGGTTTAAGTAGTTCTAAGTCTAGGGGACTGATGACCTTAGATGTTAAGTCTCATTTGAGCCATTTTTTGCAAACCAGTCAGTATTTAGTACATTCCACAAGAAGTTTGTGGCGTGAGCTGCACTGTAGAGTCTTGCATCAGGGCGTGTCATTTTAGAGGACTAAAATAAAATTTCGAAATTTTTGTGAGTGAGGAGGTCCAAATATTCTAATATTCTAATTTAAAAGATTTTTGTTTACTAATAAACATTTAGCTTGGTAAAGCTGAAACAACCCCTTGGAAAATATTTATAAATGACAGTACTGGTAAACCTCTTACGTTATTTGATTTTCAATCCGCTGAGCAAAACTGAACGTACTCAGACATTTCTCTCTTTACTGATTCTGATCATCACTAAACGGGCACACAATATTTTTAGCGCAACGCCATCTGACTTTCAATAATCCGTACAAAAGAATGGCCCTGACTAACAATAACCTATACCTTTCATGAATCACTTACCTCACAATCTTCGTTATTCGAACTGCTGCAACACAGCGAGAGCCAATACTGCCAGCTAAATAAAAGATTCTAACTACTGAAGGCACTAACTACTGATAGGCATAGTTAGCAAATGAAAGATAAGATTTTGATGGAGAACAAACAATGTATTTACTTATCTCAGTTCATGTCATCCAGTCTGACAAATTTCCTCTTTCTGACGGACACACGTCCAGATCGTCCGCTCTCAAAACTCTGCCATCTCTCTCTCCACATCCACCACTGCTGGCGGCTCACCTCAAACTGCGCAACGCGACGCGCTGTTCACATACAACTGCCCAACACTAAAATAGTGAATATTCCAACAATGCCAACCAGCCACTGACTGCACACAGTACAGTCAGTGAGTTTCATACAGAGCGCTAAACAGCCTACTTACAGAGTTGGTCCTGATTGGAGTTGGCGGAGTTGGCAGATGCCCATTTGATGTATGGATTAGCACGGCGCAATAGCCGTGGCGCGGCTTTCCGACAAAAGGGCATAAACAAATATACACTGATCAGCTAGAACATTGTGACCAGCTACCTAATAGCCGGTATGTGCACTTTCGGCAAGGATAACAGAGGCGATTCGTCGTGGTACGGAAGCAATGGGGCCTTGGTAGGTCGCTGGAGGCAGTTGATACCACATCTGCACAAACATGTCACCTAATTGTCGTAACTTCCGGGGAGGCCATGCTTAGCTGCGTGGTACCGTGCTCGCCTCCAATGCAAGCGGGCCCGGGTTCGATTCCCGGCCTGTTGGAGATTTTCTCCTTTCGTGGGCTGCGTGTTGTGTTGTCCTCATCATTTCATCTTCATCACCGGCGCGCAAGTTGCCCAATATGGCGTCGAACGAAATAAGGCTGGCACCTGGCGGCCGAACTTCCCCGAATAGGGGCCTCCCGGCCAACAAAACCGTACGCTCGTTTCCATTTTTTGTCCGGGGAGGAGAGCGATCAGCTATGACGCCACATCAAATCCTATGCAAGATGTGTTCCATGGGGTTCAGATCTGGTGAGTTGGGGGCCAGCACATCAATTGGAATTCGCCACTGAGTTACTCGAACCACTCCAACAGTTCAAAAATGCCACTGCCGTCGGAAAACATGATCTTCATGACGGGGTGTAAGTGATCTACAACTGCTTGGCCTCCTTTGACTAGCTCAACTGGACCCAAGGATGCCCACTTGAATATTCCCCAGAGCACAATGGAGCCGCAGGCAACTTATATCTGTCCTGCAGTACACTGTCAGAGAACTGTTCCACTGGAAGGCGACCCTCCCTTCGGCTTGATAAAGTAGGTATCGGAATTCATCAGACCATGCAACGTTCTGCCACTGCGCCAATGACCAGTGCTGATGGTCACGTGCCAATTTCAGTCGTAGTTGCCGATGTCGTGGTGTTAACATTGGTTCATGCTTGGGTCGTCGGCTGCAGTGGAGTGCTGTTAGGAGTGTTTGGTGCCCTGTGTGTTCAGACCCAGTTGTACCCTCTCCAGTACTGAAGTCTGATCTTAGTTCTGACACAGTTCGCCGCCTGTCCTGTTTTACCAATCTGCCAAGTCCACGACGTTAGACATCTACAGCGTGTTGCAAAAGGTACGGTCAAGCTTTCAGGAAACATTCATCACACACAAAGAAAGAAAATATGTTATGTGGACATGTATCCGAAAACGCTTACTTTCCGTGTTGGAGCTCATTTTATTACTTCTATTCAAATCACATTAATCACACACAGCAACAGAACGTACCAGCGTGACTTCAAACACTTTGTTACAGGAAATGCTGAAAATCTCCTCCGTTAGCGAAGTCAACATTACCTTCCTTCAATTGGGCCAACTGGCGGTGAATCGAGGAGGTACAGTGCATACTGACGAAACTAAAATGAGCTCTAACATGGAAATTAAGCATTTCCGGACACATGTCCACATAACATCTTTTCTTTATTTGTAAGTGAGGAATGTTTCCTGAAAGTTTGGCCGTACCTTTTTGTAACACTCTGTATATAGTTAAGGCTCACAGGCCACGTGACCATCTTCTTCTTCTGTGCGAATGCACAAACAGTGCCCGAACTCTTACGGGAATCGGCAACGCGCCGTGAGTAATGAGTATAATGGGCGGGGGCACTACGAATGTAGTGCGGGAGAATACGTTGAGAATGTGGGTTTGGCGGGAGGCGTGCCAGAGAGAAATCCCTGCAGTCGCGCTATCCTCTGTGTCCTCGGTGGCTCAGATGCATAGAGCATCTGCCATGTAAGCAGGAGATCCCGGGTTCGAGTCCCGGTCGGGGCACACATTTCCATCTGTCCCCGTTGACGTATGTCAACGCCTGTAAGCAGCTAAGGGTGTTCATGTCTTTGTAGTGACACACTAAACTTGGCTAAAACGGCAAGCAACATTTTTTTCCAATCAGTCTCATTACTTTATTGTCGCACCTCGTATACCCTCGACTCCCAGTACAGGACGATGTACAAAAAAAGTAGATTGCGCCAGTACTTTGTGAAAGTTGAACTGAAATGCTAACTGCATGCATACCAAAGCCTGTACTAAAAGCGATGATAATCTGACGTTTGTTGCATGCTACCTTCGTGGTGTTGCAAGATTAATGCCCAGAAGTGTATACAAGAACGGTGTGTGTTCTACATTTTATGTGTACAACGTTACATGGCAAAAAGCAAAAGCACCGTAATGTTTACTTGTACCCCTTTTCCTTCTCACCTTCCTTTTCTCCGCCGTCTAGTTCCTCCATCTTACGGTTTTACCCGCCCTCGCCTACGTCTTAAAGGTGTTCCTCTAGGGTGAGAAAGATCGCACTTCTGCCGTGCTCTCGCAGTTGTGGAGCGCTTTTTAAGCTAGATATATCCGCACTGCGGCGGAAGCTAAAATGCTAGTCTGGTCGACCCTTTTAGCGATTCTGAATATTTCAGTTGGCCAGAGAGCACGCAAAGCAGCCATAGAATGGATGAGAAGCGGGTTTGCTGCCAGGGAAGCAAGACTAACTCTCACTCGCAACAGCCCTCCACTGGCACTCAAACATCTCAGATGTGAACATGTCCGGTATCTGAGTGGGACATAGTTTGTTTTCTGCACTAACTCATACTATTAGACGTTGGTCATTTGTAACATGACCAAATTTCCGGAGGCTTAAGTGCATTAATTGACTGGCGAGCAACGATTTCATTTATTTAATAAAAATGGCCCTACACTTGGGAACTGGATCGACTGTCTATTAACATTCACTGAAGCGCCAAAGAAACTAGTATACATATACGTATTCAAATACAGAGATATGTAAATAGGCAGAATACGGCGCTGCTGTAGACAACGCCTGTATAAGACAACAATTGTCTGGCGCAGTTCATAGATCCGTTACTGCTGCTACAATGGCGAGTAGTCAAGAATAGGCAGAATACGGCCCTGCTGTAGGCAACGCCTGTATAAGACAACAATTGTCTGGCGCAGTTCACAGATCCGTAGCTGCTGCTACAATGGCGAGTTGTCAAGAATAGGCAGAATACGGCGCTGCTGTAGGCAACGCCTATATAAGACAACAATTGTCTGGCGCAGTTCATAGATCCATAACTGCTGCTACAATGGCGAGTTGTCAAGAATAGGCAGAATACGGCGCTGCTGTAGGCAATGCCTGTATAAGGCAACAATTGTCTGGCGCAGTTCATAGATCCGTAACTGCTACTACAATGGGGAGTTGTCAAGAATAGGCAGAATACGGCGCTGCTGTAGGCAATGCCTGTATAAGGCAACAATTGTCTGGCGCAGTTCATAGATCCGTAACTGCTACTACAATGGGGAGTTGTCAAGAATAGGCAGAATACGGCGCTGCTGTAGGCAATGCCTGTATAAGACAACAATTGTCTGGCGCAGTTCATAGATCCGTTACTGCTGCTACAATGGGGAGTTGTCAAGAATAGGCAGAATACGGCGCTGCTGTAGGCAATGCCTGTATAAGACAACAATTGTCTGGCGCAGTTCATAGATCCGTTACTGCTGCTACAATGGCGAGTAGTCAAGAATAGGCAGAATACGGCCCTGCTGTAGGCAACGCCTGTATAAGACAACAATTGTCTGGCGCAGTTCATAGATCCGTAGCTGCTGCTACAATGGCGAGTTGTCAAGAATAGGCAGAATACGGCGCTGCTGTAGGCAACGCCTATATAAGACAACAATTGTCTGGCGCAGTTCATAGATCCATAACTGCTGCTACAATGGCGAGTTGTCAAGAATAGGCAGAATACGGCGCTGCTGTAGGCAATGCCTGTATAAGGCAACAATTGTCTGGCGCAGTTCATAGATCCGTAACTGCTACTACAATGGGGAGTTGTCAAGAATAGGCAGAATACGGCGCTGCTGTAGGCAATGCCTGTATAAGACAACAATTGTCTGGCGCAGTTCATAGATCCGTTACTGCTGCTACAATGGGGAGTTGTCAAGAATAGGCAGAATACGGCGCTGCTGTAGGCAATGCCTGTATAAGACAACAATTGTCTGGCGCAGTTCATAGATCCGTTACTGCTGCTACAATGGCGAGTAGTCAAGAATAGGCAGAATACGGCCCTGCTGTAGGCAATGCCTGTATAAGGCAACAATTGTCTGGCGCAGTTCATAGATCCGTAACTGCTACTACAATGGGGAGTTGACAAGAATAGGCAGAATACGGCGCTGCTGTAGGCAATGCCTGTATAAGACAACAATTGTCTGGCGCAGTTCATAGATCCGTAACTGCTACTACAATGGGGAGTTGTCAAGAATAGGCAGAATACGGCGCTGCTGTAGGCAATGCCTGTATAAGACAACAATTGTCTGGCGCAGTTCATAGATCCGTAACTGCTACTACAATGGGGAGTTGTCAAGAATAGGCAGAATACGGCCCTGCTGTAGGCAATGCCCGTATAAGGCAACAATTGTCTGGCGCAGTTCATAGATCCGTAACTGCTACTACAATGGGGAGTTGACAAGAATAGGCAGAATACGGCGCTGCTGTAGGCAATGCCTGTATAAGACAACAATTGTCTGGCGCAGTTCATAGATCCGTTACTGCTGCTACAATGGGGAGTTGTCAAGAATAGGCAGAATACGGCGCTGCTGTAGGCAATGCCTGTATAAGACAACAATTGTCTGGCGCAGTTCATAGATCCGTTACTGCTGCTACAATGGCGAGTAGTCAAGAATAGGCAGAATACGGCCCTGCTGTAGGCAACGCCTGTATAAGACAACAATTGTCTGGCGCAGTTCATAGATCCGTAGCTGCTGCTACAATGGCGAGTTGTCAAGAATAGGCAGAATACGGCGCTGCTGTAGGCAACGCCTATATAAGACAACAATTGTCTGGCGCAGTTCATAGATCCATAACTGCTGCTACAATGGCGAGTTGTCAAGAATAGGCAGAATACGGCGCTGCTGTAGGCAATGCCTGTATAAGGCAACAATTGTCTGGCGCAGTTCATAGATCCGTAACTGCTACTACAATGGGGAGTTGTCAAGAATAGGCAGAATACGGCGCTGCTGTAGGCAATGCCTGTATAAGACAACAATTGTCTGGCGCAGTTCATAGATCCGTTACTGCTGCTACAATGGGGAGTTGTCAAGAATAGGCAGAATACGGTGCTGCTGTAGGCAATGCCTGTATAAGACAACAATTGTCTGGCGCAGTTCATAGATCCGTAACTGCTACTACAATGGGGAGTTGTCAAGAATAGGCAGAATACGGCCCTGCTGTAGGCAATGCCTGTATAAGACAACAATTGTCTGGCGCAGTTCATAGATCCGTTACTGCTGCTACAATGGGGAGTTGTCAAGAATAGGCAGAATACGGCGCTGCTGTAGGCAATGCCTGTATAAGACAACAATTGTCTGGCGCAGTTCATAGATCCGTTACTGCTGCTACAATGGGGAGTTGTCAAGAATAGGCAGAATACGGCGCTGCTGTAGGCAATGCCTGTATAAGACAACAATTGTCTGGCGCAGTTCATAGATCCGTTACTGCTGCTACAATGGCGAGTAGTCAAGAATAGGCAGAATACGGCCCTGCTGTAGGCAATGCCTGTATAAGGCAACAATTGTCTGGCGCAGTTCATAGATCCGTTACTGCTACTACAATGGCGAGTAGTCAAGAATAGGCAGAATACGGCCCTGCTGTAGGCAACGCCTGTATAAGACAACAATTGTCTGGCGCAGTTCATAGATCCGTAACTGCTACTACAATGGGGAGTTGTCAAGAATAGGCAGAATACGGCGCTGCTGTAGGCAATGCCTGTATAAGACAACAATTGTCTGGCGCAGTTCATAGATCCGTTACTGCTGCTACAATGGCGAGTAGTCAAGAATAGGCAGAATACGGCCCTGCTGTAGGCAACGCCTGTATAAGACAACAATTGTCTGGCGCAGTTCATAGATCCGTAGCTGCTGCTACAATGGCGAGTTGTCAAGAATAGGCAGAATACGGCGCTGCTGTAGGCAACGCCTATATAAGACAACAATTGTCTGGCGCAGTTCATAGATCCATAACTGCTACTACAATGGGGAGTTGTCAAGAATAGGCAGAATACGGCGCTGCTGTAGGCAATGCCTGTATAAGGCAACAATTGTCTGGCGCAGTTCATAGATCCGTAACTGCTACTACAATGGGGAGTTGTCAAGAATAGGCAGAATACGGCGCTGCTGTAGGCAATGCCTGTATAAGACAACAATTGTCTGGCGCAGTTCATAGATCCGTTACTGCTGCTACAATGGGGAGTTGTCAAGAATAGGCAGAATACGGCGCTGCTGTAGGCAATGCCTGTATAAGACAACAATTGTCTGGCGCAGTTCATAGATCCGTTACTGCTGCTACAATGGGGAGTTGTCAAGAATAGGCAGAATACGGCGCTGCTGTAGGCAATGCCTGTATAAGACAACAATTGTCTGGCGCAGTTCATAGATCCGTTACTGCTGCTACAATGGCGAGTAGTCAAGAATAGGCAGAATACGGCCCTGCTGTAGGCAATGCCTGTATAAGGCAACAATTGTCTGGCGCAGTTCATAGATCCGTTACTGCTACTACAATGGCGAGTAGTCAAGAATAGGCAGAATACGGCCCTGCTGTAGGCAACGCCTGTATAAGACAACAATTGTCTGGCGCAGTTCATAGATCCGTAACTGCTACTACAATGGGGAGTTGTCAAGAATAGGCAGAATACGGCGCTGCTGTAGGCAATGCCTGTATAAGACAACAATTGTCTGGCGCAGTTCATAGATCCGTTACTGCTGCTACAATGGCGAGTAGTCAAGAATAGGCAGAATACGGCCCTGCTGTAGGCAACGCCTGTATAAGACAACAATTGTCTGGCGCAGTTCATAGATCCATAGCTGCTGCTACAATGGCGAGTTGTCAAGAATAGGCAGAATACGGCGCTGCTGTAGGCAACGCCTATATAAGACAACAATTGTCTGGCGCAGTTCATAGATCCGTTACTGCTGCTACAATGGGGAGTTGTCAAGAATAGGCGGAATACGGCCCTGCTGTAGGCAATGCCTGTATAAGACAACAATTGTCTGGCGCAGTTCATAGATCCATAACTGCTACTACAATGGGGAGTTGTCAAGAATAGGCAGAATACAGCGCTGCTATAGGCAATGCCTGTATAAGGCAACAATTGTCTGGCGCAGTTCATAGATCCGTTACTGCTACTACAATGGGGAGTTGTCAAGAATAGGCAGAATACGGCCCTGCTGTAGGCAATGCCTGTATAAGACAACAATTGTCTGGCGCAGTTCATAGATCCGTTACTGCTGCTACAATGGCGAGTAGTCAAGAATAGGCAGAATACGGCCCTGCTGTAGGCAACGCCTGTATAAGACAACAATTGTCTGGCGCAGTTCATAGATCCGTAGCTGCTGCTACAATGGCGAGTTGTCAAGAATAGGCAGAATACGGCGCTGCTGTAGGCAACGCCTATATAAGACAACAATTGTCTGGCGCAGTTCATAGATCCATAACTGCTGCTACAATGGCGAGTTGTCAAGAATAGGCAGAATACGGCGCTGCTGTAGGCAATGCCTGTATAAGGCAACAATTGTCTGGCGCAGTTCATAGATC
The DNA here is from genome assembly GCF_021461395.2 of Schistocerca americana. Taxonomy (NCBI): domain Eukaryota; kingdom Metazoa; phylum Arthropoda; class Insecta; order Orthoptera; family Acrididae; genus Schistocerca; species Schistocerca americana. Next base: position 99,377,975 of record NC_060127.1, on the reverse strand, counting down.
CGTAACTGCTACTACAATGGGGAGTTGTCAAGAATAGGCAGAACACGGCGCTGCTGTAGGCAATGCCTGTATAAGACAACAATTGTCTGGCGCAGTTCATAGATCCGTTACTGCTGCTACAATGGGGAGTTGTCAAGAATAGGCAGAATACGGCGCTGCTGTAGGCAATGCCTGTATAAGACAACAATTGTCTGGCGCAGTTCATAGATCCATAACTGCTACTACAATGGGGAGTTGTCAAGAATAGGCAGAATACAGCGCTGCTATAGGCAATGCCTGTATAAGGCAACAATTGTCTGGCGCAGTTCATAGATCCGTAACTGCTACTACAATGGGGAGTTGTCAAGAATAGGCAGAATACGGCGCTGCTGTAGGCAATGCCTGTATAAGACAACAATTGTCTGGCGCAGTTCATAGATCCGTTACTGCTGCTACAATGGCGAGTAGTCAAGAATAGGCAGAATACGGCGCTGCTGTAGGCAATGCCTGTATAAGACAACAATTGTCTGGCGCAGTTCATAGATCCATAACTGCTACTACAATGGGGAGTTGTCAAGAATAGGCAGAATACAGCGCTGCTATAGGCAATGCCTGTATAAGGCAACAATTGTCTGGCGCAGTTCATAGATCCGTAACTGCTACTACAATGGGGAGTTGTCAAGAATAGGCAGAATACGGCGCTGCTGTAGGCAATGCCTGTATAAGACAACAATTGTCTGGCGCAGTTCATAGATCCGTAACTGCTACTACAATGGGGAGTTGTCAAGAATAGGCAGAATACGGCGCTGCTGTAGGCAATGCCTGTATAAGACAACAATTGTCTGGCGCAGTTCATAGATCCATAACTGCTACTACAATGGGGAGTTGTCAAGAATAGGCAGAATACAGCGCTGCTATAGGCAATGCCTGTATAAGGCAACAATTGTCTGGCGCAGTTCATAGATCCGTAACTGCTACTACAATGGGGAGTTGTCAAGAATAGGCAGAATACGGCGCTGCTGTAGGCAATGCCTGTATAAGACAACAATTGTCTGGCGCAGTTCATAGATCCGTTACTGCTGCTACAATGGCGAGTAGTCAAGAATAGGCAGAATACGGCCCTGCTGTAGGCAACGCCTGTATAAGACAACAATTGTCTGGCGCAGTTCATAGATCCGTAGCTGCTGCTACCATGGCGAGTTGTTAAGAATAGGCAGAATACGGCGCTGCTGTAGGCAACGCCTATATAAGACAACAATTGTCTGGCGCAGTTCATAGATCCATAACTGCTACTACAATGGGGAGTTGTCAAGAATAGGCAGAATACGGCGCTGCTGTAGGCAATGCCTGTATAAGGCAACAATTGTCTGGCGCAGTTCATAGATCCGTAACTGCTACTACAATGGGGAGTTGTCAAGAATAGGCAGAATACGGCGCTGCTGTAGGCAATGCCTGTATAAGACAACAATTGTCTGGCGCAGTTCATAGATCCGTTACTGCTGCTACAATGGGGAGTTGTCAAGAATAGGCAGAATACGGCGCTGCTGTAGGCAATGCCTGTATAAGACAACAATTGTCTGGCGCGGTTCATAGATCCGTTACTGCTACTACAATGGGGAGTTGTCAAGAATAGGCAGAATACGGCGCTGCTGTAGGCAATGCCTGTATAAGACAACAATTGTCTGGCGCAGTTCATAGATCCGTAACTGCTACTACAATGGGGAGTTGTCAAGAATAGGCAGAATACGGCGCTGCTGTAGGCAATGCCTGTATAAGACAACAATTGTCTGGCGCAGTTCATAGATCCGTTACTGCTGCTACAATGGGGAGTTGTCAAGAATAGGCAGAATACGGCGCTGCTGTAGGCAATGCCTGTATAAGACAACAATTGTCTGGCGCAGTTCATAGATCCATAACTGCTACTACAATGGGGAGTTGTCAAGAATAGGCAGAATACAGCGCTGCTATAGGCAATGCCTGTATAAGGCAACAATTGTCTGGCGCAGTTCATAGATCCGTAACTGCTACTACAATGGGGAGTTGTCAAGAATAGGCAGAATACGGCGCTGCTGTAGGCAATGCCTGTATAAGACAACAATTGTCTGGTGCAGTTCATAGATCCGTTACTGCTGCTACAATGGCGAGTAGTCAAGAATAGGCAGAATACGGCCCTGCTGTAGGCAATGCCTGATAAGGCAACAATTGTCTGGCGCAGTTCATAGATCCGTTACTGCTACTACAATGGCGAGTAGTCAAGAATAGGCAGAATACGGCCCTGCTGTAGGCAACGCCTGTATAAGACAACAATTGTCTGGCGCAGTTCATAGATCCGTAGCTGCTGCTACAATGGCGAGTTGTCAAGAATAGGCAGAATACGGCGCTGCTGTAGGCAACGCCTATATAAGACAACAATTGTCTGGCGCAGTTCATAGATCCATAACTGCTGCTACAATGGCGAGTTGCCAAGAATAGGCAGAATACGGCGCTGCTGTAGGCAATGCCTGTATAAGGCAACAATTGTCTGGCGCAGTTCATAGATCCGTAACTGCTACTACAATGAGGAGTTGTCAAGAATAGGCAGAATACGGCGCTGCTGTAGGCAATGCCTGTATAAGACAACAATTGTCTGGCGCAGTTCATAGATCCGTTACTGCTGCTACAATGGCGAGTAGTCAAGAATAGGCAGAATACGGCCCTGCTGTAGGCAACGCCTGTATAAGACAACAATTGTCTGGCGCAGTTCATAGATCCGTAGCTGCTGCTACAATGGCGAGTTGTCAAGAATAGGCAGAATACGGCGCTGCTGTAGGCAACGCCTATATAAGACAACAATTGTCTGGCGCAGTTCATAGATCCATAACTGCTGCTACAATGGCGAGTTGTCAAGAATAGGCAGAATACGGCGCTGCTGTAGGCAATGCCTATATAAGGCAACAATTGTCTGGCGCAGTTCATAGATCCGTAACTGCTACTACAATGGGGAGTTGTCAAGAATAGGCAGAATACGGCGCTGCTGTAGGCAATGCCTGTATAAGACAACAATTGTCTGGCGCAGTTCATAGATCCGTAACTGCTACTACAATGGGGAGTTGTCAAGAATAGGCAGAATACGGCGCTGCTGTAGGCAATGCCTGTATAAGGCAACAATTGTCTGGCGCAGTTCATAGATCCGTAGCTGCTGCTACAATGGCGAGTTGTCAAGAATAGGCAGAATACGGCGCTGCTGTAGGCAATGCCTGTATAAGACAACAATTGTCTGGCGCAGTTCATAGATCCGTTACTGCTGCTACAATGGCGAGTAGTCAAAAATAGGCAGAATACGGCCCTGCTGTAGGCAACGCCTGTATAAGACAACAATTGTCTGGCGCAGTTCATAGATCCGTAGCTGCTGCTACAATGGCGAGTTGTTAAGAATAGGCAGAATACGGCGCTGCTGTAGGCAACGCCTATATAAGACAACAATTTTCTGGCGCAGTTCATAGATCCATAACTGCTGCTACAATGGCGAGTTGTCAAGAATAGGCAGAATACGGCGCTGCTGTAGGCAATGCCTGTATAAGGCAACAATTGTCTGGCGCAGTTCATAGATCCGTAACTGCTACTACAATGGGGAGTTGTCAAGAATAGGCAGAATACGGCGCTGCTGTAGGCAATGCCTGTATAAGACAACAATTGTCTGGCGCAGTTCATAGATCCGTTACTGCTGCTACAATGGCGAGTAGTCAAGAATAGGCAGAATACGGCCCTGCTGTAGGCAACGCCTGTATAAGACAACAATTGTCTGGCGCAGTTCATAGATCCGTAGCTGCTGCTACAATGGCGAGTTGTCAAGAATAGGCAGAATACGGCCCTGCTGTAGGCAACGCCTGTATAAGACAACAATTGTCTGGCGCAGTTCATAGATCCGTAGCTGCTGCTACAATGGCGAGTTGTCAAGAATAGGCAAAATACGGCGCTGCTGTAGGCAATGCCTGTATAAGGCAACAATTGTCTGGCGCAGTTCATAGATCCGTAACTGCTACTACAATGGGGAGTTGTCAAGAATAGGCAGAATACGGCGCTGCTGTAGGCAATGCCTGTATAAGACAACAATTGTCTGGCGCAGTTCATAGATCCGTTACTGCTGCTACAATGGCGAGTAGTCAAGAATAGGCAGAATACGGCCCTGCTGTAGGCAACGCCTGTATAAGACAACAATTGTCTGGCGCAGTTCATAGATCCGTAGCTGCTGCTACAATGGCGAGTTGTCAAGAATAGGCAGAATACGGCCCTGCTGTAGGCAACGCCTGTATAAGACAACAATTGTCTGGCGCAGTTCATAGATCCGTAGCTGCTGCTACAATGGCGAGTTGTCAAGAATAGGCAGAATACGGCGCTGCTGTAGGCAATGCCTGTATAAGGCAACAATTGTCTGGCGCAGTTCATAGATCCGTAACTGCTACTACAATGGGGAGTTGTCAAGAATAGGCAGAATACGGCGCTGCTGTAGGCAATGCCTGTATAAGACAACAATTGTCTGGCGCAGTTCATAGATCCGTTACTGCTGCTACAATGGCGAGTAGTCAAGAATAGGCAGAATACGGCCCTGCTGTAGGCAACGCCTGTATAAGACAACAATTGTCTGGCGCAGTTCATAGATCCGTAGCTGCTGCTACAATGGCGAGTTGTCAAGAATAGGCAGAATACGGCGCTGCTGTAGGCAACGCCTATATAAGACAACAATTGTCTGGCGCAGTTCATAGATCCATAACTGCTGCTACAATGGCGAGTTGTCAAGAATAGGCAGAATACGGCGCTGCTGTAGGCAATGCCTGTATAAGGCAACAATTGTCTGGCGCAGTTCATAGATCCGTAACTGCTACTACAATGGGGAGTTGTCAAGAATAGGCAGAATACGGCCCTGCTGTAGGCAACGCCTGTATAAGACAACAATTGTCTGGCGCAGTTCATAGATCCGTAACTGCTACTACAATGGGGAGTTGTCAAGAATAGGCAGAATACGGCGCTGCTGTAGGCAATGCCTGTATAAGACAACAATTGTCTGGCGCAGTTCATAGATCCGTAGCTGCTGCTACAATGGCGAGTTGTCAAGAATAGGCAGAATACGGCGCTGCTGTAGGCAACGCCTATATAAGACAACAATTGTCTGGCGCAGTTCATAGATCCATAACTGCTGCTACAATGGCGAGTTGTCAAGAATAGGCAGAATACGGCGCTGCTGTAGGCAATGCCTGTATAAGGCAACAATTGTCTGGCGCATTTCATAGATCCGTAGCTGCTGCTACAATGGCGAGTTGTCAAGAATAGGCAGAATACGGCGCTGCTGTAGGCAACGCCTATATAAGACAACAATTGTCTGGCGCAGTTCATAGATCCATAACTGCTGCTACAATGGCGAGTTGTCAAGAATATTCAGAATACGGCGCTGCTGTAGGCAATGCCTGTATAAGGCAACAATTGTCTGGCGCAGTTCATAGATCCGTAACTGCTACTACAATGGGGAGTTGTCAAGAATAGGCAGAATACGGCGCTGCTGTAGGCAATGCCTGTATAAGACAACAATTGTCTGGCGCAGTTCATAGATCCGTTACTGCTGCTACAATGGCGAGTAGTCAAGAATAGGCAGAATACGGCCCTGCTGTAGGCAACGCCTGTATAAGACAACAATTGTCTGGCGCAGTTCATAGATCCGTAGCTGCTGCTACAATGGCGAGTTGTCAAGAATAGGCAGAATACGGCCCTGCTGTAGGCAACGCCTGTATAAGACAACAATTGTCTGGCGCAGTTCACAGATCCGTAGCTGCTGCTACAATGGCGAGTTGTCAAGAATAGGCAGAATACGGCCCTGCTGTAGGCAACGCCTATATAAGACAACAATTGTCTGGCGCAGTTCATAGATCCGTAGCTGCTGCTTCAATGGCGAGTTGTCAAGAATAGGCAGAATACGGCCCTGCTGTAGGCAACGCCTGTATAAGACAACAATTGTCTGGCGCAGTTCATAGATCCGTAGCTGCTGCTACAATGGCGAGTTGTCAAGAATAGGCAGAATACGGCGCTGCTGTAGGCAATGCCTGTATAAGGCAACAATTGTCTGGCGCAGTTCATAGATCCGTAGCTGCTGCTACAATGGCGAGTTGTCAAGAATAGGCAGAATACGGCCCTGCTGTAGGCAACGCCTGTATAAGACAACAATTGTCTGGCGCAGTTCATAGATCCGTAGCTGCTGCTACAATGGCGAGTTGTCAAGAATAGGCAGAATACGGCGCTGCTGTAGGCAATGCCTGTATAAGGCAACAATTGTCTGGCGCAGTTCATAGATCCGTAACTGCTACTACAATGGGGAGTTGTCAAGAATAGGCAGAATACGGCGCTGCTGTAGGCAATGCCTGTATAAGACAACAATTGTCTGTCGCAGTTCATAGATCCGTTACTGCTGCTACAATGGCGAGTAGTCAAGAATAGGCAGAATACGGCCCTGCTGTAGGCAACGCCTGTATAAGACAACAATTGTCTGGCGCAGTTCATAGATCCGTAGCTGCTGCTACAATGGCGAGTTGTCAAGAATAGGCAGAATACGGCCCTGCTGTAGGCAACGCCTGTATAAGACAACAATTGTCTGGCGCAGTTCATAGATCCGTAGCTGCTGCTACAATGGCGAGTTGTCAAGAATAGGCAGAATACGGCGCTGCTGTAGGCAATGCCTGTATAAGGCAACAATTGTCTGGCGCAGTTCATAGATCCGTAACTGCTACTACAATGGGGAGTTGTCAAGAATAGGCAGAATACGGCGCTGCTGTAGGCAATGCCTGTATAAGACAACAATTGTCTGGCGCAGTTCATAGATCCGTTACTGCTGCTACAATGGCGAGTAGTCAAGAATAGGCAGAATACGGCCCTGCTGTAGGCAACGCCTGTATAAGACAACAATTGTCTGGCGCAGTTCATAGATCCGTAGCTGCTGCTACAATGGCGAGTTGTCAAGAATAGGCAGAATACGGCGCTGCTGTAGGCAACGCCTATATAAGACAACAATTGTCTGGCGCAGTTCATAGATCCATAACTGCTGCTACAATGGCGAGTTGTCAAGAATAGGCAGAATACGGCGCTGCTGTAGGCAATGCCTGTATAAGGCAACAATTGTCTGGCGCAGTTCATAGATCCGTAACTGCTACTACAATGGGGAGTTGTCAAGAATAGGCAGAATACGGCCCTGCTGTAGGCAACGCCTGTATAAGACAACAATTGTCTGGCGCAGTTCATAGATCCGTAACTGCTACTACAATGGGGAGTTGTCAAGAATAGGCAGAATACGGCGCTGCTGTAGGCAATGCCTGTATAAGACAACAATTGTCTGGCGCAGTTCATAGATCCGTAACTGCTACTACAATGGGGAGTTGTCAAGAATAGGCAGAATACGGCGCTGCTGTAGGCAATGCCTGTATAAGGCAACAATTGTCTGGCGCAGTTCATAGATCCGTAACTGCTACTACAATGGGGAGTTGTCAAGAATAGGCAGAATACGGCGCTGCTGTAGGCAATGCCTGTATAAGACAACAATTGTCTGGCGCAGTTCATAGATCCGTTACTGCTGCTACAATGGCGAGTAGTCAAGAATAGGCAGAATACGGCCCTGCTGTAGGCAACGCCTGTATAAGACAACAATTGTCTGGCGCAGTTCATAGATCCGTAGCTGCTGCTACAATGGCGAGTTGTTAAGAATAGGCAGAATACGGCGCTGCTGTAGGCAACGCCTATATAAGACAACAATTGTCTGGCGCAGTTCATAGATCCATAACTGCTGCTACAATGGCGAGTTGTCAAGAATAGGCAGAATACGGCGCTGCTGTAGGCAATGCCTGTATAAGACAACAATTGTCTGGCGCAGTTCATAGATCCGTAACTGCTACTACAATGGGGAGTTGTCAAGAATAGGCAGAATACGGCGCTGCTGTAGGCAATGCCTGTATAAGACAACAATTGTCTGTCGCAGTTCATAGATCCGTTACTGCTGCTACAATGGCGAGTAGTCAAGAATAGGCAGAATACGGCCCTGCTGTAGGCAACGCCTGTATAAGACAACAATTGTCTGGCGCAGTTCATAGATCCGTAGCTGCTGCTACAATGGCGAGTTGTCAAGAATAGGCAGAATACGGCCCTGCTGTAGGCAACGCCTGTATAAGACAACAATTGTCTGGCGCAGTTCATAGATCCGTAGCTGCTGCTACAATGGCGAGTTGTCAAGAATAGGCAGAATACGGCGCTGCTGTAGGCAATGCCTGTATAAGGCAACAATTGTCTGGCGCAGTTCATAGATCCGTAACTGCTACTACAATGGGGAGTTGTCAAGAATAGGCAGAATACGGCGCTGCTGTAGGCAATGCCTGTATAAGACAACAATTGTCTGGCGCAGTTCATAGATCCGTTACTGCTGCTACAATGGCGAGTAGTCAAGAATAGGCAGAATACGGCCCTGCTGTAGGCAACGCCTGTATAAGACAACAATTGTCTGGCGCAGTTCATAGATCCGTAGCTGCTGCTACAATGGCGAGTTGTCAAGAATAGGCAGAATACGGCGCTGCTGTAGGCAACGCCTATATAAGACAACAATTGTCTGGCGCAGTTCATAGATCCATAACTGCTGCTACAATGGCGAGTTGTCAAGAATAGGCAGAATACGGCGCTGCTGTAGGCAATGCCTGTATAAGGCAACAATTGTCTGGCGCAGTTCATAGATCCGTAACTGCTACTACAATGGGGAGTTGTCAAGAATAGGCAGAATACGGCCCTGCTGTAGGCAACGCCTGTATAAGACAACAATTGTCTGGCGCAGTTCATAGATCCGTAACTGCTACTACGATGGGGAGTTGTCAAGAATAGGCAGAATACGGCGCTGCTGTAGGCAATGCCTGTATAAGACAACAATTGTCTGGCGCAGTTCATAGATCCGTAGCTGCTGCTACAATGGCGAGTTGTCAAGAATAGGCAGAATACGGCGCTGCTGTAGGCAACGCCTATATAAGACAACAATTGTCTGGCGCAGTTCATAGATCCATAACTGCTGCTACAATGGCGAGTTGTCAAGAATAGGCAGAATACGGCGCTGCTGTAGGCAATGCCTGTATAAGGCAACAATTGTCTGGCGCAGTTCATAGATCCGTAGCTGCTGCTACAATGGCGAGTTGTCAGGAACAGGCAGAATACGGCGCTGCTGTAGGCAACGCCTATATAAGACAACAATTGTCTGGCGCAGTTCATAGATCCATAACTGCTGCTACAATGGCGAGTTGTCAAGAATAGGCAGAATACGGCGCTGCTGTAGGCAATGCCTGTATAAGGCAACAATTGTCTGGCGCAGTTCATAGATCCGTAACTGCTACTACAATGGGGAGTTGTCAAGAATAGGCAGAATACGGCGCTGCTGTAGGCAATGCCTGTATAAGACAACAATTGTCTGGCGCAGTTCATAGATCCGTTACTGCTGCTACAATGGCGAGTAGTCAAGAATAGGCAGAATACGGCCCTGCTGTAGGCAACGCCTGTATAAGACAACAATTGTCTGGCGCAGTTCATAGATCCGTAGCTGCTGCTACAATGGCGAGTTGTCAAGAATAGGCAGAATACGGCGCTGCTGTAGGCAACGCCTATATAAGACAACAATTGTCTGGCGCAGTTCATAGATCCATAACTGCTGCTACAATGGCGAGTTGTCAAGAATAGGCAGAATATGGCGTTGCTGTAGGCAATGCCTGTATAAGGCAACAATTGTCTGGCGCAGTTCATAGATCCGTAACTGCTACTACAATGGGGAGTTGTCAAGAATAGGCAGAATACGGCGCTGCTGTAGGCAATGCCTGTATAAGACAACAATTGTCTGGCGCAGTTCATAGATCCATAACTGCTGCTACAATGGCGAGTTGTCAAGAATAGGCAGAATACGGCGCTGCTGTAGGCAACGCCTGTATAAGACAACAATTGTCTGGCGCAGTTCATAGATCCATAACTGCTGCTACAATGGCGAGTTGTCAAGAATAGGCAGAATACGGCGCTGCTGTAGGCAATGCCTGTATAAGGCAACAATTGTCTGGCGCAGTTCATAGATCCGTAACTGCTACTACAATGGGGAGTTGTCAAGAATAGGCAGAATACGGCCCTGCTGTAGGCAATGCCTGTATAAGGCAACAATTGTCTGGCGCAGTTCATAGATCCGTAACTGCTACTACAATGGGGAGTTGTCAAGAATAGGCAGAATACGGCCCTGCTGTAGGCAACGCCTGTATAAGACAACAATTGTCTGGCGCAGTTCATAGATCCGTAGCTGCTGCTACAATGGCGAGTTGTCAAGAATAGGCAGAATACGGCGCTGCTGTAGGCAACGCCTATATAAGACAACAATTGTCTGGCGCAGTTCATAGATCCATAACTGCTGCTACAATGGGGAGTTGTCAAGAATAGGCAGAATACGGCGCTGCTGTAGGCAATGCCTGTATAAGGCAACAATTGTCTGGCGCAGTTCATAGATCCGTAACTGCTACTACAATGGGGAGTTGTCAAGAATAGGCAGAATACGGCCCTGCTGTAGGCAATGCCTGTATAAGGCAACAATTGTCTGGCGCAGTTCATAGATCCGTAACTGCTGCTACAATGGGGAGTTGTCAAGAATAGGCAGAATACGGCGCTGCTGTAGGCAATGCCTGTATAAGGCAACAATTGTCTGGCGCAGTTCATAGATCCGTAACTGCTACTACAATGGGGAGTTGTCAAGAATAGGCAGAATACGGCCCTGCTGTAGGCAATGCCTGTATAAGGCAACAATTGTCTGGCGCAGTTCATAGATCCGTAACTGCTGCTACAATGGCGAGTTGTCAAGAATAGGCAGAATACGGCGCTGCTGTAGGCAACGCCTATATAAGACAACAATTGTCTGGCGCAGTTCATAGATCCATAACTGCTGCTACAATGGCGAGTTGTCAAGAATAGGCAGAATACGGCGCTGCTGTAGGCAATGCCTGTATAAGGCAACAATTGTCTGGCGCAGTTCATAGATCCGTAACTGCTACTACAATGGGGAGTTGTCAAGAATAGGCAGAATACGGCGCTGCTGTAGGCAACGCCTATATAAGACAACAATTGTCTGGCGCAGTTCATAGATCCATAACTGCTGCTACAATGGCGAGTTGTCAAGAATAGGCAGAATACGGCGCTGCTGTAGGCAATGCCTGTATAAGGCAACAATTGTCTGGCGCAGTTCATAGATCCGTAACTGCTACTACAATGGGGAGTTGTCAAGAATAGGCAGAATACGGCCCTGCTGTAGGCAACGCCTGTATAAGACAACAATTGTCTGGCGCAGTTCATAGATCCGCAACTGCTACTACAATGGGGAGTTGTCAAGAATAGGCAGAATACGGCGCTGCTGTAGGCAATGCCTGTATAAGACAACAATTGTCTGGCGTAGTTCATAGATCCGTAACTGCTGCTACAATGGGGAGTTGTCAAGAATAGGCAGAATATGGCGCTGATGTAGGCAACGCCTGTATAATTCAACAATTGTCTGGCGCAGTTCATAGATCCGTTACTGCTGCTACAATAGCGTGTTATCAAGAATTGATTGTTATAGTCGGTGCACGAGCGACAGGACACTGCATTTCCAAGGTAGCGATGAAATGGGGATTTGCCCGTATGACCATTTCACGACTGTACCGTGAATATCAGGAATCCGGTAAAACATCAAATCTCTGACATGGCTGCGGCCGGAAAAAGATCCTTCAAGAATGGGACCAACGACGACTGAACAGAATCGTTCAACGTGACAGAAGTGCAGCCCTTCCGCAAATTGCTGCAGAGTTCAATGCTGGACCCTCAACAAGTGTCAGTGTGCGAACCATTCAATGAAACATCATCGATGTGGGCTTTCAGACCCGAAGGCCCACTCATGTGCCATTGATGACTGCACAACTCAAAGCTTTACTCCTCACCTGCACCCATCAATGCCGACGTTGGACTCTTGATGACTGGAAACGTGTTGCCTGGTCCGACGAGTCTCGTTTCAAATAGATGGACGTGTACGTGTATGGAGACAACCTCATGAGTTTATAGACCCTGCATGTAAGCGGTGGACTGTTCAGGCTGGTGGAGGCTCTGTAATGGTGTTGGGAATGTGCAGTTGGAGTGATGTGGGACCCCTGGTACGTCTAGATTCGACACTGACAGGTGACACGAACGTAAGCATCCTGTCTGATCACCTACATGTTCATTGTGCATCCGAGGGACTTGGTCAATTCCAGCAGGACAATGCGACACCCCACACGTCCAGAATTGCTACAGATGCCCTGCAACGTGCTGTTTAGAAGAGGTCTCCACACCTTCATATACGGATTTATGACAGCCCAGCAGGATTCACGGGTTCACTTTCCTCCAGCCCTACTTCAGACCTTAGTCTAGTCGATGCCCCGTCGTGCTGTGTCACTTCTGCGTGTTGGCGGAGTCACTACTCGGTATTAGGCATGTGTACCAGTTTCTTTGGCTCTTTACTGTATTTAACTGGCTTAACGCCCGCTCCTGAAAAAATAGTTCAAATGGCTCTAAGCACTATGGGACTTAACTGCTGAGGTCATCAGTCCCATAGACTTACAACTACTTACACCTGACTAACCTAAGGACATCACACACATCCATGCCCGGGGCAGGATTCGAACTTGCGACCGTAGCAGTAGCGCGGTATCGGACAGAAGCGCCTAGAACCTTTCGGCCACAACGGCCGGCTCGCCCGTTGCTTCGCTTGCGTAGACTGCGTAGACGCGTCTGCACAGATTTCTCTCGAAATGTTAAGTTGTTTACAAATTGCAGCATCTTCTAAACGTGTCACGCTAATTAAGCCCATAGAAGCATGATCATTTCCAGATGTTCGATGTGCTTCCGACCAAAAAGCGATTATGGTAGCTAAAGTCAACGGTCTTCATATATATATATATATCTGTGTGTGTGTGTGTACTTTCGTAATGAACTATTGTCATTAAAACTTTCATCCCCTATTTCATTTTCAAAAACACTGAAACACATATTTTTTAATTTCTAATGGAGAAGTCAAATACCACTTTTCATAGATGTACCTTAAAAAATTTTTATCTTCAAAATAAATATTCACCCACTATTTTATCCACTTAGTGGTTGAATTTCCGAAAATGCTGAAGTCTGTATTTTTTTTTATTCTGAGATAATCTGAATACCAATTTTTGCAGTTCTAGCTTTAAAACTGGATTAATAGCGACATATGTTCAAAAAGACTTTCATCCCCTACTTCTCCCCCTTAGCACGGAATTTAGAACATTACTTACTAAACGATGCGTACGGTATGAGATCAACACCTGCTCCAAATTTCAATTTTCTGTAATTACTATTAAAAACAGTCTTGATCACGATTTATTTAACAAGGTGACCGGTTTCGACCACTACTGTGGTCATCTTCAGACCATTGAGTAGGAACCTCTTTCTGTTGGAGAATCACTACTAGTAATTATTTATAAGACATTGATCACTGCTGTTCCCGTAATGCATTCAAAAGTAATTCAATTTTCTGTCTTTAGCGGTTTGGGCTGAGCGATGATGAGTCGATCAGTACGGACATTTTCTTTTATATGTAGAGATTACTGCCGTGGAGTACCTGTAATAACCAAACGAAACAAGATTCCAAATCAAAATTAATTTGTTACAAATGGTGGTTATAACACGTAGACAGGAGTTTTTTCGTGCAATATGATTGATAATCAGAACTCCCAAGTGCAGAGGTTATGTGATTGTTGAAACTGGGCAATACTGAAGTTTTGACAAAGACCGGAATGAAACGAGGTGATGTAAGGTTATAACCTAATAGACCATCTGTACAATTACGATCTCGCAGCACCTGACAGTGATTGCATAGTTGCGCCAAAAGTTTAGTTACCTAGTGAACGCATACTGTATCAAGACACAATCTTACAATCCACATGATTCTATAATTTGTTCCTGTGAACGTGTACGCGTTACGCTGGTCTTGGAGTCACTCATGTCCATCTAGAAAGTATTTACTGAGGTTAACGAAAGCGATTTTCGCCAGATGTACTCGACGCTGCTCTTTCGCTACACTGTCTAAAGGATCGTCCTAAGAAATACCAAATTAAGACAAGCCTGAAGATTCCCAAATAAGGTGAAACGCGTAGTTGATAAATAAAAAAACTAAAATTGTGACCAAGACTGTTTTCAACTAATACTAATACTAACACACAATCTGAATGTTCCCTCCAGCTCTCCATGAATTAACAGGGTCTGAAACCATTGCTCAGTCGTAACATCGTGCTTGTCAACAACCTCTGGGTCTCCACACTCTTTTGTATGGTCTCGCGTCGTCTTGCCAAACTCCGCGTGCCGTTGAGCAGAAGTCATGAACTGCTGCTAAATGTTGCTGGCGGGCGTACACAGCGACAATTATTGAACCATATGAAATGAAATCGTCATAGCTTCTGAACGGTTTGCGTTAGGACGTTGTAACTGCACAGCTGGCCGCAGGGTATGACGGTAATTAGTACGCGCTGTATGGTTTCGCTTAGCGCTGACGTTCACTTTCGACTGGATGGGTTCGTCAATAAGCAACATTGGCGCATTTGGGAGACTGAGAATCCGCATTTCCGAGAAAAAAAAAAGGTCTTTTCAAGCTCAGCGGGTGACGATGTGGTGTGCAATGTCCAGTCACGGAAAAATGAGTGCGATACTCCTTGATGGCACGGTGACTACGAACGATACGTGAAGGTTTTGGAAGATGATTTCATTCCAATTATCCAAAATGGCCTGATTTCGAGAAGATGTGGTTCATGCAAGACGGAGCTCGACCCCATCTAAGGAGGAGAGTGTTTGTTGTCCTGGAGGAGCACTTTGAGGACCGCATTCTGGCTCTGGCGTCCCCAGAGGCAACTGGCATGGGCCTCGATTGGTCGCCATATTCTCCGGTTCTGAACACATGCGACTCCTTTTTGTGGGGCTATATTAAAGACAAGGTGTACAGCAATAACCTCAAAACCATTGCTGAGCTGAATACAGCCATTCAGGAGGTCATCGACAGTATCGATGTTCCGACACTTCAGCGGGTCATGAAGAATTTCACTATTCATCTGCGCCACATCATCGCCAATAATGACAGGCATATCGAACATGTCATAATTTAAATACAAATATCTGTAGTGACGAAACTTCCTGGCAGATTAAAACTGTGTGCCGGACCGTGACTCGAACTCGGGACCTTTGCCTTTCGCGGGCAAGCGCTCTACCAGCTGAGCTACCCAAGCACGACTCACGCCCCGTCCTCACAGTTTCACTTCTGCCAGTACCTCGTCTCCTACCTTCCAAACTTTTGGAAGGTAGTTTGGAAGGTAGGAGACGAGGTACTGGCAGAAGTAAAGCTGTGTGGACGGGGCGAGAGTCGTGCTTGGGTAGCTCCAGTGGTAGAGCACTTGCCCGCGAAAGGCAAAGGTCCCGAATTCGAGTCTCGGTCCGGCACACAGTTTTAATCTGCCAGGAAGTTTCATAGCAGCGTACACTCCAATGCAGAGTGGAAATCTCAATCTGTAGTGACGTTTACATGTTGAATAAAGTGTGTGCACTCCCTAGTTTGTAACTAATTTATGTTTTATTTTCGTGTAGTTTAATAATTGTCATCCCGTATGTGCGCTACCGAGGACACGATGCCTGCTGTCGAAGAAATCTGATGCGTTCTACTCCCGGTGGACAAAACGTCTCTACAGCGGCGAGACGAGAAGTCTCTTGTATAGCAGCCGGAGATAAATAAGTTTTCACTACGTCCTCCACACCAACTCTCGCTTCTCTATGTGTGCGCAGTTCGGAGCGTCAATCAGACAATTTTACGACACTCTGCCAAAGCAAGGCCGTAAATAAATCAACAGTTTGTATGTTTACAATGTTAACTAATGGAAGGAGTCAGTTCTGATCAAGTCTTCCTGACGTCACCACTCTGCTATCGAAATCTGTCTGTCACCATCCCCCTCGCTCCATGTTCTGGATTTTCTGAAAGCCACCGCTCAGTCCCTCCCCTTTGCTTAATTTTTGTGTTAGACAGTAAAGAGTATCATTCTGAATTTATCACACACTGGTTAGACTGTTCCATGTAAACGTCTGGGCCTCGTCAACGTGGTCGGCGCCACACATCACTTTCTTCTCGGAAAGCAAACAGACTTCTTTTGTGAAACACGCCTCGCTGCACCGGCCCACAAAGCCTAATCGAGTCGTCCAAACGGAAATGGTCTCCCGCCACATAACCCAATCTACTGGGAAACTTCGACCATAAATACACTCCTGGAAATGGAAAAAAGAACACATTGACACCGGTGTGTCAGACCCACCATACTTGCTCCGGACACTGCGAGAGGGCTGTACAAGCAATGATCACACGCACGGCACAGCGGACACAGCAGGAACCGCGGTGTTGGCCGTCGAATGGCGCTAGCTGCGCAGCATTTGTGCACCGCCGCCGTCAGTGTCAGCCAGTTTGCCGTGGCATACGGAGCTCCATCGCAGTCTTTAACACTGGTAGCATGCCGCGACAGCGTGGACGTGAACCGTATGTGCAGTTGACGGACTTTGAGCGAGGGCGTATAGTGGGCATGCGGGAGGCCGGGTGGACGTACCGCCGAATTGCTCAACACGTGGGGCGTGAGGTCTCCACAGTACATCGATGTTGTCGCCAGTGGTCGGCGGAAGGTGCACGTGCCCGTCGACCTGGGACCGGACCGCAGCGACGCACGGATGCACGCCAAGACCGTAGGATCCTACGCAGTGCCGTAGGGGACCGCACCGCCACTTCCCAGCAAATTAGGGACACTGTTGCTCCTGGGGTATCGGCGAGGACCATTCGCAACCGTCTCCATGAAGCTGGGCTACGGTCCCGCACACCGTTAGGCCGTCTTCCGCTCACGCGTCAACATCGTGCAGCCCGCCTCCAGTGGTGTCGCGACAGGCGTGAATGGAGGGACGAATGGAGACGTGTCGTCTTCAGCGATGAGAGTCGCTTCTGCCTTGGTGCCAATGATGGTCGTATGCGTGTTTGGCGCCGTGCAGGTGAGCGCCACAATCAGGACTGCATACGACCGAGGCACACAGGGCCAACACCCGGCATCATGGTGTGGGGAGCGATCTCCTACACTGGCCGTACACCACTGGTGATCGTCGAGGGGACACTGAATTGTGCACGGTACATCCAAACCGTCATCGAACCCATCGTTCTACCATTCCTAGACCGGCAAGGGAACTTGCTGTTCCAACAGGACAATGCACGTCCGCATGTATCCCGTGCCACCCAACGTGCTCTAGAAGGTGTAAGTCAACTACCCTGGCCAGCAAGATCTCCGGATCTGTCCCCCATTGAGCATGTTTGGGACTGGATGAAGCGTCGTCTCACGCGGTCTGCACGTCCAGCACGAACGCTGGTCCAACTGAGGCGCCAGGTGGAAATGGCATGGCAAGCCGTTCCACAGGACTACATCCAGCATCTCTACGATCGTCTCCATGGGAGAATAGCAGCCTGCATTGCTGCGAAAGGTGGATATACACTGTACTAGTGCCGACATTGTGCATGCTCTGTTGCCTGTGTCTATGTGCCTGTGGTTCTGTCAGTGTGATCATGTGATGTATCTGACCCCAGGAATGTGTCAATAAAGTTTCCCCTTCCTGGGACAATGAATTCACGGTGTTCTTATTTCAATTTCCAGGAGTGTATAATAGACTGGCCCTGACGTCATTTTCGTGGCCCCAACATCTCTGGGCTGAAGTCACGTGAATGTTGGCAAAACATGGTTGTTTCGTGTTGCGCTTATGGCTGTACTCAGCGTTTTGTCGGGGGAAATGGCATTACATTTCACGTGTAAGTGTTTCTATGATAGTGCAGATGCGTTTATTGAAATCTGCTGAAGTGACTGTTATATGTTTTTTACGCTTGAAATAGAGTATCACGTAAATTAAAGTGTTGAAATTGATGCCTGCAAAGTCAGACTCATATTACATTTTGGAAAATATCTGTGATAATTCGGTCACAGAAGTAAGTATAACTGTTTCTCGTTCCTACTCATAGGTTCCCTAAGAATGAAAATCGAAGGCAGCTTTGGATACAGGCCCTGAAACGGAAAAACTTTAAGCCATCTGCACACACGCTTCTTTTTGTATATACAAGTGAATTTGTAATAAGGTAAGAGCACGTATAGTCGACACATGAAGAGAATTTTTTTCTACCTTCTAATACTATTAAATAAATGTAGGCTCCAAAATTATTTTCTGAAACTTCAAAGTCTCACCTTTCATCTAAAATATCCATTTTTTTAAACTGATAGTTTAAACTTTTGTAAAAATAGTAGGATCTGAACCTTTGAAGTGCACCTAAAATTGATACTCTAAAATGGACCTGCTCCTAAAGTCGACAATTTTGGCACCTATAGTTGACATAATTCCCATTTTCTTTTGTAAGTGACTAGAGCTCAAAATGCGGAGAATCCGATGTTTAAAGTTTTGACACGAGCCCGCTCTTACTGTTTAAAAGAATGTTAACGACATTTTACTTTAATTGATAGTTTACAGTAATTTCGTCCCGCTGCCCACCGGAGGGGCGTTCGATGTATGTGTTAGATTTTATAAATGGTACTGTGAACAAATCCAGGTCAAATGTAGCTCTGACATAATTTTTCGCAAATAAAAAAGTAATTTTTGTTGGATGCGTTTGGCAGTCAATTGAGACATGTGGGTAAAATGCGATACAGACTTAGGATGGCAGACCGCTGATTTGAAATCCCGCCACGTTTTGCCAACAGTCAGGTGGTTTATGTTGGAGCCACACCAGCCCTATAGCTTCTGCACGGCAAGGCCAGTCTACTAGGATCTACGGTCGAAGCTGGGAAAGCACCAGAGCGCACCCAGTGCAAACTACAGCTCGCTTGACTGCTTGCGGACTCACAGCAGGCGGCACGCAAAACACGGAAATTACTGTGGCTGGCAGCTTATACACGTGGCCGCATCGGACCTTCCGGTTCCTGGCCTTGACCTACGAGAGAGGTCGCTATTAAGTGCAGATCGGGATTCTGCTCTGCTGAGGAAACCAAGATCCCCATGTGGTGTGACACTCCAGGATTCTCCAGTCACGAAAGATCTAAGGTGGCTACAATTTCGCGCCTTACTAGCACTCATCCACATACTTTGCAGTGAACTACAACCGCAATTAGGTATCATTTGATAGGTTGAACGTCGTATATACACTACTGGCCATTAAATTTGCTACACCAAGAAGAAATGCAGATGTAAAACGGGTATTCATTGGATAAATATATTGTACTAGATCTGACATGTGATTACATTTTCACGCAATCTGGGTGCATAGATCCTGATAAATCTGTACCCACAACAACCACCTCTGGCCGTAATAATGGCCTTGATACCTCTGGGCATTGAGTCAAACAGAGCTTGGATGGCGTGTACAGATAGAGATGTCCATGCAGCTTCAACACGATACCACAGTTCATCAACAGTAGTGACTGGCGTATTGTGACGAGCCAGTTGCTCGGCCACCAGTGACCAGACGTTTTCAGTTGGTGAGAGATCTGGAGAATCTGCTTGTCAGGGCAGCAGTCGAACATTTTCTGTACCCAGAAAGGCCCGTACACGACCTCCAACATGCGGTCGCGCATTATCCTGCTGAAATGTAGAGTTTCGCAGGGATAGAATGAACGGTAGAGTCACGGGTCGTAACACATCTGAATGTAACGTCCACTGTTCAAAGTGCCGTCAATGCGAACAAGAGATGATCGAGACGTGTAACCAATGGCACCCCATGCGATCACGCCGGGTGATACGCCGGTATGGCGATGACGAATACACGCTTCCAATGTGCGTTCACCGCGCTGTCGCCAAACGCGGATGCGACCATCATGATGCTGTAAACAGAACCTGGTTTCATCCGAAAAAATGACGTTTTCCCGTTCGTGCACCTAGGTTCATTGTTGAGTACACCATCGCAGGCGCTCCTGTCTATGATGCAGCGTCAAGGGTAACCGCAGTCGTGATCTCTGAGCTGATAGTCCATGCTGCTGCAAATATCGTCGAACTGTTCGTGCAGATGGTTGTTGTCCTGCAAACGTCCCCATCAGTTGACTCAGGGATCGAGACGTGGCTGCACAATCCGTTACAGCCATGCGCATAAGATGCCTGTCATCTCGACTGTTAGAGATACGAGGACGTTGGGATCCAGCACGGCGTTCCGTATTACCCTCCTGAACCCACCGGTTCCATATTCTGTTAACAGTCATTGAATCACGACCAATGCGAGCAGCAATACGATACGCAATCGCGATATTCTACAATCCGACCTTTATGAAAGTCGGAAACGTGATGGTACGCGTTTCTCCTCCTCACATCAGGCATCACAACAACGTTTCACCAGGCAACACCGGTCAACTGCTGTTTGTGTATGAGAAATCTGTTGGAAATTTTCCTCATGTCAGCACGTTGTAGGTGTCGCCATGGCCGCCAACCTTGCGTGAATGCTCTGAAAAGCTAATCATTTGCATATCACAGCATCTTCTTGCTGTCGGTTAAATTTCGCATCTGTAGCACGTCATCTTCGTGGTGTAGCAATTTTAATGGCCAGTAGTGTATGAATATTTAAAGGAAACTGACAATTTCACGTACGCCTTGTAAATAATTGTTAACGCTTATTGCATGAATGGTGATGGAATGTCTTCATTATCAGAACGGCGTAATGTATGATTACCTATACCAGTAGAGGTTGGAATGCCAATGGGGATGAAACGGAAGGCAGAACTCAAGCTCTGGGTGGAAGGCCCATACAGGTGTTGGTCATGCTTAAAAACAGGAAGTAGCTAGACGGACGTCGTCGCACCTGAGTTCTGGAGCACAATAGGGCTTTGCTGTACCCATGATCTGGCTAGAACCATCAAACTATGTGAAAGATTGTTGCTTTTGCATAACGACTATGTCAAACACTGTATTTCTAAGAACAAAATTTTTCCTTAACGTATACTAACACACCACTGACCATGTGACCCGTGTCTCTGTCTGCCGGATCCCGTCCCACATCCTGTGCTAGCGACGAGGGCGGCTGTGAAACTAGTGCTGCTCCATCAAATACAAAATCCATGTCTTGGAAAGATCTTGATTTTGTGCGTAACGAAGAGCGTGCAGAGATTCGCAGAATAACGCAGTGTGAACTTAATGACGTAGTGAGAGACGAGGAATTGCCGGAAGGTAAAGCTTCAAGACTATAGCGGTGGAATTATTTTGATAAGACGATAGAGGACAAATGTAAGGATGTAGAGGCTTATCTCACTAGGGGTAAGATAAATACTGCCTACAGGAAAATTAAAGAGACCTTTGGAGAAAAGAGAACCACTTGCATGAATATCAAGAGCACAGATGGAAACCCAATTCTGAGCAAAGAAGGGAAAGCAGAAAGGTGGAAGGAGTATATAGAGGGTTTATACAAGGGCGATGTACTTGAGGACAGTGTTATGGAAATGGAAGAGGATGTAGATGAAGATGAAATGGGAGATATGATACTGCGTGAAGAGTTTGACAGAGCACTGAAAGACCTGAGTCGAAACAAGGCCCCGGGAGTAGACAACATTCCATTAGAACTACTGACTGCCTTGGGAGAGCCAGTCCTGACAAAACTCTACCATCTGGTGAGCAAGATGTATGAGACAGGTGAAATACCTTCGGACTTCAAGAAGAATATAATAATTCCAATCCCAAAGAAAGCAGATGTTGACAGATGTGAAAATTACCGAACTATAAGTTTAATAAGTCACAGCTGCAAAATACTAAAGCGAATTCTTTACAGACGAATGGAAAAACTGGTAGAAGCCGACCTCTGGGAAGATCAGTTTGGATTCCGTAGAAATGTTGGAACACGTGGGGCAATACTGACCTTACGACTCTTCTTAGAAGCTAGATTAAGTAAAGGCAAACCTACGTTTCTAGCATTTGTAGACATAGAGAATACTCTCTTTCAAATTCTGAAGTTGGCAGGAATAAAATACAGGGAGCGAAAGGCTATTTACAATTTGTACAGAAACCAGATGGCAGTTATAAGAGTCGAGGGGCATGAAAGGCAAGCAGTGGTTGGGAAGGGAGTGAGACAGGGTTGTAGCCTCTCCCCAATGTTATTCAACCTGTATATTGAGCAAGCAGTGAAGGAAACAAAAGAAAAGTTCGGAGTAGGTATTAAAATCCATGGAGAAGAAGTAAAAACTTTGAGGTTTGCCGATGACATTGTAATTCTGTCAGAGACAGCAAACGACTTGGAAGAGCAGTTGAACGGAATGGACAGCGTCATGAAAGGAGGGTATAAGATGAACACCAACAAAAGCAAAACGAGGATAATGGAATGTAGTCGAATTATGTCGGGTGATGCTGAGGGAATTAGATTAGGAAATGAGGCACTTAAAATAGTAAAGGAGTTTTGCTATCTGGGGGACAAAGTAACTGATGATGATCGAAGTAGAGATGATATAAAATGTAGACTAGCAACGGCAAGGAAAGCGTTTCTGAAGAAGAGAAATTTGTTAACATCGAGTATAGATTTAAGTGTCAGGAAGTCGTTTCTGAAAGTATTTGTATGCAGCGTAGCCATGTATGGAAGTGAAACATGGACGATAACTAGTTTGGACAAGAAGAGAATAGAAGCTTTCGAAATGTGGTGCTACAGAAGAATGCTGAAGATTAGATGGGTGGATCATATAACTAATGAGGAGGTATTGAATAGGATTGGGGAGAAGTTTGTGGCACAACTTGACTAGAAGAAGGAATCGGTTGGTAGGACATGTTCTGAGGCATGAAGGGATCACCAATTTAGTATTGGAGGGCAGCGTGGAGGGTAAAAATCGTATAGGGAGACCAAGAGATGAACACACTAAACAGATTCAGAAGGAAGTAGGTAGCAGTAGGTACTGGGAGATGAAGAAGCTTTCACAGGATAGAGTAGCATGGAGAGCTGCATCAAAGCAGTCTCTGGACTGAAGACCACAACAAAAACAACAACAACAAGACGATAAATTTGACTTCGTTCCGTAATCGCCATATACCATTACTTCCATTTTTCTAAGTGAAAAGAACTAGGTGTTTGCAGTAATGTACAGGGACTAATTGTAGCTGTGGGCCTTTACTATAAAAGTGATCAGTGGAGGTTGTTCATCAGTTCCTCCAACGTAAGTCTCAAGTGTGTGCCACTGCATGATGGCAACGTGTCACCATCAATTCCGATTGGTTCTGCACCTTACATGAAATAAGCATATGATAACATGAAACAACTGTTACTGCGATCGAACTATGAAACGTTTAAATATCATATTTTCGGGGATATGAAAGTCATAGGCATATTACTTGCGCTACAACACGGCTACAGCAAATTCTGTTGCTTACTATGCCTCTGGCGTAACCGCACCAAAGCACTTCGTTATACGAGGGTTGGAACTTAAATAGTGGCAACTATTTATTCACAACCGATGGAAAAGAGTTACATGTTTGCGCCTGTTACTGTCCTAATCGTCAATAACTTGAACTACACTGAAGCGCCAAAGAGGCTCGTATAGGCATGCGTATTCAAATACAGTGATATGTAAAGAGGCAGAAAACGACGCTACGGTCGGCAACGCCTATATAAGACAGTAAGTATCTGGTGCAGTTCTTAGATCGGTTACCGCTACTACAATGGTGGCTTTTCACGATTAAAGAGAGTTTGAACGTGGTGTTATAGTCACCGCACGAGCAATGGAACACAGCATTTCCAAGGTAGCGGTGAAGTGGGGATTTTCCCGTGAGACCATTTCACAAGTGTACCGTGAATATCAGGAATGCGGGTAAAACATCAAAACTCCAACATCGCTGCGGCAGAAAAAGTATCCTGCAAGAACGGGGCCAACGACAACTGAAGAGAAGTGCAACACTTCTGCAAATTGTACAGATTTCAGTGCTGTGACATCAAGAAGTGTCAACGTGTGAACCATTCAACGAAACATCATCGATATGGGCTTTCGGATCCGAAGGCCGACTCGTATACCCTTGATCACCGCACGACACAAAGCTTTACGCCTCAGCCTGGGCGTGTCCATACCGACACTGGACTATTGATGACTGGAAACATGTTGCCTGGTCGGATGAGTCTCGTTTCAGATTGTATCGAGCGGATGGACGCGTACGCGTATGGAGACAACTTCATGAATTCATGGGTCTAGCATGTCAGCAGGGGACTGTTCAAGTTGGTGGAGGCTCTATAATGGTGTGCAATTGGAGTGATATAGGGCCCCTGATAAAGTAATCTTCTTGCGCCAAATCTTCTACTCTGCTATAGTGGACAGGTGTACAACATTTCCTTAATGTTACGTTTCCGAGATTCCCACGTGGACTTTTTTTTACCGAGAACTGTGGTGCTGTGTCACCAGCAAATTTCGGACGTGGAAATAAGATACCAGGGATAGTGGAGTGAACCAGTGTCAGCCGATTACTGCCGGACACTAATCAGGAAATCACCAGGCACAGTGATTGCGCCTTCGATGACGTTCCTCCGAGGGATAACACCAAGGTAAATACATGCAAAAGCATATATAGGCAACAACGTAAAGTGATCGTAACTTCAAAACGAAAGCTAGCCTTGCATTTTCATTAACATTTTCGTTATCAGCACACCCGAAAAGATAAGATTAGCTCTTTTAATCCCAGTTACAAAAAAAAAAAAAAAAAGAAGGGAAATATCCTTGGCTAGTGTTATATAGAGCGTTAATTTTAAGTTGACAAAGCAGAATAGCTCGAAAAATAAGCTTCAGACGAAAAAATGTGTAGAATACAACGTTGATTATTTTCGAGAGAGACATCTGCTGGCGCTAAAATTAGCCCGCCTCCCCAGTCCCGTGGGGGTGGGGCAGGAGGCAACTTTAAAATTTCGAATGGGAGCCCCTATTTTTATTACAGAATCAAATTATACACAAAAACTAGGTACATTTCGTCTTAAACATTTGTTTTGATTCTTGGAAGTTGGCACTGTAATTCACAGAAGTCCATGTTCTCATTTTTACGTCGAAAATGGTTGCGGATACGCAAAAAATACTTATCTACTACGTAAATTTTGATTCGCTAAAACTATAACTCTCCCTGTCTCCCTATAGGGTGGGGTTTGAGAGAGAGGAATTAGAGTTTTACAAATGTTGACCCAGATACTATATTAACTTGTTCCTCTGTTTCGGATAAGTTTTGTTTGTTTCGTGGTCAAGAGGCCAGGCAACTGTTAATTATCAAACCAATCATCTGACTAGGTAACTAACTAACCAAACATCCTAATTACTAACGAGTGACCTGATTTTTTATTTATCTGCAACAAATGTTTAAGACAAAATGTACGTAGCTTTGCATGTATAATCTGATTCTGCAATAAAAGAATGGTGGTTCCCGTTTGAAATTTTAAAGTTGCCTCCCGCCCACCCCCAGGGGGTGGGGTGGCGGGCTAATCTTAGCACCAGCAGATGTCCCCCTCGTAAATAACCAACTTTGGATTCTACACAGTTTTTCGTGTGAAGCTTATTTTTCGAGTTATTCTGGTTTGTGAACTTAAAATTTACACCCTGTATACTGGTCTCTTAAACTGACATACGGCCTGAAGATCGTTTTGCTGTCCACATTCCCCGTCATATCTCCGTCCACTGATACTTGTGGGCTGAGGGTGAAACGCCGGCCTATCGGTACTTTTGGGCCTTCATGGCTTGTTCGGCGGAGTTAATTTTTGTTATTATACGCAAAACATACACAGAGAAATCGCCGGATACTAGTTACTCTCCAACACATTATTTGCGTTTCTCAAATGGCTCTGAGCACCATGGGACTTAACTTCTGTGGTCATCAGTCCCCTAGAACTTAGAACTACTTAAACCTAAGGACATCACACACATCCATGCCCGAGGCAGGATTCAAACCTGCGACCTTAGCGGTCGCGCGATTCCAGACTGAAGTGCCTAAAACCGCTCGGCCACTCCGGCCGGCCATTTGCATTTCTTGCCGTGGCAATGCTACCGGTAATCCTATCACTTACTACGTCCATTATTTACGTTCTGCGGCGACACCTGCTGGTGTGACTACCGACGATCAGCGGCCGCCAGCATTCCCCGCCAGAAGCGGGCCAAGGCGCCGCGAGGAGCGTACGTGCGCCCAGACACGTCCTCCCCAGCTGCAGGGACCGCTTGTGCGCCCACACCGCCACCTCAGTACTCCACTCACAACTCACATGCGTCACGCATCGCGAAAGACGTATCGGAATAGGACAGTGAGGCGCACCCACGCTCTGCCAACACCCGAAAAGTACACTACTGGCCATTAAAATGATGACGTGCTACAGACGCGAAATTTAACCGACTGGAAGAAGATGCTGTGATACGCAAATGATTAGCTTTTCAGAGCATTCACCCAAGGTCGCTGCCGGTGGCGACACCTACAACGTGCTGACATGGGGAAAGTTTCCAATCCATTTCTCATACACAAACAGCATTTGACCGGCATTGTCTGGTGAAACGTTGTTGTGATGCCTCGTGTAAGGAGGACAAATGCGTACCATCACGTTTCCGACTCTAATAAAGGTTGGATTGTAGCCTATCGCAATTGCGGTTTATGGTATTGCGACAATGCTGCTCGCGTTGGTCGAGATCGAATGACTGTTAGCAGAATATGGAATCGGTGGATTCAGGAGGGTAATACGGAACGCCGTGCTGGATCCCAACGGCCTAGTATCACTAGCAGTCGAGATCACAGGCATCTTATCCGCATGGCTGTAACGGATCGTGCAGCCACGCCTCGATCTCTGCGTAACCAGATGGGGATGTTTGCAAGACAACAACCATCTGCACGAACAGTTCGATGACGTTTGCAGCAGCATGGACTGTGAGCTCGGAGACCGTGGCTGCGGTTACCCTTGACGCTGCATCACAGACAGGAGCGCCTGCAATGGTGTACTCAACGACGAACCTGGGTGCACGAATGGCAAAACGTCATTTTTTCGGATGAATCCCGGTTCTGTTTACAGCACCATGCTGGTCGCATCCGTGTTTGGCATCATCGCGGTGAACGCACATTGGAAGCGTGTATTCGTCATCGCCATACTGGCGTATCATCCTACATGATGGTATGGGGTGCCATTGGTTACACGTCTCGGTCACCTCTTGTTCGCGCTGACGGCACTTTGAACAGTGGACGTTACATTTCAGATGTGTTACGACCCGTGGCTCTACCCTTCATTCGATCCTTGCGAAACCCTACATTTCAGCAGGATAAAGCACGATCGCATGTTGCAGGTCCTGTACGGGCCTTTCTGGATACAGATAATGTTCGACTGCTGCCGTAGCCAGCACATTCTCGAGACCTCTCACCAACTGAAAACGTCTGGTCAATGGTGACCGAGCAACTGGCTCGTCACAATACGCCAGTCACTACTGTTGATGAACTGTGGTATCGTGTTGAAGCTGCATGGGCAGCTCTACCTGTACACTCCATCCAAGCTCTGTTTGACTCAATGCCCAGGCTTATCAAGGCCGTTATTATGGCCAGAGGTGGTTGTCCTGTGTACTGATTTCTCAGGATCTATGGAGCCAAATTTCGTAAAAATGTAATGACATGTCAATTCTAGTATAATATATCTGTCCAATGAATACCCGTTTATCATCTGCATTTCTTCTTGGTGTAGCAATTTTAATGGCCAGTAGTGTAATACGCTTGCACTCAGTCTCTCTGTAAAGACAGAAACAAGATATACGCACCACTTCGATACGCACTCCGCAAGCCGCCGAATGGTGCATGGCGGGCAGTGCCTCGTACTTCTGCTAATGATTTCCTTTCCTACTAAGAAGTGGAGCGGGGGAGGAGGAGGAGATGAGTGTTTAACGTCCCGTCGACAACGAGGTCATTAGAGACGGAGCAGAAGCTCGGATTGGGAAAGGACAGGGAAGGAAATCGGCCGTGCTCTTTCAGAGGAACCATACCAGCAGCTCAATCAAGCGATATGGCTAAATCACGGATAATCTGAATCAGGATGGCCGGACGCGGGTTTGAACCGTCGGCGGATGCGAGTCTAGTGAGCTAACCACTGCGTCACCTCGATCGGTGGGAGGAAAAGCTGCCGTCTGTAGGGGGATCGGGGCAGCTTGGTTCAAAATGATTCAAATGGCTCTGAGCACTATGGGACTTAACTTCTGAGGTCTTCAGTCCCCTACAACTTAGAACTAACTAACCTAAGGACTCGGTGCCCCACTGCAGACTCCTAACTAAGGTACGAGCATATGGGATTGGTTCCCAAGTATGTGAGTGGCTCGAAGACTTCTTAAGTAAGTACGTTGTCCTCGATGGTGAATGTTCATCGGAGGTGAGGGTATCATCTGGAGTGCCCCAGGGAAGTGTGGTAGGTCCGCTGTTGTTTTCTATCTACATAAATGATCTTTTGGATAGGGTGGATAGCAATGTGCGGCGGTTTGCTGATGATGCTGTGGTGTACGGGAACGTGTCGTCGTTGAGTGACTGTTGGAGGTTACAAGATGACTTGGACAGGATTTGTGATTGGTGTAAAGAATGGCAGCTAATTCTAAATATAGATAAACGTAAATTAATGCAGATGAATGGGAAAAAGAATCTTGTAATGTTTGAATACTCCATTAGTAGTGTAGCGCTTGACACAGTCACGTCGATTAAATATTTGGGCGTAACATTGCAGAGCGATATGAAGTGGGACAAGCATGTAATGGCAGTTGTGGGGAAGGCGGAGAGTCGCCTTTGGCTCGTTGGTAGAATTTTAGGAAGATGTGGTTCATCTGTAAAGGAGACCGCTTATAGAACACTAATACGACATATTCTTGAGTACTGCTGGAGCGTTTGGCATTCCTATCAGGTCGGATTGAGGGAGGACATAGAAGCAAATCAGAGGCGGGCTGTTAGATTTGTTACTGGTAGGTTTGCTCATCATGCGAGTGTTACGGAAATGCTTCAGTAACTCGGGTGGGAGTCTCTAGAGGAAAGGAGGCGTTCTTTTCGCGAACCGCTACTGAGGAAATTTAGAGAACCAGCATTTGAGGCTGACCGCCGTACAATTTTACTGCCACCAACTTATATTTCGCGGAAAGACCACAAAGATAAGATAAGAGACATTAGGGCTCGTACAGAGGCATATATTTTGTGCCCGAGGCAGGATTCGAACCTGCGACCGTAGCGGCCGCGCGGTTCCGGACTGTAGTGGCTAGAACCGTTCGTCCACGCCGGCCGGCGGGGGCAGGTTGGCCCACTTTTTTTTACTTAATTTCTATAACAATGAGTAAGGTTACCGACGAGTTTAATTTTTTTACAATTGTCAGCATCTTTAACCCACACTGACACAGACTCACAATCATTTATTTTACGATGATTCCTAGTCCTGAGAACGAAAGGCATGGTCGGCAGGTAATATGAATTACCGATATCTCTATTGTAGACCCCTGAAATGTGAAATGCCCGATAAGCGATGACGTCCCGGCAGTTAAAACTTTCTAGCCCTCGAACTTTATCGACTTTAGGTCCACGTACGAGGGCTACGGTGACCCATCCGTTACCATGCTGCAGGGTATCATTGTTGCTAAGAGTAAAGTTCAGAACTCCACCACAGACCGCTGATGGACCATACAGGACGACTTGTGCACCTACATAGTTCCCGGTACTAATAGCAATATTTTAAATTCCTAAGCGTGGCTGTAAATTCAGCAGCTGTATGACAATGACCTTGCAGAGGTTGAAAAACTCAGTTAATCAGTTGCAAACAAAAGTTTACTGCAATCTTCACCCAGGTTTCGATAATTTTGAAATTACCTTTCTCAGAACGACCCTATAAATTACATTAGTAGCTACAAAAATATATTTGAAACACAACAAAGACGTAGCAACTGCAGACAAGTAAACTATAAACCCAGCTCCACCAACATTAGGATTTCATTTCGATGACGTAATCCTCACTCAACTAGACTCAACGCCACCAACAATAGATAAAATCAGAGAAATCATAAACCAACTTACAAATAACGAAGCAGCAGGAAAATACAATACAGTTGCTGTATTGTCGAAACACTGTAGTGAAATCATTATTTTATGTGTAGCTGAAATCATTAATGAAATACGGACAACAAGGGCTTATCATCAGAATGGATATCGGCATTCATACGTCCACTACCTAAACAAGGAAAGAAATCTGATCCTGAGTATACTGACTATACTGGCCAATGACGTACAAGAGCTTGTTCAGGCACTTTTAAAGAGGGCTGAAGGAATACCCGATACACAACAGGGAGAGTTTCAAGCAGAATGTAGAAAGAGAAGGTCTGGTGCAGAGCAAATACTAAATCTAAAAAACGTAATAATAATGAGGAACATTAGGAACTTGAAACACATGCAACTTTTGTTGATTTCAGAAAGGCATATCAATCAGTTGATCGAAATGCACTAATCAACATTCGACTCGACAATAAAACAAAAGAAAAAAATTTTAGGAACTTTCACAAACACAACATCGAAAGTAAATTTTATGGGGGAACTGTCAAATCCTTTTGAAATAAAATCAAGAGCAAGACAGGGAGATGTTTCACCTCTACTTTTGAGCTGCACATTAGAGAAACTGGTGAGAGGATGGAGGAAATTCATCAATACTAAGGGTATCTTGGAAGAAACCCAAATAAAATCACCATAGTTTGTCAAGATTTCGAAGAGGAGTTGATGTTACTTAATGACTCACTGGACAGCCTCAAAGAACAAATCACAGAGCTACAGAATGAAGCTCACAAAATAGAACTAAAAATATCATTTGGAAAAACACATTCCATGGAAAATATGAATAATTCCCCCATCCAGAAACCTTCAAAATCATAACAACAAAACAGCTAATACAAACGCTCTCAAACACCAAGGAGCATGAATAACAGTCAATACAAAAGAAAAAATAGCCATAGAAAATAGAGTACATCAAATGGAAAGGGCATTCCATATGACGGAAGAAATATACAACAGGAAATATACAACAAAAAAAACTTTGTTCTGGAACACCAAACTAAGACACCATCAGACAGTGAT
Source organism: Schistocerca americana (assembly GCF_021461395.2). Taxonomy (NCBI): domain Eukaryota; kingdom Metazoa; phylum Arthropoda; class Insecta; order Orthoptera; family Acrididae; genus Schistocerca; species Schistocerca americana. The sequence continues at coordinate 99,346,847 of NC_060127.1, read as the reverse complement.
AAGCATGAAGCACTGTACGCAGCAGAAACACTTACACAAACAAGATTTGGGGATGTTGAGAAACTGGAAGAAGTTGAAAAAAGAATTCTAAGAAAAATACTGGGAGCTAGAAGTAATAATAATGTTTAATACAAACTATGATCAAACAAAGAGCTTCATCTGAAAATGGAAAAGCTAACTGATATAATGAGGAAAACAAGACTACAGTTTTATGGACACATATAGCTAATGGATGGTAATAGACTAAGCAAGCAGATCTTCAATATACTAGACAGCTGCAAATCGAGACCCACGTGGTTCACTGAAATTGACAAAGATATTAAAAACACAGGAATTACAATGCACATAATAAATAACAGAATACTTTTTAGAGATGCAACACGAAAGACAGTATTTCAGGAAGTAAAGATGTCTGGAAAAGGAAGAAAGTTGATTCACAGAGAAAAGGAAAGACACTCACGAAGGATGAAGGAAGTCTGGGAGCGACGAAAACTAAACGAAAAGAAGCAAGACGATATTCGAATAACTAAATAAATAAAATAAAACGGCTCTTGGGGATGACACGGCGGTCGGATGGTCCCGATGGGCCACTTGTGGCCTCAAGACGGAATACTAAGCGACTCTTGTCATAAGACACGTTCATCTTAAGAACGAAAAATTCAGAAGCCATAGCATAAGACTATGGCAACATAGAGTTTCAGCTTTGAAGATAAAATGACAAATGTAGTAGCCGATTGGTATCTGGTTCGTGTCGAAGTAAAAGTTGAGATTTATATAAAAAATAGAATAATGATGTTACGGTGCTCGCTTATTTCCAAGTCCGTATCGATCTTAGTGCTGAGTTTTCACTCAGATGGCGCTTTGGCGTTAGGCGGTTGTTTCCGTGTGTGATCGCTGGCCGGGGCTTAGCTGGAGGCGTGTGGGGAGGAAAGAGGTGGCTACCTTAGTGTGGAGACAGTTCGGCTCGGCTGGTGTTGTCTGCGTCTGGACGCCGAGTGGGGCCCTATGGGAAGACCGGACCGTGATTTTACGGTTAATAGTGTGGACAGCGGCGTGGCGTGCCGTTTAACTTGATTCGCCAAGGGGAGCAAAATCTCGCCTGTCGTAGTTTGTCGAGCCTGAGTTTGAAATACCTTCTATGTGCGGCGGGATGTCATTTCGTCCTCCTGTCTCTCCGTCGCTGGGATTACTATCCTCGTTTACCGTCCCATGGATGTATATCGATGGGCTACGCTGCTCTCCGTACTCTACTAGACGCTGGTGATGGAAGTGCGTCGTTCAGCGTGACATTAGCCTGGGTGCTTTATGTGTGATCTTCAAGTGCATAGTATTCGAGTGGCACTCCTTAGAGTTTACCTTGCGCAGTTAGATTGGAGTTTATTTTGTGTTGTGGTGCTTCCGCTTTCCGTTAACGAAGGTTAAGCTTGATTCGGCACTCCGTACGACGCTTGGCACCTCAGCAGGTGGGTCGGAGCCACCTTCGCGACTAAACGGAAGCCTTTGGACTGAGAGGTCTTGTGTTTTGCATATTGTTCATAAATTGTTGTTTTGGTATTTCCCAGCATTTGGTCTGTTGTCCGGCCCCGGCTAGGCCTCTTTATTTTAAAAGTCGGTCCTTGTTTTGGCTTAGTACGATTCTGGTTTACTGCCTGGTGGTTCTGGTAGTACGCCGAGTCGCTGTGGTTGTGTTGCATTTTGTATGGGGCTGTGTGCTCGGAGCTTTGGAGTACTGCTTCACTGGGGAGTACTGATCGGGCCATTCTTGGTCCTCTGCTGTATTAAATGATTTTGTTATTATTTTAAAGTAACATTATCACTTAAATGATTTAATTCTTGTTGCGTTAATTGCAACTTGCGTACTGGGAAATTTAGTAGTGTAATTACGGAAGATTTAATAGTGGCACATGCCCCTTTACCTTTCGTAATCTTTTAATTACCGAAAGACCTTAAGCTCATACTCATATGATGTGATTTTCTTAAATTATTGCATTTTTATGTCATGTTATTGTTTTTTAAATTTGCTGATCACTGGTGTACTGTTGCAAGTATTAAAATGTTTCAGGTAGCTATTACTTGGGTGGAACGCTCGGAACCGCAACGGAGAGAGTAGTTGCGTGCCTTACGCGTCCGTTGTTGGCGCGGCCTGGTGTCCGTTGTTTGTTTTGGTGCACCTGAGTCAAGTATTGTGTTGCCTCGTCCCTTGCGGCCCCCTCGTGTTCTTCTCGTAAACATTTCCTTCGAGGCATTTTAGTTAATTTTATGCTAGTATTATTTTATTTTCTTACATTGGTAAAATTGTGCGGCCTTCATTATGCACACTGTTTGTCATAATGTCTCATATATCATGATGTGCGTGTGTAATGGTGCAATAAATGGATGATTGATTATTTCTGTTTTGGCGCCCTACATGCCTTCTTTCTTGTCCCTATTGGTACGCTATCCTTCTGTTGGTAACCCCACATCAAATGGAATCTGAATTATAACTCTGTGCGTATGGCAAATAACAAAAGTGAACGTAAAGAGGTAAAAAGCTGGAAATCAGATTTGTTGGAAGAACTTCAAATAATCAGTCATTTACCTAAAAAAAAGACGGTAACATCTTGAACGATTAGATGCAGCTGGCAAGTAAGAACTTCTTCGACAGCTTTAAGCCGCTGCTCACGGCCGCAAAGGACGGGTTTACTGATTTCCGACAGCTTCGGCGAGCAGTTTTTTCCCCCCCCGAAACAGTTCCTCTGTACAGTGATTTAATACCGGTTTTCGTCTGTAGGCCAATTTTATGTGAAAATACATATTCTCAGCCACTTCGACACGTTCTTGTAATATTTTTGAGCCTAACGTCAATCTAGAATTTGTTGAAAAATTTATAAATTTGTGGTAAGTTCCTATGGACCAAACTACTGAGGTCATCGGCCCCTAGACTTACACACTACATAACCTAACTTAAATTAACTTACGCTAAGGACAAAACACACACACACACACATGCACACACACACACACACACACACACACATCCATGCCCGAGGGGGGACTCAAACCTCCGACGGGGGGGGGGGGGGGGCGGGGGGGGGGGGGGGGTAGCCGCGCGAACCGTGGCAAGGCGTCTGAGACCACGCGGCTACCCCGCGCGGCTGGAATTTGTTGGTTACTCTGCTTAAACTACTGCGTAAACTTCTTTAATGCCAAGTTTCTGTGTGTCCATACTTCTGATTGGACGTTTGAGGGACTTCGGACGTTCACCTACAGCCGACCTTACCATATTGCTTACTATATGGCTACCAGTTTTGGTGCTTCAGTGCACTATCATCAGGCCTTAACTACCGCTGAGGGGGTTAACACCAACCGTACACACGATCTATGAACTGATTTTTCCAGACTACCTATAACAATGATGTGTCACCAACCATTAACTAAGCACAAGTTTTCTCAATTTTTAGCAATAAAGTGATAATAAATTCTAGTTTGTATTCCCTCTCCTGTCTTTTAGCAGGATTTCTTACTTTTAATAGCAGTTAATAGCATCCACAGTTCATTGAATACTACTTAGTAGGATAGACGCAGTAAAGGAGGTTAGCAAGAAGCTTTCCGTCGTGGAAGTGAAAAACAGAAAGCATTCTTTCAGTTACAGCCATGGACGCCATAGCAAAGGCCGAAGTCGCTAAAGACACAGAAGGAAACAAAATACAACGGAGGGATGCCAGGTCGATCTGAGTCAGCAAAGAAAATCCTCTAATTTTGCAGTTCAAGTACTTGCTGAACCGTGAATATTGGTCCCCCATCAATAACTCTTCTGCAGTCTTTGCATGAAGATGAGCTGGAAATAAAATTTGAGAAATGGTAAAATCTTCAGCATTTGATGAACTACATTCCTCCTCTTTAACCCAGTTCTGAGCAAAGAAGGGAAAGCAGAAAGGTGGAAGGAGTATATAGAGGGTCTATACAAGGGTAATGTACTTGAGGACAATATTATGGAAATGGAAGAGGATGTAGATGAAGATGAAATGGGAGATATGATACTGCGTGTAGAGTTTGACAGGGCACTGAAAGACCTGAGTCGAAACAAGGCCCCGCTAGTAGACAACATTCCATTAGAACTACTGACGGCCTTGGGAAGAGCCAGTCCTTACAAAATTCTACCATCTGGTGAGCAAGATGTATGAGACAGGCGAAATACCCTCAGACTTCAAGAAGAATATAATAACGCAAATCCCAAAGAAAGCAGGTGTTGACAGATGTGAAAATTACAGAACTATCAGCTTAATAAGTCACGGCTGCAAAATACTAACGCGAATTCTTTACAGACGAATGGAAAAACTAGTAGAAGCCTACCTAGGGGAAGATCAGATTGGATTCCGTAGAAATATTGGAACACGTGAGGCAATAATGACCATACGACTTATCGTAGAAGCTAGATTAAGGAAAGGCAAACCTACGTTTCTAGCATTTGTAGACTTAGAGAAAGCTTTTGAAAATGTTGACTGGAATACTCTCTTTCAAATTCTTAAGGTAGCAGGGGTAAAATACAGGGAGCGAAAGGCTATTTGCAATTTGTATAGAAACCAAATGGCAGTTATAAGAGTTGAGGGGCATGAAAGGGAAGCAGTGGTTGGGAAGGGAGTGGGACAGGGTTGTAGCCCGTCCCCAATGTCATTCAATCTGTATATTGAGCAATCAGTAAAGGAAACAAAAGAAAAATTCGGAGTAGGTATTAAAATTCATGGAGAAGAAATAAAATCTTTGAGGTTCGCCGATGACATTGTAATTCTGTCAGAGACAGCAAAGGACTTGGAAGAGCAGTTGAACGGAATGGACAGTGTCTTGAAAGGATGATATAAGATGAACATCAATAGAAGCAAAACGAGGATAATGGAATGTAGTCGAATTAAGTCGGGTGATGCTGAGGGAATTAGATTAGGAAATGAGACACTTAAAGTAGTAACGCAGTTTTGCTGTTTGGGGAGCAAAATGAATGATGATGGTCGAAGTAGAGAGGATATAAAATGTAGACTGGAAATGGGAAGGAAAGCGTTTCTGAAGAAGAGAAATTTGTTAACATCGAGTATAGATTTAAGTGTCAGGAAGTCGTTTCTGAAAGTATTTGTATGGAGAGTAGCCATGTATGGAAGTGAAACATGGACGATAAATAATTTAGAAAAGAAGAGAAGAGAAGGTTTCGAAATGTGGTGCTACAGAAGAATGCTGAAGATTAGATGGGTAGATCACATAACTAATGAGGAGGTGTTGAATAGGACTGGGGAGAAGAGAAGTGTGTAGCACAACTTGACTAGAAGAAGGGATCGGTTGGTAGGACATGTTCTGAGGCATCAAGGGATCACCAGTTTAGTATTGGAGGGGAGCGTGGAGGGTAAAAATCGTAGAGGGAGACCAAGAGATGAATACACCAAGCAGATTCAGAAGGATGTAGGTTGCAGTAGGTACTGGGAGATGAAGAAGCTTGCACAGGATAGAGTATCATGGAGAGCTGCATCAAACCAGTCTCAGCCCTGAAGAACACAACAACAACATCCTGAATTCTATAAAAATGTATCCCATTCAAAGGCAGCAGTTACCATTTGTGTAACAATGGGAAGCGGAGAAAGAACTCTACATTGTAAAGAAGGGGACGGAAAACACTGGAAAATGCGCAACAGAATGACAGAGCATCACGAGTATTGCTCAGGAAACACATTATTCAAGAAATACCACAGATACACGTGGTTTAGATAGATTCTGCAGACACTGAATGTGAGGGGATTACAAAAGGTGACTATGAAGTGTCGGAACCACAACAATATATTTTCGTTTTGGTGTGTTAATTTTATTTGCTATTTCTTATTGTTTTTCACGTTGTTATGTCAACTTCGCTTCAGTTATTCACATATCCTTATTTTATAACGAAAATGAATTGTACTTTGTACAAGTTGACAATTATTGAACCATACAAAAAAAAAATAATCTGTAATCAGTTACAAACTACGACGTGCACACATCTTATTCAACATGTAAACGTCGCTACAGGTATTCGGATTTAGGTTACGACATGTTCGATATGCCTGCAATCATTGGCGCTGATGTGGCGCAGACGAATAGCGAAATTCTGCACGAGCCGATGAAGCGTAGGAACATCGACGCTGTCGATGACCTCTTGAATGGCTGTTTTCAGCTCAACAGTGGTTTTGGGGTTATTGCTGTACACATTGTCTTTAATATAGCCCCACAAAACGGAATCGCAGCAGATCCGGAGAATATGGCGGCCAATCGAGACCCATGCCAATGGCGTCTGGGTACCCCAGAGCTAGAACGCGGTTCCCAAAGTGCTCCTGCTTCGAAGTGGTCGAGCTCCATCTTGCAAGAACCACATCTTGTCGAAATATGGGTCACTTTGGACTGGACATTGCACACCACACAGTGCCCTCTTGAGGGTGAAGAGATTTCTCGATCGCGAAATGCAGGTTCTCAGTCCACCAAATGCGCCAACGGTTCTTATTGACGAACCCATCAGATAAAAGTGGGTTTTGTCGCTAAACCAAACCATACAGCGTATATTAATTCCCGTCATGCCCCACTGCTAACTGTGCAGTATCAACGTGAAAGGTCTCTGTTGGATTACTTTCATGTCAATTTTTTAAAACTGTTGTCATTTACGGCACACATTCCACTTCTAAATTTACTGTGGTGTTTCTGACTATCTGGGAGGAGACTGAGCAGTGCAACGTGTTTCTTTTACACATAATCAAGAACGATCTGTCACACTACTACACTTTAAAATACAGTTCATATGTAATTCATGTCACACAGTCTCATACAGAACGTACATCCGCTTTCTTTTATATACTGTGTATGATAAGATACTGTCATCACCCTTCCCTTCTGTGTGAAAGGATGAATGAGCAAATGTATTTCTAGTTGCATGCTTGATGGTAGCAGACAAGCCTGTCTGCTAGACAACAGTAGGACCAACGTCGGAACAGGTAGCTACGCTTTCTAAAAGCAAAAAGGTTTCTATCCTTAGTATGGTCCTTTCCGTCCCTTGTCATGTTGGTATAGGAAGCTGCCTCTCTGGTCACTTCCGTTTGTATCTGTTAAGCACGATCGGTAGGGGCCCACGGTAGTCTGTCCGCGGCGAGCGTCTGAAGTGGTAAGATCTCCAGCTAAGCGCGTCTCTGCTAAGTCTGTAGGGCAATTCATTTCTTAAGTTCAGCCTAACTGTAAATTTAATCACCTTTATTTCATGTTTACATCTAAAATATCTAATGTTATCTTAAATTGCAACACAGTGTAATTCGAGTGTGAAGTTCAGAATATCTTCCAGTAGTTGCTTTGTCACTACTTTGTGAGTAAAGTGAAACCACGTGTGGATGATCCGTAATTCTATCTAAGATCATCAATCTTAAATGCGAATGTGCATGAGATTATAACGTCTCGTCTTGACAATATTTTTCAATATAGCACCTTTTCTTTATGTTCACCCACGTGGGTGTACTTTGTGGGACTAGTACCACGTGCTTATACAACTGTTTGACCCATCAGGTTAATAGTAAGACGATAGTAACCAGTTCGAGGTTTTTCTTTTGTAAATTGCGTTTCGATATAATTTATTTTAACTATCAAAATTACTGTGGAGCTACACTCTTTGTGTGAACCAAGTTGACCACGTGAAGCATGTGCTGTAATCATCAAAGTAGCCCTCAGCTATTCTTTTCGGGAAGATTTCACAGAGATTTAGTGTGAATTTAGTATACCAGTGTGTGGTAATTTCGTGACGGATAGCATTGCGCTACGAACGTAACTTCTTTGGGTGAAAATTGAATCGGTTGGTTGTGGTTGATTTCCTCTTGCATATGTTTCAACGTTCTTCGTGTGTTATTTTATGAATGCAGTGTTGTATGCAGTTTTCCAATCTTGGATCCATATTTGATGCATTCAGTAAGATTACAAACTCACATTTTCACAATGCTAAATAAGGCACCAGTTTAGTTATGAATCAAGTGTAATATGCTGAAAGTTTAACAGAACAATGATCAATGTTAAAATAAATGTCCAAATATAAACTGATTTATTTCTTTGTGTTTAAATTCTCTTTTTATATATATATCACCGGTTGTCGTAAGATGACTATTAAAAGATTATAATTAATGTTAGTCTGGTTGGGAATTTGATAAGCTAGACTGGATACCTGGTGAAACAGTTGCTCAGTAATGTAAGGTTAACTTCCCCAGATAGCTCACAGCTTTTAACCCGCTTTTATTGTCTTGAATATCAGCACCGCTTTCAGAACAAATTAATGCATCAACATTACAAACGTCCAAAGCAAACTGTTCAGAAGTTACGATGATTTTATTTCATATAGTTCAATAATTGTCAGGCTGTATATCGAGAGTGATGGACCGATATATCTTCAAAGTATAGCACAGTAGTTTTTGCACTTGTTCCTATTTTACTCTAAAAAGTTTTTAGGATGCAAGGAGTATAAGTATTTTTAACATATTATACGAGGTGCATTCAAGTTCTAAGGCCTCCGATTTTTTTTCTCTGGGCTGGAAAGAGATAGAAACATGTGCATTGTTTTAAAATGAGGCCGCGTTCATTGTCAATACGTCCCAGAGATGGCTGCACCGTACGGCAGATGGAATTTTACCGCCAGCGGCGAGAATGAGAACTGTTTCAAATACTTAAAATGGCGACGTTTTCCTTACTTGAACAGTGTGCAATCATTCGTTTTCTGAATTTACGTGGTGTGAAACCAATTGAAATTCATCGACAGTTGAAGGAGACATGTGGTGATGGAGTTATGGATGTGTCGAAAGTGCGTTCGTGGGTGTGTGACAGTTTAATGAAGGCAGAACATTGTGTGACAACAAACCGAAACAACCTCAGGCTCACGCAAGCCAGTCTGACGACATGATCGAGAAAGTGGAGAGAATTGTTTTGGGGGATCGCCGAATGACTGTTGAACAGATTGCCTCCAGAGTTGGCATTTCTGTGGGTTCTGTGCACACAATCCTGCATGACGACCTGAAAATGCGAGAAGTGTCATCCAAGTGGGTGCCATGAATGCTGACAGACGACCACAGGGCTGCCCGTGTGGCATGTTACCAAGCAATGTTGACGCGCAACGACAGCATGAATGGGACTTTCTTTTCGTTGGTTGTGACAATGGATGAGATGTGGATGCCATTTTTCAATCCAGAAACAAAGCGCCAGTCAGCTCAATGGAAACACACATATTCACCGCCACCAAAAAATTTCGGGTAACCGCCAGTGCTGAAAAAATGATGGTGTCCATGTTCTGGGACAGCGTGGGCGTAATCTTTACCCATTGCATTCCAAAGGGCACTACGGTAACAGGTGCATCCTACGAAAATGTTTTGAAGAACAAATTCCTTCCTGCACTGCAACAAAAACGTCTGGGAAGGGCTGCCCGTGTGCTGTTTCACCAAGACAACGCACCCTCACATCGAGCTAACGTTACGCAACAGTTTCTTCGTGATAACAACTTTGAAGTGATTCCTCATGCTCCCTACTCACCTGACCTGGCTCTTAGTGACTTTTGGCTTTTTCCAACCATGAAAGACACTCTCTGTGGCCGCACATTCACCAGCCGTGCTGCTATTGCCTCAGCGATTTTCCAGCGGTCAAAACAGACTTCTAAAGAAGCCTTCGCCGCTGCCATGGAGTCATGGCGTCAGCGTTGTGAAAAATGTGTACGTCTGCAGGGCGATTACGTTGAGAAGTAACGCCAGTTTCATCGATTTCGGGTGAGTAGTTAATTAGACCCCCCCCCCCTCCCCATGAATCATGGACTTTGCCGTTGGTGGGGAGGCTTGCGTGCCTCAGCGATACAGATGGCCGTACCGTAGGTGCAACCACAACGGAGGGATATTTGTTGAGAGGCCAGACAAACGTGTGGTTCCTGAAGAGGGGCAGCAGCCTTTTCAGTAGTTGCAGGGGCAACAGTCTGGATGATTGACTGATCTGGCCTTGTAACATTAACCAAAACGGCCTTGCTGTGCTGGTACTGTGAACGGCTGAAAGCAAGGGGAAACTACAGGCATAATTTTTCCCGAGGACACGCAGCTTTACTGTATGATTAAATGATGATGGCGTCCTCTTGGGTAAAATATTCCGGAGGTAAAACAGTCCCCCATTCGGATCTCCGGGTGGGGACTACTCAAGAGGACGTCGTTATCAGGAGAAAGAAAACTGGCGTTCTACGGATCGGAGCGTGGAATGTCAGATCCCTTAATCGGGCAGGTAGGTTAGAAAATTTAAAAAGGGAAATGGATAGGTTAAAGTTAGATATAGTGGGAATTAGTGAAGTTCGGTGACAGGAGGAACAAGACTTTTGGTCAGGTGATTACAGGGTTATAAATACAAAATCAAATAGAGGTAATGCAGGGGTAGGTTTAATAATGAATAAAAAAATAGGAGTGAGGGTTAGCTATTACAAACAGCATAGTGAACGCATTATTGTGGCCAAGATAGACACAAAGCCCATGCCTACTACAGTAGTACAAGTTTATATGTCAACTAGCTCTGCAGATGATGAAGAAATTGATGAAATGTATGACGAGATAAAAGAAATTATTCAGGTAGTGAAGGGAGACGAAAATTTAATAGTCATGGGTGACTGGAATTCGTCAGTAAGAAAAGGGAGAGAAGGAAACATAGTAGGTGAATATGGATTGCGGGGAAGAAATGAAAGAGGAAGCCGCCTTGTAGAATTTTGCACAGAGCATAACTTAATCATAGCTAACACTTGGTTCAAGAATCATAAAACAAGGTTGTATACCTGGAAGAATCCTGGAGATACTAAAAGGTATCAGATAGATTATATAATGGTAAGACAGAGATTTAGGAACCAGGTTTTAAATTGTAAGACATTTCCAGGGGCAGATATGGATTCTGACCACAATCTCTTGGTTATGAACTGCAGATTGAAACTGAAGAAACTGCAAAAAGGTGGGAATTTAAGGAGATGGGACCTGGATAAACTGAAAGAACGAGAGGTTGTAGAGAGTTTCAGGGAGAGCATAAGGGAACAATTGACAGGAATGGGGGAAAGAAATACAGTAGAAGAAGAATGGGTAGCTCTGAGGGATGAAGTAGTAAAAGCAGCAGAGGATCAAGTAGGCAAAAGACGAGGGCTAATAGAAATCCTTGGGTAACAGAAGAAATATTGAATTTAATTGATGAAAGGAGAAAATATAAAAATGCAGTAAATGAAGCAGGAAAAAAGGAATACAAACGTCTCAAAAATAAGATCGACAGGAAGTGCAAAATGGCTAAGCAGGGATGGCTAGAGGACAAATGAAAGGATGTAGAGGCTTGTCTCACTAGAGGTAAGATAGATACTGCCTACAGGAAAATTAAAGAGACCTTTGGAGAGAAGAGAACCACTTGTATGAATATCAAGAGCTCAGATGGAAACCCAGTTCTAAGCAAAGAAGGGAAGGCAGAAAGGTGGAAGGAGTATATAGAGGGTTTATACAAGGGCGATGTACTTGAGGACAGTATTATGGAAATGGAAGAGGATGTAGATGAAGATGAAATGGGAGATACGATACTGCGTGAAGAGTTTGACAGAGCACTGAAAGACCTGAGTCGAAACAAGGCCTCGGGAGTAGATAACATTCCATTAGAACTACTGACGGCCTTGGGAGAGCCAGTCCTGACAAAACTCTACCATCTGCTGAGCAAGAGGTATGAGACAGGTGAAATACCCTCAGACTTCAAGAAGAATATAATAATTCCAATCCCAAAGAAAGCATAAGAGTCGAGGGGCATGAAAGGGAAGCAGTGGTTGGGAAAGGAGTGAGACAGGGTTGTTTCCTCTCCCCGATGTTATTCAATCTGTATATTGAGCAAGCAGTAAAGGAAACAAAAGAAAAATTTGGAGTAGGTATTAAAATTCATGGAGAAGAAGTAAAAACTTTGAGGTTCGCCGATGACATTGTAATTCTGTCAGAGACAGCAAAGGACTTGGAAGAGCAGTTGAACGGAATGGACAGTGTCTTGAAAGGAGGATATAAGATGAACATCAACAAAAGCAAAAGGAGGATAATGGAATGTAGTCAAATTAAATCGGGTGATGCTGAGGGAATTAGATTGGGAAATGAGACACTTAAAGTAGTAAAGGAGTTTTGCTATTTAGGGAGTAAAATAACTGGTGATGGTCGAAGTAGAGAGGATATAAAATGTAGACTGGCAATGGCAAGGAAATCGTTTCTGAAGAAGTGAAATTTGTCAACATCGAGTATAGATTTAAGTGTCAGGAAGTCGTTTCTGAAAGTATTTGTATGGAGTGTAGCCATGTATGGAAGTGAAACATGGACGATAACTAGTATGGACAAGAAGAGAATAGATGCTTTCGAAATGTGGTGCCACAGAAGAATGCTGAAGATAAGGTGGGTAGATCACGTAACTAATGAGGAGGTATTGAATAGGATTGGGGAGAAGAGAAGTTTGTGGCACAACTTGACTAGAAGAAGGGATCGGTTGGTAGGACATGTTTTGAGGCATCAAGGGATCACAAATTTAGCATTGGAGGGCAGCGTGGCGGGTAAAAATCGTAGAGGGAGACCAAGAGATGAGTACACTAAGCAGATTCAGAAGGATGTAGGTTGCAGTAGGTACTGGGAGATGAAGAAGCTTGCACAGGATAGAGTATCATGGAGAGCTGCATCAAACCAGTCTCAGGACTGAAGACCACAACAACAACAACAACAGTTAATTAGAAAAAAAAAATGGGAGGCCTTAGAACTTGAATGCACCACGTACAACATTACAATCCTTAGCCATATATACCACTATAAACAGACTAAAGCACCATTGGGACAAAATATCTGATGTCACGAAATTTTGTTGACAGCTGTTTAATTTTGGCAGTAATTTACTCTGCTTGGTTCAACAAGCACTTGTACTATTTGTTCTATCAACTACTCAATTCTGTTGCCGCGGTGACAGCACGAAGTGGAAGCCACGTCCTCAGCTCTATGTCTGCCGTGCTGTGGCCCCATACGGCCCTAGGAGCAAGGCCATTGTTCCCACAGTGGCGGCCGAACCACAAACAAGTGGGAACGGAAGGCTCGCTTAGCCACGCTCGCGCACAGCGGAACGTTCGTATCTGGGTCAGGTTTGTTGTGCCAGCCAGCTGGTCGTTCCCACTCGTCACTTACGACGTATGCTTCTATATCCGAACCCTATTCCTGCTCGCGTTTATGTTTATTCGCCATGGACTCCGCTTCTCTGTCGATAAACGCCTCGATTTCGCGATTCTTCCTCATTCTACATCTACATCAACGTGGATACTCTGCAAATCACATTTGAGTGCCTGGCAGAGGATTCATCGAACCACCTTCACAATTCTCTGTTATTCCAATCTCGTATAGCGTGCGGAAGGAGTGAACACTTATATCTTTCCGTACGAACTCTGCCTTATTTTATCGTGGTGATCGTTCCTCCCTATGTAGGTCGGTGTCAACGAAATATTTTCACATTCGGAGGAGAAAGTTGGTGATTGGAATTTCGTGAGAAGATTCCGTCGCAACGAAAAACGCCTTTCTTTTAATGTCCAGCCCAAATCCTGCATCATTTCTGTGACTCTCTCCCATATTTCGCGATAATACGAAACATGCTGCCTTTCTTTGAACTGTTTCGATGTACTGCGTCAGTCCTATCTGGTAAGGATCCGACACAGCGCAGCAGTACTCTAAAAGACAACCGTAGTGTAGGCAGTCTCCTTAGTAGGTCTGTTACATTTTCTAAGTGTCCTGCCAATAAAACGCAGTCTTTGGTTAGCCTTCCCCACAACATTTCCTACGTGTTCCTTCCAGTTTAAGTTGTTCACAATTGTAATACCTGGGTATTTAGTTGAATTTACGGCCTTTAGATTAGACTGATTTATCATGTAACCGAAGTTTAACAGACTCCTTTTAGCACTCGTGTCGATGACCTCACACTTTTCGTTATTTAGGGTCAACTGACAATTTTCGCACCATTCAGATATCTTTTCTAAATCGTTTTGCAATTTCTTTTGATCTTCTGAAGACTTTATTAGCCGATAAACGACAGCGTCATCTGCAAACAACCGAAGACGGCTGCTCAGATTGTTTCTCAAATCGTTTATTCCTAGATAAGGAACAGCAAAGGGTTTGTAACACTATCTTGGGGAATTCAATAAATCCTTCTGTTTTACTCGATGACTTTCCGTCAATGACTACGAACTGTGACCTCTGTGACATGAAATCACAAATCCAGTCACATAACTGAGACCATTTTCCATAAGGACGCAATTTCAATACGAGCCGCTTGTGTGGTACAGTGTCAAAAGCCTTCCGGAAATCCAGAAATACGGAATCGATCAGAAATCCCTTGTCAATAGCACTCAACACTTGATGTGAATAAAGAGCCAGTTGTGTTTCACAGGAACGATGTTTTCTAAACCCATGTTGACTGTGTGTCAATAGACCGTTTTCTTCGAGGTAATTCAATGTTCGAACACAATATATGTTCTAAAATTATGCTACATATCGACGTTAACGAAATGGGCCTGTAATTTAGTGGATTACTCATACTACCTTTCTTCAATATTGATGTGACCTGTGCAGCTTTCCAGTCTTTGGGTACGGATCTTTCGTCGAGCGAACGGTTGTATATGATTATTAAGTATGGAGCTAATGCACCAGCATACTCCGAAAGGAATCTGATTGGTATACAGTCTGGACCAGAAGACTTGCTTTTATTAAGTGATTTGCTGCACTACTCCGAAGATACTTCAAAATGGTTCAAATGGCTCTGAGCACTATGGGACTGAACATCGTAGGTCCTGAGTCCCCTAGAACTTAGAACTACTTAAACCTAACTAACCTAAGGACAGCACACACATCCATGCCCGAGGCAGGATTCGAACCTGCGACCGTAGCAGCCCCGCGGTTCCGGACTGCAGCGCTAGAACCGCACGGCCACCGCGGCCGGCCCGAAGATACTTACTCCCACCTTACTCATGTTGGCAGCTGTTCTCGATTCGAATTATGGAATATTTACTTCGTCTTCTTCTGTGAAGGCATTTCGGAAGGTTGTGTTTAGTAACTCTGCTTTGGCAGCACTTTCTTCGATTGTATCTCCGTTGCTACCGCGTGGAGATAGAATTGATTGTTTCTTGCCGCTAACATACTTCACATACGACCAGAATCTCTTTGGGTTTTCTGCCAGGTTTCGAGACATGTTTAGTTTTGGAAACTGTTATAGGTATCTTGCATTGAACTCCGCGCTAAATATCGAGATTTTGTAAAAGATCGCCAATCTTGGGGATTTTGCGTCAGTTTAAATTTCGCATGTTTGTTCCGTTGTTTCTGCAACAGTGTTCTGCCCCTTTTTGTGTACTAAGGAGGATCAGCTTCGTCGTTTGTTAATTTATTTCTTTTAAATCTCTCAATTGCTGCCGATACTATTTCTTTGAATTCAAGCCACATCTCGTCTACACTTATTAATTTGGAACGGGTAGAGACTGTCTCTCAGGAATGCGTCAAGTGAATTTTTATCTGCTTTTTTGAATAGATATATTTTTCGCTTATTTTTCGGGGATTTGGGGATTACAATATTCAATCTCGCTACGACAACCCTGTGTTCACTAATCCCTGAATCTGTTTTGATGCTAGTTATTAACTCATGATTATTTGTTGCTAAGATGTCAAGTGTGTTTTCACAACCGTTTACTATTCGCGGGGGCTCATGAACTAAGTGCTAGAAATTATTTTCAGAGAATGCATTTAGCACAATTTCGGATGACGTTTTATGCGTACCTCCGGAATTAAACATGTATTTTCACCAACATATTGAGGGTAAATAAAAGTCCCCACCAACTAAAATCGTATGAGTCGGGTACGTGTTTGAAATCAAACTCAAGTTTTCTCTTCTCTTCATCGCTTGTTAGATACCACTTACAAGTAACACTACGTGGGGGGTTTACTTCGATTTTGATCGGCTTTGCATATGTTGTAGTGCAGAGAAAAATAAGTCATATTTTTTATACCTGCCCGTACGGTTATTAAGGGGGTGGAACACCTGAAAAACATTATTATTTCTGATTGAATACTGATAAAGCGATAACAGTTTTTTTAAAGGAGTTTCAAATAGAAGTACTATGGTTTTTAATGTACTTTATAACGGTGCACCCATATTTATCGAAAAATTCATATTTTTGAAATCCCTCCCATACTATTTTGTTTTTCATTTCGACATTTGATTAACCGCATAACATATAGCACCGTTAATATCAAATTAAATCATACACGCCCATCAGGCAGAATATTTCGACCACCGACCTACTATCGATATGATACCGTCGGGCAATAACAGCGTCACCTGGCAAGGAATGATTACTAGTCAGACATACGTACGGTGCATGCAGTATCAGGTGGCTAGTTGTCCATATGTAGAATGGGGAAAGCGCGCCATGTAATCTGAGTTTGACCGAGGGCAGATTGTGATGCCCCGGAGATTCGGCACCAGGATTTCGGAAACTGCGCGAATCGTCCGGTGTTCGAGGAGTGCTGTGGTGAATGTTTTCAACACGTGGCGAAACCAAGATGAAACCATGTCCAGTACTCGTGGGTTTGGCGGATGTCGGACGTCGTAGGCTGGGTACACTGGTAAAACAGGGCAGGCGACGAACTGTGGTATAACTAACATCAGACATTAATGCTGGGCAGAGTGCAAGTGTGTCTGCACACACAGTTATTTCATTTCATTCACTTCATCAACAGAACAGAGTAACCCACCGCCTTGAAATGTAAGGTGGGTCGGATGCTTCCGAATCTAATAGCAAAGACTTCCCATTGTTACAGTCTTATTGGCATAGAGTTGTTAACCCTTTCATGAGCCGTGGGAAACATGCTCCCCGCTACAATGAACTCGCTCCTAGTCCCGTGGGATTCACAGTTCCCACATCTGTACGGTGCTACCACCTAGTGAACAGTATAGGGTACTACTTCCAATCGGAAGTTCCCGCCATTTTTGCTGTACCTTCGCGCAGAGGCATTGTATAGCTGAGTGTTGGTCTGTAGAGGAGCCTTTCAGTGCTGTTTGCGTGACATTTTGTGATTTTTTCCTCAAAGCTATAGTATTTACCCAAATTTATGAAGGAAAACGTAAAATTGGAACGAGGAGAATTCCAGTTTGAAACAAAAGGAGCCATTTCTGCAGTAAAATGGATGGATAACAGTCCAGTCACTTTCCTGTCCTCAATTCATGACCCATGAGAAACAGGCACTGTGAAAAGGAAAAACAAGGATGGTACTAATACAGAGATTTCTTGTCCTGAAGTTGTGGCAGAATGCAACAAAATAATGGGTGGTGTCGATAAGTTTGATCAATTACGAGAAAGGTGTGCTATTGGCAGACGTTCCTTAAAATGGTGGCACAGAATATTTTATTTCCTGGTGGACGTTGCTGCAGTGAACAGTTTTATCCTGTGGAAAATAAGTAAAAGAGAAAGTGGACAACATGATCAGCTTACATACAAGATCCATCTAGCCAGACAGCTGATCGCTGGCTTCTCATCCCAAAAAAGGCGTGGACATAAACCTGTCTTCCTGGCAAAAAGGGGTAAAGTACCTGAAGATTTTCGTCATGTGGCTGTAGGGGAGCATCAACCCATTTTAGAAGAAACCTACTGGACGTGCCGCCATTGTAGTACCAAAGCTGCGGAAAAGAGCACTCGCTGTCAAATACCACTTTGCGTAGTCCCATGCTTCAGAAAATTTCATGGCAAGTAATTGTGAACAATCATTCTAACAAGAGAAGTAAATTTATCAAATAAATATGACATATATTCAAAAAGTTGTTTTTGTCAAGGAAGGGCAGTGGGAAGAATACTTCCCACTTTGTTGTGTGACCGCAGTTTCACAGTTGGAACAAATTTGATATTCCGTATGATAAATATACCTATCTGTTAACTACTCTGCTCTCCGTTCATTAAAAAAACTGCTCAATAATTTTGCCCACGAAACGGCTAATGCTTTTTTCAAAAGTAGTATAAAGAACATAATATATAAAGATTTCTATGAGGTTACAGCGAATTGAGTGCTTAACAATTGTTAAAGTGGTTCTATATAATTTGTTACTACCTAGTTGATGAGAATATAATTTATACAATGCAAATATTAAAGAAAAATAAATAAACAAAGAAAATGTAACACAATGAGTGTGGTTAAGAATAATTTGTAATACCGGTATATAGAGGGAAGTGATATGCTGTATTTGGATGTGTAATACAGTCTAAGTAGCATGTTGGTTAGTAATGGCCTATTTCTATTTCAGATGAGAAGGTCTCGGTACAACCACGAGCTATTCTCATTTCAAATGGTTTACACTAGGATATGTTTACACAGATTACACAGATTAAATGCTGATTGAGCACTTCATACATGGAATACATGAATTTTGGTTTCACGTGAGAAATACACTTGCGTTTGTAACTTGTTAGTTGAAATAGAATATAGTTCATTGCTACTTGAATGCATTATTCCTTAAATAACTTAATACATTTCTGATATATTAAATTCATTGATTATAGCTTTATGTAGAGAAGAGAATATACTTCTGTTTGCACACAGTAAGACGAACAGTACATTATTGCTTGTGTGCAGTATACTTTAAACACTATGCAGGATGTCATTGGGGAGCAGGAGCCTCGGAATAAAAGTTCTTCGAGCCTTTTCTTCCCAAGCGACATTACCTTATTACTACAGTCTTAGTATGCGGTGCCGATGTTTATTTGTTTTATGATTGTTGTGTTGTTTGTGACTGTGTTGTGGCGTCCAGTGTCATACCTTGTTGGTTTTGGTTCAAATGGTTCAAATGGCTCTGAGCACTATGGGACTCAACGGCTGAGGTCATAAGTGTTGGTTTTGGTCCCTTAAATGTTGATCCCTTCTGAGTCATGTTCACTTAGTGTTCCTTCCTCGGTTTCGGAATCTGTAGTTGTGTTTGTGTCCTCCCACGTGGCTTTTTGTGTTGTTTGTGCTTGTCTACGCCTCCTTCCATATGGGTTTTGTATTCTTCGTGCAGAGTGTCCGAAACAATATCGGCTACGCTATTTATTGTGTTCCAGTCATCGGGATTACGTATTATTCTGGCGATGTCATTGTCGTTCTGTAAAGGTCTCATTTGTGCTAGCGTGTTGCACAGCAGTGTGACGTGTTCTGGTGTCCCAGTTTCTCCGCATGCGCATACTTCATCGTCAGTTAGTCCCAAACGGTTTAAATGTACCGGATACGGCCCGTGGCGTGTCAGGAAATGTACCATCCCCCGGCTTGGGTCGACATGCTTCAGTTGTAGTCTTTCGTGTACAACAGGAAAGAAAGAGTGTACTCGGCGACCCTTATCGGATGCATCCCACTCTCTCTGCCATGTCTGAATCCGCCATTGTTTCATTTGTGTTTTGTTCATAATGTTGGTTCCCGTAATTTCGGTGACTTTATCGAGCCTGCCGTCTTAAGCCAGCAAAGTGCAGCTCTGTAAGGTTTTGTTATGTCTATAGGGCAGGGCCCCATCACAACGCAAGGGCCTCTAGTGACGTGGTGTTGGAGGCTCCGCTCATTCTCAGGAGTACACTACGTTGACCGCGTCTTGCAGTTGACTTGTTAGTTTGTATGTTCAGTCTGTGAGCCCAAGCATTTGCGACGAAGCATGCGATGGACTCAAATATTGCGATGTGGTAGGTCATTACCGGCTTAATAGGTAATTCGTACTGAGTTGTTTAGTTTTGCTAGTTTGTGTGTAATTTTGGAGGCTTTGTCAATTGTCAACACCTAACGATGGGCCTCTGTAGCCGACGACCCAATCATGTGCCAATGTCAACACCACGACATCGGCAACTACGGCTGAAAGGGGAACGTGGCTATTGGCATAGGACGTTGGCGCAGTGGCAGAACATCGCATGGGCTGACGAATCCCGATACCATCTTCAATGTGCCGATGGCAATTCGCGGATCCGTGGTCTTCCAGGGGAACAGTTCCTTGACACGTATACTGCAGGACAGAGACAAGCTGGCGGCGGCTCCACTATGCACGTGGGCATCTATGGGTCCGGTGGAACGCGTGTAAGGTACCATGCTGTGAAGGACTATCGTACACTGGTTCCAGACCACGTACATCTCTTCATGACGATCATGTATCCCGAAGGCAGTGACACTTTTCAGCAAGATAATGCGCCATCTCACAAAAAGGGGAGTATGGTGGACTGGTTCGAGGAATACAGAGGCACGTTCCAATAGATCTGCTGGGCTTCCCAACTTTTTTTTTTTTGGTCATCAGTCTACTGACTGGTTTGATGCGGCCCGCCACGAATTCCTTTCCTGTACTAACCACTTCATCACAGAGTAGCACTTGCAACCTACGTCCTCAATTATTTGCTTGACGTACTCCAATCTCTGTCTTCCTCTACAGTTTTTGCCCTCTACAGCTCCCTCTAGTACCATGGAAGTCATTCCCTGATGTCTTTAACAGATGTCCTATCATCACTGTCCCTTCTCCTTATCAGTGTTTTCCACATATTCCTTTCATCTCCGATTCTGCGTAGAGCCTCCTCATTCCTTACCTTATCAGTCCACCTAATTTTCAACATTCGTCTATAGCACCACATCTCAAATGCTTCGATTCTCTTCTGTTCCGGTTTTCCCACAGTCCATGTTTCACTACCACACAATGCTGTACTCCAGACGTACATCCTCAGAAATTTCTTCCTCAAATTAAGGCCGGTATTTGATATTAGTAGACTTCTCTTGGCCAGAAATGCCTTTTTTGCCATAGCGAGTCTGCTTTTAATGTCCTCCTTGCTCCGTCCGTCATTGCTTATTTTACTGCCTAGGTAGCAGAATTCCTTAACTTCATTGACCATCAATCCTGATGTTAAGTTTCTCGCTGTTCTCATTTCTACTACTTCTCATTACCTTCGTCTTTCTCCGATTTACTCTCAAACCATACTGTGTACTCATTAGACTGTTCATTCCGTGCAGCAGATCATTTAATTATTCTTCACTTTCACTCAGGGTAGCAATGTCATCAGCGAATCGTATCATTGATATCCTTTCACCTTGTATTTTAATTCCACTCCTGAACCTTTCTTTTATTTCCATCATTGCTTCCTCGATGTACACATTGAAGAGTAGGGACGAAAGGCTACAGCCTTGTCTTACACCCTTCTTAATACGAGCACTTCGTTCTTGATCGTCCACTCTTATTATTCCCTCTTGATTGTTGTACATATTGTATATGACCCGTCTCTCCCTATAGCTTACCCCTACTTTTTTCAGAATCTCGAACAGCTTGCACCATTTTATATTGTCGAACGCTTTTTCCAGGTCGACAAATCCTATGAAAGTGTCTTGATTTTTCTTTAGCCTTGTTTCCATTGTTAGCCGTAAAGTCAGAATTGCCTCTCTCTTCCCTTTACTTTTCCTAAAGCCAAACTAATCGTCACCTAGCGCATTCTCAATTTTCTTTTCCATTCTTCTGTATATTATTCTTGTAAGCAGCTTCGACGCATGAGCTGTTAAGCTGATTGTGCGATAATTCTCGCACTTGTCAGCTCTTGCCGTCTTCGGAATTGTGTGGATGATGCTTTTCCGAAAGTCAGATGGTATGTCGCCAGACTCATATATTCGTAGTCGTTTTGTTGCCACTTCCCCCAATGATTTTAGAAATTCTGATGGAATGTTATCTATCCCTTCTGCCTTATTTGACCGTAAGTCCTCCAAAGCTCTTTTAAATCCCGATTCTAATACTGGATCCCCTATCTCTTCTAAATCGACTCCTGTTTCTTCTTCTATCACATCAGACAAATCTTCACCATCATAGAGGCTTTCAATGTATTCTTTCCACCTATCTGCTCTCTCCTCTGCATTTAACAGTGGAATTCCCGTTGCACTCTTAATGTTACCACCGTTGCTTTTAATGTCACCAAAGGTTGTTTTGACTTTCCTGTATGCTGAGTCTGTCCTTCCGACAATCTTATCTTTTTCGATGTCTTCACATTTTTCCTGCAGCCATTTCGTCTTAGCTTCCCTGCACTTCCTATTTATTTCATTCCTCAGCGACTTGTATTTCTGTATTCCTGATTTTCCCGGAACATGTTTGTACTTCCTCCGTTCAATCAGCTGAAGTATTTCTTCTGTTACCCATGGTTTCTTCGCAGCTACCTTCTTTGTACCTATGTTTTCCTTCCCAACTTCTGTGATGGCCCTTTTTAGAGATGTCCATTCCTCTTCAACTGTACTGCCTACTGCGCTATTCCTTATTGATGTATCTATAGCGTTAGAGAACTTCAAACGTATCTCGTCATTCCTTAGTACTTCCGTATCCCACTTCTTTGCGTATTGATTCTTCCTGACTAATGTCTTGAACTTCAGCCTACTCTTCATCACTACTATATTGTGATCTGAGTCTATATCTGCTCCTGGGTACGCCTTAAAATCCAGTATCTGATTTCGGAATCTCTGTCTGACCATGATGTAATCTAATTGAAATCTTCCCGTATCTCCCGGCCTTTTCCAAGTACACCTCCTCCTCTTGTGATTCTTGAACAGGGTATTCGCTATTACTAGCTGAAACTTGTTACAGAACTCAATTAGTCTTTCTCCTCTTTCATTCCTTGTCCCAAGCCCATATTCTCCTGTACCTTTTCTTTTACTCCTTCCCCTACAACTGCATTCCAGTCGCCCATGACTATTAGATTTTCATCCCCCTTTACATACTGCATTACCCTTTCAATATCCTCATACACTTTCTCTATCTGTTCATCTTCAGCTTGCGGCGTCGGCGTGTATACATGAACTATCGTTGTCGGTGTTGGTCTGCTGTCGATTCTGATTAGAACAACCCGGTCACTGAACTGTTCACAGTAACACACCCTCTGCCCTACCTTCCTATTCATAACGAATCCTACACCTGTTATACCATTTTCTGCTGCTGTTGATATTACCCGATACTCATCTGACCAGAAATCCTTGTCTTCCTTACACTTCACTTCACTGACCCTTACTATATCTAGATTGAGCCTTTGCATTTCCCTTTTCAGATTTTCTAGTTTCCCTACCACGTTCAAGCTTCTGACATTCCACGCCCCGACTCGTAGAACGTTATCCTTTCGTTGATTATTCAATCTTTTTCTCATGGTAACCTCCCCCTTGGGAGTCCCCTCCCGGAGATCCGAATGGGGGACTATTCCGGAATCTTTTGCCAATGGGGAGATCATCATGACACTTCTTCAATTACAGGCCACATGTCCTGTGGATACACGTTACGTGTCTTTAATGCAGTGGTTTCCATTGCCTTCTGCATCCTCATGTCGTTGATCATTGCTGATTCTTCCGCCTTTAGGGGCAATTTCCCACCCCTAGGACAAGAGAGTGCCCTGAACTTCTATCCGCTCCTCTGCCCTCTTTGACAAGGCCGTTGGCAGAATGAGGCTGACTTCTTATGCCGGAAGCCTTCGGCCGCCAATGCTGATTATTTATCAAAATTTAAGCAGTGGCGGGGATCGATCCCGGGACCGAAGACGTTTTGATAGTGAATCAAAGACGCTACCCCTAGACCACGGGTACTGGTCTCGCCAACCTACCATATCTGAACTCAAACGAACATATCTGGGGTGACTGAATGTGGCATCAGAACTCCCAGAATCCCCACCCACCCACCCCGGAACTTAGGGAAATTAGGTGACTCTTATGTGTGCCAACGGTGGGCATACCGGCTATCGGGTAGGTGGTCGTCATGTTCTGGCTGATACGTGCTATTCCAGAGACACATTTTTCGTAAATGAGATAGAAAAATCTCTATATCACGGTCCACATGCCCGATATGTGTCCGCTTCAATGCAAGGTGTCATGCTGGGTTGTTTACTAAACTACAAATATTCTACATGAATAATCTACCTGTATTGTTCTCTGTATATATTTTCCTTTAATTTTATGAAATATGAAATATCTTGTATCTTCTTATTCTTCTTCTTCTTGCGTTACGGCCTCTGTAGGGCCACGGGTAGCCCCTTCGTGGACTGCATTTTCCTCTTCTTCTCCCAGAACCTCTTCATTCTTTCTCTTCTCCTTTCCCGCTCTTCTTACGAGATCTTCAGTTTCCGTTTCTCCTGGTGGCTCCACTGGTGACATTCTAATCTTTTCCTGTATTCTTCTCTGTCCTTGATCTCCGGCATATTTGTCGGTGTATATTTGTTCCTCCAAATTTCCTTTCCTTCGACCTTGATCCCAAATTCCAACCAGTCCTTCCGAAGTTCAACAACCCACTTGGTTCCTTTCTTTCCCCTTGTCCTCCCTGTTGTTTCCCACACTCTCTTCGTCATTCTGTCCACACTCATCCTAACTACATGCCCAGCAAACCTTGCCCTTTTGAGTCTAATTTCCCTGCATATTGTTCTCATGTTCCAGTACAATTCTTCCCTAGGTCTTCGCATCCACCTCTTTTGGGACCTAGTATTTTTCTCAGGATTTTCCTGTCTGCTTTCTCTAGTTGCTCTGCCCCATTTCTTCCTAGTGTCATCGTTATCCTCTCTGTTACTCCCTCCTTGCTCCTGTTCCTTCCTGTTATAAATTCTCCTAGGTATTTAAATTTTTCCACCATTTTCACAGTGCCTTCTGGTGTTTCCCAGTTTGCAGTGGTGTTTAATATCTTTGTCTTGTTATAGGCGATCCTCAGTCCCACCTTTCTGGCTACCTTACTTAAGTTGTCGAGTTGTGTCCTTGCGTCTTCTTCCACATCACTTTCTATTGCTATGCATCTGCAAAGGCTAGGCAGTCCACTTGAGCCCTGTTGTCCTTTTTGTCCCCCACATGGGTCTTTGGTATTCCCATTTCGTCGTTTATTGCTCTCCACTGCCTGATCACTTCGTCCAGTGCTATATTAAACAACGATGGTGACAATCCATCTCCCTGTTTAACACGAGTCTTGATCTCAAATTCTTCTGACAGTGCTCCTCTGAATCTCACCTTTGCTTTTGTGTCTTTCAGAATTTCTTTTATGAGTTCTTGTGTAGTTCCATCAAGTCCTCTGTTCTTCAGGGTCCTAACAAGAGTCTGTCTGTCGATGGAGTCATATGCCTTTGTGAAGTCCACAAAGGTTATTACTGTCTTTTTGTTTTTTAAGGCCCTATGTTCTATCAGTTGCTTCAGGATAAATATCTGTTCTACACAACCTCTTCCCTTCCTGAATCCCGCTTGGTAGTCGCCAACTGTACTTTCTACCTGTTCTTCTACTCTCTTGTATCTGTGTTTTCTTTTTACGTTTTGAATATATTTTATTCTTCAATTTGTAACCTTTTCAGATTTAAGTACACTGCCGTTCGTGAAAATTGCTACACCGAGAAGGAATTACCCAAATAATGCCACACTTGGTGGAAGTGGCGACGGGTGTGGAAGCAATATGTGGCACGCTTTGCTGCGACATGCGGTACACGTAGGCCGAGCAGAGCAATCTCGTGTCCATGCGATAGTTCACTTCGGTCGCAGCGGTCTACTTATAGTTCCCCGGAACGAGGAACGATCGGTTCATAGTTCACTAGTTCACTTCGGTCGCGGCGGTCACTTCGGCAGTACTCGTTCCAGGCCTCAGTCCCGTTTCTCGTCTCAGTCTCGGTCTCCCTCGGCCGCACCCGTCGTTCTTCGCATTACCACCTGTCTCAGTTCCGCTGCTGACTGCTCCTACTTAGTTCAGTATCCAGTTTTTCGTTTCGTTCACTGTGCTCGCCCGTTTTACATGTGTTCCGAACTGTTCTTGTGCTTGCTTCTGGCTATCCAGCGTTCACAACCGGTAATCAAAAAGTATTTTATAGATACGTAAATTACGTAAAAATTGCGTTGTATCTAATAGGTACCTCTTTTCAGGTAACAAAAGGGCATATCAGCTCACTTCATTATATAGATGAACAGCAGAAGAGATCCTTATAACAAGGCAAGTTTTTTTTGTTATTCATAATTTCTGGTTTCATCGACTTGATTTAGCAACTAACTTTCAATAATTTGCTTAATTTTTAGTGTAAGAAAATTCACATAAAACGATTTTCGTGTATCTTTCATATACAAAGCATTACATTTAGGAAGGCTCTAATTACTTTTAAGTTTGGTTGTTTCCAATTTGCATTACCTGCTAGTTTGGTTTCTTTGAAAAAAAAAGTGGGTTGCGGGTGATTTTTGCTCAGTAGGAAAAGCGGTGCCTCTCCATTTGAAAAGACACACATTGCCATAAAATCGTGTTTACTTCTTATCTCAAAAACATTTGTTCAGAAGGAGCTTTCAAACCAAAAACTTTACTACTGCGAACTTAATTATTATTATTATTATTGCTGCATTAACTTTCATAATGCAACATAAAAAACTAATTTTTAGTAAGTATGAGAAAACCACATTTCATTTTATGCTTCCATAAAGTCTCTAATTCGCCTACGAACTCAGAGACAACGCGAAGTATCTATAGGGTCTAAACGATTGTTGTTTACAACGTAGCATAGCTACGTAGTGGAAGTCGAAACGAAGAATTTTACACAAGACACTTGTGGTCTACTAAGTTGGGAAACAGCCACCAACAGGTTTACAAGACTACATGAGTTATAGCCCATGCGCGTCGCGTGAGATTTTCATGTTCTCTTCTCCAACTCTCTACACATCGTCATCGATTGTTTCGCAATTGTTGCTTGCATTAGCTTGTTATTTCTTCACTGCCTAATTATTACATGTTTGTTGTATCTGCTCGGAACGGGCAACACATCGTCCGTAATTGGCGAGCAGTCTGTACTCGGGGCCGGTTTTCCGTGCGCCATCCTATATTGTTTCCCTGCGATCAGTCACACAAGGCTACGGTTGGCTAAACGAGAGGTTCTGCAGAATCACAGAAATTACTTCTAAAAGTGTGTAAGAATTCTGTAATTAATAAAAACTCTATACTCCAGGGGGGAGGCAAGTGCCCCCCCTCATGGTGCCCCCCATCGCTCTGTCACCTACACTACTAGTTCTCAGTTTTTCATAAGAACCATATACCAAGCACAAATGAACGGTGAACGAGTAAAACTGAACGGTTCCCAAAAAAGAACGATCAGCAGTGAACTAGTTCCCAAGGATGAACGAGTTTGCCCATCTCTAGACGGAGCAGCGAGTAATTCTCCGCAGCGCGAGGTCATGATCGCTGGCGGCGTGCACGCAGCTGCGAGAGCGACAGAGTTCGTTGCCCACCGAACCTGGACACTGAAGTTGAGTGATCAGTCAACCTGCTTTGTTTCCAATTTCACTTGCACATGGAGCGAGGTAAAAACGACAATCTATACGCCTCCGTAAAAGGTCTGATTTCTCTTACCTTGTCTCCGTGGTCAACCGAGATGTACTTTTGGGGCAGCTGGAGCGATCTGCACTTTGTCTATGTCAGTCCTCTAAAGTCTGTCAAAAGGGTTTCGCGATAAGACCCTGTCTTTCGCTCCAAGGATTCCCACTAGAGTTCAAGGAACATTTCCATAACACTCCCGTGTCGATTGACCCTGTCGGCAACAAACCTACCAGCACTCATCTCTATTGCTTCAAGGTCTCCTTTCAATCCGATCCTGTGGGAATCTCAAACACTCTGAATTTCTTCATTGCCGCGCGGGATTAGCCGAGCGGTCTCCGGCGCTGCAGTCATGAACTGTGGGGCTGGTCCCGGTGGAGGTTCGAGTCCTCCCTCGGGCATGGGTGTGTGTGTGTTCGTCCTTAGGATAATTTAGGTTAAGTAGTGTGTAAGCTTAGGGACTGATGACCTTAGCAGTTAAGTCCCATAAGATTTCACACACATTTGAACAATTGCTTCATTGTCCTCCTCTAATCTGACCTCGTTGGCATCCCAAACGCTCGAGCAGTTCTCAAGAATAGCTGTCATAAGTGCTCTGTCCGTGGTCTCCTTATTAGATGAGCTACATTTTCCGAAAATTCTCCCAGTAAACCGGAGTTTACCATTCGCCTTCCCTACAACCGACCTTTTGTGCTTCTTCCATTACGTATCACCTTTCAACACTCAGCCCTGATAATAAATCGACCTGAAAGTGTCGAGCAGCACACCAATATATTGAAATATTACAGGATTCTTTTTCCTACTCTGCTCCAACTTTGAAAAAGCTGTTCCACAAAATTTCGGGCGAACTGCGGGATGTTTGCAACTTCCTGTCACAATATTTCGGCGCAGAGTCTTCTGTCCATCTTCAGGTGATACTGGCTAAAACTCCCTTAGCTCTGGTATTTAAGGCCCCTCCGGCACGTGGGTGGTGGACCCACTTGGCGTAGCTCGTGCGCTACTTGAGTGCTTTCGATTCTGCTGTGCCTCCCCCCTCTGTGGTCAAAACTCGCCGCATCGATATCAGTTCGATTGTCTTCCAACGGTTCCATCACAGAACTACGCCGACTACGGAGGACACGAAGTTTTTCGACGATTGGATTCCATGCCGAATTCAAATGGTAACCGCCGTCACGATCAATAAGAGACTCACTGTCAGATAGCCGTATTTCCACGGGTTCATTACTAATAGAACTCCAGAAGTTAGACGTTTGGGCCACAATTTTTGTCTCATTGTAATTCATGGCATGACCAGTGGAAATGCAGTGTTCCGCGATGGCAGACTTACAAGGCTGAAGAAGGCAAGTATGCCGCTGATGTTCTACAATGCGAACCTGCACAGTACGCGTCGTTTGCCCTACATAAGATTTGCCGCATTCACACGGAATCTTGTAAACACCTGCCTTGCGCAGCTCTAGGTCGTCTTTGACAGATCCCAACAGCGACGAAATTTTTGCAGGAGGGCGAAATATTTCTTTCACTTTATATTTTCTTAGTATTCTGCCTATTTGCGCTGAAATATTACCAGTATATCGTAAATAGGCAGTCGTTTTAAAGGCCTTTCCCTCTTCTCTGCTCCGTCGTTTACAGGTTTGCAGCGCTCACTCCACTTGCTGGGACGAATACCCATTCTTCAGAAATACAGTCTGCAGGTGCTCCACTTCGGTTTGCAAACTATCGGTGTCAGAGATAACGTGGTCTCGGTGAATCAATGTCTTCAAAAAACCCATCGTTTGTGTCGGATGGTGGCAACTATCGGCTTACAAGTAAAGTTCTGCGTGAGTGGACTTTCTATATACCGAATGACCAAGTGTGACATCGCTCATACGTCCCACCAGTACGTCTAAAACGGCAGTCAACCCTCCTTCTCCAACTCCATAGTAAATTTAATGTTTTCGTGTATGGAGGTCAGATGTTATAGGAACTCTTGCAGACGATCCAAACCATGAGGCCAAACTATGTAAGTATCATCAACTATATAAGTATCATTAACATATCGCCGAAATACTTTTGGTTTAAAAGTGGCTGAGGAGAGTGCTCGCTCCTCAGAATCTTCCATCTGAAAAAGTATTCATGACATCAAACAGAAATTCTATCCAACTCATTCGGTACCTATCTACGGTCACTCCAACAAGACACTTTCCCGTACAATACAGCGCCATCAGCAAAGAGTCGCAGATTCTTGCTCACCCCAGCCGTCGCAATGTTTATTTATTCAGAGAACAAGGTCGAACCTATCACACTTGCCTGCTGTTCCCTTTCGCGATATCCTTGTCTCTGATGAAACTTTGCCGTCCAGGAAGACGTCTCTAAAAGTTGTTAGAGTCAGTAAGCGCGGACCTTCGTAGCCAGCCTACAGTGTGTGAGATACGCTTTCCGGAAATCTAGGAATATGGATCCAGTCCGTTGTCCTCCATTCACGGTTCGCTGGTATCGTGAGAAGTATATCGCAAAACTACAGTGTGCTGCCAGCAGGGTATCTCAAGCTTTTTCTCCATTTCCAGAAGAATTTTGACACTGTTTCTCATAAGCGGCTTGTAATGAAATTGCGTGCCTTTGGAGTGTCGCGACGATTGTGCTTCTGGATTCTTGATTTCGTGTCATTAAGGTCACAATACGTACCAATTGATGGAAAGTCATCCAGTAGAACAGAAGTCATATCTGGCATTCCCCAAGAAAGTGTTATAGGCTCTCCGCTGTTCCTAATCTACACTCCTGGAAATTGAAATAAGAACACCGTGAATTCATTGTCCCAGGAAGGGGAAACTTTATTGACACATTCCTGGGGTCAGATACATCACATGATCACACTGACAGAACCACAGGCACATAGCCACAGGCAACAGAGCATGCACAATGTCGGCACTAGCACAGTGTATATCCACCTTTCGCAGCAATGCAGGCTGCTATTCTCCCATGGAGACGATCGTAGAGATGCTGGATGTAGTCCTGTGGAACGGCTTGCCATGCCATTTCCACCTGGCGCCTCAGTTGGACCAGCGTTCGTGCTGGACGTGCAGACCGCGTGAGACGACGCTTCATCCAGTCCCAAACATGCTCAATGGGGGACAGATCCGGAGATCTTGCTGGCCAGGGTAGTTGACTTACACCTTCTAGAGCACGTTGGGTGGCACGGGATACATGCGGACGTGCATTGTCCTGTTGGAACAGCAAGTTCCCTTGCCGGTCTAGGAATGGTAGAACGATGGGTTCGATGACGGTTTGGATGTACCGTGCACTATTCAGTGTCCCCTCGACGATCACCAGTGGTGTACGGCCAGTGTAGGAGATCGCTCCCCACACCATGATGCCGGGTGTTGGCCCTGTGTGCCTCGGTCGTATGCAGTCCTGATTGTGGCGCTCACCTGCACGGCGCCAAACACGCATACGACCATCATTGGCACCAAGGCAGAAGCGACTCTCATCGCTGAAGACGACACGTCTCCATTCGTCCCTCCATTCACGCCTGTCGCGACACCACTGGAGGCGGGCTGCACGATGTTGGGGCGTGAGCGGAAGACGGCCTAACGGTGTGCGGGACCGTAGCCCAGCTTCATGGAGTCGGTTGCGAATGGTCCTCGCCGATACCCCAGGAGCAACAGTGTCCCTAATTTGCTGGGAAGTGGCGGTGCGGTCCCCTACGGCACTGCGTAGGATCCTACGGTCTTGGCGTGCATCCGTGCGTCGCTGCGGTCCGGTCCCAGGTCGACGGGCACGTGCACCTTCCGCCGACCACTGGCCACTGGCGACAACATCGATGTACTGTGGAGACCTCACGCCCCACGTGTTGAGCAATTCGGCGGTACGTCCACCCGGCCTCCCGCATGCCCACTATACGCCCTCGCTCAAAGTCCGTCAACTGCACATACGGTTCACGTCCACGCTGTCGCGGCATGCTACCAGTGTTAAAGACTGCGATGGAGCTCCGTATGCCACGGCAAACTGGCTGACACTGACGGCGGCGGTGCACAAATGCTGCGCAGCTAGCGCCATTCGACGGCCAACACCGCGGTTCCTGGTGTGTCCGCTGTGCCGTGCGTGTGATCATTGCTTGTACAGCCCTCTCGCAGTGTCCGGAGCAAGTGTGGTGGGTCTGACACACCGGTGTCAATGTGTTCTTTTTTCCATTTCCAGGAGTGTATATAAGTGATTTAGAAGGCAATTTGTGCAGCACTCTTTGATGCTGTCATTAACCGTCTAGGAATAATAAATATTTAAAGGCAATGGGTGTAGAAAACAATTGCAGTATTTTCAAAGTATTTATAATTCACACGCCTAGTTTCAAAGAACGATAAACCGTTTAGACAGAGAGAAGCTTTCGAAATGTGGTGCTACAGAAGAATATTGAGGATCAAATGGGTCGATCTCGTAACTGGTGGGGAGGTGCTGCATGGAACTGGAGAGACAAGAAATTGGCACAACTTGACCAAGAGAAGGGACCGGTTGATAGGACGCCTTCTGAAATATTAAGGGATCACCAATTTAGTATTGGAGGGAAAGGTGGGGGAAAAAAATCGCAGAGGCAGACCAAGAGATGAATACAGTAAGCAGATTCAGAAGGATGTAGGCTGCAGTAGTTATTTGGAGATGAAGAGGCTGGCACAGGATAGAGTAGCATGGAATGCTGCATCAAAGCAGTCTTAGAACTCAAGACCGCCGGCCGTTGTGGCCGTGCGGTTCTAGGCGCTTCAGTCTGGAACCGCGTGACCGCTACGGTCGCTGGTTCGAATCCTGCCTCGGGCATGGATGTGTGTGATGTCCTTATGTTAGTTAGGTTTAATTAGTTCTAAGTTCTAGGCGACTGATGACCTCAGAAGTTAAGTCGCATAGTGCTCAGAGCCATTTGAAGCCAACTCAAGAACGCAACAACAACAGTTTAAATGCTACATACGGATCATGTTCAGGTCTTACTATAAAGCATGTAAGTACTTCCAGTGATTGGCTCATGTATTACAGGACCCGTTGTAAAGGGAAATCCTCCTCTAGCATTATTTTTCCTCAACAGTAGTTGTGGCCAAGTAAGTGGTCTGGCTGGGTGAGATTAATATTAAGATGTGTGAATATGAAATAAGCAATCTCGCTTATGCGGATGACTTAGTTGTGATGGCAGATTCGATTGAAAGTTTGCAAAGTAATATTTCAGAGCTAGATCAGAAATGTAAGGACTATGGTATGAAGATTAGCATCTCCAAAACGAAAGTAATGTCAGTGGGAAAGAGATATAAACGGATTGAGTGCCAAATAGGAGGAACAAAGTTAGAACAGGTGGGCGGTTTCAAGTACTTAGGACGCATATTCTCACAGGATGGCAACATAGTGAAAGAACTGGAAGCGAGGTGTAGCAAAGCTAATGCAGTGAGCGCTCAGCTATGGTCTAATCTCTTCTGTACGAAGGAAGTCAGTTCCAAGACTAAGTTATCTGTGCACCGTTCAATCTTTCGACCAACTTTGTTGTATGGGAGCGAAAGGTGGGTGAATTCAGGTTACCTTATGAATAAGGTTGAGGTTAAAATGGCTCTGAGCACTATGGGACTTAACTTCTAGAACTTAGAACTATTTAAACCTAACTAACCTAAGGACATCACACACATCCATGCCCGAGGCAGGATTCGAAGCTGCGACCGTAGCTCCAGACTGGAGCGCCTAGAAACGCTCGGCCACTCCGGCCGGCAATAAGGTTGAGGTTACGGATATGAAAGTAGCTAGGATGATTGCAGGTACTAGTAGACGGGAACAATGGCGGGAGGGTGTCCACAATGAGGAAATAAAAAAAAACTGGGAATTAACTCTATAGATGTAGCAGTCAGGGCGAACAGGCTTAGATGGTGGGCTCATGTTACATGCATGGGAGAAACAAGGTTACCTAAGAGACTCATGGGTTCAGCAGTAGAGGGTAGGAGGAGTCGAGGTAGACCAAGGAGAAGGTACCTGGATTCGGTTAAGAATGATTTTGAAGTAATAGGCTTAACATCAGAAGAGGCGCCAATGTTAGCACTGAATAGGGGATCGTGGAGGAATTTTATAAGGGGAACTATGCTCCAGAGTGAAAGCTGAAGGGCATAATCAGTCTTAAATGATGATGATGATGATGATGATGATGAAGAGTAGTTTTCGATATGAGTGTTGTTTTTCGAATTTTGGACATATCAATATTATCTCACTTGATTTTCAGAAAACTTTCGTAAAATTTTATACAAAATATGTTATATTCAAGCTAACATTTATAAAAAGGAATTACTTTACAAAATATTTTAGTTTAGAAGTTATAATCTACAAGTACTAGTACTGAATGTACAGTTTAAATTTTTTTCTAGAAACATTTAAAATTACGAATAATTGGCACACTTAAAATTTCTATTATTGTCTTGATTTATTTATGGAATAATAATCAAAATGAATAATGTAACGGTAACTAGCTGGAATAGTGTTATCACCGCAAAGGGAGGGAGTCGTAAGCATGCCCCTGATGTGATCGGACATTTTTTTGTATTTTTGTGCGAAGAATGTAATTTCGGCTTTGTCAATGCAAAAAATCAAGACTGTATGATATACTGAAATATGAGAAAATATATTTACCTAAAAACAAAAAAAATTGCTGCAACAACACTCCTCAGATCTATTTAGTTCAATCCAACCGTAAGGACCTCAAATGTGAGGCTTTCAGCTTCAAGAATCAGACCCGTAGACAAGAAGAACTGGAGCCATCTCAACATGACAAGCTAAGTAAACTAGAAAGTTTATTGTAATCTTCCCTCCTCTCAAATCTTCATAAAAGGTTTTTATGTGGGCAACAGATGGAAGTAGGAAGGAGGGGAGCGGGTGATTACACCACGCAATAACTAGGTTCCGTGGACAGCTACTCATCAGGAATGCATTTCCCGAACGTGTAGTCACCACTGTGGACAGTAGTCTAGATCCTGCGATACATGAGCCAATGACTGGAAGTACTTACCTGGTTAATAGTAGGACGGGAAGACGACGCAAATGTAGCGTTGAAACCAGTCGTCTGAATAAGAAATAGTTTGAAAAAACGGCTGTGGTGTAACACTTGCATTATTTATGTATGTCAGCCGCTGTCTCATGTCCACATGAATGATGGACTTTCATACATTTAAAGATTGTTGATTCCATTAAATACTTAGTTATTACAGTTACGAACAACACAAATTGAGACAACATACAGAAAATTTTCTGGGGAAGGCGAACGAAAGACTGTATTGTATTGGCAGAACAGTTAGAAGATGCAACAGCTCTACTAAAGAGAGTGCCTAAAAATGTTTATCTGTCGTCTGCTGGAGTACTGCTGCGTGGTATGGAATCCTCACAAGATAGGATTGACGGAAGTCGCCGAAAAAGTTCAGAAAATACGACAAAGAGGGACACGGATATGACACGTGAGCTGGACTGGCAATCAGTATAACAAAAATTTGGAAATTTGTGGTAAGTTCTATGGGACCAAACTGCTGAGGTCATCGGTCCCTAGGCTTACACACTACTTAATCAATCAGACAGTTATCGTTGCTCAGATATTTCACGAAGTTTGAATTACCAACTGTACCCTTCGTTTTGTTGCCTCGTACCTACGTAGAGAAAACTGTCCATCGTAATCAAACGGGGGAAATCATAGCTCACGCGGAGAGATTTAGGTGTTCATTTTTCGCACGTGTATTCTGGTGTACAGCGGTCCATACAGAAGAGATAGGGAATCTAGTATTAGATTCAGAATTTAAAGAGCTCTGGAAGACCTAAGATCGAATAAGGCAGAAGGGACAGATAACATACCTTCGGAATTTCTAAAATCACTGGGGGAAGTGGCAATAAAATGACTTTTCACGTTGGTATGTGGAATGTATGAGTCTGACGGTATACCATCTGACTTCCGGAAAAACATCAACACAATTCCGAAAACTGCAAGACCCGACAAGTGCGAGAATTATTGCACAATCAGCTTAACATCTCATAAATCAAAGTTACTGACAAGAGTAATATACAGAAGAGTGGGGAAGTAAATTGAGGCTATGTTAGATGACGATCAGTTGCGGTTGATAATGGGAGCAAGACTAAAGAAAAATCAAGACACGTTCACAGGATTTATCGATCTGGGTAAAGCATTAGAGAATGTAAACTGGTGTACGATGTCCGAAATACTGAGAAATACGGAGGTAAGGTATAGTGAAAAACTGGTAATATACAACTACAATATGCACAAGGGAACAATAACAGTGGAATAACAAGAACGAAGTGCTCAGATTAAAACTGATGTAAGACAGGGATGTAGCCTTTCGCCCCTATTGTTCAATATACACACCGAAGATGGAATGGCGCAAATAAAAGAAAGATTAAGGATTAAAATTGAAGGTGAGAGAATATTAATGATAAGAATCGCTTACGAGATGGACATGAAGATGAATTACAGGATCTGTTGAAAGGAATAAACAGTCATGTGAGTACAGAATATGGACTGAGAGTAAATCGAAGAAAGACGAAACTATTAAGAAGTAGCAGAAATGAGGACAGAGAGAAACTTAACATCAGGATTCGTGATCACGAAGAAGATGAAGTTAAGGGATTCTGCTACCTATGCAGCAAAATAACCAATGACGAACCCAATGATGAACGGAGCAAGGAGGGCATGAAAATCGGACTAGCGTGGTGAAAAGGGCAAGAGAAGTCTGCTAATACCAAATATATCCCTTAATTTGAGAAAGAAATTTCTATGAATGCACGATTGGACCGCAGCGTTGTATAGCAGTGAAACATGAACTGTGGGAAAACGAGATCAGAAGAGATTCGAAGCATTTGAAATGCGGTGCTACAGACGAATGTTGAAGATTAGGTGGACTGATAAGATTAGGAATGAGAAGGTTCCGTGCAGAATCGGAGAGGAAAGGAATGCTGAAAACACTGACAAGAAGAACGGACAGGAAGACACGACATCTGTTAAGACACTGGACTGACTTCCGTGGTATTACAGGGAGCTGTACAGGGCAAAAACTGTAGAGGAAGACAGAGACTGAAATACATCCAGCTAATAATTCAGGAATTGAGGACGTAGGTTGCAAGTGCTACTCTGAGATGAAGAGGTTGATACAGGAAAGGAATTCGTGATAGGCCGCACCAAACCAGTCAGAAGACTGATGACTCAAAAAAAAAAAAAGTAAATAAAAGGTCGACAATCGTTTGCCAAGCACTTGTATGTGAACTGCAGCGGAGTGATATAGATGTATGCGTACAAGTTAAGTTTCCGACGAGCGATGTTTTTTAAATAGATTATCCATACAGAAAGTTCTCATTCTCGAGGAAATTTATATTCAGCAGTTAATCTGAATGCCTGACGGGAATATGAACCCCCATCCTGTCGGATGGGAGCCGCGTGTGCTGGCCGCTGCCGCCGTGTCGGCCGCCTGTGTCAGCGGCTGCCTTGTCAGCCGTGTCTATCAGCTCTACCGCCCACTGCTCACTGCTGACTTCCTGTTGCGCTGATAAAACTCTTCTCACCATTACATTCCACTCGCGGAGGCACGCCCGTTGAAGGCACCCTTTTGTCGCCTCAAATGACTGAAGGCGATGACCTCACTGTCGTAAGAATGTAACATTGAGGCTGTAGTGTAAGGGGAAGTGTCGTCGTCAAGTTACTGCACAAGGATAGAGGAAGACATGGACACAATTTGTGTTTGGTATGATGAATGGCAGCTTGCTGCAAATGCAGAAAAATTTATTTTATTGCAGACGAGTACGAAGATCAATGCAGTAATGTTACAAAAAATGTTTGAAAAGAAACTTCCTGGCAGATTAAAACTGTGTGTCGGACCGAGACTCGAACTCGGGACCTTTGCCTTTCGCGGGCAAGTGCTCTACCAACTGTTCGAGTTCGAGTCTTGGTCCGGCACACAGTTTTAATCTGCCAGGAAGTTTCATATCAGCGCATACTCCGCTGCAGAGTGAAAGTCTCATGCTGGAAACATCCCCCAGGCTGTGGCTAATCCATGTCTCCGCAATATCCTTTCTTTCAGGAGTGCTAGTTCTGCAAGGTTCGCGGGAGAGCTTCCGTAAAGTTTGGAAGCTAGGATACGAGGTACTGGCAAAAGTAAAGCTGTGAGGAGAAGGTGTGACTTATGCTTAAGTAGCTCAGTCGGTAGAGCACTTGCCCGCGAAAGGCAAAGGTCCCGAGTTCGAGTCTCGGTCCGGCACACAATTTTAATCTGCCAGGAAGTTTCATATCAGCGCACACTCCGCTGCAGAGTGAAAGTCTCATGCTGGAATGTTTCAAATGTTTCTCTTGTATACAGTAGCTACAGCAAATCCATTGTTGTCGTTGTAGTCTTCAGTCCGAAGACTGGTTTGATGCAGCTCTCCGTGCTACTATACTCTGTGCAGCCTTCCTCATCTCCGAATAACTACTACAACCTACATCCTTTTGAATCCGACAAGCAGTAACTTGAATTAAACTGCAAAACGGGAGACAGGCAGCCAAAGAAGAGACGTGGACAATAATTTTGTTAAATTCCTTTGGTTTCAGAGCGTGCCAATAGCCACTCCTTGAAATGGAAAAAATAGCAAGAACAGAAAAATTACTATCTAAAAATTCCTGTACTATTATTTTCCAAATTTTTTATTTCAGGAGACTCATAATAAGGCGACTCCAGGCCATTATAGACAGAACAATACACATGCAAACATCATATCCAATGGTAATGTAAACAACCACAACAATTGAAAACGGGAAAATATACAGAAATACGTCGTGTTACGCATGAAACAACGTAAATGGCGCAGTGTTTTAAGGTTTAAGTAATTTTTGACATAATTTTTCAAGACTTCAAAAACATACTTTAGTGATGAAATTAAATTCACACCTTTCCTACTTCGTAAGCCTCGCGGATGCATCAATCAGCATCTGCACAATGTTTATACAAGAACTTTGATGTTAATTATAGACTAACCCACAGCAAAAAAAAAAAAAAAAAAAAAAAAAAAACTGAAAGAGAAATTTTTGTCCGTAATATGTCTGTATTTTCTACAGGGGAAGCTTTCGAACACACAAAATTTCATCCTGCATACCTGTCTATCAATTGCGTTTTTTACAAACTGTTAAGGAAAGGAATAACATATTAGAGGTGCTCCTTTGGTGTCACCATGTTTGTGTCTTGATAAACCCGGCGGATGACTACATTTCAACTTACTGATTGTACATCTCTCGTACAGACTAGTGAAATAACGAGTATCATTATTAACCCCTGAATGACTGAACGCCAACGGGCTAGCCGCAGCGGTAACACTGGCTCCCCTGTCACCGAATGTAAGAGGTGTTGGGCTTGGCTAGCAGTTGAATGGGTGTACATCCCAGTCTGTAAGTTGCTGTTGGCAAGCTGGATGCACTGAACCGTCCTGAGGCCAATTGAGAAGCTGCTTGATTGAGGAGTGGCGGCTCCGATCTCGTAAACTAACAGAGGCCGGGAGAGCGGTGTGCTGACCACGTGTCTCTCCACATCCACATACAGTGACGCCTATGAGTTAAGGACGACACGGCGGTCGGTAGATATTGTTAGACCTTCAAGACCAGTGCGCACGGAAATAATCCCTGAATAAATTTGTACTTGAAAGAAAAAAATAAAAAATATGTTCAAATGTATGTGAAATCTTATGGGACTCAACTGCTAAGGTCATCAGTCCCTAAGCTTACACACTACTTAACCTAAATCATCCTAAGGACAAACACACACACCCACGCCCGAGGGAGGACTCGAACCTCCGCCGGGACCAGCCACACAGTCCATGACTGCAGCGCCCTAGAACGCTCGGCTAATCCCGAGCGGCTGAAAAAAATCAAATATCATATTTTGTTACCGGTCATGAAGACCTTATAGTCTACATCTACATGGATACTCTGCAAATCACATTTAAGTGAATGGCAGAGGGTTCATCGAACCACCTTCATAATTCTCTATCATTCCAATCTCGTATAGCGTGCGGAAAAAACGAACACCTATATCTCTCCGTACGAGCACAGATTTCTCTTATTTTATCGTGGTTATCGTTTCTGCCTATGTAGGTCGGTGTCAACAAAATACTTACGCATTCGGAGGAGAAAGTTGGTGACTGGAACTTCGTGAGAAGATTCTGTCGCAACGAAAAACGCCTTTCTTTTAATGATGCCCAGCCCAAATACTGTATCATTTCAGTGATACTCTCTCCCATATTTCGCGATAGTACAAAACGTGCTGCCTTTCTTTGAACTTTTTCGATGTACTCCGTCAGTTCTATCTGGTAAGGATCCCACATTGCGCAGCAGTATTCTAAAAGAGGACGGACAAGCGTATGTAGGCAGTCTCCTTAGTAGGTCTGTTACATTTTCTAAGTGTCCTGCCAATAAAACAGAGTCTTTGGTTAGCCTTCCCCACAACATTTTCTGTGTGTTCCTTGTAGTTTACGTTGTCAGTAATTGTAATTCCAAGCTATTTAGTTAAATTTACGGCTTTTAGATTTGACTGATTTATCGTGTAACCGAAGTTTAACGGATTCATTTTAGCACTCATGTGGATGACCTGACACTTTTCGTTATTCAGGGTCACCTGCCAGTTTTCGCACCGTTCTGTTCTAAATCGTTTTCCAATTTGTTTTCATCTTCTAATACTTTATTAGTCGATAAACGACCGCGTCATCTGCAAACAACCAAGATGGCTGCTCAGATTGTCTCCCAAATCGTTTATATAGACAAGGAACAGCAAAGGGCCTATAACACTACCTAGGGGGACGCCAGAAATCACTTCTGCTTTACTCGATGACTTTCCGTCAGTTACTACGAACTGTGACCTCTCTAACAGGAAGTCATTAATCCAGTCATATAACAGAGACGATATTCCATAAGCACGCAATTTCACTATAAGCCGCTTGTGTGGTACAGTGTCAAAAGCGTTCCGGAAGTCCAGAAATAAGGAATCAATATGAAATCGCTTGTCAATAGCACTCAACACTTCATACGAATAAAGAGCTGGTTATGTTCCACAAGAACGATGTTTTCTAAATCCATGATGACTGTCTGTCAGTAGAGCATTTTCTTCGAGTTAATTCATAATATTCGAACACAATAAATGTTCCAAAATCCTGCTGTATATCGCTGTTAATGATATGGGCCTGTAACTTAGTGGATTACACCTACTACCTTTCTTGAACATTGGTGTGACCTGTGCAACTTTCCAGTCTTTGGGTAGGGATCTTTCGTCGAGCGAATGGTTGTATATGATTGTTAAGTATGGAGCTAAAGCATCAGCATGCTCTGAAAGGAACCTAATTGGTATACAATCTGAACCAGAAGATTTGCTTTTGTTAAGTGATTTATTTGCTTCACTACTGCGAGGGTATTTACTTCTACGTTACTCATGTTGGCAGCTGTTGTCGATTCGAATTCTGGAATATTTATTTCTTCTTTTGTGAAGGCATTTCGGAAGGCTGTGTTTAGTAACTCTGCTTTAGCAGCACTGTGTTCGGTAGTATCCCCATTGTTATCGCGCAGAGAAGGCATTGATTGTTTCTTGCGGCTAACATACTTCACATGCGACCAGAATCTCTTTGGATTTTCTGCCAGGTTTCGAGACAACGTTTCATTGTGGAAACTATTATAAGCATCTCGCATTGAAGTCTGCGCTAAATTTAGAGCTTCTGTAAAAGATATCCAACCTTGGGTATTTTGCGTCTGTTTGAATTTGGCATCTTTCTTTCGTTGTTTCTGCAACAGTGTTCTGACCCGTTTTGTGTACCAAGGAGGATCAGCTCCGTCGGTTGTAAATTTATTTGGTATGAATCTCTCAATTGCTGCTGATACTATTTCTTTGCCGGCCGGGGTGGCAGAGCGGTTCTAGACGCTACAGTCTGGAACCGCGCGCCTGCTACGGTCGCAGGTTCGAATGCTGCCTCGGGCATGGATTTGTGTGATGTCCTGAGGTTAGTTAGGTTTAAGTAGTCCTAAGTTCTAAGGGACTGATGACCTAAGATGTTAAGTCCCATAGTGCTCAGAGCCATTTGAACTATTTCTTTGAATTCAAGCCACATCTGGTGTACAGTTATATCACTAATTTGCAAGGAGTGGAAATTGGCGCCAATTGAATTTTTATCTGCTTCTTTGAATATGTATATTTTTCGTTTATTTTTGCAGGATTTTGGGGTTACAATATTCATTCTCGCTACGACAACCCTGTGTTCACTAACCCTCGTATCCGTTTTAATGCTCGTCATTAACTCTGGATTATTTGTTGCTAAGAGGTCAAGTGTGTTTTCACAACCGTTTGCTATTCACATGGGCTCATGAACTAACTTCTCGAAATAATTTTCAGAGAACGCATTTAGCGCAATTTCGGGTGATGTTTTATGCGTACAGCCGTAATTAAACATGTATTTTCGCCAACATATCGAGGGTAAATTAAAGTCACCACCAACTATAATCGTATGAGTCGGGAACGTGTTTGAAATCAAACTCAAGGTTTCTTTGAACCTTTCAGCAAATGTATCATCTGAATTGAGAGGTCGGTAAAAGGATCCAATCATTATTTTATTCTGGTTGCCAGTAATGACCTCTGCCCATACTAACCCACTGGAAGTATCTACTTCAATTTCACGACAAGTTAAACTACTTCTGACAGCAACAAACACGCCAACACCAACCGTGTTTAGCCTATCCTTTCGGAACACCGTTAGGTTCTTCGCAAAAATGTCGGCTGAGCTTAACTCTGACTATGACCATTTGAGCATCAGTGCTTTCTATTAGCGCTTGGAGCCTTGGTACTTTGCCAAAAATTTACAACTGTTATACCGATGGTTCCTGTATCTACGTTCTTCCTGTGTTCGGGCTGCATCCTTTGTGACTGATGCCTTTCTTGTGTTTTTCCGAGACCTCCTAACCTAAAACTATCAGAGAATCACCTTAACAGCCCATGCATCCAAGTTGCTGACAGGAATAGTATGCAGAAGAATGGAAAATGTCAGTGAGGAGCTGTTAGATGAATATGAGTTTGGCTTTATCAAAGATAAAGGCACCAGAGTGCCAGTTCTGACATTCTAATTGATAATAGAAGCAAGACTGAAAGAAATAGAGAAACATTCATTGGAACTGTCGTCCTGGGAAAACCGATCGACAATGTACAATGGTGCAAGATAATCGTAGTTGTGGTTAACTAAAGGGAGGGGTAATATAAGTACAAGGAATAAGAGGGAACAATAATAGTGGAAGACCAAGAATGAAGTGATCGATTTAAAAAGGGAATAAGACAGGGGTATAGTTTTTCGCCCCCATTGTCCAATCTACACATGGAAGAAGCAATGGCGGAAATAAAATAAAGGTGAAAGGATCTCAGTGATAAGATTCGCTGATGGAGTGCTGTTATGAGTGAAATTTTTTGGGAATTTGTGGTAAGTTCCTATGGCACCAAACTGCTGAGGGCGTGGGTCCCTAGGCTTATACACTACTTAACCTAACTTAAACTGACTTGCGCTAATGATAACACGCACACACATGCCCGAGGGAAGACTCGAACCCCGCACGGGGGGAGCCGCGCGAACTGTGACTTGGCGCCCTAGACCTGAGTGAAAGTGACAGTGATGTGTTGAATGGAACGAACAGTCCAACAAAGACAGAAAATATGGAAGAAAGACGAAAGTAATGATAAATAGGTGAGATGAGGACAGCGAGAAACTTAACAACACAATTGGTGATCACAAAGTACGAGGCCTGTTCAGAAAGTAAGCTCCGATTGATTGCCAAATTGAAACCACAGTGAACATCAGAAATGTTTTACTTGTAACAATTGGCTACACCTTTCAGCTACTTCTCTACGTAGTCGCCGTTCTGACTTAGACTTTTGTCATAGCGTTGTACCAACTTTTCAATAGCCTCATCATAGAAGGCAGCCGCCAGTGCTTTCCGCCAATTCTCCACGCTGGCCTACACCTCGTTGTCTGTGTCAAAATGTTGTCTTCAAAGACAGCGGTTCATGTTACCAGAGATGAAACTCAGGGGGAGACAATTGCGGACTGTATTGTGGGTAATCTAACATTTCCATTTGAAAACGATGCAGGAGCATCTTCATTGCCCCTGGAGAATGCGGCTGAGAATTGTCGTGAAGACGAAACAGCACGACAGTTATGTAATGTTAGCTGCATAGCTTCAGGCGAAATTTCTCACCAGGCCCTCGTACTTGGCGGCAGACACTATTTTCTAGACATCTTGACGCACTCACTGCGAGCTCAGAAATGAGAAGAGCGACGTGATGCTAACTGGGGTTATACTAGAGACACTACCCAACACATCTGTGCAAAGCTTTATCGGATTTTCATAGTCGTTTCCATTTCGCGACCGATCAGAGCTTACTTTCTGAACGCCCCTCGTAGATGAAGGTAAGGAATTCTGCTACCTAGGCAAAATATAGCCCCGGATGGAAGTAGGAAAGAGGACATAAAAAGCACACTAAAAGGCCATTCCTGGCCTAGAGAGATCTGCTGGCATGAAATATAGGCCATAATTTGTCGAAGAAATTTCTGAGAACGTATGTTAGGAGCACAGTATTGTATGGTAGTGAAACATGTACTGTGGGAAAACCGGAAAAGGAGAGAATCGAACATCTGAGGTGATCTTACAGAAGAAGGAAATGAGATGGACTGATAAGGTAAGGAATGAAAACAGTCGGTGAGGAAAGGAATATATGGAAAACACAGACAAGAAGGGACAGAATGGTAGGACATGTTTAAGGCATCAACGAATAACTTACGTGGTAGTACAGAGAGACGTGGAGTGTGAAAACTGTAGAGGAAGAGAGAGATTGGGATACCTCCAGCAAATAATTGAGGACAGAGATTGCAAGTACAGCTCTGAGCGGAAAAGGTTGGTACAGGAGGAGAATTCATGGTGAGTTGGCCTGTCTCGTTAAGCCAGTCAGAAGACTGATGACTCAAAATAAAGGTCAAATCGATGATATGTTACACCTGTCACGTATGAATGCATTATCACGTAACAACAGGCATTTAAGAAATTGAACACTTATGACGCTTTATTTAGTAAAAGATTTTTACTTAGCATGTAGTTACAGTGTCAGGATTTAGAGGATGATGTATAATAAAGAGATGGTGGCACGCATTTGAAAAATTATTTGTAATACAATATAGCTTTATTCATGAAATTCTCGTAAACAGTTTCTTCTCTTGTGTAGACGCAGCTGAACACTATATTTGCTTCAAATGGTTCAAATGGCTCTGAGCACTATGCTACTTAACTGCTGAGGTCATCAGTCGCCTTGGAACTTAGAACTAATTAAACCGAACTAACCTAAGGACATCACACACATCCATGCCCGAGGCAGGATTCGAACCTG
Source organism: Schistocerca americana (assembly GCF_021461395.2). Taxonomy (NCBI): domain Eukaryota; kingdom Metazoa; phylum Arthropoda; class Insecta; order Orthoptera; family Acrididae; genus Schistocerca; species Schistocerca americana. Next base: position 99,302,124 of record NC_060127.1, on the reverse strand, counting down.
CGACCGTAGCGGTCACGCGGTTCCAAACTGAAGCGCCAGAACCGCAAGGCCGCACCGGCCGGCTATATTTGCTACCCATGAATACTATCTGCCATTCCCAGACAACGTTGTTAGAATGATGTATTCGAAAAGACAGAGTAAAATTTCGTTTGATCTTTGGTCTGAACCATACTATGCTTAACAGAGTGAACGATGATTTGAAAAGGGTATAATGTTCGCAAAGAATTTCTATAAAAACCAAACAGCTTAATGAGGTGATATCTTAATGCATGACTCAGGGAAGTGAAGTGATCTTCCGTCAGCGCTGAGCAAGTTAAATAGCGAAAATAATAGTGCTAACAAACTAGCTGTGCACCGATGCAGTCTTACCTCAGATTTCTTCTCTTAAAAAAATATTATCATTCAAAATTTATATCCTTTTCGCCTTCCAATATATTTGTAGTATTCATATTTGCTGTCATTTCTTCATATAACATATACAATCATAAGTCAACACACCACTACTGAATACGTCTATCACCTGCAAAACTTGAACAAGAGTGTATCAGACTGCGCAGAGACAAAGACCGCGCCACAACAAGATCAAGAATTGTTTAACAGTACCGTAACTTGCTCTCTCTCTCTCTCTCTCTCTCTCTCTCTCTCTCTCTAATGTGCACATCGATATCTTAAAAAGTCAAAATGACATGCCCAACTTACGCAGTTACACATGCAGCAATTTTCCGTATCACTTTGTATCCTTTTTTAAGATACCGTTTTTGCTCCTCATGCAAAATTTAACGAAATGAAGTTAGGAGATTTTAATTGCCTACCACTGATATTTCGTTTAAGTTGATACTGTAAAATGCAGATACTCTATGAAAGACACCAGAGATCTATATTTCAAATCAGAACTTAGTAGACATGCTAAGACATACGGCATTGTTTGTTAAAACAAGAAAAATTAAATATACTTTACCGTTTTCTGAGCGTTAGTTCAGTTCTGCGAGGTGTGCTCAATAAATAATTTCGTAATCAATGCTTGATAGAACAGAGCCTGCATGTAGTAACGTTATGCTACTCTATAATTTGTACTTCTTTCACTATGCACTAATGTGAAGACTGTCTCCTTACGCACTCATTGTAATGACTGTTAAAATCACCATCACATAAAGTTATTTCCAACATGTTATATCGACAGAGGCCGTTGGTTCTCCTCGCCTATTGTAATCTTTGATAGCACTGTAGACTGCCACAGCGGAATAGGACGCCGTTTCCACGGCAACCCTCGATGTGTCTTTGCGAATAGCATCTCCCTATCGATTTAACAACCTTTGGTGCATCTTCACAAAATAGACGTTAGAGGGCAGCATACTTTTAGCTGATTTTAAACCAAGGAACCTTTATAGTTTATATTTTATGATGTAGTTTAACTATAAGGCACTTTTTAATCTACTTCTTGTGCTTACCTAATCATAGAGGTCTTTCTGATTGGCTAGCAATGATGTCACACTCAAGACGGTGGGCGTGACCAAGTTATTCCAGCGTCGAGGGTCGGCGCAACCTGCAACGCGGAGTCCACCCACCGTTCTGGCTACATTTATTTATTAGCTCTACATTTTGTTCTATATAATTACTATTGTAACGATCCCTCTATCTGGTAATATGTTTTCTCAGGGTCTGAAGATGGTTCTTAAATAGAATCGAAACCGGTCACACCAATAAAAATAAAAAGTTGCGATCAAGACTCTTTTTAATCTTTAAATTTTAATTTTAAAGATCGCTGATAATGTTCTCAAAAATTATATTTTTCACAATTCTGAATGGCTGGAACAGCGAAATCGACAACGAAATACTGTGAGACATAATGACGGAAAACATCCACGTTCAATCATTAATTTGTCTCTGAGCTAAAAACGAAGCTGCACTGAGATAAATTACCGGTATGTAAAATATCATGTAGTAATTTTTGTGGAAGCTGATAATGATTCGGTCATTGGTCTCCATACAAATGACGCAGTCGAACTTCAGTGCCTGTCAGACACAAACACCGCTGTACCATTTTAATCGGTGGTGGTAGGAAAAAAAAAATCTAGTATTCTTGTACATCTCTCTGTGCCACATATGTGTAATTTCTTTTCGAAACACGAACTCGGTGCGGTAGGTAACAGAATCGCTTACCACCATCACATGAGGTATTCTCCTCTCGTGGCCATTGTTGCCTGCATCTATTGCATCCATATCATTTAAATTAATCAGTTCCATTGAATCGCCTCTCTGCAAACTTTCACTACTTCATAGAAAGCGGAGGGAGGTGACACTTCGTGTGGTAATGCCGGGTATTCCTAGGAGGTTTTCCTAGACGGGCAGTTTTCCTCCGTGAGAAAAGAGCACGGTGTTTTGTGTCGACGACCGCTACTGTCGCAGGTTCGAATCCTGTCTCGGGCATGGATGTGTGTGATGTCATTACGTTAGTTAGGTTTAAGTAGTTCTAAGTTCTAGGGGACTGATGACCTCAGATGTTAAGTCCCATAGTGCTCAGAGCCAAGTAGCCAGTTGGTCGGTTTGGACAGAGTAGCGAGTGAGTGTTTTCTTACTGTGTTGACGCTGTCCCCAACGGCGTGTTGTTCCACAGCCGTTGCGATGTTCATGCGTGTCAGTAGTTATTGTGCCTTGGCTTATTAACACACCAATATTTGAAGACGAGTGTTACTGGTCTCTTCTCCTCGGTGGCATTTTGGTTGAAGTTTTTTTGGTCCGGTGACGGAAATCAGGTAGTAGGTTGGTTCACCGGCTGTCTGTCGGTTGGGTTGCCTTCCGATTTAGAGATTGTTGATCAGGCTGCCTGTCTCGCCTAAACGGGCGTTAGGGTTACAATTCCAGACCGAACCTTCGAAACTTCTGAGCGCCGTTCCGTGTCTGTTACATAATAACTTCCCTGTTTGAGTTTTAGTTGTCTGGTTGATGTGTGGGCTTCAGCCGAGTTTTTATATATCCTGAATTAATGTTCCTGTCTTGCCCTTTACACATAAGATTGTTATTCCTTATTTGGGGCTTTCATCCGAATTTTACATCAAATTTTTTAAGGCCTTAAGCCGTTAAATTATTGTGCTAATGTGTGGCCTTAAGCCGAGTATTAACATCTCTTAAATTAATATTCTGGTCTTGCCCTTAAGGCATGAGATTGTTATTCTTTATTTTATACGAGATTTTTTAAGATAAGGCCTTCTGCCTTTTGATTGAAACACCGCTTACTGCTTAATATGCAACCTCCAGCCTAGTTCCATTAAAATTAAATTGCTAAGGCCTTCAGCCGATTAGATTGAAGATTTAGAAAATATTCTTGGGTGAAACCTCCATAAGGATCTTGTATTTCAATTTTGCTTAGGCCTTGTGTCTTGCATTCTGAGTGTGGCCTTTAGCTGATTTAAAGTTACTTAAAGGAGGTGGATTAACTTTCTGAGTGTTTTGCATTCTTGAGTAATAAGGTGTGTGGACACCCCTTTCCACAAACTAATCCGCTCTGTCCTGCTAGCCGAGGTGTTTCAATTGAAAAATGTTCCACAGCAAATTCCTCATTTTTTCACCCGAAATCTGCCGAGAAAAAAATGTAGGATATAAACAGGTATTTTAGACGGATAAAGAGATTTACAAAATCTATAAGCAATGTAAAAAATGGCGCCATTTTGGACTGCTTCGCTGCCACTGTTACTACCTGTTTCAGTGCACCGAATCAACACTAAATGAGCAGAAAGAATCAAAAATTAGTACCATTCCAACATAATCATTCACTCAGTCAGCACAATCTGAGCAACCGTCTTCGGTTGTTTGCAGATGAGGCTGTCGCTTATCGACTAATAAAGTCATCAGAAGATCAAAACAAACTGCAAAGTGATTTAGAAAAAATATCTGAATGGTGCGAAAAGTGGCAGTTGACCCTAAATAACGAAAAGTGTGAGGTCATCCATATGAGTGCTAAAAGGAACTCGTTAAACTTCGGTTGCACGTGAATCAGTCTAACCTAAAAGCCGTAAATCGAACTAAATACCTAGGTATTACAATTACGAACAACTTAAATTGGAAGGAACGCAGAGAAAATGTGGGGAAGGCTAACCAAAGACTGCGTTTTATTGCCAGGACACTTAGAAAATGTAACAGACCTACTAAGGAGACTGCCTACACTACGTTTGTCCGTCCTCTTTTAGAATACTACTGAGCGGTGTGCGATCCTTAACAGATAGGACTGACGGAGTACATCGAAAAAGTTCAAAAAAAGGCAGTACATTTTGTATTATCGCGAAATATGGGAGAGAGTGTCACAGAAATGATACAGGATTTGGGCTGGAAATCGTTAAAAGAAAGGCGTTTTTCGTTGTGACAGAATGTTCTCACGAAATTCCAATCACCAACTCTCTCCGCCGAATGCGAAGATATTTTGTTGACACCGACCTATATATGGAGGAACGATCACCACGATAAAATAATGGAAATCAGAGATCGTACGGAAAGATATAGGTGTTCATTCTTTTCGCGCGCTGTACGAGATTGGAATAATAGAGAATTGTGAAGGTGGTTCGATGAACCCTCTGCCACGCACTTACATGTGATTTGCAAAATATCCATGTAGGTGTACATGTTGACTCATAAGTATGAGAAAAAAATTTCTTTAGCACTAAAAATCGTGAGATTGTGACATGCATGTGTCCAAAAATTGGTTCCAAACGTTCTTTTTGTCATATCAGCCCGTGGTAAAAGTTAGTATTGGCCATTACGTGAACCATTCCTCGCATGCTAGAAAACTGGCATGCGTAGTAGAATTACAGCTGAGCAATAAAGCTAAATAAATCGTGGCACTCATGTCGCAAGATTATGAACGCCATTATCATCGACTTGGTACCACATATTTATGTATTTCTTCGATCGAAGATGTTGGAAGTAAATAATCCACAAATTGAATCAAGAGTAACCTCGAAGATAAGTACTCGTTATTTAAACAACTGATCCCCTTCGATTATTTTGTAAAGGACTGTCTTCTGATCTAGACTGTACAACAATTAGGTTGCTTTCCGAAATGAGATGACGAAAATCTCCGTTTTTAGCAGACATAAAAAAAAAACTCCCTCTGAACGAAAGATACATATGCTAAAACAGGAAAGTTACATAGCCCACTTTAACAAACAAGCAATCCGCAACGTTATAAACCCTCTGCCAGGCACTTAAATGTGATTTGCAGAGTATCCACGTAGATGTAGATGGAGATGGAGGAGGCACTAGTTTCGAAATGAGCCCGGTACGCGGCTGCTGGTGGCACATGCAGATATGTGGGCCTATGGGATATCGTCTCAGTTGTGCGACTGGATTCGTGATTTCCTGTCCGGAAGGTCGCAGTTGGTAGTAATAGACGGCAAATCATCCAGTAAAACTGAAGTGATATCAGGTGTTCCCCAGGGAAGCGTCCTGGGACCTCTGCTGTTCCTTATCTATATAAATGACCTGGGTGACAATCTGAGCAGGTCTCTTAGGTTGTTCGCAGGTGATGCTGTAATTTACCGTCCACTAAGGTCATCCGAAGACCAGTATGAGTTGCAAAGCAATTTAGAAAAGATTGCTGTATGGTGTGGCAGGTGGCAGTTGACGCTAAATAACGAAAAGTGTGAGGTGATCCACATGAGTTCCAAAGAAATCCGTTGGAATTCGATTACTCGATAAATAGTACAATTCTCAAGGCTGTCAATTCAACTAAGTACCTGGGTGTAAAAATTACGAACAACTTCAGTTGGAAAGACCACATAGATAATATTGTGGGGAAGGCGAGCCAGAGGTTGCGTTTCATTGGCAGGACACTTAGAAGATGCAACAAGTCCACTAAAGAGACAGCTTACACTACACTCGTTCGTCCCCTGTTAGAATATTGCTGCGCGGTGTAGGATCCTTACCAGGTGGGATTGACGGAGGACATTGAAAGGGTGCAAAAAAGGGCAGCTCGTTTTGTATTATCACGTAATAGGGGAGAGAGTGTGGGATGGAAGTCATTAAAGCAAAGACGTTTTTCGTCGCGGCGAGATCTAATTACGAAATTTCACTCACCGACTTTCTCTTCCGAAAGCGAAAATATTTTGTTGAGCCCAACGTACATAGGTAGGAATGATCATCAAATTAAAATAAGAGAAATCAGAGCTCGAACAGAAAGGTTTAGGAGTTCGTTTTTCCCGCGCGCTGTTCGGGAATGGAATGGTAGGGAGATAGTATGATTGTGGTTCGATGAACCCTCTGCCAAGCACTTAAATGTGAATTGGAGAGTAATCATGTAGATGTAGATGTAGCCCACTTTAACAAACAAGCAATCCGCAACGTTATAAACCCTCTGCCAGGCACTTAAATGTGATTTGCAGAGTACCCATGTAGATGTAGATGTAGATGGAGGAGGCACTAGTTTCTAAATGAGCTCAGTACGCGACGGCTGGTGGTATATGCAGATAGAGCTGACTTCAAAAGGCAGACACGAGGGTGCTGCACACCATATGGAGCATGGAGGAATTACCGCGTCATTGCGTGAGCGCGTGTGCGTGCCTGTGCGTGCCTGCGCGCGCGCGCGCGCGCGTGCGTGTGTGTGTGTGATTGCCTGACTGAGCTGGCGTGTTTACGTAAGGCGGAGAGGGGGAGGCGCAGATAGACGTAACGCAGCGAGGCAGCAGCTCAGTCGCGGTGCAGTGAATGCGTTCCACCGGCGCCCGCTGGCTGCTCGCCCAGAGCGGATAAAACGTGTCTGACTCAGCCAGACACCCGTGGGCAGGCTTCCAGCTCACGGTCGAGGAATGCGGTTTACCATTTCAGTTTCCTCCACTGCCGCTCCCGCTGCTGCTCCGTGTCTCGTCGCCTGTGATTCATCAACGTGTTTCCCTCTTCACCTCCTCTACACCTACAGACACCGAGGTGACGAAAGTCATGGAACACCTCGCAGTATCGTGTCGGATCTCCTTCTGCCAGGCGTACTGTGGCATCGACTCGACAAGAAATATTGAGCCATTCTGCCTCTACAGGGTGGTCCATTGATAGTGACCGGGCCAAATATCTCACGAAATAAGCATCAAACGAAAAAACTACAAAGAACGAAACTTGTCGTGCTTGAAAGGGGAAACCGAATGGCGCTACGGTTGGCCCGCTAGATGGCGCTGCCTTAGGTCAAACGGATATCAACTGCGTTTTTTTAAAAATAGGAACCCTCATTTTTTATTACATATTCGTGTAGTACGTAAAGAAATGTGAATGTTTTATTTGGACCACTTTTTCCGCTTTGTGATAGATGGAACGGTAATAGTCACAAACCTATGACTCACAATTTTAGACGAACAGTTGCTAACAGGTAGGTTTTTTAAATTAAAATCAACTTATCATTTCTGACAACGCGCCGGCCGTTGTGGCCGAGCGGTTCTAGGCGCTACAGTCTGGAACCGCGCGACTGCTACGGTCGCAGGTTCGAATCCTGCCTTGGGCATGGATGTGTGTGATGTCCTTAGGTTAGTTAGGTTTAAATAGTTCTAAGTTCTAGTGGACTTATGACCTCAGATGTTAAGTCCCATGGTGCTCAGAGCCATTTGAACCATTTTTTTGACAACGGATGCTGTTACAGCGTGATTACCTGTAAATACCACATAAATGCAATAAATGCTCAAAATGATGTCCGTCAACCTCAGTGCATTTGGCAATACGCGTAACGACATTCCTCTCAACAGCGAGTAGTTCGCCTTCCGTAATGTTCGCCCATGCATTGACAATGCGCTGACGCATGTTGTCAGGCGTTGTCGGTGAATCACGATAGCAAATGTCCTTCAACTTTCCCCACAGAAAGAAATCCGGGGACGTCAGATGCGGTGAACGTGCGGGCAACGGTGTTTCGACGACCAATCCACATGTCATCAAATATGCTATTCAATAACGCTTCAACAGCACGCGAGCTATGCGCCGGACATCTATCATGTTGGAAGTACATCGCCATTTTGTCATGCAGTGAAACATCTTGTAGTAACATCGGTAGAACATTACGTTGGAAATCAGCATATATTGCACCATTTAGATTACCATCGCTAAAATGGGTGCCAATTATCATTCCTCCCATAATGCCGCCAAGGTCGCTGATGTTCCACTTGTCGCAGCCATTGTGGATTTTCCGTTGCCCAATAGTGCATATTATGTCGGTTTACGTTACCGCTGTTGGTGAATGACGCTTCGTCGCTAAATAGAACGCGTGCAAAAAATCTGTCTTCGTCCTGTAATTTCTCTCGTGCCCAGTGGCAGAACTGTACACGACGTTCAAAGTCGTCGCCATGCATTTCCTGGTGCATAGAAATATGGTACGGGTGCAATCGATGTTGATGTAGCATTCTCAACACTGACGTTTTTGAGATTCCCGATTCTCTCGCAATTTGTCTGCTACTGATGTGCGGATTAGCCGCGACAGCAGCTAAAACATCTACTTGGGCATCCTCATTTGTTGCAGGTCGTGGTTGACGTTTCACATGTGGCTGAACACTTTCTGTTTCCTTAAATAACGTAACTACCCGGCGAACGGTCCGGACACTTGGATGATGTCGTCCAGGGTACAGAGCAGTATACATAGCACACGCCCGTTGGGCATTTTGATCACAATAGCCATACATCAACACGATATCGACCTTTTCCGCAGTTGGTAAACGGTCCATTTTAACACGGGTAATGTATCACTGGCGGAATGTTACGTGATACCACGTATTTATACGTTTGTGACTATTGCAGCGCCATCTATCACAGAGCGAAAAAAAGTGGTCCAACTAAAACATTCATATTTCTCTACGTAGTGTACGAATATGTAATAAAAAGTGGGGGTTCCTATTAAAAACAAACGCAGTTGATATCCGTTTGACCTATAGATGTATCGGGCCAACCATAGCGCCATCTGGTTTCCCCTTCAAGCCACACAAGTTTCGTTCTTTGTAGTTTTTCCGTTTGATGCTTACTTCGTGAGATATTTGGCCTGGTCACGATCAATGGACCAACCTGTATAGCTGTCCATAATTGCCAAAGTGCTGCGGGTAGAGGATTTTGTTCACGAACTAACCCCTTAAGTGTTCGATGGGATTAATTTCCGGCGATCTGGGTGGCCAAACCATTCTCACGCATTGTCCAGAATATATTCAAAGCAATCACGAACAGTTATAGCCCGACGACATGGCACTTTGTGGTAAAAGAAATTCCGTCGATGTTTGAGAACATGAAGTGCACGAATGGTTGCAAATGGTCTCCAAGTGTCCGAACATTACCTATATCCAGCCAGTCCATTATATGTAACCACAGCCCACACCATTATTGAGCCACCACCAACTTGCACGGTACCTTGTTAATAACTTGGGTCCGTGCCCTCATGGGGTATGCGTCACACTCTAACCTTATCAGCAGCTCTTACCAATTGAAATTGGGACTCATCTGACTAGGCCACGGTTTTCCAGTCATCTACGGTCCACTCGATATGGAGAGGCGCTACAGGCGATGTACTGTCAGCAAAGGCACTCGCTCGTCTGCTGCTATAGCCAAATTTCGCCGCGCTATGCTAACGGTACGTTCGTCATATGTTCCACATTGATTTCTGCGGTTGTTTCACGTAGTGCTGCTTGTCTGTCAGCACTGACAACTCTACCCAAACGCCGCTGTTCTCGATCTTTAAATGAAGGTCGTCGGCCACTGCGAGGTCAGTGGTGAGAGGCAATGCCTAAAATCTGCTATTCTCGGCACACTCTTGACACCGCGTGAGCACCGAAAATGCAGGATGTATGGCACCTGCTACCCAGATATAACTTTTTTTTAATTGTATGCAAATATTTGTAATTTAAATGCTTTCTTTTAATAGGTAAGGACATTGCTTCACTGTATGTGTACATTTAGGCAGAAGTCTGTTGACGTTTCATTGTATTTATCTGCAAATTTTTAAAAATACACAGCCCTCAGTCGCGAACACAATTAATTTGTGACCTAGGTATCGGTGTCACAAGGGACACCTTCTACGGACAAAATTAGAACTAAATGTTACAGCATAACGTACCAAAAAATACGAAGGTGCGGTCATACCTGACAGCGTCAGATACAATTGCATTTTATTTTAATTCTGACTATCTGACGCTGTCAGGGATGACCGCAGCTTTCGTATTTTTTTGTACGTTATGCTGTAACATTTAGTTTTAATTTTGTCCGAAGAAGGTGTCCTTTGTGACACCGAAACCTAGGCTACAAATTAATTGTCTTCGCGACTGAGGGCTGCATCTTTTAAAATTTTGTATTATACAACAGTCGCTGATTGACAGCCATGTTAAAAACCTTAAGTATTTATCTGTGTTTCACTGTGAAGCTCTGGGAAAAAGCCAAAGCAATTTCTTACAACGCACAAGCGCTTCTATTATCGTTGCTAGTTTCGCATCATCTTGTACAGGATTTTGGATGTAAATTGCCCTAGTGGGCTGGCGACCGTTGTTTACTCCCTTTTCGTTCATTAGTGTAACTTTTGGATTCATGATCAGTGGTACCCCTTTCTGTCCTGTTGTTCGTGAGTGAATGCACAAAACAACTTTCATTTTCCAAATTATGGCCCTGTTCGGTTTAATTACTTTTATTTTTAGTAGACTTTCCATCAGAGGGGTCGGTTGTACACTTTCCTCCTACTTATCGGTATCACTTCTTCGGGAAAGATAACCTTATACAATTAGAAAAAATCCATTAGGCATACACGCGATCCAGAGTCATATTTTATATCGCAAGCAGGCTACGCCGATTAGTAAGATGGAGGTTATGCGCGGATCTCAGAATACTGAATTCCACAGCCATTTACCAAATGGAATGTCCCATGTGTCTAGCTGCAATTACCATTCCGCGTTCAAAGTGTGTTAATTCCTTTCGTGCGATCACGATGACGTCGGAAACCTTTCCACCTGAGAACAAGTGACAGATCCGCCAATGCACTGCCCTTTTATACCGCGTGTACGCGATACCATCTGTATATACTATCTGTATACACTCCTGGAAATTGAAATAAGAACACCGTGAATTCATTGTCCCAGGAAGGGGAAACTTTATTGACACATTCTTGGGGTCAGATACATCACATGATCACACTGACAGAACCACAGGCACATAGACACAGGCAACAGAGCATGCACAATGTCGGCACTAGTACAGTGTATATCCACCTTTCGCAGCAATGCAGGCTGCTATTCTCCCATGGAGACGATCGTAGAGATGCTGGATGTAGTCCTGTGGAACGGCTTGCCATGCCATTTCCACCTGGCGCCTCAGTTGGACCAGCGTTCGTGCTGGACGTGCAGACCGCGTGAGACGACGCTTCATCCAGTCCCAAACATGCTCAATGGGGGACAGATCCGGAGATCTTGCTGGCCAGGGTAGTTGACTTACACCTTCTAGAGCACGTTGGGTGGCACGGGATACATGCGGACGTGCATTGTCCTGTTGGAACAGCAAGTTCCCTTGCCGGTCTAGGAATGGTAGAACGATGGGTTCGATGACGGTTTGGATGTACCGTGCACTATTCAGTGTCCCCTCGACGATCACCAGTGGTGTACGGCCAGTGTAGGAGATCGCTCCCCACACCATGATGCCGGGTGTTGGCCCTGTGTGCCTCGGTCGTATGCAGTCCTGATTGTGGCGCTCACCTGCACGGCGCCAAACACGCATACGACCATCATTGGCACCAAGGCAGAAGCGACTCTCATCGCTGAAGACGACACGTCTCCATTCGTCCCTCCATTCACGCCTGTGGCGACACCACTGGAGGCGGGCTGCACGATGTTGGGGCGTGAGCGGAAGACGGTCTAACGGTGTGCGGGACCGTAGCCCAGCTTCATGGAGACGGTTGCGAATGGTCCTCCCTAATTTGCTGGGAAGTGGCGGTGCGGTCCCCTACGGCACTGCGTAGGATCCTACGGTCTTGGCGTGCATCCGTGCGTCGCTGCGGTCCGGTCCCAGGTCGACGGGCACGTGCACCTTCCGCCGACCACTGGCGACAACATCGATGTACTGTGGAGACCTCACGCCCCACGTGTTGAGCAATTCGGCGGTACGTCCACCTGGCCTCCCGCATGCCCACTATACGCCCTCGCTCAAAGTCCGTCAACTGCACATACGGTTCACGTCCACGCTGTCGCGGCATGCTATCAGTGTTAAAGACTGCGATGGAGCTCCGTATGCCATGGCAAACTGGCTGACACTGACGGCGGCGGTGCACAAATGCTGCGCAGCTAGCGCCATTCGACGGCCAACACCGCGGTTCCTGGTGTGTCCGCTGTGCCGTGCGTGTGATCATTGCTTGTACAGCCCTCTCGCAGTGTCAGGAGCAAGTATGGTGGGTCTGACGCACCGGTGTCAATGTGTTCTTTTTTCCATTTCCAGGAGTGTATGTGCATACCGCTACTCCGAAACTTTTGTCACCTCTACGTACAGGATATTAAGGGTAAGTGCCGATATTTTTATTGGTAACTGAGGGCAGCGCTCTTACATAAGCGATTATATTTCATTAAATACTGCTGTGAAGAAGATTGACAGTGTACATATGTGTTGCCATTTGATTTGAGATAATACGTAGTCATTGAGGAGAGGTAAATGAGACGAGATCAAAATAACTTTCTTGGCTGGCCGGTGTGGCCGAGCGGTTCTAGGCGCTACAGTCTGGAACCACGTGACAGCCACGGGCATGGATGTGTGTGATGTACTTGTGTTAGTTAGGTTTAAGTTGTTCTAAGTTCTAAGGGACTGATGACCTCAGAAGTTAGTCTCATAGTGCTCACAGCCATTTGAACCATAACTTTCTTCAACTTGCAACATTGCAGCCCAGTCAACAATCGTGATAATCTAATATATAAGAAACTATCAGCTTCGATTGTGGTAATGAAACAGACTTTTACCTGGGTTTCAGCCCAAATAACTGAGCCTTCCTCAGAAGATATACCTGAATCTATAATTTGTCTAAGAGGGTGTAGTGTTTCCTTTGCTCGGGGTTCTGCCGTAAAAAAATATAAAATAGAAAATCTGATTGGGTTTAGAATTTTGATGGAATAAGTTACAAAAAAAGCGACTGTACGGAAATAGCATCAGAAACTAATTGAAATTTACCTTATAATCTTGTTAGAAACGCAGTACTAATTACAATATAGTCTTCATAGCTGTCCTCCTAATTTCTCTTGTAGGGCGACCCATCTTTCACTTTTCTCCGTCTGTTGAAAACTTCTTCAAGTTGTCACTGTCATGATCAATTTACAAATTTGGCGATAACCACCTCGAATCATTATTGAAACATCCTCGCTTTGTAATATAATTTTAGTTTCCACCCAAAAGCACATTCAACACAGCACCGAAAAATACACGTCTTTCGTATGAAGACAAGAGAGAGAGAGAGAGAGAGAGAGAGAGAGTCATCAATTGGTTGTTAAAAACAAACACCTACGCAAAAAAAGATCAAAATTATTTATAAAAATCGGTCGCTGGCGCAGCGCTCTTCCGCATGCGCGGTCGTAAATTATATCTTTGTATTGGCGGAGGCGCGGTAGTCAAAGTACCACTACAAGGGCATGGTCTAGAAATAAAACTAAAATTGCCTGAATAGGCGTAGTCACATTTTAAAAATGCGGTACATAAGTACATATTTAAAATGTGACTACGCTTATTAGGGCTGTTTTAGTTTTATTTCTGGACCAAGCCCTCTTAGACAAATTATAGATTCAGGTATATCTTCTGAAGAAGGCTCAGTTATTTGGGCTGAAACCTAGGTAAAGGTAGGTTTCATTACAGCAATCGAGGCTGATAGTTTCTGATATAATCAAAATAACTATACTTAAATTGCTGACCACCTCTTAGCAGCAGTATGTTTCGTGGTTGGTTAGCACCTCCAAGTACATATGGCAGCGACAAGCCCTGGGCAGCAGGGCAAGCCGGTAAATGCCAAACGACGCCTCTCTTCGTGTATGGAGCGTAAACATTGGACGATTGAATAGTGGAAAAACCTTGTGTGGAGTGACGAATTACGGTACACAATATGGCGATCCGATGGCAGGGTGTGGGTATGGCGAACGCCCGGTGAGCGTCATCTGCCAGCGTGTGCAGTGCCAACAGTAAAATTAGGAGGCGGTGGTGTTATGGTGTGGTCGTGTTTTCCACAGAGGGGACTAGCACCCCTTGTACACTATTACAGCACAGACCTACGCTGATATTTTAGCTCCTTCTTGCTTCACACTGTTGAAGAGCAACTCGGTGATGGCCATTGTATCTTTCAACACGATCGAGCACCTGTTCATAATGCATGGCGTGTGGTGGAGTGGTTACACGACAATAACATCCCTGTAATGGACTGGCCTACACACAGTGCTGACAAGAATCCTGTAGAACACCTTTGGGATGTTTTGGAACGCCGACTTCGTGTCAGGCCTTTCCGACCGATATCGATACCTCTCCTCAGTGCAGCACTGCGTGAAGAATGGGCTGCCATTCCGCAAGAAACCTTCCAGCATCTGATTCAACGTATGCCTGCGAGAATGGAAGCTGTCATCAAGGCTAAGGAGGGCCAACACCACATTGAATTCCAGCATTACCAATGGAGGGCGCCACTAACTTGTAGGTTATTTTCAGCCTTATGTCCGGATACTTTTGACCACATAGTGTATAAGCACTGACATTTAGGCAAAGGATGAGTGTGTCATTCCTGTCTTTCTGACGAGTGTGCGGTAGATGCGGAAATATGAACTACGGCGACGTTGTTACCAAATATGTCCAAACAGGAGCAACGTGTCGTTACTCTTTGCAATGCTGCCGAAGGACAAACACTGGTAGACATCCTTCGCTTTGATTCAGTATGTCTGTCGAAAGCCACCGTCATGGCATTGTACACGGCAAGGAGTGCAGCTCCTTCATGATAACGCACGCCCACATTTCGCTGAAGTTGTAAAGCAGAAGTTAACCAACCAAGTGCAAGGCACCCGACCACACGCCCTACAGTTCTGCTCTCTCCCCATGCGATTATCACGCCTTCGGTCTCTTTAAAAAGTCCTCGAAGAACCGACGGTTCCTGTGGGGTGAGAATGTGCATCAGGCTTATTTACGGAGGACACGGTCTTTCACCAAACGGGTATCTTCAACTTGGTGCCTCTGTTGGACGATTGCCTCAATGCTCACGGTGATTCCAACTCTGGAGCGGACACTTTTTGGTGAGAAGAGACTGCAGACTAGAAAAAAGACACGAATTTAAATGGGAATCGCTTATCGCCTTCTAGATTAACCCAAACCTTCGCTCGTATAAGTATTATGGAATGTACTACAGTGTAGGTATTAAAATCCATGGAGAAGAAATAAAAACGTTGAGGTTCGCCGATGACATTGTAATTCTGTCAGAGACAGCAATGGACTTGGAAGAGCAGTTGAACGGAATGGATGGTGTCTTGAAGGGAGGATATAAGATGAACATCAACAAAAGCAAAACGAGGATAACGGAATGTAGTCGAATTAAGTCGGGTGATGTTGAGGGTATTAGATTAGGAAATGAGACAAAGTAGTAAAGGAGTTTTGCTATTTGGGGAGCAAAATAACTGATGATGGTCGAAGTAGAGAGGATATAAAATGTAGACTGGCAATGGCAAGGAAAGCATTTCTGAAGAAGAGAAATTTGTTAACATCGAGTGTAGATTTAAGTGTCAGGAAGTCATTTCTGAAACTATTTGTATGGAGTGTAGCCATGTATGGAAGTGAAACATGGACGGTAAATAGTTTGGACAAGAAGAGAATAGAAGCTTTCGAAATGTGGTGCTACAGAAGAATGCTGAAGATTAGATGGGTAGATCACTTAACTAATGAGGAAGTATTGAATAGGATTGGGAAGAAGAGACGTTTGTGGCAGAACTTGACCAGAAGAAGGGATCGGTTGGTAGTACATGTTCTGAGGCATCAAGGGATCACCAATTTAGTATTGGAGGGCAGCGTGGAGGGTAAAAATCGTAGGGGAAGACCAAGAGATGAATACACTAAGCAGATTCAGAAGGATGTAGGTTTCAGTAGGTACTGGGAGATGAAGAAGCTTGCACAGGATAGAGTAGCATGGAGAGCTGCATCAAACCAGTCTCAGGACTGAAGACCACAACAACAACAACAACTACAGAAACGAGGTTATCATAAATCGGTATACATTATTAAAATCCATTAACATTTGTTTTTATGTATGTATGTTCAAAATCTTTTCCAAAACTACTGTACGGAATTCAACCAAACTTGCTTCACGTATCACTTCCTATTAGGAAAGAAGCACTGCGAGTAAGAACCATCCACGTCCCATAAGGTGCGAATGAAAAGGGGGTAACACTGAAGCGTAGCTCAGGAACCCGTAGAGCAATTGCTTCAACATTGTTTACAGAGATGATTTATTATTTTGCGTAAAAAATACTGTGGAAGTGAGATACGTCATTGCCATTGTGAACAAGGTTGTCGGTGAGGTGAGTAAAAATGCTCGAAAACAATCTTTTGATATTTATTTCTTGTATTTACTTAACTGGGAATAGTTTTTAGAGTATGAAGTGCAATTTGTCTTTATTTGTGCTGTTCAGTGCATCTTCAAGGTCGAGAGAATGACCGCTGCAGTGAGCCACAAATTTTGTAAACGTTCTTTTCGGAATCTAGGGTTATGTCACATAGCTGAATACCACAAATAAATCTAACAGCAGAGAAACATGCATGCAATATATGCTACATACACATACGTTCAACATCTCCTCCCGGTCTCCTGGACCCATTTCTACCAACTCGGTAGAAATAGTACTTATTATCTGGGAAGAAATACTGTGGAGCAAAAACAACCAGCCGCGCGTTTTTTGGAGGGGAGCGGGAGGGGGGGGGGTGACTATGGAGTGATGGAAAGAAAAGTGAAGGAGGACGAGGTAGTGAGAGGGGAGATGAGGAAATGGGGTGAGAGAGGTTGGGGGAAGAGATATTCAAAGAGGAAGGGACGAGGGGATGGGCCAATAGCAATAAATAAGTACCCGAGCAGTTCGCGAAAGCTCTGATAGATACACTCCTGGAAATGGAAAAAAGAACACATTGACACCGGTGTGTCAGACCCACCATACTTGCTCCGGACACTGCGACAGGGCTGTACAAGCAATGATCACACGCACGGCACAGCGGACACACCAGGAACCGCGGTGTTGGCCGTCGAATGGCGCTAGCTGCGCAGCATTTGTGCACCGCCGCCGTCAGTGTCAGCCAGTTTGCCGTGGCATACGGAGCTCCATCGCAGTCTTTGACACTGGTAGCATGCCGCGACAGCGTGGACGTGAACCGTATGTGCAGTTGACGGACTTTGAGCGAGGGCGTATAGTGGGCATGCGGGAGGCCGGGTGGACGTACCGCCGAAATGCTCAACACGTGGGGCGTGAGGTCTCCACAGTACATCGATGTTGTCGCCAGTGGTCGGCGGAAGGTGCACGTGCCCGTCGACCTGGGACCGGACCGCAGCGACGCACGGATGCACGCCAAGACCGTAGGATCCTACGCAGTGCCGTAGGGGACCGCACCGCCACTTCCCAGCAAATTAGGGACACTGTTGCTCCTGGGGTATCGGCGAGGACCATTCGCAACCGTCTCCATGAAGCTGGGCTACGGTCCCGCACACCGTTAGGCCGTCTTCCGCTCACGCCCCAACATCGTGCAGCCCGCCTCCAGTGGTGTCGCGACAGGCGTGAATGGAGGGACGAATGGAGACGTGTTGTCTTCAGCGATGAGAGTCGCTTCTGCCTTGGTGCCAATGATGGTCGTATGCGTGTTTGGTGCCGTGCAGGTGAGCGCCACAATCAGGACTGCATACGACCGAGGCACACAGGGCCAACACCCGGCATCATGGTGTGGGGAGCGATCTCCTACACTGGCCGTACACCACTGGTGATCGTCGAGGGGACACTGAATAGTGCACGGTACATCCAAACCGTCATCGAACCCATCGTTCTACCATTCCTAGACCGGCAAGGGAACTTGCTGTTCCAACAGGACAATGCACGTCCGCATGTATCCCGTGCCACCCAACGTGCTCTAGAAGGTGTAAGTCAACTACCCTGGCCAGCAAGATCTCCGGATCTGTCCCCCATTGAGCATGTTTGGGACTGGATGAAGCGTCGTTTCACGCGGTCTGCACGTCCAGCACGAACGCTGGTCCAACTGAGGCGCCAGGTGGAAATGGCATGGCAAGCCGTTCCACAGGACTACATCCAGCATCTCTACGATCGTCTCCATGGGAGAATAGCAGCCTGCATTGCTGCGAAAGGTGGATATACACTGTACTAGTGCCGACATTGTGCATGCTCTGTTGCCTGTGTCTATGTGCCTGTGGTTCTGTCAGTGTGATCATGTGATGTATCTGACCCCAGGAATGTGTCAATAAAGTTTCCCCTTCCTGGGACAATGAATTCACGGTGTTCTTATTTCAATTTCCAGGAGTGTATGTACACAGACAGTAAACTAGTGATTAAAACAGGTGCAAGAATTTCAGATATATCGGAGTGTTAGGCAAGGGTGCAGTTTATAACCGACATTATCAATATATACATATCCGTCATCTTAAGAATACGGAAACAGGATGTACATCCTAGTTTAGAGATATAACAGTAGGAAACCACAAATATCTGTCTTCTTGCAGACGATCAGTTTATTGTATTTGACGGCGAAAAGAAATAACTGTGTCATACGTAAGTTGCGCCTGCTAGGCTCTGAATACAATATGGAAAACCCAATTAATAAAATGAGGGTAAAGGGATTTAAAAAAGTTACGCCAATAAGATTAAAATTTCTTGTCAATAATAGAGTAGGTAAACAAGTTAACAACTTGAGCTTTTAGGAAATCAAATAATTTACCAGCATAATAGAGATATAGACACCAAGCGTCATCAATTATGTGTCACTATCAGTATAAATTTAAACAATGGAATTAGAAAGGAAACAAAATATTTATGAAACTATGACTGTGATGTCTCTTCTGTATGGCAGTGAAACTACAGGGTGGTCCAAAAGTTCGGAAACACCCTGATAAAATCCAAATGGAGTAGCAAACAAGGAAACAGAGTCCCTGCACAAGAGGAACGGGAACGGGGAAACTTTATAGGCTATGCCACCATCATGGTGGCCATCTTGAAAGCCAATATCTTTGATTCAACTCCAAAATTTCAAATGGGAATGTGGTCATGTGACATATCAGACAGATAAAGAATTTTACCAGAAAAACATTGCCGTTGTCATTCTCGGGTTATAGCCAATTACTTGCGGCAGTAGTGGGACGCTCGGCAGCGTAAGTATTACGTACTGAGAAGTCATAAAATGGAGTCTGAAACGGTGCAAAGTGACTATCCCATGTCCGATATGTTACATGTGTTTAACTGTTAGGTATCATTTACTTATGCTAACGTTTTAATCATTGTTTCCTTATTTACAGTTACAAAATGTCCTCAACACATGAAGAACGCATTAAAATCATCTTGATATCAGGAGAAAGAAGCACACGGGTCATTGCTGAGGATTTCAACAGTCGTCACCCAACCAGACAGCCCATCAGTCACAGCGCATTTGCCAAGCTTTCGGCCAAATTCCTAGCAACAGGTTCTGTCGCAAATAAACCTATGGCTGGAAGACGAAAATCCGCCAGCGATGAAGCAACAACAGTGAGCGTGTTGGCATCATTTAGCAAGAGTCCGCAAAGGAGTACTCGTCGCCTGTCACCAGAATGTGGGGCTAGCCGTACCTCCATACTGCGAATTTTATCGCAGCACAAATGGCGCCCGTACAAAATTCAGCTGCTCCAACACCTGAACGAGGATGACCCAGACCGTCGGGTACAGTTCGCAGAATGGGTGACACAACAGCTGCAGATAAACCCATGTTTCCCCTATTAGGTGCTGTTCAGTGATGCAGCCAATTTCTTTATTAATGGTGAAGTGAACAAGCAGAATCACAGATACTGGTCCGACACAAATTCGCACTGGATTGATGCTTCCAAAACGGTCGACTCATAGAAAGTGATGGTGTGGTGTGGTGTGGTGTGGTGTGTGGGGTACCAAAGTCGTTGGACCTTTTTTAATTGATGGTACTTTAACAGCCAATGGTTATCTGAGGTTATTGGATGAAGAAGTGTTTCCCTCGTTGGAGGACGGGACATTTCCGAATTCTTCCAGCACGATGGAGCCCCACCACATTATGGG
Organism: Schistocerca americana; assembly: GCF_021461395.2. Lineage (NCBI taxonomy): Eukaryota > Metazoa > Arthropoda > Insecta > Orthoptera > Acrididae > Schistocerca > Schistocerca americana. Next base: position 99,281,896 of record NC_060127.1, on the reverse strand, counting down.
CAGAATGTGCGAGCATACCTGGATGTGCAGTTCCCTCAAAAGGACGTAGGGGTGCTGTGGAGTGGCCACCACGTTCACCAATTTGACTCCTCTGGATTTTTATCTTTGGGGTCATGTCAAAGCACTGGTTTATTCTGTGAAAATACGGGATTTACATAATCTAAAGCAGCGCATTGTCGATGCGTGTGGTCAACTTCAGCCAGATGTGTTGGTCAAAGTTCATCAGGACTGGGTTCGGAGGATAACATTAACAAATCAACATAATGGATAACATATCGAGCCATTCCTATGACTGTTGGTGGTCTCTCGGGAGTGTGTAACATCGGCGTAATGTCTCTTCGACACAACACATATGCTGCCGAGCGTCCCATCGCTGGCACATGTAACTGGCTACAACCCGAGAATGAATAAAGCTATGTTTAAAATAACAACGACATTGTTTTTCTGGTGAAATTCTCTATCTGATATGTCACATGACCACATTCCCATTTGAAATTTTGGAGTTGAATCCAAGGTTGCGGCTTTCAAGATGACCGCCATGTTGGTGGCATAGCCTATAAAGTCTCCCTCTTCCCGTTCCTCGTGTGTAGGGACTCTGTTTCCTTGTTTGCTGCTCCATTTGAATTTTATGAGGGTGTTTCCAGACTTTTGTACAACCCTGTAGGGTTCTCTCAAAGACGGAAAGCGTAAAAGGTAGCTGACATGAGATTTCAAAGGCCTGTACAGTGTTGTACACGCAGAACTCGGATTGAGTAAGAGCGGATTAGAGAAGATTCCGATCTTGGAGGGATATACAACACAATACAAAAATATAGCAACAGGTGGAATAAGCATGTGAGCAGAATGCTAGCAAAAACACTGACGAAATAACTTCTGAGCAACAGGCCAAGAGGAAGGAGAAAACCTTGTAGGCCCAGATTTAGAGGGGCCCAACAATAAGCTTTAAGAAGGAACACGTAGTCAGCTTACTATCTAGAAGTGAAGACGAACAAGGCGCCGGCCGAGGTGGCCGAGCGGTTCTAGGCGCTTCAGTCTGGAACCACGCGACAGCTACGGTCACAGGTTCGAATCCTGCCTCGGGAATGGATGTGTGTGATGTCCTTAGGTTAGTTAGGTTTAAGTAGTTCTAAGTTCTAGGGGACTGATGACCACAGATGTTAAGTCCCATGTTGCTCAGACCCATTTGAACCATTTGAACGAACAAGGCGATTATATTACTTATCTCTGTAGTTGGAGGTTCTTGCGAGAATATTTGTTACTAGTAATCCAGATAGAGTTTGCTCAACATAGGTCAACATTACCGAATTAGACGCTCCTCTTCGTTGCTATAGCGTGAGTGATGAATTTTTTTTTTACCTGTTCGTTCTTAGCATGGTGTCTAGAGCGTCAACCAGATATGAATTTTTCTTTTTCCCGCCACTTGAGACACTAGTCGACTTAGATTCTCACTAAATTATTTTTCGTTGCCTTTAATAGACGCACTGCCTGCAAATGAAGACTCAATAAACTGATAATAGCTCGACCGGGGAACACGAGCTCAGTGAAGTTACTTTTTCTACTCACATAACAGAACAAAGCAGGAAATTCTTGGGAGGTATATTCTGCCCGTAAATTGAAACGTGAGCAGCGCTCGTTTTCAGGGAAGTTGCCGCGGCTGTGGTACAGGACCGCTTACAAGAAACTCCTCGAGTGCGAGCTCGCAAAAGTACAATGATTTTACGGTACACGACACCCTAAATATTGTCTACCATGCATAAACCACAGTACTGGCTGGTATTGGCAATATGGGGAGGGACTGGCAGTATCCAACGGAGAGCACAGCATGAGGCTACGGAGCGTATCTGATCTGCTTAGTCGACGAGTAACTCACAACAGTGCCACAGTCCAAGTGCTGTTAATATAAAGCAGAGCGATGGAAACGTTAAACAAAACCAACATTGCATTATACGTGGGCTATTCGGAAAGTAAGGAACGATAGGTCGCGAAATGGAAACCATAGTGAAAATCAAAACTGTTTTATTTGCAATGGTCAGCTACAACTTCCAGCTACTTATCTCCATAGTCGCCGATCCGACTTTGACGTCTGTCGTAGCGTTGTACCAACTTTTCAATACCCTCTTTACAGAAGTCAGCCGCCAGTGCTTTCCGCCAATTCTCTACGCTGGCCTACAGCTCGTTGCCTGTGCGAAAATGTTGTCTGCATAGCCAGCGGTTCACGCGAGCAGAGATGAAACTCAGAGGGGGACAATTACGGGCTGAAATGTGGGTAATCAAACGTTTCCAATTGAAAACGATGCACGAGCATCTTCCTTGCCCCTGCAGAATGCGGCTGAGAATTGTCTTGAAGAGGAAAACGCGTGACAGTTATGTAATGTTGGTTGCATAGCTTCAGACGAAAATTTCTCACCAGGCCCTCGTGCTTGGCGGGAGACACTATTGTTCTAGGTGTCATTATGTGCTCCATGTGTGCTCACAACTAAAAAGAACGACCTAACGCGATCTACAGGCATACTAGAGACACTGCCCAACACAACTGTGCAAAACTTCGTCAGGTTTTCACTGTGGTTTCCATTTAGCGACCGATAGTTCCTTACTTTCCGAATAACCCTCGTATGTATAAAAACAGGTCCCGAAACTGAAGTTTCGTCAAACAGAACCCAACTAATTTTTCAGAGTGGGAAAAAAGTGGCAGATGATATACTGACGTTTCTGCAAGATGAGTCAGTGGAGCGCGTGGCGTCGTATACACTCGACTGTGAGGATAATGTACATGAGGGGTACAGTTACGACGATACGTGCTTAAGATGTGAAAGTGATCTTGAAACAGGTGTCGAGCTATATAGTTCATCATCCTTACCGGATGAAACGTAGTAGAGGATAACATTTGTCTAAGGTTTAACATAAATAAGTGCAGTACGTGGAAGATCATCCGCAGCATAGTAAAAGAACAGTTACTCGTTGTCTGTGCCAAAATGTTGTCTTCATAGCCAGTGGTTCACGTGAGCACAGATGAAACTCAGAGGGGGACAATTACGGGCTGTAATGTGGGTAATCAAACGTTTCCAATTGAATTCGAATAATTCCGCAGCAGTGTGTAAGTAGTCTTTTTATGTTGGTAACACGACGTAGCGCTCTGTACGAAAATCACTGACTGTGCTGTGTGCAGTCTGTGACTGGTTGGACTCGTTGTTGGAATATTCGTTTCTGTAGTATTGGGCAGTCGGATGTGAACAGCACGTAGCGTTGGGCAGTTGGAGGTGAGCCGCCAGCAGGGGTGGATGTGGAGAGAGAGATGCCAGAGAGGTTACTACAAGGGGACGACCTGGACGTATGTCCGCCAGAGAAAGGAAATTTGTAAAGATGGATGTCAAGAAGATAGATATATATGATGAATTTTGAACGATGTTAAGGTAAATACATTGTTTGTTCTCTATCAAAATCATTCATTTGCTAACTATGCCTATCAGTAGTTAGTGCCTTCAGTAGTTTGATCTTTTATTTAGCTGGCAGTAGTGGCGCTCGCTGTATTGCAGTAGTTCGAGTAACGAAGATTTTTGTAAGTGATTCATGAAAGGTATAGGTTATTGTTAGTCAGGGTCATTCTTTTGTAGGGATTATTAAAAGTCAGATTGCGTTGCGCTAAAAATATTGTGTGTCAGTTTAGTGATGATCAGAATAAGTAAAGAGAAAACTGAGTACGTTGAGTTTTGCTCAGCTGCTTGAAAATCAAATAAAGTAGAAGTTTACCAGCACAGTGATTCTTAATTTTTCTAAGGGGACGTTTCATATTTCATAATTTGTCGAAGGGGACGTTTCAAGTTCATAAGAACGACTACGTATATTCAACAGAGGACAAGGCTTACTTGTTACAAAAACTGGTGTTTTCGCGTTTCAAGGATGCTCGATACAATTGACAGTGACTTACTAGTACGTTATGCACATGAAACTGTGCGCGACATAGATTACAGTGATTTCAAGGGAAGCAGTGAGTGGTTGCATAACTTAAAACAGTGCTACAGAATTTGAAGACGTAAGATAACGAAATTTCAAACAAATCGTCAACTTGACGATGTACAGCAAACTGCAGAATTGGTCCGAAAATTTGAAGATAGGGTAGTAGGGAATATTTACGTCGCAGCAGTCAAAGGTGGGAAAATGGGTGCAAGAGAAATGCAGTTATGGTATGCGCACTGCTTTTGGCCAATAGCTGGTCAAAAAATTTGCTTTTGTTTGATTTCTGGTCTGCGTATAAAAGTCATACTTCTTTAGGGCAAACTATCCATCCTGAAAAGTGTGTGATATTGCATTTATTACCACCTGGAACCAATGGACAAATGAAGCCTGTGGATGTTTGATTTTTCCCGTGCCCATAAAACATTTTAGCGCACTGTGTGCGATCACACCTTAAAGGACAGCCTGTTTCGCTACAAGCTCCACGAGAGACCGTTTCGCACTCGGCTGCGTGCCATCACATTCCATCAGTTCTCATCAACTCGTAATACTGTCTGATTCTACTGTATATGCTTTCTTTAAGAGTGGATACCTAGCTGAACATACTGCACCGTTTGTAACTGCGAATCTCTGTGATCGCTCTGGCGCGTCATTTTTCATTCGGTGTTCATGGCACAAGTTAGTGGTTCGTTTCGAACATTTATTGAATGTCGACGGTGTCCATTTTGTGAAGTGTAGTACATACATCCCAGGAAAGATTGATCTCTGCGCCACCCGGAAACCGATTTTCTGAGGCGCTGCAGTCATTGACTGTGTGGCTGGTCCCGGTGGAGGTTGGAGTCCTCCCTCGGGCATGGGTGTGTGTGTGTTTGTCCTTAGGATAATTTAGGTTAAGTAGTGTGTAAGCTTAGGGTTCGAATGGTTCAAATGGCTCTGAGCACTATGGGACTTAACATCTGAAGTCATCAGTCCCCTAGAACTTAGAACTGCTTAAACCTAACTAACCTAAAGACATCACACACATCCATGCCCGAGGCAGGACTCGAACCTGCGACCGTAACGGCCTCGCGGTTCCAGACTGTAGCGCCTGGAACCGCTCGGACACTACAGCCGGCTGTAAGCTTAGGGACTGATGACCTTAGCAGTTAAGTCCCATAAGATTTCACACACATTTGAACATTTTTTGAACTAATTTTCTGTCACCCTCCTGATGCACATGGTGAGTAGTTAGCAGCTAATATTATTCCTGTCATAAATGTTAGCAAGATACTTTCAACTTAGACATACTTAAAATTGAACTTGCGGCCTCACACTCTAGGGGTTACTTGTAAGAATCAATTTTTCCTCTGGCAGCGTACTGCACATACATTTCCGCAGAATTTTTCCGTGTGTTTATCTTGCGTTAGTACTATAGAGAGGTTCCATGCCCTATTTCACATGTCGCCTCTCATTTTCATCAATTCTATTAACGTTTGATGTCACTGCACGGTGGTAGCAGGCGTAATAAAGTTATTGTAATGAGAGTATTTGTACTGAGAGCTCAAAATACTTTTCATTTGATTCCTAAGTACTATCTGTTACTTCCCTGGGTGGCCTGTGCGAGACAAGCACCGGAGGACGCGACACACTGCGTTTCTGGTGGGGGCTGCACTTCTGCGAATACTGAGAGGGTCGTCCATCAGTGGCTTAAGCGCCTGGCGGAACGACAGATGTCGATCGAGTGAAGCAGGGCGAAACGACCTGCGTGACGTCTAAGTGTCGCCGCAGTTTAAGCGTTTACCATTACAGCGCGTCCGGAACGAAGATTGCTGGCACCGGCTGGCTGTGTTGTCCTTATGGTTCTGAGAATACTCGTGGGCCGTGCCCCGCTGGGTGCAACTGTCTAGCGTCGGGTAGCCGGTGGTCTAGTAGTAGGGCTTTGAGCGCCATGGGACTTAACTGCTGAGGTCATCAGTACCCTAGAACTTAGAACTACTTAAACCCAAGTAAACAGCCGGCCGAGGTGGCCGAGCGGTTCCAGGCGCTACAGTCTGGAACTGCGCGACCGCCACGGTCGCAGGTTCGAATCCTGCCTCGGGCATGGACGTGTGTGATGTCCTTAGGTTAGTTAGGTTTAATTAGTTCTAAGTCCTACGCGACTGATGACCTCAGAAGTTAAGTCGCATAGTGCTCAGAGTCATTTGAACCAACCCAAGTAACCCAAGGACATCACACACATCCATTCCCGAGGCAGGATTCGAATCTGCGAGCTTAGCGGTCGTGCGGTTCCAGACTGTAGTGCCTAGAACCGCTCTGCCACCCCGGCCGGCGCCGGTGGTCTAGGCATGTGGTTTTTGTAGCCCGTAAAATGGCAAGCTCAGTGCCATCAGCTGAATAGCAGAGGCATGATTGGTCAAACTGAGGCTAGTTGACATCATAAAGCCCTGCTCGAAATTGAAGGGAATGATCTTCTGAGACAGTGTCGGGGAATTTTGGAATCAGCACTGAATGCTGATTCGCGGTTTTCGAGGATAGTAGGGAGCTGAGCAATGTTGGCTTCGCTCTTGCGTTGTGCGGGCACAGAGGAGGTGGGAACTGATCTTCGTTGGAGTCAGACGGTCTTGCGACTTCGTCGCACTTTTTTGGCAGATTTGTCGGACAGCCTTCGCGGCCAGGGGTTGACACAGAGTTGCTGCACGGCAGAAGTCGGCGCCAACATCATCAGGACGCTGTCTACCGACGACGTGCTGTGGATTTCAGTACTGGTGCAGTATTTTGCGGCTTCGACATTGTAGGACCTTATCAGTTTTATACCGAATCCCTCAACAGCAAGAGCGCACGCTTTGCCACAAGTTCACCTTGCTTGTTTTTCCATGTGACCCCATTTGAGCTCTCACTACTAATCACAATACTGCATTGTAGTTGGGGGAGTAATATTTCATTCATTAGGACCTCCAGTCATTATCGTCAATCTTTTGCATCACAGAGAGTAGGAGCCACTTGTTCTTGAGCCAACTCTTATAATAGTTCTGTATAACCTACCCTATAGCCTACTCTTTGCATTGACAATCAAGTACCTTTGCGTTCTGATTTATAATAAATCAAATTGTAATATTTAATCCGCTTATCAATACATAGATAGATGCAGAATCCCATTTCCTGTCGTTTTTTATGATAAAATTACCCTTTTTCTTTACTGAGTAGATAATGATTTTTATTAAATTATTGTAAGGGTGCACTCCTTATTTTACCAACTAGCAGGGTCCACCATAAATTCCTTTCGTTGCTGTTGCGCACATAATCAGTTAGGTGGTAGGTAAGGACGGGGCCGAGTGCATGTCCAGTCCTCATGCAAAATTCGCCAGAATTAAAGAGGTGCAAACTCTTCTCCACCCCGGCACCTCGCACTGTAGCAGCACCTAGCACGTAGGAGGGCAGTGCTTGACCACAGTCTGGCAACACAGCCTCCCTCACATGTCAGCTCTCCACTATCTGCCGGACCCGCACTCCCAGCACACAATCTATCCCTCAATATCGTTCTCCTGCACTAACATGTGCTGCACGTATTTAATATTTGTATATAACCTATTTCATTTAACAGTAACCACATATTTTATATCAGTAAAACATTACTTTTAATAATCAAGAGTTTTTTCCATCCGCTGTATCATAAGAACTGTTAGCACTAGAAAATACTCGTAAAAATGAATAGGAACTTTTTGTACGAAATTTAATGCAGTTTTCGCTAGAAGGCGCGGTTTTCAAGGTATTCAAGAAAAACATAAAAGTTGCCACAAGATAACGAGAGGAAGAAGGTTTATCGCTTACTACATCTTGGTTACCTACGCAGTAAAACTGAGCATCAGGCACAAAGTTTTAATTTATTTCTTCTTTACTAGTAATACATTCGCAACAAATTTTGCAGCCAGAATGCACACATAACACTACACGTATGTGCCAAATTATATCATTGCACGACACGTAGTTCAGGGTGTATGACGTCGCAAACATTGAGATGTACGAACACTAGCATTGCCTTAAAACTGGTCGCACGTTATCCAGACATTGGCCATCCAGTGTTTGATAATGAAATAGAGGCTTCGAACAATCTCATTCGCAAAGAAATCAGACGTTTTTCGCTGTTTTGTACATGAGAGATCGATTCTTTAAAAATCTGGGACGGAGACACTTTGTCAAGTACCAGAAATATGTGAGAATAAGATTAACGTACCAAGACCAAAGGAACTTCAGATTGTCAATTGTAAATATCATCCAGAATCAAGTTACGTAATTTTTATGCTTGTTATTATTTTAATAAATGTGTGTGAAAATTAATCAAGTTCCGTTTAAAGTTGGTCACCGTCAATCTGCTACTCAAAGCGTGCAAGTGGCATTTCTATCGTCTGACCTAACGGCAGAAGATAAACACGCCACGATAAGACCACGAGACATATCGCTGACACTCGCCTACTTCGTTAGAGTGACAAGTCAAGTAAACTGATACTGTGTGTACCGAAGGTCTTGCAGTACGCACACCACAGTCTGCCATTAAAGTTTCACAAAGTCCGCCATCTTTGGCACTCCCCGCGTGTCACCTTCATCGACACAGCGTCACCACGGAATTCCAAGTCACGTGGTCGCTGGACCTCACCGTAGGGGTACCCCTCTTGCTCCGGCTAAAGCCGTCGGCACACGGACCGTGCATCCGACGTTGAGCGTTGAGCGTGCCGAGTTTCTGACGCCATAGCGTGGAATAGCACGCTCGGGAGTCTTTCCGACCGTGCAGAGCAGTATCTGGCATGTCAGATATTCCGAGCGTGCGTCTGCGCGTTGACCAATCAGATGGCACGACGCCACCTACGTTACACGCATGGGCATATAATAATGGAGGGCAGCGCTTCGCAGTTATGCTGTGTGACGTAACAGGCGAGTTGTGGCGCCCTGAAAATATTCTCAGTTCGGAGTTGGCGTGGCCGCAGGGGCCGCTCGGCAAGCTGGGGCTCGTCAGCGGCTGCGTGGTGCCGTGCGTTAAGGCCGGTTCCCACTAGGGCTGCCGCGCGTCAAAACGGCGCGTCAGCGGCGTGGTTGCCATGGAAATGGCGTCAGCGGCAAGGCGCGGCGGGCTCTGCGTCGCGGTTTGAACATGTCGAACCGCTTCCGCTGCCGCGTGCCGCGCTCCAGGTGCGCGCCGCCAATCACAGAACGCGCTGAGCGTGACGTCAGGTACGGAACCCCGGGCCACACGAACTTTCGCCGAACCGCTGGCGCGGACGCGGCGGCAGCTATGAAATACTTATCATCCGATTCCAAGGAAACTATTCGGTAGAAAAATTTGATTCTTGGGCATGTTACAGCCTGATATCTTCTCTCGATAAAGGACCGAATTTCTTTTCGTTATTCGTCGTGGTTACTTGCTGTATCGCATTTACGTAAACCTTTACACGAAATTTTAATGAGTGTGCAGAGGTAAAAACGCATTGCGTGGACTTTGCGTACAGTTCATTTTAGGTAATACATTATTGCGTATGAAATTTAGTCAACATATCGAAATTGTTTTTAAAGCTGAGAGCAGATCGATAGCTATCACCGTTCTCGAGATATTGACTGATATGTCGGCGGACGGGCTATGCCGTGACCCCGCGCGGGTTGCTCGGCGACGCGACCGGTACTTCGTCCTGCTCGTCGTAAACCATGTGGTTGTATCAACCGCAAATTTCGTAAACGGTTCAAGAAATCGAAACGTGTTTTTTTGCAAACGATAACTTGTGAAAAGTCATGTATTTCGTCGCATGATAAATATCCTAAATCTGTTTATCTACCAAGATATGAAAGTAACTACAGTTTTTCAGAAGGGATAGATGAATTTTTTTAAATGGCATTAATAGCATGTCGAATGAGAAGTTAAACCGAAACCAATTTGCTGGTATGTCATAAGATGTAATTTACTAAATATGTAGAGCTATTGATTATTTCCTTTCTTTTTTCTTTATCCAGTGTACTTTACAGATTCAAGACGCGTTTCGCCTTTTACTTTAAGGCATCTTCGGTGGAATCTAGAATGACTCAGTTTTGTTTTGATCTGTGATACTTGGAGATTATAAAACAGTTCACATCTTTTTTTACGTGAATGACTGATTACTTACAGTGAATTGAGTTTTTGGCGGACATATACGTTTCCCCTCACCTGCTCACATGCTGGAGGTTGAACTAAAACTTAGATTATGGAACATAAGCACATTTTCATGTTCGCTCTTTTTTCTTCTGTCACTAGCAGTAGACGTTTTACCGAAAACTCTGATTTAAAGTCGTAACTACAGTGTGTTCACCTCATGTCCCTTCCTGTCTGGTTTGTTTATGTACATGTTGCCAACCTGCAGAATTATATGCTGAAAACTAATGTTTGTTTATTTTTGTTCTCCTTATATCTGTATGTGTGTGTGGCTAGCCAGTGATAGTTATAGAAAGTTGAAAGTGAATCCAGTAGTTGTCAGACAGTGGGTGAAAGATTTGGTGTTCAGCTGATTTCAGTTTTGGTTTAAATGTTTTAAGGAGTGCATGGAAGAGTAAATTCACTGCTTACATTAATGGATAAAATAGTAGAATAGTATTTCAACAGATGATTATTATCAGAATACTATCACCCAACGCCTTTGTCCTCACTCTTTGACGCCCCACAATACGCCCTGTCAACTAACCCCTATTGTCGTCAAAGTTGTACTGTAATTTCCTCTTCCTCCTCTATTTAATTCCGTACCTCTTCTTTAGTCACACGATCCTCGTATCTAATGTTCAGCATTCTTATGAATCACCACGTTTTGAAAGCGTCCATTGTCTTCTTGACAGAAGTGTTCATCGTCCACGTTTCACTTACATACAAGGCTGCACTCCACACAAATACCTTTGTAAAATAGTATCCAACCATTAGCATTTATATTCGGTGTGAACAAATTCTCTTTTTCAGAACGCTTTTCTTGCTATTGACAGTCTTCAGTCAGGTTTGCGTCTGCACCAGGAAATGCCTTACAATTTAAAATCTGGTTTCGAAAACTGTTCCAAATATATATTATTCTTTCGTGATTCTTAAGCAAGGTGCTGGCGATGATTACATTATGCTCTGTGGGAAATTCTATCAGGTGGCTTCCACTTTCATCCCTTCCACCTAGCCTTTGTGTTCTTACTGTTTTCGAGTACCTGCTACCGTACCACATTTTAAATTTTTGTCTCGCTTAACTATCTGAATAATCTCTCTTGTTGTACATTGTTTCACTGTGTTAGGAGATAGTGAACAATCGTGAACGGTAGTCATGAAATCTGTTTATGGTGAAATGAGAAAACATGAATAACGAAATATGTGAAAGAGCACATTGTACAGAAAATGAAAAATTGGTATGTCTTCACCCAACTTCGTCTTTCCTTCGTGTAGGTGTAAGATATAGTTAATCAAACGCACCGCGCGTTTCAGTGGGTCCTGCCCCGTACCTCAGTGGCTGTCCGTCATTGGCTACCGCTAACGTCTGCCGCTTCCAGATGGGAACGCCAATTCCGCGAGCCGCCGCGTCAACGCGGAAAACGCTTGCCGCTGCCGTTGCCGCACGACGCGCTGCCGCGCTCTAGTGGGAACCGGCCTTTAAGCCATCGGCACACGGACCGTGCTGTCGAACGCCAGTTCTACGTGCTGCTGAACGCTCAGGAACGATGCGACTTGTGCACACGGTACGTGGGCCCCAACGTAGTACACGCGATCGCAACGCACTCCAGCGGCAGTTGAGGGATGTTTCTAGTTCGTAAATTACACTGCTTACTCAACGGGAGCGCGTAAAATTCCAACGTTAGCTTTATTAAAACGCACATTTCCTCCATCTTCCACGAAAAGGAAAGTACCGTGTCCAGTCAATAAGGACACAGGCCTATAAAAGTTCTATTACAAACAGTGCGGTACAAATTTGGAATACTTCTCCGCGTAAGATAAACATTATTTCATCATTCCCACATTTTAGTAAAACCCCAAGGTCAGGCTTACTTGATCACTGTTCCTACCCGGTAGCAGAATCTTTGCAACATCTGAATTACGAAGCGTTAAAGAAAAAGGAGCAAATTATCTTTATGTAAGTAGCACAAGCTGTCCTGTAGATTAAGCCAATCGAACAAAGTCACCCCTCAAGAAAGTTGAACTTATATTTACATAACATCAAATATTATAGTATATATTTATATTAAACTAATAATAAAGTATCAGAACCCAATAAAAACGCGAATGTTGGGGAAAAAAAACTTGGAGGTAGTCAGACGGGAACCACCACCCAACTACTAACGCAATACTGGACAGTGGCGCTACTCATTACGCTAAATCAACATCACACCTTTCATATATTATTATATTATGTTACCCCTTGCTGAAAACCGTAATCGTAGATAAGTTACTAACTGAAATTTAATTATAACAAATTGTACCAAGAACAATACGTTTTGGGTGGATCTTGAGTGTGCCGCTGCCTTCAAATAGCATACTCTCATAGTAAGCAAGTTACAATAATTCTTTTGTCACGAATATGATGTTTCTCATAAATCACACAGTTAACAACGGGTTTTCCAGTGATTCTCAATTTGTTGGTGCTCAGAAACGGCATACATACATATAGGCTTTAACTGAATGCCAATATGACGCCTCACAACTCTGTACTGAAGGGAGACGGCGTGCCTGTAACGTAGGTGGCGTTGTGCCATCTGATTGGTCAACGCTCAGACGCACGCTCGGAATATCTGACATGCCAGATAGTGCTCTGCACGGTCGGAAAGACTCCCGAGCGTGCTATTCCACGCTATGGCGTCAGAAACTCGGCACGCTCAACGCTCAACGTCGGATGCACGGTCCGTGTGCCGACGGCTTTAGCCGGAGCAACAGGGGTCGCCCTACGGTGAGGTCCAGCGACCACGTGACTTGAAATTCCGTGGTGGCGCTGTGTCGATGAAGGTGACACGCGGGGAGTGCCAAAGATGGCGGACTTTGTGAAACTTTAATGGCAGACTGTGGTGTGCGTACTGCAACACCTTCGGTACACACAGCATCAGTTTACTTGACTTGTCACTCTAACGAAGTAGGCGAGTGTCAGCAATATGTCTCGTGGTCTTATCGTGGCGTGTTTATCTTCTGCCGTTAGGTCAGACGATAGAAATGCCACTTGCACGCTTTGAGTAGCAGATTGACGGTGACCAACTTTAAACAGAACTTGATTAATTTTCACACACATTTATTAAAATAATAACAAGCATAAAAATTACGTAACTTGATTCTGGATGCTATTTACAATTGACAATCTGAAGTTCCTTTGGTCTTGGTACGTTAATCATATTCTCACATATTTCTGGTACTTGACAAAGTGTCTATACATTTATATTCATGGCTATGTACAGGAATATGATAATCTTTCTAGGTGCAGACTGAAACTTGACTATAGACTGGTACAGACTAAAGTAGACTGGTACAGACTAATGCAGACTGGTGCAGACTAATGCAGACTCGTACAGACTGGTCCAGACAAATGCAGACTGACTAATCGGAGGTCTGTATACTCGTAATACCTCGCGCATTCAGGTATCACTGCGCGAGTGTGATCCACAAGGAGAAAAGGTTCTACGTTAGCAGCAAAGGCTCTTCATATTAATACGCGGATCGGCGGAAGCAGAATTTAGTCCGTCTCTAAGGCAGCGCCATCTCGTAGTGCAGCCTGCACTGTTGTACTTAGCGGTGCGCACTCTATTGCGAAAGTTGTGTACGCGCTGACTACGCGGAACTATGTACACTACACAGACATTTCAGAGTTCGCATAGAAATTAATAATAGCCAGATGAATCATGATACCTTACAAAGAAACATGTACATTATCACCATTTGCATGACGATTCTGATGGTGTAATCAGATTTTCAATATCTTTATTAGTTTAAAGTATAGTATATGACTGTAAATTATACAAGTAACACCCAGCAAAGAATTTACAAAATCTAAACGGTTCATCCGATTTTGTCGATCGACGTGTCTTAAGAAATCTATTAGTGTAAACCTAAATTGGTATAAATTACAGCCATGTAACTTTCATAGTACATGAGTTATTGGAGGTCAAAGTGGCCAATTACTATCAGTCGCATCAGTCCGTAAGTACTCCACAGTTGCACGAAAAAACTGTAGCACCATACTTATAAATATTTTTATTGATCTATGTCTTTGCAGTTATGTACTGTGTATTAGAAAGCACAAATATATTAGGCTAATGACTTACTTCCATTCTTTTGATATGTATTTATTTAATTTGTATATGTATTTAATAATGTGTGTTAGAGCGTGTTTATGTTCCAGTCGTAGGAATATTTATTTAATTTCAAGTTATTTAAATGTAAATTCAATATTTCGTACGTGTTTGATTATGTTTGTGAGTGTGCATTGGCTTGGAGACAAGGCGGGAGCGCTCTAGCCAATCACAGCGATCGTTTCAAAAAGGACATGTGGAGAGACAGTATGGAGGTGGGGGAGGAAGATCGTTTCGAGAGAGGACAGGGCAGTTCTGAACAGTGCGGCAGGAGGGACAGTACGGCGCGACGGGGAAGACTTGGAGAGTGTTGAGCAGTTTGCGCGTGGTCAAGAGAGATAGAAATACACTCCTGGAAATTGAAATAAGAACACCGTGAATTCATTGTCCCAGGAAGGGGAAACTTTATTGACACATTCCTGGGGTCAGATACATCACATGATCACACTGACAGAACCACAGGCACATAGACACAGGCAACAGAGCATGCACAATGTCGGCACTAGTACAGTGTATATCCACCTTTCGCAGCAATGCAGGCTGCTATTCTCCCATGGAGACGATCGTAGAGATGCTGGATGTAGTCCTGTGGAACGGCTTGCCATGCCATTTCCACCTGGCGCCTCAGTTGGACCAGCGGTCGTGCTGGACGTGCAGACCGCGTGAGACGACGCTTCATCCAGTCCCAAACATGCTCAATGGGGGACAGATCCGGAGATCTTGCTGGCCAGGGTAGTTGACTTACACCTTCTAGAGCACGTTGGGTGGCACGGGATACATGCGGACGTGCATTGTCCTGTTGGAACAGCAAGTTCCCTTGCCGGTCTAGGAATGGTAGAACGATGGGTTCGATGACGGTTTGGATGTACCGTGCACTATTCAGTGTCCCCTCGACGATCACCAGTGGTGTACGGCCAGTGTAGGAGATCGCTCCCCACACCATGATGCCGGGTGTTGGCCCTGTGTGCCTCGGTCGTATGCAGTCCTGATTGTGGCGCTCACCTGCACGGCGCCAAACACGCATACGACCATCATTGGCACCAAGGCAGAAGCGACTCTCATCGCTGAAGACGACACGTCTCCATTTGTCCCTCCATTCACGCCTGTCGCGACACCACTGGAGGCGGGCTGCACGATGTTGGGGCGTGAGCGGAAGACGGCCTAACGGTGTGCGGGACCGTAGCCCAGCTTAATGGAGACGGTTGCGAATGGTCCTCGCCGATACCCCAGGAGCAACAGTGTCCCTAATTTGCTGAGAAGTGGCGGTGCGTAGGATCCTACGGTCTTGGCGTGCATCCGTGCGTCGCTGCGGTCCGGTCCCAGGTCGACGGGCACGTGCACCTTCCGCCGACCACTGGCGACAACATCGATGTACTGTGGAGACCTCACGCCCCACGTGTTGAGCAATTCGACGGTACGTCCACCCGGCCTCCCGCATGCCCACTATACGCCCTCGCTCAAAGTCCGTCAACTGCACATACGGTTCACATCCACGCTGTCGCGGCATGCTACCAGTGTTAAAGACTGCGATGGAGCTCCGTATGCCACGGCAAACTGGCTGACACTGACGGCGGCGGTGCACAAATGCTGCGCAGCTAGCGCCATTCGACGGCCAACACCGCGGTTCCTGGTGTGTCCGCTGTGCCGTGCGTGTGATCATTGCTTGTACAGCCCTCTCGCAGTGTCCGGAGCAAGTATGGTGGGTCTGACACACCGGTGTCAATGTGTTCTTTTTTCCATTTCCAGGAGTGTATTTCGTAGTGACGACTTGTACACTTGTGAGACTTACGTGGCTTCTGCAGTGAAGACGTAGTATGCGTTTAGCAGTGAATATTTCGCGCGCTATCTTGTTGCTCATAACTAATTACGTGAAGTAGGAATCTATTGTTTCCCTGTTATTCAACTGATACTTTATTTAATTGTTGGACCAATAAGTGTTTTGCAGTAATAAAGGGCATTCTTATAGGTACTTCTGCTATGGTACTCATCATTTAAAGTCGTTAATAGTAGCACCTGCAGAATTTGTTTAATTGCAACCTTTCAATTATAAAAGTCTATGTTGCCTTGTAATGCGGCAACTACGTATCCCGGCCCCTAGACAAAGAAACCAGCCAAAACTTTCGATATTTCAACTCTGAGTCTGGAGGTACTTAGTTGAGGGCCACATCACACCACAAAACATCATTATCATTTGAAAGTCCGCAGCTGGACGTTGCTTTGAAGTCGGGCTGCCATGTTCGGTGCCCCAAAACATCAGCAGACAACGGTACGCCATTGCTTCCTGTTCTTAATTTCTGTAATGTGCACGCACAGTTGATTCGGATAGTAATTGTTACAGTCTCCCATGAATAACGCACCGTCAGGAAGATATTCTAAGACGTTTTTCAAGCATTAGATACATATTTAATTCAGTAATACTACGCATTTAGCCTCGTAAATACAATTTTGTTTTTGTTATACATTTTGAGTATACAATAACAACAGCAAGTACTTTGAGAAGCTTGCTTCCGTAGTCCAGCATTTTCCTTAATACGGATCGATGAATCTGATGCTCGGCATACGTTGTGCTCCCGCAAATACTGGGAACATATTTTGCATCGTTCCTTAGGTTTTTCAATCTTTCCTTATAACATCGTTCATTCAGGGAGCTTTCAGAGTTGGACTTGTAGGACATAGAAAGTACAATCACAGAAATGAAACGAAAACGGTAAAAGTAATCACCACAACGAAAATTCATGTACATAAAATCAAAAAAACCCCGCTTTAAGGCCTCCGCTTAAGATTGAAATGTGATTCCATTATGTTTTAGGCTACAATCAGGACATTTAGTACACCTGTAAGGTGTCAGGCAAATCCAACACCTTCCATGAAAACCCTGACATGATAAGCAAATCCAGCAGTATGTCACATAGCTCCGAATAAATCGTGACATTAAATTAACCAAAGTAATACGATCAACGAGTGAGCAAATATAATACCACAGACTAACACAAGAACGCCTGAATGCATGTCATACCTTCCCACCGTGAAAACAGACGCAGTTCCGACGGGAGAAACGAGAAGCCGAGAGCTGAACCGTGTTAAGCTAGAAGGCCCTACGATAAGGGATGGACAGACGCATTGCCAGCCAACCGCCAGGACCACC
Source organism: Schistocerca americana (assembly GCF_021461395.2). Lineage (NCBI taxonomy): Eukaryota > Metazoa > Arthropoda > Insecta > Orthoptera > Acrididae > Schistocerca > Schistocerca americana. The sequence goes on along the minus strand of NC_060127.1, from coordinate 99,264,519 downwards.
TCCCAGCCTTGTCTGACCATGTAACTTGTTTCCAGTCATCAACAGTCCAATGTCGGTGTTGGCGGACCCTGGGGAGGGCTTATTCCTTGTGTCGTGCAGTCATCAAGGGTACACGAGTGGGCTTTCGGCTCCGAAAGCCCATATCGATGATATATGAATGGCGTGCAAGGTGACACTTGTTGATGGCCCAGCATTTGCGGAAGGATTTCACTTCTGTCACGTCGAACAGTTCTCTTAAGCCATCGTTGATTCCGGTCTTGATGGATATTTTTTCCGGCAGCAGCGATGTGCGGAGATTTGACTACACTCGTGAAATGGTCGTACGGGAAAATCCCCACTTCATCGCTACCTCGGAGATGCTGTGGCCCATCGCTGGTGCGCCGTCTATAACACCACGTTCAGACTCACTTAAATCTTGATAATCTGCCATTGTAGCAGCAGTAACCGATCTAACAACTGCGCCAGACACTTGTGTTATACAGCCGTTGCCAATCGCAGCGCCGTATTCTGCCAGTTTACATATCTCTCTATTTGAATACGCATACCTATATTACCTTCTTTGACGCTTCAGTGTCAAATGAAAACTTTTTGTCGTCTGTAATGGTTGCCGGAACCCAAACTGCTGCAGTAACTGCAACTTGTACGGCTTCAGATGCAGGTTCGTTTGAGAATTCGCCACGACGTGGTTTGAGGAAATAGCTGTTCCTGGCCCGCCCGTGTTGTGGACTTCCGAGGGCTCCATATGAACGCATCTCGGCTACGCCCGACGTTTTCATCAGACGTGCGTGGCCGACCACTACTCTTCCCCTTGCATGCGCAACCAGTTGCCAAAAATGTTGTGTGCTAGTCATAAATCTCCTTGCGCTGATTCGGCTTGTTGCTGCATCGACGGCGGAGCGCACGCACGCTCCACTTGTACAATGTACTGACTTCGCGCAAATTCCAGCACACGGACTGCTTTCTCTTGTGGTGTAGTCGCTGTGTTGCTACAGACAAGCAAGAGTGGAACTGTGCAAAAACTTTGAAGCTTCTTCTGTCCTGTGACTTGTGTAATGTGTTTTCTGTCTTTCATAGTTTGTCTGTAATGAACATCTGCAGTCTGTTCTTCTTGAATGACCCGGTATATTTTTTCCCGCCAGTACTTCCAATTTCTGACAGCAGTGCCCATAGAAGCATTGTTTATCAGTCCTGTCCTGATGGAAAGCGGCAGCGACCACTGGAATTTGGGGAGGACTAATGCCTTCAACACGGCTCTAGTGGTAGGATTCGACACGCTCTAAAAACCTCCACTGCGGGGGTGTAGCAGCGAGAATCTAATTTCCGCAGCACGAGCCGCGGCCGGCGTTAGCGCAGCGCTCTGATTCAATTGCCGGCGCTGAAATTTCTCGTTTCGCCCCGACCTTATTTCCAGACGTATTAGCATCTCTTTCCGCCCTCTATCTTTGTTCCTCCCCTCTTCCTCTAATTACGCTGCCAAAATCAGGCTGACAGGTCGCACTGAGTTCCGGAACCAATATAAAACACTTCGCCTTACTATATTCAGTAAGGTCCTTTGTTGTAGGCCTATAACTATTGCTGAGATCCCCTGCTGTAACCGCCGGACAGGAGAGAGAGTTTAATTTGTGGAAAGGGGCCAAAATGAGTGGCTGTCAATTGCACTCGATCATACTACCTTATTCATGTGACAAACATTACAAGAGTAAAGAAAACATTAAAAGCAGAACAAGCCAAACATTAATTTTAGAACTTAATTCCTGGCTAAATGCGCCATTCACTCTCACGCCTCAAGGGCAAAATAACTTTAATTTATAACCGGCTGAAGGCCAGTCACTTAAGACTCCAAAACAAATACTGAATTTTAAAAGGCAGAAGGCCTCATCTTAAAACATTTCTATAAATTAGGCTGAAGGCGCAAACAATCTCGCGTCCTAAGGGCAAAACAACTTTAATTTCAAATCGGCTTGAAGCCATACCTAAGCAAACAACAAGGACAAATGAGAAAAGGCAGCTCATAAAACGGCGTTCAGAAGTTTCCAAGGGTCGGCCTGGAATTCAAACACTAATGCTCGCTTAGGTGAGACAGGCAGTCGTCCCAGCAGTTCTCAATACGACGGCAACCCAACCGACAGACAGTCAACGGAACAAGCGGCAGGATAACTTCCGCTGCACCCGACCAGCACTCAACAGGGAGCTCAATGGAACAACGCAGAAGGTATCGGCGCCCATAACGAATTACACATTCAGCTGTTAAACTACACGCCGTGCTGGACAGCCACTACACGACGAGGAAAATACATTACCTGTATTTACGTCAACGGCCAGGGCAGGTAACCGCGACGTTAATGGCCACAAGGCAAAAGATTCCGCTGGTGCATTTCAATTCAAAAATAATCAAGTTAAGTTAAACTCCACAGGACGGCGGCTAGAATTTCGCCAACTTGAAAACACATGTTGTTGCTAGCGGGAATATCCCAACAACCCACTGCGAAATTCAAACTTTTATAGCCCACCTAGAAGGCGGTGAGTGGGTCTGCTCCTGAAAACTGAAGGGTAGGCTGAATGTAGGCAGCTAGGATGAGCAGGTGAGGTAGAACATTTGGTAGTGCAATTAAAAGTGGTTTTACTATATCACCACACAATAACTTGAATACATCAACTGTACTTAACTTTGGCCGAGATGAGCGTGTAGGTGTTAAGCTGTACATGAAGTTACAAAGGCAAAATCTGTAGTGGCTCGCCCACTATGAAAATGAAACAACGTTGCTTGGTCGTCTACTCGGGTTCAAATGGGCTGAATCTGGAGCTGCGCTCTTAAAGCTGCACAGCGCCGGCTAGAGGGCGCTGTCGCCTGTGTCGGTGTCGTAGTTCTTTTTGTGGTGTTTTAGGGCGCTCAACTACTAGGGTCATTAGCGCCCAGTCACAAATGTAAGTGCACATATAATCTGGTAAAACTTAAGGGGGGGGGGGGGGGGAGGACACCAGAAAGTTCTTACAAAGACGCAGATAAAATAATTAAAAGAGTTTGGACAAGTCCGTCAAACTAATAGAACGAAGAACACGAACAGCTGCTCGAGCGTCATCAGCTAAAATTTCCTGTAAGGTAGATGGTAGAGACAGGACAACACGAGATTGATTAAATAGGGGACACGACAATGAAACATGGCGCACTGTCAATGCATGACCAGAAGGGCACTGCGGGGCAGGGTCACCGGATTGCAGGTAGCGGTGGCTAAACCGGCAATGCCCAATCCGAAACCTGGCCAAAATGAGCTCCTCTCGCCGACATGGTCGGGAGGAGGTTGTCCAAGCTGTTGGGAATGCTTTTATGGCCCGGAGCTTATTTTCTTGAAGTGACGACCAAGTATCCCACCATAATGACACAAGCCTCTTACAAACAACCCCACTAATGTCAGACGATGGGACACGAAGGGAGGCTGGCCGAGGCAGGAGGACTGCAGCCTTGGCCGCAGCATTAGCGGCCTCATTCCCAGGCGCTCCTACATGGCCTGGAACCCACATAAAGCTAACAGGAGAGCCATCATCAGCAAAAGAATGGAGGGATTGCTGGATCCGTTGCACCAAGGGATGGACCAGACATGGAGCTCCAAGGCTCTGAAGAATACTGAGTGAATCAGAGCAGAGTGTCGTAGTGCCAACCTACGAACTTGCACCTACGCCGTGGCTATCGATACCACTTAAACGACACAATGTGGAAAATTGGGGCTCGCTGGCAGATTAAGTAAAGACTCAACTTTCGTGTCGAGAATTGGTGAGCCACGGACCCAGTAGCAGTGGGAACAGCCCCTCACACTCCGACCGCGCGTGGACGCTGCCAGCGTCTCCGGCCAGACACACTCCGCGGAGACTTCCTCGCTGCTCCACGCCAACCGACCAACTGCCCGCACACGGCACAGCCGGAAACTATAAGCGCCAGGCCAAAGATAGTACAAGGGTATATCGATACACGCTGCTACTGCGACTCACGGAGAGAGTGGATAATAGCATAATCGCAATAACCACAGGGGACTAATCGCAGAATAGGAACCAAGGTTTAATGCAAAGTATAACACGAGCCAGCCACGGCTCAGTTGCATTGTAGGTTGTTTCTTGCTTGCCTGTCAACTCTTACATGCATATGACACTTATTTCTCATTGTTTCATTTCCGTAATATACACGCTAAAAAAAAATTTAAAAAAAAACAAAAAAAACAGACAAAAAAACAAAAAAAAAAGATAGACCAGGTAGAAATTATCCGAACAGGACAGAAACCGGTCGATGTAATGTACATGTAAAGGCAGTTTCAGAGAAATTGGATGATTTATTCAAGGGAAAGAACTTCACAAATTGACCAAGTCAGTAATGAGTAGTTCAAGTTCTCGCAAGGAGTAATTGGGCTTGGCATTGATTGGCAGAGTTGTCGGATGTCCTCCTGAGGAATATAGTGCGAAATCCTTTCCAAATGACGCGTTAGACTGTCAAAGTCCCGAGATGGTTTGAGGATTCTGCCCACAATGCTCTAAACGTTCTCATCTGGGCAGAGAGGGAAAAAACCACCGTGGTTTAACAACAAATTTAGGAAACTACTGCGAAAGCAAAGAGAGCTTCACTGCAAGTTTAAACGCAGCCAAAACCTCTCAGACAAACAGAAGCTAAGCGATGTCAAAGTTAGCGTAAGGAGAGCTATGCGTGAAGCGTTCAGTGAATTCGAAAGTAAAATTCTATGTACCGACATGACAGAAAATCCTAGGAAGTTCTGGTCTTACGATGTATCAGTAAGTGGATCGAAACAGTATATCCAAACACTCTGGGATGATGATGGCATTGAAACAGAGGATGACACGCGTAAAGCTGAAATACTAAACACCTTTTTCCAAAGCTGTTTCACAGAGGAAGACCGCACTGCAGTTCCTTCTCTAAACCCTCGCACAAACGAAAAAATGGCTGACATCGAAATAAGTGTCCAAGGAATAGAAAAGCAACTAAAATCAGTCAACAGAGGAAAGTCCATTGGACCTGACGGGTTACCAATTCGATTCTACACAGAATACGCCAAAGAACTTGCCCCCCTTCTAACAGCCGTGTACCGCTAGTCTCTAGAGGAACGGAAGGTTCCAAGTGATTGGAAAAGAGCACAGGTAGTCCCAGTCTTCAAGAAGGGTCGTCGAGCACATGCGCCAAACTATAGGCCTACATCTCTGACATCGATCTGTTGTAGAATTTTAGAACATGTTTTTTGCTCGCGTATCATGTCATTTCTGGAAACCCAGAATCTACTCTGTAGGAATCAACATGGATTCCGGAAACAGAGATTGCGTGAGACCCAACTCACTTTATTTGTTCATGAGGCCCAGAAAATATTCGATACAGGCTCCCAGGTAGATGCCATTTTCCTTGACTTCCGGAAGGCGTTCGATACAGTTTCGCACTGTCGCCTGATAAACAAAGTAAGAGTCTAAGGAATATCGAACCAGCTGTGTGGCTGGATTGAAGAGTTTTTAGCAAACAGAACAGAGCATGTTGTTCTCAATGGAGAGACGTCTACCGACGTTAAAGTAAACTCTGGCGTGCGACAGGGGAGTGTTATGGGACCATTGCTTTTCACAATATATATAAAAGATCTAGTAGATAGTGTCGGAAGTTCCAAGCGGTTTTTCGCGGATGATGCTGTAGCATACAGAGAAGTTGCAGCATTAGAAAATTGCAGCGAAATGCAGGAAGATCTGCAGTGGATAGGCACTTGGTGCAGAGTGTGGCAACTGACCCTTAACATAGATAAATGTAATGTATTGCGAATACATAGAAAGAAGGATCCTTTATTGTATAATTACAGGATAGCGGAACAAACACTGGAAGCAGTTACTCCTGTAAAATACCTGGGAGTATGCGTGCGGAACGATTGGAAGTGGAATGATCATATAAGATTAACTGTTGGTAAGGCGGGTGACAGGTTGAGATTCATTGGGAGAGTCCTTAGAAAATGTAGTCCATCAACAAAGGAAGTGGCTTACAAAACACTCGTTCGACCTATACTTGAGTATTGCTCATCAGTGTGGGATCCGTACCAGATCGGGTTGACGGAGGAGATAGAAAAGATCCAAAGAAGAGCGGCGCGTTTCGTCACAGGGTTATTTGGTAAGCGTGATAGCGTTACGGAGATGTTTAGCAAACTCAAGTGGCAGACTCTGCAAGAGAGGCGCTCTGCATGGCGATGTATCTTGCTGCCCAGGTTTCGAGAGGGTGCGATTCTGGATGAGGTATCGAATATGTTGCTTCCCCCTACTTATACCTCCAGAGGAGATCACGAATGTAAAATTAGAGAGATTAGAGCGCGCGCGGAGGGTTTCCGGCAGTCGTTCTTCCCGCGAACCATACGCGACTGGAACAGGAAAGGGAGGTAATGCAGTGGCACGTAAAATGGCCTCCGCCACACACCGTTGGGTGGCTTGCGAAGTATAAATGTAGATGTAGATGTAGAGATCTGGAGACCTTGCTGGTGAACGTTTGGCATGCACGAAGACTCTCACCTTGTGGAATCAGCCGTTATGTTGCTAAAATGTAAGCCCAGGATGACTTTCCGTGAAGGATAATAAAAGGGAGTGTGGAATATCATCAGCGAACTGCTGTACTCTAAGGGTGCCGTGGATAACAGAAAAAGGGGTCCTCCTATGAAAAGAAATGACGCCGATTTGTCGGACTCTATGGCGGGCGACAGTCAGATTGGCTTCCCAGTGCTGCCAGGGCGTCTCCAGACACGTCTTCGGGCTGGAATCTCATTGTCGTAGAACTGTCTTCAGTAACGAGTCCCACTTCGGATTGGGCCCCGATGACCAGAAAAGACGTGGCTGCAGATGCCCCCAACACTAGTGGGATACCAACTAGACCGTCGCCCGTTTTGGGATGGCATTTCTTTTCATAACAGAACCACTTTAGTGGTCATTGGCGCCATCTTTACAGTCAGTACATCGACAGTTCTCGACGCCCCATTTTGTTGCCCTTAATGACAAGCCATCCTGGACTTACATTCCAGCAAGATAATGCCCGCCTGCGTACGGCGAAAGTATCTACCACTTGCCTTCGTGCTTGTAAAACCCTATCTTGGCCAGCGAGGTCGCCGGATCTCTCCCCTCTCGAGAACGTTTGGAGCATTATGGACTCAGCACTTCAACAAGCTCGTAATTCTGACGATCTAACCCAGTTGTACAGAATTTGGCACTATATCCCTCTGAAGGACAACCAAGAACTCCGTAAATCACTCCCAAGCCGAATAAATGCTTGCTTAGGGGCCAGAGGTCAGCCAACGCGATACTGACTTGGTCTATTTGTCGAGCCCTTTCTCTAGAATGCCAACGGCCCTGCCGCAGTGGTAACACCGGTTCCCGTCAGATCACCGAAGTTAAGCGCTGTTGGGCTGGGGTAGCACTTGGATGGGTGACCATCCGGTCTGCTGAGCGCTGTTACAAGCTGGGGTGGCCGAGCGGTTCTAGGGGTTACAGTCTGGAACCGCGTGACCACTACGGTCACAGGTTCAAATCCTGCCTCGGGCATGGATGTGTGTGATAGGTCAGTTAGGTTTGAGTAGTTCTAATTTCTAGGGGACTGATGACTTCAGAAGTTAAGTCCCATAGTGCTCAGAGCCATTTGAACCATTTTGAGCACTGTTGGCAAGCGGGGTGCATTCAGCCCTTGTGAGGCAAACTGAGCAGCTACTTCCAGAATGAGATTTTCACTCTGCAGCGGAGTGTGCGCTGATATGAAACTTCCTGGCAGATTACAACTGTGTGCCCGACCGAGACTCGAACTCGGGACCTTTGCCTTTCGCGGGCAAGTGCTCTACCATCTGAGCTACCGAAGCACGACTCACGCCCTGTCCTCACAGCTTTACTTCTGCCAGTATCTCGTCTCCTACCTTCCGAACTTTACAGAAGCTCTCCTACGAACCTTGCAGAACAAGCAGCTACTTGATTGAGAAGTAGCGGCTCCGGTCTCGTAAGCTGACATACGGCCGGGATGTGTGCCTCCATATCCGCATCCATTGACGCCTCTGGGCTGAGGATGACACGGCGGCCGGTCGGTACCGTTGGGCCTTCATGGCCTGTTCGAAGGAGTTTCTCTAGAATAATTCACCCATTTATGTGAAATTGGAATTATTTTTTTGTCTGCTTACATACTACACACTTACCGATTTCTCATTCGGATAACTCTTTCGAGAACGGTACTCCCTGGTGTCTGTAGTCGGTGTCTTAAGTTTCTCAGCCAACATGTACGTCTTCCTCGATCTCGTTTTACCAGATTGTCATTAAATGAATGTTCTGTAGCAGTTTATACCTGTTCCGGTTCCTCACTGGGTCGCGGAGACTTAAATTTCTTACATTTCGCTTCTTTAGGACTTCCTTTTCTTTCTTCATTTTGCAGAGAATGTTACTGTCACTAATTCAATCTGTCCATGGCTCTCTTGGTAGTCTTCTAAAGTGCCACATTTGAAATGCTTCATTTGTACATCATCTCGGTCGAAGCTCAGGTCTCAGCTTCATAGAAAAGGCTGAGAAATAAGTAACAACACAGAAATTTTAATTTTGTTCCAATTAAAAGGTAATGACTCTTGAATACAGTAGCAAGGCTACAAAACGTGCCTGCTGCTTCTTCGGTACGGAATTTAATTTCTTGCGAGCTACCCCAGTGGCTGTTACTGTTGGCTCTCAGACATGTGTTTTTTTTATTTGTTTAGTAAATTTACCATTTATGTTTACATCTACATCTACATCCATACTCCGCAAGCCACCTGACGGTGTGTGGCGGAGGGTACCCTGAATACCTCTATCTATTCCAGTCTCATATTGCTCGTGGAAAGAAGGATTGTCTGTATGCCTCTGTGTGGGCTCTAATCTCTCTGATTTTATCCTCATCGTCTCTTCGCGAGACATACGTAGAAGGGAGCAATATACTGCTTGACTCCTCGGTGAAGGTATGTTCTCGAAACTTCAACAAAAGCCCGTACCGAGCTACTGAGCATCCCTCCTGCAGAGTGCCCGCATCTCGTGGTCGTGCGGTAGCGTTCTCGCTTCCCACGCCCGGGTTCCCGGGTTCGATTCCCGGCGGGGTCAGGGATTTTCTCTGCCTCGTGATGGCTGGGTGTTGTGTGCTGTCCCTAGGTTAGTTAGGTTTAAGTAGTTCTAAGTTCTAGGGGACTTATGACCACAGCAGTTGAGTCCCATAGTGCTCAGAGCCATTTTGAACCTCCTGCAGAGTCTTCCACTGGAGTTTATCTATCATCTCCGTAACGCTTTCGTGATTACTAAATATCCTGTAACGAAGCGCGCTGCTCTCCGTTGGATCTTCTCTATCTCTTCTATCAACCCTACCTGGTACGGATCCCACACTGCTGAGCAGTATTCAAGCAATGGGCGAACAAGCGTACTGTAACCTACTTCCTTTGTTTTCGGATGCCATTTTCTTAGGATTCTTCCAGTGAATCTCAGTCTGGCATCTGCTTTACCGACGATCAACTTTATATGATCATTCCATTTCAAATCACTCCTAATGCGTACTCCCAGATAATTTATGGAATTAACTGCTTCCAGTTGCTGACCTGCTATATTGTAGCTAAATGATAGGGATCTTTCTTTCTATGTATTCGCAGCACATTACAATTATCTACATTGAGATTCAATTGCCATTCCCTGCACGATCCGTCAATTCGCTGCAGATCCCCCTGCATTTCAGTACAAATTTCCATTGTTACAACCTCTCGATATACCACAGCATCATCCGCAAAAGGCCTCAGTGAACTTCCGATGTCATCCACAAGGTCATTTATGTATTTAGTGAATAGCAACGGTCCTACGACACTCCCCTGCGCCACACCTAAAATCACTCTTACTTCGGAAGACTTCTCTCCATTGAGAATGACATGCTGCGTTCTGTTATCTAGGAACTCTTCAATCCAATCACACAATTGGTCTGATGGTCCATATGATCTTACTTTATTCATTAAACGACTGTGGGGAACTGTATCGAACGCCTTGCGGAACTCAAGAAACACGGCATCTACCTGGGAACCCGTGTCTATGGCCCTCTGAGTCTCGTGGACGAACAGCGCGAGCACGGTTTCACACGATCGTATTTTTCGAAACCCATGCTGATCCTACAGAGTAGATTTCTAGTCTCCAGAAAAGTCATTACACTCGAACACAATACGTGTTCCAAAATTCTACAACTGATAGAGATATAGGTCTATAGTTCTGCACATCTGTTCGACGTCCCTTCTTGAAAACGGGATGACAGCTGTGTATGTCTGTCCAGCTGATCACCATACATTTGGTTTTACTTCTGCTCATTTCTAGGCTTTAACTCTCACTACTTGCTTTCGCTCGGAGCACAAGGTTTTGAAGACTATTTAAACTTGTGTGTGTGTGTGTGTGTGTGTGTGTGAAATCGTATGGGACTTAACTGCTAAGGTCGTCAGTCCCTAAGCTTACAGACTACTTAACCTAAATTATCCTAAAGACTCGAACCTCCGCCGGGACCAGCCGCACAGTCCATGGCTGCAGCGCCCTATTTAAACTGTCCGCAAATATTATTGTAATGAAGTGTACTGGATAATGTTCAACTTCTCCCCTTCGAGTGTATTTCTTATTCTACATTTTCAAGGGCCTCTTTCGAGATACATTATGAATGAAGACTGAATATCAGTGGCGACAAAATGCGGCCTTATCTCACAACTCGGTATATAGACTTTTCAGCCAGGACATTATGACCACCTACCTAATAGCAGGTATGTCCACTTTTTGCACGGATAACGACGGCGACGCATAGTGGCATGAAAGCAGTGAGGCCTCGCTAGGTACCCAAAGGGTGTTGGCACCACATCTGCACACACACAGGTCACCTAATTCCCGTAAAATCCGGGGAGGGGTGGCCAAGAGCTCTGACGCCATGTTCAATCACATCTCACGTGTGTTCCATAGGGTTCACATCTGGCAAGCTGGTGGACCAGCACATCAACTGGAGCTCGCCACTCCACCACAATCCTGGCTCTGTGACATGGCGCACATATTTTTGAGAAACGCCACTGCTGTCAAGAAACATCATCTTACTTGAAATTTCCTGGCAGATTAAAACTGCGTGCCGAACCGAGACTCGAACTCGACACCTCTGCCTTTCGCGGAAAAGTACTCTACCGACTGAGCTACCCAAGCACGACACACGCCCCGTCCTCACAGCTTTACTTCTGCCAGTACCTCGTCTCCTACCTTGCAAACTTTAGAGAAGCTCTCCTGCGAACCTTGCAGAACTACCACTCCTGAAAGAAAGGATATTGTGGAGACATGGCTTAGCTTACTGGCAGAAGAAAAGCTGTGAGGACGGGGCGTGAGTCGTGCTTGGGTAGCTCAGTCGGTAGAGCACTTGCCCGCGAAAGGCAAAGGTCCCGAGTTCGAGTCTCGTCCCGGCACACAGTTTTAATCTGCCAGGAAGTTTCATATCAGCGCGCACTCCGCTGCAGAGTGAAAATCTCGTTCTGGAATCATCTTACTTGGTCTGAAATCACTGTACGCTGCTCCTTGGCCCTCATGGTGCCTTGCACGAGCTCCACTGGATCTACGAATGCCCACATGAATGTTCCCCAGAGCATAATGGAGCCCACGCCCTTGTCTCCGTCCGGCAGTACTGGTGTCAAGGAGCTGTTCCCCTGGAAGACGACGGAGTCGGAATTCCCATCGGCATTATGAAGAAGGTACCAGGATTCATCAGACCGTGCAACGATCTACTATTACGGCAACGTCCAGTGCCGATGGTGACATGCCCGTTTCAGTCATAGTTGCCGATGTCGTGGTGTTGACATTGGCACATGCATGGGTCGTCGGCTGCGGAGGCCCATCTTTCGGAGTATTCGGTGCACTGTGTTATCAGACACACTTTATCCAATGTTAAGGGGAGGTTTACTGTCTTTTGGTTCAAAAAATCGACCTTTAAATTGCATTTTTGGATCCATAAAAGTGTTTAGAATCCACCCTTGAAACAGTTTTTGCGAATACGGAATGGAAATGTTTGTTATTCGTGGTTAAACACAAAAATGCACCTGCCTGAAATCGGCCTTTTTCACGCACCAGTTTTTTTCTTTCGAAGGACGAGTTATTGTTCTGGTGCTTGGAGGTAACCACCAAATTCCAATGAAAGTTTGAAGTCGTGTGTGTGGAAGTTAGCCCCCAAGCATTTGCATTCTGGTGCGAAGACTGTGGAGACTGCGTCTTTCCTGGCAGTGAGCAGCTTCAACGAAGGGTATTCAGCCATTCTGAAGACCATGACAACGATGGACGTCACCCTGGAACTCTATTCGACGCAGTTTGACAAACGTTCGGACGACCACAGGATTCAAGTGGCCGAAAACCGCGCAGCATGGCCCAGATCGGGCAGAACGCCCTGTATGAGGAAAAGGAAGGACTACTTTATGAAACCGGAACAGCAGATTGAATGTACGTTTCATAATATTGCACTTATATGTAGTGAAAACTACAAACGTGTTTTTCTCGAAATGACGTTTTTTTATTGTGCGGTATGGTAACTTCAAATCTAGTGAACCGATTGCCATGATTTTTTGTTTCCGACGAAGCTAACTAAATTGTCTAGGAGTTGTACCACTTTTATTCCGATCCATCAACTATAAATATTTTCACTTGCCCGACGAAGTCGAAAAATCGATAAAAAACTATTTCCTTCAAATGGCTGTCATTTTGTTTCCTATGGTCCAAATAACTTAAGCGAGGTACGACTCCTAAAGAATCTTATATACTTCGCTAACGTCAACTCAGTTTTGATTTCAGACGAGCCGGCTGACCTGTGACATACCGCTCGTGGAGGTCTACACCGAAATTTTGTTTCATTCCGACGGCACTTCCGCCTTTGGGCTTCGACATTTTCGGTCGAAAAAATTCCAATTTTTAGAGAAAATATCAATAAAAATTTTGACCAAATTTGACATTGATAAGTATAACATATCCCGAAAAAAAGAAATCTCAAAGAACATGCTTTTTTAGGGCCAAAGATAGTAAAACTCCCCTTAAAGACTAATGTTGGTTCCACCACAGTTTGCCAGCTGTCCTGTTTTACCTGTCTGCCCGGCCTACAACATCCGACGTCTGTAATGAGGGGTGCTGCCCAAACCCACGATGTCTGGATGTGGTTTCACCTCGGTTTCGCCACATGTTGAAAACACATACCACAGCATTCCTCAAACACCATGGAAGTCGTCAAGTTATCGAAATGCTCGTCCCGAACCTCTGGGCCATCACAATCTGTCCTCAGTCAAAGTCAGGTTTATCGCGCGCCTTCCCCATTCTACATACGGACAGCACCCTGACAGATATTCATGCACTGTGTCTGACTAGCAGTCATTCCTCCCCAGGTGAAGCTGGTATCGCTTGGACTGCTTTATATCGATGAGTGTATTGAACGTGTCACATTTTTCATTTTCTATTCTTATAGCAGCAATTAATTCCTATATAGATTATTTATGTTTAGAGGGGGTCTTTGTCATCTGTTCCACTATTCTTTAGCAGCTCTGCCATCTTGTAATGTTTTACTGTCCTGTACACTCACGTGCGACACCTCCTAGCATGTTGTGAGACTTACTATTGATCGGCGTAGTGCAACTCCACTTGGAGTGCACTCAAAAAGTCACTGGAAGCCCCCCGTGAAAATCTGGAGCTAGGCGTCCCTAACTGCAGAAGTGTCGTCACTGTAGGATTTTGTGAACGAACTGACCTCTAGATTATATCCCATAAATGTCTGGTAGGATTGATACCGGGCGATCTGGGTAGCCAAACCATTCACTGAAGTTCTCCAGAATATACTAAAAACAAATTTCAGACAGTTGTAGCCTGGTGACATGGTACATTATCATCATTCCATCGTTGTTTCGGAAACTTATATCCAGGAATGGCTGCAAATGGTCTCCAAGTAGCCAAATATCCAGAGGACTTAGTCCATTGAATGTAAACATGGCCCACACCGTAATGGAGAAACCCCTAGCTTGTACGAGGGTGAGTCAAACGAAAGCCTTAAATATTTTTTTTAAATATTATTTATTGTGCAGAAGTGGTACAAAGCTGTATCACTTTTCAACTTAATCTCCCCCACGCTCAATGCAAGTCCTCCAGAGCTTACAAAGTGCATACATTCCTTTAGAAAAAAATTCATTGGTAGTCCGCGCAACCACTGATGCACCGCGTGGCGTACCTCTACATCAGAACGGAACTTCTTTCGTCCCATTGCGTCTTTGAGTGGTCCAAACGTACGGAAATCACTTGGGGCAAGGTCCGGTGAGTATGGTGGATGAGGAAGACACTCAAAATGCAGGTCTGTGATTGTTGTAACTGTTGTACGGGCAGTGTGGGGCCTTGCATTGTCATATTGCAAAAGAACACCTGCTGACAGCAATCCACGTTGCTTTGATTTTATTGCAAGCCGCAGATGATGTTTTAGGATATCTGTGTATGATGCACTGGTGACAGTGGTCCCTCTAGGCATATATTGCTCCAAAATGACGCCTTTTTCGTCCCAAAAGAGAGTCAGCATAACCTTCTCTGCTGATGGTTCTGTTCGAAACTTCTTTGGTTTTGGTGATGAGGAATGGCGCCATTCCTTGTTCGCTCTCTTCGTTTCCGGTTGGTGGAAGTGACCCCAGGTTTCGTTCCCAGTAACGACTCTTGCAAGGAAGCCATCACCTTGTCGTTCAAAGCGCCGAAGAAGTTCCTTGCAAGCATCAACAAGTCGTTCTCTCATTTCAGGAGTCAGCTGCCGTGGCACCCATTTTGCAGACACTTTGTGAAACTGGAGCGCATCATGCACAATGTGGTGTGCTGACCCATGACTAATCTGTAAACATGCTGCAGTGTCATTCAGTGCCAGTCGACGGTTTTCCTTCACTATGGCTTCAACTGCTGCAGTGCCCTGTGGAGTCACAACTCGTTGTGTTTGACCTTGACGAGGAGCATCTTCCACTGCAGTCACACCATTTGCGGACTTCCTACTCCATTCACAGACTTGCTGCTGTGACAGACATGCATCACACTACTGATCCTTCATTCGTCGATGAATTTCAATAGGCTTCACAGCTTGACTGCGCAGAAGCAGAATAACAGAACGCCGTTCTTCCCTGGTGCAAGTCACAAGTGGGGCGGCCATCTTCATACTGATGCTGCGACGGTGTGTGTGCATCTGCACTGTGCTGCCACCTAGAGGCCATTCTGCACGCTGTTTGTAGCACGCTTATCAACTTACAGGATAACGGCGCGAAATTTCGATTTGTTATTACAAATTTAAGGTTTTCATTTGACTCACCCTCGTACATTGCTATGTTGACAACTGGGGTCGATGTCTGTGCGGTTGCGAGCTGAGATCGGGACTCATCTAATCAGGTCACGGTTCTCCAGTCGTCTAGGGTACAACCGACACGTTCACGTGCCCAGGAGGGGCAATGTAGACGACGTCGTGCTGTTAGCAAAGGAACTCTCTTCGGTCATCTGCTGCCATAGCCCATTAATGTCAAATTTCACAACACGCTCCTAACGGTTACGTACGGCACATATTGATTTCAACGGCTATTTCACGCAGTGTTACTTCCCTGTTAACACTGAAAACTCTACACAAACGCCGCTGCCTTCGGTCGTTAAGTGAAGGTCGTTGGCCACCGTGTTGGCCGTAGTGAGAGGTAATGCCTGAAATTTGGCATTCTTGCTAAACTATTGACACTGTGGATCTCTGAGTATTGAATTCCCTAACGATTTCCGAAATCTATGTACCTTGTGTCTACACTATGTGGTCAAAAGTATACGGACACATTAGGTGCATTGTTCTGCCACCTACTGCCAGGTACTCCATATCAGCGACCTCAGTAGTTATTAGATATCGCGAGAGCGCAGAATGGGGCGCTCCGCGGAACCCACGGACTTCGAACGTGGTCAAGTGACTGAGTGTCACTTGTGTCAAACGTCTGAACGTGAGATTTCCGTGCTCCTAAACATCCCTAGCTCCACTGTTTCCGATGTGATAGTGAAGTGGAAACGTGAAGGGACACGTACAGCTCAAAAGAGTTCAGGCCGACGTCGTCTGTCGATTGACAGAGACCGCCGGCAGTTGAAGACGGTCGTAGTGTGTGATAAGCAGACATCTATCCAGACCATCAAACAGGAATTTCAGACCGCATCAGGATCCACTGCAAGTACTATGACAGTTAGGCGGGAGGTGAGAAACTTGGATTTGGAGGTCGAGTGGCTGCTCATAAGCCACACATCATGCTGATAAATGCCGAACGACACCTCAATTGGTGTAAGGAGCGTAAACATTAGACGACAGAACAGTGGGGAAACGCTGTGTGGAGTGACGAATCACGGTACAAAATGTGGCGATCCGATGGCAGGGTGTGGGTATGGCGAATGCCCGGTGAACGTCATCTGCCAGCGTGTGTAGTGCCAACAATAAAATTCGGAGGCGGTGGTGTTATGGTGTGGCCGTGTTTTTCATGGAAGAGGCTTGCACCCCGCGTTGTTTTGCGTGGCACTATGACAGCACAGGCCTACATTGATTCTTGCTTCCCACTGTTGAAGAGCAATTCGGGGATAGCGATTGCATCTTTCAACACGATCGAGCAACTACTGACAATGCATGACCTGTGGCGGAGTGGTTATACAATAACATCCTGTAATGGACTGGGCTGCACAGAGTCCTGACCTGAATGCTATAGAACACCTTTGGGATGTTTCGGAACGCCGACTTCGTGCCGGGCCTCACCGACCGACATCGATACCTCACCTCAGTGCAGCACTGCGTGAAGAATGGGCTGCCATTCCCCAAGAAACCTTCCAGCACCTGATTCAACGTATGCCTGCGAGAGTGGAAGCCATCATCAAGGCTAAGGTGGGCCAACATCATACTGAATTCCAGCATTACCGATGGAGGGCGCTACGAACTTGTAAGTCATTTTCAGCCAGGTGTCCGGATACTGTTGACCACATAGTGACCACATAGTGTGGCTGCAACTACCATTCCGGGTTCAAAGGCTGTTAATTCCCTTCGTGCAGTCATAATCATGTCGGGAACCTTTCCACAAAAATCAGATGCTCTTTTAAACCTTATGTATTCAGTACTACCACCAACTGTGTACAAGCATATTGTTATCCCATGACTTTTGTCATGTCAGTGTAATACCTTTTGATAATTAGTACAACAGTAATAGTAGTCACAGTTCTCGTCTTTATGTCTCTGAAATAAGATCAGAGAGCAGAACAGGTCCTTTCGATCAGCAATAGAATTTCTAAAGCAAATTTTTTGACTGGCATTTGTTCTTCATAAACTTTGTAGATTCTTTTGTGAATAATTTATACACGTAGTTTCTGGGAATGGCTAGTAAACTTTACTGTTCTGAAATCATTATATTTTTTAGCTTCTCGTTTATTTGGTAAGATTAAAAACTCTGAATGCAGCCATTTTTCAGAAGTGGTACCCGATTATGAATTTTAATGAATAGTTTTGTTGCTTAAAATTTATTTCAGATATATTTGTGAAGTAAAAGAAAAAAAAACTGTCGTCAGGTAGTCTGTTCACTTCCTCGTCCCCTTGCACACTACTTACTGAGACTCCCTTCCTTGGTCACAGATTACACCAACTACACAGCAGTCACTTCAAGCCTTGTCACATGTGAAGCATTGCAGGACCAACGAGATGGAAGTCCTCTCCTCACAGTGACTACGACGGAGAGCAGCAAACTGTACGTCATACGACATTTGAATGTTCCCTCAGAGCACTCAGAGGGACAATGGACAGCATTAATAATTTGTTTCCAAGAGCTTCTGACGAGATTTCAAACCTGGGTGTTAAAATTACGAACAACTTCAGCTGGAAGGACCACATAGAAAATATAGTGGGGAAGGTGAGCCGAAGGTTGTGCTTCATTGGCAGGACACTTAGAAGATGCAACAAGTCCACTAAACAGACAGCTTACACTACACTCGTTCGTCCTCTGTTACAATATTGCTGACCGCTGTGGGATCCTTACCAGGTGGGATTGACGGAGGACATCGAAAGGGTGCAAAAAAGGGCAGCTCGTTTTGTATTATCACGTAATAGGGGAGAGAGTGTGGCAGATATGATACGCGAGTTGGGATGGAAGCCATTAAAGCAAAGACGTTTTTCGTCGCGGCGAGAGCTATGTACGAAATTTCAGTCACCAACTTTCTCTTCAGAATGCGAAAAAATTTTGTTGAGCCCAACCTACATAAGTAGGAATGATCATCAAAATAAAATAAGAGAAATCAGAGCTCGAACAGAAAGGTTTAGGAGTTGGTTTTCCCACGCGCTGCTCGGGAGTGGAATGGTAGAGAGATAGTATGATTGTGGTTCGATGAACCCTCTGCCAACCACTTAAATGTAAATTGCAGAGTAATCATGTAGATGTAGATGTAGAAGTAGCGCTTTATAAACCTGAAATCGTATGTGTATGTCTACCAATGTATCTAGTTGTTGTAAATCCATTGCCTAGGCACATCAGAATGTATGAATCTGGCGACATACCAACTGGCTTTCGGAAAAATATCATCCACACAATTCCGAAGTCTGCAAGAGCTGACACTTGCGAAAATTATCGCACAATCAGCTTAACAGGTCATGCATTCAAGTTGCTGACAAGAATAATATACAGAAGAATCGAAAAGACAATTGAGAATGTGCTAGATGACGATCAGCTTGGCTTCAGAAAAGGCAAAGGTACTAGAGAGGCAATTCTCACTTTGCGGTTGAAAATGAAAGCAAGACTAAAGAAAAATCAAGACCCGTTCATAGGATATGTCGACCTGGAATAAGCTTTCGGAAAATATAAAATGGTGCAAGATGTTCGAAATTCTGAGAAAAATAGGGGTAAGCTATAGGCAGAAAAGTGTAATACACTACTGGCCATTAAAATTGCTACACCAAGAAGAAATGCAGATGATAAACGGGTATTCATTGGACAAATACGAGGGGCGTTCAGAAAGTAAGCTCCGATCGGTCGCGAAATGGAAACGACTATGAAAATCCGATAAAGCTTTGCACAGATGTGTTGGGTAGTGTCTCTAGTATAACCCCAGTTAGCATCACGTCGCTCTTCTCATTTCTGAGCTCGCAGTGAGTGCGTAAAGATGTCTAGAAAATAGTGTCTGCCGCCAAGTACGAGGGCCTGGTGAGAAATTTCGCCTGAAGCTATGCAGCTAACATTACATAGCTGTCGTGCTGTTTAGTCTTCACGACAATTCTCAGCCGCATTCTGCAGGGGCAATGAAGATGCTCCTGCATCGTTTTCAAATGGAAATGTTAGATTACCCACAATACAGTCCGCAATTGTCTCCCCCTGAGTTTCATCTCTGGTCACATGAA
Organism: Schistocerca americana; assembly: GCF_021461395.2. Classification (NCBI taxonomy): domain Eukaryota; kingdom Metazoa; phylum Arthropoda; class Insecta; order Orthoptera; family Acrididae; genus Schistocerca; species Schistocerca americana. Next base: position 99,245,117 of record NC_060127.1, on the reverse strand, counting down.
CCGCTGTCTTTGAAGACAACATTTTGACACAGACAACGAGGTGTAGGCCAGCGTGGAGAATTGGCGGAAAGCACTGGCGGCTGCCTTCTATGATGAGGCTATTGAAAAGTTGGTACAACGCTATGACAAAAGTCTAAGTCAGAACGGCGACTACGTAGAGAAGTAGCTGAAAGGTGTAGCTAATTGTTACAAGTAAAACATTTCTGATGTTCACTGTGGTTTCAATTTGGCAATCAATCGGAGCTTACTTTCTGAACAGGCCTCGTATATTATACTAGAACTGACATGTGATTAAATTTCACGCAATTTGGGTGCATAGATCCTGAGAAATCAGAACCGAGAACAGCCACCTCTGGCCGTAATAACGGCCTTGATACGTCAGGGCATTGAGTCAAGCAGAGCTTGGATTGCGTGTACAGGTACAGCTGTCCATGTACCTTCAACACGATACCACAGTTCATCAAGAGTAGTGACTGGCGTATTGTGAGGAGCCAGTTGCTCGGACACCATTGACCAGACGTCTTCAATTGGTCAGAGATCTGGAAAATGTGCTGGCCAGGGCAGCAGTCGAAAATTCTCTGTATCCAGAAAGGCCCGTACAGGACCTGCAACATGCAGTCGTGCATTATCCTGCTGAAATGTAGAGTTTAGCAGGGATCGAATGAAGAGTAGAGCCACGGGTCGTAACAAATCTGAAATGTAACGTCCACTGTTCAAAGCGCCTTCAATGCGAACAAGAGGTGACCGAGATGTGTAACCAATGGCACCCCATGCCATTACGCCGGGTGATACGCCAGTATGGCGATGACGAATACACGCTTCCAATGTGCGTTCACCACGATGTCGCCAAACACGGATGCGACCATCATGATGCTGTAAAGAGAACCTGGATTCACCCGAAAAAATGACGTTTTTCCAGTCGTGCACCCAGGTTCGTCGTTGAGAACACCATCGCAGGCACCCGTGTCTGTGATACAGTGCCAAGGGTAACCGCAGTCATGGTCTCCGAGCTGATAATCCATGCTGCTGCAAACGTCGTCGAACTGTTAGTGCGGAAGGTTGTTGTTTTGTAAACGACCTCATGTGCTGACTCAGGGATCGAGACATGGCTGCACGATCCCTTACAGCCATGCGGATGAGATGCCTGTCATCTCGATTGGTAGTGATACGAGGCCATTGGGATCCAGCATGACGTTCCGTATTACCCTCCTGAACCCATCGATTCCATATTCTGCTAACAGTCATTGGATCTCGACCAATGTGAGCAGCAATGTCGCGATACGATAAACCGCAATCGCGATAGGCTACAATCCGACCTTTATCAAAGTCGGAAACGTGATGGTACGCATTTCTCCTCCTTACACGAGGCATCACAACAACGTTTCACCAGGTAAAGCCGGTCAATTGCTGTTTGTGTGTGAGGAATCGGTTGGAAACTTTCCTCATGTCAGCACGTTGTAGGTGTCGGCAACGGCGCCAACCTTGTGTGAATGCTCTGAAAAGCTAATCATTTGCATATCACAGCATCTTCTTCCTGACGGTTAAATTTCGCGTGTGTAGCCCGTTATCTTCGTGGTGTAACAATTTTGATGGCCAGTAGTGTATACGAAGTGTACAAGAGCCAAGAGGGAATAATAAGAGTGGACGACCAAGAACGAAGTGCTCGGATGAAAAAGGGTGTAAGATAGGGACGTAGTCTTTCCCCCCTACTGTTCAGTCTGTACATCGAAGAAGCAAAGAAAGGTTGAGGAGTGGAATTAAAATTCAAGGTGAAAGGATATCGATGATACGATTCGCTGATGACATTGCCACCTTGAGTGAAAGTGAAGAAGAACTACTTGATATAGTGAACGGAATGAACAATCTAATGAATACAGAATATGGAGTGAGAGTAAATCGAAGAAAGACGAAAGTAATGGGAAGTAGCAGAAACGAGAAGAGCGAGAAACATCAGGATTGATGGTCACGAATTAGATGAAGTTAAGGGATTCAGCTACCTAGGCAGTAATATAACCAACAAGGGACGGAGAAAGGAGGAGATCACAAGCAATGGCAAAACGAGCATTCCTGGCCAAGAGAAATCTACTAGTATCAAACATAGGCTTTAATTTGAGGAAGAAATTTCTGAGAACGTACGTTGGTAGTGAAACATGGGATGTGGGAAAACCGAAACGGACGAGAATCAAAGTATTTGAGATGTGGTGCTACAGACGAATGTTGAAAATTAGGTGGACTTACAAGATAAGAAATGAGTAGATTCTTCGCAGAATCGGAGAGGAAAGGAATACGTGGAAAACAGTGATGATGAGAAGGGACAGGATGATATTACTTTTGTTAAGAAATGAGGGAATGACTTCCGTGTTATTAGATGGAAGTGGAGAGGGCAAAACTTTAGAGGGAGCCAGAGATTGGAATACATCCAACAAATAATTGAGGACGTAGATTGCAAGTGCTACTCTGACATGAAGGGCCGCATCAAACGAGTCAGAATGCTGGTGACCCAAAAAAAAGTCACATTAATGTAGAATCTGACAAAAGCCTGAAAACCATCTTTAGCAGTACAGACCAGTACAAGACGTGGAGGAAGAGAGTCATTGAGGTGCCGACAGGGACGTGTAGCAATGCTGACATCAGCAACGTGCACTATTGTGCTAGGTTTCTCAGTCGAGGATCCATGGCATGACCAGCCCGATCAAGGTGGCCCCACATATTCTCGATTGAGTTTAAATTCGGACGGTTCTGTGGCTAGGGGAATACGGAAATCTCATCTTACTACTCTTCAAACGACAAATGTACACTGCAAGCTGTGTGACATGCTGCATTGTCCTGCTGGTAGATGCCATCTTGCTGAGGGAACACAAACTGCATGTAGGGGTGGGTCTTCAAGGATAGAAGAATGCTTGCGTTGATCCATTCTGCCTTGCACAATGACGAGATCACCCGTTGAATGATACAAAAACATTCCCCAGACCATAATGCCCTCTTCTGGCCTGGACCCTTCTGACATTTGTTTCAGGGTGTTTAATTTCAGACCGTACACGCCATCGGCCGTCTGTATGATGGGGTATAAAATGTGAGTAATCTGGAAAGGCCAAATGTAGCCACTGAGCTGACGTCCAGTTACGGCAATGGCGTGCAAATTCCAGCCTCCGTCACCAGTGGACAGCAGTCAGCATGGATGCACGAACCAGATGCCTGCTGCAGCAACGTTCGCCGAATTGTGGCAGAGGAGACACTGTTGGTAGCCCCCTGGTTGATTTGGGTATTGAGATGCTCAACAGTAGCACGCCTGTACACGCCTGTACACGTCTCCACATCTATCGTGCGTCCCTGTGATCTACAGCCTGTGATGCATCACAGTTACCTCAGCGTCAGTGCGGCTGACGCACTGCAGCTGCGAAAATTTATCAATTAGCCTCTTTGGACATGCAGCCACCCTTCGCCTGATAGCCAATGATCATAATCTTTTTGATGTCAGATAAATAGCTTCGTTTATTGATTATAACAACGACTGCACTCTTTTCTGAATCCTCTTCTCATGCTTTATAGACCCTCCACTGCTGTGCTGCCACATGCCGTCTTATAGTGGTTACAGCAAATTGCGTTGAACACAGATGGCGGTCACACTAATGTAACTAGACCATATAGTTATCTCGTATTTTCTCCTGACACCGTAAGATAAATACACTACTGGCCATTAAAATTGCTACACCACGAAGATGACGTCCTACAAACGCAAAATTTAACCGACAGGAAGGAAATGCTGTGATCTGCAAATGATTAACTTTTCAGAGCATTCACACAAGGCTGGCGTCGGTGGCGACACCTACAACGTGCTGGCATGAGGATTGTTTCCAACCGATTTCCCATACACAAACAGCAGCTGACCTGCTTTCCATGGTGAAACGTTAATGTGATACCGCGTGTAAGGAGGAGAAATGCGGACCATCACGTTTCCGACTTTGACAAATGTCGGATTGTAGCGTAAAGCGATTGCGGTTTATCGTATCGCGACATTGCTGCTCGCCTTGGTAGAGATACAGTGACTGTTACCAGATAATGGAATCGATGAGTTCATGAGGGTATACGGAACGCCATACTGGATCCCAACGGCCTCGTATCACTAGCAGCCGAGATGACAGGCATTTTATCTGCATGGCTGTAACGGATCGTGCAGCCACGTCTCGATTCCTGAGTCAGTACATGGGGACGTTTCCAAGACAACAACCATCTGCACGAACAGTTCGACGACGCTTGCAGCAGCATGGACTATCAGCTCGGAGACCGTGGCTGCGGTTACGCTTGACGCTGCATCACAGACAGGAGCGCCTGCGATGGTGTACTCAACGACGAACCTGGGTGCACGAATGGCAAAAAGTAATTTTCTCGGATGAATCCAGGTTCTCTTTACAGCATGACGACGGTCGCATCCGTGTTTGGCGACATCGCGGTGAACGCACATTGGAAGCGTGTATTCGCCATCGCCATACTGGCGTATCACCAGGCGTGACAGTATGGACTGCCATTGGTTACACATCTCGGTCACCTCTTGTTCGCATTGACGGGACTTTGAACAGTGGACGTTACATTTCAGATGTGTTACGACCCGTGGCTCTACCCTTCATTCGATCCCTGCTAAACCCTACATTTCAGCAGGATAATGGACTACCGATGGTTGCAGGTTCTGTACGGGCCTTTTTGGATACCAAAAAAAAGTTTTATTGCTGTCCTGGCCAGCACATTCTCCAGATCTCTCACCAATTGAAAACGTCTGGTCAATGGTGCCCGAGCAACTGGCTTGTCACAATACGCCAGTCACTACTCTTGATGAACTGTGGTATCGTGTTGAAGCTGCATGGGCAGCTGTACCTGTACAAGCCATCCAAGCTCTGTTTGACTCAATGCCCAGGCGTATCAAGGCCGTTATTACGGCCAGAGGTTGTTGTTCTGGGTACTGATTTCTCAGGATCTCTGCACCCAAACTGCGTGAAAATGTAATCACATGTCAGTTCTAGTACAATATATTTGTCCAATGAATAACTGTTTATCTTCTGCAATTTTTAATGGCCAGTAGGGTAAATAAAGTTAGAGCCAAACTACAAAACTACGTGCTGTAGGCCTCTAGTGATGGAGGATGAAGGCCCCCTTGTAGTAAGAGGCTTAAAATGCCTCAGCCAGTGTCTGGATCCGCCGCATCGACAGATCCGCTACTCCAGGGGTTGGGACAGGAGCCCCGCTCCACTGCTGTGGTGGAGTGTCTTCGCGGAATCGTCGACGCGGAAATTTCCGAGCGAATGCTTTAGCTTGCCGGATAATCTCTCCCTTCTCTTCTCCTTCTAGCGTCGTTCCTCCCATTCTCGCCCCCCCCCACCCCCTCTCCGCCGCTGCCTGGGCGACGTAAGCTGGCTCTCAAATAAACGCAGACCTACGCCACATCCCCTACTGCTACACCCTCTGACGTTTGCTTCAGAAACTGAGCTCGGTTCTGCGGGAAGAAGACAGAGTAAAGGGAAGTTGTATTTGTGAAAGGAGAGGAAAGAGCTACTGTCTGTGACGCAGGTAAAGGGGATGGCCGAGGATGATAAAGGGAGAGGACAGTGAACTCGAGAGAGGCACGTTCGGGCGCCTCACGTGTCGTAGGAGGGAAACCCGTTTTGTGCGTGGGTGGAGCAGAGACACACGTATGGTTGGGTTCAAATGGCTCTGAGCACTACGCGACTTAACTTCTGAGGTCATCAGTCGCCTAGAACTTAGAACTAATTAAACCTAACCAACCTAAGGACATCACACACATCCATGCCCTAGGCAGGATTCGAACCTGCGACCGTAGCGGTCGCTCGGTTCCAGACTGTAGCGCCTAGAACCGCACGGCCACCCCGGCCGGCAGACACACGTATGGCTACATGTAATTACGCTTCTAATGTCAGAACTACCACGACACCTATTATGATGATGGAAGTGGAAAGTGTTATACCATGAAGCTGCAATCCAATATTTATAAAACTTAGTGGAGGTGAACAGCTGCCTTGTCTTGTAAATTATAGATTGCAGCGATCAGTCATCCTTTTTAAATTTTATTGTGCAGTTCTAGATTTCGGCTAGGAGCTAGCCATTCTCAACGCACTATTACTTTCGCTCAGTGCATGTAATTACCTGTTGGTCGGGCTTCATGCACAATTCATTGACTACTGCCTTGTGTCAATCTTCAGAATTCAGACAACATCAACAGTATGGATGCTAATCGCATGATAGGTATTAAATGTCCTCAATAGAAAAAAAAAAAAGCCCCAGCTACAATGACAGCAGAAGTTTCATTGAGACGTTTCATCTTTTTGAGGCATCTTCAGAATGTGTCATGAACTGTGAATAGTATATTACTCATAAGTAGCCAAAAATTCAGCGAAGGCATGCAACCATGCTAGGATAGGGCCACACTTCTTATCTTGGCCCTGTCCTTGCATAGCTGTATGCCATCACTGAAGATTCACACTAAAAGTTTTGGCTACTTGTGATTAATGCATTACCTGCAGTTCGTAAACAAATTCTGGAGATGCTTCAAAAAGGCGAAATGTGCTAATAAAGCTTCTATTGCCATTGCAACCTGGACTGCTTTTTCTACTGGAAATATACTACGGTTGCTGCATCATAGCCATAAAGTGGGATGATTTATGTTAGGATATTAAATGAATAAAGTTTCACTCCATTTGCAATTTATATCCACCATCAATACCAGTATCAGCCATACGCTTCTGTCTGGAACCGCGTGACCGCAACGGTCGCAGGTTCGAATCCTGCTTCGGGCACGGATGTGTGTGACGTCCTTAGGTTAGTTAGGTTTAAGTAGTACTGATGACCTCAAATGTTAAGTCCCATAGTGCTCAGAGCCATTTCAACCATTTGAATATCAACCATATCCACCACTGACATGGATAGACTCCTGTAGTTCTGTCTTGCAAGCAAATACCCACCAAATATCATCGTGGAGAAATTATTGTCATGCCTTCACTCCCAAGAGGTGCGCTATGGGTGACACATCAGAGGACCAGGCAGGGTCTGCCCATTCCTAGAAGTGTTTGTGGTGTGAACTGTGGAGTATGATCATAAAGTGTCCTGCAGGAATATGTCATTTGCTACCACGTTATTGTCGATAACGACAGTTTACGATTCTTACAACATACTGGTAGCACTCAGTCTCCATTCAGCGATAAACAAATCAGTATCGCTCTGTATCATACTTCCTGAGTTGAAGAGGTAAGGGCCTTGGAAATCACTGCTTCCTATGACATGTAAGTAGGCTGTTTAGGTTTTCTTATTGGTAACGCCACGTAGCGCTCTGTATGAAAATCACTGGCTGTGCTGTGTGCAGTCTGTGGCTAGTTTGCATTGTTGTCTGCCATTGTAGTGTTGGGCAGCTGGATGTGAACAGCGCGTAGCGTTGCGCAGTTGGAGGTGAGCCGCCAGCAGTGGTGATGTGGGGAGAGAGATGGCAGAGTTTTGAAATTTGTAAGACTGGATATCATGAACTGCTATATATATTATGACTATTAAGGTAAATACATTGTTTGTTCTCTATTGGTTCAAATGGCTCTGAGCACTGTGGGACTTAACTACTGTGGTCATCAGTTCCCTAGAACTTAGAACTACTTAAACCTAACTAACCTAAGGACATCACACACATCCATGCCCGAGGCAGGATTCGAACCTGCGACCGTAGCAGTCGCGCGGTTCCGGACTGCGCGCCTAGAACCGCTAGACCACCGCGGCCGGCTGTTCTCTATTAAAATCTTTCATTTGCTAACTATGCCTATCAGTAGTTAGTGCCTTCCGTAGTTTGAATCTTTTATTTAGCTGGCAGTAGTGGCGCTCGCTGTATTGCAGTAGTTCGAGTAACGAAGATTTTTGTGAGGTAAGTGGTTTGTGAAAGGTATAGGTTAATGTTAGTCAGGGCCATTCTTTTGTAGGGATTATTGAAAGTCAGATTGCGTTGCGCTAAAAAATATTGTGTGTCGGTTTAAGCACAGTCTTGTATAATTTTTCATAAGGGGACGATTCAGACATTTCAAGAGGTCGTCTACTGACATGCTGGCATCAATCTGGCCTCAACAAATGGAAGAGAGATTAATCGGTGAACACCACTGTATGAAACTCAGTTCCCAATCAACTCTGGTTTCACACCAGTCTCCGTTGTCTCAAATATGATGTCAGCGATAAACAACGCTTGGCAGCTCGAGGTTTCAAAGCAGCTTCCAGAAATACGTTCCCAAGAGATTGGGGTGACACTCAACCTGTAACTTATGCCTAGATGTCAGCTGCTGCCACCGAGTGAGGTGGCCCTGTGGTTAGAACACTGGACTCGCATTCGGGAGGACGATGGTTCAAACCCATGGCCGACCATCCTAATTTACATTTTTCGTAATTTCCCTAAATCGCTTCAGGCAAATGGCGGGATGGTTCTGAACCGTAGCTGGGTCATGTTATGTGTTAGATTTAACCTTGATTGCTATTCTGTGTTTAGTCTATCGCGGTTATCGGGATTATGTTGTTATCCTCTCTCTCCGCGAGTGGCAGCAGCAGAGTTAATCGATATTCGCACCTTGTGCTATCTTTCGCCTGTCGCTTTTAGTTTCCGACTGTGCTGTGCGCGAGGAGTTGGTCGGCAGGCGTGGAGCAGCGAGGAAATCTCGGCGGCGCGTAGTTTGGCCGAGGCCGCTGGAGGCGTTCACGCGCGGACGGAGTGTGTTGTGCTGTTCCCATTGCTACGAGGTCCGTGATTCAGCGATCTTGCACACGGGAGTTTTGACTTAATCTACCAGAAAGTCATGACTGTTCACACTGTGTCGTTTGGATTTCGTTGTCAGCTGTTGGGTCATTCCCGCGAGCGAAAACGTGTGGTTTCAAGTTGACAAATTTTAGCCACCCTCCGGTAGTGTTTAACTGTACTTCGTTATTTTGAATTGAAGTGCACCAGAGGAATCTTCTGCCATGTGGCCGTTAGCTTTCCGGTTAACTGCCCTGGCCGTTGGCGTAAATTCAGGCAATGTATTTTCCTCGTCGTGTTGTGGCTGTCCAGCACGGTGTGTAGTTTGACAGATCAATGTATAGTTGGTTGTGGGCGCCAGTACGTTCTACGTGTTACCTGGCTGAATTCCCGGACGTTATTTGAAACATTTGAACATTTTGTTTCATTTTTTCTTTATGTTATTCTTCTTCCAATCGGAATTCCTGTGAATATTAATTTAATTATATTGATCTACTATAATACTCAATTATTTGAAAATTCCGATGTACCAGTTAAAGAAGAAAAGACGAAATAATCTATTTATATCTGTGCAATGGTGTGAAAACTATATTTCTGTTACCAGGTGTGCAACTTTATTTGCACCGTAATCGTCATACAAACATTGAAAACATAACGTAAATACTTACTGCATTACGGAGAAAGTAATGCTGATGAAAACTTAAATGAAAGACAGGTTAATAAGTAAAACGAAATGCAAGCAAAAAGAGAAGTAGACATAATGAACGCAATAATGTGGACGAAGAAAAAGGATGATAAAAGAAAAGAAATTAAATCGAAATTAATTCGTAAAATTAATTAAACACACATGAATAAAGATTTCCAGTGGAGAAAGAACGACAGGAAGAAAGATGAGGCCCAATGAAGACACTGATGTGATAAAAATTATGTGACAAAGTAATGGAATTAAAAAATTACATTTAAATCAATTAATTGAACAAAAATGGCGATCAAACGCATTTCGATATAGACTTTTAAAAAACAGTCTTGTTGTATCTGGCGAGATCCGAACTCATAACCTCCTTGACACAAAGCCTTTTGTCCCAGCCATTATACCACGCAACCAAACTGCAGGATGTAACGTTTTTAATGGTATGTAGTGGCACACAAATCTCCGAATCTTTGTTCGTCAATTACTGGCAAACGAGGCCCCACCACGGTGAATGGCTGCAGCTGGAATCTTATTCTGCAACACCGTATAGATAGTTTCGAAAATTCGATCGTAGCGCTGGAAACCTTTCCTTGTTAGCACTGACTATGAATATGTGGCGCTTTCTAGGACCTGCTCGATCGTTGATCCAATTCCTTTCAACTCCCTACGCAGAGTCATTGTGCTGGTTGGACTGGTGGTAGCGCTTTGGATTTCACGAGCGATTTTTCCGCTGATCCCATGCGATTTTGTTACGACCACCTTCTGCAATGCTCCACGGTCCCTATCCGTCAATACATGACATCTTACTCGACCCGTCTTAGCTGTTGTCGTGGTGGCGACTCTGTTGCCAGACATGAATACTGGCAGCGACATGTCAACTGGACCACAAGACAACGAACTGTTGAAGCATGTAAGTAGTTTTGTTATGATGAGTCGTGACTGAGCTGCGTTACTGCTCGAATTACGTGCTAGAGAAACCAAATTGCAATTTAACAACAGCTACTTAAAGGAGATAGGAAGCTACGGATCTTTGCTGATCGACAAGATCGTGGTTGGTACATAATTTTAATTTCAACTACAGGACGAATTTGATATTACAAAATTACAAATCAGAATAACAATGTGAAAATTTTAATTCGGACCTCTGTCCTGATAAGAAAATATACAACTGGCTTTAATCAGAAAAACTATGTGATTGGATCATGAATTAACACAACAAAGACTATTTTAAAAATAATAATTGGATATTATTGCAAAAGGATCACAGACAGTTATCACCATAAGCAGACTATCAAGTTCATTGCTTTCGTAAGCAAAGTTCACGCAACACGAATGATTCAGCTTGAGTTACTTAAGAAAAGATCTCGTCCGTCCCGGCGGACAGGTCGGATATTTAACTAAAGGATGGAGGCGCGGCTTATACGCGGTGGTACTCGGAAGAAAAGAGTAGAAAGCAACCGCCAAGCAATTTCGAAGATGATCAGGCTGCAAACCAGGGCAGAAAACACGCCGAACGCACACGCGATCTCAACCTGCCGGCCAAGGCGACAAACCACGTGTGCCCCACATACCAAACCATTTCTGTAACAGCAAATAAATCACGCGGCAGACAAATGCAACTCGTGATTCGCCTTTTTCAAGGCCATGCGAAGCTTACTAACTACGTGACTATCTGTAACATAACTGAAAACTAGTCTGAGACATTTATCGAATAAAAGAACAATTACACGGCTATTACAAATGATTGAAGCGATTTCATAAATTCACTGTAGCTCCATTCATTGACATATGGTCACGACACACTACAGATACGTAGAAAAACTCATAAAGTTTTGTTCGGCTGAAGGCGCACTTCAGGTTTCTGCCGCCAGAGCTCTCGAGAGCGCAGTGAGACACAATGGCGACAGGAGCCGAGAAAGCGTATGTCGTGCTTGAAATGCACTCACATCAGTCAGTCATAACAGTGCAACGACACTTCAGGACGAAGTTCAACAAAGATCCACCTACTGCTAACTCCATTCGGCGATGGTATGCGCAGTTTAAAGCTTCTGGATGCCTCTGTAAGGGGAAATCAACGGGTCGGCCTGCAGTGAGCGAAGAAACGGTTGAACGCGTGCGGACAAGTTTCGCGCGTAGCCCGCGGAAGTCGACGAATAAAGCAAGCAGGGAGCTAAACATACCACAGCCGACGGTTTGGAAAATCTTACGGAAAAGGCTAAAGCAGAAGCCTTACCGTTTACAATTGCTACAAGCCCTGGCACCCGATGACAAAGTCAAACGCTTTGAATTTTCGGCGCGGTTGCAACAGCTCATGGAAGAGGATGCGTTCAGTGCGAAACTTGTTTTCAGTGATGAAGCAACATTTTTTCTCAATGGTGAAGTGAACAGACACAATGTGCGAATCTGGGCGGTAGAGAATCCTCACGCATTCGTGCAGCAAATTCGCAATTCACCAAAAGTTAACGTGTTTTGTGCAATCTCACGGTTTAAAGTTTACGGCCCCTTTTTCTTCTGCGAAAAAAACGTTACAGGACACGTGTATTTGGACATGCTGGAAAATTGGCTCATGCCACAACTGGAGACCGACAGCGCCGACTTCATCTTTCAACAGGATGGTGCTCCACCGCATTTCCATCATGATGTTCGGCATTTCTTAAACAGGAGATTGGAAAACCGATGGATCGGTCGTGGTGGAGATCATCATCAGCAATTCATGTCATGGCCTCCACGCTCTCCCGACTTAACCCAATGCGATTTCTTTCTGTGGGATTATGTGAAAGATTCAGTGTTTAAACCTCCTCTACCAAGAAACGTGCCAGAACTGCGAGCTCGCATCAACGATGCTTTCGAACTCATTGATGGGGACATGCTGCGCCGAGTGTGGGAGGAACTTGATTATCGGCTTGATGTCTGCCGGATCACTAAAGGAGCACATATCGAACATTTGTGAATGCCTAAAAAAACTTTTTGAGTTTTTGTATGTGTGTGCAAAGCATTGTGAAAATATCTCAAATAATAAAGTTATTGTAGAGCTGTGAAATCGCTTCAATCATTTGTAATAACCCTGTATTTGTTCGTAGATACATGACGATGCTGTATCTTCAAACAGTTTTTGACATTTATTATTCTGATATATTTTCTGTAATACCGGAAAAATATTTCAGCACACATGGACGCATTATCATCATTTCCAAACTGAGTAAGAAAATATATTAAACTTCTACACTGAAAAGCCAAAGAAACTGGTTTACCTGCCTAATATTGTGTAGGGCCCCTGCGAGCACGCAGAAGTGCTCTTGAATAACATTGGGGAGAGGCTACAACCCTGTCTCACTCCCTTCCCAAACACTGCTTCCCTTTCATGCCCTTCGACTCTTATAATTGCCATCTGATTTCTGTACAAATTGTAAATAGCATTTCGCTCTCTTTATTTTACCCCTGCCACATTTAGAATATGAAAGAGAGTATTCCAGTCAACATTGTGAAAAGCTTTCTCTAAGCCTACAAATGCTAGAAACTTGGTTTGCCTTTCCTTAATCTTTCTTCTAAGATAAGTCGTAAGGTCAGTATTGCCTCACGTGTTCCAACATTTCTACGGAATCCAAACTGATCTTCCCTGAGGTTGGCTTCTACCAGTTTTTCGATTCGTCTGTAAAGAATTCGTGTTAGTATTTTGCAGCTGTGACTTATTAAACTGATAGTTCGGTAATTTTCACGGCTCAGTGATCACGATACCAAAATCAGATGTGGCGGTTCTAAAATTGTTAAACAGCGTTAAACTGACGAAGGAAGAACGTAAACAATTTTCACCGCAGCGCAGACTTTGTAATATTTGTTCGTGGAGTAATGTCAGCAGCTCTCATGTCTCAACCTCTTACCCGGGACTGCGCTTACATATTATAATCAAATCCAGTCTTACTAAAAGCGCGTCGCGTTCTACACGTAAAGCCATGACGTGTCTCTGATTTTTATACGGAATTTAAATGGAGTGGTCGTTGCGAGTCTCAGAAACTCTAAGACGCACGACGCTCAGCGACCGAAATATCATACCGATATTAATGTGAAAATGTGGATAAATCCCTGTCAGGATAACAGCCATTTACGTTGAGTCGTATTAAGTAGAACATTTTCGCAGATACTGGCTTTTTCACACAGTAATTATGTCTTCGTTTTTCGCGCTATATTGTTCAGATCAGTAACTCTCTTCTTCAGCGTTCTCCTACCAAATATCACCAGAAGCGGCTCAGCAGTTTGGTCGTAAAAAAGCAACAGATACACTGCTGGGCATTAAAATTGCTACACCACGAAGATGACGTGCTACAAACGCGAAATTTAACCGACAGGAAGAAGATGATGTGATATGCAAATGTTTAGCTTTTCAGAGCATTCACACAAGGTTGGCGCCGGTGGCGACACCTACAACGTGCTGACACGAGAAAAGTTTCCAACCGATGTAGCCTATCGCGATTGCGGTTTATCGTATCGCGACATTGCTGCTCGTGTTGGTCGAGATCCAGTGACTGTTAGCAGAATATGGAATCGGTGGTTTCAGGAGGGTAATACGGAACGCCGTGCTGGAACCCAACGGCCTCGTATCACTAGCAGTCGTGATGACAGGCATCTTATCCGCATGGCTGTAACGGATCGTGCAGCCACGTCTCGGTCCCTGAGTCAACAAATGGGGACGTTTGCAGGACAACAACCATCTGCACGAACAGTTGACGACGCTTGCAGCAGAATGGACCATGAGCTCGGAGACCGCGGCTGCGGTTACGCTTGACGCTGCATCACAGACAGGAGCGCTTGAGATGGTATACTCAACAACGAACCTGGGTGTACGAATGGCAAAACGTGATTTTTTTCGGTTGAATCCAGGTTCTGTTTACAGCATCACGGCGGTCGCATCCGTGTTTGGCGACATCGCGGTGAACGCACATTGGAAGCGTGTGTTCGTCATCGCCATACTGGCGTATCACCCGGCGTGATGGTATGGGGTGCCGTTGGTTACACGTCTCGGTCACCTCTTGCTCGCATTGACCCCACTTGGAACAGTGGGCGTTACATTTCAGATGTGTTACGACCCGTGGCTCTACTCTTAATTCCGTGTCTCGTGTTGAAGCTGCATGGGCAGCTGTACCTGTGCACGCCATCCAAGCTCTCTTTGACTCAATGCCCAGGAGCATCAAGGCCGTTATTACGACCAGAGGTGGTTGTTCTGGGTACTGATTTCTCAGGATCTATGCACCAAAATTGCGTGAAGATGTAATCACATGTCAGTTCTAGTATAACATACTTTTCCAAGGAATACCCGTTTATCATCTATATTTCTTCTTGGTGTAGCAATTTTAATGGCCAGTAGTGTAGATTTACTTTCGCATCTGTAGTATTATGCGGTTCATTGAAATGAAACCTGGTCAGTGCGTCTACCTTTACCTTACACGTAAGGTGGCACCACGAACCTGCGGGTGTGGTGGTGCCATCAATTGCTAGGGAGACTGACGCGTGCGCCCCTTTTGATGTTGCATAGCGCCAGTGTGGTTTCACGCCGAAGAGAAGGTCGTGACACAAGTTATCGCCCACCACCGAACATGCAGGCGAGTAAGCAGGAACAACGAGGAGGGATTCGGTGTTGGCGGCGGAGGGAGCTGGAGGCCGTGAAATGTATCGACGGATGAAGGCTGTGTTCGCTGAGTGCAGCCTGAGTCGTTCAAGTGTTATGGTATGGCGTAAACGATTGCTCGATGTGCGCGAGTCACTGGAAGACGATGGTCGTCCTGGACAGCCTCATCGTGTCATCATACCGGAAGTGAATGCTTTACTCTTGGACAACCACGGAATCACCGTGGACGAGATCCATCGGTTACTGGGCATTAGCGTGGGCACCGCCCACACCATAATGCATCAACACTTGAACTTTCGAAAAATCTGTGCGCAGTGGTTTCCCCTCCAACTGACCGCCGAACGGCGAAATTCTCGAATATCGCTGTCTTTGAGTCATCTGAAATCTTATCATGAGATGGAATACGGCTTTCTGCCACATATTGTCACAGCTGACGAATCATGGTGTCACCATTTTGAATGGGAAAGCAAGCGTCAGAGCAAGCATTGGACTTCATCACGTCCAAAGAAATCACAGGCCGTGCACACCAGTTCTGGTAAGGTCATGATGTCCTCCTTTTTTGACCACAAGGAACCACTGTTTGTAGAGTTCCTGGAACGGGGAACCATCATCCATGCCTAGCATTATCAAGCCGCTTTACAGAACCTTAGAGGAGCCATCAAGTCGAAACGCCGAAGCGTGTTGTCCAATGGCGTTATCCTCCTGCATGATAATGCCCGCCCACACACGGCCAATGCGGTGAAGACAACATTGCACCAGTTTAGGTGCCAAACGCTGGAACATCCACGGTACAGTACCGACCTTTCACCGTGTGGCTTTCATGTGTTTACACCTCTAGAAAAAGCTATTCGTGGACATCGATTCGCAACGGAGGACGAAGTGTGTGACTGGATCCAGGCCTGGATCCCACAGCAGCCCACTAGCTTCTTTGATGGAATCGACCGGCTAGTGTCGCAATCGGACTATTTCTGAGTATGTGTAGTGCGTATAACTACATTTTTGAGTTAATAAAGTCCGCAGCTCGTGGTCGTGAGGTAGCGTTCTCGCTCCCCACGTCCAGGTTCCCGGGTTCGATTCCCGGCGGGGTCAGGGATTTTCTCTGCCTCGTGATGACTGGGTATTGTGTTAGTTAGGTTTACGTAGTTCTAAGTTCTAGGGGACTGATGACCATAGATGTTAAGTCCCATAGTGCTCAGAGCCATTTGAACCATTTTTGAGTTCGTAAAACCGTTACCGTTACTTTACACTAGTGACCGGGTTTCATTTGAATGCTTGCCGCCAGTTCTCAACGCTGGTCTGCAGCTCGTTGTCTCTGCCAAAATATTTTCTTCATAGCCAGCTGTTCATGTGAGCAGAGATGAAAGTCAGGGTGAGAAAATTACGGGCTGTATTATGGATGATCAAACAGTTTCCAACCCAATCGAAAACACCGCAGTAACACCTTCATTGCCCCTGCAGAGTGTGGCCGAGAACTGCCATCAAGAAGGAAACGCGTGAGAGTTGTGTTATGTGCATTGCCAGACATCAGCTGAAATCCAGAATGAGATTTTCACTCTGCAGCGAAGTGTGCGCTAATATGAAACTTCCTGGCAGATTAAAACTGTGTGCGGAATGAGACTCGAAGTCAGGGCCTTTGCATTTCGCGGGCAAGTGCTCTACCAACTGAGCTACCCAAGCACGACTCACGCCCGGTCCTCACAGCTTTACTTCTGCCAGTACCTCGTCTCCTACCTTCCAAACTTTACAGAAGCTCTCCTGCGAAACTTGCAGAACTAGCACTCCTGGAAGACAGGATATTGCGGAGACTTGGCTTAGCCACAGCCTAGGGGATGTTTCCAGAATGACATTTTCACTCTGCAGCGGAGTGTGCGCTGATATGAAACTTTCTGGCAGATTAAAACTGTGTGCCGGACCGAGACTCGAACCCAGGATCTTTGCCTGTAAAGTTTGGAAGGTAGGAGACGAGGTACTGGCAGATGTAAAGCTGTGAGGAGGGGTCGGGAGTCGTGCTTGGGTAGCTCAGTTGGTAGAGCACTTGTCCGCGAAAGGCAAAGGCCCTGAGTTCGAGTCTCGGACCGGCACACAGTTTTAATCTGCCAGGAAGTTTCAACAGGTGAAATCTCTCACCAGGCCCTCACAGTTGGTGCGAGACACTATTTTCTGGGCATCTTTACTGGTCATTGTGCTCTCAAAACTGCGAAGAGCGACGTTACGCAATCGACGGGAATACCACAGACACTGCCCAACACATCTGTACAAAGCTACATCGGATGTTCACTGTGGTTTCCAATTAGCGCCCGATCGGACTTCAGTTTCCGAATATGCCGTATTACAGTAAATCACAGTTTGTTTTCATATGTTTCGTTTTTTTATGTTCTTTGCAACTTGATTCCGATGACTTGCTGACTCGTTCCATGACGAAGTAGCTGATATGGGCCTACGGAACGTTACGGATTTAAAAGAAGAAAAAGAAATGCTGCAGAAGCTTAACTTCTTAAAGACGCCGTAAACAGCTTTATCTGCGCCCCGCGGTTACCAGGCCTTTCGGCTGACCCGTCGCGATCAATACGGCCGTAAAAACCGCCCACTGGGAAACACGAGCGAGAGTCAGCTGATTTTTATTGGGGAATTCTCATTACGAGATCGATCTCTGATTTCAGTGCTTCGTCCTTCGACACCACCTCAACGTTCCCAAGAAGCATGATAATAATTAATAGTAATAATGAAGACATTCGATTAAAAAAAACTCACAAAAAATCACGTCTACTTTGATCTTACAGGTGATAGCCAAAAGTAACGAAGACATATTAAACAAAATTAATGTGTCTTACATGGGCCTTATTTGCACCACCATCTTCAAAGAAGTCCTCTTGGGAGCGTAAATAGCTCTTAGAAGTTATTCTTTGTCAGGTTGCAGTGTTGCACGTAGAATATAGTGTACCTAGAAACGCTCGATGTTTCTTGGTCAATGTTTGAATCGAGTGACTGATTGTAGAGTCACGTGAAGGAATGCTTACCAGACACCGCCAGTAATTTTACAGTTTTCGTTGTTATTGTAAGACATGACATTCTGTCTTGTGCAGCAGTTGTAATTATTTCACGTACTGTATCTCTCTATACGCAGAGTGAAGCGCAATTCTTCACATACTAGCAATACAAAAAAGGTCTGTCACAACATTTCGTCCTGCAGGTATTTCCTGCAGTAAATGGACGTTAGAGATAGACAATATGACAACACTGAATCACATCTGCGGTAACTATATCTTTCAGAACACACAAATAGTACTGTGCAGTTGGTGCAGTAGGATCGCGTTTTGAGTTAGCACGCAGGAGGTCGAGGGTTCGATTCTGAGTCGAGGTGTATTTATTCATATTTGCTAAAAGTAGTCTGCGTGGCAAGAATCTGGCGTCTTAATCGTCATACAACGATTAGACTGGGACTTCTACAAAACGTTTGCACTTCCATATTACGAACGCAGAAATGGAAGTACATTTGTTTTCATTAGTCAGGTTAAAAAGTAGTCTTTTGCATGCCAAGGATGCGAGTTGTTTCGAACCACAGCATCTATTAGATTTCAAACCTGTTATCTGCGTACTCTTCCCCAATGATCCAGTTGCTTGATATCAACTACACACATCGAATAAGTTTTGCATCACCTCGGTTCCGAGAGTTCCGGAACGTACAGAAAATTGGAATAGAGATCAACATAAACGTCGTTTCCGCCATTTTTATTGCTCGTGAAAGCCAGACATTGCATGTTGAGCAATCTTGCATTGATGCATGCCTGTATTCGTCGTGGCGTACTATCCACAAGTTCATCAAGGCACTGTTACTCCAGATTGTCCCACTCCTCAACGGCGATTCGGTGCCGACCCCTCAGAGTGGTTGGTGGGTTACGGCATCCATAAACGGCCCTTTTCAATTTATCCCAGGCGTATACGATAGGGCTCATGTCTGGAGAACATGCTGGCCACTCTAGTCGAGCGATGTCGTTATCATAATGGAAGTCATACACAAGATGTTCACGATGGGGGTGCGAATTGTCGTCCATGAAGACGAATGCCTCTCCAATATGCTGCCGAATTCTGCGGGAGATTTTAATTTTCTGCTTCGATATGAAGAAATCTGCGGAAAAGGTGTATGGTCGATTTTTCTTTACGGAGAACACTGTTACAGGAAGCACATATCTCGATATGCTTGAGAACTTTTTCTTTTCACGCAGTTGGAGACTGGTTTGAACATGGCATTCAAGTATCGTACAGCCATTACGGAACCTTCCATGACGACCAGCGGCGTACGTCGGCCCCACATAATGCCACCCCAAAACAGCAGAGAACCTCCACCTTGCTGCACTCGCTGGACAGTGTGTCTAAGGCGTTCAGCCTGACCTGGTTGGCTTCACACACGTCTCCGACGATTGTCTGGTTGAAGACATATGCGACACTCATCGGTGAAGAGAACGTGATGCCAGTCATGAGCTGTCCATTCGTCATATTGTTGGCCCCATCTGTACCGCGCTGCATGGTGTCGTGGTTGCAAAGATGGACGTCGCCATGGACGTCGGGAGTGAAGTTGCGCATCACGCAGCCTATTGCGCACCGTTTGAGTCGTAATACGACTTCCTGTGGCTGCACGAAAAGCATTATTCAACATGGTGGCGTTGCTGTCAGGCTTCCTCCGACCCATAATCCGTAGGTAGCGGTCATCCGCTGCAGTAATAACTCTTGGACGACCTGAGCGACTGAGCGATGCATGTCATCGACAGTTCCTGTCTCTCTGTACCTCCTCCATGTCCGAAAAACATCGCTTTGGTTCACTCCGAGACGCCCTGACACTTCCCTTGTCAGAGCCCTTCCTGGCACAAATTAACAATGCGGACGCGATCGAACCGCGGTATTGACCGTCTAGGCGTGGCTGAACTACAGACAACACGAGCCTCCTTCCTGGTGGAATGACTGGAACATCGGCTGTCGGACCCCGTCCGCCTAATGCACGCTGCTCTTACATGGTTGTTTACATATTTGGGCGCGTTTAGTGACATCCCTCAACAGTCAAAGGGACTGTGTCTGTGATACAATATCCACAGTCAACGTCTGTCTTCGCCGGCCGGAGTGGCCGTGCGGTTCTAGGCGCTACAGTCTGGAACCGCGTGACCGCTACGGTCGCAGGTTCGAATCCTGCCTCGGGCATGGATGTGTGTGATGTCCTTAGGTTAGTTAGGTTTAAGTAGTTCTAAGTTCTAGGGGACTGATGACCACAGCAGTTAAGTCCCATAGTGAAAAAAAAAGTCTGTCTTCAGGAGTTCTGAGAACCAAGGTGATGCAAAAATTTGTTTGATGTGTGTATTATTCTTACCACGGTCACGTCCATTACGTTTTGTTAGTGCCTTACATCGCCAGTAGGGCTAGCTTTGCAAATAGTCTGCAAGTTCAAATGGCTCTGAGCACTATGGGACTTAACTTCCACGCCCGAGGCAGGATTCGAACCTGCGACCGTAGCGGTCGCGCGGTTCCAGACTGTAGCGCCTAGAACCGCTCGGCCACCACGGCCGGCAAACAGTCTGCAAGCTCTATTATTATTTGTACGTATTATGACCGTGGAACACCTAATTATGCCGTTCGACATTGAATCTGGAAAGCGCTTGACGTTCACATGGTTCTAAGCACTATGGGATTTAACATCCGAGGTCATCAGTCCCCTAGACTTAGAACTACTTAAACAACTAACCTATCACACACATCCATGCCCGAGGCAGGATTCGAACCTGCGACCGTAGCAGCAGCGCGGTTCCGGACAGAAGGTACTAGAACCGCTCGGCCACAGCGCCGGCGATGTTTAGTCTCTCCATGTGTAACTATCAGTAGTAGTAGAACTTCGTATTCAGGCCATAAGTGACCCATCGGGACCATTCGACCGCCGTGACAGCCTCAGCTCAGGATGCAGATGGAAGGGGCGTGTGGTCAGCACGCCCCTCTTCCGGGCGTTATGGTGGTTTTCTGTGACCGGAGCCGCTACTATTCGGTCGAGTAGCTCCTCAATTGGCATCACGAGGCTGAGTGCACCCTGAAAAATGGCAACAGCGCATGGCGGCCAGGATGGTCACCCATCCAAGTGCCGGCCACGCCCGACAGCGCTTAACTTCGGTGATATGACGGGAACCGGTGTTTCCACTGCTGCACGGCCATTGCCCGTGTTAAGGCGCTGCAGTCATGGACTGTGCGGCTGGTCCCGGCGGGCATTGGTGTAGTGTTTGTCCTTAGGATAATTTAGGTTGCCTGTAAGCTTGGGGACTGATGACCTTAGGAGTTAAGTCCCATAAGATGTCATACACATTTTATTATTAATTATTATTATTATTATCGATGGAAATGTGGAACCACGTCCAATACCGTTGGGGAAACTGTAATTCGAAAATGAACATTTCACAGTTAGCAGTGTCGTGATGAATTACGCAGAACTAAAGTTGCAATGTGGTGATGCGCGGTAAGTGGAACAGTCGGCTGCGACTAATGGCGTGTTTATACTGTACCCGCTGTTCACCAGACAGGGAGTAGTTGCTAATGGAGTAACGCGCCCGTGACATCTCCGTGTACATTCGTGCACATATTGTATTCTCATGTTGTGTTATTATACAACAGTCTGGCAGACATATGACTTACGCAAACGATGAATACGTGGATACGCTTCTGGTCGTTGCTGCATGTGATAACTGACCTGCTGTTGCCACTCGTGAATAAGCTGGTAGATATGCTGGTCGATAAAAATGTGTTTCGTCGTCTGGAGTTTCGCCTTCGGGAGACAGGCTCTCTCTCGTTCCTCCATCGCGTGACCGACTCGCCTCGTACTCCGGTTACTGGGGAAGCTATTCCGGAAGTCGTAAACCAAGAACCCTAGCGAAGTACACGCAGCGTAACAAGACAACTTGTAAGGGATCCGTGATCCCACGAACATAGATGCTAGTATCCGACGTCTGGGTCGATAGCAGACAGGAGTCGATTGTCGAGCGCTGCAGGAGGCAGGGTGTTGTGTACATAGTTCCGCGCCGTCAGCGCGTACACAACTATCCCACTAGAGCGCGCCCCGCTAAGCACAACAGCGCAGGCGCAGCGCTCGTCCGTCTCCGCACTACGAGATGGCGCTGTCTTAGACACGGACCAAATTCTACTTCCGCCGATCCGCGTATTAATATGTAACGCAGCCAATGAGATTGCTGCTAACGCAGAACCTTTTCTCCTCGCGGATCACACTCGCGCAGTGATACGTGAACGCGCGAGGTATTATAACGAGTGTACAGACCTCCGATTAGTCAGTCTGCATTAGTCTGTGCCTAATAAGATTATCATATTCCTGTACATAGCCATGAAGATAAATGTATAGACATTTTGTCAAGTATCAGAGATATGTGAGAATAAGATTAACGTACCAAGACCAAAGGAACTTCAGATTGTCAATTGTAAATAGCATCCAGAATCAAGTTAAGTAAGGTTTATGATTGTTATTATTTTAATAAATGTGTGTGAAAATTAATCAAGTTCTGTTTAAAGTTGGTCACCGTCAATCTGCTACTCTAAGCGTGCAAGTGGCATTTCTATCGTCTGACCTAACGGCAGAAGATAAACACGCCACGATAAGTCCACGAGACATATTGATAACACTCGCCTACTCCGTTAGAGCGACAAGTCAAATAATCTGATGGTGTGTGTACCGAAGGTCTTACAGTGCGCACACCACACAGGGAGACTAGTGTTGAGTGAGAGGTAGTACTAGAGAATGTAGAGTGAGAAGTAGTGCTGGAGAGACGGGCAAGAATGGTGGTCGAGTAAATTCACCGGAGTATGACGAGTGAGCGCGTCCCCCTGATCGTCGTGGGGTTGACCCTCATCGATACCGATTCGCGAGTGATATGAAACAGAAAGTGACAAATGCCGAATTACGTGTTTCGCGTCAAACGCGTCGGCCAGCGACAACCATGGTTTGTAGTGAGGATTGTTGTGAATGTTAACCATCTTCTTTGCCTGTGACGAAGTACTTAAAATCAACAACTAATAAAAGACATAACTGTAATTAAATGTGTAAGCCGAAGGTAGCAACTGCCTCAGAATTTGTGTGTTAGTAGAAAATATACCGCTTGTACAGGGTGTTTCAAAAATGACCGGTATATTTGAAACGGCAATAAAAACTAAACGAGCAGCGATAGAAATACACCGTTTGTTGCAATATGCTTGGGACAACAGTACATTTTCAGGCAGACAAACTTTCGAAATTACAGTAGTTACAATTTTCAACAACAGATGGCGCTGCGGTCTGGGAAACTCTATAGTACGATATTTTCCACATATCCACCATGCGTAGCAATAATATGGCGTAGTCTCTGAATGAAATTACCCAAAACCTTTGACAACGTGTCTGGCGGAATGCCTTCACATGCAGATGAGATATACTGCTTCAGCTGTTCAATTGTTTCTGGATTCTGGCGGTACACCTGGTCTTTCAAGTGTCCCCACAGAAAGAAGTCACAGGGGTTCATGTCTGGCGAATAGGGAGGCCAATCCACGCCGCCTCCTGTATGTTTCGGATAGCCCAAAGGAATCACACGATCATCGAAATATTCATTCAGGAAATTAAAGACGTCGGCCATGCGATGTGGCCGGGCACCATCTTGCATAAACCACGAGGTGTTCGCAGTGTCGTCTAAGGCAGTTTGTACCGCCACAAATTCACGAAGAATGTCCAGATAGCGTGATGCAGTAATCGTTTCGGATCTGAAAAATGGGCCAATGATTCCTTTGGAAGAAATGGCGGCCCAGACCAGTACTTTTTGAGGATGCAGGGACGATGGGACTGCAACATGGGGCTTTTCGGTTCCCCATATGCGCCAGTTCTGTTTATTGACGAAGCCGTCCAGGTAAAAATAAGCTTCGTCAGTAAACCAAATGCTGCCCACATGCATATCGCCGTCATCAATCCTGTGCACTATATCGTTAGCGAATGTCTCTCGTGCAGCAATGGTAGCGGCGCTGAGGGGTTGCCGCATTTGAATTTTGTATGGATTGAGGTGTAAACTCTGGCGCATGAGACGATACGTGGACGTTGGCGTCATTTGGACCGCAGCTGCAACATGGCGAACGGAAACCCGAGGCCGCTGTTGGATCACCTGCTGCACTAGCTGCGCGTTGCCCTCTGTGGTTGCCGTACGCGGTCACCCTACCTTTCCAGCACGTTCATCCGTCACGTTCCCAGTCCGTTGAAATTTTTCAAACAGATC
The DNA here is from genome assembly GCF_021461395.2 of Schistocerca americana. Classification (NCBI taxonomy): domain Eukaryota; kingdom Metazoa; phylum Arthropoda; class Insecta; order Orthoptera; family Acrididae; genus Schistocerca; species Schistocerca americana. Next base: position 99,220,782 of record NC_060127.1, on the reverse strand, counting down.
CTTTATTGTATCGCTTTTCGGTCCTTTGGTTACATTAAACCTCCGTTGAAAACTTCGTCTTGTTGCAACAACACTGTGTTCTAGGCGGTGGAATTCCAACACCAGAAAAATCCTCTGTTCTAAGGAATAAACCATGTTGTCTACAGCACACTTGCACGTTGTGAACAGCACACGCTTACAGCAGAAAGACGACGTACAGAATGGCGCACCCACAGACTGCGTTGTCTTCTATATCTTTCACATCACTTGCAGCGCCATCTGTTGTTGAAAATTGTAACTACTGTAATTTCGAAAGTTTGTCCGCCTGAAAATGTACTGTTGTCCCAAGCATATTGCAACAAACGGTGTATGTCTATCGCTGCTCGTTTAGTTTTTATTGCCGTTTCAAATATACCGGTCATTTTTGAAACACCCTGTACATCGCAACCTTTATGGTCCTTAATAATAGACAAACTTTCAATCATTCCACTATTCAGTTTCAGAACAGCCGCACTCGGTTGAAATACCCCCGAGACCACAGCAGGAAAACCGATAGCCTTCATCCATTAAGCACACGGTCATATAATAATAATAATTAACTGTTTGGCGGCTTCGGTAAATTAAACAAAATCCAGTAAAGGAATTAAACTGGGGTGTTTCAAAGTGCATGTCTCGCACCGGACGATCGTTGCCGTGCGCACGAGCATGGGCTGCACTGCTGACTTTGTTATTTAACGAAACACCTGCATCCTACTGACTGCCGCCTGCGGATGCAGTTCTGTGAATCGTTCCAGCAACAACAGGAAGCCAGGGACGACTTCATAAACACTATTATACAGTGTGGTGAAGCAGCGCTCACTCGTAAGGATGTCTTCAATATATGGTCATCATTGGTGTGACGTTAACCCGTGCGCCATCCGTGACCGTCGATATCATATGCTACATCTACATCTACATGGATACTCTGCAAATCACATTTAAGTGCCTTGTAGAGGGTTCATCGGAACACCTGCACGATTTTCTATTAGTCCAATCTCATGTAGTGCGCGGAAAGAATGAACACCTGTGTCTTTCCGTACAAGCTCTGATTTCCCTTATTTTATCGTGGTGATCGTTCCGCCCTATGTACACTCAGTCGCAAAAGTATTCGGACAGCACGTAACGGCGCATAGTTTTGCAGTTTGCCACATGAACAGATGTATTTGGGACTCTGGGACGATGTCGCAACGTGAAACACGCATCAAATACGAAGAATTGTTGTTTGTTGGTTGGTTGTTTGGGGAAGGAGACCAGACAGCGTGGTCATCGGTCTCATCGGATTAGGGAAGGATGTCAGCCGTGCCCCTTCAGAGGAACCATCCCGGCATTTGACTGGAGCGATTTAGGTAAATCACGGAAAACCTAAATCAGGATGGCCGAACGCGGGATTGAACCATCGTCCTCCCGAATGCGAGTCCAGTGTGAATTGTTGTTGGACATGTGTCTGTTACGTAATATTTCCTGAAAACGGCATGGGAAGGTGCAACAATAGTATTCGGACAAAGGCGGACAACGTGAGAGAATAGTTCATTCCGAGACGCACGGAGGGTGAAGCGACTGCAGTGTGTCCGACATTTCCGCGAGACGATAGCGATGATTAGTGAACGCGTATCGCGAGCCTGTGCAGGTCGACGATGGGACGCAGAGGGAAGTGTTCTACGTTCGAGGAAAGGCAACTTGTCGTTTATCATCACGCGAAGGGGAAAACCTGCAGGGAAATTGCCGCAATAGTGAACATGAAGAAAAGTACAGTTCACGACATCATTAAACGGTTCGAGAAAGAAGACCGATTGGAATTCCGTTGCAGTACACGACGGCCACGGACATTTTCACAGAGAGATGAACGTGTGATTGTAGGACAGGTACAACAGAATCCGAAAATATCTGCCACACGAATTGCAAGTGAGGAGGAGGGAGACCTCGGTATAAAAGTTCATCCCGAAACTGTGCGGAGAGTACTACGACGATCGCAGTACCGTGGTCGAGTGGCACGGCGAAAGACATTCATAAATGCAGTGAACCAGTAGAAACCGAATACGATCCGGCTTGGTGGAATCGGGTGATATTTTGCGACGAATGTAAATTTACATTATGGCAAAGCGACGGAAAGACAAACTTGTGGCGAAAGCGTAGAACATATAGTGGAGGCGTGGTTTAAGAAAGATTTTTCGAAATTCCAATCCTAAAAGAGTGAAATAGGGGATGAGGGTAATTTTTTGAAAAATGTCCCTGTTAAGGTAATTTTGAAGCTAGACCTAGGAAAATTGATATTTGGTTTCTTGGTCATAAGTAAAGAAATATGTGTTCCGTCGTTCTTGAAAATTTAATCCTATGGGTGTGAAACAGCGAGTGGAAACTTTCTTTGAAAATATATCATTATTAAATAACCACTAAAGCATGTTTAAAGGTTTATCTGTGAACACTGGTGTTCGACTCCTCGGTAACAAATAAAAAAATGCGTGTTTCAGTATTTTCGGAAATTGAACCCCTAATGGGATGAAACAGGGGATGAGATTTTCATGGAAATTTTTTTTTGTGAAAGCATTTTTAAAGATAAATCTATAAAAATCTAAAGTAGGCTTCTCAGCTAGAAATAAAAAATACGATCAGGCTTGGTGGAACCGGGTGATATTTTGCGACGAATGTAAAGTTACATTATGGCAAAGCGACGGAAAGACAAACTTGTGGGAAAGACCAATGAAGAGCTTAATCCCAGGAACCTCAAACCAACAGTAAAGTTTTGAGGTGGGAGCATCATGGTGTGGGGATGCATGTCCGGCAATGGTGTGGGTGATTTAGTGTTGATTGATGATACGATGAACAAGGAAGCATATTTGAATATACTGCGAGGACATTTGAAGCACAGTGCACGACATGTAGGTCTTGCGAACAACTTTCATTTTTATCAGGATAATGATCCCAAGCATACCGCGCATATTGTACAAATGTGGTTGCTCTTCAATTGCCCGAAAGTCTTCCATCCCCCTCCCCAATCACCAGACCTTAACCCAATCGAACATTTGTGGGATAAATTGAAACGGACCCTCCGCACGGACAACATCTAAACGAAGGAGACCTTGAAAGACAAACTGCGCCAAGAATGGGCAAATATAGGCCCAGACTTAACGAAAAAACTCATGGAAAGTATGCAAGAAAAAAAAAATGGTTCAAATGGCTCTGAGCACTATGGGACTCAACTTCTGAGGTCATCAGTCCCCTAGAACTTAGAACTACTTAAACCTAACTAACCTAAGGACATCACACACATCCATGCCCGAGGCAGGATTCGAACCTGCGACCGTAGCGGTCACGCGGTTCCAAACTGAAGCGCTTAGAGCCGCACGGCCACACCAGCCGGCTGGAAAGTATGCCCAGTAGATTGGAGGAGGTATTGAAACTGAAATGTGGACCCACAAGGTATTGACTTTTTCGTGGTACAACTTATGAACATTTATTGGACAGTGTCCGAATACTTTTGTAGCAGCAGGATGTACAGGATGTTTTTATTTTTGTTGTTCATTTTTCTGTTATTTATGTTTTGGAAACGAAATAATACAATAATTCTTTTGTAACTAATGTTGTTACGCATATATATTGCTAATAAATATGTTTGGGTTTCATAGTGTTTCTCTAGTACTCATTGTGAAACTTCCCACTGTCCGAATACTTTTGTGACTGAGTGTAGGTCGATGGCTACAAAATGTCTTCGCATTCGGAGGAGAAAGTTGGTGATTGGAATTTCGTGAGAAGATTCCGTCGAAGCGAAAAACGCCTTTCTTTTAATGATGTCCAACCCAAATCCTGTATCATTTCTGTGACACTCTCACCGATATTTCGCGATTATAAACGTTCTGCCATTCTTTGAACTTTTTTTAATGCACTCCGTCAGTCCTACCTGGTAAGGATCCCACACCGCGCAGCAGTATCCTAAAAGAGGACGGACAAGCGTAGTGTAGGCAGTCTCCTTAGTAGGTAGGTTAGATTTTCTAAGTGTCCTGCCAATAAAACGCAGTCTTTGGTTTGCCTTCCTCACAACATTTTCTATGTGTTCTTTCCAATTTAAGGTGTTCGTAATTGTAATACCTAGGTATTTAGTTGAATTTACGGCGTTTAGATTGATTTATCGTGTAACCGAAGTTTAAAGAGCTCCTTTTCGCACTCATGTGGATGACCTCACACTTTTCGTTATTTAAACTGCTACTTTTCGCACCATTCAGATATTTTTTCTAAATCATTTTGCAGTTTTTTTTATCTTCTGTTGACTTTAGTAGTCCATAAACGACAGCGTCATCTGCGAACAACCGGAGGCGGCTGCTCAGATTGTCTCCCAAATCGTTTATATAGAAAAGGAACATCAAAGGGCCTATAGCACTACCTTGGGGAACGCCTGAAATCACTTCTGTTTTACTCGATGACTTTCCGTTAATTACTACGAACTGTGACCTCTCTGACAGGATATCGCAAATCTCGTCACATAACTGAGACGATATTCCATAAGCACGCAATTTCACTACAAGCCGCTTGTGTGGTACAGTGTCAAAAGCCTTCCGGAAATCCAAGAATACGGAATCGATCTGAAATCCCTTGTCAAAAGCACTCAGCACTTCATGTGAATAAAGAGCTAGTTGTGTTTCACAGGAACGATGTTTTCTAAACCCACGTTGACTGTGTGTCAATAGACAGTTTCCTTCGAGGTAATTCATATTGGCATCAGCGTCTTGTCCGGAATATTGGGAGACAGGAGTTTGGGTCCCTACTTGTTGCCTGATCGGTTAACTGCACGAAGGTATCATACATTCCTCTCAAACTGTTTGCCTGACGCACTGAAAGATTTTCCACTTCATGTTCTAAAGAGGTTATGGTTCCAACATCATGGTGTACCTTTGGAATTAATGTGGGACGGTATTCAGGCAGAACATTTCCAGGGAAATGACTCGGACGGCGACGTCCAGTCGTATGGACTCCGCGTTGAGATGACTCAAATCTCCTGGATTTCTTCCTGTGGGGACACTTGAAGAAGCACTTGTGTTATACTCCGCCCACACACGTGGAGGAACTGATAGCACGTGTTCCTACTGCTCCTGCATCTATGGATGCAGTCATGTTGCGAAGAATTCAGAGCTGTATGATCCAGTGATTCGCCCAATGTTTGGACATGCAGGGGAGTCGCTTTGAGCGACAGCTCTGAGGACAACGTGTTCTTTTGTAAACGTCATTGATATGGGGAGTATTATTGTCACTGGCAACTAACGTGTTACATCTGAGCGGATATATCGCATGTAGCATAAATGACTAGCACATGTTGAGTTATTTAACTGTGCAACCATCTTCAGCATCTAGAAATTGACATTGTATTTGTATTTATTCTGTCCTATGACAGGTCATTTGTTTCAACTGTCTATTTCTGACTAATCTGACATGTTTTTGTTATGTTCACGGTTACAAAACACTGTGCTTTGTAAATGTCAGATACGTGTGGTTTAAGAAACGGCGTATACTACAGTACTATCTGGCAGAATGAAACTGAGATATAAAAATAAATACGATTCAACTAAGAATCGAGCTGTTGACCTCCTGCATGCTAACCCAAATCGCTATCCAATGCACCAGCTGCATAAGAAAGGAACTACCTGCTGACAGAGGTAGCAACCGTACGTATTGCCAGACTGCCAATCATGACGTCCATGTGCTGTCGGAAATTTTGTGAGTGACATTTTTGTATTGCCAATATGTGAGGAATCGCACTGCAAAGTTCGAGGGCGCGAATTTTTCTTCACCTTCTATAAAAGACAAAGTTCTCACTGACTGACTGATCACCTCGCAGCCCAAACCTCAAAGGAGAGAAACTTGAAATTTGGAAGAAGCGTAGAACATATAGTGGAGGCGTGGTTTAAGAAGGATTTCTCGAAATTCCAATCCTAAAAGAGTGAAATAGGGGATGAGGGTAATTTTTTGAAAAATGTCCCTGTTAAGGTAATTTTGAAGCTAGACCTAGGAAAATTGATATTTTGTTTCTTGCTCATAAGTAAGGAAATATGTGTTTCGTCGTTCTTGAAAATTTAATCCATGGGGGTGAAACAGCGAGTGGAAGCTTTCTTTGAAAATATTATTATATAACCACTAAAGCATGTTTAAAGGTTTATCTGTGAACACTGGTGTTCGACTCCTCGGTTACAAATCAAAAAATGCGTGTTTCAGTATTTTCGGAAATTGAACCCCTAATGGGATGAAACAGGGGATGAGATTTTTATGGAAATTTTTTATTGTGAAAGCATTTTTAAAGATAAATCTATAAAAATCTAAATTAGGCTTCTCAGCTAGAAATAAAAAATACATATTTCTCTATATTTGGAAATTCAACCCCCTGTGGAGGTGAAATAGGGGATGAAACGTTTCATGAAAATATTTCATTGTGAAAGCATTTTTAAAGCTAAATCTTCGAAAACTGGTGATCGGCTTCTCGGCTATAAATGAAAAAAATACGTTCTTTACTGCTTCCGGAATTCCAACCCCTAAGGGGGTGAAACAGGATCTGACTGATTCATTGACTCATCACTGACCAGCCCAAACCGCTAAGGATTCAAACTTGAAGTATGGAGAGAGTGCGGATCATTTATGAAGGGATTGTGCGAAATGCCATTCCTAAGGAAGTAAAATATGGAATGAAAGGCTATTAAGGGAATTTTGAATCTTGAACTACAACAATGGTATGTAGTTTCTCAATCAGAAAATGAAAAATACGTGTTTCAGCATTTTTGGAAAGTAGTGGGTGAAAGTTATTTGAATTACGAGTGTATGATTACTAAAGAACTACTAAAATATTTGTAAGGCTATATCTATGACAATTGATATTTGACTTCTCAGTTCGAAATAAAAAACTAAAAAAATACATGTTTCAGTGTTGCAGGAAATTCAACCCCTAAGTGCAATAGGGGATGAAAAGTTGTAAGAAAATATTTCGTTACGTTCAAAAAATGTAATAGCTAAATTTATGAAAATTTGTATTTCACTTCTCGGTTAGATGTAAAGAAATATTTTTTTTGGGAGAAAGTTGCTACGGTAATATCTCCACAAGAACGCAAAATGCATGATTAACAAAAACTTTGGAGATACCAGTATCTCCTTTTGGTCAGAAGTACATTCGGTAAATACCATGCTTATATGACCTTAATTAGCGTTGCAAAGCTTAGAAGGTGTGCAGTTTGTGAACACCGTAAAAATTAGATTAAATTAAAACAAAAAAAGTCTGCAGGACATAAATTCTATGCGAGCGACGCAGCTGGTGCTAAGCTAGTAATATATTAAAGCTATTTGCAATCTATTGTTAATTCTTGAGATACATAGCTTTATGGTGAGTATAATCCATAATAATATTATAGATGTGAAAGTAACTATTTGTCTTACGCTTTCAAGATGAAACCAGTGAACCGATTTTGACGTAATTTGATATAGAAAGCTTGAACGCTGACGAAGAACATAGGATACTTTAGAAAGTGTATAGTACAACATACATAATGATTTGAATAATATAACGTGAAATATGGGGCAACAATTACCGAAAATTTTTTGGGAGCTTTAAACTGGGCGCTGAGCTGAGAATCAAACTCGGGACCCTTAGTTTACATGTGTAACTGCTCTACTGACTGAGCTACCCCCGCCCGATTCACGAGACCTCTTTCACAGCCTTAGTTCGGCAGTACATCTCCCACCTTACAAACTCCATAGAAGCTCCCCTGCGAAACTTGTTGGACTAGCACGCCTGGAAGAAAGGATAACACAGAGAAGTGGTGTAGCCACACCCTCGGGTATGTTTCGTTCTGGAACAACAATTACTTTTTGAAAAAGCTATTTGCTCTTGGACTTTAGAACTTTATCATATGAAAACGCTGGTATTGTCTGTTATACTCTACATAATGAGTACAGTGATTACACGTTCCTCTTAGTGTTCTGTCCATACTTCCATACTGAGTTAGTCATAAGCCAGTAGCGCCGCGAGGGGTAGCCGCGTGATCTAGGGCACTTTGCCACGGTTGGCGCAGCTCCCCCTGTCGGAGGTTCGAGTCCTCCCTCGGGCATCAGTGTGTGTATTGTCCTTAGCGTAAGTTAAAGTTAGATTAAGTAGTGTGTGAGCGTAGGGTCCGATGACCTCAGCAGTTTGGTCCCATAGGAACTTACCACTAATAAAATAAGTCAGTCGCATTTTAGTCGCTCAGCGTCATACATCTGCGGCAGATTTTGAGATGCATGCTACGCTGTATCACCAACTGGTGACCGTGTGGTCCGTGCTGGTGACACTCGATCATGCGGTCTCAGGTTTAATCCACCACCAAGTCAAATTTTTTCCGCTCGTGCCTGAACGTGTGTATCTATGGTAATCCATGGTTCAAATGGCTCTGAGCACTATGGGACTCAACTGCCGTGGTCATAAGTCCCCTAGAACTTAGAACTACTTAAACCTAACTAACCGAAGGACAGCACACAACACCCAGCCATCACGAGGCAGAGAAAATCCCTGACCCCGCCGGGAATCGAACCCGGGAACCCGGGCGTGGGAAGCGAGAACGCTACCGCACGACCACGAGATGCGGGCTATGGTAATCCATCACAGAATCGTATGCAGCGGGCCCGCTTCATACGATTCCCTTCATTGCACATGAAACCGGTTGTGGATGCCAGGTTTAGTTCGGGGACTGAAAATGACAACATGTAGTGTCGTAAGTGGTAGCATGTGTTCAAAATGGTTCAAATGGCTCTGAGCACTATGCGACTTAACTTCTGAGGTCATCAGTAGCCTAGAACTTAGAACTAATTAAACCTAACTAACCTAAGTGTGGTGTCACCGCCAGACACCACACTTGCTAGGTGGTAGCTTAAATCGGCCGCGGTCCATTTAGTACATGTCGGACCCGTGTGTCGCCACTGTGTGATCGCAGACCGAGCGCCACCACAAGGCAGGTCTCGAGATACGGAATAGCACTCGCCCCAGTTGTACGACGACTCTGCTAGCGACTACACTGACGAAGCCTTTCTCTCATTTGCCGAGAGACAGTTAGAATAGCCTTCAGCTAAGTCCATGGCTACGACCTAGCAAGGCGCCATTAACCGTATCTGAAGATAGTCTTATTTGTATTATCAAGAGCGATGTACCACAAGGATACAATAAAAGTTAAGTATTCGAGGAGCTGCATACTTTTCTTATTAGAATTCACTACTTATCCTGTTCCAGAAGTCACGCCCGTCTGCGTTAGATAGTGTGCCTTTCGGCTTCCTATATCTACAAGGTGTTGGCACATTTACCAACACATCATTGGCGACGAGGATGGGATCTGCTGTCCTGAATAACTTTTTAACTGAACAATCCCTAGTACCTCCGCGTACAGCGCAGAAATTCATTCGCTGGTCTATTTTCCTCTCGCAGTACCGCTACGATATCTTGTATCGGTCCACTGCTAAGCACGGAAACGCCGATGCGTTGTCCCGTTTGCCTGTTGCTGAGGATAAAGCATTCGATTCTTCCGAACTTGCTTGCATTTTCATTGATGCGGAAACTGATGAAGTGGTCGAATCGTTTCCGATTGATTTTCGTCGTGTAGCTACAGGCACAGCTGCTGACCCTGTCCTTGCTACCGTTTTGCGTTTTGTTGCTACGCAATGGCCTTTGTCAGAGTCTCGGATCGAGGATCCGTTGGTTCGCCGATTTTTTGCTCACAAGGAGAGACTTTTTGTTCGACATGGTGTTTTGTTGTTGCGTTCTGATAATGATCAGTCCAGAGTCGTGGTCCCACGTTCGTTACAGTCCTCTGTTTTACGGCTTCTTCACCAAGGACATTGGGGTATAGTGCGAACGAAACAACTTGCTCGTCAGCACTGTACTTGGTTCGGAATCGATGCTGCGATTACGAATATGTGCTCTTCTTGCATGGAGCGTGCCGAACAACAATCCGCACCGCTGCGGAAAGTTTTGCATGGCCAAAAGCCGCTTCCCCTTGGCAAAGCTTGCACATCGATTTTGCTGGTCCATTATGGAATGCTCGATGGTTGGTTCTGGTAGATGCCTTCATTAATTTTCCTTTTGTAGTCCGGATGTCTTCCACGACGTCAACTGCCACCATCCAAGCGTTGTCTGCTATCTTTTGCATTGAAGGTCTTCCGCAGACTATTGTTTCCGACAATGGCCCACAATTCATGTCCGCAGAATTTCAGTCATTCTCATCTGACTTCCGCGCCGTTTTGGCCTCAGTCAAACGGTGCCGCTGAACGATTGGTCCGGACTTTCAAGTCACAGATGTTGAAGTTGAAAGAGTCGCATTTTCGGGAGGACGCGTTGTTGCTCTTTTTGTCATCGTATCGCTCTCAGCCCCGAGATGGTCGCTCGCCGGCTGAGTTGCTCCACGGTCGTCCTCATCGAACCTTGATGTCTTTGCTGCACCCCCCGCATCAGGTTCCTGTGCAGCGGCAGACTCCTGCTTTTGCTCCAGGTGACGTTGTATTTTATCGCAACTATCGAGGTTCACGGCGTTGGCTCGCAGGGCGCATTCTTCGCTGCCTCGGCCGCGCGATGTATTTGGTTTTGGGGGCCTCTGGTGAGGTGCGTCGGCATCTCAATCAGCTGCGCCTCTGTCGTCGCACGGATTCTGCCGCTCCCCGTCTGCTTTCAGCGACGGTGCCGTCCGGTCAGCGCCCTGGGGACCCATCTACTGGCTCGCCTCATCACCAGGTGTTACCGACGATGCCTTCCATTTTGCCCCTTGGCGACGCGCCGCCGCCGCCGCCGCCGCCGCCTGTTCTCCCGCCGGCGCCGCCCGCATTCGACGCTTCGCTGCAGCCGCCAAGCGCCTCCCTGGGTCACGCGCCGCCGATCGCTTCCCGTGACCAGCCGTCCTCCGCCATGGAACTCTTGCCCGCTCCGGACCCCATGACGTCTTCGCGCGTCGGCTACCCCGACGCAATGAAGGTCGACCCTTCGGCCCCTCCTGTCTCTTTACGGGCGCATACACCGCATGTTGACGTGCACCCTGGACTAGGTTTTCAGGCGTTTCCTAGCTCCCCTCGGACCGAATGGCCGGGTGCGGGTGGCACAGCCTCGCCTGTTGTTAGGCTCCCCACCTCATCGCATACGTCAACATGGGGTCCTCCCCACGGCGGGCGGAAGCCTTATAATACGACCGTTCGCCGATTTGCGGGGGAAGAATGTGGTGTCACCGCCAGACACCACACTTGCTAGGTGGTAGCTTAAATCGGCCGCAGTCCATTTAGTACATGTCGGACCCGCGTGTCGCCACTGTGTGATCGCAGGCCGAGCGCCACCACACGGCAGGTCTCGAGATACGGACTAGCACTCGCCCCAGTTGTACGACGACTTTGCTAGCGACTACACTGACGAAGCCTTTCTCTCATTTGCCGAGAGACAGTTAGAATAGCCTTCAGCTAAGTCCATGGCTACGACCTAGCAAGGCGCTATTAACCGTATCTGAAGATAGTCTTATTTGTATTATCAAGAGCGATGTACCACAAGGATACAATAAAAGTTAAGTATTCGAGGAGCTGCATACTTTTCTTATTAGAATTCACTACTTATCCTGTTCCAGAATTCACGCCCGTCTGCGTTAGATAGCGTGCCTTTCGGCCTCCTATATCTACAAGGTGTTGGCACATTTACCAACACATCACTAAGGACATCACACACATCCATGCCCGAGGCAGGATTCGAACCTGCGACCGTAGCGGTCGTTCGGTTCCAGACTGTAGTGCCTAGAACCGCACGGCCACTCCGGCCGGCGTAGCATGTGTTATAAACAGTAAACGACGTTAGATTCATAGACAGTCGCAGATTTTATTATCATTATTCAACTGTGTGTGCAGCATTTTGCCATACTGGACGAGAAAGTTGTCGAAGTGGCGTCAAATAAAAGGAGTTTCATCAAGTGCGTGGCAGGAACTGGTAAAACTTCACTTTAAAATTCGTCCTTAACCTAAATTCATAAAAGCGTTGCTATTGCAGCAGCCTCCTCTGGAATAGTGCGGTTGCCGTTTTGCGCATTCAGAACTTAAGCTACATTTTAACTCAGCTCACGAAGATATACCTATTTGCAACATCAATAAAAATGGCGGTCATGGATGGATTTTACAGTAGTGTAAGCTGCTGGTTTGGAACGAATATGCAATGTCTCGACAGACTCTGCCTGTAGTAATTAAAGATGAAGTAAATTCCTGTTCTAAGGCGTCAGTCTTAGGGAAACATGATAAAAAATTTATTTTAACAACAAATTTGAATTTCAAACTGCACAATGACACAGAATCTATACAATATGCTGAAGCTCTTCGGAAAAATCGGCGAAGGCCTAATTGATACAGCTGCCAAGGTCATGATTACATTCTATCGCGGATTCTATAATATTGTTCGCCGTGCAGAAGAGTTGGTAAGCAAAGTTTTTCGTGAAATGCAAGAAAATATTGAAAATAACGAATTGTTATACGAAAGAACAAATTTGTCACCGAGAAACAAATTTGTGGGATAGAAGGAGGTATTGAAGAGTGTCTCTCGTCGATAACATTATAGACACTGAACAAGACACCCATTATTCATGATAAGAAAACTACTGATATTCTAGCGCAGCCGCAGGTAACTACAATGATTGAAGCGATTTCATAAATTCACTGTAGCTCCATTCATTGACGTATGGTCACGACACACTACAGATACGTAGAAAAACTCATAAAGTTTTGTTCGGCTGAAGCCGCACTTCAGGTTTCTGCCGCTAGAGCGCTCGAGAGCGCAGTGAGACAAAATGGCGACAGGAGCCGAGAAAGCGAATGTCGTGCTTGAAATGCACTCACATCAGTCAGTCATAACAGTGCAACGACACTTCAGGACGAAGTTCAACAAAGATCCACCAACTGCTAACTCCATTCGGCGATGGTATGCGCAGTTTAAAGCTTCTGGATGCCTCTGTAAGGGGAAATCAACGGGTCGGCCTCCAGTGAGCGAACAAACGGTTGAACGCGTGCGGGCAAGTTTCACGCGTAGCCCGCGGAAGTCGACGAATAAAGCAAGCAGGGAGCTAAACGTACCACAGCCGACGGTTTGGAAAATCTTACGGAAAAAGCTAAAGCAGAAGTCTTACCGTTTACAATTGCTACAAGCCCTGACACCCGATGACAAAGTCAAACGCTTTGAATTTTCGGCGCGGTTGCAACAGCTCATGGAAGAGAATGCGTTCAGTGCGAAACTTGTTTTCAGTGATGAAGCAACATTTTTTCTTAATGGTGAAGTGAACAGACACAATGTGCGAATCTGAGCTGTAGAGAATCCTCAGGCATTCGTGCAGCTAATTCGCAATTCACCAAAAGTTAACATGTTTTGTGCAATCTCACGCTTTAAAGTTCTTCTGCGAAAGAAATGTTACAAGACACGTTTATCTGGACATGCTGGAAAACTGGCTCATGCCACAACTGTAGACTGACAGCGCCGACTTCATCTTTCAACAGGATGGTGCTCCACTGCACTTCCATCATGATGTTCGGCATTTCTTAAACAGGAGATTGGAAAACCGATGGATCGGTCGTGGTGGAGATCATGATCAGCAATTTATGTCATGGCCTCCACGCTCTCCCGACTTAACCCAATGTGATTTCTTTCTGTGGGGTTATGTGAAAGATTCAGTGTTTAAACCTCCTCTACCAAGAAACGTACCAGAACTGCGAGCTCGCATCAACGATGCTTTCGAACTCATTGATGGGGACATGCTGCGCCGAGTGTGGGAGGAACTTGATTATCGGCTTGATGTCTGCCGAATCACTAAAGGGGCACATATCGAACATTTGTGAATGCCTAAAAAAACTTTTTGAGTTTTTGTATGTGTGTGCAAAGCATTGTGAAAATATCTCAAATAATAAAGTTATTGTAGAGCTGTGACATCGCTTCAATCATTTGTAATAACCCTGTATATATATATATATATATATATATATATATATATATATATATATATATATATATATATATATATATATATAAAACATGTTGACCATTAAGTCATACTTCGTCGGTCGTGCACCATCTTGTACCTTACTATGGCGAATATGTTGCTTCCTAATGAAATGAATTTCCTTAAAGTCTTAGTAATGTTACCTATTTTGAAAGTAGAAATTTGCGGTAGTTCCCAACAGCTTCCATTTCAAAATGTACTAGGCTAGTCCATAAGTTGCTCATCTCCCTAAATCTGCCATGTTAACGCTTGAAACCAACATCTAAGTCACGTGACCCGGGCTGGAAAGCCGTGTGAAGTGGTGCTGACAGTTACAGTTTCTCTGATTTACAGGCGAAATCAAGCAATTCAACGAACTGTAGTACTTCTCTCACACATGTAGGAGTGCAGCTAACCTCCGAAATTCCTGATTATAAGCCAGTGGTTATCGTTTATACACGTGGTCAAGCTGAAACGTATTGACAGTTTTTCTAACAAGCGAGAGAACTACTGTTCTTTAGTAAATACTTGTGTGTTTCTTTGTTTTTCTTTTCTTTTTTCTTTTAGCGCTTTGAATTCTTGTAGTTCACCTCTTCCACAGAAGCGAAAGACAAAATAACAATTCCGAACGCAACATTAGTTTTCTAACTGTTCCACAAGAATAATAGTGAAAGGCTTTAGTAAGCTTTTGTGATAAAGGAAATTCGTTTATGTGCATAATCTCAGGAATTTGCACAAAATAAGCACGTATGTTTTCTGACTTTTGCTTAATCAAGTACAAATACCGAAACGATATCAAGATAGGAAGCGTAATATATTACAAAACGTTGATTATACTGGTGTAGTGACCTAGATATTAGCAATGTGTCGTCTCAAAATCTTAGTCATTCACCAAATTTTAAATCCAAGGACCGACATCCATAGTAACTCTCGATTTATGGAAATACCTCTGCAAGCATTTTAAAGTAATTCACTTACGTTGTCGTCAGTTTACCTAATCTGTAGGATACAAAATAACTATCTAATCTGAGCATATGTGAAGCTCTTTACTTCTGCGTGTAGTAAAAAACACAACAATTGACCTGTAACAAATATGTAAAAAAATTTTGCACTATAAATGCGTAATGACATGCGCGGCTTCGTGACCGGAGTCACGTGACATGGTTGTTGGTTCCAGTAAAATGACGTTATACGCACGGTCTATGTTATCTATGGCCTATGGCAACAAGGCTTGGGTTTGCTTCACGACATCTTTGAGTTTAAAATTAAATTTATTTCTGTCAAGTAAATGCTTAACCAAACTGAAGCCAGTGTGATATAAATGAAACTATCCATCGGTAGTACAAATCCTTACGTTACCTAGTTCGTTATGTCATGTCTCTCTTCGCAAACAATAATCTAGCGGGCGATAACAGTAACAGTTCCATGCTACTTCTGATAATCTTTGAGCTAGCCGCGTGTTTGGATAACGTAATTAAACCATTACAAGTAAAACTGTACCTATTTTTAATAATATTTTTGCCTGCGTAGCGACTTTGACTATCGTCGGCGTATATGTAAGCCGCATTTACGAGCGTGCAGCATATACTCGATGCGAGCAGTATGTCAAATATCCTTTACCTTTTTACAAACAATCTCGAACTCATCATTTTACATCTACATCTGCATACATACTCTGCAATCCACCATGCGGTACGTGGCGGAGGGTACCTCGTACCACAACTAGCATCTTCTCTCCCTGTTCCACTCCCAAACATAACGAGGGAAAAATGACTGCCTATATGCCTCTGTACAAGCCCTAATCTCTCTTATCTTATCTTTGTGGTCTTTCCGCGAAATATAAGTTGGCGGCAGTAAAACTGTACAGCAGTCAGCCTCAAATGCTGATTCTCTAAATTTCCTCAGTAGCGATTCACGAAATGAACGCCTCCTTTCCTCCAGAGGCTCCCACCCGACTTCCTGAAGCATTTCCGTAACACTCGCGTGATGATCAAACCTACCAGTAACAAATCTAGCAGCCCACCACTGAATTGCTTCTATGTCCTCCCTCAATCCGACCAGATAGGGATCCCAAACGCTCGAGCAGTACTCAAGAATAGGTCGTATTAGTGTTTTATAAGCGGTCTCCTTTACATATGAACCACATCTTCCCAGAATACTACCACAACTGCCTTTACATGCTTGTCCCACTTTATATCGCTCTGCAATGTTACGCCAAAATTTTTAATCTACGTGACTGTGGCAAGCGCTACACTACTAATGGAGTATTCAAACATTACGGGATTCTTTTTCCTATTCATCTGCATTAATTTACATTTATCTATATTTAGAGTTAGCGGCCATTCTTTACACCAATCACAAATCCTGTCCAAGTCATATCCTCCTACAGTCACTCAACGACGACACCTTCCCGTACACCACAGCATCATGAGCAAACAGCCGCACATTGCTATCCACCCTATCCAAAAGATCATCTATGTAGATAGAAAACAACAGCGGACCTACCACACTTCCCTGGGGCACTCTAGATGATACCCTCACCTCCGATGGACACTCACCATCGAGGACAACGTACTGGGTTCTATTACTTAAGAAGTCTTCGGGCCACTCACATATTTGGGAACCAATCCCATATGCTCGTACCTTAGTTAGGAGTATGCAGTGGGGCGCCGAGTCAAACGCTTTCCGGAAGTCAAGGAATATGGCATCCGTCTGATACCCTTCATCGATGGTTCGCAAGATATTATGTGAAAAAAGGGCGAGTTGCGTTTCGCAGGAGCGATGCTTTCTAAAGCTGTGCTGATGCATGGACAGCAACTTCTCTGTCTCAAGGAAATTGATTATATTCGAACTGAGAATACGTTCGAGAATCCTGCAACAAACCGATGTTAAGGATATTGGTCTGTAATTTTGAGTATCGGTCCTTCTACCCTTCTTATATACAGGCGTCACCTGCGCTTTTCTCCAGTCACTCGGGACTTTACGTTGGGCAAGAGATTCGCAATAAATGCAAGCTAAGTAAGGAGCCAATGCAGTAGAGTACTCTCTGTAAAACCGAATTGGAATCCCATCAGGACCGGGCCATTTATTTATTTTCAACCCATTCAGCTGCTTCACAACCCCAGGCATGTCTACCACTATGTCCTCCATACGGGAATCTGTACGAGACTCAAACGGCGGTATGTTTTCCTCCTGCGTGAAAGATTTCTCAAATGCTAAATTTAAAATTTCAGCTTTCGTTTTGCTGTCTTCCGTTGGCAGGCCAGACTGATCAGTGAGTGACTGGATGGAATTTTAATACCTAGAAGAGAGACACAGACGACATAGACCCTGCGCAGTGCTCAACGGTCCGTGGCCGTCACACTATGTGGCAGGCTGTTCTCGGCTCAGCTGAGGCTGTTCAGTCACACCACCAGCTATCGACTTGGGCCGCTTTTAAAGGTATGAAATGTCCCTGATGGATCTGTTACTCAGATTCCTTTCAGTGACTACTGCGTGTCGAAGTCACTGAACTCTCCTGGTCAACCCATTCCGCTGTTACTACTGCTTCCCTACTGACGACGCAATTCTCCACGCTTCCTTTTGTACTGGCGGGTCCGTCTGTGGTCACATCTAGTGGTGAATTCCACATCAAGCGCTAGAGTAGGGGCCGATGCATGGGGATCTATGGGGAGATATCTAGCGGTACTCCAGTTTAGACGTAATCATTTGCACGTAAAATTTTAATCTCGAGCTCTTTTGGATGTCACCTTACGCAATGCAGAGTTCGAAAGTCGTAATTTATATTGCTCGTGATTTTGGTTGTCGTGGTCCAATATATGTTTACATACCAAATGTTGTATGTCTTCCTGCGGGAGATTTTCTCAGAATCAATAAAGACTTGGTTAGTCTATGCACAATCTTAAGGGGGGACATGGATGAAAAACACACACTATCTTAAAAATGCACCAAATCCACAGTTTTGGAGATATGGCAATGAAATTATGTACCATGCTTTACATGAAAGTAACACATTTACATATAAAATCCTTTGATTATATATATTCAACATTTTTATTGAATGAAATCTGAAGTTTTATTTTTTTTAAATAATGTATGTTCCTTTTTCTCAGAAAGTATTCAAGAGATTTCTAAAAAAAAATTTCTCTGTTTTATCTCTTTATGCGTTGTAAGATACTCTCATTAGGTTTTTGGAAAAGGTCAAATAGGAGAATTTTCATAATTTTTAAATTATAATGCCACTAGTACAATTTTAAATTCATGCAAAATTCCAAGCACTTTGCCCCATATCTCAACTTGCAGTTAGAATTTCAAAGGTTGCTCTTGAGACAACGTTTATTAGGTTTACAGATATATGTGTACAAAATTTCTTAATTCTAGCATTCATAGAATCTGAGGAAAAGGTACATAAACTTTAAAAAACAATATTTTCAGGAAACGCAATTTAAAGTTCAACCTAACTTTTTTCCGTATGTCACTTCTTCAGAAGGCACCACATATGTACTATTGGTCGTCCTTCCCTTCAAGGCTTCTCTTCTGGTTTCCTGTTGCCTGTCTTCTTTCCTTTACCAGGTCTTCAACTGTCTTTTCAGCTGCAGAGACGCGCTGTAAATCTATTTTTCTCAGGATGTCTTGAGTAAAATTTCCTATCTTGAAGCCAATTCTTTCTAATACCTCCATCCTCCCGACGTTCCCATCATTAAATACAATAACTGCATCATAAGTTGCAATTCTGACAACCGTTTCAAATGCGAATGTGTTTTAGGGCATCGTTTCCATATGAGATTATAAGATACGGAACAAAGTCAAAGATGATTTATAAAACCAAAGAGTATGTATCAGGGCCTTGTAGACGTATCCCGCACGCGTTTGGTTGAAAGTAATACACAGAATCGTTGTTCACTGAGCTGGAATTGAAGTGCTGCTTCAAAACGTGGGCGTGGCAGGGAGGCCGCGTCATGCGTTTAATTAGTTTTCAGGTACTTCGGATGCGATTTCAACATTGAAACTTTGGCACCTTATTGTCCATGAGCTGTATTAACAAACAAAAAATAAATCGAAAATTGAGGTTTTTGGTCAATTTCATCAACGTTCCCCCTTAAACAAGCTCTGCAAACCGCCATTTCCGAACAGTTTATAAGTCACTGCGCAACCGTCGGTTCGTGACCTACAGACCATCTTGGAGAAGCCCTTACTCACTACTCTCAATTATTTGTTGGAAGTGTGCAAATCTCTGCGTTCCCCTACAATTTTTAGTACCACAGACGCTATTCGCAGATGTCAGAAAACGTGTCCTCTCAACCTGTCCCTTCTTCTTGTCAGCGTTTTCCATATGTTCCTTCCTTGGTCGATTCTGAGGAGAATCTCCTCGTTCCTTATCAGGCTACCTAATTTTCAACATTCTTCTGTAGCGCCTCATCTCAAAGGTTTCGATTCTCTTCTGTTCCGGTTTTCTCACTGTCCCTGATTCACAACCGTACATTGCTGAATTCCAGACGTACATTCTCAGAAATTTGTCTTCCAAATTAAGGAATGTCTTTGACGCCAGGAGATTTCTCTTGGCCTACTTTGCCTTGCTGATCTACATTTTACGTACTCCTTTCTTCTTCGGTCATGGGTAATTTTGGTTCCAAGGCAGCAGACTTCCTTAATCTTCGTCCACTTCCTCATCATCACTTTCGATATTCTGCTGAATTGCTCTGAACATTTTTGTATTTCATTCTTTCGTTGGTCAACCGAATTATTTCATCTTTCACCGATGGATCTTTCGCAGATACCTTTCTTCTAACTATATTTGTCTGTACAACATCTGTGATTTCCCTTTTTAAAGATGTTCACTCCTCGTCAACTAAAACCCTCCACTGGTGTTCTTTACACCGGCATCTACATTCTTAATGAGCTTCAAACGTCATTCCTTAGTACTTCCGTGTCCCACTTCCTTCCACACTGCTTCTTTCGGACGGTTCTTTTAAAGCTAAATCCAATCTGCATCATTGCTAAATTGTGATCTGAGTCTGTATCTGCATCTGGGTTCATCCTACAATCCCACATCTGATTTCGGAATCTCTGTCTGGCCATGATGAAATCCAGCTGGAACCTTCAGGTTTTTTCCAAGTATATCTCCTCCTCCTGTGATTCTTGAACAGGGTATTCGCATTTATCATCTGAAATTTACTGCAGAACTCAACTAGTCTTTCTCCTCTCTCATTCCCAACTGCCAAGCTCATAGTTTCTCGCAACCCTTTCTTCCATTCCTTCCCCAACAGCTGCCTTCAAGTCGGCCATGGTTGTTAGATTTTCATCTGCCTTTACTTATTGAACTGCCTGTACGGTAAAGTGCTTCAAGTGGGGAAGAGTTGATCCTGTTTGTTTCATTTGGCAGCAAGGTTCACAACTTGTCTAAATTCACTCCTTTTTTCTGTTAAAGATGTTTTGTAGCTTTGGAATTTCCGTGGCCTTTCTGTACATCCAAAAATTGTAATTATTGCACATTGACAACACCATAGCATCAGGGGAAGGAATCAGGTGACTCCCTGATCTCCTAGAGATGGACTGTCTCACTTGCTCTGTAACTGCTTTCTTGATAGAATGATCAGGAAATAGCGACAATAAATAAATGGAGTGGGTAGGATGCAGGGAAAGCAAGATGATGTTGTAATATAGCTGGAATCATCCGAAGAGGTGACTAAGCAGACCAATTAAGTCCAGAGAGAAGCGGCTGAAGGAGTTTTCCAGATCTCTATCGAGATGTCACGGCATATGAGGAATGATAAGACAGTTTGTATCGCTACCAGCCGATAACTTGCGAAAAATTACAATTATTTTAACAGAAACATCGGCTCTAGTAAACGGCAGATAATCTGAAGGAAACAGGTTGTCAGTGCACATCATGGTGAGGCAAAAACATCGAATGGTAAAATGCAGCTAAATCCATTTTTGTGTAAGTACTTATCTCCGGGAAGTATATGTCACTTCTGCCGGAGATTTTTGTGTAATGCAGCGTAAGATACAGACAACTACTTTCATTTGATGTTGTGTTTATTCACTCCACTTGCAGTAAACTATCAAAATATTTTTTTGCATTAAACAATGCATGCAGTCGAACTCTAATGTTGAGCTGATTGTGGCAAACAACTTGCGATACGGACTCAACATAGACTAGTTGTAAGCAAAGACTACACTGGCGAGTTTCGCCGCCGGACTACGTAAGCAGGATACAATAATTGTCATATTTCATATTGTTATTAGTGCTTGTACATGATGAAACCAATAATTTAAAATTATGCTTTTACGTAGGTCCTGGTACAGAAACACGTTCTAGAAAAAAGGAAAAATCCTTTTACATGAACTGAATCGTTGTTGAATATGTTTTCTTTTCTGTACAATTTTTTTAGTTGTTGTGTTAGTGATTAAATTCAGAAAACATTAAATCACTTTTTCTTTCGCTGACAATATTTACTCTAAATCTTGATATAATAATGAACATTACGCATTTGATATTTCCAAAATAAAAAATTTAGGAATGTGATTTAAGGAACTGATGTTATACCGAAATTCTGGAAATTTCTGTAAAAGTAGATTTATGTAGAATAATGAAAAATTGAAAGCTCGAAACAAAAGTATCTGAGCGTAAAGATAAAAAACCCACGCTCTAATAGAATCAAGAATGCCCATGTTATAAGTCACTCACAAAACACACGCACTATACGACATCTGCATCAGTGCTGGCGTCTATAGCTTCATTATATTGTTTATGTTTGATGACGAACCTCAATGTATTCCTTAATTTCAACTCAAATTTATTTGGTGTAGTGTACTACTTAAAATACTATAAGAAAATTTGTGCCGAATCAGGATTCCAACCCTGATTTACCGCCTATCGGTTTACGTAGTACATCTGTGTCTATTACAGTTAACTTAAAAATAAGTTTCATTACATTGTTTCCTACTCTACTACATTATAGGCATCTAATTATAAGGTATTAAGACCGGAAATTCAGACGGTAGAGAAATTTAAGTAACTTCGAGAATGGATAAAATATGTTCTGATAGGAAAAACCATGATAGCTTAGGGTTCTAACTCATTGTCAACATCTACAACAACAAAAATTTCAAGCTTTATATTCAGCAGAAAGTCTGAGTTTCGTAAAAGCAGGATTACTTGAAAGGAATAAATATTTTCAGGAGGATACTGGAATCTCAAAGAACAGGAGATAGAGAGGATCATGGACTCATTGATGAAAAGGAGTATGGTCATCAACACATTAAATATTGAAGTTTATTGTGAACAAGGGAAATAAATTGTGCTGGATCCAAGAGGTATAAACGGATCTGGAAAAAATGGGAATGTGGGAAACAGAGATTGACAACGTGGTGAATTTTAAGTAAAAATTAGGGCTGTCCTAGGTTGCCATGACAGATCTAGTCAAGGGAAAAAATTATTATGGACAGAAGAGCGAAGAAGTTTTCAATGTATGTGATTGAAAGAATATTGGACAAGGGTGAAAACCAGAATAAAAGAATTTAATCCGAATTAACATGGTTCCCAGTTTACAAAAACGAGAGAAACAGAACGAAGCAATTTCCTGTAGAACTTTCCCGGCTTATATTCCACGATTTTTAAGCGTTTAATACCTCGAATAACTCGAATAACTTTTACGTGAGCATTCTTTCTCGCCAAACGCCATAAATAATATACGCGGTGGAGGACGTGGTAGCAAATGGTGAGGGACCCCCATGGTAAACACAACGGCTGAGGATCGCAATTTCGCGTTACAGTGCCCACCTTATGAAGTAGGTCGCGTCTCTTTCATTAAGCCGGAGGAAGTGGCTCGGATATTACACTACGCTCAGCTGCCAGATTATGCGAACAATATCGCCCGCTTCCTCTGCTTATTGCTCTTCTCATCCGGCCACGTGTATTTCTTCATTACGTTGGGTGAGGTTTTCCCGGAATTTTCCTTACTGCAGTGTTCCTGCTTCGTCACTGTCTCTGATTATAGCACACGCAAATTAAACGTTATTGCTGACGAATTTTCAACAGCACGATACTCTTTCATCCAAGCGACGCTGAGTGCATGTTGTAAGTGAAATTAAAGGTGAAATGGAATTACGTGGAATAATGATAATTTGAAAGCCAGAAACAAGAATGTCTGAGCGTAAAAGTAAAAACTTAGGCTCAAGTGGAAAAAGAAAGGTCATATTAACAGTCAATTACAAAATACTTGTTCTATGCGCGATCTGTGTATCTGAATGTGCATCATCCTGGCCGCCTTCTCCCCGTATTGTACAGGGTGGTCCATTGATCGTGGCCGGGCCAAATACCTCACAAAATAAACGTCAAACGAAGGAAACTACAGAGATCGAAACTTGTCCAGCTTGAAGGGGATGCCAGATGGCGCTATGGGTGGCCCACTAGATGGCGCTGCCATAGGTCAAACGGATATCAACTGCGTTTTTTTTTAAAAATAGGAACCCCCATTTTTTATTACATATTCGTGTACTACGTAAAGAAATATGAATGTTTTAGTTGGACCGCTTTTTTCGCTTTGTGATAGATGGCGCTGTAATAGTCACAAACATATGGATCACAATTTTAGACGAACAGTTGGTAACAGATAAGTTTCTAATATAAAATACAGAACGTAGGTACGTTTGAACATTTTATTTCGGTTGTATCTTTGCGAACTTATCATTTCTGAGAACGGATGCTGTTACAGCGTGATTACCTGTAAATACCACATTAATGCAATAAATGCTCAAAATGATTTCCATCAACCTCAATGCATTTGGCAATACGTGTAATGACATTCCTCTCAACAGCGAGTAGTTCGTCTTCCGTAATGTTCGCACATGCATTGACAATGCGCTGACGCATATTGCCAGGCGTTGTCGGTGGATCACGGTAGCAAATATTGTGAGCGTGTAGGTGCTATTATGTCATTCTACGCAACGGATTAATCTGAGATATACCCTTTACCCTGTGGCTCCTGCAAGATGCAATTTCCACCCCCACACTGCTACAGAAGTCAGACAGACGCTCCTCACTTTCTAAAGAGAAATGCCTGAAAAACTTTCAGCAATAAATATCTTCTGGAGTCATCCGCTGTAAGGAAATGACACAAAAATTCACAAAATTTTTTATGTAACTAGTGGGATACTTGGGTACTGGAGTAGTGCTAGTTAGTGTAAGAAAAACATGAAACTAACGACAATTATTATTTATTTTGCAAAAATTCTGAAAAATCACAATGGCACTTTTAGTTATGAACTGAACAAGTTATTTCCGGTTTTTTTTGGAATGTGAAGTTACCTCTTAAGAATAGGATTCGCTAATGAAATTTCTATTCAAAGTTTAACATTGTTATTGACCTGGCTGAATGGCTGAGAGCCGCACCTACTCAACTTGAATAATTATCCGTTAGAATGCTGCTAGGTACGGTCGGAGCTGTCGCATGTGACATGTAGTGAAGTGTACTGTTGTGGAGGAAATATGGGGCTCGCAAGAGCTGTACTGCACAATACCGTAAGCTGCGATGACTGCTGTCTGCGCCGCTCGCTGCTGACAAATAAGATAACTCTCGTTCTATCTGGATTGATCTTCGCCGATAAAACTCGCCCTAAGCCTTGATGAAGTCAAGGACTCCTATTCGCCCCTAGACTAACTATTGGCGTGGTACACTGGCCAGATAACCAGTTCACCATGATCCCACTCAAAAATTCGCTCGCAGGCGTTTAACTAGAACTCTGTCCGTTCACACCGCACAAGAAGTGTGGTGGCCAACACAGTTAACAACACTTAATCACAAGGACTCAATATAGAGTCGTACTCTGATTCGCTCTCGACAGAGGTTTTCTCCCAGTGAAGTACTGAGGAGAGACTTGTTCCTCGCTCTTTGATTACACGTACGAGCGCGCACGCTCTCGTTACGTGTTCTCGCTCCAAGAGCGACAGCGGAACGGCCCCTCTCCATGCCTTTTGGTCTCTTCCATTACTCCTTCAGCTCAAGGTGTCAGGAATATCGTCTGCCAATCAGCATTGATCTTCTAAAACGGTAGAATGACGTTTTGTTTAAGGCGACCAATCTGGAAATCTGTAGCATCGGCGTTTGGCGTTTGCTGCCTCACTGTGAAAACCTCTGAAACTGCGTGCTATGTTTGTAAAGAAGGGTAGGCTGGGCGTTCCCACACAATGTAGTGGAATTTGCTTTTAAGCCAAACACAGGGTCGTTCTGCCTTTCACTCGGTCAAACGCTGTCTGCTCTACGAGTGGTCGCCGGCAGACGTAGATAGGTTAACTCGTCCTCTGAAGGGACCAGCCCCCCAGCGTGCAGTTTGCTTCTCCCGAACTAACATCCCCTGCGACCATCATGTCTTGAATGCGCGTGTGCACGCCAGCCTCGAGTATTTCAATCTCGGTACGGACTTGCGATTCACTAGTTTTTTGCATATTGTTTACATGAATTCATACAACATAGACTTTATATTATCGAGTTTGGATTCGAATGAAGCGTCTTGATGTGTGGAATATGAATGTGAGGACGGAATATGTAAGCAATGAAGGTCAAGAGACCACGACGTCTTACAGTATCCTTCAACTTTCCTCACAGAAAGAAATCCGGGGACGTCAGATCCAGTGATCGTATGGGTCATGGTATGGTGCTTCGACGACCAATCCACCTGTCATGAAATATGCTATTCAATACCGCTTCAACCGCACGCGAGCTATGTGCCGGACATCCATCATGTTGGAAGTACATCACCATTCTGTCATGCAGTGAAACATCTTGTAGTAACATCGGTTGAACATTACGTCGGAAATCAGCATACATTACACCATTTATATTGCCATTGTTAAAATGGGGGCCAATTATTCCTCCTCCCATAATGCCGCACCATACATTAATCCGCCAAGGTCGCTGATGTTCCACTTGTCGCAGCCATCGTGGATTTTCCGTTGCCCAATAGTGCCGGTTTACGTTACCGCTGTTGGTGGATGACGCTTCGTCGCTAAATAGAACGCGTGCAAAAAATCTGTCATCATCCCGTAATTTTTCTTGTTCCCAGCGGCAGAACTGTACACGACGTTCAAAGTCGTCGCCATGGAATTATTGGTGCATAGAAATATGGTACGGGAGCAATCGATGTTGATGCAGATTTCTCAATACCGACGATTTTGAGATTCCCGATTCTCGCGCAAATTGTCTGCTACTGACGTGCGGATTAGCCGCGACAGCAGCCAAAACACCTACTTGGGCATCATCATTTTTTGC
Source organism: Schistocerca americana (assembly GCF_021461395.2). Taxonomy (NCBI): domain Eukaryota; kingdom Metazoa; phylum Arthropoda; class Insecta; order Orthoptera; family Acrididae; genus Schistocerca; species Schistocerca americana. The sequence continues at coordinate 99,194,525 of NC_060127.1, read as the reverse complement.
AGGTCGTGGTTGACGTTTCACATGTGGCTGAACACTTCCTGTTTCCTTAAATAGCGTAACTATCCGGTGAACGGTCCGGACACTTGGATGATGTCGTCCAGGGTACCGAGCAGCATATGTAGCTCACGCCCTTTGGGCATTTTGATCAGAATAGCCATACATCAACACGATATCGACCTTTTCCGCAATTGGTAAGCGGTCCATTTTTTTTTTTTTTTTTTTTTCTTTATTGTATTTCAATTCCCCTATCGGGGCGGGCTGGCAGCAGCTTAGGCGCTGCTCTTCAGCCGAAAGACATAGAACAAAACAATAGAAGACATTTAAAAACAGCAAAGGAGAGAAGAAGGCGAACATAGATATAAAAAGGGAGAACATCATGGAAGGCAATATACAAAAAACGGGGTGACTGTAAAATGGAGATAAAAAACTGTTTAAAAGTAGCACACACAAAAAGCCACACACTGCGACGATTAAAAGAACACAAGGCACAGTATGACTGGAGCATAAAGGTGTTGACGGCTGGCATAGCACACAGCGTAGCACTGACGGCGAACCTCAAGGCAGCACACAATTAAAATCACACCTCTTGACGCACACGAGAAAAGCACGAAACACAACACTGACGTGGCACACTGATGTTGATCAATACAGAGGATCTGCCAGGTTCAAGGAGATGAGGGAGACCTGAAGAAGGGAGGGAGGGGAAGAGATGGGGGAGGGGAAATGGGGGGCGCTCGGAAGAGGGCCAGGTAGGGAGGGATGTGGGAAGGAGAGAGGCAAGTATGGGGTGCAGGGTCTCAGGGGAGGGGGAGATGGAGGAAAATCCGCTCTGGGAGAAGGAGGAAAGAGGAGAAGGGGGCCCTGGGGAGGGGGGGGGGGACAAGGCCGGGTTATAGTTGGAAGGAAGGGTATATGTCACGGCGAAGTTCGTCATCCGGGAGGGGGAGGCGTTGGAAATTGCCCTGATGAAGGAGATGGAGGGTGTGGAGGTGGAGAGAGGGAGGGATACAGCGATAGAGGCGCGGCAACGGGCGGGGGGTGGAGAGGAAGGAGGAAACCAGAGGGTGGGGGGGGATCAACCCTGCGAACAATGTAAAGGATGCGGAGATGTTGGAGGAACAAGAGGAGGTGGGGGAAGGGGATCAGTTCATACAGGAGCCGTGTGGGGGAAGGAAGGCGGATACCGAAGGCAAGGCGGAGCGCATGGCGTTCAAGGATTTGGAGAGCCTTGTAAAAGCGGGTGGGGGCGGAAATCCAGGCGACGCTGGCATAACAGAGGATAGGACGGATGAGGGATTTGTAGGTGTGGAGGATGGTAGAAGGATGCAATCCCCATGTCCGGCCGGACAGGAGTTTCAGCAGGCGGAGGCGGGAATGGGCTTTCTGCTGGATGGTCAGGAGATGAGGGGTCCAGGTGAGGTGTCGGTCAAGGGTGAGGCCAAGGTATTTCAGGGTGGGGGTGAGTTGGATAGGACGACCATAAAGGGTGAGGTAGAAATCTTGGAGGCGAAAGGAGCGAGTGGTACGGCCTATGATGATTGCCTGGGTTTTGGAGGGGTTGAGACGGAGGAGCCACTGGTTACACCAAGTGGTGAACTGGTTAAGGTGGGTTTGGAGGGTACGTTGAGACCGTTGAAGGGTAGGATAGAGAGCCAGGAAGGCGGTGTCATCAGCATATTGGAGAAGGTGAACTGGTGGGGGTGGCTTGGGCATATCAGCTGTATACAAGAGATAAAGGAGAGGGGAGAGGACAGAACCCTGGGGGACGCCAGCCGTGGGATAAAACATACGGGAGTTGGTGTTGTGGAGGGCGACATAGGAAGGACGGTGCGAGAGGAAGGAAGCGACCAGATGGACAAAATTGATAGGCAGGGCGGAGGTTTGGAGTTTAAAGAGGAGACCAGGATGCCATACACGGTCATAGGCATTTTGGAGGTCAAGGGAAACAAAAATGGCGGAGCGACGGGAGTTGAGCTGGAGGGACAGAAGGTGAACAAGGTTGAGGAGTTGGTCCTCAGCAGAGAAGGAGGGTCGGAAGCCACACTGGGTAAGGGGGAGGAGGTGATGTTGAGCAAGGTGCCGATGGATACGGTGGGAGAGGATGGATTCAAGGACCTTACTGAAGACGGAGGTGAGGCAGATGGGACGATAGGAAGAGGCGGCAGAAGGGGGTTTGTTGGGTTTGAGGAAGAGGAGGACGCGGGAGGTCTTCCACAGGTCAGGGTAGAAGCCAGTAGAGAGGATGACATTATAGAGATGGGCGAGGACAGTTAGGAAGGAATAGGGGCTTTCTCGAAGGTGACGGTAGGTGACACAGTCGTGACCAGGGGTCGTGTTGCGTTTGGACTGGAGGAGAAGTTTAATGTCTTGTGCTGTGATGGGAGTGTTGACGTCCGAGGGGGGCAACTGCCCCAAGTACTGGAGACTAGGAGCAAGTGGAGCGACTGAGGTATCAGCACGTTCCATGACGGTGGGGAAAAGAGAATAATCAAAGTGGGGATCATCGGGGATGGAGAAGACCTCGGAAAGGTGGGAAGCGAAGTGGTTGGCCTTACTGAGGTTGTCTGGAAGGGGGCGATCGTTATGGAGAAGGGGGTAGTGGGGAGCGGAAAGGGAACCAGTAAGACGATGGAAGGCAGACCAGTACTTGGAGGAGTTGATAGGGAGGGTGGCATTGAGTCGTGTGCAGGTCTGGCGCCAGTCCCGGCGTTTCGTTGCTGTAATAAGGTTCCGTACGTGTCGCTGTATTTGCCGGTGGCGTTGGAGTGTATCCCTGTCACGAGTGCGGAGGAAGGAGCGATAGAGGCGGCGGGATTCACGGAGGAGGAGGACAGCCCGCGGAGGGAGAGTGGGACGGTGTGGGTGGATGGTTTTAGTAGGAACATGGGCCTCCACGGCGTCAGTAATTACCGTCTGAAGGAAGGACGAGGCGCGGATGATGTCGTCAGGATGGCGATAGGTAAGAGGGTGGCTTTCGACCTGGGTGGAGATGGAGTCCCGGTAGGCATCCCAGTTGGCACGGCGATAGTCATGGACGACCTTGGGAGGGGGTGCAGGTTGCGGAGCTGGAGGGGGGCGGTTTGCAGACGTTATGGTGAGAAGGACAGGGAGGTGATCGCTACCTGTGGGGTCAAGGACGGCGACAGTGATACGCCCAAGGAGGTTGGCGGAGGCAATGACAACATCGGGGGTGGTGTTACTTTCGGGTCGGGTGTGCTGGGGAATGGGAACAAGGTCACCCTGGATTGTGGAGAGGAACTGATGCCACCGCCGAAGGGCAGCAGGAGTGCGGCTATGGACGTTGAGGTCGGCGGCAATCACATAGGTGGAGAAGGTGTGATCAATGTGTGAGATGAAGTCATAAGGAAGAGGAGCAGTGGAGCGGACATAGATGGTGGCACAGGTAATGGTGAGGGAGGGGAAGAAGACGCTAAGGATAAGGTGTTCAGTGGGGTCATTGAGGAGAGGTTGTGGCCGGACGGGGATATGCTTAAGGTGGCCAATCGCAACTCCACCCTGCGCACGAGGACCAGGAGCATCAGTGCGGTGGAGGATATAGGGGGAGGAGTGGACAGAATGGTGGGGCTGGAGAAAGGTTTCGTTCAAGAGGAAGGTGTCGACCTGGTGGTGGGAGAGGGTGTGCATGAGGAGGTATTTGTTGGAGCGGAAGGAGCGAATGTTCTGGAAGAGGATGCGAGACTCGTGCCGCGCCATGACGGGAAGGAGGGGGGGAAGAGAGGGAAGGGAAGAGACTTAAACTAGGGTGTCGAGGCGGGTGAAGGTGAAGTGAGCTTGGTTGTGGGAGTAAGTGGCGAAGGTGTTCAGGTGGAAAACAGAGCGAGCAGCAAGGGATATTTGTTGGAAGGTGTGTGGGCGCTGAAAAGGGTGAATGTTTTGGAGTACAACGGTAATGAACCGGATGATGTCCTCGGCCGTGGGGGGTGGACGGAGGGAATTGTTAGGATGGACAGGAGGATCGACGGGACGAACTGGGACTGTAAGTTCAGGGGTGGCTGGAGGGGGTTTAGCTTTACACTTGTGGGAGTATGTGGGATGGGGGCCATTGCAGGTATTACAGGAAGGAGGAGCAGCGAGGTTGGGGCAGTTCTTGAGAAAGTGGGAGGCCTTGCAATGGGGACAGGTGGGGGGGTTTTTGCAGTTGGGAGTCAGGTGGTCATTGTACATCAGGCACCGTTGGCAACGGTAGGATTGGGGAGGGGATTTGGAGGATTCAACAGGGTGGCGACGGTGGTATATCAGGGCACCCTGGGTGAGGAGATGGTCTATGGACGGGGCGGACTCTGAGAACACCCGCATGAGGTAGGTGGGACCAGAGGCATTGTGGATACGGCGAGCAGAGCGGATTTCCAAGTCCGGGTGGGAGTTCAGTTCTACCAACACTTCATCCTCTGTGATCACCGGGCTGAGCTTGGTGATCACAGCGGTGTAGGTGGGGGGGCGACGGGGAGGCTGGGGCTGACGAGGAGTGGAAGCGGAAAGGAAGGGTGTCAAAGAGGCGTGGGGGCCAAACATAACTCGTGGGAGTTTTCTCAGGAGGTCTGTGTGAAATGATGGGGATGGGGACTTGATAAGGACTGAGTCCCTGCGGGGAATGAGTTGGGAGATGGGAGCACCAGGTAAGTACTTTCGTATTTCCTTGGTGAGGGTACGAGCGTCGAGGAACTTAGGATCGGGAGTGGACAGGACAAAGGTGTGGAGGGTGGGGGTCAAGGTAGGGGTGGCAGGAGGAGGGGTGGTGTCCATGGTGACGGCAGGGGGAGGGGGAGGTGGCGTTGATTTTTTGTGGGAAGTGGCGGGAGCAGAGTCAGTAAGGACGCGCTTTTGGGGTTTTTTGGAGACTGGAGGCTGGGAGGAGGGGAGAGGGACGGGGAGGAGAGGGAGGTGGCGGGTGGCAGATCCCTGTGGCGTAGTGGAGGCACCGGGAGAAGCAGCTGGTTCAGTGGTGGCGATGGTGGCTCGGCGCAACGTGATGCGTGCGGGAGATGCAGAAGACGAAGCGACGGGGTCGGTGAGAGACGGAAAGCCAACCACCTGAGGGGCGGCAGCAGAGGCGGCAACAGAGGCGTACGTGAGGGCGGGGGTAGTAGTGGGAGCTGTTGAGGGTGTGGAGGCTGGAGGAAGGGTGTAGAGGTGTGGGTATACAGCAGGGGAGGAGATAGGGGGGTGGGTAAGTGGAGGAAGGGAAGGGGAGGTGGAAGGAGGGAGGCCAGAGGCGGCACTCCAGGAAGTGACTGTGGGAGAGGGGGAGGGGGAGGTGTAGATGACGGTGGAGGTGGGAGTACTCATTGCAGACGAACGGCGACGGACAGACGGACGTGCAGCAGGCGGCGTCGGCGTCGGCGATGGGCAGCGGCGAACAGCAGGCGGCGTCGGCGTCGGCGGCGAACAGGCGGACGAACAGCAGGCGGCGGCGGCGGCGGCGGCGGCGGCAGCGGTTACGACGACGGCGATGGACAGCCAGCAGGCGGACGGGCGGACGGACGGACGGACGGACGAACGAACGAACAGCGACAGCAGCGGGCAGACAGACAGACACACACACACACACACACAATCTTCGAAGACGGAGATTCCACCCTGAGAGTAGCCCAGGCTTTGCAATCTGACGCTTTCGAAGGAGGGGATCCAACCCTCTAGATGAGCGGTCCATTTTAACACGGGTAATATATCACGAAGTAAATTCCGTCCGCACTGGCGGAATGTTACGTGATACCACGTACTTATACGATGCGACTATTACAGAGCCATATACCACAAAGCGAAAAAAGTGATCCATCTTAAACATTCATATTTCTTTACATACTACACGAATATGTAACAAAAATGGGGGTTCTTATTTTAAAAAACGCAGTTGATATCCGTTTGACCTATGGCAGCGCCATCTAGCGGGTCAACCATAGCGATCTGGTTTTCTCCTTCAAACTAGATGAGTTTCGTTCTTTGTAGTTTCTTCGTTTGATGCTTATTTCGTGAGATATTTGGCCCGGTCACTATCAATGGACCACCCTGTATACTAAAATTTGGTGCTTCAGCTAGGCTGACAAGGGAATCGCGCCTGTCCGTCGCCATCTACATCTACATCTACATCTACATGGCTAATCTGCAAACCACACTCATTGCCTGGCAGAGAGTTCATCGAGCCACCTTCACAATAATTCTATATCATTCCACTCTCGGACAGAGCGCGGAAAAAACGAACACCTTTATCTTTCCATGTGAGCTCTGATTTCCCTTATTTTATTACAATGATCGTTTCTTCTTATGTAGGTTGGCGTCAACGCAATATTTTCGCATTCGGAGGAGAAAAGTGGTGATTCAAATTTCGTGAGAAGATTCTGCCGCAACGAGAAATGTCTGTGGCTTAGTGATGCCCACCCCGAATCCTGTATCATGTGCGTGACACACGCGCTCCCTCATTTCTCGATAATACAAAACGTGCTTCTTTGAACTTTCTCGATGTACCCCGTTAATCCTACCTGTTAAGGATGCCTTACGGCGCAGCGGTACCCCAAAGGAGTTCGAACAAGCGTAGTGTAGGAAGTCTCTTAGCAGATCTGTTGGATCTTTTAAGTGTTCTGCCCTTAAAACGCAGTCTTTGGTTCAGTTTCCCCACAACATTTTGTATGTGTTCTTTCCTATTTAAGTCATTCGTTACTGTAAATCCTAGATATTTAGTTGAATTTACAGCCTTTGATTTGGCTGATTCCTTTTAGCACACGTGTGGATGACCTCACACTTTTCATTATTTAGTGGCAATTTTCGAACCATACACATATCTACATCGTTTTGCACTTGGTCTTCATCTTCTGAGGACTTAAATAGGTGCTAAATGACACCCTCGTCTGGAAACAACCTAAGATGGCTGCTCAGATTGTCTCCTAATTCCGTTTTATATAGATAAGGAACAGAAAAGGGCCTTACAACACTACCTAGGGGCACGCCAGAAATCGCTTCTGTTTTCCTGGAGGACTTTCCCTCAGTTACTACGAACTGTGAAGTCTCTAACAAAAAATCACGCATCATCACCGACTTCGTCCAGAAGTTTACCTTTTTAGTATTTTGTTTACTAACAGCCGCTCACACAGTTGCAGATGACATGATGTTCGCTGAGTAAAAACGGCAACAGAAAAAAAGCGCACAGAAACTATGTCGCAAACAGCGACAATAATTCTCAAAAACATGCTGTAACATGCAATAAACGAGGCAGTATTAAAGAATCCATAGAAAACTATATTTCAAAAAACTAATAGTAAAACTGTAATAATGCGCGACTGTGTTTGTATAACCATGCTATTTTCTGCATGTTTTAAATTAAAAAACCCACCGATGATGGTGATATTTGTCGCCTAAACTAGTTTGGGAAAATAAACGAATAACAAGGTGTTTTGCATCAAGGCGGACTCAATTTCTGATATTGTTGTTCGTCTAGATTTGTGGAGTATGGAGGGCTTGTCCAGAAATAAATGTGACAGAAGTGGAAACTCCGGATGTCTTTGTGTTTCGGAAAAAAAACTGACAAGGTGCGAGTGGGTCTCGCGCACTGAGAATTCAGTACAAAATTATGTATACAGGCGGTTGATGCATTCTGGGAATCGAGAATCACGACCACTTGTGCCTGTTATCCACAATGATACTGGCAAGATATCGGTCACAAGGATTCCAGAATTTTCGAGAAAGTTTTAGTTTCAGTAGTTATAAACGTGACACACAGCCATGCAAGAGGTAGGCGACCATTATTATAAAAATCAGTAGTTCTCCATTTAGGATGACTGGGTTGCAATGGTAAAAGTGAACCATCGGGCAAGAAATGGTTACAGAATAAAATTTTCTGTCTGCAGCGTAGTGCGTGCTGATATGAAACTTCCTGGCAGATTAAAACTGTGTGCCGAACCGGGACTCAAACTCGGTACCTTTGTCCCTCGCGGGCAAGTGCTCTACCGACTGAGCTACTCAAGCACGACTCAAAAGCTCCCCTCACAGCTTTAATTCCACCAGTAAGGAATGGTTAGTCTGTGAATGTCTGTTTCAAATACAACTCGAAACGCCGCATCTACGTGCAGTAATCGCTCCTGGACATCTGGTTGTGAATAAATTTCGGAACACGTCATGTGAGGAATAAAACGATTCCTTGTCTGATGTTTAACTTTTACCATTGCGATCCAGTCACCATAAATGCCGAACTACCGATCGTTATAAGTTCAAGTTTGACTTCCGATAGCTAATAACAAATAACTAATTTCATATGATATACACTCATGCTCATAAATTAAGGATAATGTTGATACATGGTGAAACAACGCTCTGGTGGGCGGTTTGCGGGTTTAAATCACCTCAGGGTATGACCATGCGGTGCATTTGACCTGCGGTCGTCGCACGGTGGCGCTGGCAGCAGTCCACATACGCAATGTTGGTGCACGTGAGAGAACGGTGCAGCGAGTAAGTGTGCAGACGTTTTCAGACGTGCTAATGGTGACTGTGTGTTGAAAATGGCTCAAAGAACACATATTAATGACGCCATGAGGGGTAGAGTACTAGGGCGACTGGAGGCTGGTCAAACACGGCAGGTCGTAGTACGGGCCCTCCGTGTACCACAAAGTGTAATCTCAAGATTATGGCAACGATTCCAGCAGACAGGAAGCGTGTCCAGGCTCTACAGTACGGGTCGTCCACAGTATACAACGCCACAAGGAGACCGATATCTCACCATCAGTGCCCGCAGACGGCCACGGATTACTGCAGGTAGCCTTGCTCGGGACCTTACCGCAGCCACTGGAACAGTTGTCTCCAGACACACAGTTTACAGACAACTGGACAGACATGGTTTATTCGCCTGGAGATCTGCATGGTGCATTACACTGACCCCTGGTCACAGGAGAGCCCGTAAAGCCTGGTGTCAAGAACACAGTACATGGACATTGGAGCAATGGTCCCAAATTATGTTCACGGACGAGTCCAGGTATAATTTGAACAGTGATTCTCGCCGGGTTTTCATCTGGCGTGAACCAGGAACCAGATACCAATCCCTTAATGTCCTTGAAAGGGACCTGTATGGAGGTCGTGGTTTGATGGTGTGGGGTGGGATTATGATTGGTGCACGCGAACCCCAGCATGTCTTTGACAAAGGAACTTTAACAGGTCAGGTGTATCGGGACGTCATTTTGCACTAGTATTTCCGCATTTTCAGGGGTGCAATGGGTCCCAACTTTCTCCTGGTGGATGATAACGCACGGCCCCACCGAGCTGCCGTCATGGAGGAGTACCATGAAACAGAAGATAGAGGCGAATGGAGTGGCCTGCCTGTTCTCCAGACCTAAACCCCATCGAGCATATCTGGGATGCTCTCGGTCGACGTATCGCTGCACGTCTTCAAACCACTACGACACTTCAGGAGCTCCGACAGGCACTGGTGCAAGAATGGGAGGCTATACCCCAGCAGCTGCTCGACGACCTGATCCAGAGTGTGCCAACCTGTTGTGCGGCCTGTGTACGCGTGCATGGTGATCATAGCCCATATGATGGGATACATGCGCAGGAAACAGTGGCGTTTTGTAGCACGTGTGTTTCGGGACAGTTTTCTCAACTTTATCACCAATAGCGTGGACTTACATATCTGTGTCGTGTGTGTTCTCTATGCGGCTATGCTATTAGCGCCAGTTTTGTGTAGTGCCACGTCGTGTGGCACCACATTCTGCAATTATCCTTAATTTATGAGCATGAGTGAAGTTACAAATTAAAATTTTCGTATTTTTTTCCATTTGTTGTACTGTGTAACCTTATTTCTTGTCTAGTTTCATCACTGTAGATCACCGGAAGTACCCTATAGGTTTAATGAGTCGGCCTGCGAGTATCAAAGTAGGTGACATAAATGGCCGTATTTTTCGAGTGCACTCACTTCGCAGCTTCAGTTATTTTACGTCTCGAAGAGACCGCAGGCTTTAGTTTGCAACATAAAGGAGTTTTTACAGTCGGGCAGACAGGCAGACAGGGGGACAAAGGAACAAAGCGATTCTATAACGGTTTCTTTTTTACCGACTGAGTCACTGAACTCTGAAAATAGCATCTTTGTCGCATGTCGTGAGAGACATGAGCCATTTACGTTATCGAAGTTTCCAGGCGGCGGCTGGTGCACCAGAACGGTAATATTCGGGCCGCATAGTCGATTCCCTGTGCGGAAACTTTTTTTTCATTTTCTATTTTTAAGTTACTTACACGTCAAATAAACTGAAATAATTCTCAACATATTGTTCTTGTTAATATCTTCACAGAAAGCATGAAAAAGATAGGCAAACCAAGATTTAAGATTGCAATTAATTTCCAAGGAAGTATTATACATAGAGGACCATTAGGATTCTTGTCCATTACAATTATCCGGGCTGTTATGCCGTGGTTGGTTGATGAGTTCTGTGTCAATTCCCAACGTTTCGTCCCCGTCTGCGGAGGACATCGTCATGGGGGTCTGTAGCTCGATGGAAGGTCCAACACACCCACTGGCTCGCTACTGACTGAGCCAGTGGGTGTGTTGGACCTTCCATCGAGCTACAGACCCCTTGAAGATGTCTCCCGCAGTCGGAGACGAAACAGTAGGAATTGACACAGAATTCATCAACCGACCACGGCATAACAGCCCGGATAATTATAACGGACTTGACATTTCCGGCCCTGAAAGTCTACATTTTAGTAGCATTAGGATTTTGTAAATAAATTTCCAAGTAAAGATTATAATTAAGAGTACAGGATTGCAGTTAGTTTTTGAGCTTCGAGTTGCCCTCGGCAGCTGCTTGCGAACAATAAGTTCTCCTGTTTTTGCTCATAATATGGGCCCAGCACGTGTAAATTATCGACTATAAAATAATAAACTAGCCTAATTTTATATACGAAGTTCTTGTGTATGCTTACAGTCCCCTCCTGGAAATCCATTTACAATAACAAATCTTCCTTTGCCCTTCGAAATGGCTTTAATGAAAACATTTCGGTTTACTTTCAGCATAAGTAACACAAGACTTGAATAAAATAAATTCCCATATACGGACTCCATAACAAGCACTTCGGCTTACCATTGTGTACCCCTTCCTCTCCCCTGCTAACATAAAAGGTTCGTGTCTAATCCAACACGTTCCAAAAATGCTAAAAGAAAATACCTTCGGCCATCTGGAACTCCCACTTCTGCCACACTCATTTCTGACCGTGGTCTACAAATATCAGAAATTTCTGCGACATTGCTGATGACGAGCAGGCGCGGTGCTTTTGTAAGTTCGTAAAAAAATAAAAAATCAGTTAGCTTCCAGGCTGCACAGCTGTGCAGATATCAAGTCACCAATTCGGGAATCTATTCCCTGTCCTTGGGAGAACCAATCATGACTTTACTGCCGAGAAGGTAAACAACTCAAAAGTCTATATTAGAAACGTTTCGCGTAGTCTCTCTTGTGTTACATGATATTCGCACTCAATATTGGCATCTCGAATTCTCGGTGCGCATCTTAGCTCAAATCGCGAGAATACTGAGCAGTGGGACATGTTTATTTTATCTAAATTAACTGAACGATGCAGACAATCTGTATTTAGCGTTCCTCCAAAAAGTATTTGTATATGCATATTTATATTCCCACAGAAGCCCTCACTACCAGTTAAACAGCTTAAATTTTGTGCTTCCACATTTCCTTCCCTTCCTTTTCCTCTTTGTGAAAGAGTGATTGAATGTGCGGCTTATTTTTCCGTGGTAGTTATAAGGCAATAGGGTAGCACGTGACTGCCAGCTATAGAAGCAGTTTGGCCAGCGTAGTATGATCAGGCAAGGCCAAGAGGTTTGTGACCCCTAAGTTGTCATCCAACCATAGTTAGGGGTCCATCTGGTCAGTTCCGGCTACATGGAGAATTTCGATTTTCTGGTAGCGTGCTTGAGCTCTTGGCTCGTAGCGTTGAGAGTCAGATTGGGGACTCCGACTTACAACGTGGTTATGTAAGGCTTCACATTAAATGAAGTATTTTACTATAGTCGATATAATCGTCTCGAGACAATCAACAACTGTGTAGATACTTAATTCTCATTTACTGTCCCGTAGTCTGGTAAGTGGTTCTCAGTACACGAGATGGGTTGCTGACACAACTACTCACATCCGAAGATGATCCAGAGTGATCGAAACGTGTAATCTAATTAAAAATGAGCAGGTGCAACGGAACAATAAATGAAAATTATTTTGGAGTATTTTAAATGATTTTCTTTTACAGCATTAGGCTCAGAATTATGGAAAATTGGAAACTGGTCGTAAGTTCCTATGGGATCAAACTGCCAATGTCATCGGTCCCTAGGTTTACACACTACTTAATCTAACTTAAACTAACTTGCACTAAGGACAACACACACACCCATGGCCAGGGGAGGACTCGAACCTCCGACGGGGGAAGTCGCGCGAACCGAGGCAAGGCCCTTGACACCGCTCGGCTACCCCACGCGGCCTCACAATTATGTTTCATAGTTTACGCAGAGTAGGCACTGGTGTTATTTATAGGATTTATTGTTTTTCGTACTTACTTTGTTCTACCAGACCTTGCAATGTGGAAATGCACCCCACCACTAAATGCTCAGATTTACGATATAACGGTTTCTCGTAAGCGCGAATACAAGTGTGAATGTGTTCTCGTTTGAGTGTATTTTCATTTCTATGTATAAAATAAATTTGTTCTTGTTATTATTAGTAATTTCACACCATGTGAGAGTAAATTCCTTCTAGGGAGTTTCAGCGCTGTTCGTTTGTACTTCTTATAGTGAACTCGCCTGATATTTAATGCTCCACGATATTAAGCGATTTTCTTGCGATTCTGCGGTGTTACATTCAGATCTTGAATACTTGTTTTGTTCGTGTAGACCACGTACTCAGATAAATCATAGGAGTCCGCAGTTCTTCGTACTCATCGTTAGTTCGTTTCCAATGGTTCAAATGGCTCTGAGCACTATGGGACTTAACATCTATGGTCATCAGTCCCCTAGAACTTAGAACTACTTAAACCTAACTAACTTAAGGACATCACACAACACGAGGCAGAGAAATGTTCGTTTCCATTGTAGTTCATTCAATGTTCTAATCGTGTTGCGTATCGATCTAATTTATTTTCGCGTAAATATTCAGTTAGTTTGCGAGTGTCCCATTTTATTGAGTCACACATCTACTATGTGGTTCCCTTTTGGATAGATTTGATTTGTGAGGACAGTGCTATTTTATCTGTTGTATCATTACTATGGTGGAAGGCACGAATTTCTTGGTCATTAATTACATCTTGAACTTCATTTGATTCTTTTTTTTTTAGTGTTAATCTCACGTGCATTACTGAATTTATCCTGTATAACCTTTAATGTTGAATGAACCTCTCTCACGACGTCCCTCGGTATCCACTATGCTGTTTGTTGAAAAGATAACACTACATAAATACAGGCAACGGGAAACTTTTATTTGCCGGCCAGTGTGGCCGTGCGGTTCCAGGCGCATCAGTCTGGAACCACGTGACCGCTACGGTCGCAGGTCCGAATCCTGCCTCGGGCATGGATGTGTGTGATGTCCTTAGGTTAGTTAGGTTTAAGTAGTTCTAAGTTCTAGGGGACTGATGACCACTGATGTTAAGTCCCATAGCCATTTGAACCATTTTCAAACTTTTATTTGTTATTCAGTGAGACTTTATTACATCATGTCGAGGCTTGCATTATTGTTGTCTTTCATTCAGAAAGAGTATGTCACATAATTATGTTGTTTTCAGGTTATGAATTGGCGGCAACAATTAGATGTTTCTAATTGAAGTGTATCAATGTCAGAAATTAATATCCTTGTCATAATTAAATTTTTCACCGTCAGGTGTATAGCGACCCAGAATAATTGATGAAGTACGAAATATATGACCAGACGTCAAAATTTAAGAGTTTTTCAAAAATTAAATACAAAACTGACACAAGCGATTCATAAAGTCCCCCGGCTAGAATCTAAATACAGTCAAGTTGATGGAAGCCATTTACAACATACAGCGCGTTTAAAAGAAGTACCATATGTTTCTACAGGAGGCAGTATTGGCAAAAGCTAGAAGAAACGTTCCTACAATGTTGTGTCCGTAAACGAATACCTGTTGAGATATTGGAAAATTGGCCCTCTGCTGTGCACCGAGCAAAACGAGATACCCAATGACTTTTGTCACCTTAGTCTACGCCAATGCCTTAAAAGGTCCCGAAAGCTAGAAATCTAACGGATTCTGGTCCGATGGAAGGGGCGGCCGTGCTACTGCATCCCCTCTGTCAGTCTGTGGAGAAAGGTTTACATATGGTGAGAGAGTGCAGTTTCGTTCGAAATCTTTGTCATGTTTAACGTCTTTGGATGCCTGAACACATGAGTGATAGGTTATTCGTTGGCTACCAGAGACTGTATAAATAGTAGACGTCAGAGGGAGTAGATCACCCGCAGGGAGAGTTTGTTGAGCGGTCACTGCGTGACGTGCTTTGAAGACGGACGTGCTGAATTTGAGATGCTCCCCGGCGTGACTGATGGTAGACCATGATTTTCGAATGGTTTCATAGACAGAAGACACACCTGGAATAAGGTAAAATTAAAAGAGTTTTTATTTGCTGCAAGCTCTAAATTAGTGTAGTGTAATGATTCCATTTCGTTCAATTGTTCAACAGTAATTACGTTTTGGTACCCAGGGCGAATTATTAGTCATGTGCTTGGGATCTGGATTATTATTCGCCACACTCCACTTCTAGTTAAAAGTATTTTTTAGGAAAAGTAAAGAGTAAATTTGTACCTTCAATAATATTTGACAATAATGTTTGACAATGCCAGGTAAAGACCGTAGTTCCATGTTGATGTCATTTAATGTGTTATTAAAGAGACCCGAATACCACTTCAAATTAAAATGACATTCACTAAGTTTTCCCTTACAGTCTGAATGTCGATCATAACATTACTGCTTTGCCACGCCTTGCACTGTTGCGTGGACAGTTAGTTGCATTGTTTAAGAAGAGAGCAAAATTGGCATTTATCGGAAGCAGCTTAAAGTAAATGGTAAGGCAATTAGCCGAGCAGTGATTTATTTCAGGTACATGCAGTTCGAAATTTCATATTAAGTAGTTCTTCATTTCTTATTTCAGAGTATAGCTGAGTTACTCGTTGCAGGTAAAAAACTGCTATAGGGCCTAAACCAACCTTCTGAGATATGATTAGCAGCTGTATTCGTTCGTAAAATTTTCATATAATTCGGCAGACGCATTTTATAACAGCACAGTTTCAATATGCGGCAGTTACTCGATGCGTTGTCATTGTTTTATGAGCAAACCATTCTGTTTACTGTTGACAGACATTATTAGTATTGAATTTCATATACAGTTAGGTTCAGTTTGGATTAATTAGCTCCATACACGTTGAAAATAATTTACAGTTGATGCTCGTGCTCGAGAACAGAGCAGCACAGGCGATTCTAGATCAGAATACAAGGGCTACGCTGTTATCGGAATTTAAAAGAGGTACAGTTTTGACCTACAAGTTTTTTAGGTAACAGAATTTAATATAATTAGTTTCACCCATCATTCTTTAGTTTCAATCGCCCATGAAATATAACGGTTGTGAACTGTATTACGATCTGTAGAAGATAGGTGGTGGCCCATCGTGCACAAACCACAGTCGTCTTTCTCGAAGATTAACGTTCTCCAATGGCCCTGAAAATTTGGCGGTTACACACATCACCTGTTAGTCTGTACGCTAAAGTGTATAGCCCAATGAGTCCTTCCCATACATTGGTTCTGAAGCGATCCAGATAGCTCACCTCAGTGATTGCTCGAAGATTTGCATCTTTCCACACACGTAGCCTATATTGTGGGAGTTTACTATGACATCAGACCCGTTACAAAGGGAGCATACAACGCTGGTATTCCTGCTCTCGCTCGGTGACGACCAACAGACAGTTCGTTGGATTTGAATTCATTATTTGTTGCTATTGTTTTTATCGTGTTAACTTCCCGTTCATAGGAGCAGGATATTGGTGCCTTCGTTCGTAAGTAGGTATTGACACAAATACCCATTCCCAGGTACGTAAATGTACTACAAGTATGTCATTCGTAGAGCAAACGCTCTCCCAGTTGTCATAATGTTGTAAAATACGAATATAATTTTGTCAAAATAGTCAAAAGAGAAAATTTTCATAGTTCAAGTCCAGAACTGTTAGCTTAAGAAGATGGCATGTGTTTATATTTGAATGGATGCCATCTTTGGAGTCAGTTGTATATTCGAAAATGGGCTTACAATCCGAAACAAAGGTCGTCAAAATATTGTAAAGTTCTGTGGACCAAAGCATAAAAGTGTTTCATACATATTATTTTTCAGTCCTACTCATGCAACTACATTTTAAATCAATTTCTTCTATTTTGCCGGCTACCAGTTTTAGAAAAAAATTTCATCAATAGGATAGAACGATAAATGATTTTACGTGTATTTGAAACATACCTTGCTTCGTGTCAGGAATTTTGTGTTATTGGGCAAATGATTAAAAAGTTTTGTTACTGCATTGTAAACACCTATGTGAGCCACTGATAGTTTTAATGATGGGCAGTGAAGGCAATTTTTTCTTCTGGTATAGTAAGTGTTGACGTCACTGTTGTTCTCAAATTGTGACGGATTATTTACGACGAATTTCATTACTGATGTAATATATATCGTGGAAGTGAAGTTAAAATGCCTAACTCCTTGCAGAGGACGCTACAGCACCATGTATTGTGCATAGCGCTTGCTTTCGGGGGATCTGTACTTTCTTTCCAACTGATGAGTTGCCCAAGAATATTTTTCTTTAATACATTATTGAGTGGAAGTATGCAAAATATTTTAGGTGGTTTATTCGTTTGTTTCCAAGACTAGTAATTATACGAGGATCAAAAGTAGCTGAACTTAATTGTTTAAGCATCTCAGTTACAATGGGTGTATTAAAAGGGACTTAACAGCATTGATAACGCATATCGATTTATTCATTTAACTTACAGACATGATTTTGCTGTCATTTTGTAGCAAAATACATCAAGTGTTCTACCTGGTACGAAAACAGATTCAATGTGGCTTCTAGTGGTTATTTGGCACACTTCCCATCTGAAGTCGATTTCTTGCCGAACTCACTGCAGATTGTCAGTAGAGAAGTTCTGACAGGAAACTGGTAAGGGTGGAACAGACACGGTATCCTTGATGAATCCCTATTAGAAAAAAGAAAGAGGTATCAGGTCCGATGGGGGCGGCACCTCGGCTCACACCTGGAATGCTGACGTCTCTGAGGATTTATCACCTCATACCGGATATCCCGTTCTAATGAAGCACGTCTACTGGGAGGGTCTTTACCATGTTCTGTACGAAAATTACATCTCGCAGTTGTCGCTGAGCTAGACTCTTCAAACCGAAACACACAACGAACACGCTCAGGACTAGTAAAGGCAGTCATCTTTGTTGCGAACGCGGCTAGCGCTTTTGGTGGAGCGAGTCTGTATCATCGTACCAAAGAGTCAAGATTTGATCCATTTTTCTTCAATATAAGACAAAGTCGTAGTCTGTAAGTCGTATAAATAAATTTGTACGAATTTTCAAAATTGTAAAATTCTTTTTGATGCGCCCTGTTTATTTTACGTGGCCTAGCCGTATTGCCTCTCCCTCTATATGTCAATATTGACAGTTCGAGAAACATTACATGTCACATTTCTCTCGTCAGAAGTGAATTTATAGTTGCGTGTCTGAGTGAGACTCCCTCCAGGAAACTGCGTTTATATCTGGTCGCCAAGAAGACCTCTAAAATGCAGCAAACTTGTGTTGGTAAATCTTTTGTAACACTCGTCTAGGACGCTCCGAATCAAAATTATTTTCGAGAGTCGCAAAACAGTTCTTTATCTCTTTTGACACGTCTTCGGATACCATCCGGAGAACACTAGAGAAGCGTTTGCTTTATCGATGTTTTGGGATGCATTATTGGCGGTGTTGAGATATGGAGCACCAGACTTTGTCTGGATGTGCCTTTATTTCAATATTCTATTAGTTCATCTTCTCCTTCCCACTCTCTGTGTCCATCTCCACCACACCCTCTCTCCGTCCACCTCTGCCACCCCTTCCCTCTGTGTATCATCTCCTCCCCCCTCCCTCCTCTATCTGCCTATCTGCTCCTCCCCTCTTTGTCCATCTAGTGCTCCCCCTCTGTCCATCTGCTCCCTCCCACTCTGTTTTCCTTCCTCCTCTGATTCCATTTCCTCCTCATTCTCTCACTGTCCATTTGTATCTCGCCCTCTCCCTGTTCATCTTCCCCCCCTTTCCTTTTAGTGTCCATCACCTCATCTCGCTTCTCTCTGTTCATACCCTCCTCTTCCCTTTCTCTGTCCATTTCCTTCCCCCCCCCCCCCCCCCTCTGTCTATCCATTGCCACCTTCCCAATCTCTCTGCCTATCTTTTCCTCCCCCTGTGTCTGTCCATCACCTCCTCTTTCCTTTCTCTGTCCATCCCTTCCTCACCCTTCTTATTTCCCCCTCCCATATCTCTGTCCATCTCCTCTTTCCAGTTGCTCCTCCTTCACCCTCACTATCTCTCCATCTCCTCGTCCTTCCTCTCTCCAAGTCATCACACATACTCTAATACTAGGACGGTGCTTCCCAGCCCTACAGTATTTCTTTCCAGATTGTAACTAATATGTGCACCAAATTTGAATGAAATCATTGCAGCGATTTAGTATGAGATTTTTACCCGTGGCTTTGTCCACATGTGCACATGTAAAATATATTTCATACGTACTTAACATATTTTACATGTATCTCTTCACATATTTCACCTGAATCTCCAGCAAATTTCAACCTGCAGTTTCACTTTCGCGCCTCTCAGTGTTGGACATCGTACGAGTATCTCCTGAACTATGTGCTGTACAGTGATATAATTTCGCAGGAACATCCTCTGGTATATCTGGCTACTGTCTGCGAAATGTTGTGGGAATGGAGAAAGTAGAAGTAATAAATTATAATGTCATATATGATCTGACAGTTCCTCAAGCATCTCAGTATTTCACGTCATATCTCCAGTACTACACTATATCATCAAAAGTATCCGGTGCATTGTGCTGCCACCTACTGCCAGGTATTCCCTATCAGCGACTTCCTGACATCGTGAGAGAGCAGAATGGGGCGCTCTGCAGAACTCACGGACTTCGAATGTGGTCAGGTGATTGGGTGTCAAGTGTCATACGTCTGTATGCTAGATTTCTACGGTCATAAACATCCCTAGGTCCACTGTTCCCGATGTGATAATGAAGTGGAAACGTGAAGAGACACATACAGCTCAAAAGCGTACAGGCTGACCTCTTCTGTTGACTGGCAGAGACTGCCGGCAGTTGAAGAGGGTCGTAACGTGTAATAGGAATTCCAAACTGCATCAGGACCCACAGGAAGTACTATGACAGTTAGGCAGCAGGTGAGAAAACTTGAACATAAGCCACACATCACGCTGGCGAATGTCAAACGACGTCCCGCTTGGTGTACAGAGAATAAACATTGCACGACTGAACAGTGGAAAAACGTTGTGTGGAGTGACGAGTCACGGTTCACAATGTGGCGATTCGATGGCAGGCTGTGGGTATGGCGAATGCCCGGTGAAAGTCATCTGCCAGCAGGAGTAGTGCCAACAGTAAAATTCGGGGGCGGTGGTGTTACGGTGTGGTCGTGTTTTTCACGGAGGGGGTTGCACCCGTTGTTGTTTTGCTAGGCAGAATCACAGCACAGACTTACATTGATGTTTTAAGCACCTTCTTGGTTCCCACTGTTGCGGAGCAATTCGGGGATGGCGATTCCATCTTTCAACACGATCGAGCTCCTGTTCATAATGCACGGCATATGGCGGAGTGGTCACACGACAATAACATCCCTGTAATGGACTGGCCTGCACAGAGTCCCGACCAGAATCCTATAGAACACCTTTGGGACGCCGACTTCGTGCCAGGCCTTACCGACCGACATCCGTACCTCTCCTCAGTGCAGCACTCCGTCAAGAATGGACTGCCATTCCCTAAGAAACCTTCCAGCACCTGATTGAACGTATGCCTGCGAGAGTGGAAGCTGTCATCAAGGCTAAGGGTGGGCCAACACCATACTGAATTCCAGCATTACCGATGGAGGGCGCCACGAACTTGTAAGTCATTTCCATCCAGGTGTCCGGATACTTTTGATCACATAGTCTACTTGGTACAGCGATATACTTCCATAGGTACCTTTAATGCCATATGTGGGTATTGTCTGCGAAGTGTATTTCGAATACAGTTAGTAGCAACAAAGTAATAAATTTAAACGTCTTTCACAGTGCGATAGCACTATGTCTCTGAGCACTATGGGACTTATCTTCTGAGGTCATCAGTCGCCTAGAACTAAGAACTAATTAAACCTAACTAACCTAAGAACATCACAAACATCCATGCTCGAGGCAGGATTCGAACCTGCGACCGCAGCGGTCGTTCGGTTCCAGACTGTAGTGCCTAGAACCGCACGGCCACTCCGGCTGGCTGATAGTTTTTCATCTCAGTTTATATAATGTTAGTACATTTAGTGGTACATGTCTCACGAAAACAGTTACTAGCAAAGAAGTAATAAATTAAAAAGTCATGCTTCATGTGTGAATTTTACTGCGTGAATGGAGAAAATACAGTAAGCGGTGACCTTTTTCCTTTGTAGGGGTCATCAACGATAAAAAGTTTCGTATAGGTTTGAAATTATGTGTCATGCTTGTTGCAAGTCTGTAAGCGATCTCAACTGCTGGATGTCTAAAGTATGGGTATTCTAGCGTCCTTGCACACGCTTCGTTCTCGCCCCCACCCACACCCTTTGATAGGTGAGTGGTTCTTATGCCCATGGCGATGGTTTCCGGACAGTAAGTCACGTGTGTACCAAGTTTGGTTGAAATCGCTACAGTGGTTTAGGAGGAGATGCAGAACATGTATATATACATACTTTTGAGCACGTGCATCGATTTTTCTAATTTTTATGGATGTAGGATACCTCCGCTGTTGACCGAAAAGGAGCGCAAATCGATCCTCTTGTTACTCCGCCATCACGCCGTTATCTGCGCGGGCCGACGAGAGAGGCGCATCGATTGGGAAGACACACAGCAGCTCTCTGTCGCTCTCTCTCTCTCTGTCTCTCTCTTACTTCCCACTCGATCTGTTTGCCTCCCCTCTCGGCCTGTTAAATCTGTCCGTCCTAACTGCGCAGTATCCGTCCCCCAACGGCCTACTTCCTCCTCTAGACCCGAGGGTTTCCCGCTGCGCAACACGATCTCGCCGGCTGAGCTGTTGTGTCGATGGAACAGAAGTCTCCGTCTGCGTTCACACCACGTCGACAATGGTCGGCAGACACCGTCGCCAGAGGTCGCCCGATAACATCGGCCGACCGCTTGGTCACGGTGCGTCGGATCTCATTCGTCAATTTGTAGTGGTACTTGAATTACGTAACCATTACGGCACCTCACCTCAACCTCTCGATACCAGCAATATTCTACTGTGTTTCTGTAAAATAGTTAACATATTCCTGTGACAACATTCAGATTTCATTTCATTAATGTAGAGGTACTTCGATACATCGATATGTATATATTGCAAATGATATTATCCTTAAGTGTTTTCTTTCTTTTGTCACTATGATCTTTGACGTACTTGTAACTCTGATTTTTGGGCGCGTAAGCGGTTATTAGAGAGTCAAGTTTTGGTCGTCATATTAAAAAGACGAAAATTGTAGTCATTTTATGAAATGTGAACTTAAACAGTGAGTAAGATATTTTCAAGTGTGTTGTATATTGTGAAGTGATGTTTTGGAACGAGTTACGTGATATTGTAACAAATGTAATAAAAAGAAGTGTAACTTAAATTAGGAGTACTGATTACTTTTTTACATCAACTTTTCCAAGTTAGGACAGTTTAATCTTCAAGTATGGTTTATGAAACACATCTATAAATCTTTTGAATATCGCAGAATAACACCTAGGCCTCTTTGCAAAAAATGATTCAAATGGCTCTGAGCACAATGGGACTTAACATCTATGGTCATCAGTCCCCTAGAATTTAGAACTACTTAAACCTAACTAACCTAAGGACGTCACACAACACCCAGTCATGCCTCTTTGCATCCGAGCTTGGAATCATCACTACCTAGATTTTCGACGATTGAGCCATGAGTTCACAACGAGACCAGCGTGGGAAACACGAAAAGATGAGTGCCTAGTTTATCCATTATTTCAAAAAATGACTTTATTAACTGTGCTCTTATGACACTAGCCACATAATATAACTTTGTTTTTGCCCGAAAATGCAATATTTAGTAGCGTGAGCAACACTAAAATCATAATTAATTTTTGACCTTTGTTGTGGTAGGGTTGTTAGAAGTTTTTGGCGGGATCGAAGAGGTTGGGTTAGGTTAAGTCAGAATCTATTCTATATATGAAGTACGTTAGATTTTAAGCTCCAAGTGTGGGATGCGTACCACGACGTGTCTGCGCTAGGAGATGAGGGCTACAAAGCAGTCTTTTCTATTAAAAAGATATCGAATACGCATAAAGGAGCTACATTTGTCTCCAAAAGAACGTGGCGAGTACTCTGTGTTTACTTACTGGAATTACCAGACAATTTGTACGAATATATGAGATGAAGGGAAAAACGCCACGCCACAAATGGTGAAAATGCTCTAACTTTGTGACGCCACTTTCCTTTCCTCACAAGGAAGGGTCGTCGAGCAGATACGCAAAACTATAGACCTATATCTCTGACATCGATCTGTTGTAGAATTTTAGAACATGTTTTTTGCTCGCGTACCATGTCATTTCTGGAAACCCAGAATCTACTCTGTAGCAATCGACATGGATTCCGGAAACAGCGATCGTGTGAGACCCAACTCGCTTTATTTGCTCATGAGACCCAGAAAATATTAGATAGAGGCTCCCAGGTAGATGCCATTTTCCTTGACTTCCGGAAGGCGTTCGATACAGTTCCGCACTATCGCCTACGGAATATCAGACCAGCTGTAAGGCTGGATTTAAGAGTTCTTAGCAAACAGAACACAGCATCTTGTTCTCAATGGAGAGACGTCTACAGACGTTAAAGTAACCTCTGGCGTGCCACAGCGGAGTGTTAGGGGACCATTGCTTTTCGCAATATATATAAATGACCCAGTAGATAGTGTCGGAAGTTCCATGCGGCTTTTCGCGGATGATGCTGTAGAATACAGAGAAGTTGCAGCATTAGAAAACTGCAGCGAAATGCAGGAAGATCTGCAGCGGATAGGCACTTGGTGCAGGGAGTGGCAACTGACCCTTAACATAGACAAATGTAATGTATTGCGAATACATAGAAAGAAGGATCCTTTATTGTATGATTATATGATAGTGGAACAGACACTGGTAGCAGTTACTTCTGTAAAATATCTGGGAGTATGCGTAAGGAGCGATTTGATGTGGGATGATCATATAAAATTAATTGTTGGTAAGGCGGGTACCAGGTTGAGATTCATTGGGAGAGTCCATCAACAAAGGAGGTGGCTCACAAAACACTCGTTCGACTCACACTTGAGTATTGCTCATCAGTGTGGGATCCGTACCAGATCGGGTTGACGGAGGAGATAGAGAAGGTCCAAAGAAGAGCAGCGCGTTTCGTCACAGGGTTATTTGGTAAGCGTGATAGCGTTACGGAGATGTTTAGCAAACTCAAGTGGCAAACTCTGCAAGAGAGGCGCTCTGCATCGCGGTGTGGCTTGCTGTCTAGGTTTCGAGAGGGTGCGTTTCTGGATGAGGTATCGAATATATTGCTCCCCCCTACTTATATCTCCCGAGGAGATCACGAATGTAAAATTAGAGAGATTCGAGCGCGCACGGAGGCTTTCCGGCAGTGGTTCTTCCACCAACCATACGCGTCTGGAACAGGAAAGGGAGGTAATGACAGTGGCACGTAAAGTGCCATCCGCCACACACCGTTGGGTGGCTTGCGGAGTATAAATGTAGGTGTAGATGTAGAACCGATTAGTTTCAGGAGTGGCCGCTACCTTTGAAGCTAACATGCCGTATCTTATGTCTTGAATCTTTATACCTTCTGTATTATCGCGAAATGTAGGAGAGAGTGTCACAGAAATGTTGCAAATTTTGCGCTGGAAATCGTTAAAAGAAAGGCGTTTTTCGTTATACGGAATCTTCTCACGAAATTCCAATCACCAACTTTCTCCTCCGAATGCGAAAATATTTTGTTGACACCGACCTACATAGGGAACAACGATCACCACGATAAAATAAGGGAAATCAGAGCTCATACGGAAAGATATAGGTATTCATTCTTCCCGCGCTATACGAGATTGGAGTAATAAAGACTTGTGAAGGTGGTTCGATGAACCCTCTGCCAGGTACTTAAATGTAATTTGCAGAGTATCCATGTAGATGTAGATGTACCCGTGTACACCGCACTAATAATAAACGCGTTGTTCAGATTGAATTATCTCATTATGAGAGTATTGAAGGACGATCTGCTTCAATTGTTAAAAACCATTCAAAAGCTAAGATCGCACAAGATATCTTTCATTCAAGACAACCGGTTTCAACAGTCTTTGCTGTCATCTTCAGATCTTAAACATCTTTTTGTAATAAAATATATTCATTTTACACTGAACCTCACCCACAAGATGAAAAGTGGATAAAACTTAGCACATTATTTAGCGATGTCAAACTTGGGCTTTTCAATGGTGTTGTAAGGTGGTCAAGTCATTTTGATGTTTGTATGTTGTCGATGTGCAGAGAGAGAACAAGTTGCGTTACTGTTAAAAAATCTTTGGTCTTGTCGTCACAGAATCTTTGCCTCTGTGCAATCTGATACATTCTACGTTGAAGTGTGGTAGGTGATGGATGCGTTCTATAGCGCTGTGTTGACGTGTGATTGTATCTATTAGACGAAGAAAGATTGATTGTAAAGGACAGCAAGGATGAATAAGATGTATCTGTAAGAAAGCAAAGAGAACATACATTTTTAATAATTTTTTGATTTTTTGAAGAAAAGAAGTTTGGGGTAAGACTGCAGCACTGCGCACGTAATTTGTAGATATGATTGTCGGCACATAGTTAACTTCGTCCAGTTACTCAGAAGTGGCAGAAAGACTACCCCACTTCCCTGAGTCATTCATTAAAATATAAACTGATTAAGCTGTTTGGTTTTTACAGAAATTCTCTGTTAACAATGTACCCTCTTTGAATCATTGCTCGGTTTGTTAATCTTGTATTGTTCTGACCTATGTTATGTGAAGATGACATGAACTTTTACCATGTCTTTTTGAAAATATACTCCATTCTAAAATCATTGTCTTGGAATATCATTTCATAGGAATAGTTACTTTCCAGCCCCACTGTATATGATCACGCGTTACGACAGCTGGAAATTTTATTTAGAAACAGAAATCTAGCTTCCTGCTTGCTGCTTGCCGTTGTGATTTCGAGAAATCTGCAACAATGCTCTCAAGACGCGAGGCAAGTGGAAATTTTGATTAGAGCCAGATAACTGTTTTACTTCAGTTGCGCCATTAATATGAAAACAAGTTGCATTCAGAAGAGTTACAGTTGAGTTCAAATTAGGTTCTATTTAGTCGCAAGTTAGCATACGAGTTTAAGTTGGACAGCAGTTTGTGAGGATATAGTTTTGGTAATACGTAGCCTTTTATAGATTGGGAGGTAAATTTGGGCCAAATTTCATACAGAAGCAAATATAGTGGGGTGATTACAATTTTTAGCGCTGTTCACAGAATGGCTTATTGTGCTACAGTGGCAGGATGTATGACGTCGATGTATAAAGATTTTGCCAATGAGACTATGACCACATAATTGTTAATGGATGGTAGCAGATTTTTCTATTACATGATATAGGGATAAAATTTGTGTGTAACTAAGTATTATTTAATTAATGCAAGCTACATTTGTGCTTTCACAGCAGCTCACTTTATTATAAAAATTGTGGAAATTAATGCAATACTGGCAGGAATATTTAGATAATCATATTCTATTACTGGGAACTTCACTGCTCTGTAAACTCTTGCCCAGTGGATTCGAGAAAGGAAGTAATAAGATTTCTTTTGACAGGGTGTGTAGCTTTCAATAAAAGAAGTAAACTGTATTACAATGTCTTTTAATGCATTTGCTCCAAGCAAAGCTCCAATAGTCGGTAAGGAATAAATTGAAAATTTCGTAGTTTTTAGGGTGCAAGGGTGAAAATATTTAAATTAGTATTTAGATCATCATAAATAGCATCCAACATATGGCACAAAAACGTTGAAACTGTACTTTTCATGACGTGACTTCCGTTATTGAAGAGATGTAATCGTCAGATGTCAAATATCCAAGTATCACTTCTAGTTTTACTTGAGCCAGAACTGTACCTTCAATGTATCTCACTTTTTAACAGATCTCGAATCACATCTTTACAAGTACTCGAAATCTATTTTGCTGAATTCATTTGAAGTTGTGAAAACATACGTCAGTTAACCTCCAATGACTGTCAGTCAGCATACGTATCTAAGACAACCAAAATTTAGAGTAAGGAACTCGTAATACATAAACCACGCGAAAGTGGAAACACGCACGTACACCATTTGAAAATCACTTCATGTAACAGTCACTAACTTACTGGCATAAAAACGCCAGCAAGCAGTTATAACAATTTGTAAACAGCTAATGTCCGTCGACCACAGCTCAAAAAAAGATGTACTAAAATAAATTTAAGCATAAGATAGGCCAACCTTGTCACCTGAACAAATTATTTTTGGATGCCAATGTGGTATTGGAGACAACACGGTGTCGTGAATACACTCTTGATGAAAGCTAGCCGACGAGTGCTTGTTACAAGGATCCCACGGTAAATGCGCCAAGGAAATCAAATACTCTTTTGGTAGTGGTGGGGCCAGGCGATGGCGATAATCTGGCGCCGAAAGTAGTCGTGTGACAGAATAAAGACATTCTCACAGCTGTGGTGGTACTTCTTCTCATATATATCATCAGCTGAAGTCCCCCGTCCACGCAATAAGATTGATATCCAATATTCCGAGCTTTATTACGATTGCGATTTTTCTCATCTTCAGGATGGCACAAACTCCTCCTTTGTCTAAGCTTACCAGTTCCTCACAGTCCATGTTTCATGTCGTGTGAGCCACTATGACTGGGAAAAAGCAAACTTGTAAAAATTTTTTGTTTATTTATAGACACAATCTCATCTTTATGACACAGTCACCGAGCGAGGTGGCGCAGTGGTTAGACACTGGACTCGCATTCGGGAGGACGAGGGTTCAATCCCGCGTCCGGCCATCCTGATTTAGGTTTTCCGTGATTTCCCTAAATCACTCCAGGCAAATGACGGGATGGTTCCTCTGAAAGGGCACGGCCGACTTCCTTCCCCATCCTTCCCTAATTCGATGAGACCGCTGACCACGCTGTCTGGTCTCCTTCCCCAAAACAACCAACCAACATTATGACACAGTCATAAGCCGTTTCGGCCATACACTGAACACAGCGTCTGAAGATGGTCATTGTATGGTCGAAATAGCTTATAGCTGTGTCATAAACATTTGATAGTGTCTATAAATAAACAAAAATTTTTTACAAGAGAATCAATCACGCACTCTATACACAAAATGTCGTTTTTTCCAAAAAGCAAACTGATTTGAATTTCACCGACTGTCGTCCGAAATCTGTACGTTTGGGCGCTGAGATCTACCACATAGCGACCTTGCACTTAGTAGCGCACTGGTTTGAAAGCAGTGGCTGTTTTTGGCCGATGTCGGTCGTCGGCGGAATCTTCTGATATCGGTGCCACTGTGGCAGCAACCTATAACGTCGCCGACGCTATTTGTTCGTTTGCCGCATACGTGGCGCAATCTAGACAAATTTGAATAATCTACTGACATTGTATGCAAAGCGAATGTGTAACAAAGAAAACGATCAAAAGGTAATCAAATGAAAACGTGACGTACGAACGCCATTTTTGCATGAGGCAGTGGCGGAGGGAACTAAAGGTAGGAATTCCAATCGTTCTACTGCAGGAGTAGTTGACACTGCCTCCAGACTGGAGTACAGTGAGTGAAATCGAAACTGCTACACTACGCCGGCCGCTGTGCCCCAGCGGTTCTAGGTGCTTCAGTCCGGAACCGCGCTGCTGCAACGGTCGCAGGTTCGAATCCTGCCTCGGGCATGGATGTGTGTGATGTCCTTAGGTTAGTTAGGTTTAACTAGTTCTACGACTAGGGGACTGATAACCTCAAATGTTAAGGCCCATAGTGCTTAGAGCCATTTTTGTTATACTACGAAGCTGCAGTCCTTTACTTGTCAAACATTCACTTCACGACACTTTCATAACATGTCGGATATTAAAATTCATTCCACTCGGAACATATTCTGAGTTCTAATGTATTAAATACCCTTGAGACTGACGATTCAGCATGGTTTTAGAAAGCATCACTAGTGTAAAACTCAGCTAATCCTTTTACTGCTAACTATGGATGAAGGGCAACAGGCAGATACCGTATTTATATATTTTCAGAAACCATATGGTACGATGCCCCATTGCAGATGTTAACAAAGGTACGAGCATATGAACTATTTTCCCAGATATGTGAGGGGGTCGAAGACTTCTTAACTAATATGACCCAGTATGTTCAAATAACTTACGGGTTTGCTCCCGGGTGACGTTGTCGACCACCGCCGATATTTCGACAGGAGCACACCATGCCATTCTCAAGGCACAACTGCAAGGAGGAAGCACTGTGCAAGGGAATTTAATACCTCGGTTCACACAGGAGAAACAAGGATGATACCACACACAGAACAAGTAACCGCTGAGTCAACACATAACCAAAGATAACCAATACCAGAAATGTCGATACTGACTATTAATCAGCATGTGAGCTAGCACTAATTCTGTCCCTCTGGTTTTTGATGAGAGACAGAGCCGGATTCCAAGAAGCATTTAAGCAAAATCCTCCATCTCTCCTTGCAGCTGTGCCTTGAGAATTTCAGGGTGTGCTCCTGTCGAAATATCGGCGGTGACCTACGACGTCACCCGGCAGCAAACCCGTAAGTTATTTGAACATTCAATTCGCCGGGAAAATCTAAGGTCTCACATAACCCAGTATGTTGTCATCGACGGCGAATGTTGATCGAAACGCCGGCCGCGGTGGTCTAGCGGTTCTAGGCGCTCAGTCCGGAACCGCGGGACAGCTACGGTCGCAGGTTCGAATCCTGCCTCGGGCATGGATGTGTGTGATGTCCTTAGGTTAGTTAGGTTTAATTAGTTCTAAGTTATAGGCGACTGATGACCTTAGAAGTTAAGTCGCATAGTGCTCAGAGCCATTTGAACCATTTTTTTGTTGATCGGAGACAGGGATATCGTCAGGAGTGCACCAAGGCAATGTGATAGGACCGCTCTTATTGTCTACATATACAATTGATTTGGCGGACTGGGTGGACGGCAACCTGCAGTTGTTTGCTGATGATGCTGTGGTGTACGGCAAGGCGTCGAAGTTGAGTGGTCGTAGCAAGTTACAGGATGACCTAGTCAAAATTTCTACTTGGTATAATCAATGGCAGCTAGCTCTAAATGTGGGAGGATGTGAGCTAATGCGGATGAGTAGGAAAAACAAACCTGCAATGTTCGGATACGCAGTCACGCCGTTTGAATATCTGGGCCCTATGTTGCAAGTGATATGCAATGGAACGGGCATGTGAGAACTGTGGTAGGGGAGGCGAATGGTCGACTTCGGTTAGGGAAGTGTGGTTCGCCTGTAAAGGAGACCAGTGCGACCCACTCTTGACTACTGCTCGAGTGTTTGGGATCTACACCAGGTCGAATTAAAGAAAGGCATCGAAGCAATTTAGAGGCGGGCTGCTAGAGTTTTTTATCATTTCAAGTGTTGCGGAGATGCTTCAGGAAATCAAATGGGAATCCCTGGAGGGAAGGCGACGTTCTTTTAGAGGAAGACTTCTGAGAAAATTTAGAGAACCGGCACAGAAAGGTTCTACTTCTTCCAAAATACATTTTGCCTACGGATCACGAAGATAGGATGCCAGAAATTAGGGCTCATACAGAGGCATACAGAAAGTCACTTTGCCCTTGCTCTATTTGAGAGTAGAACAGGAAATGAATATACTAGTAGCGGTATAGTGTACCGTCAACAACGCACAGGACAGTGGCTTGCGGAATACCTGTGTAGATGCAGAACTGATATCCGTCATCAAGATCAGTATGACAAGAATGCGTTCTTCTCTTTGTCGTCGTACGGAGGCAAACAGCCTTCGAATGTAATCTTAAGGAATTTCTTGCCTTGCCGGACACACTGTGTCAGTACGTTAGCGTAACAGGTTGCAGGCTGGTGTAAAAGTGTACATCTTTCTGTCGCAACCCAGACACGTTGCATGGGTGAAAAATCAGACGACTGGACAGGCAGATCAAGGATCCATAATTTCCTCAAGCCGTTTGTCGTGTGAAATGCAACTTGGGGGATTTGCGCTATGCTGTTGGAATATGCCAATTGCTACAGTAGACAGGAAGGATATGAAAACATGGATTCAATAACTGTCGTTCCTGTGAACGCTCTTTATTCTCACGAAGTAATGAATGCTATCGACAGGGGATCTCAAATTGATTCCTTTTTTTTTTTTTTTTTTTTTTTTTTTTAGACATCCAGAATACTTTCGATACGGTACCCCACAATCGACTCCTAACCAAATAGTGTGATTCTGGACTTCCCTGTCAGAAATGTCACAGTTCTTAGTAACTGACGGGCAGTCATCGAGAGTAAACTTTACTGCTAGCCATTAAAATTACTACACCACGAAGATGACGTGCTACAGACGCGAAATTTAACCTACAGGAAGAAGACGCTGTGATATGCAAATGATTACCTTTTTACAGCATTCACACAACGTTGGCGCCGGTGGCGACACCTAGAACGTGCTGACGTGAGGAAAGTTTCCAACCTATTTCTCATGCACAAACAGCAGTTGACCGGCGTTGCGCGCTGAAACGTTGTTGTGATGCCTCGTGTAAGGAGGATAAATGCGTACCATCACGTTTCAGACTTTGATAAAGTTCGGATTGTAGCCTATCGCGATTGCGGTTTATCGTATCGCGACATTGCTGCTCGCGTTGGTCGAGATCTAATGACTGTTAGCAGAATATGGAATCGGTGGGTTCAGGAGGGTAATACGGAACGCCGTGCTGGATCCCAACGGCCTCGTATCACTAGCAATCGAGATGACAGGCATCTTATCCGCATGGCTGTAACTGAGCGTGCAGCCAAGTCTCGATCCCTGAGTCTACAGATAGGGACGTTTGCAGGACAACAACCATCTGCACGAACAGTTCGATGACGTTTGCAGCAGCATGGACTATCAGCTCGGAGACCATGGCTGCGGTTACCCTTGACGCTGCATCAGAGACAGGAGCGCCTGCGATGGTGTACTCAACGACGAACCTGGGTGCACGAATGGCAAAACGACATTTTTCCGGATGAATCCAGGTTCTGTTTACAGCATAATGTTGGTCGCATCTGTGTTTGGCGACATCGCGGTGAACGCACATTGGAAGCGTGTATTCGTCATCGCCATACTGGCGTATCTCCAGGCGTGACGGTATGGGGTGCCATTTTTAAATAAATCAATAATAAATAAATAAATTGGTTACACTTCTCGGTCACCTCTTGTTCGCATTGACGGCACTTTGAACAGTCGACGTTACATTTCAGATGTGTTACGACCCGTGGCTCTACCCTTTATTCCATCCCTGCGAAACCCTACATTTCAGCAGGATGATGCACGACCGCATGTTGCAGGTCCTGTACGGGCCTTTCTGGATACAGAAAATGTTCGACTGCTTCCCTGGCCAGCACATTCTCCAAATCTCTCACCAATTGAAAACGTCTGGTCAATGGTGGCCGAGCAACTGGCTTGTCAGAATACGCCAGTCACTACTCTTGATGAACTGTGGTATCGTGTTGAACCTGCATGGGCAGCTGTACCTGTGCACACCATCCAAGCTCTGTTTGACTCAATGCCCAGGCGTATCAAGGCCGTTATTACGGCCAGAGGTGGTTTTACTGGGTACTGATTTCTGAGGATCTATGCACCCAAATTGCGTGAAAACGTAATCACATGTCAATTCTAGTATAATATATTTGTCCAACGAATACCGGTTTATCATCTGCATTTCTTCTTGGTGTAGCAATTTTAATGGCCAGTAGTGTAGAAGTAATATCTTGGTTTCCTCTGTTCTAATTAAACGATTTAGTTGACAATGTGAGCAACGCTCTTAGCCTGTTTCTGGATGAGACTGTTATTTACCGTTTTGTAAATTAATCAGATTAAAATTAATTGAAAATTGGTTTAGACATGATTTCTGTAAGGAGTGAAAAGTGGAAATTGACTCTAAATGATGAAAAGTCAGCCTCATGAGTGATAAAAGGTATTCGCCAAATTTCGGAGACACGATTAATCACAAAAATATAAAGGCTGTAAATTCAACAGAATACTTAGGGATTACAATTACGAATAACTTAAATTGGAACGCTCTTATAGATACTGCCGTGGGGGCAGCAAACCAGAGACTACGATTTACTGGCAGAACATTTGAAAAATGCAACAGGTCTACTAAACAGGCACTCTACACAACTCATGCCCCCCTTTTCTGGAATATTGCTGTGCAATGTGGGATCCACATTTAAAAGGACTGACAGATGACATCGAAGAAGTTCAAAGAATTGGGGCGGCAATCATTTAAAAAAGACGTTTTCCGTTGTGGCAGGACCCTCTCATGAAATTTGCATCACCAACTTTCTCAGAGTGCAAAAAAAAAAAAAAAGACTTGTTGTGGCTCACCTATACATGGAGAAATAATCATCACAATGAAATAAGAGACGTTGGAACTCACATGGAGAAATTAAAATGTTCGTGTTTCCCATGGGCTGTTCAAGAAGGCGACGGTAGAGAAATATCCTCAAGGCCGGACCGAGACTCGAACTCGAGACCTTTGCCTTTCGCCGGCAAGTGCTTGCCTGCGAAAGGCAAAGGTCTCGAGTTCGAGTCTTGGTCCAGCACACAGTTTTAATCTGCGAGGAAGTTTCATATCAGCGCACACTCCCCTGCTGCAGAGTGAAAATCTCATTCTGGAATCCTCAAGGCGATTCGATGAATCATCTGTCAGACTCTTATATGTAGATGTAGATGCAGATAACAAGGTTGACCATTCTTGCCACATACTGGCGTGCATCGGTCTTGGTCAACAGTTAACAAATGAAGCCTGTTGTCGTATCCTGTAGCTCTCCACAACATGATTCCGAGAACTGGAAGGGTATGGATCTGGAGAACTGTTGTTTCCTGTGACATTTCACTCGGCAAGCTGACGTGGATCTGACCGTCACAAACGTAGCGAGACTCAACGCTGGTGACCACAAGGACTGGTCAGCTGACAGTGGCTCTACACGACGCCGTATCTGATGTCTGTCGAATGTGATCCGCAGTAAACGCCGCTTGGTAGCTTAAGGGGGGTAGGACGTCAAACGGGCCGACTTGGAGCAGGAAAGGCACCACAGTACATTTTAATTTCCACTGTCTATACATTTACAAAAAAAATTCATAAAACTTAGCCAGCATGACCAGGAAGAATTCAGAATTTACACTCATAGCAGTGGAAGTTCTAAAACATAACGATGTAATTTTTTTACGTGTGAAATTTCATCATTTTTTTCACTTACTAATGGCAGCATTTGTTGCTATAGGTACACTTTTCTTCATAAGTAAGTGAGATGGTTCGATGAATTTTGCACAGCATACAAACCATACTTAAAGGTGTATGAAGCTGTAGAATTTTCCAAATCTATTAAAAACTGTGGTAAAAATTGAGGTAATTAACTACAAAATTTGTGATTTTTCTAAACATGAAGTTTAAAATACAACAGATCATTCGTTTTTTCATAAATTAAATAAATTCTAGAGTTCCATACACCTGTAAGTATGGTATGTATGCTGTACAAAATTCATCGAAGAATCTCTCTAACTTATGAAGAAAAGTGTACCTATAGCAACAAATACAGTGAAAAATAAGTGAAAATAAGTGAAAAAATTATGAAATTTCACACGTAAAAAAAATTATTTTTTTTATATTTTCGAACTTCCACTGCAATGAGTGTGAATCCTGAATCCTTCCTGGTGATGCTGACAACGTTTTATGAACTTATTTGTAAAAGTATAGACACCGGAAATCAAAATGTCCTGTGATGCCTTTTCTGCTCCAAGTCGGCCCGTTTGACGTCCTACCCACCTTAATATCTCAACCCACATACCGGCAATATCTGTCCAACATTTTGTGGTTATACGTTGCCTCTAACATCTAGCTGGATTTGAGAAGATATTTACCTCCTACTCTTCAGAACCTGTCACACTGTCGTGCTATCTTCTCGCGTTCTAGTCCTTCTGGATGGACCCCTGGCCACTCTTCATGGATGCTTTCACCTCACCAGTCGGTCTGCAGTTAGTACACATCTTTTGGTGTGCTGCTCGCAAGTTCCTGATGTCAATATATTCAACTTTTCTAAAGATGGCGATCAGCTGCGTGTGATACTCATGTTGGTGTCCTACCGCCGTCCAGGGCGCCTCCAGACACGTCGTAGCTGGTCATCGGGGATCAGATCGAAGTGGGACTCGTGACTGAAGACTATTCCAGTTCAGTCAATGAGTTTCCAGGTCGAAGACGTGTATGGAGACTCCCAGACAGCGGTGGGCTGCCACTTTGATTGTCGCCGAAACCAGGAGTGATGGTCTGCTATGCCATTTCTTTTCACAGCAGGACCACTTCGGTTGTCTTCCGCGCCACCCCAACAGCACAGTGCTATTCTACGCTCCGTTTCCTTTCCCTGCATGGCAACCCATCTTGGGCTTAGGTTTCAGCACGCTAATACCCGCCCACACAGTGCAAAGTTTTCTGCTGCCTGTCTTCGCTCTTGCCAAACGCTACACTGGCGAGCAAGATCGCCGGATCTCTCCACATTTGAGAACATTTGGAGCATTATGGGCAGGGCTCTCCATCTATCTCGTGATTTTGTCGATCTAACGCTCCAGTTGGATAGAATTTGGCACGATATCCCTCAGGAGAAAGTCCAGCAACAACTGTCAACAGCCGCGCGGGAGTAGCCGAGCGGTCTGGGGCGCTGCAGTCGTGGGCTGTGCGGTTGGTCCCTGCGGAAGTTCGAGTTCTCTCTCGGGCATGTGTGTGTGTGTTTGTCGTTAGGATAATTTAGCTTAAGTAGTGTGTAAGCTTAGGGACTGATGACCTTAGCAGTCCCATAAGACTTCACACACATTTGAACATTTTTTTGAACTCTCAACAAATATGAAGCCGAATAAGCGCTTACATAAGGACCAGAGGTGGAGCAACGCGTAATTCAAATGGCTCAAACGGCTCTGAGCACTGTGAGACTCAACTTTTGAGGCCATCAGTCCCCTAGAACTTAGAACTACTTAAACCTAAGTAACCTAAGAACATCACACACATCCATGCCCGAGGCAGGATTCGAACCTGCGACCGTAGCGCTCGCGCGGTTCCAGACTTAGCGCCTCGAACCGCTCGGCCACACCGGCCGGCTAACGCGTAATTGATTTGCTCTGTTCGTGAAACTTTTGCTTGAGTAAAATATCCAACTGTCTGAAATTGTAATAATTTGTTTGTCTGGACTTCTTCTAACGATTACCGTCCCAGTCGAATAATTCCGTCGGGGAGCGTCGTATTTCTTTTTTTTTTTCCTTTTCTTGTCTTAGAGAGTATGTTGTATAACAAATTTCTTCCTTATGTTGAAGAAAAATTATTGAGACACAATCGATTTCTATCTTTACATTGACTGTCATTCTTACGCGACCTTTCCGTGTCTCGCAACGCACGGTGCGCACTCGGAAACTCCGTTTCCAGATGGAGAACTGGCTCACGGCCGCGAGCGACCCGCCTGGCAATGAGTCCGCTTGTTGCTCTAAGCAGCCTTGTCGGCTCGTCGCAGAGGGGAATAAATCGCGCCATTAGCACCTCGGGAGCAACAGGTACGCCGTGGCTTGTCCCCCCCTCGTAAACCAGTTCCTGGAAATCGCGTTAGTTATGAGGCGGCCACAGGCGCATATAAACGACGCCTAACGCAGCGCGTCGTAAATTCAGCCATGTCGGCGGTCGCAGTGTGCACTTCCTGAGGGCCAGACCGACCATTCTGACGGGGAATGAGCCGTAACCCGATTTTAAAAGAGCTTCGCTCAGTGGAACAGAAGTCAAAGTAAGCGAACACGTCTCTGGGCTTATCCGTAAATATTTGACCGTTTCTGAGAAAACGACGGTCTGAGTATTCGCGGTAATTTATGTGCCTTTTTTCGAGTTGACAGTCCAACCCAAGCGGTAGTACAGTGACTAGCCAAGCGGCTTCTCACTTTTTTTGCGCCCACTGTTCGACACTTGTTTATTATTTTTATTTTTATATTTGTTTTTCATTTATCTACCCGTGTCCGTAGAAGAATACTACGCGAATGTTTTACGATGTACACTGAAATAACGGCTTCCTTATTCACCGACTAATTTTATACCTGGTGAATGCAGCAAAAAAACAAAAAGATAAAATAAAAAAAATAAAAATCCATAAACGAATGGAAAAAATTAGCAAACAGAACTGGTCTCAAAATTTCAGCTGAAATAACAAAATTCATGACAAATATAAAAATTGCACCAAAATACGTAGAACCACAAATAGGTAAAATAGAGCGAGTAAATAAATTTAAATATCTTGGAGAAACTATACAACAGAATGGACTAGAAAAATCTGCAATAGATGTAAGAATTAACAAAATGGAAAGAGCATATGGTTTGACCAAAAATATTTACAACAAGAATGTATATCTAGAAAAACAAG
Source organism: Schistocerca americana (assembly GCF_021461395.2). Lineage (NCBI taxonomy): Eukaryota > Metazoa > Arthropoda > Insecta > Orthoptera > Acrididae > Schistocerca > Schistocerca americana. The sequence continues at coordinate 99,157,552 of NC_060127.1, read as the reverse complement.
ACTAAAACACTACACCACAGTGGTACTACCAGAATGTTTATATGGGTCTGAACGCCTAACGATGAACTATAAGATGGACAAATTAGAGGTACTGGAAAGAAGCATTATTAGAAAAATAATAAGTGCAATGAAAACTACCGATGGTTGGAAAATAAGAAGTAATGAGGAGATCTACAAAAATATAGAGAAAATATCTGAAGTAATGGTCAAACGAAGATTAACCTTTTTTGGACATCTCTACCGAATGGCTGGAAATAGACTAACAAAACAAATACTCCTATATTTCTGGAAGAAGAAATCGACAATAGCATGGATTTCAGAAGTAAGAAAAGATCTTGAAAGAAAAAACATCAAAGAATCAGAAATAGCAGAAAGAAACCGTTTTAAAACAAAATACTAAATTTGGAAAGCTTTCAAAGCAGAAGAAATAAAAATTCTGGAACAACATAGACAGAAGAAAGGAAGAGACTTCATGGGGAGAAAATGAGGGAATAGTGGAAAAATAGGAAACAACAACAAAGGAAGAAGAGGAACTGAAGTTGTCAACGTGATCCTAGTTGGTCAATACGATTGTGAAAAAAAAAAAAAAAAAAAAGAATGAAAAATTATTTGAAATTGTTTTCGGTGAAATTCCTATAGTGTAGCTTGATTCATAGCCAGCTGCAAGCGTCAGTTTTCGGAAAAGTCATTCGTTATGCGTGATTTGCATGAAGTTATTTCCAACGCGTGAAATATTCAGCAATGTATCGACGGGTTTTTCCCAAATGAGACTGATACGAAGAAATGTCGCTGTGGCGAACCTTCCTTCGTGCGATGCTCGCGGTGTTCGGAATTTCAGTATTTCGATTATTTCTATGGTCAGTATCATCCAAAGGCAATGCACCAAATATTTCAGAGGAATAAGGTTAAGATCAAAATATAAGAATTAAAAATTCATGTAAGAATGAAACAAGAATATGAGAATTACCAAATATTGTAAGCCTTAAAGTACCATACACTCATATATTATATAATAAATATGTGACACTTTTAATGAAACCCACTGTAATTTTGCAACTCATATAAAGTCCTTGTATCCGCTAATATCTACATTTACATCTATATGGATACTCTGCAAGTGCCTGGCAGAGGGTTCATCGAAATATCCTTACAATAATTCTCCATTACTCCACTCTCGAAAAGTCCAGAAAAAAACGAACAGCTATACCTCTGATGTCCCTTCTTTGTCGTTTTTCCCTATGTAGGTCGGCGTCAACGAAATATTTTCGCATTCGGAGGAGGAAGTTCATGATTCAAATTTCGTGAGAAGATCCCGCCGCAAGGAAAAACGCCTTCACTTTAATGACGTCGACGCCAAATGCTGTATCATGTCCGTGATACTCCCTTCCCTATTTCGCGATAATACAAAACGTACTGCTTTTCTTTGAACTTTGTCGATGTACTCCGTCAGTCCTGTCTGCTAAGGATCTCACATCGTGCCACACTATTCTAAAAGAGGACGGACAAGTATTGTGTAGGCAGTCTCTTTAGTAGATCTGTTGCATCTTCTAAGTGTTCTGTCAGTAAATCGCAGTCTTTGGTTTGCCTTCACCACAACATTTTCTATGTGTTCTTTCCAACTTAGCCGGCCAAAGTGGCCGTGCGGTTAAAGACGCTGCAGTCTGGAACCGCAAGACCGCTACGGTCGCAGGTTCGAATCCTGCCTCGGGCATGGATGTTTGTGATGTCCTTAGGTTAGTTAGGTTTAAGTAGTTCTAAGTTCTAGGGGACTAATGACCTCAGCAGTTGAGTCCCATAGTGCTCAGAGCCATTTGAACCATTTTTGAACTTTCCAACTTAAGTTGTTCGTAATTGTAATTTCTACGTATTTCGTTCAATTTACGGCCTTAAGATTACAGTGATTTATCGTGCTATCGAAGTACAACGGTTTACTCTAAGCACTCATGTGGATGATCTCACACTCTTCATTACTTAGGGTCATTTGCCAATTTTCGCACAACACAGGTATCTTTTGTAAATCATTTTGCAATCTGTTTGATTTTAATAGAGGATAAATAACATTATTACCTGAAATACCGCCGATCAAACTGTCTCCTAAATCGTTTATATGGATAACGAACAGCAGAGGGCCTGTAGCACTACCTTGTGGAACGCCAGGAATCACTTTTGCTTTATTTGACGACTTTCCGTCAGTTACTACGAACCGTGATCTCTCTGACAGGAAGTCACGAATCCAGTCGCATAACTGAGACGATACACCATAAGCACGCAATTTGATTACAAGCCGGTTGTCATCTGGCGATTTTCATGTAGTGTCAAAACCCCTCTGAAAATCTAGACATACGGAATCAGGTTGAAATCCCTTGTCAATAGCACTCAATTGTGTGATAAGAAACAATCCTATGTGGTAGATGAACTAAAAAAAACTAATAAAATAAAAGCAACAATCAAGCTCTGAATACGGTACACGAGAGATCACGACAAAAACCACTGTGCCAACCAGTTGAGCTGAGCTTTCTAACTGAAAGTCTAAAATGTTGACGTTCGGTTTCTCGTAAACGGCCCAGCATCTACGAAAAAGCCTACATAGATGTTCGTTTACTTTGTCTCCTCCTCCGCTGAGCGAAATTTGTATGAAACTGGCTTATGGCACTTGCTGTGTTCTACACGTGAGTGCAGTCGACTGCACGGTCATTAGTGACGAAGCTCTAAGCAAAAGTCTTACAGACGAATCTGCCGTGGTCTCATTGAATTCCTTTCGAATGACTGAGCGTACAGATAGAGCGGTAAGGCAATGAACACTGGGTATTCGTATACCTTTAAATGTTGGTCCTTTTTCAGACCATTTGTCGTCCCTTCCACTCTCGAATAGTATGTGAGAAAAATGAACAATGAAATCTTTGCTTGTCAGTGCTGATTTTCCCTTTTCTACACAGATCAAAAAAAGTTTTGCATCACCTCTGTTCCGAGAGTTCCGGGATCTGTACAGAAAATTGGAATAGAGATCGACATAAACATAGTTTACGCCCTTTTTAATGCTCATGAAAACCACACATTGCATGTTGTACCACCATACAGTGAGACCTTCAGAGGTGGTGGTCCATACTGCTGTACACATCGGTACCTCTTATACACAGTAGCACGTCCTCATTCATTGATGCATGCCTGTATTCGTCGTGGCATACTATCTACAAGTTCATCAAGGCACTGTTGGTCCAGAATGTCCCACTCCTCAATGGCGATTCGGCGTAGATCCCTCAGAGTGGCTGATGGGTCATGTCATCCATAAACAGACCTTTTCAATATACCCGAGGCATGGTCGATAGGGTTCATGTCTGGAGATGTTTCTTGTTGCTGAATCAGACTACTTTCACTTTACTTTTCTACTGTGGTAAGGTGACGTTTTCCTTGACGGAGGTGTTCTGCGAATGTTGAATGGCTGGTGCCATATTTATACGGTCTTTTGTGTTCCTTACAAAGCATGATCAAAACAAACAAAACTGTAAGAGAAAAAAACCATATTGTTACAGTGACCACTGAAATGAGTTAAAATAAAGCTGAACGCGTCTGGGCCGGATAAGACAATTTTTACAGTTGCTAAGGACGGCAGTTAACCTATACAACTTGTATATGTGCAATTGCGGAAAATGAGAGGCAAAAAAAAAAAAAAAAAGAGGACAACTTGTATATTTATATAGCGTGTCGTGTATCTTATACATGTTGTCTTACGGAGAAATGGTCAATATCCAGCAATGTGACAACAACGATCATTCGAAGCAAAATACACTTCTGGAAATGGAAAAAAGAACACATTGACACCGGTGTGTCAGACCCACCATACTTGCTCCGGACACTGCGAGAGGGCTGTACAAGCAATGATCACACGTACGGCACAGCGGACACACCAGGAACCGCGGTGTTGGCCGTCGAATGGCGCTAGCTGCGCAGCATTTGTGCACCGCCGCCGTCAGTGTCAGCCAGTTTGCCGTGGCATACGGAGCTCCATCGCAGTCTTTAACACTGGTAGCATGCCGCGACAGCGTGGACGTGACGGACTTTGAGCGAGGCCGTATAGTGGGCATGCGGGAGGCCGGGTGGACGTACCGCCGAATTGCTCAACACGTGGGGCGTGAGGTCTCCACAGTACATCGATGTTGTCGCCAGTGGTCGGCGGAAGGTGCACGTGCCCGTCGACCTGGGACCGGACCGCAGCGACGCACGGATGCACGCCAAGACCGTAGGATCCTACTCAGTGCCGTAGGGGACCGCACCGCCACTTCCCAGCAAATTAGGGACACTGTTGCTCCTGGGGTATCGGCGAGGACCATTCGCAACCGTCTCCATGAAGCTGGGCTACGGTCCCGCACACCGTTAGGCCGTCTTCCGCTCACGCCCCAACATCGTGCAGCCCGCCTCCAGTGGTGTCGCGACAGGCGTGAATGGAGGGACGAATGGAGACGTGTCGTCTTCAGCGATGAGAGTCGCTTCTGCCTTGGTGCCAATGATGGTCGTATGCGTGTTTGGCGCCGTGCAGGTGAGCGCCACAATCAGGACTGCATACGACCGAGGCACACAGGGCCAACACCCGGCGTCATGGTGTGGGGAGCGATCTCCTACACTGGCCGTACACCACTGGTGATCGTCGAGGGGACACTGAATAGTGCACGGTACATCCAAACTGTCATCGAACCCATCGTTCTACCATTCCTAGACCGGCAAGGGAACTTGCTGTTCCAACAGGACAATGCACGTCCGCATGTATCCCGTACCACCCAACGTGCTCTATAAGGTGTAAGTCAACTACCCTGGCCAGCAAGATCTCCGGATCTGTCCCCCATTGAGCATGTTTGGGACTGGATGAAGCGTCGTCTCACGCGGTCTGCACGTCCAGCACGAACGCTGGTCCAACTGAGGCGCCAGGTGGAAATGGCATGGCAAGCCGTTCCACAGGACTACATCCAGCATCTCTACGATCGTCTCCATGGGAGAATAGCAGCCTGCATTGCTGCGAAAGGTGGATATACACTGTACTAGTGCCGACATTGTGCATGCTCTGTTGCCTGTGTCTATGTGCCTGTGGTTCTGTCAGTGTGATCATGTGATGTATCTGACCCCAGGAATGTGTCAATAAAGTTTCCCCTTCCTGGGACAATGAATTCACGGTGTTCTTATTTCAATTTCCAGGAGTGTAGTTTAATAGACATGGGCTCTAAAACGCGTACCCTAAGAGTTATGAACACTTTCTCATCTTCGATATTGTGAAACTAATCTCTTCTACTGCAAGCTCTTTGTTTTCCACATTTTGAGAGGCGGTAGTACAGGGTGTTCAGAAAAGGGCTCCCTGATTTCAAAATGAAATATCTCGAAAACAAAGATCGATAGAGGAATGCAGTAAACGGTATGTTTATTGTGAAAGCTGTAAGAAGTTTATACAGCAGTTTGAAATAATAGTTACAAAAGCTGCTAACAGATGGCGCTGTACGCTGTACAGCTCATATCAGCATACGTAAGTGAAATAATCGTATGAAAACAATCTTTGCAAACAATCACATCACAATGTTTTCAAAATGTTCACCATTGGCACTACAGAGGTAGCGCAAACGAAGAATGAAAATCGCCATCACATTTCGTAGTGTCTCAACCGAAATGGATTCACATATCACAGAGACCGCCGATTCAAACTCGTCCAGCGTGGCGGGATGCTTCGGGTAGACCATGTCTTTCACTGTGCCCCACAGAAAAAAGTCACAGGGAGTCAAATCCGCTGAATATGGAGTCCAATCCATGCCTGCACCAGTAAATTTGGGATATTCCAAAGCAATGACTCGATTCCCGAAGTATTCCTCGAGAAAGCGAAACACTTGTTCGGTCCGATGTGTTCGGGCTCCATCTTGCATAAACCATTCAGTACCTGGTCGATCCTCTAACGCTTGCTGTGTGGCGACAAATTGTTCCAAAATTGCAACGTAACGTGCACCAGTGACCGTTTCTCGAATGAAAAAAGGGCCAATAATGCCTCTGCTGCATACTGCAGCCCACACAGTTACTTTAGGAGAATACAGGGGTTTCGCTTCACACAAATACGGCTTTTCGGAACCCCAAAATCGCCAGTTCTGCTTATTCACGTATCCATTCAGGTGGAAGTGCGCTTCATCCGTAAACCAGATGCAGCCAACATCAAATCCTTCACTATCAATCATTGCGATCATCTGATTAGCAAAGGCAACCCTTTGTTGCACAGCTCGTACGGGTATGGCCTGGTGCGTTTGAATTTTGAACGGAAACATGTGTAGGCTCTTTCTCAGTATTTTCTGCGTGCTGGAACGCTTCAAACCAGTCTCAGATGCAATTCTACGGACGGATGACATTGGATTTCGCTGAATAATTCCAGAAACTGTGGCGGTATTTTCAGGCGTAACTGCGGTTTGCTTGCGGGCAACATGCCCCACTAGATCGTCAGTTACGCTGCCTGTTCGTTGAAATTTTGCGAAGAGCGTACGAATGGTTTTCGCATCGGGTCCTTTTAGAACATTAAATCGTGCTTGAAAACTTCGCCTTGTTGCCGTAGGACTCTCTTCTGACCTTTGGTACTCTAGCACCAGAAAAACGCTTTGTTCAGTGGAATACATGGTTTTAATCTCTTCATTCGGTACGCTAACCTCCTTTCACGTTCCAATAGTGGAACTGATCGCTCTGGGCTTCGGATCACTATTTATACTAGGCATTACGTATGGCGATTACAGCGCCATCTGTTAGCAGCCTTTGAAACTACTATTTCAAACTGCTGTATAAACTTCTTACAGCTTTCACAATAAACATACCGTTTACTGCATTCCTCTATCGATCTTTGTTTTAGAGATATTTAATTTTGAAATCAGAGAGTCCTTTTCTGGACATCCTGTATGAACCAAAATTAAAAAAATCTCCGATAAACATGGGCCCTAACACACATTTACCTTAGCTATGAGCCGGCCGCGGTGGTCTCGCGGTTCTAGGCGCGCAGTCCGGAACCGTGCGACTGCTGCGGTCGCAGGTTCGAATCCTGCCTCGGGCATGGATGTGTGTGATGTCCTTAGGTTAGTTCGGTTTAAGTAGTTCTAAGTTCTAGGGGACTGATGACCACAGCAGTTGAGTCCCATAGTGTTCAGAGCCATTTTAGAGCCTTAGCTATGAACACTTGTTCCGTAGTGGAGTTGTATTTGAGAGAAGCGAAGATGAATAATTGTTCATACGTCTTATGGTATGCACTTTAGAGCCCAACTTTACTGGACATTTTTCTCTTGTTTTAGTGCATACTACCAACTGTCAAAACATGCAAAGCAAACGGCTAGCAACAGCAGGGATTTGTTTCTCAGAATTGAAGATGAACAAGAGCTCATAGCTGTTAAGGCAAACATTTCACAGCCCATGTCACAGTACGATGGTGAGTCAAATGAAAACCTTAAATATTTTTTTAAATATGATTTATTGTGCAGAAGTGGTACAAAGCTGCATCACTTTTCAACTTCATCTCCCCCACGCTCAATGCAAGTCCTCCAGCGCTTACAAAGCGCATAAATTCCTTTAGAAAAAAATTCATTGGTAGTCCGCGCAACCACTGATGCACCGCGTGGCGTACCTCTACATCAGAACGGAACTTCTTTCCTCCCATTGCGTCTTTGAGTGGTCCAAACGTACGGAAATCGCTTGGGGCAAGGTCTGGTGAGTATGGTGGATGAGGAAGACACTCAAAATGCAGGTCTGTGATTGTTGCAACTGTTGTACGGGCAGTGTGGGGCCTTGCTTTCTCATGTTGGAAAAGGACACCTGCTGACGGCAATCTACGTCGCTTTCATTTGATTGCTGGCCGCAGACGATTTTTTTGGAGATCTGTGTATGATGCACTGGTGACAGTGGTCCCTCTAGCCATGTAATGCTCCAAAATGACGCCTTTTCCGTCCCAAAAGAGAGTCAGCATAACCTTCCCTGCTGATGGTTCTGTTCGAAAGTCCTTTGGTTTTGGTGATGAGGAATGGCGCCATTCCTTTTTCGCTCTCTTCGTTTCCGGTTGGTGGAAGTGAACCCAGGTTTCGTTCCCAGTAACGACTCTTGCAAGGAAGCCATCACCTTGTCGTTCAAAGCGCCGACGAAGTTCCTTGCAAGCATCAACAAGTCGTTCTCTCATTTCAGGAGTCACCTGCTCCCATCTTGCAGACATTTTGTGAAACTGGAGCACATCATGCACAATGTGGTGTGCTGACCCATGGCCAATCTGTAAACATGCTGTATTGTAATTCAGTGTCACTCGGCGGTTTTCCTTCACTATGGCTTCAACTGCTGCAATGTTCTGTGGAGTCACAACTCGTTGTGCCTGACCTGGACGAGGAGCATCTTCCACTGAAGTCACACCATTTGCGAACGTCTTACTCCATCCGTAGACTTGCTGCTGTGACAGACATGCATCACCGTCCTGAACCTTCATTCGTCGATGAATTTCAATAGGTTTCACACCTTCACTACGCAAAAACCGAATAATAGAACGCTGTTCTTCCCTGATGCAAGTCGCAAGTGGGGCGGCCTTCTTTATACTGATACTGCGACGGTATGTGTGCATCTGCACTATACTGCCACCTACTTGTTTGTAGCACGCTTACCAACTTACAGGATAACGGCGCGAAATTTCGATTTGTTATTACAAATTTAAGGTTTTCATTTGACTCACCGTCGTACAATTGTGCTTCGAATGATCGTTCCTGTAATATCCCTGAACATTGACCACTCCTTCTGAGACACACTTCATATATTTCCAATTGAGATAGTCGACCGCGGTATACTAAAGCAACAACTATCGCTAAGCCGTGGAATGTTATCAGGACCGGATGGGAGACCTGTACGATTCTACCAAGATTACCAATAAGGACGTGCTCCTCTGTTACTCGTAGTTACCTGGAGTAACGAAGGGTACATAGCGACTGGAAAAAAGCGCAGGTAATTCCCATTTTCAAAAACGGTCGTAGGACGGATGCTCATAATTATAGGCGAAAGAAAACCTCCTCTACAAAAATCGGATTCTGCAAACATAGATCTTGTGAAACTCAGCTCTATCTGCTCCTCCATGGGATGCATAGCGCTTTATCCAGTGGTGTTGATACAGGGCTGAGAGGTGGCGCAGTGGTTAGCGCACTGGACTCGCATTCGGGAAGACGACGGTTCAAACCCACGTCCGGCCATCCCGATTTCGGTTTTCCGAAATTTCTCTAAATCGCTTCAGGCAAATGTCGGGATGGTTCCTTTCAAAGGGCACGGCCGACTTCCTTCCTCACACTTTCCTTCTCTGATGGGACCGATGACCTCGCTGTTTGTTCCCCTCCCCTAAATCAACCAACTAACCAATAATCATGTTCCTTGATTCCAAAAAGACATTTCACACCATCCCGCACTGCTGGTTAGTGAAAAAATAATACCAGCTTACCGAGATTTGCGAGGGGATTAAGGGCTTCGTTGCAGATAAACTCAATATGTCGCTCTTATCGGAACAAAACCGACAGATGCCAAGATAACGTCTGGGGTACTCCAAGAAAGTGTGATAGGAGGGTTACTGGCTACACTGTGTAAAGTGATGTAGTAGAAAGTGTCAGTAGCTCTTTAAGTCTGTCTACAGCAAAGGGGGCAACAGCCTTGCCGCAGTGGGTACACCGGTTCCCGTGAGATCACCGAAGTTGAGCGCTATCGGGCGTGGCCGGCACTTGGATGGGTGACCATCCGGGCCGCCATGCGCTGTTGCCATTTTTCGGGATGCACTCAGCCTTGTGATGTCAACTGGGGAGCCACTAGACCGTATAGTAGCGGCTCCGGTTACAGAAAACCATCATAACGACCAGGATAGCGGTGTGCTGACCGCACGCCCCTCCTATCCGCATCCTCATCTGAGGATGACACGGCGGTCGGATGGTCCCGATGGGCCACTTGTGGCCTGAAGACGGAGTCAAAAAACAGCAAAGTAGGAACGCTAGAAAACGGTATCGATGTGCACAATGACCAGCAGAGGTTGATGAATGGAACAGGCTCTGACAGTTCACCCCAAACGTAAATAAATGTATCATATGGCGTCTACATAGGAAAAGAAATCCACTGCTGTACAGCTACACTACTGGCGACAAACTGCTGGAAAAAGTACCTACTGTAAAATATCCAGAGCGACAACATACTACAAACAGTAAGAAACACCCATGTCAGAGAGTAACTCATAGGAAGAACCCTAAGGAAATGTAACTCATCTACGATGGAAGTGGCTTACCAGGCGTTTGTTCTGCCGGTTCTTGAGTATTATTGATGTCTGGAACGCTTACTAGATAGGACTGACAGAGGAGATAGAGAACATCCAAAGAAGAGTGGCCAATTCCGTTAGTGGATAGTTTAGCTGGCGAGAGTGCATTACGAAAATGCTCAGCAGACTCCACTGGCAGACGCTATGAGAGAAACGCTGTTCATCAGGGAAAGGTTCACTACTGAAATTTCGAGAAATTTTTTTCTGGGAAGATCTGGACAACATATTACTTCCTCCCTCATACTGTAAGATGGCAAGAACTATGCCCCTTACATGAAGTCATTAAATATCACCGAACTCACGTTGAGCGAACAGTAGGGCTGAACAAAAATGACTGACAAGGCACAATGCATCTTGTAGAGGGTATAGTATGGACGTAATGGAATAATTAATGTTGGGTGATGGTTTTAAAGTAATTCACACGACATGAAATCCTTGTCGAAATGCGTCGATTTACTGGAGGCTAGTTTATCCCAGGGAAGTATTCAGAATTGACCGTGGCCAGCGGGGGAGCGGCGAAGGGAAGGGTCAATAGGCAGAGCGGCTCAAGTTCGGAGAAAGCGGTAATGGTGCGCGGCCTCCAGCTGCCTTAAGGTGAGTGACAGTGAGTGGTTGGTTGACCCCATGCTGGTGTACCGGGAAGCAGACAGAGAACTTGTACGCCTGTTGATAAATGTCCGTCGACCCGATTTCAGTGAAACATGCGAGAAAGCTGCGCAAAGCTACGGTGGAGCGGTCAACAGAGGTCAAAATATGCGTGTTCGTGACTATAGCAACTTCACACTGAATTCACGGTCCACAGAGTCTGAAGTAAATCAGGTGAAGAGTGACAGAATGAAATATGCCGACCTCCAATGGGAACGTAGGACTGAGGAATTTGAAGTACTCTCCTGGGAGTCAGAATTATGGAAAAATTGGTGTTTTGTGCAGACGCTAACCTTGATGGGTGGCCTGGGAGGAGCTATATAGCAGAAGTTGAGAGGAATGGAAATTTTGTGGGAATTGGTTGACTTCCCAGAGCAGGCACTGGTCTGCGCTGGGAAGCGACGCATAATTAACGCGATTTGCGCTGCAATTGGCGTAAGTGATTTTGCTGGAGGGGAAACCGAGGCTAAGAGCAGACTGCGAAAAGTCCCCGTAGTGGACTTCTGTTCCCTGCTTGCCGAGAGTGTGGACATGGCGTTCTTTACTCAGCTTGCCTGAGAAAGAGTGAGCATCTCTGCAGTTTAGGACTTAACAAACGGAACGACTGAGCTTGGAGATAGGAAGTTTTGGTTCAGCTATGTACTGAGAAAGATAGCTAGGAATGAATAGACGAGCGCAGCCTTGCAGCACCACGAGGTCGGCCGACGTCTGCACAACGACACCGCCCCGTCACGCTGAATTTGGTGATATTGCGCCCGCTCTGGCTTGAATTAGGCTACTGATTAATTTGTTGGATCACTTCGGCAAAGTTTCCATGAGTGTTTCATGGGCCGTGTATTGTAGAATTCCTCTCGCACTTCACATTACGCCTGGGTCAGTCGATAGGAATTAATTTTGATTTATTGCGCTTTAGTCCACGTAAACGCAATTTATTATCATTGCCTGATAGGAGAGTCATGTAATGTGATGACTGAAGGTCGGGAGTTAAAATAAATTTGTGCTAATCGACTGCATCTGTTTTCAATCAAGTAGTTGCAATCGCAAGTCACTTTCTTAATTAATTTTATGTTCTACATTTGCATCTGGTGTTCAATAGCTGGATATAACATCAATGTGCACCCCTTTTTAATTAAAAGTGATCAATTCTGAATCAATTAATGTCAACACTGCCACCGCAGTTCAATCAGGAGTCACACGGCCTTATTACTTTCTTTGCGTTATCCGACATTGCGGCAGTTTTGCACTCTCTGTTGATCTGTTAGTCAATTACCTGGGGTAAACACACACCAAAACCAGATAAGCGACGGGTGGGGTGTTACAATACATCTCACGAAATGACCACGAAGAGAAAATTCGAGAAATTAGAACTAAGATAGAGGCTTACCGATAATCGTTCTTCGCGCGCAACGCGCCAGTCGTGAGTGGAACGGGGAAGGGGGGACCAGTTAGCGCTATGAGAAGTACTCTCCTCCACACACTGTCACGTGACTTGCGGAGTACGGATGCATATGCAGAATAGAATGCGTAGTTTGCGATGTTAGTCAGCTACTTTATTACATGTTCTATAGCTCGCCGGCCCGTGGTGGCCGAGCGCTTCTAGGCCCTTCAGTCTGGAACCGCGTGACCGCTACGGTCACAGGTTCGAATCCTGCCTCGGGCATGGATGTGTGTGATGTCCTTATATTAGGTAGGTTTAAGTAGTTCTAAGTTCTAGGGGACTGATGACCTCAGAAGTTAAGTCCCATAGTGCTCAGAGCCATTTGAACAATTTTTTTTTTGTATAGCTCATTTGAACGATACTTTTATCGAAAGGATGTGGAACGAGTCAGTGTACAGGTCTTGTATATAGAATTAGCGTTAACGTCAACGAATACATTATTTATTTATTCCTACTAATGCAACAACATTTCTTCTGGCTACCAGGAGATGTCAAGGAGAAATGATTTTAGATTACGATTAAGACTTCCTTCGCTACCTGTCAGAAATTTTACGTTACTGGGCAAATTATAAAAAATTTTTGTTGCTGCATACTGAACTCCTTTCTGAGCCACTGACAGCTTAAACAATGGGTAATAAACGTCATTTTTCCTTCTAGTGGTGTAGATATGGACACCATTGTTCTTTTCAAATTGCGGTGGATTATTTATGACGAATTTCATTAGGTACTGTGACGGCGCGGTTAAAACGCCTAGCTCCGTCAAGAGGCACCTATGTGACGCGCGTGGGTGAACAACACGTGTTATTTATTTGCTCGAATTATTCCAATCAGTACTTTCTTTATAAGTAATGAGTTACCCCAGAAAATTATCCCAGAAGAGAGTACTCTGTGGAAATATGAAAAATATGTTAGGAGGTTGGTACGTATGTTTCCATGATTAGCATTTATACGAATGGGGAAAGTAGCTGAACTTAATTGCTTGTGAAGCTCAGTAATACGCTTCTTCCAGTTCAAGTCTTCATCAACATGTATACCCAAAAGTTTAGAGCTTTCTACCCTATTTACTGACTCCCGCCCGTGTGCTACAACAATTGTTTGTACGACTATTTGTTCTTCAAACTTAAATGTAGTGTGTTTTTTCCAGAATTTAGAGAAAATCCATTTTCTGATAACAGCTTTACGATTCTCTGGAAAATATCATTTACCTTCTGCTGCTTTCTCTCCAATGGGATTTATTATACACTAGTGTCGTCTGCAAAAAATACAAATTTTGCTTGTTGTATGTTAAGTGGAAGGTCTTCAATCTATGTAGGGAACAGCAGTGGACCAATAATTAAACCTTGTGGGACTCTCTTTGATGATTCTTTCTTTTCTAGACACTAAAATTTTCTATCTTTCCGACGTTGTCTGAACTATTCAGCACAACCTTTTATACTCTGTTTGTTAAGTACTGTAGGAAACGAAAGCGAGCAAGCGAAGTTGAACAAAAAAAAGACAGCGTGTGGAATCGTTTTTAGGTCAGCTGACGACTGTAGTGACTGAATAGGCATCCAACCCTCACGTTAGAGGAAGAATAACATTTATTAGAGCGGGAAAAACGGTGGACCTCATACTGCTGCGATAGAAAGGATTTAAGACGGAAGGACAGAGTGACTGACGAATTCAGGTCAATTTTTCTCCGTACTGGGATGTAGTAGACAAATGAGATTTGCTGCAGTGCATAAAGCATACATTGAAGTTTTTAATTGGTATTTTTTATTGAAAAATATTAATATCTTCACTGTGTAATTCGGTTTCTCCAGAGGCAGCTCCGAGAGGAGCTAGATCGACGGTTGTCCCTGTAACTTTCGTGGTGGTTATCTGAAACACGAAATTAACATATCACTCTGACCCTTACAGATGTAATTTTAGTTCATCGTAGAGAATTGCAAAAAAAAAAAAAAAAAAAAAATATATATATATAGATATCTGAAGAAACGATCATTTTTGGATCCCTCTTTTTTGGCCGAAAATATACTAAATATCAACATGAAAAAAATCGACTCCGTTGAACTGAAGAGAATTCAATTTGCTTCAAGCGAGACCAAAAAATCATTAAAATCGGATAAAAATTGTTGTGTTGGCGACGGCAACCGTGCCGAAAAACATGGTTTTGAGAAAAACTCGTTTTAAGTTTGACAAGTATTTAGCATATAAAACTTGAAACTTAATTCGTCGGCACACGGACAGTGCTGTCGAACGTCAACGCTAAGCGTGCTGCTAAACGCTCAGAAACAATGCGACTTGTTGTGGGGCGGCAGATGAGTTTGTAAAAATAATTTGCTGCATAAATGCTTGCATGTTGAATCAGTTTCTGGCTTTTAGAATGTTGTTAATGCTGTCCTTCGCCGTTCTCAACACTGGCTCTCTATTTACTTTTTGGCACCCAGAAAGTGATTTAATAAAACATGGAACCAGTAATTAGAGATCCTAGTGCCCACTTTATCTGAGAATGTTATTATAGCTGCAGCTTATAGCTCTGAGGAATTAGGAGATTGTCCGGGATTTCTAATCAAAAACGGTTTTCCAAAATAGTTGAGTATATTCTGAAAGTCACTGATAAAAAACACAAGTATCCCTACAACCTAACTAACAGAGCAGTTCAGAGTCTAATGCGCTGATGCAACTATAAATGTCCGAATTAAATGTTAAAAAGAATGCTCGCCATAATTTGATGAAAATACTTCATCAAACGCCACGCTAAATATTTGGTAGAATGTCTGTCCCGCGACGGCACGTGAAAATACGACAATACGCAAACTGAAACTAGATAATGAAAATCATCCCAGAATTAACACTTCACATGAAATGTTTTTATGGTTCCGCGTATCTCTAGTAACTTAATACGGCACCCGAGGCTGTTTGTAGCAGTGACACTGATGCGACGCGGCTCCCGACACAGATAGCGTGTCATTCAGCGTCTGGAGAGAAATGGGGCCTTCCTTCCTAGCGCAGCGTTCTTATATATAAAGCCGCGGTGCGGACGGCTGAGGGAACGCCTGATCAAATCCGCTCTCCCGACTAGCCGCTGGGCTAGTAACGCACCACTTCAAGTTACATAATAATTTATAGCTTCTTTTGCTGATGGCCGAGGAAGCTCTTAATTTAAACGTGCATTCAGCACGCAGGTAAGTATTGATAATAAAATTTTGACGTGGCTAAGTTAAATATTTTGGGCGAGAGAATTAATTAAATTACACTGCACGCAGCAGATGAGCTCTGAACTGTCCCTTTTGAGATCCGCTATCGCTATAATTTCATAGGTATTCAAAAGAAACTTTTCACATTTTCATAGTCATAGCGGACCTCCAACCTATTTAAATCTAAACATCCTAGCCTTATTTATTAACCTACTTAATCTATCTTGCTTCCTTCAGTTTTGAGACGAAAACCAGAAAATCATGAATTTCCACTAAAGTCTTAATTTGTGAAATCCAAAGTACTGTTTTTATTAAATCATTATGAAAGATGAATCTAAATATAAATTTTGAAGTCTCTAGCTCTTTTCTGTTGCGCCAATGATTTTTTTAGAAAAACGTCCAAATTTCGAAAATGGCTGAAGTTATCGAACTGATATTTAACACACATTAATTTAGTATTACTTCTGACATGCCAGAAAGTTTTAGGTCATTTGCTTGATTTTTAAGGTATTGCGCAACATTTATGACGTCAGAGCTAGTTACAGCAGACTGGCTGGCACACAATGGAAACTGATGAGAATTTACTACAGTGTGAGTAGGCTGCTTCCCTACATTGTGCACACGGTACGTGGGCCTGTACGTGGTATATGCGAGCGCAACGCACTCCAGCGGCAGTTGTGGGATGTTTCTAGTCCTTAAATCACACTGTTTACTCAGCGGGCGAGCGTAAAATTCCCACGTTAGCTCTATTAAAACGCACACTTCCTCCACTGCCCATATCCTAGTCACGTTGCTCCATGCGTAATGTACACAAATGCCGGCCGCGGTGGTCTCGCGGTTCTAGGCGCGCAGTCCGGAACCGTGCGACTGCTACGGTCGCAGGTTCGAATCCTGCCTCGGGCATGGATGTGTGTGATGTCCTTAGGTTAGTTAGGTTTAAGTAGTTCTAAGTTCTAGGGGACTGATAACCACAGCAGTGAGTCCCATAGTGCTCAGAGCCAT
Organism: Schistocerca americana; assembly: GCF_021461395.2. Taxonomy (NCBI): domain Eukaryota; kingdom Metazoa; phylum Arthropoda; class Insecta; order Orthoptera; family Acrididae; genus Schistocerca; species Schistocerca americana. Next base: position 99,140,982 of record NC_060127.1, on the reverse strand, counting down.
TTGAACCATTTTGTACACAAATAAGGACCTCAAAATCCATGTACATGTTCTAAGACAAAAAGGGAAATAACATGTCCAATCAATAAGGACACAGGCTTATAAAATTTCCATTACAAAGAGTACGACTCAAATTTGCAGTAGTTCTCCACGTAAGATAAACATTTTATCATTCGCCGGCCGGTGTGGCCTAGTGGTTCTAGGCGCTTCAGTCTGGAACTGCGCGACCGCTACGGTCGCAGGTTCGAATCCTGTATCGGGCATGGATGTGTGTGATGTCCTTAGGTTAGTTAGGTTTCAGTAGTTCTAAGTTGTAGGGGACTAATGACCTCAGATGTTAAGTCCCATTGTGCTCAGAGCCATTTTTTATCTTTCATACATTTTGGTAAAACTCTGAGGTCATTCTTACTTGATCACTGTTCCTATGCAGTAGCAGAATCTTTACAACGTGTGAATTACGAAACATAAAAAAAATAATTTTATTCAAGTAGCGCAAGCTGTCCTGTAGATTAAGGCAATGGAACAAACTCACTCCTCAAAAAAAAGGTGAACTTACAGTTACATAACATCAAATACTGTATTATATACTTATATGAAAGTAATAACAAAGGATCAGAACCTATTAAAAACCCGAATGTTAAGAAAAAATATTAAGGCTTGGCGAGACGTGAACTACCACCATATCAATATGTGTATTATTAACGCGACTCACTACGCTACGCAGACAACAATTCATTTGCTCCCAACCCTAACATGTTGACATGTGTTAAAAGCTTTAATCGTAGCTATGTTACTAACTGAAACTTAATTGTAGCAAATTGTATGAAGAACGATGTGTTTTTGGTGGATCCTCAGTATGTCGCTGCATTCAAATGGCATACTCTCATAATACGCAAGTTACAATAATTCTTTTGCCACGAATATGATGTTTCTCATTATTTTATTGCAACGAATCACACAGTTAACAACGGGTTTTCTTCTCAGTTTGCTGTTGCTCAGAAACGTCACATTTACCTATAGGCTTGATTGAGTGCCAATATGGCGCCTCACAGCTCTATGCTGAAGGAAAATGTGCGTGTGACGTAGGGGCGTTGTGCGATCCGATTGGTCAACGCTCAGACGCACATTCAGGATATCTGACATGCTAGATATTGCTCTGCACATTCGGAAAGACTTCCGAGCAAGCTATTCGACGCTATGGCGTCAGAAAGTCGGCACGTTCAACGTTCAGACGCACGGTCCGTGTGCCGACGGCTTTACGCGATGTCATCGATGCCTCCCGGCTAGAGGATGGCCGCTTTCTGCTACTTTAGCCTGATAAGCCCTCATTTTCGTCCTCGAAATCGCGGCTGGCGTCTCTGTCTTCACAGAAATCTTCACGGATTTTGATTTGAAGGGCATTTGCCACGTGCATTAATGCAGTATGGCCAACATTGACTAGATATACGGCCAAATTTGAGGTAATGATGACAATTTCACTTACGCTGGATGTTATTTTTTTAAGCGTATCTCGAAAGGAGACTATTGAAACTTCCTCTCACATTTTGAGTAAAACCGCCCAAACAACGCTCCAGGAAATCAGGTTTACTCAAATCGGTATATATAGGGAGCATGAGCGTGGAACCAGTTCTCTAACGCCGAGTTGTGCCACGCACGCTCAGCTTCAAACACACACAGAATCGTTACTTTTTGCACCCCTTGCACAATATTTTGGGAAATAATTCTTCAATTTATATACAATCGAATTCCGTAAAAAAAAAAAAAAAAAAAAAAAAAAAGAGCTTTTCAGACCGTCAGCCAGTCGGTCATCTTTAAGGGGGGACGTTGATGGAAAACACGCACTATTTCAAAAATGCACCAAATCCACAGTTTTGGAGATAAGGCAATGAAATTTTGTGCCACGCTTTACATGGAAGTAACACATTTACATATAAAATCCTTTGATTATGTATATTCAACATTTTTTGAATGAAATTTGAAGTTTTATCTCCAAAAAATAACGTATGTTCCTGTACGAATGCATGCTTTCGCGACGATCTCCGTTAATAAAACAGTCATCCACTTGACAGTGGCAGATCTCTGCCGAAAGCTCGTGGGCAGTGAACCACTGGACGCAGCTTGAAACCCGAGAATGTTGTATTAATGTAAGTTCCTTTGTCTCAGAAAGTATTCAAGAGAGTTCTACAAAAATTTCTTTGTTTCATCTCTTTATATGTTGTAAGCATCTCCCATGAGGTTTCTGGAATAGGTCAAATAAGAGAATTTTCATAAGTTTTTAATTATAATTCTACAAGTACCATTTTAAATGCTTGCAAAATTCGAAGCACTTTGCCCCATATCTCAGCTTGCAATCAGAATTTCAAAATTTGCTCTCGAGACAACGTTTGTTAGGTTTACAGAAATATGTGTACAAAATTTCATAATTATAGGATACATAGAATTTGAGGAAAAGGTAAGTAAACATTGAAAAACAAACTCTTCAGGAAACGTACTTTAAAGTTCAGCCTTTTCTTCAGAAGGCACCACATTTGTACTCTGGATCGTCTTTCCCTTCAAGGCTTCTCTTCTGATTTCCTGTTGTCTAACTTCTTCCCTTTACCAGGGCTTCAACTGACTTTTCCCCTGCAGAGACGCGCTGTAAATCTATTTTTCTCAGGATGCCTTGAGTAAAATTTCCTATCTTGAAGCCAATTCTTTCTAATACCTCCATCCTCCCGACGTCCGCATCATTAAATACAATAACTGCATCATAAGTTGCAATTCTGACAACTGTAACAGATGCAAATGTGTTTCTATGACATCACTTCCATATCAGTGAATTTAGAGACTCATTTTGATTTTCGGTTTTGCCATGAACACACTTTTTGAGAAGTACAGGATCGGCCAGGAACCTGTAAGTGGGCTTGACAAGATTCGGGATACAATTTGGAAGCCTCTCCTTGGGAATGGAGGGGTTGTAATCCCTCTGACCTTGGCATGGCAGGGAGGCCGCGACGCACTACAAATTTCGCTACTGGCCATTAAAATTGCTACACCACGAAGATGACGTGCTACAGACGCGAAATTTAACCGACAGGAAGAAGGTGCTGTGATATGCGAATGATTAGCTTTTCAGAGCATTCACACAAGGTAAGCGCCGGTGGCGACACCCGCAACGTGCTGACATGAGGAAAGTTTCCAAGTGATTTCTCATACACAAACAGCAGTTGACCGGCGTTGCCTGGTGAAACGTTTTTGTGATGCCTCGTGTAAGGAGGAGAAATGCGTACCATCACGTTTCCGACTTTGATAAAGGTCGGATTGTAGCCTATCGCGACTGCGGTTTAACGTATCGCGACATTGCTGCTCGCGTTGGTCGAGATCCAATGAGTGTTAGCAGAATATGGAATCGGTGGGTTCAGGAGGGTAACACGGAACGCCGTGCTGGATTCCAACGGCCTGGTATCACTAGCAGTCGAGATGACAGGCATCTTATCCGCATGGCTGTAGCGGATCGTGCAGCCACGTCTCGATCCCTGAGTCAACAGATGGGGACGTTTGCTAGACAACAACCATCTGCACGAACAGTTCGACAACGTTTGCAGCAGCATCGACTATCAGCTGCGGTTACCCTTTGCGCTGCATCACAGACAGGAGCGCCTGCGATGATGTACTCCACGACGAACCTGGGTGCACGAATGGCAAAACGTCATTTTTTCGGACGAATCCAGGTTCTGTTTACAGCATCACGATGGTCGCATCCGTGTTTGGCGACATCGCGGTGAACGCACATTGGAAGCGTGTATTCGTCATCGCCATACTGGCGTATCACCAGACGTGGTGGTATGGGGTGCCATAGGTTACACGTCTCGGTCACCTCTTGTTCGCATTGACAGCACTTTCAACAGTGGACGTTACATTTCAAATGTGTTACGACCCGTGGCTCTACCCTTCATTCGATCCCTGCGAAACCCTACATTTCAGCATGATCATGCACGACTACATGTTGCAGGTCCTGTACGGGCCTTTCTGGATACAGAAAATGTTCGACTGCTGCCCTGGCCAGCACATTCTCCAGATCTCTCACTAATTGAAAACGTCTGGTCAATGGTGGCGGAGCAACTGGCTCGTCAAAATACGACGGTCACTACTCTTGATGAACTGTGGTATCATGTTGAAGCTGCATGGGCAGCTGTACCTGTACACGCCATCTGTGTTTGACTCAACGCCCAGGCGTATCAAGGTCAGAGGTGGTCGTTGTGGGTACTGATTTCTCAGGATCTATGCACCCAAATTGCGTGAAAATGTAATCACATGTGAGTTCTAGTATAATATATTTGTCCAATGAAAACCCGTTTATCATCTGCATTTCTTCTTGGTGTAGCAATTTTAATGGCCAGTAGTGTAAATTTCAGGTACTTCGGATGCGATTTCAACATTGAAACTCTGTTAACTTATTGTCCATGAGTTGTACTAAAAAAAAAAAAAACTCGAAAATTTTCTGGCCAATTTCGTCAATGCCACCCCTCCCCCTCTTAGTGAAGGGGAACGTGTGTCGTAGCGAAGCCGCGCTGGCCCGACCGACCTCGCAGGCTTGGCCGTAGTCAGCGACGTATTACACGCACGTGGTGGTGTCCCAGGAAGTCCTCGGGTCGCCGGCGGCCGGTGCTGGAGCTATTTTAACGGCCCGACCTCTTCCACGGTCAGGGACGGCTCGGAGGACGCGGCTGCGTGCGCCGCACAGCCACGGCTGTTGGAGGCGCCTTGCCGGCCAGCAAGGTCAAACAGGGCGGCTACCGCTGGCAGCGTTCCGAGTCCCCAGACACCGCCGCCCGATCTTGATCGGAGTCGCAGTAACGGCAGCTACTTCCTGGCACCTGTTCAATGACCTCTCGAAACACGATCTGAGGACGAATATGTTGAGCAATACCTTCCTGGTCCATTCCTAACAACAACATGGATAGTAGATCGATACCCGATACAGCTCATGTCAAGGAATTCACAGTCAGCTAATTAATTTCGAATTATTTCACACAGCTGGAGATCGTCAACAGTGCCTGTTCATGCATGTAAGTATTGCAAGGATAGGCGGGCACACGAAGATAGGAACAATAGTCTCGAGTCCCTTCTCTTCCTGTTCCGGGAGTCCAAGTAGTACACTACTGGCCATTAAAATTGCTACACCAAGAAGAAACGCAGATGATAAACGTGTATTGACTGGACAAGTATATTATATTAGAACTGACATGTGATTACACTTTCACGCAATTTCGGTACATAGATCCTGAGAAATCAGTACCCAGAACGACCACCTCTGACCTTGATTCGCCTGGGCATTGCATCAAATGGAGATCGGATGGCGTGTTCAGGTACAGCTGCCATGCAGCTTCAACACGATACCACAGTTCATCAAGAGTAGTGACTTGCGTATAGTGACGAGCCAGTTGCTGAGCCACCATTGACCAGATCGGGAGAATGTGCTGGCCAGGGCAGCACTCGAACATTTTTTGTATCCAGAAAGGCCCGTACAGGACCTGCAACATGCGGTCGTGCGTTATCCTGCTGAAATGTTGGGTTTCGCAGGGATCGAATGAAGGGTAGAGCCACGGGTCGTAACACATCTGAAACGTAACGTCCACTGTTCAAAGTGCCGTCAGTGCGAACAAGAGGTAACCGAGACATGTAACCAATGGCACCCCATACCATCACTCCGGGTGATACGCCAGTCTCCCGGGTTCGATTCCCGGCGGAGTCAGGGATTTTCTCTGCCTCGTGATGGCTGGGTGTTGTGTGCTGTCCTTAGGTTAGTTAGGTTTAAGTAGTTCTAAGTTCTAGGGGACTTATGACCACAGCAGTTGAGTCCCATACTGCTCAGAGCCATTTGAACCATTTGATACACCAGTATGGCGATGAGGAATACGTGCTTCCAATGTGCATTCACCGCGATGTCGCCAAACACGGATGCGACCATCATGATGCTGTAAACAGAACCTGGATTCATCCGAAAAAATGACGTTTTGCCATTCGTGCACCCAGGTTCGTCGTCGAATACACCATCGCAGGCGCTGCTGTCTGTGATGCAGTGCCAAGGGTAAGCGCAGCCACGGTCTCCGAGCTGATAGTCCATGCTGCTGCAAACGCCGTCCAACTGTTCGTGCAGATGGTTGTTGTCTTGCAAACTTCCCCATCTGTTGACTCAGGTATCGAGACGTGGTTGCACGATCCGTTACAGCCATGCGTATAAGATGCCTGTCATCTCGACTGCTAGTGATACGAGGCCGTTGGGATCCAGCACGGCCTTCATTATTACCCTCCTGAACCTACCGATTCCATATTCTCCAACGCGAGCAGCAGTTTCGCGATACGATAAACCGCAATCGCGATAGGCTACAATCCGACCTTTATCAAAGTCGGAAACGTGATGGTACGCATTTCTCCTCCTTACACGAGGCATCGCAGCAACGTTTCACCAGGCAACGCCTGTCAACTGCTGTTTCTGTATGAGAAATCGGTTGGGAACTTTCCTCATGTCAGCACGTTGTAGGTGTCGCCAACGGCGCCAGCCTTTTGTGAATGCTCTGAAAAGCTAGTCATTTGCATATCACAGCATCTTCTTCCTGCCGATTAAATTTCGCGTCTGTAGCACGTCATTTCGTGATGTAGCAATTTAAAGGCCTGTAGTGTACATGCACCCTGAGCTCAGCCACATTTTATGTAGCAGTTTGATGAGAGAAAGCATCGACAAGGAAAGGAAGTTCTTTGAATGAATACTGTACTCTCCGCCAAATCACGTGAAGCCATGTAGTGCAATCGGTGGCAAGTGTAGCGTGCGAGGCTGGGACGCGATACTGGCGGAGGTCAATAAACACCAACACAATGGGAAGGGGGCGATGGGGGTGCTCTTCGACGTTGAGTGTGGTGACCGTAAGGGTGAACGACAACGGAAATTATGGCGTACAAATATTGAAATAATGGACAAACTGATGGTATAAGATCAGTGCGACTATGGAATCGCTCCGCACACGACAGTGCACTGTAACAACGTGATCCAGAAAACCGCGCGACAATTCGATTTTTAGAAAGGTCATATCCCGGGTTCTATTGATCAGAGATAAGGGGTCAAGTATTTTGGATAGCCCTTGGCCCATCGACCATTTGTATGCCTAATGTAAAATTAAAAACCTTTCAGCCATCTATTTTCCAAACTTATTTTATTTGGCTACCGGTTTGAGCGTTTTACTACGCATCTTCAGACACCTGACGGACGTGTAGGAAGATTCCACATTGGTTCTGATCAAAACATCAATACTGGTATTACTAGATTTATGCTTGCTGTAGCGATCAACTGCCGACTCTCCGGCCCAGGCAGGTTCGAAAAATACCACGGCAAATCATCGTAGTTTCTACCACAAGTCGTTCAGATGCCGTTCTCGAGGAACGCTGAAACATTTTTCGATATCTTTAACGGTTACTGAGACCCTGAGGTTCAAAGCTACCTTACTTACAGCACTTAATATCAAGTTTGACGCGTAGATATAGTTTTAACTGGCTTAATTGTCACCTGGGAGGCGTTCTAGAGTATTACCAATGGTTCTGACGTTACCAAACTATGTCTTAGTCAGCATTTCACACCAATACAACTTTATGAAGCGTTGTCTCTGTATAATGGACGCTTTACGCCTATACAACTATCCCCAGCGTGGTAGCGCAATGACAAAAATAAGTTTAAAAAGGGTATCAACTTGAAATGACTGCCAAAAACGCGTAAAACTATAAAGACTGGATATTCAGTAAAATATTTATAATAGCATTTTTACTGTTTTACGATACATATCATAAGCTGGTCGTTTTAGACGAATTGCGATCGACGAGCAAAATATCCATAAAAAAATCATAAACTAACAATTTTCTGTTAACCTTACATTACTGGAGCTTATTTGTTTTTTTTTTTTTTTTTTTTTTTTGTGTGTGTGTGTGTCACGGCATATAAATGCGTCGCCGGTCGAAGTGGCCGAGCGGTTCTAGGCGCTACAGTCTGGAGCCGCGCGACCGCTTCCGTCGCAGGTTCGAATCCTGCCTCGGGCATGGATGTGTGTGATGTCCTTAGGTTAGTTTGGTTTAAGTAGTTCTAAGTTTGAACCATTTTTTAAATGCGTCGAAGTATATAAATAAACTGTCAAAATTTTACTAGCCTCTGTATAAGAAGCAAACCATGCTGTAGCAGGGAAGAAAAGGGAACCAGCAGAAAGATGCTCGCGTCAGAGCAAGAAAAGGAAAAGTAGTGAACATCTTCCTCTACAAGAGAGTTCGACGTTAAAGTGGGGGAATCAGCTTAACCCAGTCCTCATTCTGCGTTCCTTACAAAATGTTTTGTCATGCAAACATGTTAGCGCATTTTTGTGCTCAAAGAGAGGAGCAGAGTGCCAATGCTGGTGAACGAGAGCGACAAAGGGAAAGATAAAGAGAAAGTGAAAGAGAAAGACAAATGGATGAGGACAACAGAAGTGGAAGTCAAAGAGAGAGAAAAATTTGATGGCCAGTGAGAGACACTGGCAGTTAAAGAGAAAGAGAAATGGACAGAGATAAAAGTAGTGGGTGCAAAAGAGAAAGGACACAGTGGAAATGAAAAAAAAAAAACATAGGCTTGTGGGATCTGGACCCTCCCAGAGCGTCGAAGTTCAACACAGAAAACTTTGTCCAGTTTCCCCCCTCCCCTATAACCATACGTCAGGAGGTCAAAACGCTAAGCAAAGCGTCCCCAAGAACATGTGTAGAGAGGAGGCAAGTAGTGGATGCAGAGAAGGCAGACTGTAAGCGAGAAAGAAAGACACAGTGGCAATGGGACAAAGATAATGGCAGTGGGACAGAGTCAATGAAAATGGCTGAGACGGAGGCGGTGGTAAAGATTGAGAGAACGGGATGAAGATCACGACATTGGGAGAGATAGACGAGAGAAAATGCCAGTGTGACAAGAAATGGACGGTGGGAGAGAGACATACTGAGTTATCAAAAAGTCAGTATAAATTTGAAAACTGAATAAAATGGCTTCAAATGACTCTGAGCACTATGATGACAGCTATGGTCATCAGTCCCCTAGAACTTAGAACTACTGAAACCTAACTAACCTAACGACATCACGCAACACCCAGTCATCACGAGGAGAGAAAATCCCTGACCCCGCCGGGAATCGAACCCGGGGAAAACTGAATAAATCACGGAATAACGTAGATAGAGAGGTACAAATTGACACATATTCTTGGAATGACATGGGGTTTTATTAGAACCAAAAAAATTGAAACGTTCAAAAAATGTCCGACAGATGGTGCTTCATCTGATCAGAATAGCAATAATTAGCGTAACAAAGTAAGACAAAGCAAAGATGATGTTCTTTACAGGAAATGCACAATATGTCCACCATCATTCGTCAACAATAGCTGTAGTCGGGGAATAATGTTGTGAACAGTACTGTAAAGCATGTCCGGAGTTATGGTGAGGCATTGGCGTCGGATGTTGTCTTCCAGCATCCGTAGAGATGTCGGTCGATCACGATACACTTGCGACTTCAGGTAACCGAAAAGCCAATAATCGCACGGACTGAGGTCTTGGGACCTGAGAAGCCAACCAAGACGAAAGTGGCGACTGTGCACAAGATCGTCACCAAACGCCGCGGGCAAGAGATATTTCACGCAATATGGGGTGGAGCGCCATCCTGCATAAACATCGTACGCTCCAGCAGGTGTTTATCAGCCAGGCTGGGGATGATGCGATTCTATAACATATCGGCCTACCTCTCACCCGTCACGGTAGCAGTTTTTCTGTCCAGCACCATGTGTTGGACATTTTGTGTTTTTTTTTTGGTTCTAATAAAACCCCATGTCATTCCAAGCATGTGTGTAATTTTTTACCTATCTGTCTACATTATTCCGTGGTTTATTTTCAAATTTATACTGACTTTTTGATCACTCTGTATATAGACAATGACAGTAAAAAGGAAATGCTGAGTATGAAGACCTAGCTACAAAGATTTAGAATGTCCTGTATTAAAAGAGCGCGAATATATTCGCACGCCAAAAAATGTTCAGGAATGCGAAATGAAGACTGCGGTATGCTGGTTCTCCACTTTTCTGTCCAAAAAGAGGAACATATTTGCCTTCTCTCTCTCTCCTCTCTCTCTCTCCTCTCTCTCTCTCTCTCTCTCTCTCTCTCTCTTTCCTCCGATGGGGTTATTTTTCTGCTGTAAGAGAATTATCGGACAATTTTTTCTTTAACAAAGTGGTGAACAGAGAAAAATGATGTGATTTAATCAATGCTAATGTTGCACAGTAACGGTTGGTACAGTACAACAACCAATAAATTATAAGTGGCGACTCATAGTGAATATTTGTAGATGTGTTGTTTCAATTAGTCATTTACCTGCGAATCAGCGTCAAACAAATACCGATGCTGAGTTCACCGTCGTCTTGGAAGGTAACACAGAGCGCGCGCGTTTGTGTGTAGCACTACACGTCTTCAAACTAGAAGATGGATCAGAATTCGGAATACCAGGTAGGCCGAGGCGCGAATGAGAATTTTGGATTCAGGAGGAAGGCTGGTAGGAGCGCAGAGGCGCTGTCCCAAGATATCATAGTGGTCAGTGCATCTGCCCAGTGCGCTGGAGACCCACTTTCGAATCCCGGCATTGGTACGTATTTCATTCTTCACTTCAGTCTGCTTGTAATCATCACACATGCTTGAGACTTGAAAAGGTCTCTGGGAGGATATAGCTTCAGTCGATAAAACGAAAATCTTATTGGTGGCAGAGAAAACACCCATGCTCAAGCTTCATTTGACAATGAGTGACTGAAGAGTGTCGAATCCTTCGCCCACCAAGGGAGTGAAAAAACATTGGGCGGAAGATCAAAGAAGGATGCTGCTAGCCGAATCTACGAGGCCGAGGCTTCTTTTAAAAAAGAGGAGGTACCGTGTCACATCCAGACGCTTGGAAGTCTCACATACATGCTGATAATGACTTTTGTTTGGAGTGTGCCACTGTACGGAAGTGAAACATTGATACACGGAGAGGCAGGAAAATAATGTTCGAGACGTGGTGCTACTGCAGGTTGCCAAAGAGCGCCTGGGTAGAAAAGGCAGCGAACGAAGAGGTGCTCCACGAAGTTGAACAAGAGAAGGTATGTCTTTGGAAGTTTATCCAATACAAAAAGGACACATCGAGTGGCCATCTGCTGAGACATGATTGTGTCATTAAAAACATCATTGATGACGGGGCGGCAGAGGCGAAGAACACTAGAGGCAGACCGACAAGGGCGCCCACACCTCTGGAAAAGTGGGCGGGGAACGGCTCTCGGGCGAGGAAAAAGTTTTGGGAACTTCTCTCCTATTTGCGAACTGCCGGCAGACGTTTTGCAGTCTCAGTGACTCATTATTGCCGTTCCTCCACGTATTGTCTGCAAAATAAGCACGATACAGTTTCAAGATAGCTTATCGCAACCAACTGTTTGTAGGCAAATTCAATTTCACAGTTATGAAATGTTTCGTTGGTACTTAAAGGAACACAGACGTATTCCAAACTGAAATATACAGTATATGAGCAAAAATACCATCACACCTGTATTTTGAAATGTCTTTATTTTATCACACGACTAGTTTCGGAGGCACATGACCGCCATCCTCAGGCCATGTTTACCAAAGTACAATAACACAATGCTAATATTTGAACACTAATCAACTATAAAACACGGACACACAAAAGTATGGTACTCTAATGTATTAATTGAAGTAGCTTTAAAGGTCCGCCCCCGGTAGCTGAGTGGTGAAATTTTAATACTTTAAGCCGGCACGGTAGCTCAGCGTCTTCGGTCAGAGGGTTAGCTGCCCTCTGTTAAAAAAAAAAAAAAAAAAAAAAAAAAAACTGAGTGAATGGATCAATAACGAATTTCAATGGGCGTCAGAGGACGTCCGCCACGAACAATTGCAACGACCTATAAGGAACAAAAAATGAGATTTAAAAAAAAAAAGTGGTCAGTGCGACAGACTGTCAATCCTAATGGCCCGGGTTCGATTCCCGGCTGGGTCTGAGATTTTTCTCCCCTGAGGGACTGGGTGTTGTGTTGTCCTAATTATTATCATTTCATCCCCATCGACTCGCAAGTCACCGAAGTGGCATCAAATCGAAAGACTTGCACCAGGCACGACATTATTATTATTTAGTAGCTTTAAAGTAACATTCTACGAAATACCGATAGAACACATATATGCCAATATCTCCATTTTTTTTCCTGCTATAGTCCAGAAATGTATAACCGTATAAAACATAAAGACAAAATAAACCTGAATCACAGTCACAAGACGCATTGCTGCCGTCACATGTAAAAACAATGAACATCTAAAAAACCAACTTTCGCTGCTTACAAATCAAATCATTAAAACGCACACAACCCCGTCGGAGGTTCGAGTCCTCACTCGGGCATGGGTGTGTGTGTCGTCCTTAGAGTAAGTTTAAGTTCGATTAAATTGTGGGTAAGTTTAGGGACCGATGACCTCGGCAATTTGGTACCATAAGACCTGACCACAAATTTACATATTTCCAAAACGACACAATGTACCACGGTTATAAATTTAACAAAGGGTCCCAAATATCAGACAGGATCCAACTAAATATGTTAATTAATGCTTAAAGACGTATGCCAAAGATGTATACATGATGTAAGAACCTAATGGTAAAAGTGAAACGAATCTGGTACAGGCTAGTCACAGACCCACTGCAACTATAAACGAACCACATAATTTTGTGACGACCTATCTCCAAGAAAAAGGGCCCTCTCTCGAAACCCTTCATAACTATATACCGTTAAATAAACAAATACACAATGCCTCAAACAAACACCTAACTGCAAGAATACTCACTCCCAGCAGTATATTCCTCCATAACAAAAACCCTCCTAGAAATAAAACCGAGGAACCCGAAAACACGTTTCAATATCTACAACCTGACTACTACAACTTCATTGTCTCAGTGTTGGGCCTAAGACAATATTGTTCCCTCTGATCTCTAATAACACATAACTCGTAAATATGTAGTACAGTAGCCGGCCGGAGTGGCCGAGCGGTTAAAGGCGCTACAGTCCGGAACCTTGCGACTGCTACGTTCGCAGGTTCAAATCCTGCCTCGGGCATGGATGTGTGTGATGTCCTTAGGTTAGTTAGGTTTAAGTAGTTCTAAGTTCTAGGGGACTTATGACCACAGCAGTTGAGTCCCATAGTGCTCAGAGCCATTTGAACCATTTTTTTTGTAGTACAGTACATCGTCAGATAAGATGTAACTACAATGAAACGTTGTCAGTCCCTTCTGAAACACACATCACGAAAACTGTAAACCACAATATCGGAAACGTCATATGCTTTAACATACCGATGTGATGTGTGTAGAGTCAAAAGTATAACAAGAAATGCAAACGGGACCTTGATCTTCATGATACCAAACCACAAAATATCACGCCGTAAAAAGTAGAATATGGGGAGACTAACCCACAACAAAAATCAATGGGAGTTCCAACGCCTTATTCTAGTAACTGTGCAGCATGCCCTGATAAGAACTGGTTATATACGTATACATTTCTGGACTAGAGAAGAAAAAAAAGTGAAAATATTGACATATGTGCTTTGTTGGTACTTCGTAGAATATTACCTTAAGGTTACTTCAACTATTATATTAGAGTACCATAAGCTTGTTTGTGGACCTGATCTTCGATTCCAAATTTAATTATAACATTCTTCTTTATGTTGGTATTTCACATGTTTTACATACACTAGTGCCCATTAAAATTGCTACACCACGAAGATAACGTGCTACAGACGCGAATTTTAACCGACAGGAAGAAGATGCTGTGATATCCAAATGATTAACTTTTCAGAGCATTCACACAAGGTTGGCGCCGGTGGCGACACCTACAACGTGCTGACATGAGGAAAATTTCCAATAGATTTCTCATACTCAAACAGCAGTTGACCGCCGTTGCCTGGTGAAACGTTGTTGCGATGCCTTGTGTATGGAGGAGAAATGCGTACCATCACGTTTCCGACTTTGATAACGATCGGATTGTAGCCTATCGCGATTGCGGTTTATCGTATCGCAACATTGCTGCTCGCGTTGGTCGAGATCCAATGAGTGTTAGCAGAATATGGAATCGGTGGGTTCAGGAGGGTAATACGGAACGCCGTGCAGGATCCCAACGGCTTCGTATTACTAGCAGTCGAGATGACAGGCATCTTATCCGCATGGCTGTAACGGATTGTGCAGCCACGACTCGATCCCTGAGTCAGCAGATGGGGACGTTTGCAAGACAACAACCATCTGCACGAACAGTTCGACGACGTTTGCAGCAGCACGGACTGTCAGCTCAGAGACCATGGCTGCGGTTATCCTTGACGCTATATCACACACAGCAGCGCCTGCGATGGTGTATTCGACGACGAACCTGCGTGCACGAATGGCAAAACGTCATTTTTTCGGATGAATCCAGGTTCTGTTTATAGCATCATGATGGTCTCATGCGTGTTTGGCGACATCGCGGTGAACGCACATTGCAAGCGTGTATTCCTCATCGCCATACTGGCGTATCACCCAGAGTGACGGTATTGGGTGACATTGGTTACACTTCTCGGTCACCTCTTGTTCGCATTGACGGCACTTTGAACAGTGGATGTTACGTTTTAGATGCGTTACGACCCGTGGCTCTACCCTTCATTCGATCCCTGCGAAGCCCTACATTTCAGTAGGATAATGCACGACCGCATGCTGCAGTTCCTGTACGGGCCTTTCTGGATACAGAAAATGTTCGAGTGCTGCCGTGGCCAGCTCATTCTCCAGATCTCTCTCCAATTGAAAACGTCTGGTCAATGGTAGCCGAGCAACCGGCTCGTCACAAGACGCCAGTCACTACTCTTGATGAACTGTGGTATCGTGTTGAAGCTGCATGGGCAGCTGCACCAGTACACGCTGTCCAAGCTCTGTTTGACTCAACGCCCAGGCGTGTCTAGTCCGTTATTACGGCCAGAGGTGGTTGTTCTGGGTACTGATTTCTCAGGATCTAAGCACCCAAATTGCGTGAAAATGTAATCACAAGTCAGTTCTAGTGTAATATATTTGTTCAATGAATACCTGTTTATCATCTACACTTCTTCTTGGTGCAGCAATTATAATAGCCAGTAGTGTATGTTGAAAAATGTGTGGAATAGTTTTCACACACTGCTGCGTGAGGAAGTTCGTAACTTTCTGCTACACATTCTCGTCCAACAGTAATCGTCCACATTTCAAGTCCAAGGGACCGAAGCTGTGGCACTCGCGTGGGGAGATATCGGGACTGCAAAGCGGGTGCTCCCACTTGAGTTTGCGTAACGTCTGCTGGCCTCTCAGGTCGACCGGCGTCTTGTGTCGAATCGCGACTGTACTCGGAACTTGGCGCACCATTCCACAGCGGAGGTTTTCGACATTCGCATTCTCTGATGGATCTTAATATATCTCTTAAAAAAAATTTGTAACTAATATATTTTAGTGGAAACACTCTCCTAGTAAATTCGTTAGTCCTTTGATTTATCGTGATCTGTTACTGATTTTTAGTGAAGTCAGTTTTTACGCTTAGCTTTCAAAAAAATACAAAAGAGATATAATAAGCAAAATAATGAATTTCTTAGGTAGCCAATTACGTATTATATCTGGTTTTATCGAGCGCCACGCTCCCTACAAATTACTGTAAATGCAATAGCGTAGTATTACTCAGCTCCAGTTCACTGATCTGAAATTATTACTATCACAGAAAATAGACAAGTTTTAATAAAATTATTTCTCTGGATTCCTTCAATTAATCTGACTGAATATTTTTACATAATTTCTTCCGCTCCGGCTATCAGACATTGTGCTGTGAACAAATATTTTTAAATGTACCACGTAATGGCGGCTAATTGTTAACAGTCAGAGATCACTGTTACTCGCTCCGCAACAGCTGGAAACATGCTAAATAATGTTAATTAAATATTCTTTTTATAAGATAAATGTGGCGTAGGTTCTTGAAATAACACACGGAGATCACTTTATACTAATATATTCTTACTAGGACACAATTTACACCATTAAATATTTGCAATTACGTTACGACAGAAGCAAATGCCAGTGCAGCACAATAGCTTGCGTACCTTATTCCGGCTAACACCAGAACGAACCGAACAGAACATACTAGACAGAAGAATGAGCATTGCATTGCGTTTTATACTCTTACAAAGATAATAATCCTTCTTTTAATTACGTACACATTATAATCTCATACAATAAAAATAATCTCTTTTCTGCAACTATCGATCTATATTGTATATTTTTACAGTTAGTGTTATTACCTTTCGCAGATAAATCGATGTTTGCAGTTCATTTTGAGTCACATACAGTCAGTTTTATTTATGTTTCACCTCGATAATGGTGAATATTGCAAAAGGTACACTACACGGCCCCCTGGGCTACAAGGAACACACAACTTAATGTTTGGTCCATGTCACTTTTCTTTCGTTTGTTGGTCACTTTCAGTTCACTTTACAATGTATTAGGTCATGGGTGCACATTCATTTTGAGTCTTTTTACATAACATGGCTGGGGACAGTTACAATATAACAAGCTCTTTCATTTGGACGAGGGCCGCAGGGAAACCCCAGAAAAACCTCGGCAGAGCTGATAGATTTAACCCTTTGCGTTACTTACATAAGTTGGTTCTACATGTTTTGGTATTACAAGTATTTACCTCTAATATATAATTTTCTGAAAAAAAAACAAACATATAGTTTTTATATGAAAGCGTTCAGCAAATTTTTTATTGTGTTGGTGATTTTTTTGATTTATTTTATTTATTTATTTATTTATTTATTTTTTTTTTTTTTTTTTTTTTTTTTGTCGGCGAATTTCTCGTCGTGTAGTGTGGATGACGCTGTATGTCGCTACTGCGATGCCTCGTGTCCGTTGCCACGGAGCGTCGGCTGGAAACTGTTGTCTTCTTTCTTGTCCGCAGCCGGCAGTCAGGATGTGGAGTACGGTTCGACGTTATTTTGTCTGCATGGTGCGTCTGCATTGTTGCGCACCGTTCGTTCGAGTTTTCAGCACGGGAGAGGATGTTGACTCGTGCAAATCATGAAACAAATGCACATATGTTATAGAACGGATATTGTAAGATGTTATGGTTGTGGGTAAGAATTCATTAGTGAACATTATTGCATCATCGAGGCACAGGCTCAATTACTTGGTATTTTCGTGTTCGTTTGCACGTTCTGGTGCTGAATGATGCAGGGGATATGATGCTGAATTAAGCACTGCACATCCCTGTTGTCATTACTTCGTATAGAATATTTATGTTTCACAATTTTTGTTTGACGGCGTTCCACCGTAGTTGCCCTTGTAGTAACGTCCTACTACGTGGTCCGTGACGTCATATTAATTGTTGGCGCACAGGAGGTAGCGTCCAAACTAAAAATGTTGTCTGTACAGTTTCGAACACACACTCATCACAGTTCTGTGTTTTCGGTCACTGCACACAGATATATTTTGTTAATGTTTGTACCTCGCGTTTTTTCAGTTGTACAGCACATAAGTGTTCACTGTCCAAGTTGATTACTTATACAGTTCTCAAAGTTCACACTTCCTCCGCGAATGACAACACTCTGTTATAGTTCCTGTTAGTATTATATATGACGGTAGTATCTGTTCCCGAAAGAACAGTTACCGTGGATGACCATGCAGCTTTGCTAGAAATGAAATGATAATTAAATGGACACCCTAGCTGCAAACAGGCGTTGATGTACTTCATTGGGGACATGTTGAAAATGTGTGCCCCGACCGGGACTCGAACCCAGGATCTCCTGCTTACATAGCAGATGCTCTATTCATCTGAGCCACCGCGGGCACAGAGGATAGTGCGTCTGCAGGGACTTATCCCTTGCGCGCTCCCCGTGAGATCCACATTCCCAACATGTACACAACACTACATCTCACGGGGAGCGTGCAAGGGATAAGTCCCTGCAGGCACGCTATCCTCTGTGCCCTCGGTGGCTCAGGTGGATACAGCGTCTGCCATGTAAGCAGAAGATCCCGGGTTCGAGTCCCGGTCGGGGCACACATGTTCAACATGTCCCTAATGAAGTACATCAACGCCTGTTTGCAGCTAGGGTGTCCATTTAATTATCATTCCTGTTAGTATTGCTTACAGCATGACTTTGATACAATTGTATTACATGATTACTGGTTCTTTTTTTTTTAATTTTTTTTTTTAATATCACGTAGTGACATAGATGTCTGTTCATTTACACAATATGTTACAATGAAATTTTACAGATCAAAAGCACTTTTGTTCTGTTATTTCATACAATTAAGTGTTACATCATGCATACAACGGATTCTGGCCTGACTTGCAATACTTTTATGTTTGAGCATTAATAAATTTGTTATAGGGTATATTCATTTGGGGATTAGGACCGCTGCGCACGTCCTTGCTCCATAAGCTGTTAGCGTAATCGCATATCCTATAAAAGGTTTGCAACTGACAAAAACAGGCTCTAAAGTGGAGCTCTCATTTAATCTCAAATATTGTGGCTATCTGCTTGTACTTTCTGTTTTATGGTCAATGCACAGCATCGCAGATGTCACATGGTATGGGCACAGTCTTTTGCATACACCTTTTCTATTCATTTTCGCCATTCTATCATGCAGTGAAACGTCTTGTAGTAACATCGGTAGAACATTATGTGGGAAATCAGCATACATTGCACCATTTAGATTGCCATCGATGACATGGGGGGCAATTATCCTTCCTCCCACAATGCCGTACTATAAATTAACCCGCCAAAGTCGCTGATGTTCCACTTGTCGCAGCCATCGTGGATTTTCCGTTGCCCAATAGTGCATATTATGCTGGTTTACATTACCGCTGTTGGTGAATGACGCTTCGTCGCTAAATAGAACGTGTGCAAAAAATGTATCATCGTCGTGTAATTTCTCTTGTGCTCAGTGGCAGTACGGTACACGACGTTCAAAGTCGTCGCCATGCCTTTCCTGGTGCATAGAAATATGGTACGGGTGCAATCGATCTTGATGTTGCTTTCTCAGCACCGACGTTTTTGAGATTCCCGGTTCTCGCGCAGTTTGTCTGCTACCGATGTGCGGATTAACCGCGACAGCAGCTAAAACACCTACTTGGGCATCATCACTTGTTCGAGGTCGTGGTTGACCTTTCACATGTGGCTAAACACTTCCTGTTCCCTTAAATAACGTAACTATCCGGCGAACGGTCCGGACACTTGGATGATGTCGTCCAGGATACCGAGCAGCATACGTAGTACACGATATCGACCTTTTCCGCAATTGGTAAACGGTCCATTTTAACACGGGTAATGTATCACGAAGCAAATACCGACCGCACTGGCGGAATGTTACGTGATACCACGTACTTATACGTTAGTGACTATTACAGCGCCATCTATCACAAAGAGGAAGAAGTGGTCCAACTAAAACATTCATATTTCTTTGCGTACTACACGAATATGTAATAAAAATGTGGGTTCCTATTTTTAAAAACGCAGTTGATAACCGTTTGATCTATGGCAGCGCCATCTAGGGGGCCAACCATAGCGCCATCTGGTTTCCCCCTTCAAACTAGACAAGTTTCGTTGTTTGTAGTTTTTTCGTTTGACGCTTATTTCGAGAGATATTTGCCCCGTCACGATCAGTGAACCACTTTGGAGAGAGGCAGAGTGTTTCGTCTGCCAGCTGGTAGGTGACTAAGTAGCAGAGGGATGGGATCGGTATGTTCATTATTTCTGTTAGTGCTCATTCCATTATTTGAAATCAGGTACCACCTTTACTGTCACCTAGTCCTC
Source organism: Schistocerca americana (assembly GCF_021461395.2). Classification (NCBI taxonomy): domain Eukaryota; kingdom Metazoa; phylum Arthropoda; class Insecta; order Orthoptera; family Acrididae; genus Schistocerca; species Schistocerca americana. The sequence continues at coordinate 99,121,104 of NC_060127.1, read as the reverse complement.
TGTCGGCGTCACCTGTTGACATGGAATTTCTCGTGGATGCCAAAATTAATCGATGCTCGTTGTCTCGCACCATAGAGAGGCAGAGAATATTGTCTGCCAGCTGGCAGGGTCCTAAGTAGGCGACGCTATTCTGGTGGTGTCTGGGCGGGATGGCGGCTGTCCGGCTGCACGGGTCACGTCCGAACCAGCCGTGGCGGTCCGCAGCACAGCCTTCTGATGTACGCCTCCCTCCTCTGTACTTGTCACTACTATGGCCAGTGGTAAGATACGAAAGGAGTAAGATTTAGAACAAACTTTTTACTTATCTTCCTTTCTCGTAGTTGAATGCAGTTATCCATGTCTAGTGGCTGATTCTTGAAGCTGAAATGTTTATAGTTTAGGATCTCACGGTTCTAATTGACACAATTAACTTTGAAGTTAGCCTGTGCAATTTTTTTTTGTTTTCACGATAATTCATTCTCTCACATTTTCCTTTATGACACTATCTTCTAAATTTTCACATTAACCAAACCGAAATTACCTTGTGGATAACAACGGAAGTTCACTGAGGCTTTCTGCGGATGATGCTGTAGTATATCGAGAGGTTGTAATAATGGAAAATTGTACTGAAATGCAGGAGGGTCTGCAACGAATTGACGCATGGTGCAGGGAATGGTAATCGAATCTCAATGTAGACGAGTGTAATGTGCTGCGAGTACATACAAAGAAAGATCCTTTATCATTTAGCTACAATGTAGCGCCGGCCAGAGTGGCCGAGCGGTTCTAGGAGCTACGGTCTGGAACCGTGCGATCGCTACGGTCGAAGGTTCGAATCCTGCCTCGGGCATGGATGCGTGTGATGTCCTTAGGTTAGGTTTAAGTAGTTCTAAATTCTAGGGGACTGATGACCTCAGAAGTTAAGTTCCATAGTGCTCAGGGACATTTTTTTTACAATGTAGCAGGTCAGCAACTGGAAGCAGTCAAGTCAATAAATTATCTGAAAGTAGGCATTAGGAGTGATTTAAAATGGAGTGACAATATAAAATTAATCGACGGTAAAGCAGATCCCAGACAGATTCATTGGACGAATGCTAAGGAAATGCAGTCCGAAAACAAAGGAAGTAGGTTACAGTACACTTGTTCGCCCACTGCCTGAATACTGCTCACCGGTGTGGGATCCGTACCAGATAGGGTTGACAGAAGAGATGGAGAATATCCAACGGAGAGCAGCGGGGCTCGTTACAGGATCATTTAGTAATCGCGAAAGCGTTACGGACATGATGGATGAACTCCAGTGGAAGACTCTGCAAGAGAGACGCTCAGTAGCTCGGTACGGGCTTTTGTTGAAGTTCCGAGAACATACCTTCACCGGGGAGTCAAGCAGTATATTGCTTCCTACTACGTTTATCTCGCGAAGAGACCACGAGGATAGCATAAGAGAGATTAGATCCCACACAGTGGCATACAGACAATCTTTCCTTCCACGAACAATACGAGACTGGAACAGAAGGGAGGACCGATAGAGGTAATCAAGGTACCCTCCGCCACACACCGTCGGGTGGCTTGCGGAGTAAGGATGTAGATGTAGAGGAATTACATTGTTCTTAGAAAATACAAAAACACGTCCCGTCACCTCAGAGGAATGCCGACTACTACCTCTGTCTGCGGTAAGAACAATATTCCAAAGGATTTGCAATTTTTCTTAACAAATGAATTTCTATTAATTTGTATTATTATTTTATAAATGAATCCACAAACAAACATAGTAAGTAGGACAAAATTGCCTGATTTATAATAGAAATTTTAAGTGTGCAAAATATTTCGTAATTTCAAATGTTTCTAAAAAAATGGTACGCATCGATTGTAACAACGAAAATAGAGTAATTTCTTTTTATAGATTTTAGCTTGAAATGTAACACATCGTGTACAAAATCATCTGATTATTTTTGGAATACAGTTGAGATAATATTAACCTGTTGAAAGTTCGACAATATTCCTGGTACCGACTACTTCTGTTGAGGAAAAGTAATGCTAGTGTTTAAGCCAAGTATTACGCACATCTATGCGATCGGGAATGCTCAGTAGCAGCCAGGTTACATGTACATTTGACAATTAAGCGTCAGCAAGGAGCATTATTGAAGAAATCATAGGAGGCAATGTTTTGCAAACTTAGTAGGGACAAGATCCCACTATTCCGGAGTAGGTTCTTACTATCAGAGTGTTCCGTGACAAACTTCCGTCACAGTGTCCGCAATTGTGACGTCAGATCCGCCTAGCAACAGCGATCTGAACGCCCATCATCTTAGAGTTTGGATATATATATATATATATATATATATATATATATATATATATATATATACTCTCAGATCGTGTGATTTCTCTTGTGCTCAGTGGCAGTACGGTACACGACGTTCAAAGTCGTCGCCATGCATTTCCTGGTGCATAGAAATATGGTACGAATCTCAATGTAGACGAGTGTAATGTGCTGCGAGTACATACGAAGAAAGATCCTTTATCATTTAGCTACAATGTAGCGCCGGCCAGAGTGGCCGAGCGGTTCTAGGAGCTACAGTCTGGAACCTGGAAATTGAAATAAGAACACCGTGAATTCATTGTCCCAGGAAGGGGAAACTTTATTGACACATTCCTGGGGTCAGATACATCACATGATCACACTGACAGAACCACAGGCACATAGACACAGGCAACAGAGCATGCACAATGTCGGCACTAGTACAGTGTATATCCACCTTTCGCAGCAATGAAGGCTGCTATTCTCCCATGGAGACGATCGTAGAGATGCTGGATGTAGTCCTGTGGAACGGCTTGCCATGCCATTTCCACCTGGTGCCTCAGTTGGACCAGCGTTCGTGCTGGACGTGCAGACCGCGTGAGATGACGCTTCATCCAGTCCCAAACATGCTCAATGGGGGACAGATCCGGAGATCTTACTGGCCAGGGTAGTTGACTTACACCTTCTAGTGCACGTTGGGTGGCACGGGATACATGCGGACGTGCATTGTCCTGTTGGAACAGCAAGTTCCCTTGCCGGTCTAGGAATGGTAGAACGATGGGTTCGATGACGGTTTGGATGTACCGTGCACTATTCAGTGTCCCCGCGACGATCACCAGTGGTGTACGGCCAGTGTAGGAGATCGCTCCCCACACCATGATGCCGGGTGTTGGCCTTGTGTGCCTCGGTCGTATGCAGTCCTGATTGTGGCGCTCACCTGCACGGCGCCAAACACGCATACGACCATCATTGGCACCAAGGCAGAAGCGACTCTCATCGCTGAAGACGACACGTCTCCATTCGTCCCTCCATTCACGCCTGTCGCGACACCACTGGAGGCGGGCTGCACGATGTTGGGGCGTGAGCGGAAGACGGCCTAACGGTGTGCGGGACCGTAGCCCAGCTTCATGGAGACGGTTGCGAATGGTCCTCGCCGATACCCCAGGAGCAACAGTGTCCCTAATTTGCTGGGAAGTGGCGGTGCGGTCCCCTACGGCACTGCGTAGGATCCTACGGTCTTGGCGTGCATCCGTGCGTCGCTGCGGTCCGGTCCCAGGTCGACGGGCACGTGCACCTTCCGCCGACCACTGGCGACAACATCGATGTACTGTGGAGACCTCACGCCCCACGTGTTGAGCAATTCGGCGGTACGTCCACCCGGCCTCCCGCATGCCCACTATACGCCCTCGCTCAAAGTCCGTCAACTGCACATACGGTTCACGTCCACGCTGTCGCGGCATGCTACCAGTGTTAAAGACTGCGATGGAGCTCCGTATACCACGGCAAACTGGCTGACACTGACGGCGGCGGTGCACAAATGCTGCGCAGCTAGCGCCATTCGACGGCCAACACCGCGGTTCCTGGTGTGTCCGCTGTGCCGTGCGAGTGATCATTGCTTGTACAGCCCTCTCGCAGTGTCCGGAGCAAGTATGGTGGGTCTGACGCACCGGTGTCAATGTGTTCTTTTTTCCATTTCCAGGAGTGTATTAATGTATCATCAAGAGCGATGTTCTACAAATGTGGATTAAAGTTAAGTATTCCAGAAGCTACGTACTTTTCTTTATAGCATTCATTACGTATCCTGTTTCAGACCTCACGGCAGCCTGCGTGAGTTTAAGCGCGTGGCCTTCGGCTTCCTCTCCTAGCGCGTCTTGGTGGTTAACACGCATCTTGGTTTGTATCGATTCAAACGACTACCATTAGGGTGTGCATCCGCCCCTGCATTGTTTCGGCAATATCTGCAAACTGTTTGTGCGTCGGTCCCCACTGCAGCGAACTATCTGGACGATATTGTGATCTCCGGAAAGACGGAAGAAGAACATTTAGCCAATCTCAGAACATTATTTCAGGTCTTGCGACAAAATGGTCTTCGCTTGCGGAAGGACGAATGTGTGTTTTTTGCTCGTGATTTACCATATCTGGGACATGTAATCAATGCCCAAGGCATACATCCCAATCCTGAGCACCTCCGTGCCATACAAGACTTGCCTTCGCCGCAGAATTTGAAGCAGCTACAGAGTGTGCTGGGAAAAATTAATTATTATAATAAATTTGTGCCGTGCGCTTCTTCCATTTCAGCTCCGCTTCATCGCTTACGCCGTAAAGGTGTTCCGTTTGTCTGGACGACGGAATGCGAACGCGCCTTTCGCCAGTTGAAATCGGCGTTGCTTTCAAATACTTGCCTTACGCCATTCGATCCCTAGAAATCCCTTTTGTTGATGGTAGATTCATTCAGTAATTTTCCTTTTGTTGTCAGGATGTCTTCCACTACGTCATCTGCCACTATCCAAGCGTTATCTGCTATCTTTTGTATTGAAGGTCTTCCACAGACTATGGTATCCGACAATGGCCCACAATTCATGTCCGCAGAATTTCAGTCATTCTGCAAGGCCAATGGTATTCAACATCTGACATCCACGCCGTTTTCGCCTCAGTCAAACGGTGCCGCTGAACGATTGGTCCGGACTTTCAAGTCACAGATGTTGAAGTTGAAAGAGTCGCATTCTCGGGAGGACGCGTTGTTGCTCTTCTTGTCTTCGTATCGCTCTCAGCCCCGAGATGGTCGCTCGCCGGCTGAGTTGCTCCACGGTCGTCCTCATCGAACCTTGGTGTCTTTGCTGCATCCGCCGCATCAGGTTCCTGTGCAGCGGCAGACTCCTGCTTTTGCTCCAGGCGACGTTGTATACTATCGCACCTATCGAGGTTCACGGCGTTGGCTCGCAGGGCGCATTCTTCGCTGCCTCGGCCGCGCTATGTATCAGGTTTTGGGGGCCTCCGGTGAGGTGCGTTGGCATCTCAATCAGCTGCGCCTCTGTCGTCGCACGGGTTCTGCCGCTCCCCGTCTGCTTTCAGCGACGGTGCCGTCCGGTCAGCGCCCTGGGGACCCATCTACTGGCTCGCCTCATCCCCAGGTGTTACCGACGCTGCCTTCCATTTTGCCCCATGGCGACGGGCCGCCGCCGCCGCCTGTTATCCCGCCGGCGCCGCCCGCAGTGGACGCGTCGCTGCAGCCGCCGGGCGCCTCCCTGGGTCACGCGCCGCCGATCGCTTCCCGTGACCAGCTGTCCTCCGACATGGAACTTTTGCTCGCTCCGGACCATATGTCGTCTTCGCCAGTCGGGTGCTCCGACGCGATGGAGGTCGACCCTTCGGCCCCTCCTGTCTCTTTACGGGCGCATACACCGCATGTTGGCGTGCACCCTGGACTAGGTTTTCAGGCGTTTCCTAGCTCCCCTCGGACCGAATGGCCGGGTGCGGGTGGCACAGCCTCTCCTGTTGTTAGGCTCCCCACCTCGTCGCATACGTCAACATGGGGTCCTCCCCACGGCGGGCGGAAGCCTTATCAAACAACCGTACGCCGATTTGCGGGGGAGGAATGTGGTGTCACCGCCAGACACCACACTTGCTAGTTGGTGGCATTTAAATCGGCCGCGGTCCATTAGTATACGCCGGATCCGCGTGTCGCCACTGTCAGTGATCGCAGACCGAGCGCCACCACACGGCAGGTCTAGAGAGACGTACTGGCACTCGCCCCAGTTGCACAGCCGACGTTCATAGCAATGGTTCACTGACAAATACGCTCTCATTTGCCGAGACGATAGTTAGCATAGCCTTCAGCTACATTTGCTACGACCTAGCAAGGCGCCGTATTCAATTGATATTGAGATTCTATTAATGTATCATCAAGAGCGATGTTCTACAAATGTGGATTAAAGTTAAGTATTCCAGAAGCTACGTACTTTTCTTTATAGCATTCATTACGTATCCTGTTTCAGACCTCACGCCAGCCTGCGTTGAATTTAAGCCTGTGCCTTTCGGCTTCCTCTCATTGTGTCTAGACTGTCTTGTCTAGACACAACAAAGCGAGTATAGTATAAATCGTTGTTGACATTTAACAACTGGCATCCCGAAACACTCCACTTCAGCAGGATCACCTACATTGAACCTGGTGCCTGAGTGCTACTACTGTGCGACGAGGGCCTACCGAAGCAGCAAGACACCAGGTTAGTGATACAGAAACCAGAGAAGTAAGGCAGAGTCGCTTCCATCTCGCTACAATGCCACTGAGGGCATTGTAAGGGTGTCTCTTTACAGTCTCCAGCCAGCGGTGGAAACAGCTGATGGGATGTGAGGGTGCACTTTGACGTCATCCGTGTTGCCGACGGTCTCTTTCCGAGTCGCCTCCTTCCTCTTGTCGGGTATGCACACTGCTGCAGCTTCAGGAAGCATAGCAAGTAACGAAATTTTAATTATTGACTGCTTACAGCACAATAGAGGGAATACACGATTACGAAAGTAGGGGATTTGGGGATATACAGAGAGTGCAACTTAGCACACTTGTTTGAAAGTTGCCTTTTACATTTGTCAGCTTCCAATTTCTCATAATTTACGCGTCCGCTAACTCGTGAGCGGTTTTGCCGTGACATCTGTGATCACTATAGTCAGCGACAGTGTAAGCAAAAAAATGGTTCAAATAGCTCTGAGCACTATGGGACTTAACGTCTGAGGTCATCGGTCCCCTAGAACTTAGAACTACTTAAACCTAACTAACCTAAGGACATCACACACATCCATGCCCGAGGCAGGATTCGAACCTGCGACCGCAGCGGTCGCGCCGCTCCAGACTGTAGCGCCTAGAACTGCTCGGCCACACTGGCGGGTCCAGCGTAAGCACTTAGCGTTCGACTGACGTAATATTACGGCGCTTGAGGGAAATGAGAACGTGCGGCGGACGTAATACTACGTCAACCCAGTTACGATGATTTTCCTAGGTTTCCAACGTGGTTTTGTGGCTCCCAGAATCATCTGCAGGTTTCGTAGATGAGAGTAGTGGCATCACTTGAGCACTTCATCGCATTTGAAACATTTTTTATTCTTTTCTGCTTCGTAGGCATTAGATGAAGTTTGAGTTCTCTCTGTTTCCTGGGCCGGCCGCTGGTGGCCGAGCGGTTCTAGGCGCTTCAGGCTGGAACCGCGCGACCGCTACGGCCGCAGGTTCGAATCCTGCCTCGGGCACGGATGTGTGTGATGTCCTTAGGTTAGTTAGGTTTAAGTAGTTCTAAGTGTAGGGGACTGATGACCTCAGATGTTAAGTCCCGTAGTACTCAGAGCCATTCGAATCATATGAAAATTATAGTAATTCTACACTTCTTTGAAGGTGTGTTGCGGCATACGTCTAACGTGTTATTGTCACAGACTGTGTTATTATGAAAGATTATCCTTCAGATACATCTCCTTCAGATTCATCAGATCCTTGGGGAGGTCAAATGGGTAACTTCATTGACTTCGTGACCATCAATCCTGATGTTAAGTTTCTCGCTGTTCTCATTCTTTTCGAGGAACACTATTGAGAAAGTTTTGAGAAACGACGTTTGAAGCCGACTGCCTCCAACATACATTTCGCGTAGTGGCCACGAAGAAAAGATACGAGAAATTAGGACTCACAGGGAGGCATACAAACAGTCATTTTTTCTTCGCTCTATCTGCGAGTGGAACAGGAAAGGAAAATGATTAGTTCTCGTGCAGGGTACCTTCCGCCGTGCACCGTACGGTGGCCTTGCGAAGTATCTACGTAGCTGTTGACGTAGAAATGAACGTGAGCATAACAGTACAGTGAACATAATGTTGGACTGTATCTCTCCATCTTTACGTTTGCATCAGAGGTTACTCCACTATAAACGCAGGATTTTGCTTTGATCTTATTTTTTGCGTGTTATGTTAGCAACGGTAAGGAGGTGCCTGTGCCACCCCACGCTTATGTTGCAGAGCTGTGGAATCAGTTTAGAATTTTTAACGGCTGCCTCTTGAAGTCTTAAAGAGCTGCAACAGCTCTGCTCCTGTTTGTGTTTCAACGTGTCATACTTCACAGCCATGAAAGAATATAATTTTTTCGTGTGTCTGTAATGGGAAGCCCATCTAGAATAATAGAGATATATCTTCCATTGTCTATAACAATGACAGAGCGTATATGCAAACAAGGGAACAGCTGATCCTGAAAGCGTTGTCGAACTGTTTCTTCATTAATTTCGTAATGGTAGTCAGAATTGGTTTTCGATTTAGGTCGGATTACACGTTTACTCTCAGATACAAATCCGGTAGCAGTGCGACCGGCGTGCTGTACTTTAAGATACTCTCCTGTCCCCACTGGAACACTTAATCCTTGTCCGTCTGTTAAATAAAATTTCTAGTGTAGTTTTGAATTACCCAAGTCTCGTCCAAGTAATACACAACTGAGATTCCTATTGATCTGACTTCATGCATTGTTCTTAGAAACGTGATTCTAGCACCACGCTCCATTAAATATTTTCCTCCGTTATTAGATCTTATATTTTTAAATCCGAAGTTATTCAATATTCTTCAAACTGATCTTGCACTTTCTTCAACCCCAATAGCTTCACTCGTTTTTTTTTTTTTTTTTTTGGTCATCAGTCTACTGACTGGTTTGATGTGGCCCGCCACGAATTCCTTTCCTGTGCTAACCATCTCAGAGTAGCACTTGCAACCTACGTCCTCAATTATTTGCTTGACGTATTCCAATCTCTGTCTTCGTCTACAGTTTTTGCCCTCTACAGTTCCCTCTAGTACCATGGAAGTCATTCCCTCATGTCTTAGCAGACGTCCTATCATCCTGTCCCTTCTCCTTATCAGTGTTTTCCACATATTCCTTTCCTCTCCGATTCTGCGTAGAACCTCCTCATTCCTTACCTTATCAGTCCACCTAATTTTCAACATTCGTCTATAGCACCACATCTCAAATGCTTCGATTCTCTTCTGTTTCGGTTTCCCCACAGTCCACGTTTCACTACCATACAATGCTGTACTCCAGACGTACATCCTGAGAAATTTCTTCCTCAAATTAAGGCCAGTATTTGATATTAGTAGACTTCTCTTGGCCAGAAATGCCTTTTTTGCCATAGCGAATCTGCTTTTGATGTCCTCCTTGCTCCATCCGTCATTGGTTATTTTACTGCCTAGGTAGCAGAATTCCTTAACTTCATTGACTTCGTGACCATCAGTCCTGATGTTACGTTTCTCGCTGTTCTCATTTCTACTACTTCTCATTACCTTCGCCTTGCTCCGATTTACTCTCAACCCATACTGTGTACTCATTAGACTGTTCATTCCGTTCAGCAGATCATTTAATTCTTCTTCACTTTCACTCAGGATAGCAATGTCATCAGCGAATCGAATCATTGATATCCTTTCACTCATAACAGTGGGCAATTTCATTGCCATTGGGGAACATCATTTCATAAATTTCGAAAACCTTTCGAAATAAAGCACCTTGATTGAATTTTCTCATGATGAGAGTATTGAAGGGCGATCTGTTTTAATTATTAAAAGCCATTCTAAAGCCAAGATCGCGAAAAACGTTTTTCGTTCTAGACAACCGGTTTCATCAGTCTTTGCTGTCATCTTCAGGTCTTAAACATCTTTTTGTAGTTGAAACCGGTTGTCCAGCATAAAAAATATTTTATACATTCTCAGATTTTGAATGTTTTTTAACAATTAAAACATCTTGATTGTAGTCATCGTTTCACGTTACCCGCTTTGGCATGCTATGTTTCTTCCCTGGAGACCGAAACTGCGTTACCTTTCCTTCCCACAGTTCGCTGACACTTGGTACACGAACAGGCCGTTGCAGTACGTTCCTGCACCTTGGCAGATTCTCACCTGTAAGTGCCTCACGTTTGAAGAACGATTACAGTCTAAAAATAAGGTTCTGTGGCTCCTTGTCAAACACTTGGCGTCACCGAGCTGTTTCAGCCATTATGACTCACAGAACACACAGAATACCACAGGAATTAGCCAGTTGTACTTTGGCACACGTAAACTTCGACAGAGCGCTCAAATATGAAGGAATTCACAGAGCATGGAGCGCGCAAAGCGACTGAGCGCTGATTGCCTATCTGAGCAGCTGTCTACTGCGCATCCCTGGCTCAAACGACATCAACAACTGTCATGGACTATGGTCGATGTCTGCAGTGGCGGCTCGTACGTGTACATTCTGGGTGTTCACAAATTTTTAAATTCATATAGATACGAGAGTGCGAAATTAATAGCATCTGCTGTATAACAGTTATGCTTATCATTACAATTATAGAACTTCAGCCGCTGTCAACAATGTTGTTGTTGTGGTCGTCAGTCCAGAGACTGGTTTGATGCAGCTCTCCATGCTACTCTATCCCGTGCAAGCTTCTTCACTTCCCAGTACCCACTGCAAACTACATCCTTCTGAATCAGCTTAGTATATTGATCTCCTGGTCTCCCTCTACGACTTTTACCCTCCAAGCTGCCCTCCAATACTAAATTTGTGTTATCTTGATACCTCAGAACATGTCCTACCAACCGAACCCTTCTTCTAGTCAAGTCGTACCACAAATTTCTCTTCTCCCCAGTTCTGTTCAATACCTCCTCATTAGTTACGTGATCTACCCAACTAATGTTCAGCATTCTTCTGTAGCACCACATTTCGAAAGCTTCTATTCTCTTCTTCTCCAAACATTTATCGTCTATGTTTCACTTCTATACATGGCTACACTCCATACAAATACTTTCAGAAACGACTTCCTGACACTTAAATCTATACTCGATGTTAACAAATTTCTCTTCTTCAGAAACGCTTTCGTTGCCATTGCCAGTCTGCATTTTATATCCTCTCTACTTCGACCATCATCAGTTATTTTGCCCCCCAAATAGCAAAACTCATTTACTACTTTAAGTGTCTCATATCCTAATCTAATTCCCTCAGCATCACCCTACTTAGCACGACTATATTCCATTTTCCTCGTTTTTGCTTTTGTTAATGTTCATCTTATATCGTCCTTTCAAGACCCTGTCCATTCCGTTCATCTGCTCTTCCAAGTCCTTTGCTGTCTCTGACAGAATTACTATTTCGTCGGCGAACGTTAAAGGTTTTATTTCTTCTCCATGGATTTTAGTTCCTACTCCGAACTTTTCTGTTACTTCCTTTACTGCTTGCTGAATATACGGATTGAATAACATCGGGGAGAGGCAAGAACCCTGCCTCACTCTCTTCCTAACCACTGTTTCTATTTCATGCCCCTCGACTCTTATAACTGCCATCTGGTTTTTGTACAAACTGTAAATAGCCTTTCGCTGCGATCAAGCGAGGTGGCGCAGTGGTTAGACACTGGACTCGCATTCGGGAGGACGACGGTTCAATCCCGCGTCCGGCCATCCTGATTTAGGTTTTCCGTGAATTCCCTAAATCGCTCCAGGCAAATGCCGGGATAGTTCCTTTGAAAGGGCACGGCCGACTTCCTTTCCCATCCTTCTCTAATCCGATGAGACCGATGACCTCGCTGTCTGGTCTCCTTCCCCAAACAACCCAACCCAACTCTTTCGCTCCCTGTGTTTTATCCCAGCCACCTTCAGAATTTGAAAGAGAGTATTCCAGTCAAAATTGTCAAAAGTTTCTCTAAGTCTAAAAATGCTAGAAACATAGGTTTGCCTTTCCTTAGTCTATCTTCTAAGATAAGTCGTAGGGTCTGTATTGCCTCACGTGTTCCAATATTTCTACGGAATCCAAACTGATCTTTCCGGAGGTCGGCTTCCACCAGTTTTTCCATTCGCCTGTAAAGAATTCGCGTTAGTATTTTGCAGCCGTGACTTATTAAAGTGATAGCTCTGTAATTTTCACATCTGTCAACACCTGCTTTCTTTGGGATTGGAATTCTTATATTCTTCTTGAAGTCTGAGGGTATTTCGCCTGTCTCATACATCTCGCTCACGAGATGGTAGAGTTTTGTCAGGGCTGGATCTCCCAAGGCTGTCAGTACTTCTAATGGAAAGTTGTCTACTCCCGGGGCCTTGTTTCGACTCAGGTCTTTCAGTGCTCTGTCAAACTCTTCACGCAGTATCATATCTCCCATTTCATCGTCATCTATATCCTCTTCCATTTCCATAATATTGTTCTCAAGTACATCGCCCTTGTATAGACCCTCTATATGCACCTTCTACCTTTCTGCTTTCCCTTCTTTGCTTAGAACTGGGTTTCCATCTGAGCTGTTGATATTCATACAAGTGGTTCTCTTTTCTCCAAAGATGTCTTTAATTTTCCTGTAGGCAGTATCTATCTTACCCCTAGCGAGATATTCCTCCACATCTTTACATTTCACCTCTAGCCATCCCTGCTTAGTCATTTTGCACTTCCTGTCGACCTCATTTTCCCATTTTGCCTGTCAATAATAATAATAGTAATAATAATAACAATAATAATACGCGCAACTTGTCTGAAAAAAGGAAGAATTGTTTCCGTGGAACTTTGTTGCTTTGAACATAATTAAGTGCATTAGCAAGAACGAAATAATGTTGAAGCTCTCGCAGCTCTCCGTTTCGCACTTTTGTGTAAGTGGGAGTTTTCGTGCTTTTTTTATTTGTTCGGACAAATGTATAAGATCCATAATGCATGAATTAGTTAAGGAATAAGCTTCTGGGCTGAGAATCAGACATGCTTCCGTCGCACCAACTTACGCCTATTATACGCTTCTTTCTTAAATATTCGCTGGTAGTCACGCTTACTCGTTTTCGTCACTTTGTCTGACAGCGGATGTATTCTGGAATGCCCTAGTTTCTTTATGGCTAACACTTCCTGATAATTGTCTTTTGTGTTAGCGCTTAATACAGGTTCAACATGGTTCATGCTTACACTCCATGGGAAAGCCTATTCGTGCACAGTAGTCAACCAACTCCAGTTGCGGAACTTATTAAATTCAAGTAATACCATCTACCAAAAGGTCACTTGACTAGAATACAAATGAGGCGCTGAGGGCGATAAGGGCCGCAAGCACAACATCTTTGGCACCCCATGTTTAAGAGAATATGAGAGAAACAGTGAGACAGCTTTTCGTGAATGTTCAGACTGAAACGTCCCCTTAGAAAAATTACGAATGACCGTGCTGGTAAACCCCTTACGTTATTTAATTTTCAAACAGCTGAGCAAAACTGAACGTACTCAGACATTTCTCTCTTTACTTATTCTGAGTCTGGTGCAGTGCGCTAGTACCTGGTGGCACTGATGTAAACTTGTAGTTGAGTGGACACCGTGAATCGCGGTGCACGCCACGAACAGTGCACACTGTTTATCAGCTCCGTATGTATTTGGCCCGTAAGGCAATTACGTCACGCCAGTTCCGCATGCGCAGAAGCTTCTTAAAACGTGCACAAGTGAATGTGTGCTCACGACCCTGATGCCAGGTTTCACCTAGTCTAGAGGAGCAATAAGCAGCACAGCGTGGTAAATTTAGTGCCGTGTGTTTCAGGTTATCGCATCTACATTACGTTTAACAGCATTCAAAGACAAATAGCCAATAAATCCGGAATATGTCAAAAGCTAGGGTGTTCGCATGCTCTTGCGCTCTTACGCAGCAACCGCCACTGAACATCTGTGATGTAGTCAATTGTTGCTCAGTTGAGACGGTTTGCCTTAAAGATGCTCTTTTGTGAGCAGTAAAGCTCGGCCAATAGCAATTCATCATAGTAAGTGCGAGATCAGCATGATGCTTGATTGAAACGGGAAGAAAAGGTTCTGTTCTGTGGAGTGTTGCTGGTGCAAGATTTTGTGCACGAACTGACCTCTCGATTACGTACCATAGATGCCCAATGCGATTCATGTTGGGCGACCAGGTTGACCAAGTCAGTCACAGCAATTGCCCAGAATGTTCTGCAAACCAATAGCGGACAGATACGTCCTGGTGACATGGCCAATTATCATCCACAAAAATTCCATCGGTGTCTGGCGGCAAACGGTCTCCCAGTAGCCAAAATATGCATTTCCAGTCAACGATCGGCTCAGTTGGACCAGAGGACCCAGTCCAACCCTTGAAAACACAGTTCAAACCGTTATGCAGCTATCTCTAGCATGCAGAGTGCCTTGTTGACTACTTGGATACGTTGCTTTGTGGGGTTTGCGTCACACTCGAACCCTACCTCCAGCTCTTACCAATTGAAATCGGGACTCGTTTGACCAGGTCACGGTATTCCAATCGACTAAGGTCTAGCCGATGTGGTTACGAGCCTAGGAAACGGGCTGCAGGTGGTGTTGTACTGTTGGCAAAGGCACTCGCGTCGGTCGTCTGCTGCCATAGTCCACTATCGCCAAATTTCGCCGCCCTGTCTTAAGAGGTAGGTTCGTTCGTCCCACATTGATTTCTGCGGTAATTTCTGGCTGTGTTGCTTGTCTGTTGGCACTGTCAATATTACGCAAACGCCGTTCCTCTCGGTCGTTAAGCGAAGGCCGTAGGCCACTGTAGTCGCCGTGGTGAGAGGCATTGCCTGAAATCCGGCATTGTCGCCACACTCTAAGCACTATGGATCTCGGAATATCGAATTCCGTAACGGTTTTCGAAATGGAATGTCCCATGCGTCTACCTCCAAGTACCATACCGCGCTGACAGTCTGCTAATTCCCCTCGTGTTGCCATAATTACGTCAGAAACTTTTCCACGTGACTCACCTGAGTACAAATTACACCTCCACAAATGGACTCTCCTTTTATTACCTCCGCTATCTGTACACGTGCATATCGTTACCTCATGACTTCCGTCACGTCAGTCTACATAATCCATCAGTTAACATTAATAACTTCCAATTTTACAAATTATAAATTATGTGACCCTTTTGGAAGTCACATCTGGAAGCTGGAGAGATCTAGAGAGCTTGAATAAGAGTCCGTTACTCCCTGGCAGATTGAAACTGTGTGCCGGACCGAGACTCGAACTCGGGACCTTTGCCCTTCGCGGGCAAGTGCTGTACCAACTGAGCTACCCAAGCACGACTCACGCCCCGTCCTCACAGCTTTACTTCTGCCAGTACCTCGTCTCCTACCTTCAAAACTTCACAGAAGCTCTCCTGCGAACCTTTCAGAACTAGCACTCGTGAAAGAAACGATATGGCGGAGACATGGCTTAGCCACAGCCTGGGGGATGTTTCCAGAATGAGATTTTCATTCTCCAGCAGAAGAGCTTCTGTAAAGTTTGGAAGGTAGGAGACTTGATACTGGCAGAAGTAAAGCTGTGAGGACGGGTCGTGAGTCGTGCTTGGGTAGCTCAGATGGTAGAGCACTTGCCCGCGAAAGGCGAAGGTCCCGAGTTCGAGTCTCGGTCCGGCACACAGTTTTAATCTGCCAGGAAGTTTCATATCAGCGTACACTCCGCTGCAGAGTGAAAAACTCATTCTGGAAGTGTCCGCTATTTCCGTCAACCTGTCGTTTTCTAAAGTTCTGTCCCCAGCGCAGAAGATAGCTCTTCGGTCGTGGGATCTTCCTTGGTGGAGGCTGCTACGCTGTCAATTTGAACCTGTGATTGTACTTTTTGCGGGATGCCACTTGCCTAGGTTAGTCTCGGCAACACTTCTCATTAATGTATTCTGTTTGGTTACTATTCAAATATTCACACATTTACACTGTCTTTTACAACACTCGACTCTTCCATCAGACTTCCGAAGTATGATACACGTGTCCAGCTCTCCGGTGCGCACTGGACAGGGTGAGTATTACGTATTCACTACTAAGCTGCGCCCGATATATACTGCAACATGTCCGGCTCTGAAGAACACCCGAAACAGAGTCATCATTACATACTGACATTTAAGTAACGCACGATACTGAGATACGTGTCAGACCCTCGAGATCGCCCTAAACAGAGATACTTGTACGTGCCTCCAGAACGCCCGAAACAGTCTGTCTAGCGCAGCTGAAATACTTCGTCTCCCAGGCGTGCCAAAGCGACGCAAAGATGTCCGAATCACATCGGTTGCAATATCATTACTCTTATGTTTGTCAAAACTATTATAGAAATTTAATAAACAAAAACCTTAAACTTGTAGGGTAACCACTAGAGTTTTCCATACTAATATCTGGGTTAAATACCATGGAAATTATATATATATATATATATATATATATACATAATTAGTAAGAGAAAGGCTTTTTGGAGTCTAGACCCGAACGTGCAGACCAATAAGAAGCAAGTTCAGTACAATTGGTGGACTCTCCCACGGACTGGCACATACTGTAACATCTGTCGCTTGTACATCACTCTACGTTTGTACCATAAGCTATTTCATGTGTATCAAGCTGCATCAAGGAGAGCTTCTAGCGCAATACTGGCGACCACAGCCAGGAATATCACAAAATGATAATACTAATGGTCGGAAAAAATCACATATCGCTACATTTCACTGACGAAAAATTACGATCAATTAAATACAAATCAAAAAAAGTTTTGCTTCACCTCGGTTCCGAGAACTTCCTGAACCTGTACAGAAAATTGGAATATAGATCAACATATACATCATTCCCGCCCTTTTTATTGCTCATGAAAACCGCACATTGCATGTTGTACCACCATACAGTGATACCTTCGCAGGTGGTGGTCCAGATTGCTGTACACACGTTTACCTATAATACCCAGTAGCACGTCCTCTTCCATTGATGCATGTCTGTAATCGTCGTGGCATACTATCCACAAGTTCATCAAGGCACTGTTCGTCCAGACTGTCCCACTCCTCAACGCCGATTCGGTAGATTCCCTCCCGGTGATTGGTAGGTCCCGTCCTCGATAAACAGTCCTTTTAAATCTATCCCAGGCATGTTCGATATGGTTCATGTCTGAAGAATATACTGTCCACTCTACTCGTGCAATGTCGTTACACTGAAGGAATTCATTCACAAGGCGTGCACGCTGGGGGCGCGACTTGTCACCCATGAAGACCAATGCCACGCCAATATGCTGCCGATGTGGTTGCACTATCGATCGGAGGATGGCGTTCACGTATTTGCGCCTTCCATGAGCACCAGCGGCGTTCATCGGTCATACACAATGCCACCCCAAAACAACAGGGAACCTCCACCTTGCTGCACTCGCTGGACAGTGTGTCCAAGGCGTCCAGCCTGACCAAGCTGCCTCCAAACACGTCTCTGACGATTGTCAGGTTGAAGGCATGTGTGACACTCATCAGTGGAGAGAACGTGATGCTAATCCTGAGCGGTCCATTTGGAATGTTGTTCGACCCATCTGTGCCGCACTGCATGGTGTCGTGGTTGCATAGATGGAGCTCGCCATGGTTGGCGGGAGTGATGTTCCGCGTGTGTGTGTGTGTGTGTGTGTGTGTCTGTTGGGGCTTATGGGCGCTCAATGTCGAGGTCATCAGCGCCCTGACACACATTAAAGGGAATGAATGTGGACAGACCTAATAAAATTGAAACACACACGCAAAGAAAGCAGGAAAAGAAGGAAAATGCTACATAAGAAAGTAGAACGTAAGGAAAGGGAAAATGTAGCAACAAGAATGCCACAGTAAATTGTCATTGGCTGGCCACTTACATAAAATATGGGGGAGCTGGTTACACTGTGAGCAAATTAAGATCTTCTCCCTAAAACCTTTGTAAAAACATTTGGCATGGCACAGAACTTTAAAACTTTAGTCACATTCGTCCGAGTGTTGCCTAAAATAGATGGCAGGTCCGCTGGCAAGTCAGCCGAGGCCCGTTGGTCAGAAAATAAAACGCAATCCAATAAAACGTGGCGCACAGTGACCAGCACCACACATTGGAGGATCCTCCCGCCGGAGCAGGAAGCCATGCGTCATAGGGCTGTGGCCTATCTGAAGCCGAGTGAGGAGAACCATCATGCAGCCTACTGGACACAGTTTGACCCGTAACACGTCCTGTGGCAGCACGAAAAACATTGTTCAACATGGTGGCGTTGCTGTCAGGTTTCTTCCGAGCCATAATCCGTAGGTAGCGATCATTCACTGCAGTAGTAGCCCTTGGGCGGTCTGAGCGAGGTATATCATCGATATTTCCTGTCTCTCCATGTCCAAACAGCACCACTTTGGTTCACTCTGAGATGCCTGGACACTTTTCTTTTGAGAACTATTCGTGGCACAAAGTAGCAATACAGACGCGATCGCATCGCGGCATTGACTGTCTACGCATGGTTGAACTACAGTCAACACGAGCCGTGTACCTCCTTCCTGGCGGAATGACTGGAACTGATCGGCTGTCGGGCGCCCTCCGTCTAATAGTCGCTGCACATGGATGGTTGTTTACATCTTTGGGCGGGTTTAGTGGCGTCTCTGAACAGTCGAAGGGACTGTGTCTGTGATACAACACCCACAGTCAACGTCTATCATCAGGAGTTCTGGGAACTGGGGTGATGCAAAACTATTTTTGACCTGTTTATTATTTCAATTGCGCCTACTTAGTGGTGTCATTGGATGAAGGGGGGAAATTTTTTGAACGTGGCTGTAACATCACTACGTGAAGAGTGATAATGTTGATAGCTTTTGTTTTATTTAAAAAACTATTAGAGTTTTCACACAAAAGATTCGCAGGCATTTCGCTTCAGCACGCCCTCATAGAATACCGTACAGGGTATCCAGCTATTCTGTCATGGAAGACACAGATTCCGTCATAATCTGGGCGTCCGAATGTTTTGGGCGGCTGGAGAAATTGGGTGTGGGGCAGTGCGAGGGAACTGACAGTGTGTTGGGGTGAGGGTTGAGGGGAAGGGAGGGGGGCGGGGAATTGGCAGCTGGCGCAGGCGGCCAATTAGACTGCAGCGGCCTCCACCACCGCCAGACCCCATTAGCCACAGAGCCACTGACAGGCTGTAATCGCATCCCGTGACAGGGCGAGGCAGCGCCGTAATGCAATTCGGCCACGGCCGCGCCTGGCCGCTGTCGTATTATGTCAGCCGTGCCGCTCTCCCGGTTAACAGCTCCCTATTACAACTCACTGCCGGACTATTACATTTGTCTGCGACTGAAACAGTGCGCGGATTTTCACCAGCACTCGACGTAGCTGTTCAGCGACAGTTTATTCCAAGCACAGGGGCTGAGATCCGTTTCGTGTATAGCAGGGTGTTGTGCTGTACAAAAATACACCAGCCGACACAACTGTAGGTTGTTTGGTTTCCTCCGGGAGAACACCGAGTGGAACTACACTATGTGATCAGAAGTAACCGGTCACGTGGCTGAAAATGAGTTACATGTTCGTGGCGCCCTCCATCGGTAACGCTGGAACTCAGTATGGTGTTGGCCCACCCTTAGCCTTGATGACTGCATCCACTCTCGCAGGCATACGTTCAGTCAGGTGCTGGAAGGTATCTTGCAAAATGGCTTCCCATTCTTCACGGAGTGCTGCACTGATGTCGGTCGGTGAGGCCTGGCACGAAGTCGGCGTTCCAAAACACCCCAAAGGTGTTCTATAGGATTCACGTCAGGACTGTATGCAGGCCAGTCCATTACAGAGATGTTATTGTCGTGTAACCACTCCGCCACAGGCTGTGCATTATGAATACGTGCTCGATCGTGTTGAAAGATGCAATCGCCATCACCGAATTGCTCTTCAACCGTGGGAACCAAGAAGGTGCTTAAGACATCAATGCTGTGATAATGCCATGGAAAACAAGGGGTGCAAGGACCCTCCATGAAAAACACGACTACACCATAACATCACCGCCTCCGCATTTTACTGTTGGCACTACACATGCTGGCAGATGACGCTTAGCGTGCATTCGCCACACCCACACCCTGCCATCGGATCGACACATTCCGTACCGTGATTCGTCACTCCACACAACGTATTTCCACTGTTCAGTCGTCCAATGTTTACACTTCTTGCACCAAGCGAAGCGTCGTTTGATATTTACTGTTGTGATGTGTAGCTTATGAGCAGCCGTTCGACAATGAAATCCAGATTTTCTTACCTCTCTCCTAACTCTCATAGTACTTCCAGTGGATCCTGATCTAGTTTGTAATTCCTGTGTGATAGTCTGGATAGATGTCTGCCTATTGCACATTACGACACTCTTCAACTGTCGGCGGTGTTTATGTCTTCCTTCACGTTTCCACTTCACCATCACATCGGAAATAGTGAACCTAGGGATGTTTAGGAGTGTGGAAATCTCACGTTCGGACGTATGATACAAGTGTCACCCAATCACCTGGCCACATTCGAAGGCCGCAAGTTCCGCGGACCTCACCATTCTGCTGTCTGACGATGTCTAATGACTACCGAGGTCGCTGATATGGAGTACCTGGCAGCAGGTGACAGCACAATGCACCTAATATGAAAAACATATGTTTTTCTGGATGTCCTTACACTTTTGATCAGATAGAGTATGTTACTGCATATAACGTGATGACACTTGGACCATACGAAAGATCTGTTGCAGTTCGGTACAGACACTGACTGGAGGACAGGAAGAGAAATTTTTAATAAAAGACAATAAATGCAGTGAAGCCACCGCGATTTCTGAGCCGCCCTGGATAAAAGAGAAGCCTGGACATGGCTCTGAGCACTATGGGACATAACATCTGTGGTCGTCAGTCCCGTAGAACTTAGAACTACTTAAACCTAACTAACCTAAGGACATCACACACATCCATGCCCGAGGCAGGATTCGAATCTGCGACCATAGCAGTCACGCGGTTGCGGACTGAGCGCCTAGAACCGCTCGGCCACACCGGCCGGCCCTGGACACGGTCCTTAATACATCTACATCTACATCCATACTCCGCAAGCCAACTGGCGGTGTGTGGCGGAGGGTACTTTGAGTACCTTTATCGATTCTCCCTTCTGTTCCAGCAGTCTCGTATTGTTCGTGGAAAGAAAGATTGTCGGTATGCCTCTGTGTGGGCTCTAATCTCTCTGATTTTATCCTCATGGTCTCTTCGCGAGATATAAGTAGGAGGGAGCAATATACTGCTTGACTCTTCGGTGAAGGTATGTTCTCGAAACTTCAACAAAAGCCCGTAACGAGCTACTGAGCGTCCCTCCTGCAAAGTCCTCCACTGGAGTTTATCTATCATCTCCGTAACGCTTTCGCGATTACTAAATGATCCTGTAACGAAGCTTGCTGCTCTCCATTGGATCTTCTCTATCGCTTCTATCAACCCTATCTGGTACGGATCCCACACTGCTGAGCAGTATTCAAGCAGTGGGCGCACAAGCGTACTGTAACCTACTTCCTTTGTTTTCGGATTGCATTTCCTTAGGATTCTTCCAATGAATCTCAGTCTGGCATCTGCTTTACCGACGATCAACTTTATATGATCATTCCATTTTAAATCACTCCTAATCCCTACTCCCAGATAGTTTATGGAATTAACTGCTTCCAGTTGCTGACCTGCTATATTATAGTTAAATGATAAGGGATCTTTCTTTCTATTTATTCGCAGCACGTTACACTTGTTTACATTGGGATTCAATTGCCATTCCCTGCACCATGCGTCAATTCGTTACAGATGCTCCTGCATTTCAGTACAATTTTCCATTGTTACAACCTCTCGATATACAACAGCAACATCCGCAAAAAGCCTCAGTGAACCTCCGATGCAATCCAGAAGGTCATTTATATATACTGCGAATAGCAACGGTCCTAGGACATTCCCCTCCGGCACACCTGAAATGACTCTTACTTGGGAAGACTTCTCTCCATTGAGAATGACATGTTGCGTTTTGTTATCTAGGAACTCTTCAATCCAATCACACAATTGGTCTGATAGTCCGTGTGCTCTTACTTTGTTCATTAAACGACTGTGGGGAACTGTATCGAACGCCTTGCGGAAGTCAAGAAACACGACATCTACCTGTGAACCCGTGTCTATGGCCCTCTGAGTCTCGTGGACGAATAGCGCGAGCTGGGTTTCACACGATCGTCTTTTTAGAAACCCATGCTGATTCCTACAGAGTAGATTTCTAGTCTCCAGAAAAGTCATTGTACTCGAACATAATACGTGTTCCAAAATTCTACAACTGATCGACGTTAGAGACATAGGTCTATAGTTCTGAACATCTGTTCGACGTCCCTTCTCCAATTCTTTGGAACGCTACGCTCTTCTAGAGACCTACGGTACACCGCTGCAAGAAGAGGGGCAAGTTCCTTCGCGTACTCTGTTTAAAATCAAACTGGTATCCCACCAGGTCCAGCGGCCTTTCCTCTTTTGAGCGATTTTAATTGTTTCTCTATCCCTCTGTCGTCTATTTCGAAATCTACCATTTTGTCATCTGTGCGACATTCTAGAGAGGGAACTACAGTGCAGTCTTCCTCTGTGAAACAG
This sequence comes from Schistocerca americana, assembly GCF_021461395.2. Lineage (NCBI taxonomy): Eukaryota > Metazoa > Arthropoda > Insecta > Orthoptera > Acrididae > Schistocerca > Schistocerca americana. Next base: position 99,098,520 of record NC_060127.1, on the reverse strand, counting down.
CTTTGAAAAAGACATTTAATATTTCGGCCTTTAGTCTGTCATCCTCTGTTTCAGTACCAATTTGGTCACAGAGTGGCTGGACATTTTGTTTTGATCCACCTACCGCTTTGACATAAGACCAAAATTTCTTAGGATATTCTGCCAAATCAGTACACAGAACTTTACTTTCGAATTCATTGAACGCCTCTCGCATAGCCCTCGCGTAATAGGTTGTGTGATCACCGTAGATGGTAATGCATGCACCACAACAAGCTCCCAGCTGGCTACAGCGTTGACAAGGAGTTGTTGTGGTAGGGTGCACCATTCTTCCAACAGTGCGGTTAGCAACTACTTGCTGGTCGATCGCGCACGTGCATGTGTTAGAGTACGTCTAGCCAACGCATCCCACACCTATTCGATGGGATTTAAGTTGAGGAAACGGACATGACAGTCCATTCGCCGAATGTCCTCCCATTCGGCGAGCTCCTCCACCACCGTTATTACACTCATGCTCATAAATTAAGGATAATGCTGATATATGGTGAAAAAAACGCTCTGGTGGGCGGTTTCAGAGTTTAAATTACCTCGGGGTATGATCATGCGGTGCATTTGACCTGCGGTCGTCGCACGGTGGCGCTGGCAGGGGTGTGTTGGTCCATGTGAGAGTACAGTGAGTAAGTCTGCAGACGTTTTCAGAGGTGCTAATGGTGACTGTGTGTTCGAAATGGCTTAAAGAACACATATTGATGACGTTATGAGGGGTAGAATACTAGGGCGACTGGAGGCTGGTCAAACACAGCAGGTTGCAGCACGGGTCCTCCGTGTGCCACAAAGTGTGATGTCAAGATTATGGCAACGATTCCAGCAGACAGGAAACGTGTCCCGGCGCTACAGTACGGGACGTCCACAGTGTACAACACCACAAGAAGACCGATATCTCACCATCAGTACCCGCAGAAAGCCACGGAGTACTGCAAGTAGCCTTCCTCGGGACATTACCGCAGCCACTGCAACAGTTGTCGCTATACATACACTCTAAAGACGACTTAACTGACGTAGATTATTCGCCCGGAGACCTAAATGGTGCATTGCACTGACTCCTGGTCACAGGAGAGCCCGTAAAGCCTTGTGTCAAGAACACAGTGCATGATCATTGGAACAGTGGTCCCAGGTTATGTTCAGAGACGAATCCAGGTATAGTCTGAACACTGATTCTCGCCGGGTTTTCATCTGACGTGAACCATGACCAGATACCAACCCCTTAATTTCCTTGAAAGGGACCTGTATGGAGGTCGTGGTTTGATGGTGTGGAGTGGGATTATGATTGGTGCACGTACACCCCTGCATGTCTTTGACAGAGGAACTGTAACAGGTCAGGTGTATCGGGATGTCATTTTCCACCACTATGTCCGCCTTTTCAGGGGTGCAGTAGTTCCGACCTTCCTCCTGATGGATGATAACGCACGGCCCCACCGAGCTGCCATCGTGGAGGAGTCCCTTGAAACAGAAGATATCAGGTGAATGGAGTGGCCTGCCTGTTCTCCAGACGTAAGCCTCATCGAGCACGTCTGGGATGCTCTCGGTCGACGTATCGCTGCACGTCTTCAAACCCCTACGACACTTCAGGAGCTCCGACAGGCACTGGTGCAATAATGGGAGGCTATACCCTAGCAGCTGCTCGGCCACCTGATCCAGAGTATGCCAACCCGTTGTGCGGCCTGTGTACATGTGCATGGTGATCATGTCCCATATTGATGTCGGGGTACATGCGCAGGTAACAGTGGCGTTTTGTAGCACATGTGTATCGGGACGGTTTTCTCAACTTATCACCAATACCGTGGACTTACAGATCTGTGTCGTGTGTGTTCCCTATGTGCCTATGCTATTAGCGGCAGTTTTGTGTAGTGCCACGTTTTGTGGCACCACATTCTGCGCTTGTCGTTAATTTATGAGCATGAGTGTAGATGCGGACGGGCATTGTCATCCATAAAAATGACGTCATGGCTGGAGCAATCAATTCCTGATGTCCACAGCAGAGCGAAATCGAATACAAAATGTACGATACATAATTCATCCTCTCAGACTAGTGTAAGCATCCAGAGATTCGTAGAGAACAGTACTAATCTTAAGATTGCTACCGTGTACTGTTTCTACGAGGGATATTCGGAAAGTATTTTCCGATCGGTCAAGAAGTGGAAATCGCTGTGAAAATCTAATAAAGCTTTGCACATATGTGTTCGACAGAGGCTGCAGTACGACTGTCGGTTACATCACTTCGCTCCTTACGGTTTTGAGCGCGTGGTGAGCACATAAAGATGCGCGGGAAATAGTGTTTCCCGCCAAGTATGAGGTCCTACTGAGAGTTTTCGCCTGGTGGTATGCAGCCCACATTACAGAGCTGTCATACGGTTCCTACTTTGTGACAATTCTCGGTCGCAATCTGCAGGGCCAATGAAAATGCTCCTGCAGGGTTCGCAGTGGGAAATGTTTGATCACCCGCACTACAGCCGGTAATTGGGTCCCTCTGTGTTTCATCTCTGCTCACATTAAGTTCTGGACAAATGTCAAATGTGTGTGAAATCTTATGGGACTCAACTGCTAAGGTCATCAGTCCCTAAGCTTACACACTACTTAACCTAAATTATCCTAAGGAGAAACACACACACCCATGCCCGAGGGAGGACTCGAACCTCCGCTGGGACCAGCCGCATAGTCCATGACTGCAGCGCCCCAGACCGCTCGACTAATCCCGCGCGGCTACTTTCTGGACAACCCTCGTATCTTGTTTCGGAACGCGCAGAGATTATACTGTTATCGTAGCATTGAGGTATAGAATAACACAGAGGTTGAACACAAGTACAGCGTTATTACAAATGATTGAAGCCATTTCACAGCTCTACAATAACTTTATTATTTGAGATATTTTCACAATGCTTTGCACACACATACAAAAACTCAAAAAGTTTTTTTTAGGCATTCACAAATGTTCGATATGCGCCCCTTTAGTGATTCGGCAGACATCAAGCCGATAATCAAGTTCCTCCCACACTCGGCGCAGCATGTCACCATCAATGAGTTCGAAAGCATCGTTGATGCGAGCTCGCAGTTCTGGCACGTTTCTTGGTAGAGGAGGTTTAAACGCTGAATCTTTCACATAACCCCACAGAACGAAATCGCATGGGGTTAAGTCGGGAGAACATGGAGGCCATGACATGAATTGCCGATCATGATCTCCACCACGACCGATCCATCGGTTTTCCAATCTCCTGTTTAAGAAATGCCGAACATCATGATGGAAGTGCGGTGGAGCACCATCCTGTTGAAAGATGAAGTCGGCGCTGTCGGTCTCCAGTTGTGGCATGAGCCAATTTTCCAGCATGTCCAGATACACATGTCCTGTAACGTTTCTTTCGCAGAGGAAAAAGGGGCCGTAAACTTTAAACCGTGAGATTGCACAAAACACGTTAACTTTCGGTGAATTGCGAATTTGCTGCACGAATGCGTCAGGATTCTCTACCGCCCAGATACGCACATTGTGTCTGTTCACTTCACCATTAAGAAAAAATGTTGCTTCATCACTGAAAACAAGTTTCGCACTGAACGCATCCTCTTCCATGAGCTGTTGCAACAGCGCCGAAAATTCAAAGCGTTTGACTTTGTCATCGGGTGTCAGGGCTTGTAGCAATTGTAAACGGTAAGGCTTCTGCTTTAGCCTTTTCCGTAAGATTTTCCAAACCGTCGGCTGTGGTACGTTTAGCTCCCTGCTTGCTTTATTCGTCGACTTCCGCGGGCTACGCGTGAAACTTGCCCGCACGCGTTCAACCGTTTCTTCGCTCACTGCAGACCGACCCGTTGATTTCCCCTTACAGAGGCATCCAGAAGCTTTAAACTGCGCATACCATCGCTGAATGGAGTTAGCAGTTGGTGGATCTTTGTTGAACTTCGTCGCCGGCCGGAGTGACCGTGCGGTTCTAGGCGCTACAGTCTGGAGCCGAGCGACCGCTACGGTCGCAGGTCCGAATGCTGCCTCGGGCATGGATGTGTGTTATGTCCTTAGGTTAGTTAGGTTTAAGTAGTCCTAAGTTCTAGGGGACTGATCACCTTAGAAGTTAAGTCCCATGGTGACAGTGCGCCATTTCACCGGGCCACGATTGTTCTTGATGCGTTTGAAGGCGGTCTGGACACTTCGAGATAATGATTTGGCCATCTAACATTAATGGGACATAAAAACTCTGCACCGGCAACACCTTCTCTTTTATAGATGGCTGTTCAGTATCTCTGTAGGGGAATTCCAACGACTAGTTGCTGTACTACGTCGGGGAAAGGAGATCTAATACGATATTAGGTGGCATTTTCGTTCTTGCACGATAGAATTAACTAATGCACAATTTCTTGCAAGTATTTATCGCCTGTGGAGAAGAACTATAACAAATCGAAAGTGAATGAGTTGTTATAGCAAGGCAATCGATCGGATGTCGATCGGTTGCGAGGAGTAGTATTAGACTGTACATGCAACAGAATTATATCGTAGGAAGACGAAATGCAAAGCTCTTCTTTTGAACTCCTCTGTTAGTATTACTTGCTGATTTCCAGAGTTATGAGCAATACCCACAAATCAACGATGGTTGTGGTGCTTGCGGCGTCCAGGTCACTGTGTGCCACGTTTTATTGGATTGCGTTTTATTTTATGACCAGCGGGTCGCGGCTGACTTGCCAGCGGACCTGCCATCTCTTTTAGGCAACACTCGGACGAATGTGGTTGAAGTTTTAAAGTTCTGTGCCCTGTCAAATGTTTTTACAAATATTTTAGGGAGAGAATTTTAATTTTCTCACTTTGTGACAAGCTCGCCCATATTTTATGTAAGTGGCCAGCCAATGACAATTTCCTTTGACATTGATGTTGCTATGTTTCCCCTTTCCTTAGGTTTTACTTTCTTACGTAGCATTTTCCTTCTTTTCCTGCTTTCTTTGAGTGTGTGCTTTAGTTTTCTTAGGTCTGTCCACATTCGTTCCTTTTAATGTGTGTCAGGGCGCTGATGACCTCGATGTTGAGCGCCCATAAGCCCCAACACACCACCACCACCACCACTTAAGCTACCTTCTATCTAGGAGTATCACATTTGCTTCGGAGTTTGCCGGTGAATCTCAGACTGGTAAGTGCTTTGGTTAGTCTGTAGGGCTATGCCTGTTACTACGTGACAGTGGATGATAAAGAATTTTTGCAGTGGTGATTCTACATGTAGATATACATCTACATGGATACTCTGAAAATCACATTTAAGTGCCTGGCAGAAGGGTCGTCGAACCACCTTCACAATTCTTTTTTATTCCAATCTAGAATGCCGCGGGAAGAATGAACCCCTATATCTTTCCGTATGAGCTCTGATTTCCCTTATTTTATCGTGGTGACCGTTTCTACCTATGTAGATCGGTGTCAACAAAATATTTTCACAATCTGAGGATTAAGTTGGTGATTGGAATTTCGTGAGAAGATTCCGTCGCAACGAAAAACGCCTCTCTTTTAATGATGTCCATCCCAAATACTGTACCATTTCTGTGACACTCTCCCCATATTTCTCGACAATACAATACGTGCTGTCCTCATCTGAACTTTTTCGATGTACTCTGTGATTCCTGTCTGGTAAGGATCCCACAATTTTAAACTTCCAACGAGAAATATTACGAAATTTGACTACATTTTTAATAAATCAGTTTTATGACATTTTAAAAAATCTATGTAATGTCATACCACTCTGCAACTGATCATTGCATCATTACATATATCTCCTGTGCCAAATAAAGTTAATATAAGACAGACACACTGAATCTGGCATAGATGTATACTTACAGTCAAGTCACAACTCTCATATCGATATGATGCCGCAATGCCAAAGACCTCCACAACATCGTAGACTTTCAAACCATTATGGTAGTACCACCTTAGCCCATAGAGGACACACTGAGTATACATCATCTTTACAGCTATTTTATACAATATTTAAGTAATTGCATGGTTGTAAAGAGATATTTTATACATAACTATTTTTATGTTGTTATTGTACTTTGTTTTCGTTTTTTTTTTTTTTTTTTTTTTTTTACGTTTTGACGATTATGTGAACCTATTTTATGCTGACTGGTTGACGTGAGGTGGAGGGAGAAGAGGAAGGCGGAGCATCTTCGTACTTAAGCGCATGCTCGTCACTTGCTGGCACCAGTTGAAATCAGAGCAGCTAAGAAGAATGCTCCACCTACTATCTTCGAAGGATGCCAAGGGTGTAACACGTCTTATTGTATTTTATTCTTATAACCATTTTGTCATATTTTATTGTCAATCTAGTAAGGTTTCTATTACTTTCTAAATTAAATTACAGATCTGATGATGGTCGTGTGATATGACCGAAACCGGTCACCTATGTTCTTGTAACATACGTGGTGTGATTAAGACTGAATTTTAAAAAGAAAAACAGTTATTTTGTACTGGGGTACGTTTTCCCTACTACACGCCATAGTTTTTGAGTTATTCAGGGTGACCTTCAAACGCACCCAAATGCGCGCTCTCAGCCCCCACTGGTCAGTATTTCTAATATGTAGTTCGTTTCAATCCCTTCTACAAGTGTACAAAAATTTCTGGCTACACCAACTATTCCAGATACGCGATATTTTATGGTCTCTATTGATTGGGTTATTACGCCACCACCATAGTCGGCCATTTCGTCAACATTAGTTATTCAAAGGTGCACCTGACGGTGCTGAAAGAAAAAAGACTTTTGTAAACGTTACACTAAACCAATTACATTGACAATTAGCCCTTACAAGCACAGTAGTTTTGTAGTCGGAAGCTCTGACGAATACAACAGTGTAATTATTTATTTTACGCTGTTGAAATTCACAAAATCGTTAATTAAAATTTAGACAAACTTCAACTTTACAATTTGTAATTGCTCAGCTAAGCAGGTGAAGCAATATGAAGGGTCAGTGGGGACCAAAAAGTGTCGAAAGTGGGAAAGAATTTGTGCAGTCGCAAATTTTAGTACCGTAGTAGGAACGAGTGCCACAGTGTATTAGACGAATTGATCGGTAGGGGCTAAGTGTTGGTGTGTGCGTGCGTTTGAAGGTCACTTTTCGACGTTTTTCTTTAATTATTCGAAAACTACGGCATCTAGCGAAAACGTATCCCGGTACAAAATTTAACTACATAAAATTTGCTACAAAAAGATCCTGTTTATTTTTTCTGTAGCGTTAACAGTTTGCATGTAGCGAGAGAGAATATGAAAATCTCGCGCGTGTTTTTTGAAGGGTAAATGTAAAATTGCAGGTTGCATAAAACGATATCGGTAGGGGCAGTTTAAACATCCTGTATGCACCGTCATCTAAGCAAAATGTTGTGGCTTTATACAAAATCTACGCCTGAGGGAACGTGTCTCAAGAATTAGCACAGACTATAATGTTATGACAACAGCCATGTGTAAACATCCGCGACGAAGCCCCGCAGTAGCGTAGCTTGTAGTCTGCTGCTCTGCATAAGCGACGCTAAACAAGCGGGCAAGCGGAGAGATATGCGACGGCGTCCTTGCCTCTGGCGTCGGCGTGTCGTAAGGGCAGGGCAGAAATACCCGAGTCTGCTGGCAGATGCGACTGCGGAAATAGGTCAGGCGTGAGTGGCGCCGTAGCAAGTATAGTGGGAGCGCCTGGATCTAGGCGACCCACGCAACACCACACCTGCCACCGCCGAGGCCGATGTCTCGATAGCGTTCGCAACACGGGCCAGGCCAGACGAACAGAAAGTAAACAAATGCAACAGGTGGCGAATTATCACAACAACGCTACGCTCCAAAAAGTAGTGTGAAGCCGTCGGCACACGGGCCGTGCTGTCGAACGTCAACGTTGAGCGTGTCGAGTTCAACTTGCTGCTGAAAGCTCAGAAACATTACGACTTGCGCATCGGTACGTGTGCCTCAACATGGTTAACGCGATCGCAGCGCACTCCATCGGCATGTTGGTCTTAAGTCGCACAGTTTCTCAGTGGACAGGCGTAAAATTCCTACTTTAGCTCTATTAAAACACAAATTTCCACAAAGGTCCATCTGCTAGTCATTTTACTCCATCTGCAACACACATTACTAAAAACTTCGATATTCATGAACATGTTAAAAGGCAAAAATGAAAGTACCAAGTCCAGTCCGGCTTATAAAAGTTCCATGACAGATAGTGCGATACTACCGGGTGACCAAAAAGTCAGTATAAATTTGAAAACTGAATAAATCACGGAATAATGTAGATAGAGAGGTAAAAATTGATATACCTGCTTGGAATGACATGGGGTTTTATTAGAATCAAAAAAATACAAAATTTCAAATAATGTCCGACAGATGGCGCTTCATCTGATCAGAATAGCAATATTTAGCATAACAAAGTAAGACAAAGCAAAGATGATGTTCTTTACAGGAAATTCTCAATATGTCCACCATCATTCTTCAACAGTAACTGTAGACGAGGAATAATGTTGTGAACGGCACTGGAAAGCATGTCCGGAGTTATGGTGAGGCATTGGCGTCGGATGTTTTCTTTCAGCATCCCTAGAGATGTCGGTCAATCACTATACACTTGCGACTTCAGGTAATACCAAAGCCAATAATCGCACGGACTGAGGTCTGGGAACCTGTGAGGCCAAGCATGACGAAAGTGGCGGCTGAGCACACGATCATCACCAGACGACGCGTGCAAGAGATCTATCACGCGTCTAGCAATATGGGGTGGAGCGCCATCCTGCATAAACATCGTACGTTCCAGCAGGTGTTTATCAGCCAGGCTGGGGATGATGCGATTCTGTAACATATCGATGTACCTCTCACCCGTCACGGTAGCACTTTTGGTGTCCAGCGCCATCTGTCGGACATTTTGTGAACTTTGTTTTTTCGGGGGGGGGGGGGTCTAATAAATCCCCATGTCATTCCAAGCATGTGTGTCAATTTTTACCTCTCTATCTACATTATTCCGTGGTTTATTAAGTTTTAAAATTTATACTGACTTTTTGATCACCCGATACTTTACAATAGTCATCCAAATAAGATAAATCTTATTTTATCACTCTGTCTTTTCAGAAGAACCTTAAGGTCATTCTACCTTGGTCACTGCTTCTGTTCAGTAGCAAAATCCTTAGAACATGTAAAATAAAAGACTTGAAAGAAGAAAGTATAAGATACCTACTGCAAGTAGTGCTAGTTGTCTTGTAGACGAAGCCAACCAATAAACTCACTGCTGAGAAGGAACGCACTTACATTAACATAACACTGAATTTTATAGAATATACACTGAAGAGCCTAAGAAACTGTTACACCTGCCTTATACCGTGCTGGGCCCCCGCGAGCACCCAGAAGTGCCGCAACACGGCGTGGCATGGACTCGATTAATGTCTGAAGTAATGCTGGAGAAAATTTACACCATAAATCCTGCAGGTCTGTCCACAAATCCGTAAGAGTATGAGGGGGTGGAGATGTCTTCTGAACAGCACGTTGCAAGCCATCCCAAATATGCTCCATAATGTTCAATGTTCATGTCTGGGGCGTTTGGTGGCCAGTGGAAGCGTTTAAACTCAGAAGAGAGTTCCTGGGGCCACTCTGTAGCAAAAAAAATGTTCAAATGTGTGGGAAATCTTAGGGGACTTAGCTGCTAAGTTCATCAGTACCTAAGCTTACACACTACTTAACCTAAATTATCCTAAGGACAAACACACACACACCCATGCCCGAGGGAGGACTGTAACCTCAGCCGGGACCAGCCGCACAGTCCATGACTGCAGCGCCTAAGACCGCTCGGCTAATCATGCGCGGCACTCTGTAGCAATTCTGGGGGTGTGTGGCGTCGCATTGTCCTGCTGGGATTTCGAAAGTCCGTTGGAATGCACAATGGAGATGAATGAATGTAGGTGATCGGACAGCATGTTTACGTAGGTGTCACCTGTCAGTCGTATCTAGACGTATCGGGGGCCCTATATCACTGCAGACGTCCCACACCATTACAGAGCCTCTACCAGCTTGAACAGTCCCCTGCTGTCATGCAGGGTCCGTGAATTCATGAGGTTGTCACCATACTTGTACACGTCGATCCGCTCGATACATTAACTGACATTCAGTTATAAGAAACTTTACCAAGAACAATGCGTTTTTGATGGATCCTCAATGTGCCGTTGCCTTGCAACGATGTTCATTCATATCACGCAAGATACAATAATTCATTCACCATCAATATGAAGTTTCCGTAATTTTATTATAACAAATCGTGCGATTAACGACGAATTTTCGAAGGATCTTTGATTTTCTGGTGTTTAGAAACGGCATATATACATATGAGCTTTAACTGAAGGCTAATAAAGCGGCACTTTCCAAAGGCAGCCTTCTTACATCTCATTGGCCTATGTTCAAACGTACTTTCAGAATACCTATCATGCTAGATATTGCTTTGAACGTTCTCAAAGACTGATCAACGTGCTTTTCCCACGCTATGGCTTAAGAAACTCGGTACGCTCAACGTAGACGTTAGAAAGCACCATCCGTGTGTAGACGCCTTAAGAATACAGGTATGTTTAATAAACTAGAGAGGTATGAGTAAAACAACTGTAACTTAACAGTAGGTATAATTGTGCAGTCGTGAACAGTTTCAAATATAGGGTATTCAGACAGGTTCGGTAATATTAGTTAAGATATTAATAGGATTCTGGGATTTTTTGCTTGTTATTTTATGTTTGAGGTGGTCCCGGAGCGTTGTGCGTCGTCGAATGGGGTTCCATTCGACGTGCTTACGTCATCGTCAGTGATTCCTCGGTGCCTGAAACGCCGTGCGCCGCACCAAAGTGCCTCTCCATGGCGAATTTCCCTGGCTTTGGCTTCACAACAACTCCAGAAGTTTTCGATGTGAATGTGATATGACGAAAAGGATACGTTAGAAGCAGAACTGTCATGTTTTATATTTCAAGCGTCTGAGTTGCAAATTGGATAATAAATTCAAATTTTGTTCTGTGTATGCGACATTTAACTTAGTAGTAGAAGTTACATTACGTGGAGATTGTCTGGCAGTAGCAATGATACCGGCTGCGATGTACAAAATTTACTTCAAGACTGTCGGAACAATCGCAGTAGGCCTTGTATTGTATTGTATGTTAACTGTGAGCCTAGAAACGACGGAGAGGCTCCGTCCCCGCCGCAGGAGCAGTTGTCCACAGCCTCACGACGACTACCGCAGTCCACTTCACTACTCCGCTGCCCCACACCGAATCCAGGGTTCTTGTGCGGTTCGGCTCCCGGTGGACCCGCCTCCCCCCCCCCTCCCCCCCCCCCCCAGGGAACGTCTCTCACCAGACGGGTGTAACCCCTATGTTTGCGTCGTAGGGTAATGGTGGTGTATGCGTACGTGGAGAAATTGTTTGCGTAGCAATCGCCGACATAGTGTAGATGAGGCGGAAGAAAGGAACCAGGCCGCATTCGCCGAGGCAGATGGAAAACCGCCTAAAAACCATCCACAGACTGGGCGGCTCACTGGACCTCGACGCAAGTACGCCGGGCGGATTCGTGACGGGGATCAGGCGCTCCTTCCCAATCCGGAAAGCCGTGCGTTAGACCGCACGGCTAACTGGGGAGGGCTTCGCAGTAGGCATAGTTACAAAAAAATTAGAAAACCGCCTTCTTATGCTTCACTTCAACTGTTAAGCTTTCGCTAATTCTGTGTTCTGAGCGATTCCTTGCATGCCCTCCACCTGTTTTTCTACACTACCTCTTCTTCTGGTCACATAGCACTGAACAGCCCATGGAAGCCCAGAGTCTACCACGCTCTCAACATACTGTGACTATTTGTATCTGTATTCTTGGACTTTCATGTTACTTGCTTCTGGTCTTGATTCCTCAATTGTTCCCTATTTTTTCCATCAATTTATGTACACTTACTTTGCCATCAATGCGACGACATATGGCTTAGATTGAAAGCAAAGCAATGGAGAGACTGATACCAAATAAATTAATAACAGACTGAACTGATAGCCCCCTCCCCCTCCAAGACCCCATGATGCACAAAACAGGTCGGAATACTGTTAAAGAGGAAACGAGAAAAGTACGCTAATTTTAAAAGAACGCAAAATCTCCAAAAGTGGCTAAGTTTTAAAGAAGCGCAAAATTTAGCGGGAACTTCAACGTGAGATGTTATTAATAACTGTCATAATGTAACACTGTCTCGAAGGGACTTTCGTCGTACGTGAAGTACGCCACCTCCAAAACAGAATACCTTCACGGCGTGATAACAGTGGTAATATTACCGATGGCGATGCCAGTAAAGCGGAGTTATTAAGCCGGTTCTCTGAAATTCCATCGCCAAAGGAGACGAAGTAATTATTCCAGAATCCGAATCAAAAACTGCTGACAACACGAGTAACAGAAGTATATATCCTCGGTGTAGCACAAGTTACACCAATAGTCAAGGAAGAAAGAAGGTGCACTCTGTTGAGGCCCGTATCACTGACGTCGATTTGTAGCAAGATTTTGGAATATATACTGTGTTCGAACATTATAGATTACCTCAAAGAAAACAATTTAATGGCGAATTATCACCACGGATTCAGAAAATATCATTCTTGTGAAGTAATGAATGCTACCGAAAGAGGATGTAAAAATTAATCCATATTTCTAGATTTCTAGAAGGGTTTTGACACCGTTCTTCACAAGAGACTTCTAATCAAATTGCGTACCTACGGAGTATCGCCTCAGTTGTATGATAGTATACATGATTTCCTGTCGGAATGATCACTGACGGAAAGCGACATCTGGGGTTCCACAAGGAAGAGCAATAGATCCTCTGCCAATTCTGATCTATATAAACGATTTAGGAGACAATCTGAGCAGCTATCTTAGTTCGTTTTCAGGTGATTCTGTCATTTACCGTCTAGTAAAGTCATCAGACGATCAAACCAATTGCATGATGATGTAGACAAGATATCTGCACGGTGCGAGAAGTGGAGAATTACCCCAAACACTGAAAAGGTGATCCACATTGTTACAAGTAGGAATCCGTTAAATTTCGTTTACATGATAAATCACACAAGTATAATGTCTGTCCATATAATTAGTACCTAGCAATTACAGTGACGAACAACTTAAACTGGAGCGATCACATAGATAATGTTGTGGAGAAAGTAAATCTCAAAGAGTGCGTTTTGTTGGCAGAACACTCAGAAGATGCCTACGCTTGTCCATCTGCTGATAAAATTCAGTTGTGTTGTATGGGACACTAACTAGATGCGATTGGCGGAGGACATCGAAAAAGTCCAGAAAAGGTCTGCTCGTTTTATATTAACACGACACAGGGAAGGAGTCACCGATATGATAAGCGAGTTGGGTTTAATGTCAGTAAATAATAGTAATAAATAAACCTAAGTTAAATTCCATTAAAACAAAGGCGCCTTATGTTGTATTATCTTCCGAATGCGAGACTTTTTTTGTTGATATCCGTCCACATAGGGATAAATGATCATACAATCAAAATAAGAGAAATCAGAGCTCGTAGGGAAAGATTTAAGTGCTTGTCTCTCCTGTGCGCGCATAGACTATAGAACGGTAGAGAAATAGTGCCAAGTGGTTCGATGAACCCTCTGCCAGGTACTTAGAGGTGAATTCCTGAGTGCTCATGCACATTTCGATGTGGATCAGATATAGCATGCAGTAATGTGGAATCTCAAGCTATATTTCGGCAGGAAGAGGCAACCCCTCAAGGATATTTCGGTAAAGTTCACTAAGAATATATGAAGGGCTTATTTAAATAGTGGTATAAGTCCATTACCTCCACTTTTCTGCCTATTGTGCTTCTGAAATTAATGATCCAAACAAACAGAAAGAAAGGTTCATCTCTAGCAAGAAGCCATATGCTTAAATATTTCTGGTATCTCAACTGCAGATTTTTCAGCGCTTATTTAACTGTAGGACTCTGTATCTCAGAATGAACAAAAATGGACTTGTACCACTATTGAAATAAGCCCTTCATATTAGATCGAGCGTTAATCTACTTCCACATGATCTACAGTTTTACCCTGACTACGATAATATATTCCTAGGGAATTATGCTGCATATATCTATGCGGTTTGTTGCAAATGGTGGCTTAACCCATGAAGTTTTATGTAAAAGCTCTGACAGGATCTCATTACTTTTTTCCCTCTCTCTCTCTCTCTCTCTCTCTCTCTCTCTCTCTCTAATTACAGATATCTTAATGTAAGGAGAGTTGTTACCTCAACTGCGTCTATGTAGGACCAGGCGCAATGTGTTTCGTGGTTTTAGGAAACACGGACGCCCATTGCAGTTCAGCGTCAGCTCCAAACTGCCTGAGGTCGAGATCCACACGGGGAGAGCATCAAAGGATGGCATGAAAAATGTAGGGAGGCGAGCAGTATTGGCAACAAGGTAAGAAGCGGCAGACCTGGTGTGTAGATATCGTGCGAACAGCATTTCAATGCAGTCCGCAGAAGTCGACGCGTCGTGTATCCAGAGTAAGAGGCACTTCTGCGGTGAAGATTTCTCACAAACGCATACCAGTTCTAAAGCCTTCAGGATTTGCAACCAGATGACAAGACTAAAGGTAATGATTTGCTAGGGCCATGCTGAAAGGAATCGATGAAGACAGTCGCTGCTTTTTCGATGAAGCTACTTTTTCACTTTTAGGGGAAGTAACAAAGCATAAAGTCCCGATCTCTGGGTCGGAGAACCCATATATCACGTGCAGCAGATAAGGGGCAGCCCGAAAGTAAATATATGGCGTAGCTTAATGCACAATTGGACAGTTATTTTTCGCTGAGCCGACAATTATGGTTCAAATGGTGCAAATGGCTCTGAGCACTATGGGACTTAACATCTATGGTCATCAGTCCCCTAGAACTTAGAACTACTTAAACCTAACTAACCTAAGGACATCACACAACACCCAGTCATCACGAGGCAGAGAGACAATTGTGACAACACTTATCCTGGACGGTAGGAATTTAGGGAGGAGGGACCGGGATAAACTTAAAGAACCAGAGGTTGTAGAGAGTTTCAGAGAGAGCATTAGGGAACGATTGACAAGAACAGGGGAAAGAAATACAGTATAAGAAGAATGGGTAGCTTTGAGAGGTGAAATATGAAGGCAGCAGGGGACCAAGTACGTAAAGAGACAAGGGATAGTAGAAATCCTTGTGTAACTGAAGACATATTGAATGTAATTGATAAAAGGAGATAATATAAAAATGGATTAAATGTAGCAGATGAAAGGAATCACAAACGTCTCAAAAATGAGATCGACCTGAAGTGCAAAACGGCTAAGCAGGGACAAATGTAAGAATGTAGAAACATGTATCACTAGGGGTAAGATAGATACTGCCTACTGGAAAATTAAAGAGACCTTTGGAGAAAAGAGAACGACCTGTATGAATATCAAGAGCTCAGATGGGAAACCGCTCCTAAGCAAAGAAGGGAAAGCAGAAAGGTAGAAGGAGTATACAGCAGGCCCATACAAGAGCGATGTACTTGAGGGAAGTATTATGGAAATGAAAGAGGACGTAGACAAAGATTCTGCCAGAAGAATTTGACAGAGAGCTGAAAGACCTAACTTGAAACAAGGCCGTGACCATTAAAACTACTGACAGCCTTGGGAGAGACAGCCATGGCGAAACTCTTCCATCTGGTGAGCAAGACGTATGAGACAGGCGAAATACCCTCAGACTTCAAGAAGAATATAATAATTCCAATCCCAAAGAAAGCAAGTGTTCACAGGTATGAAATTTACCGAACTATCAGTTTAATAAGTCACGGTTGCAAAATTCTAGCACGAATTCTCTACAGAAGAATGGAAAAACTGGTAGAAGCTGACCTCGGGGAAGATCAGTTTGGATTCCGTAGAAATGTTGAACACACGAGGCAATACTGACCCTACGACTTACCTCAGAACATAGGTTAAGGAAAGGCAAACCTACATTACTGGCATTTGTAGACGTAGAGAAAGCTTTTCACTATTTAGCTAGGATATTGTCTTTTAAATTATGAAGGCTGCAGGGGTAGAACACAGGGAGCGAAATGCTATTTACAAATTGTACAGAAATCAGATGGCAGTTATAAGAGCCGAGCGGACCGAAAATGAATCAGGGATTAAGAAGGGAGGGAGACAGTGTTGTAGCCTATCCCCGATGTTATTCAGTCTGTATATTGAGTAAGCAGTGAAGGATAAAAAATTTGGAATATGCATTAAAATTCACTGACAAGAAATAAAAACTTTGAGGTTTGCCGACGACATAGTAATTCTGTCAGAGACAGCAAAGGAACTGGAAGAGTAACTGAACGGAATGGACAGTGTCTTGAAAGGAGGAATAAGATGAGCATCAACAAAAGCAAAACGAGGATAATAGTATGTAGTCGAATTAATTCAGATGATGCTGAGGGAATTAGATTAGGAAATAATGGATAAGTTTTGTTATTTTGGAAGCAAATGATGGTCGAAGTAGAGATGATACAAAATGTACACTGGCAATGGCAAGAAAATCGTTTCTGAAGAACAGAAATTTGTTAACATCGAGTCTATACTCGATGTTTACAAATTGTTAACATCGAGTGTCAGGAGGTATTTGCATTGAAGTGAAAGATGGACGATAAACAGTTTAAACAAGATGAGAATAGAAGCTTTAGAAATGTGTTGCCACAGAAGAATGCTGAAGATTAGATGGGTAGATCACGTAACTAATGACGAGGTAGTGAATATAATTGGAGAGAAGACGAATTTGTGGCACAACTTGACTAGAAGAAGGGACCGGTTGGTAGGACACCTCTTGAGGCATCCAGGGATCACAAGTTTAGTACTGGAGGGCAGCGTGAAGGCTAAAAATCGTAGAGGGAGACCAAGAGATAAATACAGTAAGCAGATTCCGAAGGATGTGCGATGCAGTTGTTACTCGGAGATGTAGAGGCTTGCACAGGATAGAGTAGCATGGAGAGCTGCATCGGTTCCGGCGGAGGTTCGAGTCCATCGGGCGTGGGTGTGTGTGTTTGTCCGTAGGATAATTTAGGTTAAGTAGTGTGTAAGCTTAGGGACTGATGACCTTAGCAGTTAGGTCCCATAAGATTTAAGACACATTTGAACATTTTTTGAACAGAGCTGCATCAAAGCAGTCTCTGGACTGAAGAACACAACACTGGAACTTTACTTTGCGCTTCAGTTGCAGGAATTTCAACCATGGTTAGGCTTCAGCGAGATGGCGTACCGCCACAGGAGGGTTTATTTTTTCGCCAGTTCTAAGATGAAACATTTCCAACCAAATGGGTAGGTAGAAGCACTCCAAAATCGTAGCTACTAGGTTCACCACTCATAATCCAGCTCGATTTTTTTTCTTTTTTGTAGCATTACGTTAAATATAAAGTGTTCAGCCAACTCGTTCCTGATCCGCGAACATATAAGGCGCGCATCTGAGGTACAGGGGAGGCGGTGATCGAAGAGATGTTGTCGAAGACAGTGGAGAGGAATTGAATATCGCCTTGATGTTCTATGTGATAGAAACACAGCACTTGTGGAACTGTATCCATAAAAACTCTATGATTTAAGCCCTCATTTGCAATACACAATATGTGTGTATCCAGCATAGCTTCACAGAAGAAATTTTTGTAATCATGAAAAGACTTTATGCTCACACTCTATATACAGCTGGCACCTAATTTACTTCGCCAACGCGTCACCACTGCTGATTTACTTTTGTTGTTGTCCATCTTATAACATTAACTGAAGACAGTATCTATTCTGTACACTTGATATTGCCAGTCATTTTGCCTCCTGTGGCAGGATTTTACGGTAATCTTCCAACCTCAGAAACCCGGAGGCATTACTCTTCAGCACCCCCTCGTAAGTGACCACTAGTGGTAAAGCTACCCTCCGCCATGTACCAAGCGGTGCGTGCCGAGTATGTACGTAGATCTAGAAGTAAAAATTCGTTGTAAAATCATTTCTGTCTGTAACATTCTTCGTGGAAGTCAAAATACACGATCCCTCAACACCTTTTCCCTCTTCTTACATTCGTCAAACAGTTCAGCGAGATATCTGAAGATATTTCTAGTTAACGGCCGTACTTACATAAGACGTTATATCTGATCATGGCAAAAATCCAAGATGCGCAACTGTTGATACCTAGGAAGCTAACACGTCATTCGAAGATATCATGCGGATTGGTAGATACAAGTGTCATCAACACGTCGACATCAGCTACTAATCGACTTGAAGGTCGCTATCTGCGATGTCTGCTTATGTAACACATTTCTCTGGAGAAATGACAAAAGTCTTTCAGTCTTACTTCCTTTTAACAAAAGGTTGCTTAGATTCGCTGTATCAGCTTTTCATGTACGTAAGTGAAATACTGTAGAAACAGACGCCCATTGTTAATAAAGATATGTGTCTTCTCGGAAGACACGTATCTTTTTGGGCCGTGACCGGATTATTATTCTGACAGAATTAGATTAAATATTTCTCTGTTATTGTCTACACCGATTCTTCAAACGTGCTATCGATCTGTCCTGTTTTATTTCTCAGCAGATCTCTTGCGCCTCTGTGTGTGTGTGTGTGTGTGCGCGCGTGTGTGTGTGAGTGTGAGTGTGTGTGTGTGTATGTGTGTGTGTGTGTGTGTGTGTGCTGTCATCATTATACATGTTGTTTCACAGTTCGCTTTGCTGACATTTAGTGACTGTGGGGGCAATATATGGAATGTAACATATGATTGCCACTGTGCGGTTACGCCGTCACTGACGTCAGATTGAAATACTGTCTTAGTACAAATACATTTGAAATGTAAAATATAAATTCGGTTACATCTCCGTGTAGCTGGTGACAAATTGGACCCACAGCCCATGGTTCAGGAATGTGGTAAATGCATGTTGGGGCTCCTCCACATTTTGTTCTTGATGTAAGACAGCATCGAACACACCGTTGTGGTTCAAGGTGGATCGATCGAGCAGGCCTGTACCTTGGACTTCAAGATCACCTGAGCGCATCCTATGGATTACACTGGATTACACTGGTCCACCGCAGATTTCTGGCAGAAACAAAAGGTTTCGATGCGCTGAACACGAATATCACGATTAATATTGTATTCTAGTTTAGGGTTACGAGTAAGCTGGGACTTCACGTTCCAAGTACAGTATATTGCTACTACAATGAATAGGACATACACGTTAACTGAGTGTACCTAGCTGATTCACACCGTTTCTTTACCTTCGTCTTGTAGTCGGTGTCTGGGACATCTCTTTGTAGCATCCAGCAAAAATTTGGCAACATATCGGTAGTCCATTGTCTTGTGTACCGCTGTTTCATGAGATGAATCTCCTGGATGACCTGTTCGCCATGCTCATCACCGAATACACCATAGTTCTCTGGGAATACATCGTGGTGGGAGTAAATGAAGTGCATCTTCAGGATCATGTTTCAGATAATGACCTCATAAGCATCAACGAGTTATTCCACAAGGTCTCCGTAATTTTCGGATCTCATCTTTCCCAAGAACAATGCTCTCGCGTTATAAAACCGGTGCCATGCATGCAGCTGATCAAAGGTTTGAGTGGACTCAGTGTGTCTCCCAACAGCTGGTGTATCTGTCGACCAGTGAACACCCTCTTTCTGATCTCCTCCTGTGCTGAATCGTAGAAACTTCTTACACAAATACTGAAATGCTGCATCATTCCTGTGCACAGCTTTAACAGACTGTCTCATCAGTTCATACATCATGTGCAGTGGTGGTAGAGTAATTGTGATGGGATTTACTAGACGTTTTTGGAGACCATTCCCTCTGCGAGCAGTGTCTTTCTCTTGCGTGCGTGTTCCACTCACATAGGCAGCAGGTGTACATTATGTAACCCCCTTGCAAACCCAACAGCACTGCAGTGCTTTTGAAATCTCGGAAATCTCGACATACAAGCTATTCGTGCTTAAAAAAAATAAAAAAATAAATAAATAAATAAAATTGGCCTACTAAGGACCATATGAAATAACTTATGTATTCTTTCTTTCCTCCACTCTTTCTTTCCAGTAATTTTTCGTTCTTTCCCTATGTTTTCTCTTCTTTCTTCTGTCTATACTGCACCTGTCTTCTTTGTTTTCTCCTGGCAGGCCCTGAAACCTTGTACTTCTGCTCTAAACCTCTCTCTTTCTCCAATTTCTTCCTCCGTTATTTCCATTTCTCTCAGGTCTGCTTCCTTTATCCACATCATTAGCGTTTTGGGATTTCTGTCAAAGAAGTTAAAATTCTTTTCGTTATCCTGTTTTCATCTAGCCTTTTTTGATGTCCACAGAATGAAACTTTTCTCTTCCTCATCGTGTCTGATATTCGCTCTATATTTTCATAAACTTCTTTATTACTTGTTAATTTCCCCTTCCCATTCTCATGCTCTGGTCCAAGAATTTTCCTGATTATTTTCCTTCCCTTCTTTTTTATTTCACCTGATTGGCGGTATTTAACGAAAGGCGTTCTGATGCGTTAAGGTATTCTACTTTAATGACAGTATTATAACGCCAAAGCTTTTCATTTACTTAAATAGGTTTCTTGTCACACAGGTTTTTTGTTATTTTCCGCGCCACCTCCATTTCCTTTGCCCTTTCTAGGTTGGATTCTTTCTCTCAACAATTTGGTTGTATCATTTTACCTAGATATTTAAATTTTGTAACCTTTTATTCTACCACAATCAGTTTTCATATATGTCGGTGCCTTCTTTCAAAAGGTATGTGAAGGCCTGCTTTTAAAGCTGTGTATTGTAGGAGATTTATCTGCACTGTTGCATCTTGTAGGAGATTTATCTCTACTGTTAAAGATTCAGCAAAGATGGCAAGATCATCTGCAAAAGCCAGATTATCCCCTTTTCTCCCGATTGTGATTCTTCTAATTTCATCTTCGTCCGTCCTTTTTCTCCATTACCTGATTATGTTTTCTAGCACAATTGAACAGCAGTGGGGACAGCCCATCTCCAAGCCTTACACCGGTTTTAGCCTCAAAATCCTTGGAGATTCCGCCTAAAAATTGTAATTACAATGAATTTCAGCAGGGTGCAGAGTACAATATTTTCAGCTAAGGCAGGATATGTTACAAGGACAGACGGGCTTTTATTACTATTGTGTAACAGTACTGGCTTCAGGCTTGTTTTTGAGCCCTGTGTGAAGAGTCTCAACTCGTCTGGTTTGTATATAATATTCAGTTCTGCGAACAAACCGTCAACGTCACTGCAGAATATAATGCCACCTTTAGTACAGACGCTCCCGAAACACAGACACAATACTATACCTGTCTGCGACGGGATTCCACTGCTGCAATTGAAAATGGGTCTGAGCTCTATGGGACTTAACATCTCAGGCCATCAGTCCCCTAGAACTTAGAACTACTTAAACCTAACTAACCTAAGGACATCACACACATCCATGCCCGAGGCAGGATTGGGACCTGCGACCGTAGCGGTCGCGCGGTTCCAAACTGAAGTGCCTAGAACCGCCCGGCCACCAGCGGCGGGCTGCAATTGAAATCAAAGATATAAATCCCCAATTAGGTCACTGAGCTTACACGGTGTGATTATGTGTGGTTCTATAGGTGACATTGTTAGTATAAATGTAGGGACAGGGTCACTGGTGGTTGATTGCAGTGTTTTGGCTGTATATGTGGATTCGGCACCATCGCTATCTGTGCTTCATGGTGCTACATATTAGGGAACAGAAACTGGCAATCCTACGCCATGAGTCACAGGGCGAAAGAGGGATGGGACACGAAGTTATTGAATATTTCTCTTCTTCTTCGTATTGACTCCTTTCTTCAACGGGGGTACCAAACAAAAATAGAATCAGATGCGTGATCTGTGAGATCACGAAATTCTTTTGTGTAGGATAAATACACCTAAATAAATACAACGTCAAAATTTCAGCTGCTGATACACTACAAGTATCTTTTTTTTTAATGTTAAATATTGCCATATTCGTTGCTCGACAGGTGACTGGGGAAAAGTACATCCCGACTGTAGCTGTAGTAGACAGCGCTTGCATAACGTGGGAGGCTCGTATTCTTGGCTGATGGTACATCAGGAAACAAATAACACAGCACCACACGACCGTAATTTGTAAAGCGAATTTCAGTTTCCGTTGATAGGTTTCCTGGCACTATTGTTCACAGTTACTATTCGTTCGAATATGCAACTCATTTGATATCCATAACAACTAGCAACTTTCTTTGTAGTATCTCTAAATATTAACAATGGAGATAAAACTACATTAATTTTCTTTGTGTTTTCTTCATAAATGCTTGCTAATAGCAATTGCCTTTTTACAGGTTGTAGAGTTTCACAGTAATGTGGAATATAATCAGTTTTCAACCTTGAAAAACGAAATGTGAAGAATGAGTTGTTAGATTGACTGTTACCTGCCAGTGAAGTGCACCAGCGGTATGTTCTGCCCTGTGGTCGTTAACGCCTCAGTTACCTGCCCTGGGCGTTAGGGTAGTTTTCCAACAGGCGTGTTAATGCTGTCCGGCACAGAGTGTAGTTCGATAGTCTTTTAAGTGGTTTGGTTCATATTTTGCTTAGAGTGGTTATTTTTATCTTGGCTGTTTCTAGACGCCAGTTTCTGAAGACATAGTGCTGTTCGTATCCTCGTCCTCGGCCAGTGTTTTCCATCGTTGTGCCGTTGGTCAGACGGAAGGGAATTGGTTAAATTGTTGGCCAGTCCTTGGGCCATCCCTGGTTTGCGTTGGCATTCGATTGTTTAACTTCAACTCTTGGCTGCCTGTCTCATCTCACCTGACGTTTGAGCTGCCTTCTCCGGCCGACCCCTGGAACACCTCTGAGCACCACTTGTTCTGTTCGTTTTAGATTGTGAGTTTCATTTTAGTGTGGGGCCTTCCGCCATGTATTAATTCGGTCCTTTTTAAATTTTACATAAAGACATTCAGCCGTGTTAAATTTTTGAAGATTGGTTTTATTTGCAAAAAATATCTTCCTTAAAATTTGTTCTGTCTGAAATTGTTTGTAATCCACGCCCTAAGCCGTTAGTTGTTCGATTTGTTGTGTGTGGCCTTCAGCTGAGGATTTATGTGAACCCCTTTAAATAAGGCCTTTAGCCATGCGTACTGTTTAAAGGAAAATTTTTTATAAGAAGGAAGGAGTTTATTTTAAATTGTTTGTCTGACTTGTTGTTCAGGCCCTCAGCCATTGTTTCAAATTAGTTTGTGGCCTTCAGCCATGCAGTAAGTTAATATTTCTTTAATTAGGCTTTCGGGCATTCTGTTGTAAGTTTAGAAGAAATTTCTTGCTTAGAAAAAATTGTTTATTAATGCGTTTTAATTATAGCTGTCTTTCAGACTTGTAGTGTAGGCCTTTAGCCGATAATTGTCTTCAATTGCATATTTTTTCAAAATTTTTACCTTCTGTTTTAAATTGCTTTTTATTTCTTAGCCAGGCCTTCAGCCGTTCTTGTTTTTGGTGTGGTATTGGGCCTTCAGCCCAGAAAGCATCTCAAGTTTTCTTTAACTATGCCTTCAGCCGTATTGTCTAATTGTGATCTTTTAAAGCAATGTGTAAATAAGTGGTTCTTAGAAAAATGAAGTTGTGTGTTTGATTGTGCAAGTCAAAGTAACTGCTTACAGCTCCATCCACAATCGTAACCTTATCCTGTGCGCTCTCTGAGTGCCTACCAACCAGGTTCTATAATCCTGTCGCCCCTGGAAGACGTTCCTGTGGGGATACGAAGTGTAATGCAGCTATTACATATAGGTGCTGCAGCTCATTTTTGCCTTTCTGTGGAGTCATCTCTGCAGCATCAGATGAGGTGGTCCAGTCGCATGGCCTGCCCAGTTTCCTGACCTCAACCCATTAGATCTCCATTCATGGAGGAAAGGACTCGTGTGTGCTGAACCCATGCTGGATGTACAGACGCTGGAACAATGCATGCATGCTACGTGTGACACCATTCGGCTGCCGGCTTTCAATGAGTGCGGCAGTCACTGATGCAACGTGTCACGCGAACTTAAATGCCCTTGGTGTCACTCCAAACACTTTATCTGATGATGATCTAATCACAACACAATTTTAGTGCATTTCGCTGTTCAGGTGTGACGAATCAATAAATTCTCCGTAGCACAATCGCAATACATTTGTATGTCTATATGATCTTTTTTGTTTTTTATTGTCTCTTGGATTGTCTCCTCCAGTTTTTCCACGTTACCAAAGTCAACCAGTATATCACAACACACACATACACACACGAGTTTTTCACAGAAATGCAACAATCCTATTTAAGTTTTAGTTTCAGTTTTAGAGCCTAGGTTTTAGATGTTAATTTATCCAGTACATGTGATTCTTCTCGAATCGAAACTAAGTACTACAATCAGCGTTAAATAAATAATGCTTTTCTTCTTGGCCAATTTCGTTTGGGAAAAAATACGGAATTTGCTTTGCGACATAGTTCCATGAAGTTCCTATAGGCTGCGCGGCTACACGCAGCCTTCAGAATGGCGTCTGCAATAGAGGTGTGTTCCAAGCGGAGAGCTGTCACTGAATTGCTTTTGGTCGAAAACCAGAGCATCCCAGATATGCACAGTCGCTTGCGGAATATGTACAGGGAACTGGCAGTGAACCAAAGTATGATGAGTCGTTGGGTTTTATCATTGCAGCAATGTGGCAGCCACGTGCCGGCCGACCGAACACGGCTGTGAAACCTGCAGTGTTGAAACATGCGATCACTCTCATTTGTGGTGATCCACGGATCACAATCAAACACTCTCCTGCTCATTCACCAGTTGGAGTACTCAGAGGTGTGTGCCCGTTGGATTCCTCACCTTCGAAAGCCATAAAGAGCAACGGAAGACTATCTGTGAGGAATTGCCTGCGCGTTACGAGGCTGATCGTGACAATTTTTTACGTCGAACATCGTCACAGATGATTAAACATATGTTCATCATTTCGAAGTGGAAACGAAACGGCAATAAATAGAGTAGCGCACAGCACCTGCCCTCCGACTAAAAAGTTCAATGTTGCACCCTCAGCCTTCGGTAAAATTATGGCGACAAGACTGGGGCTCTGAATGGATTATACTGCTTGTTGTCGTGCCCCATGGTGCAACGATCAACTCTGATATTTCTTGTGCTGCCCTCAGGGAAGCTGAAGAAACGATTTCAGTGTGTTAGTCGCCACAAAAAATACAAACGAACTCCTCCTTGAAACTTCCTGGCAGATTAAAACTGTGTGCCCGACCGAGACTCGAACTCGGGACCTTTGCCTTTCGCGGGCAAGTGCTCTACCAACTGAGCTACCAAAGCACGACTCACGCCCGGTACTCACAGCTTTACTTCTGCCAGTACCTCGTCTCCTACCTTCCAAACTTTACAGAAGCTCTCCTGCGAACCTTGCAGAACTAGCGCTCCTGAAAGAAAGGATATTGCGGAGACATGGCTTAGCCACAGCCTGGGGGATGTTTCCAGAATGAGATTTTCACTCTGCAGCGGAGTGTGCGCTGATATGAAACTTCCTGGCAGATTAAAACTGTGTGCCCGACCGAGACTCGAACTCGGGACCTTTGCCTTTCGCGGGCAAGTGCTCTACCAACTTTTTTTTTTTTTTTTTTTCATTAATGGGCCTCCCTTCTCCCCTCACAGCCCTTCCAAACGCTCACCTTGCTTCGCCTTCTTCGGCTAGCCTCTTTGCTTTTGTCGTTTTTATTATTATTATCATTATTATTATGAGTCCATCCTTCTACCAACTTCTTTTTACTTTTTTTATTGTATGTACTTTTTTATGTTTTTGATGCCAAGTCCTCATTTTTCTTGCTTTTTGCGAGTGCTCGGCCACTTTTTCTTTTTTTTATCTTTTTGTTTTATTTTATTTTTTTATTTTTTTTAATTTTTTTTTATTTCGGCTTCTTAATTTTTTTTTTTCTGTAAGCTGGATGTCTAAATTACCTTAGCTAACAGAAATGAGAAATAAATGTTTCTTCTTAATATTAATTAATGGTAATGAATCTTCCTCTTGGTAATGGAAAGATAAGTATATTAAAATAAACTGATACGTGAAGTCTCTCATCTTCATAAGGAAAACATAAAATCTTGCAACCCCTTGAAAAACGTTTTTTTAGAACTTAAAACTTCTCCGCGTATGGCATAAGATAATTAAAAAAAAATACAATACATAAAACTTGATGTCTAATTTCTTCATGAGGATATAGTCCTGTGCGTCTTGCCACGGACTTGATTTCTTTTCTGCTGTGTCTCGTGAAAGGATCGAAGACATTCCGGTTCCAGGTATCTGTAATCGTGCAAGGCTGACATCTCTGAGTTCCGTACCAATCTTAATCTGTCTATTGTTCTCTGTTTAATTTTATTCCATGATTCTATTTAGGAAGCATGCGTAATTTTTTTTGTAGTCTTTTGTCCGCATGAGATGATGGTGCTGAGTCGTTAGATACACCCAATAATCTTCTTTGCTTTTATTTTCTGCCTTCAAGATATAGTGCAGCGTGTGACCTTTTAGCCAGTTAACAGCATTTCTTTTCGTATTAGGATACGGCACTGCGTCTGGAGTCAGAAAATCTGCGGCGGTGAAAACGGTTGGAGATGTTCTGTTAACGGTCGCTAATGTCTGCTTAACTATATGCCATATGTCTCTTACTCTTTCACACACGAATCGGTGTTCTTCAGTGTCAAGAAGGTTACATGACGCGCACAAGGGCGAATTTGTGAGATGTATTGCGTGCAATTTGGAATTAGTTGAAATTTTCCTGTTGACTGCATTATACCAAGTTGCTTTCACGTTAGAGGGTAAGTTCCGATCGTCGATATTTTTCCAAATTGCAGACCAGTCGTTGTTGGGGTATTTTCTTTCAATAATATTTCCGTCCTTAGCTTCCATCAAATATGTATAGATGTCCTTTACTCTCTTCAACTGCTGTTCTGAGAGCCTCGAGGAGATATAACTGTACTCAACGAGAA
The DNA here is from genome assembly GCF_021461395.2 of Schistocerca americana. Classification (NCBI taxonomy): domain Eukaryota; kingdom Metazoa; phylum Arthropoda; class Insecta; order Orthoptera; family Acrididae; genus Schistocerca; species Schistocerca americana. The sequence goes on along the minus strand of NC_060127.1, from coordinate 99,071,563 downwards.
AAGTTTTCAGGTGACAAAGACCAGCTGGTATATGCTTCACATCTATTGGCGGCTGCATGCTTGTTGGAGCAATTTCATTCAGCAAGTGGGCCGTTAAGCTGTCGGGCATCTGTTTCCATTGCTTGCACATTCGACACACATATAACGCTCGTGACCTGTAACTGACATCAACAAGGTTTAAACCTCCTTTCCTTGTTGGGAGTGTTAGTGTATTGAACTTCACTTTGAAAATGTTGCCTTGGCATACAAAGCTTCCTATCGCGGATAAAATTCTTCTGGCTGTTTCTAATGGCATCGGAAAAGCTTGGACAACATAGTTAAGTTTGGATGTTATATACACATTTACTAGTTTGATTTTCTGTATCTCGTCCAGTTGCCTCATACTGTTTCCTTGTACAGATGCTCGTATGCTTGCAAGTAGTTTTTTATAATTGACGGCAATAGTGTGTTGGATGTTGCTCCTAAATTCAATACCCAAACATTTCAATGTGGATACTTCCGTCAATTGTCCCCGATTTTGCATGGATATTCCTCTGCCTAGGTTCATGATGCCTGACTTCCTTTTATTTAGTTTGGCGCCAGAAGCAAGTTCATATGTGTGTACAATCTGAAGAGCTTTCGCCACTTCATCTTCATTTATAACCAGGACGCCCACATCATCTGCGTAGGCGTTGCACACTATTTTCTTGTCGTTTATACACAATCCTTGCTGGTGATGCGTGAGTGTCGCGAGGAGAGGTTCTATTGCTATTGCGAAAAGGGCCATTGACATTGGGCAACCTTGACGTACGGATCCAGTCAATTCAATCTCTCTACTTAGTTGTCCGTTTATCATTATTCGTGCTACACTGTTTTTCAGAATTTGTTGAATAATCCTCACGAATCGTGGTGGGAATCCCATTACTTCCATGATACCAAGAAGATACTTATGATCGACCCTGTCAAACGCCTTCTCGAAGTCTAATGACACTAAAGCACATTTTATTCTGCATACATTTGCGGTTGATATTATATCCCTATATTCGCATATATTCTGATAGATGTTTCTGTCTTTGCCTACACATGTTTGGTACGTGCCAGTTACAGAGTTAATAACCATTTTTATTCTTCTTGCTAATACGCGGGCCATAATTTTGTAATCACTGTTGAGTAATGTTACTGGGCGAAGGTTTTCAATCGCTTTGCTAAGTGAGTTTTTAGGAATTAGAACTATGATCCCTTCAGGAAATTCTTTGGGAGCGGCAATAGTGCCACTCATGATTTCGTTGTACATACATAGCAACTTGCTTTTCATTTGTGGCCAGAACACTTGGTAGAATTCCACGGGGATACCGTCAGGTCCTGGAGACTTATTTTTAGGACTCTGTGCTATTGCGTCTTTCAATTCGTCCTCTTCTATTTCGGCCATGAGATTTTCTACTTGCTCTGTACTAATTCGTCCTGATACGTTTCTAACAAGATCACGCCGCGCCTCGTAGACGGTAGGTTTGGTGGACATCATATCTGAAATATATTTATGAACAGCGCTTTGAATTTCATGCTGTTTTGTGTGCCTGGTCCCATCAGGTAACTTAACTTCTGTCAGTATTTTTCTGTTTCCTCTCTTATTCTCACGCATTACATGGTACATAGCCGTTTCTTCCCCTTCTACAATGTTGTGTAGTCTCGCTCTGACTTTAAAACCTTCTGACTGTCGCCGCTTCAACGCCGAAAGTTTTGCTTTGACTTTCTGAATCCGGCTAAAGTTCTCCATTAATCGTGTGTCAAAGGTGTACAGGTCTCTAAGGCAGCTAAAATAAAATTCAGTCGTCTTTTTAATCCAGAAACTTTTCTGTCGCGAGTAATCCATCACCATTCTTCTTATTTTAGGCTTCGCACATTGTAACCACCAAGCTATGGCAGAACTGTATCGCGGGAATCGTTTCTCGCATTCTTGCCACACATTAGTAAAAGCTACGCGACATTCCTCATCTTGGAGATGTGTAATGTTGAGTTTCCATATGCCCCTCGCTCGGTAAGTCTCTTGTTTTTCCAAATTTACTGTGGTGATGTACGCGGCATGGTCAGAAAACATAGTGGGCCAGACCTCAGACTGGAGTACATGGTTCTTAAGGTTGGACGGCACGTAAATTCTGTCTAGCCTGCTTGCTGAGTGACTGTTAAAATATGTGAAACCGGCCCGTGCGCCATGGGTATGTTCCCAGGTATCGGTTAACTGCATTTGGTGGACTATTCTTTCCAGTTCTACGGACTTGTTGAAATTCGGTGTCTGGTCTTTCGGGCTAAGTACAGAATTAAAATCGCCGGCTAGGATTATATAATCTTGACGTGCACCGAAGAGATGAACAATTTCCCTTCTAAAAAAATCCGCTCTAGCACGCCTGTTATTGTTGCCTGACGGTGCATAAACGTTGATGACGCGGGCATTGTTAACAGTCACTGCAACCCCTCTGCTGTTTTCAAGTTTTGCTATTTGTGTGACACGGATGCCTTCTTTCATGAGAATTGCGGTTCCCAGCTCTGCACCGATACCGGGGTTTATTGTGGCGTTGTATCCACGTATCTTTTCTAATTTAATATCTGTTACTTCCTGTAACAGTAGTATATCAACGTCAGCTGCGTATAGAAAGTCTTGCAGATGTTGTAAATGCAGGGAGGAGCGTATCTTATTAATGTTCAACGTAGCGATTTTGTAGGCTTGTGCTGCGTTCATATTGTCCTATTCATTACCGAAGTCAGTATTCGTCATACGAAGTGCTGTCGGAGGAAAATCCTTTTTCACATGTATGTTCCGGCAATGATGTATTCATCGTGTTCAGTTGATCTCTTGGGGCAGAAGTCTGTTCCGTTCCTCCAGTTTCGTTCAATTCTTCATCTTGATGCATTTCATCCGATTCATCAGCCCAGGTTTTGTGTTGATTAGCTTTCGATGTCTCTTTTTCTGCATTTCTAGTATCAGGGAAAACCTTGTCAGCATCGAAATTTACTATCAGCTTCAACCTCTCGTTTGACGACTGGTCCGTTGACATGGGGCATGGTGTATTTGATTTGGCTTGCAAGGGGTCAGGTGCCTGCATACTCAGAACCGGATTACGATGTTGTTATTCATGCAGTTTGTTGCTAATCTGCTTTGCTTTTTCTCGCAAAGGGGGTGCCAGTTGTTCAGCTCCCTTATGAGCTAGTCTCCTCTTTTTATGTTTCCTTGGAGGACTGACTCTTGGGGAGGTTTCATCGTTTTCCATTACATCTTGGGTTTCTTGCGCTCGGTCCTGTTCAAGTGATGGGTTGGTTTCCTTGTGGTTTTCTGGAGACCGCTCATTCTGAAGGACTATAACCGGTTCAGGAGTTTGTTCTATTTGAACAGAGATATTTGGTTCTTTTTCTTGACTCTTTGGCTGTGTTGTCACCGTCGAGTCGCTAACTTCCATTATCACTTCATTGTCGCGAGCTGCATCATCCTGGGTAGCGTCCCGAGTAGCGTCAGGAGCGTCACGCGTGTGGAGTTGTCCAGCGGCTGCCGCTGCGTAAGTTACAGGCAACGTTGACATGGCCGGGGGTCTCACTGCTTCGCCCGCAGGTAGCTGGGCCACTCGGCGTTGTATACACTGCGAGCGGACATGGCCTGTGCCGCCGCAAGACGCGCAGGTTCTTGGCTGCCCATCATATATTACTATAGCCCGATAACCACAAACATTTATATACGAGGGTACGTGCTTGTGTAAATCAACTCGCAGTTGCCTGATACCATTCAAGACGGGGAACCTGTGAGCAGGAGACCACTTTACTGCAAAATTGCTAATTATTCTCCCATAAGGAGCTATCACGGAATTGATCTGCTCAGCGGTGATTTCAAATGGTAGCTCAAAGATACGGACAGTTCTTAATCCAAAGCCAGCATGCGTAACACGAAATTCACTAACATTGCCATCGTGATGTTTGAACTTAAATGTTCCGCCACTAGATTCAACAATTTTGTCACACAATTCCGTGTTTTTAAGCTTGACATACGCAATACTACTCACAATTGAAAGGTGAATACCTATAATATAATCAAACGAAATTTTCACAACTTCTTCTAACCATGTCTCAATTTCGAACGAATTCGGTCTCTGCCCTTTCTGGTCAAAAACAAATTTCAATGTGTCTCTCCTATTAGGCTGATCCATCTCTCCTTCTAATATGAATCCACCAAGAGTCTCAAATAACGCAGTAACTACTGCAACAGGCGCTTGACTTACAGAGCGGAGCGCAGCAGAACGCAGCGCACAGCACACGCCGGAGGTCCGCACACCACGGCCGCCAAAATCCGACTGACCAACTGAGCTACCGAAGCACGACTCACGCCCGGTACTCACAGCTTTACTTCTGCCAGTACCTCGTCTCCTACCTTCCAAACTTTACAGAAGCTCTCCTGCGAACCTTGCAGAACTAGCGCTCCTGAAAGAAAGGATATTGCGGAGACATGGCTTAGCCACAGTCTGGGGGATGTTTTCAGAATGAGATTTTCACTCTGCAGCGGAGTGTGCGCTGATATGAAACTTCCTGGCAGATTAAAACTGTGTGCCCGACCGAGACTCGAACTCGGGACCTTTGCCTTTCGCGGGCAAGTGCTCTACCAACTGAGCTACCGAAGCACGACTCACGCCCGGTACTCACAGCTTCTGTAAAGTTTGGAAGGTAGGAGACGAGGTACTGGCAGAAGTAAAGCTGTGAGTACCGGGCGTGAATCGTGCTTCGGTAGCTCAGTTGGTAGAGCACTTGCCCGCGAAAGGCAAAGGTCCCGAGTTCGAGTCTCGGTCGGGCACACAGTTTTAATCTGCCAGGAAGTTTCATATCAGCGCACACTCCGTTGCAGAGTGAAAATCTCATTCTGGAAACATCCCCCAGGCTGTGGCTAAGCCATGTCTCCGCAATATCCTTTCTTTCAGGAGCGCTAGTTCTGCAAGGTTCGCAGGAGAGCTTCTGTAAAGTTTGGAAGGTAGGAGACGAGGTACTGGCAGAAGTAAAGCTGTGAGTACTGGGCGTGAGTCGTGCTTCGGCAGCTCAGTTGGTAGAGCACTTGCCTGCGAAAGGCAAAGGTCCCGAGTTCGAGTCTCGGTCGGGCACACAGTTTTAATCTGCCAGGAAGTTTCATATCAGCGCACACTCCGCTGCAGAGTGAAAATCTCATTCTGGAAACAACCCCCAGGCTGTGGCTAAGCCATATCTCCGCAATATCCTTTCTTTAGGAGCGCTAGTTCTGCAAGGTTCGCAGGAGAGCTTCTGTAAAGTTTGGAAGGTAGGAGACGAGGTACTGGCAGAAGTAAAGCTGTGAGTACCGGGCGTGAGTCGTGCTTCGGCAGCTCAGTTGGTAGAGCACTTGCCCGCGAAAGGCAAAGGTCCCGAGTTCGAGTCTCGGTCGGGCACACAGTTTTAATCTGCCAGGAAGTTTCATATCAGCGCACACTCCGCTGCAGAGTGAAAATCTCATTCTGGAAACATCCCCCAGGCTGTGGCTAAGCCATGTCTCCGCAATATCCTTTCTTTCAGGAGCGCTAGTTCTGCAAGGTTCGCAGGAGAGCTTCTGTAAAGTTTGGAAGGTAGGAGACGAGGTACTGGCAGAAGTAAAGCTGTGAGTACCGGGCGTTAGTCGTGCTTCGGTAGCTCAGTTGGTAGAGCACTTGCCCGCGAAAGGCAAAGGTCCCGAGTTCGAGTCTCGGTCGGGCACACAGTTTTAATCTGCCAGGAAGTTTCATATCAGCGCACACTCCGCTGCAGAGTGAAAATCTCATTCTGGAAACATCCCCCAGGCTGTGGCTAAGCCATGTCTCCGCAATATCCTTTCTTTCAGGAGCGCTAGTTCTGCAAGGTTCGAAGGAGAGCTTCTGTAAAGTTTGGAAGGTAGGAGACGAGGTACTGGCAGAAGTAAAGCTGTGAGTACCGGGCGTTAGTCGTGCTTCGGTAGCTCAGTTGGTCGTAGTTCGCCGGCGGACGGCGTGGAGGTAGGACGTAGTGTGGTGTGCGCTGCGCCGTCTGTGCTTCCGCGTGGTAAGTCTCGCGCTTGCTGCAGCTTAAAGCTCTGTTTATCGAAAACTTCGAGAAGTAATGAGTAGTATACAGTGATGGCTCAACCAAGTCGAAAAGATACGTTGAAACTGACCTTTGATTCTCGATATGCCAGACCTAAGTCTTTTGAAGTAGAGAATTGGTTAGAAGAAGATGTGAAGCTCTCCTTTAATGATATAATCGGGATCCATCTGTCGATTGTAGCTTGTGTCGTGTTTGTTAAAATGCGTAGTTCCGAGTTGTGCGAGAAAATAGTTGAGTCTTCCGGAGGTGTCATGAAATTTAAGCACTCAGATGGAAACGTTGGTGAAGTCACCGTTGCACATGCTGGTTTTGGCATTCGCACAGTTCGAATATTCGAGTTGCCTTTTGAGATTTCAGCTGACCAAATTAATGCCGTAATTTCACCCTTCGGCAAAGTGCTCAGCAACTTTGCCGAGAAATGGTCAAGCGCGCATAAATTCCCAGTACTAAATGGAGTACGGCAGCTTCGAGTAGAGTTACAAAAGCACATCCCGTCGTACATAAATGTTTGCGGATATAGAGGGATTGTAATTTATGACGATCAACCGCGAACCTGTGCCGCCTGTAACAAGCCTGGGCACGTTCGCGCAGATTGTATACAGCGGCGCGTTGCACAGCTGCCGGCCGGCGAGGCCGCCAGGCCACCGGCGATGACAACACTGCCTGGAACTTACGCCGCCGTGGCACGCGAACGGCCAACTGCTTCCTCAGCCCCTGAACCGTGTGCAAATAGAAATTCTCCAGACACTGAAATTCCGATGGATGTCAGTGCCGTCATAGCTGACGACCTACAAGAGTCCCACCAACCTACGAAAACAGTTGAAGTTCCACCGAAACAGGCCCCTGCAACTGCTAAGGCAGCAGATCCACCGGAAGTTGAAGACCGACACACCTTGCAGGAAAGCGAAACTAACTTGGATACTGAAGAAAGTCCGTCGAGAGGCAATTCTCCCAAAAAAAATAAGAAACGCCGGCTGGCGCGCAAAGGTGCAGAGGTGACGGCTCCTACACTCCGACAAAAAGCAAAGGAAATAGGTAGTAGCTTAAGCCAACAGATGGCTGGCAACACGAAAGCGACACCAGTTTCTGAGGAGCGTTCCCCTTCTGCACTGGAAAAACGGGACGTCCAAGGAAAGCTAACAAAGAAAGCACCCACCCAACCTCAAGAAGCGAGTCACTCTCCTGAAGATTCACTCGTCCAACCCACGATGACAACGTCAACCAGCTGGGCAGACGAAAGCGATCATAACAATGCGGATGAAGAAATGACAGAAGTTTCAGAAACTAAAACAGACTGTACTCCAGCCACGAAGGTGGCTGATTTCTTCAACGAAGACGTCTCCGTGAACGAACTTTCTAAAGACCAAGGACACACCACTGAACCATTTGCTACCGGTGAATATTATTAAAATGAGTTTTAAAGCTGACGCTTGCGAGACAAACCGGAAGAATGTTGTTTAAAGTTTGATCAAGTAGAACGGCCAATGTCTGACATACAAGCGTACAAGATCGCTACAGTAAACCTTAATAAGATTCGTAGTTCCTTTAAATTACAGAACTTAAAAGATTTTATATATGCTTCTGACAGTGACATTATCCTTTTACAAGAAGTGACAGACATTGAGCTTGGTAACGTACCTGGCTTCAACGCCATTATAAACCCAGGGCATGGAACGGAAATGGGCACAGCTCTGCTCGCAAAGGAGGGCATAGTAGTCCAAGATGTGGTAAAACTATCAAACAGTAAAGGCATAGCGGCCACAATAAACAAAATACGAGTCATTAACGTATATGCCCCTTCAGGATCCAGCAACAGGCACCGCAGAGCGGAGTTCTTTAAAGAAGAAGTTGTCCCACTATTTGGAACTCGATATGAACACCTTATCCTGGGAGGAGATTTTAACTGTGTTTTGCATGCCAAAGACCAAACTCCCAATTTCAACAAGTGTACTGAACTGGAACGTATAGTTAATGACTTAAGACTAATAGACTCATGGGAGCATATGCACGGTGCAGCCCCTGGCTTCACCCACACCACAAGTCACTCGGCGAGCCGTCTAGACAGGATATATGTAACTCATAATTTGAAACACCACATTTTGCAGTCCGAAATATGGCCTACCGTTTTCTCGGATCACGCTGCGTACATATGCACAATCAATCTGACAAAACAAGAGACCTATCGAGGTAGAGGCACATGGAAGCTTAACGTGTCACATCTGGAAGACCAAGCTTGTCAGGAGGCATTTTACACGTTATGGAGAGAGTGCGAAAGCAAATTTAGCTCGTACAACTCTGGCACTGACTGGTGGCTGAAACATGCCAAACCTAAAATACGGAGGTTTTTCATGAATTACTCAAAAGACAAAAACTTTTGGTACAAATCAACAATAGACTTCTACTTTCAGTGTCTAAGGGATTTGTACAAGTCCGATGCAACAGTTGTGGATAACTACGAAAGAATTAATAAAATTAAAGCAAAAATTTTGGCTCTTCGGCGTAAACAACTGGAAGGCTACCAAATACGGTCGCGTGCCCAGAATATAGCACAGCACGAGGTCACTTCCATTTATCATGTCATTCGTGAAAGAAAAAGGGCGTCTCGCAAGATATTCTCTGAAATAACAACTGATGATGGAAGGAAGCTGACGAAGCAAAGAGAGATTAAAGAGGCAATCGTACAGCATTTTGAATCCTTAATGTCTAGTCAACCAGTTGACGAACAGCTTCAAGACGAGTTAACGATTAACCTCCAGGGCAAAGTATGCCACGCGGAAGCACAAACTCTCATCTCGGAAGTGACTGAAGAAGATGTCGAAGAAGCTATATATGGATGCATGAAAAATAAGGCTCCAGGGGCAGACGGAATTCCGGCAGAATTTTATCGCAAATTTAGTGACCTCGTAAAAGCTAAGTTAACTCTCATCTGCAACGAACTACTAAACCCTGAAAATGACATCCCGAAAGAATTTCGTGAGGGACTCGTAGTGTTAGTGCCAAAAACCACCAACATGAAAACTGTAAGCGCTCTGAGGCCAATCACGCTTTTAAACAGTGATTACAAAATCTTTGGCCGCATCCTCGCTCGCAGGCTGAAAACCACAATGACCAGCGCTACTGGCCCCTATCAAACAAGTGTGGGCAAAGATAGAAGAATTCTCCAGACCCTTTGTGATTACAGGGACCTAATCTCAACGGCCGACGTCTGCAAAGTAAAATGTGCACTCATCTCACTCGACTTTGATAAAGCATTCGACAGGGTAAATCATCGTTTTCTCCTTCGGACCATGGGCGCAATGGGCTTCCCTCCTAGATTCATAGCAGTAGTACGAAATACATTAACCAACAACTCAGCCAGATTTCTCATCAATGGGCACATTAGCCGCCCGATTGACGTCACCAGCTCCATTAGGCAAGGGTGTCCAATGTCAATGGCACTCTTCGCCATCGCCATCGAGCCCCTGCTTGCCTCCCTTATGAAACATCTACAAGGGCTACAAATACATGGAGAAAAGATCGTGTGCAAGGCGTACGCTGATGATGTTGGCTTCCTAGTCGTGAATGGCACTGAAGTAGAGAGCGCACTGCAAATAGTAACAAAATATGAACAGGCATCTGGTGCAAAACTAAATAGAACAAAGTCGGGGATCTTCAACATCGGCCGTGGAATTGGGACGCAAACGCAGGGTCTGTTACGCGAGCTTGAAACCATGAAATGTCTCGGCATAAATTTTAAAAGAAATATCAAGCACACTATTGCTGCGAATTATCGAAAATTACTTAACAGCATACGCGCCTCTGTACAAGCACATAGTATTAGGAAACTCGATGAACTTCAAAAAGTAATAGTGGCAAATGTATATATCACATCCAAAGTTAATTACGTAGCACAAGTTCTGCCACCACCTGCGCCTTTGTCGAAAAGCATCGCATCTGCACTAGGACATTTTGTCAGCCGCGGTCATATTTTCAAAGTCAAATATGACGTTCTGATGCTCCCTACGAAATGCGGTGGGTTAAATCTCACCGATATCAGCAAAAAAGCGCAAGCCTTATACCTTTCAACCACATACAAACAATGGAAGGAACCACGTGGCACCCTTGCTGCACATTTGTTAAATGAAATAGCTCCTGCTGACATCAGTGCACCTATAAATGTCCAACACATACCCAATGGACTATACCACTTGAAATACTTTTTAGTGGAATACAGCTACATACAGGCAAGGATCCCTGAAAAAGACATCATGAAAGTGAAAGAACTTTACAATAACTTGATGAAAGACAAACCCAGAAACGACGTAGAACAAAAGTATCCTTGTTATAACTGGGAAACAATATGGCAAAATATTCACTGCCGGAACCTGCCAACGTATGTTAGATCGACCTGGTACTATGCTGTAAACAGGAAAATTCCGACGAACTCTAAACTGCACTCTATTCGATTGGCCGAGTCACCGCTGTGTACATTATGTAATATACCAGATACCGAAGAGCATAGATTGTTGTGTGACAAGGTAAAAGACATATGGCTCTACATAAGACAAAAGATAGCGAGCGTCAGAAGAACTACGCCCAACGCCGTTACGCCTGCTGCATTTTTAAACCCTGACAGTATACCTTACCCTAAAACAAAACGAAACGCAATCAACTGGTTGAAAGGCCAAACGGTGCATTACATCCTAACAAAAGAGTCAAGCGATAGGGAGGACTTCTGGGTATACCTTACAACTGAGCACCAAAAGTTGATGTGTACTAAAAAATACAAGGAAAAATACGCAAATTTTTTAACTAAAACAATACTGTAACCAATAGAAGTGCGTAATTTACATTATCCACCGATACATTTCGTATATTAGACGAATACTTTGTGGTACAAGGTTGTACTTCACGTAGCAAGAGGAGGATATCTAACAGCAAGTAATCAGAGAAGATCATAAATATAAATCAGTTAGGCCTCTATGTATATATTACTTTCTTTTGAGGGAAGCATACGACACAGTGATGAAACTGGTATCTACCCTTTATTTAGTTTCTTTCTTTCACTCCTACTTTCACAGGAAGACATATTTATGTTATTTATGTGTAAAATCAAGCAGCAGTAGCCTACTTTAATTCATTACCTTTCTAAAGAAGAGAATTTTACTTATCAGCAATAATGAGTTTGCTTCTTTCTGTTTTTCCACGCCCGGAGAACGAAATTTACAAATGCAGTCACATTTCCATAACAATTAGGTGACTGCCTTCTCAATGGAAATTACATTTATTTTTATCCAAGCCATGTTGCAAACAAAGGCCACAGTAGGGGCATACTTCGTTTGTCGTTCAGAAGAAGCGTGATTCCACATCATCAAAAAAAAAAAAAAAAAAAAAAAAAAAAAAAAGTTGGTAGAGCACTTGCCCGCGAAAGGCAAAGGTCCCGAGTTCGAGTCTCGGTTGGGCACACAGTTTTAATCTGCCAGGAAGTTTCATATCAGCGCACACTCCGCTGCAGAGTGAAAATCTCATTCTGGAAACATCCCCCAGGCTGTGGCTAAGCCATGTCTCCGCAATATCCTTTCTTTCAGGAGCGCTAGTTCTGCAAGGTTCGCAGGAGAGCTTCTGTAAAGTTTGGAAGGTAGGAGACGAGGTACTGGCAGAAGTAAAGCTGTGAGTACCGGGCGTGAGTCGTGCTTCGGTAGCTCAGTTGGTAGAGCACTTGCCCGCGAAAGGCAAAGGTCCTTAGTTCGAGTCTCGGTCGGGCACACAGTTTTAATCTGCCAGGAAGTTTCATATCAGCACACACTCCGCTGCAGAGTGAAAATCTCATTCTGGAAACATCCCCCAGGCTGTGGCTAAGCCATGTCTCCGCAATATCCTTTCTTTCAGGAGCGCTAGTTCTGCAAGGTTCGCAGGAGAGCTTCTGTAAAGTTTGGAAGGTAGGAGACGAGGTACTGGCAGAAGTAAAGCTGTGAGTACTGGGCGTGAGTCGTGCTTCGGTAGCTCAGTTGGTAGAGCACTTGCCCGCGAAAGGCAAATGTCCCGAGTTCGAGTCTCGGTCGGGCACACGGTTTTAATCTGCCAGGAAGTTTCAGAAAAAAAAAATATGTTGCAATACTATAGTTCAATTCTTTTATCTTGGCGGCTCGCGCATGCCCGCCCAGACGCGGGAGATTGCTGCGTTGCCAGTTGCACACGACGCACGCGCCAATAGAAGCAGCGCCATAGTATAGCATAGTTCGCAAACTTACGTGTAGGGGGGAGCGCGCAGTTCATGAAGTAAAGCCACCACGGCCGCATTAACCCTTTCGCTGCTACAAAGACGTGCTCCCTGCATTCCGCGCTGTGCGCGATTTTGTCAGTGCACTGCTCGCCTGTGCAGACACATCGTGTTCCGACTGCTTTGACACTCTTATCAATCGATTCCACAAAAACTATTTGGCCCAAAAATTTGATTTTTACACATCTTGACTGATACCTTCCCCCCATAAATGACTTAATTTTGTTTCGATGTTCAACGCAGTTACTATGCAGCGTTAAATATAGTAAACCATTGCACGAAATTTTGAAGAGTTTGCAGAGGTAAAAGTCCATAGAGTATACTTTCCGTATGGTGGATTTTAGTTGTTACAATGTTGAGAATGAAATGTGGACAAGATACCTAAATTTCATATAAAATTTACTGTATAACAATAGCTCATTTAAGTACCACATAGGTGTCGTATGTAATATTGAGAAATATTCCGTCTTTCGCGACTCTAATAAAAGTTTTATTTAAACTGAGCACGTTTGGCTTTATTTTAAAGCACTTAAATCAATCAAAAGGAAGTAGACAAAACACATTAAACAAAACTGTGAACTTACAAAAACATTAGGGCTTGAATATACCGTCTGTCAGTGAAGTGCTCTGAGCTATGTCAAATATAATTTTTGTGTGTGGCACACACAAACACCATTTATTTGCTAAAACACTTATCTGCCAACACAAACGTTGAATATTGTGTTACCGCAGCACAAAACTACGAAAGGTGACTTGGCAATGGAGGAGACAAAATACTGTCCACTGAAGATGCTTCAAAAGAGAGAAACGCGTCTGGTCTAAATAAGCCCCTTATTACAGTTGCAGAAGAGGAATATATTTCAGTACCACTGGTGAATTTGCGACTGTGGAACAAAAACAAGAAAGAAAACATGAGTACCATTGTGTATGTGCCATACGTTTCCTTGATTGAAGTGCTTTAAAATAAAGCCAAACGCGTCCGGTGTAAACAATACTTTTATTACAGTCGCGAAAGACGGAATATTTCACAATATTGCATATGACACCTCTGTCGTACTTAATTTAAATGAGATATTGTTATACAGTAAATTTTATATGAAATTTAGGTATCTTGTCCACATTTCATTCTCAACATTGTGGCAACTAAAATCGACCATACGGAAAGTATGGAGTCCTACCTCTGCAAACTCTTCAAAATTTCGTGCAATGGTTTACTACATTTAATGCTGCATAATAACTGCGTTGAACATCGAAACAAAATTGTCATTTGTGGGGGGGGGGGGGGGGGGGGGGGTATCAGTCAAGATGACGTGTAAAAATCAAATTTTTGGGCCCAATAGTTTTTGTGAAATCGAATGATAAGTGTGTCAAAGCAGTCGGAACACTATGTGTCTGCACAGGCGAGCAGTGCAGTGATGACAAAATCGCGCACAGCGCGGAATGCGACGAGCACGTGTCTGCAGCAGCGAAAGCGTTAATGAAGAGACAAAGCACTAGAAATTTCAAAAAATTGCATTCAAACGAATATAATTCGTGAAGTTAGGCACTTCGATATTGTTTTTAAATAAGGAAAATATTAAGCAGTGCACAAGGTTTGAACTCATCACCTTTCGCATAGCAGCCCAACACCTTAACCGTTACGCCATCGCACCTCGTGTGACTACATAGGGCCATGAGGATTGTAACATGGCACGCAAAATACTGACAAACACTGTTGGTATGACTATGAATTACTCACGCTTTGTCTCAGTACAATAGGAAATAAACAATTATCGTTGTTCTGTATTGCGAAAAAGCGGTTCGTGAGAGTGATACAAACACCTTTCCTTGCTATCGCCTGAATTAGGAGTCTTATTGCTTGTTTGGTTTAATTAATTAATAGAATATGAAGCAATTGGTATAAAGAAGGCTTTTTCCAAACTTTCTGTAAAAGAATGTCTGCTATCAAGACACTGCTTTTGTTCTGTTACTTTATTTATGACTGAACGTTTCTAAAACTGAAAACGTCCATCCTCTGCACTGCAGTCGAGATGTGGCAACGTCGTTCTCTGTTCATTGGCTGACTGTGTTTTGTGACGTCAGATGCGCAGAACGAACCTAAACTCGGCCGCCAAGATAAATGACGCGTACTTTAATTGAACACCCCTCGTAGATATCAGCATTAAGTGTTCCCACATCTCGCCGTATGATGGTACATAATGCATCCAGGAACACTGTAGATTATTATTTTTTCTTGATGGCCCATGTGTTACCGTGTGGGGAGCCACAATGTACGTGGGTGCATTGGCCACCAAATCTTATAACATCATACACTCACTGCTCAGTGTTATTGTGACACTGTGTTCTTTCCCCGTGTGTGTCTTTTTAAGTCTGAATTCGGCCTGACTTCGTTTTCATGGATGAAAACGCTCGACCGCATCACCGGAGCGCAGGTGGAAGAGCTCTCGGAACGAGAGGACACTCGGCGAAAAGACTGTCCAGCCTGTTCTCCCTCTCCACCCCAACTTAAATGCCTTACAATACATGTGGGATGCGTTGGATAGAGCCGGCCGGGGTGGCCGAGGGGCTCTAGGCGGTTCAGTTTGGAACCGCACGACCGATATGGTCGCAGGTTCGAATCCTTTCCTCGGGCATGGATGTGTGTGATTTCCTTAGTTAGGTTTAAGTAGTTCTAAGTTCTAGGGGACTGATCACCTCAAATGTGAAGTCCCATAGTGCTCAGAGCCATTAGAACCGTTGGGTAGATGTTTTGCACCACGTTCACATTGCAGTCTGACCCTCCCACACATCACCATTAAATTTCTCTTAGTCCCTTCATTATTTTTAATAGCTGCGAGGGTTGTAAGATATAGAAAAGAAAAACTTTTTACTTATCTTCATTTTCTCTTCATGTTGTCTGCGGTTCTCGCGTCTAGGGGTACACTCTTGAGGCTGTGAATTATTTATAACGTTGTGGCTTCCAGAAGACTAAGTAATTGATGAAGTACTATCTGTTGCTATGATTTTCTTTTGTTTTACCCCTTTCTTCTGTATCACAATTACTTCACACTCTCCATTTTTATAAAACCGTCATTACATTGTTGTAGACAAATTTAAAAAACGTGCGTTTCCATCAGAAGTATGCCCACTACTCCCAACATTCTACGGTACTCACAATATTCCAAAGAGCTTACAAAGCAAAAGGGTTCATAAACTTTCTTGAGAAAAGAAGTTATCATCACCAGGATATAACATCATTCTGCATGTGAATCGAGAAATAAACTTAATAATTGGCATTAGATTGTGCAGGTAATAATATGAATTTGAGGTAAGCCAGATATATCGTTACTTCAAATATTTATAAAAGAAGATTAATCTTAACTGTACGTGCAGAGTACTAACAAATTAACTTTTTTAACCATTTTAGCCTGAAATATAATACATCGTATTCAAAATCATATGAAATTCATTCAGTTAAACTGCTGATATAAAATGTAAATGTCGTGTGACTAGGGCCTCCCGTCGGGCAGTCCGTTCGCCGGGTGCAAGTCTTTCGATTTGACGCCACTTCAGCGACTTGCGCGTCGATGGGAACGAAATGATGAGTATTAGGACAACACAACACCCAGTCCCTGAGCGGAGAAAATCTCCTACCCAGCCGGGAATCCAACCCAGGCCCTTAGGACTTATCAATCATTCGATAACAGTCTTAATCGCCTTTATTGTTATAATACCGCCAACCGGTTTCTACCCGACGTAGGGGTCATCTTCTGGGCGTTTACACCATTGGTCGACTGCTGGTGGTGTCACTCCTGTCTACATAACGGCAGGAAACTATAGCACCAGCAGTTGACCAATGGTGTAAACGCACAGCAGATGACCCCTACGTCGGGCTGAAACCGGTTGGCGGTATAATATTAATAAAGGCGATTAAGACTGTTTTTTAATAACTGATTAATCATACTAATCGCTGCTTCATCTCCACAACCATGTTGTCCAAAAACCTTAGCATTGACATTCTGTCGTGCTGATCACTTTTTTTGTTGTTGTTGGATTTATTCGTGGCGGACCTACGATGACATCCGTTCAGGTTGTTCGTTGATCATTCAGCTTTTTAATTACAGAGGGTAGCTAAACCCTCTGACCGAACTCGCTAAACTTCCGTGCCGGCATCGCTCAGCTACCGCGGGCAGACTGCTGATATAATGTTCACCTATACAAGAATCGATAGTATACATGGCATCGGTAATTTCTATAAAAAAATATAATGTTAGAGGAGTGTGTCCTATTGCAACATGCACCAACAACCATCCAATAGTTACGAAGCGCGCTGGTCGGGTAATTGAAAGCTCTATCACGAGAACCCCTTACCAACATTGTGGCCATCGTGGTAGGTCGTTGTAGAGGACACTGCTGCCCACGGTGACCACACCTCTATTAAGGATCATGACTCGCATTTTGTAATGACCAGAGAACCGTCATAAATCGTGATGGCTTCAGTGTAATTATTCTGTGACAATGAAAGTATCATTTATGTTCGTCTCAATAAATATTTCTTTCAGTTACCTTTCATGTAGCAATTTTATACACTCCTGGAAATTGAAATAAGAACACCGTGAATTCATTGTCCCAGGAAGGGGAAACTTTATTGACACATTCGTGGGGTCAGATACATCACATGATCACACTGACAGAACCACAGGCACATAGACACAGGCAACAGAGCATGCACAATGTCGGCACTAGTACAGTGTATATCCACCTTTCGCAGCAATGCAGGCTGCTATTCTCCCATGGAGACGATCGTAGAGATGCTGGATGTAGTCCTGTGGAACGGCTTGCCATGCCATTTTCACCTGGCGCCTCAGTTGGACCAGCGTTCGTGCTGGACGTGCAGACCGCGTGAGACGACGCTTCATCCAGTCCCAAACATGCTCAATGGCGGACAGATCCGGAGATCTTGCTGGCCAGGGTAGTTGACTTGCACCTTCTAGAGCACGTTGGGTGGCACGGGATACATGCGGACGTGCATTGTCCTGTTGGAACAGCAAGTTCCCTTGCCGGTCTAGGAATGGTAGAACGATGGGTTCGATGACGGTTTGGATGTACCGTGCACTATTCAGTGTCCCCTCGACGATCACCAGCGGTGTACGGCCAGTGTAGGAGATCGCTCTCCACACCATGATGCCGGGTGTTGGCCCTGTGTGCCTCGGTCGTATGCAGTCCTGATTGTGGCGCTTACCTGCACGGCGCCAAACACGCATACGACCATCGTTGGCACCAAGGCAGAAGCGACTCTCATCGCTGAAGACGACACGTCTCCATTCGTCCCTCCATTCACGCCTGTCGCGACACCACTGGAGGCGGGCTGCACGATGTTGGGGCGTGAGCGGAAGACGGCCTAACGGTGTGCGGGACCGTAGCCCAGCTTCATGGAGACGGTTGCGAATGGTCCTCGCCGATACCCCAGGAGCAACAGTGTCCCTAATTTGCTGGGAAGTGGCGGTGCGGTCCCCTACGGCACTGCGTAGGATCCTACGGTCTTGGCGTGCATCCGTGCGTCGCTGCGGTCCGGTCCCAGGTCGACAGGCACGTGCACCTTCCGCCGACCACTGGCGACAACATCGATGTACTGTGGAGACCTCACGCCCCACGTGTTGAGCAATTCGGCGATACGTCCACCCGGCCTCCCGCATGCCCACTATACGCCCTCGCTCAAAGTCCGTCAACTGCACATACGGTTCGCGTCCACGCTGTCGCGGCATGCTACCAGTGTTAAAGACTGCGATGGAGCTCCGTATGCCACGGCAAACTGGCTGACACTGACGGCGGCGGTGCACAAATGCTGCGCAGCTAGCGCCATTCGACGGCCAACACCGCGGTTCCTGGTGTGTCCGCTGTGCCGTGCGTGTGATCATTGCTTGTACAGCCCTCTCGCAGTGTCCGGAGCAAGTATGGTGGGTCTGACACACCGGTGTCAATGTGTTCTTTTTTCCATTTCCAGGAATGTATATGTATTGTCCTAGTTTCATCGATCTACACTACTTGTCAGCCACGCATCAAAAATGGTTCAAATGGCTCTAATCACTATGGGACTTAACATCTGAGGTCATCAGTCCCCTAGACATAGAACTACTTAAACGTAACTAACCTAAGGACATCACACACATCCATGTCTGAGGCAGGATTCGAACCTGCGACCGTAGAAGCAGCGCGGTTGTACACTGAAGCGCCTAGAACCGCTCGTCCACAGCGGACGGCAGCCACATGTCACGAGAAAGTTACTTTCGCCTTCGCATTTTGCACATAGATGTATTTATCAACCACGTTTCATCTTCAAACAAAGATGTACTCTAGATATTACGTCCAGAAAACACTTCCTAACACTTAACATTTTAGTCGATGTTAACTTATTTCTCTTTTCCTTCCTATTTCCAGTCTACACCTTATATTCGCTGTCCATGACTCATTGTTTGCCCTTTTTTTTGAGTCATCAGTCTTCTGACTGGTTTGTTGCGGCCCGCCACAAATTCCTCTTCAATGCCAACCTCTTCATCTCAGAATAGCACTTGCAACTTACTTGTAGTTTTATTGGTGTCCAAATAACAGTACCCATCCACTACTTGCAGTTTCTCATTTCATATTCCAATTTCTCCAGCATCGCCCGAATTTATTCAACCACATTCCATTACTCTCATTTTACTTCTCTTGATTTTTGTCCCTACCACCTACTGAAACTGAAGAAATGTATTCCAGTCGTCAGGTCAACAAATGCTATAAAAGGTCGATTTACCTTTCTTCAGTGTATCTTCTAGGATACGCCGTACTGCCAGTAATGCCTCACGAGTTCACGAATTTCTCTAGAAGCCTAACTGATCAACCCTGTTATCTATTTCTATCTTGCACCAGGGGCTTTCGCTAAGATCGGCTCGTGTCGCTGCAGAATCTGATACATCACTAAACCTTTCTCGTGGATCCAGGGATAAATATTCAAGAGACGGAGAATTTGAATGCTCCGTCTGCGGAAGGCGAGAGCGAAACCGCGTTGGCATTATCTGCAGAGTCTTCACGCCTAGCGGAGGAGATAAGGCACGGCACCCGGAGAAGGTTCCCCAGCGGCATAGGAGGGAGACAGAAAGAGAAAGAGAGAGAGAAGGAGGGAGAGAGAGAAGCCAGCAGCAAACGTTACTGGGCAGGGCGAGAAATGCTGAGGGGCAGAAGATCCAGGTCAGATGGGGGAGTTAGAACGGCTGACACAGAAAGAAAGAACTCGTAAGTTCACCGGAGGGAGCAGGCGAGGTGTGGCTCGGAATAAGTAACCGAAAGTAAAATAATTGAGTGCCTCTGTAAGTGGGCTGATTTCTTCATGATCCCTATGTAAGGTGCCAGGATTTGGGCACTTAGCACGTCAATATGTCAACATTAGTATTAGTATGAGGGACTGCCAAGGGTATCAGATCATGACTATTGAATTATGATAAATACACTCCTGGAAATGGAAAAAAGAACACATTGACACCGGTGTGTCAGACCCACCATACTTGCTCCGGACACTGCGAGAGGGCTGTACAAGCAATGATCACACGCACGGCACAGCGGACACACCAGGAACCGCGGTGTTGGCCGTCGAATGGCGCTAGCTGCGCAGCATTTGTGCGCCGCCGCCGTCAGTGTCAGCCAGTTTGCCGTGGCATACGGAGCTCCATCGCAGTCTTTAACACTGGTAGCATGCCGCGACAGCGTGGACGTGAACCGTATGTGCAGTTGACGGACTTTGAGCGAGGGCGTATAGTGGGCATGCGGGAGGCCGGGTGGACGTACCGCCGAATTGCTCAACACGTGGGGCGTGAGGTCTCCACAGTACATCGATGTTGTCGCCAGTGGTCGGCGGAAGGTGCACGTGCCCGTCGACCTGGGACCGGACCGCAGCGACGCACGGATGCACGCCAAGACCTTAGGATCCTACGCAGTGCCGTAGGGGACCGCACCGCCACTTCCCAGCAAATTAGGGACACTGTTGCTCCATTCGCAACCGTCTCCATGAAGCTGGGCTACGGTCCCGCACACCGTTAGGCCGTCTTCCGCTCACGCCCCAACATCGTGCAGCCCGCCTCCAGTGGTGTCGCGACAGGCGTGAATGGAGGGACGGATGGAGACGTGTCGTCTTCAGCGATGAGAGTCGCTTCTGCCTTGGTGCCAATGATGGTCGTATGCGTGTTTGGCGCCGTGCAGGTGAGCGCCACAATCAGGACTGCATACGACCGAGGCACACAGGGCCAACACCCGGCATCATGGTGTGGGGAGCGATCTCCTACACTGGCCGTACACCACTGGTGATCGTCGAGGGTACACTGAATAGTGCACGGTACATCCAAACCGTCATCGAACCCATCGTTCTACCATTCCTAGACCGGCAAGGGAACTTGCTGTTCCAACAGGACAATGCACGTCCGCATGTATCCTGTGCCACCCAACGTGCTCTAGAAGGTGTAAGTCAACTACCCTGGCCAGCAAGATCTCCGGATCTGTCGCCCATTGAGCATGTTTGGGACTGGATGAAGCGTCGTCTCACGCGGTCTGCACGTCCAGCACGAACGCTGGTCCAACTGAGGCGCCAGGTGGAAATGGCATGGCAAGCCGTTCCACAGGACTACATCCAGCATCTCTACGATCGTCTCCATGGGAGAATAGCAGCCTGCATTGCTGCGAAAGGTGGATATACACTGTACTAGTGCCGACATTGTGCATGCTCTGTTGCCTGTGTCTATGTGCCTGTGGTTCTGTCAGTGTGATCATGTGATGTATCTGACCCCAGGAATGTGTCAATAAAGTTTCCCCTTCCTGGGACAATGAATTCACGGTGTTCTTTTTTCCATTTCCAGGAGTGTATGAGGCACTCTCGAGCAGTATTCCCTGCATGTCTGCACGATTAAGTCACCAACTTATAGCGCTGGTGAAAAGTGTTGGATTGTGGAATATGAAGTCTGCAGCTGGCCGTAGCTCGCCGGGCCGCCGTGGGCGGCAGGTAGCGGTCACCGGAAACGCGGGACAATACGGCGCCTTTGGGGGTAGCCCGGCATCCAGAGCCACCTGTGCTGGGCAGCACGTGGCGAAGACGGGAATCTCGTTTGCCTATGGGCGATATGACCTACTCGATCATTGGGTAGGTCTCTGTGGAGTGATTTCGGCGATGATAGAGCGTTCGACATTGGCCGAAACTGAGTATTCTTCCGCCGCGTTTTCGTACGCGTGGAAGACTTTGCCTTCAGCCATTCGGACTTGGAGACAGCGCCTTGGCCATCGCCTTCGAAGGGAGCGGACTTCGACTTGGTCGTCGGCGAGTTAGGACGCATACCGCGAGATCTAAGACGCGATTTTTTCCTCTGTGAAAAATAGTGCAGAGAGGGATTTTCCTCTTACTCGAGTTATGGGTTTTGCCAAAAATTTGGCATCTCATTTCTAACGTGCAGGATTTTTGCAGTCCTGTGGATTGGAGGTTTGAGAAGCAGCTTTCAATTGAGATTACCTCAGACTGAGAGAGCCATCCGAATTATCGGTATCTTCAACATAGGCCCAGTTTGAGTGATTGCCTTCACTATAGGTGAAAGATTTCGCATATTTTTAGGTCCATACGACGGGGATCAGCGTGGAAGATACACGGTCTGTATCGCAGCATTGCACCAACGAGCGTTCCATGCAGAGTTATGCGCTTAGAGCTCTTTGTGTGCTCAGAATCGAGATTTTCGCCAGCGCTTAACCAACAACTTACATAGTACTCTTGATCTTGTAATTATCCTTGCGAGGTGCCGAGTATTTATCAACGTAGCTGCCGGTAATTGTGGCGCGTAATTGCAAATTAGTTAATGTGCCATTCTCAGGAGTGTGTGGGTGGTCAAAGAAAATTCACATTTTTGTAATTTCTGTCAGCTATGGGAAATATCAAAATTAAATGACAATATTACAACCGATTTGTCGACTTCATTGTAGCTAGCATTTAAGCTGTCCCAGCAAGCTTTGCATGTACCCTAGTCACTGCACAGCTTCCCCAGGCGGGAAGGGAAGAAGGTTTGCGATCTTCTATGTCAGCGACGGAATAACAAGCTTACACCTACACCAGATGTAGGATATCGCAATGTGAGGATCCCACTGTCTTCTTCTAATTCAGGTCCTATAAATTTACTCAATAGCGTTTCACTGGAACCATAAGGGGCGTTCAATAAGTAATACTGCACGTTTTTTCTTGGTCAGTTACGATTGAAGAAATGCAGAATTTGTTGGGGGATATCGTGGAATATTCCCGCTTCAGCCCCTATATCTGCAGCTCGTGGTCTAGCGGCTAGCGTTTCTGCCTCTGGATCATGGGGCCGGGGTTCGATTCTCGGCCGGGTTGGGGATTTTCTCTGCGCGGGGACTGGGTGTTTGTATTGTCCTCATCATTTCATCGTCATCATTCGTGACTGTGGTTAGATTGGAATGTGAAAAAATTGGTCTGTGTGAAAATTGGGAATTTGTGCGGGCGCTGATGACCGCTCAGCTGTGCGCCCCACAAACAAAACATCATGATCATGATCATCATTATCATCATCAGCCCCTATAATAGAGAATAAAAGCACGGTGAGTCATCGTTTCAAGGTCGCGCAATGCTGTCCGATGTCTCGCATACTGTCCTCAAGAAATTGAAAAAACACCACATCGTGTTCATCGTGTAATAAAAGCTGGTTACAGTGAGATAAATGTACTAACCGATCTTAGATCATTTGAAGTCAACGATACCTCGCCGAAGACATAAAAACCAAACATCCACTACTAGATAGCTATGCGAAAATGTTTAAATCTCAACGTGTATAAACAGTTAATGTAAATGCAACGATGATTATGAACTTCTCAAGAAAGACAGACAATTAATTGTATTTTATTTCTGAAATATATGTTCCAAAGATTGCTCTGAACAAATAGAGCGATATACGATAGTAATTTCTTTGCTACAAGCTATTAGAGGTATTCTTTGTACTTTTGAGGAGTTGGTTGTACGAGTTTGAAGTGTGAGGATGGAGAATAAGTTATATGTGTTTTATTGATTTGTACTGTGAAGTGAAATGACTCTTAATATATGTGTAAATTCTAAAGAAAGTCCACCAGATTTCACATTGTTATTAAAACACCAACCCAACCGTCCTCTTCACGACTACAGAAAGATAAACCACAGAACGGAAATCACAACCAGCCATCAATATGCAACAAAGAAGAGCCAAAAAACAAGTATTTTTATTACTAACAGGACTGGTTATTTAAATTTGACTTGCAATCTCATCCCTCGTGCCGGCCAGAGTGGCCGAGCGGTTCTAGGCGCTACAGTCTGGAACTGCGCGCTCGCTGGTCGCAGGTTCGAATCCTGCCTCGGGAATGGATGTGTGTGATGTCCTTAGGTTAAAGTAGTTCTAAGATCTAGGGGACTGATGACCTCAGATGTTAAGTCCCATAGTGCTCAGAGCCATTTGAACCATTTGAACCGCACTGGCTCTCAGGCCGCATTGAGGCACATGAAGCATTTTTTTCTTCCCTCGTAATCGGCTTTCTGAATTGTGATATAACTGACCATGATCGCATATGCCTAATGAAATTTTACAGTGAGTAAGACTATCGTTACCGAAGGAAAATAACGCCGGTTAGTTGGAGGAAAGTGTACAACAGACTCTATTCAAAACTTAAGCTAAATACTACTACTACTACTACGTGATCAGGCCCAGTGGACCGCACGCTTCTACAAGTTTCCTCCTCCACTGTACTCTGTCCATTGCTGCTATCCGCCATTCGTCCACATCTATTGACACTTGGTTCAAATCTTGATGGAGTCCATCCCTCCAACGCTTCTTGGCTCTCCCTGTCGATCTCTTTCCTGTAGGTGTGAAATCCAGGAGCTTCCGAGGCCATCTGTGATCCTCCATGCGAGCCACATGGCCGGCCCACTGCATTCCTCTGGCTTTACCAGTTCCTGCTATGTTGGGCTGCTGGTATAGTTCCTCAAACTCTTGGTTGTATCTGATCCTCCATTCCCCTGTGTCTGGAGTTTATGGAAGTCCTGTTTCCGGATGCTCCATGTCTCACAGCCATGTAGAACAACAGGCTGGATCAGGGTTTTGTACAGTCGCATCTTGAACTGTCTGGAGATATATCTGGACCGAAGCAGTTGTGCTAGGCTGTGGTAAGATTGGTTTCCTGCCTGTATTCTGGCATTGATCTCTGCTTCACATGACGAGTTTGTAAGGTGTCAGGCAAATCCAAAACCTTCCAAGAAAACCCTGACATGATT
Organism: Schistocerca americana; assembly: GCF_021461395.2. Lineage (NCBI taxonomy): Eukaryota > Metazoa > Arthropoda > Insecta > Orthoptera > Acrididae > Schistocerca > Schistocerca americana. Next base: position 99,046,946 of record NC_060127.1, on the reverse strand, counting down.
GCAAATCTGGCAGTATGTCACATAGCTCCGAATAAATCCTGACATTAAATTAACCAAAGTAATACGATCAACGAGTGAGCAAATGGAATACCACAGACTAACACAAGAACGCCTAAATGCATGTCATACCTTCCCACCGTGAAGCAGATGCAGTTCCGAGGGGAGAAACGAGAACAGAAGCCGTGAGCAGAACCGTGTTAAGCTGGAAGCCCCTACGATAAGGGACGGACGGACGCCCACGTGCCAGCTAACTGCTAGGACCACACCACCCGCAAGTTTTAGCGTGAGACTTTTTCGCGTCTCTGTTACGTTAGGACCACCCCCCAGCCCATGTTAAAAGATAGAGCCCTCCAGAAGAACAGTATAGATTTTACGATAACGTTAAAAGGACCACACCAGCTGCAAGTTTTAGCGTGAGACTTTTTCGCGTCTCTGTTACGTTGCAAACTTTAAAAACATTGCCCCACCACGAAAAGTATAACGTTTCTCATTGGATAGACAGAATTTTTGTAGGCGGAGCTTAAAGTTAACATTGAGACCCTGATTGGTCAGATGAAAACAGAGCCATATAGTTTTTTTAAAACCAACTTCGGTAAATTGTAGTAAGGAGAAGTTAGGAGAGAGTTGCTTCCGAGACGGCGAGGTGTATGGAGCTGCGCCGTCCACCGCCCCCTGACGCACCGACAAGGTAATGAACGCACGCTATGCCGCATTTTTGAGCCCATAAGGCTTCACTCAGAACTGCAGAAGTCTCATCTGTTACATCCCCTTTACGTAATACTAGTGTCGATCGTCAATTAAAGCTCATGGTGTTCACATTTGCCACTTGAAGTAAAAATCTGAAACTCGATGATTTTTCTGTTATATACACTCCTGGAAATGGAAAAAAGAACACATTGACACCGGTGTGTCAGACCCACCATACTTGCTCCGGACACTGCGAGAGGGCTGTACAAGCAATGATCTCACACACGGCACAGCGGACACACCAGGAACCGCGGTGTTGGCCGTCGAATGGCGCTAGCTGCGCAGCATTTGTGCACCGCCGCCGTCAGTGTCAGCCAGTTTGCCGTGGCATACGGAGCTCCATCGCAGTCTTTAACACTGGTAGCATGCCGCGACAGCGTGGACGTGAACCGTATGTGCAATTGACGGACTTTGAGCGAGGGCGTATAGTGGGCATGCGGGAGGCCGGGTGGACGTACCGCCGAATTGCTCAACACGTGGGGCGTGAGGTCTCCACAGTACATCGATGTTGTCGCCAGCGGTCAGCGGAAGGTGCACATGCCCGTCGACCTGGGACCGGACCGCAGCGACGCACGGATGCACGCCAAGACCGTAGGATCCTACGCAGTGCCGTAGGGGACCGCACCGCCACTTCCCAGCAAATTAGGGACACTGTTGCTCCTGGGGTATCGGCGACGACCATTCGCAACCGTCTCCATGAAGCTGGGCTACGGTCCCGCACACCGTTAGGCCGTCTTCCGCTCACGCCCCAACATCGTGCAGCCCGCCTCCAGTGGTGTCGCGACAGGCGTGAATGGAGGGACGAATGGAGACGTGTCGTCTTCAGCGATGAGAGTCGCTTCTGCCTTGGTGCCAATGATGGTCGTATGCGTGTTTGGCGCCGTGCAGGTGAGCGCCACAATCAGGACTGCATACGGCCGAGGCACACACGGCCAACACCCGGCATCATGGTGTGGGGAGCGATCTCCTACATTGGCCGTACACCACTGGTGATCGTCGAGGGGACACTGAATAGTGCACGGTACATCCAAACCGTCATCGAACCCATCGTTCTACCATTCCTAGACCGGCAAGGGAACTTGCTGTTCCAACAGGACAATGCACGTCCGCATGTATCCCGTGCCACTCAACGTGCTCTAGAAGGTGTAAGTCAACTACCCTGGCCAGCAAGATCTCCGGATCTGTCCCCCATTGAGCATGTTTGGGACTGGATGAAGCGTCGTCTCACGCGGTCTGCACGTCCAGCACGAACGCTGGTCAAACTGAGGCGCCAGGTGGAAATGGCATGGCAAGCCGTTCCACAGGACTACATCCAGCATCTCTACGATCGTCTCCATGGGAGAATAGCAGCCTGCATTGCTGCGAAAGGTGGATATACACTGTACTAGTGCCGACATTGTGCATGCTCTGTTGCCTGTGTCTATGTGCCTGTGGTTCTGTCAGTATGATCATGTCATGTATCTGACCCCAGGAATGTATCAATAAAGTTTCCCCTTCCTGGGACAATGAATTCACGGTGTTCTTATTTCAATTTCCAGGAGTGTAGTTATTGGGAAGCCACATCAGCCATTGTAATTTACGACAAGTTAGATAAGTAATTTAAGATAATTGAGGGTCACTGTAGACCATTTTGATAGTTTTCTCTCTTGTGAAACTTAATTTAAATCTAGATTATAGATGTTTTATGGCATAGGTCATCCTTCGATCCATTATAGAACTTGGAAACCCATTCAGGGAATATTCGTTCACATTTTTGTTGAACGCAATTGTTTTTTATCATCCTGTATTAAAATATTTCCTTTCATCAATAGCGCAATTTATAAACAATGTTTTGTGAGTAGAATAAAAATTCCAATGGTAAACGTAACTGCATTTTCGACGTTATTTTACCAGCTAACTAAAAATAGGAAAGCCTTGAACCCCTTCCACAAAATTTAGTTAGTATTAAGATTCTTTTACAGGGAGTGCAGTGGAGCTGCCGCTGAAATCATTATTTGGTTATATCATCGCTAGTCTCACTGAACTCTTCTGAACTCTACATGTCATGTGTGGTCTGGCGTCTCCTTACCAGCAACAAGTCCCAGGTTCAAACTAGTCAATTCCCTAAAAAACACGCTCAGATCGTCGTTGCGCGAAACTGGTAGGGAGACACGACAGAATAAACAGACACCACGCAGAATGTTAGAAGTTCTCAGTGAAAAGTGCCCCTAGGTATTTGATTTCTTGCTCTCTTTTGTAGGACTGGTCCCCAACCTGCAGTGATTGTACATGATCAGCAGTCTGACAATGACCACGCGTCATAACGAGGTACTCTGTCTTGGCTTCGTTTATGTTTAGCCCAAATTTGCTGGCAGCCTCCTTTAGTGCTTTGGTCATTTGCTCCAGCTCCTCTTCCGACCTAGAGAGTGAACAGATGTCGTCTGCATAGGCTAAGTATGCCAGTCTCTTTCCTTCGATTTCAATCCCTTCGTTGCCTTGGAAAGTCTCGCGTACGATCTTCTCTAGGGCAAAGTTGAACACGATATGGGACAACCCATCTCCTTGCCTGAGTCCTGTCACAATTTCAAACTCCTCAGTTACGCAATTTCCCATCTTCACCTTTGAACGTGTTTCGTTCAGACAGATCTTTATCAGATGGATGAGTTTCTCTGCTATGCCAAACTCCCTTAAACAGTTGAGCAGGCTCTTGTGATGTATGCAATCATAGGTCTTCTTAAAATCAACGAATAAAATATGCAAATTTTTACCATATTTACCCAGTTTCTCAGTGAGCTGCCGGACATGCGATCTACTGTTGACCGTCCTGGCCGGAAACCGCCCTGGTACTCCCCAGTCACCGATTCTGCCACTGGCTGAATTCTATGTATGAGACAATTGGACAGGATCTTATAGCAGACGTTAAGCAGGGCGATTCCTCGATAGTTGTCACATTTCAGTTTGTCCCCCCTTCTTATGTACTGGACAAATCAGAGCTGTTTTCCATTCTCCTGGTAGTTCTTCTTTGGTCCATATTGCCTGTATCAGTCGGTGTATTTTTTCTGAAAGTTTCTCTCCTCCTGCCAGGATCATTTCAGCCTGTATTCCATCTTCACCTGGACTCTTATTCTATTTAAGGTGTCTGATTCTGGTTTTTATCTCATCCAGGGTAGGTGGGGGATAGTCTGCATCGGCTGTAATTGGGTACTGGAAATCAAACTGCAGTTCGGGTTCACCACAATTTAGCAGCTGTCGAAAGTACTCTTTCCATCTCTCAGCTATGCTCCTATCGTTTGTCAGGATCTTATCTTGGGAATCTTTGACAAATTTCTGCTTGGCCTGGTGACCTTTGCAGAGGTACTTCACCTTCAGAAACATTTCCCTAGTCTTTTGTCCTCTGAAGTCTGTTTCTGCTTCAATGATGATATCCCTTATGTATTTCCTCTTTGCTCTTCTCAGAATTGCTTGTGTAGTCTTTCGGACCTCCTCAAATTGTGCTTTGCCCTGTGCCAGATTTGTCCCCTTCAGCCACTTGCTCCTGGCTTCCGTCCTCCTTTCCAGGGCATCTGCACATTCCTTTCCAAACCAGATCTTCTTGCCCACTGCGTTTCCCATGTGTTTCCTCTGCTGTATCCCTGACTGAGCTCTGGATGTTTCCCCACATTAGTTCAAGGTCCTGATTCGCGTCCATTTCACTGCGTGCTTCAAAGCGGTTACTAAGTTGCAACCGGTATTCGGTCAACGTTGCCTCATCTTTTAGTTTCTCCACATGGTACCTTTCCACTCTTTTTAACTTAGGCCCCGTTCTTCCTTTACACTGTATGTTTAAAAGGCCTCTGACCGGGAAATGATCACTCCCACCCAGGGCACCCCGTGCTGTCTTAACGTCTAACACCCATCTCTTGGCTCTGAGATCAATGGCTACATGGTCTATTTGATTTTCAGTTCTCCCACCTGGTGACACACAGGTTTCTTTATGTATGGTTTTCCGCTGGAAGTGTATGCTGGAGATGAACAACCCTAATGATGTAGCGAAGCTGATGAAGCTAATCCCGTTGTCATTGCTTAGGTTGTGTAGACTGTGGCTTCCTATTGTGTCTTGTAATATATTTGTTCTTTCCCAACCTTGGCATTCATATCACCAAGGAGGATCCTCAGGTGTCCATTTTGTATAGCGTCCGCCGCTGCCTCTACCTGTGTATAAAACTCGTCTTTCACTTTCGCTCTCCTCCGTGGGAGCATGACAGTTCACAAAAGTCGCCTTAATATGCTTTACGTCCAGTGATAGAACAGATATTCTTGGGTTGACTGAAACGAAATCTGAAACATTAGTGGCTAAAGTCTTACTGACGCAAAAAGCAATGCCTAGCAGATGACCTCGTTCACAGGCTCCATACAGAGTAGTACAGTTTTCAACATCAATGCTGCCAGCATCGTCCCACCGGATTTCTTGCAGTGCAACTAGATCTAGTTCGTACCTCTGAATTTCTTTGACCACACTGATTGCAGCTCCTGTCTTGTACAGACTCCTTACATTCCACGTTCCAAATCGTATTCTGTTTCTTTGCCATTGACGTCGTCTATTTTTGTCAGTAATGTTCCGAGGCTTACTTGTAGTCTTGAAAGCATGTTTAATTTTTTACGGAGAGAGGGTGCTGGCCTCCCGTCCAATCTGCGGTGTTACCCTCACAGCTTACAGGACTGCTGGCTTTTCTTAAGGGGTGGGCTCCCCTCAGGAGATGGGTTAGAGGCAGGAATAAGAAAATTGGAAAGACACCCTCGGGCCTCGAAACTTAATACTGTTGGGGTCGAAAAAGCAAGAGTTGGCCAAGGGAGGCCGACAGGGATTAACTACTGATGATAATTTTGAAATGGGTGGAGTATAGTGCAATGAATAAAAAAATAGGAGTACGGGTAAGCTACTACAAACAGCATAGTGAACGCATTATTGTGGCCAAGATAGACACGAAGCCCACGCCTGCAACAGTAGCACAAGTTTATATGCCAACTAGCTCTGCAGATGACGAAGAAATTGATGAAATGTATGATGAGATAAAAGAAATTATTCAGGTGGTGAGGGGAGACAAAAATTTAATAGTCATGGGTGACTGGAATTCGAGATTAGGAAAAGGGAGAGAAGGAAACATAGTAAGTGAATATGGATTGGGCTCAGAAATGAAAGAGGAAGCCCCCTGGTAGAATTTTACGCAGAGCACAACTTAATCATAGCTAACATTTGGTTCAAGAATCATGAAAGAAGATTGTATACATGGAAGAACCCTGGAAATACTAGAAAGTATCAGATAGATTATACACTCCTGGAAATTGAAATAAGAACACCGTGAATTCATTGTCCCAGGAAGGGGAAACTTTATTGACACATTCCTGGGGTCAGATACATCACATGATCACACTGACAGAACCACAGGCACATAGACACAGGCAACAGAGCATGCACAATGTCGGCTCTAGTACAGTGTATATCCACCTTTCGCAGCAATGCAGGCTGCTATTCTCCCATGGAGACGATCGTAGAGATGCTGGATGTAGTCCTGTGGAACGGCTTGCCATGCCATTTCCACCTGGCGCCTCAGTTGGACCAGCGTTCGTGCTGGACGTGCAGACCGCGTGAGACGACGCTTCATCCAGTCCCAAACATGCTCAATGGGGGACAGATCCGGAGATCTTGCTGGCCAGGGTAGTTGACTTACACCTTCTAGAGCACGTTGGGTGGCACGGGATACATGTGGACGTGCATTGTCCTGTTGGAACAGCAAGTTCCCTTGCCGGTCTAGGAATGGTAGAACGATGGGTTCGATGACGGTTTGGATGTACCGTGCACTATTCAGTGTCCCCTCGACGATCACTAGTGGTGTACGGCCAGTGTAGGAGATCGCTCCCCACACCATGATGCCGGGTGTTGGCCGTGTGTGCCTCGGTCGTATGCAGTGCTGATTGTGGCGCTCACCTGCACGGCGCCAAACACGCATACGACCATCATTGGCACCAAGGCAGAAGCGACTCTCATCGCTGAAGACGACACGTCTCCATTCGTCCCTCCATTCACGCCTGTCGCGACACCACTGGAGGCGGGCTGCACGATGTTGGGGCGTGAGCGGAAGACGGCCTAACGGTGTGCGGGACCGTAGCCCAGCTTCATGGAGACGGTTGCGAATGGTCCTCGCCGATACCCCAGGAGCAACAGTGTCCCTAATTTGCTGGGAAGTGGCGGTGCGGTCCCCTACGGCACTGCGTAGGATCCTACGGTCTTGGCGTGCATCCGTGCGTCGCTGCGGTCCGGTCCCAGGTCGACGGGCACGTGCACCTTCCGCCGACCACTGGCGACAACATCGATGTACTGTGGAGACCTCACGCCCCACGTGTTGAGCAATTCGGCGGTACGTCCACCCGGCCTCCCACATGCCCACTATACGCCCTCGCTCAAAGTCCGTCAACTGCACATACGGTTCACGTCCACGCTGTCGCGGCATGCTACCAGTGTTAAAGACTGCGATGGAGCTCCGTATGCCACGGCAAACTGGCTGACACTGACGGCGGCGGTGCACAAATGCTGCGCAGCTAGCGCCATTCGACGGCCAACACCGCGGTTCCTGGTGTGTCCGCTGTGCCGTGCGTGTGATCATTGCTTGTACAGCCGTCTCACAGTGTCCGGGTGGGTCTGACACACCGGTGTCAATGTGTTCTTTTTTCCATTTCCATGAGTGTATAATGGTAAGACAGAGATTTAGGAACCAGGTATTCAATCGCAAGACATTTCCAGGGGCAGATGTGGACTCTGACCACAATCTATTGGTTATGAACTGTAGATTAAAACTGAAGAAACTGCAAAAAGGTGGGAATTTAAGGAGATGGGACCTGGATAAACTGAAAGAACCAGAGGTCGTACAGAGTTTCAGGGAGAGCATAAGGGAACAATTGACAGGAATGGAGGAAAGAAATACAGTAGAAGAAGAATGGGTAGCTTTGAGGGAATAAATAATGAAATCAGCAGAGGATCAAATAGGTAAAAAAACGAGGGCTAGTAGAAACCCTTGGCTAACAGAAGAAATATTGAATTGATGAAAGGAGAAAATATAAAAATGCAATAAATGGAGCAGGCAAAGAGGAATACAAACGTCTCAAAAATGATATTGACAGGAAGTGCAAAATGGATAAGCAGGGATGGCTAGGGGTAAAACAGATACTGCCTACAGGAAAATTAAAGAGACCTTTGGAGAAAGGAGAACCACTTGCATGAATGTCAAGAGCTTTGATGGAAACCCAGTTCTAAGCAAAGAAGGGAAAGCAGAAAGGTGGAAGGAGTATATAGAGGGTCTATACAAGGGCGATGTACTTGAAGACAATATTATGGAAATGGAAGAGAATGCAAATGAAGATAAAATGTGAGATATGATACTGCATGAAGAGTTTCACAGAGCACTGAAAGACCTGAGTCGAAACTAGGGCGAGTCAATCCTGACAAACCTCTAACATCTGGTGAGCAAGATGTATGAGACAGGTGAAATCCCCTCAGACTTCAAGAAGATTATAATAATTCCCATCCCAAAGAAAGCAGGTGTCGACAGATGTGAAAATTACCGAGCTATCAGTTTAATAAATCACAGCTGCAAAATACTAATGCGAATTCTTTGCAGACGAATGGAAAAACTGATAGAAGCCGACAGCGGGGAAGATCAGTTTGGATTCCGTAGAAATGTTGGAACACGTGAGGCAATACTGACCCTACCACTTATCTTAGAAGAAAGATTTTTTTTTTTTTGGTCATCAGTCTACTGACTGGTTTGATGCGGCCCGCCACGAATTCCTTTCCTGTGTTAACCTCTTCATCTCAGAGTAGCACTTGCAGCCTACGTCCTGAATTATTTGCTTGACGTATTCCAATCTCTGTCTTCCTCTGCAGTTTTTGCCCTCTACAGCTCCCTCTAGTACCATGGAAGTCATTCCCTCATGCCATAGCAGATGTCCTATCATCCTGTCCCTTCTCCTTATCAGTGTTTTCCACATATTCCTTTCCTCTCCGATTCTGCTTATAACCTCCTCATTCCTTACCTCATCAGTCCACCTAATTTCCAACATTCGTCTGTAGCACCACATCTCAAATGCTTCGATTCTCTTCTGTTCCGGTTTTCCCACAGTCCATGTTTCACTACCATACAATGCTGTACTCCAGACGTACATCCTCAGAAATTTCTTCCTCAAATTAAGGCCGGTATTTGATATTAGTAGACCTCTTGGCCAGAAATGCCTTTCTTGCCGTAGTGAGTCTGCTTTTGATGTCCTCCTTGCTCCGTCCGTCATTGGTTATTTTACTGCCTAGGTAAGAACTCCTTAACTTCATTGACTTCGTGACCATCAATCCTGATGTTAAGTTTCTCGCTGTTCTCATTTCTACTACTTCTCATTACCTTCGTCTTTCTCCGATTTACTCTCAAACCATGCTGTGTACTCATTAGACAGTTCATTCCGTTCAGCAGATCATTTAATTCTTCTTCACTTTCACTCAGGATAGCAATGTCATCAGCGAATCGTATCATTGATATCCTTTCACCTTGTATTTTAATTCCACTCCTGAACCTTTCTTTTATTTCCATCATTGCTTCCTCGATGTACAGATTGAAGAGTGGCGGCGAAAGGCTACAGCCCTGTCTTACACCCTTCTTAATACGAGCACTTCGTTCTTGATCGTCCACTCTTATTATTCCCTCCTGGTTGTTGTACATATTGTGTATGACCCGTCTCTCCCTATAGCTTACCCCTACTTTTTTCAGAATCTCGAACAGCTTGCACCATTTTATATTGTCGAACGCTTTTTCCAGGTCGACAAATCCTATGAAAGTGTCTTGATTTTTCTTTAGCCTTGCTTCCATTGTTAGGCGTAAATTCAGAATTGCCTCTCTCGTCCCTTTACTTTTCCTAAAGCCAAACTGATCGTCACCTAGCGCATTCTCAATTTTCTTTTCCATTCTTCTGTATATTATTCTTGTAAGCAGCTTCGATGCATGAGCTGTTAAGCTGATTGTGCGATAATTCTCGCACTTGTCAGCTCTTGCCGTCTTCGGAATTGTGTGGATGATGCTTTTCCGAAAGTCAGATGATATGTCGCCAGACTCATATATTCTACACACTAACGTGAACAGTCGTTTTGTTGCCACTTCCCCCAATGATTTTAGAAATTCTGATGGAATGTTATCTATCCCTTCTGCCTTATTTGACCGTAAGTCCTCCAAAGCTCTTTTAAATTCCGATTCTAATACTGGATCCCCTATCTCTTCTAAATAGACTCCTGTTTCTTCTTCTATCACATCAGACAAATCTTCACCCTCATAGAGGCTTTCAGTGTATTCTTTCCACCTATCTGCTCTCTCCTCTGCATTTAACAGTGGAATTCCCGTTGCACTCTTAATGTTACCACCGTTGCTTTTAATGTCACCAAAGGTTGTTTTGACTTTCCTGTATGCTGAGTCTGTCCTTCCGACAATCATATCTTTTTCGATGTCTTCACATTTTTCCTGCAGCCATTTCGTCTTAGCTTCCCTGCACTTCCTATTTATTTCATTCCTCAGCGACTTGTATTTCTGTATTCCTGATTTTTCCGGAACATGTTTGTACTTCCTCCTTTCATCAATCAACTGAAGTATTTCTTCTGTTACCCATGGTTTCTTCGCAGCTACCTTCTTTGTACCTATGTTTTCCTTCCCAACTTCTGTGATGGCCCTTTGTAGAGATATCCATTCCTCTTCAACTGTACTGCCTACTGCGCTATTCCTTATTGCTGTATCCATAGCGTTAGAGAACTTCAAACGTATCTCGTCATTCCTTAGTACTTCCGTATCCCGCTTCTTTGCGTATTGATTCTTCCTGACTAATGTCTTGAACTTCAGCCTACTCTTCATCACAACTATATTGTGATCTGAGTCTATATCTGCTCCTGGGTATGCCTTACAATCCAGTATCTAATTTCGGAATCTCTGTCTGACTATGATGTAATCTAATGAAATCTTCCCGTATCTCCCGGCGTTTTCCAAGTATACCTCCTCCTCTTGTGATTCTTGAACAAGGTATTCGCTATTACTAGCTGAAACTTGTTACAGAACTCAATTAGTCTTTCTCCTCTTTCATTCCTTGTCCCAAGCCCATATTCTCCTGCAACCTTTTCTTCTACTCCTTCCCCTACAACTGCATTCCAGTCGCCCATGACTGTTAGATTTTCGTCCCCCTTTACATACTGCATTACCCTTTCAATATCCTCATACACTTTCTCTATCTGTTCATCTTCAGCTTGCGACGTCGGCATGAATACCTGAACTATCGTTGTCGGTGTTGGTCTGCTGTCGATTCTGATTAGAACAACCCGGTCACTGAACTGTTCACAGTAACACACGCTCTGCCTTAACTTCCTATTCATAACCAATCCTACACCTGTTATACCATTTTCTGCTGCTGTTGATATTACCCGATACTCATCTGACCAGAAATCCTTGTCTTCCTTCCACTTCACTTCACTGACCCCTACTATATCTAGGTTGAGCCTTTGCATTTCCCTTTTCAGATTTTCTAGTTTCCCTACCACGTTCAAGCTTCTGACATTCCACCCCCGACTCGTAGAACGTTATCCTTTCGTTGATTATTCAATCTTTTTCACATGGTAACCTCCCCCTTGGCAGTCCCCTCCCGGAGATCCGAATGGGGGACTATTCCGGAATCTTTTGCCAATGGAGAGATCATCATGACACTTCTTCAATTACAGGCCACATGTCCTGTAGATACACGTTACGTGTATTTAATGCAGTGGTTTCCATTGCCTTCTGCATCCTCATGTCGTTGATCATTGCTGATTCTTCCGCCTTTAGGGGAAATTTCCCACCCCTAGGACAAGAAAGTGCCCTGAACCTCTATCCGCTCCTCCGCCCTCTTTGACAAGGCCGTTGGCAGAATGAGGCTGACTTCTTATGCCGGAAGTCTCCGGCCGCCAATGCTGATTATTTATCAAAATTTGGGCAGTGGCGGGGATCGATCCCGGGACCGAAGACGTTTTGATAATGAATCAAAGACGCTACCCTTTTTCTTTTTTTTTTTTTTCTTTTTCAGGACAGTGACGCTATTCATTACGCTTTTTTTTTTAGCCTGAACCGCTTTTTTTTAATACAAATACATAAATAAGATTTACATACAAGTTAAATGAAAGTGAAAATAAAAAAAATAAAAATTCGTATTCCAAGCGGATTTAGTTTTATCTTTTTTTTGGGAGCAGGAAGGCAGGGTAAACAAACAATCTTTATTCGTACAATTGTACTATCTTAGGGATAAGAAAAGGATCGAGACAGCAAAAACAAAAGCAAAAACAATTTGGAAACCAGAAAATCAACGTAAAGGCCGCCCTTTTTTTTTTTTTTTTTTTTTTGTGGAACATGAATAAAGTAAATGACAATCCTAGTCACGGGCGGGAGTGAAAATGAAGTTATCATCTGCGTTACAATCCCTGCAGCACGCGGTGTCGCATCATAAATCTGGCAGACAGCCATGTAATCTTGACCATTTCTGCCTTTGTGGGCGGCATATATTTATGTAGTTCTCCTGCGTCGACCATGTAGGGGCCAGTGTTCTTCTCAGTGTGCTGTATGCCAATATAACTGAACCGCGCAGTATTGTCTCTAGTCGTTCTGCTGCAGGAGTCTTCTCAGTTCTGGGACACCCCAGCTGTCGGGCGGATTGTGAAAAACACTTCCTAAAAAATTGGAAAAGTAAGTCCTGTATTTCGTATGACTCCGTATGAGCTCGTGTTGTTCTTGTAAATACATCCAATAATCCATCACGGACTTAATATCGTACGAATACAAATATTTCGTCGCATGTCCAGCGATCCAATTGACCGCATACGTCTTTTGTTTGGGAAAAAAGGTCTTGTCCGGTAGAAAAAGTACATCCGATGTGATTTCTGTGTAGTTAGTGCGCCGAAGGAAGGCCAATATTCGACGCGTCAGCATCCAGACGTCCCTCGCTGCGCCACACACTAATCCATGTTCTTCCGTTGCTAACAGGCCACAGTTTGTGCAAAGAGGACAATCGACCATATGAATTGTACGTAATCGACTCCTGGTCACAAGTTTACGGTTTATAAGAATGTACCATATCGATCTCGCTGCTGTTGACAGTAATGGAGTATGCACTGCACACCAAATGTGGTTCCACGTTCTCGACGGGTATTTGAATTCCATTATGTTGCGGCCATGGTGATCCATCAAGCACCTGTAGATCTCCCGAGTCGTGGGTATTCTCGTCGAAGGGACTTTCAGACGAACATAACTGTAATCAACAAGAAATGAGGCAATGTGTGCAAGAGAAGGCGAAATATTGCCCACCGCAATAGGGGGTTCGTACGAAGGCGGAACAAGTACTTCTATCAGAGCTGACGTTATGGTGTGCTTTCGTTGTTGCCAATTTCGTATCATCGCTCGCATGTAAAGCGCCAGAGCTTTGTTTCGTACGTTTGTGAGGTTGAGGCCACCGTTCCGGAATTGTAGCGTTAACGTGTCATATGTGATCTTAAACAACATCCCAGTACTAACATAGTAACCAAAGGCAGCCATGAGGCGGTCTGCAATACCCTTCGGTATTGGTAGGATCTGCGCTAAATGGGGCAGTCGTGACGCTATGTGAACGTTAGTGTATGCTACACGCTGGATCATGTCAAAGGCTCTCAGTGAGTTGTCCGTATCGCCAGACGAACATTTTGCAGAAGCCGCCGAGAACTCGCCGCCGCTGACCGCCGTAGTGAACGGGTAAATGTGATCCCCAGACACCTCAGCGATTCCACCGTCTGAAACGGTCCCGGTATGTCTTCCAGACCCCGTCCAATGTGCATAATTTTCGATTTCGTCATGTTAATGACACTGCCTGCTGCCGTCCCGTAAGAGTCTAGATATTCAACAGCCTGATGCACTTCATGACCTGATCTGACAAGAAGGATCAGGTCGTCCGCATATGCGCGACAAACGAAAGAGTTCTCATTAAGCGCTATCCCAGTAAGGGAGCGCCTCATAACACACATCAGCGGCTCAAGCGCTATCGCAAACAGCATCATGGAGAGTGGGCACCCTTGTCGGACGGAGCTATTAATATGAACCGAGCCCGCTTCCCGACCGTTTACAATCACCTTCGATGTAGCCCCTCGTATTAGCCTCATAATGATGGAGATGAAAACAGGTGGAATCTCCATTCGGCTCATGACTGACGCCAAGAAGTCATGGTTTATCCTGTCGAACGCACGATCGAAGTCCACAGATATCATCGCCGCTCGCATTTTACAAGTTTCCGCAAGGGCGATAACGTCACGGTATTCACTTAACGCCGAGGAGATGTTGCTTCGCACCCCTAGGCAAGCCTGATCAGGGGATATTGTCCTGGATATCGCCAGCTTGAGACGAGGCGCTAATAGTCGTGCAAAAATTTTATAATCGGTGTTTAGCATAGTGAGAGGCCGATATTGATTAACACTGCGACTCCCCGCCATCTTCGGGATGGGAAGAAGAAAGCCCGTCACAAAATCCGACGGTAGGCGCATGTTCGGACTCATCGCCTCATTGTACATCGACACCAACTGTGGCATCATCATGTCCACGAATTCTCGATAAAACTCCAGCGTAATCCCATCTGGCCCCGGTGATTTATGGACCGCTCCTTTTGTGAGTGCCACCTGTATATCGTCTTCTGTGAGTGGCTCCATAAGCGCTGCCTTATCCGTCTCTGTCAGTGTCGTTTGCAGATGTTGCAGTATCTCTTCCCCCACCAGACGGTCCGTCGGTGTACCGGCATAGAGATGGCGGAAATGCTCTAAAAATTCATTTGCAATGTCCTGTTGTGTTGTCAGGTGACGGCCATCTAAACCGTGGAGCACTGTTACCAATGCCCGGCGGTAACGCTTATGTTCCCGCGACACATGGTGCATCGAGGTACGTTCCCTAGTGATGGTGTCAAGACATCTCGCCCGTATTGGGATGCCACCTAGTCGTCGTCGCGTGATCGATAGGATTTGTGCCTTGACATGATGAACTTCCGCATGATGTTCTGCAGTGGCACCTGGAAGAACAGCTCACGAAGCATGGTGTAATAATAATCAAGAGTGTCTCTTTGCCATCTCGTCTTATCCCGACCATACTGTATGAGAGTTCGTCTTATTGCCGGCTTAGTACATTCGAGCCACCATTGAAGCACGGAGGTATATGTTGGTAGACGGCGTTGACATGTGGCCCATACCTCCTCGACTCTCTGACGACATTCGGGGTCCGCCAAAAGGGACGAATTGAGCTTCCATGTCCCGCGGCTTCTCCACACACTTTGCCTAGGGAGTGACATGGTACAAATGTAAACCAGATGATCAGTAAATGCCGCAGGCCATCGTTCCGCGTCGACCACCTTATCCTGTAGGCCAACCGAAACATATATTCGATCGAGTCTGCTCGCCGAGTGACTGGTTCCTATGAATCATGTCCCAGGTGTCGCTTAACTCCAGATCCCGGCATACCAC
Source organism: Schistocerca americana (assembly GCF_021461395.2). Taxonomy (NCBI): domain Eukaryota; kingdom Metazoa; phylum Arthropoda; class Insecta; order Orthoptera; family Acrididae; genus Schistocerca; species Schistocerca americana. Next base: position 99,031,678 of record NC_060127.1, on the reverse strand, counting down.
ATGCAATTCACGACAGGTATTGTAATGTGGTGTCTGGTCTTTTTGGGCTAAAACACAATTGAAGTCACCACCTATAATGAAATGATCGAATCTGCCGGTAAATAAGGGCACAATCTCTTCCGAATAATATCTAGCACGCGCCCGTCTGTTGTCTGTGCCGGAAGGGGCATAAACATTGAGAATGCGAATTCCATTAACAGTTATCGCCAGTCCTCGTGCCGAAGGTAGATAAGCCAGGTCTCGGACCGGAATCCCGTCCCGGACCAATATCGCCGTTCCACTGTCGTTGTTCGAGTGCGGCGAGGTGTAGGAGATGTATCCATGTACTTCCTGGAACTCAGGAATGTAAATTTCCTTCACCATCAGTATATACACATCCGACGCGTATATAATGTCCCTAAACAACTGCTGTTTCACGGGCGATCTAACGGTATTTACATTCACTGTCCCTATTCTGTATGCCTGGGGTCGAGTAGCTGTCATCTCCACATGATGTTAAAATGACAAAGTTTCACCGTGTCGATAGTCCCTTTGCACATCCGCCGAGGGTCGCCCGAGGAACGTGTCCCTGCGGCATTAGGTTTCTTGAGATGCGGACGGATGCAAGGCCCCACCAATAGAATGGTCCGCATCGGTGATGTCGTCTTCCTGCTCATACCAGCTGATACTATTGGTGTGCTCCAAATTTTCCTGTGCGGCATTGATGTGTGACATCTGTTGTTCTTTCGCAGCTGTAGACTCCACCGCCGAAGGGGTAGCAGGCCCCTGAGCGGATGCGTCGTCTGAACGATATGACATCATTTCACTGTCCGAATTCATATGATCTGCGACATCCGAAGCTTGTGGTTCCATGTCAGACAGGTCCATTATGTTAGACTAGTCTGGGATCCCTAGAAGAGACGGGAGCGTCTCCGCAGAGTTCAGTCGGCGCTTCTTGCGGCGCTTTGGCGAGCGTTGTTTGCGGGCCCTAACCTCGGCCTCTGGTGTTGGCGCATCTTGCATCTCCTGCGTTCCCGCTGCCGCCACAATGCCCTGGGGCCGTTCCACTTCAGCTTCCATGCCCACTGGGATGCTGTCATCCTCTTTCTGCGCCACCTGTAGTGTCTGAGATTGGAGGTTGGTCGGAGCCATTCCTTCTTCAGTGGTGTCCGAAGGCGCCCCAATCAACTGCGGCGTCGGTTCGATGGTGCGCTCCGACCTCGGCGTCACCTCCCCGCGAAGTGCCGTCACGTAAGTCATCGGCAGTGACGTTGGTGTAGTCGGATTCTGGAAGTCTCCGCTGGGGAGTTGCACGAGTCTCCTCTGCATACACGCTGATCGAAGGTGTCCTTCACCACCACACCCGGAGCATGTCCGGGGCTGTCCATCATAGATGACAATAGCTCTACAGCCGCCGATGTTTATGTACGATGGCACATGTTTCGTAAGGGCGATTCGCACCTGTCGGACACCATTGAGCACTGGATACGTGCTAAAACTCGCCCAGCGTTCGGCCGTATGACTAATAACTCTGCCATATGGCTGGAGTGATTCAGTGACCAATGATTCGGGTACCTCGAAAGGCAGCTCGAAGATTCGAATCGTACGCACGCCCAGGCCCGAATGAGCGACTAAAACTTCGCCAATATGACCATCGGAGTGTCGTAACTGGAGTCCTCGTTTGGCGGCTTCAATGATCCTATCGCATGCTGCGTCGTCAATCATCTTTACGTAAAGCGTGCTGCTCACGATTGATAAATGAATTCCAATAATCTCCGTGTAGTTAAGATGCACTTCGTCCCTCAAGAAACGTTCGATTTCGAAAGCCTTCGGTCTTGCATACTCGTTACAGAACGTGAACTGTATCGTGGTTTTTCGGAAATTGTGTGCCATTGCGTTCGATTCAAACAGTAACACACGCGAGTGACGACGGTGTAAACACCGCTTCTTCCGCGACCGTTTGCAGCCGAGACGTAAACAAGTCCGAGCTGCTCCGCGGCGAAAGGCGGACTTCCCCTAGACCACGGGTACCTACGAAGAAAGATTAAGGAAAGGCAAACCTACGTTTCTAGCATTTGTAGACTTAGAGAAAGCTTTTGACAATGTTGGTGGGAATACTCTCTTTCAAATTCTGAAGGCGGCAGGAGTAAAATACAGGGAGCGAAAGGCTATTTACAATTTGTACAGAAACCAGATGTCAGTTATAAGAGTCGAGGCGTATGAAAGGGAAGCAGTGGTTGGGAAGGGAGTGAGACAGGGTTGTAGCCTCTCCCCGATGTTATTCAATCTGTATATTGAGCAAGCAATAAAGGAAACAAAAGAAAAGTTCGGATTAGGTATTAAAATCCATGGAGAAGAAATAAAATCTTTGAGGTTCAAATGGCTCTGAGCACTATGGGACGTAACTGCTACGGTCATCAGTCCCCTAGAACTTAGAACTACTTAAACCTAACTAACCTAAGGACAGCACACAACACCCAGCCATCACGAGGCAGAGAAAATCCCTGGCCCCGCCGGGAATCGAACCCGGGAACCCGGGCGTGGGAAGCGAGAACGCTACCGCACGACCACGAGATGCGGGCCTTTGAGGTTCGCCGGTGACATTGTAATTCTGTCAGAGACAGCAAAGGACTTGGAAGAGCAGTTGAACGGAATGGACAGTGTCTTGAAAGGAGAGTATAAGATGAACATCAACAAAAGCAAAACGAGGATAATGGAATGTAGTCGAATTAAGTCGGGTGATGCTGAGGGAATTAGATTAGGAAATGAGAAAGTAGTAAAGGAGTTTTGCTATTTGGGGAGCAAAATAACTAAAATAACTGATGATGGTCGAAGTAGAGAGGATATAAAATGTAGACTGGCAATGGCAAAGAAAGCATTTCTGAAGAAGAGAAATTTGTTAACTTCGAGTGTAGATTTAAATGTGAGGAAGTCGCTCCGAAACTATTTGTATGGAGTGAAACGTGGACGATAAATAGTTTAGACAAGAAGGCAATAGAAGCTTTCGAAATGTGGTGCTACAGAAGATTGCTGGAGGTTAGATGGGTAGATCACATAACTAATGAGGAGGTGTTGAATAGAATTGGGGAGAAGAGGAGCTTGTGGCACAACTTGACTAGAAGAAGGGATCGGTTGGTAGCACATGTTCTGTGACATCGAAGGATCACCAATTTAGTATTGGAGGGCAGCGTGGAGGGTAAAAAATGTAGAGGGAGACCAAGTGATGAATACACTAAGCAGATTCAAAAGGATGTAGGTTGCAGTAGGTACTGGGAGATGAAGAAGCTTGCACAGGATAGAGTAGCATGGAGAGCTGCATCAAACCAGTCTCAGGACTGAATACCACAACAACAACAACATAGTGCAATGAGCCGCACAGGGGGAGAGAAAGGGTACCAGGTAATATTTACTACAAAAATCACTGATAACAAAAAGAAACCAGTGATTAGCTAAAACGGGGACAATTAAACAGTTTCCAACCCACTAGGTCTAGATGGACTTCCCAAGGAATTTTATGTGCGCTTTTGGCCGCTGTTGTGTGCTACCTTTACCTCCTTTTTGAATGAAGTGTTACAGAATAGTGTGGTGCCGACCTCGTTCAAAGTGGGAAACATTGTTTTAATCCCGAAACGCCGTGGACCAGCTTCTCCTGATAACTTTCGCCCAATTACTTTGTTAAGACTGTGGCGTGGGCAGTCAATCGTATGGTGTCGGCTCTGATAGAGATGATTGTTACCAAACATCGAAGTTGCGTACCTGATCGTACCATTCTTACTCCTGTAGTCGAGCATCATGACGTGGTTTCGCTTGCTGCTGCCACATCCGTCCCTCGTGCCCTTGCTTTGCTAGACTTTGATAAGCCATTTTATCGTGTTAACCACGACTTTTTGCTTCGGAAGACAGTTGGTTTTGCTGTTGACACAGGGCGTGTGCTCTCAAATCTATTTACGGGTATTTCAGCTTCCGTGGTTGTTAATGGCCAACTGACGCCCGCTATAAATATCCGTCAGGGAGTGCCTCAAGGATGGCCGCTGACAATGACTTTGTGTTAGCCCCTGCTTCGGAAGCTAGCATCCCAGGTGAAAGGTTGGACGCTTTCCGGTGAGAATACAGCTGAAACTTGCTGGCATATTAAAACTGTGTGCCGGACCGAGACTCGAACTCGGGACCTTTGCGTTTCGTGGGCAAGTGCCCTACCAAGGGCAAGTGCCCTACCAACTGAACTACCCAAGCACGACTCACGCCCCGTCCTCACAGCTTTACTTTTGCCAGTATCTCGCTTTTGGCCGCTGTTGGTCCCGAGTTCGAGTCTCGGTCCGGCACACACTTTTAATCTGCCAGGAAGTTTCATATCAGCGCACACTCCGCTGCAGAGTGAAAATCTCATTCTGGAGACTACAGCTGTTCCTGCATACGCGTATGACGTGATGGTCCTACTCCGCAATTCTGCGGAGATAGCTCGACTGAAGGCTGTAATCGATGGTTGTTGTCGGAGATCAGGTGCTGTTCTTGATGAAGGTAAATGCAGGCTTCTTACTTTGCTAGGTTTTGATGACGCCAGTGTTCTATGGGCTACTGTGGTGGATCGGCATACGTCTCTCGGTATCATCATTGATCGTTGTCCACTCAAAATGGCGACGCTCAACTGGAAGTCTGTTACGGAAAAACTACAGGAGGCGATACTAGAGCATGAAAGGCGTTGTCTTACTCTGCTCCAGAAAGTCCGAATACTGGATACATATATCTTATGCAAAGCTTATTACTTGGCCCAAATTTATCCGCTTCCCTCGATGATGGCGAGAAACTACAGTAACTGTCTGGTCGTTTCTCATGGAAAATCCATATATTTCGCTTACGGTATGAGGTGGTCGGTCACGAAGCCTCCTTCCTTTGGTGGTGGTGGTGGTGAGGGGGGGGGGGGGGAAGGGGGGTTTCGGTCTGGTTGACATACGATGTCACACATTCACGTCTCGTTTATTTCTCTGCGTCAGTCCTGCTAGTCTTGAACCGCCTATTGATGTTGGTCACATAAACTATATGTTAAAACACATTCGTAACTTCTACCTCGCAGTGAGTTGTTTAGAGGCTGACATTTTATGGAGACCCGTCCTCACCATGTACTTCCTACAGACTCCATTGAAAGCAGTCCCTTGTCCGAACCTCGTTGAAAGAGGATCGCCGCAAACAAACTGGGAGCCAGTTTGGTGCAGTATCATTCTTACGATTTTCCCGATCCCGCGTCGCGCCCTCTTGGTATAAGGTAGTCAATAACTTGAATCCAACTGTAAGTAGGTTGTTTAGGTTTTTGTGTTGGTAACGCCACGTAGCGCTCTGTATGAAAACCACTGACTGCGCTGTCTGCAGTCTGTGGCTGGTTGGACTCACTGTTGGAATATTCGCTTATGTAGTGTTGGGCAGTTGGATGTGAACAGCGCGTAGCGTTGCGCGGTTGGAGGTGAGCCGCCAGCAGCTGTGGATGTGGAGAGAGAGATGCCAGAGTTTTGAGAGGTTACTACAAGTGGACGATATGGACGTGTGTCCGCCAGGAAAATAAAATTGCAAAAGATTGAGGTCATATATATATATATATATATATATATATATATATATATATATACACACACACACACACTCCTGGAAATTGAAATAAGAACACCGTGAATTCATTGTCCCAGGAAGGGGACACTTTATTGACACGTTCCTGGGGTCAGATACATCACATGATCACACTGACAGAACCACAGGCACATAGACACAGGCAACAGAGCATGCACAATGTCGGCACTAGTACAGTGTATATCCACCTTTCGCAGCAATGCAGGCTGCTATTCTCCCATGGAGACGATCGTAGAGATGCTGGATGTAGTCCTGTGGAACGGCTTGCCATGCCATTTCCACCTGGCGCCTCAGTTGGACCAGCGTTCGTGCTGGACGTGCAGACCGCGTGAGACGACGCTCCATCCAGTCCCAAACATGCTCAATGGGGGACAGATCCGGAGATCTTGCTGGCCAGGGTAGTTGACCTACACCTTCTAGAGCACGTTGGGTGGCACGGGATACATGCGGACGTGCATTGTCCTGTTGGAACAGCAAGTTCCCTTGCCGGTCTAGGAATGGTAGAACGATGGGTTCGATGACGGTTTGGATGTACCGTGCACTATTCAGTGTCCCCTCGACGATCACCAGTGGTGTACGGCCAGTGTAGGAGATCGCTCCCCACACCATGATGCCGGGTGTTGGCCCTGTGTGCCTCGGTCGTATGCAGTCCTGATTGTGGCGCTCACCTGCACGGCGCCAAACACGCATACGACCATCATTGGCACCAAGGCAGAGCGACTCTCATCGCTGAAGACGACACGTCTCCATTCGTCCCTCCATTCACGCCTGTCGCGACACCACTGGAGGCGGGCTGCACGATGTTGGGGCGTGAGCGGAAGACGGCCTAACGGTGTGCGGGACCGTAGCCCAGCTTCATGGAGACGGTTGCGAATGGTCGTCGCCGATACCCCAGGAGCAACAGTGTCCCTAATTTGCTGGGAAGTGGCGGTGCGGTCCCCTACGGCACTGCGTAGGATCCTACGGTCTTGGCGTGCATCCGTGCGTCGCTGCGGTCCGGTCCCAGGTCGACGGGCACGTGCACCTTCCGCCGACCACTGGCGACAACATCGATGTACTGTGGAGACCTCACGCCCCACGTGTTGAGCAATTCGGCGGTACGTCCACCCGGCCTCCCGCATGCCCACTATACGCCCTCGCTCAAAGTCCGTCAACTGCACATACGGTTCACGTCCACGCTGTCGCGGCATGCTACCAGTGTTAAAGACAGGGATGGAGCTCCGTATGCCACGGCAAACTGGCTGACACTGACGGCGGCGGTGCACAAATGCTGCGCAGCTAGCGCCATTCGACGGCCAACACCGCGGTTCCTGGTGTGTCCGCTGTGCCGTGCGTGTGATCATTGCTTGTACAGCCCTCTCGCAGTGTCCGGAGCAAGTATGGTGGGTCTGACACACCGGTGTCAATGTGTTCTTTTTTCCATTTCCAGGATTTTATATATATATATATATATATATATATATATATATATATATATATATATATATATAGAACGTCATTAAGGTAAATACATTGTTTGTTCTCTATCAAAATCTTTCATTTGCTAACTATGCCTCTTTTAATTAGCTGGCCGTATTGGCGCTCGCCGTATTGCAGTAGTTCGAGTAACGAAAATTGTTGTGAGGTAAGTGATTCATGAAAGGTATAAGTTATTGTCAGTCAGGACCATTCTTTTGTAGGGATTTTTTAAGTCAGATTGCGTTGCGCTAAAAATATTGTGTCAGTTCAGTGATGATCGGAATAAGTAAAGAGAGAAATATCTGAGTACGTCCAATTTTGTTCAGCTGTTTGAAAATCAAATAACTTAAGAGGTTTTCCAGCACTGTCATTCATAATTGTTTCTAAGGGGACGTTTCAAAACGAACGAGCGACTTTTCCGTCTTGGCCTTAGCGACACCGATTTATGTAGTCGTTGTATGTCTACAGATACGTTTTGACATCGTTTTAATTGTGAGGGCAAAATGCAAATTGGTCTTAGATTGGGATACAATTGGCCTTCCTTACCCGCTCTTCTGAGAATTTATACACAACGGACATACTGCGACCAGATTCTTCCTGCTTTCCACGGTCGAAAACCCATACCGTTATGTGGCTACTGGGACACTTCTTTCATTATGTTGTAGAAGGCGAGGGGGAAGATTACGTGAACTTCATGCAGTACATGAGCACTGCATACTGGACATGCTTGCGAATGCTTCGATATCGAGACCTCTTCGCCAACATGTTGAATCTTGTTTTCCGTCGGCAAGGTGTTCGTTAATTTCATTTTTCTGATGATAGGTGTTTTCCTTGTTATGTATGTTTCCCATCCGATTTGCTTCGGCTTGTTCTTTCCTAATTTACCTGCTCGTTTTGTTTAGTGGGTTGACTCAGTGTCACTCCAGTTCTATTGTAAAATGTGAATAGATGAAGTATATATACACTTGAACGTATACACTTCTTGTAAGCACATTGGATTTCTTTTAGTTTGCTATTTAGAATATAATTCTATTTGTTTGTTTTTCTGCTTTTAGATTCTATATAAAAAGTAATATACATACTAAAAAAATTCAACTAAAAACTAAAAAGAATAAAAAAATTGTTTATATATATCATCTGAACTTGGTGGTGGTTTTTCGGCTATGTTCTCGTTTTTTGTTTCCTATCTCCTTCTATTACTATTTTGTTATCATAATTAAATTTTTTCTCCAATATGCAGCTTGTATTAAATGATGATTTGACTATGGTCTATTGAAGTCTCATAATAGTACTAAGTCACTCTGATAATAATAATGACAGAAGTATGGTAACGCGACCGCTCACGATATGTGGGAAATTCGATTTCGAGTCCCGCTCCAGCACAAATTTTCGCTGGCGTCATTCCAGTATACAGCTGATGGTTATACATATTCGCAGCTGAGAATCCTTGACGTTTTTCTCTGTTCATTATGATACGCCAAGTAGATGTAGGAAAAGGAAGTGTACATACACAACGGACGGAGTGCGAAACAATGACTACCAGAGCATCTCAGACCTACTCTAGCATGTCACACCGGGATGCCGATTTGACAGCTTGATATCTCCATGAATTTCTCTTGCGCAATGAACTCGATTACGTCTGAAGGACACCTCTAGACAACTACCTTGAATGTGACGTCCCATTCTTGCGCAACTCTGCATTTCAAAGAAGTCTGCCAGCCATGCATTCTGTGGCTTATGGAACGCAGCTCTGCGCAATATTTGTAGTAGGATGCGTTTGCTGATGATTTCAGTAAGGCAATAATGACCTGAAGATAGGAGTTGGCTTCAGAAGCGAATAGATCACAATGGACTACATCTACGTCTACATCTACATCTACATGGATACTCTGCAAATCACATTTAAGTGCCTGGCATAGGGCTCATCGAACCCAGTTCAAAATTCTCTATTATTCCAATCTCGTATAGCGCGCGGAAAGAATGAACACCTATATCTTTCCGTACGAGCTCTGATTTCCCTTATTTTATCGTGGTGATTGTTCCGTCCTATGTAGGTCGGTGTCAACAAAATATTTTCGCATTCGGAGGAGAAAGCTGGTGATTGGAATATCGTGAGAAGATCCCGTCGCAACGAAAGACGCCTTTCTTTTAATGATGTCCAGCCCAAATCCTGTATCATTTATGTGACACTCTCTCCCATATTTCGGGATAATACAAAACGTGCTGCCTTTCTTTGAACTTTTTCGATGTACTCCGTCAGTCCTACCTGGTAAGGATCCCACACCGCACAGCAGTATTCTAAAAGAGGACAGACAAGCGTAGTGTAGGCAGTCTCCTTAATAGGTCAGTTCCATATTCTAAGAGTCCTGCCAATAGAACGCAGTCTTAGGTTAGCCTTCCCTACAACATTTTCTATGTGTCCTTTCCTATTTAAGTTGTTCGTAATTGTAATACCCAGGTATTTAGTTGAATTCACGGCTTTTATCGTGTAACCGAAGTTTAACGAGTTCCTTTTAGCACTCATGTGGATGACCTCACACTTTTCGTTATTTAGGGTCAACTGTCTATTTTCGCACCATTCAGATATCTTTTCTAAATCGTCTTGCAATTTGTTTTGATCTTCAGATGACTTTATACGTCGATAAACGACAGCCTCATCTGCAAACAACCCAAATCGTTTATATAGATAAGGAACAGGAAATGGCCTATAAAACTACCTTGGGGGACGCCAGAAATCACTTCTGCTTTACTCGATGACTTTCGGTCAATTACTATGAACTGTGACCTCTCTGACAGGAAATCACAAATCCAGTCACGTAACTGAGACGATATTCCGTAAGCACGCAATTTCACTACGAGCCGCTTGTGTGGTACAGTGTCAAAAGCCTTCCGGAAATCCAGGAATACGAAATCGATCTGAAATCCCTTGTGAACAGCACTCAGCACTTCATGTGAATAAAAAGTTAGTTGTGTTTCACAGGAACGATGTTTTCTAAACCCAAGTTGACTGTGTGTCAACAGACCGTTTCCTTCGAGGTAATTCATAATATTCGAACACAATATATGTTCTAAAATCCTGCTGCATATCGACGTTAACGATATGGCCCTGTAATTTAGTGGATTACTCGTACTACCTTTCTTGAATGTTGGTGTGATCTGTGAACCTTTTCACTCTTTGGGTACAGATCTTTCGTGGAGCGAACGGTTGTGTATGATTGTTAAGTATGCAGCTAATGCATCAGCATACTAGAAAGGAACTTAATTGGTATACAGTCTGGACCAGAAGACTTGCTTTTATTAAGTGATTTGAGTTGCTTCACTACTCCGAGGATATTTACTTCTACGTTACGCATGTTGGGAGCTATTCTCGATTCGAATTCTGGAATATGTACTTTGTCTTCTTTTGTGAAGTGATTTCGGAAGGCTGTGTTTAGTAAATCCGCTTTGGCAGCACTGTCTTCAATAGTATCTCCATTGTTATCGCGCAGAGAAGCCATTGATTGTTTCTTGCCGCTAACATACTTCACATACGACCAGAATCTCTTTGGATTTTCTGCCAGGTTTCGAGACAATGTTTCGTTGTGGAAACTGTCATAGGCGTCTCGCATTGAACTCCGCGCTAAGTTTCGAGCTTCTGTAAAGGATCGCCAATCTTGGGGATTTTGAGTCTGTTTAATTATAATATTAATTAAATTATGGAACAGAACGAAAAGTATGAAGCAGCACTTAGCGCTAAGAGCTTTATCGAAACTTGTGAATCGCATTTCCAGTAAACTAACTCAGACAGTCCTTGAAAAATACGCCACCATCTTAATCTAGAAACATGCTCCGCAAGCCACAGTATGGTGCGTGGCGGAGGGTACCGTGTGCCATTTCTAGTCATTTCCTCTTCCACTAAGAAATAAAGGAAAGGAAAAACGACTGTCTGTATGCCACCGTATGAGCCCTAATTTCTCCTATCTTGTCATCGCGGCCCTTACGAGAAATTTACGTTGGCGGCAGTATAACGTTCTGCAGCCAGCTTCAAATCCCGGTTCTCTAAATTTTCCTAATAGTGTTTCTCGGCAACAACGTCGCTTTGCCTTCAGGAATTCCCATTTTTCCCGAGGCATCTCTGCAATAATACTTGCATTTTGTTCTAAGCTACCAGTAACAAATCTAGCTGCACGCATGTCAATTGTTTCGGTGTCTTCCTTCTATCCGATCAAGTGTGAGTCCCAAACACAAGAGCAATACTGTAGATTAGTTCGCACTAGCGTCCTATAAGCCGTGTGTGTTACAAACGAACAACACTTTTCCAAAATACTCCCAATAAACCGAACTCGACCATTCGCTTTCCCTCCCACAGACCTTCCACACTCGTTCCATTTCATATCGGTTTGCCGTGTTACGCCTAGATATTTAAACGAATTGACTGTGTCAAGCAGGACACTAGCAATGCTGTATCCGAACATTAAGGGTTGGTTTTTCCTGCTCATCCGCATTAACCTACATTTTTCTACATTTAGACCTAGCTGCCATTCATCACACCAACTGGAAGTTTTGTCAGGTCATCTTGTATTCTCCTAAAGTTAGTCAATGATGACACTTTACCGTACACCACAGCATCATCGCAGAAAACCACAGGCTGCTTGTCAGTATGTCCGCTAGATCGACTATGAACACAGAATATAATAGCGCTCCCATCTCACATCTCTCTCTCTCTCTCTCTCTCTCTCTCTCTCTCGCTGTGTGTGTGTGTGTGTGTGTGTGTGTTTGAGAGAGAGAGAGAGAGAGAGAGAGAGAGAGAGAGTGGTGATTTGCACAATATGGTGATATGCAAATCATGTAGGTGCTGCATATACTTTGCAATATTTCAAAAATACAATCCTGCAACGCCGCAACAAAATTTCGCGGAATTTTCGATGGCACCAAGAATATTTCGCCACAGTGGGAGAATAAAAATCGAAAACTGACGATCATGTAAAGTGCATCTTGTGAATCTTGTGTACAGCCGTCTGGTGATGAACTTGTCACTTCGAATCCGGTTACGGCGCTATTTACTTAAATACAATACTGGCCATTGAAATTACTACACCAAGAAGAAATGCAGATAATAAACGGGTTTTCATTGGACAAATATATTATACTAGAAATGACATGCGATTACATTTTCACCCAGTTTGGGGTGCATAGATCCTGAGAAATCAGTACCCAGAACAACCACCTCTGGCTGTAATAACGGCCTTGATACGCCTGGGCATTGAGTCAGACAGAGCTAGCTTCGATGGCGTGTACAGGTACAGCTGCCCATGCAGCTTCAACACGATACCACAGTTCATCAAGAGTGGTGACTGGCGTATTGTGACGAGCCAGTTGCTCGGCCACCATTGACCAGACGTTTTCAGTTGGTAAGGTATCTGGAGAATGTGCTGGCCAGGGCAGCAGTCGAACATTTTCTTTATCCAGAAAGGCCCATACAGGACCTGCAACATGCGGTCGTGCATTATCCTGCTTAAATGTAGGGTTTCGCATGGATCGAATGAACAGTAGAGCCACGGGTCGTAACACATCTGATATGTAACGTGCACTGTTCAAAGCACTGTCAATGCGAACAAGAGGTGACCGAGACGTGTAACCAATGGCACCCCATACCATGACGGCGGGTGATACGTCAGTATGGCGATGACGAATACACGCTTCCAATGTGCGATCACCACAATGTCGTCAAACACGGACGCGACCATCATGATGCTGTAAACAGAACCAGGATTCATCCGAAAAATGACGTTTTGCCATTCGTGCACCCAGGTTCGTCGTCGAGTACACCATCGCAGGCGTTCCTGTCTGTGATGCAGCGTCAAGGGTAACCGCAGCCACGGTCTCCGAGCCGATAGTCGATGCTGCTGCAAACGTGGTCGAACTGTTCGTGCAGATGGTTGTTGTCTTGCAAACGTCCCCATCTGTTGGCTCAGGGATCGAGACGTGGCTGCACGATCCGTTACAGCCATGCGGATAAGATGCCTGTAATCTCGACTGCTAGTGATACGAGGCCGTTGGGATCCAGCACGGCGTTCCGTATTACCTTCCTGGACCCACCGATTCCATATTCTGCTAACAGTCAGTGGATCTCGACCAACGCGAGCAGCAATGTCGCGATATGATAAACTGCAATTGCGATAGGCTACAATCCGACCTTTATCAAAGTCGGAAACGTGATGGTACACATTTCTTCTCCTTACACGAGGCATCACAACAGCGTTTCACCAGGAAACGCCGGTCAACTGCTGTTTGTGTATGAGAAATCGATTGGAAACTTTCCTCATGTCAGCACGTTGTAGGTGTCGCCACCGGCGCCAACCTTGTGTGAATGGTCTGAAAAGCTAATCATTTGCATATCATAGCATCTTCTTCCTGTCGGTTAAATTTCGCGTCTGTAGCACGTCATCTTCGTGGTGTAGCAATTTTAATGGCCAGTAGTGTAGATAGCAGTATTAATAGTGGCTGGTTGCTGTCATTTTCCCCTACCTTTCTCTTGTAGGCACTTGTTTCTTCTCCCGTCACGTCATCACCCGGTAGAGGCCTTCAATGTACATTTCCCACCTAAGCGCTCTCTTCTGTGAATTCAACAATGAAATTCCCATTCCACTCTTTTTCTCCGAATTTTTGACTTATATGCCGACTCCCAACAGTAATTTATTTTTCGATTTCCGGACATTCTTCCCGCAGCGATTTCGCTTGGCTTTCCTGCGCTTCCTATTTATCGCAGTCTCAAGTGACACATACGTCTTGCGAAATGACTCCAACTAAAAAAATCCGAGAAATTGAAGCAAATACTGACTATTGCCGTGAATCATTCTTCCCGCTCGCCATTCGCGAGTATAGCCGGGAAGGGGGAGTCATATATTCCTACCAGAAGTATACTCCGTCACAGATTGTCGAGTGGCTTGCAGAATATAGATGAAGACGCAGGTGTATGCGTCGTTCGTAGTGAACATTATCTGTCTTTCGTTGCAGTGCTGCTTACTACGATCTAAAGTATCCAGTCTCCAGTGGAACATATGTCTTGCGAAATGACTCCAACTAAAAAATCCCAGCAAATACTGACTATTGCCGTGAATCATTCTTCCCACGCGCTATTCGCGAGTACAGCAGAGAAGAGGAAGTCAGATACTCGTATCAGATAGTCGTACCAGAAATATTCTCCGTCACAGATTGTCGAGTGGCATTGCACAATATAGATGAAGATGCAGGTGTATGCGTCGTTCGTAGTGAACATTATCTATCTTTCGTTGCAATGCTGCTTACTACGATCTAAATCAGTATGTTGATCGACCCTGACAATGTTACTGAATCACATTCTCCTTCGTCCTCGTACTCTCCCGTTCCTAACGCAGCAATACCGCGCAGTATGTCAGGGCACGGAGACCTGTGAATGGTGAATGAGGTGGGTCGTCTCAGTCAGATGGCTGGCACGCTTCGTGCCGCCTCTCCAGACAGGCAAGGCACGGCTCGACTTTAAATCAAGGCTGAGGCGCACGACTCTGTTCCCCGTGGTCTGGGGCCGAGACAAGCCCTGCGGCGTATCGCAAATATTTAATCTGGCGCCGCATTAAGGTCTCAACTCTGTCAGCGTCTCAGGCCTTGGCACAGTTCGTATATCACGACCGAGGAACTTTCTCGCAAAGACGAGCCCTCCTTCCCGAAGATTCAAACAGCAAACGGGAACTGATAACAATACTTGTCAGATTTCCTTCACAGGATGTGTCGAACTAGGAAAAACGTTCGACAGTGTAGAACGGTCCAAGATGTACGGCCTGACTGCAAAGCACACTGAAGAGCCAAAGAAGCTGGTACACCTGCCTAATATCGTGTAAGGCCCCCGAGCGCACGCAGAATTGCCGTAACGCGACGTGGCGTGGACTCGACTAACGTCTGAAATAGTGCTGGAGGGAACTGACACCGTGAATCCCGCAGGGCTGCCCATAAATCCGTAAGACTAATAGGGGGTTGAGATTGCTGTGGATTGGCAGGAGAGCCAACCCAGGAAACTAGAGGAAGCCGAAAGGAACGCGTTTTAGCTCACGCAGGCTGGCGTGAGGTCTGGAACAGGACAAGAAATTTAGACGCTAGAAAAAAAAAAAAAATGGACGTAGCTCGTGGAATAATCAACTTTAATCCATTAATGGTGAACGTCGGTCTCGCCGTTACATGATTCACAATATTAATAGCAACTGGTAATGGCGCCTTGCTAGGTCGTAGCAAATGACGTAGCTGAAGGCTATGCTAACTATCGTCGCGGCAAATGAGAGCGTATTTTGTCAGTGAACCATCGCTAGCAAAATCGGCTGTACAACTGGGGCGAGTGCTAGGAAGTCTCTCTAGACCTGCCGTGTGGCGGCGCTCTGTCTGCAATCACTGATAGTGGCGACACGCGGGTCCGACGTATACTAACGGACCGCGGCCGATTTAAAGGCTACCACCTAGCAAGTATGGTGTCTGGCAGTGACACCACAGAGATCTCATCCGAACAGCACGTTGCAAGGCATCCCAAATATGTTCATAATGTTCATGTCTGGGCAGTTTGGTGGCCAGCGGAAGTGTTTAAACTCAGAAGAGTGTTCGTGGAGCCACTATGTAGCAATTGTGGACGTGTTGGGTATCGCATTGTCCTGCTGGAATTGCCCCAGTCCGTCGAAGCACACAATGGACATGAATGAATGCAGAATACTTACATACGTGTCACCTGTCAGAGGCGTTTCTAGACGTATCAGTGGGCCAAAAAATGGCTCTGAGCACTATGGGACTTGACATCTGAGGTCATCAGTCCCCTAGACTTAAAACTACTTAAACCTAACTAACTTAAGGACATCACACACAGCCATGCCCGCGGCAGGGTTTGAACCTGCGATCGTAGCAGCAGCGCCGTTCCCGACTAGTGCCTAGAACCTCTCGGCCACAGCGGCCGGCATCAGGGGTCCCACATCACTCCAAGGGCACACGCGCCACACCATTACAGAATCTCCAAAAGCTAGAAAAGTCTGCTGCTGACATTCAGGATCCATGGATTCATGAGGTTGTCTCCATACCCGTACACGTCCATGTGCTCGGTACAATTTGAAGCGAAATTTGTCCTACCAGGCAACATGTTTCCGCTCATCAACAGTCCAATGTCGGTGCTGATGGGACCAGCCGAGGTGTAAAGCTTTGTGTTGTGCAGTCATTAAGGGTACACTATTAGGCTTTCGGCTCCGAAAGCCCATATCGATGATGTTTCGTTGAATGGTTCGCACGCTGACACTTGTTGATGGCCCAGCACTGAAATCTGCAGCAATTTGGATAGGGTTGCACTTGCGTCACGTTGAACGATTCTCTTCAGTCGTCGTTTGTCCTGTTCTTATAGAATCTTTTTCCGGAGGCAACGATGTCGGAGATTTGATGTTTTGCCGGGTTGCTGATATTCACGGAACACTCGTGAAATGATCGTACGGGAAAATGCACATTTCATCGCTTCCTCAGAGATGCTGTATGCCGACGCTCGTGCGTAGACAGTAAAATCACGTTCACTCACTTAAATCTTGATGACCTACCTTTGTAGCAGCAGGAACCGATCTAACAACTGCGCAAGACACTTGTCTGACGTAGGCGTTGCCGACCGCAGCGCCGTATTCTGCCTGTTTGCATATCTCTGTATTTGAATAAACTTGCCTATACCAGTTTCTTTGAAGTTTAAGTGTAGTTGTTATACCCAGGGAAAGGCGAATAACGTACAATGCGTCCAAAGATCAGGAGGGAACAATAATAAAGTACGAACAAAAACGAAATGCTCGTACTAGAAAAGGGACTGTTCAGTGTACACATTGAAGAAGCAATGACGCGCCGGCCGCGGTGGCCGAGCGATTCTAGGCTCTTCAGTCCGGAACCACGCCGCTGCTACGGTCACAGGTTCGAATCCTGCTTCGGGCATGGATGTGTGTGATGTCCTTAGGTTAGATAGCTTTACGTAGTTCTAAGTTTAGAGGACTGAAGGCCTCAGATGTCAAGTCCCATAGTGTTTAGAGCCATTTGAACCATTTTGAAGCAATGACGGAAATAAAAGAAAGTCTGAGGAGAGGGATTAAAATTCAGGGCGAAAGAATATCATCTTGTGAATGTTGCATTTCTTCTTATTTCCGTGCTTGCTAAGAAAACTGAAGATGAATTCCGGCTTATGCAAGACACCTTTGCAGTTTTCACCCAGACATGTGTCAACACTTTTTGCGCTGTCTTCAGTGAGTTTGTTTTATTTCCCTGATCCCATATTGTTACACTTCAAGCTTTAAAGAAACTTTTGGTACCAAAAATATTAACATTTCTAAAATGAGCTATTACTGTCACACGTTTTTACATTGTTTTGCATAGAGTAAAGAGTTGAAATTTATCACTAAATTAACGCATTCTATGCTGCTTGCTAGTTTTACGGTACATTTGGAAATGAAGTGGATGTATGCATTTCTTTACATAATTCACATGAAGCTATCGGATATTTATAGTAGTAGCTTTAGATCTACTACGTAATATACAGCTTGTAATCTACAAACAGCAAAGCGTTACTTTATATTTCTCTTTATTGTGCTTTTACGACTGAGAAATGCTATGTATCATGTTGTTTGGAGTGTTAGTTGAAAACAAATACCTCCGGCACTGACAAATGAAGCCAGTCAGGAATATATCATCTAACTTGAAGCTACGGTCAACCTTGATATATTGGTGGAAGATGTAGAAATTTTAGTACTAGATGTAAAGAACATCTCAGAGCACCGAAAAGCAGTAGCTCACACTCAACATTGGAAGATCACCTAACAGCACAGAATCACCACCGAACCAACATAAAAACCGACTTAAAATTAGTAACAGCCTATACCTCAAGTTAAAAGCCGAGGAAAACTGTCATATCCAAAAATGAAAGGCCCAGGGAAAAAAAGTGCTAAACGAATAGTCATCACTGTGCAATAAAACACTTTTTTTGCATAATAGACGGTCTACATAAATAATACCTACCTCAAAACTGCATATGGACAGGTTTTAAAATTAAATACCTGTCTTCCCCCCCCCCCCCCTCCCACCCCTCCCCTCGGTCCCGACTACTGCACACAATTCAGTCTACATGCCTATCCACAAATCCCTCCCTCCCGCTCTCTCTCTTTCTCTCTCTGCCTGCCATGGAAACAAGCACACAGAAATGTCGGCACCACTTTATATCAACGCGCTACACCCCAGAAAAACATGCCACAAAACAAATGAACACCACTCAGTTACAATAACATGTAATGGCTCCGACACCTCTGCACATGGCAAGAAACCGTATAAAATGAATGTGTAACGACAAAAATGAAAAATATATGTGTGTTACCTCGAAACAAAACAGCCAAAAAGAAAAACAAACCTAAAATAACTGTACGTAACATGCAAAACAACGCTACAGATAGGGATTCTCGGTCGGTAAAGCATAATAAACAGAAAAATAAAGTTACGTTTTGCTGTATGCAGATGACAAGATGCACATTGCGTAGTAGATCTAAACTACTGCCGGCCGCGGTGGCCGAGCGGTTCTAGGCGCTTCAGCCTGGAACCACGCTGCTGCTACGGTCGCAGGTTCGAATCCTGCCTCGGGCATGGATGTGTGTGATGTCCTTAGGTTAGTTAGGTTTAAGTAGTTCTAAGTATAGGGAACTGATGACCTCAGATGGTAAGTCCCATACTGCTTAGAGCCATTAGAACCATTTTGAACCATGCAATTGCTATCCTGAGTGAAAGTGGAGAAGAATTAGACGATCTGTTGAATGGAATGAACGGTCTAATGAGTACACAATATGTATTGAGAGGAAATCGAAGGAATGCGGAAGTAATGAGAAGTAGCAGAAAAGATAACAGTGAGAAACTTAACATCAGGATTGATGGTCACGAAGTAGATGAAGTTATGGAATTCTACTACCCAGACAACGAAGTAACAAGTGACGGTCAGAGCAGGAAGGATATGAAAAACAGAGTGGCACCGGCCAAAAGGGCATTCCTGGCCGGGAGAAGTCTGCTAGTATAAAAATAGGCCTTAATTTAGGATGAAATTTACGTTTGGAGCACATCATTGTATGGTAGTGAAACATGGACTGTGGGAAAACAGGAACTCAAAAGAAACGGAGCATTTGAGATATGGTGCTACAGACGAATGTTGAAAATTAGGTGGACTGATAAGGTAAGGAATGAGGAGGTTCTACGCAGAATCGGAGAGGAAAGGAATATGTGGAAAACACTGACAAGGAGAAGGGACAGGATGATAGCATATCTGTTAAGACATGAGGGAATGGCTTCCACGGTGTAAGGGGGAGCTTAGAGGGGAAAAACTGTAGAGGAAGACAGAGACTGGAATACATCCAGAAAATAATAGAGGGCGTAGGTCGCAAGTGCTACTTTGAGATGAAGAGATTTTCCCGGGAGAGGAATTCGTGGCGGACCGCATAAAACCAGTCAGAAGACTGATGACTGAAAACAAGAACGAAAAGGGATAATGTGATGGACATAGCACGTCAAGAAAATGGTTTCCAAGTTTTAATGAGGGTCGTTTTGACATTATTGACTCTCTATGTTCCTGAACACCTTTGGGGTTTGATGAAGATCGTTTATACGCCTGAATCCGCAATGATCCACGTCAGTATACTCGAGGATTGGCAAATATGATGAACTGTCATCATTTTATTATCGGGCGACAGTTGCCTACAATGGGGGCTGTAGTCCATTTACTTTAACATTGCTTCACTTATATTTATGCTCTAAGCTACAAACACTAAAATCAAAAAGCTTCGATTGGCTCTAAGTACTATGGGACTGAACACTGAGGTAATCAGTCCCCTAAAAATACCCGCGTCCGGCCATCCTGATTTAAGTTTTCCCTGATTTCCCTAAATCGCTCCAGGCAAATGCCGGGATGGTTCCTTTGAAATGGCACGGCCGACTTCCTTCACCGTCCTTCCCTAATCCGATGAGACTGATGACCTCGCTGTCTGGTCTCCTTCCCCCAACCCAACCCAACCCAACCCTAGACATAGAACTACTTAAACCTAACTAACCTAATGACATCAGACACATCCATGCTCGAGGCAGGATTCGAACCTGCGACCGTAGCAGCCGCGTGGTTCCGGATTGAAGCACTAAAATCAGCCGATTACCGAAAGTGAATCTATGCTTACTCACAATCAATTGGCTGGTGAAACCACCGACCTGTCCTACCCTCTGTAGTGACTGGTGACGAGAAATTGTGTCTTTTTAAGGATAAGAAAGGAATGGTTAAGCCCAAACGAAGTAGCAATTTCCCGTACAAAGATCTGCGTCCATCCGTCGAAGCTAATGTTATACATTTGGTGGAACAGCGAATGTGTGATGTACAACGAATTGCTTCCCGAGGTGTAACCGTCACCGCTGACTATTGTCAACGTTTGAGATGTCTTGCAGATGAAATCCAGGGACGACGACAAAGAAGACTGCGTGAAGTGATGCTACTCCACCCTGACGAACAATGCTATACACGAGTTGCATTGGGAAGTAATTCTGCACCCACCCTATTCACCTGATCGGCGCTCTATAGAACAACCAACAAGGAACTCCCTTTCCGGATGAAAATGGGTTTCGAACGTCGCTCCACGAGTTCTCCGCCTCAAAACCACGTGATTTCTAATCGCGGAATCGGAAAGTTAACCATTGTTGACAGACTGTCATAATGGTGAATGAAAATATGTTATTTATGCCTAAAGTCTCTGTTAGGGCAACGGCCTTGCCACAGTGGATACACCGGTTCACGTCAGATCACCGAAGTAAAGCGCTGCCGGGCGCGGCCGGCACTTGGATGGGTGACCATCCAGGCCACCATACGCTGTTGCCACTTTTAGGGGTGCACTCAGCCTCGTGATGCCAATTGAGGAGCTACTCGACCGAATAGTAGCGGTTCCGATCAAAGAAAAATATCATAACGACCGGGAGAGCGGTGTGCTGACCACACGACCCACCTATCCCCATCCTCAGCTGAGGATGATATGGCGGTCGGATGGTCCCGATGGGGCACTTGTGGCCTGATGATGAAGTGCTCTGATAGCCTCTGTTATGTGTATCCCTTGTGTTTATGAAACTTACGGAAAATGGCTGCGAACTTATACATGAAGATAGGTACCTAGCTACAATCACGCTCATAAATTAAGGATAATTCTGATACATGATGACACAACACTCGGTGGGCGGTTTGCGGGTTTAAATCACCTCGTGGTATGACCATGGGGTGCATCTGACCTGCAGTCGTCGCACGGTGGCGCTGGCAGCAGTCCACATACGCAGAGGTGTGTTGGTGCATGTCAGAGAACGGTGCATCGAGTAAGTGTGTAGACGTTTTCAGACGTGCTAATGGTGACTGTGTGTTGAAAATGGCTCAAAGAACACATATTGATGATGTTATGAGGCGCAGAATACTAGGGCGACTAGAGGCTGGTGAAACACAGCAGGTCGTATCACAGGCCCTCTGTGTGCCACAAAGTGTGATCTCAAGATTACGGCAACTATTCCAGCTTACAGGAAACGTGTCCAAGCTCTACAGTACGGGACGTACAACACCACAAGAAGACCGATATCTCACCATCAGTGCCCACAGATGGCAATGCCGTACTGCGGGTAGCCTTGCTCAGGACCTTACCGCAGCCACTGGAACAGTCTACAGACGACTGAACAGACATGGGTTATTGGCAAGGTGCATTCCACTGACCCCTGGTCACAGGAGAGCCTGTAAAGCCTTGTGTCAAGAACACAGTACATAGTCATTGCAACAGTGGTGATGGTCATGGACGAGTCCAGGTAGAGTCTGAACAGTGACTCTGGCTAGGTTTTCATGTAGCGTGAACCAGGAACCAGATACTAACCCCTTAATGTCCTTGAAAGGGAACTATATGGAGGTCGTGGTTTGATGGTACGGCTGGTGTGATTGGTGCACTTACACCCTGCATGTCTTTGACAGAGGAACTGTTAACAGGTCAGGTGTATAGGGACGTCATTTTGCACCAGTATGTCCGCCTTTTCAGGGGTTCATGGGGTCCCACATTGCTCCTGATGGAGATAACGCACAGCCCCACCGAGCTGCCATTGTGGAGGAGTACCTTGAAACAGAAGATATCAGGCGAATGGAGTGGCCTGCCTGTTTTCCAGACCTAAACCCCATCGAGCACGTCTGGGATGCTCTCGGTCGACGTATCGCTGCACGTATCGCAGGAGCTGCGACAGGTACTGGTGCAAGAATGGGAGGCCATACACCAGTAGCTGCTCGACCACATGATCCAGAGTATGCCAACCCGTTGTGCGACCTGTGCACGTGTGCATGGTGATCATGTCCCATATTGATGTCGGGTTACATGCGCAGGAAACAGTGGCGATTTGTAGCACATGTGTTTCGGGACGGTTTTCTCAACTTATCACCAATAAGAAGGACTTACACATCTGTGTCGTGTTTGTTCCCCATGTACCTATGCTATTAGCGCCAGTTTTGTGTAGTGCCACGTTTTGTGGCACCACATTCTGCAATTAATTTATGCGCATGTGTGTAGCATCATTTCTTATTCCCTTCAGTAGTGAGGGCTTCTCGCAAAGTCTCTCTTTCTCGCCGGCTTTGGCTTTATATAGGCTAGAGGCTGTAGAACGGTATTAGCACGATGCCTGCTCCGTCGTTGTGCTTGCGTGTTGTAGGAGTCTGATGTAGAGGCGTAATGAACTGCCCTCCTCGCTGTGGCAAGTTGACGCGGTGTGAGTGAGGTACGTGTGGAGCTGGCGCCAGCTGCTCACGACGGCAAGAGCCAGAGAACCGCCACCTGCTGGCCCGGCTGATCCCCTCTGTCACGCTTAATGAAGCTGCGGGATTAGCGCCGGCGCGCTACACGCGTGCGAAGAGCGGCGCAAATTAGCCGCGTCATTTCTTGTGCCGGGATCAGCGGCAGACAGCGGAGAGAGAGAGATAGGGCCCGTTATCACTTGCCGAGCTGCGAAATACAGCCGCGTCGTAATGCACTCCGGCGCTGGAAATGAACTCCGCCGCGTTGCCTTATGTGCCAACACGGACGGCGTGGGCTTTTCGGTGAAACGGTGACGCAGCCTGAGGCTCGATGCGACCTGTGGAGATGGCAAATATTTCACTCTCACCTCAAAGTACTCTGTCTGTGATTACAAAATTTTTGTAAGTGGTTCGTTTCTTGTGAGTGCACATGCTCCACCTTAAGTACACTACTGGCCATTAAAATTGCTACATCACGAAGATTACGTGCTACAGACGCGAAATTTAACCGACAGGAAGAAGATGCTGTGATACGCAAACAATTAGCTTTTCAGAGCATTCACTCAAGGTTGACGCCGTTGGCGACACCTACAACACGCTGACATGAGGAAAGTTTCCAACCGATTTCTCATACACAAACAGCAGTTGACCGGCGTTGCCTGGTGAAACGTTGTCGTGATGCCTCGTGTAAGGAGGAGAAATGCGTACCATCGCGTTACCGACTTTGATAAAGGTCGGATTGTAGCCTATAGCGATTGCTGTTTATCGTATCGCGACATTCATGCTCGCGTTGATCGAGATCCGACGACTGTTAGCAGAATATGGAATCTGTTGTGTTGGCAGAAGAGCCAACACCGTGTTACTAGTGGAGACCGAAATGCACGCGTTTTAGCTCGCGCAGGCTGGCGTGAGGAGGGAAGAATTATACTGACGTGAGGTCTGCAACATGACAAGGAATTAGAATTCAGAAAGCGGACGTAATTAGTTTGATACTTAACTTTAATCCATTAATGATGAACGTCGCTCTTGACGGTACATGATTCACAATATTGTCTGTTCAAAATACATTCTTAAAGTTATTACTTGTAGGAACTGAACATGGCGCGTTGCTAGGTCTAAGCAAATGACGTAGCTGAAGGCTATGCTAAACTGTCGCCTCTGCAAATGAGAGCGTATGTAGAAAGTGAACCATCGCTAGCAAGGTCGGCTGTACAACTGGGGCGAGTGCTAGGGAGTCTCTCTACACTAGACCTGCCGTGTGGCGGCGTTCGGTCTGCAATCACTGATAGTGGCGACACGCGGGTCCGACGTATACTAACGGACCGCAGCCGATTTAAAGGCTACCACATAGCAAGTGTGGTGTCTGGCGGTGACACCACAGAATCCGTGGGTTCAAGAGGGTAATACGGAACGCCGTGCTGGATGCCAACGGCCTCGTATCACTAGCAGTCGAGATGACAGGCATCTTATGCGCATGGCTGTAACGGATCGTGCAGACAAGTCTCGATCCCTGAGTCGAAAGATGGGGACGTTTGTAAGACAACAACCATCTGCACGAACAGTTCGACGACGTTTGTAGCAGCATGGACTATCAGCTCGGAGACCGTGGCTGCGGTTACCCTTGACGCTGCATCACAGACAGGAGCGCCTGCGATGGTGTACTCGACGACGAACCTGGGTGCACCAACGGCAAAACGTCATTTTTTCGAATGAATACAGGTTCTGTTTACAGCATCATGATGGTCGCATCCGTGTTTGGCGACATCGCGGTGAACGCCCATTGGAAGCGTGTATTCGTCATCGCCATACTGGTGTAGCACCCGGCGTGATGGTATGGGGTGCCATTGGTTACGCGTCTCGGTCACCTCTTGTTCACATTGTCGGCACTTTGAACAGTAGACGTTACATTTCAGATGTGTTACGACCCGTGGCTCTACCCCTCATTCGATCCCTGCGAAACCTTACATTTGAGAAGGACCGCATGTTGCATGTCCTGTACGGGCCTTTCTGGATACAGAAAATGTTCGACTGCTGCCCTAGCCAGCACATTCTCCAGATCTCTCACCAACTGAAAACATCTGGTCAATAGTGACCGAGCAACTGGCTCGTCACAACACGCCAGTCACTGCTCCTGATGAACTGTGCTCTCGTGTTGAATCTGCATGGGCAGCTGTACCTGTACACGCCATCCAAGCTCTGTTTGACTCAATGCCCATGCGTATCAAGGCCGTTATTACGGTCAGAAGTGGTTGTTCTGGGTACTCATTTCTCAGGATCTATGCACCCAAATTGCGTGAAAATGTAGTCACATGTCAGTTCTAGTATAATATATCTGTCCAATGAATGCCCGTTTATCATCTGCATTTCTTCTTGGTGTAGCAATTATAATGGCCAGTAGTGTATGTTGTAGTATCGCAAAAATCTCCCAAATATACACTGGCTGACGAAAAGTCTACCATTTGCGAGTAGGACGCTTGCTCTGAGGATGCAAAACAAACGTAACTGTGTGAAACTGGTATAGCCCATGCGCATTCAAATACAGAGATTTGCAAACAGGCAGAATACGGCGCTGCGGTCGGCAACGCCTATATAAGACGACAAGCATCTGGCGCAGTTGTTAGATCAGTTACTGCTACTACAATGGCAGATTATCACGATTTAATTGAGTCTCAACGCGGCTGTTACAGTCGGCACACGAGCGATGGGACATAGCATCTGCGCGGTAGCGATGAAGTGCGGATTTTCCCGTACGACCATTTCATGAGTGTATCGTGAGTGTCAGGAATCCGATAAAACATCTAATCCCCGACATCGCTGCGGCCGGAAAAAGAACCTGCATGAACGGGACCAACTACGACTGAAGAGAATCGTTCAACGTGACAGAAGTGGACCCCTTTCGCAAATTGCTGCAGATTTCAATGCTGGGTCAGCAAAAAATATCAGCGTGCTAACCATGCAACGAAACTTCATCGATGTGGATTTTGGAGCCAAAGACCGATTAGGGTACCCTTGATGACTGCATGACACAAAGCTTTGCACCTCGCCTGGCCCCGTCAACTGACATTGTGATAGAATATCTTCACTCTGCGGCGGAGTGTGCGCTGTTATGAAACTTCCTGGCAGATTAAAACTGTGTGCCGGACCGAGACTCGAACTCGGGACCTTTGCCTTTCGCGGGCAAGTGCTCTACCAAGATTCGCAGGAGAGCTTCTGTAAAGTTTGGAAGGTAGGAGACGAGGTACTGGCAGAAGTAGAGCTGTGAGGACGGGGCGTGAGTCGTGCTTGGGTAGCTCAGTTGGTAGAGCACTTGCCCGCGAAAGACAGAGTTCGAATCTCGGTCCTGCACACAGTTTTAATCTGACATTGGACTGTTGATCACTGGATATATGTTGCCTGGTCGGACGAGTCTCGTTTCAAATTGGAATCCATGGTTCAAAATGGTTCTGAGCACTATGGGACTTAACATCTGTGGTCATCAGTCCCCTAGAACTTAGAACTACTTAAACCTAACTAACCTAAGGACATCACACTCATCCATGCCCGAGGCAGGATTCGAACCTGCGACCGTAGCAGTCGCGCGGTTCCGGACTGTGCGCCTAGAACCGCTAGACCACCGCGGCCGGCAGGAATCCATGGTCCCTGCATGTCCGCAGGAGATTGTTCATGCTGGTGGAGGCTTTATAATGGCATGGGGCGTGTGCAGTTGCAGTGATATGGGACCCCTGACACGGGTCGATACGACTTTGACAGGTGACACGTACGTAATCATCCCGTATGGTCACCTGCATCCATTGATGTCCATTGTGCACTCCGACGGAATGGACAATTCCAGCAGGACAATGCGACGCCCTACACGTCCAGAATTGCTACAGAGTGGTTCCACGAACATTCCTCTAAGTGTAAACATTTCCGCTGCCACCAAACTCCACAGATATGAACGTTATTGAGCATATCTCGGATGCCTTGCAACGTGCTGTTCAGAAGAGATCCCCACCCCGTCGCACTCTTACGGGTTTGGGGACAGCCCTGCAGGGTTCATGGTGTCAGTTCCCTCCAACACTACTTCATACATTAGTCGAGTCCATGCCACGTCGTGTTACGGCACTTCTGTGTGTTCGCGGGGACCCTCCACGATATTAGGCAGGTGTACCAGTTTCTTTGGTTCCTCAGCGTATTAATACATTACATCCATTACAGGAATCGAAATCTGTACCATTTTTGTCCGTTATCGACGTTTATACTGGCAAGAAATCGGTTCCGGGGAGTCCATGGCTTTCTAGAACATTTTAATTTCATGTTTGAAGTCGGATAACAAATGACAAAAGATTTTTTTTCATGTGATATAATTACAAATTAATAATTTTATGATTTTTGCTTTACTTGTACTGCTTGCTTCTGTCAGATTTCATAATTCTAGGTCAACGGTAAGTACGTGAGAAGTTTCAATGTCAACTTGCTATTTCTACCTGTTTAAGAGGAGAAAAGGGTCTTAACAGACGGACAGAGGGACGATTGGATAACAAATGACAAAAAATATATTTTTCTTGTGACATAATTGCAAATTAACATTTTTGAGGTTTTTTCTTTAACTTTTACTGTAGAACCTTGTTTTTTGCCAAATTCCATGATTCCAGGTCAAAGGGGTTTTAATCGAGTTTGCTAATATCAAAATATATGACATAAATGCACATATGTTTCGGTTACATTGAGTAAGAAGCTTATTACATTACACCAGTAACGGACCTTTGGCCTCTGTACATGATCTAAATGTCAACTTGGTACGTCTACCCATTAAAGAGAAAAAGGGGTCTTAGCAGACGGATGGACAGAAAGACAGTCAGGTAACAAACGAAAAAAAAATTCGTGAGACATAAATACAAATTAACAATTTTAGGACTTCTACCGTTAGTTGTGTTGTGAAATCTTGCTTCTTGTCAAATATAATGATTGCGGGTCCACCGAAAGTACCTGAAAGGTTTCGATGAGCGATTTGCGAGTATCAAAATATTTGACATACGTGGCCGTTTCCACTGAATTGACTTAGAAGCTTCAAGGGTAAGACTTCAGACGTGACACACATTTCAACATAATATTTGTACCCATTCCTGAGAAAAGGGGCCATTAACAGTCGGACAGACAAACAGACGGGCAGACAACAAAGTCATCCTTTAATTGTTAACTTTTAAACGATTCAGATGTTGTTGTTGTTGTTGTGGTCTTCAGTCCTGAGACTGGTTTGATGAGCTCTCCATGCTGCTCTATCCTGTGCAAGCTTCTTCATCTCCCAGTACCTACTGCAACCTACGTCCTTCTGAATCTACTTAGTGTATTCATCTCTTGGTCTCCCTCTACGATTTTTAACCTCCACGCTGCCCTCCAATGCTAACTTTGTGATCCCTTGATACCTCAGAACATGTCCTACCAACCGATCCCTTCTTCTAGTCAAGTTGTGCCACAAATTTCTCTTCTCTCCAATTCTGTTCAATACCTCCTCATTAGTTATGTGATCTACCCATCTAATCTTCAGCATTCTTCTGTAGCACTACATTTCGAAAGCTTCTATTCTCTTCTTGTCCAAACTATTTATCGTTCACGTTTCACTTCCATACATGGCTACACTCCATAGAAATACTTTCAGGAACGACTTCCTGACACTAAGTCTATACTCGATGTTAACAAATTTCTCTTCTTCAGAAACGCTTTTCTTGCCATTGCCAGTCTACATTTCATATCTTCTCTACTTCGACCATCATCAGTTATTTTGCTCCCCAAATAGCAAAACCCCTTTACTACTTTAAGTGTCTCATTTCCTAATCTAATTGCCTCAGCATCACCCGACATAATTAGACTACATTTCATTGCCCTCGTTTTGCTTTTGTTGATGTTCATCTTATATCCTCCCTTCAAGACAGTGTCCATTCCGTTCAACTGCTCTTCCAAGTCCTTTGCTGTCTCTGATAGAATTACAATGTCATCGGCGAACCTCAAAATTTTTATTTCTTCTCCATTGACTTTAATACCTACTCCGAATTTTTCTTTTGTTTCCTTTACTGCTTGCTCAATATACAGATTGAATAGCATCGGGGAGAGGCTACAGTTCTGTTACACTCCCTTCCCAACCACTGCTTGCCTTTCATGTCCCTCGACTCTTATAACTGCCATCTGATTTCTGTACAAATTGTAAATAGCCTTTCGCTCCCTGTATTTTACCCCTACCACCTTTAGAATTTGAAAGAGAGTGTTCCAGTCAACATTGTCAAAAACTTTCTCTAAGTCTACAAATGCTAGAAACGTAGGTTTGCCTTTCCTTAATCTTTCTTCTAAGATAAGTCGTAAGGTTAGCATTGCCTCACATGTTCCAACATTTCTACGGAATCCAAACTGATCTTCCCCGAGGTCCGCTTCTACCAGTTTTTCCATTCGTTTGTAAAGAATTCGCGTTATTATTTTGCAGCTGTGACTTATTAAACTGATAGTTCGGTAATTTTCACATCTGTCAACACCTGCTTTCTTTGGGATTGGAATTATTATATTCTTCTTGAAGGCTGAGGGTATTTCGACTGTCTCATACATCTTGCTCACCAGATGGTAGAGTTTTGTCAGGACTGGCTCTCCCAAGGCTGTCAGTAGTTCTAATGGAATGTTGTCTACTCCTGGGGCCTTGTTTCGACTCAGGTCTTTCAGTGCTCTGTCAAACTCTTCATGCAGTATCATATCTCCAATTTCGTCTTCATCTACATTCTCTTCCATTTTCAGAATATTGTCCTCAAGTATGTCGCCCTTGTATAGACCCTCTATGTACTCCTTCCACCTTTCTGCTTTCCCTTCTTTGCTTAAAACTGTGTTTCCATCTGAGCTCTTGATATTCATACAGGTAGTTCTCTTTTCTCCAAAGATCTCTTTAATTTTCCTGTAGGCAGTATCTGTCTTATCCCTAGTGAGACAAGCCTCTACATCTTTCACATTTGTCCTCTAGCCATCCCTGTTTAGCTATTTTGCGCATGACGTAATTACAAATTAACATTTTTGTGTTTTTTTCTTAACTGTTACTGTGAAACCTTGCTTCTTAGCAAATTCCATGATTCTAGGTCAATGATTCTCGATCGAGTTTGCTAATATCAAAATATATAACATAAATGCACATATATTTCGGTTACATTGAGTAACAAGCTTATTAAATTACACCAGTAACGGACCTTTGGCCTCTGTACATGATATAAATGTCAACTTGATACGTCTACCCGTTAAAGAGAAAAAGGGATCTTAGCAGATGGATGGACAGAAAGATAGGTAACAAATGAAAAAAGTTTTCGTGAGACATAAATTAGAATTAAAAATTTTAGGAGTTCTACCGTTGGTTGTGAAATCTTGCTTCTTGTCAACTCTAATGATTGCGGGTCCACCGAAAGTACCTGAAAGGTTTCGATGAGCGACTTGCGAGTGTCAAAATATTTGACATAAAGGGCCGTTTCCACTGAACTCACTTAGAAGCTTCAATTTCTTACCCCACCAACGGTAAGACTTCAAACGTGACATATGATGTGTCAACAGAAGTGCCGACACAGTGTGATTTGAGGGGACCGCAATGCACGCTATAAACACACGAAGGATGGCGTGAGGTCTGAAATAGGATTCGTAATGAATGCTATAAAGAAAAGTACGTAGCTTTTGGAATACTTAACTTTAATCCATCCTTATTGTATACATCGTTCTTGATGAGACATGCTTTATACGATAACTATCAATTGCTATGTAAGGCTAATGGCGCCTTGCTAGGTCGTAGCCATGGACTTAGCTGAAGGCTATTCTAACTATCTGCTCGGCAAAGGAGCGAGGCTTCGTCAGTGTAGTCGCTAGCAAAGTCGTCCGTACAACTGGGGCGAGTGCTAGTCCGTCTCTCGAGACCTGCCTTGTGGTGGCGCTCGGTCTGCGATCACACAGTGGCGACACGCGGGTCCGACATGTACTAACGGACCGCGGCCGATTTAAAACTACCACCTAGCAAGTGTGGTGTCTGGCGGTGACACCACAACATACATCTCGATACACTACTGGACATTAAAATCGCTACACCACGAAGATGACGTGCTACAGACGCGAAATTTAACTGACGGGAAGAGGTTGCTGTGATACGCAAATGATTAGCTTTTCAGAACATTTACACAAGGTTGGCGCCGGTGGCGACACCTACAACGTGCTGACATGAGGAAAGCTTCCAACCGATTTCTCATACACAAACAGCAGTTGACCGGCGTTGCCTGGTGAAACGTTGTTGTGATGCCTCGTGTAAGGAGGAGAAATGCGTACCATCACGTATCCGACTTTGATAAAGGTCGGATTGTAGCCTATCGCGATTGAGGTTTATCGTATCGCGACATTGCTGCTCGCTTTGGTCCAGACTGTTAGCAGAATATGGAATCAGTTGGTTCAGGAGGGTAATACGAAACGCCGTGCTGGATCCCAACGGCCTCGTATCACTGGCAGTCGAGATGACAGGCATCTTATCCGCACGGCTGTAACGGATCGTGCAGTCACGTTTCGATCCCTGAGTCAACAGATGGGGACGTTTGCAAGACAATAACCATCTGCACGAACAGTTCGACGACGTTTGCAGCAGCATGGACTATCAGCTCGGAGGCCTTGATTGCGGTTATCCTTGACGCTGCATCACAGACAGGAACGCCTGCGATGGTGTACTCAACAACGAACCTGGGTGCACGAACGACAAAAGTCATTTTTTCGGATGAATCCAGGCTCTGTTTACAGCATCATGATGGTCGCACCCGTGTTTGGCGACAGGGCGGTGAACGCACATTGGAAGCGTGTATTCGTCATCTCCATACTGGTGTATCACCCGGCGTCATGGTATGAGGTGCCATTGGTTACACGTCTCGATCACCTCTTGTTCGCATTGACGGCACTTTGCACAGTGGACGTTACATTTCAGATGTGTTACGACCCATGGTTCTACCCCTCATTCGATCTCTGCGAAAACCTACATTTCAGCAGGATAACGCACGATCGCATGTTGCAGGTCCTGTACGGCCCTTTCTGGATACAGAAAATGTTCGACTGCTGCGCTGGCCAGCACATTCTCCAGATCTCTCACCAATTGAAAACGTCTGGTGAATGGTGGCCGCGCAACTGGCTCGTCACTATACGCCAGTCACTACTCTTGATGAACTGTGGTAACGTGTTGAAGCTGCATGGGCAGCTGTACCTGTACACGCCATCCAAGCTGTGTTTGACTCAATGGCCAGACGTATCAAGGCCGTTATTACGGCCAGAGGTGGTTGTTCTGGGTACTGATTTCTCAGGATCTATGCACCCAAATTGGGTGAAAATGTAATCACATGTCAGTTCTAGTGTAATATATTTGTCCAGTGAATACCCGTTTATCATCTACATTTCTTCTTGGTGCAGCAATTTTAATGGCCAGTAGTGTATTTGTACCCATTCCTGAGAAAAGGGGTCATTAACAGTCGGACAGACAAACAGACAGACAGCAAAGTCGTCCTTTAATTGTTAACTTTTAAACGATTCAGATATGGAATCCTAAAATAGGACGCACCCAGATGGGGACGAGGTAACGAAATGAACCTTCACGGGGTTGGACCGTATGTGATGTTACCGAAGTGTTTAGGAAATCGAGGCAAGCTCACGAAGAACTTGCCACTGTGACTCCATTTATCAATATGACATTGCGCCACCTGTGACCTGGATATAACAGCTTCTAACAACCCTACCACAACAAAGGTCAAAAATTAATTATGGTTGTAGTGTTGCTCACGCTGCTAAATATTGCATTTTCGGGCAACAACAAAGTTATATTATGTGGCAGGTGTCATTAGAGCACAGTTAATAAACTCATTTCTTGAAATAATGGATAAACTAGGCTCTCATCTTTTCGTGTTTCCCACGCTGGTCTCTTTGTGAACTCATGGCTCAATCGTCGAAAATCTAGGTAGTGATGATTCCAAGCTCGGATGCAAAGAAGCCTAGGTGCTATTCTGCGATATTCAAAAGTTTTATAGATGTGTTTCATAAACCATTCTTGAAGTTTAAACTTTTGCGAGTTTGGACAATGGTGATGTAAAAAAGTAATCAGCACTCCGAATTTAAGTTACACTTCTTTTTTATTACTTTTGTTGCAATATCACGTAACTCGTTCCAAAATATCACTTCACAATATAAAACATACTTGAAAATATATTCCTCACTGTTAAAGTTCACATTTCATGAACTGACTA
This sequence comes from Schistocerca americana, assembly GCF_021461395.2. NCBI lineage: Eukaryota > Metazoa > Arthropoda > Insecta > Orthoptera > Acrididae > Schistocerca > Schistocerca americana. The sequence goes on along the minus strand of NC_060127.1, from coordinate 98,998,564 downwards.
CAATTTGCGTCTTTTTAACATGACGACCAAAGCTTGACTCTCTAATAACCGCTTACGCGCCCAAAAATCAGAGTTACAAGTACGTCAAAGATCATAGTGACAAAAGAAAGAAATCAGAGTTACAAGTACGTCAAAGATCATGGTGACAAAAGAAAGAAAACACTTAAGAATAATATCATTTGCAATATATACATATCGATGTATCGAAGTACCTCTACATTAATGAAGTGAAATCTGAATGTTGTCACAGAAATATGTTAACTATTTTTCAGAAACACAGTAGAATATTGCTGGTATCGGGAGGTTGAGGTGAGGTGCCGTAATGGTTACGTAATTCAAGTACGATTACAAACTGACTCGATTGGGGAGACGAGCTGGCCCACAACTGTTGTAACTCGTCCTCGATATCCTGCACACTGGAAATGGAATGGAGTCGACATCCGAAGTGGTCCTGTTTGCGTTCTTCTGGGGACAGACCTGCGTCTCTTTTTGGCCACGAGAGTAACTCAGCATCACACAGACAGTTCATGCAGACAAGTTCCATTTGTGGACAGGCATTGTTCTGCTGAAAAATGACACCATGATACTGAGATGTGAGAAGTAACACGTGAGGACCCAGGATGTCAGTGAAATAGTACTGTAGCATCAGAGCACACTCAGCCGCGATGAGCCACGTCCTTAAGCCATACCCAGTGGTTCTCCAAACAATGATGCCAGGAGGGGAGTATCGACCGAAGACGTTGGTGCCACACCATAGTCGGTAACCTACATCGACACCACAGATGTTACTTACCTCTCACTGCAGTCCGCAGCGACGAATGGGAGAGGGTGAAGAAGACATGCCCTCTCTCTCTTAGCACCGCAGTGTCCTCACACAGACGTCAACATAGAGCTGAGCAAGGAAGCGCTCTGGCCAGTTTTTCGACCTCAGCTGAAGAAGTCAACATCATCGGCCAGGACTAAAGAGTTATTCAAGTCTAAAACGAAAATGCATTTTCCTAAACGTTGAACATTGTACATCAAAGGCAGAGTTTGTTAATTAGTGCCTCCAGTGATGCTTTAATAATCAGTGACAGTCATAAACTACCAGGCACTCCTGTGACAAAGGTTTCTATCAAATTAAGTAAATCTTCTTATTCACTCATATAATAAAGTACAATAATATTTCATACTATTTATGGGACATTCCATTGAATCCTTGATTAAGATAGACACATTAATAGCTTGAATACAACGTATTAATATTCCACAATAATATTATTAGTTCGTTATGAACAGGCTTTCTGCTTCTTAGGTCATCATAAGATAACTTAATGTCAACACAACTTCAACAAGAATTCACCGGCCGGTGTGGCCGTGCGGTTCTAGGCGCTTCAGTCCGGAGCCGCGTGACCGCGACGGTCGCAGGTTCGAATCCTGCCTCGGGCATGGTTGTGTGTGATGTCCCTAGGTTAGTTAGGTTTAAGTAGTTCTAAGTTCTAGGGGACTGATGACCACAGATGTTAAGTCCCATAGTGCTCAGAGCCATTTGAACCAGTTTTTTGAACAAGAATTCATAGGTGTACAAATAATGCTGTACAAAGATATGTGACAATTTATGACTATATTGATACAAAACACAAGCAAATATTAAAACTATCTGAATTTATAATATTTGAATATACTGTAATGTAAGATTTATTTCTTCAGCGTCTCTTGAGGTAATTCAATATGCTTGTGTTTTGTATCAATATATTCATAAATTGTCACATATCTTTGTACAGCATCCTCTGTACAGCTACGAATTCTCACTGAAGTTGTGTTGACTATCTGTTCAACAAGAAATTTATGTGACTATGGCATAAGAAACCGAAAGGCGGTTCGTAACGAATTAACAAATATTACTGTGAGACATTAGTACGTTGTATTCAAGTTATTAATAACATTCGATATGTCGGCTGGTCATAACAAGGAGTAACTTGGCCGTGACAGAGAGCGTTACAGTGATTAGATTACTTATTATGGGATGGCAATCGAAGATATGACGGAGCTGCGATGTGCTCCGTGCACAATACAGCTATCGCCGCGGGTCGTGGTCAGATATATCAGACGGGAACGTTGATCACTAACGTGCCTGCCTTCAATTTTACATGCAGTTCCGCCACCGTTCCACGGTCACGTCAGAATGCCGCATAAATCTGGGCATTGCACTACTGGAGCAGCTGTCCCTGTGGACACCCACAGTGAGGACCCTCTGTTTCTCTCAATATTCTCCACTGTACTGGACCCTTGATTTTCTCTCTGTAGAGGAGGAAGAAGTCACGCGGAGGTCTGGTGAGTACGCCGAGAGGTTGACATCTTGAAGCATCTTCCTGATGTAAGTTTCGTCTGTGCCGCTGATAACGCTGCCTCAGACGTGTACACGGGATCTCCATGTCCTTCATAGAGATCACTCAACATCTGACGCCGTTCACCATCGTTAGATACCCTACCACATCTGGTAACAACACTAATGCACTCTGGACGCCATTCTAGAAGTCACAGGAAATTGCAACGCTAATTACTTATTTACCAGCCAATGAAGTGTGGGTGTAAGAAGATACATTGACATCCGAGAACATCTTCAGTGTGAGACATTAACTTTTCCCGGCGAATCGAATGTTCAAATAACTTACGGGTTTGCTGCCGGGTGACGTCGTCAAACTGCGCCGATATTTCGACAGGAGCACACCCTGCCGTTCTCAAAGCACAAATTCAAGGAAGAAGAAATGTGCTAGCAAATTTAATACCTCGGTTCACAGAGGAGAAACGAGGAAAACACCACACACAGAACAAGTGTCAACACAAACAAAGAAAACCAGCATCAGAAATATCGATAGTTACTATTAATCAACAGGTGAGGTAGCACTAATTCTGTCCCTCTGTTTTTTGATGAGAGGCAGGGCCGGATTCCAAGCAGCATTTAAACAAAATCCACCATCTCTGTTAATAAGTTTGGTTGGCAGTCTGATTTCAACAGCTTCCTTAATGACACTATCCCAATAGCTGGACGTGCAAGCCAGAATCTCCGTGTTGTTGTATTCCATAGGATGACCGGTGCCAAGGCAATGTTCTCCAATAGCGGATTTGCTCGGCTGTTGTAAGCGTGTGTGACGCTTATGTTCAATACACCGGTCTTCCACAGTCCTGATTGTCTGACCAATATGTGACATGCCACAACTGCAAGGAATACGATAGACCCCAGCCTTACGCAAACCAACGGACGCCAAGGGGGCCTTAATCTTAGAAGGTGGTCGAAAAACGAATTTCACATCATATTTCCGCAAAATACGGCCAATCCTGTTGGAAATGCTTCCTGCGTAAGGTTGAAATCAGACTATCAAGCAACATTTTGTTTAAATGCTGCTTGGAATCAGGCTCTGCCTCTCATCAAAAAACAGTGGGACAGAATTACTGCTGCCTCACCTGTTGATTAATAGTAACTATCAATATTTCTGATGTTGGTTATCTTTGTTTGTGTTGACACTTGTTCTGTGTGTGGTGTCTTCCTTGTTTCTCCTCTGTGAACCGATGTATTAAATTTGCTAGCACATTTCTTCTTCTTTGCATTTGTGCTTTGAGAATGGCAGGGTGTGCTCCTGTCGAAATATCGGCGGTGTTCGAGGACGTCACCCGGCAGCAAACCCGTAAGTTATTTGAACATCTTCAGTGTGCTTCACTTTTTGTGTCAGGCACTGCATCAATTAAAATACAAAACCTAGAGCTTATTCTGCACCATCATCTTCAAAGTAGTTTCTCTGAGCGCCAGTGCCCTGATCCCAGCATTTCTGCCACTTTCTATATCCGCTGTTAAAGTCTGTCTTTGTTAGGATGTCTGGTTCCATCTGAGAGTCAATCTCCTCCACTCTATTAACATTTTCGGTCCTTCGGCTTGAAGGACGTGAAGGGACACGAAGTGAAGTCTGGTGACTATGACGAGAAGTGGACGAGCATCATCTTGACATTTTCAGACATCTTGCCTGATACCAGTGTCGCCCGCGAACAGTATTTTGTCGACATGGCTCATTGTCTTCTTGTGGGTCCCATATTTTTCAACGAATGCTACCTGAAGCAGCTAGTCGAACGGAACCGGTCCGTTATTTATACTGCTACTTTCTCTCTAGTCATTCCGTCTGCGTTCTCTTCCCACTAGAATGCTCCTGAGACAATCCTTTTCTGGTCCCGAGCGGCTGACAGCGGTCTGGTATTTTGTTCTCGTCACGGTTCACCTGGTGCTCTGTCTGGGATTCGCTCTCCCTACCCGGACTCCCAGTTCTTCTTTCTCTTGACTTCTGCTGCTATATCAGTTACATTTTTAGAAACTCTAGTGCAGGGTCGCGGCCTAAGCTGAGTTGCGACTCAGTGTCACGATTCACCGGGTTCATTAAATGTATTCGCAATTGTTAAAGTGGACAACCATCAGCTGTAGATTGGAATGACAATGGAAATTTGTGCTGGACCCGGACTCTCCTTACCCCTCGGGTACCCGTGTACATCTCACGGCCAGACCCAAACCTCCATATGTAGTCAACCAAGTGTCTGCATCCTGTACTCGTAAAATATTGAAGATAGAATGATATTTTCACTCTGCAGGGGAGTGTGCGCTGATATGAAACTTCGTGGCAGATTAAAACTGTGTGCCGGAACGAGTTCGAGTCTCGGCCAGGCACACAGTATTAATCTTACAGGAAATCTAAATCTGGAAACATGCCCCAGGCTGTGGCTAACCCATGTCTCCGCAATATCCTTTCTTCCAGGAGTGCTAATTCTGCAAGGTATTGTAACGGAACCTATTAAAGGGTTTACTTTACCTAAGTATGCGATACCCTCCAAATTCAACCAGTTTAACGAGTATTCATGATTATAGAAAAGTTATTGTGTATGTTAACAATGATTGCATAACATATCTCCATAAACAGTCAACCCACTAAATTATACTGAATAACTGACCCACACAAAAGTTAATATCACTTGGTCACTGATACAGCAAATGTCATCATGTAAAAACACTAAGTTCATCTTAAATAATTAATATGAATACGAAAAATAGTGGCCAACTTAGGTATTTTGGATCTCCTTAAATAAAAATCATCCAGTGAAACCTATTTGTTCACTAGGACCGTTTTCACTCAGTATTCACGTAATCAATCCTATTTTAGACGAAAACCAATGTAATTCTTAATAATTCATGTTATTTACGTATTTATGCAAATTAGAGAAGTCAATTGACAAACTTCTAAAAAAACGGCCTTTTTGTATCAAAGAATTATTCTGTCAAGTTAACAAATCTGTCTGTCATTTTAATAACCTGTTAAATTATGTCACTCGATATAAATTAATAGCTTTTCTGCACAAATTACGATAACAGATGTACATGTGACTTATAAACTATATCTCTTTTTAGTAGTTCTTTGACAAGTTTATAAATACACGCAGCAACAAGGGTCCGGAGCGGAGTCTGAATGTCACTCTGGTAAAGTGTATGTGTGTTATTGTTCGAGGTGGATAAACATTGCAAAGAACGTGTAAAAGAAGTCCTACTTTGTGTTGTGTCATTGTCGTTGGTGGACAGTGGAATTAAGATGGCCACCAGAGTAATAAATACTTGAAGTTTAAATATTTGTTGATTTCGCTCATTATTGATCATCAAAAACACGGGACCTCATCTTTTTACCCCTAGACAACCGGATTTAGAGCCAGCATTAGCATCGAGACACAGCAGCGATCCAGCAAGCAGCAGCGATTACCACAATGCATTTTAAGGGCGCCAACCTAACATCAAGTGCTAACAAGCTCCGTAAATGGCATCGAAATAGTGCGATCATAGCAATATCTACGACTAGGCGACCATTATAGTATGCAGGAGAAAAAAATGGTTCAAATGGCTCTGAGCACTATGGGACTCAACTTCTGAGGTCATTAGACCCCTAGAACTTAGAACTAGTTAAACCTAACTAACCTAAAGACATCACACACATCCATGCCCGAGGCAGGATTCGAACCTGCGACCGTAGTGGTCTTGCGGTTCCAGACTGCAGCGCCTTTAACAGCACGGCCACTTCGGCCGGCGTATGCAGGAGAGCTTCTGTGTAGTTTGGAAGGTGGGAGACGAGGTACTGGCGGTGTCAAAGCTGTGAGGACAGGTCGTGAGTCATGCTTGGGTAGCTAAGTTGGTAGAGCACTTGCCCGCGAAAGGCAGAGGTCCCGAGTTCGAGTTTCGGTCAGGCACATAGTTTTAATCTGCCAGGAAGTTTCATATCAGCGCACACTCCTCTGCAGAGTGAAAATCTCATTCTGGAAACATCCCCCAGGCTGTGGCTAAGCCATGTCTCCGCAGTATCCTTTCTTTCAGGAGCGCTAGTTCTGCAAGGTTCGCAGGAGAGCTTCTGTAAAGTTTGGAAGGTAGGAGACGAGGTACTGGCAGAAGTAAAGCTGTGAGACCGGGCGTGAGTGATGCTTGGGTGGCTCAGTTGGTAGAGCACTTGCCTGCGAAAGGCAAAGGTCCCGAGTTCGAGTCTCGGTCCGCCACACAGTTTTAATCTGCCAGGAAGTTTCATATTGAAGACATTCAGCCCAGGTGTCAATTGTGTGATTATAGCCACAAAGTGTTTCGGGACAACATTGTCCCATTTTCAAGTACTAAAAATAAGAAAACCACATCAAGCAGTCCTATGCCGACAGATACAGACGACCTGAGACATAACCTACCTTAAAAATTTTTTATACCATTAGGCCTCGTCACAACTTTAAAAACAAGCTGCACACGTACATTATCAGCTGAAACATAAAACATTACAAGCTGGAGCATCCATCGCTCCCGAGGTACAGTTGCAAACTGAAAGCCTCTGCCATCACGTACCAATGATGATATTTACTTAAAGGCTAATGCTCAGCACCAGAGATGCTACTGTCTGTCATAAAATCTTTGAGAAATGCCTGCCTAGTCCTAGCCCATTATAACTTAAAACTACCTTACGCTGCAATCCGAATGGAAACAGCATGCGTAAATCCTGTGTCAACAAGTAAAATATATTGGTGGCTGTTTCTTAACAAGTCCATTGCAAAAGTGTGCCCAGAAAGGCCCTTTAGACACTTTCGTCCTCTCATTTAGAACGCAGACGCAATCTCCTTTCAAGGCACAGTAAATCTTTACCTCCTCTAAATTTTTATAGCAACCAGCCTCTTTCTTCAACGTGCAGCATCCTCATGTTATATCCCCAACGAATACTGCTCGTTCTTGATGTGCTCTGCTACAGCTGACGAGCCGTTGTCTCTATTATTACGCTCTTTAAATTTGGCTTTAAAATTCCGTCCCGTCTGCTCCACATATCTCGCTTCACGGTCCTGATATTTCACTTCATAAACGGATGATTCCCTCCTGCAGTTCTCATCAGTGTCGATCTTATGCCTCAGCCTCTGTCGTAATTTGTTGTCCTCCTTGAAAGCGTCTCACATAAAACATCTCACATAAATTAGTGAGGTTGTTTAACAAGAAAGGGCTTAGAATTTCTTTTAAAAAAAAGGCGTGGTTTACTATTAAATTTAGAGGAAGTAAAGATTTATTGTCCATTGAAAGGGGAGTGCGTTTTAAATGAGAAGACGGAAATGTCTAAAGGGCATTCCTGGGTTCACTTTTGTGGTAGCCCCGTCAAGAAACAGCCACCAATATATTTTTCCCGTTGACATAGGATATACGCATGCTATTTCCGTTCAGATTGCAACGTAAGGTAGTTTGCAGATAGAATGGGCTAGGATCAGGCAGGAATTCCTCAAAGATTTTAATACAGGCAACAGTATCTCTGATGCTGAGCATTAGGCGTTAAGGGGAGTCGTACCGCCCTATCTCGACAATATTACTTTGGCTATATAAATGCCCCGTTTTCTCAGGATCTGTTGAGTGTGGTGTTTTTATCACATATTCTCCCATGGTTTGTGACTGTATTGCTCTACAATCACTTTAAAGTAACAACTGGAAAAGAGTTATGATTTTTTCCCTAAACATATAACTTTTTGGTGTAATTTTCACAATTTTAATTTCTTGAATTTTAGCTATTACAGTAAATACTTCTGAAGTAGAGCTACAACATCATTGTACTATCTATGGTGTGTGGTAAATAACTCATTGATGTAGATTCAGAAGTTTCTGAGAAAAAGGGGCTTTTATACTGAAAAATGTCACGTTGAGAAAATTGCGTTTAAAGAAAAAATTTTAATATACAGCGAACTGATACAAAAAAAAAAATTGTTAGAATCCTCCTGGATGGTAGTCCTCATCTCCTCCTTCATCTTTCTCACCCAGTGCTGCCCTCCTTCTCTCGGATCTGGCTTCTTTTGACATATTGTTTGTTGCAACCTCTGCCTTCATGATTCGCAGTTGGTCCAAGTCCATCACACTTTTAGTGGTGCTGTAATCTTTATGAATATCAAGATATTCCAAAACCTGTAGTCTTCCAAAATAGCCATAATTAAAAGTAAGAACATCATCCAAAACACCAAGTTCAAAGACTGACCTACCAACAAAGACATTTTTTGGTATCCTTGACCATACAACATTGTTAAATGATTCATTCGCATTTTGTGTTTTGCCCTTGAGACATTTCTTCAACAGCTCTGGTTGGGCAAGATCGTCAAACACGGTTTCATGCCAAGCATAACAGCATTTGGTATAGTAATTTTGTGCGAGAAGGTGTCTACTTTACCCTTCTCTTTTGCGTTCAAGTATTTACACCATTCAGTGGAACACAGGTTGTGTATTGGTTCAGCATCTGTAGACAGCTTGTGAAAATAAATTGCCCAAACAGCTCTCTTCATACCATCTAAATTATCTCTGATACATCTAATAGCCATACCATAATATTGTGTAATCTGATCAATTTGTTTATCAGTCAGTCGACGTCTTATACTTAGATCATCAGATAACTTGGTACTTCCCAACTGCTGTTTGAGTCTACGTACTCTCGTGCGCATCCTCTTTTGCACATTATTAACTTACTCTAGTTTTGTAATTGACTAATCACCATAAGGATTACTCTCCACCACTGCCTTATATGATCGTGACTCTCCATCCCCAAGAAAACTCATGTAGCGAACAGCACGGTCATGCTGGGACCGTTGGAACATTTTCACCGCAGAAGGAACCGCCATCCCTCCACTAGTTCCTTCATAGTTTCTCTGACAATTGATTTCATGTTTAGTTCGCTTTTCAGTACTCTTTCCTGCTTCCCTACAACCCTGACAGTACATGGTCAACACATCAACATCCAACACTTTCCCATTGTCGATGCTGATAATAGATGCACATGAATTCTTTGACTGGAAACCTCTCTTTTGCCTGGATCTGTCGAATGATATTGCTGTGTCAGAACTACCATTTTCTGCTACAGCCTGCTCTGCTGCTGTAGTCATTGACTCCATAGCGCACGCCTTGACACTACTTTTGTAGGGGGACTACATCATTACCCGGCAGTTTTTTCTTGGAAGCACTCGAGGGAGTAGAAGGACTGTCACTATTTACAATCACATTATCACGCCCTTCGGCGCTAACCACTCATTTTACTACTGCTATATTTGTTCTGTAGTATCTGTTTCCTGTGTTTCGTTTTTTTTTTAACGCTCCTTTTGGTTTAGTCATGACGAAAACTATCACAGGAATCACAGAAACTAAATCGCGGTTAGTGGATAACTGTTGTTGTCAAACCTTCGACCATAAATATAATAGACTGGCCCTGACGTCATTTTCGTGGCTCCAACATCTCTGGGCTAAAGTCACGTGAATGTTGGCAAAACATGGTTGTTTCGTGTTGCGCTTATGGCTGTACTCAGCGTTTTGTCGGGGGAAATGGCATTATATTTCACGTGTGTTTCTATGATAGTGCAGATGCGTTTATTGAAATCTGTGGAAGTGACTTTTATGGGTTTTTTTTTTACAGTTCAAATAGAGTGTCACGTAAATTAAAGTGTTGAAAGTGATGCCTGTAAAGTCAGACTCATATTACATTTTGGAAAGTATCTGTGATAATTCGGTTACAGAAATAAGTATAATTGTTTCTCGTTCCTACTCATAGGTTCCCTAAGGATGAAAACCGAAGGCAACTTTGGATACAGGCCCTGAAACGGAAAAACTTTAAGCCATTTGCACATACGCGCCTTTTTGTATATACAAGTGAGATTATAATAAGGTAAGAGCACCTATTGCCGACACATGAAGAGAATTTTTTTCTACCTTCTAATACTATTAAATAAATGTAGGCTCCAAAATTATTTTCTGAAACTTCAAAATCTCACCTTTCATCTAAAATATCATTTTTTTTAAACTGATAGTTTAAACTTTTGTAAAGTCGACAATTTTGGCACCTATAGTTGACACAATTCTCGTATCCCATCTTCTTTTATAAGTGACTAGGGCTCAAAACGCGGCGAATCAATGTTTAAAGTTTTGACAACGAGTCCACTCTTACTGTTTAAATGAATTTTAACGACATTTTACTTTAATTGATAGTTTATAGTAATTTCCTCCCGCTGCCCACCGGAGGGGCGTTCGATGTATGTGTTAGATTTTATAAATGGTACTGTGAACAAATCCAGGTCAAATGTAGCTCTCACATAATTTTTCGCAAATAAAAAAGTAATTTTTGTTGGAAGCGTGTGACAATCAATTGAGAAATGTGGGGAAAATACGATACAATCATAGGATGGCAGACCGCTGATTTGAAATCCCGCCACGTTTTGCCGACAGTCACGCGGTTTATGTTGGAGCCACACCAGCCCTATAACTTCTGCACAGCAAGGCCAATCTACTGGTATCTATGGTCGAAGTGTCAAACACAAACAAATGTAGAGTTCAAAGAGTTTACTGCGAAGTACCGCCAGTGTAGGCAATGTATGAAACGGACAGTTCTCTACAAAACAAAAGAAACCACAGCTTTCTAGACTATATAGTTCCAGAGAAAAATGCCAATTTTCGAAATGATGGAAAACAAAATTCTCGGAAATGGCATTGCATGATTATTTTCAAATATTTATTTAAAATAGTAAGTAATCGAATATTTCAATAAAACCAACACCAAATTAAACATAAACATCCATATTTTCGTAATTTGCATAGAAGTAAAAATGTCAAATTTTGTCATTTTGGGCAGTACGACTCCCCTTAAGTAAATATCATCGTTGGTACGTGATGGCAGCGGCTTTCAGTTTGCAACTGTACCTCATGGACGGTGGGTGCACCAGGTTCTGATGTGTTGTTTTGTGGATGACTTGACAATGCTCGCGTGCAATTTGTTTTTAAGTTGCGACGAGGCCTAACGACTAAAAAATAACTTTTGAGGTAGGTTATATCTCAGGACGTCTGTATCCTTATATGTAGGTCGGTAGGAGGATTGTTTTTATCTGATTTGCCCGTTTTTAAGCACTTGAAAATGCGATAATGTTGTCCCGAAACGTGTTGTGGCAATAATCACACGATTGACAACTGGGATGAATATCTTCAATATTGTACGAGTACAGGATGTAGACACGTGGTTGACTACATATGGAAGTTTGGATCTGGCCTTTAGTCGTCCACAGATAGCCAAAAGATAAGGCGACCGGTCACGATAAGCCGGAAACTCGGGTTAGAGCCCCGGTCCCAATCGTAATTCAGAATAACACAGGCATTACAGTATCGTATTCATTAGGTTTTCCACCACCTTTATACCTGCTGACTCTTATAACACTTTCCTAATATCTGGGTGTCTCTACCAGAACACTCGTTTTTTTCTTAGACCATGGTATAATTAAGCTCCAGACAGTCCTCGGCAAAACGTTAGTCTTACACTTCCTAATTTCGTTTCCTCAGTTTCACCTGACTTAATTCAACAACTCTCCATTATCCTTGTTTTCTTTTCGTTGTACTATTTTCATAACTTCTATTCAACACAGTAGGCAGTCCGTTCACCTGATCATCGAAGCCCTTCTCTGAGCTCCGGTCGCAGGTTCGAATCGTGCCTCGGGTATGGATGTGTGTGATGTCCTTAGGTTAGTTAGGTTTAATTAGTTCTAAGTTCTAGGCGACTGATGACCTCAGAAGTTAAGCCGCTTAGTGCTCAGAGCCATTTTTGAACCCTTCTCTGACACTTCTATACCATCACCAGAAAACCTGAAGTTTTATTTCATTGCGCCGGAATTTTACTCACTACTGCAAGTTTTTCAGTAGCTTACTGTACTTCTTGCTTAACGTACGCACTGAATAACACGGAAGTTAGGTTACAACACTGTTCCACGGCGTGTTCCGGGCCTCGTCGTTTCCGTCATTTTCGTAACCGCGAGCGCACGACAACGGCAGATTACGGTCACTTCCCTGACGGAAGCTCGTGTTCCAGATAAGTGCCCAGGCGGATCTGGGAGTTATTTCTGTTCCCTTATCGTCACCTCTGAAGGGTCACAGCAGACACGCCAAGGCGAGATTTTCCACCGGTGGAGAGGCATCTGGAAGTTTCTTCCTTCTGTTTCCGCCACAGTTGCGGTCATCTGATTCGGTAAACCAGAATACCTCTTTCGAAATATTGTCTGAGCTTTTCCGCCCGCACTGAACAACACTGCGTCACGAAGCAAGGCGGCTGTTTGAGTGCCCCTGCCTTTGTCGCCGTATCATTATCTGACTGTTGTTTCTCGTTTTGTGTTTCTCTTTTCCCACTCAGTTCCTCAATAAGAGCCTACCGAGCACTGAAGCAGATTTGCGATTGGATTCATGACTTCCTTGCCGATAAAACTTAACACGTCGCTCTTAACGAAACAAAATCGACAGATGTAAAGGTACACTACTGGCCATTAAAATTGCTACACCAAGAAGAGATGCTAATGATAAACGGTTATTCATTGCACAAATATATTATACTAGAACTGACATGTGATTACATTTCACGCAATTTGGGTGCATAAATCCTGAGAAATCAGTACCGAGAACAACCACCTCTGGCCGTAATAACGGCCTTGATACGCCTGGGCATTGACTCAAACAGAGCTTGGATGGCGTGTACAGGTACAGCTGCCCATGCAGCTTCAAGACGATACCACACTTCATCAAGAGTAGTGACTGGTGTATTTTGACGAGCCGGTTGCTCGGCCACCATTGACCACACGTTTTCAATTGGTGAGAGATCTGGAGAATGCGCTGGCCAGGGCAGCAGTCGAACATTTTCTGTATCCAGAAAGGCTCGTACAGGACCTGCAACATGGGGTCGCGCATTATCCTGCTGAAATGTAGGGTTTCGCAGGGATCGAATGACGGGTAGAACCACGTGTTCTGAAACGTAACGTCCACTGTTCAAAGTGTTGTTAATGCGAACAAGAGATGACCGAGACGTGTAACCAATGGCACCTCATACCATCACGCCGGGTGATACACCAGTATGGCGATGGCGAATACAAGCTTCCAATGTGCGTTCACCGCGATGTCGCCAGACACAGATACGACCATCATGATGCTGTAAACAACAGGTGATTGTTGTCTTGCAAACGTCCCCATCTGTTGACTCAGGGATCGAGACGTGGCTGCAAGATCCGTTATACCCATGCGGATAAGATGCGTATCATCTCAACTGCTAGTGATACGAGGCCGTTGGGATCCAGCACGGCGTATTACCCTCCTGAACCCACCGATTCCATATTCTGCTAACAGTCATGGGATCTCGAGCAACGCGAGCAGCAATGTCGCGATACGATAAACAGCAATCGCGATATGCTACAATCCGACATTTATCAAAGTCGGAAACGTTCAAAATGGCTCTGAGCACTATGGGACTCAACTTCTGAGGTCATTAGTCCCCTAGAACTTAGAACTAGTTAAACCTAACTAACCTAAGGACATCACAAACATCCATGCCCGAGGCAGGATTCGAACCTGCGACCGTAGCGGTCTTGCGGTTCCGGACTGCAGCGCCTTTAACCGCACGGCCACTTCGGCCGGCAAAGTCGGAAACGTGATGGTATGCATTTCTGCTCCTTACACGAGGCATCACAACAGCGTTTCACCAGGCAACGCCGGTCAGCTGGTGTTTGTGTATGAGAAATCGGTTGGAAACGTTCCTCATGTCAGCACGTTGTAGGTGTCGCCACCGGCGCCAACCTTGTGTGAATGCTCTGAAAAGCTAATCATTTGCATATCACATCATCTTCTTCCTGTGGGTTAAATTTCGCGTCCGTAGCACGTCACCTTCGTGATGTAGCAATTTTAATGGCCAGTAGTGTAATTCCGGAGTACTTTTCATAACTGAGTAGCCATTTGCAGAATGACATCGAGAGAACTGATGAATGGTGCAGGCTCTGGGAGTTGACCCTGGACGAATGTAACATCTTGCGCATACATACAGCATACTGTACAGCTGCACTATTGCTGAAAAACCGCTGGAAACAATATCTACTGCAAAATATGTAGAACTAACTATCCAGAGGTACCATAATTAGAATGACCACATAAAACAAATAGTGGGAAAAACAGACGGCAGAGTCAGATTCATATGAAGAATCTTAAGGAAATGTAGCTCATTCACGAAAAACGTCGCTTATAAGGTGCTTCTTCGACCTTTTATTGAATGCAGTTCATCTGGGATCTCTACCGGGTAGGACTGATGGAAGAAGTGAATCGACCCACAAGACTGCGTCAAGTTTTGCTACTGCTCACCCTACTGATCCCACAAACAAAATTATCAAGCAATCTATTAGAGAAGTCATTATAGAGAAGATCCTACGAGGATCGGGATCGTTGAGCTGGTGCGAAGGCGTTACGGAGATACTCAACAAACTCCACCTCCAGGTGCTACAAAAGATGCGTTGCGCATCACGGAGAAATTTACTATTGACATTTCGAGAATGCACTTTCTGGCAAGAGTCGGATAACGCATTACTTCCCCCCACATACGTATCCCGTAATGACCACGAGGAAAAAATTCGAGAAATTAGAGCTAATCATTCTTCCCACGCGAGTTAGAGGCCTCAGTTACTCCGTCACACACCTTTAGGTGCCTTGCGGAATATGACGTAGATGTGGATGATTTGATAAGCCCGTCATTACTTCGTCGAGCTTGCAACTTCTTTACGTCAGAACAGGATACGCACCTAACGTCTTCAATTATTTGTTGTATAGGCGAAAGTTGCCTATATTGTGCCTGATCCAAATTTGTTCAACTACTAGAAATTTAAGAACCTTCAACATCGCAGCGCGTCAGCAATCGTTGGTTAATATATTAAAAAACTAAAAACCCGCCTCGATTGCGAAAAAAGCACCTAGTGTTAACCCAGGTTTCGGCGTAGATAACTACACCTTCTTCAGAACATTAAAACCCACAAGTGCCTAAGAAGATCTTTGTCAATGGTAATGTATAGCTATGGTGTTCTTTTAATCATTGACATGAGTTTTTGAAGGTCAAAGTGGCCGATTACTATCGATCGCGTCAGGACCTAAGTACTCCACAGTCACACGAAGAAACGGTAGCAGTATGCTTACAAAGCCGGCCGAAGTGGTCGTGCGGTTCTAGGCGCTGCAGTCTGGAACCGCGCGACCACTACGGTCGCAGGTTCCAATCCTGCTTCAGGCATGGATGAGCGTGATGTCCTTAGGTTAGTTAGGTTTAAGTAGTTCTAAGTTCTAGGGGACTGATGACCTCAGAAGTTAAGTCCCATAGTGCTCAGAGCCATTAATAATGTGTGTCAAAGCGTGTTTATGGTCCAGCTGTAGGAATCTTTATTTAATTTTAAGTTATTTAAATGTAAATACAGTATTTCGCATTGAAACATCCCGTTAGCAAAACTTATATTTTACTGTGCTGGAAAACCTATACGTTATTTGATTTTCCAACAGCTGAGCAGAACTGAACGTACTCAGACATTTCGCTCTTTACTTATCCTGATCAACGCTAAACTGACACACAATATTTTTAACGCAACGCAATCTAACTTTCAATAATCCCTACAAAAGAATGGCCCTGACTAACAATAACCTATACCTTTCATGAATCACCTTCCTCAGAAAAATCTTCGTTATTCGAACTACTGCAATTCAGCGAGCGCCAATACTGCCAGCTAAATAAAAGATTCAAACTACTGAAGGCACTAACTACTGATAGGCATAGTCAGCAAATGAAAGATAAGATTTTGATGGAGAACAAACAATGTATTTACTTATCTCAGTTCATGTCATCCAGTCTTACAAATTTACTCTTTCTGATGGGACACACGTCCAGATCGTCTGCTCTCAAAGTTCTGCCATCTCTCTCCCCACATCCACCACTGCTGGCGGCTCACCTCCAACTGCGCAACACTACGCGCTGTTCACATCCAACTGCCCAACACTACAATAGCAAATATTCCAACAATGCAAACCAGCCACAGACTGCACACAGCACAGTCAGTGATTTTCATACAGAGCGCTACGTGGCGTTGCCAACATAAAAACCTAAACAGCCTACTTACAGTATGCGTTTCAAAATGTTTGGGAGTGTGCGTTGGCTTGGAGACATGGCGGGACCGCTATCGTCAATCACAGTGGTCGTTACAAGGGAAGGTGACTACCGAAGTGAATGGTAGGGGAGTTCTGGACGGTGCGGCGTGAGGGACAGTCGCACAGGACACGGGCAGTTTTGGACAGTATGGGAGAGGACACAGGGGAGTGCTGGAAGTGGAGCAGCGATGGACGGCCGCTGGAAAGACTTGGAGAGTGTAGTAGTTTGCGCGAGGTCGCGGGAGATAGAACTACACTCCTGGAAATGGAAAAAAGAACACATTGACACCGGTGTGTCAGACCCACCATACTTGCTCCGGACACTGCGAGAGGGCTGTACAAGCAATGACCACACGCACGGCACAGCGGACACACCAGGAACCGCGGTGTTGGCCGTCGAATGGCGCTAGCTGCGCAGCATTTGTGCACCGCCGCCATCAGTGTCAGCCAGTTTGCCGTGGCATACGGAGCTCCATCGCAGTCTTTAACACTGGTAGCATGCCGCGACAGCGTGGACGTGAACCGTATGTGCAGTTGACGGACTTTGAGCGAGGGCGTATAGTGGGCATGCGGGAGGCCGGGTGGACGTACCGCCGAATTGCTCAACACGTGGGGCGTGAGGTCTCCACAGTACATCGATGTTGTCGCCAGTGGTCGGCGGAAGGTGCACGTGCCCGTCGACCTGGGACCGGACCGCAGCGACGCACGGATGCACGCCAAGACCGTAGGATCCTACGCAGTGCCGTAGGGGACCGCACCGCCACTTCCCAGCAAATTAGGGACACTGTTGCTCCTGGGGTATCGGCGAGGACCATTCGCAACCGTCTCCATGAAGCTGGGCTACGGTCCCGCACACCGTTAGGCCGTCTTCCGCTCACGCCCCAACATTGTGCAGCCCGCCTCCAGTGGTGTCGCGACAGGCGTGAATGGAGGGACGAATGGAGACGTGTCGTCTTCAGCGATGAGAGTCGCTTCTGCCTTGGTGCCAATGATGGTCGTATGCGTGTTTGGTGGCGTGCAGGTGAGCGCCACAATCAGGACTGCATACGACCGAGGCACACAGGGCCAACACCCGGCATCATGGTGTGGGGAGCGATCTCCTACACTGGCCGTACACCACTGGTGATCGTCGAGGGGACACTGAATAGTGCACGGTACATCCAAACCGTCATCGAACTCATCGTTCTACCATTCCTAGACCGGCAAGGGAACTTGCTGTTCCAACAGGACAATGCGCGTCCGCATGTATCCCCTGCCACCCAACGTGCTCTAGAAGGTGTAAGTCAACTACCCTGGCCAGCAAGATCTCCGGATCTGTCCCCCATTGAGCATGTTTGGGACTGGATGAAGCGTCGTCTCACGCGGTCTGCACGTCCAGCACGAACGCTGGTCCAACTGAGGCGCCAGGTGGAAATGGCATGGCAAGCCGTTCCACAGGACTACATCCAGAATCTCTACGATCGTCTCCATGGGAGAATAGCAGCCTGCATTGCTGCGAAAGGTGGATATACACTGTACTAGTGCCGACATTGTGCATGCTTTGTTGCCTGTGTCTATGTGCCTGTGGTTCTGTCAGTGTGATCATGTGATGTATCTGACCCCAGGAATGTGTCAATAAAGTTTCCCCTTCCTGGGACAATGAATTCACGGTGTTCTTATTTCAATTTCCAGGAGTGTATTTCATAGTGCCAATTTGTGCACGTATGGGATATGCGTGGCTTCTGCAGTGAAGACGTAGTCCGTGTTTAGAACTGAATATCTCGCGAGCTTTGTTGTTGCTCATAACTAATTACGTGAAGTAGGAATCTATTGTTTCTCTGTTATTCAACTTTTGTTTAATTGCTGGACCATCGATACCAATAAGTGTTTTGCAGTAATAAACAGCATTCTTAAATGTTTTAGAACAAATGAGTCCTCGGTCAGAAATATTAAGTGGAAATTGACCAGGTTTCGACGCTACTATGAGCGTCGTCTTCAGAATTAGACTAACTGTTCTAAAAGAGATTAAGTATATAATACATTAATAGAATTGAAGTTTGTACTCACTGGAAAAAGATGCAGTACTTACAAGTCACATATTAAAAAAGATCTAAGCTGGAAAGGCGACGTCATGAATAGTTGTAAGAGAGATAGCGAGCTGCTAAGGGCTTCTCGTACTTTAGTGAACAAGGGTTGCAACAAGGCGTACTTACAATTATTCATGACGTCGCCATTCCGGCTTAGATCTTTTTTAATATGTGACTTGTAAGTACTGCATCTTTTTACATTTTATTAATGTATCATATACTTAATATGTTTTAGAACAGTTAGTCTAATTCTGAAGACGACGCTCATAGGAGCGTCGATACCTGGTCAATTTTGACTTAATATTTGTGACCGAGGGCTTATTTGTTCTAATATAATTCTGACACGGTAAATGAACTTTGGCAGCTATGTTCAAAGTTTTATATTCTTAAACGTACTTCTGCTATCGTACCCATCATTTAAAGTCGTTAAAACTGTACCTGCAGAATTTATTTAATTGCAATCTTTCATTTATAAATTCGAAATTACCGAGCGGTAGGAGCCGTCGACCATTCGATTCATGTGTATATCCATATTGCGTACTGTAGACTCAGCAGTATTTGGCTTAAAATGCGGTAATCACGTATCGCATCCGCTAGACAACGAACGCAACTAAAACTTTTAATATTTCAACTCTGAGTCGGAGGGTACGTAGCTGAGGGCCACCCCTAATCACACTTTTCTTTTTGAAAGCCCACAACATCACACCATGTTTACTTCAACATGGATACAGGCAGTCATTTTTCCCTCGTTCTGTTTGGGAGTGCAACAGGGAGAGCAGGTGCTAGTTGTGGTACGAGGTACCCTCCGACACGCACCGTATGGTAGATTGCAGAGTATGTAAAAAAAAAAAAAAACAAACTGCAACTTCGGCAGTAAATAGTAGTGGCACTGGTAGTGAGGTCTAAGGCGCTGCAGTCATGGACTGTGTGGACTGTGCGGCTGGTCCCGGCGGAGGTTCGAGTCCTCCCTCGGGCATGGGTGTGTGTGTTTATCCTTAGGATAATTTAGGTTAAGTAGTGTGTAAGCTTAGGGACTGATGACCTTAGCAGTTAAATCCCATAAGATTTCACACACATTTGAACATTTGTTGGTAGTGTGGTACACCCATCCACCACAGCGAGGTCATACGACGCCGTTGGGAAATACCGGATTTTAATTGTTAAGAGGCCAAACACCACATAAAAAGCAAAATCACGTTGGTTTTTAATTGTCCTATGGCCAAAACCCAAATAATAAGCAAAATGACATCGGTTTATAACTGTCGTAAGAGTGGCGCAAGACATGTTCAGCATGCTGTCCACCGTTTTCTGCCACAAGCTGAAATCGAGAAACAGCACGTCCCACAACGGCTCGGAGTGTCTCGAAGGTCACGTTCAGAGTGCATTGCGCAATGCATGCCTTCAATTCAGCTACATTCGTAGTAGTGCAAGCAGTGATACCAACGTCTTTCAGATAACCACACAGCCAGACGTCACAGGGATGGAGATCAGGTGATCTGGACGGCCACGCTCTAAGGGAAATACCGCCTGATAGTTCTAGCATTTCCGTAATCCCTCTGCAGCAGCTGGTTAAGTGGCTGTGCAACGTGAGCGGGTGCACATAAACACTGTTGAAGCATTGCAATGACTTCGGTGCGCTGGAGACTCCAACAGCGTTTACTAGTGACGGTACAGGTAACAGGGCTCGGAGGACTCGTTTCCACGAAAAAATACGCCCCTGCGATAAACGATGCCGTCAACACGTACCACCCAGTCACCTTTGCAGAATGAAGTGGAACCGGTTAATGTGCGTGCGGATATTCCGCCCATATTCTGCAACTCTGCATGCTGACATGTCATTGGAGATGGAGAGGGGTTTAGTATATGCACAGAATGTTCCAAGGCAACGGCCTTGCCGCAGTGGCTACACCGGTTCCCGTGAGATCCCCGAACTTAAGCGCTGTCGGGTGTGATCGGCACTTGGATGGGTGACCATCCGGGCTGCCATGCGCTGTTGCCATTTTTCGGGGTGCACTCAGCCTCGTGATGCCAATTGAGGAGCTACTCGAGCGAACAGTAGCGGCTCCGGTCAAAGAAAGTCATCATAACGACCGGGAGAGCGGCGTGCTGACCCCACGCCCCTCCTATCCGCATTCTCCACTGACGATGACACGGCGGTCGGATGGTCCCGGTAGGCCACTCGTGGCCAAGAGACGGAGTGCTTTTTTTTATCCTTACATGAAACAATCCAAATTTTTTTTAACAATCATGAATATGTATTCGTTTTGGTTCGTTTTTAAGATATCGCCAAATGAAAAATGGCGACGTTGCCTGTAATGTAGCGCTATGTTTCCGCCTTTGTACCGGTGCTATTTAACAAAGTTGGTCCTGTAGTCAGCTTTAAAAAAACGTGTTTATCGTTGTTAATGCAACATAATGTTAAGAAATGATATAAAGAATTATCTCATGCTTTCTTTGTCCTTGGTTATTAATCACCTAACTATTTTGTTTTGTAGTATGGTAACATAAAGGTGTTCTAGAAGTTGGAGTACAGATAAACTGAATTTAGCTGTAACAGTATGTCTAAATAAGGATCAAGGGTTAAATAAATGTTCAAGCGTATAAAACGTGCCTAAGCCAACAATTACCTTGTTTTACCGACTATAAGACGCTATGGATTACAAGACGCACCTTAATTTTCAAGCAATTTTAATCATTTTTATTATTAGGCTGCAAAGCTATACTAAAAAAGTCTTTGTCTATAAAACAGAATTGACCTTTAAAATCACTGAAAAGCGTCATCTGAACTGCCTTCTTTTTCCTCATCGTCGTCGCCATTGTCCTCTTCGTACATAAGATGGCCTTCACTGGCATCGAGAGCGTTATTTATGTCGCACTTCTTGAAAGATGTAACAATAATGTCTTCTTTCACTCTACACCCCAAGTATTTCATCCGTTAACACAGTTCTTTGATTGTAGGTCGTTTTACAGCTCCCTTCGACGTGAATTCACGTATCAAGAGCTTGCAATTGTGAAGTAAGTCCTCCTGGAAATACAGGAAGCTCTGTATTTCGCTGTCTCAGTTTCTCTTTCACACAATTTTTCAAATTACTACTACCGTTACATGGACATTTTTAAGACTGGCGACAATTTTATATCAAACCCTGAAGATTTTTGTGTTAATTTCGAGTATAAGACGCAGCTGAATTTCGAAGGCAATTTTTCTAAGAAAAAAGTGCGTCTTATAGTCCGTGAAATACGGTAAAAGACAGGTTGAAAATAAAAACGAAAATTAATTTTGCTCGCAGTAAAGTGTTTTCAGCGAAGCTGGAAACGAATTGTAAGAGCATATTCTTAAATTAGATGAGGTTCAGTTTAAGCTTGCTGGATATAAGAAAACTTGCGTTCAACATTGCAGAAACAATTGGTTTCCCCATAATTTCATCGAAGAAGAAGTCTTGGCAAGCAAAAAGTGGTCGAAAAGTTTCCCGGGCCTCGTGGACGAACAGAATGATCTAGGATTCGCTTGATCGCTGTTTGTTTTCCCCTACAGAGGAGATTTTCTGCCAGCAAAAATGTCATTACACGCGAGCAAAATACATGTTCCAAAATTCTAGTGACTAGAATTTCTGCCTCTGGATTAGCGAGTCCCGGGTTCGATTCCCAGCCGGGTTGGGGAATTTTCCCTGCTCGATGGCTGGGTGTTTCTGTTGTCCTCGTCATTTCATCATCATCATTCTTGACTTTGGCTAGATCAGATTGTGTATAAACTGTGCTGTATTAAAACTGGGAGTTGGTACGGGAGCTGATGACCGCGCAGTCGGGAGCCCCACAATCCAAACATTATCATTTTCGAAAATTCTACAACTGACCGACGTCAAAGATACAGGCCTATGATTCTGTGCGTCAGTTCGATTACTTCTCCAAACCGGGAATGGTCTGTGCTTTTTTTCAGTCCTCAGGAGCGCTTCGCTTCTTCAGAGACTGGAGGTTTTTTTTCCTTCTGTTATTGTATACATGCATCCGCGACATTTTCCGCAGTTAATTAGGAGACATTATTTTTTATTAACACCCGTCAAAGAAGATACAAATCCCAAAGCAGAACGAAGCTTATCTATTCTCGGAGAGAGAACTTGTAAGCTGAATCTGAAACGAAGTTCCCGGAGTTCGCGGTATCCTCTGGAAGAAGTTTTAACAAGGACGTTATACTGCGTCAGTTATGGACAGTCAACTATTAGCGTTTTATGAGAACTGTGCGGAACTTTTTTTTACTAAAAACTCTGTCTGACTCTGCAATGAATGAAACTTTTGCTGTGTAGTAGAAAAGTCTTTTACCTCACGAACTCTACATATAGTAATGGTCAACCGGAATACACAGAGAAGTTAGTGGTTGCGAAGTAATTAAACCGTTTTCAGTTTTAATCCCCCAGGCGATTCGTGGATTTATTAGCTGCTGATTGCGTTCGGAAAATTTCCATCACTCGTGTACGTTGATATCTTTAATTGTGAATGAAGAGTCTTATCAGTAAACGTTCAGTATCGACCTCTGTGCATAAGGGCCAAGCTCGGATAACAATATGGAAACATCGCTAGAACTGTGAGCTTGCACGTAAATTCAGATGCTAGCCGAGCCTGCAGATTGCTCTACTGTAAGAAACTTCCTGGCAAATTAAAACTGTGTGCCCGACCGAGACTCGAACTCGCGACCTTTGCCTTTCGCGGGCAAGTGCTCTACCATCTGAGCTACCGAAGCACGACTCACGCCCGCTACCCACAGCTTTACTTCTGCCAGTATTTCGTCTCCTACCTTCCAAACTTTACAGAAGCTCTCCTGCGAACCTTGCAGAACTAGCACTCCTGAAAGAGTGCCAGGAAGTTTCATATCAACGCACACTCCGCTGCAGAGTGAAAATCTCATTCTGGATACATCCCCCTGGCTGTGGCTAAGCCATATCTCCGCTATATCCTTTCTTTCAGGAGTGCTAGTTCTGCAAGGTTCCCAGGAGAGCTTCTGTAAAGTTTGGAAGGTAGGAGACGAGATACTGGCAGAAGTAAAGCTGTGAGGACCTGCCGTGAGTCGTGCTTCGGTAGCTCAGATGGTAGAGCACTTGCCCGCGAAAGGCAAAGGTCCCGAGTTCGAGTCTCCGTCGGGCACACAGTTTTAATCTGCCAGGAAGTTTCATATCAGCGCACACTCCGCTGCAGAGTGAAAATCTCATTCTGCTCTACTGTATTTTATCACGGACGGCATCAGCGCAATGCACTCAGTACGTCGGAGATATCAGTCGACGTCAGAACACCGTTCTATTTAGTTGTGACTGCGCTATGTTGCAACTAAGTTAATTCGCACGTGTGCAAATTATTGCTACTCTAGTGGTGGGTGCTTCCGTTGCCAAGATGGTCGAAGTGTTTGCTGCTCCAAGAGGCACTGTTTTATCGAAAATTTCTATTGTATACAGGGAAAGCAGAAAATATCGTCTGCAGTGTCAAAATGCGGACGAACGTTTGTGTGTCGTGGCGGAAGGTCGCTGAAGAGTACTGTGACGAAAAATAAGATGACGACAGCTGCAAAAGTCATTGCAGAACTGAAGGCTGCACTCGCGAGCCCTGTCAGCATCAAAACGACAGCGAATTCGAACATTTTTAATAAAATAATTACGTGAACGCCGTGCACCATCGCAAATTAAACGAATAGATTCTCATCTCGTGGAATACCCCGCGTAACTCTAATACTCTCTTTTGTGGAATGAATTACTTCTGCCTAAGAGAGTACTCACCCCTAGTTACTTACTCTAAAGGATGCAAATTATAATTGTTTACAAAGTACCTTATTGGTGTCTGTCAAGTCTAGAGAAACGATCTGATATCATGTTGCTCAAACTCCACTGCATAGTTTAGATGTTTCTTGACGGATAGATCATATATCAAGTTACACACATCTCAAATGGTTCTATTCTCCTCTGTTCCAATTTTCTCAGTCCCTGATTCACTACCAATCAGTGGATCCCCAAATAAAGATCTATCTTTGTTACTAGTACAACTATCTTGGCCAGGCATGACCTTTTTGTCAGTGCTAGTCTGCTTATTATGTCCTGCGTGCTCCGTCCGTGATGGGTTATTTTGCTGGTGCCTAGGTAGCAGAATTTCTTAACTTCATCCATTTCATTATCAACAATCCTGATGTTATGTTTCTCGCTGTTCTCGTTTCTGATACTTCTCATCACCTTCGTCTGTTTCAATTTTCTCTCTATCCATATCTTATATTCATTAGACTGTCCATTCCATTCGAGAGGTCTTCTAATCCTTCCTCATTTTCACCCCAGGACATCAGTGTCATCAGTTTGTTATTGTTGATATCCTTTCATCTGTAATTTTATCCCACTTTTTAATCTTTCACATTCGTCATTACTTCTTCAATGTAAAGATTTAACAGACGGGGCGAAAGATTACACCGTTGTCATACACCCTTTTTAATCCGAGAACTTCGTTTTTAGTCTTCCACTCTAACTTTTCCTTCCCGCTTATTGTACATATTGAATATTAGCTTACCCCTGTTTTTCTCATACCTTCGAAAATCTTCCACCATTTGACACTGTCGAGTAATTTTTCCAGCGCTTTTGTCAAAAAGAGAGATCTGTTAACATGAATGTGTTCGGAAGTCTTTTCTGAAAGAATTTGTGTGGCTTCCAGCTTGTATGGAAGTGAAACGTGAGGAATAAACAGTTCAGACAGAGAACAGAAGATTTTGAAATGTATTGCTACTAAAGATCAGACTATATGGGTAGACTACGCAACAAGTGAGGTAGTAAATGGAAGTAAGAAGAAAAAAAAAGTGCCCTGGTACACACTGTTCTCTTTCAGTGATAGATCTTACTTTCACCCAGCTCACAGTTTCCTGATACGTCTCTTCAGTTTACAACCTGAATTTCTTAGCTGTGTCTTCAGTCCTTACTGGAGAGTAGTGAATTCCTGAGAATTGTATCACGAAGGGGCCTCTACTACAACGACAGTTGGGCCCACAAGTAATTCCTCCAAGTTTCTTGACGCCGTTAGTTTGTAAGTGCGGCACCGGTGTGGCGCTAGTAGATCACAGGAACGGAACTAGCTCCTCCCGTGACTCACATTGACCGACACCATTTTCGGTGCGAAGCGAAACGCGGACGATGAACATTTCAGAATGGAAGGGGTTATGGGGTTACGAAATGGGGTGCTGCTAATGACTGGATTATTGGATTGCATAACAGATGAGGTGTTCAGTCAAAATGGGCGAAAAAAGATATTTATGGCATAACCTGACTAAGGGAAGTAACGGCTTGACTGTACACATCCTGAAGTACTAACGAATCGTCAGTTTTCAAATGATCAGGGATGATGAGAGGGGGTAAAATTGTAGAGGGAATCAGGGCTCGAATATACAGGGTGTTTCAAAAATGACTGGTATATTTGAAATGGCAATAAAAACTAAACGAGCAGCGATAGAAATACACCGTTTGTTGCAATATGCTTGGGACAACAGTACATTTTCAGGCAGACAAACTTTCGAAATTACAGTAGTTACAATTTTCAACAACAGATGGCGCTGCGGTCTGGGAAACTCTATAGTACGATATTTTCCACATATCCACCATGCATAGCAATAATATGGCGTAGTCTCTGAATGAAATTACCCGAAACCTTCGACAACGTGTCTGGCGGAATGGCTTCACATGCACATGAGATGTACTGCTTCAGCTGTTCAATTATTTCTGGATTCTGGCGGTACACCTGGTCTTTCAAGTGTCCCCACAGAAAGAAGTCACAGGGGTTAATGTCTGGCGAATAGGGAGGCCAATCCACGCCGCCTCCTGTATGTTTCGGATAGCCCAAAGCAATCACACGATCATCGAAATATTCATTCAGGAAATTAAAGACGTTGGCCGTGCGATGTGGCCGGGCACCATCTTGCATAAACCACGAGGTGTTCGCAGTGTCGTCTAAGGCAGTTTGTACCGCCACAAATTCACGAAGAATGTTCAGATAGGGTGATGCAGTAATCGTTTCGGATCTGAAAAATGGGCCAATGATTCCTTTGGAAGAAATGGCGGCCCAGACCAGTACTTTTTGAGGATGCAGGGACGATGGGACTGCAACATGGGGCTTTTCGGTTCCCCATATGCGCCAGTTCTGTTTATTGACGAAGCTGTCCAGGTAAAAATATGCTTCGTCAGTAAACCAAATGCTGCCCACATGCATATCGCCGTCATCAATCCTGTGCACTATATCGTTAGCGAATGTCTCTCGTGCAGCAATGGTAGCGGCGCTGAGGGGTTGCCGCATTTGAATTTTGTGTGGATAGAGGTGTAAATTCTGGCGCATGAGACGATACGTGGACGTTGGCGTCATTTGGACCGCAGCTGCAACACGGCGGACGGAAACCCAAGGCCGCTGTTGGATCACCTGCTGCACTAGCTGCGTGTTGCCCTCTGTGGTTGCCGTACGCGGTCGCCCTACCTTTCCAGCACGTTCATCCGTCACGTTCCCAGTCCGTTGAAATTTTTCAAACAGATCCTTTATTGTATCGCTTTTCGGTCCTTTGGTTACATTAAACCTCCGTTGAAAACTTTGTCTTGTTGCAACAACAGTGTGTTCTAGGTGGTGGAATTCCAACACCAGAAAAATCCTCTGTTCTAAGGAATAAACCATGTTGTCTACAGCACACTTGCACGTTGTGAACAGCACATGCTTACAGCAGAAAGACGACGTACAGAATGGCGCACCCACAGACTGCGTTGTCTTCTATATCTTTCACATCACTTGCAGCGCCATCTGTTGTTGAAAATTGTAACTACTGTAATTTCGAAAGTTTGTCCGCCTGAAAATGTACTGTTGTCCCAAGCATATTGCAACAAACGGTGTATTTCTATCGCTGCTCGTTTAGTTTTTATTGCCGTTTCAAATATACCGGTCATTTTTGAAACACCCTGTAGTTTGCAGTTGCAAATGGATGTAGGTTACAGTAGTTACACAGAGATGTTGAGGTTCGCAGAGGACAGAATCTATGGACTGAACAAAGACAGTTAAAATCATTGTGAGTAATTTTACAACGTATTAGGGTAGTTTGTGACGGTAAGTCAGAAGTCTGATAGCTACTAACACATTTCTTCAGCCCACTTACTCCCTCCATGGCCATGAAAGTCGATGAGTAACGCGAGTGGAATACCGCTTGTGGACAAGTGCTATTATTAAGCGAGACGATAAGGGGGACGTAAATAGCTGGAGCGGTGCTGACATGAGCCGGTATCAGCCGTGTTTACACTGGCCCGCTGCGATAGCCTCCAGCCGAGATGTCCAATACACACACATCCGCTACATCTACCTCTCTCTCCGAATACGCATGGTTCTCAGAACGGAAACTTTCCGTGGCACCCCCTCAGATTTAGTGGTAAGATTTCCCAGTGTGGGAAGCTGAACACATGAAAACAGGGGGCCGGCCGGAGTGGCCGTGTGGTTCTATGCGCTACAGTCTGGAACCAAGCCACCGCTACGGTCGCAGGATCGAATCCTGCCTCGGGCATGGATGTGGATGTGTGTGATGTCCTTGGGTTAGTTAGGTTTAATTAGTTCTAAGTTCTAGGTTACTGATGACCTCAGAAGTTAAGTCGCATAGTACTCAGTGCCATTGGAACCATTTTGAACCATGAAAACATGGAGAAGGTGTGCTGAACAACGAAAAACGAAGCAAAAGAGAAACAGTGAACGATTCAAGCTCAGGATGTCCAACATCGACCGAATTTCGACAGCTACGGCGTCGTGGTTATGTTTTTACGGCGTTGGACTGTGAAGGGGAGATTTATAGTCGAACCTCCCCCGTGCCCATGTCTTTCTTTTTTCACAAAATTATGAACTGTCCGTTCTGTCATTGAGCTGTCTGGTTGCTGTGACTCCTGCGTTCCGTTTTGGAAGCTTTGACTCTTCATTTCGTTTGTTGCAACACAATTCACACCAGTTTATTTGTTGTTTTCATTTCTGTGAGAGGTCTATGACGCATCTCGCCCGCTCTCTCACTGTCGCATTTAGTTACGGTGGTAACACACTACTGGCCATTAAAATTGCTACACAAAGAAGAAATGCAGATGATACACCGGTATTGATTGCACAAATATATTATACTAGAACTGACATGTGATTACATTTTCACGCAATTTGGGTGCATAGATCCTGAGAAATTAGTACCCAAAACAACCACATCTGGCCGTAATAACGGCCTTGATACGCCTGGGCATTGAGTCAAACAGAGGGTCGATGGCGTGTGCAGGTACAGCTGCCCATGCAGCTTCAACACGATACCACAGTTCATCAAGAGTAGTGACTGGCGTATTGTGACGAGCCAGTTGCTCGGCCACCATTGACCAGACGTTTTCAATTGGTGAGAGATCTGGATAATGTGCTGGCCAGGGCAGCAGTCGAACATTTTCTGTATCCAGAAAGGCCAGTACAGGACCTGCAACATGCGGTCGTGCATTATGCTGCTGAAATGTAGAGTTTCGCAGGGATCGAACGAAGGGTAGAGCCACGGGTCGTAACACATCTGAAATGTAACGTCCACTGTTCAAAGTGCCGTCAGTGCGAACAAGAGGTGAACGAGACGAGTACCCACTGCCACCGCATACCTTCACGCCGAGTGGTACGCCAGTATGGCGATGACGAATACACGCTTCCAATGTGCGTTCGCCACGATGTCGCCAAACACGGATGCGACCATCATGATGCTGCAAACAGAACCTGGATTCATCCGAAAAAATGACGCTTTGCCACTCGTACGCCCAGGTCCGTCATTGAGTACACCATCGCAGGCGCTCCTGTCTGTGATGCGGCTTCAAGGGTAATCGCAGCCATGGTCTCCGAGTGATAGTCCATGCTGCTGCAAACGTCGGCGAACTGTTCGTGCAAATGGTTGTTGTCTTTCAAACGTCCTCATCTGTTGACTCAGGGATCGAGACGTGGCTGCACGATCCGTTACAGCAATGCGGATAAGATGCCCGTCATCTCGACTGCTAGTGATGCGAGGCCGTTGGGATCCAGCACGGCGTTCTGTATTACCCTCCTCAACCCACCTATTCCATTTTCTGCTAACAGTCATTGGATCTCGACCAACGCGAGTAGCAATGTCGCGATACGATAAACCGCAATCGCGATAGGCTACAATCCTTGCTTTATCAAAGTCGGAAACGTGACGGTACGCATTTCTCCTCCTTACACGAGGCATCACAACAACATTTCACCAGGCAACGCCGGTCAACTGCTGTGTGTGAAAAATCGGTTGGAAACTTTCCTCATGTCAGCACGTTGTAGGTGTCGCCACCGGCGCCAACCTTGTGTGAATGCTCTGAAAAGCTAATCATTTGCATATCACAGCATCTTCTTTCTGTAGCACGACAGCTTCGTGGTGTAGCAATTTTAATGACCAATAGTGTATATTCTTACCATATGATTCATTTTCTGTAACCAATGTATAGTTGCCAGTTGCCAAGACTACAGAAGGAGAACAGACGCGTCATTTACCGGACGGACAGTTCAAAAATTTGTGAAAAAATGGGGACTTGGGGATTTGGAAACGGACCTGCCAGTGGGCCGTCCACCACCGTGACCGCAGAACCATGACGCCGTGGTTCCTACAATTCCTTCGACGTTGCAGATGTTAAGCTTGGGCCATCACTGTTTTGATTTTTCTTCTTTTTTCACGATTAAGTGCACCTTCTCCCTGTTTTCATACTTCATCTTTGTTCAGTTTTTGATGGACTATCCACTGGTACATCTCCCTTGTCAGCACTTTTCCTTGTCAACTGCCTTCACCAAACACGCACCCATTCATCCAACCCCTTTTTGGATCTCGCATGCGAGTTCTTACACATGTTCTGCGTTTAAATTTTCTGGTTGTTTTACAAGAAGTTAATTCCAGTGCTTGCTTGTAGCTTCTGCACAACAAGCTTGCACGTTTTGGTTTCCAATGCCGTTTTCATGAGCACCTGTCATCCAAACTTAATTTAAGAGTTGCCGAGGTCTTTATTTTCAAATTGGGTGCGTGATTTTCTGTTTTAATTTCCGTACGGACCTCAATTTGTATATTATATTTTCATTGTTGCTCTCTTGTGCATTTTATGTCACTGTTCTACTGCCAATATTGTACACACCATTGTTTGAATTGTGTTCGTCATTTTGGGTTAAAATGGTTAAAATGGCTCTGAACACTATGGGACTTAACATCTGAAGTCATTAGTCCCCTAGACTTAGAACTACTTAAACCTAACTAACCTAAGGACATCACACACATCCATGCCCGAGTCAGGATTCGAACCTGCGACCGTAGCAATAGCGCGGTTCCAGAGTGAAGCGCCTAGAACCGCTCGGCCACAGCGGCCGGCATCATTTTAGGTTTTTCTTTTATTTTAAGTACGTCTATCTGTATGATATAATTCACACATGGTTGCATGATGTTATTTGCAATTCTGTTCTTCAACTACTGTTGTATTTATTGTATGATGTGCGGTGTTTGTCGTTTAATGTTCTGTGTTTTCTGTAAGAGCATCTGTATCCAGAATGAAATTTTCACTCTGCGCTGATATGAAACTTCCTGGAAGATTAAAACTGTGTGCCAGACCGAGACTCGAACTCGGAACCTTTGCATCTGTATGTTTGTCATAATGTTGCTGTATAGTGTGTAATGGGACACCCTTTTCTAATAAAACCTTTTTTTTAGAAGTAGCCGATACCAGGATTAATCCCTAATATGGTATAGGTGAACACTGTCTGCTCTTTCACTGAAAGAATTCATTTGATTTTCTATACGATGCATTATATTAATATTGTGAGCACCGCAGTATGTGAGTAGTAGCGGGCATGCCTCTGATGGAGGCGCGCGTGCTTTTTAATTTTGTCTAGAACAATGTAACATGATTTTATGAAAATGGAGATTGGAAGTCAGTGTGGTATAGGAGAATGGGATAAAATAAAAAGATATTCACAGCAACAGAAAGAATTCCATCAGTTACTCAGTTCAACAAGAACCTACAAAATCAAAATTTCAGCTGCAAGAGTGTACCCCTAGACGCAATAACTCCAGCGAACAACAAGAAGACACTCGAAGCTTTTGAAACTAATGAAGTCACTAAGAAAAATGTAATGGTGATATGTGGTAGGGCAAGATTACAAGTGCCATTTGTAATTCTGTTCCAATGTCATTGTCCTCACTGCCGACCCCGCTCTGGTGTTTGTCTAATTGCGCTTTTATTTTACTTTACGAGTGTGTTAATATGCTAATTTCGTCATTTTGTGCTATTCGACTTTTCTGTGATTATGTTTCTTTGGTACTTTGTAACTGTTGCTGGCTGTATGGTTCTTGTAACCCAAAGCGAAAATAAAGAAATGAAAAAGTGCACCTGTGGGTGCTGCGAATAATGAAGCTTATTTTCATCTTACCTATGATCGAAAACGTTTTTTTATGCATTATATTTCTACTTACATCAGGTGGAGTTGACGATACTATGGCATCCAGAGCCACTTTCTGTTGTGAAATATAGTTATTATAAACACGTTGCTGTTATAATATGAAATTTTTCGTGACAATAATTCTTTGACAGCTATTTGCTACATGCTAGATGCTACATCTTTAAAGATTTTCTTTGTCTTTGTGAGTCAGGAATGGCGCGTGTGTTGCTTAGATATTACGAGTATAAGGTTAAAATTATTTTGTGTATGTGTTACCTGTGATGTTTTGTTTATCGTGGTCGAAAATTTTGGTAAAATTTTGTGTAATGCTCGTGTTTCAGAACAGTTTTCTCGTTGAGCAAGTCTTTCAGGAAATTTTCCCCGTGAATGTACTCATAGCTCTCCGAGTCTTTCAAAATATTTATAGTACTTCCTTCAGATACATTGTGCAAAATTTGCACGGTGTTTTCAATGTGTTCTGCATTGTGGTCTTCATTTTTAAGGTGTGGCTAAGATTTCATCTGACTAGTTTCACATGGTGTCGTATGTTCCCTGAATGTAATGTTGATGTTTCTTCCCGTTTTTACGGTGTAAAATTTCGTATAGTTTCCATAAGAAATTTTGTAGTCCCGTGAGTTCGATAATTCTGGGAATTTCGCTTTTGCTGGTCGAATTCGTGTTTTCAGATTAATGGTCGTGCAAAAGACTAATTTTACCTTTGTCTTACATAGAAGTTCATTTTATTCGTTATCTGGCCTTGAAAAGGTGCAGAAATGTCTAGCTCTAAGCAAATAACTATTACGTTTCAGCTACATAAATTGATTTCTTGTAAATAGCCGCATTTCGACATATTTCTTGCTGCAGGTCATATCGATAAAAAAGGGAGAAAAACTAGCGTCGCTTTTATCATTTCCTATACATCCGTATGATAGCCATAAAGTTTAAGTTATCACCTCAAAAGCATCACACTATGACTACGGAATTTAGTGATGATGTTAGTGCTTTTCTGCATCTTCACCCTTGAATGCGACACTGGCACTTCTGCGTCTTTCTGAAGATCCCTGCCATGCAGTGGTTTTTGAGAAAACTGGAAGATCTCACTGCACGTCATGTGAGTATAATATGTGAAATGATTATGTCTGACATTTCGTCTTGATAGTGCATATTCTAAAGGCTAATGCCCTGTCGCTGCAACCACTCTTCTCTGTCACGGCTTTTCGTTTCAGTTCCACATACTTGCCGCATCCTATCATCTTCTCGATTTCTTTCATATACCTCATCCTCAGCAGACTTGGGAAGCGTGCTCGGTGCTCATGCAAAGGTCTGCCCCCTTACGAAGACAATGTGTTGGTTACGCACTATGGCAGCCCCAGAACACGACTTTCCCCTTGCCCGACAATGGTTGGGTCTCTGCACCTTCCAGCGATGTTCAAAGAGACCTCATGTTTCTACGTTTGTTTTTATTTTCCCCTTTGTCCCTGGCTTATAGTGTTACACCCAGGAAGTCACGCTAGAAATATCTCGCAGAAGGAAAAAGAAGGTCGCACCACGAAGAAATTGTCCGAATGGGACAGCAGAAATCGGTAGACGTGACATTTATGTATAAACAAACAAATGATTACAATTTCAGAAAAACTGAATTATTTATTCAAGAGAAAGAGCTTCACAAATTGAGCGCGTTTCTCCACCTGTGGCCCTTACGCAAGCAGTTATTCAAAAATGGCTCTGAGCACTATGGGACTTAACATCTATGGTCATCAGTCCCCTAGAACTTAGAATTACTTAAACCTAACTAACCTAAGGACAGCACACAACACCCAGCCATCACGAGGCAGAGAAAATCCCTGACCCCGCCGGGAATCGAACCCGGGAACCCGGGCGTGGGAAGCGAGAACGCTACCGCACGACCACGAGATGCGGGCGCAGTTATTCAGTTTGGCACTGACTGATGTTGTTGGATGTCGTTCTGAGGTGTATCGCACCAAATTCCGTGGAATTAGCGCTTTAGATAGTCGGATAGATAGACGAATAGTCAGGGGAGTGCAGTAGGTGGTACTAGGGTGTGTTACAAAAATGAACAGCATAGAGACGGAAGTGATGACACTTTCTGCAGGACCTGACCATCAGTTTGCAGGACAATGCTCAAGCACGTACTGTGCAAGCTGTTACTGATTTGTTTGACTGACGGGGCTGCTAAGTGCTATGCCATCTACTGCAATCTCCTCACGTAAGCCCTCGTGAGTTCAACACGATTTCTAAACTGAAAGAAAGACTTCACGTCATTCGCTTCAGAACTGCTACAAATTCGTCTGGCAGTAGACCGCGCCGTTCGAACTGTCAACATAACTGGCTCTGCTAACAGTATCCAACGACTTCCACATCGCTGGCAACGGGTTATACACTTTGAAGGTCAGTAAAACTTGGAAACACATATCTGTTTTGTACGAGGTGTAAATAAATAGTTGCCACTATTAAAGTTCCAACCCTCGTATTAATAATTTAATGATTTACCACACTAATTTATGTACCATACGAAGTTTTTTCCTTTTATGAGCAGCCGGCCGGAGTGGCCGAGCGTTTCTAGGCGCTACGTCTGGAACCGCGCGACCGCTGCGGTCACAGGTTCGAATCCTGCCTCGGGCATGGATGTGTGTGATGTCCTTAGGTTAGTTAGGTTTAAGTAGTTCTAAGTTTTAGGGGACTGATGACCTCAGCAGTTAAGTCCCATAGTGCTCAGAGTCATTTGAACCATTTTTAGCCTTTTATGAGTCACAATAAAGCACTTAAGAAAACTTTAGATCAGTTTTTTTGTTTCTGGGCGATCAGAGTTTCGTTGTGTTTTTGAAATACTGACCACCAAGGGAACGTACGGTAGGCGACAGTTCTGGTACAACTACTCACCGGTCAATGAATCCCCAAATCCCTGCTACCTTTCACCAACTACATTTCGTTGTACTACTCCCGTTGCGTTTCAGAAAAGGTATTCTGCTAATTAGCATGTGATCCTTTCACACATGCCCCTTCGTTCACCAACATAAATCTCACAACAGTTAAAAAACAGTCATGATAATCACATTTGCTTCTGAAGTATACCCAGTTTACCATATTGTGGACATTGCACAGGCGCCGGTCGGGGTCAAAAACGAAAGTAAGTCAATTATTATCCGCAAAGTAGTTATAAAATTTTATTGTAATGAAATAGGAAACTTACAAGAACATCATTTTTCGACATAGCCTCCTTGTGTTTCAACGCATTTGGTCCATCGTTGTACAAGCTTCCTGATGCCCTCATAAAAGAAGGTTCTCGGTTGAGCTGCGAGCCAGGAATGCACCGCTTCTTTCACTGCTTTGTCCGAGACAAATCGACGGCCATTTAATGCCTGTTTGAGTGGACCAAATTAGTGAAAGTCAGAAGGGGCAAGATCGGGACTATATGGAGGATCATACAATACTCCAAATTTGAGTTTCTGGAGCGTTTCAGCAGTGCGGGCAGCAGTATGCGGACGAGCACTGTCGTGCAACAACACAACACCTTTTGATTATTTGACGGCTGTAGTCGGCGTTTGCTTCGAACTGCAGGCTCTAGCCTGGCAGTAACCATCTCACTGTAACGTACATTGTTTATTGTTGTGCTTTTTTCCCTATAATGTTCCAGTACTGGACCTTGTGCGTCCCAAAAAAACCGTAAGCATCAGTTTTCCTGCAGACGGTTCGGTCTTGATCTCTTTCTTGCACGGCAAATTTGGATGTTTCCATTCCATACTCTGCCGTTTACTTCAAAAAAATGGTTCAAATGGCTCTGAGCACTATGGGACTTAACATCTGAGGTCATCAGTCCCGTAGAACTTAGAACTACTTAAACGTAATTAACCTAAGGACATCACACACATCCATGCCCGAGGCAGGATCCGAACCTGCGACCGTAGCGATCGCGCGTTTCCAGACTGAAGCGCCTAGAACCGCTCGGCCACTCCGGCCGGCTGCCGTTTACTCTCCGGCTCGTAATGATGGATCCATGTTTCGTCACCAGTAATGATCACGTCTAAGACGTTGTACCCTTCGTTACCACAGGGATCCAAAAGTTTTTTGCAAATGTCGAAGCGCTGTTGTTTATGCAATTGTGTGAGTTGTTTTGGGACCCATCTTGCACAAAGTTGATGAAACCCAAGACTGTTGTGGATGATTTCGTAGCCAGAAACGTGACTAATTTGCAGATGATGTGCCACTTCGTCAATAGTTAATCGTCTGTCTAAGAGAATTATTTCGCTTGAACGCTCAATGGTTTCTTCATTTGTGGCGGTAAGCAGTCGGCCGGCTCCTTCATAGTGCGTAACACTTGTGCAACCATTTCGGAATTTTTCAATCCATTAGTAGACACTCCGTTGTGAAAAAACACTGTTCCCGTACTGTACCGAAAGTGTTCGATGAATTTCGGCCCCTGATACGCCTTCCGACCACAAAAAACGGATCACTGGACGTTGCTCTTCTTTGGTACAAATAGACAGCGGAGCAGCCATGATTAACAGCACGGGAGCGATAACTAAACTAGCCTAGCAGCTTGAAAATTGCAGAGATATAACAGCAAATAAACAAATGTAATGCCACTTCCTCGGACGAGAAATGAAAATGAAAAATTAGCTCCAAAATTCCCAAAGATTTCCCCAAAACAAGTTCCAAATTCCATGAAAAATGAACAAGCAAACAAATTTCCAGTTAACACTATCATTTGGATATTAACCAGTAACTGAATCAGGAATCTAATACTTCGTAATTTATTAACATACGAAAGAAAAATAGGATTCCAGTAAAATCAAACTCAAAATTCAAAATCATAGTAAATCTCAAAGTGATCGTAATTAAAATTCGCAAAGTAGAACCAACGTTCCCAAAGAATACTCCGTGTGAGTACTCTGAGATTTGTGAGTAATGTCTAATTCAATGCATTGTCACTACGTTACGAGAGTTAGCCGAAGCAGGTCATACTTCTGAATGCTCGTACATGTAGGCGCAATTAGATTGTTTCTTCAGAATCGATTATTGCGATCTACTATGAGGGAGTGAAACGATACTTTGTCTTCAAATATTACGTTATTTAGAATTCAGATAGAGGACTTGCATATATTAGACAGAAGTGACTTTTAATTAGATAACCTGAAGTTAACACTATTTAGGAAGTGAACACAGGTAGACAATTTCATTCGTAATAACTAATGAACTATGGAACTTGGCGATAGTTACGAACCGTATAATTTATAATTCCCCCCCCCCCCCCCCCCCCCAACATCTGGAACAGCTTCTTCCTCACGGCTCTGTTAGGAAGTGACTGATATTGTGTAATAAACCAGCATATTGTGTCAATTCACGCATTTATCATTCACGTTTTACAATATTATCTATAGAGTTTACGTGCTGCGATATTGTTTGACTGAAGCGCTCGGCGCATATGTAGAAACTCCTTGACGTTAGGAATTAATAACACTGTTACGACTGATTATAGATTTAAGATTACAACCAGTCTATAGGGAATTTGGTGTCGCTGGAACTTGTTTGAACTTATCATTAGTATTTAAATATGAACTGATAAACCATCGATTATAAACGATTTAATTACGACATTTGGTGAAGTAAATATCTCACACAAGTCGCGAGTTGAGTTCATCAATGTTATTTTTGTAACGTCAATCCCGATACATAAGAAATAACAACCTTATTGCTCTATCGCTGAGTGTTAGCTAAGACCGAAGATCCGAAGGACGTTACACAAAACATGCGTCATCAACGTAAAACGCCTGTACTACCAAAATAAACAAAAATATAACTAAATTGCGGATAATAATTGACTTAGCTTTGTACAACAGATCAATGTGCAGGCTTGGCTAGCGTTTGCATTTATGTTCAAGGATGCATGCAGTGTTTCCTTGTTTTGTCCAGCCCTTGTATTCGACTGTGGAACGGTAGAAAAGTGGTCTGAAAGTGCTTCGATTAAAACTCTGTGTGAACTGCTGAGTAGTCGCCTAGCTGAAGATGTAGGGTTAAAATACAGAAACACACCGAGGTGACAAAAGTCGCGGAATACCTCCTAATATCGTGTCGGACCTCCTTAGCTCGACGTAGTGCAGCATCTAGTCGTGGCATGCACTCAAGAAGTCGTTGGAAGTCTCCTACAGAAATATTGAGCCACGCTGCCCCTATAACCGTCCATAATTGCGAAAATGTTGTCATACCAGGTAGAGTTGATAGAAGAGGTAGAGAAGATCCAACGGGGAGCAGCGCTCTTCGCTACAGGATCATTTTGTAATAGCGAAAGCGTTACGGAGATGATAGACCAACTCCAGTGGAAGACTCTGCAAGAGAGGCGCTCAGTAGCTCGGTACGGGCTTTTGTTGAAGTTTCGAGAACATACCTTCACCGAGAAGTCAAGCAGTATATTGCTCCCTCCTACGTATATTTCGCCAAGAGACCATGAGAATATAAATGAGAGAGATTAGAGCCCACGAACAATACGAGACTGGAATAGAAGGGAGAAACGATAGAGGTACTCAAGGTACCCTCCGCCACACACCGTCAGGTGGCTTGCGGAGTATAGATGTAGATGCGGATGTAGATACGTCCCATAAATTTTCAATAGGATTGACGTCGGGCGATCTGGATGGCCAGATCCTTCGCTAGAATTGTCCAGAATGTTCTTGAAACCAATCATGAACAATTGTGGTCCGGTGAAATGGCGCACTGTCGTCCATTAAAACTTAACCCTTTGTTTCGGACCACGAATTCCACGAACGGCTGCAAATGGCCTCCAAGTAGCCGAACATATCCATTTCCAGTCTATGATCGGTTCAGTTTGACCAGAGGTCCCAGTCCATTCCATGTTAACACAGTCCACGCCATTATTCACCAGCAGCTTTCACAATGCCTTGGGTCCATGCCTTCGTGGAGTCAGCGCCACACTCGAACCCTATCATCATGTGTTACCAATCATAAATCTGGACTCATCTGACCAGGTCACTGTTTTCCAGTCCTCTGGAGTTCAGCAGATGTGTTCACCAGCCCGGGAGATGTGCCGCAGGTGTTGTGCCTTTTGCAAAACCACTCGTGTTGGTCGTCTGCTGTCATGCTCGTTAACGTCACATTCCGGCGCACTGTCCAACGGATCCCATATCGATATCTGTCGTTATTTGACACAGCATTGTTAAACTGTTAGCACTGGCAGCTCTACGCAAACTCTGCTGCTCTCGGTCGTTATGTGAAGGCCGTCAGCCGCTGCGTTGCCCGTGGTTAGAGTTCATGCCTGAAATTTGATATTTGACACTGTGAATCCCGGAATATAGAATTATCTAACGAATTCCGAAATGGAGTGTCTCATATGTCTAGCGCAGTGGTTAGCACACTGGACTCGCATTCGGCAGGGTGACGGTTCAAACCCGCGTCCGGCCATTCAGATTTAGGTTTTCCGTGATTTCCCTAAGTCGCTCCAGGATGGTTCCTTTGAAAGGGCACGGCCGACTTGCTTCACCATCATTAATAGAATCCGAGTTTCTGCTCAGTCTCTAATGCCTCGACGTCGACGGGGCGTTAAACCCAATCTGTCTTCCTATCTGGATGCGTCCAGCTCCAACTACCATTCCGTCGGAAATCTTTTCACATGACTCACCTGAGTACAAATGAATCTCCGCCATCTGATTACCGTTTTGTACATTGTCTACGCGATACTACCGCCGTCTGTATACAGGATGGTCCATTGTTAGTGACGGGGCTAAATATCTCACGAAATAAGGGTCAAACGAAAAAACTACAAAGAACGAAACTTGTCTAGCTTGAAGGGGGAAACCATATGGCGCTATGGTTGGCCCGCTAGATGGCGCTGCCATAGGTCAGACGGATATCAACTGCGTTTTTTAAAAATAAGAACCCCCATTTTTTATTACATATTCGTGTAGTATGTAAAGAAATATGAATGTTTTAGTTGGACCACTTCTATCGCTTTGTGATAGTTGGCGCTGTAATAGTCACAAACATATGGCTCACAATTTTAGACGAACATTTGGTAACAGGTAGGTTTCTTAAATTAAAATACAGAAGGTAGGTACGTTTGAACATTTTATTTCGGTTGTTCCAATGTGATACATGTACCTCTGTGAACTTATCATTTCTGAGAATGCATGCTGTTACAGCGTGATTGCCTGTAAATACCACATTAATGCAATAAATGCTCAAAATGATGTCCGTTCACCACAATGCATTTGGCAATACGTGTAACGACATTCCTCTCAACAGCAAGTAGTTCGGCTTCCGTAATGTTCGCACATGCATTGACAATGGGCTGACGCATGTTGTCAGGCGCTGTCGATGGATAACGATAGCAAATATCGTTCAACTTTCGCCACAGAGAGAAATCCGGGGACGTCAGATCCGGTGAACGTGCGGGCCACGGTATGGTGCTTCGTCGACCAATCCACCTGTCATGAAATATACTATTCAATACCGCTTCGACCGCACGCGAGCTGTGTGCCAGAGATCCATCATGTAGGCAGTACATCGCCATTCTGTCATGCAGTGAAATATCTTGTAGCTACATCCGTAGAACATTATGTAGAAAATCAGCATACAGTGCACCATTTAGTTTGCCATCGATAAAATGGGGGCCAATTACCCTTCCTCCCATAATTCCGCACCATACATTAACTCGCCAAGGTCGCTGATGTTTCACTTGTCAGAGCCATCGTGGATTTCCCGTTTCCCAATAGTGCATATTATGCCGGGTTAAGTTACCGCTGTTGGTGAATGACGCTTCGTCGCTAAATAGAACGCGTGCAAAAAATCCGTCATCGTCTCGTAATTTCTCTTGTGCCCAGTGGCAGAACTGTACACGACGTTCAAAGTCGTCGCCATGCAATTCCTGGTGCATAGAAATATGGTACGGGTGCAATCGATGTTGATGTAGCATTCTCAACACCGACGTTTTTGAGATTCCCGATTCTCGCGCAGTTTGTCTGCTACTGATGGGCGGATTAGCCGCGACAGCAGCTAAAATATCTACTCTGACATCATTATTTGTTGCAGGTCGTGGTAGGCGTTCACATGTGACTGAACACCTCCTGTTTCCTTAAATAACGTAAGCATCCGGCGAACGGTCCGGACACTTGGATGATGTCGTGCAGGATACCGAGCAGCATACATAGCACATGCCCGTTGGGCATTTTGATCACAATAGCCACACATCAACACGATATCGACCTTTTCCGCAATTGGTAAACGGTCGATTTTAACACAGGTAATGTATCACGAAGCAAATACCGTACGCACTGGCAGAAAGTTACGGGATACCACGTACTTATATGTTCGTGACTATTACAGCGCCATCTATCACAAAGCGAAAAAAGTGGTCCAATTAAAACATTCAAATTTGTTTACGCACTACACGAATATGTAATAAAGGAATGGGGGTTCCTATTAAAAAAAACGCAGTTGATATCCGTTTGACCTATGGCAGCTCCATCTAGCCATAGCGCCACCTGGTTTCCCCCTTCAAGCTAGACAAGTTTCGTTCTTTGTAGTTTTTTCGTTTGATGCTTATTTCGTGATATATTGGGCCTGGTCACTATCAATGGACCACCCTGTACCCACGAGTTTTATTTCCTCATTTAGCTTACAAGACAAACGGTAATGCTCCCTGTCTCTCCCTGCGTCTCTCTGTCTGCCTGTCTCTCTCTCTCTAATATATTTCGGGTTTCGAGCAACGCTGCCCCTCCAGAGCGCCTATGACCGTGTCTGGCATCCTGGGCTCCTCTACAAACTCTAGACCTATGCTCTCCCCATCAACTTCGTCCGCCTCGTTGCTTCCGTCCTCTCCCATCGTCCCTCCTATGTGACTATCTACTATTCCAACTCCTGTACTTTCTATCCCTCTGCTGGCGTGCCCCAAGGTTCTGTCCTTTCCCCTCTATCTCCTGTACACTCCTGATATGCCCAAACCTCCCCCACTGGTTCATCTTCTCCAGTTTGCTGATGACACTGCCTTCCTAGCCCTCTATCCTACCCATCAACGGTCCCAACGTACCCTCCAAACCCACCTTGACCAATTCACCGCTTGATGCAACCAGTGGTTCCTCCGTATCAATCCCTCAAAGACCCAGGCGATCATCATAGGCCGCACCACCTGCTCCTTCCGCCTCCATGATTTCTACCTCACCATTTATGACCATCCTATCCACCTCACTCCTACCCTCAAATACCTTGACCTCACACTCGACCGCCACTTCACCTGGACTCCCCATCTCCTTACTATCCAACACAAAGCTCACAACCGTTTCCACCTGAAACTCCTGTCCGGCCGGACATGGAGTCTGCATCCTTCCACCATCCTTCACGCCTACAAATCCTTGATCCGCCCCAGCCTCTGTTATGCCAGCGTAGCTTGGATTTCCGCCCGTCCGCAGTTCTATAAAGCCCTCCAAATCTTCGAACGCCATGCGCTCTGCCTCTGCTTCTGCATCCGCCTTCCGTTCCCCACGCGCATTCTCTATGACCTTATCCTCTTCCCCCACCTCCTCCTTTTCCTCCACCACATCTGCACACTATATATTGTCCGCCGCCTTGATTCCCCTCATCTCCGTTCCTCTCCAGCCCCAACCAGTTGCCACGCTGTTACCATTGTGTCCCACTCTCTCTCCATCTCCACACCCTCCATCTCCTTTCCCAATGCAACTTCCACCATCTACCCCTCCCGGATGATGAGCTTCACTCTGAGATCTACCCTTCCTACCAACTCTAATCTCATCTTCCTGCCTCCTCCTCAGGGCTCCCTCTCCTCCCCTCACTCCTCCTGGGTGGGTTCCCCCTTTTATTCCCCTCCCTCTCTTGTGCCCCCTTTCAGTGTCTCTGCACTCCCTCCTGTCTTGTCTTCCCTCTTCATCTCCTGCCCCATGTGTCTCCTGCCTCTTAGTGTACCCGCTGTACCCTTTCCTTTGGCAGGTCCCACCTGACAGTTTTACTCTTTGTTGCCCACCAGAGTGGCCGAGAGGTTCTAGGCGCTACAGTCTGGAACCGCGTGACCACTACGGTCGCAGGTTCGAATCCTGCCTCGGGCATGGATGTGTGTGATGTCTTTAGATTAGTTAGGCTTAAGTAGTTCTAAGTTCTAGGGGACTGATGTCCTCAGATGTTAAGTCCCATAGTGCTCACAGCCATTTATTCTTCGTCGTGTGTGCTCCAAGTGTGTTTTAAGTGTGTTTTTCCGGAGTGTTTTTAATACTGTGGCCGACTTTTAAGAATCGCCAACTTTGTTTTTTATCTTTCTGGTGACTTCTTTAACTGTCCGCCATGAATGTCTCCATGTCGGTTTTTTTACTTCCATTTTCTCCCCATACTCTGTTTTATGTTCCCCTTTTTTATCACCTTATGTATGTATAATTTAATCTTGTTTTAGTTGTCGTGTGACTCGGCTGAAGAGCGGCGGATTGTGCCGCTGCCAGCCCTCCCCTGCCCATGTGGGGCAGGGGAATGAAATCACAATAAAGAAAAAAAAAAAAACGCTGCCCCCTGCGTGCTTGCTAGAGGCTGCACACTACTGCCGCGCACGAGGCGCCGTGCGCTGAGGAATTGCCTGCCCTCCTCATCAAGATACATTAGCGGCACCCTACACTACCGTGCGGAGCGTGGCGCTATGCGCTGTCGCGGTCGTACGTGCCCCAGCGAAAAACAGACGCCCACACGTGTGTAGACGCTCGTCTGTCACCGAGGCAAGCAGCTCAGCCCACACACGCCGCTGTCCTCTTAGCAGTTCATCTCTCTGCTCTCGTCTTACACCCGTTCCTGTTATCACGTCCAGACCCGCACCGAACTCTACCGGGCATACTATCAAGAGTTTCCCTCTCGTTTGATCAAGCGTATAATTGTCAGGAAAAAAGAAAGATTATGCGTTCTGTCGATACCGTGTGTATCATTCAGAGGCCTCGGTGCCAACCGGTAACGCGAATCGATGCCACAGATATTAGCGAGAGACACATTGTCAGGAAAAAAGAAAGATTATGCGTTCTGTCGATACCGTGTGTATCATTCAGAGGCCTCGGTGCCAACCGGTAACGCGAATCGATGCCACAGATATTAGCGAGAGCTAGCTGCAACCGAAAACGACTAATCGGAGGGACTAAATACCACACCTCTTGTCTCAGACTGCAGCGCCCTCATACTGATGTCAATATAAAGACGAACAACGAAGTGCTTTGCCACAGTTACAAAACTTACTTACAGCAGTCAACACAATACTGTAGGACCAATTAGTAGTTAAAGTTCCTGATGAAATTTATTTTCGTAAATGTTGCACTTAGTACTGCAAGAGAACAGTTTGTTAATACACTACTGGCCATCAAAATTGCTACACCACGAAGATGACGTGCTACAGACGCAAAATGTAACCCACAGGAAGAAGATGCTGTGATATCCAAATGATTAGCTTTTCAGAGCATTGGCGCAAGGCTGACGCTGGTGGCGACACCTACAACGTGCTGATATGAGGAAAGTTTCCAACCGATTTCTCATACACAAACAGCAGTTGACCGGCGTTGCCTGGTGAAACGTTGTTGTGATGCCTCGTGTAAGGAGGAGAAATGCGTAGCATCACGTTTCCGACTTTGATAAAGGTCGGATTGTAGCCTATCGCGATTGCGGTTTATCGTATCGCCACATAGCTGCTCGCGTTGGTCGAGATACAATGACTGTTAGCAGAATATGGAATCAGTGGGTTCAGGAGGGTAATACGGAACGCCGTGCTGGATCCCAACGGCCTCGTATCACTAGTAGTCGAGATGACAGGCATCTTATCCACATGGCTGTAACGGATCGTGCAGCCACGTCTCGATCGCTG
The DNA here is from genome assembly GCF_021461395.2 of Schistocerca americana. Classification (NCBI taxonomy): domain Eukaryota; kingdom Metazoa; phylum Arthropoda; class Insecta; order Orthoptera; family Acrididae; genus Schistocerca; species Schistocerca americana. The sequence goes on along the minus strand of NC_060127.1, from coordinate 98,953,701 downwards.
AGTCAACAGATGGGGACGTTTGCAAGACAACAACCATCTGCACGAACAGTTCAATGACGTTGGCAGCAGCATGGACTATCAGCTCGGAGACGATGGCTGCGGTTACCCTTGACGCTGCATTACGTCTAGGAGTGCCTGCGATGATGTACTCAATGACGAACCTGGCTGTACGAATGGAAAAACGTCATTTTTTCGGATGAATCCAGGTTCTGTTTACAGCATCATGATGGTCGCATCCGTGTTTGGCGACATCGCGGTGAACACACATTGGAATCGTGTATTCATCATCACCGTACTGGCATATCATCCGGCGTGATGGTATGGGGTGCCATTGGTTACACCACTCGGTCACCTCTTGTTCGCAATCACGGTACTTTGAACAGTGCACGTTACATTTCAGATGTGTTACGACCCGTGGCTCTACTGTTCATTCGATCCCTGCAAAACCCAACATTTAGCAGGATAATGCATGACCGCATGTTGCAGGTCCTGTACGGGCCTTTCTGGATACAGAAAATGTTCGACTGCTGCCCTGGCCACCACATTCTCCATATCTCTCACCAATTGAAAACGTCTGCTCAATGGTGGCCGAGCAACTGGCTCGTCACAATACACCAGTCACTACTCTTGATGAACTGTGGTATCGTGTTGAAGCTGCATGGGCAGCTGTACCCCCCGCCATCCAAGGTCTTTTTGACTCAATGCTCAGGTGTTATTACGGCCAGAGATGGTTGTTCTGGGCACTGATTTCTCAGGGTCAATGCACCCAAATTGCGTGAAAATGTAATAAGATGTCAGTTCTAGTATAATATATTTGTCCAATGATTACCCGTTTATCATCTGCATTTCTGCTAGGTGTAGCAATTTTAATAGCCACTAGGGTAGTAGTTAAAGTTCCTGATGAAATTTATTTTCGTAAATGTTGCGCTTAGTACTGCAAGAGATCAGTTTGTTAATAAGTACGTCACGCTAGGCTTTTTAATCAATGACAGTTGTAAATTAACCAGAAATACTGCCACAAAAAAGTGTGTCAAAATTAAGCAAATCTTTTATTCATCTCTGTACTTAAAAGGCAATGTCCCGACAATCTTATCATCTCCCAGCCCAAAACACTAAGGATACAAACTTGAAATTTGCAGAGAATGATGACCTTATACTATACGCGGGATCTAAGAAGGGATTTTTCTTAATTCCACCCCCAATGGTGTGAAACAAGGGTAGGAGGTTTTTATTGAAAAAGTGTCGCTATTAATGCAATTTTGAATCTAGACCTTGGAAAATTGTTATTTGTTTCCTGCTCAGAAATAAACACATGTTTCAGAAGTTTTGGAAATTTAGCCTTTTGGAGGAGAGACACGGGGTGATTTTTTCAATAAATGATTTTTGAAGAACTACGGAACTATTTTTAAAGCTACAGCCAGCAGACTGGTATTTTACTTCTTTGTTAGAAATTGTAAGAAAATAAATGTTTCAGTGTTCTCCAAAATTCATTCCCTAAGGAGGCTCTTTAGTGAGACATAAAAAATACGTGTTCCACTGTGTTTGGATATTCAACTACGAAGGGGGTAAAATAGGGGATGAAATGTTTCATGAAATATTTCATTATAAAAGCATGTTTTAAGTTAAACCAATGAAAATTTGAATTTGGCTTTTCGGTTCGAAATAAAATAAAAAAATAGGTCTGTCACTGTTTTTGGGAATTCAGCCGCCAAGGGCATGAAACAGGGAAGACTGATTCACTGACCTGCCTACACCGCTAAGGATAGACACTGGAAATTTGCAGAGGGCGTGGATTTTGTACTGTAGGCATCGTTTAAGCAGGGAGCGTTAGAAATTCCACTCCTAAGTGAGTGAAGGCCTGTTGAAAATATGTCTCTGAGCATTTTTGAACATAGACCTACGTAAGTTAGCCGTTGGTTTCTCAGCCTGATATAAGAACATACTCGTTTCAGCATTTTTGGGAATTAGATGACCAAGGAAGTAAAACAGTACGTGAAAGCTTTTTTTTTAAACAAATCTTTATTAAACTACTAAAACATGCTTACAGCTACATCTATGAAAACAGGTATTTTACATCTCGTTAGAAATAAAAAATACGTTATTCACTATTTTTGGCACCTCGACCCCTATGGATGTGAAACCGGAGATGAAAGTTTTAAAGAAAGTATTTCGTAATATTAAAAAAAAAAAATTAAAGCAAAATCTACGAAAATTGGTATTTCATTTACCAGTTAAATATTAATGTGTGTTAGCGGATTAAGGTTTCTGTGGAATACCACCACAAGAAGCGCAAAAGATATGATTAACAAAAATCTTGGCTTCCAGCTACCAGAATCACCTTATGGTCAGAAGTACATTCGAAAAAGGCTATGCTTCTGCGGTCTTTATTAGCGCAAAAAATTTAGAAGGTCTTGCAGTTTGTGAACTAAATAAAAATTCGATTAAAGAAACACAAAAAAATCTGTGCAGATCATGCAGTCTGCGCGAGCGAAGCAGCGGGCGCTAAACTAGTTAATACAATAAAGTGAACAAATATTTCATGTTTCATAGTTTGATGAACCTTCTCCCGGAGCGGTCAAAGAACCCGCGGGTACGACTGGACGAAAGTAGTATCTTCTGATCACAGCAGTTTGAGTCGGAGCATAAGCTCGGATTGGCTGAAGCATGGGGAAGGAAATCGGCCGTGTTCTTGCAAAGGAACCGTCCCGTCACTTGTCTGAAGCGATTTAGGGAAATCACGGAAAATCTAAATCCGAATTCCGAAATATTACTCCCAATAGCGAATAATTGTCACTTCAGCTACATTAGGCATTAAAAGAATACCTGCTGGTCACGCATGAAAATCCGTGCCCAGACCGGGACTCGAACCCAGATTTCGCGCTTATCGCTAGCGGTCGCCTTAACCATGTCCGATATACGTGCAAGCTTCCAGGATCGATTCAGACGTCCATACGCCAACGTGTTTACATTCCCTAGTGGTCACATGTATGTCTGAAGAACAAACAGACATTGCAAAAATAAGTGTTAAACCTAGACAGCCAAAAACGGCGATAGTATGATGTTAGGATTGTGGGGTGTTCAACTGCGCGGTTATCAGCGCCCGTACAAATTCCCAACCTTTGCTCAGTCCACTCTCGCCACTATCATGAACGACGATGAAATGATGAGGACAACACAAACACCCAGTCATCTCGAGGCAGGCAAAAACCCCTAACCCAGCCGGGAATCGAACCCGGGACCCCGTGTTCGGGAAGCGAGAACGCGACCTCGAGACCACGAGCTGCAGACCAAGGAGGTAGACCAGGATCACGTTCAGTTCTGGAACCAATACTCATGACTTTTTTCCAATAAAATAACGAATAAATAACAAAACTGATATTTATTACTCACACTTAAGATTGTATTATGTATTTGTTTAAGTAGAAAACTTTCACCCTGTGGGCACTACACAGCGACGCAAGGAGTTTCGGGGAGAGGGATCCGGCTTGAAAAGCTCTAAACACCACAATTTTGAACCTAGAACAAAATTTTCGGGGAGAGGGATCCGGCTTGTAAAAGCTCTGAACACCACAATTTTGAACCTAGAACAAAATTTCAAAAACGGCTTTCAAACTGATGATACATTTACACCTACATCTACGTTTATACTCCGAAAGCCACCCAACGGTGTGTGGCGGAGGGTACTTTACGTGCCACTGTCATTACCTCCCTTTCCTGTTCCAGTCGCGTATGGTTAGCGGGAAGAACGACTGTCTGAAAGCCTCCGTGCGCGCCCTAATCTCTCTAATTTTACATTCGTGATCTCCTCGGGAGGTATATATTCGATACCTCATCCAGAAAAGCACCCTCTCGAAACCTGGCGAGCAAGCTACACCGCGATGCAGAGCGCCTCTCTTGCAGAGTCTGCCACTTGAGTTTGTTAAACATCTCCGTAACGCTATAACGGTTACCAAATAACCCTGTGACGAAACGCGCCGCTCTTCTTAGGATCTTCTCTATCTCCTCCGTCAGACCGATCTGGTACGGATCCCACACTGATGAGCAACACTCAAGTATAGGTCGAACGAGTGTTTTGTAAGCCACCTCCTTTGTTGATGGACTACATTTTCTAAGGACTCTCCCAATGAATCTCAACCTGGTACCCGCCTTACCAACAATTAATTTTATATGATCATTCCACTTCAAATCGTTCCGCACGCATACTCCCAGATATTTTACAGAAGTAACTGCTACCAGTGTTTGTTCCGCTATCATATAATCATACAATAAAGGATCCTTCTTTCTATGTATTCGAAATACATTACTTTTGTCTATGATAAGGGTCATTTGCCACTCCCTGCACCAAGTGCCTATCCGCTGCAGATCTTCCTGTATTTCGCTACAATTTTCTAATGCTGCAACTTCTCTGTATACTACAGCATCATCCGCGAAAAGCCGCATGGAACTTCCGACACTATCTACTAGGTCATTTATATATATTGTGAAAAGCAATGGTCCCATAACACTCCCCTGTGGCACGCCAGTTAAGTCTGTAGACGTCTCTCCATTGATAAGAGCATGCTGTGTTCTGTTTGCTAAAAACTCTTCAATCCAGCCACACAGCTGGTCTGATATTCTGTAGGCTCTTATTTTGTTTATCAGGCGACAGTGCGGAACTGTATCGAACGCCTTCCGGAAGTCAAGGAAAGTGGCATCTACCTGGGAACCTGTATCTAATATTTTCTGGGTCTCATGAACAAATAAAGCGAGTTGGGTCTCACACGATCGCTGTTTCCGGAATCCATGTTGATTCCTACATTGTAGATTCTGGGTTTCCAAAAACGACATGATACTCGAGCAAAAAACATGTTCCAAACTTCTACAGCAGATCGACGTCAGAGATATAGGTCTATAGTTTTGCGCATGTGCTCGACGACCCTTCTTGAAGACTGGGACTACCTGTGCTCTTTTCCAATCATTTGGAACCTTCCGTTCCTCTAGAGACTTGCGGTACACGGCTGTTAGAAGGGGGGCAAGTTCTTTCGCGTACTCTGTGTAGAATCGAATTGGTTTCCCGTCAGGTCCAGTAGACTTTCCTCCGTTGAGTGATTCCAGTTGCTTTTCTATTCCTTGGACACTTATTTCGATGTCAGCCATTTTTTCGTTTGTGCGAGGATTTAGAGAAGGAACTGCAGTGCGGTCTTCCTCTGTGAAACAGCTTTGGAGAAAGGTGTTTAGTATTTCAGCTTTACGCGTGTCATCCTTCTGTTTCAATGTCATCATCATCCCGGAGTGTCTGGATATGCTGTTTCGAGCCACTTACTGATTTAACGTAAGACTAGAACTTCCTAGCATATTGTCCAACGTATTTCGCAGGATATTTAAGAAAATGGTTTTAACGAAATGACGGCACTCTGAAATAGAAGTAAATATTTACGACAGAAACGTCGTTATAAAAACTTGCAAAAATACCTAAATTAAAATATATAGCTAAAATTCTAAGTACTACAATAGAAAAAACGCCGACTCACAAGTTACAAAAACGTCTAATGTAACTAACTGCACATAAAAGCTGACAATTACCGAAACCGTAAATTAGTTACAAACTACCGGCGTACGCACGCTGTATTCAACGTGTAAGCGTCACTGCAGATATTAGGATGTAGCTTATGATGTGTCCGATACGCCTGCCATCATTGGCGATGATGTGGCGCAGACGAAAAACGAATTTCTGCATGACCCGCTAATGTGTCGGTGATCTCCTGAATGGCAGTTTTCAGCTGAGCAATGGCTTTTACTTTATTGCTATGTACTTTGTCTTTAATATAGCCCCACAAAAAGGAGTCACCAGTGGGCTCTGGGTTGCCCCAGAATACTGTCCCCAAAGGGCTCCTCCAGGACACAAAACATTCTTCTGCTTCAATGGGGCCGAGCTCCGTCTTGCAGGAACCGCATCTTGTCGAAATCAGGGTCACTTTGGATAATAAGGATTAGATAATCTTCCAAAACCTTCACGTACCGCTCACGTCACCGAGCCATCAAGGAATATCGCGCCCATTATTCCGTGACTGGACACTGCACGCCACACGGTCACCCCTCGAAGGTGAGGAGACCTCCCGATGGAGAAAAGCAGATTCTCAGGTCCCCAAATGCGCCAATTTTCGTTATTGACGAACCCATCCAAATGAAATCCGGCTTCGTCGCTAAATCAATCCATACAGTGCATGCTAATTCCCCATCATGCACCGCGGCCAATCGTGCAGTTTGAACGTCCTTAAAGAAGCCCTTCAGAAGTTATGACGATTTCATATCATATAGTTCCAAACCGGTCAGCCTGTATATTTCGTGCGTTATGGCTCCCTCTAACTTGAATACGACTGTTTGACATACAGCTTGAAACGTCATATCAACATGCAGTAATCGCCACTGGATATCTGATGACGGATAAATTAAAAAAAGCGTCATATGAGCGATAAAGCCATTCCTTGCCTGTGTTTGACTTTTGTCGTAGCGACTCAGTCAGCCTTATTGGAAAACTACTGACTCTTATAATAATGGTAGCCTGTTTGCTGCATGATTTGTGTACCATTTATATTATTCAAATTAAAAAATTCTCGAAAATCTAGGAATCCATGGGACTGATATATAGCCAGTAAGAGTTTCATAACAGGCAAAAAACTGACGAGAGTCTCGATTCCTGGAATGGATTGACTGTCTACATCTACATCTACGTCCATACTCCGCAAGCCACCTGACGGTGTGTGGCGGAGGGTACCTTGAGTACCTCTATTAGTTCTCCCTTCTAGTCCAGTCCCGTATTGTTCACGGAAAGAAAGATTGTCGGTATGCCTCTGTGTGGGCTCCAATCTCTCTGGTTTTATCCTCATGGTCATACGTAGGAGGGACCAATATACTGCTTGACTCCTCGGTGAAAGTACGTTCTCGAAACTTCAACAAAAGCCCCTACCGAGCTACTCAGCGTCTCTCTTCCACTGAAGTTTATCTATCATCTCCATGACGTTTTCGAGATTACTAAATTATCCTGTAACGAAGCGCACTGCTCTCCGTTGGATCTTCTCTATCTCTTATATTAAACCTATCTGGTACGGATCCCACACCGGTGAGCAGTATTCAAGCAGTGGGCGAACAAGAGTATTGTGACCTACTTCCTTTGTTTTCGGACTGCATTTTCTTAGGATACTTCCAATGAATCTCCGTCTGGCATCTGCCTTACCGGCGATTAATTTTATATCGTCATTCCATTTTAATTCACTCCTAATGCCTACTCCCAGATAATTTACGGAGTTAACTGCTTCCAGTTGCTGACCTGCGACATTGTAGCAAAATGATAAAAGAACTTTCTTCCTATGTATTCGCAGCATATTACACTTGTCTACATTGAGATTAAATTGCCATTCCCTGCACCATGCGTCAATTCGTTGCAGATCCTCCTGCGTTTCAGTACAATTTTCCATTGTTACATTCTCTCGATATACTACAGCATCATCCGCAAAAAGCCTCAGTGAACTTCCGATGTCATCCACAAGGTCATTTATGTATATTGTGAATAGCAACGGTCCTATGACACTCCCCTGTAGCACACCTGAAATCACTCTTACTTCGGAAGACTTCTCTCCATTGAGAATGACATGCTGCGTTCTGTTATCTAGGAACTCTTCAATCCAATCACACAATTGGTCTGATAGTCCATATGCTCTTACTTTGTTCATTAAACGACTGTGGGGAACTGTATCGAACGCCTTGCGGAAGTCAAGAAACACGGCATCTACCTGGGGGCTCTGAGCACTATGGGACTCAACTGCTGAAGTCATTAGTCCCCTAGAACTTAGAACTAGTTAAACCTAACTAACCTAAGGACATCACAAACATCCATGCCCGAGGCAGGATTCGAACCTGCGACCGTAGCGGTCTCGCGGTTCCAGACTGTAGCGCCTTTAACCGCACGGCCACTTCGGCCGGCTTCTACCTGGGAACCCGAGTCTATGGCCCTTTGAGTCTCGTGGACGAATAGCGCGAGCTAGGTTTCACACGATCGTCTTTTTCAAAACCCATGCTGATTCCTACAGAGTAGATTTCTAGTCTCTAGAAATTTCATTACACTCGAACATAATACGTTGTCCAAAATTCTACAACTGATCGACGTTAGAGATATACGTCTATAGTTCTGCACATCTGTTCGACGTCACTTCTTGAAAACGGTGATGACCTGTGCCCTTTTCCAATCCTTTGGAACGCTACGCTCTTCTAGAGACCTACGGTACAACCGAGCGAGGTGACGCAGTGGTTAGCACACTGGACTCGCATTCGGGAGGACGACGGTTCAATCCCGCGTCCGGCCATCCTGATTTAGGTTTTCCGTGATTTTCCTAAATCGCTCCAGGCAAATGCCGGGATGGTTCCTCTGAAAGGGCACGGCCGACTTCCTTCCCTGTCCTTCCCTAATCCGATGAGACCGATGACCTCGCTGTTTGGTCTCTTTCCCCAAAACCAACCAACCAACCTACGGTACACCGCGGCAAGAAGGGGGGCAAGTTCCTTCGCGTACTCTGTGTAAAATCGAACTGGAATCCCATCAGGTCCATGGGGCTTTCCTCTTTTGAACGATTTTAATTGTTTCTCTGTCCCTCTGTCGTCAATTTCGATATCTACCATTTTGTCATCTGTGCGGCAATCTGGAGAAGGAACTACAGTGCAATCTTCCTCTGTGAAACAGCTTTGGAAAAATACGTAATTAAATTTGCACAGAGCTCTAATTGTGCGAGTCCTATTCGCATCTGGCCATTTTTTCATGTAGGGTACCATTACCCTAAAGACCTTTCACCACATGGAGGAAAAAAGCCGATAACTAAAGTAAACAACAACAAATATAATTTAAACGTGAACAGTTGCCTGAAGATAAATTTGTCTGTTCAAAACCGGAATCACTTTTATTTGTGTAAATAAACCGCGTTATTAGCAGTGGATGGTTGTTGTTTTCTTCCTTGCAAGAATCGACTTGTACCTTCCATGGCTCTCTAGATTTTGCGTTTTCTTCTAGACGTGCAGTGTTTCCTCTGTCGTTATTGCGAATGGCTGCGCGTGGGGAGTTGTACATTGCCCTTGAGACTGACCTACCCAATGTTCACCGGCGGTGCGGCTCGCTTCCTTTGGCAACAAAACATAAACAAACGCGAGCCAACACTTCCGAGTACTGACTCCCCGTGTTTGGACAGCGAGGCATGAGTTACCACCAGCGCGTTCCACTGCCTGTAAATCATCCGCGCAAACACGCACACAAGTAGGGCTTAGCCTAGCACACTGCGTGAGGGTATTATGCTTAGTAATACGTAGTAATAATGTCTCCTAAGTACTCGTTCACTGTGTGTTGCCACACTAGGGAGTCCATTAATTCATGAAACCTAATTTATAAGTCTGTGACGTTTGCTCGCTGAAGAGTAGGGAACGATGGCAAAAATCCTAGAGTGTCTGTTTACCGTAACATATTTGAGCTGCCGTACCCCTCAATTATAATATGTCCTCATAAAACCTTCCTGATTTGCAATCGAAATTAAAAAAAAAAAATAGTGTGAGACATAGATACACTACTGGCCATTAAAATTGGTACACCACGAAGATGAAATGCTACAGACGCGAAATTTAACCGACAGGAAGAAGATGCTGTGATATGCAAATGATTAGCTTTTCAGAGCATTCACACAAGGTTGGCGCCGGTGGCGACGTCTACAACGTGCTGACGCGAGGAAAGTTCCCAACCGACTTCTCATACACAAACAGCAGTTGACAGGCGTTGCCTGGTGAAACGTTGTTGTGATGCCTCGTGTAATGAGGACAAATGCGTACCATCACGTTTCTGACTTTTATAAAGGTCGGATTGTAGCTTATCGCGAATGCGGTTTATAAGTATCGCGACATTGCTGCTCGCGTTGGTCGAGATCCAATGACTGTTAGCAGAATATGGAATCGGTGGGTTCATGAGGGTAATACGCAACGCCTTGCTGGATCCCAACGGCCTCATATCACTAGCAGTCGAGATGACAGGCATCTTATCCGCATGGTTGTAACGGATCGTGCAGCCACGTCCCGATCCCTGAGTCAACAGATGGAGACGAACAGTTCGACGACGTTTGCAGCAGTATGGACTATCAGCTCGGAGACCATGGCTGCGGTTACACGTGACGCTGCATCACAGACAGGAGCGCCTGTGACGGTGTACTCAGCGCCGAACCTGGTTGCACGAATGGCAAAACGTCATTTTTTCGGATGAATCCAAGTTCTGTTTACAGCATCATGATGGTCGCATCCGTGTTTGGCGACATCGCGGTGAACGCACATTGGAAGCGTGTATTCGTCATCGCCATACTGGCGTACCACCCGGTGTGATGGTATGGGGTGTCATTGATTACACGTCACGCTCACCTCTTGTTCGCATTGACGGCACTTTGAACAGTGTACGTTACATTTCAGATGTGTTACGACCCGTGGCTTTGCCCTTCATTCGATCGCTGCGAAACCCTACATTTCAGCAGGATAATGCACGACCGCATGTTACAGTTCCTGTACGGGCCTTCTGGATACAGAAAATAATCAACTTCGGCCCTGCCCAGCACTTTCTCCAGATCTCTCACCAATTGAAAACGTCTGGTGAATGGTGGCCTAGCAAATGGCTCGTCACAATACGATAGTCAACACTCTCGATGAACTGTGGTATCGTGTTGAAGCTGCATGGGCAGCTGTGCCTGTACACGCCATCCAAGCTCTGTTTGGCTCAATGCCCAGGCGTATCAAGGCCGTTATTACGACCAGAGGTGGTTGTTCTGGGTACTGAGTTCTCAGGATCTATGCACCCAAATTGGGTGAAAATGTAATCACGTGTCAATTCTAGTATAATATATTCGTCCAATGGATACCCGTTTATCATCTGCATTTCTTCTTGGTATAGCAATTTTAATGTCCAGTAGTGTACTTGCCATTTGCGGCATCATACATGGTAACTCAAACGTTTTGTGCAAAAAACTAGTGCACTTCTACATGGAGTCCTTCCGTAGCCTGAAAAATGTCCAAACATACTATGTGCGCACGTGCGTGTCTGGAGTATTGGACGTTACTGCATCCACAATGCGTCTACAGAGGTCGTCATGATGCCGTAAATGCGATGCGTCACAATGCGTTATTAGATAACTCCACAGGAAGAAATCACAGCGAGTACGTCCAGAGATCGCGGGGGCTACTTGGTTAGTCCATCACGTTCTATGAGGGGTGTTCAAAAGGAGAGGTACGAAGCAGCACTGTGGGTATAGCTGAAGTCTTTTTTTTTTCTTTTTTCAAATATAATCACCGGACTCCTGAGCACAGCCACCCCGATATTTCAGGAGGCGTAGTATTCCCTTTTCCCAAAAGTCCTTCAGTTAAACGTCCGGCCTGAAGCGGTTCCCTTTGAAATGCTTGTACGCCGACGAAAGACATGAAGCATATGAAGATCTTATCTGTTCTTTCGGACATGTCCGAAAGAGCAGATATCATTTTGATATAGTTAAGGCTAACCGGCCATTGACCTTCTTCTTCTGTGCTAGATGCACACGCATTGCCGGAACTCTTTCGGGACTCGGTAAGATTTTGTGCCGCGAGTAATGAGTTAGCGGGCAGGGGCAGTACGAATGTGGTGTGTGGACATTAAGTTGGGAATGTGGGTCTGACGGGGAGTGCAAGGGATAAATCCCTGCAGTCGCGCTATCGTCTGTGCCCTCGGTGGCTCAAATGGAGAGAGCGTCTGTCCTGTAAGCAGGAGATCCCATGTTCGACTCCCAGACGGGGCACACATTTGCAAGTGTTTCTGTTGATGTATATTAACGCCTGTCGACAGCTTAGAGTATTGATTTAATTATCATTTCATTAAAGACATGAAAGTCTTAGGGCGACATGTCAGGGCTGTAGGGGTGCTCCTACTTGAACTTGCACATTACACTTTGTGTGACACCGAGCAAGGTGGCGCAGTGGCTAGCACACTGAACTCGCATTCGGAAGGACGACGGTTCAAGGCCGCGTCCAGCCATCCTGATTTAGCCGCTTCATGAAAATACGAGGACAGATCGTTTGAAAGTGCACAGCCGACTTCCTTCCCCCATCCTTCCCTAACCCGATGGAACCGATGACCTCGGTGTTAGGTCGCCTCTCCCACATTAACCGGTCAAATTTGTGTGACCTTGGAGCCATGTGGACGTGCATCATCGTGGAGCAGAATCACTCTCTCCGCGAGCAGCAGGTTTTCCCGTGATCACGGAAGTCGATGACTATCGAACCTCGGACGTCGAAACAGATGGTGAGCACCACCTTGCGTGGTGAGGGCTCGGCTTTGAATTTTTTAGGGGGAGGTAGGGGCACTACATTTGCGTCCCTCGACGTCTCACTACATTACCCCAAAGCAGCATGTGCAAACGTCAATGGGTTTTTGGTGTTGCGACGTTTCGTACCTTTTCATCTGAACACTCTGTAATATCCACGCATACATTTTACTACATACATTTACTACATCATCGTGTGTGGAATCTGAATGAACATTCTCGTGATATTAAATAAAAGGACTTCAGCGTTACTAAAATAATAAATGATTATTGTCAATGACATAATTAAATATTATGTAAAAACCTGTGTGTCACATAACACCTATGGAAAAAGGTAATGATAATCTATACCTTTCGTTATCTATGATTCTTCTAGAATAATCCTTCTTCTTGTTCGAACTGTTGTACTGGTCGGATGTGTCTCGTATCACAGAGGTCTGTAAAAAACTGTATTATGTTGTTAAGTAATATTTGAAAAATACAGTTTCTGTGTCACTAAAATCAACTCTTTCGTTTGAACTTTTGTTTCAACATGACTCCCGTCCTAAATGAATGTTACGTTTTCTTATCAGCTACAATTGAGCGCAGCCATTAGCGCTATTGGTCTATGGTGCGGTTTATTGGTAAATGCTGAATAATCACTGATAAACATTAGAATTACTTTTAAATGTCAATGCACATAGTAAAGGTGCAGGAAAGGTTTTATATATATATATATATATATATATATATATATATATATATATATATATATATATGTGTGTGTGTGTGTGTGTAATTTCCCTTTTGTATATAACGAATAACGAATCCCCACCGACGTCACAAACGGACGTCACATACGGCAGAGGACACGAAGAGTGCTGGACGCGACGGCGTTTCAGACGTACGGTCGCGAGAGAGACTTGGAGAGAGTGGAGCGGTTTGCGCGTGGTCGCGGCAGACAGAAATACTTTGGCGTGCCGGCTTGTGCACTTGTGAGATTTCCGTGGCTTCTACTGTGAAGAAGTAGTGTGCGTTTAGAAGTGAATATCTCACGAGCTGTGTTGTTGTTCATAATTAATTACTTGCTGTAGGTATCTATTGTTTCCCTGTTATTCAACTTGTATTTTATTCAATTGCTGGACCATCGACACCTAAAAGTGTTTTGCAGAAATATACCACATTCTCAAAAGTACTTCTACTATAGTACTCATCATTTAAAGTCGTTAAGATAGTACCTGCAGATTTTATTTAACTGCAATCTTTCATTTGTAAATTTATATGTTACATTCATAATTCGCAACTACCGAGTGATAGAAACCTTCGACCATTCGATTCATGTGTGTGTTCTTACCTTACGCTGTAGACTCAGCTGTATTTGGCCTGTAATGCGGCAGCTAGGTATCGCAGCCCCTGGACAACGAAACCAGCCAAAACTTTTAGTATTTCAACATTGAGTTGGAGGGTACGTAGTTAGGGGCCACACCATCATTCATTTTCTTATTGTTTGAAAGCACGCAAACAGCACCAAAGATTGCTAAAAATCCTTACTCTTGTATTGTTGAGATTATTTAATGTGCATGTAGCTTGTTTCCTGGTCCTATAAGATCACTTTTGTGCACGAACTTGGTGCCATTTACACTGCTTGACAGACGACATTGGTACACGATCCCAGGTCGAGATTTATTTAACAAAATGAAGATTATTAGCCGGGAGAAGCAGATATTACAGAAAACCTCATGTTACGCTAATGATAAGTAACTGCTTTTTTTGTAGTCTTGCCCAAAATTGTACAATACCAATCTACCACGACACACCACAACTCCTTACATCCATCAGAGTGGAAATGTTCGGTTTTGCAAGTCACGGACATATAAATTCCACTCCCGTGGTGCACTATACTACCGAAAGATAACGTTCGGCTGAAGGGGAAGAAACTGAGGAACAGCAAATTGCTCGAGCTTGTCCAGATCAACGATTACTGTTCCTGTGTGCTCGATGAACAAAATGGTCCAACAGTGCTGTCTTTCATCAGCACACACCACACATTCATCTCTTCACTGTCTCTGACATGTGCCCGAATACAGCCGGGGTTTTACGAGCCTGAGGTGCGAATGATGTGCCGGTTAACTTTCCCACTTCGTCAGAGAAGACGACGTTTCCTGGATAGCTACGGTTTTGGCCGATCCATTCCAACAAAGTTCGTGGCGAAGCTGCAATTCGTTCCTCTTCAATGTTTGTACAATGTGAACCTCGTAAGCTTGCATACGAAATCGTTTGTGCAACACCTTGTGAACTGTTGTGCGAGGGATATTTAGCACTCGTGATTCTCGATGAATTGATGTTGATGGGCTTCTTTGGAAGGTCTCTCTGATCTCCTCTAGCATTTCATTAGATGTGCGTTTTCTGCCGAACCTGACGGTTTACACTATCATATCCAGGCCTAATCGTCTTAACTTCGGGTCGCTCCCTTTGAAATTTACGTAGGAAATTTCATTGGACATCAGTGGGTGATTTTGTTTCCGCTTACCGCGTCACGAATTTGGCTTTCTCCTGAGGTGTAGTGAGTTCTGGCTTATGATAGAGCACCTGAAACAAAACAAATCATTAAGGAAAATGCCAGACAAGTGTAAGTAGAAGTCACGCTTTGAGGGTTCCACATAAGCTTAATTATGTATGTAGATAATAAAATATAATAAAGTTTGTAACCCTGTGCAGATATATATTTACAGGTGGTGCCGGTGCCTATAACTTTGACGCTCTCTAGCGTCGTTGGGTGACGTTTACTACGTAAAACTTCATCTACTAAGTCCCCTCTACAACCTCTACATGTGTGTGCAACATGGATTGTGAAACACTCTGCACATAAAAGTTTGAGGGTATCTATTGATCAACAGTGAAAGTTCGTGTAAAACTTAAGTAATCTGCTTTTGAGATTTATACGCCCTTAAAAGTTTGGTTTGAAGTACCTTCTTTAAGTAATGCCAGAGTCAAATGGTTCAAGTGGCTCTGAGCACTATGGGACTTAACATCTGTGGTCATCAGTCCGCTAGAACTTAGAACTACTTAAACCTAACTAACCTAAGGACATCACACACATCCATGCCCGAGGCAGAATTCGAACCTGAACTCAGATACAGCAGCTCGTACGACGTCTAATGTGCTAATTGAATCATCGACGGCGTACGTCATTTGTGACTTTCTCTACAAGAAGCACATTTTACGCAACATGTAAAGTATTAGACAAGATTTACGTTGTGATTGCATTGTAAACTGAAGTCTCATTTAGTAGAAGTGGCTTAGTGGCCCCCATATCACGACATCTATCCACTTCCGTATCACTTTCATTACCCTCACAATTACGTTTTCCTCACCGATCCCTTCCCTGTTCATTCGTTTGCTTCCTTGTATATCCCCATAATAACTGACATGCATCTCTCTGTTGTTGGCTACACAAACCTTAGCTTTTTTACGATCTTATCATTAACTGTCCAAAGTGAAGGCTACTGACATGTATTGATTGTAAACTTTCCTTATTTTACTCTTAATGTAATAGATTATTTGTCCTCTTTCGTCCGAAATGTGATACTAATAATTCTAGTGTTTTCAGCGAGCTAAACGTTATCTACAACTTGTATAGATACAAAACACAGTTATGCAGAGTTCGAAGATGTGAAAAGGGGGCACTGGTCGAGAATGGAGTGAGATCGGGGTGTAGCCTGTCCCCGATGTCATTCAATCTGAACGTTGGGCAAGCAGTCAATGAAGCCAAAAACAAATTTAGAAAGGAATTAAAATTCACGAGGGAGAAATAAAATCTTCGAGATTTGCCAATGATACTGTAATTCTTTACTTTTTATCACAAAACGATATCACGTGACAAAATTTTCTTTTTTCTGAAAACATGATGTACAAAGTCAGAAAAATTAAAAATACCGTAGTCCAACGTTTACAAAGCAGGAATGTATGTTATTAATAAGTCTAACTTGAGAAGTTTCCCCATCTTGCACGTTGTATTGTTTTATGAAGCTAATGTTTTACCTTCAAATATTGTTTCGCCTACCACTTACTCCATTTCTCATTTATATATATATATATATTTTTTTTGTCGGGCTGTTGCAGAGGAAATATGTAAGTTCCTTGTACTATGCCTTAAGAAATAATAAGTGAAGAATTCATTACTTAATTGTGTTACATTTCTTGTGATCAGATGACATACCATGTACCTTATATGAAATAATATTTCCTGCAGTAAATTTATTATTTTTCTTCACAGAAACCATTCTCAAAAGGTTGGAGAGGAACTGTTCGTTGGCCAAACGATTCGAGCTTTATCTGTTCTATTTCGTTACTTAATCTCTGGAATTCTGGCTACCTTAATTCCTACAATGTTTCGGTGAAGGAAGTTTGTTAAACTTTCATAGTCGAGTGTCGCTAAACAATGACGGAAAACAGCCAAAAGATGTGGGCGTGAAACTTAATCATATGTTTCTTTCACCGATGGGCACTATTAATGGTACATTTTATTATTTTCAGAGTACGACGAGTTGATTGCAGGCGGTGTTAATGCCGATTATAAGACACAAAGAAAATCCCATTGCCATTGCAATGTGCTTTCTCGACGCGACTTTGAATCATTCGCATTTCGTAATGTAATTTAGTTGGGGATTTTTCCACTGCAGAATTTTCTCTATCGAGAGGTCATCTTCCAATTCTCGGAGATAGCAAAGGATTTGAAATATAAACTGAATGGAATGGATAGACGTTATGAATATCACCAAAGTAAGACAAAGGAAATGAAGCGCAGTTGGATTAAATCAAGTGATGCTGAAGGAATTAGAAGTTAGATTAAGGAATGAGATTCTAAAAATAGGAGACGGGTTTTGCTCTTCTGACAGAAAAATAACTAATGACGGCTGAAGTAGTGAGGATATAAATTCCAACTACCAATATCAATAAAATCCTTTCTTAAAATTGAAAACCGGTTAACATGTAACGTAAATTTCAGTGTTAGGGACTATTTTCTGAACGTATTTGCCTGGAGTGTAGGCTTGTAGGGAATTGAAACGTGAATGATAAATAGGTCATCAGACAAGAAGAGAATAGAAGTTTCTGAGATGTGATGCTTCAGTAGGATGTAATACGGTGAGAAGATATTATTTTATGTTGCCTTCAGTCGAGTACGATAATGAAAAGATATTTTCCATCCAGAGAGCTGCAGATTAATCGGCTGTTTTAATTTGATCTCTTTCACTTTTGCACCTCTTTGTCCCCATTCATCATATCTGTTCGTAACTGTTTTCACCATTGGTTATTGAAAGAGTATTCGCCTTGACAAAGATGGCGTTAAGAGTTTGACAATGACAGGTGTACTGACGTTGATCATACACTATGAATCATTTGTGTATCTTTTAGTTTCGTGACTTTTTTAAGTCTTTTGACGCTACCGACTTTGGCTAAAAGTTATTTTATGTTTTTTTTCTAGTTTAAAAAGACAGACGCATCTGATGATACTCTCACAAATCTAAGCTGGTCATAAAGTAAAGCAAAAAAATTGCTTTGAAACACTGTTTTGAATTTTAAAAATTTCAAACCTTAGATCACTGTATACTCAATGCGACTTTTTTTTCATGCTACGTAATTTACCTCTAAAATGTTTGATTAGTGACATAAAAAAGAATAATCTACAGAAGAGAAAAATTAGGAATTCGGTTTACGATTTTGGCGAAGTCTATAAGACTTTTCCTTAAATTTTGTTGCTGAAATTACGTACTGCAACGTAGGTTACCGCTCAATCTGTGGCTGATTAGCTAGCAGAAATGCTAATTTACCATCTAGGTGTTTACGTTTTTACTAAAAATTAAGAGATAAGCTTCGCTACAGCAGTATGACCACTCTTGTAACCACACTGCGTGTTTTACATCACTATGACAACCGATGGCAGCAAATTGTGTTGTTAAAAGTAGTCCAGCTTCCTAGAATTGCATTTACTCTTTTGCTTTTTTGTATGGAACCTGCTACGTGCGGCCCTGTAACGCTAATATGAACCTACCATACACGTATGCCATCAGACATCAATTATTTATTGGCTGTTGCTCGTAATCTATATTGCACCACCAAAAAAAGCGTCCAACTCAAAATTTTCTCTTGCAACGATATCAGCGGCATTATGACCTGCAATTTCAGTGGGAATCGGGAAACTCCCGTACGCTGATAAAACTTTGGCAAACATCATCACGTATGTAACTGAAATACTGACATTTTCCTGGTGTGGGAATTACTTATGTTGGAACGTTATGACACGTCGAAGTGATGTCATCTGATAATACTCTCTAAACACAAGTATTTGACATTTTCCTATAATACTTAATACAGGATTATTACATTATCTGCAGGAGATTTTTTTCATCAAGCAGTTACGTTAATTTATTCATTTACTAACTACTTTCATTCTTTCGAATATTATCTTATCTTACCACAATGTGGAAACATGTGTGATTAAGGGAGAAGAGAGTACACGAAGAAGAAGGCATAAAACTGAAAGCAACAGAAAGTAAAATTGAACTGCTTTTACAGTGCAGATATTACAGGAGCATGCCAACTGATAACCAGATGAGTGAAGAATGAACAATTTCAAGGTTTAGTCAGTTACATCTTCCATACATCATTTGAACGAAACTCTTATCGAAATCATGTAGAACGAGTCACTTTACGGGCTATATATACATGATTAGTGTTAACATTAATGAACACATTATTTTTTCAGTACTACTCATTCAACTACACATAAAACGCGTTTTATTTTATTTATTTTTTAACTGGCTACCAGTTTTTAAGTATAAATTCGTCAGTTGAATAGAAGAGGTTGACCAACAGAAACGATTTTAAGTTAGATTTAAAACCTGCTTTGTTTCCAGAAAGACATTTTATGATACTGGGCTAGGGACAAAAAAATTTTATTGCTGCATCTTGAATTCCTTTCTGAGCCACTGACGGCTTTAAAAATGTATAATAAAAGCTGTTTCACCCTCTAGTGCTGTAGGTATCGACATCAATCACCTTCTCAAATTGTGGTGGATTATTTTTGACGAATTGCGTTAGCGAATATATGTTCTGTGATCGCGCCTTTCTTCTTGAAGAGGTACCTGAGTGATGGACGTGGAATAACACCGCATATTATTCTTACCGTTTGCTGTTGTAAAATCAGTGCCTTATCTCTAAGTGATGGGCTAGCGCAGAAAATTGTTCCATAATGCATCACTCAGTGGTAAAATGCAAAATAGGAGCTTCCCTCATTTGTTTCCAAGATTAACAATCATACGATGAGGAAAAGTAGCTGAACTTAGTTATTTGAAAAGCTCAATAATACGCTTCTTCCAGTTCAAGTTTTCACCAATATGTACACCAAAAAACTTGGAGCATTCTAAGCTATTTACTGTTCTACAGTTTTTTATATAAAGCTATTCGCTGTGCAGAACTTAATGCGATGTGTGTCTTTTTCTTTTTTTAAAACTTTATGGAGAAACACTTGGTAATTCCTTGCAAAATATAATTTACACCATTTCTGTTGCTTTCTCTCCAATGACACTTATTATAACACTAGTATCGTCTGCAAATAGTATCAGTTCTGTTTGTTGAATGTTAAGTGGAAAGTCATTCACATTTATAAAAAAAAGGAGTGTATCCAAAATTGAACCCTGTGGGATTCCCTTTGTGCTGGCTCCTCAATCACTAAAATTTTCTATTGTTTCAGCATTGTTGGTATTATTGTGCACAACATTTCGCTTTCTGTTTGTTAAGTACGATTCAAACCAACTATGCATAAAAACATCAGATCCATTGTAGTGGCAAGGCAAGGTTTGAAGAAAAAATTATGTTTATTATGCATCAAACTGGGTTTAGGGGTAAAGAAAAGTCTACAAAGAGTACCCATTGTATTTGGTAAATGTTAAGTGGAAGGTCATTCACATATATAAGAAGTAGGACTACATCCAAAATTGAACCCTATGGAATTCCCTTTGTGCTGTTCCCCAATCACTAAAATTTTCTATCCTTCCAACACTAAATTATTCTGCACAACATTTTGCACTCTATTTGTTAAGTATGAATCAAACCAGCTGTGTGTAAGAGCATCATTTCCATTGTAGTGGCAAGGCAAGATTGGAAGAAAAGCTATGCTTGTTATTGCAGCAAACTGAAATTAGTGGTAAAGAAATTTGTTGATTAAATGCTTCATGTGGAGTGCTTTTGTGTACGGCTGTTGAAGCTGGACATCGAAAACGATAAATAAAAACTGAAGCATTCGAGACGCGATTTTGGAGTAGAAAAGAGAAAATAAAATGCGTGGATAAATTGTAGAACACTGGAAATGGCAAAAGAGTCAAGAACTCTCTTAAATACAGTTAAGAAAAGGAAAGCTGAACGGGTAGGACATACTGTAAGGAAACAGCCTGTCAAACGTACAGTGGCAGGACAGGAGAAAATAGGAAGAAGGTTGAAGAAGGACGAAGGATGAGGAAGGATGAAGCGAAAAGAGGAAGATACCATGAAACGAAGCAGTTGGCTTGGAACGGGCAGCAGCGCTGTTAGGAACCTTCCAATGGGCAGAAGATCTTATGATGACGATGAGCTTTAGACAGGTCATCTTCTCTTCAAACATTTGTGATGTAATCTCTAGAAAAAGCTAATTAACTAGAGTGTAATCATAGTTCTTTCAAATTAAGTTTGCACTAAGGGTATTTCGGTAGGTAGGGCGCAGCACGTTGTCTCGGCAGAAGTAACTGCAGGCGTCTTCCACCCTTTCTGTTAATGCATATGACATATGGAAGTTTGGGGTCTGGCACTGAACAGTGCGCGGGTAGCCTAATGGTAAGGCGACCGCTCGCGATAAGCGGAAAATCCAGGTTCGAGTGCCGGGCCGACACAAATTTTTACAGTCGTCATTCCATTATACAGGTGGGAATACGTTTCATGTCCCCCTGTTAATGTTGTTGGGCGAAAAAGCGTAAGCGTGTTTGAGACTGTCGAACCTTTCGAGAAACAAAAGAGGAGACAGCGAAGAGGAAATAAATCGCACGACCACTAGGAGGCAGAGTCGCTTCGAAGAAGCAATCCGATCTGCAAACCTTCAAAGCTTATCACTTACTGAGTAATGTCAGGGTCGTGCTTAGTGTGTCAGAGGAAAATGTTCCGAGTGCATCAGCTGCGTTACGCTGTCAGGATCTGGAACGGTGCTTCCCCACTAGGACAATATCATGGTATCTTAGTGAAAATGCGTGCTTATGGAATATCGTCTCAGTTATGTGACTGGATGTATGGTTTCCTATCAGAGAGGTCACAGTTTGTAGTAATTGACGGAAAGTCATCGAGTAGAACAGAAGTGATTTCTGGCGTTCCCCAGGGCAGTGTTATAAGCTCTTTCCTCTTCCTTATCTATACTAAACGATTTGGGAAACAATCTGAGCAGCCGTCTTCACTTGTTTGCAAATGACGCTGTCGTTTATCCACTAATAAAGTCATCAGACGATCAAAACGAACTGCAAAACGATTTAGAAGAAATATCTAAATGGTGTGAAAACTGGCAGTTGACCTGAAATAACGAAAAGTGTGAGGACATCCACATGAGTGCTAAAACGAACTCGTTAACTTCGGTTATACGATGAATCAGTCTAATCTAAAAGCCGTAAATTCAACTAAATACCTAGGTATTACAATTACGAACAACTTAAATTGGAAGGAACACATAGAAAATGATGTGGGGAAGGCTAACCAAATGCTGCGTTTTATTGGCAGGACACTTAGAAAATGTAACAGACCTACTAAGGACACTGCCTACACTACGCTTCTCCGTCCTCTTTTAGAATACTGCTGCGCAGTGTGGGATCCTTATCAACCTAGGACTGACGGAGTACACCGAAACAGTTCAAAGAAAGGCAGCACGTTTTGTATTATCGCGAAATATGGGAGAGACTGTGACATAAATGATACAGGATTTGGGCTGGACATCATTAAAAGAAAGGCGTTTATCGTTGCGACGGAATCTTCTCACCAACCATGATAAAATAAGAGAAATCGGAGCTCGTACGGAAAGATACAGGTGTTCATTCTTTCCGCGCACTATACGAAATTGGAATAATAGAGAATTGTGAAGGTGGTTGATGAACCCACTGCCAGGCACTTAAATGTGATTTGCACAGTATCCATGTAGATGTAGATGTAGACTCACAAGTATGAGCAAAAATTTTTCTTTAGCACTAAAAATTGTGATATTGTGAGATGCATGTGTCCAAAACTGGTTCTAAACGTTGTTTTTAGTCATATCAGCCCATGCTAAAAGTTGGTATTGATGCATTACGTGAAGCATTCCTCGCATGCTAGAAAATGTGGCAAGCGTAGTAGAATTACAGCTGGGCAATAAAGCTAAATAATTTGTGAAATTCATATCGCAAGATTTTGACGCCGTTAGTGTCGTCAGGGTACCATATATTTATATATTTCTTCGATCGAAGATGTTGAAGTAAATAATCCAGAAATTGGATCAAGAGCAACTGCGAAGATAAATCCTAGTAATTTAAAAGCAGATCCCCTTCGATTATTTTATACAGCACTGTCTTTTGCTCTATGCTGTACAACAATTAGATTACTTTCCGAAATAATATGACGAAATGTCTCCATTTTTAGCAGTCGTATAAAAACTTCCTCTCAACGAAAGATACATATGTTAAGATCGGAAAGTTACGTAGAACACTTTAACGAACAAGCAATCCGCAAAATTATAAACCTATCTCATTGAAATCTATTTGTTGTAGGATTTTGGAACGTATGGTCATAGATACCTTGAAGAAAAGTCTGTTGACACACATCTGACAAGAATTGCGAAAAAGCGTTCTTCAAATGGTTCAAATCGTTCAAATGGCTCTGAGCACTGTGGGACTTAACATCTGAGGTCATCAGTCCCCTAGAACCTAGAACTACTTAAACCTAACTAACCTAAGGACATCACACACATCAATGCTCGAGGCAGGATTCGAACCTGCGACCGTAGCGGTCACGCGGTTCCGCGGTTCCAGGCTGTAGCACATAGAACCGCTCGGCCACTCCGGCCGGCCAAAAGCATTCAGGTGAAACGCAACTGTCTATTCACCCCAACTAGTAAATGGTTTTGACATAGCCCACCGGAATAATTCCTTCAGTAACTTACAGAATCGAGCAACATTTTTATAAAGACATGGCAGTTCACAAAGAGCGACCGTGTTAATATCCTGTGAAACTGCCTTAATATCACGAGCTGTTGTCACCACTTGTTTGTCGAAAACTTAGTATTTAAGGACATTCCGTGATGATTTTAGTGACTTCCAGGAATGATAGAAAAGAGCACATCTTTCAGTCTTTGAGGTAACAGACCGTGGTCCCAAAACGAGTGGGTCAAGAGTTATAAGTGAAAATCTTTCTGGTACCTCTGACAGTGGAATACATATACCTTTACTTTTGTAACAAAGATTTTAGGCTAAACGTCTTTTTAAGGTACTTATCAGCTCGTAAATACTTTATAAAATCCATGACACACCAATTCTGGTTTTATTTATATTTTATTCTGACAGGTTTCTGACATAAACTGTGTTCACAGCACTGTACGAAACACAAAAGTAAAATCGTGTCAAATATACGAAGGAAATGTCCAAAGAGCTCACAAGATTATTTCGAATGTAACAGCATTTTAGTTGATGATGTGTTATGAAGTATATCACAGCTAATATGCTTGTGATGCTGGTTCTAACTCGTTTAACCCCTTAAATGGTCATACCTTACTATTGATCCTCATAAATTAATGAACGTAATATTCTCTGATTGCCTTAGATGTAGGTATGTTGACTTTTGTTTAAGTGACAAATATGGTGATTGAGGGTACGTAAATTTTATTGCTCTATGTGTAGGTTTGCTATTTTCTAGCGTTGCATGTCAGCATGAAATAATTAATTACACTCTATGTTATCCTAAGCTATTATTTTTATATTTTACACTTAGCAAAATGTATTTGTGCTTCATTTTCGTAATTTTTTTGTGAAAAAGGCATTGTTATTAAGGCACTCTTGACAGAAACATTATGACAATTCTTTGTATCCTTGAAAGTTGTCGCTTATGATTTTGTGAACTTATACTGTTGATTTGGTGTGCTATTAGTATATCACTTCTGAAGGATTTGATCCTCAGTATGCCATGGGATATCCCACTACCGGTTCCCATCAGTTCTCATAGTTTTTCATGAATTTGACAATGCCAGTTTCTGATAACCTTTCTGTAAATGTATCAGATATTGGGTTTAATAATTTCTGTGTTGCTGGATGGTACTTTTTTCCATAAAAATATGTCAACTGAAATAATACCTTTTAGATATATATGTGGGCACGGATTGGATATTTGCAGTATGTTATTTACCTAATTCTAAATGGTTCAAATGGCCCTGAGAACTATGGGACTGAGGTCATCAGTCTCCTAGAACTACTTAAACCTAACTAACCTAAGGACATCACACACATCTATACCCGAGGCAGGATTCGAACCTGCGACCGTAGCGATCGCGCGGTTCCAGACTGAAGCGCCTAGAACCGCTCAGCCACACCGGCCGGCTACCTGATTCTGAGAAGTTTATATGTTATTGTAAAGATGTGGCCCTTTAGTCTTTACGTTAAAGAATGTTGATATCGTGCGTAAAAAAACACTTACGTAATATAATTTCAATTTTTATTACTTTGTTTTCTTGAAGATTTTGGCCTGGAATACAGTTTTGTTGCGAGATGTATGATTAGTGTTATCTTCATCCTGGCTACAAATGTATTATCTTTGTAGTCCTTAATCTTCGTGTTGTTTACTATAAGTTTTGGCCCTGTACTGTCTCCTTTTGGTTCTCTTCAGTTTGTTGCTCTTCACACTGATATCATACTTGTAATGTTGGAAGTGAACGATACTTTTAGTATTTACATGTAATGTTAGCTGCAGATTAATTTTTCGACGTAAGTAATTTTTCTGTTGTTACACTCGAAATAGTCTCGTGACCGTGTAGGTCATTTCCTTCCTGCAATTGAAACTATTTTTGTTTCGTATTTAATACAGGACCATGAACATGGTTTATGGCCGAAACCGGTCTTAATAAAATATAAATAAATTCCACATTTGCGTGTCATGACTTTTTTGTGGGGAATTGTAGGGTAGACAGTTTTCAGTGGTGGTAGTATGGACCAAAACATGAAAATAAGTTTGTTAAACATGGGCTCTGAAATATATACCTGAGGAGCTATATCGTTCATCTTCTACTGAACAAGTGTTCATAGCTCTTAGGGTATGCATTTTAGAATCCTTGTTTCCTCTGGATATGCTGTCAAGATTTTGCAGTTCATTTTGATCGTGTGTAGACTTCAACAAATTTTGAAAGAAGGAGTTAAATGTAAGAAATCTAAGAGCGTTGCTCAGATGTTTCTAAATTATTTATAAATATCAAAAATAGGAAAGGGTCAGTCATATGTCATTGGGGAACGTCAATTGTAACTTAGATTCTGCTTAATAAGATTCCATTTGTAAATACATAGTGTGAACCTTCTGACAAGAAATCACGTTTTCAGTCAGTGGTGCAAAAAAACGTATGGGGTGAATGAATTTCTTTCCTACACTACTTTACAAAATGTGTTTAACTAGAATAAAGAGTTATGTGGGTGTAGTAATTGTTGTTATTGCGTAGCTTAGTGGATGATTCACTAATGAGCTTAGGCTCGTAACTAGTAACACCAAGTAATAAAGAAAATGAATACTGCAACTTCGAAGGCCCTCTCCAATTTATTACATAATTTGGTAGTTTTGTGCTATCACTACATAGGAAAGAGAGAGTCACAGATATGGTAAGAGTACTGGCATGGTAGTCACAAAAGTGAAGGCATGTTTCTTTGCCTATAAATCTTTGTACCAAATTTCAGTCAACGACTTTCTTTTTCCAACGTCAAAATACTTTTCCGACAAACACTTATGCAGCAAGGAGGAACAATAATAGTGTAATGAGAGAAATCAGGGTTCGCAAGAATGATTTAGGTGTTCACTCCTTCCACGTGATTTTCGACACTGGAATGGTATAGATATAATTCCAACACCTGCAAGCAAGTGCGACTTGCAGAGGAGTCATGTAGCTTTAATTATATCACAGGTCAACTTGTGATGTACAACTCATTAGACATTGAGCAACATGAAACATGGCTGAACTGTATTCACAATGCTACAAGAAAAACTAAGTTCACGTTAAGCATATTCCACTTCTTTTCTTTTCTAGGACAACAGTCTTTATAATGGATGAATTTTATTTTCAAATCCATAACTGATACATACCTCACACAGCAGTTCCCACTGTAACGCCTCGAGGAATGTATAGCACGATATTCCATACTGCAGTTACTTCATAACTCCTTGAGGGATGTATGGCATATTCCAGGAATACAATACATTACCTCACACTTCAGTTTCCGCCACAGCACCTCGACGAATATATGGCACATTATAGAAGTATATCGCAGTAATGTACACTGCAGTTGGCACCACATCACCTTGTGGAATATACAGCATAATCCAGCACTATAATGCAGTAACTCACACTGCAGTTCGTAACACACTGCCTTGTGTAATATATGGCATATTCCAGCACTATAACGCAATAGCCCAAACTGCGGTTCGCAGGATAACATAATAGCCCACACTGCAGTGCACACCACAACGCCTTTTGAATTGCATGCCATAATCCAGCAGTATAACACAATACCTCGCACTGAGTTCGCAGCCCAACACCCTGAGGAAAGTATGTGAATAATGACCATTCCTCCTGGGACACTTGTGTTGTAAACTGTAGATTCTGTCGCCCTTTTTTATGCTCTTGCTATGAAACGCTTATCTTTTCATCTTAGCATCTTATTTATTTATTTCACATGTTACATTACATTGTAATACCACATCTGTGAATTTTAGATTAACAAAAATAAGACAAGTCAGCTCATGCAAATACAAAATAAGATTATATCAAGACTTATCAGTTTACTTGGTTCAAATGGTTCTGAGAACTATGTGACTTAACATCTGAGGTCATCAGTCCCCTGGAACTTAGAACTACTTAAACCTAACTAACCTAAGGACATCACACACATCCATGCCCGAGGCCGGATTCGAGCCTGCGACCGTAGCGGTCACGCGGTTCCGGACTGTAGCGCCTAGAACCGCTCAGCCACTTCGGGCGGCTGTCGTACTTTGTTACTATCCTTAAACTTTCTATGCTGATAGCGAAAAGGCCAATGCCGGCTATCAGTTTACTGAAATGTCAAATTATATTTGCTTGTACAGATCTTCATCTTATGACTCCCAATCTGTTAGCCATCTAGCATACATTCAGGGTTTTAAAGATATGTATGAAATTACAATTGGTACCAAAGAGCATCAATACCTCTGAGAATCTTATTGAATTACAAAAGTTGTGAAAGTATGAATTTACGAACTAAGTCTGGTTTATTGATCGGCCGTCGTTCACGCTTTTCAGTTATTTACTTTCTGATAGTGTCCTCTCTGTCGTAAAATTACTGCAGTCTAAAAGCATGTGGTCAATATTTTGGTTGTTTCCTCCATTACAGGCGCACAGTGCGTCATCAATTCTTTTGCACCATTTACAAGAGAGTTTTAGTTTTCCATTACCCGGTAAGGTGACTGCAAAGTTCGGTGATAGTGGTAGCTTAATCGTTAAACGTCGGAGGATCCTAGGAAAACACTATTTCGTATTTCCCCCGTTTCCATTAAATCGGAACACTTCTGTCAGATTTTTCTGTATTGCATGTGAGGTATTTTGTTGTATCTTATTGTTTTCCACGATTTGGCTGTTCTCTTAGCCAGGTTATCAGCTAGCACATTACTCCACATTCCTGTACGAGCTGTAATCCGTCCGAAATCCACCTGTCAGTTTCTGCATCTGCAGTCTTCTGATTTGGCATCGTATATCTTCAACCAAGAAGTTATAATACTTTGGATTTCGTAACTGTCAGTGTGGATTACTGCAACACTTCAAAGTAGATTTTTGTATGTACGTTGTATGTTAACCGTGGACCTAGAAACGACGGACAAACTCCGTCCCCACCGCAGCCGCAGTGGTCCACAACCCCACGACGACTACTGCAGTCCACTTCACCCCTCCGCACCCCACTCAAGGTTGCGGTGCGGTTCGGCCCCCGGTGGACCCCCCAGGGAACGTCTCACACCAGACGAGTGTAACCTCTATGTATGCGTGGTGATGGTGATGTACGAGTACGTGGAGAACTTGTTTGTGCAGCAATCGCCGACGTGAGGCGTAATATGGGGAACCAGCCTGCATTCGCCGAGGCAGATGGAAAACCGCCTAAAATCAATCCGCAGACTGGCTGGCTCACCGGACCTACACACAAGTCCGCCGGGCGGATTCTTGTCGGGGACCAGGCGCTCCTTCCCAATTCGGAAAGCCATGCGTTAGACCGCACGGCTAACCGGGCGGGCATCAGAGTGGATTACTGCAAGTCTATCATCATCACCATCATCATCATCATCATCAGTGTTCTGCTAAAAGGCAGGTTTTCACATGGTAGTTCTCCAGGCTGTCCGTTCTTCTGCCATCCTCTTCAGGCCTGCATAATTTCCTCTTCCCTTTACGTTGTCTATCATCTTGTATCTCCTCCTTCCTCTCAGTCTTCTCCCACAAACCAATCCTTCCATAGCATCTGCTAGCAAGCACTCCCTTCTCAATGAATGTCCCAACCAGTTATTTTTCCTTTCTCTTACAACCTTCAGCAGACATCTTCTCTCACCAACCCTTTCCAATACCCTTTCATTACTTACTCGTTCCATCCAGCTTATTCTGTCCCTCCACATCCACATCTCAAACGCTTCTAACCTTTTCTCATCCTCTCGTCTCAGTGTCCATGTTTCTGCCCCATATAGTGCCACATTCCAGACATTTGGCATCCCTTTTCCTTAGTCCTTTATCTAATTTGCCACATAAGAGTCTCCTCTTTCTTTTGAATGCCTCCTTCGCTATGGCAATTCGAGTTTCCACCTCCTGGTGACATCTTAAGTCTTCAGTTATCGTGCTTCCGAGATATTTAAATTCACTTACTTGGCTAATGGTAGATCGTCCTATTTTAATATTGAACCATCTGCGTCTTGTACTGATGACCATTTTGTTTTTGCTGTGTTTATTTGCATTCGGTACTCCACACAAGCTTCATTCAGATCTTTGAGCATGTTATTCACTGTCCGCTCATTTTCTGCCCTAATACCATGTCATCAGCAAATCTTATACATTCTATTCTCTTTCCACCAATACATATTCCTCTTTTCCCATCTAAGCTTTTCGCAATAATCTCTTCAAGGTATACATTAAACAACAGTCTAACACCTCGTCCAATGCTGCTTCCTTCTGACATTTCATTTCCAATCCTTATCTTTACTTTCTGATGTAAATATAAATTCTGTATCAGTCGTCTCTGTTTTCAGCCTACTCCTTTCCTCTTCAAGATATCCATCAGCTTGTTCCACTGAACTCTGTCAAAAGCCTTTTCTAAATCTATAAAAACAGCAAAGATTTCTCTACCCTTTTCCATATATCTTTCCAATATAGTTCTTAGCAGGCCAATAGCATCTCTTGTTCCTTTTCCTCTTCTAAATACGAACTGCTCCTCTGCAATCCCTCTATCCAGCTTGCATATAACCTTCATTCAACACTCTCAGCAAGACTTTAGCTACATGAGAAATTAGACTGATGGTCCGGTGCTCCTCACATTTTTTAGTGTTTCTCTTTTTCTCTGTTGGTATCATAACTGTTTCAGCGAAGTCCTCAGGCCATTCCCCTTTGTCATATATCTCATTACAGGGGTAGACTATTTCTTTTTTTGCCTTGTTTCCCAGACTCTTCAACATTTCTGCTGGCAAATCATCTATTCCACATGCCTTCCTATTCTTCACCTCCTTCAGCGCCTTTTCTACTTCTGCTTCCAAGATGGTAAATCCATCTTCCGGCACATATTGTTCCTCTTCAACCTTAATTTCGCTTTGCATTTCATCCCCCTTATACAAACATTCAGTATATTCTTGCCATCTGTTCAAAACCTCCTGTGGTTCTTCTGCTAGTGTACCATCCGCTCTTTCTATTTCCATGTAATTCCTCTTTCTTTTACGCTCAAAAACTATCTCACTAGCCAGTCTATACATAATTACATACTTTCCCTCAAGTCTATCAATATTCATTAAATTGTTGACTGACTCCAGCGCATTTAGATTGTAAATTGTTCAGCATTATTATTTGAGCATGCATTAAGCAAATGGGCTGTAATTTATGACTAAGATTCTTCTTGATAAGTATTGCTATCCCTGAGTCCACTCCGTCGTCTGATTTGCTTCCAACCGCGTGTATGCATGTCCAACCTAATTTGATATTAGCTGCATGCCGCATTCATGGTGCTGTAATTTTAGTTGGCAGCAATGCATCTCAGGAAACCTGGGAGAGAATGCTGTTGTTTCCAAATGCAACCAGCAGGAAGCAGTCGAGCGGTACTATTCACTGGTTGGCGAAGCCCGTCAGCTTCAGTGATTAGTGCCATGGCAGAAAGTAGTACCGCCACTCCGACGCCTCTGAAACCTGAGCGTTACACACGTGTCGCTGTCGTGACACTGCGGTATGCCGCAGACTGTGGCGTCAATCGATTTGCACTCGTGAACATGCTATATAACACTTGGATCCACTCTACAGGCAGACACGTGACTCGTCCCGGCTGCTGGCGCGCCAAGTGGCCGAGGCATTTGTCACTTGCAGGCGCCGGCCGTCGCTGCCAAAGTGGGCACCCACAGCGCCGCATCACCGTCGAGACGCTTCTAATTAGCACTGAGCGCCAGCGAGTCACTGATCACCCAGTGCTCGTCTCACTCACCCACTAACTCATCATTCACTTTTTTTAAGTGTCTTGCACTACGTGATCAAAAGTATCTGGACACCTGGCAGAAAATGACTTACAAGTTAGTGGCGCCCTCAATCGGCAATGCTGGGATTCAATATGGTGTTGGCCAACCCTTAGCCTTGACGACAGCTTCCGCTCTCGTAGGCATACGTTCAATCAGATGCTGGAAGGTTTTTGGGGAATGGCAGCCTATTCTCCACGGAGTGCTGGACTGAGGAGAGGTATAGATGTCGGTGAGGCCTGGCACGAATTCGGCGAACCAAAACATCCCAAAGGTGTTCGGTAGATTCAGGTCAGGACTCTGTGCAGGCCAGTCCATTCCAAAGATGTTATTGTCGTGTAACCACTCAGCCACAGGCTGCGCATTATGAGCAGATGCTTGATTCAAAATTGTTAAGGCTTTCGTGGCCACTTGTTGACAAACTGCTGTCTCGGGTTCTTCGGCCGACGTTCATCTGATGATTTTACTGACGTTTCGCCAGCACGAGTGGCTGGCATTGTCAAAGCTTCACCACCCATTGCCGGTGGTGAACCGCATACTGGCAGTTCACCACCGGCAATGGCGGGTTTATTTATATGGCTTAAGTGATTTAAGGAAGTTTCACACTTCATCTAACTGGGGTGAAATTATATTAGATGGTTCCCCATCTGTTCTTGATATACGTGAATGACCTCCCTTCTTATCCGAAAGAAGAAGCTAAATGTCATCGTTTGCTGATGATTCATGCATCATTATGAATCCAGCAAAAGAAACTGCAAAAGGAAATGATACAGATAATGTCTTTCGAAAAGTTATTAATTGGTTTTCTGTGAATGGGCTTGGTCTGAACATCGAAAAAGACAGCACATCCAATTTTCTTCTGCCAGGAGTACGCTTTCTTCAATAAATATAACACATCAACAGAAGTCAGTAGCCAGGGTAGAGCATACTAAGTTTTTTGGTGTACATATAGATGAGAGGTTTAAATGGAAAATTCATATTTTGGGTCTCCTAGAACGAATAGGTTCAGTAACTTTTGCAATCAGAATAATTGCTAATTTTGAGGACACAGGAAATAGTAAGCTAACATATTTTGCATACTTTCACTCTGTAATGTCATATGGAATAATATTTTGGAGCAACTCAACATGCAGGCTAAAAGTATTCACTGCTCAGTAGAAAATGCTTTGAATAATATATGGGGCTCATAGTTGCACATCTTCTAGTCATCTGTTTAAAAGATTAGGAATTCTTACAATAGCCTCACAGTACATTTAATCAGTAATGAAATTCGTTCTTAACAACTCGGGCCAGTTTCAAAACAACAGTAACATTCATGATTACAATACCATAAGAAAGAAAGATTTACACTGTCTTCTACTTAATCTACCTTTGACACAGAAAAAGGTAAAAATATGCTGCTGAAAAACTTTTCGATAAATTACCATGTGAAATAAAATGTCTGAGAGACAGCAGCAACAGATTAAAAAATAAACTGAAATCTTGTCTCTTTGACCACTCCTCCTATACCATAGATGAATTCTTGATCAGGAATAAATAAATCTATAGGTATAATATGTGCACTTTGTTTAATTTAAGGGAATGAGATAGGTAATAAAAATTTTAAGCTTAAAGGAAAGAAACTTGATTCTTGTGTGCATTTCTTACGCATTTGACACATTATGCATCGTAACAGTTACTGTGAAATTGATCACTGGAACACTTAACATACTAACATGACAAACATATTGCAAACATGACATAAATATTGTGTGTGTGTTATTGATGTAGTTTTTGATACATATTTTAGGCAGGGAAATACTGTTAGTTACACTCTCTACATTTTTGATGGACGTTTTAAATGTGAAAATAACATTTTGACTCTTGACATAGGCACTGTGTGTGTTTTTATCTTCTTTACTGCTAAAATTATTCTTGGTCATGTTTATTTCTGTGCATAGTGCCATTTAGGCATAAGACAAAACGTCAGCTGCCTGCTTAGCATCTTATTTAAGTAGAGCACATGTGTTTTGTAGAATTATACATACATGTACAGGTGGAAATAATGTAAGTTAGACACTGTATGTTTTCAGAGATATTTTAGACATAAAAGTTACACATTGCGTCTATGACATAAATATTGTGTTGCTGATGGATTCTTCACATATGTCTTAGATGTAGAATTAGTGCACGTTACGCCCTTTATGTATTTTAGATGTGGAAAAAAACATTGTGAGACCTGACTGATGCAGACACTGCGTATGTGTGTTGCTGTCATATATTTTGACATACATTTTAGATGTGGAATGAAAATTGTAACACTTGACATAAATACTGTGTGCATGTGTGTGTGTGTGTGTGTGTGTGTGTGTGTGTGTGTGTGTGTGTGCATGCTCGTGTGTGCTTACATATTTTTGATAATAGTAGGTACAATTTGATATGAATATATTTAATTTGAGGGCTTCATAACGCCTTACATCAAG
Organism: Schistocerca americana; assembly: GCF_021461395.2. Classification (NCBI taxonomy): domain Eukaryota; kingdom Metazoa; phylum Arthropoda; class Insecta; order Orthoptera; family Acrididae; genus Schistocerca; species Schistocerca americana. Next base: position 98,919,929 of record NC_060127.1, on the reverse strand, counting down.
TGTGGTACAAAGGACTGAACTAAGATTGTTGACGGATGGTGAGTAACCTTAAAGTTAGATCACTAGCGCCAAGATGAAGATATATTGTCAATATCTTTACAATGTTTCTGATAATTAATCGAATGCTTTTGAACATGGGACAAAATTCAACTTGTTTGGATACTTCTGAGCATTGCATCAAAGCTGTTCCAATAAATTTTCAGAATGGCGCCATTGTACACAATTCAGATGAAATTTACGTATTTTAGATGCATAATTTGGATGTCGAAATACTTACTATTAAGTAAAACCCTTTACACATTTTCAGTAAATAAGTCTTGGCGTTTGGGTACTTTTGAACAGGGTGCAAAATTCAGATCGTTTGTATACTTTTGAACATGGAATCATAATGACTGACAGAGAAGTTGTTGTTTTCACTGCCTTAGATTTTCTTGTAATTTCCCACAAGCACAATTGAGCTAGTTCTGCATATTGCAATTTTTTATATTTCCTATCTCACCATCCTGTCTCACCATTTTGTGTTTTTTAATTACCTGCCATGCCATATTGCAGTTTTATTAAATTTCCCATAATGCCACTAAGTATTTTTGAATTTCCTACTACTGCTATCTCATATTTTTTGGCTATTTTAGTACCGGCTATTGGTGGTTGCTTGAGCTGTTGAACAACTTTGCCACAGCCATTCAACTGTCAGTGCTTGGTTAAATGGTCAAATGATATGAAGATTGGCTATGAACTGTAATGGGTGATTCATGTTAATGAATATCATGGAAGCAATGTTTTCTCACACAGATCCCATGAAGTTCTTATGTTTACTCATCATAGTTCAATTCTCCAGACTGTAGTGTATAATTACTTGTAAACTGCTTAGGAGTGAGCTCTCTGATACTTTGTTTCCCTCCAGGTGACTGCTGCTACAGCGTTATTTTCTTCTTATGGTTGTAATAGATGAAGTGTGGCACTTGTCAAAGGAAAAGTTGACCATCATTTAAATTTATTCTTATTAGTAAGGCATTCTTCTTATTTCTTTGGTGTTTTGTCCATATGTGACATTTTAATAACGCAGTAACGCAGTTGATTCGAAATAACTTTCATGTCATGTACCTTATATTAGAGATGACCACTGACGACGGTGCTGTGCACAAATATCCATAGCATGCGATTTTTGATGCAGCAATGATGACGTATCCGTGCTTGTAACTTAGCTAACTACTGTGTTTGCTTAACACTGCATCTGATGTCGTTGTAGTACGTTCATGTAGCTAGAGGTGGAAATAACATCCTTCTTCAAATAGTATGGGGTTGTTTGATGTGAGGGAGCACCATGTTACCTGAGGACTTGTTTGTATGGAAGACAATGAAATGAAGTCATTGACGATGGTTATGAGGATATTGCGATTTTTCAGCTGCTAGAAGAAAGACACTGAGCCATTAGATGAGTGATTGTGATTTGAGGATGGCTGAGAGTAGGCCCATATTTGGTTAATTGAGATCAGTAAAACGAAAGACACTGACGGCCTAATAATGATAAACGAAATACATTCCCTAATACTGGTCATGATGAGATATTTACATCATGTAACCCAGTATGAGTGGAAACATAATATTTTACTTTCAAAATGTTAGGAGCTGCATATAAATTGATTGTTTTGAAGTCGTAAGGCACGTGAATTAATTGAGATGAAGCGAGGCTAGCGAGAATATTAGTGATCAGTATTGTGTTTGAAGACAGGAAAAAGGCAGAAGCTGGAGCACTGAGAAAATGTATAAATTGTAAAGGTTGCTTCCTCTGTCACTTAGATAAATGATCACCCACTGTGAGCCACCACTTAAAATTCCCAACATGTAGAAAGAAGACAAGTGAAGGTGTTCAATGTTTTAATGACTGCAGTATTGTGGTAAATTGCTCGGACCAAGTTTGCTTCTTCGTTGAATATGAGATAGTTTACTGAAATTTCGAGTGTTTAATTAATGATTTGAAATGAAAGGTGATGATAGATATTCTCCAGACCTTGATTATTTTCCTGGTACTTATTTTCACAGTGATCTGAATTTTTATAAAAGCTGTACCAACCAGCAGTCGCACATGTCAAATTGCGTTCCTCCATTTACCAGCTGTATAAGAACTGGGTGTATTGAAATGATAATGCTATAATTTTGTATGTTTATGTGTAAGTAATAATTTTTTTCTTTTTAGCTGTGTAGTTTGATTTCTACGGCTATCAAAATATAGATGATACATGTGTCGCCTATGTGTGGTGTTGTGGTATAAATTATTTTGTTACTAAGAACACATTTTGTTGACATACCCAGCGAGTACTATGGTACTCTTCTATCGCTTGACACTCTCTTACAGGTGGTGACTTTCTTATGTATGCTCTGTGCTCAATGATTGTTTTCTTCCCGACAGATCGAGGAATGACATCTGCTTACAGATTGACCATTTAGCTATTTTTAGACATAATCACCACTTCTGTCGATTCATTTTTGTAGATGCTGTGACAGTTTTTGTATGCCCATGTCATACCAGCTCGCCGCCATGCTATTCAGAAAGTTATGAACCTCTTCTTTCACCTTGTCGTCGGAGCTGAATCGCTTTCCGGCCAAATATTCGTTTAACCTAGGGTACAGGTGATAGTCACTGGGCGCCAAGTCAGGACTAAAGGGTAGGTGGGTGATTATGTTTCACTGAAACTGTTGCAGGAGAGCAAGGGTTTGCCGAGTGATGTGTGGGAGGGCGTAGTCATAGAAAATGTGTACAACCTTGCTGAACATTCCTCTTCTCCGGTTCTGAATTGCCCGTTTAAGTTTTTTTCAGAGTCTCACAGTACCTTTCAGCATTAATTGTGGTCCCAGCGATTCAGCTCCGACGACGAAGTGAAAGAAGAGGTCCATAACTTTCTGAACAGCGTCTACAAAAAAGTATCGACAGAAATGTTCAAGCGGTAAACGGATGTAAACCATTGTAGAAATAAACAGGTCTATGTAAAAAATAGGAGGCCTTACTTTTGGGATTACTCTCGTAATCTTTAGTCGTTGGCTGACGGACTGTCACATGATTTGATTTAGCATGGTCTTTGCATGCTACTGACTTATCATCTCCTGCAGATCATTCAATGGCCCACCCAACGCCATTCTCCACATCCATAATTGGCGGCATCTTCTGTCATAATAACCCCAACCGTCCCTGTGATGTGTCAGTGTGTATGATGACCCAGTGTGTGTTGAGTGTGCAAGGTAAGTATCCCTCTCTTTCTTAGAAAAACGTTTTGATGCTAGGATGCTATATATTCGATATACCACTTTAAACTGAATTATAGCAAACAGTTTTTCCATCAAGTTATCGTATCTCAAACACTGACTTAAAATTATCAACGTAGTTCCCGTTTTATTTAAAATTCCTGTTTGTCATTCTTATCTTAAGGTTGTTCATAGGTTATTTCAAGCACTTCCTTGGAAATTAGCCGCAGATTTTTCTTTCTTTAATATTTCCGGCGTATCTTGATTCTTCAAAAGATAAGAGTGGCGCTTGCCAAGTTGCTGGAATGTCGTACACAACATAAAAACGTTTCACACAATTTATTTTTAAATGAGAGAGGAAGGGACGAAGTGCGTCTGCTTTACGAATCGAACCACTAACCAGCTCAAGCAGGTCAGGCTTTTACACCTTCCTCAACACACTACTGACGAATTGTCTCCGCTTCCCTGTACCTCTCATTCTGCAATGATATTAATTTCTCCGGACTCAGCAGTTAAAATGAAAAACATCCACAGGTACAACTTCTTCAGACATGTGTAAAATACACCTCTTTCAGATTAAAAAAAAGAAAAACACTCCGTCTTCAGGCCACGAGTGGCCTACCGGGACCACCCGACCGCCATGTCATCCGCCAAGGAGGATGCGGATAGGAGGGGCGTGGGGTCAGCACACCGAAGCCGCTACTATTCGGTCGAGTAGCTCCTCAATTGGCATCGCGAGGTTGAGTGCACCCCGAAAAATGGCAACAGCGCACGGCGGCCGGATGGTCACCTATCCAAGTGCCTTCCACGCCCAACAGCTCTTAACTTCGGTTACCTCACGGGAACCGGTGTATCCACTGCAGCAAGGCTGTTGCTCCTTTCAGATAACATCAATAAATTAAATTAAACAGTACGTAAGTACACAAAGGTGACAAAAGTCATGCAGTAGAAATATGCACATATACATTTGGCTGTAGTATCGTATTCACGGGGTATAAAAGGACAGTGTACTGGCGGAGCTATCATGTGTACTCAGGCAATTCGTATGGTTTCCGACGTGATTAGGGCGCCCGACGGTTATTAACAGACTTTGAAAGCCGAATGTCTTCACTTAACGATCTAGAGCAGCGGCGATAGCGTAGAGTTGTCACTGCTAACACACAACCAGGACTGCGTGACATAACCTCAGAAATCAATGTGAGATCTACGACAAATGGACCCGTTACGATAGCGTGGCGAAAACTGTTAATGGGCTATGGCAGTAGACGGCCGACCCACGTGCCTTTGGTAATAGCACGCTTCTCCTGGGCTTTTGGGTATATCAGTTGGATCCTAGACTAGAAAACTGTGGCCTGGTCAGATGAGTCCCGGTTTCAGTTGGCAAGAGCTGATGGAAGGATTACATTGCGGCACACATCTCACGAACCCATGGACACAAGTTGTCAACAAGGCACTAGGGAAGCGGGTGGTGGCCTCAAAATGATTTTTACATGGAATGGACCGGGTCCACTGGTCCAACTCAACTCACCATTAACTGGAAATGGTCATGTTCGGCTACTTGGAGACCACTTACAACCGTACTTGGACCTCATGTCCCCAAACAATGAGGCGACGTGTCACTGGGCCACAACTGTTGGCGATTGGTTTAAACTACATTCTGAACAATTCGAACCTATGACTTGGCCACACAGATCGCCCAGTATAAATCCCATTGAACACCTGTGAGACATAATTGAAAGGTCAGTTCGTGCACAAAATCCTGCAGCGGAAATACTTTCGCAATTATGGTTACAGAGACGGTCGATCATCAGTCCAGAAACTGGTTTGATGCAGCTCTCCATGCTACTCTATCCTGTGCAACCTTCTTCATGTCCAAGTAACTACTGCAGCCTACATCCTCCTAAATCTGCTTAGCGTATTCATCTATTGGTCTCCCTCTACGATTTTTACCCTCCACTCTGCCCTCCAGTACTAAATTGGTGATCCCTTGATGCCTCAAAACATGTTCTATCAACCAATCCCTTCTTCTAGTCAAACTGTGCCACAAATTTTTCTTCTCCCCAATTCTATTCAATACCTACTTTAGTTACGTAATCTACCCACCTAATCTTCAGCATTCTTCTGTAGCACCACATTTCGAAAGCTTCTATTCTCTTCTTGCCCAAACTATTTATCGTCCATGTTTCACTTCCATACATGGCTACACTCCATACAAATAGTTTCAGAAATGACTTCCTGACACTTAAATCTATACTCGATGTTAACAAATTTCTCTTCTTCAGAAACGCTTTCCTTGCCATTGCCAGCCAACGTTTTACATCCTCACTACTTCGACCAGCATCAGTTGTTTTGCTCCCCAAATAGCAAAATTCATCTACTACTTTAAGTATCTTATTTCCTAATCTAATTCCCTCAGCATCACCTGATTTAATTCAACTACATTCCATTATCCTCGATTTGCTTTTGTTGATGTTCATCTTATATCCTCCTTTCAAGACACTCTTCATTCCGTTCAACTGCTCTTCCGGCTCCTTTGCTCTCTCCGACAGAATTACAATGTCATTGGCAACCCCATGGAGGTATGGCTCAGTATTTCTGCAGGGACTTCCAACGACTTGTTGAGTGCCTACATTATATCGAGCAAAAGGAGGTCCGACACAGTGTTAGAAGGTATCCCATGATTTTCTTTTTCATATCAGTGCAAGTAGGCACGCAAAGAATAACTCCGTATCAAGTTGGAGTTTTATGTCAATCAACATTTTTAAGAAACACGAAGCGCTGACAAAGGCGAAAGTCACGTAAAACTGCCAGAAAAGGGTAATTTATAGATAGTCGAAGAGAGAATCTCAGGTTTTTCCATATAGAGTGAGAGAAATCAGATGAGCCATGACTGGGAAATCAGTTATGTGCAAAGCCTCAATGTAATTTTAAACATAAGATAAAAATAGACGTGCGTTAAAAATCTTCGTAAGAATCTGCGGAAAGGACGAAGTTCTTGCAAATGTATACGAAGAGTAGATTCTGTTGTCTTCACCTTATAGAGAGGCAGTTACAGTAAATCGCTGTTAACACTAAGTTCTTGTACTATCTTCGTCTTTGACATAGTCTAATATCACAAGATTTTTCTTGTTTAATTTGTGGAGTGCATGTTAATAAGGTATACATGTGTAAATCTTTCACATGTTGGGTAGAAGAAATAGAGACTTACATCTTATGTTCATATAGATTTAATTTTATTTATTAATTATTTAATGTCAATGGACAAATAAAGATCATATTATAAAATAGGGAAGCGGTTTTACATGAATCACAGCTAGCTTCTACATTTATAACTTATGAACGAGTTTAGCACAACGAAGGCAATCCTTGGAAAAACATACTCGTGGAGATTACAACGTGGATTCCGCCGCGGCGGCCGGTACATTGACTCTCTTTGCCAAATTTCTCTCGGCAGATGAACACAATTCTTGTCCTGGACCGATGACATCGGGGTTCCACCGTGCTAGTAGTCTCTCCCTGAGCAGAGGGAGAGTTGCATTGTTGCAAACGAATAAAACGAAAAGCAGTGGACCCTGTACCATCGTAGCTATATGGACATAGTATACGTACTGCGCTATGCCTTGTGCCTGGTGGAAGCCAATTCTAACAATCGTACCTATGCCACTTAAAGTGACAGTCTTAGCTGACATGTAAAGAATTAGTTTCTTTGAGCCAAACGTCTCTTTACTATAAATTTTGAGCTGCCGCATGGAATTACGAGTACGTCGGTACATGCATCCCACCAGTCCAAGGCAAACAATATTGTAAGCTACTGACAGAGAAATTCCGACGATGAATATTACCCGACTGTGCAACAGGTAATATTCGCTCGTTCTTTCCAAAGCAATGGTTGCCACCAGTACTACGCTCCAGGGTATTAGCGAACACAACAGCTGACGGCGGAATACCTTCCTCACTTCAGCACGTTCTAGGTCGCTAGGAAGCCTGAGGTGACGAACGCATGCGTACATTTGGTAGCAGAATGAGTTGAGCCAGATACAGCTCAGAAGAGTTAGTGCGCTATCGATCTGCACCGTCGTAGATAAGTCGGGGACACCGGCCATACGATACAAGACCTCAGAAAACAAGATCTGGATCATACCTGTTATCTGAAAGGACAAGAATATCTTTCCGGGCAAGTTACGTAAATTGGGAAGGTACACGTACACCGCGGCAGTCAAAAATCGGAAGAGAATATTCACTGCTACAAACGTTATTTCTAAAGGTTCTAAGCCGTCGATTTTAAAATCCCTGTACTTCAAGGTGCCACTGTTTAGATTCTCTTTGTAGCTCAGTATTCTGTTTGTCGGCTTGTCTTTCTCCTGTATGTAATATCCATGGTTTGGTGAGTACCAACCACGGTGGTCCATGGGGGCGCGACATGCCTCGAGATAACTTGTGGAAGCAAAATCGCGACACTTCAGCAGGAGAATAGCCCTGCAAACAGAGCAGACGGCGTCGGTTGCGTTGAGTTGCGGGCAGGGTTGGTCGTCAGGACCACCGAAAACGCAGCGGGCATCGCGCACAGACTGAATCATACTGAAGGGGACGTCCTGGCAAATGCTGATCGAGTTGACAGTCATCCAGGCGAAGAGGCAGAGGTTGACGTTGGCCCTCTGCGTGTAGGCCAGGTAGCTGGTGACGGGTATGTGGGGCGACCCCTGCGACAGGTCGTGCCACAGCTGAAGGCGGCACTGCTCGCGCCGCTTAGTGGTTTCCGGAGGCAGGTCTTCCAGTGGGCACGTGGGGTGGTCCAGGCCGTTGGCCAACAGCTGCATGCAGCCAGTGTCCACGGACAGCGTAGCGTTGCTTTTGTCCTCCAGCTGCCACTCCTCGCCTGGAAGATCAATGAGAGCAGCTGGGTGGTGGTTGTCGTTGTACGCTGAGTCTGCCACAAATGTGGACAACTTTCCACCACCAACGGTTATCGTATTATTGATGCCACTACCAAACAATCCCATATATGAGTATCTCAACACGGTGTGTCATTCTTAATCTGCTCAGTTACGCTGCCAGCTGGTGTGAAGTGAATAAGTGTTCTTCAATATTCTCAGACCCTTAGGTTGAATATATGAAGATGGTATCTGTTCCTGAAAGATCAGATACCATTGATGACTGTGCAGCTTCTCTAGAACGAAATGTTAAATAAATATAAACCCTTAGCTACCGACAGATGTTGTTGATATATATCAATGGGGACAGCTGAAAATGTGTGCCCAGACCAGGACTCGAACCCGGGATCTCCTGCTTCCATGGCAGACGCTCTACCTATGTGAGCCACTGAGGGCAGGGACTTATCCCTTGCACGCTTCCTGTGGGTCCCACGTTTCCAACTGTCCACAACCTACACTACTGGAAATTAAAATTGCTACACCAAGAAGAAATGCAGATGATAAACGGGTATTCATTGGACAAGATAACTACGTCTACATGACTATTCTGCAATTCACATTTAAGTGCTTGGCAGAGGGTTCACCGAATTGACATGTGATTACATTTTCACGCAATTTGGTTGCATAGATCCTGAGAAATCAGTACTCAGAACAACCACCTGTGGCCGTAATAATGGCCTTGATACGCCTGGGCATTCACTTAAACAGAGCTTGGATGACGTGTACAGGTACAGCTGCCCATGCAGCTTCAACACGATACCACAGTTCATCAAGAGCAGTGACTGGCGTATTGTGACGAGCCAGTTGCTCGGCCACCATTGACCAGTCGTTTTCAGTTGGTGAGAGGTCTGGAGAATGTACTGGCCAGGGCAGCAATCGAACATTTTCTCTATCCAGAAAGGCCAGTACAGGACCTCCAACATGCGGTCGTGCATTATCCTGCAGAAATGTAGGGTTTCGCATCGATGCAATGAGCAGTAGAGCCACAGGTCGTAACACATCTGAAATGTAACGTGCACTGTTCAAAGTACCGTCAATGCGAACAAGAGGTGACCGAGACGTGTAACCAATGGCACCCCATACCATCACGGCGGGTGATACGCCGGTATGGCGATGACGAATACACGCTTCCAAAGTGCGTTCACCGAGATGTCACCAGACACGGATGCGACCATCATGATGCTGTAAACAGAACCTGGGTTCATCCGAAAAAATGACGTTTTGCCATTCGTGCGCCCAGGTCCTCGTTGAGTACACCATCGCAGGCGCTCCTGTCTCTGATGCAGCGTCAAGTGTAACTGCAGCCACGGTCTCCGAGCTGATAGTCCGTGCTCCTACAAACGTCGTCAAACTGTTCGTGCAGATGGTTTTTCTCTTGCAAAAGTCCCCATCTGTTGACTCAGAGATCGAGACGTGGCTGCACGATCCGTTACAGCCATGAGGATAAGATGTCCGCCATCTTGACTGCAAGTGATACGAAGCCGTTGGGATCCAGCACGGCGTTCCGTATTACCCTCCTGAACCCACTGATTCCATATTCTGCTAACAGTCATTGTATCTCGACCAACGCGAGCAGCTATGTCGCGATACGATAAACCGCAATCGCGATAGGCTACAATCCGACCTTTATCAAAGTCGGAAACGTGATGCTACGCATTTCTCCTCCTTACACGAGGCATCACAACAACGTTTCACCAGGCAACACAGGTCAACTGCTGTTTGTGTATGGGAAATCGGTTGGAAACTTTCCTCATGTCAGCACGTTGTAGGTGTGGCCACCGGCACCAACCTTGTGTGAATGCTCTGAAACGATAATCATTTGCGTATCACAGCATCTTCTTCCTGTCGGTTAAATTTCGTTTCTGTAGCAGGTCATCTTCGTGGTGTAACAATTTTAATGGTCAGTAGTGTACATTCTTTGTGTCGCTAATAGATATTTGCCCATTCAATGGTATATGTTCTTTCGGGAATAGATACCATCTTCATATAGTTAAAGGCTACCCGGCCACTGACCTTCTTCTGTGCGAATGCGCACACTTTGCCCGAACTCTTTCGGGACTCGTCAGCTTAGGCTGGCGCGAGTAATGAGTGAATGGGCAAATACCTATCAGGAACACTATGAATGTAGGTTGTGAACTATTAGTACTGTGGGTCTCACAGGAAGCGTGCAAGGGATAAGTCCCTGCAGTCGCACCCTCCTCTGTGCCTTCGGTGGCTCAGATGGACAGAGCGTCTGCCATGTAAGCAGGAGATCACGGGTTCGAATCCTGGTCGGGTCGCAAACCTGTCGGCAGCTAAGGGTTTCGATTTAACTGTCATTTCACTTGGGTTGAAGTTGTTGTTTGTCGTATTTTGTTACTATCCTGTAACTTTCTATGCTGACAGTCAAAAGGTGACCATTTTTAAATTAATTTTAATTACAGTACGGGTGTATAAATGTAGACTAAAGCGTCAATATGCTTAAAATAATGAAGGGCAATTATTCAATCACTAGAAAGAAGGAAACTCATCGTCCACATACTATGAGCTATAATTTTGTACCGCCATTTTTGCTCCATTCTTCACAGATGCAACTGCTAGTTTCAACAATCAATTCTAATTACGCTGCATTCCTCTTCTAAAATTTACAGCACTTATTAATTCGTACTCTTTCATTACTAATATTATTAACATGTATTTTAGTGTTTGGAATAATTCATAATTAATTATTCATGTTTTGTAAATATAAGCAACATCCTTTGTTTCATAAATGGCCTCAAAACCTGTACCTGGTAAGAAAATTACAAGCACAAATGGTGCACGTTCATATTCAAATACTATCACAGAAAAGCTTCCAGAAACTCTTGAACTGATAAGAGCTGTCTAAATCAAATGTTGTTGCTGTTGTGGTCTTCAGTCCAGAGACTGGTTTGATGCAGCTCTCCATGCTACTCTATCCTGTGCAAGCTTTTTCATCTCCCAGTACCTACTGCAACCTACATCCTTCTGAATCTGCTTAGTGTATACATCTCTTTGTCTCCCTCTACGATTTTTACCTTCCACGCTGCCCTCCAATGTTAAATTTGTGATCCCTTGATGCCTCAGAACATGTCCTACCAACCGATCCCTTCTTCTAGTCAAGTTGTGCCACAAACTCCTCTTCTCTCCAATTCAATTCAATACCTCCTCATTAGTTATATGATCTACCCATCTAACCTTCAGCATTCTTCTGTAGCAGCACATTTCGAAAGCTTCTATTCCCTTCTTGTCTAAACTATTTATCGTCCACGTTTCACTTCCATACATGTCTAACCTCCATACAAATACTTTCAGAAAAGACTTCCTGACACTTAAATCTATACTCGATGTTAACAAATTTCTCTTCTTCATAAACGCTTTCCTTGCCTTTGCCAGTCTACATTTTATATCCTCTCTACTTCGACCATCATCAGTTATTTTGCTCCCCAAACAGCAAAACTCATTTACTTCTTTAAGTGTCTCATTTCCTAATGTAATTCCCTCAGCATCACCCGTTTTAATTTGACTACATTCCATTATCCTCGTTTTCCTTTTGTTGATGTTAATCTTATATCCTCCTTTCAAGACACTGTCCATTCCGTTCAACTGCTCTTCCAGGTCGTTTGCTATCTCCGACAGAAATACAATGTCATCGGCACTGTTCACCATGTTTCTCACTCTTTTTTGTGGTGGACTATTGTTCTTTTGCCACTCGATACCACTGTTTCGTCGTACACTGTTTTTCACCACGTAAATATTGCGACTCCATTACGTGTTTCATCTTCTTTGGTATGTTTACCTATTTGTTGCCAACCTAACGAAGTATACGTTCGAGAGTATTTTCTATTTATGATGTTTATACCGTGTGTGTGTGTATGAGTGAGAGTCACATATAGTCTCTGAGTGCATCCACTTTCCGAATGGAAGGTAACCTGAGAAATGAGGTAACTACTTCTACTGGAAGGGATCGTGACAGAAAGGCAAAACTTTCAATTAAAGCCTGAAAATTTCGTCTGAGAAAATAAATGACCATTAAGAGGGACGGCAGAAACAGAAGACACAAATGAAACTCGCAAAGGAGATCAGAGCGCTTCTAGGCGCTTCAGTCGGGAACCGCACGACCGCTACGGTCGCAGGTTAGAGTCCTGCATCGGGCATGGATGTGTGTGATGTCCTTAGGTTAGTTAGGTTTAAGTAGTTCTAAGTTCTATGGGACTGATGATCTCAGACGTTAACTCCCATAGTGCTCAGAGCCATTTGAACCATTTGAAAAGAGGTCAGAGCAATTAACAGCCCAGAAGTGACATCACATAGCGATGTCGATATCAAAATAGTACTAGGTGACGAAACCAAAATCAGTATTGTGTCGTCAGGGACTGGAAGTCGATCAGGCTGGCACAGAAACAAAAGTGCATGATCCAAACAAATGTTAATAGGGGTGATTATTTGCAAACTACGATGAATTATACCTTAGCGATGCCGATTTGAAAATGGTACTGGTCGACGAAACCAGAGTCACTATTGTGTCGTCAGCAACTCGCTATCGACCAGGCTGGCCACAGAAACAAAGGTGTGTGATCTAAAAGTTGTTAATAGGGATGATTATTTGTCAACTGCGGTGAACTATACCTCGGTGTGGTTCCAGGCGTCGAGAAAAACAGATCGTAAGTAAATGTATTGGATAAGTCCAATAAGAGCTGGAAGTGACCTGCTGCAGAAGATGAAGTTTGGTATGACGTTGGAAGTGCTGTAGAAGGGATTTCTGAGTCCAAGGAACTATCACCACATGGACTTTGACAGATTCTGTATTGAAAAAATACTTTTTAAAATAGACACGGACCTTAAAAGCCATATAAGCCAATTGAATTAATACTTTAGAATGATCACACGTATGAGACAAAAAAAAAAAACACATGCACCACAAAGGAATTATCCGAATGGGACAGAAATCGGTAGATGTGATATACATGTAAAGGTCAGGAAAATTTGGACTATTTATTCAAGAGCAATAGCTTCATAAATTGAGCAAATCAATAACAATCTCTGGTCCTTATGTAAGCATTTATTCGTCTTGGCACTGCACTGGCTGTTAGAGTTGTTGGACTGCTCCTGAGGGATATCGTGGCAAATTTTGTCTGATTGGCGCGTTAGATCGTCAAAATTCCGAGATGGTTGGAGGGGCCTGATTTTGTCAGTTTTGTTGATGGAGAATTCGTGTTTTGGGTCTTGTGTTACTTTATTGTGACAGATCCTAGTCTATATCCACGAAAGATTCGCTTTTTCCTACAGCGATAATACGCCCTAGCGTTTTTTAGATATAGACCACGAACACTGAATGTCCCACATAGCTCTCACGCATTATTGTTGATCGTGTCGAGTGACCACTCAAACTAGGGACTGTAATGGGACGTCTATTGTCAAAACCTGAAGAAGGTGTGAACTTTGAACACATGTAAAATTGTGTGGTGAAAAGTGATGGTGGCGCCTACCTCCTTTTTTCCTTCTCTCTTTTTTTTTTGTTTTTGTTTTTTTAGTGCTGTCCGTCAGTGGGATTGTAAATTTTTTGCGGGTACTCGTACGCTACTACGATTTCTGTTCTACGACTTATAATAGAAACAAAGAGGAAAGACATTAAGTATATATTAGTTGGAAAAAGTCATCCTAAGGAAGGCAAAGATAATCAACAAAATGGTTCAAATGGCTCTGAGCACTATGGGACTTAACAGCTGAGGTCATCAGTCCCCTAGAACTTAGAACTACTGAAACCTAACTAACCTAAGGACACCACACACATCCATGCCCGAGGCAGGATTCGAACCAGCGACCGTAGCGGTCACGCGGTTCCAGACTAACGCGCCTAGAACCGCGCGGCCACACCGGCCGGCGATAATCAACATTTTCCATATAAATTGACTGCGATGCAAGTTCTCATAAAAATTAATGAAGTTACGACCGTCTAGTTGTGAAGAGGAAAACTGTTATTCTTAATGGAAATTAAATAATAAGGATACTTCGGATGTTCTATTCGAATAATTCGTTTATTACAAAAAGTTCCCTTAAACGGAAAGATACACAAAAGTGTAAAAAGTTACTTTTTTTGATCGCAACAGAAAAATAGAAGAAAGCCAGTAAAGGTGGTAAATTACATCGGTGGTCTTAGTTGTAACGTAATCGTGACACAGTATCAAACAAATACAACAAAAGATAGTAGTTTTCGCTGGATCTAACTTTCTTTGCGTAACAAGTTTACGTAAGTAAATTTACTGTTGGAACTGACACACGACCGCAGAGCGAAAAGTTTTATTTACGGTATAGAATCCATTATTAAATTTAAAGGAAATTAGCCTATGTAGACAGCACGATTTATTTATGAAAGTATACGATAGATAATTCACAGTGCAATCAGCTTTAAATGGTTATAAGTTTTGTATATCGGTGCAATTAAATCCATCCAGCTAGAGACCATGTTACCCAAACGTTTCTCTAACGGGAGCGCTTCCGTATACATTTTCCCATACTTTGAAATTCACGCATACATATGAGAATTACTTAAGAATTAGGGAATCCTTTCTGATAGCAAGAAAGTCAGATGCGTCAACTTTAATATTGCTTATACGTATATTATTTCAGTCAGAAGCTACACTGAAGAGCCAAATAAACAGGTGCACCTGCCTAATATTGTGTAGCACACCCACGAGAACAAAGAAGTGCCTCAGCACGAATTTGCATGGACTCGATTAATGTCTGAAGTAGTGCTCGAAGGAACTGACACCATGAATCCTGCAGGGCTGTCCCTCAATCCGTAAGAATACGAGGGGATGGAAATCTCTTCTGATCAGCTGACGTTGCAACGCTTCCCAGAAATGCTGGCTGGTTGAAATGGCTCTGAGCACTCCGGAACTTAACATCCGAGGTCATCAGTCCCCTAGAACTTAGAACTACTTAAACTTAACTAACCGAAGGACGTCACACACATCCATGCCCGAGGCATGATTCGAACCTGCGACCGTAGCAGCAGCAAGGTCTCCGACTGAAGCGCCTAGAACCGCTCGGCTCCCAGATATGCTCAATGATGTTCACGTGTTGGGAGTTCGGTGGCTAGCGGAAGTGTTTAAACCCAGAAAAGTGTTCTTGGAGCCACTGCGTTGCAATTCGGGTTATGTGGGGTGTCGCATTGTCCTGCTGGAATTGCCCAAGTCTGTCGGAATGCACAATGGACATGAATAGATGCAGATGATCAGACAGGATGCTAATGTACGTGTCACATGTCAGAGTCGAATCTAAACGTATCAGGGGTCGGTCCCATATCACTTGAACTGCACACGCCCTACACCATTACAAAGCCTACACTAGCTTGAATTCATGAGGTTGTCTCCAAGCCCGTACACGTGCAACCTCTCGATACAATTTGAAACGAGACTCGTCCAACCAGGCAACATGTTTACACTCATCAACAATCCAATATCGTTGGTGACGGTCCCAGGCTAGGAGTAAAGCTTTGTATCGCGTAGTCATCAAGGGTACACGAGTGGGTCTTCAGCTCCGAAAGCCCATATCAATGATGAATGGTTCGCACGCTGAGACTTGCTCATGGTCTAGCATCGAAATCTGCAGAAATTTGCGAAAGGATTGCACTTCTGTCACGTTGAACCATTCTCTTCAGTCGTCGTTCGTCCCGTTCTAGCAGGATCTTTTTCCGGCCGCAGCGATGTTGAAGATTTGATGTTTTACCGGATTTTTGATATTCAAGTCACACTTGTGAAATGGTCATACTGTAAAACCCATAGTTCGTCGCTACCTCGGAGACACTGTGAGCCGTCTTTCGTGCGCTGACTATAACACTACGTTCAGACTCACTTAAATTTTGGTATACCACCGATCTAACAACTGCGCCAGACACTTGTTGTCTTATATAGGCGTCACCGACCACAGGGCCGTATTCTGTCTGTTTACATACCTATGTAATTGAGTACACATGCTTAGACAAGTTTCTTTGGCTCTTCAGTGTATTTTCGAGTACGTGGTTGCACAGGGCTAAATATACTAGCCGGCCGCTGTGGCCGACCGGTTCTATTTTTATTACTAACAGGGCCATTTATTTAAATTTGACTTGCAATCTCATCCCTCAGGCTGGCCACGGTGGCCGAGAGATTCTAGACGCTACAGTCTGGAACCGCGTGACTGCTACGGTCGCAGGTTCGAACCGTGCCTCGGGCATGGATGTGTGCGATGTCCTCAGGCTAGTTAGGTTTAAGTAGTTCTAAGTTCTAGGGGACTGATGACCTCAGATGTTAACTCCCATAGTACTGAGAGCCATTTGAACCATTTTTATATATACTATATCATAAATCGAGACTGATTACTGAGGCGGCCTAGTACACCGTGTTTCGGTGGGCAGAGCCCTCCTTCTCAACTCCCTGCAGCCACATGAGAGTTCGTTCATAACGTTGAAAACGATCCTTACTTGTTAATACACATCCACATAGGTATTTCTCAGATTTACTGTAGGTCAGAGTACTGACATTTAAGCATAGTCCAAGCAGTCTCCTTTAGTGGACCTGGCGCACCTGTTAAGTGTTCTGCCAATGATTCGCAGTCTTTGGTTCGCTCTACCCACAATATGATCTATGTGATCGTTCCAATTTAGGTTATTTGTAGGTGTAATCCCTAAGTATTTAGTTGAATTTACAGCCTTCAGATTTGTGTGACTTAACGTGTAATCGAAATTTAGCTGATTTCTTTTAGTATTCATGTGAATAACTTCACACTTTTCTTTACTCAGGGTCAATTGCCACTTTTCACACCATACACATATCTTATCTAAATCATTTTGCAAGTCGTTTTGATCATCTGATGACTTCACAAGAGGGTAAATGACACCATGATCTGCAAACAATCTAAGACGGCTCCTCCGATTGTCTCCTATGTCGTTAATAGAGATCAGGAACAATAGAGGGCCTGTAACACTTCCTTGGGGAACGCCGGATATTACTTCTGTTTTACTCCATGACTTTCCGTCTATTACTACGAACTGTGACCTTTCTGACAGGAAATAGCGAATCCAGTCGCACAACTGAGGCGATACTCCGGAGGCACGCAGTTTGATTAGAAGACGCTTGTGAGAAACGGTGTCTAAAGCCTTCTGGAAATCTAAAAATATGGAATCAATTTGACATCCCCTGTCGATAACACTTATTACTTCATGAGTACAAAGAGCTAGTTGTGTTTCACAAGAACGATATATTCTGAATCCGTGCTGACTATATGTCAATAAATCATTTTCTTCGAGGTACCTTATAAAGTTCGAATACAGTATATGTTCCAAAACAATACTGAAAATCGACGTTCGTGATATAGTCCTGTAATTCAGCGGATTACTCCTACTTCCCTCTTTGGGTATTGGTGTGACTTGAGCGATTTTCCCCTCTTTAGGTACGGATCTTTCTGTGAGCGAATGGTTGTATATAATTGCTAAATATGCACCTATTTAATAGCATACTCTGAGAGGAGCCTGACTGGTATACAATCTGGACGGGAGGCCTTGCCTTTATTAAGAGATTTAAGCTGCTTAGTTACACCGAGGACATCTGCTTCTATGTTTGTCATCTTGGCAGTTGTTCTTGATTGTAATTCAGGAATATTTACTTCGTCTTCCTTGGTGAAAGATTTTCGGAAAACCGTGTTTAATAACTCTGCTTTAGTGGCACTGTCATCAGTGACTTCACCGTTGTTATCGCGCAGTGAAGGTATTGATTGCGTCTTGCCACTGGTGTGCTTTATGTATGACCAGAATCTCTTTGGGTTTTCTGCCAGATTTCGAGACAGAATTTCGTTGTGGAAATTTTTAAAGCATCTCGCATTGAAGTACGCGCCAAATTTCGAACTTCTGTAGAACTTGGCCAATTTTGGGGATTTTGCGTTCTTTTAAATTTGGCATGCTTTATTCGTTGCTACTGCAACAACGATCTGAACAGTTTTGTGTACCATTGGGGATCGGTACCATCACTTATTAATTTATGTGGTATATATCTCTCAAATGCTGTCGATACTATCTCTTTGAAAACATTCCACAACTTTTTTACACTTACATGATAATTTCCGTAAGATTAATGGATTTCTATTGTTAATGTTAAGCCTCTGGTTTAGTCAGGTTATCCAGGTCCCATCTCCTTAAATTCCCACCTTTTTACAGTTTCTTCAGTTTTAATCTACAGTTCATAACCAATAGATTGTGGTCAGAGTCCACATCTGCCCCAGGAAATGTCTTACAATCTAAAACCTGGTTCCTAAATCTCTGTCTTACCATTGTATAATCTTTCTGATACCTTCTAGTATCTCCAGGCTTCTTCCATGTATACAGCCTTCTTTCATGATTCTTGAACCGAGTGTTAGCTATGATTAAGTTGTGTTCTGTGCAAAATTCTACCAGGCGGCTTCCTCTTTCATTTCTTACCCCCAATCCATATTCACCTACTATGTTTCCTTCTCTCCCTTTTCCTACTCTCGAATTACAGTCACCCATGACTATTATATTTTCGTCTCCCTTCACTACCTGAATAATTTCTTTTATCTCATCATACATTTCATCAATTTCTTCATCATCTGCAGAGCTAGTTTGCATATAAACTTGTACTACTGCAGTAGGCGTGAGCTTCGTGTCTATCTTGGCCACAATAATGTGTCCACTGTGCTGTTTGTAGTAACTTACCCGCACTCCTATTTTTTTATTCATTAATAAACCTACTCCTGCATTACCCCTATTTGATTCTGTATTTATAACCCTGTATTCACCTGACCAAAAGTCTTGGTTCAAATGGCTCTGAGCACTATGGGACTCAACTGCTGAGGTCATTAGTCCCCTAGAACTTAGAACTAGTTAAACCTAACTAACCTAAGGACATCACAAACATCCATGCCCGAGGAAGGATTCGAACCTGCGACCGTAGCGGTCTTGCGGTTCCAGACTGCAGCGCCTTTAACCGCACGGCCACTTCGGCCGGCCCCAAAAGTCTTGTTCCTCCTGCCACCGAACTTCACTAATTCCCACTATATCCAACTTTAACCTATCCATTTCCCTTTTTAAATTTTCTAACCTACGCCACGTCGAAATTAAGTGTAAGCTAGAGACAAATGGAGAGCTGCCAGCCAGTCGAAAGATCGAAGATGGAAAGTACACGAGCAACTATCGCAATTATCTTACGTGGTGTAGAAAATCACAGGTGTTTTTTGTACCTGATTCCTCGAATGACAGTAGAGTCAACAGCCTTCATTGCATAAACGTGAAGCGCGTGTATCCCAGAATCAAACTTACCTTTGATGGCGATAGGTGGTGCATTTTGTGTTCTAGGGTAGCTGGTGATATAGTAATGAATTTTGTAAAGCGGTAGGAAACTTCGAGCTTCGTTGAACCAGACGTGGTAGTAGAAGCCATAGAGGGCGTCGGCGAGAGCGAACATTGGTGACGCCTCTGGCTGTTGCTTCTCACACTGCGCGCTGAAGTCGTCGCGAAAGGCGAGGTGCTGCCCGTGGTATGACAGCAGGCGATCATTCAACAGCGGCAGCCTGTTGACGCACGAGCGGCGAGGTTGAACGTTAAAAGCAAATAAAACAAACACGCCAAATCATGTACAGTGCATGTAAGAACGTAAAAATATGCATGATCAAATTTTCACTCTGCAGCGGAATGTGTGCGAGGATTTGAAACTTCCTGACAGATTAAAAATGCTTACTGGACTGCGACTAGAACCGTCGTGTTTTGTTTTTTAAGTAATGGTCTTTCCTTGTGATGAGCTACAGTGATACACATGGCGGTCCATTGACCGTGACCGGGCCAAATATCTCACGAAATAAGCGTCAAACGAAAAAACTACAAAGAACGAAACTTGTCTAGCTTGAAAGGTGAAACCAGATGGTGTTATGGTTGGCCCGCTGCCATAGGTCAAACGGATATCAGCTGCGTTTTTTTAAATAGGAACCCCCGTTTTTATTACATGTTCGCGTAGTACGTAAAGAAATATGAATGTTTTAGTTGGACCACTCTTGTCCCTTTGTGATAGATGGCGCTGTAATAGTCACAAACATACGGCTCACAATTTTAGACGAACGGTTGGTAACAGGTAAGTTTTTTAAATTAAAATACAGAACGTAGTTACGTTTGAACATTTTATTTCGGTTGCTCCAATGTGATACATATATCTTAAGTTAACTTATGATAACTGAGAACGCATGCTGTTACAACGTGATTACCTGTAAATACCACATCAATGCAATCAATGCTCAGAGTGTTGTCCGTCAACCACAATGCATTTGGCACTACGTGTAACGACATTCCTCTCAACAGCGAGTAGTTCGCCTTCCGTAATGTTCGCACATGCATTGACAATGCGCAGACGCCTGTTGTCAGGCGTTGTCGGTGGATCACGATAGCAAATATCCTTGAACATTCCACACAAAAAGAAATCTGGGGACGTCAGATCCGGTGAACGTGCGGGGCATAGTATGGTGCTTTGACGACCAATCCACCTGTTATGAAACATGCTATTCAATACCGCTTCAACTGCACGCGAGCTATGTGCCGGACATCCATCATGTTGGAAGTACATCGCCATTCTGTCATGCAGTGAAACATCTTGTAGTAACATCGGTAGAACATTACGTAGGAAATCAGCATCCATTGCACTACTTACATTGACATCGATAAATTGGGGGCCAATTATCCTTCCTCCCATAATGTCGCACCATACATTAACCCGCCAAGGTCGCTGATGTTCCACTTGTCGCAGCCACTGTGAATTTTCCGTTGCCCAATAGTGCAAATTATGCCGGTTGATGTTACCGCTGTTGGTGACTGATGCTTCGTCGCTAAATAGAACGCGTGCAAAAAATCTGTCTTCGTCCCGTAATTTCTCTTGTTCCAGTGGCAGAACTGTGCACGACGTTCAAAGTCGTCGCCATGCAATTTCTGGTGCATAGAAATATGGTACGGGTGCAATCGATGTTGATGTAGCATTCTCAACACCGTCGTTTTTGAGATTCCCGATTCTCGCGCAATTTGTCTGTTACTGATATGTGGATTAGCCGTGACTGCAGCTAAAACACCTACTTGGGCATCATCATTTGTTGCAGGTCGTGGCTGACGTTTCACATGTGACTGAACACTTCCTGTTTCCTTAAATAACGTAACTATCCGGCGAACGGTCCGGACACTTGGATGATGTCGTCCAGGATACCGAGCAGCATACATAGCACACTCCCGTTGCGCATTTTGATCACAATAGCCATACATCAACACGATATCGCACTTTTCCGCAGTTGGTAAACGGTCCATTTTAACACGGGTAATGTATCACGAAGCAAATACCTTCCGCACTGGCGGAATGTCACGCGATACGTCGTACTTATACGTTTGTGACTATTACAGCGCTATCTATCACAAAGCGAAAAAAGTGGTCCAACTAAAACATTCATATTTCTTTACCTACTACACGAATATGTAATAAGAAATGGGGGTTCCTATTTAATAAAAACGTAATTGATATCCGTTTGATCTATGGCAGCGCCATCTAGCGGGCCAACCATAGCGCCATCTGGTTTCCCCCTTCAAGCGACCAGTTTCGTTCTTTGAAGTTTTATTGTTTGACGCTTATTTCGTGAGATATTTGGCCCGGTCACTATCAATGGACCACCCTGTATAACGTTAAACAAATGTTGATGTAATTTTTTATCATTGCCAACAGGTTCTTCTATTTATCTACATAAAGCATGGAACTTTAACGGACGACAATAGCAGTGTACATTTTTCATCCGCAAAAGACGTACACGAATGTCTATGTTCTGTGTTATTCCCCCCATCTCCGGACAATCCAAGCCAAGGCACTCTCCCGACTCTCCTCAAGCTCCTTTCCAGCCGTACGTGGGGTCTGGACCCCTCCACCATCTTCCACACCTATAAATCCCTCATCCACCCTATCCTCTGCTACGCCCACCCTGCCTGGAACTCTGCCCCTCCTACCTTTTACAAATTCCTTCAGATCCTTGAATGCCATGCCCTCTGCCTCGCCTATCGCATTCGTCTCCCCTCCCCCACGCGGATCCTGTACAACCTAATTTCGTTCCCCCACCTCCTACTTTTCCTCGAACGGGTACGGATCCTCTAATCCTCCCGAAAACTCGGTCCTCCTCACCCACTTGTCTCACCCATCTTCTCCCACCCCCGACTGCTGCCGTGACTGTATTCCCATGTCCCACCTGCTCTCCATCTCTCCACCCTCCTTACCCTTTCGCATGGTGGCTTCCACCAGCTCCCCCTCCCTGATGATTCCCTCCTCCCCACCATCAACCCCTCCTACCAACATTGATCCTGCCTCCCACTTCCTGTGTTTTTTCCTTTGGGCACCCTCCCTCCCTTCTCTCCCCCTTCCCTGCCACCTCCCTTTCTTTCCACTCCTCCACAAGGCTTCCTTAACCCCCGTCCCTCTGCTCCTCCTCCCCCGGGCTTCCTTAACCCCCGTCCTCCTCCCATCTGCTCTACCATTGGCATCTTCGCTCTCCCATCTCCCTCCCCCTCATCCTTTTCTCCCTCTTGGCAGGTCCCCGGACTCGCGCACGTTACGTGAACATTCACGCGCCGGAGATCATCGCCATCCATTTCTCGTGTGTGCTGTCATGTTTTGTGTTTAGTTTTCACCGTCACACTCCATCGTTCACATGTGCCAACGACATCATCAGTGTTAGTGCGTCGTGTCAACAGTTTGTAGTGTGGATTATCGTCGAGTGTGAACGGCTCCGTGGTTTTGTATTTATGTGGCTACTGTTTTATTACCCACCTTTATGTAAATTATGTGTATTCCTTCTGTGTTATTACACAGGGTGGTCAGAAATAATTTGAAAAGTTTGTGATGGTGTTGCAAGGTATATTGTCGTCAGAAATAATTCTTAAAAAAAAAATCAATACCTAGCGCCGTTTCCGAGATAAATAGCACTGAATTTAACCAATCAGACCGTTTCGTGATCAAATTTCAAGCTCGCCGCCAGGAATAATTACTGTCAGTTGGTGTCAGTGTAGATGACAGCGCACGAAACTGCTCAACCTTTGAGTCTGTTCGATATTGAGTCGGTGTCCCATTTTTATATCATATTTTTGGTTTTCGGGAAAGCAAACCAAGAACACGCTCGGCAACCCCGTTTATTGATACTGCACACTCAGTAACTTGACAGGATAACTTCAGTGCTAATTGACTCAGAAACAGCGCAATGTATCTCATTTTCTTTGTGACATTTATTTCTGAGTGTAACCTGCCCTGTAACAACCTTAGACGCTTTTCAGACTTTTCCTGACCACCCTGCGTACATGATGGGTCACCAACTATTGCCAACTAGAATAAATCCGAAAGTATGATAGTAGCTGAAACGTTTGTGGGACATATGTTGCATGGGACAACGGCTGTCATAATATGACTTTGGTTTTTTGCTGCTCGGTGTGGTCGCTTCAGAGATATGAAGATCAACTTCGATTTTTAAATGGGATGCTATAGTCTGGTACTTGTTTTCTGAAGGCGGCTATCGAAACTAATGCAATGATGTGTAACAGTAAGGTCTTTGAAGGTCAACGAAGATAAAAAATGTGGTTGTTGTCTTCAGTCCTGAGACTGGTTTGATGCAGCTCTCCATGCTACTCTATCCTGTGCAAACTTCTTCATCTCCCAGTACCTACTGCAGTCTACATCCTTCTGAATCTGCTTAATGTATTCATCTATTGGTCTCCCTCTACGATTTTTACCCTCCACGCTGCCCTGGAGTACTACACTGGTGATCCCCTGATGCCTCAGAACATGTCCTACCAACTGATCCCTTCTTCTAGTCGAGTTGTGCCACAAACTCCTCTTCTCTCCAATTCTATTCAATACTTCCTCATTAGTTATGTGGTCTACCCATCTAATCTTCAGCATTCTTCTGTAGCACCACATTTCGAAAGCTTCTATTCTCTGTTTGTCTAAACTATTTATCGTCCATGTTTCACTTCCATACATGGCTACACTCCATACAAATACTTTCAGAAACGACTTCCTGACACAAATCAATACTCGATGTTAACAAATTTCTCTTCTTCAGAAACGCTTTCCTTGCCATTGTCAGTCTACATTTTATATCCTCTCTACCTCGACCATCATCAGTTATTTTGCTCCCCAAATAGCAAAACTCCTTTACTACTTTAAGTGTCTCATTTCTTTATCTAATTCCCTGAGCATCACCCGACTTAATTCGACTACATTCCATTATTCTCGTTTTGCTTTTGTTGATGTTCATCTTACACCCTCCTTTCAAGACACTGTCCATTCCGTTCAACTGCTCTTCCAAGTCCTTTGCTGTCTCTGACAGAATTACAATGTCATCGGCGAACCTCAAAGTTTTTATTTCTTCTCCATGGATTTTAATACCTACTCCGAACTTTTCTTTTGTTTCCTTTACTGCTTGCTCAGTATACAGATTGAATAACATCGGGGATAGGCTACAACCCTGTCTCACTCCCTTCCCAACCACTGCTTCCCTTTCATGCCCCTCGACTGTTATAACTGCCATCTGGTTTCTGTATAAATTGTAAATAGCCTTTCGCTCCCTGTATTTTACACCTGCCGCCCTCAGAATTTGAAAGAGAGTATTCCAGTCAACATTGTCAAAAGCTTTCTCTAAGTCTACAAATGCTAGAAATGTAGGTTTGCCTTTCCTTAATCTTTCTTCTAAGATAGGTCGTAGGGTCAGTATTGCCTCACGTGTATGTGGTACGAGCGACCATTTACAGCAGATGTTCGAGGTGATGACCATTGGTAACTATGAAGTGCTGCAATCTTCTTATCATGAATTGAGTGATATTCCTTATCACTTCGGCACTTATCGAAGCACATGCTCTGACAATTCTCTCTCGTATATCATGCAAATAGTAAATATTCGCCGAATACG
Organism: Schistocerca americana; assembly: GCF_021461395.2. Classification (NCBI taxonomy): domain Eukaryota; kingdom Metazoa; phylum Arthropoda; class Insecta; order Orthoptera; family Acrididae; genus Schistocerca; species Schistocerca americana. Next base: position 98,894,805 of record NC_060127.1, on the reverse strand, counting down.
GCGTATCCATCTAACGTGCCATCGATATGTAAACACCGTTCGACGGTTTCACAATACATCACTGATGGGAACGACATGACTAGTATCGTCGAATCAAGCGAATGTGAAAGACGTATTCCTTCGAAGAATACGTCGATATGCTTCTCATTTACAGAGATTGCCAACTAAATTCAGTGAGATCTAGAGAGTTATTCGCTGAAAGATATCCCCAACGTACTCACCCTACACGTGTGTATGATAAATTGAGAACAACTGGATCAAAAATGGATCTGAGCACTATGGGACTTAACATCTGAGGACGTCAGTCCCCTAGAACTTACAACTACTTAAACCTAACTAACCTAAGGACATCACACACATCCAAGCCCGACTCAGGATTCGAACCTGCGACCGTAGCGGTGGCGCGGTTCCAGACTGAAGCGCCTAGAACCGCTCGGCCACATGCAGCTGGTTCTTCAACGCATCAGGAACACGTCCGGCAAAGGATAGTTAGTAACGAGGAAACGGAAATTTGTACTCTTGCAACTGTGGTTCGAGATCCTTGTGTTAGTTCGCGTCAAATTGCAAGGGAATATGTTCTGCATCGCCATAAATATCAACCTTACCATATGAGTCTCCATCAAGAATTAACTGGTACAGATTGTATGCATCACATTGAATTCTGCCGATGGACTTCAGATTTAGAGGGATGACACATTTGTTAATGTGATTTTATTTACTGACGAGGCTACATTCACGTACCATGGATGCGCTAATTTGCATAACATGCATTACTGGGCAACTGAAAGTCCGTATTGCCGGCGACAAGTTGCACACCAAAAACCGTGGTCGGTGAATGTACGGTGTGGGATTCTGGAGGAGAGAATTATAGTCCCCCATTTCATCGAAGGAAATCTTAACGGTAGGAAGTACACCACAATCTTGTAAGAAACATTAGGTCTGTTTTTGGAAGAAATACCTTTTGAAATAAGGAACAGAATGTGGTATCTACGCGATGGGTGTCCGGAACAGTTTTCGCTGACGGCTAGACATGAGTTGCAGAGACAATTCCCATATCGTTGGATTGGACGCGGAGATGTGTCGTGGCCGGCTCGTTCGCCATTTATTCTTGAGGGGATTCGTAAAAGACATTGTTTATAAATACGTTCCAGCTACACCTGAAGATATGCGAGAGCATGTGCTTCGATAATGCCGATGTGATAAGGAATACCACAAAATCCATCATAAGAAGATTGTGGCCCTGCAGTATTACCAGTGGTCATCATTACGAACATCTGCTGCAAATGGACGTTCATACCACCTTTGTGACCTTCGTTGACCTTCAAAGACCTTACTGTTACACATAATTGGATTCGTCTCGATAGCCGCTATAAGAAAATAAGTACCAGATTATAGCATCCCATTAAAAAAAAAAGTGGACCTTCATACCTCCGAAGCGGCCGAACCTAGAAACAAAAAACCAACGTCATATTATGGACCCCGTTGTCCCATGCAACTTTTGTCCCACAAACGTTTCAGCTACTATCATACCTTCGGAGTTATTCTTGGTGGCAACAGTTAGTGACTCACCGTATAGTCTGAACTGATTTTAAATGTGAACAGAGGGGTCCAGAAAAATGTAGACGCTCTTCAATAGTCAGTATTAATAGAACAAAATGACATTCCGTTACAATTATTGCACAAGTGGAGGGTTATTTTACGTGATTAAAGTGACCCCCATTAGCAGCCAAGCAACAAAGATGCCGCTGAACTGTTGACCTAATTATGACTGCTAGTGTAGCCAGAGGTTTGCCCAAGTTATCACTGTTTAGAAAAATTATAAAAACTTAGGTAGTACACGAAAGTAACAGTAGTTCAAAATGGCTCTGAGCACTATGGGCCTCAACTGCTGTGGTCATCAGTCCCCTAGAACTTAGAACTACTTAAACATAACTAACCTAAGGACATCACACACACTCATGCGCGAGGCAGGATTCGAACCTGCGACCGTAGCAGCAGCGCGGCTCCGAACTGGAGCGCCTAGAACCGCACGGCCACCGCGGCCGGTGTAACAGTAGTCCCTCTAGTAAAAGTAGTAACACCGTTCATTATAATGGTTTGCTCTGCTCATCTGCTGTGTATCATGTGACCCATTTGAAGACAAAATACAACATCAAAAATTGAAGACCAAAAGGAATCCTGTAATAACTAGTTGCTGTAACCATCTCCTTCCTGAATTAAATAATCTCAGTAGTTCCTGTAACAGTTAAGCAAAAATTGATTCAGGAGTCGTAATGAGTATGATAAAATGGTTTAGATAGTTTGATAAAATAGTTTAGATAAGTAGTTTAGACATGAAGAGAATAGAAGCGTTCGAAATATGGCGCTACGGAGGAATGCTGAAGATTAGACGGGTAGATCACGTAACTAATGTGGAGGTACTGAATAGAATTGTGGCACAACTTGACTGGAAGGGACCTGTTGGTAGGACACGTTCTGAGTCATCAATGGACCTCCAATTTAGTACTGGAGGGAAGCGCGGAGGGTAAAATTCATAGTGGGCGACCAAGAGATGAATACACTGAGGAGATTCAAAGGGATATAGGTTGCAATAGTTATTCGGAGATGAAGAAGCTTGCAGAGGGTAGAGTAGCTTGGAGAGCTGCATCAAACCATTCTCTGGACTGAAGACCACAACACAACACAACAATGAGTTTAACATAGGCTTTAATGTACACTGGTGTATACCTTATTATATACTTCCCAGGCGACTTCTTGTCTTCTTCCACCTTGTAATTCGCTGCCTGCTCGCTGACATATTGCATATCTTGTACCCAACCCCTTAATTTCGTGTGTAGCATGTCCCTCATATGCTCCACGTGATTAATCCAGGTACTGAGTTGCTCATCATTCGGGTCCATTTTCTGAGAAACACAGAGAATAATTCAAATTACTGGCATAATATTCGCAACCAGCAGCCAGTCTTAACTTACATTTACAGGTAGCGCTATTATGTAACATTTAAATTGTGGCCGGCACATGGACTAACACTTAGTTTTCTACAGCCATTGCAACATGAATCCAAAATAAGTGTCTAGCGATGTCTTATTAAATACAGACAATTTTCAACCTATAACAACAGATAAGAGAGTTCCAATTATTTCTAAGTAGCAACAGTATGTGAAGATAACACGATCCAGATTTTTTTTTCTTTTTGCTGTGCTTTCTTTTTCCTTGTTTTCCACTGTACTTTCTTGATACATCGAAAGAGTCTTTTCAGGATGAGTACTGTAAATTTATTTTTTCCTACAGCTATGTTCCTGTTTGCCTCATGTCCTCACCATCAAATATCGTTGTGCTGATTGCTGAGCGTTGTGACCCGACTAATCAAATGTCTCCACCCTGGCCAGTTACCAGCTTCTCTCAGAACCTACTGAGCTGACAGACCAGAGATGTTCTTGATTTGATCCATCCACCTGCTCATTGCCCTCCCCTTCGGAGAGCGTCATGAACCGACGAACCAAGCGTCTCCACCCTGGCCAGTTACAAGCTTTTCACTGAACCTTCTGAAGAGGAAGACCAGAGATGTTCTTGATTTGATCCGTCCACCCGCTCGTTGCCCCTCCCTCTGGTCTTGTGACCACGACGCTTCCTTTCATGATTATTTTCTCGAGATTTTCTTCACCTCTTCTCACAATATGGCCATAGAAATGGAGAATATTTTGGTTGACACGAGAAAAAGGCGCCTGCAGACTCTAAGTTGGTCAATAATGGACGCATTTGTTCTTCTTTCGGCCTGTTTTATGTGCAGCATCACGCGTCAGCTCCAAAGCTCAAATGCTTCGATGCACTGTGAAAGGTCTCTGTCGGCTTCCTTTTAATTTTTTAAAACTGTTGTCATTTTCGGCATACATTCCACTTCTAAATTTACTGTGGTGTTTCTGGCTATCTGGGAGGAGACTGAGCAGTGGAACGTGTTACTTTTACACATAATCAACAACGATCTGTCGCACCACTACACTTTAAAACATAGTTTATATGTAATTCATGTCACACAGTCTCATACGGAACCTACATCCACTTTCTTTTATATGTTGTATATGATAAGATACTGTCATCCCCCTTCCCTTCTGTGTGAAAGGATGTATGAGCAAATGTATTTCTAGTTGCATGCTTGATGGTAGTAGACAAGCCTGTCTGCTTGATAACAGTAGGACTAACGACGGAACAGGTAGCTACGTTTTATAAAAGCAAAGAGGTTTCTATTCTTGGTATGGTCCTGTCCGTCCCTTGTCATGTTGGTGTAGGAAGCTGCCTCTCTGGTCACTTCCGTTTGTATTTGTTAAGCACCCTCGGTAGGGGCCCAAGCCAGTTGGTCCGCGGCGAGTGTCTGAAGTGGTAAGATCTCCAGCTAAACGCGTCTCTCCTAAGTCTGTAGGACAATGGATTTCTTAAGTTCAGCCTAACTGAAAATTTAATCACCTTTATTTCAGGTTTAGATCTAAAATATCTGATGTTATCTTAAATTGCAATACGGTGTAGTTCGAGTGTGAAGTTCAGAATGTCTTCCAGTAGTTGTTTTGTCACTACTTTGTGAGTAAAGTGGAACCACGTGTGGATGATCCGTAACTCTAACTAAGGTCATGAATCTTAAAAGCGAAAGTTTGTGAGATTATAACATCTCGTCTTGACAATATTTTTCAATATAGCAACTTTTCTTTATGTTCAACCCACGTGGAGTGTATTTTGTAGACCAGTACCACGTGCTTATACTATTGTTTGACCCATCTGGTTAATAGTAAGACGATAGTAACCAGTTCGAGGTTTTTCTTTTGTAATTTGTGTTTCGATGTAATTTATTTTAATTATAAAAATTATTGTGGAGTTACACTCTTTGCGTAAACCAAGTTGACCACGTGAAGAATGTAGTGTAATTATCAAAGTAGCCCTCAGATATTCTTTTCGGGAAGATTTCACAGAGAGTTAGTATGAATTTAGTATACCAGTGTGTGGTAATTTCATGACGGACAGCATTGCGCTACGAACGAAGCTTCTTTGGGTGACAATTGAATCGGTTGGTTGTGGTTAATTTCCTCTTGCATATGTTTCAGCATTCTTCGTGTGTTATTTTATGAATGCAGTGTTGTATGCAGTCTCCCAATCTTGGTTCCATATTTGATGTGTTCCGTAAGATTACAAACTCACATTTTCACAATCCTGAATAAGGCACCAGTTTAGTTATGGTAGGTTTGCCTGTCCTTAATCTATTTTCTAAGATAAGTCGTAGGGTCAGTATTGCCTCACGTGTTCCATCATTTCTATGGAATCCAAACTGATCGTCCCCGAGGTCGACTTCTACCAGTTTTTCGATTCGTCTGTACAGAATTCGTGTTAGTATTTTGAAGCCGTGGCTTGTTAAACTGATAGTTCGGTAATTTTCACATCTGCAACAACTGCTTTCTTTGGGATTGGAATTGTTATATTCTTCTTGAAGTCTGCACTAGTAATTCAATTTCTCACTCAGCAGACTGCTAACACATTACGAAGATGACGAAAGGGTTGAATTTTTTCACCGTCCTTATCCGTTTTCAGCTTGCATTCTCTCTCTCTACCAACGCTACAAGTATCGTAGACGTAGGGAGAGTCACAACTGTTGCAGATGGTTAACGTTACAATCGGACAGGCAAAGATAACAACAGTGTGAATCAGACATATAGGAAGCACACTCTCAGAACTGACCACTTACGCGCGGCTGTGTGTGTCACTTTCTCACCCATCTTACGAGTAACAAACTGAGGATGAAAAACGTCACTTACCATGATCTCGAATGCGAATGGAACTAAAGCTGCTGATATGTGCCTCACACCATGTGACAGCAACTGCGCAACATCCCGTGAGTAGCTGGAGACGTGTTCCAGATAGGCGGGCACCTCGGCCTGCAATTCTGGACAAGACAGACGACATTCTAATGAACTACTCATCTGAACAGATTTCTGTCAGAAACACAGCTTTCACTTCCTGGCTTCACCTGTTTCCATGCTACATGTACACAGGACTGCACTGGTACTTGTCAGCAAACCAAAATCCAGGAAATATACACCAACTTTATCAATAATAACTTAGAATACTGTAGCTCCATATTTAGCAATTATATACGACCACTCGCTCACAGGAAGATCCGTACCTAAAGACTGAAAAATTGCTCAAGTTACACCAATACCCAAAAAGGGAAGTAGGAGTAATTCGCTGAATTACAGACCCATATGACTAATGTCTATTTGCAGTATGATTTTGGAACATATACTGTATTCGAACTTTATGAAGTATCTCACAAATTCAGAAAATATCCTTCTTGTGAAACCCAACTAACTCTTTATACCCATGGAGTAATAAGTGCCATCGACAGGGGATTCCACGTTTTTAGATTTCCAGAAGGCTTTCGACTCCGTTCCTCACAAGCGTCCTCTAACCAAACTGCGTGCCTACAGAGTATCGCCTCAGCTGTGAGACTGGATTCGTGATTTTCTGCCAGAAAGGTCACAGTTTGTAGTAATAAAAGGGAAGTCATCGGGTAAAACAGAAGTAATATCCGGCGTTCCCCAAGGAAGTGTTACAGGCCTTCTACCGACCCTGATCCATATTAACAACGAGACAATCTGAGTAGCCGTGTTAGATTGTTTGCAGATTATGCTGTCATTTACTGTCATGTAAAGTAATCAGATGACCAAAACGAATTGCAAAATGATTTAAATAAGATATCTGTATTGTGCGAAAAGTGGCAGTTGACCCTGAAGAAAGAGAAGCGTCAAGTTATTCACATGAATACTAAAAGAAATCCACTAAATTTCGATTACGCGATAAGTTACACAAATCTGAAGGCTGTAAATTCAACTAAATAATTAGGGATTAAAATTACAAATAACCTAAACTGGAACGATAACATAAATAATATTGTGGGTAGAGCAAACCAAAGACTGCGATTCATTGGCAGAACACTTAGAAGGTTCAACAGGTCTACCAAAGAGACTGCTTACACTACGCTTGTCCGCCCTATTCTGGAGTATTGCTGTGCGGTGTGGGATCCGCATCAGGTGGGACTGATGGATGATATCGAAAAATTACAAAGAAGGGCAGCTCGTTTTGTATTATCGCGAAATAGAGTAGATAGTGCAACAGACATGATACTTGAATTGGAGTGGCAATAATTAAAATAAAGGCGTTTTTCGTGCGACGGGATCTTCTCATGAAATTTGAATCACCAATTTTCTCCTCCGGTTGCGAAAATATTCTGTTAGCACCCACCTACATAGAGAGAAATGATTAACATGATAAATTAAGAGAAATCAGGGCTCGCACAGAAAAATTTAAATGCTCGTTTTTTCCGCGCACCTTTGGAGAGTGGAACGGTAGCGAGACAACTTGAAGGTCAACCCTCTTATAGGCACTTTATTGTGAATAGCAGAGTAATCACGCAGATGTAAATCTAGATGTCCACATTGTAACGTTCCTTCAAAAAATAATATAATAGACTTGACGATTAAGTTGAATGAATGTCTGATCTGTGGAATGACTACTGAACTCGAATTGTCGTGTGGCGTGTTGTAAGTGCAAGTAGTGTGCTTAGTCTCTGTAATTGTTAGCAAAACTTAACACGAATCGATTGGGTAATGCAACTCCAAATACCAATAAAGAAACAGTCACTGCAAAATACATTCACCCCCTTAACCACTGAATGCTAAGGCCCTGTTAAAAAACCAATAAGTTTGGTCCCTGTACACGTAACAATGAAATTAAATTGTCTTATCTCTAAAGCAGCAACGGTGGAACGCGTATATTCTGGTCTCTCATAAAAAATATAAATATACTAACTACAGGCTCATCAGTGTGCAATGCTGGCCATAATACTTGAAATGCACATGAAATTCATTTGGCTGATAAACTAGAACATTTAAGAAATTCCAAATTCTTTGAAAAATATATGACCCGGGCTGGGAGGCGGTGATGATTATGATGGATTACTAGCACTCAGTGTTTTCAGCAAAATTATATTCCAAATTAAGTTTGTCTTTTCAAAAACATCTGACAATTGAAGTTACATTACTCACAATTGATTCACAAACAATGAGATTTAAACAGCAAGTATTATCTAACTTCATTAATCCAACGTAAATGCAAATCATCAAATTACACATAGCTCTGTTAACAAATCTTAAAATCATTACAAAAATGAAATACCTAAGTAGACTCTCTGTCGAAACCGTTTATGTACATTCTGGGGTCACTCAACAATAACAAATTGTCAGCCAACTCACCTACACTAACGCTCTGGCAAAAACAGAAATCGTAATTATTGAGAATCTTTACCTTGGTTGCATGAAGACCTCTGCTTCCATGTTCAACAATATCGACATATCTACATTGATCTAACTCTTGGTGGCTTCACACAGCACACCACAGAAGCCGCCCACTCCACCGCCTTTCCCTCACAGACAGCTACCTACAACTATGCCCCCGGCTCTCTCCAACACTACATTCTCAGACCAGAAACAGTATCTCTGGCTCTACGGCCGCGCACAGTCAGCGATTCACATTATCGAGCCTATCAGAGACATTCGTCGTTTATAGTACACTAGTTTCAATTTAATTTATTAATATTCTTATCTCATTCTGGTGCCACATACAAGTGAGCCCCAGTATACTCCTTTCAACATTCTGTTCAACATGAAAGACGAGATTCAGTCTTTAGAAAAAAAAAGTGGGATGTGAACTACTTCCTGTTACTTTTTTTGTGACAATATATATGAAGACCAGTCAGAAAAGGATATAACTGCTAGACTGACTTAACACGTGGACACTGAAAAAGAGAGGTTCCAGCTTTGATGAACATACTCTGAATGAATATCGTTCTGTGGTGATATTGAAAGTGATCTCCTCTATACAGCGAGTAAAGGTATGAAATAAAGTTACTTGAAATCTGTCTGTCAAAAAACACCAATCCAGAATCCTTAACTATAAAATACAGTTCCTCTACTCGAACTTGCTAACGTAGCAGTGACCAGTTAATATTGTCCTCGTCGTAAGATATAACGGGATATAAGATATAACGTGGGATAGTCGGAAGGCTGCACTGTCCAGAATCGGTATGCCAATCCTAAAAAATCCCCGTGAGCAATGAGGCTGTCATTCCACCGACGCCCCTTGAGCTGTTTGTGTCTATTACAGCGTCATCTATCACAAAGCGGAAAAAGTGGTTCAACTAAAACATTCATATTTCTTTACGTACAACACAAATATGTAATAAAAATGGTGGCTCCTATTTAAAGAAACGCAGTTGATATCCGTTTGACCTACGGCAGCGCCATCTAGCGGGCCAACCATAGCGCCATCTGGTTTCTCCCTTCAAACTAGACAAGTTTCTTTCCTTGTAGTTTTTTCGTTTGACGCTTATTTCGTGAGATATTTGGCCCGGTCACGGTCAATGGACCACCCTGTATTCAGGGTGTTACAAAAAGGTACGGCCAACCTTTCAGGAAACATTCCTCACACACAAAGAAAGAGAATATGTTACGTTGACATGTGTCCGGAAACGCTTACTTTCCATGTTAGAGCTCATTTTATTGCTTCTCTTCAAATCACATTAATCAAGGAATGGAAACACACACCAACAGAACGTACCAGCGTGACTTCAAACACTTTGTTACAGGAAATGTTCAAAATATCCTCCGTTAGCGACAATACATGCATCCACCCTCTGTCGCATGGAATCCCTGATGCGCTGATGCAGTCCTGGAGAATGGCGTATTGTATCACAGCCGTCCACAATACGAGCACGAAGAGTCTCTACATTTGGTACCGGGGTTGCGTAGACAAGAGCTATCAAATGCCCCCATAAATGAAAGTCAAGAGGGTTCAGGTCAGGAGAGCGTGGAGGCCATGGAATTGGTCCGCCTCTACCAATCCATCGGTCACCGAATCTGTTGTTGAGAAGCGTACGAACACTTCGACTGAAATGTGCAGGAGCTCCATCGTGCATGAACTACTTGATGTGTCGTACTTGTAAAGGCACATGTTCTAGCAGCACAGGTAGAGTATCCCGTATGAAATCATAATAACGTGCTCCATTGAGCGTAGGTGGAAGAACATGGGGCCCAATCAAGAGATCACCAACAATGCCTGCCCAAACGTTCACAAAAAATCTGTGTTGTGACCTGATTGCACAATTGCGTGCAGATTCTCGTCAGCCCACGCATGTTGATTGTGTAAATTTACAATTTGATTACGTTGGAATGAAGCCTCATCCGTAAAGGGAACATTTGCACTGAAATGAGGATTGACACATTGTTGGATGAACCATTCCTAGAAGTGTACCCGTGGAGGCCAATCAGCTGCCGATAGTGCCTGCACATGCTGTACATAGTACGGAAACATCTAGTTCTCCCGTAGCACTCTCCATACAGTGACGTGGTCAACGTTACCTTGTAAGCAGCAACTTCTCTGACGCTGACATTAGGTTATCGTCAACTGCACGAAGAATTGCTCCGTCCATTGCAGGTGTCATAGTCGTTCTAGGTCTTCCCCAGTCGCGAGTCATAGGCTGGAATGTTCCGCGCTCCCTAAGACGCCGATCAAGTGCTTCGAACATCTTCCCGTCGGGACTCCTTCGTGCTGGAAATCTGTCTCGATACAAACGTACCGCGCCACGGCTATTGCCCCGTGCTAATCCATACATCAAATGGGCATCTGCCAACTCCGCATTTGTAAACATTGCACTGACTGCAAAACCACGTTCGTGATGAACACTAAACTGTTGATGCTACGTACTGATGTGCTTGATGCTAGTACTGCAGAGCAGTGAGTCGCATGTCAACACAAGCAACGAAGTCAACATTACCTTCTTTCAATTGGGCCAATTGGCGGTGAATCGAGGAAGTACAGTACATACTGACGAAACTAAAATGAGCTCTAACATGGAAATTAAGCGTTTCCGGACACATGTGCACAGAACATCTTTTCTTTATTTGTGTGTGAGGGATGTTTTCTGAAAGTTTGGCCGCACCTTTTTGTAACACCATATATATATGGAACGACTGCTACTTGCACACACTTGGTGCATTGATGCATGTAGTATCAGTGCGCCTGCTGTCTGTGTGTAGAATGGGGAAGTTGAATTTAACTGAGGACACATGGTGGGAGTCTCTGCAGGAGCATTTCGGAAATTGTACTACTTGTCGGCTTTTTGAGGAGTTCTGTGGGGAGTGTCTTCAATGCGTGCCTAAACCAAGGTGAAACCACATCCAGACGTCGTCGGGTTGGGCTGACACCCCTCATTACAGATGTCGGATGTTGTAGGCTGGGCAGACTGGTAAAACAGGACAGTCGGCGAACTGTGATGGAACTAAACATCAGACTTTCATGCTAGGCAGAGTACAGTGCAGCGACCACTTCTATCGATGGCAGTCAGCAGACGGCGACCCATGCATGTACCGATGTTAACAACACAACGTAGACAACTACGACTGAAATGGGCACGTGACTATCGGTACTGGACGTTAGCACAGTGGCAGAGCTTTGTATGGGCCGATGAACCCCGATACCTCCTTCAAATGGTTCAAATGGCTCTGAGCATTATGCGACTTAACTTCTGAGGTCATCAGTAGCTAGAACTTAGAACTAATTAAACCTAACTATCTTAAGGACATCAGACACATCCATGCCCGAGGCAGGATTCGAACCTGCGACCATAGCGGTCGCTCGGTTCCAGACTGTAGCGCCTAGAACTGCACGGCCACTCCGGCAGGCATACCTCCTTCATCATGCCGACAGGAGGGCGCGAATCCGTCGTCTACCAGGGGAACAGCTCCCTGACACTGCTGGGCAGAGACGAGTTGGTGGCCATTCCATTATGCTCTCGGGAACATTGACATGGGCATCCATGATTCCAGTGGTGCCCGTGCAAGGCACCGTGGTGGCCAAGAAGTATCGTAGCCTGGTTCAATACTGTACCGCCTGCCATCGGGTTCCCCAGGGAACGTCTCACACCAGACGAGTGTAACCCCTATGTTTCCGTGGTAATGGTTGTGTAAGCGTACGTGGAGAACTTGTTTGGGCAGCAATCGCTGACATAGTGTAACTGAGGCGGAATAATGGGAAGAAGCTCGCATTCACCGAGGCAGATGGAAAACCGCCTAAAAACCATCCACAGACTGGCCGGTTCACCGGACCTCGACGCAAATCCTTCGGGCGGATTCGTGCCGGGGACCAGGCGCTGCTTCCCGCCCGGAAAGCCGGGCGTTAGACCGCACGGCCGACCGGGCGGGCCATGGATACCATACTAGATGAAGTTCTCGCACATTGCGAATTTCTAACTCGTCGAGCGAAGGCGCCGCGACTCGGCTGATACCTCGAAAATTTTCGCCACTGAAATTCGCCGAGAAAACCTGCATTTCCAAAGAACATACTTACAAATAAGGACTCACCTGTTTTGCTGATGAATTCTTCTCGGGTTATCAGCCGAGTGGTGGCGTCGTCTTGTGGCAACGTTTCAATGAGTTTCGTACCGTTCATCTTCTGGCGAAGTGTGTCAACTCCCTCCCATCTTCGCCAGAAGATGATGGGCACGAAACTCATTGAAACGTTGCCACAAGACGACGCCACCACTCGGCTGATAACCCGAGAATAATTCATCACTGGAATACGCCGAGAAAGACTGCAATCGCATGTATCTCACCTGTTTTGTTCAAGTGCCGCTGGAGAAAATTCCATTTTTGGCGCCCGGCGCATATTCTGCCTAGGCGTATGGCTTTTGTGATGTGCCGAAGGGTGCGCAGTAATTTGGAGAGGACAGGATCCCTCTGATCGTCTGAGGTCAGCGTTTCCACGTTCCACTCCGTGATGTTAGACCTTTAAAAATAAAACGCAGTCAGCTGGTGTAACAAATGAAATCCTGAAATTTGATTGTAAGAGGGGATGTGATACGTGGGGAGGCGCCAGTGCCAGTCGCTTTCTCCGTTCGATTCACCCGGATCGATTGTTTCCCCCTGACGTTTCTTATCTTTGCCACGTTGGCCGGTGGTGGTGCTGGTGAGCTGGCGGGCAGACTGGGTTTTGCCTTCGGAACGGCCAGTACGTGTCGCTGCTCAGAGGGTGAAACTTGTGTTTGCGTGGAGTTAGCTGGATTCGACCGGTGTATGTGGCTCGGAGTGCGGAAGTGCACCTGTTATTGCAAGTTCTTGAGGCGTGACTGGCCCATGGTCTTCCACACAGGACACTGAGCAATGTGTTAATCATTTTGGCTAGTGGAGTTGAACTATGTACCACGCAACTGTCTATTGAAGAAGCAGACATTCAAGCTTTCTAGTTTTGCAATCAGGCCTACCCCTGTTTTCACTAGATTCATTCTTATGAGTGTCAATATTGTATTGGAACTGCGACGTACTGGTGTAATACTATTATGCTTTGTCTTATCGTTGCCCTTTTAAAACTAGTCTGTTTGTGCTGGGGCAGTTTTACAAATTTTTAAAATTTGAAGTCTACAGTTAATGCTTTCAACCATTTTTAATTTGCCTTTGTCTTGATGTGATCTATCTTGATAGAATTTTATCTCACTATATTCTGGGGCTGTTAACATTGTTTCTTTTGGCTGTGGCTGTGTGCCTGTGCAGCACTGCAGCGGGCACCTAGTCCGTGTCTAGATCGATGTCCGGATTACGACACCTTGACCGACCAATACCAGAGGGGAACGAAGGTTCTTTTGGCCGCGGGGAAAATGTCAACCAATTCGGCGTCCACTTAGTTCTTCGGGTTGCAGTGAGTGGGGATCTTGCATTAAGTTCAGTTTCCTCTGCAATGGGACGCCAAGGCGTTTGTTCCGTTTGCTATACTCCTTATATATTTACCTTCAAAACCATAAAGGAAGGAGACTAGTGTTCTGAATTATACCTTATATGCAGCAGGAGTTGAACTTATGTACATGCTAAAAAGAAATACTTGATGGGAAGCGGAAATAGGAAATTACGTGAATTGTCCCATTGCGATTGCCCAGGTGACCTATTTAAAAGAAACTTACTTCACCTTTATTATTAAAGTGCCCTTTGTCAAATGAAACTGATTTCACCTTTTATTTTTGAAGTTGTTACAGTTGGTATGGAAGTTATAAGAAGTTCTTCTTTGCAAGTAATTCAATCAGAATGGATTTGTGTAATATATTTTTTTGACTTGTGTATCCTGTTCAAAGAAACTTATTTTACCTTTATTATTCAAGTGCCCTTGTTAAATGAAACTGATTTTACCTTTTATTATTGAAGTGCTTACAGTTAGTAGAGAAGTTATAAGAAGTTCTTGTTTGCACCTAATTCAATTAGAGAGGTATTGTGTAATGTATTTTCTGACTTGTAAATAAGGTACTCTTGTACAAAATTTTTGTGTAAATACTGTACCCTTTGGGTTAAACTGTTGATCAGTTACAAATTAGTTGTATCTTGCAAACCCTCTGTACTTACTATTTCCCTTGTCACCGGTTTGCACGTAAACACGACGATGCAGCATGCTTAAAAGTGATGCCTCCGGATTGTTAGTGTGAAACTCCCAACGCTTTGAAAATAAAACATTCTTCATCTTTACGCTTCACGTTCACATATTTGCAGCCCTCTGACGCTAGAGGGCTCACAACTGTAGGGTGTAAGACGGCGGTGTGTGACGTAACTTTATCAGTGCGTGAGAAACAGAGTGCTGTAATCGTGTTTCGAATTCTAAGAGATCGTCCAGACACAGGGCAACCTCTCCTGACAGACCACACTTGCACGCTGAAACGATCCAGCGCCTCGAGTTCGCTCTCGTCGATCATCCTCCAAACAGTCCGGACTTTGCGCCATCCTACGAGGCGTGTTTTTTAAGTAAGTACCGCTCTGAAATTAAAAAAAGACGTGCTAAGATATCTCAATAATTTTATTTCTACATGAAAGCCTGTACCTTAACCTACTTTTCTACATAATTTTCGTCAATATTGAGGCACTTGTCATTACGTTGTACCAGTTTTTGAATACCCTCGTCATAGAAGTCTGCCTCCCGACTTGTTAACCACTGCATCACCACTGTTTTGACTTCGTGATCGTCTTGAAGACGCTGACCGTCGAGGTCAAGTGCAGGAACAGATGGTAGTCACTGGGCGCAAGATCGGGGCTGTACGGAGGATGATCTAGAGGTTCCCATCGAAAAGATGTGATGAGATCTTTGGTCTGATTCGCCACATGCGGACGGGCATTGTCTTGCAGCAAAACGATGCCCTTGCTCAACTTCCATGGATTGTTTCTTTCTCTCTGGTGTGACGTGGGCCACCCATGTTTCATCGCCCGTAACAATTTGGCTCAAGAAACCATCACCGTCGTTGTGGTACCGCTCAAGGAAAACTTTTAGTTTCGTGGACATCCGTCAACATTTTCGGTAATTCGAGGCTCTGAGCACTATGGGACTTAACATCTATGGTCATCAGTCCCCTAGAACTTAGAACTGCTTAAACCTAACTAACCGAAGGACACCACACAACAGCCAGTCATCACGAGGCAGAGAAAATCCCTGACCCCGCCGGGAATTGAACTCGGGAACCCGGGCGTGGGAAGCGAGAACGCTACCGCACGACCACGAGCTGCAGACCCGGTAATTCGAGTGCTCGGTCACAATGCCATACATAACACTACGAAAAACACTAGGAAAGTCATTCCGCAAGGAGGAAACCGTAAAGCGTCTGTTTTCTCTCACCTTATTGTCCACTTCTTGCACCAAACCTTCATTAACGACCGAAGGACACCCACTCCGTTGTTCATCATGCACAGTTGTGCGGCCATCTTTAAATGCTCTCACCCACTTTCTTACCATTCCATCACTCATAAAGTTTTCTCCGTAAACTTCACAGATCTCACGATGAATATCGATCGCTTTTAGGCCTTTAGCACTAAGAAATCTTATAACAGTCAGTACTTCACAGTCGGCGGGACTCCCGATTATCGGAGGCATCTTAAACACTCAGGATGCAACGTAAACAAGGAAGAATCAGACTGTAATGGCGTCAGTGCGTAGATTAAGGTACAGGCTTTCATGTAAAAATAAAATTATTGAAATATCTTAGCACGTCTTTTTTTTTGATTTCAAAACGGTACTTACTTAAAAAACACGCCTCGTATATTCATCTGTTTCAAAAAGTTGAAGGACACTTTCGCGGACTTCACTTTGATGGTGATTAAGGCGCGACGGTAACACCAAACTGGTCTATCTTGGAGAGAATTGTGGTCGTTCCTAAGGCGAGTACTTAGAGAAAGATATATGCAGACATGAAGAATAAAGATGTAGAGTGTTACTAACATTTGTTTTATTTAAAAATCTATAAGAATTTTCACATAAATTCGGAGACAGTATTTTTCAGCACATCCCAGTATTTTGTGGAACAGAATTGTGACAGCTAAACCCAACTTGCCCTTTCACCAGTATTAATGTTTTCCTTTGGTACAGGCGCCCAGGTCATAAGAGATGACTCAGAGTGAGCTCCTCCAGCGTAGCAGGCCGGAGTGGCCGAGCACTTCTAGGCGCTACAGTCTGAAACCGCGCGACCGGTACGGTCGCAGATTCGAATCCTGCCTCGGGCATGGATGTGTGTGATGTCCTTAGGTTGGTTAGGTTTAAATGGTTCTAAGTTCTAGGGGCTGATGACCAGAGTAGTTAAGTCGCATAGTGCTCAGAGCCATCTGAACCATCATCCTCCAGCATAAATTACGGGTGGTATGCGCGTCTGCTGACACATTTTCGAAAACTGACTGGTCTCTGTTGAAATACAGGGTGTCAGAAAAGTCTTTCCCTGATTACATAAATTGATAACTCAGGCTGGAAGTAAGATAGAGATACGAAACTTGTGTCGAATTGTTTACAGCTATCAAAGTTTTTTTCTGTTTTAGGATCGCAGCACGTAGGTAGTGGATGAGGGAGTGTGCCCAAGAAGCCATGTTAACCAATCAGGAGAAGGCACAGTGTGTCCTGTGGTACCATGAGACACGATCACCAGCCACAGTGCAGAGACATTGGAAGAAACCCACCTGATGTCAAGAGCATTAAAGCCAGGTACGAGAGGTTCAAGAACACAGGATCGGTTGCTGACCTTCCGGGGTCTGGTCGACCAAAAACCTCAGCAGACAGGGTGGAAGCTGTAAGGCAGTCTTTTCTGCGAAGTCCGAAGAAATCGGTGCGCAGGGCCTCATGTGAATTACAGATGCCAAAAAGCTCTCTCCGTGACATTTTACACAAACGTTTATTGTTTCGTGCATACAAAGTGCAAATCGTTCAGGCCTTGTTGCCCAATGACAGTACACGCCGATATGACTTTGCGGTCGAAATGCTATCACGTATTGAGGACGATGATGGTTATCTCAGACGAATTACCTTTTCCGACGAAGCGACCTTTTTTGTCAGTGGAGTAGTGAGTCGCCATAATGTGCGCATTTGAGGTTCACAACCCCCTGGCGAGGTCATGGAGTGCACCAGAGGCAGTCCAAAGGTCAATGTTTGGTGCGCGCTATTGCATGACCGAATTATCGGGCCATTCTTCTTCGCTGAGGCTACCATCACATCTGCAGTGTATCTGGACATGTTGCAACTGTATGCTGTTCCTCAGCTGCTTCAGTATCACCCCGATGTCTTGTTTGAGCAAGACATTCGGGTTTGGACGTCCGTGCCTATCTCGATATGACCTGTCCTGGCCGATGGATTGGTGGTGATGGGCCAACGGTTTGGCCTCCACGCTCACCTAACGTAACCCTAATAGACTTCTTTTTATGGGGTTATGTCAACGACGAGGTCTACCGAACACGTGTATCAGATCTTGAAACCCTGCGGCAATGGACAACTACAGTCGCTTAATCGATCCCTCCAGTGATGTTGGCTAATGTGTGAACGGAAATTGAATATCGCCTAGATGTGCTACGTGATACCAAGGGTACTCATGTGTAAGTTTACTGATGTGTGAAAAAAACTTTCATAGTTTGTAAAGAATTTGACACCAGTTTCATATTTTTATCTTACTTATAGCCTGAGTTATGAATTTATGTAATCAGGGAAAGACTTTTCGGACACCCTGTACAACAATCCCTGTGCTCATATGCACCAAAGAATGTGGCAGGACAAGAACATGTCCTAGTACATGAGGATCATTATCGCCATATTGTGGATTTTGGAAAGCGCTGTTTAGAAATGACTTATTATGAGATTGTGTCTTCTCAGTAATATGCTTGTTGGCAGCCGTGATTCAGGGCCTCCACATTCGTTTGCTGGATGTGGGTTGGTGATCCCGGGTTTTCTGATCTGGGGACTGGTAAGCGCCGGCAGTCCCCTGTCAACGTAGCCTCCGGGGAATGATTCAGCGACCACCATGGCAGTGGAGTGGTTGAACGTTGTGCGTCACAGGGAATGGGGATCTTGGTTTAATTTCTCCGGATAGCGAGGATGGGACAAGCCTCCATAAAAAAGAGAAGCCTATATCTCGAGGTGTGCTGCATGCTGGTGAGATGCATGGCTGTTGAGGTGTAACAGTCTGTGGGGTCTTACCGGTCATCACCAGGGGGAACTTTATTGGTCACAATGGGGCTATGCCCCTTGGACATCAAAATTAGAGAGCAGGCTGCGTGGTTCTGGGTCAAGAAAGGAAATGTTACGAAGATAGAGGAGATTTTAGGCACTGGGGCTAGGGACAAGGGTGAGATTCGGCAAAGGGGTGAACAACTGTGGCAAGAACTATGGGAGACGGACGAAACAGGACGTAGGACATATGAACTTATTTCGAACATTAGGGAACAATTAAAAATGAAATACTTTGAACTCACCAGAGTACTAATTTATTTTCTCACTGGACATATGCCTTATCCGACATACTTACGTTGGTTCGGGAAAAGGGCCACACGCTCGTGTGAATGTAGTGAACGAGAGGGTACTCCCGATCATGTGATTTACGAGTGCCCCCTTTTGCTTCCATACTACGTGACCAATTACCTGACCATGACGCATACCACCTAATAAGACAACAAGACACTTTACAATTCGGCCGGAGTGGTCGAGCGGTTCTAGATGCTACAGCCTGGAATCGCGCGACCGCTACGGTCGCAGGTTCGAATCCTGCCTCGGGCATGGATGTGTGTGATGTCCTTTGGTTAGTTAGGTAATCTAAGGACATCACAAACATCCATGCCCGAGGCAGGATTCGAACCTGCGACCGTAGCGGTCGCGCGGCTCCAGACTGTAACGCCTAGAACCGCTCGGCCACTCCGGCCGGCCGGTCGGCTCCTGATCGTTGTCAGAAGGAGGCTAGTTTTTGATTACGCAAAGACTTCTATTATTCGGAAAATAACAACCCGGATTTCTTTACGTAATCAGTATGAATTTTATAATTACCTAAGGGACCTTTAACAATGAACAATAAAAAAATTTGCATTTGCAAATGAAATCATTAATAAATGTGGCAGCTATGAGTTGTATAGGAGACAAGGAGCGGCCTTCTACGACCAGGATGCCGCAGTATTCTCTGCTGTAGTAAAGGCTGTCTGACATTTATAAAAATAACATGACGTGGAGGTAGAAAAAAAATAAAGGAAAAGAATAGAATAAGAAATCTGGTAAACACTAAATATATTCAAATAATCCTCACACGCAATTAGGGTTTATTTATGAACAGTATAACTTACATAAGTAATTTTCTAACTGTTTGGTGCGATCAGATTTCAGCCTGTCCAGTGTTAGATTCTTGGATCACGTTTTTTGTCACAAATTACAGTCATTACTTTTCTCCTTCCTGCGAGACAATTCTTGCACCAATCAACACCTTCATAACAATAACTTGCCGGTTTACAGTATCGAACATAAATTATTCGAATTTTATTAATTAATAATGTTGTCTGCACGCTGGCAAGACCTCTCCTTTTATGGCTTAAAGACGCTTTCACATTACAAGCAGAAGTACGATAAAATCGGAAGCTCTACAAAGGTTTTTACAGTCATCTTTTATTTAGATCAAAGCGGAACGTTCAGTTCAGCTTCTGTTAAAATGTTTATTTGACTGCACAAACGATTTATTAGCGTCCGCGCTAGATGCGCATCTTTACAGTTACGTAAATCATATAAAACGTCTTCCAAAGAATAGGTATCGTCTCATAAGTTGATCATTTAATATACAGATAGGTGAATGCCTTTCCAAGGGTACTCACAGCTTTCGCACGACGGAAATCCCAATAATATTACTCGCTGACGACAGTGTGTACCTAAAGTAAACTGATATGCATCCTCAAAATGGCGCTAGTGGGACCACTCTTATGCGACTGGCGCGGAATTTGGATAGACGTGGTCTTTCAGATGTAGAAACACGTCTACCATCTTTCGTGTACAACGCACCGCTCTTCTGGCTTTTGCGTTTTTTCCGTCGCTGTACTTGCATGACATCTACATAATACAGATGCATATAAAAATGTGGTATGACCATAGCGCGGAAGTACATACAGCAGGCTAGATTACACTCTCCTGGCCACGCGGAGTGCCCGCGTGATTTGAGGCGCCATGTCACGGACTGCGCGACCGCTCCCGCCGGAGGTTCGAGTCCTCCCTCGGGCATGGATGTGTGTGTTGTTCTTAGCGTAAGTTAATTTAAGTAGTGTGTAAGTCTAGTGACCGATGACCTCGGCAGTTTGGTCCCTTCGGAATTCACATACATTTGCACACTCTGCTGAATGTACAAGTTCTGTATTGTGATTGTACGCCTTTTTTTATATGCATCCGTATTGCGTTGATGTCAAGTAAGTATATTAGTGGAATTATGCTGTAAAGAACACCTTAAATGCCGGCAGTGGTTTGAGAATCAACGTTAAAGTTCGAAATTAGTAACTACCAAGAAATAGCACGCAACGGTAACAAACCCCTGAATAAATAATAATCTTTTGTATTTTCAAAGAAACTAGTGTCCACTAAGGTACAATAACTAATATTGAAAAATGCATAACGCCGTGCTGTCTGTAATAATGTTTTATTTTTCTACCGGTTTCGGTTTTGAGCCATTATCAAAGGCAAGGCAGCTGGACAGCATACAAAAGTGGACAATGTGAGAATGCCAAACAGAAGACGAAAAGAAGAAAAAAACCTAAAATCGATCAAAATACCCACGAAAATCGTCACAAATGTATCAGATGTCATACATGGTTTAACAGAAGTTACCACAGAAACCATAATTGCCAAGATAATACAAAATCAAAAATTGTAACAAGATAAAAATATGATGGCACATTGACACAAATACAGCAATACAAATCAAAGAAATTCTAGGTCAAAGATGACAGTCTTGATAAAACCTAACAAGTTGCCATTAAATAATTATGTGACAATAGGCTAATAAAACTTGATTGAGATTACATAAAAACGCCAATAAAATAAGATGTAAATTAACAGATGAATGTAAGGTTATAAAATGTCTTACAATTCATTCAGAAAAGGTAAACATGTAAAATGCAGACTACAGATTCATACAAGAAGCAAGACTAACAAAAACTAGCGACAAACAGGCAGGGTGTACGACACAACGCATCAGAATAACATGCAGTAAGAGAAGAAATATTATCAAAGATTACAGTACGATTAAGAGCCATTAGTAATAGGCTATAACAGAATTTAATTTAATACCATACGAAATATTATTAGAGAAGTTTATACTATCAACTATGGGAGTAGGACATATAAATCTTAGAGCAAGATCAAAGCACGTTGGGATATAATGATGACAGGCTCTGGGAAGCTAGTAGTTCACTGATGTGGTACGATGAAGACGTTGTTAATATGTAAAAGCTTAAATAATAAACTACTGTACGTGGTAGATAAATTTAATCTCTTGCACAACGTCAACTATTCAGATTTCTCATAATACTAGGTGTGTCTGAAAAGTTCGGTTAGGGGTCTCAAAAAACAAAGGAAACAAGAGTTAGAAATAAAATACGTTTACGGGTCTTCATAGGAAGCAGCACTGGCTACAATACACTTCTGACAACGGCTGTAGAGCTCTTGAAAACTGTCAGAAAAACACTTCTTGTGGAATCTATCGAAGCGCCATGGTCACGTAATGTTGGATATCCGCAGGCTCAACTTTCTCGCTCAACGCAAGCAGTTCTTGAACACCTTCTTATTATCCAGATTGGGCGCCATATGACTTCTTCCTAGCAGTAGTGGACACTGGAAGATCCCAAGGAAGATCCCAGCAGAAGGGTCGAAACATTGATCCTTTTAGAAGAAGTATGACGCGGCGGAATAACCCAGAACATTTTAACTTCAGTGACAACGTCCACGAAAGCCTGCAGACTTACATTAAGCCTGCTGACTTACATATAACTTCTTTTTGTTTCCTCGCTTTAACTTAATGCTGAATGGCTTACGCTTCACAGGCATTTCGGGTATACTACAAGGCGTGACCACGCTACTTCGGGAGATTCCATAAGAAGCGTTTACTGACAATTTTCAACAGCTTCACAAACGATGTCAGAGGTGTGTTGCACCTAATGATGACTACTCTGAAGGTATTCTGTTCGTAACTAACGTTTCCTTAATTTTCGGAGACCATGCACCGACCTTTTCAGACGCATCTTGTACTATTACTTGAAAGGAGTAACAGAACACAAAGCTGATGGGTGCGAATACTAGAGAAACTGAAGTAATAATTTCGTTGCGCGAGAATAAGGGTGCATATCTTTGAGGCCACTTATGAAACTTTTAATGACATATAAATCTACTTGTTCGTCCATACTCTGCAAACCACTGATAAGTAAATGGCAGAGGGTACTTGTTCCACTACCACGTACTGGGCTGTTCTCATGTTTCATTCTCGTCTATGCGAACTGTCACTAGTCTAACCTTGCCTCTGCTATTGTTACGAGAGCCTTATCTAGGGGTCCTATTATACTTCTAGCATCTTCATCGCCAATAGTTTAAGGTCAATGAGTGATACGATACTTTTCAGGATTTACTCCCACCTAAGCACAGTCCTGAAAACGTTCAAACCTCATATCGCGCACATGCATTCTTTCACCAATGACGCACCGATTGTCGTCCATTGCACACACGAGAATGTACCCTAGTTCTGTCACGCGTCAAATAAGACCGAGCAGTTCGTAGTTTACTCAGTATTAATCACAGCCTCTCTGCGGTTCAAACGATACGAAGCTCATAGTGACCGAATTGTTTTATTTGTTTTTTTACCCACAAAAACCAACACACCACCCACGCTATCACAACAATCAGCGTTCTCCTCTCTTCGTCACTCCCTACCGCTCGACTGTTGAATGTGGTGTGGTCGAAACAGACTCTGTTACGGTATAACAAATGTACGTTCACTGAAACATTTTTGTTCTTGATGCTTATACAGGATGGTTAGTTGATAGTGACCGGGCCAAATATCTCACGAAGTAAGCGTCAAACGAAAAAACTACAAAGAACGAAACTCGTCTAGCTTGAAGGGGGAAACTGGTTGGCGCTGTGGCTGCCCCGATAGATGGCGCTGCCATAGGTCAAACGGATATCAAGTGTGTTTTTTTTTAAAAAATAGGAACCCCCAGTTTTAATTACATATTTTTGTAGTACATAAAGAAATATGAATGTTGGACCACTTTTTCGCTTTGTGATAGATGGCGCTGTAATAGTCACAAACCCATAAGTGTGTGGTATCACGTAACATTCCAACACGGCGGACGGTATTTGCTTCGTGATACATTATCCGTGTTAAAATCGACCGTTTACCTATTGCGGAAAGGGCCGATATCGTGTTGATGTATGGCTATTGTCATCAAAATGCCTAACGGGCGTGTGGTATGTATGCTGCTCGGTATCCTGGACGACATCATCCAAGTGTCCGGACCGTTCGCCGGATAGTTAAGTTATTTAAGGAAACAGGAAGTGTTCAGTCACATGTGAAACGTCAGCCACGACCTGCAACAAATGATGATGCCCAAGCAGGTGTTTTAGCCGCTGTCGCGGCCAACCACACATCAGTAGAAGAGAAATTGCGCGAAAATCGGGAATCTCAAAAACGTCGGTGTTGAGAATGCTACATCAACATCGATTGCACCCGTACCATATTTCTATGCACCAAGAATTGCATGGCGATGTCTTTTAACGTCGTGTACAGTTCTGCCACTGGACACAAGAAAAATTACGGGACGATGACAGAATTTTTGCACGTGTTCTATTTAGCGACGAAGCGTCATTCAGTAACAGCGGTAACGTAAACCGGCATAATTTGCACTATTGAGCAACCGGAAAATTCACTATGGCTGCGATAAGTGGAACATCACCGACCTTGGTGGGTTAATGTATGGTGCGACATTATAGGATGAAGGATAATTGCCCCCATTTTATCGATGGCAGCCTAAATGGTGCAATGTATGCTGATTTCTACGTAATGTTCTGGCGATGTTACTACAAGATGTTTCACCGCATGACAGAATGGCGATGTACTTCCCAACATGATGGATGTCCGGAACATAGCTCGCGTGCGGTTGAAGCGGTATTGAATAGCATATTTCATGACAGGTGGATTGGACGTCGAATCACCATACCATGGCCTGCACGTTCAACGGATCTGACGTCCCCGGATTTCTGTCCGTGGGAAGAGTTGAAGGATATTTGCTATCGTGATCCACCGACAACGCCTGACAACATGCGTCAGCGCATTGTCAATGCGTGTTGTTACACGTAGTGCCAAATGCATTGAGGTTGACGGACATCATTTTGAGCATTTATTGCATTAATGTGGTACTTACAGGTAATCACGCTGAAACAGCATGCGTTCTCAGAAATGATATGTTCACGAAGGTACATGTATCACATGGGAATAACCGAAATAAAATGTTCAAACGTGCCTACGTTCTGTATTTTACTTTAAAAACCTACCTGTTAGCAACTGTTCGTCTAAAATTGTGAGCCATATATTTGTGTCTATTACAACGCCATCTATCACAATGCGAGAAAAGTGGTCCAACTAAAACATTCATATTTCTTTACGTAGTACACAAATATATAATAAAAAATACTGGTTCCGTTTGACCTACGGCAGCGCCATCTAGCGGGCCAACCATAACGCCATCTGGTTTCCTCCTTCCAGCTAGACGAGTTTCGTTCTTTGTAGCTTTTTCGGTTGTCGCTTATTTCGTGGGATATTTGGCGCCGTCATGATCAATGGACCACGCTGTATACTGATGCAGTTTGAAGCGACCAATGGAAACTTGTACTAAGTCAGGGATTCAAACCGGGGTCTCCTGCTGACTAGGATGCGCTGACCACTACGCCACCCTGGCATAACGGCTTTGGAAGACTGCTCAGACTACCTTAGCGCACCTCCCTCCTCAGCCCTAATTCCCATTCACGCCTCAGCCCACTTGGTATTCACTCTAAACTCAAACAGCATAGCAGAGGCTTTCGAACTCTATTAGAATAACACCTCCACATCAAACGATTCGGGAATTCGGATTGAGGAGCAATGGATGTGAAAGGGTCCTGTGGTTCCCTTTCATTATCATTTTATTTGCTTTCCAGTGATACAGAACTCTCTGGCATGCGCGCGAGTGAATGAATGTGGGTGTGTTTCATCTTGCTATACGGTAATTTAGTCTGCTGCAGAGAATCAAAGATAGTCGTGCAGAATGGTAACCCTTGTACACTACTAACCATTAAAAATTGCTACACCACGAAGATGACGTGCTAAAGACGTGAAATTTAACCAACAGGATGAAGATGCTGTGCTATGCAAATGATTACCTTTTCAGAGCAATCACACAAAGTTGGCGCCGGTGGCGACACATACAACGTGCTGACATGAGGAAAGTTTCCAACCGATTTCTCATACACAAACAGCAGTTGACCGGCGTTGCCTGGTGAAACGTTGTCGTGATGCCTCGTGTAAGGAGGAGAAATGCGAACCATCACGTTTCCGACTTTGGTAAAGGTCGGATTGTAGCCTATCGCGATTGCGGTTTATCGTATCGCGACATAGCTGCTCGCGTTGGTCGAGAAACAATGACTGTTATCGGAATATAGAATCGGTGGGTTCAGGAGGGTAATACGGAACGCCGTGCTGGTTCCCAACAGCCTCGTATCACTAGGAGCCGAGATGACAGGCATCTTATCCGCATGGCTGTAACGGATCGTGCAGCCACGTCTCGATACCTGAGTCAACAGATGGGGACGTTTGCAAGACAACAACCATCCGCACGAACAGTTCGATGACGTTTGCAGCAGCATGGACTATCAGCTCGGAGACCGTGGCTGCGGTTACCCTTGACGCTGCATCACAGACAGGAGCCCCTGCAATGGTGTACTCGACAACGAACCTGGGTGCACGAATGGCAAAACGTCATTTTTTCGAATCAATCGAGGTTCTGTTTACAGCATCGTGATGGTCGCATCCGTGTTTGGTGACATCGCGGTGAACGAACATTAGAAGCGTGTATTCGTCATCGCCATACTGGCGTATTACCCGGCGTGATGGTATGGGGTGCATTGGTTACACGTCTCGCTCACCTCTTGTTCGAATTGACGGAACTTTGAACAGTAGACGTTAGATTTCAGATGTGTTACGACCCGTGGCTCTACCCTTCATTCGATCCCTGCGAAACCCTACATTTCAGCAGGATAATGCACGACCGAGTGTTGCAGGTCCTGCACCGGAGCTCTGGGCCAGTTACTGCGCTCGTTCTTAGCAGCCCATCTGTCAGGGCCCGGTCGGAAGCCGTCACAGTGGGACCAACGACTTTCCATCGACACCGCGAGACGTACCTGTCGGCCAACAATGTCGAACGCTCAGCTCTGTCTTTAGCGACTATCAGTGGCACAGTCTTCATGTCTCTCTACGTTTATGCAATGTTCCAGGCCTGTATCAGAAGTTGTAATAGTTTTTTGTTGAAGAGAATTTTTCCTTGGTTATTAAATTTCTCTACTGTGGTCCGAATAAACCCCTGTTCTTGATTACCTCTGTTTTATTACTGAGCCCTATCTTTGGGGCGACGTCGTTGTTTTCCCGGGTCGTGTGAGTGGGCGAGTTTGGTACTCAGGAGGAGCCAGGTCCGTGCAGTGCCAGAACACGCTGGCGGCACGCGTGGACATTTCACAATATATATAAATGACCTAGTAGATAGTGTCGGAAGTTCCATGCGGCTTTTCGCGGATGATGCTGTAGTATACAGACAAGTTGCAGCATTAGAAAATTGCAGCGAAATGCAGGAAGATCTGCAGCGGATAGGCACTTGGTGCAGGGAGTGGCAACTGACCTTTAACATAGACAAATGTAATGTATTGCGAATACATAGAAAGAAGGATCATTTATTTTATGATTATATGATAGCAGAACAAACACTGGTAGCAGTTACTTCTGTAAAATATCTGGGAGTATGCGTGCGGAACGATTTGAAGTGGAATG
Organism: Schistocerca americana; assembly: GCF_021461395.2. Taxonomy (NCBI): domain Eukaryota; kingdom Metazoa; phylum Arthropoda; class Insecta; order Orthoptera; family Acrididae; genus Schistocerca; species Schistocerca americana. The sequence goes on along the minus strand of NC_060127.1, from coordinate 98,867,363 downwards.
ATCATATAAAATTAATTGTTGGTAAGGCGGGTGCCAGGTTTAGGTTCATTGGGAGAATCCTTAGAAAATGTAGTCCATCAACAAAGGAGGTGGCTTACAAAACACTCGTTCGACATATACTTGAGTATTGCTCATCAGTGTGGGACCCATACCAGGTCGGATTGACAGAGGAGATAGACAAGATCCAAAGAAGAGCGGCGCGTTTCGTCACAGGGTTATCTGGTGAGCGTGATAGCGTTACGGAGATGTTTAGCAAACTCAAGTGGCAGACTCTACAAGAGAGGCGCTCTGCATCGCGGTGTAGCTTGCTGTCCACGTTTCGAGAGGGTGCGTTTCTGGATGAGGTATCGAATATATTGCTTCCCCCTACTTATACCTGCCGAGGAGATCACGAATGTAAAATTAGAGAGATTCGAGCGCGCACGGAGGCTTTCCGGCAGTCGTTCATCCCGCGAGCCATACGCGACTGGAACAGGAAAGGGAGGTTATGACAGTGGCACGTGGAGTGCCCTCCGCCACACACAGTTGGGTGGCTTGCGGGGTATAAATGTAGATGTAGATGTAGATGTAGACTGCCGGATGGAAGGGTTGTGGTCACCAGAGTGCACGACTTCGTCATAAACCGGATCGAGCAAGCTTTAAGATGAGTGCATTTCATTCCAAGTAGAGAAACCTCCACCATTGTGACATCTCGCGATTCTCCAGTGACTTGGATTCGTGTTGCTGCTCTTAGCGTCGGCGAGACGAAGAGCAGCGAGTGGAGTGCTTGGGGAAGGTGGATCTGATTAGCTTTCCTCGACTTCTTATTACTATCTACTGCGTTCAATCTCTTACAATTTGTTAAGGTCAACCAACGGCAATTTTTCTTGCGTGGTGGCTGCTAACGCCGACCCGACTTAATTCGACTACATTCCATTATCCTCGTTTTGCTTTGGTTGATGTTCATCTTATATCCTCCTTTCAAGACACTGTCCATTCCATTCAACTGCTCTTCTAAGTCCTTTGCTGTCTCTGACAGAATTTCAATGTTATCGGCGAACCTCAATGTTTTTATTTCTTCTCCGTGGATTTTAATGCCTACTCCGAACTTTTCTTTTGTTACCTGCCCAGCGGGTAAGTGTATGTAACGGCAGCGTACATTTCCTCGCCTTGCAGCTGCTGTCCGGTAAGGCGTATAGCTTTGACAGCTTTCTTGATTGTAGGCCGGTTGGTGATTCTTCTACGCTGGTGGTAGTGATTCCTTTCTCGTTCAGGGCGCTCTAAACACGCTATTCTCGTCGTAGTGCACACCGGCGGTTCCGGCTTTTGCGTATTGTTCCATTTGATTTATCGGACGTCAGGTAGCTTCAGCAAGATTATCATTCGTCATTCGTTAGACTGCAACTAGTCTGAGTTACCATCTTGTAAAGTGTATGCAACCCTTGTCTGGCTGTCTTATCGCTCGCGAAAGTGTTTGTTGCCGGACCTCCTCAGAGGTTGATTCCTGGAGCACCGTCTGGATCAGTTGCTTGTTTTTTTAAAAAATTAACTATTGCTATTCGCTGCTTTACAGCAGGTTTCAATTTTTTTGTATCATTGCCGTTCCTAGCGTGTAAGGCATTCAGCCGTGATTGTGGTGATTTGGTTTAAAATTCTAATTTGGTATTTGTATTTTAGCACTAAGTCTTAAAGCCTTAATTACTGCCATTCCTGGCGTCTGATGCCTTTTGCTGTGTTCGTGGCGACTTACCTTAATATTTAAATACATGTAAGTTGTAAATTGCAGCGAGTTCTTAAACAATTCTTAATTTATTGTCATTCTTGGCGTGTAAGACCTTCAGCCGTGATTAAGGTTGGTTGCCTTAAAATTCTAATTTGGTATTTGTATTTACGCAGTAAGCCTTTAAAAACTAATTTACTGCCATTCTTGGCGTCTGATGCCGTCTGCTGTTTTTAAGGCGACTTGCCATTAATATTTCAATATCTGTAATTTGCAAGTTGCAGCGAATTTTAAGCAATTCTTAATTTATTGCCATTCCTGGCGAGTAAGGCCTTCTGTCCAGATCACAGTGGCTTGCTTTTAAAACATTATCTGTTGTATCTGTATTTAATGGTGATTTGCTACATTGTAACTTACTGAAAACACTATTATTTACACTGTTGCTTATTTCTTCATTAATAGCGTGTGGTATTTTTTAATTTATTGTTGACCCGGGAATTGCTGATTTAAAACATTGTGTGTAACTGTAAAGTGCAACCAATAGTGACTGAATATGGCCCCGTCCACAATCGTAACCGAATCCTGCCCTCCCTTGACTACCAGGTCACAATTATTGCTTCTCAAGCACTTTCCCGTGGGAGATATGGCGTCCCATTTTGCAAGATGAGAAAAGCGGACTACGTTGCTGGTTTGACAAACACTCAAGTACACTATCTCACCTCGACTGGCACACAGTATCACCTGATCTAATGCCATCGACGATCTCTGGGAGTAATTGGAAAAGCGGCTGAAACATACCACTCAACGCCCCTGCAGTTCGGTGCCTCTAAGGGTTCAAAACATCAGGGAACGGCCTCAGCTGGCTGTAGCGTATCTGAAACCTGTTGGATGCTCTTCCTCGCGCGAATTGATGACATCATCAAGGCAGTTCTGATTATGTAGGCTTTCCCGGCGTAATAAGTCTTGAAAGTCTCTTCGGGTTTGCTGCCGGATCCTAAAATCAACTTGACTCGATATTTCGGCCATCTAACCGCCATCTTCAGGAGAATGCTGCTTCTGCTGATGAGTCCCGCTGAGAACTGACGCCAGGCTCCAATCGACGTCCTATATAGGCCACCGTTCAGTAGACGGCGCATGCGCCGCCCATCACGGTTGTTAGCCTCCAATACAGGGAGGTGGCGCCTCCCTTAGTGGAACACTGCTGGCAGCGATATATCGCACTCAGGGCCGCACCGAAGAAGGTTCAGTTTCGATGCGAGACAATACAGGATTCCACGTCTTGCTAAGAGGGAACCCATTGTCACTGTTGATTAAATTATCCGCCAACCTTATTTTTAATCGCCTCTTTATAGACACTGTTCCAAAAACTGGAAATGTTGACAACTACGACAGTTTCATCAAATTTCATACTGTGTCCGTCATTTAAGAACACACATTACAGTGTGTTCTGTCCAGCTTCTAAGATTAAGGCACTATTCGGCTCTGTGTGTAAGTAGTCTGTTTAGGTGTCAGTAGGCCGTTTAGGTTTTTATATTGGTAACGCCACGTAGCGCTCTGCATGAAATTCACTGGCTGTGCTGTGTGCGGTCTGTGGCTGGTATTTTGAGAGCAGACGATCTGGACGTGTGTCCATCAGAGACCGTAAATTTGTAAGACTGGATCTCATGAACTGATATACACTCCTGGAAATTGAAATAAGAACACCGTGAATTCATTGTCCCAGGAAGGGGAAACTTTATTGACACATTCCTGGGATCAGATACATCACATGATCACACTGACAGAACCACAGGCACATAGACACAGGCAACAGAGCATGCACAATGTCGGCACTAGTACAGTGTATATCCACCTTTCGCAGCAATGCAGGCTGCTATTCTCCCATGGAGACGATCGTAGAGATGCTGGATGTAGTCCTGTGGAACGGCTTGCCATGCCATTTCCACCTGGCGCCTCAGTTGGACCAGCGTTCGTGCTGGACGTGCAGACCGCGTGAGACGACGCTTCATCCAGTCCCAAACATGCTCAATGGGGGACAGATCCCGAGATCTTGCTGGCCAGGGTAGTTGACTTACACCTTCTAGAGCACGTTGGGTGGCACGGGATACATGCGGACGTGCATTGTCCTGTTGGAACAGCAAGTTCCCTTGCCGGTCTAGGAATGGTAGAACGATGGGTTCGATGACGGTTTGGATGTACCGTGCACTATTCAGTGTCCCCTCGACAGTCACCAGTGGTGTACGGCCAGTGCAGGAGATCGCTCCCCACACCATGATGCCGGGTGTTGGCCCTGTGTGCCTCGGTCGTATGCAGTCCTCATTGTGGCGCTCACCTGCACGGCGCCAAACACGCATACGACCATCATTGGCACCAAGGCAGAAGCGACTCTCATCGCTGAAGACGACACGTCTCCATTCGTCCCTCCATTCACGCCTGTCGCGACACCACTGGAGGCGGGCTGCACGATGTTGGGGCGTGAGCGGAAGACGGCCTAACGGTGTGCGGGACCGTAGCCCAGCTTCATGGAGACGGCTGCGAATGGTCCTCGCCGATACCCCAGGAGCAACAGTGTCCCTAATTTGCTGGGAAGTGGCGGTGCGGTCCCCTACGGAACTGCGTAGGATCCTACGGTCTTGGCGTGCATCCGTGCGTCGCTGCGGTCCGGTCCCAGGTCGACGGGCACGTGCACCTTCCGCCGACCACTGGCGATAACATCGATGTACTGGGGAGACCTCACGCCCCACGTGTTGAGCAATTCGGCGGTACGTCCACCCGGCCTCCCGCATGCCCACTATACGCGCTCGCTCAAAGTCCGTCAACTGCACATACGGTTCACGTCCACGCTGTCGCGGCATGCTACCAGTGTTAAAGACAGCGATGGAGCTCCGTATGCCACGGCAAACTGGCTGACACTGACGGCGGCGGTGCACAAATGCTGCGCAGCTAGCGCCATTCGACGGCCAACACCGCGGTTCCTGGTGTGTCCGCTGTGCCGTGCGTGTGATCATTGCTTGTACAGCCCTCTCGCAGTGTCCGGAGCAAGTATGGTGGGTCTGACACACCGGTGTCAATGTGTTCTTTTTTCCATTTCCAGGAGTGTATATATTATGACACTATTAAGGTAAATACATTGTTTGTTCTCTATCAAAATCTTTCATTTGCCAACTATGCCTATCAGTAGTTAGTGACTTCAGTAGTTAGAATCTTTTATTTAGCTGGCAGTATTGGCGTTCGCTGTATTGCAGTAGCTCGAGTAATGAAGATTTTTGTGAGGTAAGTGATTCATGAGAGGTATAGGTTATTGTTAGTCAGGGCAATTCTTTTGTAGGGATTATTGAAAGTCAGATTGCGTTGCGCTAAAAATATTGTGTGTCATTTTAGTGTTGATCAGAATAATTAAAGAGTGAAATGTCTGAGTACGTTTACTTCTACTCAGCTGTTTGAAAATCAAATAACGTAAGGGGTTTGGGTTTATCAGCACAATCATTCATAAATTTTTCTAAGGAGAGGTTTCATGTGAAAGATGATTTGGGGCTTAGGAAACCTGGTGTGTACAAAATTCCGTGTCAATGTGGGAAGGCTTACATTGGCCGTTCGACTCACACAGTGCATGACAGGTGTGTGGAACATCGCCGTCATACGAGGCAGTAAAATCGGTAGTAGCAGAACACTGCCTAAATGAGGGACACAGTGTGAAATTTGATGAAACTGTCGTAGTTGCCAATATTTCCGGTTTTTGGAACAGTGTCTATAAAGAGGCGATTGAAATTAGGTTGGCGGATAATTTAAGGGGGGTAGGACGTCAAACGGGCCGACTTGGAGCAGGAGAGGCACCACAGGACATTTTAATTTACACTGTCTGTACTTTTACAAATAAATTCATAAAACCTTGTTAGCATGACCAGGAAGTATTCAGGTTTCACACTCACAGCAGAGGAAGTTCCAAAACGTAACAAAACAAATTGTTTTTACATGTGAAATTTCATCATTTTTTCACTTGGTATTGGCTGCATTTGTTCCTGTAGGTACACTTTCCTTCGTAAGTAAGAGAGATTCTTCGATGAATTTTGCACATAATACAAATCATACTTACAGATGTATGAAACTCTAGAATTTCCCAAATCTGTTAAAAACTGTGGTAAAAATTGAGATAATTAAGTATAAAATTCGAGTTTTCTCTAAACACAAAGTTTAAAATGTAACAGCCCATTCATTTTTCCATAAATTCAAGAGTTTCATACACCTGTCAGTACGGTTTTCAAGCTGCGCAAAATTCATAGAAGAATCTCCCTTACTTATGAAGAAAAGTGTACCTATAGCAACAAATGCAGCGAACAGTAAGTGAAAAAAATTATGAAATTTCACATTAAAAAACATTATTTTTCCGTGTTTTTGAACTTTCACTGCTATGAGTGTGAATTCTGAATCCTTAGTGGTGATGCTGACAAAGTTTTATGAATTTATTTGTAAAAGTATAGACAGTGCAAATTAAAATGACCTGTGTTGCCTCTCCTTCTCGAAGTCGGTCCGTTTGACGTCCTCCCCCCTTAATAAAAAGAGACAATGGGTTCCTTCTTAGCAAGACGTGGAATCCTATTGTCTCGCATGGAAACTGAACGTTCTTCGGTGCGGCCCTGAGTGCGATATATCGCTGCCAGCAGTGTTCCACCAAGGGCGGCGCCACCTCCCTGTCTTGGAGGGCAGCAACCGTGATGGGTGGCGCATGCGCCGTGTACTGAACGGTGGCCTATACAGGACGTAGATTTGCAGCCTGGCGTCAGTTCTCATTGGGACTCATCACCAGAAGCAGCATTCTCCTGAAGATGGCGACCAGTTGGACCGCCGAAATATCGAGTCAAGTTGATTTTGGGATCCGGCAGCAAATACGAAGAGACTTTCTAGAGACAGTTCTACAAGATTTTGGCATGCTCTCGCCTAGGGTGTCTGTTTGACGTCAGATATTAGTCTCGAGGTATGTTGTTGTTGTTGTGGTCTTCAGTCCTGAGACTGGTGTGGTGCAGCTCTCCATGCTACTCTATCCTGTGCAAGCTTCTTCATCTCCCAGTACTTACTGCAACCTACATCCTTCTGAATCTGCTTAATGTATTCATCTCTTGGTCTCCCTATACGATTTTTACGCTCCACACTGCCCTCCAATGCTAAATTTGTGATCCCTTGATGCCTCAGAAGATGCCCTACCAACCGGTCCCTTCCTCTTGTCAAGTTGTGCCACAAACTCCTCTTCTCCCCTATTGTATTTAATACCTCTTCATTAGTAACGTGATCTACCCATCTAATCTTCAGCATTCTTCTGTAGCACCACATTTCGAAAGCTTCTATTCTCTTCCTCTCCAAATTATTTATCGTCCATGTTTCACTTCCATACATGGCTACACTCCATACAAATACTTTCAGAAACGACTTCTTGACACTTAAATCTATACTAGATGTTAACAAATTTCTCTTCTTCAGAAACGCTTTCCTTGCCATTGCCAGTCGACATTTTATATCCTCTCTACTTCGACCATCATCAGTTATTTTGCTCCCCAAATAGCAGAACTCCTTTACTACGTTAAGTGCCTCATTTCCTAATCTAATTCCCTGAGCATCACCCGACTTAATTCGACTACATTCCATTATCCTCGTTTTGCTTCTATTGATGTTCATCTTATATCATCCTTTCAAGACACTGTCCATTCCGTTCAACTGCTCTTCCAAGTCCTTTGCTGTCTCTGATAGAATTACAATGTCGCGGCGAACCTCAAAGTTTTTACTTCTTCTCCGTGGATTTTAATGCCTACTCCGAACTTTTCTTTTGTTTCCTTTACTGCTTGCTCAATATACAGATTGAATAACATCGGGGAGAGGCTAAAAACCTGTCTCACTCCCTTCCCAACCACTGTTTCCCTTTCGTGTCCCTCGACTCTTATAATTGCCATCTGGTTTCTGTACAAATTGTAAATAGCCTTTCGCGCCCTGTATTTTACCCCTGCCAGCTTTAGAATTTGAATGAGAGTATTCCAGTCAACATTGTCAAAAGCTTTCTCTAAGTCAACAAATGCTAGAAACGTAGGTTTGCCTTTCCTTAATCTTTCTTCGTAGGTACCCGTGGTCTAGGGGTAGCGTCTTTGATTCATTATCAAAACTTCGCCTGTCTCATACATCTTGCTCACCAGATGGTAGAGTTTTGTCATGACTGGCTATCCCAAGGCCGTCATTAGTTCTAATGGAATGTTGTCTCGAGGTATAGGAAAAGTGAATGGAAGTGTAAGAACAAGAAGAGTACAAGAGTAGTAGATGTAAGATTGGTGGTTGGGGCTTTCAGTGGCGTACGTACCCCGACGCAGAGCAGGAGTCTATGCAGTCGGCAGCGACGAAGCACGCGAGGTCCATAGCGAGCTGGTTGTTGGCCGTGGCGTCAGTGAGGCCGGCGAGAGCAGCCAGGCCGTCGTCGCACCCGACGCTATAGCGTGCCAGCGTCCAGCTCGTTATCAGGCGAAGCATGGCACGCTCCGCGATGGACCGATACTCGAGGGTCTTGCAGGCTATCAACACGTCAGTGCGTCCTGCAAAACGTTGTAACGTATTACTATCTTTACGACGTTTCTCGTCGAGCCATATGCGTTACATGCATAATTAAATCGAAAGCCACATCAGTCGTAGCAGATGAAACAGCTTCTCTGTATCACTTGGTGCGGCATGCTAAAAACAGACGTCTAACGTTAATTGATGAAGCCCAGACGCATACTGGTACGAGGCTCACATGCCAGAAAGAAATACTGGACGAAGTCCACAGGTACTATGAAACCTTATATGCCCCTACCACAGTGGAAGATGCAGCTCTCGAGGACTTTCTCACTATTTTAGGTCCACAGTTGTCGGGAACAGACAACGCTGACATTCTGTCACCTATTACTAAAGATGAAGTGCATGAGGCAGTGCGTAACTCACCTCTCAAAAAATCTCCGGGACTTGATGGCCTTCCTGTGGAGTTTTATGCCCGCTACTGGTCTTTTATTGGGGACAAGATCACTTCCATGGCAAATGAGGTCCTGAACGGAAAACCGGTCCCTGTAGAGTTTAAGGAAAGTAAAATAGTACTGATTCCTAAGAGTAAAGGCAATACCGACTTAAACAATTTTCGGCCTCTTTCGCTACTAAATTCTGATTACAAAATGATTTCGCGTATTATCAACTAAAGACTCTCTGCCTTTTCCAACAAAATATTGAGTCATCATCAATCTTGTTCTCCGACCAGAACGATATTCGAAAGTCTATCTGCATACAGAGACGTCATTGCAATTACCTCAGTGACAAGTATAAAATGTGCTTTAATCTTCATAGATTTCAACAAAGCTTTTGACCGCGGTAGTCATAGATACTTCTTTGCGACGCTGTCAACAATGGCTTTCCACCCCCAGATTGTGAACATGCTAAGGAATATTGCAACAGGAATAAATGCGAAAATAGCAATCAATGGCCAAACATCTAAACCCATACAGATAAGGCGAGGGGTTCCACAGGACAGTCCCTTATCTATGTTTTTATTTTCCGTATCTTTAGAGCCCTTCCTCCGCACTGTCCACGCAAGATTAACGGGTATAACATTGAGTGGTGAGAAAACTGTCATACGAGCTCATGCTGATGACGTGGGCGTTGTAATAAGGAATAAGGAGGAGACAGTTACACTGGAAAGAGAAATCCAAAGATATTGTCTAGCGTCGGGAGCGACAGCAAATGAAAACAAAAGTCAAATATTGAATCTACGGGGCCTAGATCACCTTCGACTGGCATGGGCAAAATAAGACAACAAACATAAAACTTTGGGAATAACCTTAATGGCATGTCCGATGAGGATGGCTGCTTTTAACTGGACGGAAACTAGGAGGAAAGTTCATGGTGCTGTAATGGAGAACATCCATCGAATTATGGACCTGGAACAAAAAGTCAGATTCATCAACTCCTGCGTTTTGTCTAAAGCGTATTTCACTGCGCAGGTATTTCCAGTCCCTAAACTAGTAGCGAAAGGGATCATGTCCACTGTTATCAATTATTTATGGCGAGGAGACATATTCAGGGTTGGTGCGACTACCGTCATACTGGATGTCAGAAACGGGGGCCTCGGTTTGGTGGATATTCGCAATAAAGTGTCTGCTCTGTTCCTCAAACGGACTTTCCATATACTCAGAGAACTTCCACAATGTATAACCGCAAAGCTCTTTGAGGCTGTGACACCCCATAGCCTGCAAGCACCGATTGATGTGCTAAGGATTAATGCCCGTCTGCAGTATGTGAGGAACTTTTTCCTCGAAGCAAGTTATCTTAGTGACGAAATCAGAAGCAACACACGTATCACAGCGCGCGACATCATACTTGAAAGGAAGTTAAATGAGGGTAGAAACAAAATTGAAACGAAATTCCCAAATTGTGACTGGAAAGCTGTATGGCGGAACATCAACTATGCCAGGCTATGTACACACGCTATTTCCGCATGGAACAAAACAGTTAATAATGTCATCAGCACCAACGAGAGACTATATGGGATCGGTTTAAACCAGACACACCTTTGTGGAAAATGCAGTCTGGTGGATACACTCAGCCACAGATTCACCTGTGGTGGCAATGTGCATAACTAGAATTGGATCAGGCAACAAATCGCCTTTCTCACCAATTCCTCTACGGAATATATAACGCCATCGCTCCTCCTGAGACCAGGCATGACATACTTTCCGAAATTAAAAACCAACGCCGTTAGCTGGTTACTGGGAAAATGTGTTAGTTATGTCATCCACAAACTTGGGTCGGACAACGAGATAGAATTCCGCGTTTACATGAAGTGTGAATATGCAAAAATCAGCCCGTATCGCAACCACAAGAAACACTACGGCAACATGCTGAAGATCATTTTTGAAAGAATGGGTGTTGGTTAAATATGTGGAACCACTACAACACCTTGAACGAGAACGAACAGAAGAAAATTAAAAGTCACTTGGTTTCTTATTATTATTTACTATAACCTTGCTTCCAGAACATTTTTTTTTCTTTTTTCAAAACATTTTATCAAAATTACTCGTGTTCGACTTGAAACGTATTTGTGTGATTCGAGAAGAATTGTTAAGTTTTTATCAGTGCTCAGTTTCTACTCAGAGAAGAGGTTTCTTCGTCTTTCTTACATCGGAGAATGGGAATATTGTGTTAAGATTTCTGCACACTTAGTGCTATGACCCAACAGGGAACATGAAAAAGGGGTGGGAGGGGTTTGTGCCTCGACGCACTGGCAGTGCCGTGAAGAGACCCCACTGCTAGTGCGGCATGTACCACGCCCTGACCATTCTAAAAATACAAAAAAATATATAAAAAATAAATAAAAAGAAAAAGAAAATAAAAGTGGTTAATAAAAATTGGATTGCTGGAAAAAAGATGGATATAAAAAGTGGATAGAGAAAAAACAAAAAAATGGAAAAAAAGTGGTTAAAGAACTGTGGTTAAAGAAAAAAAAGATGGATAGAGCATCTGCCATGTAAGCAGGAGATCCCGGGTTCGAGTCCCGGTCGGGGTATACATTTTCATCTGTCCCCGTTGACGTATGTCAACGCCTGTAAGCAGCTCAGGGTGTTCATTTCATTGTAATTTTAATATTTCAACTCTAAGCTGAAGGCCACCATTAATTTCTTTGAAAGCCCGCAACCATGATGGAGAGTATCAAAGAGAATGACTCCTTCAGAGGCCCAGAAGACCATGATTCTATCGCCTGTGGCTGCGGTTTTAAGCTTTTTGTACGGAGGAGATGTGATATGACGCCACACCATGGCTTTCAGTTCCGTTTCCGGTGCGAAGTGGTGAACCTACATTTTATCGCCCGTGACGATGTTCGATAAGAAATGGTACTATCAGCCTTGTAGCAAGCAAACAGCTCCGCACAGATGGTCCTTCGTTGATTTTTATGGTCTTCTCTTAAGTGGAGATGATCCCAGTGGGCACACACATCTGTGTACCCCTACGGGTAGATGAGTGTGCCAGCACTAACAAAAGAAACAGACAGTTGAGCAGCGAGGTGCGTGTGACGCGTCGATCACTTCGAATGAGAGTGTTCGCACGTTTCAGCATTGCGGGCGGGCCGCACACGGGGCATTGGACAGATTTGCACGACATCTTTGCGATGGTGACAGCCACGTAGGAATTTTTAACATGTTTCAGCCCAGTCAGCAACTGTGATAAATTAATATTTCAAAAATCCGCCTCAGTTGCGAAATGCTACTGGTCTTTACCCAGGTTTCAGTTAACCTAGCCTTCTTCAGAAGCATAAAATAAACTAATACATGCCAGAATAAGACACGGTCAAACATAAAAAGCTTACGTACCGTGATACCAGGTCAACCTACGTTACTTAGCTGAGGAACAGCCCCTTCGTGGAAAGCAGTCGATTAGCCGCGGACGCTACGTTGGAACTGACTGTGGCACGCGGATATGTGCCGAGCAAGATGGCGGATCACGGAAAGTCAAAGGTGCCTGCCATTGGCTGTCTTTATGTTATGTACTGGGAAATTACCCATAACCTTAAACCATAAACCACACCAGTGGCAAGACGCAATCAATACCTTCACTGCGCGATAACAACGGCCAAGTCACTGATAACAGTGCCACTAAAGTAGAGTTATTAAAAACGGTTTCCCGAAACTCCTTCACAGAAGAAGACGAACTAAATATTCCTGAATTCCAATCAAGAACAACTGCCAAGATGAGAAGCATAGAAGCAGATATCCTCGGTGTAACAAAGCAGCTTAAATCACTTAATAAAGAAAAGGCCTTCGGTCCAGATTGTATACCAGTCAGGTTCCTCTCAGAGTATGCTCATATAACAGCTCCGTAGTTAGCAATTATATACAGCCGCTCGCTCACAGAAAGGTCCTTACCTAAAGACTGAAAAGTTGCTCAAGTCACACCAATACCCAAAAAGGGAAGGGGGAGTAATAAACTGAATTACAGGTCCGTATCAGTAATGTCGATTTGCAGTAGCGTTTTGGAATGTATACTGTATTTGAACATCATAAAGTACATCGAAGAAAACGATTTATGGACACATAGTCGGCACTGATTTAGAAAATACCATTCTTGCGAAACAGAACTAGCTCTTTATAATCATGAACTAATGGGTCCTATCGACACGGGCTATCAAATTGATTCCACATTGTTAGATTTCCAAAAGGTTTTCGACACTGTTCCTCACAAGCGTCTTGTAAGGCAACTATCTATGGAATATCGCCTCAGTTGTGCGACTGGATTCGTGATTTCCTGTCAGAATGGTCACAGTTCGTAGTCATAGAAGGAGAGTCATCAAGTAAAACAGAAGTGATATCCGGCGTTCCCCAAGGGAAGTGTTACAGGCGATCTGTTGTTTCTGATCTCTATTAACGACATAGGAGACAATCTGAGTAGACGTCTTAGATTGTTTGCAGATGATGCTGTCATTTACCGTCTTGTAAAGTCATCAGATGATCAAAATAACTTGCAAAATGATTTAGATAAAATATTTGTATGGTGCGAAAAGTGGCAATTGACCCTGAATAAAGAAAAGTGTGAAGATATTCACATGAGTACTAGAACATATCAGCTAAATTTCGATTACGGGATAAGTCACACAAATCTGAACGCTGTAAATTCAGCTAAATATTTTGGGATTACTATTACAAATACCTAAATTGGAACGATCACATAGATAATATTATGGGTAGAGCAAACCAAAGACTGCGATTCATTGGCAGAACACTTAGAAGGTGCAACAGGTCTACTAAAGAGACTGCTTACACCACGCTTGTCCGCCCTATTCTGGAGTACTGCTGTGCGGCGTGGGATCGGCATCAGGTGGGACTGACTGATGACATCGAAAAAGTACAAAGAAGGGCAGCTCGTTTTGTATTATCGTGAAATAGGGGAGATAGTGCCATAGACATGATACGTGATTTGTAGTGGCAATCATTAAAACTGAGGCGTTTGTCGTTGCGACGGGATCTTCTCATGAAATTTGAATCACCAGTTTTCTCCTCCGATTGCGAAAACATTCTGTTGCCACCCACCTGCATAGGGAGAAATGATCAACACGATAAAATACGAGAAATATGGACTCGCACAGAAAAATTTAAGTGCTCGTTTTTCCCGCGTGCCGTTCGAAAGTGGAACAGTAGAGAGACAGCTTGAAGGTGGTTCACTGAACACTCTGCCCGGCACTTCATTGTCAATAGCACAGTAATCACGTAGAAGTAGATGTATATGTAGAAATTTGTGAGGGAACAAGGCACTAAGTAGATAGAATCCCGATGAGCGTTAACTGTAAACCTTGAGCCCGCATCGCATCTCGTGGTCGTGCGGTAGCGTTCTCGCTTTCCACGCCCGGGTTCCCGGGTTCGATTCCCGGCGGGGTCAGGGATTTTCTCTGCCTCGTGATGGCTGGGTGTTGTGTGACGTCCTTAGGTTAGTTAGGTTTAAGTAGTTCTAAGTTCTAGGGGACTGACGACCATAGATGTTAAGTCCCATAGTGCTCAGAGCCATTAGAACCATTTTTTTTTTTTTTGTAAACCTAGACCTTATTAACTGATACGAAATTTACTTAGACGTTACGTTCAGCTTGTTAGATTAAAAACCACATATGATCACCTCTATGTTGGTATGGTTCCACACGATCTCATGCGGGGGATGAACAAGATTATATGTCAGTTTCGCGAGTACTTCTCAAAGTTAGGGGAAGTTGGAAATAAAATAATTTCCATTATCCATGGAGTAATACGTCACTTTGTTAACGCGAAATTTGACTAAGGTTGTTATATTATGGCACTACATTACTACGCATTTATGGCTGACTGGGTGTGTAAAGCTTAGGGCATCATTTATGGCTTTATACACAGGTGGTCAACGTTGTGTTTAGGAAATCTGTAATAACTTAACCAAACATACACTAACTATAAATATAATATGTACGACCGTCCACTGTATGTAGTCACAAGGGTGACGTGGAACAAAACTCTTAAGGGAAAAAAATGGTTCAAATGGCTCTGAGCACTATGGGACTTAACATCTGTGGTCATCAGTCCCCTAGAACTTAGAACTACTTACACCTAACTAACCTAAGGACATCACACACATCCATGCCCGAGGCAGGATTCGAACCTGCGACCGTAGCAGTCGCGCGGTTTCGGACTGAGCGCCTAGAACCGCTAGACCACCGCGGCCGGCTCTTAAGGGAAAAGATTGATTATTAGTTAGCAGTGGGTTCAAGACCCTATGTATTCAAATAGGTTATGCCACGCTAATTGTCGAAATACACACTCTAGTGTATCAGATATTACCTATTTAGGACGTTGCCTACAAGGCTATTAACTATTTAGGATGAGGATTACTGTGAGCGTCCTGGATTTCTCACATAGACTACCAAGAAATAAGGACCTAATATTTAAAGTAGGGTGTGTCAGAATGAGCTTTTCACTCTGCAGCACAGTGTGCGCTGATATGAAACTTCCTGGCAGATTAAAACTGTGTGCCGGACCGAGACCCGAACTCGGGACCTTTGCCTTTCGCGGGCAAGTGCTCTACCAACTGAGCTACCCAAGCTCGCCTCACGCACCCTCTTCACAGCTTTACTTCCGCCAGTCCCTCGTCTCCTACCTTCCAAACTTTACAGAAGCTCTCCTGCGCAGGAGACCACTTGTCCGCGAAAGACAAAGGTCCCGAGTTCGAGTCTCGGTCCGGCACACAGTTTTAATCTGCCAGGAAGTTTCATAGGGTGTGTCAGAACGTACAACGCAACTGCCAACACACTTATGTACTATTGACCGATAAAGGTCAAGCTAATAATATGAACATAAGCTGTATTCTTCCCTATTGAACGGGAACATAAATTACGGATATGGTCTACTAGCGAGCAAAGTGTAAATGTCTCACGTATGTTAATAGCATAAATCAGAACCTAGTATTTAAATTAGGGTGTGACTGGGCCCACAACGGCCCCATCATCACGCTTACGTGCTGTTGACCGACATAGGCCAAGCATTTACAGGATATTGTCTGCAAACTAACCTTTGATAGGAATAATATCTCAAAGGTTACACTGTATACAGCGTGACTAAGCGGGCAACGCTATAGTTCTCATAAGAAAGATTCTTTAGAGCAACAAGGTCAAAGTTATCTGCCTAGGGAAGAATACTTTAAACTGTATTCCATAAATATTAAAGTTAGCCTAAATTGGCGTCAAGATCTCATGAAATAGGATCGGCCAGCTTGAATTAAAGGCGGGCATAAGTCTTAATGCCTATGGGTAGAAAGAAAGGGTAATGTGTGCCAGAACCGGTGGTATGTTTGTCTACCATATTGTCAGTTATGTTGGAACGAGATCTATATATACCGTAAGGAATATTAATTAAACCATAGTATTGAACGTCACTAAATGTCGTGGTGAATTTCTAAGTCTTAAGCGTCGAAGTATCAGGAATGGATATGCAATGACGAGGCACGAAAGTTAGTGTGATACTTTAGCTACGTGCCTTTCTGAACTGTTATTACTCGTAAACTAATCGTTCACTGAATGGGATAACGTTGACCATCTGTATTGCAAAAGTCATCTATATTCAAGTTGCATATAGTGATTTGGAAACTTGACTTGTATGTAACAGGACTATGTATGACAGTACACTACTGGCCATTAAAATTGCTACACCAAAAAGAAATGCAGTTGATAAACGGGTATTCATTGGACAAATATATTATACTAGAACTGACATGTCATTACATTTTCAAGCAATTTGGGTACATAGATCCTGAGAAATCATAACTCAGAACAACCACCTCTGGCCGTAATAACGGCCTTGATACGCCTAGGCATTGAGTCAAACAGAGATAGATGCCGTGTACTGGTACAGCTGCCCATGCAGCTTCAACACGATACCACAGTTCATCAAGAGTACTGACTGGCGTATTGTGACGAGACAGTTGCACGGCCACCATTGACCAGACGTTTTCAATTGGTGAGAGATCTGGAGAATGTGCTGGCCAGGGCATCAGTTGAACATTTTCTGTATCCAGAAAGGCCCGTACAGGACCTGCAACATGCGGTCGTGCATTGTCCTGCTGAAATGTAGGGTTTCGCAGGAATCGAATGAAGGGTAGAGCCACGGGTCGTAACACATCTGAAATGTAACGTCCACTGTCCAAAGTGTCGTCAATGCGCACAAGAGGTGACCGAGACGTGTAACCAATGGCACCCCATGCCATCACGCCGGATGAGACGCCAGTATGGCGATGACGAATACACGCTCCCAATGTGCGTTCACCGCGATGTCGCCAAACACGGGTGCGACCATCATGATGCTGTAAACAGATCCTGGATTCATCCGAAAAAATGACGTTTTGCCATTCGTGCACCCAGGTTCGTCGTCTAGTACGCCATCGCAGGCGCTCCTGTCTCTATGCAGAGTCAAGGGTAACAGCAGCCATGGTCTCCGAGCTGATAGTCCATGCTGCTTCAAACGTCGTCGAACTGTTCGTGCAGATGGTTGTTGTCTTGCAAACGTCCCCGTCTGTTGACTCAGGGATGGAGACGTGACTGCACGATCCGTTACAGCCATGCAGATAAGATACCTGTCATCTCGACTGATAGTGATACGAGGCCGTTGGGATCCAGCACGGCGTTCCGTATTACCCTCCTGAACCCACCGATTCCATATTCTGTTAACAGTCATTAGATCTCGACCAGCGCGAGCAGCAATGTCGCGATATAATAAACCGCAATCACGATAGGCTACAATCCGACCTTTATCAAAGTCGGTAACGCGATGGTACGCATTTCTCCTCCTTACACGAGGCATCACAAAAACGTTTCATCAGGCAACGCCGGTCAACTGCTGTTTGTGTATGAGAAATGGGTTCGAAACTTTCCTGATGTCAGCACGTTGTAGGTGTCGCCACCGGCGCCAATCTTGTGTGAATGCTCTGTAAAGCTAATCATTTGCATATCACAGCATCTTCTTCCTGTCGGTTAAATTTCGCGTCTGTAACACGTCATCTTCGTGGTGTAGCAATTTTAGTGTCCAGTAGTGTAGCATGACAAGCTAGTATATAATGTGTAGGACTATGAGGTCAAATTTATGGTACCAAAAGGTCTTTAACAAAATCAAAGTAATAGCTTATACATACTGGGCAAATAAGAGTGCATTCATAGGATGTAAGTACGCGGTGACCAAAAGAGAATAAGGTGGTCGATGTTAACATAAAGTGAATTACGTTGGACGAAACAATGGTAAGAAACCATCGAAAAAGTATTATGCATCCTACCCATCACATTCCACAACCTCTGTCTAACACGCACTCTCACACATTTCGAAAACGTCTTGGGCTCAATGAAGAGATGTAGACTGATTAGTTTCAGCCTTCCAAACCGCACTTCGTACCATGTGGTCACACGCGAAAGGCTGGACAAAGTCAATTGATGTGTAGTGAGTGTCACAGTCATTTGCTGTCAGACTGTGAATGTTTTATCTTGTTTGATAACGATATATGCAAGCAAAGCCTAGTCTGAGTACTTCAAAACTGGACGGTGATTAGTGTGAATCAGTGCTATACGAAAAAGTACTCACTGAATTCTCTACAGTAGGCGCGATATATCCAGTCTGCACCGTAGCCCTCGAAGTTGGAGGTGTAGATCTTATCGCAGACACAGTCCAGCACCGTAGTGCCGTTCGCCGCCAGCAAAACCAGCAACGGAGCAGCTACCCCCAGTGGATGCATTGTCAGCTGTTGTTGAGACCGAGAGGGAATCACACGCAGTGAGCATCGCAGGCACCGCGGGCCCACTATAAGGATTCTCGTAGCGGAAGTCTTTCCGCAGGATGGGAAAACCACAGGAAGGACGACGACTTCCGTGCTTATTCTTTTTTCCTGTCACAGTAACAACCTGCGAGCACACAGTCGTTTCAGAAAGATATTCCTTCGTTTTACGCGTACATCTGCCACACGTTTTTAGGACGACAGAGAGAGCCACTAAGGGATAAACGGGTGATACCCAGAAGTGAAGGTTTAATTTCCGACATAAGAATTGCGAGGCTTGACCTCCTTTAACACTGATTCACCAACTGAGAGAGGTTGTAGGTAACTCCACTCATTGTAACAATAAATTTTTCATCCCTGTGATTGACGCTATGCCTGTTATCTTATACAGGGAGACAATATTATTGAAATACGTACAATAAAATCGTCATTACGGTTTGTGTTAGGATGTTCAAACTGCTGGCCACGGGGCACTCTGGGAAATAGTATGCGCTGGCATAATTTGGTTTAGCGACGAAGCCCACCTTCATTTGGAGGGTTCGTCAACAAGCGAAATTGGCGCATTTTGGGGACTGAAAATCCGCATTCCGCGACCGAGAAGTCTCTTCACGCTCAACGGGTGACTGCCTGGTTTGCAATATCCAATCACGGAATAATCGGTGCGATATTTACCTTGATGGCACGGTAACTACCGAACGGTACGGGAATGTTTTGGAAATTGATTTCATCCCCATTTTCCAAGGTCATCCTGATTTTGACAATTTGTGCTTCATGAAAGGCGGTACTCGACCGCCGTAGAAGCAGGAGAGTGTTTGATTCCCTGGAGGAGCAGTTTGAGGACCGCATTCGTGTTCTGGGGCACCCAGAGGCCACTGGCATGGGTCTCGATTGGCCGCCATATCTGGATCTGAAGACATGCGACTAATCTTTGTGAGGCTATATTAAAGACAGTGTGTACAGCAATAACCCCAAAACCAATGCTGAGCTGAAAACAGGCATTCAGGAGGTCATTGACAGCGTCGATGTTCCGACACTTCACCGGCTAGTGTAGAATTCCGCTATTCGTCTGCGTCACATAATCGCAAATGATGGCACGCATATCGAACATGTCACAACCTACATCCGAAAAGGGGTAGTGACGTTTACATGTTGAATAAAGCGTATGTACGCCGTAGTTAGTAACTAATTTAGGTTTTTTTTCACATAGTTCAATAATTGTCACTCTATATCTTTCATATATTATAAAAACGTAAGTTTTTGTGCGTTGTAGTATGTCTGTTACCCCTTCACGGTGAAACGGCTGTAAGTGTATAGATAAAATTTGCAATGAGGGTTGCCTGTACCTTGAATTAAAACAGGCTATCTTGTATATTTCTAAAAACCAAAGGGTTTCGGGTGCGGGAGAAAAGAAGTGTACCTCATGACGCGGAAGTAGCCATACTTCATTCATCCAGCATCTGTGAATGAGAGCACTAGTGACTTTTTGCAGACTTTACACGTGATTTCAAGCCTTTACGAAACTTTTCCTCGCTGACATCCCCCACAAAAAGATGAAAGATGTTCGTCGCTTACTTAATTTTCGTTGTTCACTCAGGAAAACTGGCGCCTAAGCCATAACACTTTATTTTATTACTTCTTCACTACTATCTGTATTCGCGGCACATTTTGCATGCAATATTCACATATATCACTGATTTTTTGTTGTTGTTGGTGTCATCAGTCTTCTCACTGATTTGATGCGACCCAACACGAACTCCTCTCCCGTGCCAACCTCTTCATATCACAAGGGGAGGCCACGGCGTTTGGAACGCGGATTTACTTCAAACTTCTCCCACTCGTAGCACTACATTAGGACAACAAAATGTGTAAGCGGTAGCGCGTACTTCTCAAGCGTTACTGAGAAAATCGCAAGATAATTTCGGTCGTCAAGTATATACCTGTGCGTGGCCGTTTTTACCAGGAAGCGGCAGCAGCCGAGTGGGTAGCGTTCAAGCCCCTGATCGCTGGATCGAGTCCCGTTCGTCACTCTTTTTATTTCTAACACAGTCGTTTTCTTTACTATTTACATTACAATTGATATAATGGGAAAAATGCTTGTAATCGGATGAACATTTATTAAATTTGCAGTGTTATTTGGCAGCCTACAAATTTTTATTGTCACAAATAATATAATATTCATAACTATCGACTAGTAAACGACCAAACGCATAAAGTGATACTGAAAATGTCTGCTTGTCCGTGATTTGAGAAATCACGTATACCTGGAAGGAGCCCGAAACTACTTGTTACCTCCAAGATTTGACCAGCACAGACAGCATTCGAAAGACGTACAATTAATCGTCGCTTTCGACATTACGAGTACAATGGCAGAATGGTATTTTTTTGTAAAAACATGGAAAACATAAAGTTAAACGGCACCAGCTGCATTGAATAAATGCTGTTTTCGCATACGCAAGGTCTTTTGAGATTTTACGTGGAAAAGCGAACCTCGTTAAAATTTTCAAAAACCTCTCTTTCAGCCAAGAATTTGGAAGAAAACCATGCATAACGCTGCATTTCCTCAAATATCGGCGCTGATAATTGATCATGCAGTATCGAGTGTATTTTAATAGCGTCTTCAAGAGGCAATTTTCGATTAAATACGAACAGTTTTGAAGATAAAAATTTGTATACTGCCAAATAACATTGTAAATTTAATAAAAGTTCATCCGATTACGTGTATTTTTCCCATTATATCAATTGTAACTAGTAAAGAAAATTGTGTTAGAAATAAAAAGAGTGACGAACGGGACTCGATCCAGCGATCCAGTGATTACGGGGCTTGAACGCTACCCACTCGGCTGCCGCCGCTTCATGGTGAAAACGGCCACACACAGGTATGTACTTGACGACCGAAATTATCTTGCGATTTTCTCAGTAACGCTTGAGAAGTACTCGCTACTGGTAATATATTTTGTTGTCCTAATGGAGTACTCCGAGTGTGCGAAGTTTGAAGTTAATCCGCGTTCCAAACGTCGTGGACTGCCCTTGTCAGAGCAGCACTTGGAACCTACGTCCGCAATTATTTTCAGGATTTACTGCAATCTCTGTCTACAGTTTTTGTCCTCTACAGCTCCCTCTACTACAGTGGAAGTCATTCCTGATGTCTTGACAGATGTCCTATTGTCCTGTCCCTTCTCCTTGTCAGTGTTTCCATAAATTCCTTCTTCTCAGTGTTTCCATAAATTCCTTTCCCATTTTGCGCAGAACCTCCTCATTCCTTACGTTATCAGTCCACCTAATTTTCAACATTCGCCTGAAGCACCACATCTCAAATGCTTCGAATCTCTTCTGTTCCGGTTTTCCCACAGTCCATGTTTCACTACTGCACAACGCTGTGCTCCAAACGCACAGTCTAACAAATTTCTTTTTCAAATTAAGGCCTATGTTGGATACTACTGAACTTCTTTTGGTCAGGAATGCCCTATTTGTCAGAGCTAGTCTGCTTTCGATGTTCTTGCTCCGTCCGTCGTTGGTTATTTTGCTGACTAGCTAGCGTAATTCCTTAACTCCATCTACTTCGTGGCCATCAATCCTGATGCCATGTTTCCCACTTTTCTCATTTCTGCCACTTCTGCTTCGATTTACTCTCAATCCATATTCTGTACTCATTAGACTGTTCATTCCATTCAGCAGATCCTGTAATTCTTCTTCAGTTTCACTCAGGGTACCAACGTCGTTAGCGAGTTGTATCGTTGGTATCCTTTAAATTTGAATTTTTATTTCACTCCTGAACCTTTCTTTTATTTCCATCATTGCTTCCTCGATGTAGAGATTGAAGAGCAGGGGGGAAAGACTACGTCCCTGCCTTACAGCCTTCTTAATCCGATCACTTCATCCTTGGTTGTCCACTGTTATTAGTCCCTCTTGGCTCTTGTACAAGTTGTGTATTACCCGTCTCTCCCATTAGCTTACCCCTATTTTTCCCAGCATTTCGAACACCTTGCACCACTTTACACAGTCGAAAGTTTTTACCACGTCGACATATCCTTTAAACGTGTCTTGATTTTTCTTTAGTCTTGCTACCACTGTCAACCGCAACGTCGGAATTGCCTCTCAGGTGTCTTTATGTTTCCTAAAGCCAAACTGATCGTCATGCAACACATCCTCAATTTTCTTTCCCTATCTTCTGTATATTATTATCATCAGCAGCTTGGACGCACGAGCTGTTAAGCTGATTGTACGATAATGTTCGCACTTGTGCGGTCTTGTAGTCTTCGGAATTGTGTGGATGATATTTTTCCGAAAGTCAGATGGTACGTCGCAGACTCATACATTCTACACACCAATTTGAATACTAGTTTTGTTGACACTTTCCCCAATGATTTTAGAAATTCTAATGGAATGTTATCGATAGCTCCTGCCTTATTTGATCTTAAAGAGTTCCAAAGCTGTTTTAAAACCTGATTCTTGTACTGTATCTCCTATCTGTTATAAGTCGACTCCTGTTTCTTCTAATATCACATCAGACAAATCTTCCCCCTCATGGAGGCCTTCAATGTGCTCATTCTATCCATCCGCTCACTCCTCTGCATTTAACAGTCGAATTCTCGTTGCACTATCTTACCACCCTTGCTTTTACTTTCACCTAAGGTAATTTGACTTTTCTATGCGCTGAGTCAGTCCTTCCGACAGTCATTTCTTTTTCAATTTCCTCACATTTTTCATTCAGCCATTTCCTCTCAGCTTCCCTGTACATACTATTAATTTCATTCTTCAGCGACTTGTATTTCTGTATTCCTGAATTTCCCTGAATGTGTTTGTACTTCTTTCTTTCATCGATCAACTGAAGTATTTCTTCTGTTAGCCTTGGTTTCTTCACAGTTACCTTTTTTCTATCTATGTTTTTCTTTCCAACTTCCGTGATTGCCCTTTTCGTGATGACTGGGTGTTGTGTGATGTCCTTAGGTTCGTTAGGTTTAAGTAGTTCTAAGTTCTAGGGGACTGATGACCATAGATGTTAAGTCCCATAGTGCTCAGAACCATGTGAACCATTTTTTTTTCTTTTTCGTAAAATAAATAACAACCGCCTTCATTCAGAACCGCGATTTCATTTCAATGCACGCTGTATTTTGAGCCCTAGGGGTTTATCATCACGTGCTTTGACAATCCCCATAGATTTTTAGCCGATTTAGGTTAACTGTCGACATGGTAACTTGACAAGGTATATTACAATGTAGCACATTGTCAATGTTAGTTTACAAAACTAAGACAAATTGAAGAATAACTTACTGTCTCCATCAGTGAATACATAGTTTCGAAGCACAGTATGACTAAACATTTTTACGCACGCATATATACACTTTCTATTCTACAGCACATGTGCACACAATAATCAAAACGAGTCAAAGTATTTTAGAAGCAAAGATGCTGCAGTTCTACAAATACAAAGCTTTTGTTATTTCAAAGAAGATACAAAGCTACTAGTTCATTAGCTGTACAACATATAACTTACAAAGCGTTTGTAAATATTTCAAATTCGGATGAATGTCGTCAAATGGTTGCACTATTAAATATTTGTTTATTTAGGAAAAAATAAACTTTGATATTTTAATATTGGTGTTTTTAAATAGAAATTGATACGATCAAAGCAACTGCAATAAGTAAACGGTATTCAGAAAAATCTGTTGACAAACTATAGAACAAAATGTAGAACAACACCAGTAATTGAAGCACTACAGGAATAACAACTTACACAAAATATATTTTCACAATCATTCCCTTTTTAGGCACAGCATCACAAAATATTGCTAACTTATTTAGAAAAATTAATGTTAAAATATAATTTTCCATTAAAGTATACTTCTCCACAAACAACAAACACCAAACATGGACACAGTAAACACAAACACCTCTGTAACAGAAGATGGTGAAATATGTATATTACAAAGTAACTGCTGCCCTGCATTTTACATAGTCAAAACAGAAAGAACTCTCTACACATGTTAAGAAGAACACACTGATGCGTTTATGTTTAATCACTTTGACAAACCCACAATAGCCAACTACATATACCTTAATAGAAAAAAAGAGTAAGTGACATCCACAACAGCCTAATAGCACTCCAGACAGAAAACCATGCTTAGAAACTTGGTCTACAAGAACAAACATAAATAATGTTACATAAAGAAAAATCTTCTGAAAACATGTTGAATGAATAAACAGAGTTTAGCAGCCACAGTTTTCTCAGTAAATTTAAAAGCTCATTTTTCCCTAATTAAACAAATATTTAACACTGCAAACCATTTGATAACATTCACCACATTTGACAAGTTCACAAATATTTGTTTTGTAGATAATGTCTCGTAACAACTAATATTGTAATAACGTTGTATCTTCTTTCAAATAATAACTCATGTGAATATATAGTCCATCATGAGGTCTTTGACTGTTTATCAATACAAATAAAACAGATTCTGCAACAGTCACTTGTTTATTTTGCTCCTACACGTTTCGACGGTTCAATCCATCATCTTCAGGTGGAGAATTGTTTACGGTAAATAAGTTACATAAAACCGCAACCAGTCATTTTTTTGAATAATTATGTTTTATTCCCTGAACCAGTTTTCGAACATTTTCAGGTTCATCTTCAGATGGTTTCTGGAAGTTACATCATTATTTTTGGCATAATGCTGGGTGCCAAACTCTACCGGCCACACTATCAAGAGTTTCTCTCTCGTTTGGTCAAGCGTATAATCGTCAGGAAAAAAGAAAGATTGCGACCGGCCGATATCGTGTGTATCATTCAGAAGTCGCCGGCAACAAGAATCGATGCCACAGATATTAGCCAGAGCTTGGTGCAATCCAGAACGACGAATCGGAGGGACTACTGGATACCAAAGCTCTTGTCTCAGATGCAGCGCCCTCATACTGATGTCAATATAGAGCCGAGCCACGAGGTGCTCTGCCCGTTCCAAAACATAGCTGCAGCAGTCAACGCCACCGTAGGACAAACTAGTAGTTAAAGTTTCTGATGAAATTTATTTTCGTAAGTGTTGCACTTAGTACTGCAAGAGAACGGTTTGATAATACACTACTGGCCACTACTGGACCCGAAGATGACGTACTACAGACGCGAAATTTAACCGACAGGAAAAAGATGCTGTGATATGCAAATGATTAGCTTTTCAGAGCACTCACACAAGATTGGCGCCGGTGGCGACACCTACAGCGTGCTGACATGAGGAAAGTTTCAAACCGATTTCTCATACACAAACAGCAGTTGACCGGCGTTGCCTGGTGGAACGTTGTTGTGATGCCTCGTGTAAGGAGGAGAAATGCGTACCATCACGTTTCCGACTTTGATAAAGGTCGGATTGTAGCCTATCGCGATTGCGGTTTATCGTATCGCGACATTGCTGCTCACTTTGGTCGAGATCCAATGACTGTTAGCAGAATATGGAATCGGTGGGTTCAGGAGGGTAATACGGAACGCCGTGCTGGATCCCAACGGCCTCGTATCACTAGCAGTCGAGATGACAGGCATTTTATCCACATGGCTGTAACGGACCGTGCAGCCACGTCTCGATCCCTGAGTCAACAGATGGGGACGTTTGCAAGACAACAACCATCTGCACGAACAGTTCGACGACGTTTGCAGCAGCATGGACTATTAGCTCGGAGACCGTGGCTGCGGTTACCCTTGACGCTGCATCACAGACAGGAGCGCCTGCGATGTTGTACTCAAAGACGAACCTGGGTACACAAATAACAAAACGTAATTTTTTCAGTTGAATCCAGGATCTGTTTACAGCATCATGATGGTCGCATCCGTGTTTGGCGACATCGCGGTGAACGCACATTTGAAGCGTGTATTCGACATCGCCATACTGGCGTATCACCCGGCGTGACGGTATGGGGTGCCATTGGTTACACGTGTCGGTCACCTCCTGTTCCCATTGACGGCACTTTGAACAGTGGACGTTACATTTCAGATGTGTTACGACCCGTGGCTCTACCCCTCATTCGATCCCTGCGAAACTCTACATTTGGTTCTGAGCACCATGGGACTTAACATCTTAGGTCATCAGTCCCCTAGAACTTAGAACTACTTAAACCTATCTAACCTAAGGACATCACACACACCCATGCCCGAGGCAGGATTCGAACCTGCGGCCGTAGCAGTCCCGCGGTTCCGGACTGCAGGGCTAGAACCGCACGACCAAACCCTACATTTCAGCAGGATAATGCACGACCGCATGTTGCAGGTCTTGTACGGGCCTTCCTGGATACAGAAAATGTTCAACTGCTGCCCTGGCCAGCACATTCTCCAGATCTCCCACCAATTGAAAACGTCTGGTCAATGGTGGCCGAGCAACTGGCTCGTCACAATGCGCCAGTCACTAGTCTTGATGAACTGTGGTATCGTGTTGAAGCTGCATGGGCAGCTGTACCTGTACACGCCATCCAAGCTGTGTTTGACTCAATGCCCAGGCGTATCGAGGCCGTTATTACGGTCAGAGGTGGTTGTTCTCGGTACTGATTTCTCAGGATCTATGCACCCAAATTGCGTGTAAATGTAATCACATGTCAGTACTAGTATAATATATTTGTCCAATGAATACCCGGTTATCATCTGCATTTCTTCTTGGTGTAGCAATTTTAATGGCCAATAATGTATTTGTTAAATTTCCTGATGAAATTCATTTTCGCAGATGTTGCACTTAGTATTGCAAGAGAACAGTTTGTTAATATGTGCTTCAGGTGATGCTTTTCTAATCAATGACAGTTGTAAATTAACCAGAAATCCTGCCATAAAAAAGAGTGTCAAAATTAAGCAATTCTTTTATTCATCTCTGTACTTAATAGGCAATGTCCCAACTAAGTTATAATCGCCCAGCAGAAACCACTAAGGATACAAACTTGAAATTTGCGGAGGATGTTGACCTTATACTGTACGTGGGATCTAAGAAGGGATTTTTCTTAATTCTACGCCCAACTGTGTGAAACAGTAAAAGGTTTAAAAAAAAATGTCGCTATTAAGGCAATTTTGAATCTAGACCTATGAAAACTGTCGTTTTGTTTCTTGTTCAGAATTAAAGGAATACATGTTTCAGAAGTTTTGGAAATCTAGCCCCTTTGGGGATGCAGCAATAAGTGATTTTTTAAAAAAAACATTATTAAAGAACTACTGAACTATTTTTAAAGCTACAGCCTTGAGAATTGGTATTTTACTTCTGTGTTAGAAACTGAAAAAAATGTTTCATTTTTTTTCAACATTCATTCCCTAAGGGGGCTCTTTAGTTAGACATTAAAAGAACGTGTTTTAATGTGTTTGGATGTTGAACTCCGAAGGAAATAAAATAGGGGATGAAATGTTTTATGAAATCTTTGATTGTAAAAGCATGTTTTAAATTAAATGAATGAAAATTTGAATTTAGCTTCTCGGTTCGAAATGAAAAAAATACGTCTGTCACTATTTTTGGGAATTCAGCCACCAAGGGCATGAAATAGGGAAGACTGATTCACTGACTCATCACCGACCTGCCTAAACCACTAAGGATAGACACTGGAAATTAGCAGAGGGTGTGGATCACAAGAAAACAAATACAGAGGGCTACAATGACATCCAAAGCAGCTGGGAAAAAAATAAAAACTGGTATTTTAGGAGCAGCAGAAGAAGTAATAGGAAAAGAAAGGACAGAGAAAAGGAAAGGAATGGATCACTAATGACCTACTAAGTATGATAGAAAAAAGAAGGAAATTAAAAAGTTCTGTGAAGAGGGAACAGAATCAACAGAGAGGCAGAACAAGCAAGGGAAAAACACCTTTGATCTCTGTATTTCAGTTGAGGACAACATGAGAAAGGGAAATATTGACAAGGCCTTTAAATGTGTGAGACATTTCTCTGGGGACAGAAGAAACAAGTGTAGGGCTGTGATGGATGAAAATGGCAATATGTTGGATGACGATGATATGAAGTTGCAAGAAGATGGAAACAATATATAGGAAAACTGTGCAGCGACCAGAACTGTCTGAAAACATCATGGAAGAGAAACAGAAGTAGATGCACACAACAGAGGTGAACCTATGTTAAAGGAAGAGTTTGAACTAGCTCTGAAAAAATTGAAAAACAACAAATCGCCTGGTATAGACAATATCCCAGCAGAACTTCTGAAATCTGGAGGAGCAAAATTGAATCAGGAGTTGTATAATCTTAGTTTTAACATGTACGAGCAGGGTAAAATTCCTACAGACTTTGAGATAAACATTAAGATCCCCATTCCAAAGAAGCAAATGCTACGTGAAAATTATAGGACGCTCAGCCTAGTTACTCACGCCTCTAAAATAGTAACTTCAATTACCGTAAAACGCATAGAACAAAAAGTCGAAGCTACACTCTCCGAAGACCACTTCGGATTCAGGAAAGATAGAGGAACCAGAGAAGCAGAGAAAGCCTTTGATAATGTTAAATGGGATAAGATGTTTGAGGTTGTAAGACGTATGGTTTGCCGGTGATGGGCGAGGCATGACAGAATCTCTGACCAGAGAGTAGTTTGTCGTTAGTTGTTGCTTGTCGCGAGTCTGCGCTTGACTGCGCGAGTCGACAGCAGTAGTCTGGTGTAGTCTGCGTGAGTCGGCGGGAGTCGGCATGCGTCGGCTGTGTGCTCTGCTCGCGACTCTGGTCAGGATTCTGGAGGATGAGTATTGTTGTAGAAGGTAAAGAAGCAGCCTTGCGCATAATTAATAATGTATGTTAATTGTAACTTAATTTGTTCAAAAAAATGCCCCCATAATAATTTTCATAATATAAAGTAACTTTTTTAAAGAAAAGCATTCACTTCAATTTAAAGAATATTTCCAATGCATGATCATTCCTTCCAAGAATCAGAAAAAAATATACGCCAGCATTGCACAAAGCTGTGTCGAAAAATGACTAATTAAGAGCAGATATAATTGCAGTTTTATTGAGGTAGGAATTTTTGCTTTTGTTATTCGGAATACAGGGCCGAAGGTCAGTGCCGCTGTCCTCATAAAATTCATCAGGTTACAAAACGTTTTTATTATTTTGGTGTTTAGGAATTTTTCTGTTTCGAACTTGACATTAAATGAGAATAGAATTTTTGTGGTAACATTAAATGTGAATGCATTTCTGCACACAGACTATAAATGGGAGCCAATTTTGTTCAGAGGTTACAATATTATTTAAAATTCATTTAATTATTATTATTTTGGGGAGTTTACATTTGGCTCCATTTCCATTTTCATTTATCATTAAAATTCGTGTGGGGAGGTTACAAGGTACTCAAAAAAGTAGGAACAGACTATAAAGGTAGAAAAATTATATGGAACCTGTACAAAAACGAGACAGCAGTTATCCGTGGACGGACAAAAAAGGAAGAGGTGCAGATACGGAAAGGTGTCCGACAAGGTTGCGCACTATGCCCTGTTATATTTAACCTATACATTGAAGAGGCGCCGAAAAAAGTAAGGGAAAATTCACAGACAGGTGTAGTAATTCATGGCAAACGAATAGATATGATAAGATATGCCGATGATATAGCCGTCCTTGTTGAAAGTGAAGAAGATCTTGTAGTCCTACTGAATAGAATGGATGAAGTTATGGGGGAAGAATATAATATGAGAATTAATAAAGCAAAAACAAAAGTAATAGCATGCGACAAAAAAGATCAAGTGAAAGTCCAAGTTCATGTAGGCAATGAACTGCTTGAACAAGTTGATAAATTGACTTATCTGGGCAGTAATATTACCAGGGATGGAAGGAGCGAGGCAGAAGTGACAAGTAGAATTGCTCAAGCAAAGGCTGCTTTTAACAAGAAGAAAAACATCTTAACATCTAAGAGCATCAGCCTTGAAATCAGGAAAAGATTTTTGAAATCATATGTGTGGAGTGTGGCATGCTATGGGTGTGAAACATGGACTATCGGAACAGAGGAAGACCAGAAGCTAAATTCTTTTGATATGTGGTGCTATAGACGCATGCTCAAAATAAAATGTATCGACAAGGTCACAAACGAAGTAGTTCTGGAAAGAGCAGGTGAGAAGAGAAGCTTCTGGAGTTTCATTGTTAAAAGAAGAGTGCAATTTACAGGCCATCTATTAAGACATAAAGGACTCCTGAACACAATGATAGAGGGATATGTCGAGGGAAAAAGACCAAGAGGAAGACCACGGCTGAGGTACATGGATCAAATCGTGAAAGATGTGGGATGTAACACCTATAAAGAAATGAAGAGAAAAGCTGAAAGACGCACAGAATGGAGACAAGCTGCCATTGTAGCTGTTGCAGACCAATCCTTGGATTGACCACTACAGAAGAAAAAGAAGAAGAAGAAGAAGAAGTGGATCTTACACTGTGGGCATCGTTTAAGCATGGATTGTTCGAAATTCCACTCCTAAGTGGGTGAAATAGGGGGGGGGGGGCATGAAAGGCCTGTTGAAAATATGTCTTTATTAAGGCATTTTTGAGCATTTTTGAACATAGTCCTACGAAAGTTGGCATTTGGTTTCCCAGTCAGATATAAAAAAATACGCGTTTCAGCATTTTTGAGAATTCAACGACCAAGGAAGTAAAATAGTACGTGAAAGCTTTTTTTAAAGTAAATCATTATAAAAGAACTACTAAAACATCTTTTCAGCTACATCTATGAAAACAGGTATTTTACATGTCGGTTAGAAATACAAAATACGTGATCAAAATATCCACGGGTGTGCTGCCGGTCTATAGTGTCCAACGGCCACAATATTTCGGCGATCATACATGTCGCCATCATCAGGTGAACTGACGGACTGAGCTCCTGTGAACGTGCGGGCACGGAGATCCGTACGCTCTGGCTGCTGAGAGGGAACTGGGTTCGGTCACGGCGGCGGGCGATTTAAATACCCTCCGCCCGCGGCGCGCTCCCTCCGCCGTCCGCGCCCCGCGCCACGGTCGCGCGGTGGAACAGATTGCGACGGCGTCTGAGATGACGTCGGTGTCATGGCTCTGTCCGCCGTGGTCGTCACAACTATACGTTTGCTCGATTTACTCTTGATTAACCCGATCGCTGGTTCCCAAGCCTTGCTAAGATTATAGCCACAGTCACGGTTTATGAGGTCGTCATTGGTGCGAATTTCGATGGCCTATCTAACAACGCTGTCCCAGTATCTCGACGTCTGTACCAGAATCCTCGTGCGGTCATACTCCATGGCGTGATTTTCCGACAAACAATGTTCAGCGACCGCCGACTTGCTCGGATACATCAGTCGAGTGTGCCTCTGGTGTTCACGGCATCGATCCTCGACGGTACGCATCGTCTGACCAATATACGACTTGCCACATTGACACGGATTCTGGTACACGCCGGCCTTCCTCAAACCGAGGTCATCTTTGGCGCTCCCCACCAGTGCACGAGTTTTATTTGGAGGACAAAACACAGTTCCGACCCGGTGTTTCTTCAGAATGCGGGCGGTTTTTCCCGAGAGTGCGCCTGTGTATGGAATAAATGCAGTGCCTACCTCCTCCCTCGTGACTTCATCCATCTCAACAGGTTGTGCTGCAGTGGTTGGGCGGAGTGCACGTTGAATCTGCCACTCTGAGTACCCGTTTTTTCGAAATACAGTTCTCAGATGTTGCAATTCCTGGGGTAGACTCTCTGCGTCAGAGATAGTGCGCGCCCTATGTACTAGAGTTTTAAGTACCCCATTCCTCTGTGAAGGGTGGTGGCAGCTGTCTGCGTGCAAATACAGATCAGTGTGCGTAGTCTTCCGATACACCCCATGACCTAGGGTGCCGTCAGCCCTTCTCTTGACCAAGACGTCAAGGAAAGTTAATTTACCCTTCGTTTCAGTCTCCATAGTGAATTTGATGTTGGGGTGTATGGAGTTTTGATGTGTAAGGAAGTCAAGGAGTTTATCCATACCATGTGGCCAGATGACGAACGTGTCGTCCACGTAACGGAAAAAGCAAGTAGGTTTCCATACGGATGACAACAGGGCTTCCTCCTCGAAGTTCTCCACGTACAAATTCTCTACCACCGGTGAGAGTGGGTTACCCATGGCGACTCCCTCCGTTTGTTCGTAGTATTCTCCATTAAAAAGAAAATACGTCGAAGTCAAGACATGCCTAAAATGTTCAGTGGTCTTCTCGTCAAACTTCTGACTAATCAATTCTAGTGACACTCGCAGGGGTACCCTCGTAAACAAGGAAACGACGTCAAAACTCACCATGATATCTGACTCATCCAACCTGAAGCTATCAAGGCGTTTAACAAAATCCACGGAATTACGGATGTGATGAGGGCATTTACCCACATAAGGACTTAATATTCCCGTCAGGTATTTGGCCAACAAATATGTAGGTGCCCTGATGTTGCTGACAATGGGGCGTAATGGTACCCCCTCTTTGTGAACCTTCGGGAGTCCATATAGTCTAGGCGGTACCGTCGTTTCCTTGTTTACGAGGGTACCCCTGCGAGAGTCACAAGCTCGGATTGGCTGAAGCATGGGGAAGGAAATCGGCCGTGTTCTTGCAAAGGTCCCGCCCTTTTGCTGACGCGATTAGGGAAATCACGGACAACCTAAATCCGAAACCAAAATATTACTCGCAATAGCGAATAATTTTTACTTCAGCTACATTAGGTATTGAAAGAATACCTGCTGGTGACGCATGAAAATCCGTGCCCTGACCGGGACTCGAACCCAGATTTCGCGCTTATCGCTAGCGGTCGCCTTACCCACGTCGGATGTACGTGCACGCTTCCAGTATCGATTCAGCCCTCTATACGCCACAGTGTTTACATTCCCTAGTACTCACATGTATGTCTGAAGGAACAAACAGACATTGCAAAAATAAGTGTTACAGCCAAGACAGCCAAAAATGGCGATAACACTAATTTGAACAGGTTTGTCTCATTAACCCGCTAAGAGGGTACACCAGGGTCAAGCTCAGTTTTGGAACCCATACTCATGACTTTTTTTCCAATAAAATAATTAATAAATTACAAAACTGACATTAGACCTTTATTACTCACACTTAAGATTGTATTATGTATTTGTTTAAGTAAACATCTTTCGCCCAGTGGGCACTACACATCGACGCAAGGCCTTTCGCGGAGAGGGATGCGGCTTCGTGAAGCTCTGAACACGACAATTTTGAACCTAGAACTAAATTTCAAAAACTGCTTTGAAACTGATGATATTGCCCAACGTACCGCGTAGGATATTTAAAAAAATGGTTTTTAACAAAGTGACGGCACTCTGGAATAGAAGTAAATATTTTCAACAGGAAAGTCGTTATAAAAACTTGCAAAATACCGAAATTAAAATATATCGCAAAGATTCTAAATACTGCAATAGAAAAAAGGCCAACTCACAAGTTACAAAAACGTATAATGTAACTGCACATAGAGGGTGACAATTACCGAACTACATGAAAAAAACGTAAATTAGTTACGAACTAAACTTTATTCAACATGTAAGCGCCACTACAGATATTCGGATATAGGTTATGACACGTGCGATAGATATACCTGCCATCATTGGCGATGGTGTGGCGCAGACGAATAGCGAAATTCTGCGTGTTCCCCTGGAGTGTAGTAACATCGGTACTGCCGAGACCTCCTGAATGGCAATGGTTCAAATGGTTCAAATGGCTCTGAGCACTATGGGACACAACTGCTGTGGTCATCAGTCCCCTAGAACTTAGAACTACTTAAACCTAACCAACCTAAGGATATCACACACACCCATGCCCGAAGCAGGATTCGAACCTGCGACCGTAGCAGCAGCGCGGCTCCGGACTGGAGCGCCTAGAACCGCACAGCAACCGCGGCCGGCTGAATTGCACAGCAATGGTTTTTATCTTAATGTTGTATACTTTGTCTTTAATACAGCCCCACAAAAAGGAGACGCATGTGTTTAGATCCGGAGCATATGGCGGTCAATCGAAGCCCACGCAAGTGGGTACCCCAGAGCCAAAATGCGGTCCCAAAGTGCTCCTCCAGGACACAAACACTCTTCTGCTTCGATGGGGTCGATCTCCGTCTTGCACGAACCGCTTCTTGTCGAAATCAGGATCACTTCGGATAATAGGGATTAAATCATCTTCCAAAACCTTCACGTACCTAGATGTTAAGTCCCATAGTGCCCAGAGCCGTTTGAACCATTTTAAACCTCCACGTACCGTTCGCTAGTTACCGTGCCAACAAGGAATATCGCACCGATTATTCAGTGACTGAACATTGCCCACCACACAGTAACCCGTTGAGGGTGAAGAGACTTCTCTGTCGCAAAAAGTAGATTCTCAGGTCCCCAAATGCGCTAATTTTCCTTATTGACGAGCCCATCCAAATGAAATCCGGCTTCGTTGCTAAATCAATCCATACAGTGCATGCTAATTCCCATCATACCCCGCGGCCAATCTTGCAGTTCGAACGTCCTCAAACAAACCCTTCGGAAGTTATGACGATTTCATATCATATAGCTCCAAACCGGTCACCCTGTGTATTTTGTGTGTTATGGCTCCATCTAACTTGAATACGACTGTTTGACATACAGCTACGTGCAGTAATCGCTACTGGACATCTGATAACGGATAAATTAAAAAAAGCGTCATATGAGCGATAAAGCCATTCCTTGCCTGTGTTTGACTTTTGTCGTAGCGACTCAGTCAGCCTTATTGGAAAACTACTGACTCTTATAAAAATGGTAGCCTGTTTGCTGCATGATTTGTGTACCATTTATCTTACTGAAGTTAAAAAATTCTCGAAAATCTTGGAATCAGTGGGACTGATATATAGCCAGTAACAGGTTCGATAACAGGCAAAAATTGCCGAGACTCTCGATTCCTGCAATGGATTGACTGTCTACATCTACATCTACATCCATACTCAGCAAGCCACCTGACGGTGTGTGGCGGAGGGTACCTTGAGTATCTCTATCAGTTCTTCCTTCTCTTCCAGTCTCGTATTGTTCGTGGAAAGAAAGATTGTCGGTATGCCTCTGTGTGGGCTCTAATCTCTCTGATTTGATCCTCATGGTCTCTTCGCGAGATATACGTAGGAGGGACCAATATACTGCTTGACTCGTCGGTGAAGGTATGTTCTCGAAACTTCAACAAAAGCGCGTACCGAGCTACTGAACGTCTCTCTTCCATTGGAGATTGTCTATCATCTCCGTAACGCTTTCGAGATTACTAAATGATCATGTAACGAAGCGCGCTGCTCTCCGTTGTATCTTCTCTATCTCTTATATCAACCCTATGTGGTACGGATCCCACAGCAGTGAGCAGTATTCAAGCAGTGGGCGAACAAGCGTACTGTAACCTACTTCCTTTGTTTTCGGACTGCATTTCCTTAGGTTTCTTCCAATTAATCTCAGTCTGACATCTGCATTACCGACAATTAATTTTATATGATCATTCCTTTTTAAATCACTCCTAATGCGTGCTCGCAGATAATTTATAGAATTAACTGCTTCCAGTTGCTGACCTGCGATATTGTAGCTAAATGATAAAGGACCTTTCTTTCTATGTATTCGCAGCACATTACACTTGTCTACATTGAAATTCAATTGCAATTCCCTGCACCATACGTCAATTCGTTGCAGATGCTCCTGCATTTCAGTACAATTTTCCATTGTTACAACCTCTCGATATACTGCAGCATCATCCGCAAAAAGCCTCAGTGAACTTCCGATGTCATCCACAAGGTCATTTATATATATTGTGAATAGCAACGGTCCTATGACACTCCCCTGTAGCACACCTGAAATCACTCTTACTTCGGAAGACTTCTCTCCATTGAGAATGACATGCTGCGTTCTGTTATCTAGGAACTCTTCAATCCAGTCACACAATTGGTCTGATAGTCCATATGCTCTTACTTTGTTCATTAATTGACTGTGGGGAACTGTATCGAACGCTTTGCGGAAGTCAAGAAACACGGCATCTACCTGGGAACCCGTGTTTATGGCCCTCTGAGTCTCCTGTACGAATAGCGCAAGCTGGGTTTCTTTTTCGAAACCCATGCTGAGTCCTATAGAGTAGATTTCTAATCTCCAGAAAAGTCATTCTACTCGAACATAATACGTTTTCCCAAATTCTACAACTGATCGACGTTAGAGATATAGGTCTACTGTTCTGCACATCTGTTTGACGTCCCTTCTTGAAAACGGGGATGACCTGTGCCCTTCTCCAATCTTTTGGAATGCTACGCTCTTCTGGACACCTACGGTACACCGCTGCAAGAAGGGGGCAAGTTCCTTCGCGTACTCTGTGTAAAATCTAACTGGTATTCCGTCAGGTCCAGCGGCCTTTCCTCTTTTGAGCGATTTTAATTGTTTTTCTATTCCAATGTCGTCTATTTCGATATCTACCATTTTATCATCTGTGGGACAATCTAGAGAAGGGAACCACAATGCAGTCTTCCTCTGTGAAACAGCTTTGGAAAAATACGTAATTAAATTTATACAGAGCGCTAATAGTGGGAGTCCTACTCGCATCTGGCCATTTGTTAATGTAGGGTACCATTACCCTAAAGACCTTTCGCCACATGAAGGAAAATAGCCGATAACTAAAGTAAACGACAACTATAATTTAAACGTGAACAGTTGCCTGAAAATGAACCTGTCTGTTCAAAACCGGTATCGCTTCTATTTGTGTAAGTAAATCACGTTATTAGCAGTGGATGGCTGTTGTTTTCTTCGGCTGGACGGAGTGGCCGAGCGGTTACATGCGCTTCGGTCTGGAATTGCGCGACCTCTACGGTCGCAGGTTCGTATGGATGTGTGTGATGTCCTTAGGTTAGTTAGGTTTAAGTAGTACTGAGTTCTAGGGGACTGATGACCTCAGATGTTAAGTCTCATAGTGCTCAGAGTCATTTGAACCATTTTTGTTTTCTTCCTTGCAAGAATCGACTTGTAACTTCCGTGACGCTCTAGATTTTGCGTTTTCTTCTATACGTGCAGTGCCTCCTCTGTCGTTATTGCGAATGGCTGCGCGTGGGGAATTGTACAGTGCCTTGAGACTGACCTACTCAATGTTCATCGGCGGAGCGGCTCGCTTCCTTTGGCAACACAACATAAACAAACGTGAACCAATACTTCCGCGTGCTGACTCCCCCTGCCCGTAAATCAGCCGCGCAAACACGCAAACACGCTAACAAGAAAGGTCTAGCCTAGTACACGGCGTGAGGGTATTGTGCGCAAAACCGGTAACTACGTAGTAATAATGTCTCCTAAGTACTCGTTCACTGTGTGTTGCCACACTAGGGAGTCCATTAATTCATGAAACCTAATATATAAGCCTGTGACGTTTGCTCGCTGAATAATAGGGAGCGAAAGCAAAAATCCAAGATTGCCAGTTTACCGTAACATATTTGAGCTGCCGCACCCTTCAATTACGACAGGTGCACATAAAACCTTCCTGATTTCCAATGGAAATTTAGAAAAAAAATAAACTTTTAGACATACATATACTACTGGCCATTAAAATTGCTAC
Organism: Schistocerca americana; assembly: GCF_021461395.2. Taxonomy (NCBI): domain Eukaryota; kingdom Metazoa; phylum Arthropoda; class Insecta; order Orthoptera; family Acrididae; genus Schistocerca; species Schistocerca americana. Next base: position 98,829,378 of record NC_060127.1, on the reverse strand, counting down.
ACCACGAAGATGACGTGCTACAGACGCGAAATTTAACCGACAGGAAGAAGGTGCTGCGATACGCAAATGATTAGCTTCTCAGAGCATTCACACAAGGTTGGCGCCGGTGGCGACGCCTACAACGTGCTGACACGAGGAAAGTTCCCAACCGATTTTTCATACACAAACGGCAGTTGACCGGCGTTGCCTGGTGAAACGTTGTTGTGAAGCCTCGCGTAAGGAGGAGAAATGCGTATCATCACGTTTCCTACCCTGATAAAAGTCGGATTGCAGACTATCGCGATTTCGGTTTATCGTATCGTGACATTGCTGCTCGCGTTGGTCGAGATCCAATGACTGTTAGCAGAATATGAAATCGGTGGGGTTCAGGAGGGTAATACGTAACGCCTAGATGGATTCCAACGGCCTCGTATCACTAGCAGTCGAGATGACAGGCATCTTTTCCGCATGGCTGTAACGGATCGTGCAGCCACGTCTCGATCCCTGAGTCAACAGAAGGGGACGTTTGCAAGACGACAACCATGTGCACGAAAGGTTCGACGACGTCTGCAGCAGCATGGACTATCAACTCGGAGACCGTGGCTTCGGTTACCCATGACGCTGCATCACAGACAGGAGCGCCTGCGATGGTGTACTCAACGACGAACCTGGGTCCACGAATGGCAAAATTTCATTTTTTCGGAAGAATCCAGGTTCTGTTTACAGCATCTTGATGGTCGCATCCGTGTTTGGCGACATCGCGGTGAACGCACATTGGAAGCGTGTATTCGTCATCGCCATACTGGCGTATCACCCGGCGTAACGGTATGCGGTGCCATTGGTTACACGTCTCGGTCACCTCTTGTTCACATTGACGGCACATTGAACAGTGGACGTTACATTTCACATGTGATACGACCAGTGGCTCTACCATTCACTCGATCCCTGCAAAATCCTACATTTCAGCAGGATGATGCATGACTGTATGTTCTATGTCCTGTACGGGCCTTTCTGGATACAGAAAATGTTCGACTGCTGCCCTGGCCAGCACATTCTCCAGATCTCTCACCAATTGAAAACGTCTGGTCAATGGTGGCCGAGCAACTGGCTCGTCACAATAGGCCAGTCACTACTCTTGATGAACTGTGGTATCGCGTTGAAACTGCATGGCCAGCTGTACCTGTACACGCCATCCAAGCTGTGTTTGACTCAATGCCCAGGCGTATCAAGGCCGTTATTACTACCAGAGGTTGTTGTTCTGGGTACTGATTTCTCAGGATCTATGCACCCAAATTGCGTGAAAGTGTAATCACGTGTCAATTCTAGTATAATATATTCGTCCAATGGATACCCGTTTATCATCTGCATTTCTTCTTGGTATAGCAATTTTAATGTCCAGTAGTGTACTTGCCATTTGCGGCATCATACATGGTAACTCAAACGTTTTGTGCAAAAAACTAGTGCACTTCTACATGGAGTCCTTCCGTAGCCTGAAAAATGTCCAAACATACTATGTGCGCACGTGCGTGTGTGGAGTATTGGACGTTACTGCATCCACAATGCGTCTGCAGAGGTCATCATGATGCCGTAAATGCGATGCGTCACAATGCGTTATTAGATAACTCCACAGGAAGATATCACAGCGAGTAGGTCCAGAGATCGCACGGGCCAATTGGTTAATCCATCACGTTCTATGAGGGGTGTTCAAAAGGAGAAGTACGAAGCAGCACTGTGGGTATAACTGAAGTCTTTTTTTTTTCTTTTTCCAAATATAATCACCGGACTCCTGAGCACAGCCACCCCGATATTTCAGGAGCCGTAGTATTCCCTTTTCCCAAAAGTCCTTCAGTTAGATGTCCGGCCTGAAGCGGTTCCCTTTGAAATGCTTTTACGCCGACGAAAGACATGAAGCATATGAAGATCTTATCTGTTCTTTCGGACATGTCCGAAAGAACAGATATCATTTTCATATAGTTAAGGCTAACCGGCCATTGACCTTCTTCTTCTGTGCTAGATGCACACGCATTGCCCGAACTCTTTCGGGACTGGGTAAGATTTTGTGCCGCGAGTAATGAGTATGGCGGGCAGGGGCAGTACGAATGTGGTGTGTGAATATTGAGTTGGGAATGTGGGTCTCACGGGGAGAGTGCAAGGGATAAATCCCTGCAGTCGCGCTATCGTCTGTGCCCTCGGTGGCTCAAATGGAGAGAGCGTCTGTCGTGTAAGCAGGAGATCCCGGGTTCGACTCCCAGACGGGTCACACATTTGCAAGCGTCCCTGTTGATGTATATCAACGCTTGTCGACAGCTTAGAATATTGATTTAATTATCATTTCATTAAAATCGTAGGGCGACATGTCCGGGCTTTAGGGCTGCTCCTACTTTAACTTGTACATTACACTTTGTGTGACACCTAGCAAGGTGGCGCAGTGGCTAGCACACTGGACTCGCATTCGGGAGGACGACGGTTCAAGTCCGCGTCCGGCCATACTGATTTAAGTCTTCCGTGATTTCGCTAAGTCGCTTCACGAAAATGCCGGGGTAGTTCCTTTGAAAGGGCACAGCCGATTTCCTTCCCCCATCCGTATCTAACCCGATGAAACCGATGACCTCGGTGTTTGGTCGCCTCACCCACATTAACCAGTCAAATTTGTGTGACCTTGGAGCCATGTGGACGTCTATTATCGTGAAGCAGAATCACTCTCTCCGCGAGCAGCAGGTTTTCCCGTGATCACGGAAGTCGATGACTATCGAACCTCGGACGTCGAAACAGATGGGGACCATCACCTTGCGTGGTGAGGGCTCGGCTTTGAATTTTTTAGGGGGAGGTAAGGGCACTGCATTTGCGTCCCTCGACGTCTCACTACATTACCCCAAAGCAGCATATGCAAACGTCAATGGGTTTTGATGTTGCGACGTTTCGTACCTTTTCATCTGAACACTCTGTGATATCCACGCAAACATTTTACTACATATACACTCCTGGAAATGGAAAAAAGAACACATTGACACCGGTGTGTCAGAGCCACCATACTTGCTCCGGACACTGCGAGAGGGCTGTACAAGCAATGATCACACGCACGGCACAGCGGACACACCAGGAACCGCGGTGTTGGCCGTCGAATGGCGCTAGCTGCGCAGCATTTGTGCACCGCCGCCGTCAGTGTCAGCCAGTTTGCCGTGGCATACGGAGCTCCATCGCTGTCTTTAACACTGGTAGCATGCCGCGACAGCGTGGACGTGAACCGTATGTGCACTTGACGGACTTTGAGCGAGGCCGTATAGTGGGCATGTGGGAGGCCGGGTGGACGTACCGCCGAATTGCTCAACACGTGGGGCGTGAGGTCTCCACAGTACATCGATGTTGTCGCCAGTGGTCGGCGGAAGGTGCACGTGCCCGTCGACCTGGGACCGGACCGCAGCGACGCACGGATGCACGCCAAGACCGTAGGATCCTACGCAGTGCCGTAGGGGACCGCACCGCCACTTCCCAGCAAATTAGGGACACTGTTGCTCCTGGGGTATCGGCGAGCCCCATTCGCAACCGTCTCCATGAAGCTGGGCTACGGTCCCGCACACCGTTAGGCCGTCTTCCCCAACATCGTGCAGCCCGCCTCCTGTGGTGTCGCGACAGGCGTGAATGAAGGGACGAATGGAGACGTGTCGTCTTCAGCGATGAGAGTCGCTTCTGCCTTGGTGCCAATGATGGTCGCATGCGTGTTTGGCGCCGCGCAGGTGAGCGCCACAATCGGGACTGCATACGACCGAGGCACACAGGGCCAACACCCGGCATCATGGTGTGGGGAGCGATCTCCTACACTGGCCGTACACCACTGGTGATCGTCGAGGGTACACTGAATAGTGCACGGTACATCCAAACCGTCATCGAACCCATCGTTCTACCATTCCTAGACCGGCAAGGGAATTTGCTGTTCCAACAGGACAATGCACGTCCGCATGTATCCCGTGCCACCCAACGTGCTCTAGAAGGTGTAAGTCAACTACCCTGGCCAGCAAGATCTCCGGATCTGTCCCCCATTGAGCATGTTTGGGACTGGATGAAGCGTCGTCTCACGCGGTCTGCACGTCCAGCACGAACGCTGGTCCAACTGAGGCGCCAGGTGGAAATGGCATGGCAAGCCGTTCCACAGGACTACATCCAGCATCTCTACGATCGTCTCCATGGGAGAATAGCAGCCTGCATTGCTGCGAAAGGTGGATATACACTGTACTAGTGCCGACATTGTGCATACTCTGTTGCCTGTGTCTATGTGCCTGTGGTTCTGTCAGTGTGATCATGTGATGTATCTGACCCCAGGAATATGTCAATAAAGTTTCCCCTTCCTGGGACAATGAATTCACGGTGTTCTTATTTCAATTTCCAGGAGTGTATTTGCTACATCATTGTGTTTGGAATCTGGATGAAAATTCTCGTGATATTAAAAAAAAGGACTTCATCGTTACTAAAATAATTAATTATTGTCAATGACATAATGAAATATTATGTAAAAACCTGTATCTCAGATAATACCTATGGGAAAAGGTAATGATAATCTCCATCTTTCGTTATCTATGATTCTTCTAGAACAATCCTTTTTCTTGTTGGAACTGTTGTACTGATCCGATGTGATTGATGACTCGTATCACAGAGGTCTGTAAAAAGCTGTATTATCTTGTTAAGTAATATTTGAAAAATAGAGTTTCTGTGTCATTGCAGTCAACCCTTTCGTTGGAACTTTTGTTTCAACATGATTCTCGTCCTAAATGAATGATAAGTTTTCTTAACAGCTACAACTGAGCGCAGCCATTAGCGCTATTGATCTACGGTGCGGTTTATTGGTAAATGCTGAATAATCACTGATTAACATTAGAATTACTTTTAAATGTTAATGCACATAGTAAAAGTGCAGGAAAGGTTTAGGAGATTCGATAAGTGATTGTCTTATGTTCAAATGGTTCAAATGGCTCTGAGCACTATGGGACTCAACATCTGAGGTAATCAGTCCCCTAGAACTTAGAACTACTTAAACCTAACTAACCTAAGGACATCACACACATCCACGCCCGAGTCAGGATTCGAACCTGCGATTGTCTTATGTTAGCCGCCATCTTAGTGAAATATTGCAACGGCAGTTTCAAACTGAATTTTTAGATAGACATAAATCTTGATCGACGTTATTGCGATAATAATTCTGTATTAGTGGCCCAGAACCCACTCAGAGGTAATAAATTTCACTTAGATTGTGAATAATCTTTAACTATAGTGCAAACAGCATCTTACGTGATAAAAATTGTTCTGTGCTTATGTATGAAGCCAGGTTATTTCGTAACAACTTTCATGAAATGTTTTTATGAGCAAATAATACGTTAGTGTTGTGCGCATGTGGTATTGTGTGTCAAAACTGTTCATTCTGCTTAAAGAAATGCGTTGCCACCTCGAATAAGAGTAGCGGTAAATTGGACAGACGATCTGCAACTAGTAATGGGACTGTTATGCAACGTGTGAGGTAGCGGGGGAGTCGTGGCGCCCTGGAAATATTCAGAGTTCAGAGTGGGCGGCCACCCCTCTGGCCGCTCGGCAGGGACGAGGTCGTTAGCATCCACGTGGTGCCTCACAACGGCCGGACCACGTGGTCCATCGCGCGCGTGGCTGGGAGTTCCTCGGTGACGCTGTGCGCCGGGAGGGCCAAAGATGGCGGACTTTGTGATACCTTAATGGCAGACATTGCACAGTTCGTATGAAATTAATAGTAACCAGATGAATCATGATACCTCAAAAGGGAACAGGTACATTACTATTATTTGGACGACGATTCTGATGGTGTAATCAGATTTTCCACTCATTTATTAGTTTTAAGTTTAGTATCGTGCGGTGAATTATACAAGTAACACAGAGCAACGAATTTCCAAAATATAAACTCTTCATCCGATTTTGTCGATCGCCGTGTCTGTAGAAAGCTATTTGTGTAAACCTAAATTGGTATGAATAACAAACTTAAATAGTACTTGAGTTATTGGAGGTCAAAGTGGCCGATTACTGTCGATCACGTCACGCCATAAGTACTCCACAGTGACACAAAAGAAACGGTAGTAGGATGCTTGCAAATATATTTATTCATCTATCTCTTTGTTTATATCCGATATATACTAGTCATGAAGAAATTGGTTAAATATTTACAGAGACATTAGGCGACTGACCTTCCTTTTGTTCTATTCCTTTGATATATGTTTATTTAAGTTCTTTGTGTATCTAATAACGTGTGTCAGAGCATGTTTATGGTCCAGCCGTAGGAATATTTATTTAATTTAAAGTTTTTTATATGTAACTTCAGTATTTCGAATGTGTTTCATTATGTTTGTGAGTGTACATTGGCTTGGAGACATGGAGGGAGCGCTCTAGCCAATCACAGCGCTCATTACTAAGAGAGGCGGATGTAGGCTGGGAAGGAGCATCGTTTCCGGAGAGGACACGGGGGAGTTCCGAACAGTACGGCAGAGGACTAGAGATGGGCAAAACTGTTCTTTTCAGAGATTGGATCAGAACTGTTCACTCCCTGAAATGAATTAGCTCTTTTTCATGACTCACCACTCATTTACAATAGAAAATAAATGGAAGGCACATTGCCCTTTAAACTTGGTTTATTCCAGTACTATACCTGTATTTTGATATTATTTGATCCTATTTTGAAGTAACACACATAATGAGTAAGAATTTTGTATTGTTTATTGAAATTTCCACGATATGACAAAGTTTATGATTATTGATTTATTTTGCACTATCGTGGTTTTTTGGGAGATCGGAAAATGTTGTAACTTGAGATTTACATTAACAATATATTTGGCTATAATGCATTAAAATTTCATTAACCTCATACAAATACATCGCAAGCCATATATTTTTAATGTGAACGTTTCCTTCCGAAGACGCCTAAAATCGCAAAATCCGTACCAGAATAAGAAAAAAAAAATATAAATTTGACTGTAAAACGAAAGTGCTGCATATAGCCTTACGCAGAATAAAACAAGGAAAATATTGGTGTATCACATTTTGCGATACATTTATCGGTTCGCTCGTAATTACAGCGTAAATTCGAGTGTCCATAATAAAAATCCTATAGTAAGAGGAGTCATCAGGAACCTAATCTAATCAGTTTAAACAAATAAAAATAAAATAAAAACAATTGATGTATACATAACATAATAATGTAATATACATAGCGGTATTACTACGAAGAACAATATCCAGTAGGGACGAACTCCGATGCAGAGGCGCTGAGTCGAGCAGGTCGAGCAGCGAGCTGTATTACTGCGTGAGCCGAGACCGCAGAGACCAGAGTGACACCTGAGTCGCTTTGCTCAAAGCTCTGGCTAGAGTCGAGAACGGTGGGGTGAGCGTTGAGAGGGCGAGTTCCGAGGGTGGGGGGAGTGGTGAACTCACCCGCTCCGAGACAAATCGTCCGTTCTCTTGCGAGCAGGTTGTTGCAAGTAGTTCCTATGTTATCCGCTAGGTGGCTCTCTGTCCTGTTGCTCGCATCAACTGCCCAGAGGGCAGGACGTGCGACTGAAACGATCGCCGACAGGGTGCGATGCGAAGTTAAGCTGCGCCAGACACTGGCTGCACGCTGCAGACGACGCACAGAGACGGCACGGCATATGTGAAACACAAAATCCAATGGGGCACTGCACAATGCAGGCAGCCAAGGTAGAAGCAGGGCAGAGGCCGGCGCTGGCTGTGTTGTGTGGCGTGCACTGTGCTCTGACCAGCAGTGGCGCTGCTGATATGCTCCGTCTCTCTCTCTCTCTCTCTCTCTCTCTCTGCCGTGGGAAACGTTTGGAGCTACCGTTCTTTTTTTCTGAATCACTGATTGTTCACTCCTTTGAAAGATTCAACTCTATGAATTAGTTCAAGAGCGGATCCCCCATCTCTACAGAAGACACGAAGAGTGCTGTACGCGACGGCGCGGCGGACGCACGGTCGCGAGAGAGACTTGGAGAGAGTCGAGCGGTTGGCGCGTGGTCGCGGCAGATAGAAATACTGTGGGGTGCCGGCTTGTGCACTTGTGAGATTTCCGTGGCTTCTACAGTAGTCTACGTAGTGTGCGTTTAGAAGTAAATATCTCGCGAGCTGTGTTGTTGTTCGTAACTAATTACGTGCTGTAGGAATCTATTGTTTCCCTGTTCATCATCATCAGTTATCTGCTATATTAGCAGCTCCTTTGCCTCTCCATTTTCTGCGATCCATTGCTTCCTTCTTAAGGCTGCTGTATGTTGTACCGTCCATCATGTCATCCAGTATCTGGAATCTCTTCCTTCCTCACTTCCTTTTCCCTTCTACATAACCTTCTAAAACTGTTTTTATCAGTCCGTCATTCTTTCTTAATATATGCCCAATCAAATTTCTTTTTCTTCTCTTTATTACATCTAGTAACTGTCTTTTCTCTCCCACTCTTCTCAGTACCTCTTCATTTTTTACTTTGTCCATCCAACTTATTCTTTCCATCCTCCGCCATGCCCAGATCTCAAAAGCGTCCAGCATTTCTCTGTCTTTTTTCCTCATAGTCCATGTTTCAGTGCCATTTACAAGAACACTCCATACAAGACATTTTATGAGTCTCTTTAGAGTTCTCTGTCCAGACCGCTGCAGAAAATTCTCCTATTCTTATAAAACACCTCTTTTGCAATTGCTATCCTTGTTTTAATTTCTGTGGTGCACTTCCAGTCGGTGTCTATCCTGCTTCCAAGATACTTAAAATTTTTCACCTGTTCTAGTATTTCTGCATTCAGCATAATTTTTATTTCCTTATTTCCTCCTGGTGCCAATACATTTGTTTTCTTTACGTTAATTTTCATTCCATATTTTTTTCCGTTAGTAGCAATGGTGTCCACCAAATCCGTGTAATTCTTTTTCCCCTGTGGCTAGAAGGACCATGTCATCAGCAAACCTCAAACACCCTACTCTTCTTCCTCCAATTTCTACTCCTTTGTCATCTAATGAGCATTGGTCAATCATATTTTCCAAGTAGAGGTTGAAAAGAGTATGTGATAGACAGCATCCTTGTCTTACTGCTTTTCCTAGTCTGATCCAGTTTGTACTTTCTCCTCTCACTTTAACTGAAACTTTTTGATTAAGATATAATGAGTTTATAAGTCTTCTGGTTTTCCAGTCCACTCTCTTTTCCCTCATTATAGTAGGGAGCTTGTTCCAAACCACATTGTCAAATGCCTTTTCTAGATCTATGAAGCACATACATAGGTCTCTCCTTTTTCAATAAACCTTTCTCCCAAGATTAGTAGGAGCCCTGTTGCATCTCTGGTGCCTGTATTCCGTCTAAAGCCAAACTGCTCCTCGCCAAGATTCTCCTCCATTACTAAGTCTTTTATTAATTATTCTTAACATCACTTTGGCTGCATGTGAAATGAGGCTGATTGTCCTGTGCTCGCTGCATTTCTTGGTACCTTGTTTTTTCGGTAATGGAATCATTACTGTTGTCAGAAAGTCCTCAGGCCATTCACCACTGTCATATATTTTATTACATAACCTCAACATTTCTCCCGGTATTGTATCTGTACCTACCGCTTTGCCATTTTTCATTGCAGCTATGGCAGACTTTACTTCTTCCATTATGATGGTTGGTCCATTCCCTGTTATTCAACTTATATTTTATTTAATTGCTGGGCCATCGACACCTATAAGTGTTTTTCAGAAATATACCACATTCTCAAAAGTACTTCTACTATAGTACTCATCATTTAAAGTGGTTAAGATAGTACCTGCAGATTTTATTTAATTGCAATCTTTCATTTGTAAATTTATATGTTACATACATAATTCGCAACTGCCGAGTGATAGAAACCTTCGACCATTCGATTCATGCGTGTGTTCTTATCGTATACTGTAGACTCAGCAGTATTTGGCCTGTAATGCGGCAGCTAGGTATCGCAGCCCCTGGACAACGAAACCAGCCAAAACTTTTAGTATTTCAACATTGAGTTGGAGGGTACGTAGTTAGGGGCCACACCATCATTCATTTTCTTATTGTTTGAAAGCACGCAAACAGCACCAAAGATTGCTAAAAATCCTTACTCTTGTATTGTTGAGATTATTTAATGTGCATGTAGCTTGTTTGCTGGTCCTATAAGATCACTTTTGTGCACGAACTTGGTACCATTTACACTGCTTGACAGACGACATTGGTACACGATCCCAGGTCGAGATTTATTTAACAAAATGAAGATTATTAGCCGGGAGAAGCAGATATTACAGAAAACCTCATGTTACGCTAATGATAAGTAACTGTTTTTTTTTGTAGTCTTGCCCAAAATTGTACAATACCAATCTACCACGACACACCACAACTCCTTACATCCACCAGAGTGGAAATGTTCGGTTTTGCAAGTCACGGACATATAAATTCCACTCCCGTAGTGCACTATACTACCGAAAGATAACGTTCGGCTGAAGGGGAAGAAACTGAGGAACAGCAAATTGCTCGAGCTTGTCCAGATCAACGATTACTGTTCCTGTGTGCTCGATGAACAAAATGGTCCAACAGTGCTGTCTTTCATCAGCACACACCACACATTCATCTCTTCACTGTCTCTGACGTGTGCCCGAATACAGCCGGTGTTTTACGAGCCTGAGATGCGAATGATATGCCGGTTAACTTTCCCACTTCGTCAGAGAAGACGACGTTTCCTGGATAGCTACGGTTTTGGCCGATCCATTCCAACAAAGTTCGTGGCGAAGCTGCAATTCGTTCCTCTTCAATGTTTGTACAATGTGAACCTCGTAAGCTTGCATACGAAATCGACTGTGCAACACCTTGTGAACTGTTGTGCGAGGGATATTTAGCACTCGTGATTCTCGATGAATTGATGTTGCTGGGCTTCTTTGGAAGGTCTCTCTGATCTCCTCTACCATTTCATTAGATGTGCGTTTTCTGCCGAACCTGACGGTTTACACTATCATATCCAGGCCTAATCGTCTTAACTTCGGGTCGCTCCCTTTGAAATTTACGTAGCAAATTTCTTTGGACATCAGTGGGTGATTTTGTTTCCGCTTACCGCGTCACGAATTTTGCTTTCTCCTGAGGTGTAGTCAGTTCTGGCTTATGATTGAGCACCTGAAACAAAACAAATCATTAAGGAAAATGCCAGACAAGTGTGAGTAGAAGTCACGCTTTGAGGGTTCCACATAAGCTTAATTATGTATGTAGATAATAAAATATAATAAAGTTTGTAACCCTGTGTAGACATACATTTATAGGCACCGGTGTCTATATCTTTGACGCACTGTAGCGTCGTTGGATGACTTTCAGGATATGCTTTACTACGAAAAACTTCGTTTACTAAGTCCCCTCTACAACATCTACATGTGTGTAACATAAAGCTTCGAGGGTATCTATTGATCACCAGCGAAAGTTTTTGTAAAACTTAAGTAATCTGCTTTTGAGATTAATACGCCCTTAAAATTTTTTGTTTGGGGTACCTTATCTGAGCAATGGCAGAGTCGCGGTCCCTATATGCAAACCATGATCAGCGGAATGCAGAGCTTCATCATTAGGCAGTGAATAAAACTGACGTTACGGACAGTTAGAAGAAATACGTGGTAACGATTTTAAAAGTACTGTTGAACACATCTACAGTTTTAGGGCCAACGCATGTCATACTGATTAACGCTCTCGATAGTGTAATAAACACGTTTCATTTCTGCTTAAAGTAATTACTATGTGCCAGTGTAAAGTAGTTTTTTTCCAGTATTTGCCAGGAAGTAGGTTAACTTGTAACTGTCTGCTTGCTAGTGCATGTTACTGCGTTCGTATCCAATTACAAACGTTTTTCATGTTGAAGCAAAGCTTAATGCAGTACTACCTTATGTACGTTCGAATGAGCGAACCTACATAATTACGAAAAGGTAAAAACAACAGAGGTATTAAAAGGTAATAGAAGTGCTACGTCACATACAGCAGTTCGTACGACGTCTAATCTGCTAATTGAAACTTCGACGGCGTACGTTATTTGTGACTTTCTCTACAAGAACCACATTTTACGCAACATGTAAAGAATTAGACAAGATTTACGTTGTGATTGCGGGAAGGTAATCGGTCATATGAATTATAAACTGCAGTCTCATTTAGTAGAAGTGCCTTAGAGGCCCCCGTATCATGACATCTATCCACTTCCGTATCACTTTCATTACCCTCACAATTATGTTTGCCTCACCGATCCGTTCCCTGTTCATTCGTTTGCTTCCTTGTATATCCCAATAATAACTGACATGCATCTCTCTGTTGTTGGCTACACAAACCTTAGCTTTTCTACGATCTTATCATTAACTGTCCAAAGTGAAGCCAGCTGGCATGCACTGATCGTAAACTTTCCTTATTTTACTGCTAATGTAATTGATTATTTGACTTCTTTCGTCCCAAGTCTAATCCTAATAATTCTAAAGTTTTCAGCGAGTCAAACTCTATCTACAACTTGTACAGAAACAAAACTGCAGGTATAAAGAGTTCGAAGACGTGAAAAGGCGGCACTGGTCGAGAATGGAGTGAGACAGGGGTGTAGCATCTCCCCGATGTCATTCAATCTGAACGTTGGGCAAGCAGTCAATGAAACCAAAAACAAATTTAGAAAGGAATTAAAATTCACGGGGCAGAAATAAAATCTTCGAGATTTACCGATGATGCTGTAATTCTTTACTTTTTATCACAAAACGGTATTATGTGACAAAATTTTCTTTTTTCTGAAAACACGATGTTTAAAATCAAAAAATAAAAGTACCGTAGTCCAACGTTTACAAAGCAGGAATGTATATTATTAATAAGTCTAACTTGAGAAGTTTCCCATCTTCCACGTTGTATTTGTTTTTTGAAGTTAATGTTTTACCTTCAATTATTTTCTCGCCACTCACTTTCTTTTGTCGGACCGTTCAGAGGAAATATGTAAGTTACGAAATAAGGAGTGAAGATTTAATTACTTAATTGCGTTTCATTTATTATAATCAGATGACATATCCTGTACCTCTTATGAAGTAATATTTCCTGCAGAAAATTTACTATTTACCTTTACAAAGGCCCTTTTCAAAAGGTTGGATAGGAACTGTTCATTGACCAAACGATTTCGTAATTAATCTCTGGAATTCTGGCTACGTTAATTCCTACACTGTTTCGGTGTAGGAAGCCTATTAAACTTTCATGGTCGACTGTCGCTAAACAACGACGGCAGACAACCAAAAGATGTGAGCGTGAAACTTAATCATATCTTTCTTTCAGCGATGGGCACTATTAATGATACATTTTATTATTTTCAGATTACGACGAGATGCTTGCAGGCGGTGTTGATGCCGATTATTGGACACAAAAGAAAATCACATCGCCATTGGTATGTGCATTCTTGACGCGACTTTGAATCATTCGCATTTCGTAATGTAATTTCGCTAGGTATTGCTCCATTGCAGAATTTTCTCTACCGAGAGGGCACCTTCCAATTCTCAGAGATGTCAAAGGATTTGAAATATAAATTAAACGCAATGGATAGCGTATTGCATAGACGTCATAAATATCACCAAAGTAAGACAAAGGAAATGAAGCACGGTTGGATTAAATCAAGTGATGCTGAAAGAATTAGAAACTAGATTATGGAATGAGACCAAAAATAGGAGATGCGTTTTTCTCTTCTGACAGAAAAATAACTAATGATGGCTGAAGTAGTGAGGATACAAACTGCAGATTGCCAATATCAATAAAATCCTTTCTTAAAATTGGAAATACGTTAACATGTAAGGTAAATTTCAATGTTAGGGACTATTTTCTGAAAGTATTTTCCTTGAGTGTAGGCCTGTAGGGAATTGAAACATGAATGATAAATAGGTCTTCAGACAAGAAGAGAATAGAAGCTTCAGTAGAATGTAATTCAGTGAGAAGAAGCTATTTTATGTTTCCTTCAGTCGAGTACGATAATGAAAAGATACTTATCCATCCAGAGAGCTGCATATTAATCGGCTGCTTTTGCACTTCTTTCCCCATTCATAATTTCTGTTTTCACCATTCGTTACTCATAGAGTATTCGCCTGGACAAAGATGGCGTTCAGAATTTCACAATGACAGGTGTACTGACGTTGATCATACACTATGGATCATTGTGTATCTCTTAGTTTCGTGACGTTTCTACGTCTTTTAACCCTGCAGACCTTGGCTGAAAGTTATTTTATGTTTTGTTTCCTAGTTCAAAAAGACAGACGCGTCTGATGATACGCTCACAAATCTAAGTCGGTCATATAGTAAAGCAAAAAATTTGCTTTAAAAGACTGTTTTGAATTTTAAAAATTTTAAACCTTGGGTCACTGTGTACTCAATGTGTTGTTTTCTTCATGTTACGTAATTTGCCTTTAAAATGTTTGGTTATTAACATAAAAAAGAATAATCAACAGAAGAGAAAAATTAGGAATTTAGTTTACTACAATACGGTTTTGGCAAAGTCTATAAATATTTTCTTTAAATTTTATTACTGAAATTACGTACTGCAACGTAGGTTACTGCTCAAGCTGTGGCTGATTAGCGAGCAGAAATGCTAATTTATTATCTAGATGTTTAGATTTTTATTAAAAAATAAGGGATAAGCTTCGCTGTAATAGTATGACCGCTCCGGTAAGCACACTGCATGATTTACATCACTATGAAACCGATGGCAGCAAATTGTGTTATTAAACGTAGTCCAGCTTCCTAGAATTGCATTTACTGTTTTGCTTGTTTGTAAGGAACCTGCTACATGCGACGCTGAAACGCTAATATCAACCTACCATACTTCTCACATCAATTATTTATTTTCCGTAGCTCGTAATCCATATTGCACCACAAAAAAGCGTCGAACTCGAAACTTTCTGCTGCGACGATATCAGTGGCATTATGACCTGCAATTTCAGTGGGAATCGGGAAACTCCCGGACGCTGAGATAAAACTTTGGCAAACATCATCACATATGTAATTGAAATACTGACATTTTCCTGGTGTTGGAATTACTCATGTCGGAACGTTATGACACGCCGAAGTGATGTCATCTGATAATACTCTCTAAACACAAGAATTTGACCTTTTCCTGTAATATTTCATGGCTTCCAGAGCGAGAAATTGTTATCGAGCTTCATATCTACCGTTAACAAATCTTCCCCAGTTACGTAATACAATACAGGATTATTACATTATCTGCAGGAGATTTTGTTTTCATCAAGCAGTTACGTTTATTTATTCATTTTCTAACTACTTTCATTCTTTCGAATTTTATCTTATGTTACCACAATGTGGAAACATGTAACATGTGTGATTAAGGGAGAAGAGAGTACATGAGGAAGAAGGCATAAAACTGAAAGCAACAGAAAGTAAAATTGAACTGCTTTTACGGTACAGATATTACAGGAGCATGCTAACTGATAACTGGATGAATGAAGAATAACCAATTTCAAAGTTTAGTCAGTTACATCTTCCATACATAATTTGAACGAATCTCTTATCGAAACGATGTAGAACGAGTCCCTTTAAGAGCTATATATACATGAGTAGTGTTAACATTAATGAACACATTATTTTTTCAGTACTACCCATTCAACTACACATCAATGCGTTTTATTTTATTTATTTTTTAACTGCCTACCCGTTTTTAAATATAAATTCGGCAGTTGAATAGAAGCGGTTGAGCAACAGAAATGGTTTTAAGTTATATTTAAAACCTGCTTTGTTTCCAGAAAGATATTTTATGATACTGGGCTAGTGATAAAAAATTTTTATTGCTGCATCTTGAATTCCGTTCTGAGCCACTGACGGCTTTAAAAATGTATAATAAAAGTAGTTTTGCCCTATAGTGCTGTAGATATTGACACCACTCTTCTTCTCAAATTGTGATGGATTATGTATGAAGAATTGTGTTAGCAAATATATGTACTGTGATTGCGCAGTTAAAATGCCTTGCTTCTTGAAGAGGTGCCTAAACGATGTACATGGAATAACACTGCATAGTATTCTTACCGTTTGCTGTTGTAAAATCAATACTTTATCTCTAAGTGATGGGATAGTGCAGAAAATAGTTCTGTAAGGCATCAATGAGTGGGAAAATACAAAATATGTGAGGAGCTTAATTCATTTGTTTCCAAGATTAACAATCATACGAAGAGCAAAGGAACTGAATTATTTGAGAAGCTCAGTAATACGCTTCTTTCACCAATATGCACACCAAGAAACTTGGAGCATTCTACCCTATTTACTGACTCCTGTGCGTGTTCTACAATTTTTGATATAATGCTATTCGCTGTGCAGAACTTAATGCAGTGTGTGTCCTTTTTTTTCCAATATTTATGGGGAGTCCATTTTCTGAGATACACTTGATAATTCCTTGTAAAATATCATTTACACCGCTTCCGTTGCTTTCTCTCCAATGACACTTATTATAACACTAGTATCGTTTGCAAATAGTATTAATTCTGTTTGTTGAATGTTAAGTGGAAGGTCATTCACATGTATAAGAAATAGGAGTGTATGCGAAATTAAACCCTGTGGGATTCCCTTTTTGCTGGCTCCTCAATCACTAAAATTTTCTATCCTTTCAACATTATTGGTATTATTGTGCACAACATTTCGCATTCTGTTTGTTAAGTACGATTCAAACCAGCTGTGTATAAAAGCATCAGTTCCTTTGTAGTGACAAAGCAAGGTTTGAAGCGAAACTGATGTTTATTATGCATCAAACTGGGTTTAGGGGTAAAAAAAAGTCTACAAAGAGTACCTGTTGTGTTTGTTGAGTGTTAAGTGGAAGGTCATTCACATATATAAGAAGTAGGACTGTACCCAAAATTGAGCCCTGTGGGATTCCCTTTGTGCTGTCCCCCAGTCACTAAAATTTTCTATCCTTCCAACACTATTTGAATTATTCTGCACAACATTTTGCATTCTATTTCGTAAGTATGAATCACACCAGCTGTGTATAAGAGCATCATTTCCATTGTAGTGGAAAGCAAGGTTTGAACCAAAAGTAATGCTTGTTATGCAGCAAACTGAAATTAGTGGTATAGAAACTGGATGATTAAATGCTTCACACGGAGTGCTTTTCTGCAGGGCTGTTAAAGCTGGGCATTGAAAATGATAAGAAAAGGAGAAAACTGAAGCATTCAAGATGTAATTTTGGAGTAGAATAGAGAAAATAAAATGTATGGATAAATTGCAGAACACTGAAGTACTGGGATTGATAAAGGAGTCAATTCTGTTAAATATAGTTAAGAAAAGGAAAGCTGAATGGGTAAGTCATACTGTGAGGAAACAGCCTGTTAAACGTATAGTGGAAGGAGAGAAGAAAGTATGAAGAAGGTTGGAGAAGGATGGAGGATGAAGAAGGATGAAGTGAAAAGAGGAAGATACCATCATACAAAGCAGTTGACCTGGAATGGGCCATATGTGGACAGCAACAGTGTTATCTGTATAACAGGAAACAAACGAAATACCTGTGCAGTAAGCATTCAGTCTTCATCTGGCTGGGAATGAACTACATGTGGTGTTCCTCAAGGCTCCATTTTGGGTCCATTGCTTTTTCTTGTGTATATTAATAACCTCTCATCTGTGACATAGCCAGACGCTAAGTTTGTTTTGTTTGCAGACGATGCAAACATTGCAATAAGTAGCAAATCAAGTACAGATTTAGAAGTAGCTGCTAATCAAATGTTCACTGATATTAAAAAGTGGTTTAAAGCTAATTCTTTGTCATTAAAATTTGAGAAGACCCACTATATGCGGTTCAGAACCTGTAAGAGATTTCCGTCCAGCATGAGTATAATATATGAAGACGTGCACATCGAAGAGGTTGACAGTATTAAATTTCTGGGATTACAACTTGATAATAAATTCAGTTGGGAAGAGCATACCACAGAATTGCTTAAGCGCCGAAACAAGTCTGTATTTGCTGTGAGAATGATGTCAGATGTAGGAGATATAAATATAAAAGAATCTTGCATACTTTTCTTACTTTCATTCTATTATGTTGTATGGGATCATATTCTTGGGCAACTCATCAAACTGAGCAAAAGGTTTTAGGGTGCAAAAGTGTGTGATAAGACTCATTTGTGGTTTGAATTCAAGAACATCTTGTAGAAACCTTTTCAAGGAACTTTGTATTCTAACCACTGCTTCTCAGTATATTTATTCCTTAATGAAATTTTTTGCGAGTAATACATCTCTATTTCCAACAAATAGCTCAGTACACAGTATCAATACTAGGAATAAGAAGAATCTACACAAAGGCCTAAAATAACTTACCTTGGTCCAAAAAGGGGTCCAACATTCAGGAACAAACGTTTTTAATAAATTGCCAGCAACCATTAAAAACTTGGTTTCAGATAAAGCACGGTTTAAACAGAGGCTGAAAGATTTTTTGATAGGCATCTCCCTCTACTCCACAGATGAATTTCTTAACAGAGACTGTTGAGTCAGCTTAAGTAAAAATATCTGCTCGATTTCAGTTTTGACAACACTTCATCATAACAGTCAAGATTAGGTATTTTGTGTGTGATAAATTTATTAATAGAGGATAACAGTGTTTCATTCTGAGAGTGTGTTAATTCTGTAAATATTAGCTGTCCCAATTTACTGCATTGTATTAGCTTATTTTCGACTATCTCCTGACAAAAGATCAGTGTAGTAAGTATTATATTCAAATGTTTTATGTCATACTTTCTGACATGTTCCACACCCACGAGAATCATCTCATATTTTGGGTCTATGGAACGAAAACTGAATCTAATCTAATCTAATCTAGGAACTTACCAAGAACATCTTATGATGACGATGAGCTTCAGATAGGTCATCTGAGATTCAAACATCTGTGATGTAATCTCCAGAAAAATCTAATTAACTAAAGTGCAGTCATAGTCGTTTCAAATGAAGTATGCACTGAGGATATTTCAGGAGGTAGGGCGCAGCACGTTATTGGGGCGCAGCACGTTATTTCGGACGCTGAGTCATCGGCAGAAGCAGAAGTAACTGCAGGCGTGTTCCAGGGGAGTGTGTTGCTACCCTTTCTGTTAATGCATATGTCATATGGAAGCTGTGTCTGGCCCAGAGTAGTGCGCAGGTAGCCTAATGGTAAGGCGAATGCTCGCAATAAGCGGAAAATCCAAGTTTGTGTCTCCGGTCCGGCACAAATTTTTACTGTCGTCATTCCATTATAGAGATGGGAATACGTTTCATGTACTCCTGTTAATATTGCTGGGCGAAAAAGCGTGAGCGTGTTTGAGACTGTCGAAGCTTTTAAGAAACAAAAGAGGAGACAACGAAGGGGAAATAAATCGCTTCGAAGAAGCAACCCCATCTGCAAAGCTTATCATTTACTGAGTAATGTCAGGGTCGTGCTTAGTGTGTCAGAGGAAAATGTTCCGAGTGTATCAGCTGCGTTAAGCTGTCAGGATCCGGATCGGTGCTTCCCCACTAGGACAGTATCAAACACTGGTGACCTTAGAGAAGGACAGAGAGGGCCTGTTTTTTTATTTGTCCAATAGAAATGAAAAGGATCAGTGATGACCAATACCAACGCCTACAGATCGAACAGTACTTGACACACAGTCAACATGGGTGTAGAAAACATCATTCCTGTGAAACACCACTAGCTGTTTATTCACATGACGTGCTGAGTGCTATTGACAAGGGATTTGAGATCGATTCCGTATTTCTAGATTTCCGGAAGGCTTTTGACACTGTACCACACAAGCGGCTCGTAGTGAAACTGCATATTTATGGAATATCGTCTCAGTTATGTGACTGGATTTGTGGTTTCCTGTCAGAGAGGTCACAGTTTGTAGTAATTGACGGAAAGTTATCGAGTAAAACAGAAGTGACTTCTGGCGTTCATCAAGGTAGTGTTATAGGCCCTTTGCTGTTCCTTATCTATATACATGATTTGGGAAACAATCTGAGCAGCCGTCTTCGGTTGTTTGTAGATGACTCTGTCGTTTATCGACTAATAAAATCATCAAAAGATCGAAACAAACTGCAGAACGAAATGGTGCGAAAAGTAGCAGTTGACCTTAAATAACGAAAAGTGTGAGCTCATCCACATGAGTGCTCAAAAGGAACTCGTTAAATTTCGGTTATACGATAAATCAGTCTGATCTAAAAGCCGTAAATTCAACTAAGTACCTAGGTATTACAATTACGAACAGCTTAAATTGGAAGGATTGGATTAGGGAAGGACGGGGAAGGAAGTCGGAAGTGCCCTTTCAAAGGAACCATCCCGGCATTTGCCTGGAGCGATTTAGGGAAATGACGGAAAACCTAAATCAGGATGGTCGGACGCGGGATTGAACCGTAAATTGCAACGAACACATAGAAAATGTTGTGGGGGAAGGCTAACCAAATACTGCACTTTCTTGGCAGGACACTTATAAAATATAACAGACCTACTAAGGAGACTGCCTACACTACGCTTGTCCGTCCTCTTTTAGAATACTGCTGCGCGGTGTGTGATCCTTACAAGATAGGACTGACGGAGTACATCGAAAAAGTTCAAAGAAAGGCAGCACGTTTTGTATTAAGCCGAAATATGGGAGAGGGTGTCACAGAAATGATACCGGATTTGGGATGGACATCAATAAAAGAAAGGCGTTTATCGTTGCAACGGAATCTTCTCACGAAATTCCAGTCACCAACTTTCTCCTCCGAATGCGAAAATATTTTGTTGATACCGACCTACTAGGGAGGAACGATCGCCACGATAAAATAAGGAAAATCACAGCTCGTACGGGAAGATATAGGTGTTCATTCTTTCCGCGCACTATACGAGATTGGAATAATAGAGTATTGTCAAGGTGGTTCGATGAACCCTCTGCCAGGCACTTAAATCTGATTTGCAGAGTATTCATGTAGCTGTAGATGTAGACTCACAAGTATGAGCAAAAAGTTTTCTTTAGCACTAAAAATCGTGAGATTGTGCGATGCATGTGCCCAAAAATTGGTTCTAAACGTTCTTTTTAGTCATATCAGCCCGTGGTAAAAGTTGATATTGGGGCATTACGTGAACCGTTTCCTGCATACTAGAAAATGTGGCAAGCTTAGTAGAATTACAGCTGAACAATAAAGCTAAATAATTTGTGGCATTCATGTCGCAAGGTTTTGACGTCATTAGAGTCGTCTAAGTACCACATATTTGTATATTTCTTTGATTGTAGACGTTAAAGTAAATAATCCACAAATTGAATCAAGAGCAACTGTGAAGATAAGTATCGCAATTTAAATGCTGATCCCTTTCGATTATTTTATAAAGGCCTGTCTTCTGATCTAGACTGTATAACAATTCGATTGCTTTCCGAAATAGTATGACGAGATGTCTTCGTTTTCAGAAGTCATATAAAAACTTCCTTTCAACGAAAGATACACATTTTAAGATCAGAAAGTTACGTACTCCACTTTAACAAACAAACAATCCGCAAAATTATAAACTTATCTCATTAAAATCTATTTGTTGTAGGACTTTCGAACTATGGTCTTCGATACCTTGAAGAAAAGTCTGTTGACACACATCTGACAGGAATTAAGAAAGAGCGTTCTTGTGAAACGCAACTGTCTGTTCACCCCAAGTAATGAATGTTTTTTGACATAGTGTACCGGAATAATTCCTTCAGTAACTCACAGAATTAAGCAACATTTTTATGAAGATATGGCAGTTCCCAAAGAGCGACCGTGTTAATATCCTGTGAAACTGTTGCCACCACTTGTTTGTCGAAAACTTAGTATTCAAGGACATTTCGTGATGATTTTAGTGACTTGCAGGAATGATGGAGAAGAGCACATGTTTCAGTTTCTGGGGTAACAAACCCTGGTCCCAAAGCGATTAGGTCAAGAGTTATATGTGAAAATCGTTCTGGTACCTCTGCCAGTGGAATACGCATACCTTTACTATTGAAACTAAGATTTTAAGGTAAATATCTTCTTAAGGTACTTATCAGCTCGTAAATACTTTATAAAATTCATGACACACCAATTCTAGTTTTATTTATATTTTATTCTGAGAGGTTTCTGACATAAACTGTGTTCACAGCACTGTACTAAGCGCAAAAGAAAAATCGTGTCAATTATATGAAAGAAATGGCCTAAGAGGTCACAAGATTATTTAGAATGTACGAGGGTCGGTCAAAAAGTAATGCCTCCCATTTTTTTTCTACTTAAAGAAATTAAGTTAAGTGAAAAATTTGAATTTGGCGCCATTCCTCAAACCTTCTTCTGCAATCCACTGCAGTAGTAACTTTCTGTGTCAACAGGTGGCAGCACAGCAGAAGTTTGTAAGATGGCCGACATCGATGTTCGTTTGAGACAGTGTTGTGTGATTGAATTCTTGAATGCAGAAGGTGAAACGCCCATACGCATTCATGAAAGACTGAAGAAGGTGTATGGTGTTGTGACAGTGGATGTCAGCACTGTTAGACGATGGGTTCGTCGTTGTAAGGAAGCTGAAGGGCAAACACCGTTGACTGACGAAAAGCGGAGCGGCAGGCCGGTGAGTGCAGTGACTCCACACAACATTCAGCAAGTTGATGACATCATTCGTGGTGACCGTCGGGTGACTGCAGATGAAGTGTGTCGCATTATTTCTCTTAGTAAAGGCAGTGTGATCACGATTATTAAACAATTGGGGTACTCAAAAGTTTGTGCACGGTGGGTTCCAAGAATGTTAACCGATCAGAATAAAGAGGCAAGGAAAACAATAGCCTCCCAACACTTGCAGCGCTTCCGTTTGGAGGGAGATGAGTTTCTGAAAAAAATTGTGACCGGGGACGAAACATGGGTGCATTTTTTTGAACCCGAATCAAAGAGGCAGTCAATGGAGTGGCGTCACACAAGCTCGCCGAGGAAGAAAAAATTCAAAACTGTGCGATCGGCAGGGAAAGTTATGGCAACAGTTTTCTGGGATACAGAGGGTGTGATTCTGGTTGATTTTTTGGAGCAGGGATGCACAATAAATTCTGTTCAATACGTCACAACCCTCAACAAACTTAAAGCACGTCTTCAGCGAGTTCGCCCAACAAAATCAATGGCAGATGTTCTTCTTTTGCATGACAATGCAATACCACACACCAGTCGTCACACCTCTGACGAGATTGTCAAAATTGGATGGGAAGTTTTGCCTCATCCCCCATACAGCCCTGACCTGGCACCATCAGACTTCCATCTGTTCGGGCCACTAAAAGAAGCTCATCGTGGGATTCATTTTGAAGATGAGGAGGCCGTCAAAACATCCGTGCGTCAATGGCTTAGGAAGCAGAGCTGTGATTTTTACCGTGCTGGGATACATGCCCTTGTTCAAAGATGGACCAAAACTGTAGAGATGGGCGCAGATTACATTGAAAAATGACAAAATGATCCTCAATGTTGTGGTTTTCAACCTATGTAATCGCATTTAAATTTCCTGACAATTAAACGTAGAAAAAAAAATAGGAGGCATTACTTTTTATTTTAGTTGATGATGTGTCACGAAGTATATCACAGCTAATATGCTTATGATGCTGGTTCTCACTCGGTTAACAACTCAAATGGTCGTACCTTGCTATTGATCCTTATACATTTAATGAATGTAATATTCTCTGATTGCCTTAGATGTAGGTATGTTGACTTTTTGTTTAAGTGAGAAATACGGTGATTGAAAATACTTAAATTTTATTGCTCTATGTGTAGGTCCGCTAATTTCTAGCTTTGCATGTCAGTATGAAATAATTAATTACACTCTGTTGAAACGTCCCCTTTTGAACAATTATACATGACTGTGCTTAAACTGACACACAATATTTTGTTAGCGCAACGCAATCTGACTTTCAAAATTCCCTACAAAAGAATGGCCCTGACTAACATTAAACTATACCTTTCACAAATCACTTACCTCACAAAAATCTTCGCTGCTCAAGCTACTGCAATATAGCGAGCGCCACTACTGCCAGCTAAATAAAAGATTCAAACTATGGAAGGCACTAACTACTGATAGGGATAGTTAGCAAATGAAAGATATTAATAGAGAACAAACAATGTATTTACCTTGATATCATCATATATAAATATAGCAGTTCATGACAAATTTCAAAACTCCGCCATCTCTCTCCCCACATCCACCACTGCTGCCGGCTCACCTCCAACTGCGCAACGCTACGCGCTGTTCACAGCCAGCTGCCTAACACTACAATGGCGAGTATAATTGGATGTGGGGAGAGAGATGGCGGAGTTTTGAAATTTGTCATGAACTGCTATATTTATATATGATGATATCAAGGTAAATACATTGTTTGTTCTCTATTAATATCTTTCATTTGCTAACTATCCCTATCAGTAGTTAGTGCCTTCCATAGTTTGAATCTTTTATTTAGCTGGCAGTAGTGGCGCTCGCTGTATTGCAGTAGCTTGAGCAGCGAAGATTTTTGTGAGGTAAGTGATTTGTGAAAGGTATAGTTTAATGTTGGTCAGGGCCATTCTTTTGTAGGGAATTTTGAAAGTCAGATTGCGTTGCGCTAACAAAATATTGTGTGTCAGTTTAAGCACAGTCATGCATAATTGTTCAAAAGGGGACGTTTCACTGTGTTATCCTAAGCTAGTATTTTTATATTTTACACTTAGAAAATTGTATTTGTGCTTCATTATCGTACAGTTTTTTGTCAAAAAGGACTTGTTAGTAAGGCCCTCTTGACAGAAACATTATGACAATTCTTTGTATTCTTGAAAGGCTCACTTATGATTTTGTGAACGTATACTCTCTTTTAACTTGGTATGCTATTAGTATATCACTTCTGAAGGATTTGATCCTAAGTATGCCATGGGGTAGCCCACTAATGGGTCCTATATGTTCTCATCGTTTTTCATGATTTTGACTGTGCCAATTTCTGATTACCTTTGCTGTAGATGTATCAGATATTGGGTTTAATAATTACTGTGTTGCTGGATGGTACTTTTTTTTATAAAAGATATGTAAACTGAAGTAATACCTTTTAGATATATATGTCAGGGCAAATTTACCCAATTCTGATAAGTTTATATTTTATTGTAAAGGTGTGACCCTTTAGTTTTTATGATAAAGAAAAAAAACACTTACGTAATATAATTTAAATTTTTATTACTTTGTTTTCCTGTAGATGTTTGCCTGGAATACAGTTTTGTTGCGAGATGTATGATTAGCGTTATTTTCATCCTGCCTACGAATGTATTATCTGTGTAGTCCTTAATCTCCGTGTTGTTTACTATAAGTTTTGGCCCTGTACTGTCTCCTTTTGGTTCTCTTCAGTGTGTTGCTCTTCACACTGATATCATACTTGTAATGTTGGAAACTAACGATACTTTTAGTATTTACATGTAATGTTAGCTGCAGATTAATTTTTCGACTAAGCAATTTTTCTGTTGTTACACTCGAAATAATCTCGTGACCTTGTAGGTCATCTCCTTCATGCAATTGAAACGATTTTTGTTTCGTATTTCGTACAGGACCATGAACATGGTTTATGGCCGAAACCGGTCTTAATAAAATATAAATAAATTCCAGATTTGTGTATCATGACTTTTTTGGGGGAGTTTGTAGGGTAGACAGTTTTCAGTGGCGGTTGTATGGACCAAAACATGAAAATAAGTTTGTTAAACATGGGCTCTGAAATACACTCGTGGAAATTGAAATAAGAACACCGTGAATTCATTGTCCCAGGAAGGGGAAATTTTATTGACACATTCCTGGGGTCGGATACATCACATGATCACACTGACAGAACCACAGGCACATAGACACAGGCAACAGAGCATGCACAATGTCGGCACTAGTACAGTGTATATCCAGCTTTCGCAGCAATGCAGGCTGCTATTCTCCCATGGAGACGATCGTAGAGATGCTGGATGTAGTCCTGTGGAACGGCTTGCCATGCCATTTCCACCTGGCGCCTCAGTTGGACCAGCGTTCGTGCTGGACGTGCAGACCGCGTGAGACGACGCTTCATCCAGTCCCAAACATGCTCAATGGGGGACAGATCCGGAGATCTTGCTGGCCAGGGTAGTTGACTTACACCTTCTAGAGCACGTTGGGTGGCACGGGATACATGCGGACGTGCATTGTCCTGTTGGAACAGCAAATTCCCTTGCCGGTCTAGGAATGGTAGAACGATGGGTTCGATGACGGTTTGGATGTACCGTGCACTATTCAGTGTCCCCTCGACGATCACCAGTGGTGTATGGCCAGTGTAGGAGATCGCTCCCCACACCATGATGCCGGGTGTTGGCCCTGTGTGCCTCGGTCGTATGCAGTCCTGATTGTGGCGCTCACCTGCACGGCGCCAAACACGCATACGACCATCATTGGCACCAAGGCAGAAGCGACTCTCATCGCTGAAGACGACACGTCTCCATTCGTCCCTCCATTCACGCCTGTCGCGACACCACTGGAGGCGGGCTGCACGATGTTGGGGAAGACGGTCTAACGGTGTGCGGGACCGTAGCCCAGCTTCATGGAGACGGTTGCGAATGGTCCTCGCCGATACCCCAGGAGCAACAGTGTCCCTAATTTGCTGGGAAGTGGCGGTGCGGTCCCCTACGGCACTGCGTAGGATCCTACGGTCCTGGCGTGCATCCGTGCGTCGCTGCGGTCCGGTCCCAGGTCGACGGGCACGTGCACCTTCCGCCGACCACTGGCGACAACATCGATGTACTGTGGAGACCTCACGCCCCACGTGTTGAGCAATTCGGCGGTACGTCCACCCGGCCTCCCGCATGCCCACTACACGCCCTCGCTCAAAGTACGTCAACTGCACATACGGTTCACGTCCACGCTGTCGCGGCATGCTACCAGTGTTAAAGACTGCGATGGAGCTCCGTATGCCACGGCAAACTGGCTGACACTGACGGCGGCGGTGCACAAATGCTGCGCAGCTAGCGCCATTCGAGGGCCAACACCGCGGTTCCTGGTGTGTCCGCTGTGCCGTGCGTGTGATCATTGCTTGTACAGCCCTCTCGCAGTGTCCGGAGCAAGTATGGTGGGTCTGACACACCGGTGTCAATGTGTTCTTTTTTCCATTTCCAGGAGTGTATATACCTGAGGAGCTATATCGTTCATCTTCTACTGAACAAGTGTTCATAGCTCTTAGGGTATGCATTTTAGAATCCTTGTTTGCTCTGGATATGCCGTCAAGATTTTGCAGTTCGTTTTGATCGTGTGTAGACTTAAACAAATTTTGAAAGAAGGAGTTAAATGTAAGAAATCTAAGAGCGTTGCTCAGATGTTTCTAAATTATTTATAAATATCAAAAATAGGAAAGGGTCAGTCATATGTCATTGGGGAACGTCAATTGTAACTTAGATTCTGCTTAATAAGATTCCATTTGTAAATACATAGTGTGAACCTTCTGACAAGAAATCACGTTTTCAGTCAGTGGTGCAAAAAAACGTATGGGGTGAATGAATTTCTTTCCTACACTACTTTACCAAATGTGTTTAACTAGAATAAAGAGTTATGTGGGTGTAGTAATTGTTGTTATTGCGTAGCTTAGTGGATGATTCACTAATGAGCTTAGGCTCGTAACTAGTAACACCAAGTAATAAAGAAAATGAATACTGCAACTTCGAAGGCCCTCTACAATTTATTACATAATTTGGTAGTTTTGTGCTACCACTACATAGGGAAGAGAGAGTCACAGATATGGTAAGAGTACTGGCATGGTAGTCACAAAAGTGAAGGCATGTTTCTTTGCCTATAAATCTTTGTACGAAGTTTCAGTCAACGGTTTTCTTTTTCCAGTGTCAAAATATTTTTCCGCCAAACACTTATGCAGCAAGGAAGGACGATAATAGTGTAATAAGAGAAATCAGGGTTCGCAAGAATGAGTTCGGTGTTCACTCCTTCCACATGATTTTCGACACTGGAACGGTATAGATATAATTCCAACACCTGCAAGCAAGTGCGACTTGCAGAGCAGTCATATAGCTTTAATTATATCACAGGTCAACTTGTGATGTAAAACTCATTAGGCATTGTGCAACATGAAACATGACTGAACTGCATTCACAATGCTACAAGAAAAACTATGTTCAAATTACGCGTATTCAACTTCTTTTCTTTTCTAGGACAACAGTATAAACGATGAGTTTTATTTTCAAATCCATAACTGATACATACCTCACACAGCAGTTCGCACTGCAACGGCTTGAGGAATGTTTAACACGATATTCCATACTGCAGTTCACTTCATAACTCCTTGAGGGATGTATGGCATATTCCAGCAGTACAATGCATTACCTCACACTTCAGTTTCCGCCACAGCACCTCGACGAATGTATGTTACATTATAGCAGTATATCGCAGTAATGTACACTGCAGTTGGCACCACATCACCTTGTTGAATATACAGCATAATCCAGCAGTATAATGCACTAACTCACACTGCAGTTCGTAACACACTGCCTTGTGAAATATATGGTATATTTCAGCACTGCAACGCAATAGCCCAAACTGCGGTTCGCACCACGCCACCTCATTGAATGTGTGACATAATCCAGCTGTATAATGCAGATACCCACAATGTAGTTCACACCATACCATCTTGTAGGATGTGTGTAAAATTCCAGCAGTATCACATAATAGCCCCCACTGCAGTCCACAACACCACACGTTTTGAATTGCGTGGCATATTCCAGCAGTATGACACAATACCTCGCACTGAGTTCGCAGCCCAATACCTTGGGGTAAGTATGTGAATAATGACCATTCCTCCTGGGACACTTGTGTTGTAAACTGTAGATTCTGTCGGCCTTTTTTAAGCTCTTGCTCTGAAACGCTTATCTTTTCATCTTACCATCTTATTTATTTATATCACATGTTCCATTACATTGTAATATCACATACGTGAATTTTAGATTAACAAAAATAAGACAACATAGATCATGCAAATACAAAATAAGATTACATCAAGACTTACCAATTTACTGAAATGTCAAATTGTATTTACTTGTACAGATCTTATGACTCCCAATCTGTTAGCCATCTAGCATACATTCAGGTTTTTAAAGATATGTGTGAAATTACAATTGATACCAAAGAGGATCAATACAACTGAGAATCTTATTGAATTACAAAAGCTGTAAAAGTATCTTATGAATTTACGAACTAAGTCTGATTTATTGATCGGCCGTCGTTCACGCTTTTCAGTTATTTGCTTTCTGATAGTATCCTCTCTGTCGTAAAATTACTGCAGTCTAAAAGCATGTGGTTAATATTTTGGTTGTTTCCTCCTTTACAGGCGGACAGTGCGTCATCAATTCTGTTGCACCATTTACAGTAGAGTTTTTGTTTTCCATTACCCGTTAAGATGACTGCAAAGTTCGGTGATAGTGGTAGCTTAATCGTTAAACGTCGGCGGATAGTAGGAAAACACTATTTCGTATTTCCCCCGTTTCCATTAAATCGGAACACTTCTGTCAGATTTTTCTGTATTGCATGTGAGGTATTTTGTTGTATCTTATTGTTTTCCACGATTTGGCTGTTCTCTTAGCCAGGTTATCAGCTAGCATATTACTCCACATTCCTGTACGAGCTGTAATCCGTCCGAAATCCACCTGTCAGTTTCTGCATCTGCAGTCTTCTGATTTAGCACCGTATATCTTCAACCAAGAAGTTATAATACTTTGGATTTCGTAACTGTCAGTGTGGATTAGTGCAACACTTCAGAGTGGATTTTTGTATGTACGTTGTATGTTAACCGTGGACCTAGAAACGACGGACAAGCTCCGTCCCCACCGCAGCCGCAGTGGTCCACAACCCCACGACGACTACTGCAGTCCACTTCACCCCTCCGCACCCCACACCGAACTCAAGGTTGCGGTGCGGTTCGGCCCCCGGTGGATCCCCCAGGGAACGTCTCACACCAGACGAGTGTAACCTCTATGTATGCATGGTGATGGTGATGTACGAGTACGTGGAGAACTTGTTTGTGCAGCAATCGCCGACCTGAGGCGGAATAAGGGGAACCAGCCTGCATTCGCCGAGGCAGATGGAAAACCGCCTAAAGTCAATCCGCAGACTGGCTGGCTCACCGGACCTAGACACAAGTCCGCCGGGCGGATTCATGTCGTGTCGCGCTCCTTCCCAATTCGGAAAGCCATGCGTTAGACCGCACGGCTAACCGGGCGGGCATCAGAGTGGATTACTGCAAGTCTATCATCATCATCAGTGTTCTGCTAAAAGGCAGGTTTTCACATGGTAGTTCTCCAGGCTGTCCGTTCTTCTGCCATCCTCTTCAGGTCTGCATAATTTCCTCTTCCCTTTACGTCGTCTATCATCTTGTATCTCCTCCTTCCTCTCAGTCTTCTCCCACAAACCAATCCTTACAAAGCATCTGCTAGCAAGCACTCCCTTCTCAATGAATGTCCCAACCAGTTATTTTTCCTTTCTCTTACAACCTTCAGCAGATCTTCTCTCACCAACCCTTTCCAATACCCTTTCATTACTTATTCGTTCCATCCAGCTTATTCTGTCCCTCCACATCCACATCTCAAACGCTTCTAACCTTTTCTCATCCTCTCGTCTCAGTGTCCATGTTTCTGCCCCATATAGTGCCACACTCCAGACATTTGCCATGCCTTTTCCTTAGTCCTTTATCTAATTTGCCACATAAGAGTCTCCTCTTTCTGTTCAATGCCTCCTTCGCTATGGCAATTCGAGTTTTCACCTCCTGGTGACATCTCAAGTCTTCAGTTATCGTGCTTCCGAGATATTTAAATGCACTTACTTGGCTAATGGTAGATTGTCCTATTTTAATATTGGACAGTCTGCGTCTTGTACTGATGACCATACTCTTTGTTTTTGCTGTGTTTATTTGCATCCCATATTCCACACAAGCTTCATTCAGATCTTTGAGCATGTTATTCACTGTCCGCTCATTTTCTGCCACTAATACCATGTCATCAGCAAATCTTATACATTCTATTCTCTTTCCACCAATACATATTCCTCTTTTCCCATCTAAGCTTTTCGCAATAATCTCTTCAAGGTATGTGTTAAACAACAGTCTAAAACCTCGTCCAATGCTGCTTCCTTCTGACATTTCAGTTCCGATCCTTATCTTTACTTTCTGATGTAAATATAAATTCTGTATCAGTCGTCTATCTTTTCAA
Organism: Schistocerca americana; assembly: GCF_021461395.2. Taxonomy (NCBI): domain Eukaryota; kingdom Metazoa; phylum Arthropoda; class Insecta; order Orthoptera; family Acrididae; genus Schistocerca; species Schistocerca americana. The sequence continues at coordinate 98,798,258 of NC_060127.1, read as the reverse complement.
TCTACTCCTTTCCTCTTCAAGATATCCATCAGCTTGTTCCACTGAACTCTGTCAAAAGCCTTTTCTAAATCTATAAAAACAGCAAAGATTTCTCTACCCTTTTCCATATATCTTTCCACTATAGTTCTTAGCAGGCCAATAGCATCTCTTGTTCCTTTTCCTCTTCTAAATACGAACTGCTCCTCTGCAATCCCTCTATCCAGCTTGCCATATAACCTTCATTCAACACTCTCAGCAAGACTTTAGCTGAATGAGAAATTAGACTGATGGTCCGGTGCTCCTCACATTTTTTAGTGTTTCTCTTTTTCTCTATTGGTATCATAACTGTTCCTGCGAAGTCCTCGGGCCATTCCCCTTTGTCATATATCTTGTTACAGGGGTAGACTAATTCTTTTCTTGCCTTGTTTCCCAGACTCTTCAACATTTCTGCTGGCAAATCATCTATTCCACATGCCTTACTATTCTTCATCTCCTTCAGCGCCTTTTCTACTTCTGCTTCCAAGATGGTAAATCCATCTTCCGGCACATACTGCTCCTCTTCAACCTTAATTTCGCTTTGCATTTCATCCCCCTTATACAAACATTCAGTATATTCTTGCCATCTGTTCAAAACCTCCTGTGGTTCTTTTGCTAGTGTACCATCCGCTCTTTCTATTTCCATGTAATTCCTCTTTCTTTTACGCTCAAAAACTATCTCACTAGCCAGTCTATACATAATTTCATATTTTCCCTCAAGTCTATCAATATTCATTAAATTGTTGACTGACTCCAGCGCATTTAGAATGCAAATTGTTCAGCATTATTATTTGAGCATGCATTAAGCAAATGGGCTGTAATTTATGACTAAGATTCTTCTTGATAAGTATTGCTATCCCTGAGTCCACTCCGTCGTCTGATTTGCTTCCAGCCGCGTGTGTGCATGTCCAACCTAATTTGATATTAGCTGCATGCCGCATTCATGGTGCTGTAATTTTAGTTGGCAGCAATGCATCTCAGGAAACCTGGGAGAGAATGCTGTTGTTTCCAAATGCAACCAGCAGGAAGCAGTCGAGCGGTACTATTCACTGGTTGGCGAAGTCCGTCAGCTTCAGTGATTAGTGCCATGGCAGAAAGTAGTACCGCCACTCCGACGCCTCTGAAACCTGAGCGTTACACACGTGTCGCTGTCGTGACACTGCGGTATGCCGCAGACTGTGGCGTCAATCGATTTGCACTCGTGAACATGCTATATAACACTTGGATCCACTCTACAGGCAGACACGTGACTCGTCCCGGCTGCTGGCGCGCCAAGTTCCGAGGCATTTGTCACCTGCAGGCGCCGGCCGTCGCTGCCAAAGTGGGCGCCCAAAGCGCTGCATCACCGTCGAGACGCTTCTAATTAGCACTGAGCGCCAGTGAGTCACTGATCACGCAGTGCTCGTCTCACTCACCCACTAACTCATCATTCACTTTTTTTAAGTGCCTTGCACTACGTGATCAAAAGTATCTGGACACCTGGCAGAAAATGACTTACAAGTTAGTGGCGCCCTCAATCGGCAATGCTGGAATTCAATATGGTGTTGGCCAACCCTTAGCCTTGACGACAGCTTCCGCTCTCGCAGGCATACGTTCAATCAGATGCTGGAAGGTTTTTGGGGAATGGCAGCTCATTCTCCACGGAGTGCTGGACTGAGGAGAGATATAGATGTCGGTGAGGCCTGGCACGAATTCGGCGAACCAAAACATCCCAAAGGTGTTCGGTAGATTCAGGTCAGGACTCTGTGCAGGCCAGTCCATTCCAAAGATGTTATTATCGTGTAACCACTCAGCCACAGGCTGCGCATTATGAGCAGATGCTTGATTCAAAATTGTTAAGGCTTTCGTGGCCACTTGTTGACAAACTGCCTATAGGCTTCTGTCTCGGGTTCTTCGGCCAACGTTCATCTGATGATTTTACTGACGTTTCGCCAGCACGAATGGTTGGCATTGTCAAAGCTTCACCGCCCATTGCCGGTGGTGAACCGCATACTGGCAGTTCACCACCGGCAATGGCAGGTTTATTTATATGGCTTAAGTCATTTAAGGAAGTTTCCCACTTCATCTAACTGGGGTGAAATTATATTAGATGGCTCCCCATCTGTTCTTGATATACGTGAATGACCTCCCTTCTTATCTGAAAGAAGAAGCTAAATGTCATCGTTTGCTGATGATTCATGCATCATTATGAATCCAGTAAAAAAAACTGCAAAAGGAAATGATACAAATAATGTCTTTCGAAAAGTTATTAATTGGTTCTCTGTGAATGGGCTTGATCTGAACATCGAAAAAGACAGCACATCCAATTTTCTTCTGCAAGGAGTACACTTTCTTCAATAAATATAACACATCCGCAGAAGTCAGTAGCCAGGGTAGAGCATACTAAGTTTTTTGGAGTACATATAGATGAGAGGTTTAAATGGAAAATTCATATTTTGGGTCTCCTAGAACGAATAGGTTCAGTAACTTTTGCAATCACAATAATTGCTAATTTTGAGGACACAGGAAATAGTAAGCTAACATATTTTGCATACTTTCACTCTGTAATGTCATATGGAATAATATTTTGGAGCAACTCAACATGTAGGCTAAAAGTATTCACTGCTCAGTAGAAAATGCTTTGAATAATATATGGGGCTCATAGTTGCACATCTTCTAGTCATCTGTTTAAAAGATTAGGAATTCTTACAATAGCCTCACAGTACATTTAATCAGTAATGAAATTCGTTCTTAACAACTCGGGCCAGTTTCAAAACAACAGTAACATTCATCATTACAATACCATAAGAAAGAAAGATTTACACTGTCCTCTACTTAATCTACCTTTGACACAGAAAAAGGTAAAAATATGCTGCTGAAAAACTTTTCGATAAATTACCATGTGAAATAAAATGTCTGAGAGACAGCAGCAACAGATTAAAAAATAAACTGAAATCTTGTCTCTTTGACCACTCCTTCTATACCATAGATGAATTCTTGATCAGGAATAAATAAATCTATAGGTATAATATGTGCACTTTGTTTAATTTAAGGGAATGAGATAGGTAATAAAAATTTTAAGCTTAAAGGAAAGAAACTTGATTCTTGTGTGCATTTCTTATGCATTTGACACATTATGCATCGTAACAGTTACTGTGAAATTGATCACTGGAACACTTAACATACTAACATGACAAACATATTGCAAACATGACATAAATATTGTGTGTGTGTTATTGATGTAGTTTTTGATACATATTTTAGGCAGGGAAATACTGTTAGTTACACTCTCTACATTTTTGATGGACGTTTTAAATGTGAAAATAACATTTTGACTCTTGACATAGGCACTGTGTGTGTTTTTATCTTCTTTACTGCTAAAATTATTCTTGGTCATGTTTATTTCTGTGCATAGTGCCATTTAGGCATAAGACGAAACGTCAGCTGCCTGCTTAGCATCTTATTTAAGTAGAGCACATGTGTTTTGTAGAGTTATACATACATGTACAGGTGGAAATAATGTAAGTTAGACACTGTATGTTTTCAGAGATATTTTAGACATAAAAGTTACACATTGCGTCTATGACATAAATATTGTGTTGCTGATGGATTCTTCACATATGTCTTAGATGTAGAATTACTGCACGTTACGCCCCTTATGTATTTTAGATGTGGAAAAAAACATTGTGAGACCTGACTGATGCAGACACTGCGTATGTGTGTTGCTGTCATATATTTTGACATACATTTTAGATGTGGATTGAAAATTGTAACACTTGACATAAATACTGTGTGCATGTGTGTGTGTGTGTGTGTGTGTGTGTGTGTGTGTGTGTGTGTGTGTGTGTGCATGCTCGTGTGTGCTTACATATTTTTGATAATAGTAGGTACAATTTGATATGAATATATTTAATTTGAGGGCTTCATAACGCCTTACATCAAGTGTGGTACAAAGGACTGAACTAAGATTGTTGATGGATGGTGAGTAACCTTAAAGTTAGATCACTAGCGCCAAGATGAAGATATATTGTCAATATCTTTACAATGTTTCTGATAATTAATCGAATGCTTTTGAACATGGGACAAAATTCAACTTGTTTGGATACTTCTGAGCATTGCATCAAAGCTGTTCCAATAAATTTTCAGAATGGCGCCATTGTACACAATTCAGATGAAATTTACGTATTTTAGATGCATAATTTGGATGTCGAAATACTTACTATTAAGTAAAACCCTTTACACATTTTCAGTAAATAAGTCTTGGCGTTTGGGTACTTTTGAACAGGGTGGAAAATTCAGATCGTTTGTATACTTTTGAACACGGAATCATAATGACTGACAGAGAAGTTGTTGTTTTCACTGCCTTAGATTTTCTTGTAATTTCCCACAAGCACAATTGAGCTAGTTCTGCATATTGCAATTTTTTGTATTTCCTATCTCACCATCCTGTCTCACTATTTTGTGTTTTTTAATTACCTGCCATGCCATATTGCAGTTTTATTAAATTTCCCATAATGCCACTAAGTATTTTTGAATTTCCTACTACTGCTATCTCATATTTTTTGGCTATTTCAGTACCGGCTATTGGTGGTTGCTTGAGCTGTTGAACAACTTTGCCACAGCCATTCAACTGTCAGTGCTTGGTTAAATGGTCAAATGATATGAAGATTGGCTATGAACTGTAATGGGTGATTCATGTTAATGAATATCATGGAAGCAATGTTTTCTCACACAGATCCCATGAAGTTCTTATGTTTACTCGTCATAGTTCAATTCTCCAGACTGTAGTGTATAATTACTTGTAAACTGCTTAGAAGTGAGCTCTCTGATACTTTGTTTCCCTCCAGGTGACTGCTGCTACAGCGTTATTTTCTTCTTATGGTTGTAATAGATGAAGTGTGGCAGTTGTCAAAGGAAAAGTTGACCATCATTTAAATTTATTCTGATTAGTGAGGCATTCTTCTTATTTCTTTGATGTTTTGTCCATATGTGACATTTTAATAACGCAGTAACGCAGTTGATTCGAAATAACTTTCATGTCATGTACCTTATATTAGAGATGACCACTGACGACGGAGGTGTGCACAAATATCCATAGCATGCGATTTTTGATGCAGCAATGATGACGTATCCATGCTTGTAACTTAGCTAACTACTGTGTTTGCTTAACACTGCATCTGATGTCGTTGTAGTACGTTCATGTAGCTCTCTTACCTTAGTATGGTGTGTTGTTGTATTTTTAGATGCACTTGAGAATGGGCAGTGCGTGAAACTAGTGGTGGAAATAACATCCTTCTTCAAATAGTATGGGGTTGTTTGATGTGAGGGAGCACCATGTTACCTGAGGACTTGTTTGTATGGAAGACAATGAAATGAGAAGTCATTGACGATGGTTATGAGGATATTGCGATTTTTCAGCTGCTAGAAGAAAGGCACTGAGCCATTAGATGAGTGATTGTGATTTGAGGATGGCTGAGAGTAGGCCCATATTTGGTTAATTGAGATCAGTAAAACGAAAGACACTGACGGCCTAATAATGATAAACGAAATACATTCCCTAATACTGGTCATGATGAGATATTTACATCATGTAACCCAGTATGAGTGGAAACATAATATTTTACTTTCAAAATGTTAGGAGCTGCACTATAAACTGATTGTTTTGAAGTCGTAAGGCACGTGAATTAGTTGAGATGAAGCGAGGCTAGCGAGAATATTAGTGATCAGTATTGTGTTTGAAGACAGGAAAAAGGCAGAAGCTGGAGCATTGAGAAAATGTATAAATTGTAAAGGTTGCTTCCTCTGTCACTTAGATAAATGATCACCCACTGTGAGCCACCACTTAAAATTCCCAACATGTAGAAAGAAGACAAGTGAAGGTGTTCAATGTTTTAATGACTGCAGTATTGTGGTAAATTGCTCGGACCAAGTTTGCTTCTTCGTTGAATATGAGATAGTTTACTGAAATTTCGTGTGTTTAATTAATGATTTGAAATGAAAGGTGATGATAGATATTCTCCAGACCTTGATTATTTTCCTGGTACTTATTTTCACAGTGATCTGAATTTTTATAAAAGCTGTACCAACCAGCGTTCCTCCATTTACCAGCTGTATAAGAACTGGGTGTATTGAAATGATAATGCTATAATTTTGTATGTTTATGTGTAAGTAATAATTTTTTTCTTTTTAGCTGTGTAGTTTGATTTCTACGGCTATCAAAATATAGATGATACATGTGTCGCCTATGTGTGGTGTTGTGGTATAAATTATTTTGTTACTAAGAACACATTTTGTTGACATACCCAGCGAGTACTATGGTACTCTTCTATCGCTTGACACTCTCTTACAGGTGGTGACTTTTTTATGTATGCTCTGTGCTCAATGATTGTTTTCTTCCCGACAGATCGAGGAATGGCATCTGCTTACAGCTTGACCATTTAGCTATTTTTAGACATAATCACCACTTCTGTCGATTCATTTTTGTAGATGCTGTGACAGTTTTTGTATGCCCATGTCATACCAGCTCGCCGCCATGCTATTCAGAAAGTTATGAACCTCTTCTTTCACCTTGTCGTCGGAGCTGAATCGCTTTCCGGCCAAATATTCGTTTAACCTAGGGTACAGGTGATAGTCACTGGGCGCCAAGTCAGGACTAAAGGGTAGGTGGGTGATTATGTTTCACTGAAACTGTTGCAGGAGAGCAAGGGTTTGCCGAGTGATGTGTGGGAGGGCGTAGTCATAGAAAATGTGTACAACCTTGCTGAACATTCCTCTTCTCCGGTTCTGAATTGCCCGTTTAAGTTTTTTTCAGAGTCTCACAGTACCTTTTAGCATTAATTGTGGTCCCAGCGATTCAGCTCCGACGACGAAGTGAAAGAAGAGGTCCATAACTTTCTGAACAGCGTCTACAAAAAAGCATCGACAGAAATGTTCAAGCGGTAAACGGATGTAAACCATTGTAGAAATAAACAGGTATATGTAAAAAATAGGAGACCTTACTTTTGGGATTACTCTCGTAATCTTTAGTCGTTGGCTGACGGACTGTCACATGATTCGATTTAGCATGGTCTTTGCATGCTACTGACTTATCATCTCCTGCAGATCATTCAATGGCCCACCAAACGCCATTCTCCACATCCATAATTGGCGGCATCTTCTGTCATAATAACCCCAACCGTCCCTGTGATGTGTCAGTGTGTATGATGACCCAGTGTGTGTTGAGTGTGCATGGTAAGTATCCCTCTCTTTCTTAGAAAAACGTTTTGATGCTAGGATGCTATATATTCGATATACCACTTTAAACTGAATTATAGCAAACAGTTTTTCCATCAAGTTATCGTATCTCATACACTGACTTAAAATTATCAACGTAGTTCCCGTTTTATTTAAAATTCCTGTTTGTCATTCTTATCTTAAGGTTGTTCCTAGGTTATTTCAAGCACTTCCTTGGAAATTAGCCGCAGATTTTTCTTTCTTTAATATTTCCGGCGTATCTTGATTCTTCAAAAGATAAGAGTGGCGCTTGCCAAGTTGCTGGAATGTCGTACACAACATAAAAACGTTTCACACAATTTATTTTTAAATGAGAGAGGAAGGGACGAAGTGCGTCTGCTTTACGAATCGAACCACTAACCAGCTCAAGCAGGTCAGGCTTTTACACCTTCCTCAACACACTACTGACTAATTGTCTCCGCTTCCCTGTACCTCTCATTCTGCAATGATATTAATTTCTCCGGACTCAGCAGTTAAAATGAAAAACATCCACAGGTACAACTTCTTCAGACATGTGGAAAATACACCTCTTTCAGATTAAAAAAAAAAAAAAACACTCCGTCTTCAGGCCACGAGTGGCCTCCCGGGACCATCCGACCGCCATGTCATCCGCCAAGGAGGATGCGGATAGGAGGGGCGTGGGGTCAGCACACCGAAGCCGCTACTATTCGGTCGAGTAGCTCCTCACTTGGCATCGCGAGGTTGAGTGCACCCCGAAAAATGGCAACAGCGCACGGCGGCCGGATGGTCACCCATCCAAGTGCCGTCCACTCCCAACAGCTCTTAACTTCAGTTATCTCACGGGAACCGGTGTATCCACGGCAGCAAGGCCGTTGCTCCTTTCAGATAACATCAATAAATTAAATTAAAAAGTACGTAAGTACACAAAGGTGACAAAAGTCATGCAGTAGAAATATGCACATATACATTTGGCTGTAGTATCGTATTCACGAGGTATAAAAGGGCAGTGTACTGGCGGAGCTATAATTTGTACTCAGGTGATTCGTATGGTTTCCGACGTGATTAGGGCGCGCGACGGTTATTAACAGACTTTGAAAGCCGAATGTCTTCACTTAACGATCTAGAGCAGCGGCGATAGCGTAGAGTTGTCACTGCTAACACACAACCAGGACTGCGTGACATAAGCTCAGAAATCAATGTGAGATCTACGACAAATGGACCCGTTACGATAGCGTGGCGAAAACTGTTAATGGGCTATGGCAGTAGACGGCCGACCCACGTGCCTTTGGTAATAGCACGCTTCTCCTGGGCTTTTGGGTATATCAGTTGGATCCTAGACTAGAAAACTGTGGCCTGGTCAGATGAGTCCCGGTTTCAGTTGGCAAGAGCTGATGGAAGGATTACATTGCGGCACAGATCTCACGAACCCATGGACACAAGTTGTCAACAAGGCACTAGGGAAGCGGGTGGTGGCCTCAAAATGATTTTTACATGGAATGGACCGGGTCCACTGGTCCAGCTCAACTCACCATTAACTGGAAATGGTCATGTTCGGCTACTTGGAGACCACTTACAACCGTACTTGGACCTCATGTCCCCAAACAATGAGGCGACGTGTCACTGGGCCACAACTGTTGGAGATTGGTTTAAAGTACATTCTGAACAATTCGAACCTATGACTTGGCCACACAGATCGCCCGGTATAAATCCCATTGAACACTTGTGGGACATAATTGAAAGGTCAGTTCGTGCACAAAATCCTGCAGCGGAAATACTTTCGCAATTATGGTTATAGAGACGGTCGATCATCAGTCCAGAAACTGGTTTGATGCAGCTCTTCATGATACTCTATCCTGTGCAAGCTTCTTCATCTCCCAGTAACTACTGCAACCTACATCCTTCTGAATCTGCTTAGTGTATTCATCTATTGGTCTCCCTCTACGATTTTTACCCTCCACTCTGCCCTCCAGTACTAAATTGGTGATCCCTTGATGCCTCAGAACATGTTCTATCAACCAATCTCTTCTTCTAGTCAAACTGTGCCACAAATTTTTCTTCTCCCCAATTCTATTCAATACCTACTTTAGTTACGTAATCTACCCACCTAATCTTCAGCATTCTTCTGTAGCACCACATTTCGAAAGCTTCTATTCTCTTCTTGTCCAAACTATTTATCGTCCATGTTTCACTTCCATACATGGCTACACTCCATACAAATAGTTTCAGAAATGACTTCCTGACACTTAAATCTACACTCGATGTTAACAAATTTCTCTTCTTCACAAACGATTTCCTTGCCATTGCCAGCCTACGTTTTACATCCTCACTACTTCGACCAGCATCAGTTGTTTTGCTCCCCAAATAGCAAAACTCATCTACTACTTTAAGTATCTTATTTCCTAATCTAATTCCCCCAGCATCACCTGATTTAATTCAACTACATTCCATTATCCTCGATTTGCTTTTGTTGATGTTCATCTTATATCCTCCTTTCAAGACACTCTTCATTCCGTTCAACTGCTCTTCCGGCTCCTTTGCTCTCTCCGACAGAATTACAATGTCATCGGCAAACCCATGGAGGTATGGCTCAGTATTTCTGCAGGGACTTGCAACGACTTGTTGGGTGCCTACATTATATCGAGCAAAAGGAGGTCCGACACAGTGTTAGAAGGTATCCCATGATTTTCTTTTTCATATCAGTGCAAGTAGGCACGCAAAGAATAACTCCGTATCAAGTTGGAGTTTTATGTCAATCAACATTTTTAAGAAACACGAAGCGCTGACAAAGGCGAAAGTCACGTAAAACTGCCAGAAAAGGGTAATTTATAGATAGTCGAAGAGAGAATCTCAGGTTTTTCCATATAGAGTGAGAGAAATCAGATGAGCCATGACTGGGAAATCAGTTATGTGCAAAGCCTCAATGTAATTTTAAACATAAGATAAAAATAGACGTGCGTTAAAAATCTTCGTAAGAATCTGCGGAAAGGACGAAGTTCTTGCAAATGTATACGAAGAGTAGATTCTGTTGTCTTCACTTTATAGAGAGGCAGTTACAGTAATTCGCTGTTAACACTAAGTTCTTGTACTATCTTCGTCTTTGACATAGTCTAATATCACAAGATTTTTCTTGTTTAATTTGTGGAGTGCATGTTAATAAGGTATACATGTGTAAATCTTTCACATGTTGGGTAGAAGAAATAGAGACTTACATCTTATGTTCATATAGATTTAATTTTATTTATTAATTATTTAATGTCAATGGACAAATAAAGATCATATTATAAAATAGGGAAGCGGTTTTACATGAATCACAGCTAGCTTCTACATTGATAACTTATGAACGAGTTTAGCACAACGAAGACATTCCTTGGAAAAACATACTCGTGGAGATTACAACGTGGATTCCGCCGCGGCGGCCGGTACATTGACTCTCTTTGCCAAATTTCTCTCGGCAGATGAACACAATTCTTGTCCTGGACCGATGACATCGGGGTTCCACCGTGCTAGTAGTCTCTCCCTGAGCAGAGGGAGAGTTGCATTGTTGCAAACGAATAAAACGAAAAGCAGTGGACCCTGTACCATCGTAGCTATATGGACATAGTATACATACTGCGCTATGCCTTGTGCCTGGTGGAAGCCAATTCTAACAATCGTACCTATGCCACTTAAAGTGACAGTCTTAGCTGACATGTAAAGAATTAGTTTCTTTGAGCCAAACGTCTCTTTACTATAAATTTTGAGCTGCCGCATGGAATTACGAGTACGTCGGTACATGTATCCCACCAGTCCAAGGCAAACAATATTGTAAGCTACTGACAGAGAAATTCCGACGATGAATATTACCCGACTGTGCAACAGGTAATATTCGCTCGTTCTTTCCAAAGCAATGGTTGCCACCAGTACTACGCTCCAGGGTATTAGCGAACACAACAGCTGACGGCGGAATACCTTCCTCACTTCAGCACGTTCTAGGTCGCTAGGAAGCCTGAGGTGACGAACGCATGCGTACATTTGGTAGCAGAATGAGTTGAGCCAGATACAGTTCAGAAGAGTTAGTGCGCTATCAATCTGCACCGTCGTAGATAAGTCAGGGACACCTGCCATACGATACAAGACCTCAGAAAACAAGATCTGGATCATACCTGTTATCTGAAAGGACAAGAATATCTTTCCGGGCAAGTTACGTAAATTGGGAAGGTACACGTACACTGCGCCAGTCAAAAATCGGAAGAGAATATTCACTGCTACAAACGTTATTTCTAAAGGTTCTAAGCCGTCGATTTTAAAATCCCTGTACTTCAAGGTGCCACTGTTTAGATTCTCTTTGTAGCTCAGTATTCTGTTTGTCGGCTTGTCTTTCTCCTGTATGTAATATCCACTGTTTGATGAGTACCAACCACGGTGGTCCATGGGGGCGCGACATGCCTCGAGATAACTTGTGGAAGCAAAATCGCGACACTTCAGCAGGAGAATAGCCCTGCAAACAGAGCAGACGGCGTCGGTTGCGTTGAGTTGCGGGCAGGGTTGGTCGTCAGGACCACCGAAAACGCAGCGGGCATCGCGCACAGACTGAATCATACTGAAGGGGACGTCCTGGCAAATGCTGATCGAGTTGACAGTCATCCAGGCGAAGAGGCAGAGGTTGACGTTGGCCCTCTGCGTGTAGGCCAGGTAGCTGGTGACGGGTATGTGGGGCGACCCCTGCGACAGGTCGTGCCACAGCTGCACGCGGCACTGCTCGCGCCGCTTAGTGGTTTCCGGAGGCAGGTCTTCCAGTGGGCACGTGGGGTGGTCCAGGCCGTTGGCCAACAGCTGCATGCAGCCAGTGTCCACGGACAGCGTAGCGTTGCTTTTGTCCTCCAGCTGCCACTCCTCGCCTGGAAGATCAATGAGAGCAGCTGGGTGGTGGTTGTCGTTGTACGCTGAGTCTGCCACAAATGTGGACAACTTTCCACCACCAACGGTTATCGTATTATTGATGCCACTACCAAACAATCCCATATATGAGTATCTCAACACGGTGTGTCATTCTTAATCTGCTCAGTTACGCTGCCAGCTGGTGTGAAGTGAATAAGTGTTCTTCAATATTCTCAGACCCTTAAGTTGAATATATGAAGATGGTATCTGTTCCTGAAAGAACAGATACCATTGATGACTGTGCAGCTTCTCTAGAACGAAATGTTAAATAAATATAAACCCTTAGCTACCGACAGATGTTGTTGATTTATATCAATGGGGACAGCTGAAAATGTGTGCCCTGACCAGGACTCGAACCCGGAATCTCCTGCTTCCATGGCAGACGCTCTACCTATGTGAGCCACTGAGGGCAGGGACTTATCCCTTGCACGCTTCCTGTGGGTCCCACGTTTCCAACTGTCCACAACCTACACTACTGGAAATTAAAATTGCTACACCAAGAAGAAATGCAGATGATAAACGGGTATTCATTGGACAAGTATACTACGTCTACATGACTACTCTGCAATTCACATTTAAGTGCTTGGCAGAGGGTTCATCGAATTGACATGTGATTACATTTTCACGCAATTTGGTTGCATAGATCCTGAGAAATCAGTACTCAGAACAACCACCTGTGGCCGTAATAATGGCCTTGATACGCCTGGGCATTCACTTAAACAGAGCTTGGATGACGTGTACAGGTACAGCTGCCCATGCAGCTTCAACACGATACCACAGTTCATCAAGAGCAGTGACTGGCGTATTTTGACGAGCCAGTTGCTCGGCCACCATTGACCAGTCGTTTTCAGTTGGTGAGAGGTCTGGAGAATGTACTGGCCAGGGCAGCAATCGAACATTTTCTCTATCCAGAAAGGCCAGTACAGGACCCCCAACATGCGGTCGTGCATTATCCTGCAGAAATGTAGGGTTTCGCATCGATCCAATGAGCAGTAGAGCCACAGGTCGTAACACATCTGAAATGTAACGTGCACTGTTCAAAGTACCGTCAATGCGAACAAGAGGTGACCGAGACGTGTAACCAATGGCACCCCATACCATCACGGCGGGTGATACGCCGGTATGGCGATGACGAATACACGCTTCCAAAGTGCGTTCACCGAGATGTCACCAGACACGGATGCGACCATCATGGTGCTGTAAACAGAACCTGGGTTCATCCGAAAAAATGACGTTTTGCCATTCGTGCGCCCAGGTCCTCGTTGAGTACACCATCGCAGGCGCTCCTGTCTCTGATGCAGCGTCAAGTGTAACTGCAGCCACGGTCTCCGAGCTGATAGTCCGTGCTCCTACAAACGTCGTCAAACTGTTCGTGCAGATGGTTTTTCTCTTGCAAAAGTCCCCATCTGTTGACTCAGAGATCGAGACGTGGCTGCACGATCCGTTACAGCCATGAGGATAAGATGTCCGCCATCTCGACTGCAAGTGATACGAAGCCGTTGGGATCCAGCACGGCGTTCCGTATTACCCTCCTGAACCCACTGATTCCATATTCTGCTAACAGTCATTGTATCTCGACCAACGCGAGCAGCTATGTGGCGATACGATAAACCGCAATCGCGATAGGCTACAATCCGACCTTTATCAAAGTCGGAAACGTGATGCTACGCATTTCTCCTCCTTACACGAGGCATCACAACAACGTTTCACCAGGCAACACAGGTCAACTGCTGTTTGTGTATGGGAAATCGGTTGGAAACTTTCCTCATGTCAGCACGTTGTAGGTGTGGCCACCGGCTCCAACCTTGTGTGAATGCTCTGAAACGATAATCATTTGCGTATCACAGCATCTTCTTCCTGTCGGTTAAATTTCGTTTCTGTAGCAGGTCATCTTCGTGGTGTAACAATTTTAATGGTCAGTAGTGTACATTCTTCGTGTCGCTAATAGATATTTGCCCATTCAATGGTATATGTTCTTTCGGGAATAGATACCATCTTCATATAGTTAAAGGCTACCCGGCCACTGACCTTCTTCTGTGCGAATGCGCACACTTTGCCCGAACTCTTTCGGGACTCGTCAGCTTAGGCTGGCGCGAGTAATGAGTGAATGGGCAAATACCTATCAGGAACACTATGAATGTAGGTTGTGAACTATTAGGACTGTGGGTCTCACAGGAAGCGTGCAAGGGATAAGTCCCTGCAGTCGCACCCTCCTCTGTGCCCTCGGTGGCTCAGATGGACACAGCGTCTGCCATGTAAGCAGGAGATCACGGGTTCGAATCCTGGTCGGGTCGCACATCTTCAGCTGTCCCCATTGATGTACATCAACAACACCTGTCGGCAGCTAAGGGTTTCGATTTAACTGTCATTTCACTTGGGTTGAAGTTGTTGTTTGTCGTATTTTGTTACTATCCTGTAACTTTCTATGCTGACAGTCAAAAGGTGACCATTTTTAAATTAATTTTAATTACAGTACGGGTGTATAAATGTAGACTAAAGCGTCAATATGCTTAAAATAATGAAGGGCAATTATCCAATCACTAGAAAGAAGGAAACTCATCGTCCACATACTATGAGCTATAATTTTGTACCGCCATTTTTGCTCCATTCTTCACAGATGCAACTGCTAGTTTCAACAATCAATTCTAATTACGCTGCATTCCTCTTCTAAAATTTACAGCACTTATTAATTCGTACTCTTTCAATACTAATATTATTAACATGTATTTTAGTGTTTGGAATAATTCATAATTAATTATTCATGTTTTGTAATAATAAGCAACATCCTTTGTTTCATAAATGGCCTCAAAACCTGTACCTGGTAAGAAAATTACAAGCACAAATGGTGCACGTTCATATTCAAATACTATCACAGAAAAGCTTCCAGAAACTCTTGAACTGATAAGAGCTGTCAAAATCAAATGTTGTTGCTGTTGTGGTCTTCAGTCCAGAGACTGGTTTGATGCAGCTCTCCATGCTACTCTATCCTGTGCAAGCTTTTTCATCTCCCAGTACGTACTGCAACCTACATCCTTCTGAATCTGCTTAGTGTATACATCTCTTTGTCTCCCACTACGATTTTTACCTTCCACGCTGCCCTCCAATGTTAAATTTGTGATCCCTTGATGCCTCAGAACATGTCCTACCAACCGATCCCTTCTTCTAGTCAAGTTGTGCCACAAACTCCTCTTCTCTCCAATTCAATTCAATACCTCCTCATTAGTTATATGATCTACCCATCTAACCTTCAGCATTCTTCTGTAGCAGCACATTTCGAAAGCTTCTATTCCCTTCTTGTCTAAACTATTTATCGTCCACGTTTCACTTCCATACATGTCTAACCTCCATACAAATACTTTCAGAAAAGACTTCCTGACACTTAAATCTATACTCGATGTTAACAAATTTCTCTTCTTCATAAACGCTTTCCTTGCCTTTGCCAGTCTACATTTTATATCCTCTCTACTTCGACCATCATCAGTTCTTTTGCTCCCCAAACAGCAAAACTCATTTACTTCTTTAAGTGTCTCATTTCCTAATGTAATTCCCTCAGCATCACCCGTTTTAATTTGACTACATTCCATTATCCTCGTTTTCCTTTTGTTGATGTTAATCTTATATCCTCCTTTCAAGACACTGTCCATTCCGTTCAACTGCTCTTCCAGGTCGTTTGCTATCTCCGACAGAAATACAATGTCATCGGCACTGTTCACCATGTTTCTCACTCTTTTTTGTGGTGGACTATTGTTCTTTTGCCACTCGATACCACTGTTTCGTCGTACACTGTTTTTCACCACGTAAATATTGCGACTCCATTACGTGTTTCATCTTCTTTGGTATGATTACCTATTTGTTTCCAACCTAACGAAGTATACGTTCGAGAGTATTTTCTATTTATGATGTTTATACCGTGTGTGTGTGTATGAGTGAGAGTCACATATAGTCTCTGAGTGCATCCACTTTCCGAATGGAAGGTAACCTGAGAAATGAGGTAACTACTTCTACTGGAAGGGATCGTGACAGAAAGGCAAAACTTTCAATTAAAGCCTGAAAATTTCGTCTGAGAAAATAAATGACCGTTAAGAGGAACGGCAGAAACAGAAGACACAAATGAAACTCGCAAAGGAAATCAGAGCGCTTCTAGGCGCTTCAGTCGGGAACCACACGACCGCTACGGTCGCAGGTTAGAGTCCTGCATCGGGCATGGATGTGTGTGATGTCCTTAGGTTAGTTATGTTTAAGTAGTTCTAAGTTCTATGGGACTGATGATCTCAGACGTTAACTCCCATAGTGCTCAGAGCCATTTGAACCATTTGAAAAGAGATCAGAGCAATTAACAGCCCAGAAGTGACATCACATAGCGATGTCGATATCAAAATAGTACTAGGTGACGAAACCAAAATCAGTATTGTGTCGTCAGGGACTGGAAGTCGATCAGGCTGGCACAGAAACAAAAGTGCATGATCCAAACAAATGTTAATAGGGGTGATTATTTGCAAACTACGATGAATTATACCTTAGCGATGCCGATTTGAAAATGGTACTGGTCGACGAAACCAGAGTCACTATTGTGTCGTCAGCAACTCGCTATCGACCAGGCTGGCCACAGAAACAAAGGTGTGTGATCTAAAAATTGTTAATAGGGATGATTATTTGTCAACTGCGGTGAACTATACCTCGGTGTGGTTCCAGGCATCGAGAAAAACAGATCGTAAGTAAATGTATTGGATAAGTCCAATAAGAGCTGGAAGTGACCTGCTGCAGAAGATGAAGTTTGGTATGACGTTGGAAGTGCTGTAGAAGGGATTTCTGAGTCCAAGGAACTATCACCACATGGACTTTGACTGATTCTGTATTGAAAAAATACTTTTTAAAATAGACACGGACCTTAAAAGCCATATAAGCCAATTGAATTAATACTTTAGAATGATCACACGTATGAGACAAAAAAAAAACACATGCACCACAAAGGAATTATCCGAATGGGACAGAAATCGGTAGATGTGATATATATGTAAAGGTCAGGAAAATTTGGACTATTTATTCAGGAGCAATAGCTTCATAAATTGAGCAAATCAATAACAATCTCTGGTCCTTATGTAAGCATTTATTCATCTTGGCACTGCACTGGCTGTTAGAGTTGTTGGACTGCTATTGAGGGATATCGTGTCAAATTTTGTCTGATTGGCGCGTTAGATCGTCAAAATTCCGAGATGGTTGGAGGGGCCTGATTTTGTCAGTTTTGTTGATGGAGAATTCGTGTTTTGGGTCTTGTGTTACTTTATTGTGACAGATCCTAGTCTATATCCACGAAAGATTCGCTTTTTCCTACAGCGATAATACGCCCTAGCGTTTTTTAGATATAGACCACGAACACTGAATGTCCCACATAGCTCTCACGCATTATTGTTGATCGTGTCGAGTGACCACTCAAACTAGGGACTGTAATGGGACGTCTAATGTCAAAACCTGAAGAAGGTGTGAACTTTGAACACATGTAAAATTGTGTGGTGAAAAGTGATGGTGGCGCCTACCTCCTTTTTTCCTTCTCTCTTTTTTTTTTGTTTTTGTTTTTTTAGTGCTGTCCGTCAGTGGGATTGTAAATTTTTTGCGGGTACTCGTACGCTACTACGATTTCTGTTCTACGACTTATAATAGAAACAAAGAGGAAAGGCATTAAGTATATATTAGTTGGAAAAAGTCATCCTAAGGAAGGCAAAGATAATCAACAAAATGGTTCAAATGGCTCTGAGCACTATGGGACTTAACAGCTGAGGTCATCAGTCCCCTAGAACTTAGAACTACTGAAACCTAACTAACCTAAGGACACCACACACATCCATGCCCGAGGCAGGATTCGAACCAGCGACCGTAGCGGTCACGCGGTTCCAGACTAATGCGCCTAGAACCGCACGGCCACAACGGCCGGCGATAATCAACATTTTCCATATAAATTGACTGCGATGCAAGTTCTCATAAAAATTAATGAAGTTACGACCGTCTAGTTGTGAAGAGGAAAACTGTTATTCTTAATGGAAATTAAATAATGAGGATACTTCGGATGTTCTATTCGAATAATTCGTTTATTACAAAAAGTTCCCTTAAACGGAAAGATACAAAAAAGTGTAAAAAGTTACTTTTTTTGATCGCAACAGAAAAATAGAAGAAAGCCAGTAAAGGTGGTAAATTACATCGGTGGTCTTAGTTGTAACGTAATCGTGATACAGTATCAAACAAATACAACAAAAGATAGTAGTTTTCGCTGGATCTAACTTTCTTTGCGTAACAAGTTTACGTAAGTAAATTTACTGTTGGAACTGACACACGACCGCAGAGCGAAAAGTTTTATTTACGGTATAGAATCCATTATTAAAATTAAAGGAAATTAGCCTATGTAGACAGCACGATTTATTTATGAAAGTATACGATAGATAATTCACAGTGCAATCAGCTTTAAATGGTTATAAGTTTTGTATATCGGTGCAATTAAATCCATCCAGCTAGAGACCATGTTACCCAAACGTTTCTCTAACGGGAGCGCTTCCGTATACATTTTCCCATACTTTGAAATTCACGCATACATATGAGAATTACTTAAGAATTAGGGAATCCTTTCTGATAGCAAGAAAGTCAGATGCGTCAACTTTAACATTGCTTATACGTATATTATTTCAGTCAGAAGCTACACTGAAGAGCCAAATAAACAGGTGCACCTGCCTAATATTGTGTAGCACACCCACGAGAACAAAGAAGTGCCTCAGCACGAATTTGCATGGACTCGATTAATGTCTGAAGTAGTGCTCGAAGGAACTGACACCATGAATCCTGCAGGGCTGTCCCTCAATCCGTAAGAATACGAGGGGATGGAAATCTCTTCTGATCAGCTGACGTTGCAACGCTTCCCAGAAATGCTGGCTGGTTCAAATGGCTCTGAGCACTCCGGAACTTAACATCCGAGGTCATCAGTCCCCTAGAACTTAGAACTACTTAAACTTAACTAACCGAAGGACGTCACACACATCCATGCCCGAGGCATGATTCGAACCTGCGACCGTAGCAGCAGCAAGGTCTCCGACTGAAGCGCCTAGAACCGCTCGGCTCCCAGATATGCTCAATGATGTTCACGTGTTGGGAGTTCGGTGGCTAGCGGAAGTGTTTAAACCCAGAAAAGTGTTCTTGGAGCCACTGCGTTGCAATTCGGGTTATGTGGGGTGTCACATTGTCCTGCTGGAATTGCCCAAGTCTGTCGGAATGCACAATGGACATGAATAGATGCAGATGATCAGACAGGATGCTAATGTACGTGTCACATGTCAGAGTCGAATCTAAACGTATCAGGGGTCGGTCCCATATCACTTGAACTGCACACGCCCTACACCATTACAAAGCCTACACTAGCTTGAATTCATGAGATTGTCTCCAAGCCCGTACACGTGCATCCTCTCGATACAATTTGAAACGAGATTCGTCCAACCAGGCAACATGTTTACACTCATCAACAGTCCAATATCGTTGGTGACGGTCCCAGGCTAGGAGTAAAGCTTTGTATCGCGTAGTCATCAAGGGTACACGAGTGGGTCTTCAGCTCCGAAAGCCCATATCAATGATGAATGGTTCGCACGCTGAGACTTGCTCATGGTCTAGCATCGAAATCTGCAGAAATTTGCGAAAGGATTGCACTTCTGTCACGTTGAACCATTCTCTTCAGTCGTCGTTCGTCCCGTTCTAGCAGGATCTTTTTCCGGCCGCAGCGATGTTGAAGATTTGATGTTTTACCGGATTCCTGATATTCAAGTCACACTCGTGAAATGGTCATACTGTAAAACCCATAGTTCGTCGCTACCTCGGAGACACTGTGAGCCGTCTTTCGTGCGCCGACTATAACACTACGTTCAGACTCACTTAAATTTTGATATACCACCGATCTAACAACTGCGCCAGACACTTGTTGTCTTATATAGGCGTCACCGACCACAGGGCCGTATTCTGTCTGTTTACATACCTATGTAATTGAGTACACATGCTTAGACAAGTTTCTTTGGCTCTTCAGTGTATTTTCGAGTACGTGGTTGCACAGGGCTAAATATACTAGCCGGCCGCTGTGGCCGACCGGTTCTATTTTTATTACTAACAGGGCCATTTATTTAAATTTGACTTGCAATCTCATCCCTCAGGCTGGCCACGGTGGCCGAGAGATTCTAGACGCTACAGTCTGGAACCGCGTGACTGCTACGGTCGCAGGTTCGAACCGTGCCTCGGGCATGGATGTGTGCGATGTCCTCAGGCTAGTTAGGTTTAAGTAGTTCTAAGTTCTAGGGGACTGATGACCTCAGATGTTAACTCCCATAGTACTGAGAGCCATTTGAACCATTTTTATATATACTATATCATAAATCGAGACTGATTACTGAGGCGGCCTAGTACACCGTGTTTCGGTGGGCAGAGCCCTCCTTCTCAACTCCCTGCAGCCACATGAGAGTTCGTTCATAACGTTGAAAACGATCCTTACTTGTTAATACACATCCACACAGATATTTCTCAGATTTACTGTAGGTCAGAGTACTGACATTTAAGCATAGTCCAAGCAGTCTCCTTTAGTAGACCTGGAGCACCTTTTAAGTGTTCTGCCAATGAATCGCAGTCTTTGGTTTGCTGTACCCACAATATGATCTATGTGATCGTTCCAATTTAGGTTATTTGTAGGTGTAATCCCTAAGTATTTAGTTGAATTTACAGCCTTCAGATTTGTGTGACTTAACGTGTAATCGAAATTTAGCTGATTTCTTTTAGTATTCATGTGAATAACTTAACACTTTTATTTACTCAGGGTCAATTGCCACTTTTCACACCATACACATATCTTATCTAAATCATTTTGCAAGTCGTTTTGATCATCTGATGACTTCACAAGAGGGTAAATGACACCATGATCTGCAAACAATCTAAGACGGCTCCTCCGATTGTCTCCTATGTCGTTAATAGAGATCAGGAACAATAGAGGGCCTGTAACACATCCTTGGGGAACGCCGGATATTACTTCTGTTTTACTCCATGACTTTCCGTCCATTACTACGAACTGTGATCTTTCTGACAGGAAATAGCGAATCCAGTCGCACAACTGAGGCGATACTCCGTAGGCACGCAGTTTGATTAGAAGACGCTTGTGAGAAACGGTGTCGAAAGCCTTCTGGAAATCTAAAAATATGGAATCAATTTGACATCCCCTGTCGATAACACTTATTACTTCATGAGTACAAAGAGCTAGTTGTGTTTCACAAGAACGATATATTCTGAATCCGTGCTGACTATATGTCAATAAATCATTTTCTTCGAGGTACCTTATAATGTTCGAATACAGTATATGTTCCAAAACAATACTGAAAATTGACTTTCGTGATATAGTCCTGTAATTCAGCGGATTACTCCTGCTTCCCTTTTTGGGTATTGGTGTGACTTGAGCGATTTTCCCCTCTTTAGGTACGGATCTTTCTGTGAGCGAATGGTTGTATATAATTGCTAAATATGCACCTATTTAATAGCATACTCTGAGAGGAGCCTGACTGGTATACAATCTGGACGGGAGGCCTTGCCTTTATTAAGAGATTTAAGCTGCTTAGTTACACCGAGGACATCTACTTCTATGTTTGTCATCTTGGCAGTTGTTCTTGATTAAAATTCAGGAATATTTACTTCGTCTTCCTTGGTGAAAGATTTTCGGAAAACCGTGTTTAATAACTCTGTTTTAGCGGCACTGTCATCAGTGACTTCACCGTTGTTATGGCGCAGTGAAGGTATTGATTGCGTCTTGCCACTGGTGTGCTTTATGTATGACCAGAATCTCTTTGGGTTTTCTGCCAGATTTCGAGACAGAATTTCGTTGTGGAAATTTTTAAAGCATCTCGCATTGAAGTACGCGCCAAATTTCGAACTTCTGTAGAACTTGGCCAATTTTGGGGATTTTGCGTTCTTTTAAATTTGGCATGCTTTATTCGTTGCTACTGCAACAACGATCTGACCAGTTTTGTGTACCATTGGGGATCGGTACCATTACTTATTAATTTATGTGGTATATATCTCGCAAATGCTGTCGATACTATCTCTTTGAAAACATTCCACAACTTTTTTACACTTACATGATAATTTCCGTAAGATTAATGGATTTCTATTGTTAATGTTAAGCCTCTGGTTTAGTCAGGTTATCCAGGTTCCATCTCCTTAAATTCCCACCTTTTTACAGTTTCTTCAGTTTTAATCTACAGTTCATAACCAATAGATTGTGGTCAGAGTCCACATCTGCCCCAGGAAATGTCTTACAATCTAAAACCTGGTTCCTAAATCTCTGTCTTACCATTGTATAATCTATCTGATACCTTCTAGTATCTCCAGGCTTCTTCCATGTATACAGCCTTCTTTCATGATTCTTGAACCGAGTGTTAGCTATGATTAAGTTGTGTTCTGTACAAAATTCTACCAGGCGGCTTCCTCTTTCATTTCTTACCCCCAATCCATATTCACCTACTATGTTTCCTTCTCTCCCTTTTCCTACTCTCGAATTACAGTCACCCATGACTATTATATTTTCGTCTCCCTTCACTACCTGAATAATTTCTTTTATCTCATCATACATTTCATCAATTTCTTCATCATCTGCAGAGCTAGTTTGCATATAAACTTGTACTACTGCAGTAGGCGTGAGCTTCGTGTCTATCTTGGCCACAATAATGCGTCCACTGTGCTGTTTGTAGTAACTTACCCGCACTCCTATTTTTTTATTCATTAATAAACCTACTCCTGCATTACCCCTATTTGATTCTGTATTTATAACTCTGTATTCACCTGACCAAAAGTCTTGGTTCAAATGGCTCTGAGCACTATGGGACTCAACTGCTGAGGTCATTAGTCCCCTAGAACTTAGAACTAGTTAAACCTAACTAACCTAAGGACATCACAAACATCCATGCCCGAGGAAGGATTCGAACCTGCGACCGTAGCGGTCTTGCGGTTCCAGACTGCAGCGCCTTTAACCGCACGGCCACTTCGGCCGGCCCCAAAAGTCTTGTTCCTCCTGCCACCGAACTTCACTAATTCCCACTATATCCAACTTTAACCTATCCATTTCCCTTTTTAAATTTTCTAACCTACGCCACGTCGAAATTAAGTGTAAGCTAGAGACAAATGGAGAGCTGCCAGCCAGTCGAAAGATCGAAGATGGAAAGTACACGAGCAACTATCGCAATTATCTTACGTGGTGTAGAAAATCACAGGTGTTTTTTGTACCTGATTCCTCGAATGACAGTAGAGTCAACAGCCTTCATTGCATAAACGTGAAGCGCGTGTATCCCAGAATCAAACTTACCTTTGATGGCGATAGGTGGTGCATTTTGTGTTCTAGGGTAGCTGGTGATATAGTAATGAATTTTGTAAAGCGGTAGGAAACTTCGAGCTTCGTTGAACCAGACGTGGTAGTAGAAGCCATAGAGGGCGTCGGCGAGAGCGAACATTGGTGACGCCTCTGGCTGTTGCTTCTCACACTGCGCGCTGAAGTCGTCGCGAAAGGAGAGGTACTGCCCGTGGTACGACAGCAGGCGATCATTCAACAGCGGCAGCCTGTTGACGCACGAGCGGCGAGGTTGAACGTTAAAAGCAAATAAAACAAACACGCCAAATCATGTACAGTGCATTCAAGAACGTAAAAATATGCATGATCAAATTTTCACTCTGCAGCGGAATGTGTGCGAGGATTTGAAACTTCCTGACAGATTAAAAATGCTTACTGGACTGCGACTAGAACCGTCGTGTTTTGTTTTTTAAGTAATGGTCTTTCCTTGTGATGAGCTACAGTGATACACATGGCGGTCCATTGACCGTGACCGGGCCAAATATCTCACGAAATAAGCGTCAAACGAAAAAACTACAAAGAACGAAACTTGTCTAGCTTGAAAGGTGAAACCAGATGGTGCTATGGTTGGCCCGCTGCCATAGGTCAAACGGATATCAGCTGCGTTTTTTTAAATAGGAACCCCCGTTTTTATTACATGTTCGCGTAGTACGTAAAGAAATATGAATGTTTTAGTTGGACCACTCTTGTCCCTTTGTGATAGATGGCGCTGTAATAGTCACAAACATACGGCTCACAATTTTAGACGAACGGTTGGTAACAGGTAAGTTTTTTAAATTAAAATACAGAACGTAGTTACGTTTGAACATTTTATTTCGGTTGCTCCAATGTGATACATATATCTTAAGTTAACTTATGATAACTGAGAACGCATGCTGTTACAACGTGATTACCCGTAAATACCACATCAATGCAATCAATGCTCAGAGTGTTGTCCGTCAACCACAATGCATTTGGCACTACGTGTAACGACATTCCTCTCAACAGCGAGTAGTTCGCCTTCCGTAATGTTCGCACATGCATTGACAATGCGCAGACGCCTGTTGTCAGGCGTTGTCGGTGGATCACGATAGCAAATATCCTTGAACATTCCACACAAAAAGAAATCTGGGGACGTCAGATCCGGTGAACGTGCGGGGCATGGTATGGTGCTTTGACGACCAATCCACCTGTTATGAAACATGCTATTCAATACCGCTTCAACCGCACGCGACCTATATGCCGGACATCCGTAATGTTGGAAGTACATCGCCATTCTGTCATGCAGTGAAACATCTTGTAGTAACATCGGTAGAACAGTATGTAGGCAATCAGCATACATTGCACTACTTACATTGACATCGATAAATTGGGGGCCAATTATCCTTCCTCCCATAATGCCGCACCATACATTAACCCGCCAAGGTCGCTGATGTTCCACTTGTCGCAGTCACTGTGAATTTTCCGTTGCCCAATAGTGCAAATTATGCCGGTTGATGTTACCGCTGTTGGTGACTGATGCTTCGTCGCTAAATAGAACGCGTGCAAAAAATCTGTCTTCGTCCCGTAATTTCTCTTGTTCCAGTGGCAGAACTGTGCACGACGTTCAAAGTCGTCGCCATGCAATTTCTGGTGCATAGAAATATGGTACGGGTGCAATCGATGTTGATGTAGCATTCTCAACACCGTCGTTTTTGAGATTCCCGATTCTCGCGCAATTTGTCTGTTACTGATATGTGGATTAGCCGTGACTGCAGCTAAAACACCTACTTGGGCATCATCATTTGTTACAGGTCGTGGCTGACGTTTCACATGTGACTGAACACTTCCTGTTTCCTTAAATAACGTAACTATCCGGCGAACGGTCCGGACACTTGGATGATGTCGTCCAGGATACCGAGCAGCATACATAGCACACTCCCGTTGCGCATTTTGATCACAATAGCCATACATCAACACGATATCGACCTTTTCCGCAGTTGGTAAACGGTCCATTTTAACACGGGTAGTGTATCACGAAGCAAATACCTTCCGCACTGGCGGAATGTCACGCGATACCACGTACTTATACTTTTATGACTATTATAGCGCCATCTATCACAAAGCGAAAAAAGTGGTCCAACTAAAACATTCATATTTCTTTACGTACTACACGAATATGTAATAAGAAATGGGGGTTCCCATTTAATAAAAACGTAATTGATATCCGTTTGATCTATGGCAGCGCCATCTAGCGGGCCAACCATAGCGCCATCTGGTTTCCCCCTTCAAGCGACCAGTTTCGTTCTTTGAAGTTTTATTGTTTGACGCTTATTTCGTGAGATATTTGGCCCGGTCACTATCAATGGACCACCCTGTATAACGTTAAACAAATGTTGATGTAATTTTTTATCATTGCCAACAGGTTCTTCTATTTATCTACATAAAGCATGGAACTTTAACGGACGACAATAGCAGTGTACATTTTTCATCCGCAAAAGACGTACACGAATGTCTATGTTCTGTGTTATTCCCCCCATCTCCGGACAATCCAAGCCAAGGCACTCTCCCGACTCTCCTCAAGCTCCTTTCCAGCAGTATGTGGGGTCTGGACCCCTCCACCATCCTCCACACCTATAAATCCCTCATCCGCCCTATCCTCTGCTACGCCCACCCTGCCTGGAACTCTGCCCCTCCTACCTTTTACAAATTCCTTCAGATCTTTGATTACCATGCCCTCCGCCTCGCCTATCGCATCCGTCTCCCCTCCCCCACGCGGATCCTGTACGACCTAATTTCGTGCCCCCACCTCCTACTTTTCCTCGAACGGGTACGGATCCTCTAAACCTCCCGAAAACTCGGTCCTCCTCACCCACTTGTCTCACCCATCTTCTCCCACCCCCGACCGCTGCCGTGACTGTATTCCCATGTCCCACCTGCTCTCCATCTCTCCACCCTCCTTACCCTTTCGCATGGTGGCTTCCGCCAGCTCCCCCTCCCTGATGATTCCCTCCTCCCCTCCATCTACCCCTCCTACCAACATTGATCCTGCCTCCCACTTCCTGTGTTTTTTCCTTTGGGCACCCTCCCTCCCTTCTCTCCCCCTTCCCAGCCACCTCCCTTTCTTTCCACTCCTCCCCCGGGCTTCCTTAACCCCCGTCCCTCTGCTCCTCCTCCCCCGGGCTTCCTTAACCCCCGTCCCTCTACTCCTCCTCCCATCTGCTCTACCATTGGCATCTTCGCTCTCCCATCTCCCTCCCCCTCACCCTTTTCTCCCTCTTGGCAGGTCCCCGGACTCGCGCACGTTACGTGAACATTCGCGCGCCGGAGATCATCGCCATCCATTTCTCGTGTGTGCTGTCATGTTTTGTGTTTAGTTTTCACCGTCACACTCCATCGTTCACATGTGCCAACGACATCATCAGTGTTAGTGCGTCGTGTCAACAGTTTGTAGTGTGGATTATCGTCGAGTGTGAACGGCTCCGTGGTTTTGTATTTATGTGGCTACTGTTTTATTACCCACCATTATGTAAATTATGTGTATTCCTTCTGTGTTATTACACAGGGTGGTCAGAAATAGTTTGAAAAGTTTGTGATGGTGTTGCAAGGTATATTGTCGTCAGAAATAATTCTTAAAAAAAAATCAATACCTAGCGCCGTTTCCGAGATAAATAGCACTGAATTTAACCAATCAGACCGTTTCGTGATCAAATTTCAAGCTCGCCGCCAGGAATAATTACTGTCAGTTGGTGTCAGTGTAGATGACAGCACACGAAACTGCTCAACCTTTGAGTCTGTTCGATATTGAGTCGGTGTCCCATTTTTATATCATATTTTTGGTTTTCGGGAAAGCAAACCAAGAACACGCTCGGCAACCCCGTTTATTGATACTGCACACTCAGTAACTTGACAGGATAACTTCAATGCTAATTGACTCAGAAACAGCGCAATGTATCTCATTTTCTTTGTGACATTTATTTCTGAGTGTAACCTGCCCTGTAACACCCTTAGACGCTTTTCAGACTTTTCCTGACCACCCTGCGTACATGATGGGTCACCAACTATTGCCAACTAGAATAAATCCGAAAGTATGATAGTAGCTGAAACGTTTGTGGGACATATGTTGCATGGGACAACGGGGGTCATAATATGACTTTGGTTTTTTGCTGCTCGGTGTGGTCGCTTCAGAGATATGAAGATCAACTTCGATTTTTAAATGGGATGCTATAGTCTGGTACTTGTTTTCTGAAGGCGGCTATCGAAACTAATCCAATGATGTGTAACAGTAAGGTCTTTGAAGGTCAACGAAGATAAAAAATGTGGTTGTTGTCTTCAGTCCTGAGACTGGTTTGATGCAGCTCTCCATGCTACTCTATCCTGTGCAAACTTCTTCATCTCCCAGTACCTACTGCAGTCTACATCCTTCTGAATCTGCTTAATGTATTCATCTCTTGGTCTCCCTCTACGATTTTTACCCTCCACGCTGCCCTGGAGTACTACACTGGTGATCCCCTGATGCCTCAGAACATGTCCTACCAACTGGTCCCTTCTTCTAGTCAAGTTGTGCCACAAACTCCTCTTCTCTCCAATTCTATTCAATACTTCCTCATTAGTTATGTGGTCTACCCATCTAATCTTCAGCATTCTTCTGTAGCACCACATTTCGATAGCTTCTATTCTCTGTTTGTCTAAACTATTTATCGTCCATGTTTCACTTCCATACATGGCTACACTCCATACAAATACTTTCAGAAACGACTTCCTGACACAAATCAATACTCGATGTTAACAAATTTCTCTTCTTCAGAAACGCTTTCCTTACCATTGTCAGTCTACATTTTATATCCTCTCTACCTCGACCATCATCAGTTATTTTGCTCCCCAAATAGCAAAACTCCTTTACTACTTTAAGTGTCTCATTTCTTTATCTAATTCCCTCAGCATCACCCGACTTAATTCGACTACATTCCATTATTCTCGTTTTGCTTTTGTTGATGTTCATCTTACACCCTCCTTTCAAGACACTGTCCATTCCGTTCAACTGCTCTTCCAAGTCCTTTGCTGTCTCTGACAGAATTACAATGTCATCGGCGAACCTCAAAGTTTTTATTTCTTCTCCATGGATTTTAATACCTACTCCGAACTTTTCTTTTGTTTCCTTTACTGCTTGCTCAGTATACAGGTTGAATAACATCGGGGATAGGCTACAACCCTGTCTCACTCCCTTCCCAACCACTGCTTCCCTTTCATGCCCCTCGACTGTTATAACTGCCATCTGGTTTCTGTATAAATTGTAAATAGCCTCTCGCTCCCTGTATTTTACACCTGCCGCCCTCAGAATTTGAAAGAGAGTATTCCAGTCAACATTGTCAAAAGCTTTCTCTAAGTCTACAAATGCTAGAAATGTAGGTTTGCCTTTCCTTAATCTTTCTTCTAAGATAGGTCGTAGGATCAGTATTGCCTCACGTGTATGTGGTACGAGCGACCATTTACAGCAGATGTTCGAGGTGATGACCATTGGTAACTATGAAGTGCTGCAATCTTCTTATCATGAATTGAGTGATATTCCTTATCACTTCGGCACTTATCGAAGCACATGCTCTGACAATTCTCTCTCGTATATCATGCAAATAGTAAATATTCGCCGAATACGGCGTATCCATCTAACGTGCCATCGATATGTAAACACCGTTCGACGGTTTCACAATACATCACTGATGGGAACGACATGACTAGTATCATCGAATCAAGCGAATGTGAAAGACGTATTCCTTCGAAGAATACGTCGATATGCTTCTCATTTACAGAGACTGCCAACTAAATTCAGTGAGATCTAGAGAGTTATTCGCTGAAAGATATCCCCAACGTACTCACCCTACACGTGTGTATGATAAATTGAGAACAACTGGATCAAAAATGGATCTGAGCACTATGGGACTTAACATCTGAGGACGTCAGTCCCCTAGAACTTACAACTACTTAAACCTAACTAACCTAAGGACATCACACACATCCATGCCCGACTCAGGATTCGAACCTGCGACCGTAGCGGTGGCGCGGTTCCAGACTGAAGCGCCTAGAACCGCTCGGCCACATGCAGCTGGTTCTTCAACGCATCAGGAACACATCCGGCAAAGGATAGTTAGTAACGAGGAAACGGAAATTTGTACTCTTGCAACTGTGGTTCGAGATCCTTGTGTTAGTTCGCGTCAAATTGCAAGGGAATATGTTCTGCATCGCCATAAATATCAACCTTACCATATCAGTCTCCACCAAGAATTAACTGGTACAGATTGTATGCATCACATTGAATTCTGCCGATGGACTTCAGATTTAGAGGGATGACACATTTGTTAATGTGATTTTATTTACTGACGAGGCTACATTCACGTACCATGGATGCGCTAATTTGCATAACATGCATTACTGGGCAACTGAAAGTCCGTATTGCCGGCGACAAGTTGCACACCAAAAACCGTGGTCGGTGAATGTACGGTGTGGGATTCTGGAGGAGAGAATTATAGTCCCCTATTTCATCGAAGGAAATCTTAACGGTAGGAAGTACACCACATTCTTGTAAGAAACATTAGGTCTGTTTTTGGAAGAAATACCTTTTGAAATAAGGAACAGAATGTGGTATCTACGCGATGGGTGTCCGGAACAGTTTTCGCTGACGGCTAGACATGAGTTGCAGAGACAATTCCCATATCGTTGGATTGGACGCGGAGATGTGTCGTGGCCGGCTCGTTCGCCATACTTGATGCCTCTGTATTTATTCTTGAGGGGATTCGTAAAAGACATTGTTTATAAATACGTTCCAGCTACACCTGAAGATATGCGAGAGCATGTGCTTCGATAAGTGCCGATGTGATAAGGAATACCACAAAATCCATCATAAGAAGATTGTGGCCCTGTAGTATTACCAGTGGTCATCATTACGAACATCTTCTGCAAATGGACGTTCATACCACCTTTGTGACCTTCGTTGACCTTCAAAGACCTTACTGTTACACATCATTGGATTCGTCTCGATAGCCGCTATGAGAAAATAAGTACCAGATTATAGCATCCCATTAAAAAAAAAAGTGGACCTTCATACCTCCGAAGCGGCCGAACCTAGAAACAAAAAACCAACGTCATATTATGGACCCCGTTGTCCCATGCAACTTTTGTCCCACAAACTTTTCAGCTACTATCATACCTTCGGAGTTATTCTTGGTGGCAACAGTTAGTGACTCACCGTATAGTCTGAACTGATTTTAAATGTGAACAGAGGGGTCCAGAAAAATGTAGACGCTCTTCAATAGTCAGTATTAATAGAACAAAATGACATTCCGTTACAATTATTGCACAAGTGGAGGGTTATTTTACGTGATTAAAGTGACCCCCATTAGCAGCCAAGCAACAAAGATGCCGCTGAACTGTTGACCTAATTATGACTGCTAGTGTAGCCAGAGGTTTGCCCAAGTTATCACTGTTTAGAAAAATTATAAAAACTTAGGTAGTACACGAAAGTAACAGTAGTTCAAAATGGCTCTGAGCACTATGGGCCTCAACTGCTGTGGTCATCAGTCCCCTAGAACTTAGAACTACTTAAACATAACTAACCTAAGGACATCACACACACTCATGCGCGAGGCAGGATTCGAACCTGCGACCGTAGCAGCAGCGCGGCTCCGAACTGGAGCGCCTAGAACCGCACGGCCACCGCGGCCGGTGTAACAGTAGTCCCTCTAGTAAAAGTAGTAACACCGTTCATTATAATGGTTTGCTCTGCTCATCTGCTGTGTATCATGTGACCCATTTGAAGACAAAATACAACATCAAAAATTGAAGACCAAACGGAATCCTGTAATAACTAGTTGCTGTAACCATCTCCTTCCTGAATTAAATAATCTCAGTAGTTCCTGTAACAGTTAAGCAAAAATTGATTCAGAAGTCGTAATGAGTATGATAAAATGGTTTAGATAGTTTGATAAAATAGTTTAGATAAGTAGTTTAGACATGAAGAGAACAGAAGCGTTCGAAATATGGCGCTACGGAGGAATGCTGAAGATTAGACGGGTAGATCACGTAACTAATGTGGAGGTACTGAATAGAATTGTGGCACAACTTGACTGGAAGGGACCGGTTGGTAGGACACGTTCTGAGTCATCAATGGACCTCCAATTTAGTACTGGAGGGAAGCGCGGAGGGTAAAATTCATAGTGGGCGACCAAGAGATGAATACACTGAGGAGATTCAAAGGGATATAGGTTGCAATAGTTATTCGGAGATGAAGAAGCTTGCAGAGGGTAGAGTAGCTTGGAGAGCTGCATCAAACCATTCTCTGGACTGAAGACCACAACACAACACAACAATGAGTTTAACATAGGCTTTAATGTACACTGGTGTATACCTTATTATATACTTCCCAGGCGACTTCTTGTCTTCTTCCACCTTGTAATTCGCTGCCTGCTCGCTGACATATTGCATATCTTGTACCCAACCCCTTAATTTCGTGTGTAGCATGTCCCTCATATGCTCCACGTGGTTAATCCAGGTACTGAGCAGCTCATCATTCGGGTGCGTATCCTGAGAAACACAGAGAATAATTCAAATTACTGGCATAATATTCGCAACCAGCAGCCAGTCTTAACTTACATTTACAGGTAGCGCTATTATGTAACATTTAAATTGTGGCCGGCACATGGACTAACACTTAGTTTTCTACAGCCATTGCAACATGAATCCAAAATAAGTGTCTAGCGATGTCTTATTAAATACAGACAATTTTCAACCTATAACAACAGATAAGAGAGTTCCAATTATTTCTAAGTAGCAACAGTATGTGAAGATAACACGATCCAGATATTTTTTTTCTTTTTGCTGTGCTTTCTTTGTCCTTGTTTTCCACTGTACTTTCTTGATACATCGAAAGAGTCTTTTCAGGATGAGTACTGTAAATTTATTTTTTCCTACAGCTATGTTCCTGTTTGCCTCATGTCCTCACCATCAAATATCGTTGTGCTGATTGCTGAGCGTTGTGACCCGACTAATCAAATGTCTCCACCCTGGCCAGTTACCAGCTTCTCTCAGAACCTTCTGAGCTGACAGACCAGAGATGTTCTTGATTTGATCCATCCACCTGCTCATTGCCCTCCCCTTCGGAGAGCGTCATGAACCGACGAACCAAGCGTCTCCACCCTGGCCAGTTACAAGCTTCTCACTGAACCTTCTGAAGAGGAAGACCAGAGACGTTCTTGATTTGATCCGTCCACCCGCTCGTTGCCCCTACCTCTGGTCTTGTGACCACGACGCCTCCTTTCATGATTATTTTCTCGAGATTTTCTTCACCTCTTCTCACAATATGGCCATAGAAATGGAGAATATTTTGGTTGACACGAGAAAAAGGCGCCTGCAGATACTAAGTTGGTCAATAATGGACGCATTTGTTCTTCTTTCGGTCTGTTTTATGTGCAGCATCACGCGCTAGCTCCAAAGCTCAAATGCTTCGATGCACTGTGAAAGGTCTCTGTTGGATTCCTTTTAATTTTTTAAAACTGTTGTCATTTTCGGCATACATTCCACATCTAAATTTACTGTGGTGTTTCTGGCTACCTGGGAGGAGACTGAGCAGTGGAACGTGTTACTTTTACACATAATCAACAACGATCTGTCGCACCACTACACTTTAAAACACAGTTTATATGTAATTCATGTCACACAGTCTCATACGGAACCTACATCCACTTTCTTTTATATGTTGTATATGATAAGATACTGTCATCCCCCTTCCCTTCTGTGTGAAAGGATGTATGAGCAAATGTATTTCTAGTTGCATGCTTGATGGTAGCAGACAAGCCTGTCTGCTTGATAACAGTAGGACTAACGACGGAACAGGTAGCTACGTTTTATAAAAGCAAAGAGGTTTCTATTCTTGGTATGGTCCTGTCCGTCCCTTGTCATGTTGGTGTAGGAAGCTGCCTCTCTGGTCACTTCCGTTTGTATTTGTTAAGCACCCTCGGTAGGGGCCCAAGCCAGTTGGTCCGCGGCGAGTGTCTGAAGTGGTAAGATCTCCAGCTAAACGCGTCTCTGCTAAGTCCGTAGGACAATGGATTTCTTAAGTTCAGCCTAACTGAAAATTTAATCACCTTTATTTCAGGTTTAGATCTAAAATATCTGATGTTATCTTAAATTGCAATACAGTGTAGTTCGAGTGTGAAGTTCAGAATGTCTTCCAGTAGTTGTTTTGTCACTACTTTGTGAGTAAAGTGGAACCACGTGTGGATGATCCGTAACTCTAACTAAGGTCATGAATCTTAAAAGCGAAAGTTTGTGAGATTATAACATCTGGTCTTGACAATATTTTTCAATATAGCAACTTTTCTTTATGTTCAACCCACGTGGAGTGTATTTTGTGAGACCAGTACCACGTGCTTATACTATTGTTTGACCCATCTGGTTAATAGTAAGACGATAGTAACCAGTTCGAGGTTTTTCTTTTGTAATTCGTGTTTCGATGTAATTTATTTTAATTATAAAAATTATTGTGGAGTTACACTCTTTGCGTAAACCAAGTTGACCACGTGTAGAATGTAGTGTAATTATCAAAGTAGCCCTCAGATATTCTTTTCGGGAAGATTTCACAGAGAGTTAGTATGAATTTAGTATACCAGTGTGTGGTAATTTCATGACGGACAGCATTGCGCAACGAACGAAACTTCTTTGGGTGACAATTGAATCGGTTGGTTGTGGTTAATTTCCTCTTGCATATGTTTCAGCATTCTTCGTGTGTTATTTTATGAATGCAGTGTTGTATGCAGTCTCCCAATCTTGGTTCCATATTTGATGTGTTCCGTAAGATTACAAACTCACATTTTCACAATCCTGAATAAGGCACCAGTTTAGTTATCGTAGGTTTGCCTGTCCTTAATCTATTTTCTAAGATAAGTCGTAGGGTCAGTATTGCCTCACGTGTTCCATCATTTCTATGGAATCCAAACTGATCGTCCCCGAGGTCGACTTCTACCAGTTTTTCGATTCGTCTGTACAGAATTCGTGTTAGTATTTTGAAGCCGTGGCTTGTTAAACTGATAATTCGGTAATTTTCACATCTGCAACAACTGCTTTCTTTGGGATTGGAATTATTATATTCTTCTTGAGGTCTGCACTAGTAATTCAATTTCTCACTCAGCAGACTGCTAACACATTACGAAGATGACGAAAGGGTTGAATTTTTTCACCGTCCTTATCCGTTTTCAGCTTGCATTCTCTCTCTCTACCAATGCTACAAGTATCGTAGACGTAGGGAGAGTCACAACTGTTGCAGATGGTTAACGTTACAATCGGACAGGCAAAGATAACGACAGTGTGAATCAGACATATAGGAAGCACACTCTCAGAACTGACCACTTACGCGGCTGTGTGTGTCACTTTCTCACCCATCTTACGGGTAACAAACTGAGGATGAAAAACGTCACTTACCATGATCTCGAATGCGAATGGAACTAAAGCTGCTGATATGTGCCTCACACCATGTGACAGCAACTGCGCAACATCCCGTGAGTAGCTGGAGACGTGTTCCAGATAGGCGGGCACCTCGGCCTGCAATTCTGGACAAGACAGACGACATTCTAATGAACTACTCATCTGAACAGATTTCTGTCAGAAACACAGCTTTCACTTCCTGGCTTCACCTGTTTCCATGCTCCATGTACACAGGACTGCACTGGTACTTGTCAGCAAACCAAAATCCAGGAAATATACACCAACTTTATCAATAATAACTTAGAATACTGTAGCTCCATATTTAGCAATTATATACGACCACTCGCTCACAGGAAGATCCGTACCTAAAGACTGAAAAATTGCTCAAGTTACACCAATACCCAAAAAGGGAAGTAGGAGTAATTCGCTGAATTACAGACCCATATCACTAATGTCTATTTGCAGTATGATTTTGGAACATATACTGTATTCGAACTTTATGAAGTATCTCACAAATTCAGAAAATATCCTTCTTGTGAAACCCAACTAACTCTTTATACCCATGAAGTAATAAGTGCCATCGACAGGGGATTCCACGTTTTTAGATTTCCAGAAGGCTTTCGACACCGTTCCTCACAAGCGTCCTCTAACCAAACTGCGTGCCTACAGAGTATCGCCTCAGCTGTGAGACTGGATTCGTGATTTTCTGCCAGAAAGGTCACAGTTTGTAGTAATATAAGGGAAGTCATCGGGTAAAACAGAAGTAATATCCGGCGTTCCCCAAGGAAGTGTTACAGGCCTTCTACCGACCCTGATCCATATTAACAACGAGACAATCTGAGTAGCCGTGTTAGATTGTTTGCAGATTATGCTGTCATTTACTGTCATGTAAAGTAATCAGATGACCAAAACGAATTGCAAAATGATTTAAATAAGATATCTGTATTGTGCGAAAAGTGGCAGTTGACCCTGAAGAAAGAGAAGCGTCAAGTTATTCACATGAATACTAAAAGAAATCCACTAAATTTCGATTACGCGATAAGTTACACAAATCTGAAGGCTGTAAATTCAACTAAATAATTAGGGATTAAAATTACAAATAACCTAAACTGGAACGATAACATAAATAATATTGTGGGTAGAGCAAACCAAAGACTGCGATTCATTGGCAGAACACTTAGAAGGTTCAACAGGTCTACCAAAGAGACTGCTTACACTACGCTTGTCCGCCCTATTCTGGAGTATTGCTGTGCGGTGTGGGATCCGCATCAGGTGGGACTGATGGATGATATCGAAAAATTACAAAGAAGGGCAGCTCGTTTTGTATTATCGCGAAATAGAGTAGATAGTGCAACAGACATGATACTTGAATTGGAGTGGCAATAATTAAAATAAAGGCGTTTTTCGTGCGACGGGATGTTCTCATGAAATTTGAATCACCAATTTTCTCCTCCGGTTGCGAAAATATTCTGTTAGCACCCACCTACATAGAGAGAAATGATTAACATGATAAATTAAGAGAAATCAGGGCTCGCACAGAAAAATTTAAATGCTCGTTTTTTCCGCGCACCTTTGGAGAGTGGAACGGTAGCGAGACAACTTGAAGGTCAACCCTCTTATAGGCACTTTATTGTGAATAGCAGAGTAATCACGCAGATGTAAATGTAGATGTCCACATTGTAACGTTCCTTCAAAAAATAATATAATAGACTTGACGATTAAGTTGAATGAATGTCTGATCTGTGGAATGACTACTGAACTCGAATTGTCGTGTGGCGTGTTGTAAGTGCAAGTAGTGTGCTTAGTCTCTGTAATTGTTAGCAAAACTTAACACGAATCGATTGGGTAATGCAACTCCAAATACCAATAAAGAAACAGTCACTGCAAAATACATTCACCCCCTTAACCACTGAATGCTAAGGCCCTGTTAAAAAACCAATAAGTTTGGTCCCTGTACACGTAACAATTAAATTAAATTGTCTTATCTCTAAAGCAGCAACGGTGGAACGCGTATATTCTGGTCTCTCATAAAAAAATATAAATATACTAACTACAGGCTCATCAGTGTGCAATGCTGGCCATAATACTTGAAATGCACATGAAATTCATTTGGCTGATAAACTAGAACATTTAAGAAATTCCAAATTCTTTGAAAAATATATGACCCGGGCTGGGAGGCGGTGATGATTATGATGGATTACTAGCACTCAGTGTTTTCAGCAAAATTATATTCCAAATTAAGTTTGTCTTTTCAAAAACATCTGACAATTGAAGTTACATTACTCACAATTGATTCACAAACAATGAGATTTAAACAGCAAGTATTATCTAACTTCATTAATCCAACGTAAATGCAAATCATCAAATTACACATAGCTCTGTTAACAAATCTTAAAATCATTACAAAAATGAAATACCTAACTAGACTCTCTGTCAAAACCGTTTATGTACATTCTGGGGTCACTCAACAATAACAAATTGTCAGCCAACTCACCTACACTAACGCTCTGGCAAAAACAGAAATCGTAATTATTGAGAATCTTCACCTTGGTTGCATGAAGACCTCTGCTTCCATGTTCAACAATATCGACATATCTACATTGATCTAACTCTTGGTGGCTTCACACAGCACACCACAGAAGCCGCCCACTCCACCGCCTTTCCCTCACAGGCAGCTACCTACAACTATGCCCCCGGCTCTCTCCAACACTACATTCTCAGACCAGAAACAGTATCTCTGGCTCTACGGCCGCGCACAGTCAGCGATTCACATTATCGAGCCTATCAGAGACATTCGTCGTTTATAGTACACTAGTTTCAATTTAATTTATTAATATTCTTATCTCATTCTGGTGCCACATACAAGTGAGCCCCAGTATACTCCTTTCAACATTCTGTTCAACATGAAAGACGAGATTCAGTCTTTAAAAAAAAAGTGGGATGTGAACTAGTTCCTGTTACTTTTTTGTGACAATATATATGAAGACCAGTCAGAAAAGGATATAACTGCTAGACTGACTTAACACGAAAACATGTGGACACTGAAAAAGAGAGGTTCCAGCTTTGATGAACATACTCTGAATGAATATCGTTCTGTGGTGATATTGAAAGTGATCTCCTCTATACAGCGAGTAAAGGTATAAAATAACGTTACTTGAAATCTGTCTGTCAAAAAACACCAATCTCAGAATCCTTAACTATAAAATACAGTTCCTCTACTCGAACTTGCTAACGTAGCAGTGACCAGTTAATATTGTCCTCGTCGTAAGATATAACGGGATATAAGATATAACGGGGGATAGTCGGAAGGCTGCACTGTCCAGAATCGGTATGCCAATCATAAAAAATCGCCGTGAGCAATGAGGCTGTCATTCCACCGACGCCCCTTGAGCTGTTTGTGTCTATTACAGCGTCATCTATCACAAAGCGGAAAAAGTGGTTCAACTAAAACATTCATATTTCTTTACGTGCAACACAAATATGTAATAAAAATGGTGGCTCCTATTTAAAGAAACGCAGTTGATATCCGTTTGACCTACGGCAGCGCCATCTAGCGGGCCAACCATAGCGCCATCTGGTTTCTCCCTTCAAACTAGACAAGTTTCTTTCCTTGTAGTTTTTTCGTTTGACGCTTATTTCGTGAGATATTTGGCCCGGTCACGGTCAATGGACCACCCTGTATTCAGGGTGTTACAAAAAGGTACGGCCAACCTTTCAGGAAACATTCCTCACACACAAAGAAAGAGAATATGTTATGTTGACATGTGTCAGGAAACGCTTACTTTCCATGTTAGAGCTCATTTTATTGCTTCTCTTCAAATCACATTAATCAAGGAATGGAAACACACACCAACAGAACGTACCAGCGTGAC
This sequence comes from Schistocerca americana, assembly GCF_021461395.2. Lineage (NCBI taxonomy): Eukaryota > Metazoa > Arthropoda > Insecta > Orthoptera > Acrididae > Schistocerca > Schistocerca americana. Next base: position 98,759,417 of record NC_060127.1, on the reverse strand, counting down.
TTCAAACACTTTGTTACAGGAAATGTTCAAAATATCCTCCGTTAGCGACAATACATGCATCCACCCTCTGTCGCATGGAATCCCTGATGCGCTGATGCAGTCCTGGAGAATGGCGTATTGTATCACAGCCGTCCACAATACGAGCACGAAGAGTCTCTACATTTGATACCGGGGTTGCGTAGACAAGAGCTATCAAATGCCCCCATAAATGAAAGTCAAGAGGGTTCAGGTCAGGAGAGCGTGGAGGCCATGGAATTGGTCCGCCTCTACCAATCCATCGGTCACCGAATCTGTTGTTGAGAAGCGTACGAACACTTCGACTGAAATGTGCAGGAGCTCCATCGTGCATGAACTACTTGATGTGTCGTACTTGTAAAGGCACATGTTCTAGCAGCACAGGTAGAGTATCCCGTATGAAATCATAATAACGTGCTCCATTGAGCGTAGGTGGAAGAACTTGGGGCCCAATCAAGAGATCACCAACAATGCCTGCCCAAACGTTCACAAAAAATCTGTGTTGTGACCTGATTGCACAATTGCGTGCAGATTCTCGTCAGCCCACGCATGTTGATTGTGTAAATTTACAATTTGATTACGTTGGAATGAAGCCTCATCCGTAAAGGGAACATTTGCACTGAAATGAGGATTGACACATTGTTGGATGAACCATTCGCAGAAGTGTACCCGTGGAGGCCAATCAGCTGCCGATAGTGCCTGCACATGCTGTACATAGTACGGAAACATCTAGTTCTCCCGTAGCACTCTCCATACAGTGACGTGGTCAACGTTACCTTGTAAGCAGCAACTTCTCTGACGCTGACATTAGGGTTATCGTCAACTGCACGAAGAATTGCCCCGTCCATTGCAGGTGTCATAGTCGTTCTAGGTCTTCCCCAGTCGCGAGTCATAGGCTGGAATGTTCCGCGCTCCCTAAGACGCCGATCAAATGCTTCGAACATCTTCCCGTCGGGACTCCTTCGTGCTGGAAATCTGTCTCGATACAAACGTACCGCGCCACGGCTATTGCCCCGTGCTAATCCATACATCAAATGGGCATCTGCCAACTCCGCATTTGTAAACATTGCACTGACTGCAAAACCACGTTCGTGATGAACACTAAACTGTTGATGCTACGTACTGATGTGCTTGATGCTAGTACTGCAGAGCAGTGAGTCGCATGTCAACACAAGCAACGAAGTCAACATTACCTTCTTTCAATTGGGCCAATTGGCGGTGAATCGAGGAAGTACAGTACATACTGACGAAACTAAAATGAGCTCTAACATGGAAATTAAGCGTTTCCGGACAGATGTGCACAGAACATCTTTTCTTTATTTGTGTGTGAGGGATGTTTTCTGAAAGTTTGGCCGCACCTTTTTGTAACACCATATATATATGGAACGACTGCTACTTGCACACACTTGGTGCATTGATGCATGTAGTATCAGTGCGCCTGCTGTCTGTGTGTAGAATGGCGAAGTTGAATTTAACTGAGGACACATGGTGGGAGTCTCTGCAGGAGCATTTCGGAAATTGTACGACTTGTCGGCTTTTTGAGGAGTTCTGTGGGGAGTGTCTTCAATGCGTGCCGAAACCAAGGTGAAACCACATCCAGACGTCGTCGGGTTGGGCTGACACCCCTCATTACAGATGTCGGATGTTGTAGGCTGGGCAGACTGGTAAAACAGGACAGTCGGCGAACTGTGATGGAACTAAACATCAGACTTTCATGCTAGGCAGAGTACAGTGCAGCGACCACTTCTATCGATGGCAGTCAGCAGACGGCGACCCATGCATGTACCGATGTTAACAACACAACGTAGACAACTACGACTGAAATGGGCACGTGACTATCGGTACTGGACGTTAGCACAGTGGCAGAGCTTTGTATGGGCCGATGAACCCCGATACCTCCTTCAAATGGTTCAAATGGCTCTGAGAATTATGCGACTTAACTTCTGAGGTGATCAGTAGCTAGAACTTAGAACTAATTAAACCTAACTATCTTAAGGACATCAGATACATCCATGCCCGAGGCAGGATTCGAACCTGCGACCATAGCGGTCGCTCGGTTCCAGACTGTAGCGCCTAGAACAGCACGGCCACTCCGGCAGGCATACCTCCTTCATCATGCCGACAGGAGGGCGCGAATCCGTCGTCTACCAGGGGAACAGCTCCCTGACACTGCTGGGCAGAGACGAGTTGGTGGCCATTCCATTATGCTCTCGGGAACATTGACATGGGCATCCATGATTCCAGTGGTGCCCGTGCAAGGCACCGTGGTGGCCAAGAAGTATCGTAGCCTGGTTCAATACTGTACCGCCTGCCATCGGGTTCCCCAGGGAACGTCTCACACCAGACGAGTGTAACCCCTATGTTTCCGTGGTAATGGTTGTGTAAGCGTACGTGGAGAACTTGTTTGGGCAGCAATCGCCGACATAGTGTAACTGAGGCGGAATAAGGGGAAGAAGCTCGCATTCACCGAGGCAGATGGAAAACCGCCTAAAAACCATCCACAGACTGGCCGGTTCACCGGACTTCGACACAAATCCTTCGGGCGGATTCGTGCCGGGGACCAGGCGCTGCTTCCCGCCCGGAAAGCCGGGCGTTAGACCGCACGGCCGAGCGGGCGGGCCATGGATACCATACTAGATGAAGTTTTCGCACATTGCGAATTTCTAACTCGTCGAGCGAAGGCGCCGCGACTCGGCTGATACCTCGAAAATTTTCGCCACTGAAATTCACCGAGAAAACCTGCATTTCCAAAGAACATACTTACAAATAAAGACTCACCTGTTTTGCTGATGAATTCTTCTCGGGTTATCAGCCGAGTGGTGGCGTCGTCTTGTGGCAACGTTTCAATGAGTTTCGTACCGTTCATCTTCTGGCGAAGTGTGTCAACTCCCTCCCATCTTCGCCAGAAGATGATGGGCACGAAACTCATTGAAACGTTGCCACAAGACGACGCCACCACTCGGCTGATAACCCGAGAATAATTCATCACTGGAATACGCCGAGAAAGACTGCAATCGCATGTATCTCACCTGTTTTGTTCAAGTGCCGCTCGAGAAAATTCCATTTTTGGCGCCCGGCGCATATTCTGCCTAGGCGTATGGCTTTTGTGATGTGCCGAAGGGTGCGCAGTAATTTGGAGAGGACAGGATCCCTCTGATCGTCTGAGGTCAGCGTTTCCACGTTCCACTCCGTGATGTTAGACCTTTAAAAATAAAACGTAGTCAGCTGGTGTAACAAAACAAATCATGAAATTTGATTGTAAGAGGGGATGTGATACGTGGGGAGGCGCCTGTGCCAGTCGCTTTCTCCGTTCGATTCACCCGGATCGATCGTTTCCCCCTGACGTTCCTTATCTTTGCCACGTTGGCCGGTGGTGGTGCTGGTGAGCTGGCGGGCAGACTGGGTTTTGCCTTCGGAACGGCCAGTACGTGTCGCTGCTCAGAGGGTGAAACTTGTGTTTGCGTGGAGTTAGCTGGATTCGACCAGTGTATGTGGCTCGGAGTGCGGAAGTGCACCTGTTACTGCAAGTTCTTGAGGCGTGACTGGCCGATGGTCTTCCATACAGGACACTGAGCAATGTGTTAATCATTTTGGCTAGTGCTTGTACCACGCAACTGTCTATTGAAGAAGTAGACATTCAAGCTTTCTAGTTTTGCAATCAGGCCTACCCCTGTTTTCACTAGATTCTTCCTTATGAGTGTCAATATTGTATTGGAACTGCGACGTACTGGTGTAATACTATTATGCTTTGTCTTATCGTTGCCCTTTTAAAACTAGTCTGTTTGTGCTGGGGCAGTTTTACAAATTTTTAAAATTTGAAGTCTACAGTTAATGCTTTCAACCATTTTTAATTTGCCTTTGTCTTGATGTGATCTATCTTGATAGAATTTTATCTCACTATATTCTGGGGCTGTTAACATTGTTTCTTTTGGCTGTGGCTGTGTGCCTGTGCAGCACTGCAGCGGGCACCTAGTCCGTGTCTAGATCGATGTCCGGAGTACGACACCTTGGCCGACCAATACCAGAGGGGAACGAAGGTTCTTTTGGCCGCGGGGAAAATGGCAACCAATTCGGCGGCCACTTAGTTCTTCGGGTTGCAGTGAGTGGGGATCTTGCATTAAGTTCAGTTTCCTCTGCAATGGGACGCCAAGGCGTTTGTTCCGTTTGCTATACTCCTTATATATTTACCTTCAAAACCATAAAGGAAGGAGACTAGTGTTCTGAATTATACCTTATATGCAGCGGGAGTTGAACTTATGTACATGCTAAAGAGAAATACTTGATGGGAAGTGGAAATTGGAAATTACGTGAATTGTCCCATTGCGATTGCCCAGGAGACCTATTTAAAAGAAACTTACTTCACCTTTATTATTAAAGTGCCCTTTGTCAAATGAAACTGATTTCACCTTTTATTTTTGGAGTTGTTACAGTTGGTATGGAAGTTATAAGAAGTTCTTCTTTGCAAGTAATTCAATCAGAAAGGTTTTGTGTAATGTATTTTTTGACTTGTGTATCCTGTTCAAAAGAAACTAATTTTACCTTTATTATTCAAGTGCCCTTGTTAAATGAAGTTGATTTTACCTTTTATTACTGAAGCGCTTACAGTTAGTAGAGAAGTTACAAGGATTTCTTGTTTGCACCTAATCAATTAGAGAGGTATTGTTTTCTGACTTGTGAATAAGAGACACTTGTACAAAATTTTTGTGTAAATACTGTACCCTTTGGGTTAAACTGTTGATCAGTTACAAATTAGTTGTATCTTGCAAACCCTCTGTACTTACTATTTCCATTGTCACCGGTTTGCACGTAAACACGACGATGCAGCATGCTTAAAAGTGATGCCTCCGGATTGTTAGTGTGAAACTCTCAACGCTTTGAAAATAAAACATTCTTCATCTTTACGCTTCACGTTCACATATTTGCAGCCCTCTGACGCTAGAGGGCTCACAACTGTAGGGTGTAAGACGGCGGTGTGTGACGTAACTTTATCAGTGCGTGAGAAACAGAGTGCTGTAATCGTGTTTCGAATTCTAAGAGATCGTCCAGACACAGGGCAACCTCTCCTGACAGACCACACATGAACGCTGAAGCGACCCAGCGCCTCGAGTTCGCTCTCGTCGATCATCCTCCAAACAGTCCGGACTTTGCGCCATCCTACGAGGCGTGTTTTTTAAGTAAGTACCGTTCTGAAATTAAAAGAAGACGTGCTAAGATATCTCAATAATTTTATTTCTGCATGAAAGCCTGTACCTTAATCTACTTTTCTACATAATTTTCGCCAATATTGAGGCACTTGTCATAACGTTGTACCAGTTTTTGAATACCCTCGTCATAGAAGTCTGCCGCCCGACTTGTTAACCACTGCATCACCACTGTTTTGACTTCGTCATCGTCTTGAAGACGCTGACCGTCGAGGTCAAGTGCAGGAACAGATGGTAGTCACTGGGCGCAAGATCGGGGCTGTACGGAGGATGATCTAGAGGTTCCCATCGAAAAGATGTGATGAGATCTTTGGTCTGATTCGCCACATGCGGACGGGCATTGTCTTGCAGCAAAACGATGCCCTTGCTCAACTTCCATGGACTGTTTCTTTCTCTCTGGTGTGACGTGGGCCACCCATGTTTCATCGCCCTTAACAATTTGGCTCAAGAAACCATCACCGTCGTTGTGGTACCGCTCAAGGAAAACTTTTAGTTTCGTGGACATCCGTCAACATTTTCGGTAATTCGAGGCTCTGAGCACTATGGGACTTAACATCTATGGTCATCAGTCCCCTAGAACTTAGAACTGCTTAAACCTAACTAACCGAAGGACACCACACAACAGCCAGTCATCACGAGGCAGAGAAAATCCCTGACCCCGCCGGGAATCGAACCCGGGAACCCGGGCGTGGGAAGCGAGAACGCTACCGCACGACCACGAGCTGCGGACCCGGTAATTCGAGTGCTCGGTCACAATGCCATACATAACACTACGAGAAACACTAGGAAAGTCATTCCGCAAGGAGGAAATCGTAAAGCGTCTGTTTTCTCTCACCTTATTGTCCACTTCCTGCACCAAACCTTCATTAACGACCGAAGGACACCCACTCCGTTGTTCATCATGCACAGTTGTGCGGCCATCTTTAAGTGCTCTCACCCACTTTCTTACCATTCCATCACTCATAAAGTTTTCTCCGTAAACTGCACAGATCTCACGATGAATATAGATCGCTTTTAGGCCTTTAGCACTAAGAAATCTTATAACAGCCAGTACTTCACAGTCGGCGGGACTCACGATTATCGGAGGCATCTTAAACACTCAGTACACAACGTAAACAAGGAAGAATCAGACTGTAATGGCGTCAGTGCGTAGATTAAGGTACAGGCTTTCATGTAAAAATAAAATTATTGAAATATCTTAGCACGTCTTTTTTTAAAATTTCAAAACGGTACTTACTTAAAAAACACGCCTCGTATATTCATCTGTTTCAAAAAGTTGAAGGACACTTTCGCGGACTTCACTTTGATGGTGATTAAGGCGCGACGGTAACACCATACTGGTCTCTCTTGGAGAGAAATGTGGTCGTTCCTAAGGCGAGTACTTAGAGAAAGATATATGCAGACATGAAGAATAAAGATGTAGAGTGTTACTAACATTTGTTTTATTTAAAAATCTATAAGAATTTTCACATAAATTCGGAGACAGTATTTTTCAGCACATCCCAGTATTTTGTGGAACAGAATTGTGACAGCTAAACCCAACTTGCCCTTTCACCAGTATTAATGTTTTCCTTTGGTACAGGCGCCCAGGTCATAAGAGATGACTCAGAGTGAGCTCCTCCAGCGCAGCAGGCCGGAGTGGCCGAGCAGTTCTAGGCGCTACAGTCTGAAACCGCGCGACCGCTACGGTCGCAGGTTCGAATCCTGCCTCGGGCATGGATGTGTGTGATGTCCTTAGGTTGGTTAGGTTTAAATGGTTCTAAGTTCTAGGGGCTGATGACCAGAGTAGTTAAGTCGCATAGTGCTCAGAGCCATCTGAACCATCATCCTCCAGCATAAATTACGGGTGGTATGCGCGTCTGCTGACACATTTTCGAAAACTGTCTGGTCTCTGTTGAAATACAGGGTGTCAGAAAAGTCTTTCCCTGATTACATAAATTGATAACTCAGGCTAGAAGTAAGATAGAGATATGAAACTTGTGTCGAATTGTTTACAGCTATCAAAGTTTTTTTCTGTTTTAGGATCGCAGCACGTAGGTAGTGGATGAGGGAGTGTTCCCAAGAAGCCATGTTAACCAATCAGGAGAAGGCACAGTGTGTCCTGTGGTACCATGAGACACGATCACCAGCCACAGTGCAGAGACATTGGAAGAAACCCACCTGATGTCAAGAGCATTAAAGCCAGGTACGAGAGGTTCAAGAACACAGGATCGGTTGCTGACCTTCCGGGGTCTGGTCGACCAAAAACCTCAGCAGACAGGGTGGAAGCTGTAAGGCAGTCTTTTCTGCGAAGAAATCGATGCGCAGGGCCTCATGTGAATTACAGATGCCAAAAAGCTCTCTCCGTGACATTTTACACAAACGTTTATTGTTTCGTGCATACAAAGTGCAAATCGTTCAGGCCTTGTTGTTCGATGACAGTATTCGTCGATATGACTTTGCGGTCGAAATGCTATCACGTATTGAGGACGATGATGGTTATCTCAGACGAATTGCCTTTTCCGACGAAGCGACCTTTTATGTCAGTGGAGTAGTGAATCGCCATAATGTGCGCATTTGGGGTTCACAACCCCCTGGCGAGGTCATGGAGTGCACCAGAGGCAGTCCAAAGGTCAATGTTTGGTGCGCGCTATTGCATGACCGAATTATCTGGCCATTCTTCTTCGCTGAGGCTACCATCACATCTGCAGTGTATCTGGACATGTTGCAACTGTATGCTGTTCCTCAGCTGCTTCAGCATCACCCCGATGTCTTTTAGCCGGCACGGTAGCTCAGCGTGTTCGGTCAGAGGGTTAGCTACCCTCTGTAATAAAAAAACTGAGTTAATCGATGAACAATGAACTTAAAAGGATGTCTTACAACGTCCGCCCCGAGCAGACACAACGAACAAAAGCGAACAAAGTGAAAAAAAAAAAAAAAAAAAAAATCTTGTTTGTGCAAGACGTTCGGGTTTGGACGTCCGTGCCTATCTCGATATGACCTGTCCTGGGCGATGGATTGTTGGTGATGGGCCAACGGTTTGGCCTCCACGCTCATCTAACGTAACCCTAATAGACTTCTTTTTATGGGGTTATGTCAACGACGAGGTCTACCGAACACGTGTATCAGATCTTGAAACCCTGCGGCAATGGACAACTACAGTCGCTTAATCGATCCCTCCAGTGATGTTGGCTAATGTGTGAACGGAAATTGAATATCGCCTAGATGTGCTACGTGATACCAAGGGTACTCATGTGTAAGTTTACTGATGTGTGAAAAAAACTTTCATAGTTTGTAAAGAATTTGACACCAGTTTCATATTTTTATCTTACTTATAGCCTGAGTTATGAATTTATGTAATCAGGGAAAGACTTTTCGGACACCCTGTACAACAATCCCTGTGCTCATATGCACCAAAGAATGTGGCAGGACAAGAACATGTCCTAGTACATGAGGATCATTATCGCCATATTGTGGATTTTGGAAAGCGCTGTTTAGAAATGACTTATTATGAGATTGTGTCTTCTCAGTAATATGCTTGTTGGCAGCCGTGATTCAGGGCCTCCACATTCGTTTGCTGGATGTGGGTTGGTGATCCCGGGTTTTCTGAGCTGGGGACTGGTAAGCGCCGGCAGTCCCCTGTCACCGTAGCCTCCGGGGAATGATTCAGCGACCACCATGGCAGTGGAGTGGTTGAACGTTGTGCGTCACAGGGAATGGGGATCTTGGTTTAATTTCTCCGGATAGCGAGGATGGTACAAGCCTCCATAAAAAAGAGAAGCCTATATCTCGAGGTGTGCTGCATGCTGGTGAGATGCATGGCTGTTGAGGTGTAACAGTCTGTGGGGTCTTACCGGTCATCACCAGGGGGAACTTTATTGGTCACAATGGGGCTATGCCCCTTGGACATCAAAATTAGAGAGCAGGCTGCGTGGTTCTGGGTCAAGAAAGGAAATATTACGAAGATAGAGGAGATTTTAGGCACTGGGGCTAGGGACAAGGGTGAGATTCGGCAAAGGGGTGAACAACTGTGGCAAGAACTATGGGAGACGGACGAAACAGGACGTAGGACATATGAACTTATTTCGAACATTAGGGAACAATTAAAAATGAAATACTTTGAACCCACCAGAGGACTAATTTATTTTCTCACTGGACATATGCCTTATCCGACATACTTACGTTGGTTAGGGAAAAGGGCCACACGCTCGTGTGAATGTGGTGAACCAGAGGGTACTCCCGATCATGTGATTTACGAGTGCCCCCTTTTGCTTCCATACTACGTGACCAGTTACCTGACCATGACGCATACCACCTAATAAGACAACAAGACACTTTCCAAGTCGGCCGGAGTGGTCGAGCGGTTCTAGATGCTACAGCCTGGAATCGCGCGACCGCTACGGTCGCAGGTTCGAATCCTGCCTCGGGCATGGATGTGTGTGATGTCCTTTGGTTAGTTAGGTAATCTAAGGACATCACAAACATCCATGCCCGAGGCAGGATTGGAACCTGCGACCGTAGCGGTCGCGCGGCTCCAGACTGTAACGCCTAGAACCGCTCGGCCACTCCGGCCGGCCGGTCGGCTCCTGATCGTTGTCAGAAGGAGGCTAGTTTTTGATAACGCAAAGACTTCTATTATTCGGAAAATAACAACCCGGATTTCTTTACGTAATCAGTATGAATTTTATAATTACCTAAGGGACCTTTAACAATGAACAATAAAAAAATTTGCATTTGCAAATGAAATCATTAATAAATGTGGCAGCTATGAGTTGTATAGGAGACAAGGAGCGGCCTTCTACGACCAGGATGCCGCAGTATTCTCTGCTGTAGTAAGGGCTGTCTGACATTTATAAAAATAACATGACGTGGAGGTAGAAAAAAAATAAAGGAAAAGAATAGAATAAGAAATCTGGTAAACACTAAATATATTCAAATAATCCTCACACGCAATTAGGGTTTATTTATGAACAGTATAACTTACATAAGTAATTTTCTAACTGTTTGGTGCGATCAGATTTCAGCCTGTCCAGTGTTAGATTCTTGGATCACGTTTTTTGTCACAAATTACAGTCATTACTTTTCTCCTTCCTGCGAGACAATTCTTGCACCAATCAACACCTTCATAACAATAACTTGCCGGTTTACAGTATCGCACATAAATTATTCGAATTTTATTAATTAATAATGTTGTCTGCACGCTGGCAAGACCTCTCACTTTTATGGCTTAAAGACGCTTTCACATTACAAGCAGAAGTACGATAAAATCGGAAGCTCTACAAAGGTTTTTACAGTCATCTTTTATTTAGATCAAAGCGGAACGTTCAGTTCAGCTTCTGTTAAAATGTTTATTTGACTGCACAAACGATTTATTAGCGTCCGCGCTAGATGCGCATCTTTACAGTTACGTAAATTATATAAAACGTCTTTCAAAGAATAGGTATCGTCTCATAAGTTGATCATTTAATATACAGATAGGTGAATGCCTTTCCAAGGGTACTTACAGCTTTCACACGACGGAAATCCCAATAATATTACTCGCTGACGACAGTGTGTACCTAAAGTAAACTGATGTGCATCCTCAAAATGGCGCTAGTGGGACCACTCTTATGCGACTGGCGCGGAATTTGGATAGACGTGGTCTTTCAGATGTAGAAACACGTCTACCATCTTTCGTGTACAACGCACCGCTCTTCTGGCTTTTGCGTTTTTTCCGTCGCTGTACTTGCATGACATCTACATAATACAGATGCATATAAAAATGTGGTATGACCATAGCGCGGAAGTGCATTCAGCAGGCTAGATTACACTCTCCTGGCCACGCGGAGTGCCCGCGTGGTTTGAGGCGCCATGTCACGGACTGCGCGACCGCTCCCGCCGGAGGTTCGAGTCCTCCCTCGGGCATGGATGTGTGTGTTGTTCTTAGCGTAAGTTAGTTTAAGTAGTGTGTAAGTCTAGTGACCGATGACCTCGGCAGTTTGGTCCCTTCGGAATTCACATACATTTGCACACTCTGCTGAATGTACAAGTTCTGTATTGTGATTGTACGCCTTTTTTTATATGCATCCGTATTGCGTTGATGTCAAGTAAGTATATTAGTGGAATTATGCTGTAAAGAACACCTTAAATGCCGGCAGTGGTTTGAGAATCAACGTTAAAGTTCGAAATTAGTAACTACCAAGAAATAGCACGCAACGGTAACAAACCCCTGAATAAATAATAATCTTTTGTATTTTCAAAGAAACTAGTGTCCACTAAGGTACAATAACTAATATTGAAAAATGCATAACGCCGTGCTGTCTGTAATAATGTTTTATTTTTCTACCGGTTTCGGTTTTGAGCCATTATCAAAGGCAAGGCAGCTGGACAGCATACAAAAGTGGACAATGTGAGAATACCAAACAGAAGACGAAAAGAAGAAAAAAACCTAAAATCGATCAAAATACCCACGAAAATCGTCACAAATGTATCAGATGTCATACATGGTTTAACAGAAGTTACCACAGAAACCATAATTGCCAAGATAATACAAAATCAAAAATTGTAACAAGATAAAAATATGATGGCACATTGACACAAATACAGCAATACAAATCAAAGAAATTCTAGGTCAAAGATGACAGTCTTGATAAAACCTAACAAGTTGCCATTAAATAATTATGTGACAATAGGCTAATAAAACTTGATTGAGATTACATAAAAACGCCAATAAAATAAGATGTAAATTAACAGATGAATGTAAGGTTATAAAATGTCTTACAATTCATTCAGAAAAGGTAAACATGTAAAATGCAGACTACAGATTCATACAAGAAGCAAGACTAACAAAAACTAGCGACAAACAGGCAGGGTGTACGACACAACGCATCAGAATAACATGCAGTAAGAGAAGAAATATTATCAAAGATTACAGTACGATTAAGAGCCATTAGTAATAGGCTATAACAGAATTTAATTTAATACCATACGAAATATTATTAGAGAAGTTTATACTATCAACTATGGGAGTAGGACATATAAATCTTAGAGCAAGATCAAAGCACGTTGGGATATAATGATGACAGGCTCTGGGAAGCTAGTAGTTCACTGATGTGGTACGATGAAGACGTTGTTAATATGTAAAAGCTTAAATAATAAACTACTGTACGTGGTAGATAAATTTAATCTCTTGCACAACGTCAACTATTCAGATGTCTCATAATACCAGGCGCGTCTGAAAAGTTCGGTGAGGGCTCTCAAAAGACAAGGGAAACAAGAGTTTCAAATAAAATATGTTTACAGTCTTCATAGTAATCTGCACTGGTTATATCACACTCCTGACAACGCCTGTAGAGCTGTGGAATACTGTGAGCAAACACTTCTTGTGGACTCGATCGAAGCACCGTGATCACGTCTTGTTGGATATCCGCAGGCTCAACATTCTCGCTCAACGCAATGTGACCGTTCTTGAATACCTACTTATTCTCCACATTTGGCGCCATTTGACTTCTTCCTAGCAGTATTGGACACCGGAAGATCCTGAGAAAGATCCCGGCAGAAGGGTCGAAACATTGATCCTTTTAGAAGAAGTATGACGCGGCGTAATAACCCAGAACATTTTAACTTCAGTGACAACGTCCACGAAAGCCTGCAGACTTACATTAAGCCTGCTGACTTACATATGACCTCTTTTTGCTCCCTCGCTTTAACTTAATGCTGAATGGCTTACGCTTCACAGGCATTTCGGGTATACTACAAGGCGTGACCACGCTACTTCGGGAGATTCCATAAGAAGCGTTTACTGACAATTTTCAACAGCTTCACAAACGATGTCAGAGGTGTGTTGCACCTAATGATGACTACTCTGAAGGTATTCTGTTCGTAACTAACGTTTCCTTAATTTTCGGAGACCATGCACCGACCTTTTCAGACGCATCTTGTACTATTACTTGAAAGGAGTACCAGCTTGATGTGTGTCTAATTGAGTAAGTGTAAAATTAATAACACAACCGCAAAACACAGATGGACCTTGCAAAATGACCTGTGCTCCTTTGTTGGCAACTCTGATCTCCAGATCGTCTAAGGCCTTATAAACAGTTAGACGCGAACAGTATTTTTAGCTCGTTACGCAATGCATGACGTCAGCTACGCATGACCTTGAACAGCATTGCCGCTGCGCCGAGCATTGCCGCTGCGCCGAGCTGGGTGCGAATACTAGAGAAACTGAAGTAATAATTTCGTTGCGCGAGAATAAGGGTGCATATCTTTGAGGCCACTTATGAAACTTTTAATGACATATAAATCTACTTGTTCGTCCATACTCTGCAAACCACTGATAAGTAAATGGCAGAGGGTACTTGTTCCACTACCACGTACTGGGCTGTTCTCATGTTTCATTCTCGTCTATGCGAACTGTCACTAGTCTAACCTTGCCTCTGCTATTGTTACGAGAGCCTTATCTAGGGGTCCTATTATACTTCTAGCATCTTCATCGCCAATAGTTTAAGGTCAATGAGTGATACGATACTTTTCAGGATTTACTCCCACCTAAGCACAGTCCTGAAAATGTTCAAACCTCATATCGCGCACATGCATTCTTTCACCAATGACGCACCGATTGTCGTCCATTGCACACACGAGAATGTACCCTAGTTCTGTCACGCGTCAAATAAGACCGAGCAGTTCGTAGTTTACTCAGTATTAATCACAGCCTCTCTGCGGTTCAAACGATACGAAGCTCATAGTGACCGAATTGTTTTATTTGTTTTTTTACCCACAAAAACCAACACACCACCCACGCTATCACAACAATCAGCGTTCTCCTCTCTTCGTCACTCCCTACCGCTCGACTGTTGAATGTGGTGTGGTCGAAACAGACTCTGTTACGGTATAACAAATGTACGTTCACTGAAACATTTTTGTTCTTGATGCTTATACAGGATGGTTAGTTGATAGTGACCGGGCCAAATATCTCACGAAGTAAGCGTCAAACGAAAAAACTACAAAGAACGAAACTCGTCTAGCTTGAAGGGGGAAACTGGTTGGCGCTGTGGCTGCCCCGATAGATGGCGCTGCCATAGGTCAAACGGATATCAAGTGTGTTTTTTTTAAAAAAATAGGAACCCCCAGTTTTAATTACATATTTTTGTAGTACATAAAGAAATATGAATGTTGGACCACTTTTTCGCTTTGTGATAGATGGCGCTGTAATAGTCACAAACACATAAGTGTGTGGTATCACGTAACATTCCAACACGGCGGACGGTATTTGCTTCGTGATACATTATCCGTGTTAAAATCGACCGTTTACCTATTGCGGAAAGGGCCGATATCGTGTTGATGTATGGCTATTGTCATCAAAATGCCTAACGGGCGTGTGCTATGTATGCTGCTCGGTATCCTGGACGACATCATCCAAGTGTCCGGACCGTTCGCCGGATAGTTAAGTTATTTAAGGAAACAGGAAGTGTTCAGTCACATGTGAAACGTCAGCCACGACCTGCAACAAATGATGATGCCCAAGCAGGTGTTTTAGCCGCTGTCGCGGCCAACCACACATCAGTAGAAGAGAAATTGCGCGAAAATCGGGAATCTCAAAAACGTCGGTGTTGAGAATGCTACATCAACATCGATTGCACCCGTACCATATTTCTATGCACCAAGAATTGCATGGCGATGTCTTTTAACGTCGTGTACAGTTCTGCCACTGGACACAAGAAAAATTTCGGGACAATGACAGAATTTTTGCACGTGTTCTATTTAGCGACGAAGCGTCATTCAGTAACAGCGGTAACGTAAACCGGCATAATTTGCACTATTGAGCAACCGGAAAATTCACTATGGCTGCGATAAGTGGAACATCACCGACCTTGGTGGGTTAATGTATGGTGCGACATTATAGGATGAAGGATAATTGCCCCTATTTTATCGATGGCAGCCTAAATGGTGCAATGTATGCTGATTTCTACGCAATGTTCTGGCGATGTTACTACAAGATGTTTCACCGCATGACAGAATGGCGATGTACTTCCCAACATGATGGATGTCCGGAACATAGCTCGCGTGCGGTTGAAGCGGTATTGAATAGCATATTTCATGACAGGTGGATTGGACGTCGAATCACCATACCATGGCCTGCACGTTGAACGGATCTGACGTCCCCGGATTTCTGTCCGTGGGAAGAGTTGAAGGATATTTGCTATCGTGATCCACCGACAACGCCTGACAACATGCGTCAGCGCATTGTCAATGCGTGTTGTTACACGTAGTGCCAAATGCATTGAGGTTGACGGACATCATTTTGAGCATTTATTGCATTAATGTGGTACTTACAGGTAATCACGCTGAAACAGCATGCGTTCTCAGAAATGATATGTTCACGAAGGTACATGTATCACATGGGAATAACCGAAATAAAATGTTCAAACGTGCCTACGTTCTGTATTTTACTTTAAAAACCTACCTGTTAGCAACTGTTCGTCTAAAATTGTGAGCGATATATTTGTGTCTATTACAACGCCATCTATCACAATGCGAGAAAAGTGGTCCAACTAAAACATTCATATTTCTTTACGTAGTACACAAATATATAATAAAAAATACTGGTTCCGTTTGACCTATGGCAGCGCCATCTAGCGGGACAACCATAACGCCATCTGGTTTCCTCCTTCCAGCTAGACGAGTTTCGTTCTTTGTAGCTTTTTCGGTTGTCGCTTATTTCGTGGGATATTTGGCGCCGTCATGATCAATGGACCACGCTGTATACTGATGCAGTTTGAAGCGACCAATGGAAACTTGTACTAAGTCAGGCATTCAAACCGGGGTCTCCTGCTGACTAGGATGCGCTGACCACTACGCCACCCTGGCATAACGGCTTTGGAAGACTGCTCAGACTACCTTAGCGCACCTCCCTCCTCAGCCCTAATTCCCATTCACGCCTCAGCCCACTTGGTATTCACTCTAAACTCAAACAGCATAGCAGAGGCTTTCGAACTCTATTAGAATAACACCTCCTCATCAAACGATTCGGGAATTCGGATTGAGGAGCAATGGATGTGAAAGGGTCCTGTGGTCCCCTTTCATTATCAATTTATTTGCTTTCCAGTGATACAGAACTCTCTGGCATGCGCGCGAGTGAATGAATGTGGGTGTGTTTCATCTTGCTATACGGTAATTTAGTCTGCTGCAGAGAATCAAAGGTAGTCGTGCAGAATGGTAACCCTTGTACACTACTAACCATTAAAAATTGCTACACCACGAAGATGACGTGCTACAGACGTGAAATTTAACCAACAGGATGAAGATGCTGTGCTATGCAAATGATTACCTTTTCAGAGCAATCACACAAAGTTGGCGCCGGTGACGACACATACAACGTGCTGACATGAGGAAAGTTTCCAACCGATTTCTCATACACAAACAGCAGTTGACCGGCGTTGCCTGGTGAAACGTTGTCGTGATGCCTCGTGTAAGGAGGAGAAATGCGAACCATCACGTTTCCGACTTTGGTAAAGGTCGGATTGTAGCCTATCGCGATTGCGGTTTATCGTATCGCGACATAGCTGCTCGCGTTGGTTGAGATACAATGACTGTTATCGGAATATAGAATCGGTGGGTTCAGGAGGGTAATACGGAACGCCGTACTGGATGCCAACGGCCTCGTATCACTAGCAGTCGAGATGACAGGCATCTTATCCGCATGGCTGTAACGGATCGTGCAGCCACGTCTCGATCCCTGAGTCAACAGATGGGGACGTTTGCAAGACAACAACCATCCGCACGAACAGTTCGATGACGTTTGCAGCAGCATGGACTATCAGCTCGGAGACCGTGGCTGCGGTTACCCTTGACGCTGCATCACAGACAGGAGCCCCTGCAATGGTGTACTCGACAACGAACCTGGGTGCACGAATGGCAAAACGTAATTTTTTCGAATGAATCGAGGTTCTGTTTACAGCATCGTGATGGTCGCATCCGTGTTTGGTGACATCGCGGTGAACGAACACTAGAAGCGTGTATTCGTCATCGCCATACTGGCGTATTACCCGGCGTGATGGTATGGGGTGCATTGGTTACACGTCTCGCTCACCTCTTGTTCGAATTGACGGAACTTTGAACAGTAGACGTTAGATTTCAGATGTGTTACGACCCGTGGCTCTACCCCTCATTCGATCCCTGCGAAACCCTACATTTCAGCAGGATAATGCACGACCGACTGTTGCAGGTCCTGCACCGGAGCTCTGGGCCAGTTACTGCGCCGGTTCTTAGCAGCCCATCTGTCAGGGCCCGGTCGGAAGCCGTCACAGTGGGACCAACGACTTTCCATCGACACCGCGAGACGTACCTGTCGGCCAACAATGTCGAACGCTCAGCTCTGTCTTTAGCGACTATCAGTGGCACAGTCTTCATGTCCCTCTACGTTTATGCAATGTTCCAGGCCTGTATCAGAAGTTGTAATAGTTTTTTGTTGAAGAGAATTTTTCCTTGGTTATTAAATTTCTCTACTGTGGTCCGAATAAACCCCTGTTCTTGATTACCTCTGTTTTATTACTGAGCCCTATCTTTGGGGCGACGTCGTTGTTTTCCCGGGTCGTGTGAGTGGGCGAGTTTGGTACTCAGGAGGAGCCAGGTCCGTGCAGTGCCAGAACACGCTGGCGGCACGCGTGGACATTTCACAATATATATAAATGACCTAGTAGATAGTGTCGGAAGTTCCATGCGGCTTTTCGCGGATGATGCTGTAGTATACAGACAAGTTGCAGCATTAGAAAATTGCAGCGAAATGCAGGAAGATCTGCAGCGGATAGGCACTTGGTGCAGGGAGTGGCAACTGACCTTTAACATAGACAAATGTAATGTATTGCGAATACATAGAAAGAAGGATCCTTTATTTTATGATTATATGATAGCAGAACAAACACTGGTAGCAGTTACATCTGTAAAATATCTGGGAGTATGCGTGCGGAACGATTTGAAGTGGAATGATCATATAAAATTAATTGTTGGTAAGGCGGGTGCCAGGTTTAGATTCATTGGGAGAGTCCTTAGAAAATGTAGTCCATCAGCAAAGGAAGTGGCTTACAAAACACTCGTTCGACCTATACTTGAGTATTGCTCATCAGTGTGGGACCCATACCAGGTCGGATTGACAGAGGAGATAGACAAGATCCAAAGAAGAGCGGCGCGTTTCGTCACAGGGTTATCTGGTGAGCGTGATAGCGTTACGGAGATGTTTAGCAAACTCAAGTGGCAGACTTTGCAAGAGAGGCGCTCTGCATCGCGGTGTAGCTTGCTGTCCACGTTTCGAGAGGGTGCGTTTCTGGATGAGGTATCGAATATATTGCTTCCCCCTACTTATACCTGCCGAGGAGATCACGAATGTAAAATTAGAGCGATTCGAGCGCGCACGGAGGCTTTCCGGCAGTCGTTCTTCCCGCGAGCCATACGCGACTGGAACAGGAAAGGGAGGTTATGACAGTGGCACGTGGAGTGCCCTCCGCCACACACAGTTGGGTGGATTGTGGAGTATAAATGTAGATGTAGATGTAGACTGCCGGATGGAAGGGTTGTGGTCACCAGAGTGCACGACTTCGTCATAAACCGGATCCAGCAAGCTTTAAGATGAGTGCATTTCATTCCAAGTAGAGAAACCTCCACCATTGTGACATCTCGCGATTCTCCAGTGACTTGGATTCGTGTTGCTGCTTTTAGCGTCGGCGAGACGAAGAGCAGCGAGTGGAGTGCTAGGGGAAGGCGGATCTGATTAGCTTTCCTCGACTTCTTATTACTATTTACTGCGTTCAACCTCTTGCAATTTGTTAAGGTCAACCAACGGCAATTTTTCTTGTGTGGTGGCCTCTAACGCCCTAGTTACCTGCCCAGCGGGTTTGTGTATGTAACGGCAGTCTACATTTCCTCCCCTTGCAGCTGCTGTCCGCTAAGGCGTATAGCTTTGACAGCTTTCTTGATTGTAGGCCGGTTGGTGATTCTTCTACACTGATGGTAGTGATTCCTTTCTCGTTCTGGGCGCTCTAAACACACTATTCTCGTCGTAGTGCACACCGCCGGTTCCGGTTTTTGCGTATTGTTCCATCGTTGCATTTGATTTATCGGACGTCAGGTAGCTTCAGCAAGATTATCATTAGTCATTCGTTAGACTGCCACTAGTCTGAGTTACCATCTTGTAAAGTGTATGCAACTCTTGTCTGGCTATCTTATCGCTCGCGAAGGTGTTTGTTGCCGGACCTCCTCAGAGGTTGATTCCTGGAGCACCGTCTGGATCAGTTGCTTGTTTTCTTAATTAACTTTTGCTATTTGCTGTTTTACAGCAGCTTTCAATTTTTTTGTATTATTGCCGTTCCTGGCGTGTAAGGCATTCAGCCGTGATTGTGGTTATTTGCTTTAAAGTTCTAATTTGGTATTTGTATTTACGCAGTAAGCCTTTAAAAACTTATTTACTGCCATTCTTGGCGTCTGATGCCGTCTGCTGTTTTTGTGGCGACTCGCCTTTAATATTTCAATACCTGTAATTTGCAACTTGCAGCGAGTTTTAAGCAATTCTTAATTTATTGCCATTCCTGGTGAATAAGGCCTTCTGTCCAGATCACAGTGGCTTGCTTTTAAAACATTATCTGTTGTATCTGTATTTAATGGTGATTTGCTACATTGTAACTCTCTGGAAACACTATTATTTACACTGTTGCTTATTTCTTCATTAATAGCGTGTGGTATTTTTTTTTATTTATTGTTGACTCGGGAATTGCTGACTTAAAATAAATTGAGTGTAACTGTAAAGGGCAACCAATAATGACTGAATATGGCCCCGTCCACAATCGTAACCGAATCCTGCCCTCCCTCGACTACCAGGTCACAATTATTGCTTCTCAAGCACTTTCCCGTGGGAGATATGGCGTCCCATCTTGCAAGATGAGAAAAGCGGACTACGTTGCTGGTTTGACAAACACTCAAGTACACTATCTCACCTCGACTGGCATACAGTATCACCTGATCTAATGCCATCGACGATCTCTGGGAGTAATTGGAAAAGCGGCTGAAACATACCACTCAACGCCCCTGCAGTTCGGTGCCTCTAAGGGTTCAAAACATCAGGGAACGGCCTCAGCTGGCTGTAGCGTATCTGAAACCTGTTGGATGCTCTTCCTCGCGCGAATTGATGACATCATCAAGGCAGTTCTGATTATGTAGGCTTTCCCGGCGTAATAAGTCTTGAAAGTCTCTTCGGATTTGCTGCCGGATCCTAAAATCAACTTGACTCGATATTTCGGCCATCTAACCGCCATCTTCAGGAGAATGCTGCTTCTGCTGATGAGTCCCGCTGAGAACTGACGCCAGGCTCCAATCGACGTCCTATATAGGCCACCGTTCAGTAGACGGCGCATGCGCCGCCCATCACGGTTGTTAGCCTCCAATACAGGGAGGTGGCGCCTCCCTTAGTGGAACACTGCTGGCAGCGATATATCGCACTCAGGGCCGCACCGAAGAAGGTTCAGTTTCGATGCGAGACAATACAGGATTCCACGTCTTGCTAAGAGGGAACCCATTGTCACTGTTGATTAAATTATCCGCCAACCTTATTTTTAATCGCCTCTTTATAGACACTGTTCCAAAAACTGGAAATGTTGACAACTACGACAGTTTCATCAAATTTCATACTGTGTCCCTCATTTAAGAACACACATTACAGTGTGTTCTGTCCAGCTTCTAAGATTAAGGCACTATTCGGCTCTGTGTGTAAGTAGTCTGTTTAGGTGTCAGTAGGCCGTTTAGGTTTTTATATTGGTAACGCCACGTAGCGCTCTGCATGAAATTCACTGGCTGTGCTGTGTGCGGTCTGTGGCTGGTATTTTGAGAGCAGACGATCTGGACGTGTGTCCATCAGAGACCGTAAATTTGTAAGACTGGATCTCATGAACTGATATACACTCCTGGAAATTGAAATAAGAACACCGTGAATTCATTGTCCCAGGAAGGGGAAACTTCATTGACACATTCCTGGGATCAGATACATCACATGATCACACTGACAGAACCACAGGCACATAGACACAGGCAACAGAGCATGCACAATGTCGGCACTATTACAGTGTATATCCACCTTTCGCAGCAATGCAGGCTGCTATTCTCCCATGGAGACGATCGTAGAGATGCTGGATGTAGTCCTGTGGAACGGCTTGCCATGCCATTTCCACCTGGCGCCTCAGTTGGACCAGCGTTCGTGCTGGACGTGCAGACCGCGTGAGACGACGCTTCATCCAGTCCCAAACATGCTCAATGGGGGACAGATCCGGAGATCTTGCTGGCCAGGGTAGTTGACTTACACCTTCTAGAGCACGTTGGGTGGCACGGGATACATGCGGACGTGCATTGTCCTGTTGGAACGGCAAGTTCCCTTGCCGGTCTAGGAATGGTAGAACGATGGGTTCGATGACGGTTTGGATGTACCGTGCACTATTCAGTGTCCCCTCGACGATCACCAGTGGTGTACGGCCAGTGCAGGAGATCGCTCCCCACACCATGATGCCGGGTGTTGGCCCTGTGTGCCTCGGTCGTATGCAGTCCTGATTGTGGCGCTCACCTGCACGGCGCCAAACACGCATACGACCATCATTGGCACCAAGGCAGAAGCGACTCTCATCGCTGAAGACGACACGTCTCCATTCGTCCCTCCATTCACGCCTGTCGCGACACCACTGGAGGCGGGCTGCACGATGTTGAGGCGTGAGCGGAAGACGGCCTAACGGTGTGCGGGACCGTAGCCCAGCTTCATGGAGACGGCTGCGAATGGTCCTCGCCGATACCCCAGGAGCAACAGTGTCCCTAATTTGCTGGGAAGTGGCGGTGCGGTCCCCTACGGCACTGCGTAGGATCCTACGGTCTTGGCGTGCATCCGTGCGTCGCTGCGGTCCGGTCCCAGGTCGACGGGCACGTGCACCTTCCGCCGACCACTGGCGATAACATCGATGTACTGGGGAGACCTCACGCCCCACGTGTTGAGCAATTCGGCGGTACGTCCACCCGGCCTCCCGCATGCCCACTATACGCGCTCGCTCAAAGTCCGTCAACTGCACATACGGTTCACGTCCACGCTGTCGCGGCATGCTACCAGTGTTAAAGACAGCGATGGAGCTCCGTATGCCACGGCAAACTGGCTGACACTGACGGCGGCGCTGCACAAATGCTGCGCAGCTAGCGCCATTCGACGGCCAACACCGCGGTTCCTGGTGTGTCCGCTGTGCCGTGCGTGTGATCATTGCTTGTACAGCCCTCTCGCAGTGTCCGGAGCAAGTATGGTGGGTCTGACACACCGGTGTCAATGTGTTCTTTTTTCCATTTCCAGGAGTGTATATATTATGACACTATTAAGGTAAATACATTGTTCTCTATCAAAATCTTTCATTTGCCAACTATGCCTATCAGTAGTTAGTGACTTCAGTAGTTAGAATCTTTTATTTAGCTGGCAGTATTGGCGTTCGCTGTATTGCAGTAGCTCGAGTAATGAAGATTTTTGTGAGGTAAGTGATTCATGAGAGGTATAGGTTATTGTTAGTGAGGGCAATTCTTTTGTAGGGATTATTGAAAGTCAGATTGCGTTGCGCTAAAAATATTGTGTGTCATTTTAGTGTTGATCAGAATAATTAAAGAGTGAAATGTCTGAGTACGTTTACTTCTACCAGCTGTTTGAAAATCAAATAACGTAAGGGGTTTGGGTTTATCAGCACAATCATTCATAAATTTTTCTAAGGAGAGGTTTCATGTGAAAGATGATTTGGGGCTTAGGAAACCCGGTGTGTACAAAATTCCGTGTCAATGTGGGAAGGCTTACATTGGCCGTTCGACTCACACAGTGCATGACAGGTGTGTGGAACATCGCCGTCATACGAGGCAGTAAAATCGGTAGTAGCAGAACACTGCCTAAATGAGGGACACAGTGTGAAATTTGATGAAACTGTCGTAGTTGCCAATATTTCCGGTTTTTGGAACAGTGTCTATAAAGAGGCGATTGAAATTAGGTTGGCGGATAATTTAAGGGGGGTAGGACGTCAAACGGGCCGACTTGGAGCAGGAGAGGCACCACAGGACATTTTAATTTACACTGTCTGTACTTTTACAAATAAATTCATAAAACCTTGTTAGCATGACCAGGAAGTATTCAGGTTTCACACTCACAGCAGAGGAAGTTCCAAAACGTAACAAAACAAATTGTTTTTACATGTGAAATTTCATCATTTTTTCACTTGGTATTGGCTGCATTTGTTCCTGTAGGTACACTTTCCTTCGTAAGTAAGAGAGATTCTTCGATGAATTTTGCACATAATACAAACCATACTTACAGGTGTATGAAACTCTAGAATTTCCCAAATCTGTTAAAAACTGTGGTAAAAATTGAGATAATTGAGTATAAAATTCGAGTTTTCTCTAAATACAAAGTTTAAAATGTAACAGCCCATTCATTTTTCCATAAATTCAAGAGTTTCATACACCTGTCAGTACGGTTTTCAAGCTGCGCAAAATTCATAGAAGAATCTCCCTTACTTATGAAGAAAAGTGTACCTATAGCAACAAATGCAGCGAACAGTAAGTGAAAAAAATTATGAAATTTCACATTTAAAAAACATTATTTTTTCGTGTTTTTGAACTTTCACTGCTATGAGTGTGAATTCTGAATCCTTAGTGGTGATGCTGACAAAGTTTTATGAATTTATTTGTAAAAGTATAGACAGTGCAAATTAAAATGTCCTGTGTTACCTCTCCTTCTCGAAGTCGGTCCGTTTGACGTCCTCCCCCCCTTAATCAAAAGAGACAATGGGTTCCTTCTTAGCAAGACGTGGAATCCTATTGTCTCGCATCGAAACTGAACGTTCTTCGGTGCGGCCCTGAGTGCGATATATCGCTGCCAGCAGTGTTCCACCAAGGGCGGCGCCACCTCCCTGTCTTGGAGGGCAGCAACCGTGGTGGGCGGCGCATGCGCCGTGTACTGAACGGTGGCCTATATAGGACGTAGATTTGCAGCCTGGCGTCAGTTCTCATTGGGACTCATCACCAGAAGCAGCATTCTCCTGAAGACGGCGACCAGTTGGACCGCCGAAATATCGAGTCAAGTTGATTTTGGGATCCGGCAGCAAATACGAAGAGACTTTCTAGAGACAGTTCTACAAGATTTTGGCATGCTCTCGCCTAGGGTGTCTGTTTGACGTCAGATATTAGTCTCGAGGTATGTTGTTGTTGTTGTGGTCTTCAGTCCTGAGACTGGTGTGGTGCAGCTCTCCATGCTACTCTATCCTGTGCAAGCTTCTTCATCTCCCAGTACTTACTGCAACCTACATCCTTCTGAATCTGCTTAATGTATTCATCTCTTGGTCTCCCTATACGATTTTTACGCTCCACACTGCCCTCCAATGCTAAATTTGTGATCCCTTGATGCCTCAGAAGATGCCCTACCAACCGGTCCCTTCCTCTTATCAAGTTGTGCCACAAACTCCTCTTCTCCCCTATTGTATTCAATACCTCCTCATTAGTAACGTGATCTACCCATCTAATCTTCAGCATTCTTCTGTAGCACTACATTTCGAAAGCTTCTATTCTCTTCCTGTCCAAATTATTTATCGTCCATGTTTCACTTCCATATATTGCTACACTCCATACAAATACTTTCAGAAACGACTTCTTGACACTTAAATCTATACTCGATGTTAACAAATTTCTCTTCTTCAGAAACGCTTTCGTTGCCATTGCCAGTCGACATTTTATATCCTCTCTACTTCGTCCATCATCAGTTATTTTGCTACCCAAATAGCAAAACTCCTTTACTACTTTAAGTGTCTCATTTCCTAATCTAATTCCCTGAGCATCACCCGACTTAATTCGACTACATTCCATTATCCTCGTTTTGCTTTTGTTGATGTTCATCTTATATCCTCCTTTCAAGACACTGTCCATTCCGTTCAACTGCTCTTCCAAGTCCTTTGCTGTCTCTGATACAATTACAATGTCATCGGCGAACCTCAAAGTTTTTATTTCTTCTCCGTGGATTTTAATGCCTACTCCGAATTTTTCTTTTGTTTCCTTTACTGCTTGCTCAATATACAGATTGAATAACATCGGGGAGAGGCTAAAAACCTGTCTCACTCCCTTCCCAACCACTGTTTCCCTTTCGTGTCCCTCGACTCTTATAATTGCCATCTGGTTTGTGTACAAATTGTAAATAGCCTTTCGCGCCCTGTATTTTACCCCTGCCACCTTTAAAATTTGAATGAGAGTATTCCAGTCAACATTGTCAAAAGCTTTCTCTAAGTCTACAAATGCTAGAAACGTAGGTTTGCCTTTCCTTAATCTTTCTTCGTAGGTACCCGTCGTCTAGGGGTAGCGTCTTTGATTCATTATCAAAACTTCGCCTGTCTCATACATCTTGCTCACCAGATGGTAGAGTTTTGTCATGACTGGCTATCCCAAGGCCGTCATTAGTTCTAATGGAATGTTGTCTCGAGGTATAGGAAAAGTGAATGGAAGTGTAAGAACAAGAAGAGTACAAGAGTAGTAGATGTAAGATTGGTGGTTGGGGCTTTCAGTGGCGTACGTACCCCGACGCAGAGCAGGAGTCTATGCAGTCGGCAGCGACGAAGCACGCGAGGTCCATAGCGAGCTGGTTGTTGGCCGTGGCGTCAGTGAGGCCGGCGAGAGCAGCCAGGCCGTCGTCGCACCCGACGCTATAGCGTGCCAGCGTCCAGCTCGTTATCAGGCGAAGCATGGCACGCTCCGCGATGGACCGATACTCGAGGGTCTTGCAGGCTATCAACACGTCAGTGCGTCCTGCAAAACGTTGTAACGTATTACTATCTTTACGACGTTTCTCGTCGAGCCATATGCGTTACATGCATAATTAAATCGAAAGCCACATCAGTCGTAGCAGATGAAACAGCTTCTCTGTATCACTTGGTGCGGCATGCTAAAACAGACGTCTAACGTTAATTGATGAAGTCCAGACGCATACTGGTACGAGGCTCACATGCCAGAAAGAAATACTGGACGAAGTCCACAGGTACTATGAAACCTTATATGCCCCTACCACAGTGGAAGATGCAGCTCTCGAGGACTTTCTCACTATTTTAGGTCCACAGTTGTCGGGAACAGACAACGCTGACATTCTGTCACCTATTACTAAAGATGAAGTGCATGAGGCAGTGCGTAACTCACCTCTCAAAAAATCTCCGGGACTTGATGGCCTTCCTGTGGAGTTTTATGCCCGCTACTGGTCTTTTATTGGGGACAAGATCACTTCCATGGCAAATGAGGTCCTGAACGGAAAACCGGTCCCTGTAGAGTTTAAGGAAAGTAAAATAGTACTGATTCCTAAGAGTAAAGGCAATACCGACTTAAACAATTTTCGGCCTCTTTCGCTACTAAATTCTGATTACAAAATGATTTCGCGTATTATCAACTAAAGACTCTCTGCCTTTTCCAACAAAATATTGAGTCATCATCAATCTTGTTTTCCGACCAGAACGATATTCGAAAGTCTATCTGCATACAGAGACGTCATTGCAATTACCTCAGTGACAAGTATAAAATGTGCTTTAATCTTCATAGATTTCAACAAAGCTTTTGACCGCGGTAGTCATAGATACCTCTTTGCGACGCTGTCAACAATGGCTTTCCACCCCCAGATTGTGAACATGCTAAGGAATATTGCAACAGGAATAAATGCGAAAATAGCAATCAATGGCCAAACATCTAAACCCATACAGATAAGGCGAGGGGTTCCACAGGACAGTCCCTTATCTATGTTTTTATTTTCCGTATCTTTAGAGCCCTTCCTCCGCACTGTCCACGCAAGATTAACGGGTATAACATTGAGTGGTGAGAAAACTGTCATACGAGCTCATGCTGATGACGTGGGCGTTGTAATAAGGAATAAGGAGGAGACAGTTACACTGGAAAGAGAAATCCAAAGATATTGTCTAGCGTCGGGAGCGACAGCAAATGAAAACAAAAGTCAAATATTGAATCTACGGGGCCTAGATCACCTTCGACTGGCATGGGCAAAATAAGACAACAAACATAAAACTTTGGGAATAACCTTAATGGCATGTCCGATGAGGATGGCTGCTTTTAACTGGACGGAAACTAGGAGGAAAGTTCATGGTGCTGTAATGGAGAACATCCATCGAATTATGGACCTGGAACAAAAAGTCAGATTCATCAACTCCTGCGTTTTGTCTAAAGCGTATTTCACTGCGCAGGTATTTCCAATCCCTAAACTAGTAGCGAAAGGGATCATGTCCACTGTTATCAATTATTTATGGCGAGGAGACATATTCAGGGTTGGTGCGACTACCGTCATACTGGATGTCAGAAACGGGGGCCTCGGTTTGGTGGCTATTCGCAATAAAGTGTCTGCTCTGTTCCTCAAACGGACTTTCCATATACTCAGAGAACTTCCACAATGTATAACCGCAAAGCTCTTTAAGGCTGTGACACCCCATAGCCTGCAAGCACCGATTGATGTGCTAAGGATTAATGCCCGTCTGCAGTATGTGAGGAACTTTTTCCTCGAAGCAAGTTATCTTAGTGACGAAATCAGAAGCAACACACGTATCACAGCGCGCGACATCATACTTGAAAGGAAGTTAAATGAGGGTAGAAACAAAATTGAAACGAAATTCCCAAATTGTGACTGGAAAGCTGTATGGCGGAACATCAACTATGCCAGGCTATGTACACACGCTATTTCCGCATGGAACAAAACAGTTAATAATGTCATCAGCACCAACGAGAGACTATATGGGATCGGTTTAAACCAGACACACCTTTGTGGAAAATGCAGTCTGGTGGATACACTCAGCCACAGATTCACCTGTGGTGGCAATGTGCATAACTAGAATTGGATCAGGCAACAAATCGCCTTTCTCACCAATTCCTCTACGGAATATATAACGCCATCGCTCCTCCTGAGACCAGGCATGACATACTTTCCGAAATTAAAAACCAACGCCGTTAGGTGGTTACTGGGAAAATGTGTTAGTTATGTCATCCACAAACTTGGGTCGGACAACGAGATAGAATTCCGCGTTTACATGAAGTGTGAATATGCAAAAATCAGCCCGTATCGCAACCACAAGAAGCACTACGGCAACATGCTGAAGATCGGTTTTGAGAGAATGGGTGTTGGATAATTATGTGGAACCACTACAACACCTTGAACAAGAACGAACAGAAGAAAATTAAAAGTCACTTGGTTTCTTATTATTATTTACTATAACCTTGCTTCCAGAACATTTTTTTTCTCTTTTTTCAAAACATTTTATCAAAATTACTCGTGTTCGACTTGAAACGTATTTGTGTGATTCGAGAAGAATTGTTAAGTTTTTATCAGTGCTCAGTTTCTACTCAGAGAAGAGGTTTCTTCGTCTTTCTTACATCGGAGAATGGGAATATTGTGTTAAGATTTCTGCACACTTAGTGCTATGACCCAACAGGGAACATGAAAAAGGGGTGGGAGGGGTTTGTGCCTCGACGCACTGGCAGTGCCGTGAAGAGACCCCACTGCTAGTGCGGCATGTACCACGCCCTGACCATTCTAAAAATACAAAAAAATATATAAAAAATAAATAAAAAGAAAAAGAAAATAAAAGTGGTTAATAAAAATTGGATTGCTGGAAAAAAGATGGATATAAAAAGTGGATAGAGAAAAAACAAAAAAATGGAAAAAAAGTGGTTAAAGAACTGTGGTTAAAGAAAAAAAAGATGGATAGAGCATCTGCCATGTAAGCAGGAGATCCTGGGTTCGAGTCCCGGTCGGGGTATACATTTTCATCTGTCCCCGTTGACGTATGTCAACGCCTGTAAGCAGCTCAGGGTGTTCATTTCATTGTAATTTTAATATTTCAACTCTAAGCTGAAGGCCACCATTAATTTCTTTGAAAGCCCGCAACCATGATGGAGAGTATCAAAGAGAATGACTCCTTCAGAGGCCCAGAAGACCATGATTCTATCGCCTGTGGCTGCGGTTTTAAGCTTTTTGTACGGAGGAGATGTGATATGACGCCACACCATGGCTTTCAGTTCCGTTTCCGGTGCGAAGTGGTGAACCTACATTTTATCGCCCGTGACGATGTTCGATAAGAAATGGTACTATCAGCCTTGTAGCAAGCAAACAGCTCCGCACAGATGGTCCTTCGTTGATTTTTATGGTCTTCTCTTAAGTGGAGATGATCCCAGTGGGCACACACATCTGTGTACCCCTACGGGTAGATGAGTGTGCCAGCACTAACAAAAGAAACAGACAGTTGAGCAGCGAGGTGCGTGTGACGCGTCGATCACTTCGAATGAGAGTGTTCGCACGTTTCAGCATTGCGGGCGGGCCGCACACGGGGCATTGGACAGATTTGCACGACATCTTTGCGATGGTGACAGCCACGTAGGAATTTTTAACATGTTTCAGCCCAGTCAGCAACTGTGATAAATTAATATTTCAAAAATCCGCCTCAGTTGCGAAATGCTACTGGTCTTTACCCAGGTTTCAGTTAACCTAGCCTTCTTCAGAAGCATAAAATAAACTAATACATGCCAGAATAAGACACGGTCAAACATAAAAAGCTTACGTACCGTGATACCAGGTCAACCTACGTTACTTAGCTGAGGAACAGCCCCTTCGTGGAAAGCAGTCGATTAGCCGCGGACGCTACGTTGGAACTGACTGTGGCACGCGGATATGTGCCGAGCAAGATGGCGGATCACGGAAAGTCAAAGGTGCCTGCCATTGGCTGTCTTTATGTTATGTACTGGGAAATTACCCATAACCTTAAACCATAAACCACACCAGTGGCAAGACGCAATCAATACCTTCACTGCGCGATAACAACGGCCAAGTCACTGATAACAGTGCCACTAAAGTAGAGTTATTAAAAACGGTTTCCCGAAACTCCTTCACAGAAGAAGACGAACTAAATATTCCTGAATTCCAATCAAGAACAACTGCCAAGATGAGAAGCATAGAAGCAGATATCCTCGGTGTAACAAAGCAGCTTAAATCACTTAATAAAGAAAAGGCCTTCGGTCCAGATTGTATACCAGTCAGGTTCCTCTCAGAGTATGCTCATATAACAGCTCCGTAGTTAGCAATTATATACAGCCGCTCGCTCACAGAAAGGTCCTTACCTAAAGACTGAAAAGTTGCTCAAGTCACACCAATACCCAAAAAGGGAAGGGGGAGTAATAAACTGAATTACAGGTCCGTATCAGTAATGTCGATTTGCAGTAGCGTTTTGGAATGTATACTGTATTTGAACATCATAAAGTACATCGAAGAAAACGATTTATGGACACATAGTCGGCACTGATTTAGAAAATACCATTCTTGCGAAACAGAACTAGCTCTTTATAATCATGAACTAATGGGTCCTATCGACACGGGCTATCAAATTGATTCCACATTGTTAGATTTCCAAAAGGTTTTCGACACTGTTCCTCACAAGCGTCTTGTAAGGCAACTATCTATGGAATATCGCCTCAGTTGTGCGACTGGATTCGTGATTTCCTGTCAGAATGGTCACAGTTCGTAGTCATAGAAGGAGAGTCATCAAGTAAAACAGAAGTGATATCCGGCGTTCCCCAAGGGAAGTGTTACAGGCGATCTGTTGTTTCTGATCTCTATTAACGACATAGGAGACAATCTGAGTAGACGTCTTAGATTGTTTGCAGATGATGCTGTCATTTACCGTCTTGTAAAGTCATCAGATGATCAAAATAACTTGCAAAATGATTTAGATAAAATATTTGTATGGTGCGAAAAGTGGCAATTGACCCTGAATAAAGAAAAGTGTGAAGATATTCACATGAGTACTAGAACATATCAGCTAAATTTCGATTACGGGATAAGTCACACAAATCTGAACGCTGTAAATTCAGCTAAATATTTTGGGATTACTATTACAAATACCTAAATTGGAACGATCACATAGATAATATTATGGGTAGAGCAAACCAAAGACTGCGATTCATTGGCAGAACACTTAGAAGGTGCAACAGGTCTACTAAAGAGACTGCTTACACCACGCTTGTCCGCCCTATTCTGGAGTACTGCTGTGCGGCGTGGGATCGGCATCAGGTGGGACTGACTGATGACATCGAAAAAGTACAAAGAAGGGCAGCTCGTTTTGTATTATCGTGAAATAGGGGAGATAGTGCCATAGACATGATACGTGATTTGGAGTGGCAATCATTAAAACTAAGACGTTTTTCGTTGCGACGGGATCTTCTCATGAAATTTGAATCACCAGTTTTCTCCTCCGATTGCGAAAACATTCTGTTGCCACCCACCTGCATAGGGAGAAATGATCAACACGATAAAATACGAGAAATATGGACTCGCACAGAAAAATTTAAGTGCTCGTTTTTCCCGCGTGCCGTTCGAAAGTGGAACAATAGAGAGACAGCTTGAAGGTGGTTCACTGAACCCTCTGCCCGGCACTTCATTGTCAATAGCACAGTAATCACGTAGAAGTAGATGTATATGTAGAAATTTGTGAGGGAACAAGGCACTAAGTAGATAGAATCCCGATGAGCGTTAACTGTAAACCTAGAGCCCGCATCGCATCTCGTGGTCGTGCGGTAGCGTTCTCGCTTTCCACGCCCGGGTTCCCGGGTTCGATTCCCGGCGGGGTCAGGGATTTTCTCTGCCTCGTGATGGCTGGGTGTTGTGTGACGTCCTTAGGTTAGTTAGGTTTAAGTAGTTCTAAGTTCTAGGGGACTGATGACCATAGATGTTAAGTCCCATAGTGCTCAGAGCCATCAGAACCATTTTTTTTTTTGTAAACCTAGACCTTATTAACTGATACGAAATTTACTTAGACGTTACGTTCAGCTTGTTAGATTAAAAACCACATATGATCACCTCTATGTTGGTATGGTTCCACACGATCTCATGCGGGGGATGAACAAGATTATATGTCAGTTTCGCGAGTACTTCTCAAAGTTAGGGGAAGTTGGAAATAAAATAATTTCCATTATCCATGGAGTAATACGTCACTTTGTTAACGCGAAATTTGACTAAGGTTGTTATATTATGGCACTACATTACTACGCATTTATGGCTGACTGGGTGTGTAAAGCTTAGGGCATCATTTATGGCTTTATACACAGGTGGTCAACGTTGTGTTTAGGAAATCTGTAATAACTTAACCAAACATACACTAACTATAAATATAATATGTACGACCGTCCACTGTATGTAGTCACAAGGGTGACGTGGAACAAAACTCTTAAGGGAAAAAAATGGTTCAAATGGCTCTGAGCACTATGGGACTTAACATCTGTGGTCATCAGTCCCCTAGAACTTAGAACTACTTACACCTAACTAA
This sequence comes from Schistocerca americana, assembly GCF_021461395.2. Lineage (NCBI taxonomy): Eukaryota > Metazoa > Arthropoda > Insecta > Orthoptera > Acrididae > Schistocerca > Schistocerca americana. The sequence continues at coordinate 98,726,869 of NC_060127.1, read as the reverse complement.
CCTAAGGACATCACACACATCCATGCCCGAGGCAGGATTCGAACCTGCGACCGTAGCAGTCGCGCGGTTTCGGACTGAGCGCCTAGAACCGCTAGACCACCGCGGCCGGCTCTTAAGGGAAAAAATTGATTATTAGTTAGCAGTGGGTTCAAGACCCTATGTATTCAAATAGGTTATGCCACGCTAATTGTCGAAATACACACTCTAGTGTATCAGATATTACCTATTTAGGACGTTGCCTACAAGGCTATTAACTATTTAGGATGAGGATTACTGTGAGCGTCCTGGAATTCTCACATAGACTACCAAGAAATAAGGACCTAATATTTAAAGTAGGGTGTGTCAGAATGAGCTTTTCACTCTGCAGCGCAGTGTGCGCTGATATGAAACTTCCTGGCAGATTAAAACTGTGTGCCGGACCGAGACCCGAACTCGGGACCTTTGCCTTTCGCGGGCAAGTGCTCTACCAACTGAGCTACCCAAGCTCGCCTCACGCACCCTCTTCACAGCTTTACTTCCGCCAGTACCTCGTCTCCTACCTTCCAAACTTTACAGAAGCTCTCCTGCGCAGGAGACCACTTGTCCGCGAAAGACAAAGGTCCCGAGTTCGAGTCTCGGTCCGGCACACAGTTTTAATCTGCCAGGAAGTTTCATAGGGTGTGTCAGAACGTACAACGCAACTGCCAACACACTTATGTACTATTGACCGATAAAGGTCAAGCTAATAATATGAACATAAGCTGTATTCTTCCCTATTGAACGGGAACATAAATTACGGATATGGTCTACTAGCGAGCAAAGTGTAAATGTCTCACGTATGTTAATAGCATAAATCAGAACCTAGTATTTAAATTAGGGTGTGACTGGGCCCACAACGGCCCCATCATCACGCTTACGTGCTGTTGACCGACATAGGCCAAGCATTTACAGGATATTGTCTGCAAACTAACCTTTGATAGGAATAATATCTCAAAGGCTACACTGTATACAGCGTGACTAAGCGGGCAACGCTATAGTTCTCATAAGAAAGATTCTTTAGAGCAACAAGGTCAAAGTTATCTGCCTAGGGAAGAATACTTTAAACTGTATTCCATAAATATTAAAGTTAGCCTAAATTGGCGTCAAGATCTCATGAAATAGGATCGGCCAGCTTGAATTAAAGGCGGGCATAAGTCTTAATGCCTATGGGTAGAAAGAAAAGGTAATGTGTGCCAGAACCGGTGGTATGTTTGTCTACCATATTGTCAGTTATGTTGGAACGAGATCTATATATACCGTAAGGAATATTAATTAAACCATAGTATTGAACGTCACTAAATGTCGTGGTGAATTTCTAAGTCTTAAGCGTCGAAGTATCAGGAATGGATATGCAATGACGAGGCACGAAAGTTAGTGTGATACTTTAGCTACGTGCCTTTCTGAACTGTTATTACTCGTAAACTAATCGTTCACTGAATGGGATAACGTTGACCATCTGTATTGCAAAAGTCATCTATATTCAAGTTGCATATAGTGATTTGGAAACTTGACTTGTATGTAACAGGACTATGTATGACAGTACACTACTGGCCATTAAAATTGCTACACCAAAAAGAACTGCAGTTGATAAACGGGTATTCATTGGACAAATATATTATACTAGAACTGACATGTCATTACATTTTCAAGCAATTTGGGTACATAGATCCTGAGAAATCATAACTCAGAACAACCACCTCTGGCCGTAATAACGGCCTTGATACGCCTAGGCATTGAGTCAAACAGAGATAGATGCCGTGTACTGGTACAGCTGCCCATGCAGCTTCAACACGATACCACAGTTCATCAAGAGTACTGACTGGCGTATTGTGACGAGACAGTTGCACGGCCACCATTGACCAGACGTTTTCAATTGGTGAGAGATCTGGAGAATGTGCTGGCCAGGGCATCAGTTGAACATTTTCTGTATCCAGAAAGGCCCGTACAGGACCTGCAACATGCGGTCGTGCATTGTCCTGCTGAAATGTAGGGTTTCGCAGGAATCGAATGAAGGGTAGAGCCACGGGTCGTAACACATCTGAAATGTAACGTCCACTGTCCAAAGTGTCGTCAATGCGCACAAGAGGTGACCGAGACGTGTAACCAATGGCACCCCATACCATCACGCCGGATGAGACGCCAGTATGGCGATGACGAATACACGCTCCCAATGTGCGTTCACCGCGATGTCGCCAAACACGGGTGCGACCATCATGATGCTGTAAACAGATCCTGGATTCATCCGAAAAAATGACGTTTTGCCATTCGTGCACCCAGGTTCGTCGTCTAGTACGCCATCGCAGGCGCTCCTGTCTCTATGCAGAGTCAAGGGTAACAGCAGCCATGGTCTCCGAGCTGATAGTCCATGCTGCTTCAAACGTCGTCTAACTGTTCGTGCAGATGGTTGTTGTCTTGCAAACGTCCCCGTCTGTTGACTCAGGGATGGAGACGTGACTGCACGATCCGTTACAGCCATGCAGATAAGATACCTGTCATCTCGACTGATAGTGATACGAGGCCGTTGGGATCCAGCACGGCGTTCCGTATTACCCTCCTGAACCCACCGATTCCATATTCTGTTAACAGTCATTAGATCTCGACCAGCGCGAGCAGCAATGTCGTGATATAATAAACCGCAATCACGATAGGCTACAATCCGACCTTTATCAAAGTCGGTAACGCGATGGTACGCATTTCTCCTCCTTACACGAGGCATCACAAAAACGTTTCACCAGGCAACGCCGGTCAACTGCTGTTTGTGTATGAGAAATGGGTTCGAAACTTTCCTGATGTCAGCACGTTGTAGGTGTCGCCACCGGCGCCAATCTTGTGTGAATGCTCTGTAAAGCTAATCATTTGCATATCATAGCATCTTCTTCCTGTCGGTTAAATTTCGCGTCTGTAACACGTCATCTTCGTGGTGTAGCAATTTTAGTGTCCAGTAGTGTAGCATGACAAGCTAGTATATAATGTGTAGGACTATGAGGTCAAATTTATGGTACCAAAAGGTCTTTAACAAAATCAAAGTAATAGCTTATACATACTGGGCAAATAAGAGTGCATTCATAGGATGTAAGTACGCGGTGACCAAAAGAGAATAAGGTGGTCGATGTTAACATAAAGTGAATTACGTTGGACGAAACAATGGTAAGAAACCATCGAAAAAGTATTATGCATCCTACCCATCACATTCCACAACCTCTGTCTAACACGCACTCTCACACATTTCGAAAACGTCTTGGGCTCAATAAAGAGCTGTAGACTGATTAGTTTCAGCCTTCCAAACCGCACTTCGTACCATGTGGTCACACGCGAAAGGCTGGACAAAGTCAATTGATGTGTAGTGAGTGTCACAGTCATTTGCTGTCAGACTGTGAATGTTTTATCTTGTTTGATAACGATATATGCAAGCAAAGCCTAGTCTGAGTACTTCAAAACTGGACGGTGATTAGTGTGAATCAGTGCTATACGAAAAAGTACTCACTGAATTCTCTACAGTAGGCGCGATATATCCAGTCTGCACCGTAGCCCTCGAAGTTGGAGGTGTAGATCTTATCGCAGACACAGTCGAGCACCGTAGTGCCGTTCGCCGCCAGCAAAACCAGCAACGGAGCAGCTACCCCCAGTGGATGCATTGTCAGCTGTTGTTGAGACCGAGAGGGAATCACACGCAGTGAGCATCGCAGGCACCGCGGGCCCACTATAAGGATTCTCGTAGCGGAAGTCTTTCCGCAGGATGGGAAAACCACAGGAAGGACGACGACTTCCGTGCTTATTCTTTTTTCCTGTCACAGTAACAACCTGCGAGCACACAGTCGTTTCAGAAAGATATTCCTTCGTTTTACGCGTACATCTGCCACACGTTTTTAGGACGACAGAGAGAGCCACTAAGGGATAAACGGGTGATACCCAGAAGTGAAGGTTTAATTTCCGACATAAGAATTGCGAGGCTTGACCTCCTTTAACACTGATTCACCAACTGAGAGAGGTTGTAGGTAACTCCACTCATTGTAACAATAAATTTGTTCATCCCTGTGATTGACGCTATGCCTGTTATACAGGGAGACAATATTATTGAAATACGTACAATAAAATCGTCATTACGGTTTGTGTTAGGATGTTCAAACTGCTGGCCACGGGGCACTCTGGGAAATAGTATGCGCTGGCATAATTTGGTTTAGCGACGAAGCCCACCTTCATTTGGAGGGTTCGTCAACAAGCGAAATTGGCGCATTTTGGGGACTGAAAATCCGCATTCCGCGACCGAGAAGTCTCTTCACGCTCAACGGGTGACTGCCTGGTTTGCTATATCCAATCACGGAATAATCGGTGCGATATTTACCTTGATGGCACGGTAACTACCGAACGGTACGGGAATGTTTTGGAAATTGATTTCATCCCCATTTTCCAAGGTCATCCTGATTTTGACAATTTGTGCTTCATGAAAGGCGGTACTCGACCGCCATAGAAGCAGGAGAGTGTTTGATTCCCTGGAGGAGCAGTTTGAGGACCGCATTCGTGTTCTGGGGCACCCAGAGGCCACTGGCATCGGTCTCGATTGGCCGCCATATCTGGATCTGAAGACATGCGACAAATCTTTGTGAGGCTATATTAAAGACAATGTGTACAGCAATAACCCCAAAACCAATGCTGAGCTGAAAACAGGCATTCAGGAGGTCATTGACAGCGTCGATGTTCCGACACTTCACCGGCTAGTGTAGAATTTCGCTATTCGTCTGCGTCACATAATCGCAAATGATGGCACGCATATCGAGCATGTCACAACCTACATCCGAAAAGGGGTAGTGACGTTTACATGTTGAATAATGCGTATGTACGCCGTAGTTAGTAACTAATGTAGGTTTTTTTCACATAGTTCAATAATTGTCACTCTATATCTTTCATATATTATAAAAACGTAAGTTTTTGTGCGTTGTAGTATGTCTGTTACCCCTTCACGCTGAAACGGCTGTAAGTGTATAGATAAAATTTGCAATGAGGGTTGCCTGTACCTTGAATTAAAACAGGCTATCTTATATATTTCTAAAAACCAAAGGGTTTCGGGTGCGGGAGAAAAGAAGTGTACCTCATGACGCGGAAGTAGCCATACTTCATTCATCCAGCATCTGTGAATGAGAGCACTAGTGACTTTTTGCAGACTTTACACGTGATTTCAAGCCTTTACGAAACTTTTCCTCGCTGACATCCCCCACAAAAAGATGAAAGATGTTCGTCGCTTACTTAATTTTCGTTGTTCACTCAGGAAAACTGGCGCCTAAGCCATAACACTTTATTTTATTACTTCTTCACTACTATCTGTATTCGCGGCACATTTTGCATGCAATATTCACATATATCACTGATTTTTTGTTGTTGTTGTTGTCATCAGTCATCTCACTGATTTGATGCGACCCGACACGAACTCATCTCTTGTGCCAACCTCTTCATCTCACAAGGGGAGGCCACGGCGTTTGGAACGCGGATTTACTTCAAACTTCTCCCACTCGTAGCACTACATTAGGACAATAAAATGTGTAAGCGGTAGCGCGTACTTCTCAAGCGTTACTGAGAAAATCGCAAGATAATTTCGGTCGTCAAGTATATACCTGTGCGTGGCCGTTTTTACCAGGAAGCGGCAGCAGCCGAGTGGGTAGCGTTCAAGCCCCTGATCGCTGGATCGAGTCCCGTTCGTCACTCTTTTTATTTCTAACACAGTCGTTTTCTTTACTATTTACATTACAATTGATATAATGGGAAAAATGCTTGTAATCGGATGAACATTTATTAAATTTGCAGTGTTATTTGGCAGCCTACAAATTTTTATTGTCACAAATAATATAATATTCATAACTATCGACTAGTAAACGACCAAACGCATAAAGTGATACTGAAAATGTCTGCTTGTCCGTGATTTGAGAAATCACGTATACCTGGAAGGAGCCCGAAACTACTTGTTACCTCCAAGATTTGACCAGCACAGACAGCATTCGAAAGACGTACAATTAATCGTCGCTTTCGACATTACGAGTACAATGGCAGAATGGTATTTTTTTGTAAAAACATGGAAAACATAAAGTTAAACGGCACCAGCTGCATTGAATAAATGCTGTTTTCGCATACGCAAGGTCTTTTGAGATTTTACGTGGAAAAGCGAACCTCGTTAAAATTTTCAAAAACCTCTCTTTCAGCCAAGAATTTGGAAGAAAACCATGCATAACGCTGCATTTCCTCAAATATCGGCGCTGATAATTGATCATGCAGTATCGAGTGTATTTTAATAGCGTCTTCAAGAGGCAATTTTCGATTAAATACGAACAGTTTTGAAGATAAAAATTTGTATACTGCCAAATAACATTGTAAATTTAATAAAAGTTCATCCGATTACGTGTATTTTTCCCATTATATCAATTGTAACTAGTAAAGAAAATTGTGTTAGAAATAAAAAGAGTGACGAACGGGACTCGATCCAGCGATCCAGTGATTACGGGGCTTGAACGCTACCCACTCGGCTGCCGCCGCTTCATGGTGAAAACGGCCACACGCAGGTATGTACTTGACGACCGAAATTATCTTGCGATTTTCTCAGTAACGCTTGAGAAGTACTCGCTACTGGTAACATATTTTGTTGTCCTAATGGAGTACTCCGAGTGTGCGAAGTTTGAAGTTAATCCGCGTTCCAAACGTCGTGGACTGCCCTTGTCAGAGCAGCACTTGGAACCTACGTCCGCAATTATTTTCAGGATTTACTGCAATCTCTGTCTACAGTTTTTGTCCTCTACAGCTCCCTCTACTACAGTGGAAGTCATTCCTGATGTCTTGACAGATGTCCTATTGTCCTGTCCCTTCTCCTTGTCAGTGTTTCCATGAATTCCTTCTTCTCAGTGTTTCCATAAATTCCTTTCCCATTTTGCGCAGAACCTCCTCATTCCTTACGTTATCAGTCCACCTAATTTTGAACATTCGTCTGCAGCACCACATCTCAAATGCTTCGAATCTCTTCTGTTCCGGTTTTCCCACAGTCCATGTTTCACTACTGCACAACGCTGTGCTCCAAACGCACAGTCTCAGAAATTTCTTTCTCAAATTAAGGCCTATGTTGGATACTAGTGAACTTCTTTTGGCCAGGAATGCCCTATTTGTCAGAGCTAGTCTGCTTTCGATGTTCTTGCTCCGTCCGTCATTGGTTATTTTGCTGACTAGCTAGCGTAATTCCTTAACTCCATCTACTTCGTGGCCATCAATCCTGATGCCATGTTTCCCACTTTTCTCATTTCTGCCACTTCTGCTTCGATTTACTCTCAATCCATATTCTGTACTCATTAGACTGTTCATTCCATTCAGCAGATCCTGTAATTCTTCTTCAGTTTCACTCAGGGTACCAACGTCGTTAGCGAGTTGTATCGTTGGTATCCTTTAAATTTGAATTTTTATTTCACTCCTGAACCTTTCTTTTATTTCCATCATTGCTTCCTCGATGTAGAGATTGAAGAGCAGGGGGGAAAGACTACGTCCCTGCCTTACAGCCTTCTTAATCCGATCACTTCATCCTTGGTTGTCCACTGTTATTAGTCCCTCTTGGCTCTTGTACAAGTTGTGTATTACCCGTCTCTCCCATTAGCTTACCCCTATTTTTCCCAGCATTTCGAACACCTTGCACCACTTTACACAGTCGAAAGTTTTTACCACGTCGACATATCCTTTAAACGTGTCTTGATTTTTCTTTAGTCTTGCTACCACTGTCAACCGCAACGTCGGAATTGCCTCTCAGGTGTCTTTATGTTTCCTAAAGCCAAACTGATCGTCATGCAACACATCCTCAATTTTCTTTCCCTATCTTCTGTATATTATTATCATCAGCAGCTTGGACGCACGAGCTGTTAAGCTGATTGTACGATAATGTTCGCACTTGTGCGGTCTTGTAGTCTTCGGAATTGTGTGGATGATATTTTTCCGAAAGTCAGATGGTACGTCGCAGACTCATACATTCTACACACCAATTTGAATACTCGTTTTGTTGACACTTTCCCCAATGATTTTAGAAATTCTAATGGAATGTTATCGATAGCTCCTGCCTTATTTGATCTTAAAGAGTTCCAAAGCTGTTTTAAAACCTGATTCTTGTACTGTATCTCCTATCTGTTATAAGTCGACTCCTGTTTCTTCTAATATCACATCAGACAAATCTTCCCCCTCATGGAGGCCTTCAATGTGCTCATTCTATCCATCCGCTCACTCCTCTGCATTTAACAGTCGAATTCTCGTTGCACTATCTTACCACCCTTGCTTTTACTTTCACCTAAGGTAATTTGACTTTTCTATGCGCTGAGTCAGTCCTTCCGACAGTCATTTCTTTTTCAATTTCCTCACATTTTTCATTCAGCCATTTCCTCTCAGCTTCCCTGTACATACTATTAATTTCATTCTTCAGCGACTTGTATTTCTGTATTCCTGAATTTCCCTGAATGTTTTTGTACTTCTTTCTTTCATCGATCAACTGAAGTATTTCTTCTGTTAGCCTTGGTTTCTTCACAGTTACCTTTTTTCTATCTATGTTTTTCTTTCCAACTTCCGTGATTGCCCTTTTCGTGATGACTGGGTGTTGTGTGATGTCCTTAGGTTCGTTAGGTTTAAGTAGTTCTAAGTTCTAGGGGACTGATGACCATAGTACTCAGAGCCATTTTGATTGCCCTTTTTAGAGACGTCCATCCGACTTCGATTGTACTGTTTCTATAGCATTACCTTAGCGAACTTCAAGCATATCTCGTCATTCCTTAGTACTTCCGTATCCCACTTCCTTGCGTATTGATTCTTCCTGTGTAATGTCTTAAATTTCAGTCTACTCTTCATCACTAGTATACTGTGATATGAGTCTATACCTGCTCCTGGGAACGCCTTACAATCCAGCATCTGTTGTTGGAATCTCTGTCTGACCATGATGTAATGTAACTGAAATCTTCCCGAATCGCCCGGCCTTTTTCAAGCATAGCTCCTCTCCTTGTGATTCTTGAACAGAGTACTCGCTATAACTAGCTGAAATTTATTGCAAAACACAGTTAGTCTTTCTCCTCTCTCATTCCTTGTCCCAAGCCCATATTTCCCTATAGCCCGTTCTTCTACTCCTTCCCCTACAACTGCATCCCAGTCTCTCATGACTATTAGATTTTACCTTCCTTTACGTACTATGTTACCCTTTCAATATCCTCATATACTTTCTCTATATCTTCGTCTTCATCGTCGGCATGTATCCCTGAACTATAGTGGTCGGTGTTGGTTTACTGTCGATTCGGATAAGAATATCCCTATCACTGAACTGTTCACCGTAACACTTTCTGCCCTACCATCCTATTCATAAAGACTCCTACTCCCGTTATAGCATTTTCTGCTGCTGTTGATGTTATCCTATACTCATCAGACCAGAAATCCTTGTCTACTTTCCACTTTACTTTACTGATCCCTACTATATCTAGACTGAAACTTTGCGTTTCCCTTTTCAGATTTTCTGTCTTCCCTGCCACGTTCAAGCTTCATCAGTAAGAGACTTTTGCTACATCTACATCTACATGGTTACTCTGCAATTCACACTTAAGTGCCTGTCAGAGGGTTCATCGAACCATTTTCATACTACTTCTCTATCATTACACTCTCGAATGGCGCATGGGAAAAAGGAACACCTAAATCTTTCCATTCGAGCTCTGATTTCTCTTATTTTATTACGATGATCGTTTCTCCCTTCGTAGAAGGGTGTCAACAAAATATTTTTGCATTCAGAAGAGAAACTTGGTGATTGAAATTTCGTAAATAGATCACGCCGCAAATAAGACCGCCTTTGTTTCAGTGAATACCACCTCAGCTCGCGTATCATATCAGTGACACTCTCACCCGTATTGCTCGATAACACGAAACGAACTACCATTCTTTGCACACAACTGTTCAGGCACGTACTTACATCCACCTACTTCGTCGTCAATGGCCAATGCTATGAGCAAACTGACGGTGTGTCTATGGGGAGCCCTCCCTAACCAGTGGTAGCCAACTTATTTATGGAGAGTTTCGAAGAGGAGGCAGTTCATGTGGACTAACGGAAACCCGTGTTTTTTTACCGATATTTGGACGACACGTTTGTCATCTGGCCCCACGGACCTGATCATCTACTGACGTTTTTAGGGCATCTAAATTCCGTCCACGACAACATACGGTTCACCATGGAGATTGAGAAGCAAGGGAAATTGCCCTTTCTTGATGTACTTGGAGATCAAATGGCACTCACAGTCATAGCGTGTACCGTAAGCCTACACATACGGACCTATATCTACACGTCTCGAGTTACCACCATCCTGCACAACTCAACGGGATGCTAAACACGCTGGTTCATAGGGCACACTCGATATCGGACGAACAACGTATGCAGGCAATGCGACATCAAAAATTGGGAGACTGCTAAAACAACACAAAGCTGACACGGTCTTCCGACCACCATCACAGATACGGGCCCTACTGGGGACAGTGAAAGACGGATTTGGCCTCAAGGAAGCGGGCGCATATAATATTCCATGTGATTGCGGCGAATCCTACATCGGTCAAACAATCCGAACAGTCGAAGACCGCTGCAAAGAACACCAACGCCACACGCGCCTAGGCCAGCCCACCAGATCGGCACTGGCAGAACACTGCTCGGAAACTGGACACAAAGCGAAATACGAAGAGAACAAGATCCTTGCCCCTACCAGTTTCTACTGGGACAGCATCTTCAAGGAGGCCATTGAAATTCGCGTAACGGACAATCTCATAAACCGAGACACAGGTTTTCAACTGAGCGAGGCAGGGCAACCATTACTTAACTCCATGAAGCAGTCGCACCAAAAGCGGACACAAGACCCTTCTACGACGGCCGCAGAGGACACTCCACGGGATTTACTGATGGACATAAATAACACTGACAATGTGCAGACAGACCCAAAAAAAAAAAAAAATTAGGCTACCAGACGGTAGAATACAACAGAAAAGAATTAGAAATCAACAGAATACAAATATGAAATAGGAATAGCATATCAGAATAGTATATAAGAAATTCACCCAATGTTGGAAATAAAGAAAGTCCAAACAGAATCAAATAAGACTGGAATGAAAGATGCAAAAAAAAAAATAAAAAGTAAAATTCTCCCAGCACGGGGACAACCGGACGTGCTCGATATTGCTCTTCTGAAGGGCATCGAGTGCGACTGCTGAGACGCGTAACGTCATCTCCTCCGACCACGTACCGGTCATTTTTGGCCTCGACGTGGCCGGAGCTTCTCTTCCAGACAGCCGTCCGAGCTATCGCAGGCTCGACGCAGATCGCTTTCAAACGAAAGCCCTCGAACTGCTCGAGGACGCGCCAAACTCCGCCGTGGTAGGGGCAGACGTCGCCCTAGCGTTCTTCACCCGAAGAATACTCCGAGCAGCGGAGGAAGCCACGCCGAGACGTCGCCAAGGAGCACGGGACTTCCCGCGACAGCTACCGCGCCCCATCCTGGAAGCGATCACCGAGAAGAACCGACTGTTTCGTGAATGGCAGCTCACTCGCCAACCAGACACGAAGCGCTGCTTAAACCGCATGAGACGGGAAATTAAGGCAGCAGTCGAGCATCACCGGAACCAGGAATGGGAAGACCTTGTGTCTACCCTCAATCCTGAGGATGGCAGTGGCTGGAGGGTGGTAAAGTCCTTCCTACGCCGGCGACAGCGAATAACGCCTTTACAGGTCGGGAGCGACTTCGCCAGCGGCCCCGACGCGAAAGCCAGCGTCCTGGCTGACGCATTTTCAGCAAACTTCACACCGGTGGCCGACGTCATCGACGACGACCACATACGGCGGGTCCACGAGCAACTACCAACCTTCTGCGCCGCAAGGGAGGAAGGCGACGTTATCGAGCCGATAACGGAGGAGGAAGTCGCTGTGCAGCTTCGCTCGCTGACCCCCAAGAAGGCTGGATGTAGCGATAGCGTCACAAACCTCCTGCTGAAGAACCTTCCGCCGGGCTTGCACCGGCAACTTGCCGATGTTTTCAACGAGATTCTCCGGTCAGGTGTCTACCCCTCTGCGTGGAAACACGCGGGGGTCGTGACCATTCTGAAATCCGGCAAGGACCCACGCAAGTGCTCTACCATCTGAGCTACCGAAGTTTGGAAGGTAGGAGACGAGATAGAGGCAGAAGTAAAGCTGTGAAGACCGGGCGTGAGTCGTGCTTCGGTAGCTCAGAGGGCAGAGCACTTGCCCGCGAAAGGCGAAGTCCCGAGTTCGAGTCTCGGTCGGGCAGACAGTTTAAATTTGCCAGGAAGTTTCATATCAGCCCACACTCCGCTACAGAGTGAAAATCTCATTCTGGAAACATCCCCCAGGCTGTGGCTAAGCCATGTCTCCGCAGTATCCTTTCTTTCAGGAGAGCTAGTTCTGCAAGGTTCGCAGGAGAGCTTCTGTATAGTTTGGAAAGTAGAAACCTTTACTTCGGAAATTAAACGTCACCAAATTGTATTTCCAAAATTCATCATTCTCGGTATCTTTGTCTCCGAGCTCTGAAAACTATTCCCAAACCTCTCAGCACGACCAACATCTGGAATGCTACACCAGCGACAATGCTACTAGCAGAGATCACATTGTTTGTAGTCAGAGCCTCTGTGATATAAAATATCAATTGTTTAAAACCTCTGTCTGAAAAATATCCAGTACACAGATTTGAAGTATGACACATCGAATGAAAATAGAGCTTACATCACTTCTCTTCAATAACAAAAATAACCTAGAAACCTTACAATTGGAGACGCTATCAGGCGCTAGCTACGCTCCCACCCACCACCGACAGGCAATTTACGGGGAACTGTGGGACCTGTGCGTAGGTACCTCGTGACACACAGCTCCGAAGAAGCGTCAAGGATTTTTCGAAACCATTCCACGCAGACTCAAGTGATTACAGTGTGTGTCGTTCGTTCCTACGCTGTTAAAACAGTTGATCATCATCAGGATTTCGAGTGAACGGAACTGCGTAACACCAACACTTCATGCCACTCGTAATTTCACTTGTTTATAATTTTTTCTATATTTTGTATATACTCTGTCAGTATTTAAGTAAACTTATAACTTTGTACTGAATACGGACATTTTCTGTATGTGTATTATAAGCTGTAAAATACTATATACTATAATTTTAGCCATTGGTGTCAATGTTACTTGCGTTACCATGTTACTTTCGTAAAATAGTCCGCAGCTCGTGGTCGTGCGGTAGCGATCTCGCTTCCCGCACCCGGGTTCCCGGGATCGATTCCCGGCGGTGTCAGGGATTTTCTCTGCCTCGTGATGACTGGGTGTTGTGTGCTGTCCTTAGGTTAGTTACGTTTAAGTAGTTCTAAGTTCTAGGGGACTGATGACCATAGATGTTAAGTCCCATAGTGCTCAGAACCATGTGAACCATTTTTTTTTTTTCGTAAAATAAATAACAACCGCCTTCATTCAGAACCGCGATTTCATTTCAATGCACGCTGTATTTTGAGCCCTAGGGGTTTATCATCACGTGCTTTGACAATCCCCATAGATTTTTAGCCGATTTAGGTTAACTGTCGACATGGTAACTTGACAAGGTATATTACAATGTAGCACATTGTCAATGTTAGTTTACAAAACTAAGACAAATTGAAGAATAACTTACTGTCTCCATCAGTGAATACATAGTTTCGAAGCACAGTATGACTAAACATTTTTACGCACGCATATATACACTTTCTATTCTACAGCACATGTGCACACAATAATCAAAACGGGTCAAAGTATTTTAGAAGCAAAGATGCTGCAGTTCTACAAATACAAAGCTTTTGTTATTTCAAAGAAGATACAAAGCTACTAGTTCATTAGCTGTACAACATATAACTTACAAAGCGTTTGTAAATATTTCAAATTCGGATGAATGTCGTCAAATGGTTGCACTATTAAATATTTGTTTATTTAGGAAAAAATAAACTTTGATATTTTAATATTGGTGTTTTTAAATAGAAATTGATACGATCAAAGCAACTGCAATAAGTAAACGGTATTCAGAAAAATCTGTTGACAAACTATAGAACAAAATGTAGAACAACACCAGTAATTGAAGCACTACAGGAATAACAACTTACACAAAATATATTTTCACAATCATTCCCTTTTTAGGCACAGCATCACAAAATATTGCTAACTTATTTAGAAAAATTAATGTTAAAATATAATTCTCCATTAAAGTATACTTCTCCACAAACAACAAACACCAAACATGGACACAGTAAACACAAACACCTCTGTAACAGAAGATGGTGAAATATGTAAATTACAAAGTAACTGCTGCCCTGCATTTTACATAGTCAAAACAGAAAGAACTCTCTACACATGTTAAGAAGAACACACTGATGCGTTTATGTTTAATCACTTTGACAAACCCACAATAGCCAACTACATATACCTTAATAGAAAAAAGAGTAAGTGACATCCACAACAGCCTAATAGCACTCCAGACAGAAAACCATGCTTAGAAACTTGGTCTACAAGAACAAACATAAATAATGTTACATAAAGAAAAATCTTCTGAAAACATGTTGAATGAATAAACAGCGTTTAGCAGCCACAGTTTTCTCAGTAAATTTAAAAGCTCATTTTTCCCTAATTAAACAAATATTTAACACTGCAAACCATTTGATAACATTCACCACATTTGACAAGTTCACAAATATTTGTTTTGTAGATAATGTCTCGTAACAACTAATATTGTAATAACGTTGTATCTTCTTTCAAATAATAACTCATGTGAATATATAGTCCATCATGAGGTCTTTGACTGTTTATCAATACAAATAAAACAGATAATGCAACAGTCACTTGTTTATTTTGCTCCTACACGTTTCGACGGTTCAATCCATCATCTTCAGGTGGAGAATTGTTTACGGTAAATAAGTTACATAAAACCGCAACCAGTCATTTTTTTGAATAATTATGTTTTATTCCCTGAACCAGTTTTCGAACATTTTCAGGTTCATCTTCAGATGGTTTCTGGAAGTTACATCATTATTTTTGGCATAATGCTGGGTGCCAAACTCTACCGGCCACACTATCAAGAGTTTCTCTCTCGTTTGGTCAAGCGTATAATCGTCAGGAAAAAAGAAAGATTGCGACCGGCCGATATCGTGTGTATCATTCAGAAGTCGCCAGCAACAAGAATCGATGCCACAGATATTAGCCAGAGCTTGGTGCAATCCAGAACGACGAATCGGAGGGACTACTGGATACCAAAGCTCTTGTCTCAGATGCAGCGCCCTCATACTGATGTCAATATAGAGCCGAGCCACGAGGTGCTCTGCCCGTTCCAAAACATAGCTGCAGCAGTCAACGCCACCGTAGGACAAACTAGTAGTTAAAGTTTCTGATGAAATTTATTTTCGTAAGTGTTGCACTTAGTACTGCAAGAGAACAGTTTGATAATACACTACTGGCCACTACTGGACCCGAAGATGACGTACTACAGACGCGATATTTAACCGACAGGAAAAAGATGCTGTGATATGCAAATGATTAGCTTTTCAGAGCACTCACACAAGATTGGCGCCGGTGGCGACACCTACAACGTGCTGACATGAGGAAAGTTTCCAACCGATTTCTCATACACAAACAGCAGTTGACCGGCGTTGCCTGGTGAAACGTTGTTGTGATGCCTCGTGTAAGGAGGAGAAATGCGTACCATCACGTTTCCGACTTTGATAAAGGTCGGATTGTAGCCTATCGCGATTGCGGTTTATCGTATCGCGACATTGCTGCTCACTTTGGTCGAGATCCAATGACTGTTAGCAGAATATGGAATCGGTGGGTTCAGGAGGGTAATACGGAACGCCGTGCTGGATCCCAACGGCCTCGTATCACTAGCAGTCGAGATGACAGGCATTTTATCCACATGACTGTAACGGACCGTGCAGCCACGTCTCGATCCCTGAGTCAACAGATGGAGACGTTTGCAAGACAACAACCATCTGCACGAACAGTTCGACGACGTTTGCAGCAGCATGGACTATTAGCTCGGAGACCGTGGCTGCGGTTACCCTTGACGCTGCATCACAGACAGGAGCGCCTGCGATGTTGTACTCAAAGACGAACCTGGGTACACAAATAACAAAACGTAATTTTTTCAGTTGAATCCAGGATCTGTTTACAGCATCATGATGGTCGCATCCGTGTTTGGCGACATCGCGGTGAACGCACATTTGAAGCGTGTATTCGACATCGCCATACTGGCGTATCACCCGGCGTGACGGTATGGGGTGCCATTGGTTACACGTGTCGGTCACCTCCTGTTCCCATTGACGGCACTTTGAACAGTGGACGTTACATTTCAGATGTGTTACGACCCGTGGCTCTACCCCTCATTCGACCCCTGCGAAACTCTACATTTGGTTCTGAGCACCATGGGACTTAACATCTTAGGTCATCAGTCCCCTAGAACTTAGAACTACTTAAACCTATCTAACCTAAGGACATCACACACACCCATGCCCGAGGCAGGATTCGAACCTGCGGCCGTAGCAGTCCCGCGGTTCCGGACTGCAGCGCTAGAACCGCACGACCAAACCCTACATTTCAGCAGGATAATGCACGACCGCATGTTGCAGGTCTTGTACGGGCCTTCCTGGATACAGAAAATGTTCAACTGCTGCCCTGGCCAGCACATTCTCCAGATCTCTCACCAATTGAAAACGTCTGGTCAATGGTGGCCGAGCAACTGGCTCGTCACAATGCGCCAGTCACTAGTCTTGATGAACTGTGGTATCGTGTTGAAGCTGCATGGGCAGCTGTACCTGTACACGCCATCCAAGCTGTGTTTGACTCAATGCCCAGGCGTATCGAGGCCGTTATTACGGTCAGAGGTGGTTGTTCTCGGTACTGATTTCTCAGGATCTATGCACCCAAATTGCGTGTAAATGTAATCACATGTCAGTACTAGTATAATATATTTGTCCAATGAATACCCGGTTATCATCTGCATTTCTTCTTGGTGTAGCAATTTTAATGGCCAATAGTGTATTTGTTAAATTTCCTGATGAAATTCATTTTCGCAGATGTTGCACTTAGTATTGCAAGAGAACAGTTTGTTAATATGTGCTTCAGGTGATGCTTTTCTAATCAATGACAGTTGTAAATTAACCAGAAATCCTGCCATAAAAAAGAGTGTCAAAATTAAGCAATTCTTTTATTCATCTCTGTACTTAATAGGCAATGTCCCAACTAACTTATAATCGCCCAGCCGAAACCACTAAGGATACAAACTTGAAATTTGCGGAGGATGTTGACCTTATACTGTACGTGGGATCGAAGAAGGGATTTTTCTTAATTCTACGCCCAACTGTGTGAAACAGTAAAAGGTTTAAAAAAAAATGTCGCTATTAAGGCAATTTTGAATCTAGACCTATGAAAACTGTCGTTTTGTTTCTTGTTCAGAATTAAAGGAATACATGTTTCAGAAGTTTTGGAAATCTAGCCCCTTTGGGGATGCAGCAATAAGTGATTTTTTTAAAAAAACATTATTAAAGAACTACTGAACTATTTTTAAAGCTACAGCCTTGAGAATTGGTATTTTACTTCTGTGTTAGAAACTGAAAAAAATGTTTCATTTTTTTTCAACATTCATTTCCTAAGGGGTCTCTTTAGTTAGACATTAAAAGAACGTGTTTTAATGTGTTTGGATGTTGAACTCCGAAGGAAATAAAGTAGGGGATGAAATGTTTTATGAAATCTTTGATTGTAAAAGCATGTTTTAAATTAAATGAATGAAAATTTGAATTTAGCTTCTCGGTTCGAAATGAAAAAAATACGTCTGTCACTATTTTTGGGAATTCAGCCACCAAGGGCATGAAATAGGGAAGACTGATTCACTGACTCATCACCGACCTGCCTAAACCACTAAGGATAGACACTGGAAATTAGCAGAGGGTGTGGATCACAAGAAAACAAATACAGAGGGCTACAATGACATCCAAAGCAGCTGGGAAAAAAATAAAAACTGGTATTTTAGGAGCAGCAGAAGAAGTAATAGGAAAAGAAAGGACAGAGAAAAGGAAAGGAATGGATCACTAATGACCTACTAAGTATGATAGAAAAAAGAAGGAAATTAAAAAGTTCTGTGAAGAGGGAACAGAATCAACAGAGAGGCAGAACAAGCAAGGGAAAAACACCTTTGATCTCTGTATTTCAGTTGAGGACAACATGAGAAAGGGAAATATTGACAAGGCCTTTAAATGTGTGAGACATTTCTCTGGAGACAGAAGAAACAAGTGTAGGGCTGTGATGGATGAAAATGGCAATATGTTGGATGACGATGATATGAAGTTGCAAGAAGATGGAAACAATATATAGGAAAACTGTGCAGCGACCAGAACTGTCTGAAAACATCATGGAAGAGAAACAGAAGTAGATGCACACAACAGAGGTGAACCTATGTTAAAGGAAGAGTTTGAACTAGCTCTAAAAAAATTGAAAAACAACAAATCGCCTGGTATAGACAATATCCCAGCAGAACTTCTGAAATCTGGAGGAGCAAAATTGAATCAGGAGTTGTATAATCTTAGTTTTAACATGTACGAGCAGGGTAAAATTCCTACAGACTTTGAGATAAACATTAAGATCCCCATTCCAACGAAGCAAATGCTACGTGAAAATTATAGGACGCTCAGCCTAGTTACTCACGCCTCTAAAATAGTAACTTCAATTACCTTAAAACGCATAGAACAAAAAGTCGAAGCTACACTCTCCGAAGACCACTTCGGATTCAGGAAAGATAGAGGAACCAGAGAAGCAGAGAAAGCCTTTGATAATGTTAAATGGGATAAGATGTTTGAGGTTGTAAGACGTATGGTTTGCCGGTGATGGGCGAGGCATGACAGAATCTCTGACCAGAGAGTAGTTTATCGTTAGTTGTTGCTTGTCGCGAGTCTGCGCTTGACTGCACGAGTCGACAGCAGTAGTCTGGTGTAGTCTGCGTGAGTCGCCGGGAGTCGGCATGCGTCGGCTGTGTGCTCTGCTCGCGACTCTGGTCAGGATTCTGGAGGATGAGTATTGTTGTAGAAGGTAAAGAAGCAGCCTTGCGCATAATTAATAATGTATGTTAATTCTAACTTAATTTGTTCAAAAAAATGCCCCCATAATAATTTTCATAATATAAAGTAACTTTTTTAAAGAAAAGCATTCACTTCAATTTAAAGAATATTTCCAATGCATGATCATTCCTTCCAAGAATCAGAAAAAAATATACGCCAGCATTGCACAAAGCTGTGTCGAAAAATGACTAATTAAGAGCAGATATAATTGCAGTTTTATTGAGGTAGGAATTTTTGCTTTTGTTATTCGGAATACAGGGCCGAAGGTCAGCGCCTCTGTCCTCATAAAATTCATCAGGTTACAAAACGTTTTTATTATTTTGGTGTTTAGGAATTTTTCTGTTTCGAACTTGACATTAAATGAGAATAGAATTTTTGTGGTAACATTAAATGTGAATGCATTTCTGCACACAGACTATAAATGGGAGCCAATTTTGTTCAGAGGTTACAATATTATTTAAAATTCATTTAATTATTATTATTTTGGGGAGTTTACATTTGGCTCCATTTCCATTTTCATTTATCATTAAAATTCGTGTGGGGAGGTTACAAGGTACTCAAAAAAGTAGGAACAGACTATAAAGGTAGAAAAATTATATGGAACCTGTACAAAAACGAGACAGCAGTTATCCGTGGACGGACAAAAAAGGAAGAGGTGCAGATACGGAAAGGTGTCCGACAAGGTTGCGCACTATCCCCTGTTATATTTAACCTATACATTGAAGAGGCGCCGAAAAAAGTAAGGGAAAATTCACAGACAGGTGTAGTAATTCATGGCAAACGAATAGATATGATAAGATATGCCGATGATATAGCCGTCCTTGTTGAAAGTGAAGAAGATCTTGTAGTCCTACTGAATAGAATGGATGAAGTTATGGGGGAAGAATATAATATGAGAATTAATAAAGCAAAAACAAAAGTAATAGCATGCGACAAAAAAGATCAAGTGAAAGTCCAAGTTCATGTAGGCAATGAACTGCTTGAACAAGTTGATAAATTGACTTATCTGGGCAGTAATATTACCAGGGATGGAAGGAGCGAGGCAGAAGTGACAAGTAGAATTGCTCAAGCAAAGGCTGCTTTTAACAAGAAGAAAAACATCTTAACATCTAAGAGCATCAGCCTTGAAATCAGGAAAAGATTTTTGAAATCATATGTGTGGAGTGTGGCATGCTATGGGTGTGAAACATGGACTATCGGAACAGAGGAAGACCAGAAGCTAAATTCTTTTGATATGTGGTGCTATAGACGCATGCTCAAAATAAAATGTATCGACAAGGTCACAAACGAAGTAGTTCTGGAAAGAGCAGGTGAGAAGAGAAGCTTCTGGAGTTTCATTGTTAAAAGAAGAGTGCAATTTACAGGCCATCTATTAAGACATAAAGGACTCCTGAACACAATGATAGAGGGATATGTCGAGGGAAAAAGACCAAGAGGAAGACCACGGCTGAGGTACATGGATCAAATCGTGAAAGATGTGGGATGTAACACCTATAAAGAAATGAAGAGAAAAGCTGAAAGACGCACAGAATGGAGACAAGCTGCCATTGTAGCTGTTGCAGACCAATCCTTGGATTGACCACTACAGAAGAAAAAGAAGAAGAAGAAGAAGAAGTGGATCTTACACTGTGGGCATCGTTTAAGCATGGATTGTTCGAAATTCCACTCCTAAGTGGGTGAAATAGGGGGGGGGGGGCATGAAAGGCCTGTTGAAAATATGTCTTTATTAAGGCATTTTTGAGCATTTTTGAACATAGACCTACGAAAGTTGGCATTTGGTTTCCCAGTCAGATATAAAAAAATACGCGTTTCAGCATTTTTGAGAATTCAACGACCAAGGAAGTAAAATAGTACGTGAAAGCTTTTTTTAAAGTAAATCATTATAAAAGAACTACTAAAACATCTTTTCAGCTACATCTATGAAAACAGGTATTTTACATGTCGGTTAGAAATACAAAATACGTGATCAAAATATCCACGGGTGTGCTGCCGGTCTATAGTGTCCAACGGCCACAATATTTCGGCGATCATACATGTCGCCATCATCAGGTGAACTGACGGACTGAGCTCCTGTGAACGTGCCGGCACGGAGATCCGTACGCTCTGGCTGCTCAGAGGGAACTGGGTTCGGTCACGGCGGCGGCCGATTTAAATACCCTCCGCCCGCGGCGCGCTCCCTCCGCCGTCCGCGCCCCGCGCCACGGTCGCGCGGTGGAACAGATTGCGACGGCGTCTGAGATGACGTCGGTGTGATGGCTCTGTCCGCCGTGGTCGTCACAACTATACGTTTGCTCGACTTACTCTTGATTAACCCGATCGCTGGTTCCCAAGCCTTGCTAAGATTATAGCCACAGTCACGGTTTATGAGGTCGTCATTGGTGCGAATTTCGATGGCCTCTCTAACAACGCTGTCCCAGTATCTCGACGTCTGTACCAGAATTCTCGTGCGGTCATACTCCATGGCGTGATTTTCCGACAAACAATGTTCAGCGACCGCCGACTTGCTCGGATACATCAGTCGAGTGTGCCTCTGGTGTTCACGGAATCGATCCTCGACGGTACGCATCGTCTGACCAATATACGACTTGCCACATTGACACGGATTCTGGTACACGCCGGCCTTCCTCAAACCGAGGTCATCTTTGGCGCTCCCCACCAGTGCACGAGTTTTATTTGGAGGACAAAACACAGTTCCGACCCGGTGTTTCTTCAGAATGCGGGCGATTTTTCCCGAGAGTGCGCCTGTGTATGGAATAAATGCAGTGCCTACCTCCTCCCTCGTGACTTCATCCATCTCAACAGGTTGTGCTGCAGTGGTTGGGCGGAGTGCACGTTGAATCTGCCACTCTGAGTACCCATTTTTTCGAAATACAGTTCTCAGATGTTGCAATTCCTGGGGTAGACTCTCTGCGTCAGAGATAGTGCGCGCCCTATGTACTAGAGTTTTAAGTACCCCATTCCTCTGTGAAGGGTGGTGGCAGCTGTCTGCGTGCAAATACAGATCAGTGTGCGTAGTCTTCCGATACACCCCATGACCTAGGGTGCCGTCAGCCCTTCTCTTGACCAAGACGTCAAGGAAAGTTAATTTACCCTCCGTTTCAGTCTCCATAGTGAATTTGATGTTGGGGTGTATGGAGTTTTGATGTGTAAGGAAGTCAAGGAGTTTATCCATACCATGTGGCCAGATGACGAACGTGTCGTCCACGTAACGGAAAAAGCAAGTAGGTTTCCATACGGATGACAACAGGGCTTCCTCCTCGAAGTTCTCCACGTACAAATTCTCTACCACCGGTGAGAGTGGGTTACCCATGGCGACTCCCTCCGTTTGTTCGTAGTATTCTCCATTAAAAAGAAAATACGTCGAAGTCAAGACATGCCTAAAATGTTCAGTGGTCTTCTCGTCAAACTTCTGACTAATCAATTCTAGTGACACTCGCAGGGGTACCCTCGTAAACAAGGAAACGACGTCAAAACTCACCATGATATCTGACTCATCCAACCTGAAGCTATCAAGGCGTTTAACAAAATCCACGGAATTACGGATGTGATGAGGGCATTTACCCACATAAGGACTTAATATTTCCGTCAGGTATTTGGCCAACAAATATGTAGGTGCCCTGATGTTGCTGACAATGGGGCGTAATGGTACCCCCTCTTTGTGAACCTTCGGGAGTCCATATAGTCTAGGCGGTACCGTCGTTTCCTTGTTTACGAGGGTACCCCTGCGAGAGTCACAAGCTCGGATTGGCTGAAGCATGGGGAAGGAAATCGGCCGTGTTCTTGCAAAGGAACCGTCCCGCTATTTGCTGAAGCGATTAGGGAAATCACGGATAACCTAAATCCGAAACCGAAATATTACTCGCAATAGCGAATAATTTTTACTTCAGCTACATTAGGTATTGAAAGAATACCTGCTGGTGACACATGAAAATCCGTGCCCTGACCGGGACTCGAACCCAGATTTCGCGCTTATCGCTAGCGGTCGCCTTACCCACGTCGGATGTACGTGCACGCTTCCAGTATCGATTCAGCCCTCTATACGCCACAGTGTTTACATTCCCTAGTACTCACATGTATGTCTGAAGGAACAAACAGACATTGCAAAAATAAGTGTTACAGCCAAGACAGCCAAAAATGGCGATAGCACTAATTTGAACAGGTTTGTCTCATTAACCCGCTAAGAGGGTACACCAGGGTCAAGCTCAGTTTTGGAACCCATACTCATGACTTTTTTTCCAATAAAATAATTAATAAATTACAAAACTGACATTAGACCTTTATTACTCACACTTAAGATTGTATTATGTATTTGTTTAAGTAAACATCTTTCGCCCAGTGGGCACTACACATCGACGCAAGGCCTTTCGCGGAGAGGGATGCGGCTTGGTGAAGCTCTGAACACCACAATTTTGAACCTAGAACAAAATTTCAAAAACTGCTTTGAAACTGATGATATTGCCCAACGTACCGCGTAGGATATTTAAAAAAATTGTTTTTAACAAAATGACGGCACTCTGGAATAGAAGTAAATATTTTCAACAGGAAAGTCGTTATAAAAACTTGCAAAAATACCGAAATTAAAATATATCGCAAAGATTCTAACTACTGCAATAGAAAAAAGGCCAACTCACAAGTTACAAAAACGTATAATGTAACTGCACATAGAGGGTGACAATTACCGAACTACATGAAAAAAACGTAAATTAGTTACGAACTAAACTTTATTCAACATGTAAGCGCCACTACA
This sequence comes from Schistocerca americana, assembly GCF_021461395.2. Taxonomy (NCBI): domain Eukaryota; kingdom Metazoa; phylum Arthropoda; class Insecta; order Orthoptera; family Acrididae; genus Schistocerca; species Schistocerca americana. Next base: position 98,702,970 of record NC_060127.1, on the reverse strand, counting down.
GATATTCGGATATAGGTTATGACACGTGCGATAGATATACCTGCCATCATTGGCGATGGTGTGGCGCAGACGAATAGCGAAATTCTGCGTGTTCCCCTGGAGTGTAGTAACATCGGTACTGCCGAGACCTCCTGAATGGCAATGGTTCAAATGGTTCAAATGGCTCTGAGCACTATGGGACACAACTGCTGTGGTCATCAGTTCCCTAGAACTTAGAACTACTTAAACCTAACCAACCTAAGGATATCACACACACCCATGCCCGAAGCAGGATTCGAACCTGCGACCGTAGCAGCAGCGCGGCTCCGGACTGGAGCGCCTAGAACCGCACAGCCACCGCGGCCGGCTGAATTGCACAGCAATGGTTTTTATCTTAATGTTGTATACTTTGTCTTTAATACAGCCCCACAAAAAGGAGACGCATGTGTTTAGATCCGGAGCATATGGCGGTCAATCGAAGCCCACGCAAGTGGGTACCCCAGAGCCAGAATGCGGTCCCAAAGTGCTCCTCCAGGACACAAACACTCTTCTGCTTCGATGGGGTCGATCTCCGTCTTGCATGAACCGCTTCTTGTCGAAATCAGGATCACTTCGGATAATAGGGATTAAATCATCTTCCAAAACCTTCACGTACCTAGACGTTAAGTCCCATAGTGCCCAGAGCCGTTTGAACCATTTTAAACCTCCACGTACCGTTCGCTAGTTACCGTGCCAACAAGGAATATCGCACCGATTATTCAGTGACTGAACATTGCCCACCACACAGTAACCCGTTGAGGGTGAAGAGACTTCTCTGTCGCAAAAAGTAGATTCTCAGGTCCCCAAATGCGCTAATTTTCCTTATTGACGAGCCCATCCAAATGAAATCCGGCTTCGTCGCTAAATCAATCCATACAGTGCATGCTAATTCCCATCATGCCCCGCGGCCAATCTTGCAGTTCGAACGTCCTCAAACAAACCCTTCGGAAGTTATGACGATTTCATATCATATAGCTCCAAACCGGTCACCCTGTGTATTTTGTGTGTTATGGCTCCATCTAACTTGAATACGACTGTTTGACATACAGCTACGTGCAGTAATCGCTACTGGACATCTGATAACGGATAAATTAAAAAAAGCGTCATATGAGCGATAAAGCCATTCCTTGCCTGTGTTTGACTTTTGTCGTAGCGACTCAGTCAGCCTTATTGGAAAACTACTGACTCTTATAAAAATGGTAGCCTGTTTGCTGCATGATTTGTGTACCATTTATCTTACTGAAGTTAAAAAATTCTCGAAAATCTTGGAATCAGTGGGACTGATATATAGCCAGTAACAGGTTCGATAACAGGCAAAAATTGCCGAGACTCTCGATTCCTGCAATGGATTGACTGTCTACATCTACATCTACATCCATACTCAGCAAGCCACCTGACGGTGTGTGGCGGAGGGTACCTTGAGTATCTCTATCAGTTCTTCCTTCTCTTCCAGTCTCGTATTGTTCGTGGAAAGAAAGATTGTCGGTATGCCTCTGTGTGGGCTCTAATCTCTCTGATTTGATCCTCATGGTCTCTTCACGAGATATACGTAGGAGGGACGAATATACTGCTTGACTCGTCGGTGAAGGTATGTTCTCGAAACTTCAACAAAAGCGCGTACCGAGCTACTGAACGTCTCTCTTCCATTGGAGATTGTCTATCATCTCCGTAACGCTTTCGAAATTACTAAATGATCATGTAACGAAGCGCGCTGCTCTCCGTTGTATCTTCTCTATCTCTTATATCAACCCTATGTGGTACGGATCCCACAGCAGTGAGCAGTATTCAAGCAGTGGGCGAACAAGCGTACTGTAACCTACTTCCTTTGTTTTCGGACTGCATTTCCTTAGGTTTCTTCCAATTAATCTCAGTCTGACATCTGCATTAACGACAATTAATTTTATATGATCATTCCTTTTTAAATCACTCCTAATGCGTACTCCCAGATAATTTATAGAATTAACTGCTTCCAGTTGCTGACCTGCGATATTGTAGCTAAATGATAAAGGACCTTTCTTTCTATGTATTCGCAGCACATTACACTTGTCTACATTGAAATTCAATTGCAATTCCCTGCACCATACGTCAATTCGTTGCAGATGCTCCTGCATTTCAGTACAATTTTCCATTGTTACAACCTCTCGATATACTGCAGCATCATCCGCAAAAAGACCCAGTGAACTTCCGATGTTATCCTCAAGGTCATTTATATATATTGTGAATAGCAACGGTCCTACGACACTCCCCTGCGCCACACCTGAAGTCACTCTTACTTCGGAAGACTTCTCTCCATTGAGAATGACATGCTGCGTTCTGTTATCTAGGAACTCCTCAATCCAATCACACAATTGGTCTGATAGTCCATATGCTCTTACTTTGTTCATTAATCGACTGTGGGGAACTGTATCGAACGCTTTGCGGAAGTCAAGAAACACGGCATCTACCTGGGAACCCGTGTTCATGGCCCTCTGAGTCTCCTGTACGAATAGCGCAAGCTGGGTTTCTTTTTCGAAACCCGTGCTGAGTCCTATAGAGTAGATTTCTAATCTCCAGAAAAGTCATTCTACTCGAACATAATACGTTTTCCCAAATTCTACAACTGATCGACGTTAGAGATATAGGTCTACTGTTCTGCACATCTGTTTGACGTCCCTTCTTGAAAACGGGGATGACCTGTGCCCTTCTCCAATCTTTTGGAATGCTACGCTCTTCTGGACACCTACGGTACACCGCTGCAAGAAGGGGGCAAGTTCCTTCGCGTACTCTGTGTAAAATCTAACTGGTATTCCGTCAGGTCCAGCGGCCTTTCCTCTTTTGAGCGATTTTAATTGTTTTTCTATTCCAATGTCGTCTATTTCGATATCTACCATTTTGTCATCTGTGGGACAATCTAGAGAAGGGAACCACAATGCAGTCTTCCTCTGTGAAACAGCTTTGGAAAAATACGTAATTAAATTTATACAGAGCGCTAATAGTGGGAGTCCTACTCGCATCTGGCCATTTGTTAATGTAGGGTACCATTACCCTAAAGACCTTTCGCCACATGAAGGAAAGTAGCTGATAACTAAAGTAAACGACAACTATAATTTAAACGTGAACAGTTGCCTGAAAATGAACCTGTCTGTTCAAAACCGGTATCGCTTCTATTTGTGTAAATAAATCACGTTATTAGCAGTGGATGGCTGTTGTTTTCTTCGGCTGGACGGAGTGGCCGAGCGGTTACATGCGCTTCGGTCTGGAATTGCGCGACCTCTACGGTCGCAGGTTCGTATGGATGTGTGTGATGTCCTTAGGTTAGTTAGGTTTAAGTAGTACTGAGTTCTAGGGGACTGATGACCTCAGATGTTAAGTCTCATAGTGCTCAGAGTCATTTGAACCATTTTTGTTTTCTTCCTTGCAAGAATCGACTTGTAACTTCCGTGACGCTCTAGATTTTGCGTTTTCTTCTATACGTGCAGTGCCTCCTCTGTCGTTATTGCGAATGGCTGCGCGTGGGGAATTGTACAGTGCCTTGAGACTGACCTACTCAATGTTCATCGGCGGAGCGGCTCGCTTCCTTTGGCAACACAACATAAACAAACGTGAACCAATACTTCCGCGTGCTGACTCCCCCTGCCCGTAAATCAGTCGCGCAAACACGCAAACACGCTAACAAGAAAGGTCTAGCCTAGTACACGGCGTGAGGGTATTACGCGCAAAACCGGTAACTACGTAGTAATAATGTCTCCTAAGTACTCGTTCACTGTGTGTTGCCACACTAGGGAGTCCATTAATTCAGGAAACCTAATATATAAGCCTGTGACGTTTGCTCGCTGAATAATAGGGAGCGATGGCAAAAATCCAAGATTGCCAGTTTACCGTAACATATTTGAGCTGCCGCACCCTTCAATTACGACAGGTGCACATAAAACCTTCCTGATTTCCAATGGAAATTTAGAAAAAAAATAAACTTTTAGACATACATATACTACTGGCCATTAAAATTGCTACACCACGAAGATGACGTGCTACAGACGCGAAATTTAACCGACAGGAAGAAGGTGCTGTGATACGCAAATGATTAGCTTTTCAGAGCACTCACACAAGATTGGCGCCGGAGGCGCACTCCTTCCACATGATTTTCGACACTGGAACGGTATAGATATAATTCCAACACCTGCAAGCAAGTGAGACTTGCAGAGCAGTCATATAGCTTTAATTACATCACAGGTCAACTTGTGATGTAAAACTCATTAGGCATTGTGCAACATGAAACATGACTGAACTGCATTCGCAATGCTACAAGAAAAACTATGTTCAAATTACGCGTATTCCACTTCTTTTCTTTTCTGGGACAACAGTATAAACGATGAGTTTTATTTTCAAATCCATAACTGATACATACCTCACACAGCAGTTCGCACTGCAACGGCTTGAGGAATGTTTAACACGATATTCCATACTGCAGTTCACTTCATAACTCCTTGAGGGATGTATGGCATATTCCAGCAGTACAATGCATTACCTCACACTTCAGTTTCCGCCACAGCACCTCGACGAATGTATGTTACATTATAGCAGTATATCGCAGTAATGTACACTGCAGTTGGCACCACATCACCTTGTTGAATATACAGCATAATCCAGCAGTATAATGCACTAACTCACACTGCAGTTCGTAACACACTGCCTTGTGAAATATATGGTATATTCCAGCACTGCAACGCAATAGCCCAAACTGCGGTTCGCACCACGCCGCATCATTGAATGTGTGACATAATCCAGCAGTATAATGCAGATACCCACAATGTAGTTCACACCATACCATCTTGTAGGTTGTGTGTAAAATTCCAGCAGTATCACATAATAGCCCACACTGCAGTCCACAACACCACGCGTTTTGAATTGCATGGCATATTCCAGCAGTATAACACAATACCTCGCACTGAGTTCGCAGCCCAATACCTTGGGGTAAGTATGTGAATAATGACCATTCCTCCTGGGACACTTGTGTTGTAAACTGTAGATTCTGTCGGCCTTTTTTAAGCTCTTGCTCTGAAACGCTTATCTTTTCATCTTACCATCTTATTTATTTATATCACAGGTTCCATTACATTGTAATATCACATACGTGAATTTTAGATTAACAAAAATAAGACAACATAGATCATGCAAATACAAAATAAGATTACATCAAGACTTACCAATTTACTGAAATGTCAAATTGTATTTACTTGTACAGATCTTACGACTCCCAATCTGTTAGCCATCTAGCATACATTCAGGTTTTTAAAGATATGTGTGAAATTACAATTGATATCAAAGAGGATCAATACAACTGAGAATTTTATTGAATTACAAAAGCTGTAAAAGTATCTTATGAATTTACGAACTAAGTCTGATTTACTGATCGGCCGTCGTTCACGCTTTTCAGTTATTTGCTTTCTGATAGTATCCTCTCTGTCGTAAAATTACTGCAGTCTAAAAGCATGTGGTTAATATTTTGGTTGTTTCCTCCTTTACAGGCGGACAGTGCGTCATCAATTCTTTTGCACCATTAGACCTATATCTCTTACGTCGATCTCTTGTAGAATTTTAGAACATGTTTTTTGCTCGCGTATCATGTCATTTCTGGAAACCCAGAATCTACTATGTAGGAATCAACATGGATTCCGGAAACAGCGATCGTGTGAGACCCAACTCGCCTTATTTGTTCATGAGACCCAGAAAATATTAGATACAGGCTCCCAGGTAGATGCTATTTTTCTTGACTTCCGGAAGGCGTTCGATACAGTTCCGCACTGTCGCCTGATAAACAAAGTAAGAGCCTACGGAATATCAGACCAGCTGTGTGGCTGGATTGAAGAGTTTTTAGCAAACAGAACACAGCATGTTGTTATCAATGGAGAGACGTCTACAGACGTTAAAGTAACCTCTGGCGTGCCACAGGGGAGTGTTATGGGACCATTGCTTTTCACAATATATATAAATGACTTAGTAGATAGTGTCGGAAGTTCCATGCGGCTTTTCGCGGATGATGCTGTAGTATACAGAGAAGTTGCTGCATTAGAAAATTGTAGCGAAATACAGGAAGATCTGCAGCGGATAGGCACTTGGTGCAGGGAGTGGCAACTGACCCTTAACACAGACAAATGTAATGTATTGCGAATACATAGAAAGAAGGATCCTTTATTGTATGATTATATGATAGCGGAACAAACACCGGTAGCAGTTACTTCTGTAAAATATCTGGGAGTATGCGTACGGAACGATTTGAAGTGGAATGATCATATAAAACTAATTGTTGGTAAGGCGGGTACCAGGTTGAGATTCATTGGGAGAGCGCTTAGAAAATGTAGTCCATCAACAAAGGAGGTGGCTTACAAAACACTCGTTCGACCTATACTTGAGTATTGCTCATCAGTGTGGGATCCGTACCAGGTCGGGTTGACGGAGGAGATAGAGAAGATCCAAAGAAGAGCGGCGCGTTTCGTCACTGGGTTATTTGGTAACCGTGATAGCGTTACGGAGATGTTTAATAAACTCAAGTGGCAGACTCTGCAAGAGAGGCGCTCTGCATCGCGGTGTAGCTTGCTCGCCAGGTTTCGAGAGGGTGCGTTTCTGGATGAGGTATCGAATATATTGCTTCCCCCTACTTATACTTCCCGAGGAGATCACGAACGTAAAATTAGAGAGATTAGAGCGCGCACGGAGGCTTTCAGACAGTCGTTCTTCCCGCGAACTATACGCGACTGGAACAGGAAAGGGAGGTAATGACAGTGGCACGTAAAGTGCCCTCCGCCACACACCGTTGGGTGGCTTGCGGAGTATCAATGTAGATGTAGATGTAGATGACTGCAAAGTTCGGTGATAGTGGTAGCTTAATCGTTAAACGTCGGCGGATAGTAGGAAAACACTATTTCGTATTTCCCCCGTTTCCATTAAATCGGAACACTTCTGTCAGATTTTTCTGTATTGCATGTGAGGTATTTTGTTGTATCTTATTGTTTTCCACGATTTGGCTGTTCTCTTAGCCAGGTTATCAGCTAGCACATTACTCCACATTCCTGTACGAGCTGTAATCCGTCCGAAATCCACCTGTCAGTTTCTGCATCTGCAGTCTTCTGATTTGGCATCGTATATCTTCAACCAAGAAGTTATAATACTTTGGATTTCGTAACTGTCAGTGTGGATTAGTGCAACACTTCAGAGTGGATTTTTGTATGTACGTTGTATGTTAACCGTGGACCTAGAAACGACGGACAAGCTACGTCCCCACCGCAGCCGCAGTGGTCCACAACCCCACGACGACTACTGCAGTCCACTTCACCCCTCCGCACCCCACACCGAACTCAAGTTTGCGGTGCGGTTCGGCCCCCGGTGGACCCCCCAGGGAACGTCTCACACCAGACGAGTGTAACCTCTATGTATGCATGGTGATGGTGATGTACGAGTACGTGGAGAACTTGTTTGTGCAGCAATCGCCGACCTGAGGCGGAATAAGGGGAACCAGCCTGCATTCGCCGAGGCAGATGGAAAACCGCCTAAAATCAATCCACAGACTGGCTGGCTCACCGGACCTAGACACAAGTCCGCCGGGCGGATTCGTGTCGGGGACCAGGCGCTCCTTCCTAATTCGGAAAGCCATGCGTTAGACCGCACGGCTAACCGGGCGGGCATCAGAGTGGATTACTGCAAGTCTATCATCATCATCATCATCAGTGTTCTGCTAAAAGGCAGGTTTTCACATGGTAGTTCTCCAGGCTGTCCGTTCTTCTGCCATCCTCTTCAGGTCTGCATAATTTCCTCTTCCCTTTACGTCGTCTATCATCTTGTATCTCCTCCTTCCTCTCAGTCTTCTCCCACAAACCAATCCTTCCAAAGCATCTGCTAGCAAGCACTCCCTTCTCAATGAATGTCCCAACCAGTTATTTTTCTTTTCTCTTACAACCTTCAGCAGACATCTTCTCTCACCAACCCTTTCCAATACCCTTTCATTACTTATTCGTTCCATCCAGCTTATTCTGTCCCTCCACATCCACATCTCAAACGCTTCTAACCTTTTCTCATCCTCTCGTCTCAGTGTCCATGTTTCTGCCCCATATAGTGCCACACTCCAGACATTTGCCATGCCTTTTCCTCAGTCCTTTATCTAATTTGCCACATAAGAGTCTCCTCTTTCTGTTCAATGCCTCCTTCGCTATGGCAATTCGAGTTTTCACCTCCTGGTGAAATCTCAAGTCTTCAGTTATCGTGCTTCCGAGATATTTAAATGCACTTACTTGGCTAATGGTAGATTGTCCTATTTTAATATTGGACAGTCTGCGTCTTGTACTGATGACCATACTCTTTGTTTTTGCTGTGTTTATTTGCATCCCATATTCCACACAAGCTTCATTCAGATCTTTGAGCATGTTATTCACTGTCCGCTCATTTTCTGCCACTAATACCATGTCATCAGCAAATCTTATACATTCTATTCTCTTTCCACCAATACATATTCCTCTTTTCCCATCTAAGCTTTTCGCAATAATCTCTTCAAGGTATGTGTTAAACAACAGTCTAAAACCTCGTCCAATGCTGCTTCCTTCTGACATTTCATTTCCGATCCTTATCTTTACTTTCTGATGTAAATATAAATTCTGTATCAGTCGTCTCTCTTTTCAATCTACTCCTTTCCTCTTCAAGATATCCATCAGCTTGTTCCACTGAACTCTGTCAAAAGCCTTTTCTAAATCTATAAAAACAGCAAAGATTTCTCTACCCTTTTCCATATATCTTTCCACTATAGTTCTTAGCAGGCCAATAGCATCTCTTGTTCCTTTTCCTCTTCTAAATACGAACTGCTCCTCTGCAATCCCTCTATCCAGCTTGCCATATAACCTTCATTCAACACTCTCAGCAAGACTTTAGCTGAATGAGAAATTAGACTGATGGTCCGGTGCTCCTCACATTTTTTAGTGTTTCTCTTTTTCTCTATTGGTATCATAACTGTTCCTGCGAAGTCCTCAGGCCATTCCCCTTTGTCATATATCTTGTTACAGGGGTAGACTAATTCTTTTCTTGCCTTGTTTCCCAGACTCTTCAACATTTCTGCTGGCAAATCATCTATTCCACATGCCTTCCTACTCTTCATCTCCTTCAGCGCCTTTTCTACTTCTGCTTCCAAGATGGTAAATCCATCTTCCGGCACATACTGCTCCTCTTCAACCTTAATTTCGCTTTGCATTTCATCCCCCTTATACAAACATTCAGTATATTCTTGCCATCTGTTCAAAACCTCCTGTGGTTCTTTTGCTAGTGTACCATCCGCTCTCTCTATTTCCATGTAATTCCTCTTTCTTTTACGCTCAAAAACTATCTCACTAGCCAGTCTATACATAATTTCATATTTTCCCTCAAGTCTATCAATATTCATTAAATTGTTGACTGACTCCAGCGCATTTAGAATGCAAATTGTTCAGCATTATTATTTGAGCATGCATTAAGCAAATGGGCTGTAATTTATGATTAAGATTCTTCTTGATAAGTATTGCTATCCCTGAGTCCACTCCGTCGTCTGATTTGCTTCCAGCCGCGTGTATGCATGTCCAACCTAATTTGATATTAGCTGCATGCCGCATTCATGGTGCTGTAATTTTAGTTGGCAGCAATGCATCTCAGGAAACCTGGGAGAGAATGCTGTTGTTTCCAAATGCAACCAGCAGGAAGCAGTCGAGCGGTACTATTCACTGGTTGGCGAAGCCCGTCAGCTTCAGTGATTAGTGCCATGGCAGAAAGTAGTACCGCCACTCCGACGCCTCTGAAACCTGAGCGTTACACACGTGTCGCTGTCGTGACACTGCGGTATGCCGCAGACTGTGGCGTCAATCGATTTGCACTCGTGAACATGCTATATAACACTTGGATCCACTCTACAGGCAGACACGTGACTCGTCCCGGCTGCTGGCGCGCCAAGTGGCCGAGGCATTTGTCACTTGCAGGCGCCGGCCGTCGCTGCCAAAGTGGGCACCCACAGCGCCGCATCACCGTCGAGACGCTTCTAATTAGCACTGAGCGCCAGTGAGTCACTGATCACGCAGTGCTCGTCTCACTCACCCACTAACTCATCATTCACTTTTTTTAAGTGTCTTGCACTACGTGATCAAAAGTATCTGGACACCTGGCAGAAAATGACTTACAAGTTAGTGGCGCCCTCAATCGGCAATGCTGGAATTCAATATGGTGTTGGCCAACCCTTAGCCTTGACGACAGCTTCCGCTCTCGCAGGCATACGTTCAATCAGATGCTGGAAGGTTTTTGGGGAATGGCAGCTCATTCTCCACGGAGTGCTGGACTGAGGAGAGATATAGATGTCGGTGAGGCCTGGCACGAATTCGGCGAACCAAAACATCCCAAAGGTGTTCGGTAGATTCAGGTCAGGACTCTGTGCAGGCCAGTCCATTCCAAAGATGTTATTATCGTGTAACCACTCAGCCACAGGCTGCGCATTATGAGCAGATGCTTGATTCAAAATTGTTAAGGCTTTCGTGGCCACTTGTTGACAAACTGCCTATAGGCTTCTGTCTCGGGTTCTTCGGCCGACGTTCATCTGATGATTTTACTGACGTTTCGCCAGCACGAGTGGCTGGCATTGTCAAAGCTTCACCGCCCATTGCCGGTGGTGAACCGCATACTGGCAGTTCACCACCGGCAATGGCAGGTTTATTTATATGGCTTAAGTCATTTAAGGAAGTTTCCCACTTCATCTAACTGGGGTGAAATTATATTAGATGGGTCCCCATCTGTTCTTGATATACGTGAATGACCTCCCTTCTTATCTGAAAGAAGAAGCTAAATGTCATCGTTTGCTGATGATTCATGCATCATTATGAATCCAGTAAAAGAAACTGCAAAAGGAAATGATACAAATAATGTCTTTCGAAAAGTTATTAATTGGTTCTCTGTGAATGGGCTTGGTCTGAACATCGAAAAAGACAGCACATCCAATTTTCTTCTGCAAGGAGTACACTTTCTTCAATAAATATAACACATCCACAGAAGTCAGTAGCCAGGGTAGAGCATACTAAGTTTTTTGGAGTACATATAGATGAGAGGTTTAAATGGAAAATTCATATTTTGGGTCTCCTAGAACGAATAGGTTCAGTAACTTTTGCAATCAGAATAATTGCTAATTTTGAGGACACAGGAAATAGTAAGCTAACATATTTTGCATACTTTCACTCTGTAATGTCATATGGAATAATATTTTGGAGCAACTCAACATGTAGGCTAAAAGTATTAACTGCTCAGTAGAAAATGCTTTGAATAATATATGGGGCTCATAGTTGCACATCTTCTAGTCATCTGTTTAAAAGATTAGGAATTCTTACAATAGCCTCACAGTACATTTAATCAGTAATGAAATTCGTTCTTAACAACTCGGGCCAGTTTCAAAACAACAGTAACATTCATCATTACAATACCATAAGAAAGAAAGATTTACACTGTCCTCTACTTAATCTACCTTTGACACAGAAAAAGGTAAAAATATGCTGCTGAAAAACTTTTCGATAAATTACCATGTGAAATAAAATGTCTGAGAGACAGCAGCAACAGATTAAAAAATAAACTGAAATCTTGTCTCTTTTACCACTCCTCCTATACCATAGATGAATTCTTGATCAGGAATAAATAAATCTATAGGTATAATATGTGCACTTTGTTTAATTTAAGGGAATGAGATAGGTAATAAAAATTTTAAGCTTAAAGGAAAGAAACTTGATTCTTGTGTGCATTTCTTATGCATTTGACACATTATGCATCGTAAGAGTTACTGTGAAATTGATCACTGGAACACTTAACATACTAACATGACAAACATATTGCAAACATGACATAAATATTGTGTGTGTGTTATTGATGTAGTTTTTGATACATATCTTAGGCAGGGAAATACTGTTAGTTACACTCTCTACATTTTTGATGGACGTTTTAAATGTGAAAATAACATTTTGACTCTTGACATAGGCACTGTGTGTGTTTTTATCTTCTTTACTGCTAAAATTATTCTTGGTCATGTTTATTTCTGTGCATAGTGCCATTTAGGCATAAGACGAAACGTCAGCTGCCTGCTTAGCATCTTATTTAAGTAGAGCACATGTGTTTTGTAGAATTATACATAAATGTACAGGTGGAAATAATGTAAGTTAGACACTGTATGTTTTCAGAGATATTTTAGACATAAAAGTTACACACTGCGTCTATGACATAAATATTGTGTTGCTGATGGATTCTTCACATATGTCTTAGATGTAGAATTACTGCACGTTACGCCCTTTATGTATTTTAGATGTGGAAAAAAACATTGTGAGACCTGACTGATGCAGACACTGCGTATGTGTGTTGCTGTCATATATTTTGACATACATTTTAGATGTGGAATGAAAATTGTAACACTTGACATAAATACTGTGTGCATGTGTGTGTGTGTGTGTGTGTGTGTGTGTGTGTGTGTGTGTGTGTGTGTGCATGCTCGTGTGTGCTTACATATTTTTGATAATAGTAGGTACAATTTGATATGAATATATTTAATTTGAGGGCTTCATAACGCCTTACATCAAGTGTGGTACAAAGGACTGAACTAAGATTGTTGACGGATGGTGAGTAACCTTAAAGTTAGATCACTAGCGCCAAGATGAAGATATATTGTCAATATCTTTACAATGTTTCTGATAATTAATCGAATGCTTTTGAACATGGGACAAAATTCAACTTGTTTGGATACTTCTGAGCATTGAATCAAAGCTGTTCCAATAAATTTTCAGAATGGCGCCATTGTACACAATTCAGATGAAATTTACGTATTTTAGATGCATAATTTGGATGTCGAAATACTTACTATTAAGTAAAACCCTTTACACATTTTCAGTAAATAAGTCTTGGCGTTTGGGTACTTTTGAACAGGGTGCAAAATTCAGATCGTTTGTATACTTTTGAACACGGAATCATAATGACTGACAGAGAAGTTGTTGTTTTCACTGCCTTAGATTTTCTTGTAATTTCCCACAAGCACAATTGAGCTAGTTCTGCATATTGCAATTTTTTGTATTTCCTATCTCACCATCCTGTCTCACCATTTTGTGTTTTTTAATTACCTGCCATGCCATATTGCAGTTTTATTAAATTTCCCATAATGCCACTAAGTATTTTTGAATTTCCTACTACTGCTATCTCATATTTTTTGGCTATTTCAGTACCGGCTATTGGTGGTTGCTTGAGCTGATGAACAACTTTGCCACAGCCATTCAACTGTCAGTGCTTGGTTAAATGGTCAAATGATATGAAGATTGGCTATGAACTGTAATGGGTGATTCATGTTAATGAATATCATGGAAGCAATGTTTTCTCACACAGATCCCATGAAGTTCTTATGTTTACTCGTCATAGTTCAATTCTCCAGACTGTAGTGTATAATTACTTGTAAACTGCTTAGAAGTGAGCTCTCTGATACTTTGTTTCCCTCCAGGTGACTGCTGCTACAGCGTTATTTTCTTCTTATGGTTGTAATAGATGAAGTGTGGCACTTGTCAAAGGAAAAGTTGACCATCATTTAAATTTATTCTGATTAGTGAGGCATTCTTCTTATTTCTTTGATGTTTTGTCCATATGTGACATTTTAATAACGCAGTAACGCAGTTGATTCGAAATAACTTTCATGTCATGTACCTTATATTAGAGATGACCACTGACGACGGTGGTGTGCACAAATATCCATAGCATGCGATTTTTGATGCAGCAATGATGACGTATCCATGCTTGTAACTTAGCTAACTACTGTGTTTGCTTAACACTGCATCTGATGTCGTTGTAGTACGTTCATGTAGCTCTCTTACCTTAGTATGGTGTGTTGTTGTATTTTTAGATGCACTTGAGAATGGGCAGTGCGTGAAACTAGTGGTGGAAATAACATCCTTCTTCAAATAGTATGGGGTTGTTTGATGTGAGGGAGCACCATGTTACCTGAGGACTTGTTTGTATGGAAGACAATGAAATGAGAAGTCATTGACGATGGTTATGAGGATATTGCGATTTTTCAGCTGCTAGAAGAAAGGCACTGAGCCATTAGATGAGTGATTGTGATTTGAGGATGGCTGAGAGTAGGCCCATATTTGGTTAATTGAGATCAGTAAAACGAAAGACACTGACGGCCTAATAAGGATAAACGAAATACATTCCCTAATACTGGTCATGATGAGATATTTACATCATGTAACCCAGTATGAGTGGAAACATAATATTTTACTTTCAAAATGATGGGAGCTGCACTATAAATTGATTGTTTTGAAGTCGTAAGGCACATGAATTAGTTGAGATGAAGCGAGGCTAGCAAGAATATTAGTGATCAGTATTGTGTTTGGAGACAGGAAAAAGGCAGAAGCTGGAGCACTGAGAAAATGTATAAATTGTAAAGGTTCCTTCCTCTGTCACTTAGATAAATGATCACCCACTGTGAGCCACCACTTAAAATTCCCAACATGTAGAAAGAAGACAAGTGAAGGTGTTCAATGTTTTAATGACTGCAGTATTGTGGTAAATTGCTCGGACCAAGTTTGCTTCTTCGTTGAATATGAGATAGTTTACTGAAATTTCGAGTGTTTAATTAATGATTTGAAATGAAAGGTGATGATAGATATTCTCCAGACCTTGATTATTTTCCTGGTACTTATTTTCACAGTGATCTGAATTTTTATAAAAGCTGTACCAACCAGCAGTCGCACATGTCAAATTGCGTTCCTCCATTTACCAGCTGTATAAGAACTGGGTGTATTGAAATGATAATGCTATAATTTTGCATGTTTATGTGTAGGTAATAATTTTTTTCTTTTTAGCTGTGTAGTTTGATTTCTACGGCTATCAAAATATAGATGATACATGTGTCACCTATGTGTGGTGTTGTGGTATAAATTATTTTGTTACTAAGAACACATTTTGTTGACATACCCAGCGAGTACTATGGTACTCTTCTATCGCTTGACACTCTCTTACAGGTGGTGACTTTCTTATGTATGCTCTGTGCTCAATGATTGTTTTCTTCCCGACAGATCGAGGAATGACATCTGCTTACAGATTGACCATTTAGCTATTTTTAGACATAATCACCACTTCTGTCGATTCATTTTTGTAGATGCTGTGACACTTTTTGTATGCCCATGTCATACCAGCTCGCCGCCATGCTATTCAGAAAGTTATGAACCTCTTCTTTCACCTTGTCGTCGGAGCTGAATCGCTTTCCGGCCAAATATTCGTTTAACCTAGGGTACAGGTGATAGTCACTGGGCGCCAAGTCAGGACTAAAGGGTAGGTGGGTGATTATGTTTCACTGAAACTGTTGCAGGAGAGCAAGGGTTTGCCGAGTGATGTGTGGGAGGGCGTAGTCATAGAAAATGTGTACAACCTTGCTGAACATTCCTCTTCTCCGGTTCTGAATTGCCCGTTTAAGTTTTTTTCAGAGTCTCACAGTACCTTTCAGCATTAATTGTGGTCCCAGCGATTCAGCTCCGACGACGAAGTGAAAGAAGAGGTCCATAACTTTCTGAACAGTGTCTACAAAAAAGCATCGACAGAAATGTTCAAGCGGTAAACGGATGTAAACCATTGTAGAAATAAACAGGTCTATGTAAAAAATAGGAGACTTTACTTTTGGGATTACTCTCGTCATCTTTAGTCGTTGGCTGATGGACTGTCACATGATTCGATTTAGCATGGTCTTTGCATGCTACTGACTTATCATCTCCTGCAGATCATTCAATGGCCCACCCAACGCCATTCTCCACATCCATAATTGGCGGCATCTTCTGTCATAATAACCCCAACCGTCCCTGTGATGTGTCAGTGTGTATGATGACCCAGTGTGTGTTGAGTGTGCAAGGTAAGTATCCCTCTCTTTCTTAGAAAAACGTTTTGATGCTAGGATGCTATATATTCGATATACCACTTTAAACTGAATTATAGCAAACAGTTTTTCCATCAAGTTATCGTATCTCATACACTGACTTAAAATTATCAACGTAGTTCCCGTTTTATTTAAAATTCCTGTTTGTCATTCTTATCTTAAGGTTGTTCCTAGGTTATTTCAAGCACTTCCTTGGAAATTAGCCGCAGATTTTTCTTTCTTTAATATTTCCGGCGTATCTTGATTCTTCAAAAGATAAGAGTGGCGCTTGCCAAGTTGCTGGAATGTCGTACACAACATAAAAACGTTTCACACAATTTATTTTTAAATGAGAGAGGAAGGGACGAAGTGCGTCTGCTTTACGAATCGAACCACTAACCAGCTCAAGCAGGTCAGGCTTTTACACCTTCCTCAACACACTACTGACTAATTGTCTCCGCTTCCCTGTACCTCTCATTCTGCAATGATATTAATTTCTCCGGACTCAGCAGTTAAAATGAAAAACATCCACAGGTACAACTTCTTCAGACATGTGGAAAATACACCTCTTTCAGATTAAAAAAAAAAAAAAAAAAACACTCCGTCTTCAGGCCACGAGTGGCCTCCCGGGACCATCCGACCGCCATGTCATCCGCCAAGGAGGATGCGGATAGGAGGGGCGTGGGGTCAGCACACCGAAGCCGCTACTATTCGGTCGAGTAGCTCCTCAATTGGCATCGCGAGGTTGAGTGCACCCCGAAAAATGGTAACAGCGCACGGCGGCCGGATGGTCACCCATCCAAGTGCCGTCCACGCTCAACAGCTCTTAACTTCAGTTATCTCACGGGAATCGGTGTATCCACTGCAGCAAGGCCGTTGCTCCTTTCAGATAACGTCAATAAATTAAATTAAAAAGTACGTAAGTACACAAAGGTGACAAAAGTCATGCAGTAGAAATATGCACATATACATTTGGCTGTAGTATCGTATTCACGAGGTATAAAAGGGCAGTGTACTGGCGGAGCTATCATTTGTACTCAGGTGATTCGTATGGTTTCCGACGTGATTAGGGCGCGAGACGGTTATTAACAGACTTTGAAAGCCGAATGTCTTCACTTAACGATCTAGAGCAGCGGCGATAGCGTAGAGTTGTCACTGCTAACACACAACCAGGACTGCGTGACATAACCTCAGAAATCAATGTGAGATCTACGACAAATGGACCCGTTACGATAGCGTGGCGAAAACTGTTAATGGGCTATGGCAGTAGACGGCCGACCCACGTGCCTTTGGTAATAGCACGCTTCTCCTGGGCTTTTGGGTATATCAGTTGGATCCTAGACTAGAAAACTGTGGCCTGGTCAGATGAGTCCCGGTTTCAGTTGGCAAGAGCTGATGGAAGGATTACATTGCGGCACACATCTCACGAACCCATGGACACAAGTTGTCAACAAGGCACTAGGGAAGCGGGTGGTGGCCTCAAAATGATTTTTACATGGAATGGACCGGGTCCACTGGTCCAACTCAACTCACCATTAACTGGAAATGGTCATGTTCGGCTACTTGGAGACCACTTACAACCGTACTTGGACCTCATGTCCCCAAACAATGAGGCGACGTGTCACTGGGCCACAACTGTTGGAGATTGGTTTAAAGTACATTCTGAACAATTCGAACCTATGACTTGGCCACACAGATCGCCCGGTATAAATCCCATTGAACACTTGTGGGACATAATTGAAAGGTCAGTTCGTGCACAAAATCCTGCAGCGGAAATACTTTCGCAATTATGGTTATAGAGACGGTCGATCATCAGTCCAGAAACTGGTTTGATGCAGCTCTTCATGATACTCTATCCTGTGCAAGCTTCTTCATCTCCCAGTAACTACTGCAACCTACATCCTTCTGAATCTGCTTAGTGTATTCATCTATTGGTCTCCCTCTACGATTTTTACCCTCCACTCTGCCCTCCAGTACTAAATTGGTGATCCCTTGATGCCTCAGAACATGTTCTATCAACCAATCCCTTCTTCTAGTCAAACTGTGCCACAAATTTTTCTTCTCCCCAATTCTATTCAATACCTACTTTAGTTACGTAATCTACCCACCCAATCTTCAGCATTCTTCTGTAGCACCACATTTCGAAAGCTTCTATTCTCTTCTTGTCCAAACTATTTATCGTCCATGTTTCACTTCCATACATGGCTACACTCCATACAAATAGTTTCAGAAATGACTTCCAGACACTTAAATCTATACTCGACGTTAACAAATTTCTCTTCTTCAGAAACGCTTTCCTTGCCATTGCCAGCCTACGTTTTACATCCTCACTACTTCGACCAGCATCAGTTGTTTTGCTCCCCAAATAGCAAAACTCATCTACTACTTTAAGTATCTTATTTCCTAATCTAATTCCCCCAGCATCACCTGATTTAATTCAACTACATTCCATTATCCTCGATTTGCTTTTGTTGATGTTCATCTTATATCCTCCTTTCAAGACACTCTTCATTCCGTTCAACTGCTCTTCCGGCTCCTTTGCTCTCTCCGACAGAATTACAATGTCATCGGCAAACCCATGGAGGTATGGCTCAGTATTTCTGCAGGGACTTCCAACGACTTGTTGGGTGCCTACATTATATCGAGCAAAAGGAGGTCCGACACAGTGTTAGAAGGTATCCCATGATCTTCTTTTTCATATCAGTGCAAGTAGGCACGCAAAGAATAACTCCGTATCAAGTTGGAGTTTTATGTCAATCAACATTTTTAAGAATCACGAAGCGCTGACAAAGGGGAAAGTCACGTAAAACTGCCAGAAAAGGGTAATTTATAGATAGTCGAAGAGAGAATCTCAGGTTTTTCCATATAGAGTGAGAGAAATCAGATGAGCCATGACTGGGAAATCAGTTATGTGCAAAGCCTCAATGTAATTTTAAACATAAGATAAAAATAGACGTGCGTTAAAAATCTTCGTAAGAATCTGCGGAAAGGACGAAGTTCTTGCAAATGTATACGAAGAGTAGATTCTGTTGTCTTCACTTTATAGAGAGGCAGTTACAGTAATTCGCTGTTAACACTAAGTTCTTGTACTATCTTCGTCTTTGACATAGTCTAATATCACAAGATTTTTCTTGTTTAATTTGTGGAGTGCATGTTAATAAGGTATACATGTGTAAATCTTTCACATGTTGGGTAGAAGAAATAGAGACTTACATCTTATGTTCATATAGATTTAATTTTATTTATTAATTATTTAATGTCAATGGACAAATAAAGATCATATTATAAAATAGGGAAGCGGTTTTACATGAATCACAGCTAGCTTCTACATTGATAACTTATGAACGAGTTTAGCACAACGAAGACAATCCTTGGAAAAACATACTCGTGGAGATTACAACGTGGATTCCGCCGCGGCGGCCGGTACATTGACTCTCTTTGCCAAATTTCTCTCGGCAGATGAACACAATTCTTGTCCTGGACCGATGACATCGGGGTTCCACCGTGCTAGTAGTGTCTCCCTGAGCAGAGGGAGAGTTGCATTGTTGCAAACGAATAAAACGAAAAGCAGTGGACCCTGTACCATCGTAGCTATATGGACATAGTACACGTACTGCGCTATGCCTTGTGCCTGGTGGAAGCCAATTCTAACAATCGTACCTATGCCACTTAAAGTGACAGTCTTAGCTGACATGTAAAGAATTAGTTTCTTTGAGCCAAACGTCTCTTTACTATAAATTTTGAGCTGCCGCATGGAATTACGAGTACGTCGGTACATGTATCCCACCAGTCCAAGGCAAACAATATTGTAAGCTACTGACAGAGAAATTCCGACGATGAATATCACCCGACTGTGGAACAGGTAATATTCGCTCGTTCTTTCCAAAGCAATGGTTGCCACCAGTACTACGCTCCAGGGTATTAGCGAACACAACAGCTGACGGCGGAATACCTTCCTCACTTCAGCACGTTCTAGGTCGCTAGGAAGCCTGAGGTGACGAACGCATGCGTACATTTGGTAGCAGAATGAGTTGAGCCAGATACAGCTCAGAAGAGTTAGTGCGCTATCGATCTGCACCGTCGTAGATAAGTCGGGGACACCGGCCATACGATACAAGACCTCAGAAAACAAGATCTGGATCATACCTGTTATCTGAAAGGACAAGAATATCTTTCCGGGCAAGTTACGTAAATTGGGAAGGTACACGTACACTGCGGCAGTCAAAAATCGGAAGAGAATATTCACTGCTACAAACGTTATTTCTAAAGGTTCTAAGCCGTCGATTTTAAAATCCCTGTACTTCAAGGTGCCACTGTTTAGATTCTCTTTGTAGCTCAGTATTCTGTTTGTCGGCTTGTCTTTCTCCTGTATGTAATATCCACTGTTTGATGAGTACCAACCACGGTGGTCCATGGGGGCGCGACATGCCTCGAGATAACTTGTGGAAGCAAAATCGCGACACTTCAGCAGGAGAATAGCCCTGCAAACAGAGCAGACGGCGTCGGTTGCGTTGAGTTGCGGGCAGGGTTGGTCGTCAGGACCACCGAAAACGCAGCGGGCATCGCGCACAGACTGAATCATACTGAAGGGGACGTCCTGGCAAATGCTGATCGAGTTGACAGTCATCCAGGCGAAGAGGCAGAGGTTGACGTTGGCCCTCTGCGTGTAGGCCAGGTAGCTGGTGACGGGTATGTGGGGCGACCCCTGCGACAGGTCGTGCCACAGCTGAAGGCGGCACTGCTCGCGCCGCTTAGTGGTTTCCGGAGGCAGGTCTTCCAGTGGGCACGTGGGGTGGTCCAGGCCGTTGGCCAACAGCTGCATGCAGCCAGTGTCCACGGACAGCGTAGCGTTGCTTTTGTCCTCCAGCTGCCACTCCTCGCCTGGAAGATCAATGAGAGCAGCTGGGTGGTGGTTGTCGTTGTACGCTGAGTCTGCCACAAATGTGGACAACTTTCCACCACCAACGGTTATCGTATTATTGATGCCACTACCAAACAATCCCATATATGAGTATCTCAACACGGTGTGTCATTCTTAATCTGCTCAGTTACGCTGCCAGCTGGTGTGAAGTGAATAAGTGTTCTTCAATATTCTCAGACCCTTAAGTTGAATATATGAAGATGGTATCTGTTCCTGAAAGAACAGATACCATTGATGACTGTGCAGCTTCTCTAGAACGAAATGTTAAATAAATATAAACCCTTAGCTACCGACAGATGTTGTTGATTTATATCAATGGGGACAGCTGAAAATGTGTGCCCTGACCAGGACTCGAACCCGGAATCTCCTGCTTCCATGGCAGACGCTCTACCTATGTGAGCCACTGAGGGCAGGGACTTATCCCTTGCACGCTTCCTGTGGGTCCCACGTTTCCAACTGTCCACAACCTACACTACTGGAAATTAAAATTGCTACACCAAGAAGAAATGCAGATGATAAACGGGTATTCATTGGACAAGTATACTACGTCTACATGACTACTCTGCAATTCACATTTAAGTGCTTGGCAGAGGGTTCATCGAATTGACACGTGATTACATTTTCACGCAATTTGGTTGCATAGATCCTGAGAAATCAGTACTCAGAACAACCACCTGTGGCCGTAATAATGGCCTTGATACGCCTGGGCATTCACTTAAACAGAGCTTGGATGACGTGTACAGGTACAGCTGCCCATGCAGCTTCAACACGATACCACAGTTCATCAAGAGCAGTGACTGGCGTATTGTGACGAGCCGGTTGCTCGGCCACCATTGACCAGTCGTTTTCAGTTGGTGAGAGGTCTGGAGAATGTACTGGCCAGGGCAGCAATCGAACATTTTCTCTATCCAGAAAGGCCAGTACAGGACCTCCAACATGCGGTCGTGCATTATCCTGCAGAAATGTAGGGTTTCGCATCGATCCAATGAGCAGTAGAGCCACAGGTCGTAACACATCTGAAATGTAACGTGCACTGTTCAAAGTACCGTCAGTGCGAACAAGAGGTGACCGAGACGTGTAACCAATGGCACCCCATACCATCACGGCAGGTGATACGCCGGTATGGCGATGACGAATCCACGCTTCCAAAGTGCGTTCACCGAGATGTCACCAGACACGGATGCGACCATCATGATGCTGTAAACAGAACCTGGGTTCATCCGAAAAAATGACGTTTTGCCATTCGTGCGCCCAGGTCCTCGTTGAGTACACCATCGCAGGCGCTCCTGTCTCTGATGCAGCGTCAAGTGTAACTGCAGCCACGGTCTCCGAGCTGATAGTCCGTGCTCCTACAAACCAACCTTGTGTGAATGCTCTGAATCGATAATCATTTGCGTATCACAGCATCTTCTTCCTGTCGGTTAAATTTTGTTTCTGTAGCAGGTCATCTTCGTGGTGTAACAATTTTAATGGTCAGTAGTGTACATTCTTTGTGTCGCTAATAGATATTTGCCCATTCAATGGTATATGTTTTTTCGGGAACAGATACCATCTTCATATAGTTAAAGGCTACCCGGCCACTGACCTTCTTCTGTGCGAATGCGCACACTTTGCCCGAACTCTTTCGGGATTCGTCAGCTTAGGCTGGCGCGAGTAATGAGTGAATGGGCAAATACCTATTAGGAACACTATGAATGTAGGTTGTGAACTATTAGGACTGTGGGTCTCACAGGAAGCGTGCAAGGGATAAGTCCCTGCAGTCGCACCCTCCCCTGTGCTCTCGGTGGCTCAGATGGACAGAGCATCTGCCATGTAAGCAGGAGATCACGGGTTCGAATCCTGGTCGGGTCGCACATTTTCAGCTGTCCCCATTGATGTACATCAACAACACCTGTCGGCAGCTAAGGGTTTCGATTTAACTGTCATTTCACTTGGGTTGAAGTTGTTGTTTGTCGTATTTTGTTACTATCCTGTAACTTTCTATGCTGACAGTCAAAAGGTGACCATTTTTAAATTAATTTTAATTACAGTACGGGTGTATAAATGTAGACTAAAGCGTCAATATGCTTAAAATAATGAAGGGCAATTATTCAATCACTAGAAAGAAGGAAACTCATCGTCCACATACTATGAGCTATAATTTTGTACCGCTATTTTTGCTCCATTCTTCACAGATGCAACTGCTGGTTTCAACAATCAATTCTAATTACGCTGCATTCCTCTTCTAAGATTTACAGCACTTATTAATTCGTACTCTTTCAATACTAATATTATTAAGATGTATTTTAGTGTTTGGAATAATTCATAATTAATTATTCATGTTTTGTAATAATAAGCAACGTCTTTTGTTTCATAAATGGCCTCAAAACCTGTACCTGGTAAGAAAATTACAAGCACAAATGGTGCACGTTCATATTCAAATACTATCACTGAAAAGCTTCCAGAAACTCTTGAACTGATAAGAGCTGTCAAAATCAAATGTTGTTGCTGTTGTGGTCTTCAGTCCAGAGACTGGTTTGATGCAGCTCTCCATGATACTCTATCCTGTGCAAGCTTCTTCATCTCCCAGTACCTACTGCAACCTACATCCTTCTGAATCTGTTTAGTGTATCATATCTTGGTCTCCCTCTACGATTTTTACCCTCCACGCTGCACTCCAATATTAAATTGGTGATCCCTTGATGCCTCAGAACATGTCCTACCAACCGATCCCTTCTTCTAGTCAAGTTGTGCCACAAACTCCTCTTCTCTCCAATTCTATTCAATACCTCCTCATTAGTTATGTGATCTACCCATCTAACCTTCAGCATTCTTCTGTAGCAGCACATTTCGAAAGCTTCTATTCTCTTCTTGTCTAAACTATTTATCGTCCACGTTTCACTTCCATACATGTCTAACCTCCATACAAATACTTTCAGAAAAGACTTCCTGACACTTAGATCTATACTCGATGTTAACAAATTTCTCTTCTTCATAAACGCTTTCCTTGCCTTTGCCAGTCTACATTTTATATCCTCTCTACTTCGACCATCATCAGTTATTTTGCTCCCCAAACAGCAAAACTCATTTACTTCTTTAAGTGTCTCATTTCCTAATGTAATTCCCTCAGCATCACCCGTTTTAATTTGACTACATTCCATTATCCTCGTTTTCCTTTTGTTGATGTTAATCTTGTATCCTCCTTTCAAGACACTGTCCATTCCGTTCAACTGCTCTTCCAGGTCGTCTGCTATCTCCGACAGAAATACAATGTCATCGGCACTGTTCACCATGTTTCTCACTCTTTTTTGTGGTGGACTATTGTTCTTTTGTCACTCGATACCACTGTTTCGTCGTACACTATTTTTCACCACGTAAATATTGCGACTCCATTACGTGTTTCATCTTCTTTGGTATGATTACCTATTTGTTTCCAACCTAACGAAGTATACGTTCGAGAGTATTTTCTATTTATGATGTTTATACCGTGTGTGTGTGTATGAGTGAGAGTCACATATAGTCTCTGAGTGCACCCACTTTCCGAATGGAAGGTAACCTGAGAAATGAGGTAACTACTTCTACTGGAAGGGATCGTGACAGAAAGGCAAAACTTTCAATTAAAGCCTGAAAATTTCGTCTGAGAAAATAAATGACCATTAAGAGGGACAGCAGAAACAGAAGACACAAATGTAACTCGCAAAGGAGATCAGTGCGCTTCTAGGCGCTTCAGTCGGGAACCGCACGACCGCTACGGTCGCAGGTTAGAGTCCTGCATCGGGCATGGATGTGTGTGATGTCCTTAGGTTAGTTAGCTTTAAGTAGTTCTAAGTTCTATGGGACTGATGATCTCAGACGTTAAGTCCCATAGTGCTCAGAGCCAATTGAAACATTTGAAAAGAGGTCAGAGCAATTAACAGCCCAGAAGTGACATCACATAGCGATGTCGATATCAAAATAGTACTAGGTGACGAAACCAAAATCAGTATTGTGTCGTCAGGGACTGAAAGTCGATCAGGCTGGCACAGAAACAAAAGTGCATGATCCAAACAAATGTTAATAGGGGTGATTATTTGCAAACTACGATGAATTATACCTTAGCGATGCCGATTTGAAAATGGTACTGGTCGACGAAACCAGAGTCACTATTGTGTCGTCAGCAACTCGCTATCGACCAGGCTGGCCACAGAAACAAAGGTGTGTGATCTAAAAATTGTTAATAGGGATGATTATTTGTCAACTGCGGTGAACTATACCTCGGTGTGGTTCCAGGCATCGAGAAAAACAGATCGTAAGTAAATGTATTGGATAAGTCCAATAAGAGCTGGAAGTGACCTGCTGCAGAAGATGAAGTTTGGTATGACGTTGGAAGTGCTGTAGAAGGGATTTCTGAGTCCAAGGAACTATCACCACATGGACTTTGACTGATTCTGTATTGAAAAAATACTTTTTAAAATAGACACGGACCTTAAAAGCCATATAAGCCAATTGAATTAATACTTTAGAATGATCACACGTATGAGACAAAAAAAAAAACACATGCACCACAAAGGAATTATCCGAATGGGACAGAAATCGGTAGATGTGATATACATGTAAAGGTCAGGAAAATTTGGACTATTTATTCAAGAGCAATAGCTTCATAAATTGAGCAAATCAATAACAATCTCTGGTCCTTATGTAAGCATTTATTCGTCTTGGCACTGCACTGACTGTTAGAGTTGTTGGACTGCTATTGAGGGATATCGTGTCAAATTTTGTATGATTGGCGCGTTAGATCGTCAAAATTCCGAGATGGTTGGAGGGGCCTGATTTTGTCAGTTTTGTTGATGGAGAATTCGTGTTTTGGGTCTTGTGTTACTTTATTGTGACAGATCCTAGTCTATATCCACGAAAGATTCGCTTTTTGCTACAGCGATAATACGCCCTAGCGTTTTTTAGATATAGACCACGAACACTGAATGTCCCACATAGCTCTCACGCATTATTGTTGATCGTGTCGAGTGACCACTCAAACTAGGGACTGTAATGGGACGTCTAATGTCAAAACCTGAAGAAGGTGTGAACTTTGAACACATGTAAAATTGTGTGGTGAAAAGTGATGGTGGCGCCTACCTCCTTTCTTCCTTCTCTCTTTTTTTTTGTTTTTGTTTTTTTAGTGCTGTCCGTCAGTGGGATTGTAAATTTTTTGCGGGTACTCGTACGCTACTACGATTTCTGTTCTACGACTTATAATAGAAACAAAGAGGAAAGGCATTAAGTATATATTAGTTGGAAAAAGTCATCCTAAGGAAGGCAAAGATAATCAACAAAATGGTTCAAATGGCTCTGAGCACTATGGGACTTAACAGCTAAGGGCATCAGTCCCCTAGAACTTAGAACTACTGAAACGTAACTAACCTAAGGACATCACACACATCCATGCCCGAGGCAGGATTCGAACCTGCGACCGTAGTGGTCACGCGGTTCCAGACTAACGCGCCTAGAACCGCACGGCCACACCGGCCGGCGATAATCAACATTTTCCATATAAATTGACTGCGATGCAAGTTCTCATTAAAATTAATGAAGTTACAACCGTGTAGTTGTGAAGAAGAAAACTGTTATTCTTAATGGAAATTAAATAATAAGGATACTTCGGATGTTCTATTCGAATAATTCGTTTATTACAAAAAGTTCCCTTAAACGGAAAGATACACAAAAGTGTAAAAAGTTACTTTTTTTGATCGCAACAGAAAAATAGAAGAAAGCCAGTAAAGGTGGTAAATTACATCGGTGGTCTTAGTTGTAACGTAATCGTGATACAGTATCAAACAAATACAACAAAAGATAGTAGTTTTCGCTGGATCTAACTTTCTTTGCGTAACAAGTTTACGTCAGTAAATTTACTATTGGGACTGACACACGACCGCAGAGCGAAAAGTTTTATTTACGGTATAGAATCCATTATTAAATTTAAAGGAAACTAGCCTATGTAGACAGCACGATTTATTTATGAAAGTATACGATAGATAATTCACAGTGCAATCAGCTTTAAATGGTTATAAGTTTTGTATATCTGTGCAATTAAATCCATCCAGCTAGAGATCATGTTACCCAAACGTTTCTCTAACGGGAGCGCTTCCGTATACATTTTCCCATACTTTGAAATTCACGCATACATATGAGAATTACTTAAGAATTAGGGAATCCTTTCTGATAGCAAGAAAGTCAGATGCGTCAACTTTAACATTGCTTATACGTATATTATTTCAGTCAGAAGCTACACTGAAGAGCCAAATAAACAGGTGCACCTGCCTAATATTGTGTAGCACATCCACGAGAACAAAGAAGTGCCTCAGCACGAATTTGCATGGACTCGATTAATGTCTGAAGTAGTGCTCGAAGGAACTGACACCATGAATCCTGCAGGGCTGTCCCTCAATCCGTAAGAATACGAGGGGATGGAAATCTCTTCTGATCAGCCGACGTTGCAACGCTTCCCAGAAATGCTGGCTGGTTCAAATGGCTCTGAGCACTACGGAACTTAACATCCGAGGTCATCAGTCCCCTAGAAATTAGAACTACTTAAACCTAACTAACCGAAGGACGTCACACACATCCATGCCCGAGGCATGATTCGAACCTGCGACCGTAGCAGCAGCAAGGTCTCCGACTGAAGCGCCTAGAACCGCTCGGCTCCCAGATATGCTCAATGATGTTCACGTGTTGGGAGTTCGGTGGCTAGCGGAAGTGTTTAAACCCAGAAAAGTATTCTTGGAGCCACTGCGTTGCAATTCGGGTTATGTGGGGTGTCGCATTGTCCTGCTGGAATTGCCCAAGTCTGTCGGAATGCACAATGGACATGAATAGATGCAGATGATCAGACAGGATGCTAATGTACGTGTCACATGTCAGAGTCGAATCTAAACGTATCAGGGGTCGGTCCCATATCACTTGAACTGCACACGCCCCACACCATTACAAAGCCTACACTAGCTTGAATTCATGAGGTTGTCTCCAAGCCCGTACACGTGCATCCTCTCGATACAATTTGAAACGAGACTCGTCCAACCAGGCAACATGTTTACACTCATCAACAGTCCAATATCGTTGGTGACGGTCCCAGGCTAGGAGTAAAGCTTTGTATCGCGTAGTCATCAATGTACACGAGTGGGTCTTCAGCTCCGAAAGCCCATATCAATGATGAATGGTTCGCACGCTGAGACTTGCTCATGGTCTAGCATCGAAATCTGCAGAAATTTGCGAAAGGATTGCACTTCTGTCACGTTGAACCATTCTCTTCAGTCGTCGTTCGTCCCGTTCTAGCAGGATCTTTTTCCGGCCGCAGCGATGTCGGAGATTTGATGTTTTACCGGATTCCTGATATTCAAGTCACTCGTGAAATGGTCATACTGTAAAACCCATAGTTCGTCGCTACCTCGGAGACACTGTGAGCCGTCTCTCGTCCGCCGACTATAACACTACGTTCAGTCTCACTTAAATTTTGATATACCACCGATCTAACAACTGCGCCAGACACTTGTTGTCTTATATAGGCGTCACCGGCCACAGGGCCGTATTCTGCCTGTTTACATACCTATGTAATTGAGTACACATGCTTAGACAAGTTTCTTTGGCTCTTCAGTGTATTTTCGAGTACGTGGTTGCACAGGGCTAAATATACTAGCCGGCCGCTGTGGCCGACCGGTTCTATTTTTATTACTAACAGGGCCATTTATTTAAATTTGACTTGCAATCTCATCCCTCAGGCTGGCCAGGGTGGCCGAGAGATTCTAGACGCTACAGTCTGGAACCGCGTGACTGCTACGGTCGCAGGTTCGAACCGTGCCTCGGGCATGGATGTGTGCGATGTCCTCAGGTTAGTTAGGTTTAAGTAGTTCTAAGTTCTAGGGGACTGATGACCTCAGATGTTAACTCCCATAGTACTGAGAGCCATTTGAACCATTTTTATATATACTATATCATAAATCGAGACTGATTACTGAGGCAGCCTAGTACACCGTGTTTCGGTGGGCAGAGCCCTCCTTCTCAACTCCCTGCAGCCACATGAGAGTTCGTTCATAACGTTGAAAACGATCCTTACTTGTTAATACACATCCACACAGATATTTCTCAGATTTACTGTAGGTCAGAGTACTGACATTTAAGCATAGTCCAAGCAGTCTCCTTTAGTAGACCTGGAGCACCTTTTAAGTGTTCTGCCAATGAATCGCAGTCTTTCGTTTGCTGTACCCACAATATGATTTATGTGATCGTTCCAATTTAGGTTATTTGTAGTTGTAATCCCTAAGTATTTAGTTGAATTTACAGCCTTCAGATTTGTGTGACTTAACGCGTAATCGAAATTTAGCTGATTTCTTTTAGTATTCATGTGAATAACTTAACACTTTTATTTACTCAGGGTCAATTGCCACTTTTCACACCATACACATATCTTATCTAAATCACTTTGCAAGTCGTTTTGATCATCTGATGACTTCACAAGAGGGTAAATGACACCATGATCTGCAAACAATCTAAGACGGCTCCTCCGATTGTCTCCTATGTCGTTAATAGAGATCAGGAACAATAGAGGGCCTGTAACACATCCTTGGGGAACGCCGGATATTACTTCTGTTTTACTCCATGACTTTCCGTCCATTACTACGAACTGTGATCTTTCTGACAGGAAATAGCGAATCCAGTCGCACAACTGAGGCGATACTCCGTAGGCACGCAGTTTGATTAGAAGACGCTTGTGAGAAACGGTGTCGAAAGCCTTCTGGAAATCTAAAAATATGGAATCAATTTGACATCCCCTGTCGATAACACTTATTACTTCATGAGTACAAAGAGCTAGTTGTGTTTCACAAGAACGATATATTCTGAATCCGTGCTGACTATATGTCAATAAATCATTTTCTTCGAGGTACCTTATAATGTTCGAATACAGTATATGTTCCAAAACAATACTGAAAATCGACGTTCGTGATATAGTCCTGTAATTCAGCGGATTACTCCTGCTTCCCTTTTTGGGTATTGGTGTGACTTGAGCGATTTTCCCCTCTTTAGGTACGGATCTTTCTGTGAGCGAATGGTTGTATATAATTGCTAAATATGCACCTATTTAATAGCATACTCTGAGAGGAGCCTGACTGGTATACAATCTGGACGGGAGGCCTTGCCTTTATTAAGAGATTTAAGCTGCTTAGTTACACCGAGGACATCTACTTCTATGTTTGTCATCTTGGCAGTTGTTCTTGATTGTAATTCAGGAATATTTACTTCGTCTTCCTTGGTGAAAGATTTTCGGAAAACCGTGTTTAATAACTCTGTTTTAGCGGCACTGTCATCAGTGACTTCACCGTTGTTATCGCGCAGTGAAGGTATTGATTGCGTCTTGCCACTATGTATGACCAGAATCTCTTTGGGTTTTCTGCCAGATTTCGAGACAAAATTTCGTTGTGGAAATTTTTAAAGCATCTCGCATTGATGTACGCGCCAAATTTCGAACTTCTGTAGAACTTGGCCAATCTTGGGGATATTGCGTTCTTTTAAATTTGGCATGCTTTATTCGTTGCTACTGCAACAACGATCTGATCAGTTCTGTGTACCATTGGGGATCGGTACCATCACTCACTAATTAATGTGGTATAGGCCTATATCTCTCAAATGCTGTCGATACTATCTCTTTGAAAACATTCCACAACTACTTTACACTTACATGATAATTTCCGTAAGATTAATGGATTTCTATTGTTAATGTTAAGCCTCTGGTTTAGTCAGGTTATCCAGGTCCCATCTCCTTAAATTCCCACCTTTTTACAGTTTCTTCAGTTTTAATCTACAGTTCATAACCAATAGATTGTGGTCAGAGTCCACATCTGCCCCAGGAAATGTCTTACAATCTAAAACCTGGTTCCTAAATCTCTGTCTTACCATTGTATAATCTATCTGATACTTTCTAGTATCTCCAGGCATCTTCCATGTATACAGCCTTCTTTCATGATTCTTGAACCGAGTGTTAGCTATGATTAAGTTGTGTTCTGTGCAAAATTCTACCAGGCGGCTTCCTCTTTCATTTCTTAGCCCCAATCCATATTCACCTACTACGTTTCCTTCTTTCCCTTTTCCTACTACCGAATTCCAGTCACCCATGACTATTACATTTTCGTCTCCCTTCACTATCTGAATAATTTCTTTGATTTCATCATACATTTCTTCAATTTCTTCGTCATCTTCAGAGCTAGTTGGCATATAAACTTGTACTACTGTAGTAGGTGTGAGCTTCGTGTCTATCTTGGCCACAATAATGAGTTCACTATGCTGTTTGTAGTAGCTTACCCGCACCCCTACTTTTTATTCATTATTAAACCTACTCCTGCATTACCCCTATTTGATTCTGTATTTATAACCCTCTATTCACCTGACCAAAAGTCTTGTTCCTCCTGCCACCGAACTTCACTAATTCCCACTATATCTAACTTTATCCTATCCATTTCCCTTTTTAAATTTTCTAACCTACCTGCCTTATCCTGTATAGTACAAGAGTCAAAAACATGTCGAAATGAAGTGTTAGCTTGAGACAAATCCAGATGGAAAGCTGCCAGCCAGTCGAAAGATCGAAGATGGAAAGGATACCAGCAACTATCGCAATTATCCTACGTGATGTAGAAAATCACGGAAGATCTAGAAGTGAATATCTACAGGTGTTTTTTGTACCTGATTCCTCGAATGACAGTAGAGTCAACAGCCTTCAGTGCATAAACGTGAAGCGCGTGTATCCCAGAATCAAACTTACCTTTGATGTCGATAGGAGGTTCATTTGGTACTCCACTATAGCTGAACATAAAGTAATGAATTTTGTAAAGCGGTAGGAAACTTCGAGCTTCGTTGAACCAGACGTGGTAGTAGAAGCCATAGAGGGCGTCGGCGAGAGCGAACATTGGTGACGCCTCTGGCTGTTGCTTCTCACACTGCGCGCTGAAGTCGTCGCGAAAGGAGAGGTACTGCCCGTGGTACGACAGCAGGCGATCATTCAACAGCGGCAGCCTGTTGACGCACGAGCGGCGAGGTTGAACGTTAAAAGCAAATAAAACAAATACGCCAAATCATGTACAGTGCATGCAAGAACGTAAAAATATGCATGATCAAATTTTCACTCTGCAGCGGAATGTGTGCGAGGATTTGAAACTTCCTGACAGATTAAAAATGCTTACTGGACTGCGACTAGAACCGTCGTGTTTTGTTTTTTAAGTAATGGTCATTCCTTGTGATGAGCTACGGTGATACACATGGCGGTCCATTGACCGTGACCGGGCCAAATATCTCACGAAATAAGCGTCAAACGAGAAAACTACAAAGAACGAAACTTGTCTAGCTTGAAAGGTGAAACCAGATGGCGCTATGGTTGGCCTGCTAGTTGGCGCTGTCATAGGTCAAACGAATATCAGCTGCGTTTTTTTAAATAGGAACCTACATTTTTATTACATGCTCGCGTAGTACATAAAGAAATATGAATGTTTTAGTTGGACCACTCTTGTTGCTTTGTGATAGATGGCGCTGTAATAGTCACAAACATATGGCTCACAATTTTAGACGAACGGTTGGTAACAGGTAGGTTTCTTAAATTACAATACACAACGTAGTTACGTTTGAATATTTTATTTCGGTTGCTCCAATGTGATACATGTATCTTAAGCTAACTTATGATAACTGAGAACATGTACCTTTGTGAACCTATCATTTCTGAGAACGCATGCTGTTACAGAGTGATTACCTGTAAATACCACATGAATGCAATAAATGCTCAGAGTGATGTCCGTCAACCTCAGTGCATTTGGCAGTATATGTAACGACATTCCTCTCAACAGCGAGTAGTTCGGCTTCCGTAATGTTCCCACATGCTTTAACAATGCGCTGACCCATGTTGTCAGGCGTTGTCGGTGGATCACGATAGCAAATATCATTCAACTTTCCCCGCAGAAAGAAATCTGGGGACGTCAGATCCGGTGAACGTGCGGGGCATGGTATGGTGCTTCGACGACCAATCCACCTGTTATGAAACATGGTATTCAATACCGCTTCAACCGCACGCGACCTATATGCCGGACATCCGTAATGTTGGAAGTACATCGCCATTCTGTCATGCAGTGAAACATCTTGTAGTAACATCGGTAGAACAGTACGTAGGAAATCAGCATACATTGCACTAATTACATTGACATCGATAAATTGGGGGTCAATTATCCTTCCTCCCATAATGCCGCACCATACATTAACACGCCAAGGTCGCTGATGTTCCACTTGTCGCAGTCATCGTGTATTTTCCGTTGCCCAATAGTGCAAATTATGCTGGTTGATGTTACCGCTGTTGGTGACTGATGCTTCGTCGCTAAATAGAACGCGTGCAAAAAATCTGTCTTCGTCCCGTAATTTCTCTTGTTCCAGTGGCAGAACTGTACACGACGTTCAAAGTCGTCGCCATGCAATTCCTGGTGCATAGAAATATGGTACGGGTGCAATCGATGTTGATGTAGCATTCTCAACACCGACGTTTTGATTCCCAATTCTCGCGCAATTTGACTGCTACTGATGTGCGGATTAGCCGCGACTGCAGCTTTAACACCCACTTGGGCATCATCATTTGTTACAGGTCGTGGTTGACGTTTCACATGTGACTGAGCGCTTCCTGTTTCCTTAAATAACGTAACTATCCGGACACTTAGATGATGTCGTCCAGGGTACCGAGCAGCATACATAGCACACGCCCGTTGGACATTTTGATTACAATAGCCATACATCAACACGATATCGACCTTTTCCGCAGTTGGTAAACGGTCCATTTTAACACGGGTAATGTATCACGAAGCAAATGCCTTCCGCACTGGCGGAATGTTACGTAATACCACGTACTTATACGTTTGTGACTATTACAGCGCCATCTATCACAAAGCGAAAAAAGTGGTCCAACTAAAACATTCATATTTCTTTACCTACTACACGAATATGTAATAATAAATTGGGGTTCCTGTTTTAAGAAATGCAGTTGATATCCGATGGACCTATGGCAGCGCCATCTAGCGGGCCAACCATAGCGCCATCTGGTTTCCCCCTTCAAGCGACAAGTTTCGTTCTTTGAAGTTTTATTGTTTGACGCTTATTTCGTGAGATATTTGGCTCGGTCACTATCGATGGACCACCCTGTATAACGTTAAACAAATGTTGATGAAATTTTTTATCATTGCCAACAGGTTCTTCAATTTATCTACATAAAGCATGGAACTTTAACGGACGACAATAGCAGTGTACATTTTTCATCCGCAAAAGACGTACACGAATGTCTATGTTCTGTGTTATTCCCCCCATCTCCGGACAATCCAAGCCAAGGCACTCTCCCGACGCTCCTCAAGCTCCTTTCCAGCAGTATGTGGGGTCTGGACCCCTCCACCATCCTCCACACCTATAAATCCCTCATCCGCCCTATCCTCTGCTACACCCACCCTGCCTGGAACTCTGCCCCTCCTACCTTTTACAAATTCCTTCAGATCTTTGATTACCATGCCTTCCGCCTCGCCTATCGCATTCGTCTCCCCTCCCCCACATGGATCCTGTATTACCTAATTCCGTTCCCCCACCTCCTACTTTTCCTCGAGGGGGTACAGATCCTCTAAACTTCCTGTAAACTCGATCCTCCTCACCCGCTTGTCTCACCCATCCTCTCCCACCCCCGTCCGCTGCCGTGACTGTATTCCCACGTCCCACCTGCTCTCCATCTCTCCACCCTCCTTACCCTTTCCCATGGTGGCTTCCGCCAGCTCCCCCTTCCTGATGATGCCCTCCTCCCCTCCATCTACCCCTCCTACCAACTTTGATCCTCACTCCCACTTCCTGTGTATTTTTCTTTGGGCACCCGCCCTCCCTTCTCTCCCCCTTCCCTACCTCCTCCCTTTCTTCCCACTTCTCCCCCAGGCTTCCCCTACCCCCCTCCCTCTAATCCTCCTCCCATCTCCTCTACCATTGGCATCTTCACTCTCCCATCTCCCTCCCCCTCAACCTTCTCTCCCTCTTGGCAGGTCCCTGGACTCACACACGTTACGTGAACATTCGCTCGCCGGAGATCATCGCCATCCGTTTCTCGTGTGTGCCGTCGTGTTTTCTGTTTAGTGTTCACCGCCATACTCCATCGTTCACATGTGCCAGCGACATCATCAGTGTTAGTGCGTCATGTCAACAGTTTGTAGTGTGGATTATCGTCGAGAGTGAACGGCTCCGTGGTTTTGTATTTATGTGGCTACTGTTTTATTACCCACCATTACGTAAATTATGTGTATTCCTTCTGTGTTATTACACAGGGTGGTCAGAAATAGTCTGAAAAGTTTGTGATGGTGTTGCAAGGTATATTGTCGTGAGAAATAATTCTTTAAAAAAAATTCGATACCTAGCGCCGTTTCCGAGATAAATACCATTGAATAAAACCAATCAGACCGTTTCGTGATCAAATTTCAAGCTCGCCGCCAGGTATAATTACTGTCAGTTGGTGTCAGCGTAGATGACAGCACATGAAACTGCTCAACCTTTGAGTCTGTTCGATATTGAGTCGGTGTCACATTTTTATATCATTTTTTTGGTTTTCGGGAAAGCAAACCAAGAACACGTTCGGCAACCCCGTTTATTGAAACTGCACACTCAGTAACTTGTCTGGATAACTTCAGTGCTAATTGACTCAGAAACAGCGGAATGTATTTAATTTTCTTTGTGACATTTATTTCTGAGTCCAACCTGCTCTGTAACACACTTAGACGCTTTTCAGACTTTTCCTGACCACCCTGTGTACAGGGTGAGTCACTAACTATTGCCACCTAGAATAAATCCGAAAGTATGATAGTAGCTGAAACGTTTGTGGGACATATGTTGCATGGGACAACGGGGGTCATAATATGACTTTGGTTTTTTGCTGCTCGGTGTGGTCGCTTCAGAGATATGAAGATCAACTTCGATTTTTAAATGGGATGCTATAGTCTGGTACTTGTTTTCTGAAGGCGGCTATCGAGACGAATCCAATGATGTGTAACAGTAAGGTCTTTGAAGGTCAACGAAGATAAAAAATGTGGTTGTTGTCTTCAGTCCTGAGACTGGTTTGATGCAGCTCTCCATGCTACTCTATCCTGTGCAAGCTTCTTCATCTCCCCATACCTACTGCAGTCCACATCCTTCTGAATCTGCTTAGTGTATTCATCTCTTGGTCTCCCTCTACGATTTCTACCCTCCACGCTGCCCTGGAGTACTACACTGGTGATCCCTTGATGCCTCAGAACATGTCCTACCAACCGATCCCTTCTTCTAGTCAAGTTGTGCCACAAACTCCTCTTCTCTCCAATTCTATTCAATACCTCCTCTTACCGAGCGAGGTGGCGCAGTGGTTAGCACACTGGACTCGCATTCGGAAGGACGACGGTTCAATCCCGCGTCCGGCCATCCTGATTTAGGTTTTCCGTGATTTCCCTAAATCGCTCCAGGCAAATGCCGGGATGGTTCCTCTGAAAGGGCACGGCCGACTTCCTTCCCCATCCTTCCCTAATCCCATGAGACCGATGACCACGCTGTCTGGTCTCCTTCCCCAAACCAACCAACCAACCAATACCTCCTCATTAGTTATGTGAGCTACCCATCTAATCTTCAGCATTCTTCTGTAGCACCACATTTCGAAAGCTTCTATTCTCTGCTTGTCTAAACTATTTATCGTCCATGTTTCACTTCCATACATGGCTACACTCCATACAAATTCTTTCAGAAACGAGTTCCTGACACTTAAATCTATACTCGATGTTAACAAACTTCTCTTCTTCAGAAACGCTTTCCTTTCCATTGCCAGTCTACATTTTATATCCTCTCTACCTCGACCATCATCAGTTATTTTGCTCCCCAAATAATAAAACTCCTTTACTACTTTAAGAGTCTCATTTCCTAATCTAATTCTCTCAGCATCACCCGACTTAATTCGAGTACATTCCATTATCCTCGTTTTGCTTTTGTTGATGTTCATCTTACACCCTCCTTTAAAGACACTGTCCATTCCGTTCAACTGCTCTTCCAAGTCCTTCGCTGTCTCTGACAGAATTACAATGTCATCGACGAACCTCAAAGTTTTTATTTCTTCTCCATGGATTTTAATACCTACTCCGAACTTTTCTTTTGTTTCCTTTACTGCTTGCTCAGTATACAGATTGAATAACATCGGGGAGAGGCTACAACCCTGTCTCACTCCCTTCCCAACCACTGCTTCTCTTTCATGCCCCTTGACTGTTATAACTGCCATCTGGTTTCTGTACAAATTGTAAATAGCCTTTCGCTCCCTGTATTTTACACCTGCCGCCTTTAGAATTTGAAAGAGAGTATTCCAATCAATATTGTCAAAAGCTTTCTCTAAGTCTACAAATGCTCGAAATGTAGGTTTGCCTTTCCTTAATCTTTCTTCTAAGATAAGTCGTAGGGTCAGAATTGCCTCACGTGTATGTGGTATGAGCGACCATTTACAGAAGATGTTCGAAGTGATGACCATTGGTAACTATGCGGTGCTGCAATCTTCTTATCATGTATTGAGTGATATTCCTTATCACTTCGGCACTTATCGAAACACATGCTCTGAGCATTCCCTCTTGTATATCGTGCAAATAGTAAATATTCGCCGAATATGGCGTATCCATCTAACCTGCCATCGATATGTAAACACCCTTCGACGGTTTCACAATATATCACTAATGGGAACGACAAGACTAGTATCGTCGAATCAAGCGAATGTGAAAGACGTATTCCTTCGAAGAATACGTCGATATGCTTCTCATTTACAGAGACTGCCAACTAAATTCAGTGAGATCTAGAGAGTTATTCGCTGAAAGATATCCCAACGTACTCACCCTACACGTGTGTATGATGAATTGAGAACAACTGGATCAAAAATGGATCTGAGCACTATGGGACTTAACATCTTAGGACGTCAGTTCCCTAGAACTTACAACTACTCAAACCTAACTAACCTAAGGACATCACACACATCAGGATTCGAACCTGCGACCGTGGTGGTGGCGCGGTTCCAGACTGAAGTGCCTTGAACCGCTCGGCCACATGCAACTGGTTCTTCAACGCATCAACGCAGTTACTAACGAGGAAACGGAAATTGGTACTCTTGTAACTGTGGTTCGAGATCCTTGTGTTAGTTCGCGTCAAATTGCAAGGGAATATGTTCTGCATCGCCATTAATATCAACCTTACCATATCAGTCTCCACCAAGAATTAACTGGTACAGATTGTATGCGTCACATTGAATTCTGCCGATGGACTTAACTTCAGATTTAGAAGGATGACACATTTATTAATGTGATTTTATTTAATGACGAGGCTACATTCACGAACCATGGAAGCGCTAATTTGCATAACGTGCATTACTGGGCAACTGAAAATCCGTGTTGGCTGCGACAAGTTGCACACCAAAAACCGTGATCGGTGAATGTACGGTGTGGAATTCTGGAGGAGAGAATTATAGTCCCCTATTTCATCGAAGGAAATCTTAATGGTAGGAAGTACACCACATTCTTGTAAGAAACATTAGGTATGTTTTTGGAAGAAATACCCTTAGGAACAAGGGACAGAATGTGGTATCTACACGATGGGTGTCCGGAACAGTTTTCGCTGACGGCTAGACATGAGTTGCAGAGACAATTCCCAAATCGTTGGATTGGACGCGGAGATGTGTCGTGGCCGGCTCGTTCGCCATACTTGATGCCTCTGTATTTATTCTTGAGGGGATTCGTAAAAGACATTGTTTATAAATACGTTCCAGCTACACCTGAAGATATGCGAGAGAGAATTGTGAGAGCATGTGCTTCGATAAGTGCCGATGTGATAAGGAATACCACTCAATCCATCATAAGAAGATTGTGGCACTGCAGTATTACCATTGGTCATCATTACGAACATCTTCTGTAAATGGACGTTCATGCCACCTTTGTGACCTTCGTTGACCTTCAAAGACCTTACTGTTACACATCATTGGATTCGTCTCGATAGCCGCTATGAGAAAATAAGTACCAGATTATAGCATCCCATTAAAAAAAAAAAAGTGGACCTTCATACCTCCGCAGCGGCCGAACCTAGAAACAAAAAACCAACGTCATATTATGGACCCCGTTGTCCCATGCAACTTTTGTCCCACAAACTTTTCAGCTCGTATCATACTTTCGGAGTTATTCTTGGTGGCAACAGTTAGTGACTCACCGTATAGTCTGAATTGATTTTAAATGTATACAGCGGGGTCCAGAAAAATGTAGACGCTCTTCAATAGTCAGTATTAATAGAACAAAATGACATTCCGTTACAATTATTGCACAAGTGGAGGGTTATTTTACGTGTTTAAAGTGACCCCCATTAGCAGCCAAGCAACGTCGATGCCGCTGAACTGTTGACCTAACTACGACTGCCAGTGTAGCCAGAGGTTTGCCCAAGTTATCATTGTTTAGATAAATTATAAAAACTTGGGTAGTACACGAAAGCAACAGCACTCCCTCTAGTAAAAGTAGTATCACCGTTCATTATAATGGTTTGCTCTGCTCATCTGCTGCGTATCATGTGACCCATTTGAAGACAAAAAACAACATCAAAAATTGAAGACCTAACGGAATCCCGTAATGACTAATTGCTGTAACCATCTCCTTCAATATCGTCCATTAGTAACGTTTGTTTGCTTCATTTTGAATTAAATAATCTCAGTAGTTTGCGTAACAGTTAAGGAAAAATTGATTCAAGAGTCATAATGAGTATGATAAAATAGTTTAGATAGTTTGATAAAATAGTTTAGATAAGTAGTTTAGACATGAAGAGAATAGAAGCGTTCGAAATATGGCGCTACGAAAGAATGCTGAAGATTAGATGGGTAGATCACGTAATTAATGAGGAGGTACTGAATAGAACTGTGGCACAACTTGACTGGAAGGGATCGGTTGGTAGGACACGTTCTGAGTTATCAATGGATCTCCAATTTAGTACTGGAGGGAAGCGCGGAGAGTAAAAATCGTAGAGGGAGACCAAGAGATGAAAACACTGAGCAGATTCAAAGGGTTATAGGTTGCAATAGTTATTCGGAGATGAAGAAGCATGCAGAGGATAGAGTAGCTTGGAGAGCTGCATCAAACCAGTCTCAGGACTGAAACCCACAACAACAACACAACATTGAGTCTAACATAGGCTTCAATGTACACTGGTGTATACCTTATTATATACTTCCCAGGCGACTTCTTGTCTTCTTCCACCTTGTAATTCGCTGTCTGCTCGCTGACATATTGCATATCCTGTACCCAACCCCTTAATTTCGTGTGTAGCATGTCCCTCATATGCTCCACGTGATTAATCCAGGTACTGAGTTGCTCATCATTCGGGTCCATTTTCTGAGAAACACAGAGAATAATTGAAATTACTAGCATAATATTCGCAAGCAGCAGCCAGTCTTAATTTATACTTATAGGTAGCTCTATTATGTAACATTTAAATTGTGGCCGGCACATGGACTAACACTTAGTTTTCTACAGCCATTGCAACATGAATCCAAAATAAGTGTCTAGCGATGTCTCATTAAATACAGACAATTTTCAACCTATAACAACAGATAAGAGAGTTCCAATTATTTCTAGGTAGCAACAGTATGTGAAGATAACACGATCCAGAATTTTTTTTTCTTTTTGCTGTGCTTTCTTTTTCCTTGTTTTCCACTTTACTTTCTTGATACATCGAAATAGTCTTTTCAGGATGAGTACTGTAAATTTATTTTTTCCTACAGCTGTGTTCCTGTTTGCCTCATGTCTTCACCATCACAAATCGTTGAGCTGATTGCTGAGCGTTGTGACCTGACTAATCAAATGTCTCCACCCTGGCCAGTTACCAGCTTCTCTCAGAACCTTCTGAGCTGACAGACCAGAGATGTTCTTGATCTGATCAATCCACCTACTCATTGCCCTCCCCATCGGAGAGCGTCGTGAACTGGCGAACCAAGCGTCTCCACCCTGGCCAGTTACCAGCTTCTCACTGAACCTTCTGAAGAGGAAGACCAGAGACGTTCTTGATTTGATCCGTCCACCCGCTCGTTGCCCCTACCTCTGGTCTTGTGACCACGACGCTTCCTTTCATGATTATTTTCTCGAGATTTTCTCCACCTCTTCTCACAATATGGCCATAGAAATGGAGAATATTTTGGTTGACACGAGAAAAAGGCGCCAGCAGATACTGAGTTGGTCAATAATGGACGCATTTCTTCTTCTTTCTGTCTGTTTTATGTGCAGCATCACGCGCCAGCTCCAAAGCTCAAATGCTTCGATGCACTGTGAAAGGTCTCTGTTGGATTCCTTCTATGTTAATTTTCTAAAACTGTCGTCATTTACGGCATAAATTCCACTTCTAAATTTACTGTGGTGTTTCTGGCTATCTGGGAGGAGACTGAGCAGTGGAACGAGTTACTTTTACACATAATCAACAACGATCTGTCACACCACTACACTTTAAAACATAGTTTATATGTAATTCATGTCACACAGTCTCATACGGAACCTACATCCACTTTCTTTTATATGTTGTGTATGATAAGATACTGTCATCCCCCTTCCCTTCTGTGTGAAAGGATGCATGAGCAAATGTATTTCTAGTTGCATGCTTGATGGTAGCAGACAAGCCTGTCTGCTAGATAATAGTAGGACTAATGTCGGAACAGGTAGCTATGCTTTCTAAAAGCAAAGAGGTTTCTATTCTTGTTATGGTCCTATCCGTCCCTTGTCATGTTGGTATAGGAAGCTGCCTCTCTGGTCACTTCCGTTTGTATTTGTTAAGCACCCTCGCTAGGGGCCCAAGCCAGTCGGTCTGCGGCGAGCGTCTGAAGTGGTAAGATCTCCGGCTAAATGCGTGTCTGCTAAGTCCATAGGACAATGGATTTCTTAAGTTCAACCTAACTGAAAATTTAATCACCTTTATTTCAGGTTTAGATCTAAAATATCTAATGTTATCTTAAATTGCAACGCAGTGTAGTTCGAGTGTGAAGTTCAGAATGTCTTCCAGTAGTTGCTTTGTCACTACTTTGTGAGTAAAGTGGAACCACGTGTGGATGATCCGTAATTCTATCTAAGATCATCAATCTTAAATGCGAAAGTGCGTGAGATTATAACATCTTGTCTTGACAATATTTTTCAATATAGCAACTTTTCTTTATGTTCAACCCACGTGGGGTGTACTTTGTGAGACCAGTACCACGTGATTATACTGTTGTTTGACCCATCAGGTTAATAGTAAGACGATAGTAACCAGTTCGAAGTTTTTCTTTTGTAATTTGTGTTTCGATGTAATTTATTTTAATTATAAAAATTATTGTGGAGTTACACTCTTTGTGCAAACCAAGTTGACCACGTGAAGCATGTAGTGTAATTATCAAAGTAGCCCTCAGATATTCTTTTCGGGAAGATTTCACAGAGAGTTAGTATGAATTTAGTATACCAGTGTGTGGTAATTTCATGACGGACAGGATTGCGCTATGAATGTAACTTCTTTGGGTGACAATTGGATCGGTTGGTTGTGGTTAATTTCCTCTTGCATATGTTTCAGCATTCTTCGTGTGTTATTTTATGAATGCAGTG
Source organism: Schistocerca americana (assembly GCF_021461395.2). Classification (NCBI taxonomy): domain Eukaryota; kingdom Metazoa; phylum Arthropoda; class Insecta; order Orthoptera; family Acrididae; genus Schistocerca; species Schistocerca americana. The sequence goes on along the minus strand of NC_060127.1, from coordinate 98,660,516 downwards.
TTGTATGCAGTCTCCCAATCTTGGTTCCATATTTGATGTGTTCTGTAAGATTACAAACTCACATTTTCACAATCCTAAATAAAACACCAGTTTAGTTATGAATCAAGTTTAATTTGCTGAAATTTTAATGGAACAATGATCAATGTTAAAATAAATGTCCAAATATAAACTGATTTACTTCTTTTAATTTAAATTGTCTTTATATATACCACCGGTTATCAAGAGATGACTACTAAAAGATTATAATTAATGTTAATCTGGTTGGGAATTTGGTAAGCTAGACTGGATACCTGGTGAAACAGTTGTTCAGTAATGCAAGGTTAACTTCCCCAGATAGCTCACAGCTTTTAACCCCGCTTTTATTGTCTTGAATATCAGCACCGCTTTCAGAACAAATTAATGCATCAACATTACAACTGTTTGTCTCTGGCTTTAAGAGTCCGTGTCTCGCAACAAGGAGTGTTGACATTTTCAAAAATATAGGAAAGCCAATATATTGATATTAAAAAGATATCGTTACAGGCCACCGACATATCGAAAAATGTGTCGATATATCGTCAGAAAACGGACGGGCCTATAAATATATCGGGTTCACATTGTAAAAATACTGCCGGTTTTAGATCTGTATAGAGTTATTATTAGATATTCTGTACATCAACAAGCTAGCTACCAGCTTATCACCCTTATAGCAAGAATTGAAACGAAAACGATGCACGTTCACGCTTGGTGATCACCATTTTTCCTAACAATGGTAAGTGCATGTAAGCGGCGCAATAAAATGTGTCCCATGAGTCATTACATACAGAATTTGTCTGGAACACTTATTGTCGACTTCCCTGTTTTTTTTTTCAGTTCTGTAAACGCCAGTGAACTAGCAGTCGTATAGTCAACTTTGAGTGGTGAAGTTAAACGTTGCAGTTTCTGTTCACACCGCCAAGCCCCCAATACGTCAGCATACCCCTCACACGTCTCCGTCCAATAGCGTAATTTACATTGTGGTAATCTTTTTCAGAAACTGTTTCTAATAATGCCGATGTGAAGAAATAGCACACAGCTGATGTGCTATTTCTCAGAATCAAGAAACTTGTTGTTTAATTGACACAACCATCACCTAGTGCATTCTGACTTCTTCTTTGTACTACCTATACTTCCGTGAAGGGAGTCAAAGAGAAATACTGGACGTGATCGGAGCTCGAAAAGTAGTAAGACTCCACACAGTGAAAGTAAAATTATATTTTACTGCAATTTCGAAACAACAGCTTCATACACTACTGGCCATTAAAATTGTTACACCAGGAAGAAGACGTGCTACAGACGCGAAATTTAACCAACAGGAAGAAGGTGCTGTGACATGCAAATGATTAACTTTTCAGAGCAGTCACACAAGGTTGGCGCCGGTGGCGACACTTACAACGTGCTGACATGAGGGAAGTTTCCAACCGATTTGTCAAACAGAAAAAGCAGTTGACCGGCGTTGCCTGGTGAAACGTTGTCGTGATGCCTCGTGTAAGGAGGAGAAACGTGTACCATCTCGTTTCCGACTTTGATAAAGGTCGGATTGTAGCCTTTCGCGATTGCTGTTTATAGTATCACGATATTGCTGCGCGTTGGTCGAGATCCAATGACTGTTAGCAGAATGTGGAATCGGTGGGTTCAGGAGGGTAATACGGAACGCCGTGCTGGATCCAAACGGCCTCGTATCGCTAGCAGTCGATATGACAGGCATCTTAGCCGCATGGCTGTACCGGATCGTGCAGCCACCTCTCGATCCCTGAGTCAACAGATGGGGACGTTTGCAAGACAACAACCACCTGCTATTTACAGCATCGTGATGGTCACATCCGTGTTTGGCGACGTCGCGGTGAACGCACAATGGAAGCGTGTATTCGTCATCGCCATACTGGTGTATCACCCGGCGTGATGGTATGGGGTGCCACTGGTTACATGTCTCGGTCACCTCTTGTTCGCATTGACGGCACTTTGAACAGTGGACGTCACATTTCAGATGTGTTACGACCCGTGGCTCCACCATTCGATTTCAGCTGGATAATGAATGACCGCATGTTGCAGGTCCTGTATGGGCCTTTCTGGATACATAAATTTTCGACTTCTGCCCTGGCTAGCACATTCTCCAGATCTCTCACCACTTGAAAACGTCTGGTCAATGGTGGCCGAGCAACTGGATCGTCACAATACGCCAGTCACTATTCTTGATGAACTGTGGTATCGTGTTGATGCTGAATGGGCAGCTGTACCTGTACACGCCATCCAAGCTCTATTTGACTCAATGCCCAGGCGTATCAAGGCCGTTATTACGGTCGGAGGTGGTTGTTCTGGGTACTGATTTCTCAGGATCTATGCACCCAAATCGCGTGAAAATGTAACCACATGTCAGTTCTAGTATAATATATTTGTCCAATGAATACCTGTTTATCATCTGCATTTCTTCGTGGTGTGGCAAACTGCAAAAAAGTCTAATATAAATAAAAATATCGCCACTCCATATTGTCATTTCTATATCGATAAACCTTGGAAAGATATGTCGGCGATGTATATCGAAACATTTCGTGATCTACATCGATATTTGGGCTTATCGATATTCTGTCAACAACCCTACTCGCAACCATAAAACTAAAGGGAAAACACGAGTGTTCAAACAAGTCGCAAGTCTGAGGTAGTCGTTATTGCTCTGTTGTGCGATATCATGGTGATTTCCTTCGTAGTCACTCGCTCTAGTGTGATCCGTCTTCTTATCTCATCTTCACACCTTGCCGTGTCACAGTTGTTTGACCCAAGATTGGTGAAAGACCTGTGAGCTCGACCTATACTCATCGATCACTTATTATGCGTTTCGACTTGTTGAGATTGAGGTCCAACCCATATGGTGGACTAATGTCTTTCACTGTTGTTAACAGCTCAGCAAATTCATTGTCGCTGCTGTGTACAGGTACGGTGTCCACAGAAAATCGGAGCTTGTTAATAAGTCTACCACGAATTGAGATGGCTTTAGTCCAGCCATCACCAGCATTCCTAATAAAATTTTCTGTATAAATATTGTACAGTTTGGGGCATAGAACTCGACCCTCTCTGACTCTTTTTGATACGCTGAAGAAATCAGATGTACCAGCACTTGTCTTCGAAGCTGCGAGGTGATTATTGTGTGAACTTCTGATCAGTACTGTCAAGTGCAGTGAGACACCAAACTCTGAAGTACCTGTCACAACTTTTCCCAGACAATGCAGTCAAAGACTTTCCTATAGTCACGGAAGCAGACAAGACAAGAACACAAAGGTCTCGCAATTCCTTGTCGTACGTTGAGAAACTGTTCACGAGTTCATTTTCCTTGAATATAACCTGTTTGTTCTGCGGATAAGCGTGGATGGATACATGGTTTCAAACACTGGGACGAGATGTAGTCGTCGTGAATGTAATTCCTATTTTTATTTTTTCCTGGTGCTGTGTACTCGCACGTTTATTAACACGTTATTTAAAATTTTTTCCGTGAACAGAATAACGTGAAGTTGCAATTTTGTGTTACGATGTAAATCGATGTATTCGGAATGTTTTGAAAGTGTGATTTTAAGCTAGATATGTTAGCTGCAGAAACATACCGATAGATCGACAGAGAAAAAACATCAACAAAGAATCTGGACCGAAAACGAGAGAGTGTTTGCCGTGCCGAGGGAGGGAGGTTATATTGCGTGCCGTGGTAGGTGTGAAACAATTGTTTCCCTCATTATTACGTGCACCACGGACGAACAAGTAATTAGCATATGGTTCGCGTTGCTTCTCACAAGGGAAACTGCCCATTGCATCCCCATCAGATTTAGTGGTAAGGGAGTCCAGTGGACAGACTGTCAATAACTGAACATAGATCAAGCACGAAAACAGGAAGAAGGTTTACTGAACTGTGAAATAAAAAGCAAAATAGGAACAGTGAACGGTAGATTACCATTATTTGCACGAAGATTTTAATGTTGTAATCAGATTTCCAAAATCTTTATTAGCTTAAAGTTTAGTATCTGACGGTAAATTATACAAATAACCCCCAGCAACGAATTTCCAAAATATAAACGCTTCATCCGATTTTGTCGATCGCCATGTCTTTAGAAAGCTATTAGTGTAAACCTAAATTGCTTGGAATTACAGGCATGTAACGTAAATAGTACTTGAGATACTGGAGGTCAAAGTGGTTGATTACTATCGATCGCGTCAGACCATAAGTACGCCACAGTTTCACGAAAAAAAGGTTGCAGCGTGCTTATAAATATATTTATTCATCTATGTCTTTGTTAATATCCGATATATGCTATTCATAAAGAAACGTGAATTATTTACTGTGTTTTAGAAAGCATAGAGACATTAGGCTTCAGGCCTACCTTTTGCTTCTTTTTTTTATTTATGTGTGTGGTCTTCAGTCCAGAGACTGGTTTGATCCAGCTCTCCGTGCTACTGTATCCTGTCCAAGTTTCTTCATCTCCCAGCTCCTACTGCAACCTACATCCTTCTGAATCTGTTTAGTGTATCATATCTTGGTCTCTCTCTACGGTATTTAACCTCCACGCTGCCCTCCAATACTAAATTGGTGATGCCTCGATGCCTCAGAATATGCCCTACCAACCGATCCCTTCTTCTAGTCAAGTTGTGCCACAAATTTCTCTTCCCTCCAATTCTGTTCAATACCTCCTCATTAGTTATGTGATCTACCCATCTCATCTTCAACATTGTTCTGTAGCACCACATTTCGAAAGCTACTATTCTCTTCTTGTCCAAACTATCTATCGTCGACGTTTCACTTCCATACGTGGCTACACTCCATACAAATACATTCAGAAACGACTTCCTTACACTTAAATCTGTACTCGATGTTGACAAATTTCTCTTCTTCAGAAATGCTTTCCTTGCCATTGATAGTCTACATTTTATATCCTCTCTACTTCGACCATCATCAGTTATTTTGCTCCCCAAATAACAAAACTCATTTACTCCTTTAAGTGTCTCATTTCCTAATGTAATTCCCGCAGCATCACCCGGTTTAATTCGACTAAATTCCATTATCCTCGTTTTGTTTTTGTTGATGTTCATCTTATATCCTCCTTTTAAGACACTGTCCATTCCGTTGAACTGCTCTTCCAAGTATGTCTCTGACAGTATTACAATGTAATCGGCTAACCTCAAAGTTTTTATTTCTTCTCCATGGATTTTAATACCTACTCCGAACTTTTCTTTTGTTTCCTTTACTGCTTGCTCAATATACAGATTGAATAACATCGGGGATAGGCTACAACCCTGTCTCACTCCCTTCCTAACCACAGCTTCCCTTTCATGCCCCTCGACTCTTATAAGTGCCATGTGGTTTCTGCACAAATTGTAAATAGCCTTTCGCTTCCTGTATTTTACCCTTTTGAAAGAGAGTATTCTAGTCAACATTGTCAAAAGCTTTCTCTAAGTCTACAAATGCTAGAAACGTAGGTTTGCCTTTCCTTAATCGATTTTCTAAGATCAGGGTCAGCATTGCGTCACGTGTTCCAACATTTGTACGGAATCCAAATTGATCTTCCCAGAATTCGGCTTCTATCAGTTTTTCCGTTCGTCTGTAAAGACTTCGTGTTAGTATTTTGCAGCCGTGGCTTATTAAACTGATAGTTCGGTAATTTTCACATCTGCAATACGTGCTTTCTTTAGGATTGGAATTATTATATTCTTCTTGAAGGCTGCACTAGTAACTCAATTTCTGACTCAGCAGACTGCTAACACATTACGAGGAAGACGAAAGGGTTGAATTTTTTCACCGTCCTTATCCGTTTTCAGCTTGCATTCTCTCTCTCTAACAACGCTACAAGTATCGTAGACGTACGGGAGAGTCAGAACTCTTACAGATGATTAACGTCACAATCGGACAGGCAAAGATAACGACAGTGTGAATCAGACATATAGGAAGCACACTCTCAGAACTGACCACTTACGCGCGGCTGTGTGTGTCACTTTCTCACCCATCTTACGTGTAACAAACTGAGTTATGGAAACGTCACTTACCATGATCTCGAATGCGAATGGAACTAAAGCTGCTGATATGTGCCTCACACCATATGACAGCAACTGCGCAACATCCTGTGTGTAGCTGGAGACGTGTTTCAGGTAGGCGGGCACCTCAGCCTCCAGTTCTGGAGAAGACAGACGACATTCTAATGAACTACTCAACTGAACAGATTTCTGTCAGAAACACAGCTTTCACTTCCGGCTTCACCTGTTTCTATGCTACATGTACGCAGGACTACACTGGTACTTGCCAGCAAACCAACATCCAGGAAATATACACCAACTTAATCAAAAATAACTTAGAATACTGTAGCTCCATATTTAGCAATTATATACGACCATTCGCTCACAGAAAGATACGTACCTAAAGAGTGGAAAATTCTGTCAGAAACACAGCTTTCACTTCCTGGTTACACCTGTTTGTATGCTACATGTAGGCAAAATTGTCGTGGTACTTGTCAGCAAAGCAAAATCGAGGAAATATACACCAAATTTATCAAAACAAAAAAAAAAAACTTAGAATACTGTAGCTCCATATTTAGCAATTTATACGACCACTCACTCACAGAAAGACCCGTACCTAAAGAGTGGAAAATTCTGTCAGAAACACAGCTTTCACTTCCTGGTTTCACCTGTTTGTATGCTACATGTAGGCAAAACTGTCGTGGTACTTGTCAGCAAGCCAAAATCGAGGAAATATACACCAAATTTACCAAAAAAAAAACTTAGAATACTGTAGCTCCATATTTAGCAATTTATACGACCACTCACTCACAGAAAGATCTGTACCTAAAGAGTGGAAAATTCTGTCAGAAAAACAGCTTTCACTTCCTGGTTTCACCAGTTTGTATGCTACATGTAGGCAAAATTGCAGTGGTACTTGTCAGCAAAGCAAAATCCAGGAAATATACACCAACTTTATAAAAAAAAAAAAACTTAGAATACAATAGCTCCATATTTAGCAATTATATACAACCACTAGCGCACAGAAAGATCCGTACCTAAAGAGTGGAAATTTGCTCAAGTCACACCAATACTCATAAAGGGAAGTAGGAGTAATCCGCTGAATTACAGGCCCATATCACTAATGTGTCCCCCCCCCCCATGAACCATGGACCTTGCCGTTGGTGGGGAGGCTTGCGTGCCTCAGCGATACAGATAGCCGTACCGTAGGTGCAACCACAACGGAGGGGTATCTGTTGAGAGGCCAGACAAACGTGTGGTTCCTGAAGAGGGGCAGCAGCCTTTTCAGTAGTTGCAAGGGCACCAGTCTGGATGATTGACTGATTTGGCCTTGTAACAATAACCAAAACGGCCTTGCTGTGCTGGTACTGCGAACGGCTGAAAGCAAGGGGAAACTACAGCCATAATTTTTCCCGAGGGCATGCAGCTTTACTGTATGATTACATGATGATGGCGTCCTCTTGGGTAAAGTATTCCAGAGGTAAAATAGTCCCCCATTCGGATCTCCGGGCGGGGACTACTCAAGAGGATGTCGTTATCAGGAGAAAGAAAACTGGCGTTCTACGGATCGGAGCGTGGAATGTCAGATCCCTTAATCGGGCAGGTAGGTTAGAAAATTTAAAAAGGGAAATGGATAGGTTGAAGTTAGATATAGTGGGAATTAGTGAAGTTCGGTGGCAGGAGGAACAAGACTTCTGGTCAGGTGACTACAGGGTTATAAACACAAAATCAAATAGGGGTAATGCAGGAGTAGGTTTAATAATGAATAGGAAAATAGGAATGCGGGTAAGCTACTACAAACAGCATAGTGAACGCATTATTGTGGCCAAGATAGATACGAAGCCCACGCCTACTACAGTAGTACAAGTTTATATGCCAACTAGCTCTGCAGATGACGAAGAAATTGAAGAAATGTATGATGAAATAAAAGAAATTATTCAGATTGTGAAGGGAGACGAAAATTTAATAGTCATGGGTGACTGGAATTCGAGTGTAGGTAAAGGGAGAGAAGGAAACATAGTAGGTGAATATGGATTGGGGGACAGAAATGAAAGAGGAAGCCGCCTGGTCGAATTTTGCACAGAGCACAACATAATCATAACTATACTTGGTTTAAGAATCATGAAAGAAGGTTGTATACATGGAAGAACCCTGGAGATACTAAAAGGTATCAGATAGATTATATAATGGTAAGACAGAGATTTAGGAACCAGGTTTTAAATTATAAGACATTTCCAGGGGCAGATGTGGACTCTGACCACAATCTATTGGTTATGACCTTTAGATTAAAACTGAAGAAACTGCAAAAAGGTGGGAATTTAAGGAGATGGGACCTGGATAAACTAAAAGAACCAGAGGTTGTACAGAGATTCAGGGAGAGCATAATGGAGCAATTGACAGGAATGGGGGAAATAAATACAGTAGAAGAAGAATGGGTAGCTTTGAGGGATGAAGTAGTGAAGGCAGCAGAGGATCAAGTAGGTAAAAAGACGAGGGCTAGTAGAAATCCTTGGGTAACAGAAGAAATAGTGAATTTAATTGATGAAAGGAGAAAATATAAAAATGCAGTAAGTGAAACAGGCAAAAAGGAATACAAACGTCATAAAAATGAGATCGACAGGAAGTGCAAAATGGCTAAGCAGGGATGGCTAGAGGACAAATGTAAGGATGTAGAGGCCTATCTCACTAGGGGTAAGATAGATACCGCCTACAGGAAAATTAAGGAGACCTTTGGAGATAAGAGAACGACTTGTATGAATATCAAGAGCTCAGATGGAAACCCAGTTCTAAGCAAAGAAGGGAAAGCAGAAAGGTGGAAGGAGTATATAGAGGGTCTATACAAGGGCGATGTACTTGAGGACAATATTATGGAAATGGAAGAGGATGTAGATGAAGATGAAATGGGAGATATGATACTGCGTGAGGAGTTTGACAGAGCACTGAAAGACCTGAGTCGAAACAAGGCCCCCAGAGTAGACAATATTCCATTGGAACTACTGACGGCCGTGGGAGAGCCAGTCCTGACAAAACTCTACCATCTGGTGAGCAAGATGTATGAAACAGGCGAAATACCCTCAGACTTCAAGAAGAATATAATAATTCCAATCCCAAAGAAAGCAGGTGTTGACAGATGTGAAAATTACCGAACTGTCAGCTTAATAAGTCACAGCTGCAAAATACTTACACAGATTCTTTACAGACGAATGGAAAAACTAGTAGAAGCCAACCTCGGGGAAGATCAGTTTGGATTCCGTAGAAACACTGGAACACGTAAGGCAATACTGACCTTACGACTTATCTTAGAAGAAAGATTAAGGAAAGGCAAACCTACGTTTCTAGCATTTGTAGACTTAGAGAAAGCTTTTGACAATGATGACTGGAATACTCTCTTTCAAATTCTAAAGGTGGCAGGGGTAAAATACAGGGAGCGAAAGGCTATTTACTATTTGTACAGAAACCAGATGGCAGTTATAAGAGTCGAGGGACATGAAAGGGAAGCAGTGGTTGGGAAGGGAGTAAGACAGGGTTGTAGCCTCTCCCCGATGTTGTTCAATCTGTATATTGAGCAAGCAGTAAAGGAAACAAAAGAAAAATTCGGAGTAGGTATTAAAATTCATGGAGAAGAAATAAAAACTTTGAGGTTCACCGATGACATTGTAATTCTGTCAGAGACAGCAAAGGACTTGGAAGAGCAGTTGAATGGAATGGACAGTGTCTTGAAAGGAGGATATAAGATGAACATCAACAAAAGCAAAACAAGGATAATGGAATGTAGTCTAATTAAGTCGGGTGATGCTGAGGGAATTAGATTAGGAAATGAGGCACTTAAAGTAGTAAAGGAGTTTTGCTATTTGGGGAGCAAAATAACTGATGATGGTCGAAGTAGAGAGGATATAAAATATAGACTGGCAATGGCAAGGAAAGCGTTTCTGAAGAAGAGAAATTTGTTAACATCGAGTATAGATTTAAGTGTGAGGAAGTCATTTCTGAAAGTATTCGTATGGAGTGTAGCCATGTATGGAAGTGAAACATGGACGATAAATAGTTTGGACAAGAAGAGAATAGAAGCTTTCGAAATGTGGTGCTACAGAAGAATGCTGAAGATTAGATGGGTAGATCACATAACTAATGAGGAAGTATTGAATGGGATTGGGGAGAAGAGAAGTTTGTGGCACAACTTGACCAGAAGAAGGGATCGGTTGGTAGGACATGTTCTGAGGCATCAAGGGATCACCAATTTAGTATTGGAGGGCAGCGTGGAGGGTAAAAATCGTAGAGGGAGACCAAGAGATGAATACACTAAGCAGATTCAGAAGGATGTAGGTTGCAGTAGGTACTGGGAGATGAAAAAGCTTGCACAGGATAGAGTAGCATGGAGAGCTGCATCAAACCAGTCTCAGGACTGAAGACCACAACAACAACAACATCACTAATGTCGATTTGTAGTAGGGTTTGGAACGTACACTGTATTCGTACATTAAGAAGTACCCCGAAGAAAACGATTTATTGACAAATAGCACGGATTAAGAAAATATCGTTCTTGTGAAACACAACTAGCTCTTTATACCCACGAAGTAATGAGTGCTGTAGATAGGGGATGTCAGATTGATTCCATGTTTTTAGATTTCCAGAAGGCTTTCGATACCGTTCCTCACAAGCGTCTCCTAACCAAACTGCGTGCCTACGGAGTATCGCCTCAACTGTGCGACTGGATTCGTGATTTCCTGTCAGAAAGGTCACAGTTCGCAGTTCTAGAAGGAAAGTCATCTAGTAAAACAGAAGTTTTCCCAAAGAAGTGTTATAGGCGCTCTATTGTTCCTGATCTTTATTAACGACATAGGAGACAATGTGAGTAGCCATCTTAGATTGTTTGCAGATGACGCTGTCATTTACCGTCTTTTAAAGTAGTCAGTTGACCAAAACGAATTGCAAAACGATGTAGGTAAGATATTTGTATGGAGCGAAAAGTGGCAATTGACATGAATACTAAAAGAAATCAGCTAAATTTTGTTTGCGTGGTAAGTCACACAAATCTGAAGGCTGTAATTAATAATAAATAATTAGGGATTACAATTACAAATACCCTGAACTGGAACAATCACTTGGATAATGTTGTGGGTAGAGCAAACCAAAGACGACGATTCATTAGCAGAACACTTAGAAGGTGCAACAGGTCTACTAAAGAGACTGCTTACACCACGCTTGTCCGCCCTATTCTGGAGTACTGCTGTGCGGTGTGGGATCCGCGTCAGGTGGGACCGACGGATGACATCGAAAAAGTACAAAGAAGGTCGGCTCGTTTTGTATTATCGCGAAATATGGTAGATAGTGCAACAGACATGATACGTGAATTGGAGTGGCAATCATTAAAAGAAAGGCGTTTTTCGTAGCGACGGGATCTTCTCACGAAATTTCAACCAACAGTTTTCTCCTCCAATTGCGAAAACATTCTGTTGGCACCAACCTACATAGGAAGAAATGATCATAACGATAAAATAAGAGAAATCAGGACTCGCACAGAAAAATTTAGGTGATTGTTTTTCCCGCGAGCCGTTCGAGAGTGGAACGGTAGAGCGACAGCTTGAAGGTAGTTCACTCAACCCTCTTCCAGGCACTTTACTGTGAATAGCAGAAGAATCACACAGATGTAGATGTCCATATTGTAACGCTCCTTAAAAAAATGATATAATAGACTTCACGATTAAGTTGAATGAATGTCTGATTTGTGGAATAAGTACTGAACTCGAAATGTCGTGTTGCGTGTTGTCAGTGCATGTGGTGTGCATTTTGACGTGGAGACACCATCTACAACCAAGGACGTCTCGTTTGTTGCATTATCTGCACAATTACCGTTTACGGAATCTGACGGATTTCTTAAGAAGAGACTGAGTGCTTTGCACTGTTGTTTCCTTTGACATATTGCTGGCAATCTGGTTAATTGTGTGAAAAACGGGTAGATCTTGACCTCATTCGGTAAACAATCAAGCTTTGAATTCAGCACGTCATCCACGTGCAGATCAGCGGCGTCCGCAGTGCCGGAATCCATCGTCTGATTGCTAGTCAAATTAGTGGGTGAAATTATAGTGTCAGGAAATGTCCGTTATTTTTGGAAACGGAACTCACGTTTTCTGTGATGCTTTGCAACTGTTGCACCGCAGAGTGGTCACTATCATTCTCAACATTGTTGTCAATAATAGGAAAATCTTCTATTTTGATATCTCTGTCAGATTACACGCCGGAACCTTGACACTTTTGCGCGGCATCGTATCAAATACAGAGTACAAATCCAAAGACAAAAATACAAAAAATCCACACTCAACTCAATGAAAAACTCAAGGCGGAGCATAAGAATGCCAATGAACTGTGAAAAAATTTTGAACAGATTTGTAAACCAGTACACCGCGTTGCGCTAAAAAAAATTTAAAAAAGGGTCAAACTACTGTTACCGCTACAGAGTGGTTGAGAGAACATTATATATATATATATATATATATATATATATATATATATATATATATATATATATCTGACTATTTTGATATCACTGATTTTACAAAGCGAACGACTAGCAGGGCTGACGTCAAGTGCAACGTTCTTTAATAAAAAGAAAGAGAAAGATTACGATTACGTTGAATGAGTGTCTGATCTGTGGAATGACTACTGAACTCGAATTGTCGTGTGGCGTGTTGTAAGTGCAAGTAGTGTTCTTAGTCTGTGTAATTGTTAGCAAAACTTAACACGAATCGATTGGGTAATGCAACTCCAAATACCAATAAAGAAACAGTCACTGCAAAATACATTCACCCCTATTACCACTGAATGCTAAAGCCCTGTTAAAAAACCAATAAGTTTGATCCCTGTACACGTAACAATGAAATTAAATTGTCTTATCTCTAAAGCAGCAACGGTGGAACGCGTATATTCTGGTCTCTCATAAAAAAAATATAAATATACTAACTACAGACTCAGCAGTGTGCAATGCTGGCCATAATACTTGAAATGCACACGAAATTCATTTGGCTCATAAACTAGAACATTTACGAAATTCCAAATTCTTTGAAAAATGTATGACCTGGACCGGGAGGCGTTGCTTATTATGATGGATTACTAGCACTCACTGCATACAGCAAAATTATATTGCAAATTAAGTTTGACTTTTCAAAAACATCTGACAATTGAAGTTACATTATTCACAATTGATTCACAAACAATGAGATTTTAACAGCAAGTATTATCTAACTTCATTAATCCAACGTAAATGCAAATCATCAAATTACACATAGCTCTGTCAACAAATCTTAAAAGCATTACAAAAATGAAATACCTAACTAGACTTTCTGTGAAAACCGTTTACGTACATCGTGGGGTTACTCAACAATACCAAATTGTCAGCCAACTCACCTATACTAACGCTCTGGCAAAAACAGAAATCGTAATTATTGAGAATTTTCACCTTGGTTGCACCAAGACTTCTGCTTCTATGTTCAACAATATCGACATACCTGCATTAATCTAACTCTTGGTGACTTCACACAGCACACCACAGAAGCTGCCCACTCCATCGTCTTTCCCTCACACGCAGCTGCCTACAAATGTGCGCCCAGCTCTCTCCAGCACTACATTCTCAGACCAGAAACAGTATCTCTGGCTCTACGGTCGCGCACAGTCAGCAATCCACATTATCGAGCCTATCAGAGACATTCGTCGTTTATAGTATACTAGTTTCATTTTAATTTATTAATATTCTTATCTTATTCTGGTACCACATACAAGTGCGACCCAGTGTACTCCTTTCAGCATTGTGTTCAACGTTAAAGACCAGATATTCATCATTTTGATTTACAGCTCCTTGTATTGGCCGTGTTTGCAGTTAAAATTGTTGGAAGTGAGGTCCTTCAGTTATGCAAAACACCATTTTCTCTCAGTACCCAAACATGTTACGGGACCACTGTGCCACCATCAGTGGGTTTTCGTTTCTTTAATTCTTCAATGTGAACATTTTTGTTAAATGATTATAAAATTATGTGCATCTTTAGTTCAAACAACAGATCGTTTTTTTTTTGTAAATACTCACACGCGCACACACGCACACACGCGCACACAGGCACACATCTACACACACACACACGCGCGAGCGCGCGCGCGCAGGCGGGCGCGCGCAGAAAACTGATACACTAAAATCTGCAAAGACGCACCATTGACACACAAAATGAATACCATATAAAAGAGAGCACACACAGCTAAAAAGCGCACAGAAAACACACACACACGCACACGCACACGCACACGCACGAAAATAAAATGCAAACAAAATTCAAATTTGGCGCCGAACTCTCTGGTGAACAAATGAACACTGACTGGGCTGCGACACACAACAAACCACAATCACACTGTGTTTTGGTGAAGTGAAGAGTGTTTTACTACGCTATTTGTGGAAAATACTTGTTATAGCTGCATATGCATCACAACACCTCAGCATGATGCGAAGAATGGAAGTGCTTGGCACACGTAAACGTAAGTAAAAACGAATATAGGCGCGAAAACATCGCGACAAACTAAATTACGTTCTAGAAGATAGGTTAACTCCCAGCAGAAAACTTTCTCATCAGCATTCTTTGGTTGTAGATGACAAGCTACGTGTAGTAATTAACACACAAGTGATCCAGAAAATTCATGCACACCAAATGTAAAGGTATTTACAAAAAGGTACGATATGTTGTTTGAACTAAAGATGCACATAATTTTATAATCATTTAACAAAAATGTTCACATTGCAGAATAAATAAAAACGAAAAGCCACAGATGGTGGCACAGTGGTGCCGAAACATGTTTGGATACTGATAAAAAACGTTGTTTTGCGTAATTGGCGGACCTCACATCAAACAATTAAAGACGAGATTCAATCTTTAGAAAAAAGTGGAATGTATACTGCTTCCCGTTACTTTTTTTGTGACAATGTATGTGAAGACCAGTCAGAAAAGGATATAGCTGCTACACTTAACACGAAAACGTATGGAGACTGAAAAAGAGAGGTTCCAACTTTGTTCAACATGCTCTCAATGAATATCGTTCTGGAGATATTGAAAGTGATCTGCTCAATAGAGCGAGTAAAGGTATAAAACAAACGTTATTTGAAATCTGTCTGTCAACAAATACCAGTCACAGAATCCTTAACGAAAAAATACAGTTCCTCTACTCAAACTTACTAACGTAGCAGTGGCCAGTTAACATCGTGCTCGCCATAAGATATAAGTGGGGATAGTCGGAGGGCCTTACTGTTGAGAATCGGGATGCCAATCAGAAAAAATCTCCGTGAGCAATGATGCTATCATTCCACCGACGCCACTTGAGCTGGTGTAACTTCTGCGCTACGACATTCGCGATATGGGGACGTGCGCTGTCATGAAGCAGTAGGACTGTGTGGAAGTTTCCCCGCCGTTTCGCCTTAACCGCACACATTCTTCATTCTCCAATGGATGTCTCTCGGTATTGGTCCTTCGGCATCCAAGAGAAGAATAACAGCACGTTAGTACTGCTCGGACGCATTTGGTAATAACGTCGCCGTCGTCCACGTGTCCGCATTTACTACACGCATGGAGGAAAGACGCGAATGCCATAATAATCCTTTGCCTACTACCGAGCGAGGTAGCGCAGTGGTTAAACACTGGACTCGCATTCGGGAGGACGACGGTTCAATCCCGCGTCCGGCCATCCTGATTTAGGTTTTCCGTGATTTCCCTAAATCGCTCCAGGCAAATGCCGGGATGGTTCCTTTCAAAGGGCACGGCCGACTTCCTTCCTCGTCCTTCCCTAATACGATGAGACCGATGACCTCGCTGTCTGGTCTCCTTTCCTAAAACAACCCACTCCAACTCCCTTGCCTACATGTCGGTGCTTATATACCTCCATAGGAGTAGCGCTACGTTGGGTATAGGCTGCAGCACCATTGTCTCCCATATTGGAATACGTGCGGCCAGCATGCTCTACCTGATATGTTGCAAAACGTCGCACATAAAAACTGGATTCTTCCGGGGCTTATACCTCGGGTTCTATTGGTGACAGAAATGTAGGGTCAAGTGTTTTGGATAGTCCTTGGGCTATGGACCATTTGTATACCCCACAGAAGGCGCTTATTAGTCTCACTATCCAACAGTATGGGGTCAAAGTATCGTTGTTACAAAATTCCTCCTGCTTAGGCAAACGGAGCGACTCAGTTGAGTCTTTTTGCATTTGATGTCTATGGTTAGTCTTAAGTGGCATTTGGAAACATCATTAGTTCATGGGGGTTTCCTTAGGAACCATCCCCCATCCCCCCAAAGAAACTTTTTTCTTTACCATTCATTCGTACCAAAACCGAGCCGCGGATTCCAAGGCCATTCACAATAAATGGCTGAAATTCTTACGATGTATTCCTAAGATCCCGATCCCCAAAAATTTTACTGATTTCTTTATCCATTTACGAGATACTTAGGTTCATAGTTACCTCTCATGTACGTGTCAAATATGCACTTAAAATCCGGTTAGAGGTGAAAATGTAGTTTATAAAGTGACGAACCACTGACAAATAAGCTGTAAAGTGCCCATAGCACCGAAAAACACCGTAAAGCATCTTGGACTAACATTTGATTCCACCGTGATGACAAGCTATTACAAAACCAACAATGAACGAAAGAAAACGATTAGGACTTTTAAAATTGATTAAAAAAAAATTTCATGGAGCAACAGCCCCACATCTACTTTATGTCTACCGCAGTTTTATAATACCAACCCTGGAACATGCTGCGCCAATATGGATGATACCTAACGTTCAAGCCGTCCGCTGTGGCCGAGCGGTTGCAGGCGCTACAGTCTGGAACCGCGCTGCTGCTGCGCTCGCAGGTTCGAATCCTGCCTCGGGCATGGATGTGTGTGATGTCCTAAGGTTAGTTAGGTTTAAGTAGTTCTAAGTTCTAGGTGACTGATGACCTCAGAAGTTAAGTCGCATAGTGCTTGGAGCCCATTTTTTCAAATGTTCACACACCAAAAATAATTAACAGAGATAAAAGAATGATACGAACAGCGATAAATACTAGTCCAAGAGCCAATAGAAGAGATCTATATCTTGTAGCATATGTACAGCCACTAGAGGAGAGACTGATACAAGTGACAGCAAAATAAGGAGAATCTAGATTAACAACACAATCAAAAAAAAAAAAAAAAAAACAACGCACTCGTTAAAACAACCACCGTTGCAGCTTAATTTTCCAAAACATAAATATTCGTTCCCATCAAGTGCTACTGCACAACTATGAGAGAAACCCAGCAAGAACAAGTTATGCCACAGGAATTACAGGATCAAAATTTACAAGAAGATTAATTTATAATAGTTAAATACACAAATAACCCAACTGAAGTTTTTAGGGACATTTTTTCTTCAGTATGGATCAAAATTCCACCTCACAGCCAAAATAACGGGAACTAAAATTTATATAAGGCAAATAGCCCAAACCCCAACAAAAATAAAGAACGCAACCACAGTATAAGGAAGGAACTACGCTTGGCTCAAACGAACTCATCGCCTGTTTGAAAATGGGTCCGCTATTCCCTTCAAGAGAATACACTACCGCCGATTAAAATTGCTACACCACGAAAATGACGTTCTACAGACGCGAAATTTAACAGACAGGAGGAAGATGCTGTGATATGCAAATGATTAGCTTCTCAGAGTATTCACACAAGTTTGGCGCCCGTGGCGACACTTACAACGTGCTGACATGAGGAAAGTTTCAAACCGATTTCTCATACACAACCAGCAGCTGACCAGCGTTGCCTGGTGAAACGTTGTTGTGATGCCTCGTGCTAGGAGGAGAAATGCGTACCGTCACGTTTCCGACTTCGACAAAGGTCGGATTGCAGCCTACCGCGATTGCGGTTTATCGTATCGCGACATTGCTGCTCGCGTTGGTCGAGATCCAATGACTGTTAGCAGAATATGGAATCGGTGGGTTCAGGAGGGTAATACGGAACGCCGTTCTCGATACCAACGGCCTCGTATCACTAGCAGTCGAGATGACAGTCATCTTGCCTGCACGGCTGTAACGGATCGTGCAACCACGTCTCGATCCCTTAGTCAACAGATGGGGACGTTTGCAAGACAACAACTATCTGCATGAACAATTCGACGACGTTTGCAGCAACATGGACTATTGGCTCGGAGACCACGGCTCCGGTTACCCTTGACGCTGCATCACAGACAGGAGCGTCCGCGATGGTGTACTCAACGACGACCCGCGTTACGAATGGCAAAACGTCATTTTTTCGGATGAATCCAAGCTCTGTTTACAGCAACATCGCGGTGAATGCACATTGGAAGCGTGTATTCGTCATCGCCATACTGGCGTATCACCCGGCGTGATGGTATGGGATGCCATTGGTTACACGTCTCGGTTACCTCTTGTACGCATTGACGTCACTTTGAACAGTGGACGTTACATTTCAGATGTGTTACGACCCGGAGCTCTACCCTTCATTCGATCCCTGCGAAACTCTCAATTTCAGAAGGATAATGCACGACCGCATGTTGCAGACCCTGTACGGGCCTTTCTGGATACAGAAAATGTTCCACTGCTGCCCTGGCCAGCACATTTCTCACACCAATTGAAAATATCTGGTCAATGGTGGCCAAGCAACTGGCTCGTTCCAATATGCCAGTCACTACTCCTGAAGAACTGTGGTATCGTGGTGAAGCTGTACACGCCATCAAAGCCAAGCTCTGTTTGACTCAATGCCCAGGCGTATCAAGGTCCTTATTACGGCCAGAGGTGGTTGTTCTTAGTACTGATTTCTCAGGATCTATGCACCCAAACTGCGTTTAAACGTAATCACATGTCAGTTCTAGTATAATATATTTGTCCAATGAATACCCGTTTATTATCTGCATTTCTTCTTGGTGTAGCAATTTTAATGGCTAGTAGTGACACCTGACGAGGAATGACTGCTAGACACACACTTGATACATGTAGTATCAGTGAGCCTGCTGTCTGTGTGTAGAATGGGGAAGGCGCCCGACCTACCTGAGTTTCTCTGAGGGCACATGTTGACTCTGCAGAAGCATTTCGGAAACTGCACGACTTGTCAGCTTTTCGAGGAGTTCTGTGGGGAGTGTCTTCAGTACGTGTTAAACCGAGGTGAAACCACGTCCAGACGTCGTTGGGTTGGGCTGACACACCTCATTACAGATGTCGGATGTCGTACGCTGGGCGGACTGGTAAAACAGAACAGTCGGCGAACTGTGATGAACTACCATCAGACTTTCATGCTGGGTAGAGTACAGCGACCACTTCTATCGATGGCCGTCCACAGCCAGCGACCCATGGATGTGCCGATGTCAACAACACAACGAAGACAACTACGACTGAAATGGGCTCGTGACCATCGGCACTGTTCGTTAGCACAGTGACAGAGCTTTGCATGGGCTGATGAACCCCAATACTATGCGACTTAGCTTCTGAGGTCATCAGCCGCCTAGAACTTAGAACTAATTAAACCTAACTAACCTAACGACATCACACATGCCCGAGGCAGGATTCGAACCTGCGACCGTAGCGGTCGCTCGGGTCCAGTCTGTAGCGCCTAGAACCGCACGGCCACTCCGGCCGGTATACCTCCTTCATCATGCCGACAGGGGGGCGCGAATCCGTCGTCTACCAGGGGAACAGCTCCCTTGGTCGCCATTCCATTATGCTCTCGGGAACATTGACATGGGCATCCATGATTCCAGTGGTGCCCGTGCAAGGCACCATGGTGGCCAAGAAGTATCGTAGACTGGTTCAATACTGTACTGTCTGCCATCGGGTTCCCCTAAATGGCAGGCAGCACCGCATAACAGCCACGCTATGAGCGAAACAAACCAAGAGCCAAACAGGCGAAGACATCAGGAAACACGCCGAAGATTCCAGTCCATTAATAGGAACCTTTCCTTGCAGAGGTCGCCGCCACATATCCGGCCACGGATTTCTACACCGGGTTTCTATTGGCTCCAGCTCACTATATAGGCCCGATCAAAGGCAGACTGGTCTTCGTCCGCTGCTAATGGCAACCGCTATAGCGGAGTCTCCCAGAAGATATCACCGAAGCCGCTGTACTGCACCGCCGATCGAAGTACCAGCCGACCGAGAAGAACCACATCTCCGGCTAGATCGACGGACGTCTACATCTATTGTACAGCCAGCTATTGTATTGTAGAGGAAGTTACGTTCAATAAGCTGTTGGAGAATACAACAAATACCATGTACACCCCTTCATGACGCCAGTGACATTTTTCAACAGGATAATGCGCCATGTCACAAGACGAGGAGTGTGATGGAGTGGTTAGAGGAACACAGTGGCGAGCCATAATTGATGTGCTATGCCCCCAGCTCGCCAGATCTCAACCCATTGGAACACATCTGTGATATGACTGAATGTGGTGCCAGAGTTCATCACCCACACGGGAATCAGGTGACTTGTGTGTGCAGATGTGTGTCAACTCCATCCAGCGACCTATCAAGGCATCATTGCTTCCGTGTCACGACGCGTTGTGGCTTTTATCCGTGCCAATGTGGACACACTGGCTATTACGTATATGGTCATAATGTTCTGCCTGATCAGTGTACATGCGTACAGTTACACATAGTTTTTTATAATATATATAGATACCATTGTATGTATTGTATTGTATGTTAACCGGGGACCTAGAAACGACGGAGAGGCTCCGTCCCCGCCGCAGCGGCAGTGGTCCACAACCCCACGACGACTACCGCAGTCCACTTCACCCCTCCGCTGCTCCACACCGAACCCAGGATTATTGTGCGGTTCGGCCCCCAGTGGACCCCCAGAGAATGTCTCACACCAGACATGTGTAACCGCTACGTCTGTGTGGTAGAGTAATGGCGGTGTACGCGTACGTGGAGAACTTATTTGCGCAGCAATCGCTGACATAGTGTAACTGAGGCGGAATAATGGGAAGAAGCTCGCATTCACCGAGGCAGATGGAAAACCGCCTAAAAACCATCCACAGACTGGCCGGTTCACCGGACCTCGACGCAAATCCGCCGGGCGGATTCGTGCCGGGGACCAGGCGCTGCTTCCCGCCTGGAAAGCCGTGCGTTAGACCGCACGGCCGAGCGGGCGGGCCATGGATACCATACTAGATAAAGTTCTCGCACATTGCGAATTTCTAACTCGTCGAGCGAAGGCGCCGCGACTCGGCTGATACCTCGAAAATTTTCGCCATTGAAATTCACCGAGAAAACCTGCAGTTCCAAAGAACATACTTACAAATAAGGACTCACCTGTTTTGCTGATGAATTCTTCTCGGGTTATCAGCCGAGTGGTGGCGTCGTCTTGTGGCAACGTTTCAATGAGTTTCGTACCCATCATCTTCTGGCGAAGTGTGTCAACTCCCTCCCATCTTCGCCAGAAGATGATGGGTACGAAACTCATTGAAACGTTGCCACAAGACGACGCCACCACTCGGCTGATAACCCGAGAATAATTCATCACTGGAATACGCCGAGAAAGACTGCAATCGCATGTATCTCACCTGTTTTGTTCAAGTGCCGCTGGAGAAAATTCCATTTTTGGCGCCCGGCGCATATTCTGCCTAGGCGTATGGCTTTTGTGATGTGCCGAATGGTGCGCAGTAATTTGGAGAGGACAGGATCCCTCTGATCGTCTGAGGTCAGCGTTTCCACGTTCCACTCCGTGATGTTAGACCTTTAAAAATAAAACGTAGTCAGCTGGTGTAACAAAACAAATCATGAAATTTGATTGTAAGAGGGGATGTGATACGTGGGGAGGCGCCGGTGCCAGTCGCTTTCTCCGTTCGATTCACCCGGATCGATCGTCTCCCCCTGACGTTTCTTATCTTTGCCTCGTTGGCCGGTGGTGGTGCTGGTGAGCTGGCGGGCAGACTGGGTTTTGCCTTCGGAACGGCCAGTACGTGTCGCTGCTCAGAGGGTGAAACTAGTGTTTGCGTCGAGTTAGCTGGATTTGACCGGTGTGTGTGGCTCGGAGTGCGGAAGTGCACCTGTTATTGCAAGTTCTTGAGGCGTGACTGGGTCATGGTCTTCTACACAGGACGCTGAGCAATGTATTATTCATTTTGGCTATTGGAGTTGAAATATGTACCACGCAGCTGTCTATTGAAGAAGTAGACATTCAAGCTTTCTACTTTTTCAATCAGACCTACCCGTGTTTTCACTAGCTTCTTTCTTATGAGTGTCAATATTGTATTGGAACTGCGACGTACTGGTGTAATAATATTATGCTTTGTCTCATCGTTGCCCTTTTAAAACTAGCCTGTTTGTGCTGGGGCAGTTTTACGCATTTTGAAATTTGAAGTCTACAGATAATGCTCTTATCCATTTTTAATTTGCCTTTGTCTTGATGTGATCTCTCTTTGCAGAATTTTATCTTAATATATTCTAGGGGCTGTTAACATTGTTTCTTTTCACTGTGGCTGTGTGTTTGTGCTATTCTGTTTCAGCACTGCAGCGGCCACCTAGTCCATGTCTATATCGATGTCCGGAGTACGACGCCTTGGCCGACCAATACCAGAGGGAACGGGAGGTTCTTTTGGCCGCGGGGAACATGGCAACCGATACGGCGGCCACTCAGTTCTTCGGGTTGCAGTGAGTGGGGATCTTGCATTCAGTTAAGTTTCCTCTACATTGGGACGCCAAGGCGCCTGTTCCGTTTGCTATACTCCTTATATATTTACCTTCAAAACCATAAAGGAAGGAGACTAGTGTTCTGAATTATACCGTATGTGCAGCGGGAGTTGAACTTATGTACATGCTAAAGAGAAATACTTGATGGGAAGCGGAAATCGGAAATTATGTGAATTGTCCTATTGCGATTGCCCAGGTGACCTATTTAAAAGAAACTTATTTCACCTTTATTATTAAAGTGCCCTCTGTCAAATGAAACTGATTTCACCTTTTATTTTTGAAGTTGTTACAGTTAGTATAGAAGTTATAAGAAGTTCTTCTTTGCAAGTAATTCAATCAGAAAGGTTTTGTGTAATGTATTTTTTTGACTTGTTTATCCTGTTCAAAAGAAACTTATTTTACCTTTATTATTCAAGTGCCCTTGTTAAATGAAACTGATTTTACCTTTTATTATTGAAGTGCTTACAGTTAGTAGAGAAGTTATAAGAAGTTCTTGTTTGCACCTAATTCAATTAGAGAGGTATTGTGTAATGTATTTTCTGACTTGTGAATAAGATACTCTTGTACAAAATTTTTGTGTAAATACTGTGCCCTTTGGGTTAAACTGTTGATCAGTAACAAATTAGTTGTATCTTGCAAGCCCTCTGTACTTATTGTTTCACTTGTCACCGGTTTGCACGTAAACACGACGTTGCAGCATGCTTAAAAGTGATGCCCCCGGATTGTTAGTGTGAAACTCTCATCGCTTTGAAAATAAAACATTATTCATCTTTGCGCTTCACGTCCACATATTTGCAGCCCTCTGACGCTAGAGGGCTCACAACTGTAGGGTGTAAGACGGCGGTGTGTGACGTAACTTTATCAGTGCGTGAGAAACAGAGTGCTGTAATCGTGTTTCGAATTCTAAGAGATCGTCCAGACACAGGGCAACCTCTCCTGACAGACCACACATGAACGCTGAAGCGATCCAGCGCCTCGAGTTCGCTCTCGTCGTTCATCCTCCAAACAGTCCGGACTTTGCGCCGTCCTACGAGGCGTGTTTTTTAAGTAAGTACCGTTTTGAAATTTAAAAAATACGTGCTAAGATATCACAATAATTTTATTTCTACATGAAAGCCTGTACCTTAATCTACTTTTCTACATAATATCCGTCAATATTGAGGCACTTGTCATAGCGTTGTACCAGTTTTTGAATACCCTCGTCATAGAAGTCTGCCGCCCGACTTGTAAACCACTGCATCACCACTGTTTTGACTTCGTCACTGGGCGCAAGATCGGGGCTGTACGGAGGATGATCTACAGTTTCCCCTCGAAAAGATGTGATGAGATCTTTGGTCTGATTCGCCACATGCAGAGGGACATTGTCTTGCATCAAAACGATGCCCTTGCTCAACTTCCGTGGACTGTTTCTTTCTCTCTGGTGTGACGTGGGCCACCCATGTTTCATCGCCCGTAACAATTTGGCTCAAGAAACCATCACCGTCGTTGTGGTACCGCTCAAGGAAAACTTTTAGTTTCGTGGACATCCGTCAACATTTTCGGTAATTCGAGGCTCTGAGCACTATGGGACTTAACATCTATGGTCATCAGTCCCCTAGAACTTAGAACTGCTTAAACCTAACTAACCGAAGGACACCACACAACAGCCAGTCACCACGAGGCAGAGAAAATCCCTGACCCCGCCGGGAATCGAACCCGGGAACCCGGGCGTGGGAAGCGAGAACGCTACCGCACGACCACGAGCTGCGGACCCGGTAATTCGAGTGCTCGGTCACAATGCCATACATAACACTACGAGAAACACTAGGAAAGTCATTCCGCAAGGAGGAAATCGTAAAGCGTCTGTTTTCTCTCACCTTATTGTCCACTTCCTGCACCAAACCTTCATTAACGACCGAAGGACACCCACTCCGTTGTTCATCATGCACAGTTGTGCGGCCATCTTTAAATGCTCTCACCCACTTTCTTACCATTCCATCACTCATAAAGTTTTCTCCGTAAACTGCACAGATCTCACGATGAATATCGATCGCTTTTAGGCCTTTAGCACTAAGAAATCTTATAACAGCCCGTACTTCACAGTCGGCGGGACTCACGATTATCGGAGGCATCTTAAACACTCAGGATACAACGTAAACAAGGAAGAATCAGACTGTAATGGCGTCAGTGCGTAGATTAAGGTACAGGCTTTCATGTAAAAATAAAATTATTGAAATATCTTAGCACGTCTTTTTTTAAAATTTCAAAACGGTACTTACTTAAAAAACACGCCTCGTATATTCATCGGTTTCAAAAAGTTAAAGGATACTTTCGCGGATTTCACTGTGATGGTGATTAAGGCGCGACGGTAACACCAAACTGGTCTCTCTTGGAGAGAATTGTGGTCGTTCCTACGGAGAGTACTTAGAGAAAGATATATGCAGACATGAAGAATAAAGATGTAGAGTGTTACTAACATTTGTTTTATTTAAAAATGTATAAGAATTTTCACATAAATTCGGAGACAGTATTTTTCAGCACACCCCAGTATTTTGTTGAACAGAATTGTGAAAGCTAAACCCAACTTGCCCTTTCACCAGTATTAATGTTTTCCTTTGGTACAGGCGCCCAGGTCATAAGAGATGACTCAGAGTGAGCTCCTCCAGCGCAGCAGGCCGGAGTGGCCGAGCGGTTCTAGGCGCTACAGTCTGGAACCACGTGACCGCTACGGTCGCAGGTTCGAATCCTGCCTCGGGCATGGATGTGTGTGATGTCCTTAGGTTGGTTAGGTTTAAGTAGTTGTAAGTTCTAGGGGCTGATGACCAGAGTAGTTAAGTCGCATAGTGCTCAGAGCCATCTGAACCATCATCCTCCAGCATATATTACGGGTGTTATGCGCGTCTGCTGACACATTTTCGAAAACTGACTGGTCTCTGTTGAAATACAGGGTGTCAGAAAAGTCTTTCTCTGATTACATAAATTGATAACTCAGGCTAGAAGTAAGATAGAGATATGAAACGTGTGTCGAATTGTTTACAGCTATCAAAGTTTTTTTTCTGTTTTAGGATCGCAGCACGTAGGTAGTGGATGAGGGAGTGTGCCCAAGAAGCCATGTTAACCAATCAGGAGAGGGCACAGTGTGTCCTGTGGTACCATGAGACACGATCACCAGCCACAGTGCAGAGACATTGGAAGGAACCCACCTGATGTCAAGAGCATTAAAGCCTGGTATGAGAGGTTCAAGAACACAGGATCCCATAAGTATGTGGTATCACGTAACATTCCAACACAGCGGACGGTATTTGCTTCGTGATACATTACCCGTGTTAAAATCGACCGTTTACCTATTGCGGAAAAGGTCGATATCGTGTTGATGTATGGCTATTGTCATCAAAATGCCTAACGGGCGTGTGCTATGTATGCTGCTCGGTATCCTGGGCGACATCATCCAAGTGTCCGGACCGTTCGCCGGATAGTTAAGTTATTTAAACAAACAGGAAGTGTTCAGCAACATGTGAAACGTCAGCCACGACCTGCAACAAATGATGCCCAAGCAGGTGTTTTAGATGCTGTCGCGGCCAATCCACACATCAGTAGAAGACAAATTGCGGGAAAATCGGGAATCTCAAAAGCGTCGGTGTTGAGAATGCTACATCAACATCGATTGCACCCGTACCATATTTCTATGCACTAGGAATTGTATGGCGACGACTTTTCCGTCGTGTACAGTTCTGCCACTGGGCACAAGAAAAATTACAGGACGATGACAGAATTTTTGCACGTGTTCTATTTAGCGACGAAGCGTCATTCAGCAACAGCGGTAACGTAAACCGGCAGAATTTGCACTACTGAGCAAACGGAAAATTCACTATGGCTGCGACAAGTGGAACATCACAGACCTTGGTGGGTTAATGTATGTTGCGAAATTATGGGAGGAAGGATAATTGGCCCCCATTTTATCGATGGCAGTCTAAATGGTGCAATGTATGCTGATTTCTAAGTAATGTTCTAGCGATATTACTACAAGATGTTTCACCGCATGACAGAACGGCGATGTACTTCCAACATGATGGATGTCCGGAACATAGCTCACGTGCGGTTGAAGCGGTATTGAATAGCATATTTCATGACAGGAGGATTGAACGTCGAAGCCCCATACCATGGCCTGCACGTTCAACGGATCTGACGTCCCCGGATTTCTGTCCGTGGGAAGAGTTGAAGGATATTTGCTATCGTGATCCACCGACAACGCCTGACAACATGCGTCAGCCCATTGTCAATGCGTGTCGTTACACGTAGTGCCAAATGCATTGAGGTTGACGGACATCATTTTGAGCATTTATTGCATTAATGTGGTACTTACAGGTAATCACGCTGTAACAGCATGCGTTCTCAGAAATGATATGTTCACGAAGGTACATGTATCACATGGGAATAACCGAAATAAAATGTTCAAACGTACCTACGTTCTGTATTTTACTTTAAAAACCTACCTGTTAGGTAGCGATATATTTGTGTCTATTACAACGCCATCTATCACAATGCGAGAAAAGTGGTCCAACTAAAGCATTCATATTTCTTTACGTATTACGCAAATATATAATAAAAAATAGGTGTTCCGTTTGACCTATGGCAGAGCCATCTAGCGGGCCAACCATAACGCCATCTGGTTTCCTCCTTCCAGCTAGACGAGTTTCGTTCTTTGTAGCTTTTTCGGTTGTCGCTTATTTCGTGAGATATTTGGCGCCGTCATGATCAGTGGACCACCCTGTATACTGATGCAGTCTGAAGCGACCAATGGAAACTTGTACTAAGTCTGGGATTCAAACCGGGGTCTCCTGCTGACTAGGCAGATGCGCAGACCACTAGGCCACCCTGGCATAACGACTTTGGAAAACTGCTCAGACTTACCTTAGCGCATCTCCCTCCTTCCTATGCCCGCCATAGCCCACTTGCTATTCACTCGAAACTCAAACAGCATTGCAGAGGCTCTCGAACTCTATTAAAATAACACCTCCACATCAAACGATTCGGGAATTCGGATTGAGGAGCAATGGATGTGAAAGGGTCCTGTGGTCCCCTTTCATTATCATTTTATTTGCTTTCCAGTGATACAGAACTCTCTGGCACGCGCGCGAGTGAATAAATGTGGGTGTGTTTCATTTTGCTATACGGTAGTCTGCTGCAGAGAATCAAAGGCAGTCGTACAGAATGGTAACCCTTGTACACTACTGGCCATTAAAAATTGCTACACCACGAAGATGACGTGCTACAGACGCGAAATTTAGCCAACAGGATGAAGATGCTGTGATATGCAAATGACTACCTTTTCAAAGCATTCACACAAAGTTGGCGCCGGTGGCGACACCTACATCGTGCTGACATGAGGGAAGTTTCAAACCGCTTTTCTCATACACAAACAGCAGTTGACCGGCGTTGCCTGGTGAAACGTTGTCGTGATGCCTCGTGTACGGAGGAGAAATACGTACCATCACGCTTCCGACTTTGATAAAATTCGGATTGTAGCCTATCCCGATTGCGGTTTATCGCATCGAGACATTGCTGCTCGCGTTGGTCGAGATCCAATGACTGTTAGCGGAATATAGAATCGGTGGGTACAGGAGGGTAATACGGAACGAAGTGCTGGATCCCAACGGCCTTGTATCACTAGCATTCGAGATGACATGCATCTTATCGGCATGGCTGTAACGGATCGTGCAGCCACGTCTCGATCCCTGAGTCAACAGATGGGGACGTTTGCAAGACAACAACCATCCGCACGAACAGTTCGACGACATTTGCAGCAGCATGGATTATCAGCTCGGAGACCGTGGTTTCGGTTACCCTTGACGCTGCATCACAGACAGGAGCCCCTGCGATGGTGTACTCGACAACGAACCTGGGTGCACGAATGGCAAAACGTCATTTTTTCGGATGAAACCAGGTTCTGTTTACAGCATCGTGATGGTCGCATCCGTTTTTGGTGACATCGCGGTGAACGAACATTGGAAGCGTGTATCCGTCATCGCCATACTGGCGTATCACCCGGCGTGATGGTATGGGGTGCATTGGTTACACGTCTCAGTCACCTCTTGTTCGAATTGACGGAACTTTGAACAGTAGACGTTAGATTTCAGATGTGTTACGACCCGTGGCTCTACCCTTCATTCGATCCCTGCGAAACCCTACATTTCAGCAGGATAATGCACGACCGCCTGTTGCAGGTCCTGTACGGGCCTTTCTGGATACAGAAAATGTTCGACTGCTGCCCTGGCCAGCACATTCTTCAGATCTCTCACCAATTGAAAACGTCTAGTCAATGGTGGCCGAGCAACTGGCTCGTCACAATACGCCAGTCACTACTCTTGATGAACTGTGGTACCGTGTTGAATCTGCATGGACAGCTGTACCTGTACACAGCATCCAAGCTCTGTTTGACTCAATGCCGAGGCGTATCAAGGCCGTTATTACGGCCAGAGGTGGTTGCTCTGGATACTGATTTCTCAGGATCTATACACGCAAATTGCGTGAAAATGTAATCACATGTCAATTCTAGTATATTTGTCCAATGAATGCCTGTTTATCATCTGCATTTCTTCTTGGTGTAGCAATTTTAATGCCCAGTAGTGTAGTTTTCAGGTAGGGAAAGAGGTTTGCCCCCCCTTGTGTGAAAGTTACCGGTGTAAGGTTGGTGGTGGATGCCTCATCTCTGGGGTTTCCTGGCCACGGGGTCGCGTGGGAGACGTTGGAGTGTGTGGACAGCCAGTCTGCTTCCAACTCGCCGAGGGTCTGCAGCCGAAGTCTCTTCGAAGAAAGGTGAGCTGACTTAACCGTGTGGCCCTTTGTCTCATAGCAAGAGGGGAGACTTTAGATTTTGGTCTCGCGTTTCATCTTATGAAGATTGATTTGCTGAGTCCCAGCAAGGAATGCACGTCTTTTGCAGACTTTCAGTTTGATTCCTAGACTTGACTTTGATCCGTAAGAAGAACATAGGACAAAGGTGTTGCATACGTTGAAGCCCCCTCGGTTCAGTGCGAATGTTTGTGTGCCTGCAACTGCGTGTGTATGCATTCTAATCTTTTCC
Source organism: Schistocerca americana (assembly GCF_021461395.2). NCBI lineage: Eukaryota > Metazoa > Arthropoda > Insecta > Orthoptera > Acrididae > Schistocerca > Schistocerca americana. Next base: position 98,630,759 of record NC_060127.1, on the reverse strand, counting down.
GAATCTTGGCAATTTTTGCTTCTTTGTGAATTTTCTTTGTCTCATTACTTTATGCGCAGTGGAAACCATCCACATGGGTTACTATTAGAGTTTGTTGGCCCTCTGCCACTATCCTTTGTCTGTTCAAATGTGTCCTGTGTAAGATGTTAATTGTTCGCGACTGCGTGGTTTGATGTTACTAAAATATGGCGACTGTATGTAGAAATTGAGTCTCCACGAACCACGTGGACACACGAGTCTGTTGTGAAACGTATAGCGTTTCACAAACAATTGTACTTAGTTACCAGGCAACAGCACTCTATAGATGCATTACATCAATGTTTTAGGAATAAATAATTTTGCCTCCAATCTTATCCAGTGTACCGATGCTACGTCTCAGTTAACTACGCCATTTACCGTGTTGTTTTCCTTGTTAGCCCATCCATAGTGTTGCCATGTGCACAGGTCCAATAATTAGTGTCCTTTTCTTATTTAAAACAAATGCTTTGGAATAGATCTTGTTTTCAGCAACGTTGCTGCAAGCTGCACATATGCACAGTGTTCGCGCTCTCTTTACTTTATTCAGTATTTGATTGACCGGAACAATGCGTGGATCATATTAATAATTACATTCCATTCTTTATCAGTGACTTTACAATGAATGTTCTTTTGTGAGTTTTCGTATGAATAAATTGAGTAATTTTCCAACTCAGCGCAACCGGCTTTTTGTTGTGTGGCTAGAGTTGGTGGCGACCCAATTTTTTACGCTGATTTGAATGTCTGATAGCATTTTCTTATTCAAAGTGCGCGTGGCTCTTTCAGCCATCGGGATACGTTCAAAGTGCGCTTCACGCTACTTACTCATGCTACGGAAGACGCTCTACCTTCTACATGTTAACGACGAATATGCTGCCATTTACCATACGTTCGCCTAAAGGCATCTACAACCCCTTAGACACTAAAGCATTACGCGGTTGCATACGTGCAAGGCGTAGCCTTCCCGGCCAACGTCGTCCAAGGACGACAGGCGGCAAGAGAAGCCTCGCCAGAGGTCCTTCGTGCCAGGGACCTATTTCCTCGGCCATGTCACGTGTGCAGAACTGGATCGGTACGAATTCTTCCGCGTCCCTGGTATATAGCCTGGCGCAAACCAACAAGTCGGCAGTTCGCTGCACCGGAGGTCTAGGCCAATTCCTGCGCCGGTTCTTAGCAGCCCATCAGTCATAGCCCGGTCGGAAGGCGCCACAGTGGGACCTACGACTTTGCATCGACACCGCAAGACGTACCTGTCGGCCAACAATGCCGAACGCTCAGCTCCCTCCTTAGCGGTCAGTGGCACAGTCTTCATGTCCCTCTACGTTTATGCCATGTTCCAGGCCTGTATGAGAAGTTGTAATAATTTTTGGTTACGAAGAATTTTTACTTTGTTATTAAATTTCTCTACTGTGGTCCGAATAAACCCTGTTCTTGATTACCTCTGTTTTATTATTGAGCCGTATATTTGGGGCGACGTCTTTGTTTTCCCGGGTCGTGTGAGTGGGCGAGTTCGGTTGGGGACTCAGGAGGAACCAGGTCCGCGCAGTGCCAGAACACGCTGTGGCCGCTGGCGGCACGCATGGACATTTCAAAATATATATAAATGACCTGGTAGATAGTGCCGGAAGTTCCACGCGGCATTTCGCGGATGATGCTGTAGTATACAGAGAAGTTGCAGCATTACAAAACTGTAGCGAAATGCTGGAAGATCTGCAGCGGATAGGCACTTGGTGCAGGGAGTGGCAGCTGACCCTTAACATTGACAAATGTAAAGTATTGCGAATACATAGAAAGAAGGATCCTGTATTGTATGATTATATGATAGCGGAACAAACACTGGTAGCAGTTACTTCTGTAAAATATCTGGGAGTGTGCGTGCGGAACGATTTGAAGTGGAATGATCATATACAATTAATTGTTGGTAAGGCGGGTGCCAGGTTAAGATTCATTGGGAGAGTCTTTAGAAAATGTAGTCCATCAACAAAGGAGGTGGCTCACAAAACACTCGTTCGACTCACACTTGAGTATTGCTCATCAGTGTGGGATCCGTACCAGATCGGGTTGACGGAGGAGATAGAGAAGGTCCAAAGAAGAGCAGCGCGTTTCGTCACAGGGTTATTTGGTAAGCGTGATAGCGTTACGGAGATGTTTAGCAAACTCAAGTGGCAAACTCTGCAAGAGAGGCGCTCTGCATCGCGGTGTAGCTTGCTGTCTAGGTTTCGAGAGGGTGCGTTTCTGGATGAGGTATCGAATATATTGCTCCCCCCTACTTATATCTCCCGAGGAGATCACGAATGTAAAATTAGAGAGATTCGAGCGCGCACGGAGGCTTTCCGGCAGTCGTTCTTCCACCAACCATACGCGTCTGGAACAGGAAAGGGAGGTAATGACAGTGGCACGTAAAGTGCCCTCCGCCACACACAGTTGGGTGGTTTGTGGAGTATAAATGTAGATGTAGATGTAGACTACCGGATGGAAGGGTTGTGGTCACCAGAGTGCACGACTTCGTCATAAACCGGATCCAGCAAGCTTTAAGATGAGTACATTTCATTCCAAGTAGAGAAACCTCCACCATTGTGACATCTCGCGATTCTCCAGTGACTTGGATTCGTGTTGCTGCTCTTAGCGTCGGCGAGACGAAGAGCAGAGAGTGGAGTGCTTGGGGAAGGCGGATCTGATTAGCTTTCCTCGACTTCTTATTACTATTTACTGCGTTCAACCTCTTGCAATTTGTTAAGGTCAACCAACGGCAATTTTTCTTGTGTGGTGGCCTCTAACGCCCTAGTTACCTGCCCAGCGGGTTAGTGTATGTAACGGCAGTGTACATTTCCTCCCCTTGCAGCTGCTGTCCGCTGAGGCGTATAGCTTTGACAGCTTTCTTGATTGTAGGCCGGTTGGTGATTCTTCTACACTGATGGTAGTGATTCCTTTCTCGTTCTGGGCGCTCTAAACACACTATTCTCGTCGTAGTGCACACCGCCGGTTCCGGTTTTTGCGCATTGTTCCATCGTTGCATTTGATTTATCGGACGTCAGGTAGCTTCAGCAAGATTATCATTAGTCATTCGTTAGACTGCCACTAGTCTGAGTTACCATCTTGTAAAGTGTATGCAACTCTTGTCTGGCTATCTTATCGCTCGCGAAGGTGTTTGTTGCCGGACCTCCTCAGAGGTTGATTCCTGGAGCACCGTCTGGATCAGTTGCTTGTTTTCTTAATTAACTGTTGCTATTTGCTGTTATACAGCAGCTTTCAATTTTTTTGTATTATTGCCGTTCCTGGCGTGTATGGCATTCAGCCGTGATTGTGGTTATTTGCTTTAAAGTTCTAATTTGGTATTTGTATTTACGCAGTAAGCCTTTAAAAACTTATTTACTGCCATTCTTGGCGTCTGATGCCGTCTGCTGTTTTTGTGGCGACTCGCCTTTAATATTTCAATACCTGTAATTTGCAAGTTGCAGCGAGTTTTAAGCAATTCTTAATTTATTGCCATTCCTGGTGAATAAGGCCTTCTGTCCAGATCACAGTGGCTTGCTTTTAAAACATTATCTGTTGTATCTGTATTTAATGGTGATTTGCTACATTGTAACTCTCTGGAAACACTATTATTTACACTGTTGCTTATTTCTTCATTAATAGCGTGTGGTATTTTTTTTATTTATTGTTGACTCGGGAATTGCTGACTTAAAATAAATTGAGTGTAACTGTAAAGGGCAACCAATAATGACTGAATATGGCCCCGTCCACAATCGTAACCGAATCCTGCCCTCCCTCGACTACCAGGTCACAATTATTGCTTCTCAAGCACTTTCCCGTGGGAGATATGGCGTCCCATCTTGCAAGATGAGAAAAGCGGACTACGTTGCTGGTTTGACAAACACTCAAGTACACTATCTCACCTCGACTGGCATACAGTATCACCTGATCTAATGCCATCGACGATCTCTGGGAGTAATTGGAAAAGCGGCTGAAACATACCACTCAACGCCCCTGCAGTTCGGTCCCTCTAAGAGTTCAAAACATCAGGGAACGGCCTCAGCTGGCTGTAATCTGAAGCCTGTTGGATCCTCTTCCTCGCCGAATTGATGACATCATCAGGGCTACAGTCAGTTCTGATTACGTAGGCTTTCCCGGCGTAATAAATCTTGAAAGTCTCTTCGGGTTTGCTGCCGGATCCTAAAATCAACTTGACTCGATATTTTACGCTCCACACTGCCCTCCAATGCTAAATTTGTGATCACTTGATGCCTCAGAAGATGCCCTACCAACCGGTCCCTTCTTCTTGTCAAGTTGTGCCACAAACTCCTCTTCTCCCCTATTGTATTCAATACCTCCTCATTAGTAACGTGATCTACCCATCTAATCTTCAGCATTCTTCTGTAGCACCACATGTCAAAAGCTTCTATTATCTTCCTGTCCAAACTATTTATCGTCCATGTTTCAGTTCCATACGTGGCTACACTCCATACAAATACTTTCAGAAACGACTTCCTGACACTTAAATCTATACTCGATGTTAACAAATTTGTCTTCTTCAGAAACGCTTTCCTTGCCATTGCCAGTCTACATTTTATATCCTCTCTACTTCGACCATCATCAGTTATTTTGCTCCCCAACCCGCAAAACGCCTGTACTACTTTACGTGTCTCATTTCCTAATCTAATACCCTCAGCATCACCCGACTTAATTCGACTGCATTCCATTATCCTCGTTTTGCTTTTGTTGATGTTCATCTTATATCTTTCTTTCAAGACATTGTCCATTCCGTTCAACTGCTCTTCCAAGTCCTTTGCTGTCTCTGACAGAATTACAATGTCGTCGGCGAACCTCAAAGTTTTTATTTCTTCTCCATGGTTTTTAATACCTACTCCGAATTTTTATTTTTTTTCCTTTACTGCTTGCTCAATATGCAGATTGAATAACATCGGGGAGAGGCTACAACCCTGTCTCATTCCCTTCCCAACCCCTGCTTCCCTTTCATGCCCCTCGACTCATAACTGCCATCTGCTTTCTGTACAAATTGTAAATAGCCTTTCGCTCCCTGTATTGTACCCCTGCCACCTTCAGAATTTGAAAGAGAGTATTCCAGTCAACATTGTCACAAGCTTTCTCTGAGTCTACAAATGCTAGAATCGTAGGTTTGCCTTTCCTTAATCTTTCTTCTAAGATAAGGTCAGTATTGCCTCACGTGTTCCGACATTTCTACGGATTCCAAACCGATCTTCCCCGAGGTCGACTTCTACCAGTTTTTCCATTCGTCTATAAAGAATTCGCGTTAGCATTTTGCATCTGTGACTTATTAAACTGATAGTTCGCTAATTTTCACATCTGTCAACACCTGCTTTCTTTGGGATTGGAATTATTATATTCTTATTGAAGTCTTAGGGAATTTTGCCTGTCTCATACATCTTGCTCACCAGATGGTAGAGATCTGTCATGACTGGCTCTCCCAAGGCCGTCATTAGTTCTAATGGAATGTTGTCTCGAGGTATAGGAAGAGTGAATGGCAGTGTACGAACAAATGTAAGAAGAGTACAAGGGTAGTAGAAGTAAGATTAGTGGTTGGGGCTCTCAGTGGCGTACGTACCCCGACGCAGAGCAGGAGTCTATGCAGTCGGCAGCGACGAAGCACTCGAGGTCCATGGTGAGCTGGCCGCTGTCCGTGGCGTCAGTGAGGCCGGCGAGAGCAGCCAGGCCGTCGTCGCACTCCTCGAACCCGAGCCTCCAGGGTCCCAGCGTCCAGCTTGTTATCAGGCGAAGCATGGCACCCACCGCGATGTACCGATACTCGAGGGTCTTGCAAGCTATCAACACGTCAGTGCGTCCTGCGAAACGTTGTAACGTATTACTATCTCTACGAGGTTTCTCGTCGAGCCATATACGTTATCTTGCATTTCTAGCTGCTTTTCTCAGACAAATAATGATAAAAATTCAGAAAATCAGGGGCGCCACCAACCCAAGCCCTTCCTAACCATTTACAAAAAAACGGAGCAGCCAGATGAATAGCACTCCGTGCCGTGCATGAAGCAACTTCCAGAATGAGATTTTCACTCTGCAGCGGAGTATGCGCTGATATGAAACTTCCTGGTTGATTAAAACTGTGTGCCCGACCGAGACTCGAACTCGGTCCCGAGTTAGAGTCTCGGTCGGGAGTTCGAGTCTCGGTCGGGCACACAGTTTTAATCTCCCAGGAAATTGCATATCAGCGCACACTCCGCTGCAGAGTGAAAATCTCATTCTGGAAACATCCCCCAGGCTGTGGCTAAGCCATATCTCCGCAGTATCCTTTCTTTCAGGAGTGCTGGTTCTGCAGGGTTCGCAGGAGAGTTTCTGTAAAGTTAGGAAGGTAGGAGACGAGGTACTGGCAGAAGTAAAGCTGTGAGGATCGGGTGTGAGTCGTGCTTCGGTAGCTCAGATGGTAGAGCACTTGCCCGCGAAAGGCAAAGGTCCGAGTTCGAGTCTCGGTCGGGCACACAGTTTTAATCTCCCAGGAAATTGCATATCAGCGCACACTCCGCTGCAGAGTGAAAATCTCATTTTGGAAACATCCCCCAGGCTGTGGCTAAGCCATATCTCCGCAGTATCCTTTCTTTCAGGAGTGCTGGTTCTGCAGGGTTCGCAGGAGAGCTTCTGTAAAGTTTGGAAGGTAGGAGACGAGGCACTGGCAGAAGTAAAGCTGTGAGGATCGGGCGTGACTCGTGCTTCGGTAGCTCAGATGGTAGAGCACTTGCCCGCGGAAGGCAAAAGTCCCGAGTTCGAGTCTCGGTCAGGCACACAGTTCTAATCCCCCAGGAAGTTTCATATCAGCGCACACTCCGCTGCAGAGTGAAAATCTCATTCTGGAAACATCCCCCAGGCTGTGGCTAAGCCATATCTCCGCAGTATCCTTTCTTTCAGGAGTCCTGGTTCGGCAAGGTTCGCAGGAGAGCTTCTGTAAAGTTTGGAAGGTAGGAGACGAGGTACTGGCAGAAGTAAAGCTGTGAGGATCGGGCGTGAGTCGCGCTTCGGTAACTCAGATGGTAGAGCACTTGCCCGCGGAAGGCAAAGGTCCCGAGTTCGAGTCTCGGTCAGGCACACAGTTCTAATCCCCCAGGAAGTTTCATATCAGCGCACACTCCACTGCAGAGTGAAAATCTCATTCTGGAAACATCCTCCAGGCTGTGGCTAAGCCATATCTCCGCAGTATCCTTTCTTTCAGGAGTGCTGGTTCTGCAGGGTTCGCAGGAGAGCTTCTGTAAAGTTAGGAAGGTAGGAGACGAGGTACTGGCAGAAGTAAAGCTGTGAGGATCGGGTGTGAGTCGTGCTTCGGTAGCTCAGATGGTAGAGCACTTGCCCGCGAAAGGCAAAGGTCCGAGTTCGAGTCTCGGTCGGGCACACAGTTTTAATCTCCCAGGAAATTGCATATCAGCGCACACTCCGCTGCAGAGTGAAAATCTCATTCTGGAAACATCCCCCAGGCTGTGGCTAAGCCATATCTCCGCAGTATCCTTTCTTTCAGGAGTCCTGGTTCGGCAAGGTTCGCAGGAGAGCTTCTGTAAAGTTTGGAAGGTAGGAGACGAGGTACTGGCAGAAGTAAAGCTGTGAGGATCGGGCGTGAGTCGCGCTTCAGTAACTCAGATGGTAGAGCACTTGCCCGCGGAAGGCAAAGGTCCCGAGTTCGAGTCTCGGTCAGGCACACAGTTCTAATCCCCCAGGAAGTTTCATATCAGCGCACACTCCACTGCAGAGTGAAAATCTCATTCTGGAAACATCCCCCAGGCTGTGGCTAAGCCATATCTCCGCAGTATCCTTTCTTTCGGGAGTCCTGGTTCGGCAAGGTTCGCAGGAGAGCTTCTGTAAAGTTTGGAAGGTAGGAGACGAGGTACTGGCAGAAGTAAAGCTGTGAGGATCGGGCGTGAGTTGCGCTTCGGTAACTCAGATGGTAGAGCACTTGCCCGCGGAAGGCAAAGGTCCCGAGTTCGAGTCTCGGTCAGGCACACAGTTCTAATCCCCCAGGAAGTTTCATATCAGCGCACACTCCACTGCAGAGTGAAAATCTCATTCTGGAAACATCCCCCAGGCTGTGGCTAAGCCATATCTCCGCAGTATCCTTTCTTTCAGGAGTGCTGGTTCTGCAGGGTTCGCAGGAGAGCTTCTGTAAAGTTTGGAAGGTAGGAGACGAGGCACTGGCAGAAGTAAAGCTGTGAGGATCGGGCGTGAGTCGTGCTTCGGTAGCTCAGATGGTAGCGCACTTGCCCGCGGAAGGCAAAGGTCCCGAGTTCGAGTCTCGGTCAGGCACACAGTTCTAATCCCCCAGGAAGTTTCATATCAGCGCACACTCCACTGCAGAGTGAAAATCTCATTCTGGAAACATCCCCCAGGCTGTGGCTAAGCCATATCTCCGCAGTATCCTTTCTTTCAGGAGTCCTGGTTCAGCAAGGTTCGCAGGAGAGCTTCTGTAAAGTTTGGAAGGTAGGAGACGAGGTACTGGCAGAAGTAAAGCTGTGAGGATCGGGCGTTAGCCGTGCTTCGGTAACTCAGATGGTAGAGCACTTGCCCACGGAAGGCAAAGGTCCCGAGTTCGAGTCTCGGTCGGGCACACTGTTTTAATCTGCCAGGAAGTTTCATATCAGCGCACACTCCGCTTCAGAGTGAAAATCTCATTCTGGAAACATCCCCCAGGCTGTGGCTAAGCCATATCCCCGCAGTCTTCTTTTTTCAGGAGTGCTGGTTCTGCAAGGTTCGCAGGAGAGCTTATGTAAAGTTAGGTAGGTAGGAGACGAGGTACTGGCAGAAGTAAAGCTGTGAGGATCGGGCGTGAGTCGTGCTTCGGTAGCTCAGATGGTAGAGCACTTGCCCGCGAAAGGCAAAGGTCCCGAGTTCGAGTCTCGGTCGGTCACACAGTTTTAATCTGCCAGGAAGTTTCATGAAGCCACTTGATTAATACAGGATTGGAAATCGGAGTAAGGGGGTAAGATCGACACCAAATAATTTATCTTTCGCGTAGATTATTTATTGTAATTAAATATTGGCTTGCACATCCTAAGTATACATAACTGATGCGTGACTCGAAATATTTAAGTAAGAATTACGTGAGAATGAAACACAGCACAATTTAACTACAGCAAGAAGAAACACAGCAGACGGGTGCGGGAGACAATTATACTATCATCTCCTTTGCATTAATACTGTAAAAATATCTAAGTGAGATTTGCATTACGATTATACGCATGCTCTATTCTGGACAGAGGTTTAGCCGATACATAAGGCTGTGCGATCATTATTTAACATACTAACTGCGTCTGCTTCTTGCTAAAGGTGGGACTAGGGCACGTGGTGCATTCTGACTCAAATTGTTGTGCTGCTTTGTAGAAAGCGCACGACAGAAGAGATATTCATGCAGAAGTTGTAGCCCATTAAACAAGCAAACTGTTAAAATAAATCCTATTGCGGTGCCGTGGTGAAACAGAAGGGTAATTGATTACCAAACACGTGGCACAAAATCGGCACACACAGACAAAAGCAATTTCCACAAAATATAAGATTAAAAATCATTAAAAAATAACTCGCTTCACACGCTTCAGTTAATCTGAAGTTCTTAAGTATTTCACCAGTTAAACATAACGAAGTCCTAACTCAACCTGATTCCTATCACCTGAAACCCCGCTTAAGAGCTACGATTCGTACTCACCAAGCGTTCACCGTAGAGTGCCCCTTTCTCTTTCCAGATTACCCAGCTCCTCGAGCAGCGGAAGCTACCAGAGGGGTAGCCCTCCGTCACCAACCCCACACACAAAAACAGCCTTCGACACAGCCGTCGACTAAGATGGGAAAACGTCTCTGTTCAGGTATTGGAAACATAAGTTAGTCATCCTGTGCTCTCCTTTGAACGAGAAGCAACATCGTCTGCCCCAGCAGACGATGACATATTCAGCGATTCCCACAAAACAAAACCGAAACCCATATTAAAACACACATATAATAATCAATAAGCCTTAATTGAGTGCTCAGTCTTTCTGGAAGAGTTCATAAATAGAGCTAAAATCAGGCAGCAAAATGAATAGGTTGTACAGAGTTCGACAAGCGTCTTATGAAACGATTTCACAGAGATGTTTCAACGCTTTCAGTCATCTGCATGCATGTAGACAATTCAGGCAATATTGTATTAGCTAGTACTAAACAGAGGTGATGGCGATATGCATATACAGGGTGATCTATTGATCCTGACCGGGCCAAATATCTGACGAAATAAGCGTCAAACGAGAAAACTACAAAGAACGAAACTCGTCTAGCTTAAAGGGGAAACCAGATGGTGCTATGTTTGGCCCGCTAGATGGCGCTGCCATAGGTCAGACGGATATCAACTGCCCTTTTTTTAAATAGGAACCCCGATTTTTTATTACATATTCGTGAAGTACGTAAAGAAATATGAATGTTTTAGTTGGACCACTCTTTTCGCTTTGTGAAAGATGGCGATGTAATTGTCACAAACATATGGCTCACAATTTTAGACGAACGGTTGGTAACAGGTAGGTTTTTTAAATTAAAATACAGAACGTTGATACGTTTGAACATTTTATTTCGCTTGTTCCAATGTGATGCATGTACCTTTGTGAACTTATCACTTCTGAGAACGCAAGCTAGTACAGCGTGATTACCTGCAACTACCACATCAATGCAATAAATGCTCAAAATTATGTCCGTCAACGTCGATGCATTTGCCAGTATATGTAACGACATTCCTCTCAACAGCGAGTAGTTCGGCTTCCGTAATGTTCCCACATGCTTTAACAATGCGCTGACGCATGTTGTCAGGCGTTGTCCGTGGATCACGATAGCAAATATCCTTCAACTTTCCCCACAGAAAAAAATCCGGGGACGTCAGATCCGTTGAACGTGCGGGCCATGGTGTGGTGCTTCGACGTCCAATCCACCTGTCATGCAATCCACATGTCATGCTATTCAATACCACTTCAACCGCACGCGAGCCAAGTACCGGACATCCATAATGTTGGAAGTACATCGCCATTCTGTCATGCGGTGAAACATCTTCTAGTAACATCGCTACAACATTACGTAGAAATCAGCATACATTGCACCATTTAGACTGCCATCGATAAAATGGGGGCCAATTATCCTTCCTCCCATAATGCCGCAGCATACATTAACCCGCCAAGATCGATGATATTCCACTTGTCGCAGCCATCGTGGATTTTCCCTTGCCCAATAGTGCATATTATGCCGGTTAACGTTACCGCTGTTGGCGAATGACGCTTCGTCGCTAAATAGAACGCGTGCAAAAAATCTGTCATCGTCCCGTAATTTCTCTTGTGCCCAGTGGCGGAACTGTACACGACGTTCAAAGTCGTCGTCAAGCAATTCCTGGTGCGTAGAAATATGGTACGGGTGCAATCGATGTTGATGTAGCATTCTCAACACCGATGTTTTTGAGATTCCCGATTCTCGCGCAATTTGGCTGCTACTGACGTGCGGGTTAGCCACAAAAGCAGCTAAAACACCTACTTGGGCATCATCATTTGTTGCAGGCCGTGGTTGACGTTTCACATGTGACTGCACACTTCCTGTTTCCTTAAATAACCTAACTATCCGGCGAACGGTCCGGACACTTGGATGATGTCGTCCAGGATACCGAGCAGCATACATAGCACACGCCCGTCGGGCATTTTGATCACAGTAGCCATACATCAACACGATATCGACCTTTTCCGCAATTGGTAAACGGTCCATTTTAACACGGGTAATGTATCACGAAGCAAGTACCGTCCACACTGGCGAAATGTTACGTCATACCACGTACTTATACGTTTGTGACTATTACAGCGCCATCTATCACAAAGCGAAAAAAGTGGTCTAACTAAAACGTTCATACTTCTTTACATACTACAGGAATATGTAATAAAAAATAGGGGTTCCTATTTGTTGATGTCCGTTGACCTATGGCAGCGCCATCTAGAGGGCCAACCATAGCACCATCAGGTTTTCCCCTTCAAGCTAGACGAGTTACGTTCTTTGTAGCTTTTTCGTTTGATGCTTACTTCGTGAGATATTTGGCCCGGTCACTATCAATGGAACACCCCGTCTACAGATTAAATCAGTATCCCCTTGCACAAGGTATAAAAGGCAAATGTGTTGGTGAAGCTGTCATTTGTACCCACGTGAGAAGCATTCCGACGTGATTACGGGGATTAAAAGACTTTGAACGCAGAATGCTAGTTGGAGCTCCCAGCATCAAACATTCCGTTTCGGAGATCGTTGGGGAATTCAGTATTTAGGGATCAACAGTGACACAAGTGTGCCGAGAATACCAGATGTCAAGCATTACCTTTCACCACAGATAACGTAGTGGCCGAATGTCTTCACCTAACGACCGAGAGCAGCAGTCTTTGCCTACAGTCGTCACGGCTAACAGACAAGCAACAATATTGTTAAGGATTTCGCGGCCACTTGTTGAGAAACCGCCTAGTGGCTTCTGTCTCTGGTTCTTCGGCCGACGTTCATCTGATGATTTTACTGACGTTTCGCCAGCACGAGTGGCTGCCATTGACAAAGTTTCACCCTCCATTGCCGTTGGTGAAATGGAGCTCCAGTTCACCACCAGCAATGGAGGGTGAAGCTTTGACAATGGCAGCCACTCGTGCTGGCGAAACGTCAGTAAAATCATCAGATGAACGTCGGCCGAAGAACCCGAGACAGAAGCCAATAGGCAGTTTGTCAAGCAACACTGTGTCAAATAACCGCAGAAATCAATGTGGGACATACGACGGGTGTACCCGTTAGGACAATGTGGCGAAATCTAGCGTTAATGGGCTATGGCAGCAAACGGCCGACGCGAGTGCCTTTGCTGACAGCACAACACCGCCTGCTACGCCCGTCCTGGCCTCGTGACTACATCGGTTGGACCCTAAGCGATTGGAAAACCGTGGCCTCCTCGAATGAGTCCCGATTTCAATTGGTAAGACCTGATGGTAAGCTTCGAGTGTGCCGCAGACCCCACGCAGCCATACACTGAAGTCTCTGGTAATCCATCAAGGAAAGTGGGACAGCAGACGGAACGAAGTACTTGAATAATGATAACAAAACCAGCGGCTGTATTTAAATCCACCGTCGTCTACTATTTTTTAACAAATGTCACCAGTTTCAACACCAAATGGTGTCATCTTCAGGACCCGAACGTAACCAGCCATCCACAACCGCTTTCATAAGCACTGAACAGAATTGCTTGTAGCGGGTGAAAATTAACTGAATTACGTACCTTCCATGGCAATAATCGTCCGACCAGGCTGGGCATGTTATTGTCACAGTAGGTACGGAACTCAGTTACAATCCTGTTGGAAGAACATCCGCAACTGAGCATTATACCAGAGGTTGAAATTACCGCTTCAGTTGCACTCATAGGTAGCACACCGAGTCTAGTACACGTCTCTAGTACACGTCCACTGCCAGTAACGATACCTGAGGATGGGCTTATGAGAGCTCGAAATCGGTCGTGATAATAAACGAAATTTACAACTGAAGCGGTATTTGCAACCTCTGGGGATCAGTTAATTCCGGCCCGATGATACGATTCTGTTCATTGGAGCGCCGGCCGCTGTGCCCGAGCGGTTCTAGGTGCTTCAGTCTGGAACCGCGTGGCTGCTACGGTCGCAGGTTCGAATCCTGCCTCAGGCATGGATGTGTGTGACGTCCTTAGCTTAGTTAGGTTTAAGTACACTACTGGCCATTAAAATTGCTACACCACGAGGATGACGTGCTACAGAGGCGAAATTTAACTGACACGAAAAAGATGCTGTGATATGCAAATGATGAACTTTTCACAGTATTCACACAAGGTTGTCACCGGTGGCGACACCTACAACGTGCTGACATGAGGAAAGTTTCCAACCGATTTCTCAAACAGAAACAGCAGTTGACCGGCGTTGCCTGGTGAAACGTTGTCGTGATGCCTCGTGTAAGGAAGAGAAATACGTACCACCACGTTTCCGACTTTGATAAAGGTCGGATTGTAGCCTATCGCGATTGCGGTTTGTCGTATCGCGACATTGCTGCTCGCGTTGGTCGAAATCCCATGACTGTTAGCAGAATATGGAATCGGTGGGTTCAGGAGGGTAATACGGAACGCCGAGCTGGATCCCAACGGCGTCATATCACTAGCAGACGAGATGACAGGCATCTTATCTGCACGGCTGTGACGGATCGTGCAGCCACGTCTCGATCCCTGAGTCGACAACCGTCTACACGAACAGTTCGACGACGTTTGCAGCAGCATAGACTATCAGCACGGAGACCATGGCTGCGGTTACCCATGAGGCTGCATCACAGACAGGAGCGCCTACGATGGTGTACTCAACGACGAACCTGGGTGCATGAATGGCAAAACATAATTTTTACGGATGAATCCAGGTTCTTACAGCATAATGATGGTTGCATCCGTGTTTGGGGACATCGCGGTGAACGCACATTGCAAGTGTGTATTCGTCGTCGCGATACTGGCGTATCACCCGGCGTGATGGAATGGGGTGCATTGGTTACGTATCGGTCACCTCTTGTTCGCGTTGACGGCACTTTGGACATTGGACGTTACATTTCAGATGTGTTACGACCCATGGCTCTACCCTTCCTTCCTGTGAAACCCTACATTTCAGCAGGATAATGCACGACCGCATGTACCAGGTCCTGTACGGGCCTTTCTGGCTACAGAAAATGTCCGACTGCTGCCCCGGCCAGCACATTCTCCAGATCTCTCACCAAGTGAAAACGTCTGGTCAATGGTGGCCGAGCAACTGGCTCGTCACAATATGCCAGTCACTACTCTTGATGAACTGTGGTATCGTGTTGAAGCTGCATGGGCAGCTGTACCTGTATACGGCATCCAAGCTCTGTTTGACTCAATGCCCAGGCGTATGAAGGCCGTTATTACGGCCAGAGGTGGTTGTCCTGGGTACTGATTTCTCAGTATCTATGCACCCAAATTGCGTGAAAATGTAATCACATGTCAATTCTAGTGTAATATATTTGTCCAACGAATACCCGTTTATCATCTGCATTTCATCTTGGTGTAGCAATTTTAATGTACAGTAGTGTAGATAGAATCCCGATGAGCGTTAACTGTAAACCTAGACCTTATTAACTGATAAGAAATTAACTTAGACGTTACGTTCTGCTTCTTAGATTAAATACCACATATGATCAGCTCTATGTTGCTACGTTTCCACACGTTCTCATGCGGGGGATGAACAAGATCATATGTCAGTTACGCGAGTACTTCTCAAAGATAGAAGAAGTTGGAAATAAAATAATTTCCATTATACATGGAGTAATACGTCACTTTTTTAACGCGAATCTTGACTAAGGTTGTTACGTTATGGCACTACATTACTACGCATTTATGGCTGACAGGGTGTGTAAAGCTTAGGGCATCATTTATGGCTTTATACACAGGTGATCAACGTTGTGTTTAGGAAATCTGTAATAACTTAACCAAACATACACTAACTATAAATATAATATGTACGAGCGTCCACTGTATGTAGCTACAAGGGTGACGAGGAACAAAACTTTCAATGGGAAAGGTTAATTGTTAGTTAGTTGTTGGTTCAAGAGCCTACGCATTCAACTAGGTTATGCCACCCTAATTGTCGAAATACACACTCTAGTTATCAGATATTACCTACTTAGGATGTTGCCTAAAAGGCTATTAACTATTTGGGATGAGGATTATTGAGAGCGTCGTGGAATTCTCACATAGACTACCAAGAAATAAGGACCTAATATTTCAAGTAGGGTGTGTCAGGGCGTACAACGCTACTGCCTCCACACTTATATACTATTGACCGACAAAAGTCAATCTAATAATACGAACATAAGCTATATTTTTCCCTATTGAACGGGAACATAAATTAAGGGTATGGTCTAATAGTGAGCAAAGTATAAGTGTCCGATATAGGTCAGGCATTTACAAAATATAGTCTGCAAACTAAAGTTTGATAGGAATAATATCTCAAAGGTTCCATTGCATACAGCGTGACTACGTGCGCAACGATATAGTTTCCTTTAAAAAGATTCTTTAGAGCAACAAGGTCAAAGTTATCTGCCTATGGAAAAATACTTTAAACGATATTGCACAAATATTAAATTTAGCTTAAATTGGCGTCAAGATCTCACGAAATAGTATTGGCCAGCTTGAATTAAAGGCGACCATAAGGTTTAATGCCTATGGGTAGAAAGAAAAGGCAGTGTGAGCCAGAATCATTGGTAGGTTTGGCTACCATATTGCCAGTTATGTTGGAACTAGAACAATATTTACCGTACGGAATATGAAATAAAAGGAGTATTGAACTTTACCAAATGACGTGGTGAATTTCTAAGTCTTAAGCGTCGAACTATCAGGAATGGATATGCAGTGACAAGGCACGAAATTTAGTGTGATTCTTTAGCTTAGTGCCGTTCTTAACTGTCAGTCGTAAACTAATCATTCACAGAATGGGTTAATTTTGACCATCTGTATTGAAAAAGTCGTCTATTTTCAAGTTGCATATAGTGATTTGGAAACTTAACTTGTATGTAACAGGGCTAAGTATCATAGTACACTACTGGCCATTAAAATTGCTACACCAAGTAGAAATGCAGATGATAAACGGGTATTCATTGGGCAAATATTACACTAGAACTGACATGTGATTACATTTTCAGGCAATTTGGGTGCATAGATCCTGAGAAATCAGTATCCAGAACAACAACCCTTGGCCGTAATAACGGCCTTCATACGCCTGGGCATTGAGTCAAACAGAGCTTGGATGGCGTGTACAGGTACAGCTGCCCATGCAGCTTCAACACGATACCACACTTCATCAAGAGTAGTGACTGGCGTATTGTGACGAGCCAGTTGCTCCGCCACCATTGACCAAACGTTTTCAGTTGGTGAGAGATCTGGAGAATGTGCTGGCCGTGGCAGCAGTCGAACATTTTCTGTATGCAGAAAGGCTCGTACAGGACCTGCAACATGTGGTCGTGCATTATCCTGCTGAAATGTAGGGTTTCGCAGGGATCGAATGAACGGTAGAGCCACGGGTCACAACACATCTAAAATGTAACGTCCAATGTCCAAAGTGTCGTCAACGGGAACAAGAGGTGACCGATACGTAACCGATGGCACCCCATACCATCACGCGGGGTGATACGCCAGTACGGCGATGATGAATACATGATTCCAATGTGCGTTCACCGCGATGTCGCCAAACACGGATGCGACAATCAACATGCTGTAAACAGAGCCTGGATTCATCCGAAAAGACTTTTTGCCATTCGTGCACCCAGGTTCGCCGTTGAGTACACCATCGCAGGCGCCCTTGTCTATTATGCAGCGCCAAGGGTAACCGCAGCCATGGTCTCCAAGCTGATAGTCCATGCTGCTGCAAACGTCGTCGAACTGTTCGTGCAGATGGTGGTTGTCTTGCAAACGTCCCCATCTGTTGACTCGGGGATCTGGACGTGGCTGCACGATCCGTTAGAGACATGCGGATAAGATGCCTGTCATCTCGACTGCCAGTGATACGAGGCCGTTAGATTCCAGCACGGCGTTCCGTAATACCCTCCTGAACCCACCGATTCCATATTCTGCTAACAGTAATTGGATCTCGACCAACGCGAGCAGTAATGTCACGATACGATAAACCGCAATCGCGATAGGCTACAATCCTACCTTTATCAAAGTCGGAAACGTGATGGTACGCATTTCTCCTCTTTACACGATGCATCACAACAAAGTTTCACCAGGCAACACCGGTCAACTGCTGTTTGTGTATGAGAAATCTGTTGGAAACTTTCCTCATGTCAGTACGTTGTAGGTGTCGCCACCGGCGCCATCCTTGTGTGAATGCTCTGAAAAGCTAATCATTTGCATATCACAGCGTCTTCTTCCTGTCGGTTAAATTTCGCGTCTGTAGCACGTCATCCTCGTGGTGTAGCACTTTTAACGTCCAGTAGTGTAGCATCACAAGCTAGTATATTATGTATAGGATTATGAGTTATGCTACTAAAAGGTGTTTAACAAAATCAAATTAATAGCTTATACATACTGGGTTAATAAGCGGGCATTCGTAGGAGGTAAGTACGCGGTGACCACAAGAGAATAAGGTGGTCGATTTTAACACAAAATGAATTACGGTGGACGAAACAATGGTCGGAAACCTTCGAAAAATGATTATGCATCCTACCCATCACATTCCACAACCTCTGTCTAACACGTACTCTCACACATTTCGAAAACGTCTTGGGCTCAATGAAGAGATGTTGACCGATTATTTTCAGCCTTTCAAAACCGCACTTCGTGTCATCTGGTTACACGCAAAAAGCAGGACAAAGTCGATTGATGTGTAGCGTAGTGAAGTTTCATAGTCATTTGCCGTCACATTGAGAATGTCTCATCTTGTTTGATAGCAATATATGCAAGCAAAGCTTAGTCTCAGTACCGCAAAACTGGGCGGTGATTAAAGTAGTGTGAATCAGTGCTATACGAAAAAGTACTCACTGAACTCTCCACAGTAGGCGCTATATACCCAGTCTGCACCGTAGCCTTTGAAGTTAGAGGTGTGGATCTTAAGGCAGACACAGTCTAGCACCGTAGTGCCGTTCGCCGCCAGCAGAGCCAGCAACGGAGCAGCTACCCCCAGTGGATGCATTGTCAGCTGTTGTTGAGACCGAGAGGGAATCACACGCAGTGAACATCGCAGGCACCGCGGGCCCACTATAAGGATTCTCGTAGCGGAAGTCTTTCCGCAGGATGGGAAAACCACAGGAAGGACAACGACTTCCGTGCTTATTCTTTTTTCCTGTCACAGCACCAACCAGCAAGCACACAGTCGTTACAGAAAAATATTCCTTCGTTTCACGCGTACATCTGCCACACGTTTTTAGGACGACAGAGAAAGCCACTAAGGGATAAACGGGTGATACCCAGAAGTGAAGGTTTAGTTTCCGACATAAGAATTGCGAGGCTTGACCTTCTTTAACACTGATTCACCAACTGAGAGAGGTTGTAGGTAACTCCGCTCATTGTAACAATAAATTTGTTCATCCCTGTGATTGACGCTATGGCTGTTATCTTATACAGGGAGACAATATTATTGAAATACGTGCTATAAAATCGTCATTACGGTTTGTGTTAGGATGTTCAAACTGCTGGCCACGCGGCACTCTGGGAAATAGTATGCGCTGGCATAGTTTGGTTTAGCGACGAAGCCCACCTTCATTTGGAGGGTTCGTCAACAAGCAAAATTGGCGCATTTGGGGGACTGAAAATCCGCATTTCGCGACCGAGAAGTCTCTTCACGCTCAACGGGTGACTGCCTGGTTTGCAATATCCAATCACGGAATAATCGGTGCGATATTTACCTTGATGGCACGGTAACTACCGAACGGTACATGAAGGTTGCGGAAAATGGTTTCATCCCCATTTTCCAAAGTCATCCTGATATTGACAATATGTGCTTCATGACAGGCCTAACTCGACCGCCATAGAAGCAGGAGAGTGTTTGATGCCCTGGAGGAGCAGTTTGAGGACCGCATTCGTGTTCTGGGGCACCCAGAGGCCACTGGCATGGGTCTCGATTGGCCGCCATATCTGGATCTGAAGACATGCGACTAATCTTTGTGAGGCTATATTAAAGACAGTGTGTACAGCAATAACCCCAAAACCAATACTGAGCTGAAAACAGGCATTCAGGAGGTCATCGACAGCGTCGATGTTCCGACACTTCACCGGCTAGTGTAGAATTTCGCTATTCGTCTGCGTCACATAATCGCAAATGATGGCACGCATATCGAACATGTCACAACCTACATTCGAAAAGGGGTAGTGACGTTTACATGTTGAATGAAGTGTATGCACGCCGTAGTTTGTAACTAATTTAGGTTTTTTTCACATATTTCAATAATTGTCACTCTATATCTTACATGTATTATAAAAGTGAAAGTTTTTGTGCGTTGTAGTATGCCTGTTACCCCTTCACGCTGAAACGGCTGCAAGTGTATAGATGAAATTTGCAATGGGGGTTGCTTGTACCTTGAATTAAAACAGGCTGTCTTATATATTTCTAAAAACCAAAGGATTTGGGATGTGGGAGAAAAGAAGTGTACCTCATGACGCGGAAATAGCCATACTTCATTCATCCAGCATCTGTGAATGAGAGCACTAGTGACTTTTTGCAGACTTTAGACGTGATTTCAAACCTTTACGAAACTTTTCTTCGCTGACATCCCCCACAAAAAGATGAAAGATGTTCGTCACTTACTTAATATTCGTTGTTCATTCAGTAAAACTGCCGCCTAAACCATAACACTTTATTTTATTACTTCATCACTACTATCTGTGTTCACGGCACATTTTGAATGCAATATTCACATATATCACAGATTTTTTTTTTCATCAGTCTTCTCACTCATTTGATGCGACCCACCACGAACTCATCTCTTGTGCCAACCTCTTCATCTCACAAGGGGAGGCCACGACGTTTGGAACGCGGATTTACTTCAAACTTCGTACACTCGTAGCACTACATTAGGACAACAAAATGTGTAAGCGGTAGCGGATACTTCTCAAGCGTTATTGAGAAAATCGCAAGATAATTTCGGTCGTCATGTATATACCTGTGCGTGGCCGTTTTTACCATGAAGCGGCGGCAGGCGAGTGGGTAGCGTTCACTTTACTGATCCCTGCTATATCTAGACTGAAACTTTGCGTTTCCCTTTTCAGATTTTCTGTCTTCCCTGCCACGTTCAAGCTTCATCAGTAAGAGACTTTTTCCACATCTACATCTACATGGTTACTCTGCAATTCACACTTAAGTGCCTGTCAGAGGGTTCATCGAACCGTTTTCATACTACTTCTCTATCATTCCACTCTCGAATGGCGCATGGCAAAAAGGAACACCTAGATCTTTCCATTCGAGCTCTGATTTCTCTTATTTTATTATGATGATCATTTCTCCCTACGTAGAAGGGTGTCAACAAAATATTTTTTGTATTCAGAAGAGAAATTTGGTGATTGAAATTTCGTAAATAGATCACACCGCAAAGAAGACCTCCTTTGTTTCAGTGACTACTACCCCAGCTCGCGTATCATATCAGTGACACTCTCACCCGTATTGCTCGATAACACGAAACGAGCTACCCTTCTTTGCACACAACTGTTCAGGCACGTACTTACATCCACTTACTTCGTCTTCAATGGCCAATGCTATGAGCAAACCGACGGTGTGTCTCTCACCAGTGGTAGCCAACTTATTTATAGAGAGTTTCGAAGAGTAGACACCTCAAGCGGACGAACGGGAACCCGTGTGTTTTTACCGATACGTAGGCGACACGTTTGTCATCTGGCCCCACGGATCTGATCATCTACTGACGTTTTTATCATCATCATCATCATTTAAGACTGATTATGCCTTTCAGCGTTCAGTCTGGAGCATAGCCCCCCTTATACAGTTCCTCCATGATCCCCTATTCAGTGCTAACATTGGTGCCTCTTCTGATGTTAAACCTATTACTTCAAATCATTCTTAACCGAATCCAGGTACCTTCTCCTCGGTCTGCCCCGACTCCTCATACCCTCTACTGCTGAATCCATGAGTCTCTTGGGTAACCTTGCTTCTCCCATGCATGTAACATGACCCCACCATCTAAGCCTGTTCGCCCTGACCGCAACATCTATAGAGTTCATTCCCAGTTTTTCTTTGATTTCCTCATTGTGGACACCCTCCTGCCATTGTTCCCATCTACTAGTACCTGCAATCATCCTAGCTACTTTCATATCCGTAACCTCAACCTTATTGATAAGGTAACATGAATCCACCCAGCTTTCGCTCCCATACAACAAAGTTGGTCGAAAGATTGAACGGTGCACAGATAACTTAGTCTTGGTACTGACTTCCTTCTTGCAGAAGAGAGTAGATCGAAGCTGAGCGCTCACTGCATTAGCTTTGCTACACCTCGCTTCCAGTTCTTTCACTATGTTGCCATCCTGTGAGAATATGCATCCTAAGTACTTGAAACCGTCCACCTGTTCTAACTTTGTTCCTCCTCTTTGGCACTCAATCCGTTTATATTTCTTTCCCACTGACATTACTTTCGTTTTGGAGATGCTAATCTTCATACCATAGTCCTTACATTTCTAATCTAGCTCTGAAATATTACTTTGCAAACTTTCAATCGAATCTGCCATCACAACTAAGTCATCCGCATATGCAATACTGCTTATTTTGTGTTCACATATCTTAATCTCACCCAGCCAGTCTATTGTTTTCAACATATGATCCATAAATAATATGAACAACAGTGGAGACAGGTTGCAGCCTTGTCTTACCCCTGAAACTACTCTGAACCATTAACTCAATTTACCGTCAACTCTAACTGCTGCCTGACTATCCATGTAAAGACCTTTAATTGCTTGCAAAAGTCTGCCTCCTATTCCATAATCTTGTAGAACCGACAATAACTTCCTCCTAGGAACCCGGTCATATGCCTTTTCTAGATCTGTAAAGCATAGATACAATTCCCTTCCACTCATAACACTTCTCCATTATTTGCCGTAAGCTAAAGATCTGGTCCTGACAACCTCTAAGAGGCCTAAACCCACACTGATTTTCATCCAATTGGTCCTCAACTAATACTCGCACTTCCCTTTCAACAATACCCGAGAAGATTTTACCCACAACGCTGATAAAAGAGATACCTCTGTAGTTGTTACAATCTTTTCTGTTTCCATGTTTAAAGATTGGTGTGATTACTGCTTTTGTCCAGTCTGATGGAACCTGTCCCGACTCCCAGGCCATTTCAATTATCCTGTGTAGCCATTTAAGACCTGACATTCCACTGTATTTGATGAGTTCCGACTTAATTTCATCCACCCCAGCCGCTTTATTGCACTGCAATCTATTGACCATTTTTTCCACTTCCTCAAATGTGATCCTATTTCCATCATCATTCCTATCCCATTCTACCTCGAAATCTGAAACATTACTGATCGCATTTTCACCTACATTGAGCAACTCTTCAAAATATTCCCTCCATCTGCCCAAGGCATCCACAGGATTCACCAGCAGTTTTCCTGACCTGTCCAAAATACTTGTCATTTCCTTCTTACCTCCCTTTCGAAGACTGCTAATTACGCTCCAGAATGATTTTCCAGCAGCTTGACCCATAGTCTCCAACCTGTTTCCAAAGTCTTCCCACGATTTCTTCTTGGATGCTGCAATTATCTGTTTGGCTTTGTTTCTTTCTTCAACATAACTTTCTCTGTCTACCTGGGTTCTGGTATGTAGCCATTTTTGATACGCCTTGTTTTTCCTTTTACAGGCTGCCTTGACTGTATCATTCCACCAAGCTGTTTGCTTCATCCTACTTTTACACACTACTGTTCCAAGACATTCTTTAGCCACTTCTAGTACTGTATCCCTGTATCTTCTCCATTCGTTTTCCAATGACTGTAATTGACTACATTCAACTAACTGGTACCTTTCTGAGATCGCTGTTATGTACTTGTGCCTGATTTCCTTATCCTGAAGTTTCTCCACTCTTATCCTCCTACATATGGCCCTGACCTCCTGCACTTTCGGCCTCACAATCCCAATTTCACTGCAGATTAAATAATGATCAGTGTCATCAAAGAATCCCCTGAATACACGTGTGTCCCTCACAGCCTTCCTGAATTCCTGATCTGTTATTATATAGTCAATGACAGATCTGGTTCCGCTGCCTTCCCAAGTATACCGGTGAATGTTCTTATGTTTAAAAAAGGAGTTTGTGATTACGAAGCCCATACTGGCACAGAAATCCAAGAGTTGTTTCCCGTTCCTGTTGGCCTCCATATCCTCTCCAAATTTACCCATAACCTTTTCACACCCTTCTGTTCGATTCCCAATCCTGGCGTTAAAATCACCCATGAGCAGAACACTGTCCTTGTCCTTTGCTCTAATAACTACATCACTGAGTGCCCCTTCACAATGCGAATATACTGACACAATCCTATTTTTCTTGCTAGACACTGTCAAATCTATCCACATCAGTCGTTCGTTTACATACCTTATTGCAACTACGCTGGGTTCCATTTCTTTCCTGATGTAAAGCCCTACACACCATTGTGCTATTCCTGCTTTGAGCCCTGACAGGTAGACCTTGTATTCTCCCACATCCTCTTCTTTCTCACCCCTTACCCGAATGTCACTAACAGCTAAAACTTCCAGCCCCATCTTACTTGCAGCCTCTGCCAGCTCTACCTTCTTCCCAGAGTAGTCCCCATTGATATTAATAGCTCCCCATCTCATTACCATTTGTTTGCCAAGTCGTATCTTAGGAGTCCCTGGTTTGTCAGTTAGAGGTGGGACTCCGTCACCTCCAAAGGTCCGAGGCATTTTGCTCTGATGGTTGCCAGCATCATATTTAAAGTACCAGGGAAGCAGGTTTCTAGCCTTACTTGCCCCGAGTCCCATTGGGTTTTACCCCTAACGGCTGAGGGACTAACCGGTGGATTTGGTAGTCTTTGCCGTATGAGCACAAAGGTGACCACGAGATGCCCAGCCTTATTCCAAAGTAACCGGTATCCCGACTGTCGGGACCACTTACTTGGCCACTCATACGCTGCCCGTGGTTCATGAACTAGGACATGACTATAGGAACCCACACCACTGACGTTTTTAGGGCATCTAAATTCCGTCCACGACAACATACGGTTCACCATGGAGATCGAGAAGAAAGGGAAATTGCCCTTTCTTGATGTACTTGTAGATCGGAGATCAAATGGCACTCAGAGTCATAGCGTGTACCGCAAGCCTACACATACGGACCTATACCCACACGCCTCGAGTTGCCACCATCCTGCACAACTAAAGCCGGCCGAAGTGGCCGTGCGGTTAAAGGCGCTGCAGTCTGGAACCGGAAGACCGCTACGGTCGCAGGTTCGAATCCTGCCTCGGGCATGGATGTTTGTGATGTCCTTAGGTTAGTTAGGTTTAACTAGTTCTAAGTTCTAGGGGACTAATGACCTCAGCAGTTGAGTCCCATAGTGCTCAGAGCCATTTTTTGCACAACTAAACGGGATGCTCAACAAACTGGTTCATAGGGCATACTCGATATCGGACGAACAAAGTCTGCACAAAGAACTCAAAGACATAGAAAATGAGTTTCACAAGCACGGATACAGCAAACGACAGATTCAGACAGCCCTCAGACGACGGAAACACTGCAGAAACCCCAGATGAAGAACAGTCTAAAGATGAGGAAACAAGCCTTGCCTTTCTAACGTATGCAGGCAATGCGACATCAAAAATTGGGAGACTGCTAAAACAACACAAAACTGACACGGTCTTCCGACCACCATCACAGATACGGGCCCTACTGGGGACAGTGAAAGACGGATATGGCCTCAAGAAAGCGGGCGTATACAATATTCCACGTGGTTGCGGCGAATCCTACATCGGTCAAACAATCCGAACAGTCGAAGACCGCTGCAAAGAACACCAACGCCACTCGCGCCTAGGCCAGCCCACCAGATCGGCACTGGCAGAACACTGCTCGGAAATTGGACACAAAGCGAAATACGAAGAGACCAAGATTCTTGCCCCTACCAGTTTCTACTGGGACAGCATCTTCAAGGAGGCCATTGAAATTCGCGTAACGGACAATCTCATAAACCGAGACACAGGTTTTCAACTGAGCGAGGCAGGGCAACCATTACTTAACTCCATGAAGGAGTCGCACCACAAGCGGACACAAGACCCTTCTACGACGGCCGCAGAGGACACTCCACGGGATTTACTGACGGACATAGATAACATTGACAATGAGCAGACAGACCAAAAAAAAACAAAAAAACATTAGGCTACCAGACAGTAGAATACAACAGTAAAGAATTAGAAATCAATAGAATACAAATAGGAAATAGGAATAGCATGTCAGAATAGTATATAAGAAATCCATCCAATGTTGGAAATAAAGAGAGTCCAAACAGAATCAAATAAGATAAGTTAAGGCGTCAAAATGGCATTAGGCCCGCCTCTCCCCATAAGGGACTGGAATGAAAGATGCAAAAAAATAAAATAAAATAAAATTCTCCCTGCACGGGGACAACCGGACGTGCTCGATATTGCTCTTCTGAAGGGCATCGAGCGCGACTGCTGAGACGCGTAACGTCATCTCCTCCGTCCATTTTTTTTTTTTTTTTTTTTGGTCATCAGATCAGTCTACTAACTGGTTTGATGCGGCCCGCCACGAATTCCTTTCCTGTGCTAACCTCTTCATCTCAGAGTAGCACTTGCAACCTACGTCCTCAATTATTTGCTTGACGTATTCCAATCTCTGTCTTCCTCTACAGTTTTTGCCCTCTACAGCTCCCTCTAGTACCATGGAAGTCATTCCCTCATGTCTTAGCAGATGTCCTATCATCCTGTCCCTTCTCCTTATCAGTGTTTTCCACATATTCCTTTCCTCTCCGATTCTGCATAGAACCTCCTCATTCCTTACCTTACCAGTCCACCTAATTTCCAACATTCTTCTATAGCACCACATCTCAAATGCTTCGATTCTCTTCTGTTCCGGTTTTCCCACAGTCCATGTTTCACTACCATACAATGCTGTACTCCAGACGTACATCCTCAGAAATTTCTTCCTCAAATTAAGGCCGGTATTTGATATTAGTAGACTTCTCTTGGCCAGAAATGCCTTTTCGCCATAGCGAGTCTGCTTTTGATGTCCTCCTTGCTCCGTCCGTCATTGGTTATTTTACTGCCTAGGTAGCAGAATTCCTTAACTTCATTGACTTCGTGACCATCAATCCTGATGTTAAGTTTCTCGCTGTTCTCATTTCTACTACTTCTCATTACCTTCGTCTTTCTCCGATTTACTCTCAAACCATACCGTGTACTCATTAGACTGTTTATTCCGTTCAGCAAATCATTTAATTCTTCTTCACTTTCACTGAGGATAGCAATGTCATCAGCGAATCGTATATTTGATATCCTTTCACCTTGTATTTTAATTCCACTCCTGAACCTTTCTTTTATTTCCATCATTGCATCCTTGATGTACAGATTGAAGAGTAGGGGCGATAGGCTACAGCCTTGCCTAACAACCTTCTTAATACGAGCACTTCGTTCTTGATCGTCCACTCTTATTATTCCCTCTTGGTTGTTGTACATATTGTATATGACCCGTCTCTCCCTATAGCTTACCCCTACTTTTTTCAGAATCTCGAACAGCTTGCACCATGTTATATTGTCGAACGCTTTTTCCAGGTCGACAAATCCTATGAAAGTGTCTTGATTTTTCATTACATTGGTTACACGTCTCGGTTACCTCTTGTTCGCATTGATGGCACTTTGAACAGTGGACGTTACATTTCAGATGTGTTACGACCCGTGGCTCTACCCTTCATTCGATCCCTGCGAAACTCTACATTTCAGCAGGATAATGGACGACCGCATGTTGCAGGTGCTGTACGGGCCTTTATGGATACAGAAAATATTCGATTGCTGCTCTGGCCAGCGTATTCTCCAGATCTCTCACCAATTGAAAACGTCTGGTCAATGGTGGCCGAGTAACTGGCTCGTCACAATACGCCAGTCACTACTCTTGACGAACTGTGGAATCGTGTTCAAGCTGCATGAGCAGCTGTACCTGTACACGCCATCCAAGCTCTGTTTGACTCAATGACCAGACGTATCAAGGCCGTTATTACGGCCAGAGGTGGTTGTTCTGGGTACTAATTTCTCAGGATCTATGCACCCAAATTGCCTGAAAATGTAATCACATATCAGTTCTAGTATAATATATTTGTCCAATGAATACCCGTTTATCATCTGCATTTCTTGACGTACCAATTTTAATGGCTAGTAGTGTAAGTTAGGGACATGAATTATGAAACATCCGCAAAAGCAAATTTCCCTCGTCATGCGCTAGAAAAACAGTCGAGGAAAGTGGATCTTCCCGGCATGAATTAAAAGGATAGCCTTGAAATAAACGGAATTAATTAAAGGATGGAAAAAACTGCAACTGGCTAATGTGGTCCAGTGAATACAACGCGGGATCAGTCCTGTACAAACAGTCGATTAGTAAAAGTGCCGGAACATTCGTTCTACATCCTGCTACCATATACACACTACTGATCGGGAGCTATATGAGGTCTGTGGTGAGTGTGTGTTGACCACAGCACGTGGTGTTAGTTCACCGTGAGACATGAATTGGTATTTTTAAGAACATTATTTGGAAATTAACCTCGCAATGTTGAAACAATGAGTCCGGAAGTCGCACGTTATTCACAGTAAGAGTTTTCTTTATAAAAATTTGTTAAAGCTTCAATACAGTAAGTCTGTTTTTATTTTACTTTTGTTCAAAAATAACGCTTCATAACTTACTGACCTAACGCCATCTGCCGTGGTCAACGCGCGCTTACCACCAGCGTGATTTGCTTCGGTGTTCAGTAGTATGTGTGTGGTCGCAGGATGCAGCATGGCCGGCCGCTGTGGCCGAGAGGTTCTAGGCTCTTCAGTCCGGAACCGCACTGCTGCTGCGGTCGGAGGTTCGAATCTTGCCTCGGCCATGGGTGTTTGTGATGTTCTTCTAAGTTAGTTAGGTTCAAGGGGGGACGTTGATGAAAAACACACACTATTTCAAAAATGCACCAAATCCACAATTTTGGAGATATGGCAATGAGATTTTGTACCATGCTTTAGATAAAAGTATCACATTTACATACAAAATCCTTTGATTATATGTATTCAACTCCTTTTTGGAATGAAATTTGACTTTTCATTTTCAAAAAATAATGTATGTTCCTTTAACTCAGAAAGTTTCAAGAGACTTTTACAAAAAAAATTTCTATTTCATCTCTTTATATGTTGTAAGCTTCTCTCGTGAAATTTCTGAAATAGGTCAAATATTAGAATTTTTACAATTTTTTAATTTATTCCACAAGTACAATTTTAAATTCACGCAAAATTCCAAGCACTTCACCCCATATCTCAGCTTGCAATCAGAACTTCAAAATTTGCTCTTGAGACAGTGTTTATTGGGTTCACAGAAACATGTGTACAAAATTTCATAATTCTAGCATTCACAGAATCCGAGGAAAAGGTATATAAACTTTGAAAAACAAACTTTTCAGGAAACGCAATTTAAAGTTCAACCTAACCTTTTTCCTTATGTCACTTCTTCAGAAGGTACCACATTTGCACTCTGGGTCGTCTTTCCCTTCAAGGCTTCTCTTCTGGTTTCTTGTTCTCTGTCTTCTTTCCTTTACCAGATCTTCAATTGACTTTTATGCTGCAGAGACGCGCTGTAAATCTATTTTCCTCAGGATGTCTTGAGTAAAATTTCCTATGTTGAAGCGCATTCTTTCTAATACTTTCGTCCTCGCGACGTTCCCACCATTAAATTCAATAACTGCATCATAAGTTGCAAAAAATTGCTACACCACGACGATGACGTGCTACAGAGGCAAAATTTAACCAACAGAAAGAAGATGCTGTTATATGCAAAAGCTTAGCTTCTCAGAGCATTCACACAAGGTTGGCGCCGGTGGCGACACCTACAACGTGCTGACATGAGGAACGTTTCCAACAGATTTCTCATACACAAACAGCAGTTGACGGGCGGTGCCTGCTGAAACGTTGTTGTGATGCCTCGTGTAAGGAGGAGAAAACCGTACCATCACGTTTCCGACTTGATAAAGGTCGGATTGTAGCCTATCGCCATCGCGGTTTATCATATCGCGACATTGCTGCTCGCGTTGGTCGAGATCCAATGGCTGTTAGCAGAATATGGAATCGGTGGGTTCAGGAGGGTAACACGCAACGCCGTGCTGGATCCCAACGGCCTCGTATCACTAGCAGTCGAGATGACAGGCATCTTATCCGCATGGCTGTAACGGATCGTGCACCCACATATCGATCCCTGAGTCAACAGATGGGGACGTTTGCAAGACGACAACCATCTGCACGAACAATTCGACGACCTCTGTAGCAGGATGGACTATCAGCTCAGCTTCGGCTACCCCTGACGCTGCATCACAGACAGGAGGGCCTGCGATGGTGTACTCAACGACGAACGTGGGTGCACGAATGGCAAAATATCATTTTTTCGGATGAATGCAGGTTCTGTTTACAGCATCATGATAGTCGCATCCGTGTGTGGCGACATTGTGGTGAACGCACATTGGAAGCGTGTATTCGTCATCGCCATACTGGCGTATCACCCGGTGTGATGGTATGGGGTGCCAATGGTTACACGTCTCGGTCACCTCTTGTTCCCATTGACAGCACTTTGAACAGTGGATGTTACATTTCAGATGTGTTGCGACCCGTGGCTCTACCCTTCATTCGATCCCAGCGAAACCCTACATTTCAGCAGGATAATGCACTACCGCATGTTGCCGGTCCTGTACGGGCCTTTCTGGATACAGAAAATGTTCGACTGCTGCGCTGGCCATCACATTCTCCAGATCTCACACCAATTGAAAACGTCTGGTCAATGGTGGCCGTGCAAGTGTCTTGCAAACGTCCCCATCTGTTGACTGAGGGATCGAGACGTCGCTGCACGATCCGTTACAGCCATGCGGATAAGATGCCCGTCATCTCGACTGCTAGTGATACAAGGCTGTTGGGATCCAGCACGGCGTTCCGTATTACCCTCCTGAACCCGCCGCTTCTATATTCTGCTAACAGTCAGTGGATCTCGACCAACGCGAGCAGCAATGTTACGATACGATAAACCGCAATCGCGATAGGCTACAATCCGGCCTTTATCAAGTCGGAAACGTGATGGTACGCTTTTCTCCTCCTTACACGAGGCATCACAACAACGTTTCAGCAGGCACCGCCCGTCAATTGCTGTTTGTGTATGAGAAATCGGTTGGAAACTTTCCTCATGTCAGCACGTTGTAGGTGTCGCCACTGGCGCCAACCTTGTGTAAATGCTCTGAAAAGCTAAACATTTGCATATCACAGCAACTTCTTCCTGTCGGTTAAATTTAGCGCCTGTAGCACGTCATCTTCGCGGTGTAGCAAATTTAATGGCCAGTACTGTAGTTCAATAACTGTCATCCTGTGTATTTCGTGTGTTGTAGGTCCCTCTAACGTGAATACGACTGTTTCACATAGAGCTTGAAACTCTATACGTACGTGCAGTAATCGCCAATGGATATCTGATGATCGATAAATTTCGAAAAGCGTCATATGATCGATAAAGCCATTCCTTGCCTTGTTTGACTTTTGCCGTAGCGGCTCAGTCAGCCTCATCGAAAAACTACTGATTCTTATCATAATGATAGCCAGTTTGCTGCCTGCATGACTTAGTATCACATTTATATTACTGAAATAAAAAAATTCTCGAAAATCTTGGAATCCGTGGGACTGATATACAGCCAATAACAGGTTCTATAACAGGCAGAAATTGCCGATAGTTCGATTCCTGGAATGGATTAATTGCCTATATCCGTAATTTGTACAGAGCCCTCATTGAGCGAGTCCTACTCGCATCTGGGCTTTTTTTTTGTTTTTTTTTTTTTTTGTTACCCTAAGGAACTTTCGCCACAAGGAGAAAAAACAACCGATATCTAACGTAAACAACAACAAATATAATTTAAACATGAGCAGTTGCCTGAAGGTGAACCTGTCTGTTCAAAACCGGTAACGCTTATATTTTTGTAAATAAACCGCGATATTAACAGTGGATGGTTGTTGTTTTCATCCTTGCAAGAAACGACTTGTACCTTCCATGGCTCTGTGGATTTTGCGTTTTCTTCTATACGTGCAGTGTCTCCTCTGTCGTTATTGCGAATGGCTGCGCGTGGGGAATTGTACAGTGCCCTTGAGACTGGCCTACTCAATGTTCACCGGCGGTGCGGCTCGCTTCCTTTGGCAACAGAACATAAACAAACGTGAGCCAACACTTCCGAGTACTGACTCCCCGTGTTTGGACAGCGAGGCATGAGTTATCACCAGCGCGTTCCACTGCCCGTAAATCATCCCCGCAAACACGCACACAAATAAGGCCTAGCCCAGCACACGGCGTGAGGGTATTGTGCGCAAAACCGGTAACTACGTAGTAATAATGTCTCCTAACTACTCGTTCACTGTGTGATGCCAGACTAGGGAGTTCATTAATTCATGAAACTTAATTTATGAGTCTGTGACGTTTGCTCGCTGAATAATAGGGAGCGATGGCAAAAATCTGAGAGTGTCTGTCTAAAGTAACATATTTGAGCTGCCGTTTCCCTCAATTACGACATGGCCACATAAAACCTTCCTTATTTCCAAACGAAATATGAAAAGGAAACTGTGAGACGTAGATACTTGCCATTTGCGCATCATACATGGTAACTCAAAAGTTTTGTGCAAAAAATTAGTGCACATCTCCATGGAGTCCTTCCGTAACCAGAAAAATGTCTAAACACATGATCCGCGCACGTGCATGCCTGGAGTACAGGACGATATTGTAGACACAGACGTCGTCAAGATCCCGTAAATGCGATGCGTTACAATGCGTCGTT
Organism: Schistocerca americana; assembly: GCF_021461395.2. Taxonomy (NCBI): domain Eukaryota; kingdom Metazoa; phylum Arthropoda; class Insecta; order Orthoptera; family Acrididae; genus Schistocerca; species Schistocerca americana. The sequence goes on along the minus strand of NC_060127.1, from coordinate 98,598,217 downwards.
ACATAACCCACAGGAAGAAATCCACAAGGATTACGTCCAGAGATCGTTGGGGGCTACTTGGTTAGTCCATCACCTTCTATCAGGGTTGTTCAAAAGGTACGGTACGAAACAGCACTGTGGGTGTAACTGAAGTCTTTCTTTTTTTTTCGAAAGAAATCACCAGACCCCTGAGCACAGCCATCCCGCTATTTCAGGAGCCGAAGTATTCCCTTTTCCCAAAATTCCTTCAGTTAGACGTCCGGCCTGAAGCGCTTTCCTTTGAAATGCTTTTACGCCGACCAGACACACGAAATAAATGAAGATGGTGTCTGTTCTTTAGGACATGTCCGAAAGAACAGATATCATTTTCATATAGTTAAGGCTAACCGGCCATTGACCTTCTTCTTGTGTGCAGGTCCACACGCATTGCCCGAACTCTTTCGGGACCCGGTATGATTGTCTGCCGCGAGTAATAAGTGTAGCGGGCAGGGGCACTACGAATGTGGTGTGTGGACATTAAGTTGCGAATGTGGGTCTCACGGGGAACGTGCCGGCGATAAGTCCCTGCAGTCGCACTATCGTCTGTGCCCTCGGTGGCTCAGATGGAGAGAGCGTCTGCCCTGTATGCAGGAGATCCCGGGTTCGACCCCCAGACGGGGCACACATTTGCAAGTGTCCCTGTTGATGTATATTAACGCCTGTCGACAGCTTAGAGTATTGATTTAATTATCATTTCACTAAAGACATGAAAGTCTTAGGGCGACATGTCAGGGCTGTAGGGGTGCTCCTACTTGAACTTGTACATTACACTTTGTGTGACACCTAGCAAGGTGGTGCAGTGGCTAGCACACTGAACTCGCATTCGGGAGGACGACGCTTCAAGGCCGCGTCCAGTCTTCCGTGATTTCCCTAAGTCGCTTCATGAAAATGCCGAGGTAGTTCCTTTGAAAGTGCACAGCCGACTTCCTTCCCCCATCCTTCCATAACCCGATGGAACCGATGACCTCGGTGTTTGGTCGCCTCCCCCACATTAACCGGTGAAATTTGTGTGACCTTGGAGCCATGTGGACGTGTATTATCGTGAAGCAGAATCACTCTCTCCGCGAGCAGCAGGTTTCCCCGTGATCACGGAATTCGATGACTATCAAACCTCGGACGTCGAAACAGATGGTGAGCATCACCTTGCGTGGTGAGGGCTCGGCTTTGAATTTTTTAGGGGGAGGTAAGGGCACTACATTTGCGTCCCTCGATGTCTCACTACATTACCCCAAAGCAGCATATGCAAACGTCAATGGGTTTTTGATGTTGCGACGTTTCGTACCTTTTCATATGGACACTCTGTAATATCCACGCAAACATTTTACTACATACATTTACTACATCATCGTGTGTGGAATCTGAATGAACATTCTCGTGATATTAAAAAACAGGACTTCAGCGTTACTAAAATAATAAATAATTATTGTCAATGACATAATTAAATATTATGTAAAAACCTGTATGTCACATAATACCTATGGAAAAAGATAATGATAATCTACACCTTTCGTTATCTATGATTCTTCTAGAATAATCCTTCTTCTTGTTCGAACTGTTGTACTGATCGGATGTGACTGATGTCTCGTATCAGAGAGGTCTGTAAAAAAAATGGTTCAAATGGCTCTGAGCACTATGGGACTCAACATCTTAGCTCATAAGTCCCCTAGAACTACTTAAACCTAACCACCCTAAGGACATCACACACACCCATGCCCGAGACAGGATTCGAACCTGCGACCGTAGCAGTCCCGCGGTTCCGGACTGCAGCGCCAGAACTGCACGGCCACCGCGGCCGGCGAGGTCTGTAAAAAACTGTATTATATTGCTAAGTAATATTTCAAAAATAGAGTTTCTGTGTCACTGAAATCAACCCTTTCGTTTGAACTTTTGTTTCAACATGACTCTCGTCCTAAATGAATGTTACGTTTTCTTATCAGCTACAATTGAGGGCAGCAATTAGCACTATTGATCTATGGTGCGGTTTATAGGTAAATGCTGAATAACAAGTGATTAACATTGAGAATTGCTTTTAAATGTTAATTCACACAGTAAAGGTGCAGAAAAGATTTAATAATGTCACGTAGAAGGTGTAATTAGCTGAATGACGGCCACTAACTTGACATCACGAGGGTTTATTCAGCACTTGCACATACAAGAGCGCCAGAACACATACAGTATATATACAGCTACAAAACACACCGGTACAATGATTCTTCACATTCATGGATACTTCTAGAATGTACTCGAACCAAATATAGAAATTAAAATCGTACAGTTCAGGTGCGTTTTGAACCCAGGACCCTCCGTGGAATAGTTTAGTATCATAACCACAACACCACGGTGTTACTCAGCCTAAATTGCGACATTATATACAGGGTGAGTCACCTAACATTACCGCTGGATATATTTGCTAAACCACATCAAATACTGACGAATCGATTCCGCAGACCGAACGTGAGGAGAGGGGCTAGTGTAATTGTTTAATACAAACCATACAAAAATGCACGGAAGTATGTTTTTTGACAAAAACCTACGTTTTTTTAAATGGAACGACGTTAGTTTTGTTAGTACATCTGAACATATAAACAATACGTAATCAGTGCTGATTGTTGCATTGTAAAATGTTAATTGCATCCGGAGATGTTGTAACCTAAAGTTGACACTTGAAACCTCCGACGTTCAGTTGCGTGTTGTAACAAACACGGGCCACGGTCGGCGAGCAGCATCTGAAGGGACATGTTTACGATGACGAGCGTGTTTACGAGTGTGGCTGTAGTGCATTGTTGTGGTTTGGTCTAGCTGTCGCAGTGTCCGCATGTAGCGCTTGCTGCTATTGTTATTCTGCATTCGTTTCCGCACGCAGACCAACTGTAGTACACCGTGTTACCAGACGTCTGGGATAGTGAAGTGTTGTAGGAACTGTGACCATGGTGTATTCGAACTCTGAAAAGGCGGAGATGATACTCATCTATGGCGAGTGTCGACGAAATGCAGCTGAAGCCTGCAGGGTGTATGCAGAACGGTACCCGGACAGAGAGCATCCAACGTGCCGCACATTGCAAAACATCTACCGCCAACTGTATGCAACAGGTATGTCGTAGCACGCAAACGGGTCCGTAACAGGCCCGTCGCAGGAGAAGCGTGTGCAGTTGGTGTGTTAGCTGCTGTTGCCATGAACCCACACATGAGTACACGGGACATTGCGAGAGTCGGTGGACTAAGTCAAGGTAGTGTCATGCGCATACTGCATCGTCACCGCTTACACCCGTTTCATGTGTCGCTACATCAGCAATTACATGGTGATGACTTTAATCATCGAGTGCAATTCTGTCAATGGGCATTAACAGAGAAAGCGTTGCAGTTCTACCTGTTTACCGATGAAGCGGGTTTCACAAATCACGGGGCAGTGAATCTACGGAACATGCATTACTGGTCCGTGGACAATCCTCGCTGGCTCATACAGGTAGAGCGACAGCGACCGTGGACTGTAAATGTATGGTGCGGAATCATTGGCGACCACCTCATTGGTCCTCACTTCATTGCAGGGGCCCAAACAGCTGCAACATACATCGCGTTTCTACAGAATGATCTGCCAACGTTGCTCGAAAATGCCCCACTGGAAACGCGTCGACGTATGTGGTATAAGCATGATGGTGCACCTACACATTCCGCAATTAACACTAGGCTGACCCTTGACAGGATGTTCGACGGGCGTTTCATAGGACGTGGAGGACGCATAAATTGGCCAGCCCGTTCTCCTGATCTTACACGTCTGGACTTCTTTCTGTGGGGTACGTTAAAGGTGAATGTGTACCGTGATGTGCCTACAACCCCAGAGGATATGAAACAACGTATTGTGGCAGCCTGCGGCCACATTACACCAGATGTACTGCGGCGTGTACGACATTCATTACGCCAGAGACTGCAATTGTGTGCAGCAAATGATGGCCACGACATTGAACATCTATTGGTCTGACATGTCGGGACACACTCTATTCCACTCCGTAATTGAAAACGGAAACCACGTTTGTACGTGTACCTCACCCCTCATGGTAATGTACATGTGCGTCAGTGAAAAAGACCAATAAAAAGGTGTTAGCATGTGGACGTAATGTGCTGTTCCAGTCTCTTCTGTACCTAAGGTCCATCACCGTTCCCTTTGGATCCCTACGTAATTCGGTGCTCTCCGATACACACGATCAAACAGCGGAGGAGTGGTACTCAAGCGTCAACTTTAGGTTACAATATCTCCGGATGTAATTAACATTTTACAATGCAACAAACGGCACTGATTACGTATTTGTTTATACGTTCGGATGTGCTAACAAAACTAACGGGGTTCCATTTAAAAAAACGTAGGTTTGTGTTAAAAAACATACTTCCGTGCATTTTTGTATGGTTTGTATTAAACAATTACACTAGCCCCTCTCCTCACGTTCGGTCTGTGGAATCGGTTCGTCAGTATTTGATATGGTTTACGAAATATATCCAGCAGTAACGTTAGGTGACTCACCCTATATATATATATATATATATATATATATATATATATATATATATATATATATATATATATAATATGTTAGTAGTATAGATTCTGTAAGTGATTGTCTTATGTTAGCCACCATCTTAGTGGAATATTTCAGAGGCAGTTTTAAACTGAATTTTTAAACAGACATCATTGATCGACGTTATTGCGATAATAATTCTGTATTGGTGGTCCAGAATCCACTCAGAGGTAATAAATTCCACTTACATTGGGAATAATCTTTAACTATAGTGCAAACAGCATCTTACGTGATAAAAATTGTTCTCTGCTTATGTATGAAGCCAGGTTATTTCGTAACAACTTTCATGAAATGTTTTTATGAGCAAATAATACGTTAGTGTTGTGCGCATGTGGTATTGTGTGTCAAAACTGTTCATTCCGCTTAAAGAAAAGCGTTGCCACCTCGAATAAGAGTAGCGGTAAACTGGACAGACGATCTGCAACTAGTAATGAGACTATTATGCAACGTGTGAGGTAGCGGGGGAGTCGTGGCGCCCTGGAAATATTCAGAGTTCAGAGTGGGCGGCCACCCCTCTGGCCGCTCGGCAGGGACGAGGTCGTTAGCATCCACGTGGTGGCTCACAACGGCCGGACCACGTGGTCCATCCAGCACGTGGCTGGGAATCCCTCGGTGACGCTGTGCGCCAGGAGGGCCAAAGATGGCGGACTTTGTGATACCTTAATGGTAGACATTTCACAGTTCGTATGAAAATTAATAGTAACCAGATGAATTATGATACATCTAAAAGAAACAGGTACATTTCTATTATTTGCACGACGATTCTGATGGTGTAATCAGATTTTCCACTCATTTATTAGTTTTTAGTTCAGCATCTGGCGGTAAATTATACAAGTAACACAGAGCAACGAATTTCCAAAATATAAACGCTTCATCCGATTTTGTCAATCGCTGTGTCTGTCGGACGCTATTAGTGTAAACCTAAGTTGGTATGAATTACAGGCAGGTAGCTTAAATAGTACTTGAGTTATTGGAGGACAAAATGGCCGATTACTGTCGATCGCGTCAGGCCATAAGTACTCCCCAGTTACACGAAAAAAGCGGTAGCAGCATGCTTGTAAATATATTTATTCATCTATGTCTTTGTTTGTATCCGATATATGCTATTTATGAAGAAATTGGTTAAATATTTACTGTGTTTAGAAAGCACAGTAACATTAGGCTACTGGCCTACTTTTGTTTCTATTCCTTTGATATATGTTTATTTAATTTGTTTATGTTTATAATAACGTGTGTTAGAGCATGTTTTTGGTTGAGCCGTAGGAATATTTATTTAATTCAGTATTTCGAATATGTTTCATTATGTTTGTGAGTGTACGTTGGCGTGGAGACATGGAGGGAGCGCTCTAGCCAATCACAGCGCTCGTTACTAAGAGAGGCGGATGTAGGTTGGGCAGGAGCATCGTTTCCGGAGAGGACACGGGGGAGTTCCGAACAGTACGTGTGACGGTGCATCACATAAATATTGACATTTTTAGCGGTTGTAAATCGTAGTTTACGTATTTTATGAATATAGTTAGGGTAAAAGCTATACGGAAGGCAGCCATTGAGCGGCTACAGATATTTTATATAAGTTATTGGTATTTCTGCTTAAATAAACTTGTTATTATTATTAGAAAATGAATTTCTTTGTAATAGTTGTCACCTCTAATGTTCGCAGTGGCTAATTATTTTTAATAAGCATTTTTCAGTAATTTGTGCTGCAAGAAACTCATCTTCCGATGCAGCCTCTGGGCGGCCATTACGCCCCGAACTATTAATTTATTTATCAAAGTGTTAACAGTGAATGTAAATGCGAGAGATTTCGTTGTACGAACCTTTTAAAATTGCAACAGATAATTAATTTACGTCAAAGTCCATGTTTTTAAACTATACAGATTCCATGAGTTCAGTAAGTTTTATCTTGGCCGCTCCACGGCAACGATAGAAATTCTCTCAAGTCTTGCTTTGCAATCAATAAATAGAAATTAACAAAATTACATTCATTTCAGTTAACGGCAACTATATTTTAGTCATCACGTTCAAAATCTACAGTTGGTATGCGAATAACTGAGGTCCTTCAAGAACCAGTTTCATATTTACTTATGCACGTAAGTAAAAGTGATAAGAAAAGACAATATCCCTGAGAGAAAGAATCATGCAGATAAGTTATATATATATATATATATATATATATATATATATATGTGTGTGTAATTTCCCTTTTGTATATAACGAATAACGAATCCCCACCGACGTCACAAACGGACGTCACATACGGCAGAGGACACGAAGAGTGCTGGGCACGATGGCGTGGCAGACGTACGGTCGCGAGAGAGACTTGGAGAGAGTGGAGCGGTTTGCGCGTGGTCGCGGCAGACAGAAATACTTTGGCGTGCCGGCTTGTGCACTTGTGAGATTTCCGTGGCTTCTACAGTGAAGAAGTAGTGTGCGTTTAGAAGTGAATATCTCACGAGCTGTGTTGTTGTTCATAATTAATTACTTGCTGTAGGTATCTATTGTTTCCCTGTTATTCAACTTATATTTCATTTAATTGCTGGACCATCGACACCTAAAAGTGTTTTTCAGAAAAATACCACATTCTCAAAAGTACTTCTACTATCGTACTCATCATTTAAAGTCGTTAAGATAGTACCTGTAGATTTTATTTAACTGCAATCTTTCATTTGTAAATTTATATGTTACATTCATAATTCGCAATTGCCGAGTGATAGAAACCTTCGACCATTCGATTCATGTGTGTGTTCTTACCTTACGCTGTAGACTCAGAAGTATTTGGCCTGTAATGCGGCAGCTAGGTATCGCAGCCCCTGGACAACGAAACCAGCCAAAACTTTTAATATTTCAACGTTGAGTTGGAGGGTACGTAGTTAGGGGCCACACCATCATTCACTTTCTTATTGTTTGAAAGCACGCAAACAGCACCAAAGATTGCTAAAAATCCTTACTCTTGTATAGTTGAGATTATTTAATGTGCATGTAGCTTGTTTGCTGGTCCTATAGGATCACTTTTGTGCGTGAACTTAGTGCCATTTACACTGCTTGTCTGACAACATTGGTACACGATCCCAGGTGGAGATTTATTTAACAAAATGAAGATTATTAGCCGGGAGAAGCAGCGATTAAATAGAACCTCATGTTACGCTAATGATAAGTAACTGGTTTTTTTTTTAGTCTTGCCCAAAATCGTACAATACCAATCTACCACGACACACCACAACTCCTTACATCCATCAGAGTGGAAATGTTCGCTTCTGGAAATCACAACCGTATAAATTATGTGTATTCCGGTGGTGCTCTATCCTACCGAAAGATGACGTTCGGCTGAAGGGGAAGAAACTGAGTGACAGCAAAGTGCTCGAGCTTGTCCAGATAAACGATCACTGTTCCTGTTTGCTTGATGAATAAAACTGGTCCAGCAGTGCTGTATTTCTTCAGCACACACCCCACACTCATCTCTTCACTGTCTCTGACATGTACCCGAAAACAGCCGGGGTTTTAGGAGCCGGAGATGTGAATAACGTGCCGATTAAACTTCTCACTTCGTCAGAGAAGACGACGTTTTCTAGATAGCTACGGTTTTGGCCGATCCAGTCCAAAAAATCAGTAGCAAATTCGTGGCGAAGCTGCAGTGTGTTCCGCTTCAATGTATGTACAATTTTAACTTTGTATGTTTGCATGTGAAATTGTGCATGCAGCACCGTGGGAACTGTTGTGCGAGAGATATTAGAACTCGTGATGCTCCTGAATTGACGTTGCTGGGCTTCTTTGGGAGGTCTCTCTGATCTCCTCTACCATTTCATTAGATGTGCGTTTTCTGTCGAACCTGATGGTTTACACTGTCATATCGAGGCCTAATCGTCTTAACGTCGTGTGGCTCCCTTTGAAATTTACGTAGGAAATTTCTTTGGGCAGCAGTGGGTGATTTCGTGTCCGCTTACTGCGCTTTCTACTGAGGTGTAGTCAGTTCTTGCTTATGACCGAGCGCCTGAAACAAAACAAATCGTTACGGAAAATACCAGACAAGAGAGAGTAGAAGTCACGCTTTGAGGGTTCCACGTAGGCTTAATTATATATGTACATAATAAAATATAATAAAGTTTGTAACCCTGTGCAGATATATATTTACAGGCACCGCCTATAACTTGACGCTCTCTAGCGTCGTTGGGTGACGTTTCAGGGTATGGTTTACTACGTAAAGCTTCATCTACCAAGTCCCCTCTACAACCTCTACATGTGTGTGTAACATGGATTATGAAACACTGTGCACATAAAAGTTTGAGGGTATCTATTGATCAGCCGGCCGCTGTGGCCGAGCGGTTCTAGGCGCTTCGGTCCGGAACCGCGTTGCTGCTACGGTTGCAGGTTCAAATCCTGCCTCGGGCATGGATGTGTGTGATGTCCTTAGGTTAGTTAGGTTTAAGTAGTTCTAAGTCTAGGGGACTAATGACCTCAGATGTTAAGTCCAAAAGTGCTTAGAGCCATTTGAATCATTTTGTATCTATTGATCAACAGTGAAAGTTCGTGTAAAACTTAAGTAATCTGCTTTTCATATTTATGCGCCCTTAAAAGTTTGGTTTTAAGTACCTTATCTAAGCAAGCCAGTGTCGCGGTCCCTATATGCAAACCATGATCAGCTCAATGGAGAGCTTCATCATTAGGCAGTGAATAAAACTGACGTTACAGACAGAAGAAATATTCCATAACGATTGTAAAAGTGCTGTTGAACACAACCACAGTTTTAGGGCCACCTTATGACATACTGATTGATGCTGTACATAGTGTAATAAACACGTTTCATTACTGCGTAAAGTAATCACTATAAGCTAGTGAAAAGTAGTTCGTTGCCAGTATTTGCCAGGAAGTAGGTTAACTTATACCTGTTTGCTTTGTTAGTGCATACTACTGTGTTCGTATCCTATTACAAACGTCTCTCATGTTGAAGCAAAGCTTAATGCAGTACTACCTTATGTACGTTCGAATGAGCGAACCTACATAATTACGAAAAGGTAAAAACAACAGAGGTATAGAAGGCAATACAGGTGCTACGTCAGATACAGCAGTTCGTACGAGTGTCTAATCTGCTAATTGAATCATCGACGGCGCACATTATTTGTGACTTTCTCTACAAGAAGCACATTTTACGCAACATGTAAAGTATTAGACAAGATTTACGTTGTGATTGCATTATAAACTGTAGTCTCATTTAGTAGAAGTGCCTTAGAGGCCCCCGTATCATGACATCTATCCACTTCCGTATCACTTTCATTACCCTCACAATTACGTTTTCCTCACCGATCCGTTCCCTGTTTATTCGTTAGCTTCCTTGTACATCCCAATAATAACTGACATGCATCTCTCTGTTGTTGGCTACACAAACCTTAGCTTTTCTACGATCTTATCATTAACTGTCCAAAGTGAAGCCTGCTGCATGCACTTATCGTAAACTTTCCTTATTTTACTGCTAATGTAATTGATTATTCGACTTCTTTCGTCCGAAGTGTAATACTAATAATTCTTAAGTTTTCAGTGAGTCAAACACTATCACAACTTGTACAGAAACAAAACTGCAGGTATAAAGAGTTCGAAGACATGAAAAAAAGGAGGCACTGGTCGAGAATGGAGTGAGACAGGGGTGTAGCCTCTCCCCGATGTCATTCAATGTGAACGTTGGGCAAGCAGTCAATGAAACCAAAAACAAATTTAGAAAGGAATTAAAAGTCACGGGGTAGAAATAAAATCTTCGAGATTTGCCGATGATACTGTAATTCTTTACTTTTTATCACAAAACGATATTATGTGACAAAATTTTCTTTTTTCTGAAAACACGATAGTCAAAGTCAAAAAGATAAAAATACCGTAGCCCAACGTTTACAAAGCAGGAATGTATATTATTAATACGTCTAGCGTGAGAAGTTTCCCATCTTCCACGTTATCTTGTTTTTTAAAGCTAATGTTTTACGTTTAATTATTTCTCCGCCGCTCTCTCCTCTTTTTTTTCCGGGCCTTTGCAGAGGAAATATGTAAGTTTCTTGTACTATCCCTTACGAAATAATTTGTGATCAGATGACATACGCTGTATCTTATATGAAATAATATTTACTGCAGTAGATTTATTATTTATCTTCACAGAGACCCTTTTCAAAAGGTTGGAGAGGAACTGTTCATTCACCAAACGATTTGAGCTTTATGTGTGCTATTTTGTTAATTAATCTCTGGAATTCTGGCTACCTTAATTCCTACACTGTTTCGATGTAGGAAGTTTGTTAAACTTTCATGGTCGAGTGTCACTAAACAATGACGGCAAACAGCCAAAAGATGTGGGCGTGAAACTTTATCATATGTTTCTTTCTCCGATGGCCACTATTAATGGTACGTTTTATTATTTTCAGAGTACGACGAGTTGATTGCAGGTGGTGTTAATGCCTATTATAGGACACTAAGAAAATCCCATCGCCATTGGAATGTGCCTTCTTGACGCGACTTTGAATCATTCGCATTTCGTAATGTAATTTCGCTGGGGCTTGGTCGTCTGCAGAATTTTCTCTACCGAGAGGGCACCTTCCAATTCTCGGAGTTGGCAAAGGATTTGAAATATAAGTTGAATGGAATGGATAGCGTATTGCGTAGACGTTGTGAATATCACGAAAGTAAGACAAGGGAAATGAAACGCAGAAATCAAGTGATGCTGAGAGATATAGAAATTAGATTAAGAAATGAGACACTAAAAATAGGAGATCGGTTTTGCTCTTTGGACAGCAAAATAACTAATGATGGCTGAAGTAGAGAGGATATAAATTGCAAACTGCCAATATCAGTTAAAAACCTTTGGCCGGCCGGAGTGGCCGCGCGGTTAAAGGCGCTACAGTCTGGAACCGCACGACCGCTACGGTCGCAGGTTCGAATCCTGCCTCGGGCATGGATATGTGTGATGTCCTTAGGTTAGTTGGGTTTAAGTAGTTCTAAGTTCTAGGGGACTTATGACCACAGAAGTTGAGTCCCATAGTGCTCAGAGCCATTTGAACCATTTTTGAACCAGTTAAAAACCTTTCTTAAAGTTGTAAATAAGTTACCCTGTAACGCAAATTTCAATGTCAGGGACTATTTTCTGAAAGTATTTACCTGGAGTGTAGGCCTGTAGGGAATTGAAACATGATGATAAATACGTCTTCAGACAAGAAGAGAATAGAAGCTTCTGAGATGTGGTGCTTCAGTAGAATGTAATTCAGTGAGAAGAAGCTATTTTATGTTTCCTTCAGTCGAGTACGATAATGAAAAGATAATTATCCATCCAGAGAGCCGCAGATTAATCGGCTCCTTTTGAACTTCTTTCCCCATTCATAATTTCTGTTTTCACCATTCGTTACTCATAGAGTATTCGCCTTGACAAAGATGGCGTTCCGAATTTCACAATGAAAGGTGTACTGACGTTGATCATACACTATGGATCATTGTGTATCTCTTAGTTTCGTGACGTTTCTACGTCTTTTAACCCTGCAGACCTTGCCTGAAAGATATTTTATGTTTTGTTTTCTAATTTAGGAAGACAGACGCATCTGATGATAATCTCACAAACCTAAGCCGGTCATAAAGTAAAGCAAAAAATTTGCTTTAAAAGACTGTGTACTCAATGTGATTTTTTTTCCGTGCTGCGTAATTTGCGTCTAAAATGTTTGATTAGTAACATAAAAAAGAATAATCTACAGAAGAGAAAAATGAAGAATTCGGTTTGCTACAATACGCTTTTGGAAAAGTCTATAAAACTTTCATTAATTTTTGTTACTGAAATTACATACTGCAACGTAGGTTACTGTTCAAGCTGTGGCTGATTAGCGAGCAGAAATGCTAATTTATCGTCTAGCTGTTTAAATTTTTATTAAAAAATAAGAGATAAGTTTCGCCACAGCAGTATGACCGCTCTGGTAACCACACTGCATGTTTTACATGCAGCGCTGAAACGCTAGTATCAACCTACCATATACGTAAGTCATCACACATCAGTTATTTATTGACTGTTGCTCGTAATCTATATTGCACCACAAAAAAAGCGTCCAACCCAAAACTTTCTGTTGCAGCGATATCAGCGGCATTATGACCTGCAATTTCAGTGGGAATCGGGAAACACCCGGATGCTGATAAAGCTTAGGGAAACATCATCACGTATGTAATTGATATACTGACATTTTCCTGGTGTTGGAATTACTTATGTCGGAACATTATGACACGCCGAAGTGCTGTCATTTGATAAGACTCTCTAAACGCAAGACTTTGACATTTTCCTGTAATATTTCATGGCTTATTGAGCGAGAAATGCTTATCGATCTTTATATCTACCCTTAACAAATCTACCCTAGTTAGGTAATACAGTACAGGATTATTACATTATCTGCAGGAGATTTTTTTTATCCAGTAGTTACGTTAATTTATTCATTTTCCAACTACTTTCATTCTTTCGAATATTAAGTTACCACAATGCGGGAACATGTGTAATTAATGTAGAAGACAGTACATGAGGAAGAAGGTATAAAACTGAAAGCAACAGAAAGTCAAGTTAAACTGCTTTTACGGTACACATATTACAGGAGCATGCTAACTGGTAACTGGATGAGTGAAGAATAAACAATTTCAAGGTTTAGTGAGTTACATCTTCCATACATCATTTGAACGAATATCTTATTGAAATGATGTGGAACGAGTCACTTTACGGGCAATATATACATGATTGTGGTTAACATTAACGAACTCATTATTTTTTTCAGTACTACTTATTCACTCACACATAAAACACCCTTTATTTATTTTTTAACTGGTTACCAGTTTTTTGGTATAAATTAGTCTGTTGAATAGAAGGGTTTGACCAGCACAAATTATTTTAGATTTAAAAATTGCATTGCTTCCAGAAAGACATTTTATGATACTGGCCTCGTGATAAAAAATTTTTTATTGCTGCATCTTGAACTCCGTTCTGAACCACTGACGGCTTTAAAAATGTATAATAACAGTAATTTCACCCCCTAGTGCTGTAGGTATCGACGTCACTCTTCTTCTCAAATTGTGATGGATTATTTATGACGAATAGCGAATATATTTTAGCGAATATATGTACCGTGATTGCGCAGTTAAAATGCCTTCCTTCTTGAATAGGTACCTAAATAATGTAGGTAGAATAACACCGCATATTATACTTACCGTTTGCTGTTGTAAAATCAATACTTTAAGTGATAGGCTGGTGCAGAAAATTGTTTCATAAGGCGTCACTGAGTGGAAAAATGCAAAAAATGTGAGGAGCTTAATTCATTTCTTTCCAAGATTAGCAATCATACGAAGCTCAGTAATATGCTTGTTCCAGTTCAAGTTTTCACCAATATGCAGACCAAAAAACTTGGAGCATTCTACGCTATTTACTGACTCCTGTCCATGTTCTACAGTTTTTGATATGATGTTATTCGCTGTGCAGAACTTAATGCAGTGTGTATTTCTTTTTCTTTTTTTTTTTTTTTTCAAACTTTCTGGAGAGTACATTTTCTGACAAACACTTGATAATTCCTTGCACTTTCTCTCAAATGACACTTATCGTCACACTAGTATCGTCAGCAAATAGTATCATTTCTGTTTGTTGAATGTTGAGTGGAAGGACATTCACATATATAAGAAGTAGGACTGTATCCAAAATTGAACACTGTGAGATTCCCTTTGTGCCTTCCCCGAATCACTAAAATTTTCTATCCTTCCAACATTGTTTGAATTATTCTGCACAACATTTTGCATTCTATTTGTTAAGTATGAATCAAACCACCTGCGTGTAAGGGGATCATTTCCATTGTAGTGGCATGGCAAGATTGGAAGCAAAAGTAATGCTTGATATGCAGCAAACTGAAATTAGAGGTTAAGAAATTGGTTGATTGAATGCTTCATGTGGAGTGTTTTTCTGTACGGCTGTTAAAACTGGGCATTGAAAATGATAAGAAAAGGAGAAAATTGAAGCATTAGAGATGCAATTTTGGAGTAGAATGGAGAAAATAAAATGCGTGGATAAACTGCAGAACACAGAAGTACTGGGAATGGTAAAGGAGTCAAGAACTCTCTTAAATATAGTTAAGAAAAGGAAAGCTGAATGGGTAGGACATACTGGGAGGAAACAGCCTGTCAAACGTACAGTGGCAGGACAGAAGACAATAGGAAGAAGGTTGAAGACGGATAAAGGATGAGGAAGGATGAAGCGAAAAGAGGAAGATACCATGATACGAAGAAGTTGGCTTGGAACGGGCCACATGGAGATAGCAGCGGTGTTAGGAACCTTCCAATGGGCAGAACATCTTACGGTGACGATGAAATTTAGGTAGGTCATCTTCGCTTCAAACATTTGTGATGTAATCTCCAGAAAAATCTAATTAACTAAAGTGCACTCATATTTGTTACAAATAAAGTTTGCACTGAGGGTATTTCGGTAGGTAGGGCGCCGCGCGTTATCTCGGACGGGGAGTCATCGGCAGAAGTAACTGCAGGCGTGTTCTAGGGAAATGTGTTGCTACCTTTTCTGTTAAAGCATATGACATACGGAAGTTGTGTCTGGCCCAAAGTAGTGAGCGGGTAGCCTAATGGTAAGGCGAATGCTCGCAATAAGTGGAAAATCCATGTTCGAGTCACCGGTCCGGCACAAATTTGTACTGTCGTCATTCCATTATACAGATGGGAATACGTTTCATGTCTTCCTGTTAATGTTGTTGGCCATAAAAGCGTAGGGGTGTTTGAAACTGTCGAAGCTTTTGAGAAACAAAAGAGGAGACAGCGGAGGGCAAATAAATAGCGCAGCCAGTAGGAGGCAGAGCCAGGTCGAGGATGTAATCCGATCTGCAAACCTTCAAAGCTTATCACTTACTGAGTAATGTCAGGGTCGTCCTTAGTGTGTCAGAGGAAAACGTTCCGAGTGTATCAGCAGCGTTACGCTGTCAGTATCTGGAGCGGTGCTTCCCCACGAGGACAATATCAAACACTGGTGACCTCTGCCAAGGACAGAGAGGGCCTTTTCTTTGTATTTGTCAAAGAGAAATGGAAAGGATCAGTGACGACCAATACCAACGCCTCCAGATCGAGCAGTACTTGACACATAGCCAACATGGGTTTAGGAACATCGTTCCTGTGAAACACAACTATCTCTTTATTCACATGAAGCGTTGAGCGCTATTGACAAGGGATTTCAGATAGATTCCGTACTTCTGGATCTCCGGAAAGTTTTTGACACTGTACCATACAAGCGGTTCTTAGTTAAATTGCGTACTTAAGGAATATCGTCTCAGTTATGTGACTGGATTTGTGATTTCCTGTCAGAGAGGTCACAGTTCGTAGTAATTGACGGAAAGTCATCGAGCAAAACAGAAGTGGTTTCTGGCGTTCCCCAAGGTAGTGTTATAGGCCCTTTACTGTTCCTTATCTGTATAAACGATTTGGGAGACAATCTGAGCAGCCGTCTTCGGTTGTTTGCAGATGACGCTGTCGTTTATCGACTAATAAAATCATCAGAAGATGAAAACAAACTGCAAAACGATTTAGAAGAAATATCGAAATGGTGCGAAAAGTGGCAGTTGACCTTAAATAACGAAAAGTGTGAGGTCATCCACATGAGTACTAGAAGAAACTCGTTAAACTTCGGTTACACGATAAATCAGTCTAATCTAAAACCTGTAAATTCAACTAAGTACCTAGGTATTACAATTACCAACAGCTTAAATTGGATGGATTGGATTATGGAAGGACGGGGAAGAAAGTCGAGCGTGCCCTTTCAAAGGAACCATCCCGGCATTTGCCTGGAGCGATTTAGGGAAATCACGGTAAGCCTAAATCAGGATGGCCGGAAGCGGGATAAAAACGTAAATTGGAAGGAACACATAGAAAATGTCGTGGGGAAGGCTAACCAAAGACTGCGTTTTATTGGCAGGACACTTAGAAAATGTAACAGACCTACTAAGGAGACTGCATACCCTACGCTTGTCCGTCCTCTTTTAGAATACTGCTGCGCGGTATAGAGTCCTTACCAGATAGGACTGACGGAATACGTCGAAAAAGTTCAAAGAAAGGCAGCATGTTTTGTATTATCGCGAAATATGGGAGAAAGTGTCACAGAAATGATACAAGATTTGGGCTGGACATCATTAAAAGAAAGGCGTTTTTCGTTGCGACGGAACCTTATCACGAAATTCCAATCACCAACTTTCACCTAAGAACGCGAAAATATTTTTTTGACACCGACCTACATAGGGAGGAACGATCACCACGATAAAATAAGGGAAATCGGAGCTCGTACGGAAAGATATAGGTGTTCTTCTTTCCGCGCACTATACGAGATTGGAATAATAGAGAATTGTGAAGGTGGTTCGATGAACCCTCTGCCAGGAGCTTAAATGTGATTAGCAGAGTAACCGTGGAGATGTTGATGTAGACTCACAGTATGAGCAAAAAGTTTTCTTAAGCACTAAAAATTGTGAGATTCATGTGTCCAGTAATTGGTTCTAAACGTTCTTTTCAGTCGTATCAGCCCGTGGTAAAAGTTGGTCTTGGTGCATTACGTGAACCATTCCTCGCATGCTAGAAAATGTGGCAAGCGTAGTAGAATTACAGCTGAGCAATAAAGCTAAATAATTTGTGGCATTCACGTCGCAAGGTTTTGACTCCGTTAGTGTCGTCTAGGTATCGCATATTTATATATTTCTTCGATCAAAGATGTTAAAGTAAATAATTCACAAATTGAATCAAGAGCAACTGCGAAGATGAATACTAGTAATTTAAAAGCAGATCCCCTTCGATTATTTTATACCGGACTGTCTTTTGCTCTAGACTGTACAACAATTAGGTTGCTTTCCGACATAATATGACGAAATGTCTCCATTTTTAGCAGTCGTATAAAAACTTCCTCTCAACGAAAGACACATATGTTAAGATCGGAAAGTTATGTAGCAAACTTTAACAAACAAGCAATCCGCAAAATTATAAACCTATCTCATTAAAATCTATTTATTGTAGGATTTTGGAACGTATGGTCATAGATACCTTGAAGAAAAGTCTGTTGACACACATCTGACAAGAATTAAGGAAAGGCGTTCTTCAAATGGTTCAAATGGCTCTGAGCACTATGGAACTTAACTTCTGAGGTCATCAGTCCCCTAGAACTTAGAACTACTTAAACCTAACTAACCTAAGGACATCACACACATGACCGAGGCAGGATTAGAACCTGCACCCATAGCGGTCGCGCGGTTCCAGACTGTAGCGTCTAGTACCGCTCGGCCACTCCGGCCGGCCAAAAGCATTCAGGTGAAACGCAACTGTTTATTCACCCCAACTAGTGAATGTTTTTGACATAGTGCACCGGAATAATTCCTTCAGTAACTTAAAGAATCGAGCAACATTTTTATAAAGACATGGCAGTTCACAAAGAGCGACCGTGTTAATATCCTGTGCAACTGCCTTAATATCACGAGCTGTTGCCACCACTTGTTTGTCGAAAACATAGTATTCAAGGACATTCTGTGATGATTTTAGTGACTTCCAGGAATGATGGAGAAGAGGACATGTTTCAGTCTTTGAGGTAACAGACCCTGGTCCCAAAACGATTGGGTCAAGAGTTATAAGTGAAAATCGTTCTGGTACCTCTGACAGTGGAATACATATACCTTTACTATTATAACAAAGATTTTAGGGTAAATATCTTGTTAAGGTACTTATCAGCTCGTGAATAGTTTATAAAATCCATGACGCGCCAATTCCGGTTTTATTTATGTTTTACTCTGACAGGTTTCTGACATAAACTGTGTTCACAGCACCGTACGAAACAAAACAAAAATCGTGTCAATTACATGAAGAAATGGCCAAGAGGTCACAAGATTATTTCGAATGGTCATACTTTGCTATTGATCCTCATGTTATATTCTCTGATTGCCTTAGATGTAGGTATTTGACTTTTTGTTTAAGTGACAAATACGTTTATTAAAGGTACTTAAATTTTATTGCTCTCTGTGTAGGTCTGCTAATTTCTAGCTTTGCATGTCAGCATGAAATAATTAATTACGCTCTATGTTATGCTAAGCTAGTATTTTTATACTTTACACTTAACAAATTGTATTTGTGCTTTATTTTCGTACACTTTTTTTTTCGTAAAGGCATTGTTAGTAAGGCACTCTTGACAGAAACATTATGACAATTTTTGTATCCTTGAAAGTTGTCCCTTATGATTTTGTGAACGTATACTCTCTGTCGATTTGGTATGCTATTAGTATATCACTTCTGAAGGATTTGATCCTAATTATGCCACGGGATAGCCCACTAACGGGTCTCATCTGTTCTGATCGTTTTTCATGAACTTGACAATGCCAGTTTCTGATAACCTTTGCTGTAGATGTATCAGATATAGGGTTTAATAACTACTGTGTTGCTAGATGGTACTTTTTTCCATAAAAATATGTAAACTAAAGTAATACCTTTTAGATATATATGTCAGCACGAATTGGATATTTGCAGTATGTTATTTACCCAATTCTGATAAGTTTATATTATATTGTAAAGATGTAATCCTTTAGTCTTTACGATAAAGAATGTTGTTATCGTGTGTAAAAAAACGCTTACGTAATATAATTTAAATTTTTATTACTTTGTTTTGTTGAAAATGTTTGTTTGAATACAGTTTTGTTGCGAGATGTATGATTAGTGCTATCTTCATCCTGGCTACAAATGTATTACCTTTGTAGTCCTTAATCTTCGTGTTGTTTACTGTAAGTTTTGGCCCTGTACTGTCTCGTTTTGGTTCTCTTCAGTTTGTTGCTCTTCACACTGATATCATACTTGTAATGTTGGAAATGGACGATACTTTTAGTTTTTACGTGTAATGTTTGCTGCAGATTAATTTTTCGATGTAAGTAATTTTTCTGTTGTTACATTCGAAATAATCTTGTAACCTTGTAGGTCATTTCCTTTCTGCAATTGACATGATTTTTGCTTCGTATTTCATATAGGACCATGAACATGGTTTATGGCCGAAACCGGTCGGAATAATATATAAATAAAGTCCGCATTTGTGTATCATGACTTTTTTGGGGGAGTTTGTAGGGTAGACACTTTTCAGTGCTGGACCAAAACATGAAAATAAGTTTGTTAAACAGGGACTCTGAAATATATACCTGAGGAACTATGTCGTTCATAGCTCTTAGGGTATGCATTTTAGAGTCCTTGTTTTTTCAGACGTTTGGATATGCTGTCAATTATTTTGCAGTTCCTTTTGATCCTGTGTAGACTTCAACAAATTTTGAAAGAAGGAGTTAAATGTAAGAAATCTGAGAGCGTTGCTCAGATGTTTCTAAATTATTTATAAACTTCAAAAATAGGAAAGGGTCAGTCATATGTCATTGGGGAATGTCAAATATTAAATTCCGCTTGATGAGATTCCATTTGTTAATACATAGTGTGACCCTTCTGACAAGAAATCACGTTTTCAGTCAGTGCTGCGAAAAAACGTATGGGGTGAATGAAGTTCTTTCCTGCACTACATTAAAAAATATGTATAACTGGAATGATGAGTCATGTGGCTGTAGTAATGTTTGTTATTGCGTAGCTTAGTGGATGATTTGCTAATGAGCTTAGGTTCAAAACTAGTCACCAGGTAATGAATTAAATGAATACTGCAACTTCGAAGGTCCTCTCCAATTTATTGCATAATTTGGTACTTTTGTGTTATCGCTACATAGGGAAGAGAGAGTCACGGATATAGTAAGTGTACTGGCATGGTAGTCATAAAAGTGGAGGCGTGTTTCTTTGCCTATAAATCTTTGTACCAAATTTCAGTCAACGACTTTCTTTTCCCAATGTCAAAATATTTTTCCGCCAAACACTTATGCAGCATGGAAGGACGATAATAGCGTAATAAGAGAAATCAGGGTTCGCACGGAATGATTTAGGTATTCACTCCTGCCACATCCTTTTCGACAATGGAATGGTATAGATATAATGCCAACACCTGCAAGCAAGTGCGATTTGCAGAGCAGTCATGTAGCTATAATTATATCAGAGGTGAACTTGTGACGTAAAACTCATTAGACATTGTGCAAGATGAAATATGGCTGAATTGTATTCACAATGCTACAAGAAAAACAGTCTTTATAAATGATGAATTTTATTTTCAAATCCATAACTGATACACACTTCACACAGCAGTTCGCACTGCAACCCCTTGAGTAATGTATAACACGATATTCCATACTGCAGTTCACTTCATAACTCCTTGAGGGATGTATGGCATATTCCAGCAATACAATACATTACCTCAAACTTTAGTTTCCGCCACAGCACCTCGACGAATGTATGGCACATTATAGAAGTATATCGCAGTAATGTACACTGCAGTTGGCACCACACCGACTTGTTGAATATACAGCATAATACAGCAGTATAATGCAGAAACTCACACTAAAGTTCGTACCACACTGCCTTGTGGAATATAGGGAATATTCCAGCACTATAACGCAATAGCCCAAACTGCGGTTCGCACCACGCCGCCTCAAGGAATGTGTGGCATAATCCAGCAGTATAACGCAGTTACCCACAATGCAGTTCACACCATACCACCTTGTAGAATGTGTTGAAAATTCCAGCAGTATAACACAATAACCCACACTGCAGTCCACACCACAACGCCTTTTGAATTGCATGGCATATTCCAGCAGTATAACACAATACCTCGCACTGAGTTCGCGATCCCACCACATTGAGGAAAGTATGTGCTCTAAAATGCTTATCTTTTCATCTTACCATCTTATTTATTTATTTCACATGTTCCATTACATTGTAATATCACATCTGTGAATTTTAGATTAACAAAAATAAGACAGCTCATGTAAATACAAAATAAGGTTACATCAGGACATAACAGTTTACTGAAATGTCAAATTATATTTGCTTGTACAGATCTTCATCTTGACTTATGACTCGCAATCTGTTAGCCATTTAGCATACATTCGGATGTTTAAAGATATGTATAAAATTACAATTGATACCAAAGAGGATCAATATAACTGAGAATCTTATTGAATTACAAAAGTTGTAAATGTATCTTATGAATTTACTAACTAAGTCTGATTTATTGATCGGCCGTCGTTCACGCTTTTCAGTTATTTGCTTTCTGATAGTGTCCTGTCTGTCATAAAATTACTGCAGTCTAAAAGCATGTGGTCAATATTTTGGTTGTTTCCTCCATTACAGGCACACAGTGCGTCATCAATTATGTAGCACCATTTACAATAGAATTTTAGTTTTCCATTACCCATTAGATGACTCCAAAGTTCGCTGATAGTGGTAGCTTAATCGTTAAACGTCGGAGGATCCTAGGAAAACACAGTTTCGTATTTCCCTCCTTTTCCACTAAATCTCCTATTTGATGCAGAACCCTTCTGTCAGATTTCCTTTATTCAATGTGAGGTATTTTGTTGCATCTTATTGTTTTCCACGATTTGGCTGTTCTGTTAGCCAGGTTATCAGCTTGCACATTGCTCCACATTCCTGTACAAGCTGTATTCCGTCATAAATCCACCTATCAGTTTCTGCATCACAAATCTTCTCATTTGGCATCGTTTATCTTCAACCAAGAAGTTATAATACTTTGGATTTCGTAATTGTCAGTGGGGATTACTGCAACACTTCAGAGTGGATTTTTGTATGTATGTTGTATGTTAACTGGGGGCCTAGAAACGACGAAGAGGCTCCGTCCCCGCCGCAGCCGCAGTGGTCCACAACCCTACGACGACCACCGCAGTCAACTCCACCCCTCCGCCGCCCCACACCCAACCCAGGGTTATTGTGCGGTTCGGCCCCAGGTGGACCCCAACCCACCACCCCCCCACTCACCATGGAAAGACTCACACCAGACGAGTGTAACCTCTATGTTTGCGTGGCAGAGTAATGATGGTGTACGCGTACGTGGAGAACTTGTTTGTGCAGCAATTGCCACGTAGTGTAGCTGAGGCGGAATAAGGGGAACCAGCCCGCATTCGCAGAGGAAGATGGAAAACCGCCTAAAAACCATCTACAGACTGGCCGTCTCAACGGACCTCGACATAAATCCGCCGGGCGGATTCATGCCGGGGACCAGCGCCCTTTCCAATCCGGAAAGCCGTGCGTTAGACCACTCGGCTAACAAGGCAGGCACGAGAGTAGATTACTGCAAGTCTATCAATATTCATTAAATTACTTTTGAATGCATTACGGGAACAGCAGTGATTAATGTCTTGTAAATAATTACTATTAAAAACAGTCTTGATCACGATTTATTTAACAAGGTGACCGGTTTCGACCACTACTGTGGTCATCTTCAGACCATTGAGTAGGAACCCCTTTCTGTTGGAGAATCACAACAGAAAGGGGTTCCTACTCAATGGTCTGAAGATGACCACAGTAGTGGTCGAAACCGGTCACCTTGTTAAATAAATCGTGATCAAGACTGTTTTTAATAGTAATTCATTAAATTGTTAGCTGACTCAAGCGGATTTAGAATCCAAATTGTTCTGCATTGTTATTTGAGCATTCATTACGCAATATGGGCCGTTGATAAATATTGCTACCCCTGAGTCCACTCCGTTGTTTGATTTGCTTCCAACTGCGTACATGCATGTCCTACCTAGTTTGATATTGGCTGCGTGCCGCATTCATGGTGCCGTAATTTTAGTTGCCAGCAATACATCTCAGGAAACCTGGGAGAGAATGCTGTTGTTTCAAAATTCAACCACCAGGAAGCAGTCGAGCGGTACTACTCAGTGGTTGGCGAAGCCCATCAGCGTCATTTATTGGTGGTATGCCAGAAAGTGGTACCGTCACATCGACGCCACTGAAACCTGTTACACACGTGTCGCTGTCGTGACGCTGCAGTATTCCACGGACTGTGGCGTCACTCAATTTGCACTCGTGAACAGGCTGTATAACACTTGGATCCACTCTACAGGCAGACACGTGACTCGTCCCGGCTGCTGGCGCGCCAAGTGGCTGAGGCATTTGTCACCTGCAGGCGCCGGCCGTCGCTGCTAAAGTGGGCACCCACAGCGCCGCATCAACGTCGAGACGCTTCTAATTAGCACTGAGCGCCAGCGAGTCACTGATCACGCAGTGCTCGTCTCACTCACCCACTAACTCATCATTCACTTTTTTTAAGTGCCTTACACTACGTGATCGTAAGTGTCCTGACACCTGGCTGAAAATGACTTACAAGTTCGTGGCGCCCTCCATGGGCTGGAAATCAGTATGGTGTTGGCCAGCCCTTAGCCTTGATGGCAGCTTCCACTCTCGCAGGCGGACGTTCAAACAGGTGCTGGAAGGTTTCTTGGGAATTGGCAGCCCATTCTTCACGGAGTGCTGGACTGAGGACAGGTATAGATGTCGGCGAGGCCTGGCACGAAGTCGGCGAACCAAAACATCCCAAAGGTGTTCGATAGATTCAGGTCAGGACTCTGTGCAGCTAGTCCATTACATGTTGTCGTGTAACCACTCAGCCACAGGCCGTGCATTCTGAACAGGTGCTTGATCCAGTTGATACAATCGCCATCACCGAATTTCTCTTCAACAGTGGGAAGCGGGAAGGTGCTTAAAACATCAGTGTAGGCCTGTGCTCCGATGGTGCCACGTCAAACAATAAGGGGTGCAAGCCTCCTCCAAGAAAAACACGACCACACCATGACACGACCGCCTCCGAATTTTACTGTTGGCACTACGCACACTGGCATATGACGTTCAACGGGAATTCGCCATATTCACACCCTGCCATCGGATCGCCATGTTGTGTACCGTTATTCGCCACTCCACACAACGTTTTTCCACTGTTCAATCTTCTTACACCAAGCGTAAGACGTGATGTGTGGCTTATTAGCATCCGCTCGACCATGAAACCCAGGTTTTCTCATCTCCCGCCTAATTTTCATAGATACAGTTTGGAATTCCTGTGTGACGGTCTGGATAGATGTCTGCCTATTATTCATTACGACCCTCTTCAACTGTCGGCGGTGTCTGTCAGTCAACAGACAAAGTCGGCCTGTACGCTTTTGTGCTGTACGTGTCCCTTCCGTTACCACTTCACTATCACATCGGAAACAGTGGACCTAGGGATAGGAGTGTGGAAATCTCGGGTACAGACCTATGACACAAGTGATACCCAACCATTTGACCACGTTCGAAGTCTGTGAGATCCGCAGAGCGCCCCAGTCTGCTGTCTCACGATGTCTAATGACTACTGAGGTCGCTGATATGGAGTTCTTGGCAGGAGGTGGCAGTAAAATGCACCTAATATGAAAAACGTATGTTTTTTGGGGTGTCTTGACACTTTTGATCACATAGTGTATGTGACGTAACAGACCAAGGAATACTCATTGAACTAAACTATACCACACCAGGCATACCACCAGAGCCACGTGCGTTTCACGTTTATAAATACTCCGTGTATTAACTTCGTTTATTCACATGTACTCGTTGCTGATCTATATTTTATGCTCTAATAGAAAAAACATATTATTTTACGTGATCCAATCACATTAATGTGACCACCTGTCAAAAGCCTGAATAACAACTTTGTGCAGCACGGCCGCGCAAGAAGAGGGTCACGGCGGTTCTGGATTATACCGATAGGGATGTGGAACCATTCCAGCTCTAGTGATGTGGTAAGCTGCAATAGGCTGCTCGGTTAAGGATCTATGGCACAAACACCCCAATCGAGTTGGTTCCATTGATTCTCGGCTGGGTTTAAGTTCGGCAGTTCGATGTGTAGGGGAGTAAACCTATCCTGTGTGTAGAACCACGCATGTACACTGCAAGCGATTTTTACATTGCGTTGTCCTGCTTGTAGCTGGCATCGAGGTGAGGAAGAAACAAACTGCATATAGGGGTGGACATAAGGACACACGCATACCTGTGTTGATCCAGCGTGCCTTCCGGAATGACGAAATCACCCAGGGAATTCCCAGATAACATTCCGCAGACCATAATTTTCCCTCATTTGGTCTGGAACTATCCGACGATTTTTACAGGGACACGTTCTGCGCCACCCTCCCATCATTTTGCACCACAATGCGCGGCGCATACAGCGCAAGCTGTGGCTTCTCTGTTCGGTCGATAGAACGGGGAAGTACTCTACCATCCGGACTTAAGTCCTTGTGACATTGATTTGATTCCGAAGATGAAGTAACCACTTCGTGGTATTCGCTTCAGAACTGTTCCAGATATTCAACAGGCTGTAGACCACACTGTCCGCACCGTCAACAGAACAGGCTCTGCTAACGGTGTACTACGCCTTCCACATCGCTGGCAACGGGTTCTACACAACGCTAGTGACTACTTTGAAGGACAGTAACAGGAGCAAACATGTAACTCTTTTGCATCCGTTGTGAAAAAATAGTTGCCACTGTTTACGTTCCAACCCTCGCATTTTGCTTTAACATGGTGATGTATGGACCAGCTTGTTACAATTTTTCTGGGACATGGTGTTGTATGAGATGATTTGTTATGCTTTGGCTGTAACATTTCGATGCATGGAGCACTTTTTCAGAATTTTGCTGTGAGATGGTGACGTACATGTAGTCTACACTGCATTATCAGCAGAAGATGAAACATTGTGTACTGCAAGGTAATGTCAGTATCCCAAGATAGGGTCACTATAAAGTTTAGGGGAATATGGCATCAGTTATAGGCAACGTAAGACGAGTTTTTGACCAATAATATATACAGTTTAGACCTGAGAATAACATTGTTTACTTTGGCACGAAGATAAAACTTTTCTTATTGATAAGTGTAAGTGTAAGTTAGATTAACAATAGTGCTACATGTATTTTGTAGTGTTATAGAACCAACCATTACATATTTTGATGAATAATACAAACAACTTTGGTTTCTTTAATGTGTTGTACAAAGAACAAACTAGCTCATCGATATGTTCACGTGCTACTTAAGTCCTTATTTAGATCAACAGTGCCACTATGCCACTATCCTTGCCTTATATACTTTTAGTGCTACAGAACAGTAACTTACAGCTGTAGTGAATGTGTGTCATGTGTGTTCTATATTCGTAATCTCTGCATATTTTGATAATTAATTTGTGATAAGTAATTTCATTTTGATGTAAAGATACAAGTTTCATTTATAATAAGAACTCTGTAATTACACCTATGTACTACAATACGCAACCTATATGTGTTTTGTACTTGAAATCTTTATGAATTTTGATAAATAGCTCTATTTTGGTGCGAAGATAATATATTCAACATACACAACGTTCCGATCTGTGAGGAAGCTTGTTCCATCATTGTCTTTGGCCATGTTCTGTTGTGTTTACAATCATGTTTCACGTATTATGAAGTTATCCTTGCTTATTATGAAAATATGTAGTTTAAGTGACACAATCCATTAAACATTTCACCAAAACAGCTTTTTTATTTTGGGTTATTGTTATAAAGTGTTTTAAAATGTGACATCAGTGTACATAGCACACGTTGTATGTAAGCACAACTGTGTTGAAGATCAAAACATAATTAAAGAACCTATATTATCCAGTTAGTATGTTTTCCTATAGTAGAACATGATATATTTTCTTCTTCCACCATAAAATAGTACTTGGTAAGGTGAAACATTACTGACAAACTTCTAAGAATATCGGGTGACGATAGTTTTATCAATGTACATGCAGTAAAACATAGTCTCAAGTAAGCCAATGATCGAAATGCCAGCACATTTTACATACTGGGACACATATTTTAGACACTAACTGAAGCCTCTCTACAAAAAGGGGGACACGACAGATGTCAGTAACTACTGGCCCGTATCCTTGCTTACAGAATTTTAAAAAATCGTTGAGAAAGTAATGTACTCAAGCGTGGTTAGCCATCTCAATAGAAATCGGATATTTAGTAAATCACAGTTCGGATTTAAAAAATGCTGTTCTACTGAAACAGATACATACAATTTCACTGCCCACATAGCAGAGTTTTTAAATAATTAAATGTCAGCAATAGGAATTTTCTGTTAATTATCCAAAGCATTTGGTTATGAGAACCATCAGATTATGTTACAGAAATTACGATTCTATGGTATACGTGGAACAGCAAATGAGTGTTTTAAGTCATATCCACAGAGCAGGAACCAAAAAGTTTCTTTATATGGCTTAAGTGATTTAAGGAAGTTTCCCACTTCATCTAATTGGGGTGAAATTACAGTATCTGTGGCACACAGTTCGATCATGGGTCCCCATCTGTTCTTGATATATGTGAATGGCCACCCTTCTTATCTGTAACAAGATGCTAGAAGCTAAACTGTCACTGTTTGCTGATGATTCAAGCATCATTATTAATCGAGTAAAAGAAACTCCACAAGGAAATGATACACATAATATCTTTGGAAAAGTTGTTAATTGGTTTTCTGTGAATGGGCTTGCTCTCAACATCGAAAAACGCAGCACATCCAATTTTCTTCTGCGAGGAGTACAGTTTCTTCAGTAAATATAACACATCAACAGAAGTCAGTAGCCAGGGTAGAGCATACTAAGTTTTTTGGTGTACATATAGATGAGAGCCTTAAATGGGAAATTAATATTTTGGGTCTCCTAATGCGACTATTTTCAGCACCTTTTGCAATCAGAATAATTGCTCATTTTGAGGGCATAGAAATTAGTAAGCTAAGATATTTTGCATACTTTCTCTCTGTGATATCAAATGGAATAATATTTTGGAGCAACTCAACACTTAGGCAAAAAGTATTCACTGCTCAATAGAAAGTGCTTTGAATAATGTTTGGGGCTCATAGTCGCACACCTTGTAGGCATCTGTTTAAAATATTAGGAATTATTACAATAGACTCACAGTACATTTACTCAGTAACGAAATTTGTTCTCAATAACATGAACCACTTTAAAAACAACAGTGACATTCATGATTATAATATCAGAAGAAAGAAGATTTACACTGTCCTCTACTTAACCTATCTTTGACACGAAAAAGGTAAAAATATGCTGCTGTAAAACTTTTCCATAAATTACCAGATGAAATAAAATATCTGACAGACAGCAGCAATAGTTTCAAAAATCTTGTCTCTTTGACAACTCCTCCTATACCATAGATGAATTCTTGAACAGGAATAAATAAATCTATAGGTATAATATACGCATTTTGTGCCATTTCACAGAATGGGGTAGGTAATTAAAGTTTTAAGCTTAAAAAAAGAAACTTGATTCATGTGTGCATTTCTTATGCACTTGACACATTCCGCATAATAACAGTTACTGTGAGATTGCTCACTGGAACTTGACTTAAACATTGTGTGTGTTATTAATGTAGTTTCTTATACATATTTTAGGCATGGAAATACTGATAGTTACACTGTTTACATTTTTGATGGACATTTTAAATGTGAAAATAACACTTTGACGCTTGACATAGGCATTGTGTGTGTTTTTATCTTCTTTACGGCTAAAATTATTTATGATCATGTTTACTTTTGTGCGTAGTGCCATTTAGGCATAAGATGAAACATCAGCTGTGTGCTTAGCATCTTATTTAAGTAAAACACATGTGTTTTGTACAGTTGTACATACATGCACAGGTGGAAATAATGTAAGTCAGACACTACATGTTATCAGAGATATTTTAGGGATAAAAGTTACACATTGTGTCTTTGACATATATATTGTGTTGCTGATGGATTCGTCACATATGTCTTCGACGTGGAATTATTGTAAGTTACGCCCTTTATGTCTTTTAGATGTGGAAAAAACATTGTGAGACCTGACTGACGCATACACTGCGTATGTGTGTTGCTGTCATATATTTTGACATACACTTTAGATGTGGAATGATAATTGTAACACTTGACAACACTGTGTACATGTGTGTGTGTGTGTGTGTGTGTGTGTGTGTGTGTGTGTGTGTGTGTGTGTGTGTGTGTGTGTGTGTGTGCGTGCACTTACATATTTTTGATAAATAATGGGGACAATTTGAAATGAATATATTTAATTTGAGGGCTCCATTACACCTTACATCAAGTGTGGTACAAAGAATTGAAATAGGCTTGTTGACAGATGGTGATTAACTTTAAAGTTAGATCACTAGCGCCAAGATGCAGATGTATTGTCAATATCTTTACGATGTTTCTGATAATTAATCGAATGATTTTGAACATGGGACAAAATACCACTTGTTTGGATACTTTTAATCATTGCACTAAAAGCTGTTCCAATATTTTTCAGCATGACGCCATTGTACACAATTAAGATGAAATTTACATATTTTAGATGCATAATTTGGATGAAATATTATTAAGTAACACTCTTTACATATTTTTAGTAAATAATTCAGATCGTTTAGGTACTTTTGAACATGGTGCTAAATTCAGATCGTTTATATACTTTTGAGCATGTAATCATAATGACTGGCAGACAAGTTGTTGTTTTCACCGTCTTAGATTTTTTTTAATAACCCACAAGCACAATTGAGCTAGTTCTGCCATACTGCAATTTTTTTAATTTCCCATCGCACCATTATCTTTTTTTTCAATTACCTGCCATGCCATATTGCAATTTTATTAAATTTCCCATAATGCTACTTAATATTTTTGAATTTCCTACTACTGCCATCTCATATTTTTTTGGCGATTTCACTATTGGCTATTGGTGGTTGCTTGAACTGTTGAACAGCTTTGCCACAGCCATTCTACTATCAGTGCTTGGTTAATTGGTTAAACGATATGAAGATTGGTTATGAACTATAATGGGTGATTCACGTTAATGAATATCATGGAAGCAATGTTTTGTCACACAGATTCTTTGAAGTTCTTATGTTTACTCATCACAGTTGAATTCTCCAGGCTGTAGTGTGTAATTACTTGTAAACTGTTTACAAGTGAGCTCTCTGATACTTTGTTTCCCTCCAGGTGACTGATGTTACAGAGTTATTTTCTTCTTATGGTTGTAATAGATGAAGTGGGGGACTTGTCAAAGGAAAGGTTGACCAACATTTAAATTTATTCTGATTAGTAAGGCATTCTTCTTATTTCTTTGGTGTTTTGCCCATATGTGACATTTTAATAACGCAGTAACGCTGTTGACTCGAAATAACTTTCATGTCATGTACCTTATATTAGAGATGACCACTGACGACGGTGGTGTGCACAAATATGCATAGCATGCGATTTTTGATGCAGCAATGATGACGTATCCGTGCTTGTAACTTAGCTAACTACTGTGTTTGCTTAACACTGCATCTGATGTCGTTGTAGTACGTTCATGTAGCTCTCTTACCTTAGTATGGTGTGTTGTTATATTTTTAGATGCAGTTGAGAATGGGCAGTGCGTGAAACTAGTGGTGGAAATAACATCCTTCTTCGAATAGTATGGGATTGCTTGATGTGAGGAAGCACCATGTTACGTGAGGACCTGGTTATATGGATATCACTGAAATGAAGTCATTGACGATGGTTATGAGGACATTGCGATTTTCCAGTTTCTAGAAGAAGAGCACCGAGCCATTAGATGAGGTATTGTGATTTGATGATGGGTGAGAGTCGGCCCACATTTGGTTAATTGGGATCAATAAAAGGAAAGACACTGATAGCGTAATAATGATAAACAAAATACATTCCCTAATACTGGTCATGATAAGATATTTACATCATGTAACCCAGTATGAGTGGAAACATATTATTTTACTTTCAAAATGTTAGGAGCTGCACTATAAATTGATTGTTTTGAAGTTGTAAGGCACATGAATTAGTTGAGATAAAGCGGGGCTAGCGAGATTTTTAGTGATCAGTATTGTGTTTGAAGACAAGCAAAAGGCAGAAGCTGGAGCACTGAGAAAATGTATAAATTATAAAGATTCCTTCCTCTGCGAGTTAGATAAGTGATCATCCACTGTGATCCACCACTTTAAAGTACCAACATGTGGGTAGAAGACAAGTGAAGGTGTGCAATGTTTTGATGAGTGCAGTATTGTGGTAAATTGCTTGGACTAAGTTTGCTTCTTCGTTGAATATGAGCTAGTTTACTGAAATTTCGAGTGTTTAATTAATGATTTGAAATCAAAGGTGATGATAGATATTTTGCAGATCTTGATTAGTTTCCTGATACTTATCTTCACAGTGATGTCAAATTGCGTTCCTCCATTTACCAGCTATATAATAATCGGGTGCACTGAAATGATAATGCTACAATTTTATAGGTTTATGCGTAAGTATTAATTTTTTTGGCAGTGTAGTTTGTTTTCTATGGCTATCAAAATATAGATGATACATGTGTCACCTATGTATGGTGTTATATAAATTATTTTGTTACTAAGAACACATTTTGTTGACATACCCAGCGAGTACTATGGTACTCTGATATCGCTTGACACTCTCTTATTACGACTAAGAGTCATAGATAGGTGGTGACATTTTTTTATGCATTCTATGTGCTCAATGATTGTTTTGTTCCCGACAGATCGAGGAATGATTCGTTTAATTTGTTCTACTTTACTGTACCAGAAACAGATTTTTCTTTACAGGCCCTGATCTTTCTAGTGGCTAAAGTGAGTAACAATGGGTGTTAGAAGGGTGAACAATGATACTGAAATTGTTTTGTGAAATAATTATGTAGTTAGCTGTGCTCCACCATTGGTTAGTTTGAATATGTTGAATCACCTCAGATTGCTCTGGGTAATGGCCTCTTGTTAGCTGTGTTGTAAGCATGTTTACAATAAGTGGCACGTAATGCTCGTTCCACGTGTAATATTTAAGCTGTTATTTCCTTCCAGTTTTTATTTGAGTACAACAGGAACGAATCATTACAGTGAAACTTGTGAGACAGTTGGCACATGCACGTTCAGAGATAGTGCCAGGCACAGTCCTACCTTCACTTGTATTTTACTTTATTTCTATTGACCATTTATTACAATATACTAGTGTGAAGTATTAGGACAACATTATTGTTACTAGAACTGAGTAATTGCTCTTAATAGTTCTGTTTCTTTGTTGCATGATATGTGGAAGAGGATAACGAAGGGAAATGAAGAAATGAGAACGAACAAACGCACAACCAGAAGGTACGTTGACGACAACAAACTGAGAACAGTAAATACATGATGGACAGGCATTCCTTAGCGAAGCTCCATTCCAGGTATAAGAGTGATAACAGGTAGATTGCCTGATGGCGAGTCTAGATACAAGTCCACTCCCAGGCGATCATCAAGCTGTGCTACTGGAACTTGACTTCACAGAGTTACATGTCTTCAGTCTATGGCATTATGCACAGCCTAGTCTGGTAACAAGTTGCCTCTCTAGTGACATCCCCAGCCATTTAGGAGTCAGAGATGAACCAGTTACACCCTTGTGATGAACAGCCTGGAACTGTCAAAACAAGACATCAGCTAAGAACAGAGACTCCTATACCATTGGCACATTCGCATCCATCTAACTTTAAGTAGTTGGCTGACGGACTGTCATACGATTCGATTCATCTCTAAGTTACTACTTCAACCTACATCCTCCTGAATCTGCTGCCTGTGATGAGTCAGTGCGTATGATGACCCAGTGTGTGATGAGAGTGCACGGTAAGTATCCCGCTCGTTCTTAGAAAACCATTTTGATGCTAGGATGCTATATTTTAGATATACCACTTTAAACGGAATTGTATAAAACAGTTTTTTCCATCAAGTTATCGTATCTCAAACACTGACTTAAAATTATCAACGTAGCTTCCGTTTTATTTAAAATCCTGTTTGTCATTCTTATCTTAAGGTTGTTCCTAGGTTATTTCAAGCACTGACTTGGAAATTAGCAGCAGATTCTTTTTTTTATTACATCCGACGTACCTTGATTCTTTAAAAGATAAGAATGGCGCTTGCCAAGTTATTGGAATGTCGTACACAACATTAAAAAGTAAAAGGTTTCACACAATTTCTTTTTAAATGAGAGAGGAAGGGACAAAGTGCGTCTGCTTTTCGAATCGAACCACTAACCAGCTCAAGCAGGTCAAGCTTTTACACTTTCCTCAACACACTACTGACTAATTGTCTCCGCTTCCCTGTACCTCTCATTTTGCGATGATATTAATTTCTCTGGACTCAGCATTTAAAATGAAAAACATCCACAGGTACAACTTCTTCAGACATGTGTAAAATGCACCTCTTTCAGATAAAAAGAAAAAACACTCCCCCTTCAGACCACGGGCGGCCTACCGGGACCGTCCGACCGCCGTGTCACCCGCCAAGGAGGATGCGGATAGGAGGGGCGTGGGGTCAGCACACCGCTCTCCCGGTCGTTATGATGGTATTCTTGACCGGAGCCGCTACTATTCGGTCGAGTAGCTCCTCAGCTGGCATCAGTGCACCCCGAAAAATGGCAACAGCGCATGGTGGCTGGATAGTCACCCATCCAAGTGCCGTCCACGCCCAACAGCGCTTAACTTCGGTGATCTCACGGGAACCTGTGTATCCACTGCGGCAAGGCCGTTGCTCCTTTCAGATAACATCAGTAAATTAAATTAAAAAAATACGTAAGTACACTAAGGTGACAAACGTCATGTGGTAGAAATATGCACATATACATTTGGCTGTAGTATCGCGTTCACGAGGTATAAAAGGACAGTGTACTGGGGAGCTATCATTTGTACTCAGGCGATTCGTATGGTTTCCGACGTGATTAGGGCGCGCGAAGGTTATTAACAGACTCTGAAAGCCGAATGTCTTCACTTAACGACCTAGAGCAGCGGCGATTGCGTAGAGTTGTCACTGTTAACTCACAACGAGGACTGCGTGACATAACCTCAGAAATGAATGTGAGATTTACGACGAATGGATCCATTACGATAGCGTGGCGAAAATTGTTAATGGGCTATGGCAGCAGACGGCCGACCCACGTGCCTTTGGTAAAAGCACGCTTCTCCTGGGCTTTTGGGTATATCGGTTGGATCCTAGGCGACTAGAAAACTGTGGCCTGGTCAGATTAATCCCTAGTCGACTAGAAAACTGTGGCCTGGCCAGATGAGTCCCAATTTCTGTTGGTAAGAGCTGATGGTGGGATTACAAAGTGGCGCAATTCGCACGAACCCATGAACACACGTTGTCAACAAGGCATTAGACAAGCTGGTGGTGCCCAAAATGGTGTGGGCTATGTTTGCATGGAATGAACTGGGTCCTCTAGTCCAACTGAACCCATCATTAACTGGAAATGGTCATGTTCGGCTACTTGGAGACCACTTACAACCGTACTTAGACCTCATGTCCCCAAACAATGATGCACAATGTCACTGGGCCACAACTGCTCGCGATTGGTTTGAAGAACATTCTGGACAATTCGAGCCTATGATTTGGCCACCTAGATCGCCCGACACGAATCCCATTGAACATTTGTTGGACATTATTGAAAGGTCAGTGCGTGTACAAAATCCTGCAGCGGTAATACTCTCGCAAATATGGACTGTTATAGAGACAGTTGTTGTTGTTTTGGTCTTCAGTCCAGAAATTGGTTTGATTCAGCTCTCCGAGCTACTCTATTCTGTGCAACCATCATCCTTATGAATCTGCTTAGTGTATTCATCTCTTGGTCTCCCTACACGCTGCCGTCCAATACTAACTGGTGATCCCTTGATGCCTCAGAGCATGTCCTACCTACCGATCCTTTCTTCTAGTCAAGTTGTGCCACAAATTCCTCTCCCCAATTCCGTTCAGCACTTCTTCATTAGTTACGTGATCCACCCCTTTAATCTTCAACATTCTTCTATAGCACCACATTTGGAAAGCTTCTATTCTCTTCTTGTCTAAACTATTTATCATCCATGTTTCATTTTCACGGCTGCACTCTATACAAATACTACCAGAAAAGACTTCCTCACACTTAAAACCGTACTCGATGTTAAGAAACTTCTTTTCTTCAGAAACGCATTCCTTGTCATTGCCAGTCTACATTTTATATTCTCTCAACGTCGACCGTCATCAGCGGTTATTTTGCTTCCCAAATAGCAAAACTCATGTACTCCTTTAAGTGTCTCATTTCCTAATGTAATTCCCTCAGCATCACTTGATTTAATTCAACTACATTCCATTATCCTCGATTTGCTTTTGTTGATGTGCATCTTATGTCCTCCTTTCAAGACACTGTTCAGTTCAACTGCTCTTCCAGGTCCTTTGCTCTCTCCAACAGAATTACAATGTCATCGGTAGACCTATGGCGGTATGGCTCAGTATTCCTGCGGGGACTTCAAACGACTTGTTGAGTCCATGCCAGGTCGTGTGGCTGCATTATATCGAGCAAAAGGAGGCCCGATACGGTGTTAGAAGGTATCCCATGATTTTTTTCATATCAGTGCAACCAGGCACGCAAAGAATAATTTCGTTTCAAGTTGGATTTTCATGTCACACAACATTTATAAGAAACTGCCAGAAAAGGGTAATTTTCTAGACAGTCGAAGACAGAATCTCAGGTTTCTCCATATACAGTGAGAGAAATCAGATGAGCCATGACTGGGCAATCAGTTATTTACAAAGGCTCAATGTAATTTTAAACGTAAGATAAAAATAGGCGTGCGTTAAAAGCTTCGCAAGAATCTGCAGAAAGGACGAAGTTCTTGTAAGTGTATACTAAGAGTAGATTCTGTTGCCTTCACTTCATAGAACGGAACTTAAAGTAATTTGCGGTTAACATTAAGTTCTTGTACTATCTTCGTCTTTGACATAGTCTAATATCACAAAATTTTTCTTGTTTAATTTGTGGAGTGCACGTTAATAAGGTATATATGTCTAAATCTTTCACCTGTTGTGTAGAAGAAATAGAGACTTACATCTTATTTTCATATAGTTTTAATTTTATTTATTAATTATGTAATGTCATTGCAGAAATGAAGATCATATTAGATAATAGGGAAGCAGTTTTACATGAATCACAGTAATTTTGTCAAACCAGCTAGCTTCTACATTGATAACTTGTGACAGGGTTTAGCACAACGAAGATAATCCTTGGAAGAAAAAAACACTCGTGGACATTACAATGTGGATTCCGCAGCCGAAGCCTGTACATTGACTCTCTTTGCCAGATTTCTCTCGGCAGATGAACACAATTCTTGCCCTGGACCGATTACATCGGGGTTCCACCGTGCTAGTAGTCTCTCCCTGAGCAGAGGGAGAGTTGCACTGTTGCAAACGAATAAAACGAAAAGCAGTGGACCCTGCACCATCGTAGCTATATGGACATAGTACACGTACTGCGCTATGCCTTGTGCCTGGTGGAAGCCAATTCTAACAATCGTACCTATGCCACTTAAAGTGACAGTCTTAGCTGACATGTAAAGAATTAGTGTCTTTGAGCCAAACGTCTCTTTACTATAAATTTTGAGCTGCCGCATGGAATTACGAGTACGTCGGTACATGTATCCCACCAGTCCAAGACAAACAATATTGTAAGCTACTGACAGAGAAATTGCGCCGATGAATATTATACGACTGTGCAACAGGTAATATTCGCTCGTTCTTTCCAAAGCAGTGGTTGCCACCAGTACTACGCTCCAGGGTATTAGCGAACACAACAGCTGACGGCGGAATACCTTCCTTACTTCAGCACGTTCTAGGTCGCTAGGAAGCCTGAGGTGACGAACGCATGCGTACATTTGGTAGCAGAATGAGTTGAGACAGATACAGTTCAGAAGAGTTAGTGCGCTATCAATCTGCACCGTCGTAGATAAGTCAGGGACACCTGCCATACGATACAAGACCTCAGAAAACAAGATCTGGATCATACCTGTTATCTGAAAGGACAAGAATATCTTTCCGGGCAAGTTACGTAAATTGGGAAGGTACACGTACACTGCGGCAGTCAAAAATCGGAAGAGAATATTCACTGCTACAAATGTTATTTCTAAAGGTTCTAAGCCCTCGATTTTAAAATCCTTGTACTTCAAGGTGCCACTGTTTAGACTGTCTTTGTAGCTCAGTATTCTGTTTGTCGGCTTGTCTTTGCCCTGTATATAATATCCACAGTATGGTGAGTAAAATCCACGGTGGTCCATGGGGGCGCGACATGACTCGAGATAACTTGTGGAAGCAAAATCGCGACACTTCAGCAGGAGAATAGCCCTGCAAGCAGAGCAGACGGCGTCGGTTGCGTTGAGTTGCGGGCAGGGTTGGTCGTCAGGACCACCGAAAACGCAGCGGGCATCGCGCATAGACTGAATCATACTGAAGGGGACGTCCTGGCAAATGCTGATCGAGTTGACAGTCATCCAGGCGAAGAGGCAGAGGTTGACGTTGGCCCTCTGCGTGTAGGCCAGGTAGCTGGTGACGGGTATGTGGGGCGACCCCTGCGACAGGTCGTGCCACAGCTGCACACGGCACTGCTCGCGCCGCTTAGTGGTTTCCAGAGGCAGGTCTTCCAGTGGGCACCTGGGGTGGTCCAGGGCGTTGGCCAACAGCTGCATGCAGCCAGTGTCCACGGACAGCGTAGCGTTGCTTTTGTCCTCCAGCTGCCACTCCTCGCCTGCAAGATCAATGACAGCAGTTGGGTGGTGGTTCTTGTCGTACGCTGAATGTGCCACAAATGCGGACAACTTTCCACCATAAACGGTTATCGTATTATGCATGTCGCTACCAAACAGTCCCATATATGAGTATCTCAACAAAGCACGTCATTCTTACACTGCCAGTTGGTGTGAATTGAATAAGTGTTCTTCAGCATTCTCAGACACTTACGATGATTATATGAAGCTGGTATCCGTTCCCGAAAGAACAGTTACCACTGATGACCGTGCAGCTTCTCTAGAATAAAATGATAATTAAATCGAAACCCTTAGCTGTCGATAGGTGTCGTTGATATACATCAATGGGGACACCTGAAGATATGTGCTCCGACCAGGAGTCAAACCCGGGATGTCCTGCTTACATTTCAGATGCTCTATCCGTTTGAGCCACTGAGGGCACAGAGGATAGTGCGAATGCAGGGACGTATCCCTTGCACGCTTCCCGTGAGACCCATATTCCCAACTGTCCACAACCTACATTCGTAGTGTTCCTAATATGAGGGTCACTCCAAATGAAATGCACACTACTTTTTTTTAAATCCATCTTTCATTCTACATGTCTGAAAGTTTCAGGGTGTAGATACATTCTTTAGGAACAACCTACATTCGTAGTGTTCCTAATATAAGGGTCACTCCAAATGAAATGCACACTACTTTTTTTTAAAATCCATCTTTCATTCTACATGTCTGAAAGTTTCAGTGTGTAGATACATTCTTTAGGAACAATATTTTCATTTCTCTACATAATTTACATCCCTCTCAACTGCCTTACGTCATCTTGGAACCAGCGCCTATACACCCGCACGGTAAAATTCTGGACCAACCTGTTGGAGCCACTGTTTGACAGCCTACACAAGGGAGTCATCATCTTCAAACCTTGTTCTACGAAGAGAGTCTTTCAGTTTCCCAAAGAGATGATAGTCACATGGAGCCAGGTCAGGACTGTAGGGCGGGTGTTTCAGTGTTGTCCATATGAGGTTTGTGATCGCTTCCATGGTTTTTTGACTGATGTGGCCGTGCATTGTCGTGTAACAGCAAAATATACTGCTTTTGTAGATGTGGACGAACACGACTCAGTCGAGCTTCGAGTTTCTGCTGTGTCGTCACATGCATCAGAATTTATGGTGCTTCCTCTTTGCATGATGTCCGCTAGAAAGAGGCCTTCGGAATCGAAAAACACCGTAGCCAAAATATTCTAGAAGAAGGTGTGGTTTTAAATTTATTTTTCTTGGGTGAATTTACATCATGCCACTCCAATGATTGCCTCTTGGTCTCTAGTGAAAAATGAGGGAGCCATTTTTCATCACCTCTCACAATTCTTCCAAGAAATTCATCTCCAGCAGTCTCGTACTGTTCCAAAAGTTCGCTGCATAGCGTTTTTCTTGTTTCTTTGTGAGCCACTGTCAACATCCTGGGAATCCACGGGGCACAAATCTTTTTTAACGGCAACACTTTCAGTATTGTGCAAACACTTCCTTCCCTTATCCCAACGTAGCGTGACAATTCGTTCACTGTGATGCGTCTGTCAGCAGTCACCAATTCGTTAACTCTCTGCACATTGTCTGGAGTGTGTGCAGTACGAGGCCTGCCGCTGCGAGGACAATCCTCAATGTTGCCATGCCAGCTTTCCTCACCTAACCTGCTTGCCCACCGACTAACTGTACTGCGATCGACAGCAGCATCTCCATACACCTTTTTCAACCTCTTGTGGATGTTTCCCACTGTCTCGTTTTCACAGCACAGGAGTTCTATGGCAGTACGTCGCTTCTGACAAACGTCAAGTGTAGCAGCCATCTTGAAGACATGCTGTGACGGCGCCACTCACGGGAACAGGTTGAACTAAGTTTGAAAACAAGAGGGAAGGATGTATCTACACACTGTAAAACTTTCACACATGCAGAATGATAACTGTATTTTTACAAAAATAGTGTGCATTTCTTTTGGAGTGACCCTCGTAGATATTTGCCCATTCAGTGGTATCTGTTCTTTCGGGAACAGATACCATCTTCATACAGTTAAAGGCTACCCGGCCATTGACCTCCTTCTGTGCGAATGCGCACACTTTGCCCGAACTCTTTCAGGACTCGTCAGCTTAGGCTGGCGCGAGTAATGAGGGAATGGGCAAATACCTATTAGGAACACTATGAATGTAGGTTGTGGACTGTTGGGACTGTGGGTCTCACAGGAAGCGTGGAAGGGATAAGTCCCTGCAGTCGCATTCTCCCCCGTGCCCTCGGTGGCTCAGATGGACAGAGCGTCTGCCATGTAAGCAGGAGATCACGGGTTCGAATGCTGGTCGGGCCGCACATTTTCAGCTGTCCCCATTGATGTATATCAACAACACCTGTCGGCAGCTAAGGGTTTTGATTTAATTGTCATTTCACTTGGGTTGAAGTTGTTGTTTGTTGTATTTTGTTACATCCTGAAACTTTCTACGCTGACAGCGAAAAGGTGACCATTTTTAAATTAATTTTAATTACAGTGTGGGCATATAAATGTAGACTAAAGAATCAACTTGCTTAAAATAATGAAGGGCAATTATTCAATCACTAGAAAGAAGGAATACTCATCGTCCACATACTATGAGCTATAATTTTGTACCGCCATTTTTGCTCCATTCTTCACATTTGACTACATTCCATTATCCTCGTTTTCCTTTTGTTGATGTTCATCTTATATCCTCCTTTCAAGACACTGTTCAGTTCAACTGCTCTTCCAGGTCCTTTGCTGTCTCTGACAGAATTACAATGTCATCAGTCAACCTCAATGTTTTTATTTCTTCTCCATGGATTTTAATTCCTACTCCGAATTTTTCTTTTGTTTCCTTTACTGCTTGCTCAATATACAAATTGAATAAAGTCGGGGATAGGCTAGAACCCTGTCTCACTCCCTTCCCAATCACTGCTTCCCTCTCATGCCCCTCGACCCTTTTAACTGTCATCTGATTTCTGTACAAATTGTAAACAGCCTTTCGCTCAATGTATTTGACCCCTGACATATTCAGATTTTGAAAGAGAGTATTCCAGTCAACATTGTCAAAAGCTTTCTCTAAGTCTACAAATGCTAGAAACGTAGGTTTGCCTTTTCTTAATCTGTTTTCTAAGATAAGTCGTATGGTCAGTATTGCCTCACGTGTTCCAACATTTCTACGGAATCCAAACTGATCTTCCCCGAGGTCGACTTCTACCAGTTTTTCCATTCATCTGTAAAGAATTCGTGTTAGTATTTTGCAGCTTTGGCTTACTAAACTGATAGTTCGGTAATTTTCACATCTGTCAACACCTGCTTTCTTTGGGATTGGAATTATTACATTCTTCGTGAAGTCTGAGGGTATTTCGCCTGTCTCATACATCTTCTTCACTAGATGGTAGAGTTCTGTTACTTCAGAATCCCATAGGGAGTTGTAAATGCACAGAGTGGTCTAATAGGGTACAGGTTAAATTATAAATTATTCGTAAAAGCGCTGCACACGAAAAAGTATGGTCGCCCTACAGTGTCCTCAGTACAAGATGAGCTTGCGTTTTTACACCACACTGTCAGCTGTCAGCCATTTCGCATCTCCTATCGATATATGATTTGAGGTCCATTCTTAAGAACTACGAGGGTTGGAACTTTAATAGAGGCAAATATTTAATTACAACTTACACATAGCAGACACATGTTTCCAAGTTCTCCTGTCCTTGTGTATAACCGCTTGCCAGCAATGTGGAAGTCGTAGGGCACATGCAGCAGCGCCAGATGTGTTGATACACCGAGTGGAGCGGTCTACTTCCTGACGAATCTTTGTGACAGTTCTGAAACGAATGCCATAAAGAGGTTCCTTCATCTCAGGAATCAAGCCCCATCGATCGACCAAATCAGTCGCAAGCTGTGCCACACGAGGCCGGACATTCTCCTGCAAAATGATGGGCGGATCTGTGCAGAAAGTGTAGCCGCTTCTTTGTCTAAGCTGTTCATTTTTGAAACACAACGTGCAATCCACCACAGTCCCAGCCTTAAGCCCTTGTGATTTCAACTTGATTCCTAACATGAAGGAAGCACTACTTGGCAATCGTTTCAGACCTGTTACAGAGATTCGGGAAATAGACCGCTCCTCTCGATCTATCAACACAACTGACGCTGCTAAAAGTATCCTACAAGTTCCACATCACTAACAACTGGTTACACACAATTCTGGTGACTACTCTGAAGGACCATAAAGCTTTGAAACATTTAACAAGTTTGTTTGTGTGTACATCCTGCGTAGCAAGCATATAAATACTTGTTTTGTAAATAAAACTGCCTTTTCGTGCTGCTAGTTACTTTATTTATCCCAGACGCGTTTCGCCTTCTCCTGTTCTAAGGCGTCTTCTGTGGGATCTATGACGACACAGTTTTGTTAGTTTTAGATTATTAAACAGATCACTTCGTGATCTATTGTAAAAAAAGGTAATTACTTGCGATTTGCTGATCTGCATTTCCTCACATCTAGTATGGAGGTCGCACTACCACTTTTATCACTGCCGTATAATCACATCTTCGTGTTCTCGCCTTCCACAAACTGTTCACCATGTTTCTCACTCTTTTTCGTGGTGGAATATTGTTCTTTTGCCACTCGATACAACTATTTCGTCGTACACTGTTTTTCACAACGTAAATATTGCGACTCCATTACGTGTTTCATCTTCTTTGGTATGATTACCTATTTGTTGCCAACCTAACGAAGTATGTGTTCGAGACTAACTTCTATTTACGATGTTTATACCGTGTGT
This sequence comes from Schistocerca americana, assembly GCF_021461395.2. Classification (NCBI taxonomy): domain Eukaryota; kingdom Metazoa; phylum Arthropoda; class Insecta; order Orthoptera; family Acrididae; genus Schistocerca; species Schistocerca americana. The sequence continues at coordinate 98,555,345 of NC_060127.1, read as the reverse complement.
GTGTGTATGAGTGAGAGAGACTTTATAACTCACATACAGTCGCTGAGTGCATCCACTTTCCGAATGGAAGGTAATCTGAGAATTGAGGTAATTACTTCTACTGCAAGGGATTGTGGCAGAAAGACAAAACTCTCAATTAAAGCCGGAGAATTTCGACTGAGAAAATCAGTGACCATCAAGAGAGACGGCAGAAACAGAAGTAACAAATGAAACTGGCAAAAGAGATCAGAGCGTTTCTAGGCGCTTCAGTCTGGAACCGCGCTACCGCTACGGTGGCAGGTTCGAATCTTGCCTCGGGCATGGATGTGTGTGGTGTCCTTAGGTTAGTTAGGTTCAAGTAGTTCTAAATTCTAGGGGACTGATGACCTCAGATGTTAAGTCCCATAGTGCTCGGAGCCATCTGAACCATTTGAAAAGAGGTCAGAGCAATTAACAACCCAGAAGTGACATCACATAGCAATGTCGATATTAAAATAGTACTAGGTGACGAAACCAAAGTCAGTATTGTGTCGTCAGGGACTGGAAGACCATCAGGCTGGCACAGAAACAAAAGTTCATCATCTAAACAAATGTTAATAGGGGTGATTATTTGTCAACTACGATGAATTATACCTTAGCGATGTCGGTTTAAAAATGGTACCCGATGACGAAACTCGCTATCGACCAGGTTGGCTAAAGAAACAAAGGCGTGTGATCTAAAAATTGTTAATAGGGATGATTATTTATCAACTACGGTGAACTATACCTCGGTGTGGTTACAAGTATCGAGAAAAATACATCGTAAGTAAATGTATTGGGTAAGTCCAATATGAGCTGGAAGTGACCTGCTGCAGAAGATGAACTTTGATATGACGTTGAAAATGCAGTAGAAGTGATTTCTGAGTCCAAGGAAATATCAACACATGGACTTTGACTGATTCTGTATTGCCAAAATAATTTTTAATAGCCATATAAGGTAACTGCAACAATACTAAACGATTACACGTATGAGAAAAAAAAACACGCACCACGAAGGAATTATCGGAATGGGACAGAAATCGGTAGATGTGATATACATGTAAAGATCAGGAAAATTGGACTATTTATTCAAGAGCAATAGCTTCACAAATTGAGCAAATCAATAACAATCTTTGCTCCTTATGTAAGCATTTATTCGTCTTGGCACTGCACTGGGTGTTAGAGTTGTTGGACTGCTCCTGAGGGATATCGTGGCAAATTTTGTCTGATTGGCGCGTTAGATCGTCAAAATTCCGAGATGGTTGGAGGGGCCTGTTGTTGTGTCAGCTTTGTTGATGGAGAATTCGTGTTTTGGGTCTTGAACGTAGTAACCCAAGAGTGTTACTTTATTGTGTTAGATCCTAGTGTATATCCACGGAAGATTCGCTTGTTCCTACAGCGATAATACGCCCTAGCGTTTTTTAGATATAGACCACGAACACTGAATGTACCACATAGCTCTCACGTATTGTTGTTCGTCGTGTCGAGTGACCACTCAACCTAGGGACTGTAATGGGACGGCTAATGTCAAAACCTGCAGAACGTGTGAACTTTGAACAAATGTAAAATTGTGTGGTTAAAAGTGATGGTGGCACCTAGCTCCTTTTTTCCTTCTTTTTTGTTTTGTTTTTTAGTGCTGTCCGTCAGTGGTATTGTAAATTTTTTGCTTGTACTCGTACGCTACTCCGATTTCGGTTCTACGGCTTATATTTGAAACAAAGAGGAAAGGCGTTAAGTATATAGTAGTTGGAAAAAGTCGTCCTAAGGAAGGCAAAGATAATCAACATTTTCCATATAATTGTAACTGCGATGAAGTTGTCATAAAGAGATTAATGAAGTTACGACTGTCTAGTTGTCAAGAGGAAAACTGTTATTCTTAATTGAAACTAAATGAGAAGCATACTTCGGATGTTCTATTCGAATAATTCGTTTATTACAAAAAGTTCTCTTAAACGGGAAGATGCACAAAAGTGTAAAAAGTTACTTTTTTTGATCGCAACAGAAAAATAGAAGAAAGCCAGTAAAGGTGGTAAATTACATCGGTGGTCTTAGTTGTAACGTAATCGTGATACAGTATCAAACAGATACAACAGAAGATAGTAGTTTTCGCTGGATCTAACTTTCTTTACGAAACAAGTTTACTTAAGTAAATTTACTATTGGAACTGACACACGACCGTAGAGCGAAAAGTTTTATTTTCAGTATAGAATCCATTATTAAATTTAAAGGAAATTAGCCTATGTAGACAGCACGATTTATTAATGAAAGTATACGATAGATAATTCACAGTGCAATCAGCTTTAAGTGGTTATAAGTTTTGTATATCGGTGCAATTAAATCCATCCAGCTAGAGACCATGTTACCCAAACGTTTCTCTAACGCGAGCGCTTCCGTATACATTTTCCCATACTTTGAATCTCACGCATACATGTGAGAATTACTTAAGAATTAGGGAATCCCTTATGATAGCAAGACAGTCAGATGCGTCAACTTTAACAGTGCTTATACGTATATTATTTCAGTTAGAAGCTACACTGAAGAGCCCAATAAACTGGTGCACCTGCCTAATTTTGGGTAACACACCCACGTGAATGCAGAAGTGCAGCAGCACGACGCGGAATGGACTCGACTAATGTCTGCAGTAGTGCTCGAAGGAACTGACACCATGAATCCTGCAGGGCTGTCCCTAAATCAGTAAGAGTACGAGGGGGTGGAGATCTCTTCTTATCAGCTTCCCAGAAATGCTGAATAATGTTCACGTGTGGGGAATTTGGTGGCCAGCGGAAGTGTTTAAACCCAGAAGTGTTCTTGGAGCCACTGCGTTGCAATTCGGGTTATGTGGGGTGTCGCAGTGCCCTGCTGGAATTGCCCAAGTCTGTCTGAATGCACAATGGATATGAATGGATGCAGGTGATCAGACAGGATGATTATGTACGTGTCACCTGTCAGGGTCGAATCTAAACGTATCAGGGGTCCCATATCACTCCAACTGCACACGCCCCACACCACTACAAAGCCTACACCAGCTTGAATTCATGAGGTTGTCTCCATGCCTGTACACGTGCATCCGCTCGATACAATTTGAAACGAGACTCGCCCGACCAGGCAACATGTTTACACTCATCAACAGTCCAATATCGTTGTTGACGGTCCCAGGCTAGGAGTAAAGCTTTGTGTCGTGTATCCATCAAGGGTACACGAGTGGGCCTTCGGCTCCTAAAGTCCATATCGATGATGATTAGTTGAATGGTTCACACATTGACACTTGTTGATGGTGCAGCGTCGAAATTTGCAGCAATTTGCGAAAGGGTTGCACTTCTGTCACGTTGAACGATTCACTTCAGTCGTCGTTGGTCCCGTCCTTGGAGGATCTTTTTCCGGCCGCAGCGAATTCAGAGATTTGATGTCTTACCGGATTCCTGATATTCAAGTTGTTGTGCTGGCAGAAGAGCCAACACCATGTTAGTAGTGGAGGCCGAAATGCACGCGCTTTAGCTCACGCAGGTTGGCGTGAGGAGGGAAGAACTATACTGACGTGAGGTCTGGAACATGACGAAGAATTAGAATTCAGAAAGCGGACGTAATTAGTTTGATACTTAACCTTAATCCATTAATGATGAACGTCGCTCTTGACGGTACATGAGTCACAATATTATCTGTTCAGAAGACATAGTAACTGAATATGGCGCCTTGCTTAGAAGAGATAGAAACACTTCCTTGTATGACATAAATGTCACAGGTGGACCATTTGCTTGATAGCTGTCCATGAAGATTTATTCCAGGGGTAGCCAACATTTTCACCTACCAGGCACTTTCGTATCTCTGTTACCACTAACATTTTCTAGCCACCCACCTGTTCCATAGTAACGATTACATATGAATTAGGAAAATAACTCTACTTCGTAAAATTTATAAAGCAAAGTTACAGGAACTTAAAGCATATAAAATAACTAATTACCAAATACACAATGCGATCAAAAGTATCCGGACACCAGGCTGAAAATGACTTACAAGTTCGTGGTGCCCTCCATCGGTAATGCTGGAATTCAATATGGTGTTGGCCCACCCTTAGTCTTAATGATAGCTTCCGCTCTCGCAGGCATACGTTCAATCAGGTGCTGCAAGGTTTCTTGGGGAATGACAACCATTCTTCACGGAATGCTACACTGAGGAGAGGTATCGATGTCCGTCGGTGAGGCCTGGCACGAAGTCGGCGCCGGCCGGTGCGGCCGAGCTGTTCCAGGCGCTTCAGTCTGGAACCGCGCGACCGCTACGGTCGCAGGTTCGAAACCTGTCTCGGGCATAGATATGTGTGATGTCCTTAGGTTAGTTCGGTTTAAGTAGTTCTAAGTTCTAGGGGACTGATGACCTCAGATGTTCGGTCCCATAGTGCTCAGAGCCATTTGAACCATTTTGAACAAAGTCGGCGTTCCAAAACATTCCAAAGGTGTTCTATAGCAATCAGGTCAGGACTCTGTACAGGCCAGTCCATTACAGGGATGTTATTGCCTTGTAACCACTCCGTCACAAAAAGGGGTGCAAGCCCTTTCATCAAAAACTCGACCACACCATAACACCACCGCTTCCGACTTTTTACTGTTGGCACTACACATGCTGCCAGATGACGTTCACCGGGCGTTCGCCATACCCACACCCTGCCATCGGATCGCCGCATTGTGTACCGTGATTCGTCACTCCACACGCTTTTCCACTGTTCAATCGTCAATGTTTACGCTCCTTACACCAAGCGAGGCGTCGTTTGGCATTTACCAACGCGATGTGTGGCTTATGAGCAGCCGCCCGACCATGAAATCCAAGTTTTCTCACCTCCCACTCACTTCCCACGCCCGGGTTCCCGGGTTCGATTCCCGGCGGGGTCAGGGATTTTCTCTGCCTCGTGATGACTGGGTGTTGTGTGATGTCCTTAGGTTAGTTAGGTTTAAGTAGTTATAAGTTCTAGGGGACTGATGACCTCAGATGTTAAGTCCCATAGTGCTCAGAGCCATTTGAACCATTTCACCTCCCACCTAACGGTCATAGTATTTGCAGTGGGCCCTGATGCAGTTTGGAATTTGTGTGTGATGGTCTGGATAGATGTCTGCCTATTACACGTTACGACCCTCTTCAACTGTCGGCAGTCTCTGTCTGTCAACAGACGAGGTCGGCCTATACGCTTTCCACTTCACTATCATATCGGAAACAGTGGACCTAGGGATGTTTAGGAGTGTGGAAATCTCGCGTACAGACGTATGACACAAGTGACAACCAATCACCTGACCACGTTCAAAGTCCGTGAGTTCTGCGGAGCGCCCCGATCTGCTCTCTCACGATGTCTAATGATTACTGATATGGAGTACCTGACAGTAGGTGGCAGCACAATGCACCTAATATGATAAACTTATGTTTTTGGGGATGTCCGGATTCTTTTGATCACACAGTGTACTTCATGTCAAAGTTTTATGAAAAGTTAATTTTCTTTTTTTTTCTTTTCTTTAAAAGTTGTGTTAAGGTCTTATGGGACCAAACTGCTAAGATCATCGGTCCCTAAGCTTACACACTACTTTATTCATATAACCCACTACCTAACTACATTAGTGGGTCTTACAAATGATACAATTAATGCAGCTTTTTCTACACTACAGGTACTTCTATTGTTTTACTCTAGTCTAACCGCTATGGGATTCTAAGCTTCTTAATCTAAGTCTACATTCTACCTGCAGCGTTACAGGTGTGCCAGTGCTACTATAAACCTACTGGTGTTGGCCACGGCCCACTGAGCTAATCCCAGTGGGCGTGCCCCTGGCACTGGGCTGGCCTCAAGTTGGTGTCGCTGCAGTCTACTCTAAGTATTATTCTATCTTCTACTCTAATCTAACCTAACTACATGTCACAATTGGTGTGCGGTCAAATCCGGTGTTTTGTACCCCCCTCCCTCCTAGTCCATGGTAAGGCGGATTCCAGCCGTATGACGGCTGACCAGGTCCCCACTTAGCGGTACAGGAAGGGTGTACGAGTCTAATTCGGTGGAAGTGTTAGTCCTTCACTGGTGGTTGTCCCTAAGAAAGTTTTTAATTACTTTCTTTGATATCACATCAGTGAGAGTATTTAAGATGTTGAAAGTGCTTTCGCTTCTTAATATGTGGTACGTGTCCTTGTTTGGTAGCTGTTGTCGTAGATCATGGGCCACATCATCGAAGAGGTGGCACTCATACACCACATGTTCTGGGGTACCTTGCACAGCACCACAGTCGCACGCTGGTGTAGCCTGTTTCCCAAACCGACATAGATATGTCGGGTATGGTCCATGTCCAGTAAGAAAGTGCAGCATTCCTCTTGTGGGTGTGAAAAATGTTAATTTTAACCTTTCCTCGATGTCCGGTAGCAGTTCACAAGTTCTGCGTCCCGTTTCCTCACTACTCCATTGATTCTGCCAAAGTTCAATTCCCCTCTTTTTGTTAGCATATCTGTCCCCCGCGTAGACCCCAAGTATTTCCCTGATTTTATCCCTGTTTTCTTTCTTCACCCAGTACCAGGCGGCTTGCTCCCTGATTTTTATGTCTAATGGACAAATCCCCATTAGTACTAATAGCGCTCCTCCTGGTGTAGTTCTGTAAGCCCCTGCTGAACGTAGAAGCATGTTCCGCTGCACTCTTCTTACGGCCATGGCAGGCATGACCCTCGTGAGTCTGTGTGCCCAGACTCCTGATCCGTATCCTACTATGGAGGTCAGAATACTATTGTGATATAGTTTTATTAAATTTGGTGGCAGGTGGAATCGCTTGTGACCTATTCCAATGAGGTTATTTAGCAAGACCAGTGACTTTTGGGATACGGTGTCAATATGTGATGCAAAGTTCCACCTCTCATCGATGATTACACCCAGATATCGGGCCTCACGGCGCCGAAGAACTGGCATGCCGTTGATTCTAACTGTGGGATTTCTGACCAATTGGCCTTTGAGAAGCAAGTATGTTGATTTGTTGGGCGCAATAGTCATTTTACTTCTTTGGCACCACGATGTAAGCACAGTTACGGCTCTCTCCACTTTCGGTTCTAGATCCTCACGGCTACGGCCGCCGACCAGCAAGAGGAGGTCGTCTGCGTATGCTATGACCTCTAGCACATCGTCACAGTTCTTTAGATCCTCAAGTAGAGGCTCCATATTTATGTCCCAAAAGAGAGGTCCAAGGACAGAGCCCTGAGGACATCCTTTGGTCACAATCTTCCTGACCATGCCGCTAGGGGCCGATAGCGAGACCTCCCTGTCTACACAATAGCTCCTCAGACAGCCGTATAGTAGCCCTGGACAGTTCCTTTCCCGCAGGCGGGAAAAGAGTGAGGGCCACCACAGGTTGTCGAAGGCGCCACTGATGTCTACCATGATGCCGACAACATACTTGTGCGGGGCAGAGCCACAGACCTCGGCAGCCAGGGCGATTGCGTCAGACGCAGAGCACCCAGACCGAAAACCGAATTGTCTGTCGCTCATCCCACACAGCATGCGGTGTGCTGTCAGTCTGTGTGCTAGTAGCCTCTCAAAAAGTTTGCCCAGTACATCTAGCAGGCAGATAGGTCTATAAGACTTGATTTCTGTAGGATCTTTGTCTGGACTCTTTTTGATTATTATTACATTTGCTTTTTTCCAAATTGCTGGGAATTTCCCGAGTTGTAAGCACTCGTTGTACAACTTAGTGAGAGGAGCTACGAGCTGGGGGGCAAGGAATTGCACCACTTCCGCAGTAATGCCGTCCGGGCCAGGAGCTTTACCCTTTTTAAGGGCCTTTATTTGGGCAGCGACTTCCTCTTCAGAGAAGGGGTAAGTTCTTGTGTTATTGTTGTAGTCCCTTTGGTCTTCTCTTCTTATTCCTTTCTGTTCATCTGTCTCATTTTCTTCCACGTCGTCAGGCAACAGGACCCGGAGGAGGGCCTCGGCAGTTTCCTGCCACGTGCCTGTCATCCGGTCCCCGTCCCTGACTGTGGAAAGCACCATAGGTGATCTTATTTTCTCTCTTACTAACTTGTATGGGACTCCCCAAGGGTCCGTAGCCAATTGGCTTTTTACGTAACTTTCCCAACTTCTGAGTCTGACAGCCCTGAGCTCCTGTTGGAATTGATCCTTGCTCTCTCTGTAGATCTGTAGCCATCTTTGTTTCTCTCTCCAGACGACACTCCGCTGGTAGTACCTCCTCGCCCTCCTTACAGCCTGGCGCATCTGTTCTAATTCAGCCGACCATGGTGTGGGGGTGGCCGCGACGGCTCTCCTCCTGGTTGGTACCGCGGCTCGCACCGCCCTGGTGATAGCCTGTACCAGCTCTTCGGCGTATTCATCTACGTTTTCATCACCCTCCAGCAATGTCGGGATGTTGCACTCCTCCGCGAGACGGTCCCAGTTGGCTTTGTTATAATTGAACTGCAGCTCCCTCCCCATGTCCCTGTGGCACTCCCTTTCCCCAATGTTGAAAGAAATTAAGTTATGGTCACTGGTGGTTGCTCTGTCCCACACTTTCCAGTTGTTGACTTTTGTGATGAGATTTGGTGTTACCAACGTCACATCTATATTTGTGCCATCTCCCCCGCCGCCTGTATAGGTGGGGGGGGGGGGGGGTTCCCTTGTTGGTTTGCTACCACCAGTTGCAATGCCATTATCGTCTCTTCGGCCTTTAGCCCTCGATCATCGTGAGTGCCACTGAACCAAAGGGGGGACTTTGCATTTATGTCTGCCGTCACTATCATCCTGCGTCCCCGCAGTGCCGTGGTAACCTGTGTGAGTATCTCCAAAAACTCATCTATTTCTCGCCCATATTGGAAGTAAATGTTTGAGATGTAGATCACTCCTGTCGATGTTTGGAGTTCCACGACATTGCAGTGTTCACTCGAGAACTGCGCGAGGACCGTGGTTCTGAATGATTTGTTAGTGATTATTATTGTGGCTTTTGGTTCTACTCCGGTGTATATCATTTGCCAATTGGCAGCCATGTATGGGATTCGTCCCGCTTGAGAGTACGGTTCCTGTAGACAGAGTACGTCTAGACTCTTCTCTTCCACCACCCTCCGAAGTTCCTGCAAGACTAGTTTACTGTTGTGTGCGTTTATCTGACCCACGTTTATTTGGTTCACGTGGGAAGTAGGTATGAATATGTGATTCTGGCCAGTTTTTGGACCAGTCGTGAGCTACTCTACCATTGGTTATTACTGCTTGGTGATATAGTTCTTCTATGTTGAAATTCTCATTACGTCTTTCAAATACCTTTTTAACTAGATCTCGCAGGGCTCCAAAGTCGGTGGGGAGATTCATTGTCTTGAGCTGGATTCTATCCACAGCCTCCATTACTGGTAAGGTGACATCTCTGCCATATTCATGGCCGACACGTACCACATGTCTTAGTGCCGTGGTGAGGATTGCCGGCTCCTCCAATCTGGAGAGTTGCAGTGCATGCTCCAGGTTGGGGTATATTCGTTGGGGGTCTATTCCCATTCCTCTCTGGGTTGGTGAAACAGGGGATGAGTTTGTGCTAGTCACTTCATCAAACTGGACTTGTGCGGTATTTTCTGATTCTTTACTATGTGGAAGTGAACTCCCAGGTACAGGATGCCTTCGTGGCCGAGAAGGTTCTTGGTTCGACCCAGGTCCCCAGCAGGGAGGAGAGGGAGCTTCTTCTTCGCACGGATCTGTTTGTACACATACATCTTTCATTATTATTACCATAGATCTTGGTTGCATGACTTTTTGTAGAAATTGTTTGAATTTGCTTGCTCTCAGAGCGTCCCTCAACCTCTTGCTTGGGGATTTCCTTTTAGGCTTCCTGAGTTCAGTTATGGCCTCAGCCATAGTCAATTCGCGAAATTAGTCTTTGTTCCAACATCCTGTACGTTGGGCAGTTCCTTCCGGTGGTGTTGCACGGTTTTCTTCCTCTTTTTGTGCATGGGATGCAAGTTACATTTTTGTTGCAGTTTTTCCTTGTGTGGTCTTCTGCCCCACACCTGGAGCAGGCCGGCTTTCTTTCACAGTGCTTATGGACATGGTCCAGATCGCCGCAATTGTGGCATCGGGGGACTACTAAGTAGTCTCTGACATTAATTGCGTGAAACCCTATGTATACTTTGCCCATAGCGGTTAGTTTGCGCCACATCTTACCAGAAACCTCGGCGACGTGATGGACAACATCTCGTTCCCGAGGCCCGGTTTTAAAACGCAGCTTGAATTCATTTTTGAACGTTTCCCACTCACAGTCATCAAAATTCTGGTTATAAAGGGTTTCATATATGTCACTTTCGGTCAAGGCTACAGGTACATCATATAGGATAACTAATGGATTTCTCGTTTTTAGTGGTTCACATTTGACTGCCTTCTTTAGTTTATTATTATTTAATATCTTGTCTCTATCTTCTTCTGTGGCAAGATCCACGATTACCACATTCTTGGTAGCTTTCACTTTGTTCACTTTAATTTTATCTCTTGCCGGGTCAATGGTTGTTGTGAAAATTTCTTGTACTTTTTTAATGGTCTGTCCAGGTAGTGGTCTTAGAAAGACTGCCGTGTCTGGTTTCTTCGAAACCTTGGCAATCGTTTCCTTGGTTGTTTGGGCCTTCGTGGCGGTTTGCGCCACCACTCCAGCCCATGTCTTAATCGGTTGTTGTCGAAGTCTGGTATTCTCTTTCTCCAATTCTTCAAGCCGCCCTTCTAGCTTTGCATGTGCTATGGCCCAGGCAGCAAGCTCATTCTTTATTGCCAGGACCGCGGCCTGACTAATCTTTCCGTTTTTGACACTTGAGTCAAGAATTTGACTGATGCGACAGTGTCTTTCATAAACGTTTTCATCTTCGTGTCCCACTTCCTCCTGTGAGGTAGGGACAGCGGACATACTCGCCCTCGAAAGCGCACTCGAGTCACTCGTCTCTTGATCTGCCATGATGTCGACGAGTGAAAGAAAGTTGGGAGCCCGTCTCTTACCCCGGACTGGCTCCTCTGGCATGGGGGGGGGGGGGGGGGGGGGGGGACTGTTGCAGCTCGCCCACCGACCTCGCCCCTAGGTCAAGGGCACTCCTGAGCTGCAGGGTTCAGCGCGCCGTTGCCAGCGCACTGGTCCCCGTCGAAGGCCTCGCCGTCGACGATTTCACTCGACGCTCCTCGGCAAGTGCACCCCGCACTCCGGAGAGGCGGATGCACCCCTCGCCCTTCGCCGCCTACTAGCCCAAGTTTCCACCTGAAGGCCGAGGACCCACTCCTACTCAGGTGGTGGGTCGGTCCCCCAGTCGTTCGGCGGTCTGGGCCCATCTAACCTAGCCCAGGCGATGTCACCACCTCCTGGGTTTGGCAGAACACGCCCCGGTTACCCAGGGGCGCGGCGAAGCACCCTTGCCGACTCGCGCCGCGATCCCACGCCGACAAACGAGGTCGCCGGCATGCAGAGCACCTGCTGGTCTGTGCCCTGCGAACTTAAACTAACTTATGCTGAGGACGACACACACACCCATGCCCGAGGGAGGACTCGAACCTCCGACGGGGGGAGCCTCGCGGATTATGACAAGACACCCTAGACCACCCGGCTACCGGTTGCACCAAAAGTTAATTAAAATATTTTTAAAATCCTTCGTGACTACCGTCCATAATGAAACCTGGAACACTTGGTCGTGGGCAGTGGAGATCGGGTTGACAACCACTGAAACACTAATGATGTTCACAGATGTTGTTCATACTGCTGTGTGATGAAAATAGTTTTATAGATGCTGCCGAACTCCTATGGATTTGTCTTGGTAGGGGTAGATAAAGCATTTGGAATACAAGACTGGAATAAGCATTCCAGAAGAGCTGGTTACTAGTTTGGCCGAGGCTACAACCATTATGCATGGAGCATGTGGTTGTTCTGAGTACGTTAGACAGTCGTTAGTAAAACCTTCATGGACCCCTAGCCGTCAAACGGTGCAACTGCGACATTTTTGTCACATAGAAAAAGTGTTTCTTTGCTACTATAAAAACACTAAAATTTTGTGAGTTGTGAATATGCTCATATTAATACCTCTGCTTGCAGAACGCCTTTGGGTTTCCTTATACAGTAGGTACTGGGAGATTAACTTACGCAGGATAGAGTAGCATGGAGAGCTGCATCAAACCAGTCTGAAGACCACAACAACAACAACAACAACAACGACATAAAGCTACAATTTTTTTTCCTGGCCTGTCGGTAGGTGGCACGCTCAGTTTGCCACGACCGCGGATTTATCTGCGTGTGCAGCTGACGCATGTGTTTCTCTGGGGGTTGTCTGTCTAGGACTCAGAATATCTGGATCTGAGCCTGAGCTCGCTATGGTGGAGTCGGCATGAATCGATCCCTGATAGCATCAGTGGGCTGTGTGCGACAACTTTGCTGGCTGGCCTCAGCCAATTACGTAATGCAATTTTGTAAACGTCTCTATGGGAACGCCTCACTGTTGACACAGCTGTGTAGACGTCTTCTGTTTTCTCAAGCAGCCAATGGCGCTTCGCAGCTGATAGCTGGCAACGGGCGCTAGAGCTGCCAGCTATTCCCTTACACTGTCTCAGCTACAGCTGTGGAGGTCTGCTCGCCACATATGGATGGCGGATGTTTACTTTGGAAAGCATGTCTGCAGTTACTGGAGCGTCGCCACTTCCCAAACACTATGGAGTTTGGCTAGGCCTGTTTCCTGCTACCTCGGTTGGTGGTCGTGGCAAAAATAAACGGGGCGTTATTTCTTGAAAGCGTTACCAAAGTGTCCAGCACGGTTCGTGAAAAGCCCTGTGTTTTGCTATTGAGCTGGCCGTTGTGGCCGAGCGGCTGTAGGCGCTTCAGTCTGGAACCGCGCTGCTGCTACGGTCGCAGGTTCGAATCCCGCCTCGGGCATGATGTGTAAGATGTCCTTAGGTTAGTTAGGTTTACGTAGTTCTAAGTCTACGGGACTGACGACCTCAGATGTTAAGTCCCATAGTGCTTAGAGCCGTTTGAACCATTTCAGTTTTGCTATTGAGTTCCCTTAGCGCTCTTTCCATAAGATAGCCTAGTTTATACTGCTGCTTGCTATTTGTCGAAACCCTTTAATTTGATCAGCATCGCAGTAATACGAAGTTAGCCAGGCAGTATAGTGGTTGGCACATTGTACTATATATATGGATCTGAGCACTATGGGACTTAACATCTGAGGTCATCAGTCCCCTAGAACTTGGAACTACTTAAACATAACTAACCTAAGGACATCACACACATCCAGGTCCGAGGCAGGATTCGATCCTGCGACCGTAGCGGTCGCGCGGTTCCAGACTGAAGCGCCTAGAACCACTCGGCCTCACCGGTCGGCGCAAATTGTACTCTCATTCAAATCCACATACGAACATGCCGGCTTAGCTTCTCCAAATCACTCCAGGCAACTGCCGGGTAGGTTCCCTTGAAAGGGCACGGCCGATTCGTCTCCACATCTTGACACTGCCCAACCTCGTACTCTGGTTCTAATGATCTCGGTGACGATGAGGCATTAAAACCTAATCTTCTTTTTTCCAGTAATAAGAACATTGCTGAGTAATAATTGGGACAGAATTTTGTGTATTTCCGTTTGTGAGAGATTTGCGTAAATGGTGTGTGTATTTTCTAGGTTTGCGCATCTTTAATATTTGTCATTATCAGTTAACACTGAGTGCTAAGGATATGCTTTGCACTTAGTTAACAAACAGTCCCGAAATAGTGATATGCAGACATACAGATTTAGTGAATTCAGTGTTCCTGGATACACAGTACCAAAAGTGTGCCGAGAATACCGAATTTCAGACATTGCCCTTCACCACAGACAACGCAGTGGTCGACTACCTTCACTTAACGACCGAGAGCAGCGGCGTTTGCGTAGAGTTGTCAGTGCTAACAGACAGGCAACACACAGAAATCATTGTGGGACTTACGACGAACGGTCCGTTAGAGCAGTGCGGGGAAATATGGCGGTAATGGGCTGTGGCAGCAGACGACCGTCGCGAGTACTTTTTGTACGGGCACGACATCGCTTTCAGCTCCTCTCCTGGTCTTTTGACCATATAGGTTCGATCCTAGTCGACTGTAAAACCGTGACCTGGTCAGATGAGTGCCGATATCAGTAGATAAGAGCTGGAGTTCGAGTCTGGCGCTGACCCAACAATGCCGTGGACACATGTTGCCAACAAACTAAAAAAACTAAAGTAAACTCCGTCAGAACAGGCCTTGGAAGATCCAACGGTACCGACCGGCTGCCGTGTCGTCCTCAGCTCACAGGCGTCACTGGATGCGGATATGGAGGGGCATCTGGTCAGCACACCGCTCTCCCGGCCGTATGTCAGTTTACGAGACCGGAGCCGCTACTTCTCAATCAAGTAGCTCCTCAGTTTGCCTCACAAGGGCTGAGTGCACCCCACTCGCAGACCGGTTGGTCACCCGTCCACGTGCTAGCCCAGCCCGACAGCGCTTAAATTTGGTGATCTGACGGGAACTGGTGTTACCGCTGCGGCAATCCGATATGTTACTTACAAAGCTACCGGTGTGGGATCCGTACCAGATAGCGTCGATAGAAGAGATAGAGAAGATCCAACGGAGAGCAGCGCGCTTTGTTACAGGATCATTTAGAAATCGCGAAAGTGTTACGGAGATGATAGATAAACTCCAGTGGAAGACTCTGCACGAGAGACGCTCAGTAGCAAGCTACTGGCTTTTGTTGAAGTTTCGAGAACATACCTTCACCGAGGAGTCAAGCAGTATATTGCTCCCTCCTACGTATATCTCGCGAAGAGACCATGAGGATAAAATCAGAGAGATTACAGCCCACACAGAGGCATACCGACAATCCTTCTTTCCACGAACAATACGAGACTGGAATAGAAGGGAGAACCGATAGAGGTACTCAGGGTACCCTCCGCCACACACCGTCAGGTGGCTTGCGGAGTATGGATGTAGATGTAGATGAAATAGATGAAAGCACTGTGAAATCTGGTGGTGGCTACATAATTGTATGGGCTGTTTACACGGAATGCACTGGGTCCTGGGTATGCTCAGCTAGTTGGAGACCATTTGCAGCTACTTATGGACATCATGTTCCCAAACAAAGATGCAGTTTTTATGGATGACAATGTGCCATGTCGCCAGACTACAACTGTTGGCCCTTGGTTTAAAGAACTTTCAAGACAATTCGAGTGCATATATGGGCACCCAGATTACCCAGCATGAATCACGTCGAACATTTGTGGGGCGTAACCTTGAGATCGGTTCTTTCACAAAATTCTGCAAATTCTGCACATAATTTAGCAATTATGGACGGCTACAGAGGCAGAATGGCTCACTATTTCTGCAGGGGACTCCCAAAGAATAGTTTTGTTCATGGCGCATCGAGTTGCAGCACTAAGAGATTAGGAGGCACCCCATGACTTTCATCGCCTCAGTGTATATAGAGAGACTTTTGACGCTTGAAGTGCTATTCTTATTGTAATACCGATTTATGGGTAGACAAAACTACTGTCGAAACCAGTAAGTGCCTCTGTGGTGATTTATAATGCTTATAGAGTTCAAAGAATTCGTTTGATTTTAGTTAAAAGACAAATGGAATTTTGTGTCCTGTTACAGAATCTGTAATTTAAATTTTTGCTAATTTATTTGATGCACAGGGTGTCCTACTCAAACCTCCCTGACTTCAAGGCCCCAGGAGAGATAAACCACAGTCGATACGACAGTGAACAGTGCACCACATTGTTGAGCATCTCAAAGAATTTGTATGCCCGCGTCAAAAGTGTAAAGTATCGTCGCCAGAGTGCAGCATGGTCGCATGAAGTGAAAATGGCGACTCCACAGCAGCGCGCGGAAGCAGTAGTGTGGTTTGCAGAAACAAAATCGCCGATTACTGTGTAAAGAAATTATCGTCGTGCGTATGAATGTGATCCACCTGATGTGAAAACAGTTAAGGAATGGTATAGGAAGTTTCTGGAAACAGGAGGTATTCGGAAACATCCTGGCGGTGCACGTTACGGAATTTCAGAAGACACGGTGGAGGACATCAGACAAACGTTTCTCAGAAGCCCACATAAGTCAATTCGTCAAGCATCTAGGCAACTTGATGTACCTCGATCAACATTGCATCGTATAGTTCACCAGCGTCTTCGTATGTGTGCTTCCTGAGTGCAAATTCTGCAACATCTGACGCCGAACGACAAATCATGCCGATAACAATTTGCTGTGGGTATACTGCAGCTTATTGATATGGATGCCAGCTTCCTGGAAAAATGTTTATTCTCAGATGAGGCAACCTTTCATCTATCAAGAAGGGTTAATAGGCATAATGTTCGGATTTGGGGTTTGCAAATTCGAACATTGTCATTGAACATGTTCGTGATAGCCCTAAACTAAACGTCTGGTGCTGGCCAATGCACCACAGCATTGTTGGACCGTTGTTCTATGCGGAACAAACACTGAATGAGTCACTGTATATGGATATGCTAGAGCAGTATGTGTACCCTCTGTTACAAGACTTGCAACTCAACATCATTTTTCAACAAGATGGAGCTCTGCTGCATTGGTCAAGGGATGTTCACAAGTTCCTGGATAATAAATTTCCCAATCGTTGGATCGGACATGGAGGACCCATTGCCTGGCCACCACGTCCACCAGACATTACGCCACTTGGTTTGTTCACGTGAGGGTTCGTGAAGGACCGAGTGTATGCGACCAAAGCGGACGACATTCCTGCGTTGCGACATCGTATCACTAATCCGATTGCAACAGTAGCAGAGGAAATGCTACAAAGAACTCGGCAAGAAATTGAATGTAGACTCGATATTCTTCGTGCTACAAGTGGTTCACATGTACAGGTGTATTCATGATAAACAAATAAATTATTTGAGATGCTCTACAATGTGGTGCATTATTCATTGTATCTAATGTGTCTTCTCTTCCTGGGTCTTTGAAATCAGAGAGATTTGAGTGGGACACCCTGTGTTTCTACATCTACGTGATTACTCTGCTATTCACAATAAAGTGCCTGGCAGAGGGTTCAATGAAACACCTTCAAGCTGTCTCTCTACCGTTCCACTCTCCAACGGCACGCGGGAAAAACGAGCACTAAATTTTTTCTGTGCGAGCCCTCATTTCTCTTATTTTACCGTGATGACCATTTCTCCCTATATAGGTGGGTGCAAACACAATGTTTTCGCAATCGGAGGAGAAAACTGGTGATTGAAATTTCATGAGAAGATCCCTTCGCAAAGAAAAACACCTTTGTTTTAATGATTGCCACTCCCATTCACGTATCATGTATGTTGCACTATCTCCCCTATTCCACGATAATACAAAACGAGCTGCCCTTCTTTGTACTTTTTCGGTGTCATCCGTCAGTTCCACCTGATGCAGATCCCACACCGCACAGCAGTACTCCAGAATAGGGCGGACAAGCGTAGTGTAAGCAGGCTCTTTAGTAGACCTGTTGCACCTTCTAAGTGTTCTGCCAATGAATCGCAGTCTTTGGTTTGTTCTACCACAATATTATCTATGTGATCGTTCCAATTTAGGTTATTTGTAATTATAATCCCTAAGTATTTAGTAGAATTTACAGCCCTCAGATTTGTGTGACTTATACCGTAATCGAAATTTAGCTGATTTCTTTTAGTACTCATGTGAATAACTTCGCAATTTTCTTTAGTCACGGTCAATTGCCACTTTTCGCACCATACAGATATCTTATCTAAATCATTTTGCAAGTCGTTTTGATCATATGATGACTTTACAAGACGGCAAATGACAGCATCATCCGCAAACAATCTAAGACGGCTACTCAGATTGTCTCCTATGTCGTTAATAGAGATCAGGAACAACAGAGGGCCTGTAACACTTCCTTGGGGAACGCCGGATATTACTTCTGTTTTACTCCATGACTTTCCGTCCATTACTACGAGCTGTGACCTTTCTGACAGGAACTCACGAATCCAGTCGCACAACTGAGGCGATACTCCGTAGGCACGCAGTTTGATTAGAAGACGCTTGTGAGGAACGGTGTCGAAACCCTTCTGGAAATCTAAAAATATGGAATCAATTTGACATCCCCTGTCGATACCACTTATTACTTCATGAGTACAAAGAGCTAGTTGTGTTTCACAAGAACGATATTTTCTGAATCCGTGTTGGCTATATGTTAATAAATCGTTTTCTTCGAGTTACTTCATAATGTTCGTATACAGTGTATGTTCCAAAACCCTGCAGAAAATCGACGTTAGTGATATAGGCCTGTAATTGAGCAGATTACTCCTACTTCCCTTTTTGGGTATTGGTGTGACTTGAGCAATTTTCCCGTCTTTAGGTACGAATCTTTCTGTGAGCGAGTGGTTGTACATAATTGCTAAATATGGAGCTATTTTATCAGCATACCCTGAGAGGAACCTGACTGGTATACAATCTGGACCGGAGGCCTTGCCTTTATTGAGTGATTTAAGCTGCTTTGTTACACCGAGGATGTCTACTTCTATGTTTCTCATCTTGGCAGTTGTTCTTGATTGGAATTCAGGAATATTTACTTCGCCTTCTTTGGTGAAAGAGTTTCGGAAAACCGTGTTTAATAACTCTGCTTTGGTGGCAGTGTCATCAATGACTTCACCGTTGTTATCGAGCAGTGAAGGTATTGATTGCGTCTTGCCACTGGTGTGCTTTACATATGACCAGAACCTCTTTGGGTTTTCTGCAAGATCTCGAGACAGAATTTCGTTGTGGAAATTATTAAAACCATCTCGCATTGAAATACGCGATGTATTTCGAACTTCTGTAGAACTTGGCCAATCTTGGGGATTTTGCGTTCTTTTAAATTTGGCATGCTTTATTCGTTGCTACTGCAACAACGATCTGACCCGTTTTGTGTACCGTGGGGGGTCGGTACCATCACTTATTAATTTATTTGGTATATATCTCTCAAATGCTGTCGATTCTATCTCTTTCAAAACATTCCACAACTTTTTTACACTTACATGATATTTTCCGAAAGAATAATGGATTTCTATTGTTAATGGTAAACCTCTGGTTTAGTCAGTTAATCCAGGTCCCATCTCCTTAAATTCCCACCTTTTTGCAGTTTCTTCAGTTTTAATCTACAGTTCATAAGCAATATATTGTGATCAGAGTCCACGTCTGCCCCTGGAAACGTCTTACAGTTGAAAACCTGGTTCCTAAATCTCTGTCTTACCATTATATAATCTATCTGATACCTTCTAGTACCTCCAGGATTCTTCCATGTGTACAACCCTCTTTTATGATTCTTGAACCAAGTGTTAACTATGATTAAGTTATGCTCTGTGCAAAATTCTACCAGACGGCTTCCTCTTTCATTTCTTACCCCCAATCCATATTCTCCTACTATGTTTCCTTCTCTCCCTTTTCCTACTCACGAATTACAGTCACCCATGACTATTAAATTTTCGTCTGCCTTCACTACCTGAATAATTTCTTTTATCTCATCATACATTTCATCAATTTCTCCATCACCTGCAGAGCTAGTTGGCATATAAACTTGTACTACTGCAGTAGGCGTGAGCTTCGTGTCTATCTTGGCCACAATAATGCGTTCACTGTGCTGTTTGTAGTAGCTTACCCGCACTCCTATTTTTTTATTCATTATTAAACCTACTCCTGCATTACCCCTATTTGATTCTGTATTTATAACCCTGTATTCACCTGACCAAAAGTCTTGTTCCTCCTGCCACAGAACTTCACTAATTCCCACTATATCCAACTTTAACCTATCCATTTCCCTTTTTAAATTTTCTAACCTGCGTCACGTCGAAATGAAGTGTAAGCTAGAGACAAATAGAGATGGAGAGCTGCCAGCCAGTCGAAAGATCGAAGATGGAAAGTACACGAGCAACTATCGCAATTATCTTACGTGGTGTAGAAAATCACGGAAGATCTAAAAGTGGATATCTACAGGTGTTTTTTGTACCTGATTCCTCGAATGACAGTAGAGTCAACAGCCTTCGGTGCATAAACGTGAACCACGTGTATCCCAGAATCAAACTTACCTTTGATGTAGATAGGACGTTCATTTGGAACTCCAGGCAAGGCGGTCAAACTGTAATGAACTTCGTAAAGCGGCAGCAAACTTCGAGCTTCGTTGAACCAGACGTGGTAGTAGAAGCCGTAGAGCAAGTCGGCGAGAGCGAACATTGACGACGCCTCTGGCTGTTGCTTCTCACACTGCGCGCTGAAGTCGTCGCGAAAGGCGAGGTACTGCCCGTGGTACGACAGCAGGCGATCATTCAACAGCGGCAGCCTGTTGACGCACGAGCGGCGAGGTTGAACGTTAAAAGCAAATAAAACAAACACGCCAAATCATGTACAGTGCAAGCAAGAACGTAAAAATGTGCATGATGGAATTTTCGCTCTGCAGCGGAATGTGTGCGCTTATTTGAAACTCCCTGGCAGATTAAAACTGCTTCCTGGACTGCGACTTGAACCGTCGTGTATTTTTTTTTTAAGTAAAGGTATTTCCTTGTGATGAGCTACAGTGACAAACATGGTGGTCCATTCATCGTGACCGGACCAAATATCTCACAAAATAAGCGTCAAACGAAAAAAACTACAAAGAACGAAATTTGTCTAGATTGAAGGGGGAAACCAGATGGTGCTGTGGTTGGCCCGCTAGATCGCGCTGCCATAGGTCAAACGGATATCAACTGCGTTTTTTTAAGTAGCAACCCCCACTTTTTATTACATATTCGCGTAGTACGTAAAGAAATATGAATGTTTTAGATGGACCACTCTTTTCGGTTTGTGATAGATGGCGCTGTACTAGTCACAATCATATGGCTCACAATTTTAGACGAACAGTTGGTAACAGTTCGGTTTTTAAATTAAAGTACAGAACGTTGGTACGTTTGAACATTTTATTTCGGTTGTTCCAATGTGATACATGTACCCTTGTGAACTTATCATTTCTGAGAACGAATGCTGTTACAACGTGATTACCTGTAAATACCACATTAATGCAATCAATGCTCAAAATTATGTCCGTCAACCTCAATGCATTTGGCACTACGTGTAACGACATTCCTCTCAACAACGAGTAGTTCGCCTTCCGTAATGTTCGCACATGCATTGACAATGCGCTGAGGCATGTTGTCAAGCGTTGTCGGTGGATCACGATAGCAAATATCCTACAACTTTCCCCACAGAAAGAAATCCGGGGACGTCAGATCCGGTGAACGTGCGGGCCATGGTATGGTGCTTCGACGACCAATCCACCTGTTATGAAACATGCTATTCAATACCGCTTCAACCGCACGCGAGCTATGTGCCGGACATCCATCATGTTGGAAGTACATCGGGATTCTGCCATGCAGTGAAACATCTTGTAGCAACATCGGTAGAACATTACGTAGGAAATCAGCATACATTGCACCATTTAGATTGCCATCAATAAAATGGGGGCCAATTATCCTTGCTCCCATAATGCCGCACCATACATTAACCCACCATGGTCCCTGATATTTCACTTGTCGGAGCCATCGTGGATTTTCCGGTTGCCCAATAGTGCATATTATGCCTGTTTACGTTACCGCTGTTGGTGAATGATGCTTCGTCGCTAAATAGAACGCGTGCAAAAAATCTGTAATGGTCCCGTAATTTCTCTTGTTCCCAGTGGCAGAATTGTGCACGATGTTCAAAGTCGTCGCCATGCAACTCCTGGTGCATAGAAATATGGTACGGGTGCAATCGATGTTGATGTTGAATTCTCAACACCGACGTTTTGATTCCCGATTCTCGCGCAATTTGACTGCTACTGATGTGCGGAATGGGCGCGACTGCAGCTTTAACACCTACTTGGGCATCATCATTTGTTACAGGTCGTGGTTGACGTTTCACATGTGACTGAACGCTTCCTGTTTCCTTAAATAACGTAACTATCCGGACACGTAGATGATGTCGTCCAGGGTACCGAGCAGCATACATAGCACACGCCCGTTGGGCATTTTGATTACAATAGCCATACATCAACACGGTATTGACCTTTTCCGCAGTTGGTAAACGGTCCATTTTAACACGGGTAATGTATCACGAAGGAAATGCCTTCCGCACTGGCGGAATGTTACGTGATACCACGTACTTATACGTTTGTGACTATTACAGCGCCATCTATCACAAAGCGAAAAAAGTGGTCCAACTAAAACATTCATATTTCTTTACATACTACACGAATATGTAATAATAAATGGGGGTTCCTGTTTTAAGAAATGCAGTTGATATCCGATGGACCTATGGCAGTGCCATCTAGCGGGCCAACCATAGCGCCATCTGGTTTCCCCCTTCAAAAAAAATGGTTCAAATGGCTATGAACACTATGGGACTTAACTTCTCAGGTCATCAGTCCCCTAGAACTTAGAACTAGTTAAACCTAACTAACCTAAAGACATCACACACATCCACGCCCGAGGCAGGATTCGAACCTGCGACCATAGAGGTCGCGCGGTTCCAGACTGTAGCGCCTAGAACCGCTCAGCCACTCCGGCCGGCTTTCCCCCTTCAAGCGACAAGTTTCGTTCTTTGTAGTTTTTTCGTTTGACGCTTATTTCGTGAGATATTTGGCCCAGTCATTATCAATGGAGCACCCCGCATAACGTGAAACAAATTTTGATGTAATTTTTTATCTTTGCCAACAGGTTCTGCTATTTATCTACATAAGGCATGGAACTTTAACGAACGACAAGAGCAGCATACATTTTTCATCCGCAGAAGACGTACACGAATGTCTATGTTCTGTGTTATTCCCCGCATCTCCGGACAATCCAAGCCAAGGCACACTCCCGACTCTGTCTCCTCAAGCTCCTTTCCAGCAGTATGTGGGGTCTGGACCCCTCCACCATACTCCACACCTATAAATCCCTCATCCGCCCTATCCTCTGTTACGCCCATCCGGCCTGGATCTCCGCCCCCCCTACCTTCAGATCCTTGAACGCCATGCCCTCCGCCTCGCCTATCGCATCCGTCTCCCCTCCCACACGCGGATCCTGTACGACCTAATTCCTTTCCCGCACCTCCTACTTTTCCTCGAACAGATATGGATCCTCTACACCTCCCGTAAACTCGACCCTCCTCACCCGCTTGTCTCACCTATCCTCTCCCACCCCCGTCCGCTGCCGCGCCTGTATTCCCACGTCCCACCTGCTCCCCATGTCTCCACCCTCCTTACCCTCTCCCAAGGTGGCTTCCGCCAGCTCCCCCTCCTACCAAATTTGATCCTCCCCCCATCTTCCTGTGTTTGTTCCTTTGGGCACCCTCCTTCCCTTCTCTCCTCCTTCCCTCCCTCCTCCCTTTCTCCCCACTCCTCCCCCGGGCTTCCCCTACCCCCGTCCCTCTACTCCTCGTCTCATCTCCTCTGGCATTGGCATCTTTGCTCTCCCATCTCCCTCCCCCTCACCCTTCTCACCCTCTTGGCAGGTCCCCGGACTCGCACACGTTACATGAACATTCGCGCGCCGGAGGTCACCGCCATCCATCTCTTGTGTGTGCCGTCGTGTTTTGTGTTTAGTGTTCACCGTCACACTCCATCGTTCACATGTGCCATCGACATCATCAGTGTTAGTGCGTCGTGTCAACAGTTTGTAGTGTGGATTACCGTCGAGTGTGAACGGCTCTGTGGTTTTGTATTTATGTGGCTACTGTTTTATTACCCGCCATTATGTAAATTATGTCTATTCCTTCTGTGTTATTACACAGGGTGGTCAGAAATAGTCTGAAAAGTTTGTGATGGTCAGACAGTTACGTGATGAAATTTCAAGCTCGCCGCCAGATATAATTATCGTCAGTTGGTGTCAGCGTCGATGGCAGCACACGAAACTGCTCAACCTTTGAGTCGGTTCGATGCTTACCACCATCACATGTCCCATTCTTATATCATTTTTTTGGTTTTCGGGAAAGCAAACCAAGAACATGATCGGCAACCCCGTTTCTTGAAGCTGCACACTCAATAACTTGACTGGATAACTTCAGTGCTAATTAACTCAGAAACAGCGCAATGTGTCTAATTTTCTTAGTGACATTTATTTCTGAGTGCAACCTGCCCTGTAACACCCTTAGACGCTTTTCAGACTTTTCCTGACCACCCTGTGTACAGGGTGAGTCACTAAGTGCTGCCAGCTAGAATAAAACCGAAAGTATGATAGTAGCTGAAAAGTTTGTGGGACATATGTTGCATCGGAAAACAGGGGCCACAATATGACGTTGGTTTTTTGTTGCTCGGTGGGGTCGCTTTAGAGATATGAAGCTCACCTTCGTTTTTTAAATGGGATGCTATAGTTTGGCACTTGTTTTTGACGGCGGCTATCGAGACGAATCCAATGGTGTGTAACAGTAAAGTCTTTGAAGGTTAACGAAGATCATAAATGCGGTTGTTGTTGTTGTGGTCTTCAGTCCTGAGACTGGTTTGATGCAGCTCTCCATGCTACTCTATCCTGCGCAAGCTTCTTCATCTCCCAGTACCTACTGCAGCCTACATCCTTCTGAATCTGCTTAGTGTATTCATCTCTTGGTCTCCTGCTAAGATTTTTACCCTCCCCGCTGCCCCCCCCCCCCCGGTACTAAATTGGTGATCCCTTGATGCCTCAGAACATGTCCTACCAACCGGTCCCTTCTTCTTGTCAAGTTGTGCCACAAACTCCTCTTCTCCCCAATTCTATTCAATACCTCCTCATTAGTTATGTGATCTACCCATCTAATCTCCATCATTCTTCTCTAGCACCACATTTAGAAAGCTTCTATTCTCTGCATGTCTAAACTATTTCTCGTCCATGTTTCACTTCCATACATGGCTACACTCCACAGAAATACTTTCAGAAACGACTTCCTGACATTTAAATCAATACTCGATGTTAACAAATTTCTCTTCTTCAGAAACGCTTTCCTTGCCATTGCCAGTCTACATTTTATATCCTCTCTACTTCGACAATCATTCATTATTTTGTTCCCCAAATAGCAAAACTCCTTTACTACTTTAACAGTCTGATTTCCTAATCTAATTACGTCAGCATCACCCGATTTAATTCGACTACATTCCATGATCCTCGTTTTGGTTTTGATGATGTTCATCTTATATCCTCCTTTCAAGACACTGTCCATTCCGTTCAACTGCTCTTACAAGTCCTTTGCTGTCTCTGGCAGAATTACAATGTCATCGGCGAACCTCAAAGTTTTTATTTCTTCTTCATGGATTTTAATACCTACACCGAACTTTTCTTTTGTTTCCTTTACTGCTTGCTCAGTATACAGATTGAATAACATCGGGGAGAGGCTACAACCCTGCCTTACTCCCTTCTCAACCACTGCTTCCCTTTCATGTCCCTCGACTCATAACTGCCATCTGGTATCTGTACAAATTGTAAATAGCCTTTCGCTCCCTGTATTTTAACCCTGCCACGTTCACAATTTGAAAGAGAGTATTCCAGTCAACATTGTCAAAAGCTTTCTCTATGTCTAAAAATGCTGGAAACGTAGGTTTGCCTTTCCTTAATCTTTCTTCTAAGATAAGTCGTAGGGTCAGTATTGCCTCACGTGTATGTGGTATGAGCGACCATTTACAGAAGATGTTCGAAGTGATGACCATTGGTAACTATGCAGTGCTGCAATCTTCTTATCATGTATTGAGTGATATTCCTTATCACTTCGGCACTTATCGAAGCACATGCTCTGACAATTCTCTCTCGTATATCATGCAAATAGTAAATATTCGCCGAATACGGCGTATCCATCTAACGTGCCATCGATATGTAAACACCATTCGACGGTTTCACAATACATCACTAATGGGAACGACATGACTAGTATCGTCGAATCAAGCGAATGTGAAAGACGTATTCCTTCGAAGAATACGTCGATATGCTTCTCATTTACAGAGATTCAGTGAGATCTAGAGAGTTATTCGCTGAAAGATATCCCCAACGTACGCACCCTACACGTGTGTATGATGAATTGAGAACAACTGGATCAAAAATGGATCTGAGCACTATGGGACTTAACATCTGAGGAATTCAGTCCCCTAGAACTTACAACTACTTAAACCTAACTAACCTAAGGACATCACACACAACCATGCCCGAGGCAGGATTCGAACCTGCGACTGTAGCGGTCGCGCGGTTCCAGACTGTAGCGCCTAGAACCGCTCGGCCACCCCAGCCGGCACAACACAACATTGAGTCTAACATAGGTTTCAATGTACACTGGTTTATACCTTATTATATACTTCCCAGGCGACATCTTGTCTTCTTCCACCTTGTAATTCGCTGTCTGCTCGCTGACGTATTGCATATCCTGTACCCAACCCCCTAATTTCACGTGCAGCATGTCCCTCATATGCTCCACGTGGTTAATCCAGGTACTGAGTAGCTCATCATTCGGGTGCGTATCCTGAGAAACACAGAGAATAATTCAAATTACTGGCATAATATTCGCAACCAGCAGCCAGTCTTAACTTAGACTTATAGGTAGCGCTATTACGTAACATTGAAATTGTGGCCGGCACATGGACTAACACTCAGTTTTCTACAGCCATTGCAACATGAATCCAAAATAAGTGTCTAGTGATGTCTTATTAAGTACTGACAATTTTCAGCCTATAACAAC
Source organism: Schistocerca americana (assembly GCF_021461395.2). Classification (NCBI taxonomy): domain Eukaryota; kingdom Metazoa; phylum Arthropoda; class Insecta; order Orthoptera; family Acrididae; genus Schistocerca; species Schistocerca americana. Next base: position 98,528,748 of record NC_060127.1, on the reverse strand, counting down.
AGGTAAAAGAGTTCCAATTATTTCTAGGTAGCAACAGTATGTGAAGATAACACGATCTAGATTTTCTTTTTTCCTTTTTGCTGTGCTTTCTTTTTCCTTGTTTTCCACTTTACTTTCTTTATAAATCGAAAAAGTTATTTCAGGATGAGTACTGTACATTTATTTTTTCCTACAGCTATGTTCCTGCTTGCATCATGTCATGACCATCACAAATCGTTGTGCTGAATGCTGAGCGTCGTGACCCGACTACCGATATGTCTCCACCATGGCCAGTAACCAGCTTCTCTCAGAGCCTTCTGGGGAGGCAGACCAGAGATGTCCTTGATTTGATCTCTCCACCTGGTCGTTGCCCCTCCCTCCGGTCTTGTGCCCTAGACCTTTCATGATTATTTTCTCGAGACTTTCTCCATCTCTTCTCACATTTGGCCATAGAACTGGAGAATTTTTTGGTTGACAAAAGAAAAAGGCGCCTGGAGATACTGAGTTGGTCTATGATGTACTCATCTGTTCTTCTTTCGGTCTGTTTTATGTGCAGCATCGTGCGCCAACACCAAAGCTCAAACGCTTCGATGCGCTCTTAGTCTCTCGCTTTAAGAGAGCGTGTCTCGCAACTAGGAGTGTTGATATTTTCAAAAATATCGGAAAGCCGATATATTGATATTAAAAACATATCGTTACAGGCCACCGACTTATCGAAAAATGTGTCGATATATCGACGGAAAACGTGGATACGTACGAGCCTATAAACATGTCGGGTGCATAATGTAAAAATACTGCCGGTTTTAGATCTATATATTTAAGTATTGATTTGTAATTTGATACTCTGTACATCAACAACCTAGCTACCAGCTTTTCACCCTTATAGCGAGAATTGAAAAGAAAACGATGCACGTTCACGCTTGGTGATAACCACTTTGCTAACTGAATGTAAGAGGCACAATAAAAGGTGCTACGCAGTTGAGCGCCCTACAAACCAAACATCATCATCACAATAAAAGGTGTCCGATGGCTCCGTCGTTGGGTTTCGTCGCATATCGGATTTGCCCAGAACACTCCTTGTCGACTTCCCTGTTTTTTCCCATTTCTGCAAACGCCAGCTCCCTAGCAGCTGTAGTGTCACATTTGCGTGATGAAGTTAAACGTTGCAGTTTCTGCTGGTAGCGCAGAGCGCCGAGCGCCCATTACGTCAGCATACCCCTCACCCTCCACCCCCCCCCCCCCCCCACCCATACACACACACACACACGTCAGCGCCCAATCGCGTCAATTACATTGTGCTATCTCTCAACATCGGAAATCTTGTTGTTTAATTGACCCAACCATCAGCTAGTGCATTCGGACTTCTTCTTTGTGCCACCTATACTTCGGTGATGGGAGTCAAAGAAAAATACTGCAGGTGATGGGAGCTCGAAAAGTAGTAACACCCCTTCACACAGTGAAAGTAAAATTATGTTTTACTACAATTTGGAAACAACAGCTTCATACACTACTGGCCATTAAAATTGCTACACCACGAAGATGACGTGCTACGCACGCGAAATTTAACTGACAGGAAGAAGATGCTGTGATATGCAAATTATTAGCTTTTCAGACCATTCGCACAAGGTTGGCAGCGGTGGCGACACCTACAACGTGCTGCCATGAGAAAACCGATTTCTCATACAGAAACAGCAGATGACCGGCGTTGCCTGGTGAAACGTTGTTGTGATGCCTCGTGTAAGGAGGAAAAATGCGTACCATCACGTTTCCGACTGTGATAAAGGTCGGATTGTAGCATATCGCGATTGCGGTTTATCGTATCGCGACATTGCTGCTCGCGTTGGTCGAGATCCAATATGGAATTGGTAGGTTTAGGAGGGTAATACGGAACGCCGTGCTGCATCCCAACGGCCTAGTATCACGAACAGTCGAGATGACAGGCATCTTATCCGCATGGCTGTAACGGATCGTGCAGCCACATCTCGACCCCTCAGTCAACAGATGGGGACGTTTGCAAGACAACAACCATCTGCACGAACAGTTCGACGACGTTTTCAGCAGCATAGACTATCAGCTTGGAGACCATGGCTGCGGTTACCCTTGACGCTGTATCACAGACAGGAGCGCCTGTGATGGTGTACTCAGCGACGAACCTGGGTACACAAATGGTAAAACGTCATTTTATCGGATGAATCCAGATTCCGTTTACAGCATCGCGATGGTCGCATCCGTGTTTGGCGACATTGCGGTGAACGCACATTGGAAGCGTGTATTCGTCATCGCCATACTGGCGTATCACACGGCGTGATGGTATGGAGTTCCATTGGTTACACGTCTCGGTGACCTCTTGTTCGTATTGACGGCACTTTGAACAGTGGGCGTTACGTTTCCGATAATGTTACGACCCGTGGATCTACCCTTCATTCGATCGCTGCGAAACCCTACATTTCAGCAGGATAATGCACGACCGCAAGTTGCAGGTCCTGTACGAGTCTTTCTGGATACAGAAAATGTTCGACTGCTGCCCTGGCCAGCACATTCTCCATATCTCTCACCAATTGAAAACGTCTGGTCAATGTTGGCCAAGCAACTGTGTCGTCAGAATACGCCAGTCACTACTCTTGATGAACTGTGGTATCGTGTTGAATCTGCATGGGCAGCTGTACCTGTACACGCCATCCAAGCTCTGTTTGACTCAATGCCCAGGCGTATGAAGGCCGTTATTACGGCCAGAGGCTGTTGTTCTGGGTACTGATTTCTCATTATCTATGCACCCAAACTGCGTGAAAATATAATCACATGTCGTTTTTAGTATCATATATTTGTCCAATGAATACCCGTTTATCATCTGCATTTCTTCTTGGTGTAGCCATTTTAAAGGCCAGTAGTGTATACATAAAAATATCACCACTCCATATTGTCATAGCGATATCGATACAGCTGGGAAAGATATGTCACCGATATATATCGAAACATTTTGGGAGGTATATCGATATTTGGGCTTATCAATGTTCTGCCAACAACCCTACTCGCAACCATAAAACTATAGGCAAAACACGAGTCTTCCAACAAGTCGCAAGTTATTCGTTATTGTTGTGTTCTGCGAAATCACGGTGATTTCCTTCACAGTCACTCGCTCTAGCGTGATCCGTCTTCTTATCTCATCTTCACACCTTCCCGTGTCACAGATGTTTGACACAAGATAGATGAAAGACTTCCAGTTCCTTTAATCGACCTGTGAGCTGGACCTATACTCCTCGTTCACTTATTATGAATTTCGTCTTGTTGAGATTGAGGTCCAACCCATATGATAGACTAATGTCCTTTACTGTTGTTAGCAGCTCAGCAACTTCATTTTCGCTGCTGTGTGCAGGTACGGTGTCCACAGAAAATCGGAGCTTGTTAAAAATTCTACCAGCAATTGAGATGGCTTTAGTCCAGCCATCACCACCATTCCTTATAAAATTTTCTGTATAAATATTCTACAGTTGGGGGCATAGAACTCAACCCTCTCTGACTCTTTTTGATACGCTGAAGAAATCAGATGTACCAGCACTTGTCTTCGAAGCTGCGAGGTGATTATTGTGTGAACTTCTGGTCAGTACTGTCAAGTGCAGTGAGACACCAAACTCTGAAGTACCTGTCACAACTTTTCCCAGACAATGCAGTCAAAGACTTTCCTATAGTCACGGAAGCAGACAAGACAAGAACACAAAGGTCTCGCAATTCCTTGTCGTACGTTGAGAAACTGTTCACGAGTTCCTTTTCCTTGAATATAACCTGTTTGTTCTGCGGATAAGCGAGGCTGGATTCATGGTTTCAAACATTGGGTCGAGATGTAGTCGTCGTGAGTGTAATTCCTATTTTCATTTTTTCTGGTGCTGTGTACTCGCACGTTTATTAACACGTTATTTAAAAATTTTCCCTTGAACAGAATAATGTGATGTTGCAATTTTGTGTCACAATATAAATCGATGTATTCGTAAAGTTTTGAAAGTGTAATTTTAAGCGAGATATGTTGAGCTGTAGAAACATACCGACAGATCGACAGAGAAAAAACATCAACGAAGAGTCTGGACTGAGAACGAGAGTGTGTTTGTCGTGCCACGGGAATGAGGGTGTACTGTGTGCCGTGGTCGGTGTGAAACAGTTGTTTCCTTCAGTATTACGTGCACCGCGGAAGAGCAACTAATTATCATATGGTTCGCGTTGCTTCTTACATGGGAAACTCCCCATCGCATCCCCCTCAGATCTAGTGGTAAGGGGGCCCAGTGTACAGACTGTCAAAAGCTGAACGTAGATCAAGCACGAAAACAGGAAGAAGGTGTACTGTTTAGTGAAATAAAAAGCAAAATAGAAACTGTGAACGGTCCAAGCTCGAGAAGTGGTGAGGTAGCGGGCGAGTTGTGGCGCCCGCGAGTGCCAAAGATGGCGGACATTTCACAGTTCGTACAGAAATTAATAGTAGCCAGATGAACTATGATTTCTCAAAAAGAAACATGTAGATTACCATTATTTGCGCTAAGATTCTGATGTTGCAATAAGTTTTTCAATATCTTTGTTAGTTTAAAGTTTAGTATCTGACGCTCAGTTATACAAGTAACACCCAGCAACGAATTTCCAAAGTATAAAAGCTTCATCCGATTTTCTCGATCGCCATGTCTTTAGAAAGCTATTAGTGTAAACCTAAATTGGTACGAATTACAGGCATGTAACGTAAATAGTACATGAGTTATTGGAGGTCAATGTGGCTGATTACTATCGATGGCGTCAGACCACAAGTACTCCACAGTTACACGAAAAAATGGTTGCAGCGCGCTTATAAATATATTTATTCATCTATGTCTTTGTTAATATCCGGCATTTGCTATTCATAAAGAAACTGGTGAATTATTTACTGTGTTTTAGAAAGAACAGAAACATTAGGCTTCGGGCCTACCTTTTGCTTCTTTTTTTATATATATATATATATGTGTGTGTGGTCTTCAGTCCAGAGCCTGGTTTGATGCAGCTCTCCATGCTACTCTACCCTGTCCAAGTTTCTTCTTCTCCCAGTTCCTACTGCACCCTACATCCTTCTGAATCTGTTTAGTGTATTAATCTCTTGGTCTCCCTCTACGATTTTTACCCTCCCCACACTGCCCTCCAATACTGAATTGGTGATCCCTTGATGCCTCAGAATATGGCCTACCAACCGATCCCTTCTTCTAGTCAAGTTGTGCCACAAATTTCTCTTCTCTCCAATTCTATTCAATGCCTCGTCGTCAGTTATGGGATCTACCCATCTAATCTTCAGCATTCTTCTGTAGCACCACATTTCGAAAGCTTTTATTCTCTTCTTGTCCGAACTGTTTATCGTCCACGTTTCACTTCCATACAAGGCTACACTCCATACAAATACTTTCAGAAAAGACTTCCTGACAAATCTATACTCGATGTTAACAAATTTCTCTTCTTCAGAAACGCTTTCCTTGCCATTGCTATCTACATTTTATATCCTCTCTACTTCGACCATCATCAGTTATTTTGCTCCAAAAATAGCAAAACTCATTTACTACATTAAGCGTCTCATTTTCTAATCTAATTCCCGTAGCACCACCCGATTAATTCGACTACATTCCATTATCTTCGTTTTGCTTTTGTTGATGTTCATCTTATATCCTCCTTTCAAGACACTGTCGATTCCGTTCAGCTGCTCCTCCGGGTCCTTTGCTGTGTCTGACAGAATTACAATGTAATCGGCTAACCTCAAAGTTTTTATTTCTTTTCCATGATTTTAATTCCTACTCTGAATTTTTCTTTTGTTTCCTTTTCTGCTTGCTCAATAAACAGATTGAATAACATCGGGGATCGGCTACAACCCTGTTTCACTCCCTTCCCAACCCTTGCTTCCCTTTCATGCCCCTCGATTCTTATAACTGTCATCTGCTTTCAGTACAAATTGTAAATAGCCTTTCGCTCCCTGTATTTTACCCCTGCCACGTTCACAATTTGAAAGAGTGTATTCCAGTCAACATTGTCAAAAGCCTTCTCTAAGTCTACAAATGCTAGAAACGTAGGTTTGCCTTTGCTTAATCTATTTTCTAAGGTAAGTCGTAGGATCAGTATAGCCTCACGTGTTCCAACATTTCTATGGAATCCAACCTGATCTTCCCCGAGGTCGGCTTCTACCAGTTTTTCCGTTCGCCTGTAATAAATTCGTGTTATGATTTTGCAGCCGTGGCTTATTAAACTGATAGTTCGGTAATTTTCACATCTGTCAACACCTCCTTTCTTTGGGATTGGAATTATTATATTCTTCGTGAAGTCTGCACTAGTAATTCAATTTCTGACTCAGCAGACTGCTAACACATTACGAGGAAGACGAAAGGGTTGAATTTTTTCACCGTCCTTATCCGTTTTCAGCTTGCATTCTCTCTCTCTAACAACACTACAAGTATCGTAGACGTACGGGAGAGTCAGAACTCTTACAGATGATTAACTTCACAATCGGACACGCAAAGATAACGACAGTGTGAATCAGACATAGGAAGCAGACTCTCAGAACTGACCACTTACGCGGCTGTGTGTGTCATTTTCTCATCCATCTTACGTGTAACAAACTGAGTTATGGAAACGTCACTTACCAGGTTGTCGAATGCGAACGGAACCAAAGCAGCTGATATATGCCTCACACCATGTGAGAGCAACTGGGCAACATTCCGTGTGTAGCTGGAGACGTGTTCCAGGTAGACGGGCACCTCGGCCTCCAGTTCTGGACAAGACAGACGACATTCTAATGAACTACACAACTGACCAGATTTCTGTCACAAACACAGCTTTCACTTCCTGGCTTCACCTGTTCATATGCTACATGTAGGCAAAACTGCAGTGGTACTTGTCAGCAAAGCAAAATCCAGGAAATATACACCAAATTTATTTTAAAAAACTTAGAATACAATAGCTCCATATTTAGCAATTATATACAACCACTCGCTCACAGAAAGATCCGTACCTAAAGACTGAAAAATTTCTCAAGTCACACCGATACCCAAAAAGGCATTTAGGAGTAATCGGCTGAATTACAGGCCCATATCACTAATGTCGATTTGCAGTATGGTTTTGGAACGTACAGTGTATGCGAACATTATGAAGTACCTCGAAGAAAACGATTTATTGACACATAGAACGGATTCAGAAAATATCGTTCTTGTGAAACACAACTAGCTCTTTATACCCATGAAGTAATGAGTGTTATCGACAGGGGATGTCAGACTGATTCCATATATTTACATTTCCAGAAGGCTTTCGATACCGTTCCTCACAAGCGTCTTCTAACCAAACTGCGTGCCTACGGAGTATCGCCTCAGTTGTGCGACTGGTTTCGTGATTTCCTGTCAGAAAGGTCACAGTTCGTAGTTCTAGAAGGAAAGTCATCGAGAAAAACAGAAGTAATATCCAGCGCTCCACAAGGAAGTGTTATAGGCCCTCTATTGTCCCTGATCTAGATCAACGATATAGGAGACAATCTGAGTAGCCGTCTTAGATTGTTTGCAGGGGATGCTGTCATTTAGCGTCTTGTAAAGTCATCAGAAGACCAAAACGAATTGCAAAATTATTTAGATAAGATATCTACATGGTGCGAAAAGTGGCAATTGAACCTGAAGTTATTCACATGAGTACTAAAATAAATCAGCTAAATTTCGATTACGCGTTGTCACACAAATCTGAGGGCTGTAAATTCGACTAAATACTTAGGGGTTACAATTACAAATAAAATTACAAGAGAAATCAGGGCTCGCACAGAAAAACTGAAGTGCTCGTTTTTCCCGCGCGCCGTTGGAGAGTGGAACGGTAGAGAGACAGTTTGAAGGTGGTTCACTCAACCCTCTTCCAGGCACTTTATTGTGAGTAGCAGAGTAATCACGCAGGTGTAGATGTAGATGTCCACATTGTAACGTTCCTTAAAAAGTTGAATGAATGTCTGATCTGTGGAATGACTACTGAACTCGAATTGTCGTGTGGCGTGTTGTAAGTGCAAGCAGTGTTATTAGTCTGTGTAATTGTTAGCAAAACTCAACACGAATCGGTTGGGTAATGCAACTCTCAATACCAATAAAGAAACAGTCACTGCAAAACACATTCACCCCCTTCACCACTGAATGCTAAAGCCCTGTTAAAAAACCAATAAGTTTGTTAACTGTACACGTAACAATTAAATTAAATGGTCTTACGTCTAAAGCAGCAACGGTGGAACGCGTATATTCTGGTCTCTCATAAAAAATATAAATATACTAACTACAGGCTCATCAGTGTGCAATGCTGGCCATAATACTTGAAATGCACATGAAATTCATTTGGCTCATAAACTAGAACATTTAAGAAATTCCAAATTCTTTGAAAAATATATGACTTGGACCGGGAGGCGTTGCTGATAATGATGGATTACTAGTACTCACTGCATACAGCAAAATTGTATTGCAAATTAAGTTTGTCTTTTCAAAAACATCTGGCAATTGAAGTCACATTACTCACAATTGATTCACAAACAATGAGATTTGAACAGCAAGTATTATCTCACTTCATTAATCCAACGTAAATGCAAATCATCAAATTACACATAGCTCTGTTAACAAATCTTAAAAGCATTACAAAAATGAAATACCTAACTACACTTTATGTGAAAACCGTTTACGTACATCGTGGGGTTACTCAACAATAACAAATTGTCAGCCAACTCACCTATACTAACGCTCTGGCAAAAACAGAAATCGTAATTATTGAGAATCTTTACCTCGCATACATGAAGACTTCTGCTTCCATGTTAAACAATATCGACATACCTGCATTGATCTAACTCTTGGTGGCTTCACACAGCACACCACAGAAGCTGCCCACCCCATCGTCTTTCCCTCACACACAACTACCTACAAGTGTGCGCCCAGCTCTCTCCAACACTACATTCTCAGACCAGAAACAGTATCTCTGGCTCTACGGTCGCGCACAGTCAGTGATCCGCATTATCGAGCCTATCAGAGAAATTCGTCGTTTATAGTATACTAGTTTCATTTTAATTTATTAATATTCTTATCTTATTCTGGTGCCACATACACGTGCGATCCAGTCTACTCCTTTCAGCATTGTGTTCAACGTTAAAGACCAGATATACATCATTTTGATTTACAGCTCCTTGTATTGGCTGTGTTTGCAGTTAAAATTGTTCGAAGTGAGGTCCTTCAGTTATGCAAAACACCATTTTCTCTCAGTACCCGCCGGCCGGAGTGGCCGAGCGGTTCTAGGCGCTACAGTCTGGAACCGCGTGACCGCTGCGGTCGCAGGTTCGAATCCTGCCTCGGGCATGGATGTGTGTGATGTCCTTAGGTTAGTTAGGTTTAAGTTGTTCTAAGTTCTAGGGGACTGACCTCAGAAGATAAGTCCCATAGTGCTGAGAGCCATTTGAACCATCTCAGTACCCAAACATGTTACGGGTCCACTGTGCCATCATCAGTGGCTTTTCGTTTTTATTTATTCTGCAATGTGACCATTTTTGTTAAATGATTATAAAATTATGTGCATCTTTAGTTCAAACAACAGATCGTTTCTTTTTGTAAATACTCACACGCGCACACACGCACACACGCACACACAGGCACACATCTACACACACACACACACACACACACACACACAAGCGCGCGCGCTAAAAAATGATACACTAAAATCTGCAAAGACGCACCATTTACACACAAAATGAATACCATATAAAAGAGAACACACACAGCTAAGAAGCGCACAGAAAACACACACACACACGCACACGCACACGCACACACACAAAGATAAAATGCAAACAAAATTCAAATTTGGCGCCGAACTCTCTGGTGAACAAATGAACAGTGACTGCGCTGGGACACACAACAAACCACAATCACACTGTGTTTTGGTGAAGTGAAGAGTCTTTTACTACGTTATTTGTGGAAAATACTTGTTATAGCTACGTATGCATCACAACACCTCAGCATGATGCGGAGAATGGAAGTGCTTGGCACACGAAAACGTAAGTAAAAACGAATATAGGCGCGGAAACATTGCGACAAACTAAATTACGTTCTAGGAGATAGGTTAACTTCCAGCAGAAAACTTTCTCATCAACATCGTTTGGTTGCAGATGGCAAGCTACCTCTAGTAATTAACACACAATTGATCCAGAAAATTCATGCACACCAAACGTAAAGATATTTACAAAAAGAAACGATATGTTGTTTGAACTAAAGATGCACATAATTTTATAATCATTTAACAAAAATGTTCACATTGCAGAATAAATAAAACCGAAAAGCCACTGATGATGGCACAGTGGTGCAGCAACATGTTAGGATACTGAGAAAAAATGGTGTTTTGCATAACTGACGGACCTCACATCCAAGAATTAAAGACGAGATTCAATCTTTAGAAAAAAGTGGCATGTATACTGCTTCATGTTACTTTTTTTGTGACAATGTATGTGAAGACCAGTCAGAAAAGGATATAACTGCTACACTTAACACGAAAACGTATGGAGACTGAAAAAGAGAGGTTCCAACTTTGTTGAACATGCTCTCAATGAATATCGTTCTGGAGATATTGAAAGTGATCTGCTCAATAGAGCGAGTAAAGGTATAAAACAAACGTTATTTGAAATCTGTCTGTCAACAAACACCAGTCACAGAATCCTTAACGAAAAAATACAGTTCCTCTACTCAAACTTACTAACGTAGCAGTGGCCAGTTAACATCGTGCTCGCCATAAGATATAAGTGGGGACAGTCGGAGGGCCTTACTGTTGAGAATCGGGATGCCAATCAGAAAAAATCGCCGTGAGCAATGAGGCTGTCATTCCACCGACGCCACTTGAGCTGGCGTAACTTCTGCGCTACGACATTCGCGATATGGGGACGCGCGCTGTCATGAAGCAGTAGGATTCTCTGTCGAAGTTTCCCCCTGCCGTTTCGCCTTAACCGCACACATTCTTCATTCTCCAATGGATACCACCCGGTATTCGTCCTTCGACATCCAAGAGAAGAATAACAGCACGTTGGTACTGCTCGGACACAGTTGGTAATAACGTCTCCATAGTACACGCACGGAGGGAAGACGCGAATGCCATACTAATCCCTTGCCTACATGTCGGTGCTTATATACCTGCATAGGAGTCTCGCTACGTTGCGTACACGCTGTAGCAACGCCGTCGCCCATATCGGAATGCGTGCGGGCAGCATGCTCTGCCTGATATATTACAAAACGTCGCACATGAAAACGGGATTCTTCCGGGGCTTATACCTCGGGTTCTATTGCTGACAGAAATGTAGGGTCAAGTGTTTTGGATAGTCCTTGGGCTGCGAATCATTTGTATACCCCACAGAATGCTCTTCTTAGTGTCGCTATCCAACAGTATGGGGCCAAAGTATCAATGTTACAAATTTCCTCCCGCTTAGGCAATCGGAGCGACTCAGTTGAGTCATTTTGCATTTGATGCGTACGGTAAGTCTTAAGTGCCTTTTGGAAACACAATTAGTTCATGGACGTTCCCTTAGGAACCACCTCCCCCCCATCCCCCGGAATAAACCTTTTCCTATCCCACTCCTTCGTACCAAAACCGAGCCGCGGATTCCAAGTAAATGGCTGAAACTCTTACGATGTATTCCTACGATCCCGATCTCCAAAAATTTAACTGATTTCTTTATCCGTTTACGAGATACTGAGGTTCATAGTTACCTCTCATGTACGTGTCAAATATGCACTTAAAATCCGGTTAGAGGTGAAAATGTAGTTTATAAAGTGACGAACCACTGACAAATAAGCTGTAAAGTATCCATAGAACCGAAAAAAGACGTAACATATCTTGGACTAACATTTGATTCCACCGTGATGATAAGCTATTACAGAACCAATAATGAAAGAAAGAAAACGATTAGGACTTTTAAAATTGATAAAAAAAATGTTATGGAGCAACAGCCCCACATCTACTTTATGTCTACCGCAGTTTTATAATACCAACCCTGGAACATGCTGCACCAATATGGATGATATGAAACGTTCAAATCGGCCGCTGTGGTCGAGCGGTTCTAGGCGCTTCAGTCTGGAACCGCGCTGCTGCTGCTGTCGCAGGTTCGAATGCTGCCTCAGGCATGGATCTGTGTGATGTCCTTAGGTTAGTTAGGTTTAAGTAGTTCTAAGTTCTAGGGGACTGATGACCTCAGATGTTAAGTCCCATAGTGCTTGGAGCCTTTTTTTTTTCAAACGTTCACACACCAAAAATATTCAACATAATGATACGAACAGCGATAAATACTAGTCCAAGAGCCAATAGAAGATATCTATACCATGTAGCATATGCACAGCTACTAGAGCAGAGACTGATATAAGTGACAGCAAAATACGAAGAATCTAGATTAACAACAGAATCAAAAACAACGCACTCGTTAAAACAACCACCGATGCAGCTTAATTTTCCAAAACATAAATATTCGTTCCCAGCAAGTGCTACTGAACAACTACGACAGAACCCAGCAAGTACAAGTTATGCCGCAGGAATTACAGGATCAAAATTTGCGAGAGGATTAATATAGATTAGTTTAACATACAAATAACCCTACTGAAGTTTTTAGGGAGGTTTTTTCCTCAGTATGGACACAAATTCCACCTCACAGCCAAAAGAACGGGAACTAAAATTAATATAAGGTAAAAAGTTCAAACCCTAACAAAAATAAAGAACGCAACCGCAGTATAAGGAAGGAATTACCCTTGGTTCAAACGAATTCATCGCCTGTTCGAAAATGGGTCCGCCATTCCCTTCAAGAATATACACTACTGACGATTAAAATTGCTACACCACGAAGATGACGTGCTACAGACGCGAAATTTAATCAACAGGAAGAAGATGCTGTGATATGCAAATGATTAGCTACTCAGAGTATTCACACAACTTTGGCGCCGGTGGCGACACTTACAACGTACTGACATGAGGAAAGTTTCCAACAGATTTCCCATACACAAACAGTAGTTGACCGGCAGTGGCCGAGCAACTGGCTCGTCACAATACGCCAGTCACTACTCTTGATGAACTGTGGTATCGTGTTGAAGCTGCATGGGCAGCTTTACCTGTCTGTACACGCCATCCAAGCTCTGTTTGACTCAATCCCCAGGCGTATGAAGGCCGTTATTACGGCCAGAGGTGGTTGTTCTGGGTACTGACTTCTCAGGATCTATGCACCCAAATTGCGTGAAAATGTAATCACATGTCAGTTCTTGTATAATATATTTGTCCAATGAATACCCGTTTATCATCTGCATTTTTTCTTGGTATAGCAATTTTAATGGCCAGTAGTGTATCAGTGACACCTGACGAGGAATGACTGCTAGATAGACACACGCTTGGTGCATGTAGTATCAGTGAGCCTGCTGTCTGTGTGTTGAATGGGGAAGGTGCCAGACCTATTTCAGTTTGACCGAGGCCACGTGGTGATGTACAGGAGTCTCTGTAGGAGCATTTCGTAAATTGCACGACTTGTATGCTTTTCGAGCAGTTCTGTGGGGAGTGTCTTCAATACGTGTCGAAACCAAGATGAAACCACGTCCAGACGTCGTCGGATTGGGCTGCCACTCCTCATTACAGATGTCGGCTGTCGTAGGCTGGGAGGACTGGTAAAACAGAACAGTCGGCGAAATGTGATGGAACTAACATCAGACTTTCATGCTGGGCAGACTATAGTGCAGCGACCACTTCCATCGATGGCCGTCCGCAGACGGCGACCCATGCATGTGCCAATGTTAACAACACAACGTAGACAACTACGACTGAAATGGGCTCGTGACCATCGGCACTGTTCGTTACCACAGTGGCAGAGCTTTGCATGGGCTGATGAACCCCGATACCTCCTTCAAATGGTTCAAGGAGCACTATGCGACTTAACTTCTGAGGTCATCAGTCACCTAGAACTTAGAACTAATTAAACCGAACTAACCTAAGGACATCACACACATCCATGCCCGAGGCAGAATTCGAACCTGCGACCGTAGCGGTCGCCCGGTTTCAGACTGTAGCGCCTAGAACCGCACGGCCACTCCAGCCGGCATACCTCCTTCATCATGTCGACAGGAGGGCGCGAATCCTTCGTCTTCCAGGGGAACAACTCCCTGACACCTGTACTGCTTGGCAGAGACAAGTTGGTGGCCATTCCATTATGCTCTCGGGAACATTGACATGGGCACCCATGATTCCAATGGTGCTCGTGCAAGGCACCATGGTGGCCAAGAAGTATCGTAGGATGGTTCAATACTGTACCGTCTGCCATCGGGTTCCCCTAAATGGCAGGCAGCACCGCATAGCAGCCACACTATGATGGAAACAAACCAACAGCCAAACAGGCGAAGACATCAGGAAACACGCCGAAGATTCGAGTCGATTAATAGGAACCTTTCCTTGCAGAGGTCGCCGCGAAATATCCAGCCACGGATTTCTAAACCGGGTTTCTATTGGCTCAAGCTCACTATATAGGCCCGGCCGATCGAAGGCAGACCAGTCTTCGTCCGCTGCTAATGGCAACCGCTATAGCGGAGTCTCCGAGTAGATATCACCGAAGCCGCTGTACTGTACCGCCGATCGAAGTACCAGCCAACCGAGAGGAACCACATCTCCGGCTAGATCGACGTACGCCTACATCTATTGTACAGCTAGCTATTGTGTTGTAGAAGAAGTTACGTTCAATAAACTGTTGGAGAATACAACAAATACCATGTACACCCCTTCATGACGCCAGTGACATTTTTCAACAAGACAATGCGCCATGTCACAAGACGAGGAGTGTGATGGAGTGGTTTGAGGAATACAGTGGCGAGTTATAATTGATGTGCTGTCCCCCAGCTCACCAGATCTCAACCCAATGGAACACATCTGGGATATGACTGAATGTGGCGTCAGATTTCATCGCACCCCCTCCCCCCCCCCCGCCATTTTCACGAAAATTACGGGAATTAGGTGACTTGTGTGTGCAGATGTGTGTCAACTCCCTCCAGAGACCTACCAAGGCATCATTGCTTCCATGTCACGACGCGTCGCGGCTTTTATCCGTGCCAATGTGGACACACTGGCTATTACGTATATGGTCATAATGTTCTGCCTGATCAGTGTACATGCGTACAGTTGCACATAGTTTTTTATAATATGTATGGATACCATTGTATGTATTGTATTGTATGTTAACCGGGGACCTAGAAATGATGGAGAGGCTCCGTCCCCGCCGTTACCCGAGTGGTCCACAACCCCACGACGACTACCGCAGACCACGTCCCCCCTCCGCCGCCCCAAACCGAACCCAGAGTTATTGTGCGATTCGGCCCCCGGTGGATCCCCCAGGGAACGTCTCACACCAGACGAGTGTAACCCATATGTTTCCGTGGTAGAGTAATGGTGGTGTAAGCGTACACGGAGAACTTGTTTGCGCAGCAATCGCGGAATAAGGGGAACCAGCCCGCATTCTCCGAGGCAGATGGAAAACCGCCTAAAAACTATCCACATACTGGCCGGTTCACCGGACTTCAACACAAATCCTCCGGGCGGATTCGTGCCGGGACCAGGCGCTCCTTCCTGCCCAGAAAGTCGTGCGTTATACCGCACGGCCAACCGGGCGGGCCATGGATACCATATTGGATGAAATTTTCGCACATTGCGAATTTCTAACTCGTCATCTTCCAGCGAAGGCGCGCGATTCGGTTGATACCTCGAAAAGTTTCGCCACTGAAATTCACCGAGAAAACCTGCATTCCCAAAGAACTTACTTACAAATAAAGACTCACCTGTTTTGCTGATGAATTCTCCTCGTGTTTTCAGCCGAGTGGTGGTGTCGTCTTGTGGCAACGTTTCAATGAGTTTCGTACCCATCATCTTCTGGCGAAGTGTGTCAACTCCCTCCCATAACCCGAGAATAATTCATCAGTGGAATACGCCGAGAAAGACTGCAATCGCATGTATCTCACCTGTTTTGTTCAAGTGCTGCTGGAGAAAATTCCATTTTTGGCGCCCGGCGCATTTTCTGCCTAGGCGTATGGCTTTTGTGATGTGCCGAAGGGTGCGCAGTAATTTGGAGAGGACAGGACGCCTCTGATCGTCCGACGTCAGCGTTTCCACGTTCCACTCCGTGATGTTAGACCTTTAAAACCAAATCGCAATCAGCTGGTGTAACAAATGAAATCCTGAAATTTGATTGTAAGAAGGGATGTGATACGCCGGAGCCAGTTGCTTTCTCCGTTCGATTCACCCGGATCTTTGCCTTTTTGGCCGGTGGTGGTGCTAGTGGGGTGGCGGGCAGACTGGGTTTGCCTTCGGAACGGCCGGTACGTGTCGCTGCTCAGAGAGTGAAACTAGTGTTTGCGTGGAGTTAGCTGGATTTGACCGGTGTGTGTGGCTCGGAATGCGGAAGCGGGCCTCTTATTGCAAGTTCTTGAGGCGTGACTGGGTCATGGTCTTCTACACAGGACGCTGAGCAATGTGCTATTCATTTTGGCTATTGGGGTTGAATTATGTACCACGCAGCTGTCTATTGAATAAGTAGACATTCAAGCTTTCTAGTTTTACAATCAGACCTACCCGTGTTTTCACTAGCTTCTTTCTTATGAGTGTCAATATTGTATTGGAACTGCGACGTACTGGTGTAATAATATTATGCTTTGTCTCATCGTTGCCCTTTTAAAACTAGCCTGTTTGTGCTGGGGCAGTTTTACGTATTTTGAAATTTGAAGTCTACAGATAATGCTCTTAACCATTTTTAATTTGCCTTTGTCTTGATGTGATCTCTCTTTGCAGAATTTTATCTTAATATATTCTAGGGGCTGTTAACATTGTTTCTTTTCACTGTGGCTGTGTGTTTGTGCTATTCTGTTTCAGCACTGCAGCCGCCACCTAGTCCATGTCTATATCGATGTCCGGAGTACGACGCCTTGGCCGACCAATACCAGAGGGAACGGGAGGTTCTTTTGGCCGCGGGGAACATGGCAACCGATACGGCGGCCACTGAGTTCTTCGGGTTGCAGTGAGTGGGGATCTTGCATTCAGTTAAGTTTCCTCTACATTGGGACGCCAAGGCGCCTGTTCCGTTTTCTATACTCCTTATATACACTACTGGCCATTAAAATTGCTACACCACGAAGATGACGTGCTACAGACGCGAAATTTAACCGGCAGGAGAAGATGCTGTGATATGCAAGTGATTATCTTTTCAGAGTATTCACCCAAGGTTGGTGCCGGTGGTGACACCTATAACGTGCTGCCATGAGAAAAGTTTCCAACCGACTTCTCATACACAAACAGCAGTTGACCAGCGTTGCCTGGTGAAACGTTGTAGTGATGTCTCGTGTAAGGAGGAGAAATGCGTACCATCACGTTTCCGACTTTGATAAAGGTCTGATTGTAGCCTATCACGATTGCGATTTATCATATCGCGACATTGCTGCTCGCGTTGGTCGAGATCGAATGACTGTTAGCAAAATATGGAATCGGTGGGTTCAGGAGGGTAATACGGAACGCCGTACTGGATCCCAACGGCCTCGTATCACTAGCAGCCGAGATGACGGGCATCTTATCCGCATTGCTGTAACGGATCGTGCAGCCACGTCTCGATCGCTGAGTCAACAGATGGGGACGTTGGCAAGAAAACGACCATCTTCACGAAAGTTCGACGATGTTTGCAGCAGCCTGGACTATCAGCTCGGAGACCATTGGTGCGGCTACCCTGGACGCTGCATCACAGACAGGAGCGCCTGCGATGGTGTACTCAACGACGAACCTGGGTGCACGAATGGCAAAACGTCATTTTTTCGGATGAATCCAGGTTCTGTTTACGGAATCATGATGGTCGCATCCGTGTTTGGCGACATCGCGGTGAACGGACATTGGAAGCGTGTATTCGTCATCGCCATACTGGCGTATCACCCGGCGTGATGGTATAGGGGTGCCATTGGTTACACGTCTCGCTCACCTCTTATTCGCATTCCCGGCACTTTGAACAGTGGACGTTACATTTCAGATGTGTTACGACCCGTGGCTCTACCCTTCATTCGATCCTGTGAAACCCTACACTTCAGCAGGATAATGCACGACCGCATGTTGCATGTCCTGTAAGGGCCTTTCTGAATACAGAAAATGTTCGACTGCTGCCCTGGCCAGCACATTCTCCATATCTCTCACCAATTGAAAACGGTTGGTCAATGGAGGCCTAGCAACTGGCTCGTCAGAAAACGTCAGTCACTACTCTTGATGAACTGTGGTACCGTGTTGAAACTGCATGGGCAGCTGTACCTGTACACGCCATCCAAACTCTGTTTGACTCAATGTCCAGACGTATCAAGGCCGTTATTACGGCCAGAGGTGGTTGTTCTGGGTACTGATTTCTCAGGATCTATGCAACGAAATTGCGTGAAAATGTAATCACATGTCAGTTCTAGTATAATATATTGGCCCTATGTGTGGCCGTTTATCATCTGCATTTCTTCTCGGCGTAGCAATTTTAATCGCCAGTAGTGTATTTACCTTCAAAACCATAAAGGAAGGAGACTAGTTTTCTGAATTATACCTTATGTGCAGCGGGAGTTGAACCTATGTACATGTTAAAGATAAATACTTGATGGGAAGCGGAAATCGGAAATTATGTGAATTGTCCTATTTCGATTGCCCAGGTGACCTATTTAAGAGAAACTTACTTCACCTTTATTATTCAAGTGCCCTTTGTCAAATGAAACTGATTTTACCTTTTATTATTGAAGTTGTTACAGTTAGTATAGAAGTTATGAGAAGTTCTTGTTTGCAAGTAATTCAATCAGAAAGGATTTGCGTAATATATTTTATTTTACTTGTGTATCCTGTTCAAAAGAAACTTATTTCACCTTTATTTTTCAAGTGTCCTGGTTAAATGAAACTGATTTTACCTTTTACTATTGAAGAGCTTACAGTTAGGAGAGAAGTTATAAGAAATTCTTGTTTGCACCTAATTCAATTAGAAAGGTATTGTGTAATGTATTTTCTGACTTGTGAATATGATACACTTGTACAAAATTTTTGTGTAAATACTGTGTCCTTTGGGTTAAACTGTTGATCAGTAATATCTTGCAAACCCTCTGTACTTATTATTTCACTTGTCACCGGTTTGCACGTAAACACGACGTTTTAGCATGCTTAGAAGTGATGCCTCCGGATTGTTAGTGTGAAACTCTCAACGCTTTGAAAATAAAACATTCTTCATCTTTACGCTTCACGTCCACATATTTGCAGCCCTCTGACGCTAGAGGGCTCACAACTGTAGGGTGTAAGACGGCGGTGTGTGACGTAACTTTATCAGTGCGTGAGAAACAGAGTGCTGCAATCGTGTTTCGAATTCTAAGAGATCGTCCAGACACAGGGCAACCTCTCCTGACAGACCACACATGGACGCTGAAGCGATCCAGCGCCTCGAGTTCGCTCTCGTCGATCATCCTCCATACAGTCCGGACATTGCGCCATCCTACGAGGCGTGTTTTTTGAGTAAGTACCGTTCTGAAATAAAAAAAAAAGTCGTGCTAAGATATCTCAATAATTTTATTTCTACATGAAAGCCTGTACCTTAATCTACCTTTCTACATAATTTCCGTCAATATTGAGGGACTTCTCATAACGTTGTACCAGTTTTTGAATACCCCCCCCCCCCCTCATAGAAGTCTCCCCCCGACTTGTTAAGCACTGCATCACCACTGTTTTGACTTCGTCATCGTCTTGAAGACGCTGACAGCCCAGGTGTTTCTTCAAGTGCAGGAACAGATGGTAGTCACTGGGCGCAAGATCGGGGCTGTACGGAGGATGATCTAGAGTTTCCCATCGAAAAGATGTGACCTTCGGTCTGATTCGCCACGAGCGGACGGGCATTGTTTCGCAGCAAAACGATGCCCTTGCTCAACTTCCGTGGACTGTTGCTTTGATTCTGGTGTGACGTAGGCCACCCACGTTCCATCGCCCGTAACAATTTGGCTTAAGAAATCATCACCGTCGTTGTGGTACCGCTCAAGGAAAGTCAATGCACCGTCTAAACGTTTGGTTTTGTGCACATCCGTCGACATTTTCGGTACGCAACGTGCGTACAATTTTCGGCAATTGAAGTGCTCGGTCACAGTGCTATACGAAACACTACGAGAAACATTAGGAAAGTCATCCCGCAACGACGAAATCGTAGGCCTAAAGCGCCTGTTTCCTCTCACCTTATAGTCCACTTCCTGCACTAAACTTTCATTAACGACCGAAGGACGCCCACTCCGTTCTTCATCATGCACATTTGTGCCGCCATCTTTAATTGCTATCACTCACTTTCTTACCATTCCATCACTCATAATGTTTTCTCCGTAAACTGCGCAGATCTCACGATGAATATACACTCCTGGAAATGGAAAAAAGAACACATTGACACCGGTGTGTCAGACCCACCATACTTGCTCCGGACACTGCGAGAGGGCTGTACAAGCAATGATCACACGCACAGGTCAGCGGACACACCAGGAACCGCGGTGTTGGCCGTCGAATGGCGCTAGCTGCGCAGCATTTGTGCACCGCCGCCGTCAGTGTCAGCCAGTTTGCCGTCGCATACGGAGCTCCATCGCAGTCTTTAACACTGGCAGCATGCCGCGACAGCGTGGACGTGAACCGTATGTGCAGTTGACGGACTTTGAGCGAGGGCGTATAGTGGGCATGCGGGAGGCCGGGTGGACGTACCGCCGAATTGCTCAACACGTGGGGCGTGAGGTCTCCACAGTACATCGATGTTGTCGCCAGTGGTCGGCGGAAGGTGCACGTGCCCGTCGACCTGGGACCGGACCGCAGCGACGCACGGATGCACGCCAAGACCGTAGGATCCTACGCAGTGCCGTAGGGGACCGCACCGCCACTTCCCAGCAAATTAGGGACACTGTTGCTCCTGGGGTATCGGCGAGGACCATTTGCAACCGTCTCCATGAAGCTGGGCTACGGTCCCGCACACCGTTAGGCCGTCTTCCGCTCACGCCCCAACATCGTGCAGCCCGCCTCCAGTGGTGTCGCGACAGGCGTGAATGGAGGGACGAATGGAGACGTGTCGTCTTCAGCGATGAGAGTCGCTTCTGCCTTGGTGCCAATGATGGTCGTATGCGTGTTTGGCGCCGTGCAGGTGAGCGCCACAATCAGGACTGCATACGACCGAGGCACACAGGGCCAACACCCGGCAACATGGTGTGGGGAGCGATCTCCTACACTGGCCGTACACCACTGGTGATCGTCGAGGGGACACTGAATAGTGCACGGTGCATCCAAACCGTCATCGAACCCATCGTTCTACCATACCTAGAACGGCAAGGGAACTTGCTGTTCCAACAGGACAATGCGCGTCCGCATGTATCCCGTGCCACCCAACGTGCTCTAGAAGGTGTAAGTCAACTACCCTGGCCAGCAATATCTCCGGATCTGTCCCCCATTGAGCATGTTTGGGACTGGATGAAGCGTCGTCTCACGCGGTCTGCACGTCCAGCACGAACGCTGGTCCAACTGAGGCGCCAGGTGGAAATGGCATGGCAAGCCGTTCCACAGGACTACATCCAGCATCTCTACGATCGTCTCCATGGGAGAATAGCAGCCTACATTGCTGCGAAAGGTGGATATACACTGTACTAGTGCCGACATTGTGCATGCTCTGTTGCCTGTGTCTATGTGCCTGTGGTTCTGTCAGTGTGATCATGTGATGTATCTGACCCCAGGAATGTGTCAATAAAGTTTCCCCTTCCTGGGACAATGAATTCACGGTGTTCTTATTTCAATTTCCAGGAGTGTAGATCGCTTTTAGGCCTTTAGCACTAAGAAATCTTATAACAGCCAGTACTTCACAGCCGGCAGGACTCACGATTATCGGAGGCATCTTAAACACTCAGTGCACAACGTAAAAAGGAAGAATCAGACTATAATGGCGTCAGTGCGTAGATTAAGGTACAGGCTTTGACGTAAAAATAAAATTATCGAGATATCTTAGCACGTCTTTTTTTTAATTTCAAAACGGTACTTACTTTAAAAACACGCCTCGTATATTCATCTACACTCCTGGAAATTGAAATAAGAACACCATGAATTCATTGTCCCAGGAAGGGGAAACTTTATTGACACATTCCTGGGGTCAGATACATCACATGATCACACTGACAGAACCACAGGCACATAGACACAGGCAACAGAGCATGCACAATGTCGGCACTAGTACAGTGTATATCCACCTTTCGCAGCAATGCACGCTGCTATTCTCCCATGGAGACGATCGTAGAGATGCTGGATGTAGTCCTGTGGAACGGCTTGCCATGCCATTTCCACCTGGCGCCTCAGTTGGACCAGCGTTCGTGCTGGACGTGCAGACCGCGTGAGACGACGCTTCATACAGTCCCAAACATGCTCAATGGGGGACAGATCCGGAGATCTTGCTGGCCAGGGTAGTTGACTTACACCTTCTAGAGCACGTTGGGTGGCACGGGATACATGCGGACGTGCATTGTCCTGTTGGAACAGCAAGTTCCCTTGCCGGTCTAGGAATGGTAGAACGATGGGTTCGATGACGGTTTGGATGTACCGTGCACTATTCAGTGTCCCCTCGACGATCACCAGTGGTGTACGGCCAGTGTAGGAGATCGCTCCCCACACCATGTTGCCGGGTGTTGGCCCTGTGTGCCTCGGTCGTATGCAGTCCTGATTGTGGCGCTCACCTGCACGGCGCCAAACACGCATACGACCATCATTGGCACCAAGGCAGAAGCGACTCTCATCGCTGAAGACGACACGTCTCCATTCGTCCCTCCATTCACGCCTGTCGCGACACCACTGGAGGCGGGCTGCACGATGTTGGGGCGTGCGCGGAAGACGGCCTAACGGCATGCGGGACCGTAGCCCAGCTTCATGGAGACGGTTGCGAATGGTCCTCGCCGATACCCCAGGAGCAACAGTGTCCCTAATTTGCTGGGAAGTGGCGGTGCGGTCCCCTACGGCACTGCGTAGGATCCTACGGTCTTGGCGTGCAACCGTGCGTCGCTGCGGTCCGGTCCCAGGTCGACGGGCACGTGCACCTTCCGCCGACCACTGGCGACAACATCGATGTACTGTGGAGACCTCACGCCCCACGTGTTGAGCAATTCGGCGGTACGTCCACCCGGCCTCCCGCATGCCCACTATACGCCCTCGCTCAAAGTCCGTCAACTGCACATACGGTTCACGTCCACGCTGTCGCGGCATGCTACCAGTGTTAAAGACTGCGATGGAGCTCCGTATGCGACGGCAAACTGGCTGACACTGACGGCGGCGGTGCACAAATGCTGCGCAGCTAGCGCCATTCGACGGCCAACACCGCGGTTCCTGGTGTGTCCGCTGTGCCGTGCGTGTGATCATTGCTTGTACAGCCCTCTCGCAGTGTCCGGAGCAAGTATGGCGGGTCTGACACACCGGTGTCAATGTGTTCTTTTTTCCATTTCCAGGAGTGTATTTCAAAAAGTTGAAGAACACTTTCGCGACGGTAACACCAAACTGGTCTCTCGTGGAGAGAAATGTGGTCGTTCCCAAGGCGAGTACATAAAAAAAAGCACTCCGTCTTCAGGCCACGAGTGGCCTACCGGGACCATCCGACCACCATGTCATCCTCAGTGAAAGATGCGGATAGGAGGAACGTGCGGTCAGCACACTGCTCTCCCGGTCGTTACGGTGGTATTCTTGACCGAAGCCGCTACTATTCGGTCGAGTAGCTCCTCAGTTGGCATCACGAGGCTGAGTGCACCCCGAAATATGGCAACAGCGCATGGCAGCCTGGATGGTCACCCATCCAAGTGCCGACCACTCCCGACAGCGCTTAACTTCGGGGATCTCACGGGAACCGGTGTATCCACTGCGGCAAGGCCATTGCCAAGGCGAGTAAGTAGAGAAAGAAATACACAGACATGAAGAATAAAGATGCAGAATGTTACTAAATTTTCTTTTATTCAAAAAGCTATAAGAATTTTCACATAAAAAATTCGGAGACACTATTTTTCAGCACATCCCAGTATTTTGTGGAACAGAATTGTTAAAGCTAAACCCAACTTGTCCTTTCACAAATTTTAATGTTTTCCTTTTACAGGTGCCCAGGTCATAAGAGATGACTGAGAGTGAGCTCCTCCAGCGTAGCCGTCCAGAGTGGCCGAGAGGTTCTAGGCGCTACAGTCTGGAACCACGCGACCACTACGGTTGCAGGTTCGAATCCTGCCTCGGGCATGGATGTGTGATGTCCTTAGGTTAGTTAGGTTAAAGTAGTCCTGTTCTAGGGGACTGATGACCAGAGCAATTAAGTCCCATAGTGCTCAGAGCCATCTGAACCATCATCCTCCAGCGTAAATTAAGGGTGGTATGCGGTTCTGCTGACACATTTTCGAAAACTGACTGGTCTCTGTTGAAATACAGGATGTCCGAAAAGTCTTTCCCTGATTACATAAATTCAGGCTAGAAGTAAGAAACAAATATGAAACTTGTGACGAATTGTTTACAACTATCAAGGTTTTAGGATCGCAGCGCGTAGGTTGTGGATGAGGGGAAGTGCCCAAGAAGCCATGTTAACCAATCAGGAGAAGGCACAGTGTGTCCTGTGGTACCAGAAAACTTGTGGAAGGAATCCACCTGATGTCAAGAGCATTAAAGCCTGGTATGAGAGGTTCAAGAACACAGGTTCGGTTGCTGACCTTCCGAGGTCTGCTCGACCAAGAACCTCAGCAGACAGGGTCGAAGCTGTAAGGCAGTCTTTTCTGCGAAGTCCGAAGAAATCGGTGCGCAGGACCTCACGTGAATTACAGATGCCAGAAAGCTCTCTCCGTGACATTTTACACAAACGTTTATAGTTTCGTGCATACAAAGTGCAAATCGTTCAGGCCTTGTTGCCCAATGACAGTACACGTCGATATGACTTTGCGGTCGATATGCTATCACGTATTGAGGACGATGATGCTTATCTCAGACGAATTACCTTTTCCGACGAAGCGACCTTTTTTGTCAGTGGAGTAGTGAGTCGCCATAATGTGCGCATTTGAGGTTCACAACCCCCTGGCGAGGGCATGGAGTGCACCAGAGGCGGTCCAAAGGTGAATGTTTGGTGCGCGCTATTGCACGATCGAATTATTGGGCCATTCTTCTTCGCTGAGGCTACCATCACATCTGCAGTGTATCTGGACATGTTGCAACTGTATGCTGTTCTTCAGCTGCTTCAGTATCACCCCGATGTCTTGTTTGAGCAAGACGGTGCACCGCCTCATTGGGGTTTGGACGTCCGTGCCTATCTCGATATGACCTTTCCTGGGCGATGAATTGATCCTGATGGGCCAACGGTTTGGCCTCCACGCTCTCCTAACATAACCCCATTAGACTTCATTTTATAGGGTTATGTCAAGGACGAGGTCTATCGAACACGTGTACCAGATCTTGAAACCCTGCGGCAACGCATAACTACAGTCGTTGAATCGATCCCTCCAGTGATGTTGGCTAATGTGTGGACGGAAATTGAATATCGCCTAGATGTGCTACGTCCTACCAAGGGAGCTCATGTGGAAATTTACTGATGTGTAAAAAAACTTTGATAGTTTATAAACAATTAGACACCAGTTTTGTATTTGTATCTTACTTCTAGTCTGAGTTATCAATTTATGTAATCAGGGAAAGACTTTTCGGACACCCTGTACGACAATGCCTGTGCTCCAAAGAATGTGACAGGACAAGAACATGCCCTAGTACATGAGGATCATTATCGCCATATTGTGGATTTTGGAAAGCGCTGTTTAGAAATGACTTATTATGAGATTGTGTCTTCTCAGTAATTTGCTTGTTGGCAGCCGTGATTCTGGGATTAATAATAGAATTGTGAGGGCCTTCAGGGGCTCCACATTCGTTTGCTGGGTATGGGTTGGCGATCCCGGGTTTTCTGAGCTGGGGACTGGTAAGCGCCGGCAGTCCCCTGTCACCGTAGGCTCCGGGGAATGCTTCAGCGACCACCATAGCAGTGGTGGTTGAACGTTGTGTGTCACAGGGAATGGGGATCTTGGTTTAATTTCCCCGGATGGTACAAGCCTCCAAAAAAAGCCTATATCTCGAGGTGTGCTGCACGCTGGTGAGATGCATGGCTGTTGAGGTGTGACAGTCTGTGGGGACTTACAGGTCATCACCAGGGGGAGCTTTATTGGTCAGAATGGGGCTCTGCCCCTTGGACATCAAAATTAGAGAGCAGGCTGCGTGGTTCTGGGTCAAGAAAGGAAATGTTACGAAATAGAGGAAATTTTAGGCACTGGGGCAAGGGACAAGGGTGAGATTCGGCAAAGGGTTGAACAACTGTGGCAAGAACTATGGGAGACGGTTGAAACAGGACTTAGGACATATGAACTTATTCCGAACACTAGGGAACGATTAAAAATGAAATACTTTGAACCCACCATAGGGCTGATCCATTTTCTCACTGCAGATGGGCCTTACTCGACATACTTAAGTTG
Source organism: Schistocerca americana (assembly GCF_021461395.2). Classification (NCBI taxonomy): domain Eukaryota; kingdom Metazoa; phylum Arthropoda; class Insecta; order Orthoptera; family Acrididae; genus Schistocerca; species Schistocerca americana. Next base: position 98,502,244 of record NC_060127.1, on the reverse strand, counting down.
CTTCGGGAAAAGGGCCACACCCGCGTGTGAATGTGGTGAACTGGAGGGTACTCCCGATCACGGGATTTACGAGTGTCCCCTTTTGCTTCCACACTACGTGACCAACTACCTGACCATGACGCATACTACCTCATAAGACAACAAGACACTTTTCAAACTCTTAACAAACTAGTAGACGAGGTATCCCGAAAAGTGTTAAAGGAATACCTGAGAGAAATAAATTAACACAAATTAAAGTAAAACTGAAGATATTCTAACACCAAACACGCGCCCTACTCCTATACCGCCTGCGAGTGGATAGGCCGACCTTAGTAGTCTGGAATCCGCAACGTGCGGGACTAGGGGGAGTGGGGAATAATATCACGGAGTAGACGAAGCACCGGAATGGACTTAGGTTAGAACTAGTTAGTAGGAATTAGATTAGGAAATTAGTATTAGGAACCTGCAGCGAATAGAATTAGATTAGGAAATTAGTATTAGGAACCTGCAGCGAATAACATCTTGGCCTGCCCAGTGTCAGGGGCATGCCCATCGGGATAAGCTCGATGGGGCAGGCAATAAAATAGGTATATATATATACAGGGTGAGTCACCTAACGTTACCGCTGGATATATTTCCTAAACCACATCAAATACTGACGAACCGGTTCCACAGACCGAACGTGAGCAGAGGGGCTAGTGTAATTGTTTAATACAAACCATACAAAAATGCACGGAAGTGTGTTTTTTAACAAAAACTACGTTTTTTTAACTGGAACCAAGTTAGTTTTGTTAGTAGATCTGAACATATAAACAAATACGTAATCAGTGCCGTTTGTTGCATTGTAAAATGTTAATTACATCCGGAGATATTGTATCCTAAAGTTGACGCTTGAAACCTCCGACGTTCAGTTGCGTGTTGTAACAAACACGGGCCACGGTCGGCGAGCAGCATCTGAAGGGACATGTTTACGATGACGAGCGTGTTTACGAGTGTGGCTGTAGTGCACTGTTGTGGTTTGGTCTAGTTGTAGCAGTGTCCGCATATAGCGCTTGCTGCTATTGTTATTCTGCATTCGTCTCCGCACGCAGACCAACTGTAGTACACCGTGTTACCAGACGTCTGTGATAGTGTTGTAGGAACTGTGACCATGGTGTATTCGAACTCTGAAAAGGCTGAGATGATACTCATCTATGGCGAGTGTCGACGAAATGCAGCTGAAGCCTGCAGGGTGTATGCAGAACGGTACCCGGACAGAGAGCATCCAACGTGCCGCACATTGCAAAACATCTACCGCCAACTGTATGCAACAGGTATGTCGTAGCACGCAAACGGGTCCGTAACAGGCCCGTCACAGGAGAAGCGTGTGCAGTTGGTGTGTTAGCTGCTGTTGCCATGAACCCACACATGAGTACACGGGACATTGCGAGAGCCGGTGGACTGAGTCAAAGTAGTGTCATGCGCATACTGCATCGTCACCGCTTTCACCCGTTTCATGGCAATTACATGGTGATGACTTTAATCATCGAGTGCAATTCTGTCAATGGGCATTAACAGAGAATGCGTTGCAGTTCTACCTGTTTACCGATGAAGCGGGTTTCACAAACCACGGGGCAGTGAATCTACGGAACATGCATTACTGGTCCGTGGACAATCCTCGCTGGCTCAGACAGGTAGAGCGACAGCGACCGTGGACTGTAAATGTATGGTGCGGAATCATTGGCGACCACCTCATTGGTCCTCACTTCATTGCAGGGGCCCAAACAGCTGCAACATCCATCGCGTTTCTACAGAATGATCTGCCAACGTTGCTCGAAAATGTCCCACTGGAAACGCGTCGATGTATGTGGTATCAGCATGATGGTGCACCTGCACATTCCGCAATTAACACTAGGCTGACCCTTGACAGGATGTTCGACGGGCGTTTCATTGGACGTGAAGGACGCATAAATTGGCCAGCCCGTTCTCCTGATCTTACACGTCTGGACATCTTTCTGTGGGGTACGTTAAAGGAGAATGTGTACCATGATGTGCCTACAACCCCAGAAGATATGAAACAACTTATTGTGGCAGCCTGCGGCGACATTACACCAGATGTACTGCGGCGTGTACGACATTCATTACGCCAGAGATTAGCAATTGTGTGCAGCAATTGATGGCCACCACATTGAACATCTATTGGCTTGAGATGTCGGGACACACTCTATTCCCCTCCGTAACTGAAAACGGAAACCACGTGTGTACGTGTACCTCACCCCTCAAGGTAATGCACATGAAAAAGACCAATAAAAAGGTGTTAGCATGTGGACGTAATGTGCTGTTCCAGTCTCTTCTGTACCTAAGGTCCATCACCGTTCCCTTTGGATCCCTACGTAATCCGGTGCTCTCCGATACACACAATCGAACAGCGGAGGTGTGGTACTCAAGCGTCAACTTTAGGTTACAATATCTCCGGATGTAATTAACATTTTACAATGCAACAAACGGCACTGATTACGTATTTGTTTATATGTTCAGATGTGCTAGCAAAACAAACGGGATTCCATTAAAAAAAACGTAGATTTGTGTTAAAAAACATACTTCCGTGCATTTTTTTATGGTTTGTATTAAACAATTACACTAGCCCCTCTCCTCACGTTCGGTCTGTGGAATCGATTCGTCTGCATTTGATGTGGTTTACGAAATATATCTAGCGGTAATGTTAGGTGACTGACCCTGTATATATATACCTCGTTCAAACTCAGTGATAACGGTACCTTTGTCACCCTAAAGGCAGGATTCACTAACGTCAACTCACCATATATATATATCTTAGAAATTAAATACCAATACTTGTAAGAATTAGCTGCCCTTTGTAATTAGAGTATATCTGTAGCTCACAATCAACTAAATTGTAATTAGCTGCAACTAATATCTAACAAACTTACAAATTAGGACCCACTAATCATATAAGGAAGTGAGTAATGCTGTATAGTTATCTTTGACGATTAACAGTCGTTAACGGGCGACCTCCAGGGAACCTGCCGCGTTTCATTTGTATAAGACTTGCACAGGAAAGTGGGGCTCTGTCTGAGTTGACACCACTTAAGCCGCAAATGATGGTATTTTTGGGGTCTGTGGAATGTAGGATACGGAGCGCCTGGCTCTGAGCTGCCCTTGAAGTAACTAATCTGTAAGTGTTGGTTGTGTCTCTGTCATGACAAGGGCTGCTGAGATTGTCGCCCCAGGTGCAGTACGATGCGCCAGAGCCACACACCGAACACGACGGTCTTCCCTCTCGGCAGTGCCACGTCACCTTCTGGAGTACGGTCCTCTTGCAACCGCACATTCTCGTGATCACAGCTGCCAGCAGCCATGTACAGTGGCTACGTTCCTGCCAAGTCTTTCTGCAAAATCCTGAAAGAACATCCAGCTTCTCATATCCCTATTAAACAACCTCGTTCAAACTCAGTGAGGTGTTGATAACAGGCCTTAGTCACCCTAAAGGCAGGCTTCACTAACGTCAAGTCACCATGACGTGTCTCAGATGTAACTAACGCTTCTAGTGTGATAAAGGAAAAAAAATAAGTTAAATATATTTCAATTTTTTTCAATTTTAGTCTGATAATTATATATATATATATATATATATATATATATATATATATATATATATATATATATATATATTGCCTTTCGTACTAGAATGTCGTGTTCCCAGTTTGGCACAGCTTTGACACAGGAAACACGAAAGCTGTCGAAGACGTCCGTCATCTGGTCGGCTCCTGATCGTTGTCAGAAGGAGGCTAGTTTTCGATTACGCAAAGGCTTCTATTATTCGGAAAAGGACAACCCGGATTTACTTACGTAATCAGCGTGGTGTCACCACACTTGCTAGGTGGTAGCCTTTAAATCGGCCGCGGTCCGTTAGTATACGTCGGACACGCCTGTCGCCACTATCAGTGATTGCAGACCGAGCGCCGCCACACGGCAGGTCTAGTCTAGAGAGACTCCCCAGCACTCGCCCCAGTTGTACAGCCGACTTTGCTAGCGATGGTTCACTATTTACATCCGCTCTCATTTACAGAGACGACAGTTTAGCATAGCCTTCAGCTACGTCATTTGCTACGACCTAGCAAGACGCCATATTCAGTTACTATAATCTGAACAGATAATATTGTGAATCATGTACCATCAAGAGCGACGTTCATCATTAATGGAGTAAAGTTAAGTATGAAACTAATTACGTCCGCTTTCTCAATTCTCATTCCTTGTCATGTTCCGGACCTCACATCAGTATAGTTCTTCCCTCCTCACGCCCGCCTGCGTGAGTTAAATCGGCGTGCATTTCGGCCTCCTCTAGTAACACGGTGTTCGCTCTCCTGCCAACCCAACAATCAGTATGAATTTTATAATTACCTAAGGGACTTTTAACAATGAACAATAAAAAAATTTGCATTTGCAAATGATATTAATAAATGGGGCAGCTATGAGTTGTGTAGAAGACAAGGAGCGGCCTTCTGTCTACGACCAGGTCTGCTGTAGTAAAGGCTGTTTGACATTTATAAAAATAACATGATGTGGAGGTAGAAAAAAAATGAAGGAAAAGAATAGAATAAGAAATCTGGTAAACACTAAATATATTCAAATAATCCTCACAAGCAATTAGGGCTTATTTATAAACAGTGTAACTTACATAAGTAATTTTCTAACTGTATGGTGTGATCAGATTTCAGCCTGTCCTGCGTTAGCTTCTTGGTTCTCGTTTTTTTGTCACAAATTACAGTCATTACTTTTCTCCTTCCTTCGAGACAATTCTTGCACCAATCAACCCCTTCATAACAATAACTTGCCGGTTTACAGTATCGAACATAAATTACTCTAATTTTATTAATTAACAATGTTGTCTGCACGCTGGCAAGACCGCTCACTTTTATGGCTTAAAGACGACCTTCTTTACCCTTTCACATTACAAGCAGAAGTTCGATAAAATCTGAAGATTTACAAAGGTTTTTACTGTCATCTTTTATTTAGATCAAAGCGGAACGTTCAGTTCAGCTTCTGTTAAAATGTTTCTTTGACTGCGCAAACGATGTATTAGCGTCCGCGCTAGATGCGCATCTTTACAGTTACGTAAATTATATAAAACGTTTTCAAAGAATAGGGCTCACCTCTTAAGTTGATATAATATACCCTTTCCAAGGGTACTCACAGCTTCCACACGACGGAAATCCCAATAATATCACACGCTGACGACAGTGTGTACCTAAAGTAAACTGATGTGCATCCTCAAAATGGCGCTAGTGGGACCACTCTTATGCGACTGGCGCGGAATTTGGATAGACGTGGTCTATCAGGTGTACAAACACTTCTACCATCTTTCGTGTACAACGCACCGCTCTTCTGGCTTTTGCGTTTTTTCCGTCAGTGTGCTTGCATGACATCTACATAATACAGATGTATATAAAAATGTGGTATGACCATAGCGCGGAAGTACATTCAGCAGGCTAGATTACACTCTGCTGACCGCGCGGAGTGGCCGCGCGGTTTGAGGCGCCATGTCACGGACTGCGCGACCCCTCCCGCCGGAGGTTCGAGTCCTCCCTCGGGCATGGGTGAGTGTGTTGTTCTTAGCATAAGTTAGTTTAAGTAGCGTGTTAGTCTAGTGACCGATGACGTCAGCAGTTTGGTCCCTTAGGAATTCACATACATTTGCACACTCTGCTGAATGTACAATGTCTGTATTATGATTGTACGCCTTTTTCATATGCATCCTTATTGCGTTGATGTCAAATAAGTATATCATTGGAATTATGCTGTAAAGAACACCTGAAATGTAGTGGTTTGAGAATGAACGTTTAAATTGGAAATTACTCACTACCAATAAATAGCACGCAACGCTAACAAAAACCTGAATAAATAATAATCTATCATAAAGAAGTATTTTGTTTGTTTTGTATTTTTAAAGAAACTAATGTCCACTAAGATACTAAAACTAATTTTGAAAAATGCATAACGCCCTGCTGTCTGTAATAGTGTTAATTTATTTTTCTACCGGTTTCGGTTTTGAGCCATCATCAAAGGCAAGGCAGCTGTACAACGTACAAAAGTGGACACTGTGAAAATGCCAAACGAAAGACGAAAAACAGAAAAAACCTAAAATTGATCAAAATACTCACGAAAATTGTCGCAGATGTACCATATTCCATACATGCTTTAACAGAAGTTTCCACAGGAAACCATAATTGCCAAGATAATATAAAATCAAAAATTGTAACATGATAAAAATATGATGGGACATTGACACAAGTACAGCAAAATAAATCAAAGAAATTCTAGGTCAAAGATGACAGTCTTGATAAAACCTAACAAGTTGCCATTAAATAATTATGTGACAATAGGCTAATAAAACTTGATTGAGATTACATAAAAACGCCAATAAAATAAAATGAAAATTAACAGATGAATGTAAAATTACAAAATGTTTTACAATCCATTCAGAAAACGTAAGCATGTAAAATGCATGCTACAAATTAATACAAGAAGCAAGATTAACAAAAACTAGCGACAAACAGGCAGGACACAACGCATCACAATAACAAGCAATGAAATCAGAAATATTATCAAAGATTGCAGTACGTTTAAGATCCATTAGTAACAGGGTATAACATTTTTTTAATATCATAAGAAATATTATTAGAGAAGTTTAGAGTATCAACTATGGGAGTACAACATATAAATCTCAGAGCAACATCAAAACACCTTGGAATATAATGAGGACGGTCTCAGGGAAGCAGGCAGTTCACTCATATGGTAGGATGAAGACGTTGTTAATATTAACGAGACATGAAAAAGTTTGAATAATAAATTACTGTTCGTGGTAGACAAATTTAATCTCTTGCACAACGTCAACTATTCAGATTTCTCATAATACTAGGTGTGTCTGAAAAGTTCGGTTAGGGGTCTCAAAAAACAAAGGAAACAAGAGTTAGAAATAAAATACGTTTACGGGTCTTCATAGGAAGCAGCACTGGCTACAATACACTTCTGACAACGGCTGTAGAGCTCTTGAAAACTGTCAGAAAAACACTTCTTGTGGAATCTATCGAAGCGCCATTGTCACGTAATGTTGGATATCCGCAGGCTCAACTTTCTCGCTCAACGCAAGCAGTTCTTGAACACCTTCTTATTATCCAGATTGGGCGCCATATGACTTCTTCCTAGCAGTAGTGGACACTGGAAGATCCCAAGGAAGATCCCAGCAGAAGGGTCGAAACATTGATCCTTTTAGAAGAAGTATGACGCGGCGTAATAACCCAGAACATTTTAACTTCAGTGACAACGTCCACGAAAGCCTGCAGACTTACATTAAGCCTGCTGACTTACATATAACTTCTTTTTGTTTCCTCGCTTTAACTTAATGCTGAATGGCTTACGCTTCACAGGCATTTCGGGTATACAACAAGGCGTGACCACGCTACATCGGGAGATTCCATAAGAAGCGTTTACTGACAATTTTCAACAGCTTCACAAACGATGTCAGAGGTGTGTTGCACCTAATGATGACTACTATGAAGGTATGCTGTTCGTAACTAACGTTTCCTTAATTTTCGGAGACCATGCACCGACCTTCTCAGGCGCATCTTGTACTATTACTTGAAGGGAGTAACAGAACATAAAGCTGATGGGTGCAAATACTAGAGAAACTGAAGTAATAATTTCGTTGCGCGAGAATAAGGGTGTACATCTTTGAGGCCACTTATGAAACTTTTAATGACATATAAATCTACTTGTTCGTCCATACTCTGCAAACCACTGATAAGTAAATGGCAGAGGGTACTTGTCCCACTACCACGTACTGGGCTGTTCTCATGTTTCATTCTCGTCTATGCGAGCTGTCACTAGTCTAACCTTGCCTCTGCTATTTTTACGAGAGCCTTAACTAGGGGTCCTATTATACAGTCAGCATCTTTATCGGCAATAGTTTAAGTTCAATGAGTGATACGATACTTTTCAGTAGTTATTCCCAGCTGAGCATAGTCCTCTAAATGTTCGAACCTCATATAGCGCACAAGCATTCTTTCACCAGTGACGCACCGATTGTCGTCCATTGCACACACGAGAATCTACCCTAGTTTTGTCACGCTAAAATAAGAACGAGCAGTTCGTAGTTTACTCAGTATTAATCACAGCCTCTCTGCGGTTCACACGATACGAAGAACATAGTGACCGAACTGTTTTATTTGTTTGTTTATCCACAAAAACACCATCCACGCCATCACAACAATCAGCGTTCTTCTCTCCTCGTCGCTCCCTACTACTCGACTGTTGAATGTGGTGTGGTCGAAACACTGTTACGGTATAACAAAGGTATGTACAATGAAACATTTTTGTTCTTGATGCTTATATAGTCGTGCAGTCCGAAGCGACCAATAAGCACTTGTACTGAGCCTGGAATTCAAACCGGGGTCTCCTGCCGACTAGGCAGATGCGCTGACCACTGCGCCACCCTGGCATAGTGACTTTGGATAACCGCTCAGACTACCTTAGCGCACCTCTCTCCTCAGTCCTAATTCCCATTCATGCCTCAGTCCACTTGGCATTCACTCACTAGGACAGCATTGCAGATGCTCCGCAACTGTGTTCAAATGGTTCAAATGGCTCTGAGCACTATGGGACTCAACTGCTGAGGTCATTAGTCCCCTAGAACTTAGAACTAGTTAAACCTAACTAACCTAAGGACATCACGAACATCCATGCCCGAGGCAGGATTCGAACCTGCGACCGTAGCGGTCTTGCGGTTCCAGACTGCAGCGCCTTTAACCTCACGGCCACTTCGGCCGGCTCGCAACTGTGTTAGAAGTGCATCTCCGCATCTAGCGGAACTGGGGATCCTGCCCGGATCTGGAGCGTAAATGCTTTAATCAATTGAAACCATATGGTTCCGAACATTTTTTCAGTTCCCAAGAACCTATGATGTACAGTACTGGCCATTAAAATTGCTACACCAAGAAGATGATACACGGGTATTCATTGAACAAATATATTATACCAGAACTGACACGTGATTACATTTTTACGCAATTTGGGTGCATAGAACCTGAGAAATCGGTACCCAGAACTACCTATTCTGGCCATAATAACGGCCTTAAAACACCTGGGCATTGGGTCAAACACAGCTTAGATGGCGTGTACAGGTACAGATGTTCATGCAGCTTCAACACGATACCACAGTTCATCAAGAGTAGTGACTCGCGTATTGTGACAAGCCAGTTGCTCGGCTACCATTGACCAGACGTTTTTAGTTCGTGAGAGATCTGGAGAATGTGCTGGCCAGGGCAGCAGTCGAACATTTTCTGCATCCAGAAAGGCCTGTACAGGACCTGTAACATGCAGTCGTGTATTATCCTGCTGAAATGTAGGGTTTCGCAGGGATCGAATGAAGGGTAGAGCCACGGGTCGTAACACATCTGAAATGTAAAGTCCACTGTTCAAAGTGCCGTCAATGTGAACAACAGGTGACCGACACGTGTAACCAATGGCACCCCACACCATCGCGCCGGGTGATACGCCAGTATTGCGATGACGAATACACGCTTCCATTGTGCGTTCACCACGATGTCGCAAAACACGGATGCGACCATCATGATGCTGTAAACAGAACCTGGGTTCATCCGAAAAAATGACGTTTTGCCATTCGTGCATCCAGGTTCGACGTCGAGTACACCATCGCAGGCGCTCCTGTCTCTATGCAGAGTCAAGGGTAACCACAGCCATGGTTTCCGAGCTGATAGTCCACGCTGCTGCAAACGTCGTCGAACTGTTCGTGCAGATGGTTGCTGTCTTGCAAACGTCCCCATCAGTTGACTCAGTGATCGAGACGTGGCTACACCATCCGTCACAGCCATGCGGATAAGATGCTTGCAATTTCGACTGCTAGTGATACGAGGCCGTTGGGATCTAGCACGGCGTTCCGTATTACCCCCCTGAACCCACCGATTCCATATTCTGCTAACAGTCTTTGGATCTTGACCAACGCGAGCAGCAATGTCGCGATACGATAAACCATAATCGCGATATGCTACAATCCGACCTTTATCAAAGTCGGAATCGTGATGGTACGCATTTCTCCTCCTTACACGAGGCATCAGAACAACGTTTCACGAGGCAACGCCGGTCAACTGCTGTTTGTGTATGAGAAATCTGTTGGAAACTTTCCTCATGTCAGCACTTTGTATGTGTCTCCACCGGCGCCAACCTTGTGTGAATGCTCTGAAAAGCTAATAATTTGCATATCACAGCATCTTCTTTCTGTCGGTTAAATTTTGTGTCTGTAGCACGTCATCTTCGTGGTATAGCAATTTTAATGGCCAGTAGTGTATATTTGCAGACTGAAGCGAGAACGAAAATTTATTCCCAGGCCGGGATTCGAACCCCAGATCTCCTCCAACCACTGCGCCACTTTGACACTATGGATTTGGAAAACTGCTCAGACTATCCTAATACGCTTCCTTCATTATTCAAAATTCCCAGTTACGCCTTAGCCCACTTGGTATTCCCCTCCAGACTCAAACAGCATTACAGAGGCTCTGGAACTTTATTAGAATAACACCTCCACATCAAACGAACCGGGAATTCGGAGAGGAGGAAAGCATATGAAAGGGTCCTGTGGTCCCCTTTCATTATCATTTTATTTGCTTTCCACTGATACAGAACTCTATGGCATGCGCGCGAGTGAATGAACGTGGGAGAGTTTCATCTTGCTATACGGTAGTTTAGTCTGCTGCAGAGAAACAGCGGTAGTCGTACAAAGTTTTCAGGTAGGCACAGAGGTTTGCCGACCCCCCCCCCCCCCCCCCCCCTTGTGGTAAAATTACCGGTGTTAGGTTGGTGGCGGAAGCCTCATCTTTGGGTTTTCCTGGCCATGGGATCGCGTGTGAGACGTTGGAGTGTGTGAGACGATCAGTCTGTGTCCAGCTCGCCGAGGGTTTGCAGCCGAAGTCTCTTCGAAGAAGGGTGAGGACTTAACCGCGTTGTGCGTTGTCTCATAGCAAGAGGAGAGCTTTTAGAATTTGGTCTCGCATTTCATCTTATAAAGATTTATTTGCTGGGTCGCAGCAAGGAATGCAATGCTTTTGCAGACTTTCAGCTTGATTCCTAACGCCAACTTGACGTTGATTGTAAGAAGAACATAGTACAAAGATGTTGCATACGTTGAAGAGCTCTTGGTTGTGTGCCTGGAACTCCATGTGTACGTATTCTAATCTTTTCCGAATCTTGGCAATTTTTGCTTCTTTGTGAATTTTCTTTGTCTCATTACTTTATGCGCAGTGGAAACCATCCACATGGGTTACTATTAGACTTCTTTGGCCCTCTGCCATTATGCTGTGTCTATTCAAATGTGTCGTCTGTAAGATATTAATTGTTTGTGACTGCGTGGTTTGATGTTACTAAAATATGGCGACAGTACGTAGAAATTGTGTCTCCACGAACCACGTGGGCACACGAGTCTGTTGTGAAACGTATAGCGTTTCACAAGCAATTGTACTTAGTTACCAGGCAACAGCAGTCTATAGATGCATTACATCAATGTTTTAAGGAATAAATAATTTTGCCTCCAATCTTATCCAGTGTACCGATGCTGCGTCTCAGTTAACTACGCCATTTACCGTGTTGTTTTCCTTGTTAGCCCATCCATAGCGTTTCCATGTGCACAGGTCCAATAATTAGTGTCCTTTTCTTATTTAAAACAAATGCTCTGGAATAGATCTTGTTTTCAGCAATGTTGCTGCAAGCTGCACATATGCACAGTGTTCGCGCTCTCTTTACTTTATTCAATATTTGATTGACCAGTACAATGCGTGGATCATATTAATAATTACATTCCATTTTTATCACTTACTTTACAATGAATGTACTTTTGTGAGTTTTCTTATGAATAAATTAAATAATTATCCAACTCAGCGCAACCTCTTATTTGTTGTGTGGCTAGCGTTGGTGGCGACCAAATCTTTTACGCTGTTTTCAATGTCTGATAGCATTTTTTTATTAAAAGTGCGCGTGGCTCTTTCAGCCATCGGGATACATTCAAAGTGCGCTTCACGCTACTTACACATTCTACGGAAGGCGTTCTATTTCCTACATGTTAATGACGAATATGCTGCCATGTACCCTACGTTCGCCTAAAGAGACCGACAACCCCTTAGACACTGAAGCATTACGGGGTTGCATACGTGCATGGCGTAGCCTCCCCGGCCAGCGTCGAACAAGGACGACAGGCGGCAAGAAAATCGTCGCCAGAGGTCCTCCGAGCCAGGGACCTATTTCCTCGGCCATGTCACGTGTGCGGATCTGGATCTTCCGTGTCCCGAGTATATAACCCGGCGCAAGCCAACAAGTCGGCAGTCAGCTGCACCGGAGCTCTGGGCCAGTTACTGCGCCGGTTCTTAGCAGCCCATCAGTCAGATCCCGGGCGGAAGCCGTCACAGTGGGATCAACGACTTTCCATCGACACCGCGAGACGTACCTGTCGGCCAACAATGCCGAACGCTCAGCTCTGTCTTTAGCGACTATCAGTGGCACAGTCTTCATGTCTCTCTACGTTTATGCAATGTTCCTGGCCCGTATCAGAAGTTGTAATAGTTTTTTGTTGAACAGAATTTTTCCTTTGTTATTAAATTTCTCTACTGTGGTCCGAATAAACACCTGTTCTTGATTATCTCTGTTTTATTACTGAGCCCTATCTTTGGGGCGACGTCGTTGTTTTCCAGGGTCGTGTGAGTGGGCGAGTTTGGTACTCAGGAGGAGCCAGGTCCGTGCAGTGCCAGAACGCGCTGGCGGCACGCGTGGACATTTCACAATATATATAAATGACCTAGTAGATAGTGTCGGAAGTTCCATGCGGCTTTTCGCGGATGATGCTGTAGTATACAGACAAGTTGCAGCATTAGAAAATTGCAGCGAAATGCAGGAAGATCTGCAGCGGATAGGCACTTGGTGCAGGGAGTGGCAACTGACCTTTAACATAGACAAATGTAATGTATTGCGAATACATAGAAAGAAGGATCCTTTATTTTATGATTATATGATAGCGGAACAAACGCTGGTAGCAGTTACTTCTGTAAAATATCTGGGAGCATGCGTACGGAACGATTTAAAGTGGTATGATCATATAAAATTAATTGTTGGTAAGGCGGGTTCCAGATTGAGATTCATTGGGCGAGTGCTTAAAAAATGTAGTCCATCAACAAAGGAGGAAGCTTACAAAACACTCGTTCGACCTATACTTGAGATTGCTCATCAGTGTGGGATCCGTACCAGGTCGGGTTGACAGAGGAGATAGACAAGATCCAAAGAAGAGCGGCGCGTTTCGTCACAGGGTTATTTGGTGAGCGTGATAGCGTTACGGAGATGTTTAGCAAACTCAAATGGCAGACTCTGCAAGAGAGGCGCTCTGCATTGCGGTGTAGCTTGCTGTCCAGGTTTCGAGAGGGTGCGGTTCTGGATGAGGTATCGAATATATTGCTTCCCCCTACTTATACCTGCCGAGGAGATCACGAATGTAAAATTAGAGAGATTCCAGCGCGCACGGAGGCTTTCCGGCAGTCGTTCTTCCCGCGAACCATACGCGACTGGAATAGGAAAGGGAGGTAATGACAGTGGCACGTAAAGTGCCCTCCGCCACACATAGTTGGGTGGTTTGTGGAGTATAAATGTAGATGTAGATGTAGACTGCCGGATGGAAGGGTTGTGGTCACCAGAGTGCACGACTTCGTCGTAAACCGGATCGAGCAAGCTTTAAGATGAGTGCATTTCATTCCAAGTAGAGAAACCTCCACCATTGTGACATCTCGCGATTCTCCAGTGACTTGGATTCGTGTTGCTGCTTTTAGCGTCGGCGAGACGAAGAGCAGCGAGTGGAGTGCTTGGGGAAGGCGGATCTGATTAGCTTTCCTCGACTTCTTATTACTATCTACTGCGTTCAACCTCTTACAATTTGTTAAGTTCAACCAACGGCAATTTTTCTTGCGTGGTGGCCTCTGACGCCGACCCGACTTAATTCGACTACATTCCATTATCCTCGTTTTGCTTTGGTTGATGTTCATCTTATATCCTCCTTTCAAGACACTGTCCATTCCATTCAACTGCTCTTCCAAGTCCTTTGCTGTCTCTGACAGAATTTCAATGTTATCGGCGAACCTCAATGTTTTTATTTCTTCTCCGTGGATTTTAATGCCTACTCCGAACTTTTCTTTTGTTTCCTTTACTGATTGCTCAATATACAGATTGAATAACATGGGGGAGAGGCTACATCCCTGTCTCACTCCCTTTCCAACCACTGTTTCCCTTTCGTGTCCCTCGACTCTTATAATTGCCATCTGGTTTCTGTACAAATTGTAAATAGCCTTTCGCTCCCTGTATTTTACCCTTGCCACCTTTAGAATTTGAATGAGAGTATTCCAGTCAACATTATCAAAAGCTGTCTCTAAGTGTCCAAATGCTAGAAACGTAGGTTTGCCTGTCCTTAATCTTTCTTCTAAGATAAGTCGTGAGGTCAGTATTGCCTCACGTATTCCAACATTTCTACGGAATCCAAACTGATCTTCCCCGAGGTCGACTTCTACCAGTTTTTCCATTCGTCTGTAAAGAATTCGCGTTAGCATTTTGCAGCTGTGACTTATTAAACTGATAGTTCAGTAATTTTCACATCTGTTAACACCTGCGTTCTTTGGGATTGAAATTATTATATTCTTATTGAAGTCGTAGGGTATTTCACCTGTCTCATACATGTTGCTCACCAGATGGTAGAGTTTTGTCGTGACTGGCTCTCCCAAGGCCGTCAGTAGTTCTAATGGAATGTTGTCTCGAGGTATAGGAAAAGTGAATGGCAGTGTAAGAACGAATGTAAGAATAGTACAAGAGTAGTAGATGTAAGATTGGTGGTTGGGGCTTTCAGTGGCGTACGTACCCCGACGCAGAGCAGGAGTCGATGCAGTCGGCAGCGACGAAGCACGCGAGGTCCATAGCGAGCTGGTTGTTGGCCGTGGCGTCAGTGAGACCGGCGAGAGCAGCCAGGCCGTCGTTACACCCCTCGTACCCGAGCCTCCAGGGTTGCAGCGTCCAGCTCGTTATCAGAGGAAGCATCACACCCTCCGCGATGGACCGATACTGGAGGGTCTTGTCGGCTATCAACACGTCAGTGAGGCCTGCAAAACGTTGTAACGTATTACTATCTTTACGACGTTTCTCGTCGATCCATATGGGTTACTTGCATTTCTAGCTGCTTTTCTCACACAAATAATGATAAAAAACAGAAATTCAGGGTCGCCACCAGCCCAAGCCCTTCCTAACCATTTACAAAATAAAACGGAGCTGGAAAATATTAGTTTAATTACTTAAATAATTTAATTACAAGTACGCAAATTTCTTCAAGCAGCCAGATAAATAGCACTCCGTGTCGTGCATGAAGCAACTTCCGGAATGAGATTTTCACTCTGCAGCGGATTGTGCGCTGATATGAAACTTCCTGGCAGCTTGAAACTGTGTGCCCGACCGAGACTCGAATTTTAACCTGCCAGGAAATTTTATATCGGCGCACACTCCGCTGCAGAGTGAAAATCTCATTCTGGAAACATCCCCCAGGCTGTGGCTAAGCCATGTCTCCGCAGTATCCTTTCTTTCAGGAGTGCTGGGTCTGCAAGATTCGCAGGAGAGCTGCTGTAAAGTTTGGAAGGCAGGAGACGAGGTACTGCCAGAAGTAAGGCTGTGAGGACCGGGCGTGAGTCGTGCTTCTGTAGCTCACGTGGATAGTCTGCCGCCGGCAGTGCTGCGAGGCGGTCACGCGCCATAGCGCTGCGGGTGAGACGCGCACGGTGTGTTTGTGTTTACTTCGGCCGCTGTCAGTGCCGTTTTCCCTTCTAGACCACCATGGCGCACAACTATCGGAAGAAGACATTACGTTTCAACTTTTGTTCCGACTTCGCCCGACCCAAGGCCCCGGGGGTAGAACGATTTATTCGCGATGAAGTTAAAATACCACCAACGGATCTAATTGGTATCCACTTGTCCATAGTTACCAGTACCGTCTACGTCAAAATGATCAACGATGCGGCGTGCGACAAGGTGCTTCGAGAGGCAAAACGTGGACTGCGCTTCTGTCATTCCGACGGCAACGTCGCACCCGTTACAGTCGATCACGCAGGTCTCGGCACACGGACGATAAGGATCTTCGAACTGCCGTTCGAACTACCTGCAGACGTCGTCATCGAGGCGCTCCGTCCCTATGGCAACGTTCTGGAACATGTTGCCGAACGATGGGTCCAATTTCAGACCTATCCAGTTTTAAACGGTGTTAGACAGGTCCGCATCGAGTTGCAGAAACACGTGCCTTCCTATCTACGTATCGGAGGCTGCCGTGCCATTATAATGTACGACGGCCAACCTCGGACCTGTTCCGGTTGCGGGAAAGAAGGTCACCTACGGTCTGAATGCATTCAACGACGTGTCGCGCAGCTCCCGTTGTCGGAAGCGTCCGTCACACCCACGATGACCGCCCTGCCGGTCACTTACGCAGCGGCTCTCGCCACGTCTACAGTTTCGTCCAGTCCGTCGCCCGGTCCTTCCGATCGGCACGTCCCACCGTCCCAGTCACCTATGGACGGTGCGGACGTCCCACCTGACAACCTTGCCGCCGAACAGGCTCCCGCACCGGACGCTGAGGAGAACAGTACTTCTTCACAACACCTGTTTGACCATTTCATTGTACCCACCGACGCCTTCGAACCAGGTCGAATCTTCGTCCGACACTGAGGAACACGTGCGCAAACAACGCTCGCCACGTAGGCGCAAACGCCGCCGCCGTTCACCCACGGGCTCTCAAATCGTCGCCACCCGCGACGACGAAGACGACACCCAACCAGCCGACATTTCCACACAGAGGTCGGCGAACAAGACGTTTCGCAGGACGGGACCACTATGGAGGTCGCCACGCACAATGTAACGATCGGTGCGTCGGTTGAGACGCCTGTCTCCCCGCCGACAACTCCAGATCCCTCTCACCACGACGCAATTCCCATGGACATTGGACAGACCCACGGCACAGGAGGATGGGCCGACGACATTGACGAAGATAAGCCCCCTCCTCCGGATGAGTTGCCTCCGCCAGACAAGGCTGCCTGTTAACATCAAAAGCGAGGCACTGCAGCTGATGGGACGGGACTTCCTCTTACTTCCCTTGGTGATGGTAGATGCGCGTCCACCACCACTGAAACAAACGTACCGGTTTGCCACACTGAACATCAACATGATCGGCACTGCACCCAAGCTGCAACTCCTATGTGACATGCTTCGGGCCTCTGACGTCGACGTCGCCCTTCTTCAGGAAGTACGCGTTGCCGCACTACCACCAGTCTATGGCTACGACTCATACACGTCCACATGTGATCAATCAGGGCGTGGAGTGGCTTTCCACATACGCGAAGGAATACCACTCAAGGACACGACAATCCTTCCCTGTGGAAGAGGCATGGCTGTTACCATCTTCGACACGCGCGTCATCAATATCTACGCTCCGTCTGGCTCCACGAACCGTCGGCAGGGGACCACTTTCTTCGGACATGACCTGGCGCCCCTGTTTTCTGGACGCTATGATCGCCTTATCATGGGAGGCGATTTCAACTGTGTCCTCCATCCGCGGGACCAAATGCCTGGTTATTCGCCATGCCCGGCGCTGCTCACCTTAATCGAAGATTTTCATCTAGTGGACGTTTGGGAGAAAATTCATGGCAATACCCCCGGTTTCACCCATTATACAGCACATTCTGTGAGCAGACTGGACCGGTTTTATGTCTCTGCCCACCTTGGCAATGAAGTCGCCCAAGCTGAACGATGGCCCCTTCATTTTCGGACCACTGCGCCGTCATTTGTTCCCTGGCTCTGCCACCTCAGTCAGTGTGGCGCAGCAGAGGTTACTGGAAGCTTAATACCTCCCTCCTTAATTATCCACACTGCCGACAATGTATTGCCACTACATGGGCGTCTTGCGAAAGACGCCTTCCGCAGTACATATCCACGTTCCGTTGGTGGCTCACATGTGCCAAACCTGCAATCAGAAAGGCCTTCATACAGTGTAGCAAGGAAGCAGCAGCATGGCATCGAGACACCACAAATTTTCACTACGCCGTCCTCCGTGAGCTCGATGCACCCCCTCCATCACCTGACACCCATAGGGAACGACAACGTACTAAAGCTCGTCTCCTCTCTCTTCAACGTGTACGACTGCATGGTGTCGTGGTGCGTTCCCGACGACAAGACCTCTTCCACGACGAAACCCCATCCACAATCCATGCCGCATCCGACCATAGTCGTCGACGTCGACTTTTCGTCCCCAACATCACGACCTCCGATGGTGTTCACCACACAACACAGGCGGCAGTGGTGTCTGCCTTTGCTGAACATTATCGCCAATTTTATGATGATGAACCGATGGCGACGCCCATTTCTGATGATCTCCGTCCTTCCCCTGATCGGACCCTCACCGTAGCGGAGTCAACGTCCATGATGTCTGCAATCACCGCAGAAGAGGTGGTAGATGCGATCAACAAGGGGGCCAAGAACAAATCACCCGGACCAGATGGTCTCCCGGTGGAGTTTTACCGGACGTTCACCACGTTAATGCTTCCTCGCTGGACGGAAATGATTCAGGAACTCTTTACTCCGTCCTTCCCAATTCCACCTGAATTCGTCACTGGCATTCTTCTACCTGTGCCTAAACCGAAGGGAGGGTCTCATGTCTCTGCATATCACCCCCTTCCACTACTGAATGCAGACTATAAAATGTATGCACGCCTCTTAGCAGCGCGCATACGCACCGTCTTACCTACGGTCCTTTCACCTGAGCAGACTGCACGTGGTTGTGGGGCCACCTTACAAACAGCCCTAGGAGAATGCCATGACCTCATTGCACTGGCGTCGGTTTGTCGCCTTCGTGCAGCACTGGAATCCGTCGATTTCACGAGTGCCTTTGATCGCGTTCGACACCCATTCCTCCTCATGGTGGCGACACGTATGGGGTTCCCATTACTTTTTGTCGATGCCATTCACCGGTTACAACTTCCCGCGGTCTCGATGGTACAAGTCAATGGGAGGCTTGTAGGACCGATTCCTATACGCCGCTCCGTGCGTCAAGGATGCCCTATGTCTACTTTACTATATGCCATTGCACTTGAGCCCCTCATCACTGGACTTGCCTCTAGACTGCAGGGCCTCACTTTGCGTGACCACACCTTTCACTGTAGGGCTTATGCGGACGATCTCCTCTTTCTCACCCGCTCCTCCACGGAACTCAATGACGCCATCCAATGGATCCACCAGTATGGACGGCTTTCTGGTGTCATTCTTAATGTCCGTAAATCGACTATGATGCACAATGGGCGCGGCCTCCCGGCTATGGTGCCGACCGCACTCACAGTCAGTGCCATCCTTTGTTACTTGGGTATCGAATTTACGAGCTCCACACACCGCAAATTGGCCCTGGATTACCGGCGGCTTTTGCAGTCGATTCGGCACCATGTCCGCGGTCAAGTGCACCGTAACTTAAACCAACTCCAACGTGTGTCCTACGTCAACATGTATGTCGCCCCTAAACTGGTACACGTCGCCCAGATCCTCCCAATGCCGTTACTCCTTGGCCGCCGCATCCAATCAGCCTTTGGATATTTCGTGTCAGCAGGGGCACTTTTCAAAGTCCTCTACAGCACTCTAACACTGTCACCTGCAAAAGGTGGCCTCGGACTCGTCAACGTGCGGGCACGCTCTTCTGCACACTTTGTCCACACTCTGTTGCCGCACTGGCAGGGGCCGGTCCCGTCCTTAACACGCAGTCTCTTAGATATCCTCCGACCAGCTTCTCTTGACCCACCGATCAATGTGGCACCTATTTCTCCATTATTGTACCACGTCGCCAATTGTTTCATAGAACTCAGCTACGTTCGGGCCGATCTTCCAGTCACCCGTCCTCCCCGTACAAAAGATTATAATCGTTTTTTTATGCTGTCCAACCCTTACGAGCCCATGGTGCTACAGCATCCTGACATTCACTGGCGCACGGTTTGGGGGTGTGTGCATGCACCCTTTTTACCGTCGTCTGTGTCTGCACTCTGGTATATTTTAGTCTATGGAAAATTCCCGACTAATAGTCGACTTTATCGCATAGGACTGGCCACCTCCCCACTCTGCCCTGACTGTCAGCTCGAAGACACCGACGAGCACCGTCTTACGTACCCCCTGAAACAAAACGTATGGCTCCTCATCCAACGAATCGTGGGCTTTTACCTCCGTGCCCCGCCAACGACGGTAACCCCGGATTTCCTGTTGTTGCCCCAGACATTTCACTACCCTCTTGCTAAGCACCATGCCCTCATCTGGTTTCGAGGACAGGCTTTATATTACCTCTTTCAGAGTGGTCCACATACAGTCCTTGACTTCTGGTACAAAGTTGTGACCGCGCATAGCACCCTCACCCGAAAACCATCTTACCGACAAACTTTTGCCGGTTATCTCCGCAGCGTCTTCCTTGACCCCCCTCAAAGTTGGGGTGTACCATGCCTACCTGTCACATGATACAACACCATTATCCACGTTCTCATGCATCGACCAAAAAAAAAGAAAAAAAAGGAAGGAGACAGAATATGTTATATTTTGTTGTATTTAATGTTTTTCTTTTTAATATTTTTTTTGTTTAACTAACAGTCATTTGTATTTTTTAAATGGTAGCTTGAAGAACTCTTGGATAGTGAATATATATGCACTTTTAGTTTGTTCAATACAAATTATTAAAAAAAACAAAAGAAAACAGGATGTGTTATATTTTTTTGTATTTAATGTTATTCTAATAATTTGTTTACCTAACACTCATTTATATATGTTTAACTGGTACCTTGAAGAACTGTTGCTTTGTGTATATATATATATGTACTCTCCGTTTGTTCAATTAAAAAAAAGATGGTAGAGCGCTTGCCCGCGAAAGGCAAAAGTCCCGAGTTCGAGTCTCGGTCAGGCACACAGTTTTAATCTGCCAGGAAGTTTCATGAAGCAATTTTATTAATACAGGATTGGAAATCAGAGTAAGGGGGTAAGAATTTATCTTTAACGTAGATTATTTATTGTAACTAAATATTTGGTTGCACATCCTAAGTACACATAACTGATGCGTGACTCGAAATATTTAAGTAAGAAATACGTGAGACTGAAACAGAGCATAATTTAACTACAGCAAGAAGAAACACAGCAGACGGGGTGGGAGACAATTACACTATCATCTCCTTTGCATTAATACCATAAAAATATCTAAGTGAGATTTGCATTACGATTATACGCATGCTCTATTCTGGACAGAGGTTTAACCGATACACAAGGCTGTGCGATCATTATTTAACATACTAACGGGGTCTGCTGCTTGCAAACGGCCGAACTAGAGCACGTGGTGCATTCTGACTCAAACTGTTGTGCTGCTTTGCAAAAAGCGCACGAAAGAACAGATATTCATGCAGAAATTGTAGCTCATTAAACAAGCAAACTGTTAAAACAAAGCCTATTGTGGTGTCGTGGTGAACCAGAAGAGTCATTGATTGCCAAACACGTGGCACAAAATCGGCACACACAGACAAAAGCAATTTCAACAATATATAAGACTAAAAATCATTTTAAAAAATAACTCGCTTCACACGCTTCAGTTTAGCTAAAGTTCTTAAGTATTTCATCAGTTAAACATAACGAAGTCCTAAGTCAACCTGATTCCTATCACTTGAAACCCCCCTTAACAGCTACGATCCGTGCTCACCAAGCGTTCACCGAAGAGTGCCCCTTTCTCTTACCTAGCTCCTCGTGCAGCGGAAGCTAGCAGAGGGGTAGCCCTCCAACCTCACACACAAATACAGCTTTCGACACAGCCGTCGACTAAGAAGGGGAAACCTCTCTGTTCAGGAATTGGAGGCCTAAGTTGGTCATCCTGTGCTCTACTTTGAACGAGAAACAACATCGTCTGCTCCCAGCAGACGATGACCAACTCAGCGATTCCCACAAAACAAAACCGAAACCCACATTAAAACACACATATAATAATCAATAGGCCTTGTTTGAGTGCTCAGTCTTTCTGGAAGAGTTCATGAATTGAGCTAAAACCAGGTAGTAAAATGAATAGGTTGCACAGAATTCGACAAGCGTCTTATGTAACGACTTCACAGAGATGTTTCAATGTTTTCACTCATCTTCATGCATGTACACAATTCAGGCAAGATTTTATTAGCTAGTACTACACAGAGGTGATGGCGATATGCATACAGAGGGTGGTCCATTGACAGTTTCCGGGCCAAATATCTCACGAAATAAGCGTCAAATGAAAAAACTACAAAGAACGAAACTTCTCTAGCTTGAAGGGGGAAACCAGATGGCGCTATGTTTGGCCCGCTAGATGGCGCTGCCATAACTCGAACGGATATCAACTGCGTTTTTTTATAACAGGAACCCCCATTTTTATTACATATTCGTGTAGTATGTAAAGAAATATGAATGTTTTAGTTGGACCACTTTTTTCATAATCATGAACTGATGGGTGCTATCGACACGGGCTATCAAATTGATTCCACATTCTTAGATTTCCAGAAGGTTTTCGACACTGTTCCTCACAAGCGTCTTGTAACGCTACTATCTATGGAATATCGCCCCAGTTGTGCGACTGGATTCGTGATTTCCTGTCAGAAAGGTCACAGTTCGTAGTCATAGAAGGAAAGTCATCGAGTAAAACAGAAGTGATATCCGGCGTTCCCCAAGGGAAGTGTTACAGGCGATCTATTGTTCCTGATCTCTATTAACGACATAGGAGACAATCTGAGTAGACGTCTTAGATTGTTTCCCGATGATGCTGTCATTTACCGTCTTGTAAAGTCATCAGATGATCAAAATAACTTGCAAAATTATTTAGATAAAATATTTGTATGGTGCGAAAAGTGGCAATTGACCCTAAACAAAGAACAGTGTCAAGTTATTCACATGAGTACTAGAACAAATCAACTAAATTTCGATTACGGGGTAAGTCACACAAATCTGAACGCTGTAAATTCAGCTAAATACTTTGGGATTACAATTACAGATACCTAAATTGGAACGATCACATAGATAATATTATGGGTAGAGCAAACCAAAGACTGCGATTCATTGGCAGAACACTTAGAAGGTGCAACGAGTCTACTAAAGAGACTGCTTACACCACTCTTGTCCGCCCTATTCTGGAGTACTGCTGTGCGGTGTGGGATCGGCATCAGGTGGGACTGACTGATGACATCGAAAAAGTACAAAGAAGGGCAGCTCGTTTTGTATTATCGTGAAATAGGGGAGATAGAGCCATAGACATGATACGTGATTTGGAGTGGCAATCATTAAAACTAAGGTGTTTTTCGTTGCGACGGGATCTTCTCATGAAATTTGAATCACCAATTTTCTCCTCCGATTGCGAAAACATTCTGTTGCCACCCACCTGCATAGGGAGAAATGATCAACACGATAAAATACGAGAAATAAGGGCTCGCACAGAAAAATTTAAGTGCTCCTTTTTCCTGCGTGCCGTTGGAGAGTGGAACGGTAGAGAGACAGCTTGAAGGTGGTTCACGTGGGAGTAGATGTATATGTAGAAATTTGTGAGGGAACAAGGCAATAAGTAGATAGAATCCCGATGAGCGTTAACTGTAAACCGAGACCTTATTAACTGATACGAAACTTACTTAGACGTTACGTTCAGCTTGTTAGATTAAAAACCACATATGGTCACCTGTATGTTGGTATGGTTCCGCACGATCTCAAGCGGGGGATGAACATGGTTATATGTCAGTAACGCGAGAACTTCTCAGGGTTAGGAGAAGGTGCAAATAAAATAATTTCCATTATACATGGAGTAAAACGTCACTTTGTTAACGCGAAATTTGACTAAGGTAGTTATCTTATGGCACTACATTACTACGCATTTATGGCTGACAGGGCGTGTAAAGCTTAGGGCATCATTTATGGCTTTATACACAGGTGGTCAACGCTGTGTTTAGGAAATCTGTAATAACTTAACCAAACATACACTAACTATAAATATAATATGTACGAGCGTCCACTGTATGTAGTCACAAGGGAACAAAAGTCTTAAGGGAAAAGATTGATTATTAGTTAGCAGTGGGTTCAAGACCCTATGTATTCAAATAGGTTATGCCACGCTAATTGTCGAAATACACACTCTAGTGTATCATATATTACCTATTTAGGATGTTGCCTACAAGGCTATTGACTATTTAGGATGAGGATTATTGTGAGCGTCCTGGAATTCTCGCATAGACTACCAAGAAATAAGGACCTAATATTTAAAGTAGGGTGTGTCAGAATGAGCTTTTCACTCTGCAGCGCAGTGTGCGCTGAAATGAAACTTCCTGACAGATTAAAACTGTGTGCCGGGCCGAGACTCGAATTCGGGACCTCTGCCTTTCTCGGACCAACTGAGCTACCCAAGCTCGCCTCACGCACCCTCTTCACAGCTACACTTCTGCCAGTACCTCGTCTCCTACCTTCCAAACTTTACAGAAGCTCTACTGCGCAGGAGAGCACTTGTCCGCGAAATCAAAGGTACCGAGTTCGAGTCTCGGTCCGGCACACAGTTTTAATCTGCCAGGAAGTTTCATAGGTTGTGTCAGAACGTACAACGCAACTGCCAACACACTTATGTACTATTGACCGATAAAGGTCAAGCTAATAATATGAACATAAGCTGTATTCGTCCCTATTGAACGGGAACATAAATTACGGATATGGTCTAATAGCGAGCAAAGTGTAAATGTCTCACGTATGTTAATAGCATAAATCAGAACCTAGTATTTAAAGTAGGGTGTGACTGGGCCTACAACGCCCCCATCATCACGCTTACGTGCTGTTGACCGACATAGGTCAAGCATTTACAGAATATTGTCTGCAAACTAACCTTTGATAGGAATAATATCTCAAAGGTTACACTGTATACAGCGTGACTAAGCGGACAACGCTATAGTTCTCATAAAAAAGATTCTTTAGAGCAACAAGGTCAAAGTTACCTGCCTAGGGAAGAATACTTTAAACTGTATTCCATAAACATTAAAGTTAGCTTAAATTGTTGTCAAGATCTCATGAAATAGGATCGGCCAGCTTGAATTAAAGGCGGGCATAAGTTTTAATGTCTATAGGTAGAAAGAAAAGGCAATGTGTGCCAGCACCGTTGGTATGCTTGTCTACCATATTGTCAGTTATGTTGGAACGAGAACTATATACACCGTATGGAATATTAATTAAACCATAGTACTGAACGTCACTAAATGTCGCGGTGAATTTCTAAGTCTTAAGCGTCGAAGTATCAGGAATGGACATGCAGTGACGAGGCACGAAAGTTAGTGTGATACTTTAGCTACGTGCCTTTCTTAACTGTTACACGTAAACTAATCATTCACTGAATGGTATAACTATGACCATCTGTATGGCAAAAGTCATCTATATCCAAGTTGCATATAGTGATTTGGAAACTTAACTTGTACGTAACAGGACTAAGTATGACAGTACACTACTGGCCATTAAAATTGCTACACCAAGAAGAAATGCAGTTGATAAACGGGTATTCATTAGACAAATATATTATACTAGAACTGACATGTCATTACATTTTCACGCAATTTGGGTGCATAGATCCAGAGAAATCAGTACCCAGAACAACCACCTCTGGCCGTAATAACGGCCTTGATACGCCTAGGCATTGAGCCAAGCAGAGATTGGATGCCGTGCACAGGTACAGCTGCCCATTCAGCTTCAACACGATACCACAGTTCATCAAGAGTACTGACTGGCGTATTGGGACGAGCCAGTTGCACGGCGACCATTGACCAGATGTTTTCAATTAGTGAGAGATCTGGAGAATGTGATGGCCAGGGCAGCAGTCGAACATTTTCTGTATCCAGAAAGGCCCGTACAGGACCTGCCACATGCGGTCGTGCATTATTCTGCTGAAATGTAGGGTCTCGCGGGGATCGAATGAAGGGTAGAGCCACGGGTCGTAACACATCTGAAATGTAACGTCCACTGTTCAAAGTGCCGTCAATGTGCACGAGAGGTGACCGAGACGTGTAACCAGTGGCACCCCATACCATCACGCTGGGTGATACGCCAGTAAGGCGATGACGAATACACGCTTCCAATGTGCGTTCACCGCGATGTCGCCAAACACGGGTGCGACCATCATGATGTTGCAAACAGAACCTGGATTCATCCGAAAAAATGACGTTTTGTCATTCGTGCACCCAGGTTCGTCGTTGAGTACACCATCGCAGGCGCTCCTGCCTGTGATGCTGCGTCAAGAGTAACCGCAGCCATGGTCTCCGAGCTGATAGTCCATGCTGCTTCAAACGCCGTCGAACTGTTCGTGCAGATAGGTGTTGTCTTGCAATCGTCCCCGTATGTTGACTCAAGCATTGAGACGTGACTGCACGATCCGTTACAGCCATGCGGATAAGATGCCTGTCATCTCGACTGTTAGTGATACTAGGCAGTTGGGATCCACCACGGCGTTCCGTATTAGCGTCCTGAACCCACAGATTCCATTTTCTGTTAACAGCCATTAGATCTCGACCAACGCGAGCAGCAATGTCGCGATATAATAAGCCGCAATCGCGATAGGCTACAATCCGACCTTCATCAAAGTCGGTAACGTGATGGTACACCTTTCTCCTCCTTACACGAGGCATCACAACAACGTTTCACCAGGCAACGCCGATCAACTGCTGTTTGTGTATGAGAAATCGGTTGGAAACTTTCCTCATGTCAGCACGTTGTAGGTGTCGCCACCGGCGCCAACCTTGTGTGAATGCTCTGTAAAGCTAATCATTTGCATATCACGGTATCTTATTCCTGTCGGTTAAATTTCGAGTCTGTAACACGTCATCTTCGTGGTGTAGCAATTTTAATGTCCAGTAGTGTAGCATCACAAGCTAGTATATTATGTGTAGGACTATGAGGTCAAAGTTATGGTACCAAAAGGTCTTTAACAAAATCAAAGTAATAGCTTGTACATACTGGGCAAATAAGAGTGCATTCATAGGATGTAAGTACGCGGTGACCAAAAGAGAATAAGGTGGTCGATGTTAACATAAAGTGAATTACGTTGGACGAAACAATGGTTGGAAACCATCGAAAAGGTGTTATGCATCCTACCCATCACATTCCACAACCTCTGTCTAACACGCACTCTCACACATTTCGAAAACGTCTTGGGCTCAATGAAGAGATGTAGACTGATTATTTTCAGCCTTCCAAACCGCACTTCGTACCATATGGTCACACGCGAAAGGCTGGACAAAGTCGATTGATGTGTGGTGAGTGTCACAGTCATTTGCTGTCAGACTGTGAATGTTTTATCTTGTTTGATAACGATATAAGCAAGCAAAGCCTAGTCTGAGTACTTCAAAACTGGACGGTGATTAAAGTAGTGTGAATCAGTGCTATACGAGAAAGTACTCACTGAACTCTCGACAGTAGGCGCTATGTACCCAGTCTGCACCGTAGCCCTGGATGTTGGTGGTGTAGATCTCACTGCAGACACAGTCGAGCACCGTAGTGCCGTTCGCCGCCAGCAAAACCAGCAACGGAGCAGCTACCCCCACTGGATACATTGTCAGTTGTTGTTGAGACCGAGAGGGAATCACACGCAGTGAGCATCGCAGGCACCGCGGGCCCACTATAAGGATTCTCGTAGCGGAAGTCTTTCCACAGGATGGGAAAACCACAGGAAGAACGACGACCAGAAGTGAAGGTTTAGTTTCCGACATAAGAACTGCGAGGCTTGACCTTCTTTAACACTGATTCCCCAACTGAGAGAGGTTGTAGGTAACTCCGCTCATTGTAACAGTAAATTTGTTCATCCCTGTGATTGACTCTATACCTGTTAACTTATACAGGGAGACAATATTATTGAAATACGCGCAATAAAATCGTCATTACGGTTTGTGTTAGGATGTTCAAACTGCTGGCCACGGGGCACTCTGGGAAATAGTATGCGCTGGCATAGTTTGGTTTAGCGACGAAGCCCACCTTCATTTGGAGGGTTCGTCAACAAGCAAAATTGGCGCATTTGGGGGATTGAAAATCCGCATTTCGCGACCGAGAAGTCTCTTCACCCTCAACGGGTGACTGCCTGGTGTGCAATATCCAATCACGGAATAATCGGTGCGATATTTACCTAGATGACACGGTAACTACCGAACGGTACATGAAGGTTGTGGAAAATGGTTTCATCCCCATTTTCCAAAGTCATCCTGATTTTGACAATATGTGCTTCATGAAAGGCGGAACTCGACCGCCATAGAAGCAGGAGAGTGTTTGATGCCCTGTAGGAGCAGTTTGAGGACCGCATTCCTGTTCTGGGGCACCCAGAGGCCACTATCATGGGTCTCGATTGGCCGCCATATCTGGATCTGAAGACATGCGACTAATCTTTGTGAGGCTATATTAAAGACAATGTGTACAGCAATAACCCCAAAACCAATGCTGAGCTGAAAACAGGCATTCAGGAGGTCATCGAAAGCGTCGATGTTCCGACACTTCACCGGCTAGTGTAGAATTTCGCTATTCGTCTGCGTCACATAATCGCCAGGGATGGCACGCATATCGAACATGTCACAACCTACATCCGAAAAGGGGTAGTGACGTTTACCCTGTTACCCCTTCACGCTGAAACGGCTGCAAGTGTATAGATAAAATTTGCAATGAGGGTTGCTTGTACCTTGAATTAAAACAGGCTATCTTACATATTTCTAAAAACCAAAGGGTTTCGGGTGCGGGAGAAAAGAAGTGTACCTCATGAAGCGGAAGTAGCCATACTTCATTCATCCAGCATCTGTGAATGAGAGCACTAGTGACTTTTTGCAGACTTTAGACGTGATTTCAAGCCTTTACGAAACTTTTCCTCGCTGACATCCCCCATAAAAAGATGAAAGATGTTCGTCGCTTACTTAATTTTCGTTGTTCATTCAGGAAAACTGACGCCTAAACCATAACACTTTATTTTATTACTTCTTCACTACTATCTGTGTTCGCGGCACATTTTGAATGCAATATTCACATATATCACAATTTTTTTTTTTTTTTTTTGTAATCAGTCTTCTCACTGATTTGATGCGACCCAACACGAACTCCTCTCCCGTGCCAACCTCTTCATCTCACAAGGTGAGTCCACGACGTTTGGAACGCGGATTTACTTCAAACTTCTCACACTCGTAGCACTCCATTAGGACAACAAAATGTGTAAGCGGTAGCGCGTAACTCAAGCGTTATTGAGAAAATCGCAAGATAATTTCGATCGTCATGTATATACCTGTTTGTGGCCTTTTTACCATGAAGTGGCGGCAACCGAGTGGGTAGCGTTCAAGCCCCGTAATCACTGGATCGCTGGATCGAGTCCCGTTCGTCACTCTTTTTATTTCTAACACAATTTTCTTTACTAGTTACAATTGATATAATGGGAAAAATACGTGTAATCGGATGAACTTTTATTAAATTTACAATGTTATTTGGCAGTCTACAAATGTTTATTATCGCAAGTAATATAATATTCATAACTATCGACTAGTAAACGACCAACGCATAAAGTGATACTGAAAATGTCTGCTTGTCCGTGATTTGAGCAATCACTTATACCTGGAAGGAGCCCGAAACTACTTGTTACCTCCAAGATTTGATCAGCACAGTCGGCTTTCGAAAGATGTTCAATTAATCGTCGCTTTCGACATTACGAGTACAATGGCAGAATGGTATTTTTCGTAAAAACATGGAAAAAATAAAGTTAAACGGCACCAGCTGCATTGAATAAATTCTGTTTCCGCATACGCAAGGTCTTTTGAGATTTTACGTGGAAAAACAAACCTTGTTAAAATTTTCAAAAACCTCTCTTTCAGCCAAGAATTGGGAAGAAAACCATGCATGACGCAGCATTTCCTCAGATATCGGCGCTGATAATTTATCATGCAGTATCGAGTGTATTTTAATAGCGTCTTCAAGAGGCAATTTTCGATTAAATACGAACAGTTTTGAAGACACGGACAAGCACACATTTTCAGTATCACTTTATGCGTTTGGTCGATTACTAGTCGATAGTTACGGATATTATATTATTTGTGATAATAAAAATTTGTATACTGCCAAATAACATTGTAAATTTAATATAAGTTCATCCGATTACATGTATTTTTCCCATTATATCAATTGTAACTAGTAAAGAAAATTGTGTTAGAAATAAAAAGAGTGACGAACGGGACTCGATCCAGCGATCCAGTGATTACGGGGCTTGAACGCTACCCACTCGGCTGCCGCCGCTTCATGGTGAAAACGGCCACACACAGGTATGTACTTGACGACCGAAATTATCTTGCGATTTTCCCAGTAACGCTTGAGAAGTACGCGCTACTGGTTACACATTTTGTTGTCCTAATGTAGCACTCCGAGTGTGCGAAGTTTGAAGTAAATCCGCGTTCCAAACGTCGTGGCCTGCCCTTGTCACAGCTGCACTTGGAACCTACGACCGCAATTATTTTCAGGATTTACTCTAATCTCTGTCTACAGTTTTTGTCCTCTACAGCTCCCTCTACTACAGTGGAAGTCATTCCTGATGTCTTGACAGATGTCCTATTGTCCTGTCCCTTCTCCTTGTCAGTGTTTCCATAAATTCCTTCTTGTCAGTGTTTCCATAAATTCCTTTCCCATTTTGCGCAGAACCTCCTCATTCCTTACGTTATCAGTCCACCTAATTTTCAACATTCGTCTGCAGCACCACATCTCAAATGCTTCGAATCTCTTCTGTTCCGGTTTTCCCACAGTCCATGTTTCACTACTGCACAACGCTGTGCTCCAAACGCACAGTCTCAGAAATTTCTTTCTCAAATTAAGGCCTATGTTTGATACTAGTGAACTTCTTTTGGCCAGGAATGCCCTATTTGTCAGAGCTAGTCTGCTTTCGATGTTCTTGCTCCGTCCGTCATTGGTTATTTTGCTGACTAGCTAGCGTAATTCCTTAACTCCATCTACTTCGTGGCCATCAATCCTGATGTCATGTATCCCACTTTTCTCATTTCTGCCACTTCTGCTTCGATTTACTCTCAATCCATATTCTGCACTCATTAGACTGTTCATTCCATTCAGCAGATCCTGTAGTTCTTCTTCAGTTTCACTCGGGTACCAACGTCGTCAGCGAGTCGTGTCGTTGGTATCCTTTAAATTTGAATTTTTGTTTCACTCCTGAACCTTTCTTTTATTTCCATCATTGCTTCCTCGATGTAGAGATTGAAGAGCAGGGGGGAAAGACTACGTCCCTGCCTTACAGCCTTCTTAATCCGATCACTTCATCCTTGGTTGTCCACTGTTATTAGTCCCTCTTGGCTCTTGTACAAGTTGTGTATTACCCGTCTCTCCCATTAGCTTACCCCTATTTTTCCCAGCATTTCGAACACCTTGCACCATTTTACACAGTCGAAAGTTTTTTCCACGTCTACATATCCTATAAACGTGTCTTGATTTTTCTTTAGTCTTGCTACCACTGTCAACCGCAACGTCGGAATTGCCTCTCAGGTGTCTTTATGTTTCCTAAAGCCAAACTGATCGTCATGCAACACATCCTCAATTTTCTTTCCCTATCTTCTGTATATTATTATCATCAGCAGCTTGGACGCACGAGCTGTTAAGCTGATTGTACGATAATGTTCGCACTTGTGCGGTCTTGCAGTCTTCGGAATTGTGTGGATGATATTTTTCCGAAAGTCAGATGGTATGTCGCAGACTCATACATTCTACACACCAATTTGAATACTCGTTTTGTTGACACTTTCCCCAATGATTTTAGAAATTCTAATGGAATGTTATCGATAGCTCCTGCCTTATTTGATCTTAACGAGTTCCAAAGCTGTTTCAAAACCTGATTCTTGTACTGGATCTCCTATCTGTTATAAGTCGGCTCCTGTTTCTTCTTTTATCACATCAGACAAATCTTCCCCCTCATGGAGGCCTTCAATGTGCTCTTTCTATCCATCCGCTCACTCCTCTGCATTTAACAGTCGAATTCTCGTTGCACTATCTTACCACTCTTGCTTTTACTTTCACCTAAGGTAATTTGACTTTTCTATGCGCTGAGTCAGTCCTTCCGACAGTCATTTCTTTTTCAATTTCCTCACATTTTTCATTCAGCCATTTCCTCTCAGCTTCCCTGTACATACTATGAATTTCATTCTTCAGCGACTTGTATTTCTGTATTCCTGAATTTCCCTGAATGTTTTTGTACTTCTTTCTTTCATCCATCAACTGAAGTATTTCTTCTGTTAGCCTTGGTTTCTTCACAGTTACCTTTTTTCTATCTATGTTTTTCTTTCCAACTTCCGTGATTGCCCTTTTTAGAGACGTCCATCCGACTTCGATTGTACTGTTTCTATAGCATTACCTTAGCGAACTTCAAGCATATCTTGTCATTCCTTAGTACTTCCGTATCCCACTTCTTTGCGTATTGATTCTTCCTGTCTAATGTCTTAAATTTCAGTCTACTCTTCATCACTAGTATACTGTGATCTGAGTCTATACCTGCTCCTGGGTACGCCTTACAATCCAGCATCTGTTGTTGGAATCTCTGTCTGACCATGATGTAATGTAACTGAAATCTTCCCGAATCGCCCGGCCTTTTTCAAGCACAGCTCCTCTCCTTGTGATTCTTGAACAGAGTACTCGCTATAACTAGCTGAAATTTATTCCAAAACACAGTCAGTCTTTCTCCTCTCTCATTCCTTGTCCCAAGCCCATATTTTCCTATAACCCTTTCGTCTACTCCTTCCCCTACAACTGCATCACAGTCTCCCATGACTATTAGATTTTACCTTCCTTTACGTACTATGTTACCCTTTCAATATCCTCATATACTTTCTCTATATCTTCGTCTTCATCGTCGGCATGTATCCCTGAACTATAGTTGTCGGTGTTGGTTTACTGTCGATTCGGATAAGAATATCCCTATCACTGAACTGTTCACCGTAACACTTTCTGCCCTACCATCCTATTCATAAAGACTCCTACTCCCGTTATAGCATTTTCTGCTGCTGTTGATGTTATCCTATACTCATCAGACCAGAAATCCTTGTCTACTTTCCACTTTACTTTACTGATCCCTACTATATCTAGACTGAAACTTTGCGTTTCCCTTTTCAGATTTTCTGTCTTCCCTGCCACGTTCAAGCTTCATCAGTAAGAGACTTTTTCTACATCTACTTCTACATGGTTACTCTGCAATTCACACTTAAGTGCCTGTCAGAGGGTTGATCGAACCATTTTCATACTACTTCTCTATCATTCCACTCTCGAATGGCGCATGGGAAAAAGGAAAACCTAAATCTTTCCATTCGAGCTCTGATTTCTCTTATTTTATTATGATGATCATTTCTCCCTACGTAGGTGGGTGTCAACAAAATATTTTTGCATTCAGAAGAGAAACTTGGTGATTGAAATTTCGTAAATAGATCACGCCGCAAATAAGACCGCCTTTGTTTCAGTGAATACCACCCCAGCTCGCGTATCATATCAGTGACACTCTCACCCGTATTGCTCGATAACACGAAACGAGCTACCATTCTTTGCACACAACTGTTCAGGCACGTACTTACATCCACCTACTTCGTCTTCAATGGCCAATGCTATGAGCAAACTGACGGTGTGTCTATGAGGAGCCCTCCCTAACCAGTGGTAGCCAACTTATTTATGGAGAGTTTCGAAGAGGAGGCAGTTCATGTGGACTAACGGAAACCCGTGTGTTTTTACCGATATTTGGACGACACGTTTGTCATCTGGCCCCACGGACCTGATCATCTACTGACGTTTTTAGGGCATCTAAATTCCGTCCACGACAACATACGGTTCACCATGGAGATTGAGAAGCAAGGGAAATTGCCCTTTCTTGATGTACTTGGAGATCAAATGGCACTCAGAGTCATAGCGTGTACCGTAAGCCTACACATACGGACCTATATCTACACGTCTCGAGTTACCACCATCCTGCACAACTCAACGGGATGCTAAACAAACTGGTTCATAGGGCATACTCGATATCGGACGAACAAAGTCTGCACAAAGACCTCAAACACCTAGAAAATGAGTTTCACAAGCGCGGATACAGCGAACGACAGATTCAGACAGCCCTCAGACGACGGAAACACTGCAGAAACCCCAGATGAAGAACAGTCTAAAGATGAGGAAACAAGCCTTGCCTTTCTAACGTATGCAGGCAATGCGACATCAAAAATTGGGAGACTGCTAAAACAACACAAAGCTGACACGGTCTTCCGACCCCCATCTGAGATATGGGCCGTACTGGGGACAGTGAAAGACGGATTTGGCCTCAAGAAAGCGGGCGTATACATGGTGAAAAGTATTTAAACCGACAAACTCTGGGAGGTTGTAGGGGACATCAAAACTATTTTTCTCTAATGTCATTTTTTCCTATGAGGATTATTTAAACCGATGGAGGTCGTATTACGCTGTTCAGTTGTTAGAGGCCGTATTACGATCTTCAGTCGTTATAGGGGTATTACGCTCTTCAGTTGTAAGCAACTGCTGTCCACCAATGTCGTAGTGCATTGTCTCTGTTTTCTAATGCAGCGATACTCCTGGAGTGAGTACATTGATATTGTTGGTGAGTACTACGTAGCGCACCACAAGGGACGAGCTGCACAGCGGGTTTATCAACAACAATATCCTAATCGCCGTATCCCGCATCATACGACTTTTGCTGCTGTATACCAACGTCTGCGTGAGATCGGGTCATTTAGCAGGTTACCTGGACAGGGACGCCGTCGCACGGTAAGAACGCTGCAATTTGAGGAAGCTGTCTTGCAGCGTGTGGAGCGGGATCCTTCAATCAGCACTCGTGTAATTGCACTTAACATGGGGACGAATAAGACTAATCTAAGAACAGTCCTTCGAGAGGAATTGCTACGTCCATTTCACTTGCAGCGTGTCCACAACCTGGAACCAGTTGATTATCCACCCAGAGCACAGTTTTTGCAGTGGTACCTGGAACAGTGTGAAATGCGTCCTACATTTCCATCCTCTGTGTTGTTTACCGATGAAGCAACGTTCGAGCGTGATGGAGTCTTCAACATGCGCAGTTCGCGTGTTTGGAGTGAGGATAACGCACATGCCACAGTTACTAGCGCTCATCAAGTGCGCTTCTTCGTTAATGTGTGGGTCGGTGTTGTTGGGGACTGTTTAATTGAGCCATATCTGCAACCTAGGCCATTAAATGGCAGGCACTATTACAGTTTTCTCGCCAGAGCATTGCCAGAATTGCTGGAAGACGTCCCGCTCCCTACAAGACAAAGCATGTGGTTCCAACATGACGGGGCGCCGGCACATTACAGTCGTCGTGTGCGTCGATTCCTGGACCGACGGTTCCCAGAAACGTGGATTGGCAGAGGTGGGCCTGTACCACGGCATACTCGATCTCCATATACGTCCCCTCTGGACTTTTTGTGTGGGGAGAGATGCACAACCTTGTTTACACAACTCCTGTTGCATCAGAAGAGGATCTGGTTGCCCGGATAGTAGCAGGAGTAGGAACAATTCAAGATACTCCTGGGTTTTTTGCTTGTGTCAGACAGAACACGATCAGACGGTGTAACCACTGTTTACGTGTCAATGGAGGAATTTTTGAAAATCTACTGTAATTGAAATTGGGTCGTGTTCATGTGTTGTCTCTCATAAAACAATGGAAAAGTGCTTGTTGGTTTAATTAATTTGCCGCCAGAGAAATCTTCCTCTATCGGTTTAAATACTCCTCATAGGAAAACATAACAGCAGTGAAAAATATTTGTTTTGCTGTCCCTTACATCCTCCCAGAGTTTGTCGGTTTAAATACTTTTCACCCTGTATAGTATTCCATGTGATTGTGGCAAATCCTACATCGGTCAAACAATCCGAACAGTCGAAGACCGCTGCAAAGAACACCAACGCCACTCGCGCCTAGGCCAGCCCACCAGATCGGCACTGGCAGAACACTGTTCGGAAACTGGACACAAAGCGAAATACGAAGAGACCAAGATTCTTGCCCCTACCAGTTTCTACTGGGACAGCATCTTCAAGGAGGCCATTGAAATTCGCGTAACGGACAATCTCATAAACCGAGACACAGGTTTTCAACTGAGCGAGGCAGGGCAACCATTACTTAACTCCATGAAGCAGTCGCACCAAAAGCGGACACAAGACCCTTCTACGACGGCAGCAGAGGACACTCCACGGGATTTACTGATGGACATAAATAACACTGACAATGTGCAGACAGACCCAAAAAAAAAAAAAAAAAATTAGGCTACCAGACGGTAGAATACAACAGTAAAGAATTAGAAATCAACAGAATACAAATATGAAATAGGAATAGCATATCAGAATAGTATATAAGAAATTCACCCAATGTTGGAAATAAAGAGAGTCCAAACAGAATCAAATAAGACTGGAATGAAAGATGCAAAAAAAAAAAAATAAAAAGTAAAATTCTCCCAGCACGGGGACAACCGGACGTGCTCGATATTGCTCTTCTGAAGGGCATCGAGTGCGACTGCTGAGACGCGTAACGTCATCTCCTCCGACCACGTACCGGTCATTTTTGGCCTCGACGTGGCCGGAGCTTCTCTTCCAGACAGCCGTCCGAGCTATCGCAGGCTCGACGCAGAGCGCTTTCAAACGAAAGCCCTCGAACTGCTCGAGGACGCGCCAAACTCCGCCGTGGTAGGGGCAGACGTCGCCCTAGCGTTCTTCACCCGAAGAACACTCCGAGCAGCGGAGGAAGCCACGCCGAGACGTCGCCAAGGAGCACGGGACTTCCCGCGACAGCTACCGCGCCCCATCCTGGAAGCGATCACCTAGAAGAACCGACTGTTTCGTGAATGGCAGCTCACTCGCCAACCAGACACGAAGCGCCGCTTAAACCGCATGAGACGGGAAATTAAGGCAGCAGTCGAGCATCACCGGAACCAGGAATGGGAAGACCTTGTGTCTACCCTCAATCCTGAGGATGGCAGTGGCTGGAGGGTGGTAAAGTCCTTCCTACGCCGGCGACAGCGAATAACGCCTTTACAGGTCGGGAGCGACTTCGCCAGCGACCCCGACGCGAAAGCCAGCGTCCTGGCTGACGCATTTTCAGCAAACTTCACACCGGTGGCCGACGTCATCGACGACGACCACATACGGCGGGTCCACGAGCAACTACCAACCTTCTGCGCCGCAAGGGAGGAAGGCGACGTTATCGAGCCGATAACGGAGGAGGAAGTCGCTGTGCAGCTTCGCTCGCTGAACCCCAAGAACGCTGGAGGCAGCGATGGCGTCACAAACAAACAAAAACCAAAGTCTTCGAGAGGCTGTACGCGAGAAGACTGATGCGACACGTCACCCAGGAGGGCATCATGCCGGACGAGCAGTTCGAGTTCCGAGAAGAACATGCCACTTCCCACCAGCTCTTGCGGGTGGTAGAACCGGCGATGAGGGCATTGGAAACAAGGGAATTCTTTGGGGGAGTGTTCCTCGATGTCTCCCGAGCGTTTGATTCGGTGTAGCACGACGGTATCGAGTTCAAACTTTTTGAACAAGGGATACCGGCGTCCCACATGACGCTGCTGCAGTCGCACCTGTCTGAACGAACCTTTCACGTGAGGCCTGACGACGGTTCGTCCACAGACCGGCAGATACGTGCAGGGGTGCCGCAGGGGTCGGTTCTCGGGCCCTCGCTGCACTTCCTGTACACTGCCGACGCGCAGAAAGTGGCAGGAGTTGAACTGGCGCTGTACGCCGATGATACAGCCCTGTTCACTCGCAGCATGAACGCCCAAGTGCTGAGAAACCGCCTCCAACGCGGATGCGACGTCTTGGGCTCATGGTCAACAAAGTGGCGGCTGAAATTCAACGCCTCGACGAGCCAGGCAGTCGTCTTCACCTGAAGACTTCTGCCGCCAGGGCTTACGCCAGTCGAAATCCTGGGAGAACCTATCCCATGGAGTGGGACGGCGAAATACCTAGGGCTTACCCTAGACTGCAGGCTCACCTGGAAGCATCATATCCGTGATGTGAAAGGGAGAGCAACAGGACGCCTTCGCCCCCTGTATCCGCTGCTAAACCCGCAGTTGTCATTGCCACCGCAACAAGGCATCACGCTTTACCTAACATTGGTTCGCCCACTGTTACAGTATGCGGCCGTGGTCTGGGGGAAACCCGCAGATGCTCACATTGTGACTCTGCAGCGGATACAGAACCGCGCCCTGAAGACTGCTACGCATCTTCCGAGGCGCTTCTCGACGCGCCGACTCCACGGGGACACTGGGATCCTGCCTCTCGCCGTCGCCAGGAAGTTCTACGAGAAGACGGGACGCTCCCGCAACCGGCTCATCCGTCGACTGGCCAACCACGCGTTGGCCTGACCTGCTGAGGGATTAAGTTTTACTAATCCCTCAACAGAATGTTTTCTCTTTTCAGGTTACACCAGACAGGACCAATCAACAAGAGTGGTAATATATCTTTCTCTCTCTTACAGGAACCGCAGTAATGACAAATTTGTTGTCTAAACTGCACCACCACGAGCCAAGGACAGGTTCGTCATTCCAGCGTCAGCGTCAGACTCCGCTGACGACACGAAGCGCGTTTTCTTGTTGCCGCGGGCCGCGCCGCCGGCCGTTTCGAGCGCTTCGGCTGCCGCAGAGTTAGTCTCTGCCCCTCCCCCCCCCCCCCCCTCCAATAATAGGGAAAAAGTAGGCCAGGACCTGGAAGCAGGCCGCGGAACCACATAAAGGTTTTCCGACGCCCCGTCCAGAATTCCGCGTCTACCTTCGTTCTCCTAGGGTCAGCAATGCAACCGGAAAAACCAACGGTGACAACAAAATTTACAACTGACAATCACCTGGCAGCAAGCCCCCTTTCCGCTCCAGACATAGAAAACACACGCAAATCACAAACAAACAAATACATTGTCAGTATTTGCGATCCCCTCCCCTTCCTCCCCTCTCCTTATCCGCTCCTGGTTGCCAACGGCCAAAATCGCCTCGCCGAACACATCTTCAACCTAACTGGCAAGCAGAAGTCCCGTCAACCGACCAAATCCTTCCCAAACCCGCAACTGCTACCCAACCCCCTACCCGGTCTCAGTTCCTAAAATCCCCCCCCCCCCACTCAAGTCCACCTCATCTAAACAGTGGCGTGCAAGGAAGGACAGGAAGCACTCCAAGGGAAAGAGACACTCCACCACCCCCAACCCAACCACCCCCTGTGACGAAACTGCACCCCCGACAGCACCTGTCGTCGCTGTGAGAGGGGACCAGGAAACAACTGCACTGGAAGGGAACCACGTAACCGGGCAAGACTCGGATGGTTTCGTGCCGGCGAAGAAAACCTTTCGCCAGCCGAGGCTTCCGGCTGCTCGGGGAGTGGAACACACCCCGAACAGGTTTCAGGCGGTGGCTGATGAGCCAGAGACATCACATGACACAACACGAACACAAAATCACGTCACCCACCACCTCCCTCCGATTGTCACAGAGTTTACCCAGAATTATGAGGAACTCTTCGAGATGCTAAAAACAGAAATCGAGGGAGGCAGTTTTCAGGTAAAACCTCCTGGTGGTGATGAAATAAAAATAACAGTACGCACACTTGGGCACTACACCACAATCAAAACACTTCTTAACAACAAAAACATACCCCACTACACATTCCCCACAACAAAGATACGAAACAAGAACATTGTGACATCTTCAACTTTTTAGTTATTCAGTTGCTGTCAGACGGTCCATAAGTAAAAATTATTAATATACCGTAAAAGAACATTGTGATCCGAGACCTACTGAGGCGACTGTCCCCCCAGCTGATCAAAACAGACTTGACTGCCCAGGGGTACGTCGTCAAGGCGGTCCAGCAGATGGGCAACATAGGAAGCAAATTGCCCCTATACCAGGTCGCACTGCCAGATATCCCGCAAAACAAAAGGGAAATAAAGATGATCCTGGCTGTCTCTGCGACCACTGAACCACTGTGCCGCAAAAACAAGACGGTGCAGTGCTTCAGGTGTCAGGGCATCAATCATATTGCAGCACACTGCTCCATGGCAGTAAGGTGCAGAAAATGGGCCGAGGCCCATGACACAAGGACGTGCACAATGAAACACATTGACCCACAAATAAGGTGTGCGCTGTGTAGTAAAAACCACACAGCGGGTTACCAAGGTTGTGAGGTCCACAAAAGACACTCACAGCAGGCAAAGAGCGCCAAGGCCGCCCCCCATACATGCGAACTAAACACCACCAACCCATCCAGCCACAGAAGAAAACAAAACACGATAACACACAGGGACAAGGCCTGGGTAAAACCAAGACCGGACACGCCAAGGTCAAATTACGCGGAAGTGGTTTCTCCTTTGAGAAGCTCCATCACTACAACAGCAGACACCAACACAAGAACAACACCGGGAAACACACAGCAACAACAACCAGCTCCACCATGACAGAGAGAGCTCTGGGGAAGCCCACACACAATCCCCCCCCCCCCCCCCCCCCGTGGATCAGTTGTTAGGAATAATGGTGCAGACCATGACCCTCGTCATGGAAAAGATGAAGGAATTCAAGGAAGCCCAGAAGCAGAACACACAGATTCTCGTTGCCCTTCAGGCAGCAGTCCAGCAGTCGCTCCCCTCTGCGACTTCCTCAGGTGTTTCAAAACCCCATCATGAATAGACGACCAAATATCCAAGGCCTAACAATGTACGTCTTTAACGCAGATGACATTGTCAATCAAGAGTTCAGATACTCATGAAGGAGTTTTCCATCGACATATGCATGATGGAGGGAACCCACCTAAAACCGGGAATAAAAGCGACAATTCCCAACTACGTTAGCTACCGTAAAGACGGACCAACCCAAGGCAGAGGAGTGGCCATATACATAAAAAGAGGGATCCCCCACCACCTAGCATTCTTACCAGCTACCAACAAAATCGAAGCAGTGGCGATGGAAGTAACCACTACCACCGGACCCCTAACAACTGTTGCAATTTACCGACCCCCACAAGACCAGATAGATGAGGGAGACGTAGATGCTCTTGGGCAAACTGAAGGCAAACTCATAATATGGGGCGACTTCAATGCCAAACACCCTGATTGGAATTCTAGAGTAACCTCCAGAGCAGGTGGCAAACTGCAACAATTAGCGTGCACCCACCACTTCGAAACATGGGGTCCGGTCGAGCCCACATCTTTTCCAGAAAATGGAGGCAGGCCCGACGTTTAGACATAGCTCTTACTAGGAGGATCTCAGGGTTTGTGGCCGCAAGGACAATCAACAGAATGTCCTCCGACCACAGCCCAGTGATACTAGAAGTCGATGTGGGAGAATGGGTAGCACTGCCACGGTACCAGACGTCTTACAAACGTACAGACTGGGAGCGATACCGAGAAACTGTCGCCTCTGATATCGCTCGCGCTCCGCCACCTACTGCCGAAACAGTAGAACAAGCGCTACAAGACTTAACAGGCACCATCTTGCAGGCAGCGGAAGAGGCCACCCCTCCACAAAGGGATGGCCCACCGCCGCAAATACAGCTCCCGTAACACTTGCTAGCTCAAATTCGACATAAGAGCAGAGTCGCAAAAGAGAGGAAGATCACCAGAGATCAGGGCACCAAGAGGCTGCTCAATCGTCTGCAGAGATAACTGAAGGTAGCGCTCAGTGAGCACAGAAACCAGCAATGGCAAAACCGCCTCACAGCTCTCAAAGTAGACGATCATACACTATGGCAAGCAACCAAACAGTTCACAAAAGACGCGCTAGGATGCCGCCACTGCACGGCGAGCGCGGTCTGGTCTACAGCCACGATGAGACGGCCAACGCCCTCGCCGACTCCTTCGAGAAGCAGTCAAGCGGCAGAACCCCAGGATGAAGAGCATGAAGAGCATGAAGAGGTAGTCAGTCGTCAACTGGCTGTCTTCCTCAATGCTGAGGAGGACCCAGAGGACGAACCCATACTTTCTATCCCCGAGGACATGGCAAGAGTAATTAGGTCCCCCCTACAAAAAAGGCGCCAGGACACGACAGTGTCACCAATCAGTTAGTGAAAAATCCCCCACCCACAGCGATCACACACCTCACGAACGTCCTCAACGAGATTACTAGATCCCGCGAGTTCCCATCTTGCTGGAAACATGCGGAAGTGGTCGCGATACACAAACCGGGGAAAGACCCTCTATTCCCGCAGCACTACAGGCCGATTAGCCTCTTGCCAACTCTCAGCAAGATCTATGAGCGCCTCCTGCTAAGACCCATACAAGAACACATTACAAGAGAGCAAATTCTGCCGGATTTCCAATTCGGATTCCGGCAGAACCTCTCTGCCCCACAACAGCTCATGAGAATGGTTGAAGCAGCCACAGAGGGCTTCAACCACAGAGGCTACTGCGGCATAGTGCTACTAGACGTAGCCAAAGCCTTTGATTCAGTATGGCATAGAGGGCTACTCTACAAGTTGCACACACAAGGGTTTCCCGGGGGCATAGTTCAGCTGATCAAAAGCTATCTCACGAATAGAACTTTCTTCGTCAAAGAAGAAACTGCCACCTCCACCAAAAGGCGTATTCGTGCTGGGGTGCCACAGGGATCGGTCCTGAGGGCCGTTTTGTACAGTCTGTACACAGCAGACACTCCAGCGCCCCCCCCCCCCCCCCTGGTGCACACTGCACAGTACGCAGACGACACAGCCTTCTACACGAGAAATGTGAACTAGGACCTGGTCATTCGTAGGCTACAAAGGGTTTTAGACGACACAGAAACCTGGGCCCGTCGCTGGCGCATCACCATCAACTCTGAAAAGACGCAGGCTATGCTGATTACCTGCAGGCTCGGAAGGCGCGAACCTCCTCAACGTCCCCCCCTCCACCTTCACCTAAACGGAACCCAACTCCCCTGGCGCAGAACCGTCAAGTACCTTGGCGTAATCTTGGACTCTCGTCTTACGTGGAAACCCCACATAGACGAGGTCCACAGGAAGGTCTGCGCTAGAATGTCCGCCCTATACCCAATCCTGAACTCAACCAGCTCCCTTCCCTGCCCAGTAGGAGTAAATGTGTACCAGGCCCTGATCCGGAATATGCATGCCCTGTCTGGGGATACGCGGCAAAGCAGCACCTGGACAAACTCCAGAGGCTACAGAACCGCGCCCTCAGGAGGGCACTGCATTTACCTCTTGGATTCCCCACAGATGATCTGCACGCCGCTGCCGAAATCCCACTCCTGAGAGAGCGTTTCCAAGATCTGGCAAGGGCCTTCTATGAGGGTTCTTCCAGATCAGGAAACGCCCTCATCCACTCCCTAGGTCGGTATGACATGTCCCGCGACGAGCACAAGCGCCCCATGACGATCTTCGACGTTTAAGAGAAAATCTCAATATCCAATCCCAAATCCTGCTCCTTCTCATATAACACCAAACATATCGCCAACCTCAGGCAAACACCAGACTCAAACAGAACAGTCATCACATATCACAGA
Source organism: Schistocerca americana (assembly GCF_021461395.2). Lineage (NCBI taxonomy): Eukaryota > Metazoa > Arthropoda > Insecta > Orthoptera > Acrididae > Schistocerca > Schistocerca americana. The sequence goes on along the minus strand of NC_060127.1, from coordinate 98,458,658 downwards.
CACCAAAAAACTACAGAAAGAATCACACACACACACATACACAGGAGAGTAAAAGCCGAAAGGCTACAAACTCCCCCTCACACTTCCGCAAAGAGGGGAAATTAAAAGATGAGAGCAGCAGCAGCAGACAGACCACTCCATCAGAACCAGCTAATGATGGCGGAAAGGTTATTCGCCGAAATATCATGGGACTTCAACGATCGCATCCGGCTGGACACCCGAGAGCCCTGCAAACAACACATACGCCGGGAAAGCCTCCGATCACAAGAGTAATCATTTTTAGCAATTTTCAGTCCTGTTGCATAATAGTCTCATTACTAGTTGCAGATTGTTTATAGAATTTAACGCTACTGTTATTCGAGATGGCAACACTTTTCTTTAAGCAAAATAAACCGTTTTGTCACACAACACGATTGTATTTTACCCTGTCAAAATGTTTCATAAAAGTTGTTACGCATTAACCAGGCTTCATACGTCAGCATATAAGAATTTGTATCACGTAAGATGCTATTTGCATTTGTAGAAGTCAACTATATTTAGAGATTGTTCACAGTCTAACTGGAATTTATTACCTCAGATTGGGTTCTGGGCCACCACTACACAATTATTATCGCAATTATGACCAACAACATTCTTATCTGTATAGAAAATCAATTTTAAAACTGCCGCTGCAATATTTCACTAAGATGGCGGCTCACATAAGACAACCACTTATCGATTCTGTTTCAACCCCTGTTTTGCTACTAAGAAATAATATATCTTAAATTTTTTGTACCTTCACTATTTGGATTAACATTTCAAAATATTTCTCAATATTAATCGCTTATTATTCAACATTTACCAATAAACCGCGCTGTAGATCAATAGCGCTAATGGCTGCGCTCCTCTGTAGCTGAGCAGAAAACTTAACATTTATATAGGACCAGAATCACTATGAAATAAAACTCCTAACAAAGAAGTTTCATTTCAATGACACATAAACTCTATTTTTCAAATTTTAAATTAGCAACACAATACAGTATTTTACAGACCTCTGTGTTTCGAGACATTAATCACATCCTATCAGGACAACAGTTCGAATAAGAAAAGATTGAGATTTTCATTATCTTTTTCCATGGGTATTGTCTGACACATAATTTTTTTACAAAGTAAAATCACTGACAACAATTATTTATTATTTTATTGACGATGAAGTCCTTTTTATTAATATCGCAAGAATGTTCATTCACATTCCACAGTCAACGCTATCGCGAATATTATTCTTAATAAAATATAGGCGTGGATATTAGACTGTCCTTCAGGAAACGCCACTAGCCAATAATCACACGGCTTCAAATCTGGTGAACTTGGTCGCCACGCGGTTTGGAATGGCCGACCAATGATTCGGTTTCCTGGAAATGTGTGACGGGGTAACCGAGTGACCTCACGGGCGATATGAGGTGCTCCAGAACAGTGAAGTCCAAACCATATCTCCTTCGGTAGAGCACGGATCACATGCTGAGGATGCAGGTCGCAGTAAAGTGTAGCGTCCACGCTGCATTTCTTTTGGTCCACTGCGATGTGAATTCACCCATGAAAAATGGACCAACTATGAAGTGCGTTGTCAACCCACACCACACAGTGACGTTTTTACCATGCCGAGAATTACACGAACTTTCGTTGGCGATGAAGATATCCAAATGCGACAGTTGTGATTGTTCAGTGCCCCAGTCAGAGTAAAGTGTGCTTTATCGCTCCACAAAACATTCCAAGGCCGTACGTCGTCATCACCAAATCTTGCAAGAAAAGTCTACACGAATGTCTGCATCACGTGGCAAAAATTGATGAACAATGTGAAGTTTGTATGGATACTATTTCAAATTGTTCGAACAGTGGACCACTCGATGTTCAGCTGTCGCGACACAGCTCGTGCACTGCTTGTAGATTGCACATTGCGCCCAGCATTCTCAGCCACGGAAACAGTAGCTAACTACTTCAAAAATTTGTGGTACAATTCGTCGTCGGCCTCTCCCAGCAACATTTTCCAAATCGCCAATCAATCCGAACTTACGACTCATGTTCTCCAACTCCGACACGGAATGAGGGGCCCTCCGTATTCCTTTAATGCAGCGATACTCGCGAACAGTATTATTGCTACTGCTGTTCTGTATTGCGCAGTGCAATGAGCAGTGCTGCAATGGGTGACGTCACATTACGTGACTTCCAATTTCACCATACAAGACTAACAGGACAGAAATGCTTCATTACATAACAAAATGAATTTTGAAGGAATAAAAACCCAAACTGTTCCTGTGAAAATGCGCTGTAATTTTATGAACGCAAACTGACTAAACAAATTTCCGAAAACTGCATGATACACGAGTAAAAATCACGTAGCACTGTGAGGATAAAGAAATGAGATCGGAAATGAACTTTACCTAATCTAGCCCTAGCATTAATTTGGAAATGCAACACGTAGCTACGAATGTTCTACTGTTTCTAACTGATGTAAAACAGGCCCTAGTAAATCGATATCTCTTGCCTGTGGCAACGGAAACTCTGTACTGTTCGAAGTAATAGACATAAAAAAATGCAGCTCAGCAACAGACTAGCTAAAGGGGAAAAAAAGGAAGTCTTTCGCAAGAACGTGCATCTATGCTAAGCAGATCGTCTTGCGCAATGACATGCATCTATGCTAAGCAGCAGCCGGCCGGAGTAGCCGAGCGGTCCTAGGCACTTCAGTCCGGAACCGCGCTACTGTTACGGTCGCAGGTTCGAATCCTGCCTTGGGCATGGATGTGTGCGATGTCCTTAAGTTAGTTAGGTTTAAGTAGTTCTAAGTTCTAGGGGACTGATGACCTCAGATGCTAAGTCTCATAATGCTCAGAGCCATTTTTTTTATACTAAGCAGATCATGCTTCAGTTCTATTCACCGTGTTCTGAATACTACTGTAACACATTCTCTGAGCACAACAATAACTTTTGTAACATACATTCCTCTGTCATGAGATTAATATGAAATGGCAAAAGAGTGATAAATCCAGAACTTCTGACTGTAAGTCATGTGAGCGGATAATCTTCCTTAATCTCATCTGAGCAATGAAACCAAACCAATAAAGAAAATTCCTGCTAAAACTTTGGCCTTTTGCAACATACCGTAAATTCAGTGCAATCAAGCAGTGCAACAACAGCAATATCTAGGAATCTTTACTTCGGAAATCAAACTTCACCAAATTGTATTTCCAAAATTCATCATTCTCGGTATCTTTCTCTCCGAGTTCTGAAAACTATTCCCAAACCTCTTAGCACGACCAACATTGACTCACTCACTAGCTTCTTCTAGAATGCTACACCAACGACAATGCTACTAGCAATCAGAGATCACATTGTTTGTAGTCAGAGCCTCTGTGATATAAAATATCAACTGTTTAAAACCTCTGTCTGAAAAATATCCAGTACACAGATTTGAAGTATGACACATCGAATGAAAATAGAGCTTACATCACTTCTCTTGAATAACAAAAATAACCTAGAAACCTTACAATTGGAGACGCTATCAGGCGCTAGCTACCCACCCACACACCATCGACACGCAATTTACGGGGAACTGTGGGACCTGTGCGTACGTACCTCGTGACACACAGCTCCGAAGAAGCGTCAAGGATTTTTCGAAACCATTCCACGCAGACTCAATTGGTTACAGTGTGTGTCGTTCGTTTCCATGCTGTTAAAACAGTTGATCATGATCAGGATTTCGAGTGAACGGGACTGCGTAACACCTTCATGCCACTCGTAACTTTCACTTGTTTGTAATTTGTTTCTATATTTTGTATATACTCTGTCAGTATTTAAGTAAACTTATAACTTTGTACTGAATACGGACATTTTCTGTATCTGTATTATAAACAGTAAAATACTGTATAGTATAATTTTAACCATTGGTGTCAATGTTACTTGCGTTACCATATTACTTCCGTAAAATAAATAACAACCGCCTTCAGTCAGAACCGCGATTTCGTTTCAATGCACGATGTATTTTGAGCCCTAGGGGTTTATCATCACATGTTTTGACAATCCCCATAGATTTTTTTAGCAGATTTAGGTTAACTGTCGACATGGTAAGGTAACAAGGTGTATTAAAAAGTGGCATATTGTCAATGTAAGTTTACAAAACTAAGACAAATTGAAGAATAGCTGATACATAGTTTCGGAGCACAGTATGACTAAACATCTTAACACACATATATACACTTTCGATTGTACAGCACATTTGCACACAATAATCAAAAAAAAGTCAAAGTATTTTAGAAGCAAAGATGCTGCAGTTCTACAAATACAAAGCTTTTATTATTTCAAAGAAGATACAAAGCTGTTACTTCATTAGCTGTACAAGATATCACTCACAAAGCGTTTGTGAATATTTCAAATTCGGATGAATATTGTCAAATGGTTGAACTATTAAATATTGCAACTGCAATAAGTAAACGGTATTCAGAAAAATCTGTTGACAAACTATAGAACAAAATGTGGAGCAACACCAGTAATTGAAACACTACAGGAATAAAAACTTGCACAAAATATATTTTCACAATCATTCCCTTTTTAGGCAAAGCATCACAAAAATTGCTAACTTATTTAGAAACATTAATATTGAAATATCGTTCTCCACAAACAACAAACAACAAACAACAAACATGGTCACCACTTACTCCACAAAGTAAACACAAACACCACTGTAACAGCAATAGTGAAATGTATAAATTACAATGTAACTGTTTCCCTGCATTTTACACAGTCATAACAGAAAGAAATCTCTGCGCATGTTTTGAATAACACACTGATGTTTTTTAGATTTAATCACTTTGACAAACCCAGAATAGCCAACCGCATGTACCTTAATAGAAAAAAGACTAAGTGACATCCACAACAGCCTAACAGCACTCCACAGAAGATCTTGCTAAGAAACTTGATCTACAAGAACAAACAGATGCAATGTTACATAAACAAATACTTCTGAAAACATGTTGAACGACTAAACAGAGTTTAGCAGCCACAGTTTTCTCAGCAAACATTCACCACATTTGACAAGTTCACAAATAATTTTTTGTAAATGATATCTTGTAACAACTAATAATGTAATAAAGTTGTATTTTCTTTGAAGTAATAACTCATGTGAATATTTCGTCCATTATGAGGACATCGACTGTATATGAATACAAATAAACGCGTAGTGCCAGACAAAGAAGTGAGTGACGCAGGAACTCTTTTTAATTGTGATAACACAAATGTATTTGTAGAAATGCGGCATGTTTGCTTTTAAAATTGTTTGCCTTGTTTTGACTTTTGATTACAAGAGACTGGTATAAGGAAGTGTATTCAAATATAGAGAAACAGTATGTTGACAGGCAGAATACGGCGCTTCGTTAGACAACGCCTATGTAAGACAAAAGACAACAAGTGCCTGGCGCAGTTGTTAGACGCGTTACTGCTGCTTCGTGGCAGGTTATCGAAATTTAAGTGAGTTTGAACGTGGGGACATCGTCGCCGCACAAACGGACTCAGCATCTCCCAGGTAGCAATGAAGTGGGTATTTTCCCACACGACCATTTCACGAGTGTACCGTGAATATTAGTAATCCGGTAAAACATCAAATCTCCGACGTCACTGCGGCCAGTAAATGATCCGGCAAGAACGAGACCAATGACGACCGAATACCACCATTCAACGTGACAGAAGTGCAACCGTTCCCCAAATTGCTGCACATTTCAATGCTGGGCCATTAACAAGTGTCAGCGTGCGAAGCATTGAACGAAACATCATCGATATGGGCTTTCGAAGCCGAGGGCCCACTCGTGTACCCTTGATGATTGCACGACACAAAGCTTTACGCCTCGCCTGGGCCCGTCAACACCGACATTGGACTGTTGATGACTGGAAACGTGTTGCCTGATCGGAAGAGTTTCGTTTCAAATTTTATCGAGAGGATGAAAGTGTACGGGTATGGGTCCTGCCTGTCAGCAGAGGACTGTTCAAGTTGGTGGAGGCTCTGCAATGGTGTGGGGCGTGTGCAGTTGGAGTGGCATGGGACTCCTGACACGTCTACATACGACTCTGACAGGAACACGTACGTAAGCATCCTTTCTGATCACCTGCATCCATTCATGCCCATTGTGCATTCCGACGGAGTTAGGCGATTCCAGCAGGACAATGCGACACGCCACACGTCCAGAATGGTAGAGTGGCTCCAGGAACAGTCTTCTGCCTGTAATACATGAACACTATTGAGCGTATCTGGGACACCTTGCTGTTCAGAACAGATATCCACCCCCTCGTACTCTTACGGATTTATGGACAGCCCTGCAGGATTCATGGTGTCGATTCCCTCCAGCAATACTTCAGACACTAGTCGAGTCCATGCTAGGTCGTGTTGCGGCACTTCTGCGTGCTCGCGAGAACCCTGCATGATATTAAGCAGGTGTACCAGTTTCTTTGGCTCGTCAGTGTATTTGCATAAACATTTTTATTCAAACTGTGCTACAAATCGCCATGTACAGAGCTGGTGGTTAGAATTGTAACAGTAGAAGAGGGAGAGTTGGAAGGAAGTGCCTCTACGCTAGGGAGGCAAAAGCGCGCCAAAGGCGACGTAGAGGGCACAAGGAGATCGCGCCAGCTGAGGCAGACCGTACGTATCCACTTGCGGATGTGGTATTTCATTTAAAACCGCACGAAAGATGAGGAAATTGACATCGTATTTCTTTTTAAATCGTAAATAATTTTTACGAGTTTCAATTACTGTGAAAGAAAACAACTTTCAAAAAGGTTTCTCTCAAAATTTTACTAGTATTCGAGTTAAAATTCGGTAAAATTTGCATTAATTTCCGAACGCGACAATTTGTCAACCGTTTAACTCAAGAACCTTATATAGGCAAACTAGATTCATTTTGAAGTTAAATTTCTGTTGTTGATGGCGATATATAACAATAACATAACAATTATTAATGCAATTTAAAAAAAACTTTATTCATCCATTAAGCATAAACAATAATTTCATAAACATTAAACTTACATAGCCTTGAACCTCTTTTTATCACACATTGATTACAGATTTCAGTTTTATGGAGTCCCTTGTCTGTAATGTCAGAAAAAATTATAAATATTTAACCTCGTGATATACTTAGGTTGTGACTGGTTGCCTTGAAACACTGACAGTAGACGATCACCATCGTCCTCGTCATGATCTACGGGTGTTACACCTATTTATTTACTTTTTTTATTTTCTAGTTCTCTCCGTTAAAGCTGTCATAAAAATACTACCCAGCATTGTTTATAAATCAAGTGCTTTTTAATCTGTTTAAAATATTGTTTTGCAGAAAAAATATGAAGCATAATGAAAATTATATTAAATTTAAGTTCTAAGACGTCGTGTGAGTATTAAAGAAAAGTATAGAATATTACCTTCACATTGAGTTTTTGTTTGATAATTTTACCTTCTATAGTTTCTGAGCTACGAGTCTGATAATCGCGTGGCCCTTAAAAAATCTCGAACTTACTTGTTGGTCACAGCTACGAAAATGCAAAAGATATTAACTTAACGTCTACTTTAGACGACAGAAAATTCAACTCCTAAAGAAAATGCAAGGTTTCCTCCTGTCTGAAGTGAAGTGGAACAGCTCGCATTCTAGGCTAATGTATCTTCACTTGCAAAGAATTAGAACTTCTATTGAATGTTGATTCTGTATTTAAACACACGCGGTGCAAGTATTATGCTCTATGACAATTGTTAAGTGGAAGGAGGGCCATGTGCGAGCGGTGAAAGGGCGGAAGCTATGTTTACGTACTAGTCTAATTGCCTACACCGACACAGCACTTCTCGTAGTCACCTCCAGTAAACTGTTTTCACTAGAACTGTAAAAGGGTGTAGGCCAAGTATCGATTTTATGCAAGTTTTTTTTCTGAAATATTGACACAGCTTACGCGTGATCCACACTATCGCTGATTCAAGTCGCGTTACGTCTGATAACATCCTAGCCCGAATTCTAAAATCTACGTTAGTCTTATAACTGTTATTAAAGAAAGTGTAATTTATTCTAGCATAGATTGTCACAGATTAGTGAAGTTTTCTCATTTTCTTCAGAAGTAATTTACCGATTGAACGTAGCAAAAATATTAAAATTTTATTTATCATTCAACTGTGTAATGTGTGTTTCTGAACCATCCAGATAATTTTGACAATGCTTAGTGTGAGGATGTGATTTTCCTGTCAGTTAGTATTACATAGCCGGCCGCTGTGGCCGAGCGGTTCTAGGCACTTCATTCCGGAACCACTTGGCTGCTTCGGTCGCAGGTTTGAATCCTGCCTCGGGCATGGATGTGTGTGATGTCCTTAGGTTAGTTACGTTTAAGTAGTTCTAAGTTCTAGGGGACTCTTGACCTCAGATGTTAAGTCCCATAGTGCTTAGAGCCATTTGAACCATTTGAAGTATTCCATAATAAAGATCAAAGTTAATACTGAAGGCAAAATCCTAAAACCTAAGTTCTTCGACCTCTATGCTGGGATCTTCTGGGTTACCTGGTGTCCCCTGTAAGCGTTCACTTAGAAAAACGGATTTTCTCGTCGCTCCTGCCGAAGAAGTGGTTTTATTGGGTAAAATTCTTCCGGTTACAATTATTCGGTTACCGTCATTGGGTAGAGAGCGTAAAAGATGGACAGAGAGAGGGGAAGTGTTGACCGAAATATTATTGTCGTGCTGCAGATGTGACTTCCTGCTCGTTGTTTGTGTTCCTCGCGCACCGTAGCTGGGTGTTTACTTCCCTGATGGCGGGAAACCACGAAGCCGGAAGCCAGTATCCGTCTTCTCTATTGAAGTTACATTCCTTTTTGGAAATCTGAATCCCTTCTCGGACTTTCCTTCTGTAAATGTTGCATACTTTGTCAGCACGCCCACGTTGTCGAAATCACTGTCTTGCCCGCAGTTCTGCTGGTCCGCTAATGCAGATTTCACACTTTGTCTTCACCGCGTGTGACGTTCGTGCTGTTCAATTCGTTCTTCTACATTCCTTCCCTTCTATAAATGTTTTGCCGCAGCCATACGTCACCTCATAAACTCCTGCAGTGTGGGAGTAATCACGTGCGTCCATTTTGGGACAGGAAAAGGCTTTTATTTTTTTCTGACTGAAAAATGTGGTCTGTATACAGTTTTTCAGTAGAAATCTCCTGACGCGGTCGGTAACTCTAGAATCAAACAGTAACCTATCAGAGTGAGAAGACGGTTCTTTGTCCTTCTTATGAGCATAATATTGTGTTCTAAATTCATGTTTATGGACAAACCACTGTAGGCATTGCATGGGGGCTTAATTATTATATTTGAAAATAATTTTTAATTTTTGGTGGCTGTATGTCCGATTACGCTGTGTCTCGTAAACGGTTGGTCCTGACTAGTATTATTACGCAATCTGACTGCATAGAACAACAACAAAGAATGAAATGAAAATTTTCGTTAACACAATTAATTAAGTCCCCAGCAACTATAAAACCTACGAAACCAAAACACAAGTGTAATTGTTCTGTGTGTGGGAGTGTGATTCAACGTACACATCTGGCACGGTTCTTCTTCAACAAGACAAGAAATTTTAAATATCATTTATACTGAAGTAATTTTAAAAAAAAAAGAAATACTATAATTGCGCATAAAACCAGAATTACACTCTAATACAAGAACACAAGCCAGATGCTTTGTTGGCTGAACCTGTAATGACACATTATTTAAGACATTGAGATAATAAAAAGAAAAGGAATTTTTTTTTTCTTTTACCTTCATATATTGACGAAAAGCACTCTAATCATAACAATATATCTCCACACCGACTTGCTACTACCACATCTCAACAAGAACTCTCCACCACGACCTCTCGACAAGCACTCTTCACTACGACATCTCAGCAAGCACTTTTCACTAGCACATCTCAACAAGCACTTACTACTACGAGTTCTCCCCAAGCACTGCCAGTGGAGGCGGCTGAATAATACTCTTTGGCGCAATCTCTGGCGCTGTGGCTCAGTGTAGCCACCTTTCAGCATTCGCCTCCATTGTCTTCTTCAGTAATTCAGCTACGACTCCCTAGCTGTTATTGTCGCTGATAAGGAAGTCATCTGAAGATAAAGTGTTCAACACTTTCTGCTTCCGGGCTAGGTGGTAATGAGAAGCTGAGGATTTGATCGCGCAGTTCCAGCAAATTGTGGGGATGCTGATGTCACCGTTTTAACCACTGTTACAACATGTCCTACTGATTTTCTATGGGGTTCGAGTCATGTCATTTTGCTGATCAGTCGAGATGTGATGTAGCGGGACTTTGAATTTCGCCGCGCTACACTCGTTCCCTCAGATATAAATTATACCGTCGCAGCTGTAGGAGCGCTCGACGGCAGAGAAAATAAGAAAATGAAGGTACTAAAATTGTGACCCTTTTTGTTTCCTACCCGCTCTTGTCTCTTCTGAAGCTTAACTTACTTATTAGCTAGTCTTGGTCGGATTAAGACGAAAAATGGTTCAAATGGCTCTGAGCACTATGGGACTCAACTGAGTTAAACCTAACTAATCTAAGGACATCACACACATCCATGCCCGAGGCAGGATCCGAACCTGCGATTGTAGCGATCTCGCGGTTCCAGACTGCAGCGCCTAGAACCGCACGGCCACTTCGGCCGGCTGATTAAGACGAAAAAAAACTTATTGATGTGCAGACGTATTGTGGAAGTTTGTATGAAATTTGGAGGATGGAAGCAGCAACGTAAAATACATTGCATTCAATACCAAGATGGTTTTAATTTGTAGACATTAGTAATTCCTGGACAATGAAATTTACTGCAAGATTTTGGAGCAGCTACGACTTTTCATGCAGAAATGAAGCAGGAGATTGTTGGAGAACAAGACTTGAACGCCGCACGAGAGAAGACATGTTAACATGGTAAAGAATGAAGTCTTATCTACGCTATTTCCCCCTGTTAATCACGTTTTGCTATTCTCTGTTCTCTTTCAAATAATTTTTGTAGTGGAAATTGGTTTGACTTTTGCTAAGAAACGCCACAAGGACCACCCCAACAATATCTTTTCCGAATCACTAAGTCCGATAGCTTTTCTGTAATACGAAGTCCGATTTACATTTCATTCTTTCCCTTCTTCACGGCTTTAACGATTTTAAAAGCCCCCTTCTTATTCACCATTTCTTCCCACATTTTCAACCTTTTCTTTTCTTGTTTTTTTTTCTTTTTTATTACCCACTACAATAATAAGGTGAGGGAGTGTTGAGAAAACCAGCCATATACTCTGCCAGGCCGATGAACTCTGCTGTTGTCGTCTTGAAATGTAGGGGTATCAATAGCACACAATCAAATGGTTCAAATGGCTCTAGGCACTACGGGACTTAAACATCCGAGGTCATCAGTCCCCTAGAACTTAGAACTACTTAAACCTAACTAACCTAAGGACATCACACACATCCATGTCCCAGGCAGGATTCGAACCTGCCACCATAGCAACAACGCGGTTCCGGACTGTAGCGCCTAGAACCGCACGGCCACAGCGGCCAGCTGCACACTCATCATAGAGATGTTTACTGAAAGGCAACACCTGATCATTCAGGCATTGCCTTGATCATTCAGAATGTTTGGATAAACGTGCTGGTTCACGTTAGCGATAGCCTCAGTGAGCGGTCCGTATTCATGACAAGAAAAAAACCACCAAAAATACCACAGACTCACCTCAGGCTTCAACCACACCTCGTACACATTCAGGACGAAATACCGGGTGATCAAAAAATCAATATAAATTTGAAAACTTAATAAACCACGGAATAATGTAGATAGAGAGGTAAAAATTAACACACATGCTTGGAATGACATGGGGTTCTATTAGAAATACCCCATATTGCTAGACGCGTGAAAGATCTCTTGCGCGCGTCGTTTGGGGATGATCGTGTGCTCAGCCGCCACTTTCGTCATGCTTGGCCTCCCAGGTCCCCAGACCTCAGTCCGTGCGATTATTGGCTTTGGGGTTACTTGAAGTTGTATCGTGATCGACCGACATCTCTAGGGATGCTGAAAGACAACATCCGACGCCAGTGCCTCACCATAACTCCGGACATGCTTTGCAGTGCTGTTCACAACAATATTCCTCGTCTACAGCTATTGTTGAGGAATGATGGTGGACATATTGAGCATTTACTGTAAAGAACATCATCTTTGCTTTGTCTTACTTTGTTATGCTAATTATAGCTATTCTGATCAGATGAAGCGCCATCTGTCGGACATTTATGAACTCTTGTAATTTTTTGGCTCTAATAAAAACCCCATGTCATTCCAAGCATGTGTGTCAATTTGTAGTTCTCTATCTACAATATTCCGTGATTTAATCAGTTTTCAAATTTATACTGACTTTTTGATCACCCGGCACTTCGTTTGGACTCTGGTTCAATCAAGGCGGGCGTCATTTGACTACAGGCGAAAACGTGAATCTTCAGACAACGTTGCGTTCCACTAGTCACCTACTGTCCACATTCGATGATTTCTAGTCCACTAAAGATGCACAGCTTTATGTGCTTGTGTGAGCAATGGCCCCTTCCAAGGTGACCAACTCCAAATGTCCATTGCGTACAGTTCCCGTCGCAATGTCGCTCGGTGACAGGTTGCGATGGACCTTCATTCACTGCATGCAGCAGTTCCTGTGGGGTGTGGAAGCGATTTTGATTCACAAGCCGCGAAACGCGTCCCCGGACCGTCTCAGCCTGGATCTTTTTCCTACCACAATTCTGCCTTTGTGTTTCGTTGCCAGGTCCGTTACATTACTGCCTCTAGAATGGCTGAAGAGCGCGACCGAAACACCAAAAAATCCAGAGACTTCACCACCGTATTCCCTTAACCAAGGCAAAACAAAATTGCTCATTTTTGTCACTCTGTCATGTCCTTACATTTCCCATTTTTACGTACAACGTCCCCTTGAAACACAAATGTCTCATCGACCGTTACTGCCCGCCGCTCACATACAGACAGCTCGTGTGCAGTTGATCACATTTCAGCCGTGTGCGGCTCGTGTTGACGTAGTTTACTGCTTCGTATCTTGTCATTACGGTCATGGCATCTCGTTTCTTATTCGATTTACTGGCGTCACTAATTTACTGGCTTGCCTGCCCATGAGTGGCAGCAGCGGCGCTAATCGATACGAGTACTGTGGTACCACACTACTGACCACTAAGATTGCTACACCAAGAACAAATGCAGATGATAAACGGGTATTCATTGGACAAATATGTTATACTAGAACTGACATGTGATTACATTTTCAAGCAATTTGGTTGCATAGATCCTGAGAAATCAGTACCCAGAACAACCACCTCTGGCCGTAATAACGGCCTTGATACGCCTGGACATTGAGTCAAACAGAGCTTGGATGGCGTGTACAGGTACAGCTGCCCATGCAGCTTCAACACTACACCACAGTTCATCAAGAGTAGTTACTGGCGTTGTGACGAGCCACTTGCACGGCCACCATTGACCAGACGTTTTCAATTGGTGTGACATCTGGAGAATGGGCTGGCCAGGGCAGCAGTCGAACATTTTCTGTATCCAGAAATGCCCGTACAGGGCCTGCAACAAGCGGGCGTGCATTATTATGCTGAAATTTACGGTTTCGCAGCGATCGAATGAAGGGTAGAGCCACGGGTCGTAACACATCTGAAATGTAACGTCCACTGTTCAAAGTGCCGTCAATGGGAACAGGAGGTGACCGACACGTGTAACCATGGGCACCCCATACCCTCCCGTCGGGTGATACGCCAGTATGGCGATGACGAATACACGCTTCCAATGTGCGTTCACCGCGTTGTCGCCAAACACGGATGCGACCATCATGATGCTGTAAACAGAACCTGGATTCATCCGAAAAAATGACGTTTTGCCATTCGTGCACCCAGGTTCGTCGTCGAGTACACCATCGCAGGCCCTCGTGTCTGTGATGCAGCGTCAAGGGTAACGGAAGCCACGGTCTCCGAGCTGATAGTCCATGCTGCTGAAGACCTCGTCGAACTGTTCGTGCAGATGGTTGTCGTCTTGCAAACGTCCCCATCTGTTAGGGATCGAAACGTGGCTGCACGATCCGTTACAGCTATGCGGATTAGATAAGATGCCTGTCATCTCGACTGCTAGTGATACGAGACTGTTGGGATCCAGCAAGGCGTTCCGTATTACCCTCCTGAACCCACCGATTCCATATTCTGCTAACAACACGAGCAGCAATGACGAAATACGATAAACCGCAATCGTTATAGGGTACAATCCGACGTTTATCAAAGTCCGAAACTTGATGGTACGCATTTCTCCTCCTTACACGATGCATCACAACAACGTTTCACCAGCCAACGCCGGTCAAATGCTGTTTCTGTATGAGAAATCGGTTGGAAACGTTCCTCATGTCAGCACGTTGTAGGTGTCGCCACCGGCGCAAACCTTGTGTGAATGCTCTGAGAAGCTAATCATTTGCATATCACAGCATCTTCTTCCTGTCGGTTATATTTTGCCTCTGTAGCACTTCGTGGTGTAGCAGTTTTAATGGCCTGTAGCGCATCTTTGGTGCGACCGCTAGTATTTCCGGGTGAGTTGTGTGGAGCGGGGAGTTGCGAGCGGACATCGGTTGGGGCGCTGCAGCGAGCAAGTCCACGCAGCGCGAGGGCAAGCCGGGGCTGCTGGCTGCGAGCTGCCACTGCCGGATCGAGGAGGGCTAGCTGCGAGAGCGACGACTTCGTTGCACTCCGAAACCTGGACGATTGAGTGAAGAGTTCACTGCTAATGCAACCTAGACTGTTCTGAGTTCTCGCCTTTGGTCGGTAGGTTGTTGCTCCCAGGGCTACTGAGCCTGGCGGCAACGAGTGAAGTGTTTCGAGGCGGTGAAATATTGCAGCCGTCTTTATCTATTTGTTATTCAACACTGAATTGATTATTATTCTTATTACAACCAGTGGTAATTTCTGCCTTGTGGCCTCTAACGCCCCAGTTACCTGCCCTGGACGTTAGTGTACTTTCCCAGCAGTGTACCTTTCCTCGTCCTGTTGATGCTGTCCGACACG
This sequence comes from Schistocerca americana, assembly GCF_021461395.2. Taxonomy (NCBI): domain Eukaryota; kingdom Metazoa; phylum Arthropoda; class Insecta; order Orthoptera; family Acrididae; genus Schistocerca; species Schistocerca americana. The sequence continues at coordinate 98,443,565 of NC_060127.1, read as the reverse complement.
GTGTGTACTTCGAGTGCCTCTTCTATTGTACTCTGCATTTTTTTTTCGGAGGTCTATCTTGGTTCTAGTGTTTCCTTCGGCCTTGGGTGTTTTCCGAAGATGTAGTGCTGTCTGTCTCTCCGCCCTTGCCTAAAAATATTCCATCATTGTACAGGTGATCGGACGTTAGGCGAATTGGTTGTCCGTCAGTAGGCGCTTAAGCTTCCCCATAGTTTGAGTTGCCATCCTCTTGGCCGCCTGTATCACCTTACCTTATGTTTGAGTTACCTTCCCATGCTAACCCTTGGAACACTTGCTGAGAACCGCTTGTCCTGATTCCTTAGATTGTGATATTTGTTTTAAGGATATTTGTAATTTTCTAATAATTGTTGGTGTGGCCTTCAGCCGAGCAATAATTTCACTTCTTCCGTGATAAGGCCTTCAGCCGTGTTAAAGTGAATTTTTTTGGGAAACTCGTTTTAAAAGCAAGGGGTTTGTTTTAAAAGTGCTATCTGCAATTGTTTATTTGACTTATAATTGAGGCCTTCAGCCGTTTGTTATTGGAATCTTGTGGCCTTCAGCCGAGTAATAATTAGACTTACAATGATGCCTTCAGCTGTATTACAGTTTCTTTCAAAAGAAAGTATTTATCGTAATATGTGCTATTTGGAATTGTTCTTCAGACTTCTAATTCAGGCCTTCAGCTGTTTGTTCAAAAATTGGCTCTGAGCACTATGGGACTTAGCTTCTGAGGTCATCAGTCCCCTAGAACTTAGAACTACTTAAACCTAACTAACCTAAGGACATCAGACACATCCATGCCCGAGGCAGGATTCGAACCTGCTACCGTAGCGGTAGCGTGGTTCCAGACTGTAGCGCCTAGAACCGCTCGGCCATCTGGACCGGCCAAACAGTACTTTAGGCTGAAGGCCTTAAGAGTAAAACAACTCTAATTTAAGACACAAAACCGGCTAGAAGCCATACAAGTACCAACAACAAGAAAATTTTTTTAAAAAAATAAGGCAGTACACACAAGGGCGTCCAGATGTTCGAGGGTCGGCCTGTAATTCAAACAATAACGCTCGCTTAGATGAGACAGGCAGTCGGGCCAACCATTCACGATCCGACGACAACCCAACCGACCGACAGTCAGCGGATCCACCGACAAGATAACTTCCACTTCACCCGACCAGCGCACAACATGGAGTTCAACGGAACAACGTAGAAGATATTGGATCCCACATCCAATCATACACGGAACTGTCAAACTACACACCGTGCTGGACAGCAACATCACGATGAGGAAACTACACTGCCCGAAATTTATGTCAACGCCCAGGGCAGGTAACTGGAACGTTAACGGCCACAAGGCAGAAGATTCCGCTGGTGCACTTCAATTCAAATAACCGAATACAGTGACTCTCCACCGGAGAGTGGGTAGAATTTTCCAACTTGAAAACCACGTTGCTGCTGGCGGGAATATCCCAGCAGCAGACAACGAACTCCAAACGACACACTGTGAACAGTCTTGACCTGCTGGTAGGTTAAATCAAAACTCAACTTTCGTGTCCAGGGTCGGCGAGCCACGGACCTCGTACAATGAGAACAGCGCCACACACTCAGACACCGTGTAGAGACAGCCAGCGGGCTCCCGGTGAAACTACGTCCCGCCGAAAATTCCTCTCTGCCCCACGCCAACCGACCGATTCCCAGAGCCAGTACCCAGACAAGATTTAAAATAACTTGTCAGTCAAAATCTCACAAACTACACACAATTTCACGAACACTTGCACGAAGAACCAGACAATGGTAACGGCAGTGACTGTATAATAACAGGGGCGGATCACGAGTCGGCACACACAGCCAACCCAAAAGCGATCGCGCCGGCCGGAGTGGCCGAGCGGTTCTAGGCGCTACAGTCTGGAACCGCGCGACCGCTACGGTCGCATGTTCGAATCCTGCTTCGGGCATGGATGTGTGTGATGTCCTTAGGTTAGATAGATTTAAGTAGTTCTAGGTTCTAGGGGACTAATGACCTCAGCAGTTAAGTCCCATAGTGCTCAGACCCAAAAGCGATCGCCGGCCAAAAACACGTAGTACGGCAAGACGACCGACCGACGACCAACCAAAGTCGTCGCCACTCCAATCATGTGTGTCGGCAACCGTCGGGCGAATCACGGCGGTCCAGACCTCACTGCTGCCGCGCCCCGACTGAACTAGTGCGGCGTGCAAACTCAAACACTGCCAGGTCCCGAACTAACTCACAACGCACGACGACCAGGAAGTCAACGCAGTCCAGCAAAGATACTACGGCAGGGCCTAAATCGATAAGCGCTGCTGTTGCCACTCACGGGCAGGCAAAGCAGCAACTCAGTGACACAAGTAATTGAAACCAACATAACGAGGTGGCAGTATGGCAAAAACAGGATGTTAAATAAGAGATGGCACGAACACAAGCCGTACACGGCTCAAAGGCCTTCAACCGTCATACAGTCAATTGTGTGTGTCTGTGTGTGTGTGTGTGTGTGTGTGTGTGTGTGTGTGTGTGTGTGTGTGTTTTTAAGAGATTGTTTTAAAATTTTAATTTCTTTAAACAAAGTTTACGTTTCTGTTGTGCAACTGAGAGTAACTGATCACGGCCCCATCCACAATCGAAACATTATCCTGCCCCATCCCGAGAAACCAGATCGCAACATAATTCGATCGCTGCGCACCTGTAAAGCCTTAATGATTCATCTGTGTGCGTGCGATGGGGTGACCAATTTGTTGACCGGTGAACTTGTATCCATGTACGACATTTACACACATATAAAATGTACGTAATTAACTATAATTAAAGGAAAAATAAAAGGAAAACAGTGAAGGACTTCTGATGTGGGAGGCATTGGACCCATAAGTGGGCCTAGAAAAGTAAGTTACACGCAGTAATGGTATGTCAAGTAATTTCCAGTGAATGCGGTACTACACTTCAAAGTGACACCGATAAGTGAAATTATTTTTCTTCGTAGTCATAAACTCTCTGTAAGGTCGGAACGTTCTGCCAATCATTCAACTTCTCCACCATAGAAATCCACTCATTCGCGACGCAGCCTTTCGAGGACCACTGTGTGAATACTGTCTGCAATAGAAAATCTGTTTCCAATATGATGTACTCGCCAAAAAGATGAAATCTGTGTGGTACGTGATCTGGACTGTGTGGCCATGGCCCAGCCTGCTGGCGGCGCAACTTTGCATTTTTTCTCAGAAGGTGATGAGGTGTGTCTCTCGTCCATAGACGCTCTCTTTCTTGCAGGTGAGGAATGATGTCACACTCTTAGAAAAACTCAGGTTTTATGGAATTGAAGGCTATACGCACAGTTGGTCTGAATCATACTGAACAAAATGGAAGCAAAAAGTTGTGCTGAATAGCAAAAATAATGATGGGAGGGTGGTAAATTCTAGTGAATCGGGAGTTATCACAAAGGGAGTCCCACAAGGTTCAATTTTGGGTCCTCTGCTGTTCCATATTCACGTGAATGACCTCTCATTTAACGTTTAGCAAGCAGAACTAGTACTTTTGGCAAATGAAGTGATTGTTATAATAAACCCCACTCCAAGAAAAGCAGCTGAAAATACTGTTAAAGATGTCTTTCAAAGAATTATTAAATGGTTCTCAGAAAATGGACTCTCCCTTAATTTTGAAAAAATTCACTATATCCAGTTCTATACACCAAATAGTCATACTGACAATTGATGTAGCCTATGAACAGGGCTGAGTTAACAGGGTAGATTTCTCCAAATTTTTGGGTGTTCAGATTGATGACAACTTGAATTGGAAGATGCATATTGCTGGGCTTCTCAAACAATTAAGTTCAGCTTCTTCGCTCTTCATACAATCGCTAGTCTTGGTAATAAACAGATCAGCCTCCTAACGTACTTAGCATATTTCCACTCAATAATGTCTTATGGAATAGTTTTCTGGGGTAACTCCCCACTTAGACACAAAGTATTGATTGCACAAAAGAGAGCAGTGAGAATAATTAGTGGTGTTCACCCAAGAACGCCATGTAGGCACCTATTCAAGGAGTTAGGTATTTTAACTGCGCCATCAGAGTGCATATATTCGCTAATGAAATTCGTTATAAATAATCCACCTCAGTTCGTGAAGAACAGTGAAATTCATACGTACAACACTAGAGGGAAAAATGACCTTTCCTATTGATTATTGAAGCTGTCAGTTGCTCAAAAAGAAGTACATTATTCAGAAACAAAAAGTATCTAGCGGGTAGCAGACCAAGCTTTGAATCTATCTTGAAATCATTTCTTTTGCATAACTCCATCTATTCCATGGAATAGAACTGGTAAAAAAATTGTACCTCTAACTGTAGTTGCATGTGTAGAACCAAAAATTTCAGTAATATTTGTGGCGTCACCACCAGACACCACACCTGCTAGGTGGTAGCCTTTAAATCGGCCGCGGTCCATTAGTATACGTCGGACCCGCGTGTCGCCACTGTCAGTGATAGCAGACCGAGCGCCACCACACGACAGGTCTAGAGAGACGTACTGGCACTCGCCCCAGTTGTACAGCCGACGTTCATAGCAATGGTTCACTGACAAATACGCTCTCATTTGCCGAGACGATAGTTAGCATAGCCTTCAGCTACATTTGCTACGACCTAGCAAGGAGCTGTATTCGATTGATATTTATTATATGAAGCATGTATCATCAAGAGAGATGTTCTACAATTGTGGATTAAAGTTAAGTATTACATCATCTACGTATTTTATTTACAATTCTCAAGATATTGTCCTATTCCAGACCTCACGCCAGTCAGCGTGTAATTAAACGCGTGCATTTCGCCCTCCTCTAGAAAAACAGTGTTGGCTCTTCTGCCAACACCACAATATTAATATTAGCACTTTTCATGTGTGTATATGTTTCTTGTAATCTGACTTGTTCCACATCATATCGATAAAATAATCGTGAAAATGATCTATGGAACATGACATAACTAAACTAAACATGTCTCATCACCTGTAATGATGCAGCTTGGGAAATCGATGCCTTCGACTGCGCAACGCTCAAAGACGTCTATAGACGCCAAAAGCTTGCACATTTGTGTGCAGGTGACAGTGATCGTGGCACCCATAGTGAAAACAGGCGGTCGTACGTTATTGTCCATTCGCAATGGAGGTGATGGATTCACAGCCCACCGAGGTGAATCAGTTACATGAGTGCATGGGGTGTGTTCTTTCAGACGTGTCAGCAGCACTGATTGAAAATGTGTGCCAGACCAGGAATCGAACAGAGGATCTCCCACTCAATAGGCAGTTGTGTTAACCACTGCCCCACCCAATCACAGTGTTTATCGCAACAGTGTGTACTATCTCAGTACACCTCTCATCTGAGCCTCATTCCTACCTAGCGCTAGTACCACCTATCTGTAGTCCCGATCAATGTCCTCCATGCTCGTTCCTGAAGGAAGTTGAACATGATTGGGCACTCTCACTGAAGGTAATGGACTCATAGCCCACCATGGCGCCTCAGTTATATGAATACATGGTTTCTCTTCTTTTGGACATGTCAGCAGCGCCGAGTGAAGATGTGTGCTGGGCAAGGGTTCGAACCCAGGATCTCTCACATATCAGGCAACCGAATTAACCCTGAGCCATATGGACACAGTGTTTATCGCAACTGCACACACTATATTAGTATGCCATCCCGCCGATCCACATTCCCACCTAGTGCCATCTACCTGCAGGCACCGTCCATGTCCTCCATGCCCACTACTTTGAGATTCCCACAGGAAGCTGAACGTGATTGTGCACTCTCACTGAAGGTGGCGCATTCGTAGCCCACTGAGATGACTTACTTACGTGGATGCAGGGTGTCTATTCTTTTGGATACGTCAGTGGCGCCAAGTAAAAATGCGTACCTGACCAGGATTCTAACAAATCCAGGACCTCACACTTACTAGGCATTTGTGTTAAGCACTGCGGTACCCAGACACACTTTTTTGTTGCAACTGCACACTATCTTGGCACACCTTTGGCTGACCCACAATTCTACCGAGCGACACCTACACACAGCCCCTGTCCTTGTCGTCCATGCTCACTACTTCGAGATTCCCAGAGAAGGTCAAACTTGGTTTCGATTTTGCTCTGAACGTGGTGGATTCGTAGCCCACTGGGGTGAATCAGTTATATGAATGGTGATATCTGTTCTTTCGGAGATGTTGGAGGTACTGACTAACTGTATGTGCCAGACTGGGATTAAAAACACAGGATGTCCCACTTAGTGGGAGTTGCGTTAACCACTGTGTCCCAAGACACAGTGCTTATCCCAACTGCGTGCACTACCTCGGTATGCATCTTGGCCAGCCTACACTCCTCCATAGTCCTTGTCCATGGTCTCGACACTAGCTACCTTCAAGTTGCTGCAAGAGGTCAAACACGATTGTGCATTCACACTGAACGTGGTGGATTTACAGCCCACCAAGATGACTCAGTTGTACGAATGCATGGCATGTCAGAATGGACATGTCAGTGGCACTGAGTGAAATTGGGTGCTGGACCAGGATTCGAGTATGGGATGTCTTGGTTAACCAATGCACCAACTGGACCATCTCCTTACGCCCCCCACCCGACACACATTTGCATCTAGTACCAACTATCCGGATTCCCAGTTCATGTCCCACATTCTTGCTACTTTGAGATTCCCCCAGGAGTTCGAAAGTGAGTGTGCATTTGGGCTGAAGATAGTGGATTCATAGCCCACTGAGGCAACTCAGTTATTTGAATGCAAGGTGTTCCTTTGGACATGCCAGCAGCACTGTGTGAAAATGTCTGCTGGACCAGGATTCGAGCCCTTGATCTACATCTGCATAGATACGCCTCAAGCCGCTGTACGGTGCATGGCGGAGCGTACCCTGTACCACTAATAGCCATTTCCTTTCCTCGCAAATAGAACAATGGAAAAACGACTGTCTACATGTCTCCGCATGAAGCCTGTTTTTCCGTTTCTTATCTTCGTTACCCACTACGCATGTTTGTGGCAGTGGAATCGTTCGGCAGTCAGTTTCAAATGCCGGTTCTCTAAGTCTCCTCATTAGTAGGCAGCTGAATTAACCACTGTCCCATCTGTGTTTGTCGCAACTACCAGCACTATCTCAGAATCCCCCTCAGCCTAACCACACTCCCACCTCGCACCACCTATTTTAACGTCCCCTTCCCTTCTATCGTCAATGTTAGAAATATATCACCGTGTAAGCATGTGCCTAAACAATTGGAATAAAATTTTGAAAAGGCTATCGTTCCGAAGAATCAATATAAAGTCGATAAATGAGGGGGAGGTTAACAACTAGATGCCTTCTAGGACAACTTACTCCGCCTACTTAATTACTGTAAAATTTAGTATGGTTGTTCGAAAGGTTTGTGCTATCATTCACGTACTGTGCCAACGAGAAGGGGTACCACGTGGATCGGAACAGAATAATAAGAGTTACTGAAATAATTGTAACTAAAAGAAATACGGTCGCCAGCCCAATTGGGCAAAATTTCTGTTCGGTAGATGAATGAATGAGCCGAACAGTGAATGTCAAGAATTACTCGATCACGCGCGCCAACAGAGGGCTGCACGCACGTTAGCAAAAACAACTGAAACATTTACATAATAAAGCGAGAAAGAAAATAGTTTGCACTCGAAATATCATTAACTAATAGAGCTGAAGTTTTGAAAACAAAAAAGATAACACTTAGATTAGTGGTTACTTACTGTTGTAAGTGACAATGGCGCTACCTCACAATAACATCTACTATTTTCATATGAATTTTGGAAAATGGCAAAAAATAATTAAAAGAAACTCCATTGACTTCTGAACAGGGAAGTAGCAATTGATATGTATCAAAAGGTAATTATTATACTTTAGCACGACTGCAAGTCAAAATGTGAAACAGAACTTTACTAACAAAAAACAATAATCACTGATATTTGCACTCACTCATTAATGCTAGTTAGTGCTTTTGTTCATAGTGCCAGGAATTATTTTAATTTGATTAGTTGATTTACTATTTACAAAAATTAGATCGCCTCAGATTAAAGTTCAAATGTAAAGTTAGTGAGACTGAAATTACTGAATGCTTTAAGTTCAAATCTTTAATCTAACTGAATAATTTAGTTCATAAGGAAAAATAAACTGGCACTGAAATTTCCATTTTTCGTAAGCGGCCTCGGATTATTATAACAATAGGACAGGACAGAAATCTACTTGGTGAATGATTTTAGGAGAATCACAGGTAAACATTTTTGATTAAACTATGGTAATTATTCACTCGCAAAACACCACAAAGCTGAGTAACGCCGTTACAAAACAAGTTGACAATAAGCTGTGATGCAGCAATCTTACTTCAGTCCATTCTCGCCGTGACGAAGTTGCTGACGACGATACTGCTGCTGGCTCCTTTCCACGATAATTAGCGAGCACGGGAGTTGTTGGCAATGATATTGGCGTGGCGGGTTCTTGATGTTGGTGCAGCCATTATTTCCACCGCCCACGCTCATCACTTGCCACGTGCCGCTAAACAATCACTCCTCCAGTACAGCGCACGCCATTCATGCGTCCGTACTTCACCAAGTCTCACACCAGAGTTCTCTCTCTGTGTAGCGCGCGCTCTGACGTAACATCCTCCCGCGTCCAGAGACGCCGCTACTGCAACGATACTTACACGTTGACAAAAACCTAACGCTTCCGTAACATTCCCTCAGCGATTACTCAGCGATATTTACATAATATACATAATTGATTATACAGCAAAATAAACAAATTAATTCATACATCGTGTACATATAAATTTACATAAAGATAAAAGCAAGTACAGGGCTATTACAAATGATTGAAGCGATTTCATAAATGCACTGTAGCTCCATTCATTGGCATATGGTCACGACACACTACAGATACGTAGAAAAACTCATAAAGTTTTGTTCGGCTGAAGCCGCACTTCAGGTTTCTGCCGCCAGAGCGCTCGAGGGCGCAGTGAGACAAAATGGCGACAGGAGCCGAAAAAGCGTATGTTGTGCTTGAAATGCACTCACATCAGTCAGTCATAACAGTGCAACGACACTTCAGGACGAAGTTCAAGAAAGATCTACCAACTGCTAACTCCATTCGGCGATGGTATGCGCAGTTTAAAGCTTCTGGATGCCTCTGTAAGGGGAAATCAACGGGTCGGCCTGCAGTGAGCGAAGAAACGGTTGAACGCGTGCGGGCAAGTTTCACGCGTAGCCCGCGGAAGTCGACGAATGAAGCAAGCAGGGAGCTAAACGTACAACAGCCGACGGTTTGGAAAATCTTACGGAAAAGGCTAAAGCAGAAGCCTTACCGTTTACAATTGCTACAAGCCCTGACACCCGATGACAAAGTCAAACGCTTTGAATTTTCGGCGCGGTTGCAACAGCTCATGGAAGAGGATGCGTTCAGTGCGAAACTTGTTTTCAGTGATGAAGCAACATTTTTTCTTAATGGTGAAGTGAACAGACACAATGTGCGAATCTGGGCGGTAGAGAATCTTCACGCATTCGTGCAGCAAATTCGCAATTCACGAAAAGTAAACGTGTTTTGTGCAATCTCACAGTTTAAAGTTTACGGCCCCTATTTCTTCTGCGAAAAAAACGTTACAGGACACTTGTATCTGGACATGCTGGAAAATTGGCTCATGCCACAACTGGAGACCGACAGCGCCGACTTCATCTTTCAACAGGATGGTGCTCCACCGCACTTCCATCATGATGTTCGGCATTTCTTAAACAGGAGATTGGAAAACCGATGGATCGGTCGTGGTGGAGATCATGATCAGCAATTCATGTCACGGCCTCCACGCTCTCTCGACTTAACCCAATGCGATTTGTTTCTGTGGGGTTATGTGAAAGATTCAGTGTTTAAACCTCCTCTACCAAGAAACGTGCCAGAACTGCGAGCTCGCACCAACGATGCTTTCGAACTCATTGATGGGGACATGTTGCGCCGAGTGTGGGAGGAACTTGATTATCTACTTGATGTCTGCCGAATCACTAAAGGGGCACATATCGAACATTTGTGAGTGCCTAAAAAAACTTTTTGAGTTTTTGTATGTGTGTGCAAAGCATTGTGAAAATATCTCAAATAATAAAGTTATTGTAGAGCTGTGAAATCGCTTCAATCATTTGTAATAACCCTGTATATATACAATAATACGTGGTCAAAGAGCACATCGGCATGAAAGTGTTACGCTATCGGCAGTCCCCATGTATGTCCTCCATGCTCGCTACTTCGAGTTTCCTGCAGGAGGTCGAATGTGACTGTGCATCCGCACTAAATGTTGTGGGTTCATAGCCCACCGAGACACTCAGTTATATGAATGTGGGGTGTCTGTTCTCTCAGACATGTCAGCAGCGCTGTGTGAAAACGTGTGCCGGACTGGGATTCAAACGTGGTATCTCTCCCTTAGCAGGCAGTTACATAAACCAGTGCGCCAGCCAGACTCAGTTTTTATTGCAATTGCGCGGACTACCTCGGTACACCTCTAGCCGATCCACATTCCCACTGAGCGTTACCTAGTGCAAGAATGGCTGGACCACTGTGTGGCATGCTATCATTACAATGTACACTCAGTTTGTTACGTCGATTTCTTTGTAAGAACAGGAAATAGATAGAACCATGTGGTTCCTTTTAAAATAAGGATGCATTTGTTGTGATGACTGACAGAGATGGCATCACTGTATGGCTTACAGAACTCTAGCGGCAGCGGCTAGAATTAGGATACTTAAAATGGCAATGTATTCATTATAAGAGCAGCATATAATCTCTGGCACCAATCGAGTGGTGTAACACCGAATGAAATTCATCCCCAGTTTAGTGAGGCATGTGGTGATAGTGTCATGAATGTTTACTATTAAAAACAGTCTTGATCACGATTTATTTATCAAGGTGACCAGTTTCGACCACTGCTGTGATCATCTTCAGACCATTGAGTAGGAACCTCTTTCTGTTGGAGGATCACTAGTGAGTAGCGATTCTCCAACAGAAAGAGGTTCCTACTCAATGGTCTGAAGATGACCACAGCAGTCGTCGATACCGGTCACCTTGATAAATAAATCGTGATCAAGACTGTTTTTAATAGTAAATATTTGTAAGACATTGATCACTGCCACTCCCATAATGTATTCAAAAGTAATTTCATGAATGTGTCTGGTGTACGTTCGTGGGTGTGGCAGTTCAAAGGAGGCAGAGTTTCGTGTGAGAACAGACCAAGACTATCTCGGCTTCGCACCAACCGGTCAGACTATAAGATCGAGTCAGCCGCTGCGGAGAAAGTTGTTTTTGAGGACTTCCCAATGTTGAACACACTGTCTCCAAAGTCGGAATTTCTATGGGATCTGTGTCACAATCCTGCATAAAGACTTGAAAATGTGAAAAGTGTCCTTCAGCCCCCGCGCGGTCCCCAAGGCTACCTGCGCCGCATATTGCCAGGCAATGTTGACGCGTTACGACAGCATGAATGGGACTTTCTTGTCATCAGCAGTGCCATTGGAGGAAATATGAACGCCATTTTTCAATCGGGCAACGAAGCAACAGTCAGCCGAATAGAAGCACTCACACTAACCTCCATCAAGGAAATTTCAGGTAAGGACCAGTACTGAAAAAATGATGATGGATGGCCATGTTCTGGGGTACAGATGATGTAATCCTTACACTCTGCATTCCAAAGAGCACTGCGGTGACAGGTGCATCCTACTAATACATTCTGAAGAACGAGTTATTACCAGCAGTACGTCAAAACGCTCGGAAAATACTGTGCGTGTGCTCTTCCACCATGACAACGCACCAGAGCTTCGGGAGAACGCGAAGTTGCGCTCTCTTCGTGACAATGACTGTGAAGTGATTTCTCGTGCTCTGTACTCACATGACGTGGCTCTAGCTACTTTTGGCAGTTTCCAATGATGAAAGACACCCTCCGTGGATGCACATTCGTTAGCCGTGCCAATGTTAATTCAGAGATTTTCCAGTGATCAAACCACACTCGTAAAGAATCGTTCACAGCGAGCGGGGCATCATGTCATCGACGTTGTGAAAATTTTTTAAAGATGTAAGGAGATTACGTCGAGAGGTGACACGAGTTTCACAGTTTTCGTGTGAACTATGTGTTAGGAAAAACGTTGGAGGTGCCATAGCCTGAATGGACCTCATAAAATATTTTCCACTCTATGGCGTGATTGTAGAGCAACCGGTGTGTAGAATGAAGAGAAGAAAACGGTCTTGGTTACGAAGCTGAAATTACTGTTTAGTTATTCATCAATGACGCGCGTTCCGGCTAATTATAGGAATCTTCAGATTGGCCTACATTGAAAAACAATCGAATTGTAAAGGCTTGACCCTACCTTGACGTTGTACAAAATTAGGGAAATAAAAATTGAAGTTAGCGATAAAAGTTGATAAGAAATTTAGGGATACTGATGATAAAATAAATTGCCCTCGTCATGTGCAAGAAAAATAGTCGATCAAAATATATGCTCCCACCAAATATCAAAAGCATAACGCCCGATAACCTTGAAATGAATGAATTAAAAAAACTGCAAGTGGCCATTTTCGTGAAAGCTGTAGTCCGTAAAATGAAGGAGGAAAAAACGGAAAAAGGTGTAAAGTAATTGCCATTCCCACAAGCGTGATGTGGTCCAGTGAACACAAGATAGGTTGAAGTCTGTTCACTCTGTCGAATGGGAAACATGCTGGTGGCGACCTTCTGCATCAAAATGCTTCAAATGGCTTTGAGCACTATGGGACTTAACATCTGAGTTCATCAGTCCCCTAAACTTAGAACTACTTAAGGGGGAACGTTGATGAAGTTGACCAAAAATGTCAATTTTCGATTTATTTTTTATTTGTTAGTACAACTAATGGACAATAAGTTCCCAAAGTTTCAGTGCTGAAACCGCATCCTAAGTGTCTGAAAATTAGTTAAAAGTGTGACGCTACCTCCCTGCAACGCCCACGTTTTGAAGCAGCACTTCAATTCCAGCTCAGTGAACAACGATTCTGTGTATGACTTTTAACCAAACGTGTGCGGGATACATCTGCACTCCTGGAAATGGAAAAAAGAACACATTGACACCGGTGTGTCAGACCCACCATACTTGCTCCGGACACTGCGAGAGGGCTGTACAAGCAATGATCACACGCACGGCACAGCGGACACACCAGGAACCGCGGTGTCGGCCGTCGAATGGCGCTAGCTGCGCAGCATTTGTGCACCGCCGCCGTCAGTGTCAGCCAGTTTGCCGTGGCATACGGAGCTCCATCGCAGTCTTTAACACTGGTAGCATGCCGCGACAGCGTGGACGTGAACCGTATGTGCAGTTGACGGACTTTGAGCGAGGGCGTATAGTGGGCATGCGGGAGGCCGGGTGGACGTACCGCCGAATTGCTCAACACGTGGGGCGTGAGGTCTCCACAGTACATCGATGTTGTCGCCAGTGGTCGGCGGAAGGTGCACGTGCCCGTCGACCTGGGACCGTACCGCAGCGACGCACGGATGCACGCCAAGACCGTAGGATCCTACGCAATGCCGTAGGGGACCGCACCGCCACTTCCCAGCAAATTAGGGACACTGTTGCTCCTGGGGTATCGGCGAGGACCATTCGCAACCGTCTCCATGAAGCTGGGCTACGGTCCCGCACACCGTTAAGCCGTCTTCCGCTCACGCCCCAACATCGTGCAGCCCGCCTCCAGTGGTGTCGTGACAGGCGTGAATGGAGGGACGAATGGAGACGTGTCGTCTTCAGCGATGAGAGTCGCTTCTGCCTTGGTGCCAATGATGGTCGTATGCGTGTTTGGCGCCGTGCAGGTGAGCGCTACAATCAGGACTGCATACGACCGAGGCACACAGGGCCAACACCCGGCATCATGGTGTGGGGAGCGATCTCCTACACTGGCCGTACACCACTGGTGATCGTCGAGGGGACACTGAATAGTGCACGGTACATCCAAACCGTTATCGAACCCATCGTTCTACCATTCCTAGACCGGCAAGGGAACTTGCTGTTCCAACAGGACAATGCACGTCCGCATGTATCCCGTGCCACCCAACGTGCTCTAGAAGGTGTAAGTCAACTACCCTGGCCAGCAAGATCTCCGGATCTGTCCCCCGTTGAGCATGTTTGGGACTGGATGAAGCGTCGTCTCACGCGGTCTGCACGTCCAGCACGAACGCTGGTCCAACTGAGGCGCCAGGTGGAAATGGCATGGCAAGCCGTTCCACAGGACTACATCCAGCATCTCTACGATCGTCTCCATGGGAGAATAGCAGCCTGCATTGCTGCGAAAGGCGGATATACACTGTACTAGTGCCGACATTGTGCATGCTCTGTTGCCTGTGTCTATGTGCCTGTGGTTCTGTCAGTGTGATTATGTGATGTATCTGACCCCAGGAATGTGTCAATAAAGTTTCCCCTTCCTGGGACAATGAATTCACGGTGTTCTTATTTCAATTTCCAGGAGTGTAGAAGGCCGTGATACATACTCTTTAGTTTTACAGATCATCTTTGACTCTGAAACTTCCTGGCAGATTAAAACAGTGTGCCGGACCGAGACTCGAACTCGGGACCTTTTGCCTTTGGCGGGCAAGTGCTATACCATCTGAGCTACACAAGCACGACTCACGCCCCGTCCTCACAGCTTTACTTCTGCCACTACCTGTGAGGACGGGGCGTGAGTCGTGCTTGTGTAGCTCAGATGGTATAGCACTTGCCCGCCAAAGGCAAAAGGTCCCGAGTTCGAGTCTCGGTCCGGCACACAATTTTAATCTGCCAGGAAGTTTCATGTCACCGTACACTCCGCTGCAGAGTGAAAATATCATTCTGGAAATCTTTGGCTCTGTTCTCTATCTTATAAACTCATATGAAAACGATGCCCAAAAGACACATTTGCATCTGCTACAGTTGTCAGAATTGCAACTTATGATGCAGTTATTGAATTTAATGACGGGAACGTCGGGAGGATGAAGGTATTAGAAAGAATGCGCTTCAAGATAGGAAATTTTACTCAAGACATCCTGAGAAAAATAGGTTTACAGCGCGTCTCTGCAGCTGAAAAGACATTTGAAGACCTGGTAAAGGAAAGAAGACAGACAACAAGAAACCAGAAGGGAAGCCTTGAAGGGAAAGACGACCCAGAGTGCAAATGTGGTGCCTTCTGAAGAAGTGACATAAGGAAAAAACTTAGGTTGAGCTTTAAATTGCGTTTCCTGAAAAGTTTGTTGTTTGAAGTTTATGTACCTTTTCCTCACATTCTATGAATGATAGAATTATGAAATTTTGTACACATATTTCTGTGAACCTAATAAACATTGTCTCAAGAGCAAATTTTGAAGTTCTAATTGCAAGCTGATATATGGGGCAAAGTGCTTCGAATTTTGCATGAATTTAAAATTGTTCTTGTGGAATTATAATTAAAAATTAAGAAAATTGTCCTCTTTGACCTGTTTAGAAAACCTCATGAGAAGGGCTTACAACATATAAAAGAGATGAAACAGAGAAATTTTTGTAGAAACCTCTTGAATACTTTGTGAAAGAAGGAACATACATTATTTTTTAAAAATGAAACTTCAAATTTGATTAAAAAAGTTGAATACATATAATCAAAGGATTTTGAATGTAAATGTGTTTCTTTCATGTAAAGCGTGGTACAAAATTTCATTGCCATATCTCAAAAACTGTGGATTTGGTGCATTTTTTAAGTACTGTGTGTTTTTCATCAACGTCTCCCCTTGAACCTAACTAACATAAGAACATCACAGACATCCATGCCCGAGGCAAGATTCGAAGCTGCGACCGTAGCAGCAGCGCGGTTCCTGACTGAAGCTCCTAGAACCTCTCGGTCACAGCGGCCGGCCGTACTGCATCCTGCGACCACATACACACTACCGAACACCGAGGCACATCACGCCGGTGGCAAGCGCGCGTTGACCACGGCAGATGGCGTTAGATCAGTGAGTTATGAAGCGTTATTTTTTAACAAAAGTAAAATAAAAACAAACTTACTCTAGTGAAGCTTTAACAAATTTTTACTAAGAAAACTCTTACTGTAAATAACGTTCGTCTTCCAGACTCTTTGTTTCAACATTGCGAGGTTAGTTTCTAAATAATCTTCTTAAAAATACCACTTCATGTCTCACGGTGAACTAACACCACCTGCTGTGGTCAACACACACTCACCACAGACCTCATATAGCAGGCAATCAGTAGTGTGTATATGGTAGCAGGATCGAGAACGAATGTTGCGGCACTTTTACTATTTGACTATTTGTACAGGACTGATCCCGCGTTGTATTCACTGGACCACATTAGCCGACTTGGCAAGGTAGTTACGTAACATCCGTTTCCGTTTTTATGAAAGTAGCCAGCTGCAGTTTTTCCCTTCATTCAATTCATTCCGTTTATTTCAAGGTTATCGGATGTTATTCTTTTTATACATGACGGGAACATCTGCTTTCCTCGACTGTTTTTGTTGCGCATGACGAGAGAAATTTGATCATACAATGCAGGCTTTCATGGCCGGTATTGTCTTCACTTAAAACTACTGGGCTGATAGGCCCTGGTCGAAGTATAAAACTCTCTCCTGACGTTTCGTGTCCGACTGCGGGAGACATCCTCGGAGATACAGCGGCGAACTGCGAAGAGAACTCGAGGAAGCGCTGATTATATAGGCAGTACAGAGGGCGCCACTGTCGATCACGTGGCGTCGGCTATGTCTCTGGTAATGCCAACATTGTCGATTGAAATTAATCGATCGTCACGGTTGCGGTGCAACGCAGACATCCAGATTTTATCCAGTTTAACACCTTCGTCGCCGGCCGGGGTGGCCGAGCGAATCTAGGCGCTACAGTTTGGAACCGCGCGACCGCTAAGGTCGCAGGTTCGAATCCTGCCTCGGGCATGGATGTGTGTGATGTCCTTAGGTTAGTTAGTTTGAAGTAGTTCTAAGTTCTAGGGGACTGATGACCTCAGAAGTTAAGTCACATAGCGCTCAGAGCCATTTGAACCATTTTTGAACACCTTCGTCTTTCCTGTTAAAATTATTACGGTGTTTATCAATCTCGATAGCCTCTCTATACATGCGTGCATAATAATGCGAGGTTTTCGATATGAAGCTCGTCTCGCTGATTTTATTTCATGATCACCTTCCTGGCAAAAATGTTCCGCTACGGCCGATTTATCCTTATGTTCAACAAGACCGGTGTTGTGGTACCAATATAAACCTGTCCACAACTACAAGGGATTTCATATACCCCCGGAGTAGCCAAAGGGTGTCGTGCATCTTTTGCCGATCTTAAATATTCTTTTATTTTCCTGTTGGGTCTGAAAATAGTTTCCACCTCATAGTTGCTTAAAACCTTCCCAATGCGATCTGTGACCTTACTAATGAACGGGAGAAAAACTTTGCCCTTGGGCGACTGTTGTTCGTCGTTGCTCCTGATCCTCTGCCTAGAGCGAAGTGCTAGATCTATATCCTTGCTAGATTAGCCATTCTTCACGAAAGTTGACCGTAGATGTTCTATCTCATCTTTTAAATAAACATTCACAAATTTTGTACTCCCTGCCTATCAAGGTTTTCATTACACCACTTTCTTGTATAGGATGGTGGTTTGAAACTTTATGCAGTAAGTTTGTTCATCTCCTCTTGGTTCTTAGTAATCCTATGCAGTGTGGTAATTGGAATAAGATTGACGGTCTAACATTCAAAACTATGGAAGTTAGTGCAGAAATATCAGCAAATAGGCAGAAGAAGAAGTTCAATAACTTACAGAACAACATTTCGGGAGGTTCAGTTGAGGACAATTCTCGAACTTTTATTAACCTGTCTGATAAAGATTTGTCAAAGTTGAAATTTCTGTACTAGCGAAAGGAGGCAATTTTCCCGTGACGCCCCAAAACTTACCCACAGAGGATATTGTAGCAAATATTAAGACCGGTATCCGTCAGCTTCCACACCAGTCCACTGACGCAATTAGGATGGAAACGGCTAGGATTTTACGTACATGTAAGCCACCCAACAATAATTTCTCGCAGGCTGAGGGATATAAATGGAGATAAAAACATTATTGTTCTTAATGCAGATACGGGAAATGCCACCGTCATACTGAACAGTGAGGACGATCATGGTAAAATCAATGATATTTTGGTTCCCTCCAATTACAAGAAACTCCAGAAGGATCCGAAAAAAAATGGTTCAAATGGCTCTGAGCACTATGCGAGCTAACTTCTGAGGTCATCAGTCCCCTAGAACTTAGAACTACTTAAACCTAACTAACCTAAGGACATCACACACATCCATTCCCGCGGCAGGATTCGAACCTGCGACCGTAGTGGTCGCGCGGTTCCAGACTGAAGCTCCTAGAACCGCTCGGCCACACCGGCCGGCTTTTATGAACAGATTGACGGGGTGCCTATAGCAGACCTCTTAGTCCTGCTGTGGCTAACTTATTTATGGAGACTTTTGAACAACGGGCATTGCAGACTGCCAGTAAGTGACCAGCCACATTGTATCGTTATGTTGATGACACGTTCGTAGTATGGACACACGGAGCAGAGGAGTTGGATGCCTTACTGACACATTTAAATACTATTAATCCGAATATCCAATTTACTATGGAGACGGAAAAGAATGAGCAACTGAATTTCCTGGATGTGATTAAACGACGGGACGGAACGTTGGGCCATAAGGTGTATAGAAAGGCCACACGTACTGATCGTTATCTACATAAAGATTCAAACCACGACCCTATACAAAAAAGAGGTGTAATGTAAACCATGGTAGACAGGGCGTGCAAAATTTGTGAACCTGTTTATTTAAAAGATGAGATTGTACATCTACGGTCAACTTTCGTGAAGAATGGCTATTTTAGCAAGGATATAGATTGAGCACTTCGCTCTAGGCAGAGAATCAGGTGCAACGACAAACAACAGTCGCCCAAGAGCAAAGTTTTTCTTCCGTTCATTAGTAAGGTCACAGATCGCATTGGGAAAGTTATAAGCAAGTATGGGGTGGAAACTATTTTCAGACCCGCCAGAAAAATAAAAGAATACTGAAGATCGGCAAAAGTTGCACGACACCCTTTGGCTACACCGGAGGTATATAAAATCCCTTGTAGTTGTGGACAGGTTTATATCGGTACCACAAAGAGAAGTGTGAACACCCGTCTTGTTGAACATAAGAGGAATTGCCGCCTGGGTCGCACGGATAAATCGGCCGTAGCGGAACATTTTTGCCAGAAAGGTGATCATGAAATAAAATTCAGCGAGACGAGCGTCATATGAAAAACTTCGCATTATCATGCAAGCATGTATAGAGAGGCTATCGAGATTGATAAACACCGTAATAATTGTTGTGTCTTGGCAAGACAGTCAAGCCACTATGTTTGGTAGCCGAAAGGCATGCGTCTAAGCTCGCGCAGGCTGGCGTGAGGTCTGGAACAGTTATAGGAGTTTATAGTAGGAAGAAAAGTACGCAGCTTCTGGAATACTTAACTTTAATCCATAATTGGTGAACATCGGTCTGACGGTACATGCATCACAAGATAAATAGCAAATGATAATGGCGCCTTGCTAGGTCGTAGCAAATGACGTAGCTGAAGGCTATGCTAACTATCGCCTCGGCAAATGAGATGTAATTTGTCAGTGAACCATCTCTAGCAAAGTCGGCTGCACAACTGGGGGGAGTGCTAGGAAGTCTCTCTAGACCTGCCGTGTGGCGGCGCTCGATCTGCAATCATTGACAGTGGCGACACGCGGGTCCGTCGTATACTAATGGACCGCGGCCGATTTAAAGGCTACCACCTAGCAAGTGTGGTGTCTGGCGGTGACACCACAATAATTTTATCAGGAAAGACGAAGGTGTGAAACTGGATAAAATCTGGTTGTCTGCGTTGTACCACAATCGTGACGATCGATTAATTTCAATCGAGAATGTTGGCATTACCAGAGACAATCTCATAGCCGACGCCACGTGATCGACAGTGGCGCCCTCTGTACTGCCTATATGATCAGCGCTTCCTCGAGTTCTTTTCGCAGTTCGCCGCTGTACCTCCGAGGATGTCTCCCGCAGTCGGAGACGAAACGTCAGGGGAGAGTTTTATACTTCGACCAGGGCCTATCAGCCCAGAAGTTTTAAGTAAAGACAATACCGGTCGTGAGAGCCTACATTGTATGATCAAATTTCCATCGTCATGCGCAACAAAAACAGTCGAGGAATGTAGATGTTCCCGTCATGTATTAAAAGCATAACATCCGATAACCTTGAAATAAACGAAATGAATCAAAGGAAGGGAAAAACTGCAGCTGGCTACTTTCATAAAAACGGAAAAGGATGTTACGTAACTACCTTGCCAGGTCGGCTAATGTGGTCCAGTGAATAGAACGCGGGATCAGTCCTGTACAAACAGTCAGATAGTAAAAGTGCCGGAACATTCGTTCTACATTTAAAAAAATGGTTCAAATGGCTCTGAGCACAATGGTACTTAACTTCTAAGGTCATCAGTCCCCTAGAACGTAGACCTGCTTAAACCTAACTAATTTTTTTGCGGATGTTTCATAATCCATGTCCCTAACTTCCTTATCAAAATTCATCGGTAACCACAATTTATAATTTTCCTTATTTCGTCCATTGCCAAAGTATGGTAACGCCTTTCTAATTCTATTTTAATGTAGCCCAATCTGAAGAGGTCCTTACGTAGTCAAACGTGCACCATTGACAAATAAATAAACAGTAATTTCAACATCGCAAACAAGACTGTTTTCCTCTCCTCGTAAATGCCCCTCGTATGTTGTACGTTTTCCTTCAGCCTGCCAGGCACCGCCTGTCTCTTCACGTGAGCTGACTTACCTCAGGGCTAACTCTGAACTCTAATTTCCCTGTCACCGCGGCGCCGGAGGCAGACTTCAAAGGGCGGCTCGTGTCAGCGACCTGAGAACATAGTGGGGGCGGGAGCGGAGGGGGAGGTGGTAGACAGTGAGTGAGCAGGGCGCGCCTGCTCTGCTCCACCACTTGTCTCGCAAAGTACTCGGCAGACGCACAGACCTGGCGCTATTCCGAGATAAAACTTATTTTAGCTCAACAACGCCTCTCCCAAGTTCTTTGATCACTCACCCAGACACATTACGCTCCCAGACAAAAAAAAAAGACAATAAAAAACAAAATAAACGTGAAGCATTCAGTAGGGGATGTGGAAACGAACTGAAGCTTCGTGGATTGAGAGGGCAGGTGATGTAATTACAAATCAACAAAGGAGGTGGCTTACAAAACACTCGTTCGACCTATACTTGAGTATTGCTCATCAGTGTGGGATCCGTACCAGATCGGTCTGACGGAGGAGATAGAGAAGATCCAAAGAAGAGCGGCGCGTTTCGTCACAGGGTTATTTGGTAACCGTGATAGCGTTACGGAGATGTTTAATAAACTCAAGTGGCAGACACTGCAAGAGAGGCGCTCTGCATCGCGGTGTAGCTTGCTCGCCAGGTTTCGAGAGGGTGCGTTTCTGGATGAGGTATCGAATATATTGCTTCCCCCTACTTATACCTCCCGAGGAGATCACGAATGTAAAATTAGAGAGAGAGCGCGCACGGAGGCTTTCAGACAGTCGTTCTTCCCGCGAACCATACGCGACTGGAACAGGAAAGGGAGGTAATGACAGTGGCACGTAAAGTGCCCTCCGCCACACACCGTTGGGTGGCTTGCGGAGTATAAATGTAGATGTAGATGTAGACAGTATGAGCGCGCATATCGGTACGATGTTACACCCCCCCCCCCCCCCCCCCCCACCTGTACGCACGGTTTCATCCGGCTAGGAAGGTTGTCATAAAGCACTTCCATCCTATCCTGGAACAAACTAGCCCACATCTGTCCTTGATGTCCTGGACATCCTTGTTATCCTGGCACTTGGAAGGAGTTGACGTCCGAACAGGTACTACACATGTTATATCGGGGATAGTTCTGTGGAGCTTGCTGGCCACAGGAATACGTCAGTATCAGGCACACATAAACACTCGTACTACGTGTGGAACTGGCCGGCGTGGCCGAGCGGTTCTAGGCACTTCAGTCAGGAACCGCACGACCGCTACGTTCGCAGGACCGAATCCTGCCTCGGCATGGATGTGTGTGATGTCCTAAGGTTAGTTAGGTTTAAGTAGTTCTAAGTTCTACGACTTATCTTAGAAGAAAGATTAAGAAAGGCAAACCTACGTTTCTAGCATTTGTAGACTTAGAGAAAGCTTTTGACAATGTTGACTGGAATACTCTCTTTCAAATTCTAAAGATGGCAGGGGTAAAATACAGTGAGCGAAAGGCTATTTACAATTTGTACAGAAACCACATGGCAGTTATAAGAGTCGAGGGGCATGAAAGGGAAGCAATGGTTGGGAAGGGAGTGAGACAGGGTTGTAGCATCTCCCCGATGTTATTCAATCTGTATATTGAGCAAGCAGTAAAGGAAACAAAACTAAAATTCGGACTAGGTATTAAAATCCATGGCGAAGAAATAAAAACTTTGAGGTTCGCCGATGACATTGTAATTCTGTCAGAGACAGGAAAGGACTTGGAGGAGCAGTTGAACGGAATGGACAGTGCCTTGAAAGGAGGATATAAGATGAACATCAACAAAAGCAAAACGAAGATAATGGAATGTAGTCGAATTAAATCGGGTGATGCTGCCGGAATTAGATTAGGAAATGAGACACTTAAAGTAGTAAAGGAGTTTTGCTATTTGGGGAGCAAAATAACTGATGATGGTCGAAATAGAGAGGATGTAAAATGTAGACTGGCAATGGCAAGGAAAGCGTTTCTGAAGAAGAGAAATTTGTTAACACCGAGTATAGATTTAAGTGTCAGGAAGTCGTTTCCGAAAGTGTATCCATGTATGGAAGTGAAACATGGACGATAAAGAGCTTGGACAAGAAGAGAATAGGAGCTTTCGAAATGTGATGCTACAGAAGAATGCTGAAGATTAGATGGGTAGATCACTAAACTAATAAGGAGGTATTGAATAGAATTGGGGAGAAGAGGAGTTTGTGGCACAACTTGACAACAAGAAGTGACCGGTTGGTAGGGCATGTTCTGAGGCATCAAGGGATCACAAATTTAGCATTGTAGGGCAGCGTGGAGGGTAAAAATCGTAGAGGGAGACCAAGAGATGATTACACCAAGCAGATTCAAAAGGATGTAGGTTGCAGTAGGTACTGGGAGATGAAGAAGCTTGCACAGGATAGGGTAGCATGGAGAGCTGCATCAAAGCAGTCTCAGGACTGAAGACCACAACAACAACAACAAGTTCTAGGGGACTGATGGCCTCAGATGTTAAGTCCCATTATGTTCAGAGCCATTTGAACCATTACTACGTGTGGACAACCATTGCCCTGTTGAAAAATGGCATCACGATACTATCCAATGAGAGTTATCACACGAATACGCATGACGTCCCTGCCATACTTTCGTGCCGTCACAGTTCCCTCAGTCACCACCAGCCATGAGCAAATCCGTACGTTATGGCTGCCCATATCATCACACCAGGTAAGCAACACCTCTCTGTCTCACCAGAACATTGGAAGAGTAGGACCTCATTCCTGATCTCCGATATATTCACGAAAGATGGTCATCCGAAATAGTGCACAACATGGTAACGACATTCGTCAGCAGTCATGCTTCCCGGTCATGACAGTACTCCAAACGTAGCGCATTAGCCAAACTGGTCGAAATTTTGTAACAGCAGCTTAAAGAACACACTAGAAACAGTGATAGTAATCCGTCTAGCTTCTGTTTCCATCTGAAAACTCAACACCACAAAGCCGAGAAAATAGAAACTGCGTTAGAAATATTACACAAAATACCGAAAGAACTTAATACAAATTTGTCGAATAACTGTAAATTTACGTCTATAAAAAAATATCTAGACGAAATTCTAAGTGAACACGCAGATTTTAAACATAAATACCATCTCGAAAACTTTGACAGATTAGGATACGAAAAATAATAGTCATATGGTAAACAAAACTTACAGAGGTCATAGATAAAATGTATAGGATAGTAAGATCAAGAAATTGTAACCTCATCTCTGGTAAGCTGTATATACCCACTTAAAAAAATTTTGCATCACCTCGGTTCCGAGAGTTCCGGAGACTTCACTGAAAACTGCAATAGAGATGAACATAAACATCATTTCTGCCCTCTTTATTGCTCATGAAAACCGCACATTGCATGTTGTACCACATACAGCGAGAGCTTCAGAGGTGATGGTCCAGATTTCTGTACACACCGGTACTTCTAATACCCCGTAACTCATCCTCTTGAATTGATGCGTGCCTATATTCGTCGTGGCATACTATTCACAAGTTCATCAAGGCACTGTTGGTCCAGATTGTCCCATTCCTCAACGGCGATTCGGCGTAGACCCCTCAGATTGCTTGGTGGGTCACGCCGTCCATAAACAGCCCTTTTCAACTTATCGCAGGCACCGTCGATAGGGTTCATGGGTGGAGAACATGCTGGCCACTCTAGTCGGGCGATGTCGCTATTCTGAAGAAAGTCATTCACAAGATGTACACGATGGAGGCGCCGGTAGTCCTCGTTCCTTGTGTTGGCAGAGCCCAACAGACCGCACTGTCAACACGAGGCACGAGCACTACCGGCGAGTAACTGCCGACGTCCAACAGTTGGTAAACAGCAGCAAACTTCTCATCCGACGGTGGCCACCAATCATGGCACATAACACAAGGGCCAATAGACAACAGAGGTCACGTTCTCCCTCCTCGGCAATAACCTATTAAAATAAAGTTCCGCCTCCTTCTTCCTTAAGTGACCAATGAAATGAATTATCTTTTTATAATTATGACGTAATGGCATGCTCAGTGAACAGTAGCAACAAAAAATATAAGGGACAGTGCATAGCTAGAACGCACCAGTAGACCCAGAAGGCCGCTGCAACCGTGGGCGAAACGTCCGTTTTTCTCCAGCAGCAGTAGTTTTATCTGTTACGACACGGTACCACACCCATAAAACTTTTATGTCGATAGTTTGAAGGTGTTATGTGGAATGTTGGATGTTTTATAATCATTATTACTATTTATTTGTATAACATTTGTTTTTACAAAACCCCTACTCTGTTTTAGCTAAATAATCCTTCAGTGTATAAAATGTATTGCATAACAAGTAGTTTTCAGCTGCCTTTTAAAATAAGTGTATTTTTGCAATTTCTTTAATCTCTTTTGGTAATTTACTGTACAGTTTTATTCCTTGGTAGAAAATGCTGTTTTGAGTTTTATGTTTATTTTTTGTTGGTAAATGTAAGTTGAGTATATCTCTTGTTGCATGGTCATGGACAGAGCTGTTTGTGCAGTAATTACCAATGTTATTTTTGATATTAGAACAAATAAGCCCTCGGTCACAAATATTAAGTCAAAATTGACCAGGTTTCGACGCTACTATGAGCGTCGTCTTCAGAATTAAACTAACTGTTCTAAACATATCTGCGGCTACTAGATGGCGCTCGTAGCAACGCCATGTTTACTTGCCCACACTTTCTAACGTGGGCACCTCAGTCTTAACCCTTGTTCACTCAAGTACGAGCAGCCCTTAGCGGCTCGCCATCTTATTTACAACTATTCATGACGTCGCCTTTCCGGCTTAGATTTTTTAAAATGTGCCTTGTAAGTACTGCATCTCTTTCCAGTCAGTAAAACTTTAATTTTATTAATGTATTATATACCTAATATGTTTTAGAACAGTTAGTTTAATTCTGAAGACGACGCTCATAGTAGCGTCGAAACATGGCCAATTTTGACTTAATGTTTGTGACCGAGGGCTTATTTGTTCTAATATAATTCTGACACGGTCACTGAACCTTAGCTACTATGTTCAAAGTTACTTTTGATGTTTACAACTGACTGGTAAATGTATTCACATGGAGCAGTTAAAATCCCTAGCGCTCTGAACAATTCTTTACAATGAGCTCCACAACTACACTCCTGGAAATGGAAAAAAGAACACATTGACACCGGTGTGTCAGACCCACCATACTTGCTCCGGACACTGCGAGAGGGCTGTACAAGCAATGATCACACGCACGGCACAGCGGACACACCAGGAACCGCGGTGTTGGCCGTCGAATGGCGCTAGCTGCGCAGCATTTGTGCACCGCCGCCGTCAGTGTCAGCCAGTTTGCCGTGGCATACGGAGCTCCATCGCAGTCTTTAACACTGGTAGCATGCCGCGACAGCGTGGACGTGAACCGTATGTGCAGTTGACGGACTTTGAGCGAGGGCGTATAGTGGGCATGCGGGAGGCCGGGTGGACGTACCGCCGAATTGCTCAACACGTGGGGCGTGAGGTCTCCACAGTACATCGATGTTGTCGCCAGTGGTCGGCGGAAGGTGCACGTGCCCGTCGACCTGGGACCGGACCGCAGCGACGCACGGATGCACGCCAAGACCGTAGGATCCTACGCAGTGCCGTAGGGGACCGCACCGCCACTTCCCAGCAAATTAGGGACACTGTTGCTCCTGGGGTATCGGCCAGAACCATTCGCAACCGTCTCCATGAAGCTGGGCTACGGTCCCGCACACCGTTAGGCCGTCTTCCGCTCACGCTCCAACATCGTGCAGCCCGCCTCCAGTGGTGTCGCGACAGGCGTGAATGGAGGGACGAATGGAGACGTCTCGTCTTCAGCGATGAGAATCGCTTCTGCCTTGGTGCCAGTGATGGTCGTATGCGTGTTTGGCGCCGTGCAGGTGAGCGCCACAATCAGGACTGCATACGACCGAGGCACACAGGGCCAACACCCGGCATCATGGTGTGGGGAGCGATCTCCTACACTGGCCGTACACCACTGGTGATCGTCGAGGGGACACTGAATAGTGCACGGTACATCGAAACCGTCATCGAACCCATCGTTCTACCATTCCTAGACCGGCAAGGGAACTTGCTGTTCCAACAGGACAATGCACGTCCGCATGTATCCCGTGCCACCCAACGTGCTCTAGAAGGTGTAAGTCAACTACCCTGGCCAGCAAGATCTCCGGATCTGTCCCCCATTGAGCATGTTTGGGACTGGATGAAGCGTCGTCTCACGCGGTCTGCACGTCCAGCACGAACGCTGGTCCAACTGAGGCGCCAGGTGGAAATGGCATGGCAAGCCGTTCCACAGGACTACATCCAGCATCTCTACGATCGTCTCCATGGGAGAATAGCAGCGTGCATTGCTGCGAAAGGTGGATATACACTGTACTAGTGCCGACATTGTGCATGCTCTGTTGCCTGTGTCTATGTGCCTGTGGTTCTGTCAGTGTGATCATGTGATGTATCTGACCCCAGGAATGTGTCAATAAAGTTTCCCCTTCCTGGGACAATGAATTCACGGTGTTCTTATTTCAATTTCCAGGAGTGTATTTTTGCTCTTTTCTGGATTTTGAAAATTATGTTCATATTTTGTGCATTTGTCCCCCAAAACAGAATGCCACAGCTAAGAACTGAAGGTACATATGAACAGCATGTAACTAAAAGACACTGCACGTTACACACTGATGATAGGATTCTAAGGGCATAACATGCTGATGACATTCTGTTTGCAAGTACCTTTGTGTGTTCACTGTGTTCACACCACTTCAACTGAGAATCAATATTCACAGCTAGAAATTTTGCGTTTGTTACACAGTCATCGAGCAATGGGGAAGAAATACCGATACCAGCTGCACTGCGTGGAACGTTTATGAGTCAGTGTGACTCACGCAAAACGCAGCCGACTGTTTTCTCTGGAGAGACAAGCGGGGATCCTGAGTGTATCTGGGACCACTAGCCCAGAGATAACCTCTAGCTCGGACGATTGTTTCCTCGACGGAATTCTGCCTCCTATTGGCTGCACGTCTGCTTCCTGCTATGAATCCCGGTTTCCCTGGTTGCAGTTTAGATTTCCTGCTGCTTAGGGTTCCCAGTCTAGAACCAATATCTTGAGTACGCACCTCTGTCAGTCGTACTGGTAAACCCAATTTTTGTGAGACATTTCTAAGTACAGAAGACTAGTATCTTTCGGTGAAAGACAAAAGATAAAGCAGTGGTACACTAATCACTGGGGGATTCGAAAGTGGTTGTAGGGGAAGCAATAGAAGAAAGGTTTAAGAGAATATGGGATTGCCAGTAGGAATGACGCAGGAGAGAGAATAATTGTGTTCTGCAATAAACTTCAGATAGTAATGGCGAATACAAGACTCACAAGAGGAAGTATACATGAAAATTTCCCGAAAACATGGCAAGATTCCATCTGGATTACATCTTTGTCATCCACAGATTCCGAAATCGGGAACTGGTCTGTAAGACGTACTCTGGAACAGATATAGACTAGCATCATAATTTAGTAGTGATGAAGAGTAGAATGAAGTCCCAGAGACTGGCCTGGAAGAATCAAAAACGAGTTCGATACTAAAGTGCCGAGGAACGAGTAGGGGCGATTGAGGTTCTCTGAGGCTATAGAGACTGTGATAACGGGTACTGCAGTAAGGGGAGGGCTTGTAAAAAGGGCAGTCACAAAAGCTGAATAGACAAACACAAGAAAAAGAGTGGTAAGTTTGAAGAAATCTTGGGTTACAGAAGAAATTCTTCAGTTGAACGGCGAAAGAAAGAAGTGCAAATGTGACCAGGCAAAGACAGGAATACAGTAATACAAATCATTTAGGAATGAAATAAATAGCACGCGCAGTGAAGCCAGTACGAAATGCCTCCAAGAGAAATGCGAAGAAATCGAAAAACAAATGATTGTCAGAAGATCTGATTCAGCACGCAGAAATGCCGGAGCAACGTTGGGTGAAACTGAAAGCAAGGGTCTCAATTTTAACAGTGCAATGGCATTTCCATTGTTAACCGCAAGGATGAGAGTGGATTTGTGGAGGGAGTACATTGAAGGAATCTATGAGCAGGAGGAGGACTTGGCTGAGGACATGATAGAAGAAGAAACAGGAGTGGACAGGAAAGACATTGGGAATCCAGTACTAGAGTCAGAGTCTAACAGAGCGATTTTGTGATCAAGTAAGGAGGAACGGATGGAAAAAATTCCTTCGGAAATTCTAAAGTAATTGGGGAAAGTGACACCAAACTACTGTCCAAGTAGGTGTGTAGAATCTATGAGACAGGATACATTACATCTGACATTCGGAAAAATAGCATCCAGACAATCCCAAAGTTATCAAGGAAAAATATGTTCAAAAACCATCGCACAATTAACAGCCCATGCATCCAGGCTACTGACAAGAATAGGGGATATGTTAGATGAAAATCAGTGTGGCTTTATTAGAAGGTAAAAGCACTAGAGCTGCACTTCCAACGATACGGTTTTAACGCAAGCAAGAGTTAAGAAAAATAAAGGCAAATTCATAGGGTTTGTGGACCTGAAAAAACGCTCAGTGGTGTAGAGTGTGGATGTTCGAAAACCTGAGAAAAATAGGTGAGTCGTGGCTAGCTGGCGCCAGTGTTATTTTGTTCAGGTGTCGTTGAGATAGATTGGTGTTAAGGTAAGCTATCTTCGCTTTTCGCGTGTCTTATCTTGCGGCTTCGAAACCGAAGCGAGTGGGTTGTTAGCCTTCGGCGGATAACATTCGAGATCTCGTGACATTCGCTGGGAGACGAGTGTTAACGGCTACCGAACGAGCGTGATGACCGTTATATATTGTGGTGTGAAACTGGTTGGGCGTTTTGCCGACATAGGCAGCTTGGAGCTCCAAGTTCTGTGACTTCGCGGGGAACAAATTTGAACGGAAGCGGTGAAGCTGTGGAACCCGATCCCTCGTATTGTGTACCTGGTATGGAATAAGTCGTCGTAATTGTTTGTTCGCCGACGCACTCAGAGATATTAAACTTTATTATTATTATGGGAGACTTTCTTGGCCTAGTTACACTACTGGCCATTAAAATTGCTACATCATGAAGAAATGCAGATGATAAACGGTTATTTATTGGACAAACATATTATACTAGAACTGACATGTGATTACGTTTTCACCCAATTTGGATGCATAGGTCCTGAGAAATCAGTACCCAGAACAACCACCTCTGGCCGTAATAACGGCCTTGATACGCCTCGGCATTGAGTCAAACAGAGCTTGGATGGCGTGTACAGGTACAGCTGCCCATGCAGCTTCAACACGATACCACAGTTCATCAAGAGTAGTGACTGGCGTATTGTGACGAGCCAGTTGCTCGGCCACCATTGACCAGACGTTTTCAGTTGGTGAGAGATCTGGAGAATGTGCTCGCCAGAGCGGCAGTAGAACGTTCTCTGTATCCGGAAAGGCCCGTACAGGACCTGCAACATGCGGTCGTGCAGTAGCCTGCTGAAATGTAGGGTTTAGCAGGGATCGAATGACGGGTAGAGCCGCGGGTCGTAACACATCTGAAATGTAACGTCCACTGTTCAAAGTGCCGTCAATGCGAACAAGAGGTGACCGAGACGTGTAACCAGTGGCACCCTATACGATCACGCCGGGTGATACGCCAGTATGGCGATGACGAATACACTCTTCCAATGTGCGTTCACCGTGATGTAGCCAAACACGGATGCGACCATCATGATGCTGTAAACAGAACCTGGATTCATCCGAAAAAATGACGTTTTGCCATTCGTGCACCCAGGTTCGTCGTCGAGTACAACATCGCAGGCTCTCCTGTCTGCGATGCAGCGTCAAGGGTAACCGAAGCCATGGTCTCCGAGCTGATAGTCCATGCTGCTGCAAACGTCGTCGAATTGTTCGTGCAGATGATTGTTGTGTTGCAAACGTTCCCATCTGTTGACTCAGGGATCGAGACGTGGCTACACGATCCGTTACAGCCATGCGGATAAGATGCCTGTCATCTCGACTGCTAGTGATACGAGGCCGTTGGGATCCAGCACGGCGTTCCGTATTACCCTCCTGATCGCTCCGATTCCATATTCAGCTAACAGTCATTGGATCTCGACCAACGCGAGCAGCAATGTCGCGATACGATAATCCGCAATCGCGATAGGTTACAATCCGACCTTTATCAACGTCGGAAATGTGATGGGACGCATTTCTCCTCCTTACACGAGGCATCACAACAGCGTTTCACCAGGCAACGCCGGTCAACTGCTGTTTGTGTATGAGAAAGCGGCTGGAAACTTTCCTCATGTCAGCAGGTTGTAGGTGTCGCCACCGGTGCCAACTTTGTGTGAATGCTCTGAGAAGCTAATCATTTGCATATCACAGCATCTTCTTCCTGTCGGTTACGTTTCGCGTCTGTAGCACGTCATCTTCGTGGTGTAGCAATTTTAATGGCCAGTAGTGTAAATGGTGGTCGTTATTTTAAAATTTTTTGTGTCTCTTGCAAACAATTGATTTTATGTTGCTGTTTTTAAAGCCTGCACTCTATTTATATAGATGTCCATGTGTAAGTGAGTCAAAGGTTCTGCCCAGTGTTTCTGTGTTTCAGAGTTATTGGAATGTCTTTGTGGTCCTGGCAGAAACTTTTGATTGTGGCAGCGCCTTGACGCAGAGTGAAATGTCATCCGAGGTCTCGGCCTGGCAGTGTTTAAGAACCTGGCCACTGCCGGGAGTTGTTCACATATCCCCTTCCAAAGTTTAGTGTTTATCTTCCTTCCGTGGAGGAGTGTTGAGCTGGTAGATATATATATATACACTCCTGGAAATGGAAAAAAGAACACATTGACACCGGTGTGTCAGACCCACCATACTTGCTCCGGACACTGCGAGAGGGCTGTACAAGCAATGATCACACGCACGGCACAGCGGACACACCAGGAACCGCGGTGTTGGCCGTCGAATGGCGCTAGCTGCGCAGCATTTGTGCACCGCCGCCGTCAGTGTCAGCGAGTTTGCCGTGGCATACGGAGCTCCATCGCAGTCTTTAACACTGGTAGCATGCCGCGACAGCGTGGACGTGAACCGTATGTGCAGTTGACGGACTTTGAGCGAGGGCGTATAGTGGGCATGCGGGAGGCCGGGTGGACGTACCGCCGAATTGCTCAACACGTGGGGCGTGAGGTCTCCACAGTACATCGATGTTGTCGCCAGTGGTCGGCGGAAGGTGCACGTGCCCGTCGACCTGGGACCGGACCGCAGCGACGCACGGATGCACGCCAAGACCGTAGGATCCTACGCAGTGCCGTAGGGGACCGCACCGCCACTTCCCAGCAAATTAGGGACACTGTTGCTCCTGGGGTATCGGCCAGGACCATTCGCAACCGTCTCCATGAAGCTGGGCTACGGTCCCGCACACCGTTAGGCCGTCTTCCGCTCACGCCCCAACATCGTGCAGCCCGCCTCCAGTGGTGTCGCGACAGGCGTGAATGGAGGGACGAATGGAGACGTGTCGTCTTCAGCGATGAGAGTCGCTTCTGGCTTGGTGCCAATGATGGTCGTATGCGTGTTTGGCGCTGTGCAGGTGAGCGCCACAATCAGGACTGCATACGACCGAGGCACACAGGGCCAACACCCGGCATCATGGTGTGGGGAGCGATCTCCTACACTGGCCGTACACCACTGGTGATCGTCGAGGGGACACTGAATAGTGCACGGTACATCCAAACCGTCATCGAACCCATCGTTCTACCATTCCTAGACCAGCAAGGGAACTTGCTGTTCCAACAGGACAATGCACCTCCGCATGTATCCCGTGCCACCCAACGTGCTCTAGAAGGTGTAAGTCAACTACCCTGGCCAGCAAGATCTCCGGATCTGTCCCCCATTGAGCATGTTTGGGACTGGATGAAGCGTCGTCTCACGCGGTCTGCACGTCCAGCACGAACGCTGGTCCAACTGAGGCGCCAGGTGGAAATGGCATGGCAAACCGTTCCACAGGACTACATCCAGCATCTCTACGATCGTCTCCATGGGAGAATAGCAGCGTGCATTGCTGCGAAAGGTGGATATACACTGTACTAGTGCCGACATTGTGCATGCTCTGTTGCCTGTGTCTATGTGCCTGTGGTTCTGTCAGTGTGATCATGTGATGTATCTGACCCCAGGAATGTGTCAATAAAGTTTCCCCTTCCTGGGACAATGAATTCACGGTGTTCTTATTTCAATTTCCAGGAGTGTATATTGTATGTAACCTGTTTGTATATGAACTTGTTTTCTTAAATATTACGTAGTGGCAACTGGCTAAACCTTAAACTGCATAGCTTCTGCTGAGTTCCTTGTGCAACTTATTCTAGTAAATTTTTATTAACACGTCTGAGTACGTAAACATTTATTTTTTTTAGGATCAGTGTCTGTTGTAATTTTTTAATGAAGTGATTCTATCATCTTATATAATGGCATCTTAGTTTAGCACTAGTGTTCAAGTGTTATTAACCTGTAATTGTTTCATTATAACTATTTTCAGTTTGAAGTTCTCAAGTTTGTCAGTAATCCCCTTTTCTTAATTTGGAATTGTTTGTTACAGTACTGAGTACGTCGCGTTTCTAACTGTATTTGCAAAGTTTTATCTAGTGGCTCGTCCACAATCTGTAATTGTCAATTTTGTTTTAAAGGGGTAATGTCAATCGCGATTCCATCCCCCTTCCTTTTTCATGGTATTTAATATGCGGTGTGTAAGTGTGGTATCAATAGGAGTAAGCTAAGGGGGAAGACGAGTAATACAAAATACACAACAACAAAGTGGGTACAATTACAATGGAAGAAAACGAACGAAGTGCTGGGATTAAAAAGGGAGTAAGACAGAGATGAAAGGATATCAGTGGTAAGATTCGCTGATGACATCGCTATTCTTAGTGCAAGTGAAGAAGAATTACAGGATCCGTTGCATGGAATGAACAGTTCAATGAGTACAGAATATGGATTGAGAGTAAATCGAAGAAAGACGAAAGTGATGGGTAATAAGGAGCAGAAATGAGTTTAGTGATAAAGTTATCAAAGCTGGGGACCGAAAGATAGACAAAGTGAAGGAACTCCACTATACTTTGGAAGCAAAACAACGCACATGACGGAAGAAGCACACACACACACACACACACACACACACACACTGTGACAAGCTGTCCGTTCCTGGCGAACATCGTTCTGTGTAGGATAAACTCCGGATGTCACGTGTGGACACATGTGTAGAGAAAGCGCGGCGTGTAAACTGTCCGCTTCGCGGTGTGACGCACGAGACACGTACGCAAGTGAAGCCCACGGATTTTATTTCCAGTCGCGGATGCTGAGGGTCCGTCCGGTGGGCGTGGCTCCGAGGACCGGAGTGCGCAGTTCGATGCTGGCGCACGCCCAAAGTTCCCTCTATACGGGCACAGGCACTCGTAGCTGTGACTTCATCCCACGCCGACGGCTGCAGCAAATGTTCGGACGCTTCCGGACGGTGCACGTTGAGTCAGAATCCAGAAAAAGTTGTCATAGAATTCGGTATTAAAATGTTTCATTTAACAGGCTGTTTAGAGTAATGTTGGGACTGTTGAATCACAGTGTCATAAGCGGTCGGCTGTTCCTTCCCAGGTTTGAATTTGAGGTCCAAAGCGGCATTCGTTTCTGATCTGCGCGCCGAGCTAGACGGTCTGGAAATCTACTGCGCAGTTCGTATGAAATATTTTTGTTCAGCGAAATCAGACCGATTTTTTTAAATGGAGGCTACTGCAGAAGGTATTCACTTACAACGGGAGGCCACGACGTTGGGATCACGGATTTGCTTCAAACTTTGTGCACCTTTACTAGGCCATTAAAACAGCGTAATGTTCAAGGAGTAAGAACCACCACTCTGACAATTCCGAGAAAGCAAGGTTTACGCGTCTAATATATACGTGATGTACACTATGATATCAAAAGTATCCAGACATACACAAAAACAAACGTTTTTCACATTAGGTGCATTGTGCTGCCATCTTCTGCCAGGTACTCCATATCAGCGTTCTCAGTAGTCATTAGATATCGTGGAAGAGAAGAACGTGGCGTTCCGCGGAACTCACGGACTTCGAACGTGGTCAGGTGATTGGGTGTCACTTGTGTCATACGTCTGTACGCGAGGTTTCGACACTCCTAAACATCCCTAGGTACACTGTCTCCGATGTGATAGTGGAGACGTGAAGGAACACGCACAGCATAAAAGCGTACAGGCCGACCTCTTCTGTTGACTGACAGAGACGGCCGACAGTTGAAGAGGGTTGTAATTTGTAATAGGCTGATATCTATCCAGACCATCACGCAGGAATTGCAAACTGCACCACGATCCACTACAAGTACAATGACAGTTAGGAGGAAGGTCGCTCATAAACCTGCTCATAAGCCACACATCACGCCGGTAAATGCTAAACGACGCCTCACTTGGTGTAAGGAGCGTAAACATTGGACGGCTGAACAGTGGAAAAACGTTGTGTGGAGTGACGAGTCACGGTACACAACGTGGCGATCCGATGGTAGGGTGTGGTATGGCAAATGCCCGGTGAACGTCATCTGCTAGCGTGTGTAGTGTCAACAGTATATTTCGGAGGTGGTGGTGTTATGGTGTGGTCGTGTTTTTCATCGATGGGGCTTGTACCCCTTGTTGTTTTGCGTGGCACTATCACACCAAAGACCTACTTTCATGTTTTAAGCACGTTCTTGCTCCCAACTGTTGAAGAGCAATTTGGGGATGGCGATTGCATCTTTCAACACGATCGAGCACCCGTTCGTAATGCACGACCTGTGGAGGAGTGGTTACACGTCAATAACATCCCTGTAATGGACTCGCCTGCACAGAGTCGTGACCTGAATCCTATAGAACACCTTTGGGATGTTTTGGAACGCCGACTATTTGTCCGGTGTCACCGACCGACATCGATACCTCTTCTCATTTCAGTACTCCGTGAAGAATGTGCTGCCATTGCCCAAGAAACTTCCAGCACCAGATTGAACGTATGCCTGCGAGAGTGGAAGCAGTCATCAAGGCTAAGGATGGGCCAACATCATATTGAATTCCAGCATTACCGATGGAGGGCTTCAAAAACTTGTAAGTCATTTTCAGCCAGGTGTCCGGATACTTTTGATCACACAGTGTATCTGTCCTAATGCGCTGCCTGTAAGAAGTCATTGTGGTCAAGTGGTTAGCGTTCGCACTGTACGAGAAATTTGTGCACGAGGCGATGGTTCGAATCCCGCTAACATTTATTTTTTTTCAACACGAGTCACATTATTTAATTTGTATGATATTTGAGAGATAATATAATGAAAAAATCCACGTAAATTTTCATGAAGTTGTAGTGAATTTCATATTTTATTTGACTATTTACCATTTTAATTGAATTTTACAAGGACAGAGACAGGTTTGGAAAGCCCAAATCGAACTACTATAAATAATGATGTGAATGGCGTTAATGACAATCAGTAGTATAGTAAGTCACAACGTGCCAGACCACAAGAGTAATGTACAGTTACTCATCGGATGTGCTCTCAACATCAGATGTTTCAGGATGGTATTTGTCAAACAGTTGTGAGAAACAAATTGAAATAGCGTCTACTACCTCGAATGAATTCAGTTTTCCTGCATTTACAGGAAATATTCTGAGTTCAGAGTTTCTAATGGAAAACACACTTCGTGGACATTTTAAAAAATTTCTGTTCCTTCCGACAGTTTGGATGCAAGCCATGCGTAACGTAACATTTTGGCAAATATTGGCGCTGACAATCGATGTACGATGGAAAGGATTTTAATAGTATCTTCACGAGAAGCAATTTCCCGTTCATTGTAGATCAGGAATGAATAGTTCTGAAGGCGCTTGATAAAGTATTTTACTTGACGATAGAAATAATCGTCGCCTCGTTGGCAAATCGGAGCACATTGGGGTATGAGTTTAACTGTGCAAGTTGGAAGACTTGCGTCATCGGTAAAGATGTCATCGTATACATCAGGTTGCATTTACTCGTTCACTTGTCGACAGTTATAAATATGTTCCAATAATTAAATACAATTAAAATAGTAAGTTGTTAAATAACAAAAAAATGGAAATGAGCGTTTGGCGTCATTGGCCAGGAGACCCCTTGCGGGGCAGGTCCGGCCGTCTTGGTGCAGGTCTTATTACGTTCGACGCCACATTGGGCGACCTGCGCGCCGGATGGGGATGAAATGATGATGAAGACAACACCCCAGCCGCTGAGCGGAGAAAATCTCCGACCCAGCCGGGAATCGAACTTCGGGCCGTATGACGTCGATCCGTCACGCTGACCTCTCAGCTATCGGGGCGGACGTTAAATAACATGAAATTCACTGAAACTTCATGCAACTACATGGGTGGTTTTAATTAAATTAGCTCTCAAATGTCATATACAATAAATAATATGACCAGTGATGAAAAAAAAAAAACAGATTAACAAATACGTTTGAGCGGGAGTCAAACCGACGCCTGGCAAGCATTCATTGGCGGGAAGACAGACGATCGAAACACGGGGAAACACAGGGAACTCCCTGTTAGGTCCCCGTGGAGGGGTACATAACTGTGATGGGGAGTGAGCTGACGCACCAACGGAGGCCCATCGCTATGTACAACTCCAGAATGAAACTTCCTGGCAGATTAAAACTGTGTGCCGAGTTCGAGTCTCGGTCGGGCACACAGTTATAATCTGCCAGGAAGTTTCATGTCAGCGCACACTCCGCTGCAGAGTGAAAATCTCATTCTGGAAGCATCCCCCAGGCTGTGGCTGAGCCAGGTCTCCGCAATAACCTTTCTTCCAGCAGTGCTAGTTCTGCAATTTCCGCAGGAGTGCTTCTGTGAAGTTTGGAAGGTAGGAGACGAGGTACAGGTGGAATTGAAGCTGTGATGACGGGGCGTGAGTCGTGCTTGGGTAGCTCAGATGATAGAGCAAAGGTCCCCAGTTCGAGTCTCGGTCCGGTACACGGTTTTAATCTGCGAGGAAATTGCATATCAGCGTACACTCCACTGCAGAGTGAAAATCTCACTCTGAACTCCAGGATGTCCATCCTCAGCATGGACGTCGTCAGCCCAGGAGACAGACTTCTCCTCGGACCGGTTCGGTGGACACTATCAGAGATGCGTCCACATGTAGCGTCACACTGAAAGGGAGGACCGCACCGGATGCAGGAGGCGGGGGAGGGGGAGGGAGGTGTCTGGACGCTGACTGGACATGGAGGCGGGGAAGCACGTCAGAGGACACCGTACCATCAGTAGCAGCGTCATCATCCCGTGTACACATCCGATGGGCGCAGTCGTCAAAAGGGGTATGGCGTTGTCTCCTCCATTTCTTCGGCGACCGCTGCTTCCTGACTTGCTGTTCCGTGCCGGATGGCGGGCGGCTCTCGTCCGACGTGTGGCCAGATCGCAGAAAGGCTGAGGTAGGTAGATCTCCATGATCAACAACCATAGGTTCGCGGCAGGCAGCTTGTGCCTGCCTGACGGCCGTCGTTCATTTGTACTGCCTCCGGCAGGAGTGTAGGAGAGACAGGAGAAACGTCCATCGCGTCGTCGAGAGGAGTCTACGTCTACATCTACATATATACTCCGCTAGCCACGAAGCGGTGTGTGGCGGAGGGCACAATTCGCGCCAAAGTCATATTTCCCCCCGTCTGTTCCACTCGCGGATCGTGCGAGGGAAAAACGACTGTCTGAACGCCTCAGTACGAGCTCTAATTTCCCTCATCTTTGACTGATGATCATTGCGGGAATTGAAAGTTGTTGGCAATAATATATGCTCTACATTGTCGGTGAAGATTGGATTTCGGAATTTAGTGAGCAGCTCCTTCCGTTTAGCGCGTCCTCTATCTGCAAGTGTGTCCCACTTCAAACTTTCTATGAGATTTGTAACGCTCTCGCGATGGCTAAATGTACCAGTCACGAATCCTGCCGCTCTTCTTTGGACCTTCTCAATCTCTTGAATGAGACCCAACTGGTAAGGGTTCCATACAGACAAACAATAAGACTGGACGAGCCAAAGTATTGTAAGCTATTTCCTTTGTTGAAGGAGTGCATCGCTTCAGGATTCTTTCAATAAACTGCAATCTAGAGTTCGCCTTACCCGTTACTCGTGTAATCTGATCATTCCATTTCAGATCATTTCTAATAGTCACACCCAGATACTTGACTGATGTTACCGCTTCCAAACACTGATCATTTATTTTGTACTCGTACATTAACGGGGATTTTCGCCTTGTTATACGCAGTAGGTTAAACTTACTAATATTGAGACATAACTGACAGTCATTACACCACGCATTTATTTTCTGCAAATCCTCATTGATTTGTTCACAACTTTTGTGTGATACTACTTTCCTCTAGACTACAGCATCGTCGGCAAACAGGTCGTTTATGTAAATCGTAAAAAGCAGAGGACCTATCACGCTGCCCTGGGGCACACCTGAAGTTACGCTTGTTTCTGTTGAAGTCACCCCGTTCAGGACGACGTACTGCTCCCTGTCTGTTAGAAAACTTTCTATCCTACCTCATATGTCATGGGATAGACGGTAAGCGCGCACTTTTTGTAGCAAGCGACAGTGCAGAACTGAGTCGAACGCCTTTCGAAAGTCGAGAAATATGGCATCAACGTGGGAGCCGGTATCTAGAGCCTGTTGTATATCACACACAAAGAAGGCCAGCTGTGTCTCGCATGACCGCTGTTTCCTAAAACCGTGCTGGTTTCTGCAGATGAGCTTCTCAGAGTCTAGAAAGGTCATTATGTCTTAACACAAAATATGTTCCCTGATTCTGTAACAAATCGATGTCAGTGAAATTTTCCGGTAATTATGTGCATCCGATTTTCTACCCTTTTTATAGAATGACCAGGGCCTTCTTCCAGTCAACGCCGGTATCGAATGATTCAGAGGGGGTGCAGCAGGCAGCGCCGCCGCAGGCACGTAAGGCAGAGGTAACACAGTGGGCGCCGCACGGTATATGAACCAGTCTATGTCGGGGGCATCCAGAACGGACGTGGCCTTCCTGGACACAACTTGAACAGGTGCGCGGCTGGCCATCGTACATTCGTACATGAGGACAGTACTGCAGCCAGAAATAGCCAAGTAGCAAGGAACGCGTTTCCGTGGTTCAATTTTTATCTGACTGACACCACTGAGGACACGGTATGTTTCGAACGTCTTCCACGTTTCGGAAACGCGACTGACAACATTGCCGTAAGGTGTAAGGGCGGCCACCACAACGTACGTCGGGACTTTAAATGGGAGTTCGAAAACGCGCAACGTTCGGAGGCCAAAACCAACGTGATCAACCACGACAGTCAGAGTATGAGAACTTGGGGTTGTTAGCGTGACGCTGCGCAACGTCGGCGCACAACTCGTCATTCACCAGCTTTATGTACTCAGTACTACTGAGGAACGAAAAATGAATTCCGAGAACACCTTGTGGTGGGAGACGCATTTCATCCCGTGTAAAGCGTTCTACTTCATACGCCTTCCGTCGTTCGTGATCCAATGGAAAAGCTAATTTAATTGTGCCTTGACGGTAAAAAAAAAACGCTGTGACGGTCGATGAAGTCGGACTGTGAGACAAGCCGCTACGCGGAAGTAAATAAACGCGTGCTAGCTCGCATCCAGCACTAAAGCCGTCGGCACACGGACCGTGCATCCGAACGTTGAGCGTTGAGCGTGCAGAGTTTCTGACGTCATAGCGTGGAATAGCACGTTCGGGAGTCTTTCCGAACGTACAGAGCAATACCTGGCATGTCAGATACTCTGAGCGTGCGTCTGAGCGTTGACCAACGAGATGGCACAACGCCACCTACGTCACACGCACGCCGTCTCCCTTCAGTACAGAGTTGTGAGGCGCCATATTGGCGTTCATTTCAAACCTATATGTATATATGCCGTTTCTGAGCACCAGCAAATTGAGAATCACTGGAAAACCCGTTGTTAACTGTGTGATTCGTTCCAATAAAATTATGAGGAACATCGTATTAGTCGCAAAAAATTATTATAACCTGCGTATTATGAGAGTAGGCTATTTGAAGGCAGCGACACACTGAAGATCCACCAAAAA
The DNA here is from genome assembly GCF_021461395.2 of Schistocerca americana. Lineage (NCBI taxonomy): Eukaryota > Metazoa > Arthropoda > Insecta > Orthoptera > Acrididae > Schistocerca > Schistocerca americana. The sequence goes on along the minus strand of NC_060127.1, from coordinate 98,402,606 downwards.
CGCATTATTCTTGGTACAATTTGTTATAATTAAATTTCAATTAGTAACATAATTATCTACGATTAACGGTTTTAGCAAGCGGTAACACAATATGATTTAGTACACCAAGGGTGTTAGGGGTTTAGCGTAATGGTTAGCGTCTCTATCTAAGAAGATCTTTGTTGGGGCGGTGGTTCACGTCTTCACACTTCAAAAAAAAATTTTTCCTAACATTCGCGTTTCTTAGGTTCTGATACTTTATTATTAGTTTAATATAAGTATACGCTATAATATTTGATTTTATGTAAATATAAGTTAACCTTTTTTTGAGGGATGACTTTGTTCGATTGGCTTAATCTACAGGACAGCTTGCGCTACTTGTAGATGTGGTTCTGAGCACTACGGGACTTAACATCTGAGGTCATCAGTCCCTCAGACCTAGAACTACTTAAACCTGAAGACATCACACACATCCATGCCCGAGGCAGGATTCGAACCTGCGACCGTAGCAGTCACTCGGTTCCGAACTGAAGTGCTTAGAACCGCTCGGCCACCGCGGCCGGCGCGCTACTTGTATAAAGTTATTTTGCTCCTTTTTCTTTTACGCTTCGTAATTCACATGTTGCAAGGATTCTGCTACTGGGTAGGAACAGTGATCAAGTAAAGCTGACCCTGGGGTTTTAGTAAAATGTGAGAATGATGAAATAATATTTATCGTATGCAGAGAAGTATTCCAACTTGTACCTCGCTGTTTGTAATGGAACTGTTATAAGCCTGTGTCCTTATTGATTGGACATGGTACCTTCCTTTTCGTGGACGATGGAGGAAATGTCCGTTTTAATAGAGCTAACGTGGGAATTTTACGCACGCCCGTTGAGTAAATAGTGTGTTTTACGAACTACTGGAAACATCCCTCAACTGCCCCTGGAGTGCGTTGCTATCGCGTATACCACGTTGGGGCCCACGTACCGTGTGCACGAGCCGCATCGTTCCTGAGCGTTCAGCAGCACGTTGAACTTGGCACGCTCAACGTTAACGTTCGACAGCACGGTGCGTGTGCCGACGGCTTAACAGGTGAGACGCAAACGAGGCGCGCGCGCTTCGCCACGGCCAAAGGCCGACAGCCACTAGACCATCGTGAACTGTAACGCCCAGCCTCTCCAGTACATGTAGCCACGTGACAGACTTCTCTTGCCATTTTCTCGCGATTTCCAGAGTACCGTTACTTCCACATTAGGTTGTTTTAATGGCCTACTAAACGTGCACAAAGTGTGAAGTAAATCTGTGATCACAACCTCGTCGGCCCCCCCCCCCTCATTAGATTCGAAGACTTATTTTTTATTTAAGCATTAATTAACAATTGGTTTTTTCCATTAAATTCTTAATGGAATGCAAGCAAGAAAATTATAAAACGCGAGCGAAAAAGAGAGATAGCTTTTAGAGTTTATCACCGCCAGCGATGCTTCTTGAATCCTCTCTAGAGTGCCGAACCGACGGCCTTTCAACTTGAGTTTCATTTTAGGGGACAGCGCGAAGCCGCAAGGTGGCAAATCTGGCGAGTACGTAGATTTTTACTGATGTGAGAAGAATTCCATTCGCAGGAGTACCTTATTCTCATCGCTCAGCAAAGCGAAATCACAAGCAGAAGCGAGCTGTTAAAATACACACCTCGATTCAAAATCAGCTGTGGACTTCAGCTTTCGAGAAAACGATTAGTTACTTGTAGCTCGCTCGTAATTATCGTGATTTATCTAGCGACGTTAACGAGGCTGCTTTTCCTGATGACATTCACACTAAAAAATGTGACTGGCGTATCAGTCTCCACCCGTTGCTGGTGGTGCTCCGGATTTTTACTCTTTTAATGGTTTTCTTATAGACGTCACCCTGGAGAATTAAATGGTTCTCTTGAGGTATAAAAGTAAAATTCAGAGCAAACACTGAAATACAGTATTAAAATTTATAAGTTTTTCATTGTCAATGACTGCTATACAAAATAACTTAAGATTTGTTACCTATAAATCTATGTATTTCATAAGATTTGAAATTGTTATTTCATTCGAGAATAATTCCACCGTATTTTTCGACCTCACAAAAAATATTGTTACACGCTTTGAACGAAATTGGCAAGCGATTAGCATGACAAGTTTTTCCCTGTAGTTTCTGTTCCTGGAACGGCTTTTCTACAGGAGAAATGAACATTAGAGTCATGCATAAGACAACGTCGGTAAGGTGTTTGCAGGTGGCCTTCTCGTTTTCCATTCTGGATTGGCTTTCTGTGGATCGACGAGTGCAGCAGACAGACCGTAGTGGTAACTAGTCGTTGAGTGAGGTCATGTATTGGTGCGCTGTTTGAGATTCTAATAGTTTGCGCTAACATTGATGCAGTTATGGAAGAAGGTGATGACTAGTACTTATTTGAGAATAACTTATTTTCAAATTAAGTTCGGCGTCTGACACTAGTAGATGCTCAAATCCCGAGGTGTTTTTATACTGACAAAAATACAGTAAACGGTAGTGAGGTTATCGTTAAATTCTTCCGTCGTTTCTTGGCAGAACGATGTTATAATAAACGAAAAGCACTATATTGTTCATGTTCTACAGGATTAATTTGCTGCGTTAATCGGTTTTCGGTTTTCAAGACCATCATCTGACTTTACGTCACTAGCGTCTAAAAAGAAGTTTTAATATTTGTGAACAACACTGGAAATGTTTTTACACATCTAGATCGAGGCATAAACACGCAGTAAATGATATCTTTGACAGTGTAGGGTTAATGCAATTTGAAAGGTAAAAAGCTGAACAATAAATAAAAAGGGAGCAAACAGTAAAACATTAATACTTAGCTGGAAAACCGTGCCTACATACCATTCCACACTAAACGAACGCAATAAAATAAAATAAAATTAGTACTTCAAAAGGCTATTTCAAGAGGTATTAAACATGGAAAGAGATACAGAAAACAATTACAATAAATAAAAAAATGTAATAACATAATATATGGAGGATGTCTCGTTTGTATTTCGGCCTCCTGCAGTTGCAAATACAGAACTGTATAGATTAATTTCCTTCTTTAGCAGCTGTTTAGAAGTCTTATCAGGACTAGACGCGTTTCGGTTTATTCTAAAGCACCTTCAGTGGTCACTGTAAAATTTGGTTTTCTTGTCCTATAGTTTTGTTTCCTATGGCCATGAGCAGTTCGCCTGTTTTACTTACTACTATAAACAGTTTTTACTCTTTTCGTTTGTCATGCTTTTTTCTGTTTACTTCGTTCTTCTTCTTCTTCTTCTTCTTCTTTTTCTTCCACTACTATGTGTTGAGTTTTTGCACACATCACTTTCACTGCACTAAATACACTCCCGTTCCTGCGATGAGAAGTATCACTGTCCTCTCGTAATTTCGAGTGTTTTGCTTTGCTGCTTCGTCCACGTCTATTCTGCTGGGTATAGTCCACTTAGAGTGAAATACGACCGTGCAGAAAACATTAGGTCGAAAAGTTTGTGACGTGTTTGGTTGAAGACTGAATGTCGCAGAGAAAAAACGACTGGGACACTGATGTGTGTACGTATTAAGATACCACGTATAAAAATATCTACATTTACATCCGTTACACCCTGCATATAAATTACGAAGCAGACAACGTCGAAAGATCCATGGTGTCTTTGTGGATGATGGTGTTGTATGCTAAAGAATTGTAACGAAATGCAGGAAGACCTACGGATGATCTACGCGTGGGGTAGGGATCAGCAGTTGCTCCCCAACACAGACGAACGTAATGTGTATGCCATAAACAGGCAGATAATCATTGCTGAGTGATTAGATGATTGCAGAAAGTCACCGGAAATAGCCATATCCATTAAATATCTAGGAGTACGCATTAAAGTGAAACTCACAGGTACAGCTGTGCCAGACAGATTTATTGAAAGAATCCTTACAAAACCATCATTCTAGCAATGCTCGAGTATTGTTCGGCAGTCTGAGATCAGTGCCAGATAAGTTTGATAGAGGAAACAGGAAAGATCCAAAGAAGAGCGGCACCTTTCGCCACAGCTTCGGATAGTAAGCGCGCAATCGTCACGGGGATGCTCAGACGATTCCAGTGGCAAGCACTGCAAGAGAGGCGTTCTGCTTCATGCGGTGATTTTCTGTTAAAAGTCCAAGAGCACACTTTCCTGCAAGGGTCATCCAATATATTGTTTCGTGCTATGTACATCTCCCGAAAAGACCGAGTGTAGAGAGAGATTCGAGCTTACAACTAGGCTTACTAACAGTAATTCCCACTAACAATTTTTGACTGGAACAGGAAAGTTGGGAAGCGACAATGGTGCAAAACGTCCCCTTCGTTACACAATGTAATGTGGCTTGCAGACTATAGATGTAGACATACATGTAGGCAGAACTGATGAAATATGCACCAGATATTTCAAAAATATGATTAACCGATTTTATGAATATGTGCTGGTGAAGTGGTTACACTCCTTAAGAATGAAATATAGCCGAAAACGCCAATTTATAAGAAAGGAAATAGATACGAATTTCAGAACTACAGACGTATTAGCCTTCTGAATTCATGTTATAAATCGTATGCTAGAATGTTAAAAAAATTACTATCGCCAATCGATGGTGCCGAACATGGTTTTCGAAATACCAGATCGTGCTCGGACTGTGTCTTCACCAGGACATAACTAAAAAAACAAAAAAAAAACACCATTAATTCGATGTACCAATATTTCTTTCTTTCATTGACTACGAAAAGGCTTTTGGTGAAGTAAACCAAAACAAACTGCGAAATTTTTATGAAACAGCGGGATCCCATCTCACTTTACGAGGTGCATTCAAGTTCTAAGGCCTCCGATTTTTTTTCTCCGGACTGGAAAGAGATAGAAACATGCACATTGTTTTAAAATGAGGCCGCATTCATTGTCAATACGTCCCATAGATGGCAGCACCGTACGGCAGACGGAATTATACCGCCAGCGGCGAGAATGAGAATTGTTTTAAATACTTAAAATGGCGACGTTTTCCTTACTTGAACAGCGTGCAATCATTCGTTTTCTGAATTTGCGTGGTGTGAAACCAATTGAAATTCATCGACAGTTGAAGGAGACATGTGGTGATGGAGTTATGATGTGTCGAAAGTGCATTCGTGGGTGCGACAGTTTAATGAAGACAGAACATCATGTGACAACAAACCGAAACAACCTCGGGCTCACACAAGCCGGTCTGACGACATGATCGAGAAAGTGGAGAGAATTGTTTTGGGGGATCGCCGAATGACTGTTGAACAGATCGCCTCCAGAGTTGGCATTTCTGTGGTTTCTGTGCACACAATCCTGCATGACGACCTGAAAATGCGAAAAGTGTCATCCAGGTGGGTGCCACAAATGCTGACGGACGACCACACAGCTGCCAGCGTGGCACGTTGCCAAGCAATGTTGACTCGCAACGACAGCATGAATGGGACTTTCTTTTCGTAGGTTGTGATAATGGATGAGACGTGGCTGCCATTTCTCAATCCAGAAACAAAGCGCCAGTCAGCTCAATGGAAGCACACAGATTCTCCGTCACCAAAAAAATTTCGGGTAACCGCCAGTGCTGAAAAAATGATGGTGTCCATGTTCTGGGACAGCGAGGGCGTAATCCTTACCCATTGCGTTCCAAAGGGAACTACGGTAACAGGTGCATCCTACGAAAATGTTTTGAAGAACAAATTCCTTCCTGCACCGGAACAAAAACGTCTGGGAAGGGCTGTGCATGTGTTGTTTCACCAAGACAACGCACCCGCACATCGAGCTAACGTTACACAACTGTTTCTTCGTGATAACAACTTTGAAGTGATTCCTCATGCTCGCTGCTCACCTGACCTGGCTCCTAGTGACTTTTGGCTTTTTCCAACAATCAAAGACACTCCATGGCCGCACATTCACCAGCCGTGCTGCTATTGCCTCAGCGATTTTCCAGTGGTCAAAACAGACTCCTAAAGAAGCCTTCGCCGCTGCCATGGAATCACAGCGTCAGGGTTGTGAAAAATGTGTACGTCTGCAGGGCGATTACGTCGAGATGTAACGCCAGTTTCATCGATTTCGGGTGAGTAGTTAAGTAGAAAAAAAATCGGAGGCCTTAGAACTTGAATGCACCTCGTATAATAGCTATACAGGGTACAAAATACAAAAGAGAAATAAAAATAACAGGCAGCAGAAATAATATGGCTGAAATACACCGGAGCAGATAGGCAAGTGTGTCACCACTCAGCCACAAATATCCGTACCAATGGTTAGCACTACCGCCGGCGAATTCCAGAACTAACCAAGAACGCTTCGAATGGTCCACGAAGCTCCAGAACATTCCACAACAATGGAGGGGGGAGGTGTTTTAGGACGTTCGATAATGTGTGTGAAATCTTATGGGACAACTGCTAAGGTCATCAGTCCCTAAGCTTACACACTACTTATCCTAAGGACAAACACACACACCCATGCCCGAGGGAGGACTCGAACCTTCGCCGGGACCAGTCGCACAGTCCATGACTGAAGCGCCTCAGACCGCTCAGCTAATCCCGCGCGGCGTTCGATAATGATCTGGGATCTTCCAGGATGTTTCCAAACATTCTGGAATGTTCTCGAATGTTCCAGACTATCCCCAAACATTCCAGAACATCCCAGTTCATTGTGGAACATTCCACAAGATTATGGAATACTATGGAATGCTCTCAAATACTCTAGAATGTTCAGGAATGTTCTCGAATACTCTCTGATATTCTGGAATGTGCTAGAAATTTCTAGAGGGCGAAACTTCCCAATCCTTATATCTTCAAAAGCAAGCCCTACAATAAAAACGGGAACCTTGGGGATAGGGGCTACCGCACCACATAACTCCCTTGATCGTTTCTGAGTTTTCGTGGTATGTACTCTGTCGCTTACTTTCATAATATACAGGGTGGAGAAAAATTGTGTCACGAAATTTAAACCCTGGATAGTTGATGGCAGTACGAACCAGAATTACTAATGTTGTGTAGGTCGACAACGCACAATTTTTAAACTACGGAAACTTGGCGCCACGCGCTCCGATTGGCTGCGGGATTGCCCTGTTGCCGGATGCTCTGGACAACGCATGACTGCAAATGCTTTGCAACCGGAGATCGCGATGTATCCAAGGCGGCAGCGCGCCAGCCTTCCACTGGGGACGAATCCGCCGGGGTCGCAGCATCCCCATTGTAGTTTTATGATAAGACGTACCGGGAACAAACCCGTCAACAGCTGTTAGTTCGCGTACAGAAAGTCTTTTACAAATAGTGTTGGCTCTGAAAAGGACCTTTTTTGTAGCTAGCACATTGTTTAGTTAAGGCAGGTGCTCGAACTGGCGACCCTCTGACGCGACACAAGCTTGGTAACTTCGAACTGTGTTTTGCTAAACTCTTTGAAAGGTTCCTGGCATTGCCCTGATGTCATTGGCGCTATATTGAATGTGATCCATTAATTCCTCTTCGTTTCTAGATAGTTCGCGTCCGGGTGGGTGAACTTGTAAGTAGGCTGTTTAGGTTTTTTTATTGGTAACGCCAACTCTGTATGAAAATCACTGGCTGTGCTGTGTGCAGTCTGTGGCTGCTTTGCATTGTTGTAATACTCGCCATTGTAGTGTTGGGCAGCGGCAGCTGGATGTGAACAGCGTGTAGCGTTGCGCAGTTGGAGGTGAGCCGCCAGCAGTGGTGGATGTGGGGAGAGAGATGGCGGAGTTTTGAAATTTGTCATGAACTGCTATATTTATATATGATGATATCAAGGTAAATACATTGTTTGTTCTCTATTAATATCTTTCATTTGCTAACTATCCCTATCAGTAGTTAGTGCCTTCCATAGTTTGAATCTTTTATTTATCTGGCAGTAGTGGCGCTCGCTGTATTGCAGTAGCTTGAGCAGCGAAGATTTTTGTGAGGTAAGTGATTTGTGAAAGGTATAGTTTAATGTTAGTCAGGGCCATTCTTTTGTAGGGAATTTTGAAAGTCAGATTGCGTTGCGCTAACAAAATATTGTGTGTCAGGTTTAAGCACAGTCATGCATAATTGTTCAAAAGGGGACGTTTCAAACTATAACCTTGAAGAACCCCCACAGGAAGAAGTCCGGTGGCGTAAGGTCTTGTAATCGCGGGGGCCATGTCCTACCAGCACCTCTGCCAGTTACCCGGCCGTCGAAGAATTCATTTACATACCCGCGCACAGCACGACTATTATGTGCGGTCTCCCCATCATGCTGCAACCACATGCGTAGCCGTATGGCCAGGGGAACACCTTCCAGAACGCCTGGTAGAGATTCTTGCAAAAAATGAAGGTAATTTGCCCTGCTAATTCGAGGAGGTAGACGAACTGTGGTGATGATCGTGTGCTCAGCCGCCGCTTTCGTCATGCTTGGCCTCCCAGGTGCCCAGACCTCAGTCCGTGCGACTATTGGCTTTGGGGTTACCTGAAGTCTCAAGTGTATCGTGATCGACTGACATCTCTAGGGATGCTGAAAGACAACATCCGACGCCAATGCCTCACCATAACTCCGGACCTGCTTTACAGTGCTGCTCACAACATTATTCCTCGACTACAGCTCTTCTTGAGGAATGATGGTGGACATATTGAGCATTTCCCAAATGTTGAGCGAAAATCGTTCCTGGTGTCGGTGGACGTTCATGACGTGAGGATTTCCCCTTGTCCAGTAATGAAGGATTTGAGTGTCGCCAAGGCCATCCCGATGGAGGGTGCGTGGTCGGTAAACAACACAATGGCGGGGAAGTCGGGATCTCGTGCAACACACCGTAGAAGTCACCGGCAAAACCCTAGCCTGTGTTCATAGTCCGCCACAGGATTTAGGTCTTGGAACAGGGTCGAAAGTAAATGGATGCTGGCCGTCAACCCTTAAAAACTCCCAGACTAACCGGTGAGTGACCAGCATGTCGTGTCCAACCGCTCGAGTACTTGTCGTAGTTGTTTCCTCGAAGCGCTCGAGAACAGTCTCTTGAAATGCAGCATCCCGTCGTGTTTGACGTCTTCCAGCACCGCCATGACATCCCGATAACGTGCCCGTTTCGCCAAGTCGCCGGTGAACTGCTGTAAACGTTTGCAGGTTTGGATGCCGTCTTGCTGGGTACCGTTCCTCATACAACCGTCGAGCTTCATGCGCACTACCGTCGGCTAGTCCATAATCAAAAAACCGTATCTCCTTGTTCTTCAGACGAATACTGTGCCGCCATGCTTACTGTATGATTAAATCGCAAGTGACGTGTATGTGCTCAGAAGCGAAGCTTAATTGTGAGTGCCTCTGACGTGAGGTGGGGACAAACAGCAAGACCTATTCGACACGTGTGCGTATCACGTTGGGCAGTGACGGGGCGAGGGACGTTAGCGATAGCGCTGCCCGTCAACCGACGAACTGCAACAGGTCAATCCCACGGCCAATCGGAGCGCGACGCGCCAAATTTCCGTAATTTAAAAATGCTGCGTAGTCGGCCTACACAACATCAGTAGTTTGGTTCCTACTGGCATCATCTATCCAGGGTTAAAATTCCGTGACACTATTTTTCTCCACCCTTTATATCGACGATATGACCAAAACTTGGGCACAGACAATAAAATATTCGAAAATTAATGATGTTTATGTCAGTATACTACTTTTGGCGACGACCAAATAATTTCTATTGAAAATGAAAATTTATTTAATTTAAGTAAAACAGGTAGAGAACACAATCTGTAAGTCTCTATAAAAAAAAATCACTGAGATCTTTAGAAAATATTTAAATATACAAGGACATCATACAGCAAGTTAATACATTTACACGATTAAAGTGTAGTATAACGTAGATGAAAATCAGTGAAACACAAAACGAGATAGACGTTGTGGAACTTCACGTACAACGCTGGGAAAGAAAGTCCACAGTGATTATTAAACTTGTATAATGTCATGCCTGTACCAACACTGGACCCTTAAGAAGAGAGATGAAAAGTGAATAGCAGCCTGTGAAACGAATTTGCTTAGATACCTGTTTGTGTATACTTTTATAGATAAAAAGGGAAAAGATGACATCCGAGCTGAACTGAATATGCAGAATACAATTGACAGAAAAAAGCAATATCAGCCAAGATGGAAGGGACATATAGACCTTATGCCAGATGCGAGAATCAATAATGCCACAAAATAATATAAACCAAGAGGAAAAAGATTTTTAGGAAGACCAATGAAGAGAGCGCTTGAGCAGCTTTGAAGGAGACAGAACGGACCGAAAGGCCCAATCCATGATGTAGGTGACGACGACTACGATGATGATGATGCAGATGTAGATGTAGCCCTGTAGTCTACAACTCTTGCAGTCATATTTGGAGGGCACTGGATCGGTCATAGCCTGCACGCTCGCCATACGTAACACTTCCATAATTTTATCTGTGGTGAACATCAAAACGAGAAGTCAATTAGTAAATACCTGCGACTCCCAAACAGATGAAGTTGCATTTAACTCCAGATGAAGTTCAACGTGCAGTAGCCGCGCAGGATTAGCCGAGCGGTCTATGGCGCTGCAGTCATGGACTGTGCGGCTGATCCCGGCGGAGGTTCGAGTCCTCCCTCGGGCATGGGTGTGTGTGTTTCTCCTTAGGATAATTTAGGTTAAGTAGTGTGTAAGCTTAAGGACTGATGACCTTAGCAGTTAAGTCCCATAAGATTTCACACACATTTTTGAACAACGTACAGTATTGTTTCTCCAGAATCGCTTTATAGTGTGTAGTAATGCTCACGTTAACATTTTGAGTACCTAATGTGACATCAGTGATAATAAACACAAGAACTGTACCTGAGGTACTTGTTTCCTTACATTTGGTACAAGAGGGTAGACATTTGTTCAGCCTCTCATCCTAACGGCGGGAGAGTGGTTTAGCGGCGCTGTTGTCTTGATACCGTTTGATCAAGTTCCATATCTGTTGAACTCTTAGAAACGTTTTTCAACTGCCACAGAAAAAGTTACATTAGAGAAAAAAATCAGTGTCGTAATTCAGTGACTATAACCGATAAAGACTACATTTGAATGTCAGGAAAAAAAGCGATTCACTATCGAGGAATCATAAGAAAGGGGCGGAAATCGGTAGATGTGATGTAACATGTACTGACAAACAAATGATCGTAACTTTAGAAAAACTGCATTATTTATTCTGGAAAAAGAGATTCACAAATTGAGCAAGTCAATAACGCGTTGGTCGTCCTCTGGCCCTCATGCAAGCGGGCGGCATGGCACTGATTGATACAGTTATTGGATGTCCTCCTGGGAGATATCGTAGCAAATTCCGTGCAGTTGCCGTGTTACGTAGATCGTCAGCATCCCGAGCACGTTGCAAGCCCCTGCCCGTAATACTCCAAATATTCTCAGCTGTGACGAGATCCGGCGACTTTGGTGGACAACGTCCGCCTGCTTAGCTGAGTGCTAACGTGCTTGCCTCCCATGCAGCGGGCCCGGGTTCGATTCCCGGCCAGGTTGGAGATTTTCTCCGCTCGTGGAGTGGGTGTTGTGTTACCCCCATCACCGGCGCGCAAGACGCCCAATGTCGCGTCAACTGAATTAAGACTTGCACTCGGCGACCGAACTTCCCGAATGGGTCCTTCCGGCCAACAATGTCATACGCTAATTTCATTTTTTTTTTCATTGTTTTGCTGGGCAATGTAGGGTTTGGCAAGCAAAAAGTCAAGTTCTGCCCCCCCCCCCCCCGACGGAGGTTCGAGTCCTCCCTCCTCCCTCGGGCATGGGTGTGTGTGTTGTCCTTCGCGTAAGTTAGGTTAAGTAGTGTGTAAGCCTAGGGACCGATGACCTCAGCAGTTTGGTCCTTACCACAAATTTCCAAATTTTACAAGCTCTGGAAACCTTCACTGTGTGCGGACGGGCATTATCTTGCTGGAATGTAAACAGGATTGTTTGCCACAAAGGTCAACAGAACGGGGAGTAGCATACCAATGCCGTACCCCTGCGCTGTAAGCGTGGCGCGGATTGCGACCAAATCTACAGATGCTATAAATGTTGATAAGTCTATTTCCAGCTTCATATCTTCCCACATTTCTTCGGAACCACCTGCTCACCTTCCCTGAGATCAGCTTCTACCAGTTTCTAAAGTATTCTGTAAGTAATTTATATCAATATAAATGCAGGCTTCCGTGGTCATTGTCTTAGTCAGTAAAATTTTTGTGCGTTTGTGACAGCATTGTCAATATGTAAAACTACTGTTGTAAGTGACTTTCTTGAGGATGCTTTAGTTTAAAAAAAAACGAAAAATTTTATTGAATTTATATCAATATTTTATATCTTGGTGAAATGCAAGAGCAGAATGGCTTGCCAAAAAGAACAACGAAACGGGGGGTGTATATCGTCGACCTACCACTGTGATCACATAACTAATGAGGAGGTGCTGAATAGGATTGGGGAGAAGATGAGTTTGTGGCACAACTTGACCAGAAGAAGGGATCGGTTGGTAGGACATGTTCTGAGGCATCAAGGGATCACCAATTTAGTATTGGAGGGCAGCGTGGAGGGTAAAAATCGTAGGGGGAGACCAAGAGATGCGTATACTAAGCAGATTCAGAGATGCATACACTAAGCAGATTCAGAAGGATGTAGGTTGCAGTAGGTACTGGGAGATGAAGAAGCTTGCACAGGATAGAGTAGCATGGAGAGCTGCATCAAACCATTCTCAGGACTGAAGACCACAACAACAACAACAGCCACTGTGATATAAGAGTGCTGAGGATGAGAACCAAAATACTCCTACTATGGAAACAATTAGCACCCCAGACCATCACTCCTGGTTGGCAGGCGATGGTCAGTTTGGTATCCCACTGCTGTCTGGGGAGGCACCAGACACGTCTTCAGTCTCATTCACTGCAGTAGAATGGTCATCAGTGATGAAGCCTGCTTCGAACTGAGTCCCAGTGATCAACGAAGGCGCGTCTGGAGACTCTTCAGACAGCGGTGGGATACCAACCTCAATGTCGACGGCCACACGGCATGACAACCAGGAGTGATGGTCTGGAATGCCATTTCTTTTCATCCCCGCCACACTTACACTACACTCGTACATCGACGATATTACATGCCCCGTTTTGCTGCCCTTCATGGCGAGTTATCCTGGGCTTACTTTTCAGCAAGATAATGGCCGTCCGCACACGACGAGAGTTCTTACCGCTTCGCTTCCTGCTTGCCAAAGCCTACCTTGTCGAGCAAGGTCGACAGACTGCTCCCATATTGAGACCGTATCAAACATTGTGGGTGGGGCCCTCGAACCAGCTCGGGATTTTGACAGACTAACGCCCCAGTTGTATAGAGTCGGGCACGATATCTCTCAGGACATCAAACAACTCTGCCAACTAATGCCAAGATGAATAACTGCTCGCTTAAAGGCCCGAAGTGGACCAATGTGCTGTTGAGTTGCTCAATTTGTCAAGCTCTTTCCTCTTGAATAAATCATTAAATCTTTTGAATTTATGATCATTTGTTTGTCTGTACATGTGCAATGCATCAACCGATTTCCGTCGCTATCGGATATTTGCTTTGTGGTGCGTGTTTGTTTTTGTCTTAAATTGTAGTAAGACAGTCTGGACATGTTTTGTTGTACTGTCTTAGGTGGTTCAACTTTGACACCAGACTGTGTGGAGGTCGAGACGCGCTAGAGCCAGCCACTGTTTCCGCGAGCCGTGGCTGCCGACCTGCCTTCTGGCATTTCCAGACGACGCCTGCCCTCATTCCTGGACCCTGGCCAGAACGTGCCTCATCGCCATTGGCTGCTGGCGGCCCCCGGGCACCGTCTACCACTATATATATATATATATGTGTGTGTGTGTGTGTGTGTGTATACAGTGTGTTTGGCTATTACAGGTACAAACAAAACATGCGAGACGCAAATAATCCTAATTAACTTACGTCTGGGATACCATTGCAGCATCAACAGTTCCGAATGCTTCATTGACTCAAGTACGAACGGTAGCAATGTCACTGATTGGTGTTGCATACTATACTGTCCTGTCACGGTCGCCATTTTATAATCCAATAACAAATATAAATGTTTAGACATATGAAAATAATGAGATTAATTTTTTGGCGTGTTGGACAAGCGCAATAAGCTGAGCTATGTCCATAAATGAGTAAAGAATCTTTTCATATTAGTTCCACATAAACTAAATAGTCTTTCTCTTGTTGTGGATTTATGTTTACCAATTAATGATACTATGTCCGATCGCCGTGTCCATCATTTCTTTTGTAATCTGATATTTTTAATACCTCCAAAGTTCACAGGTGGGCTTCTTTTTATATATTACAATACTACGTGCAATAATAACGCAATTTTTCGCTGGTGAAATACTACTGTATTATTCCTTCTACACACATAAAAATACAGACTTTTTACTTATTCTCACAACCAAAATGGCTACCGCCGATTTCGCTCTAAAATAACCGTTCATTAACAGAGAGCGAGTCCTTCCTCTTACCGAGGAACAAGAAGAACATCTTATGTTTTTTAAAATACGAAAATCAAAAATACTTGACGGTAGGCGCAGGCTCTACACTGGACTACCGCTTCACCTTTTCTCTCTGCCTTTGAAGAAAACGAAAACATAAAAGCAAGAAATTCAATAGGTACATCATAATAAACGTGGTACTCGACCCCAATGCCACAAAGGAGTCTAATACCGTGCTGTATGGGGTGCGCCAGGAGCCAACCACTGCTTAGGGGTCACTCAGGGCAGCCTGCGCGTTCAGACTCCAATGTGGGGGCAGCACCATGGTGGTGGAAGAAAATGGACGCCTGCACCTTGCACGATACTTGCTTTCCGCACCCTCGGCAGGCCTCCTCAATTTTATAAATGGCACCTGTACTATAAAAGACGCCGGCGGCCATTTGTAGCAACAAGCATCAATACTCAAACTAAAGTTTTATTCGGTGGTTTTGATCAAGTTAGAATTAGAATATTATTATAATGAAGTTTTAATACCGCCTTACAGAGTTTATTAAATGGAATATGTCCATGAGTGGGACATAGACAGGTGATTAACTGAAATACGCATACCAAATATTATGTGAAATGATAAAAGAATATGGTGTGGCTGGGAGAAGTCACTGTAACATATTTATATAATAACTCAATCACATTTATTCAATAAACATTCTTCTTCTTCTTCTTCTTCAGTAGCTCTACAGCCCTTGGTGAGCCTTGGCTTCTTCAACAATCTTCCTCCACACTTCTCGGTTATTTGCTGCTCTTTTCCACCCCCGGACTCCCATATTGCTGATATCCATTATTACCTCATCGATCCATCTTCTTCTAGGTCTCCCTTTTCGCCTAACTGAATGGATCATACCTTTCATCATTTTCTTTGGAATTATATCCTCTGCCATTCTCTCCAAGTGTCCTAGCCATCGTATTCGCTGATATTTCACAAATTTTACTATGTCCCTGCCTTGTATTAACTCTTGTAATTCGGCATTGTAGCGTATTCTCCAGCCTTCTTCCTCCCTTATTGGCCCATAGATTTTGCGTAGTATTTTCCGTTCAATGCTTCCTAGAGCATTTTTATCGTGTTCTGTCAACGTCCATACCTCTGAGCCGTATGTGATAACTGGGCGGACTAGGGAATTATATATTAGCAATTTAGTTTTTCTTGTAACAAGGCTATTTTTGAAAAGTTGCATATTTGCAAAGTAAGCTCTGTTTCCTGCTTGTATTCTTTCCCTTATAGCCTTTCCAATACTGTTATCATTTGTTATTAGGGTTCCCAAGTAGTTAAAAGAGGACACTCCATTGAAGCATTTCCCATTGATGTTTAGGTTTTTAGGGGTTCTTCTGGCCTCAGATTGTGACATTACCATATATTTTGTTTTGTTTTCGTTTACTATGAGGCCAATGTTTAAGGCTTCTGTTTCCATTGCCCGGTATGTTTCTAGGAGTGTATTGGTATTTCTTCCTACTATAGCAATGTCATCAGCGTATGCACATATCTGGCTAGTTTTCATAAATATGGTGCCTCTTTTGTTCATTTTATTTACTGCACTATGCAGGGCTATGTTGAATAGGACAGTGGAGAGACTATCCCCTAGTTTCACACCTTTATTAAAGTCAAAGCTATCACTTGTTCTGCTAAGGACCTTTGCTTTTGCTCTTGCCTCTGTCATTGTCATTCTGATTAGTCTTATTAATTTAGCACATATACCAACTTCTTTCAGTACTCTGTATAGTTTTTGCCGATTTATGCTGTCAAAGGCTTGTTTGAAATCGATGAATAAGAAATGCAGATCTATATCATATTCATAGAACTTTTCCATCATTTGCCTTATCACAAATATTTGATCCGTTGTTCCTCTGCCTGGTCGAAAGCCACACTGATATTCCCCTAGTATGCCTTCTGCACACTTCTGTATCCTTTCGTTTAATATACTTGTGAAGATCTTATAAGCTGTACTTAGGAGTGTCACACCTCTATAGTTTTCACATGCTGTTCTGTCCCCTTTCTTATAAATGGGGACTATTATTCCAATTTTCCAATTATCCGGCATAGTTTCTGTTTCCCATATATCTGATATTAATGTGTGCAGTTCCTTTATTACAGCCTCACCACCAGTTTTTATCAATTCAGCAATTATGCTGTCTTCCCCAGGGGCTCGATTGTTTTTTGACTTGTGCACAGCCTGGGAGACCTCTTGTAGTGTTGGCTTTCTTGCCTCATTGGTTTCTTTGTCTACTTCCAGCTCCACTCTTCCCGCCTGTGCAGCTGTCTCTTCATCTTCTAGGCTGGTGCTTAGTGTATCTTTGAAATACTCTGCCCATCTTCCCAATATCTGTTCTTCCTCCCTTATCATTTTCCCATCTTTACTGGAACAGGCCGTTGTTTTTGGTTGGAATCTATTCTTCATTTTGTCTATGGCATGATAGAACTTTCTTATTTCACTCTGTTCCTTTAGTTCTTCTAGTTCTTGAAATTTCTTCTTATTCCACTCTCTTTTCTTTCTCTTGCACAGTCTGTTAGCTCTTCTCCTTAATTCTCTATATTGTTCCACATTATTTCTGGTTTCTCTCTGTAGCACTTTTGTTCTTGCCCTGTTCTTTTCCTCTATTGCTGACCTGCAATCTTCATCAAACCACTCCTGGGTTCTTCTGTTCCTTCTTATGCCTATTATTTGGCGCTGAGCACTATGGGACTTAACAGCTGTGGTCATCAGTCCCCTAGAACTTAGAACTACTTAAACCTAACTAACCTAAGGACATCACAAACATCCATGCCCGAGACAGGATTCGAACCTGCGACCGAAGCAGTCGCGCGGTTCCGGACTGCGCGCCTAGAACGGCGAGACCACCGCGGCCGGCGGCCTATTATTTCCTCTGCAGCATCCTTAACGGCTTTTTCAAACCTGTTCCACCTTTCATCTACTCCTACTGTGGTCTCTTCATTGCTCAACTTTCTGCTTGGTGTTACTTGGTATTTTTTTACTTCATCAGGGATGTTCAGTTTGTCTGTATTCCATTTCATCATCTTTCCCATTCTGTTGCCCTTTGTTAGTGACAGTTTCTCTCTCAAGACTGATTTTATCAAAAAGTGGTCTGAATCACAGTTTGGTCCTCTGCAGCTCCGTACATCCGTAACTGACGTGGAGTGGCGTGCAATCACTAAAATATGGTCAATCTGATTGATTACTCCACTGGCTGCAGACTTCCAAGTACCCAGATGGATCCTTTTATGTGGAAAGCAGGTACTTTTAATAATCATATTATTCCTTGCTGCGAATTGGCATAGTAAGTCTCCATTCTCATTGTTTTCTTCATGTAGTGAATATTTTCCAGAAACTCCATACGGATGTTCATTCCTCCCTATTTTTGCATTAAAATCTCCTATTACTAGCATCAGGTCATATTTAGGTACTGCACAGCATACTTTTTCCAAGTCTTCATAGAACTGTTCTTTAATTATATCCTCTTTTTCCTCTGTTGGTGCATGTGCATTAACTATTGATATATTCCTAAATTTACCTTTTAGTCTGAGTCTGCACATCCTTTCATTTATGGGTTCAAATTCTAGAAGGCTTTTCCTAACTTCCCTAGTTATTATAAACCCTGTTCCAAGTTGGCCTGTTCTTTCTTCTGGTCCACTATATACCAATGAGTACTCAGGTTTATCTATCTGCCCATTCCCCTGCCGTCTTATTTCCTGTAGCCCTACAATATCATATTTGAATTTTAAAATTTCATTGGTTATTTCTTTCATTTTTCCAGGCTGAAGCATTGTCCTCACATTCCATGATGCTACTGTTAGATCCTTTATCCGTTTCCTTTGCCGGGGTCGTGATACATGCTTTCCATCCAGTTTCCGAGGCTTCTGTTGAATTTCCGTAATATTCTTTTTTTACAGTATGGGATTATTAGCCCCATGCCCAACCCCCAAACTGGAGGACCAGGATTTGTATGAGGTTTACTCCTCTAGGGAAGCTGGCTTCACTATGCCTCTAGAGCCCTCCCTGCCCTATGTTGTGGGACACACTTTGTCTGGCTCCTCTGTTCAATAAACATTACCATCTCAAATATTCCCTCTCACTTATCACGGAATGCTGGCGTGATACAAATAGTATAATATCTAAGTAAACTTAGTTAAACATCCGGCTAACATGTGCCGTGAATCGACAATGACTACCGTCAGCACATTTCTATCATCATTTAGCCACACACACACACTAACATTCACTCTATTCATTTTATCTAACAGATAAAAGAGGAAGGTTCCCATACACCAAGTGAGACAACATTGGGAGAGAGCACATGGTTCCAACTGTAACTTTAATTCGGGCAAGTCCCGTCTTCACGTTTAACTAACTCCGCGAGTTTTACTGGATATTATGAAGGAACAATTAAATCACACGCGTGAATTTACGTAGAAGATCCAGCTCGATAACGAAATGTGATTACGTCGAGCTGAAGCTTCTCACCAAGAAATGCACGGGGTCTGCAGACCACGTGTTACCAATCTCTCCACAATCAGTAGTCAATAAACACATTTAAATAAAATACACTTTGCATATATACTTCACAGTCACACAGAAATGCAAATTGAGCAATTTTGAGTATTACTCGGCAATGAGCGCCTGTTCACTCCCAAGTGCAGTGAACACAAATTCCCATGAAATTACTTGGCAAAAGAAATCATCTCCCTATCTCTCCTAACCGAGATGATTCTAGGAAATACCATAGTGGCTTTCCTCAGCAGGGAAGCTGCTTCCAAGTTCAAAGTGAACATGGAATTCTAAATCTTCGCTAACTATCGGAGCGATAGAGCAGAGCGTGCTTACTCACCCAGGTCTTCCCATCAACAACCCCGATACGGTCTCCCTCGTCCGGGTCCACACATCGTGGCCGCAAGGACTCAGAGATACCGCACACGGTTATTTGCCAACCTAACGAGCGCTAATGACGCGCGTGGAGCTTATGCCTCTCTGGTACAGCGCAGTCGCGCTCTACTAGATTCGATGTTGGCTACACTTCCACTATGCCTATAGCACACCCACAGCCGACATCTCACGCATACCTCACCATACGTTCACATTCACACGTTGCAGACAATTACCATTGTTGTTGTTATGGTCTTCAGTCCTGAGACTGGTTTGATGCAGCTCTCCATGCTACTCTATCCTGTGCAAGCTTTTTCATCTCCCAGTACCTACTGCAACCTACATCCTTCTGAATCTGCTTAGTGTATTCATCTCTTGGTCTCCCTCTACGATTTTTACCCTCCACGCTGCCCTCCAATACTAAATTGGTGATCCCTTGATGCCTCAGAACATATTCTACCAACCGATCCCTTCTTTTGGTCAAGTTGCGCCACAAACTTCTCTTCTCCCCAATCCTATTCAATACTTCCTCATTAGTTATGTGATCTACCCATCTAATCTTCAGCATTCTTCTGTAGCACCACATTTCGAAAGCTTCTATTCTCTTCTTGTCCAAACTATTTATCGTCCATGTTTCACTTCCATACATGGCTACACTCCATACAAATACTTTCAGAAATGACTTCCTGACACTTAAATCTATACTCGATGTTAACAAATTTCTCTTCTTCAGAAACGCTTTCCTTGCCATTGCCAGTCTACATTTTATATCCTCTCTACTTCGACCATCATCAGTTATTTTGCTCCCCAAATAGCAAAACTCCTTTACTACTTTAAGTGTCTCATTTCCTAATCTAATTCCCTCAGCATCACCCGACTTAATTAGACCACATTCCATTATCCTTGTTTTGCTTTTGTTGATGTTCATCTTATATCCTCCTTTCAAGACACTGTCCATTCCATTCAACTGCTCTTCCAAGTCCTTTGCTGTCTCTGACAGAATTACAATGTCATCGGCGAACCTCAAAGTTTTTATTTCTTCTCCATGAATTTTAATACCTACTCCGAATTTTTCTTTTGTTTCCTTTATTGCTTGCTCAATATACAGATTGAACAACACCGGGGAGAGGCTACAACCCTGTCTTACTCCCTTCCCAACCACTGCTTCCCTTTCATGTCCCTCGACTCTTATAACTGCCATCTGGTTTCTGTACAAATTGTAAATAGTCTTTCGCTCCCTGTATTTTACCCCTGCCACCTTTAGAATTTGAAGGAGAGTATTCCAGTCAACATCGTCAAAAACTTTCTCTAAGTCTACAAATGCTAGAAATGTAGGTTTGCCTTTCCTTAATCTTTCTTCTAAGATAAGTCGTAAGGTCAGTATTGCCTCACGTGTTCCAACATTTCTGCGGAATCCAAACTGATCTTCCCCGAGGTCGACTTCTACCAGTTTTTCCATTCGTCTGTAAAGAATTCGTGTTAGTATTTTGCAGCTGTGACATATTAAACTGATAGTTCGGTAATTTTCACATCTGTCAACACCTGCTTTCTTTGGGATTGGAATTATTATATTCTTCTTGAAGTCTGAGGGTATTTCGCCTGTTTCATACATCTTGCTCACCAGATGGTAGAGTTTTGTCAGGACTGGCTCTCCTAAGGCCGTCAGTAGTTCCAATGGAATGTTGTCTACTCCGGGGACCTTGTTTCGACTCAGGTCTTTCAGTGCACTGTCAAACTCTTCACGTAGTTTCATATCTCCCATTTCATCTTCATCTACATCCTCTTCCATTTCCATAATATTGTCCTCAAGTACATCGCCCTTGTATAGATCCTCTATATACTCCTTCCACCTTTCTGCTTTCCCTTCTTTGCTTAGAACTGGGTTTCCATCTGAGCTCTTGATATTCATACAAGTCGTTCTCTTATCTCCAAAGGTCTCTTTAATTTTCCTGTAGGCAGTATCTATCTTACTCCTAGTGAGATAGGCCTCTACATCCTTACATTTGTCCTCTAGCCAGCCCTGCTTAGCCATTTTGCACTTCCTGTCGATCTCATTTTTGAGACGTTTGTATTCCTTTTTGCCTGCTTCATTTACTGCATTTTTATATTTTCTCCTTTAATCAATTAAATTCAATATTTCTTCTGTTACCCAAGGATTTCTACTAGCCCTCTTCTTTTTACCTACTTGATCCTCTGCTGCCTTCGCTACTTCATCCCTCAAAGCTACCCATTCTTCTTCTACTGTATTTCTTTCCCCCATTCCTGTCAATTGTTCCCTTATGCTCTCCCTGAAACTCTGTACAATCTCTGGTTCTTTCAGTTTATCCAGGTCCCATCTCCTTAAATTCCCACCTTTTTGCAGTTTCTTCAGTTTTAATCTACAGGTCATAACCAATAGATTGTGGTCAGAGTCCACATCTGCCCCTGGAAATGTCTTACAATTTAAAACCTGGTTCCTAAATCTCTGTCTTACCATTATATAATCTATCTGATACCTTTTAGTATCTCCAGGGTTCTTCCATGTATACAACCTTCTTTCATGATTCTTAAACCAAGTGTTAGCCATGATTATGTTGTGTTCTGTGCAAAATTCTACCAAGCGGCTTCCTCTTTCATTTCTTAGCCCCAATCCATATTCACCTACTGTGTTTCCTTCTCTCCCTGTTCCTACACTCGAATTCCAGTCACCCATGACTATTAAATTTTCGTCTCCCTTCACAATCTGAATAATTTCTTTTATTTCATCATACATTTCTTCAATTTCTTCGTCATCTGCAGAGCTAGTTGGCATATAAACTTGTACCACTGTAGTAGGTGTGGGCTTCGTATCTATCTTGGCCACAATAATGCGTTCACTATGCTGTTTGTAGTTGCTTACCCGCATTCCTATTTTCCTATTCATTATTAAACCTACTCCTGCATTACCCCTATTTGATTTTGTGTTTATAACCCTGTAGTCACCTGACCAGAAGTCTTGTTCCTCCTGCCACCGAACTTCACTAATTCCCACTATATCTAACTTCAACCTATCCATTTCCCTTTTTAAATTACCATATCCAATATTAAAATGATCGTCTATATTTAAATAACCCTATCTTACTAATTATCATCAGGCTCTTCCCTGATTGTCGGAAGGGCACTCAGGTGTCTTTAGTTGGGGGGTCGAGCCATGTAGCGGCTTACATGGAGCCGTTACAACGTTTTCGATTTGTTGTAGCAGGAATTTTTCCAACATGTCCAAGTAATCATTCCTCATTACGGTTTTCTCTGCGAAGAAAAATGGGCCCAAGACGCGATCGTGCATTAGGCCACACCAAATGTTAAGCTTTGGGTTGTCGTGGATCTCTTCGCATGTGTTGTGCGTGTTTTAGGAGTCCCAGATCCTAACTCTGTGGGGATCCACAGGTCGAGAAATGTGGAATGTTGCTTCATCTGAAAACAGGCATACTTTCGTGTGGTCATTGCCAGTATCTATGAAGGCCGACATGTAACAACCAGATGCAGATCACGGATGACGACTGTGTGGCTGCAGTGCTGCACTTGGTATGCAGAGAGCCCTAACTGCTTATGTAACACTTCACGTCCAGTTGGTCTTGCTTCCTGCAGTTCACACGGTGCACGACGAATTGACTTCTGGGGACTGCACTACAACACAGCTTGCACTCTGTCAACACGTGGTTGGACTCAGGGGGACATCCTCTACGAGGAAGGACTTTGACACTGCCTGTCTTTCCACATTTACTGAACCGCCTCATTACGCTTGTCTTTGCTGGCGGTGCCATCACGTACTGGCGTCGATCACTCCGCAGTAAAGTTTAATGGTGAGTTGTCCTTTCTTTTTGCCTCGATTCACTCCAAATCAAATCTGGAAGAAAGAACAAAGGAAAAGTATTCTGAGAGCTAATAAAGATTTTTCAGCACTACACGATTTTCACAACACAATTCTCTATCTGGAAGAGTTTCCAAGTTAGTTTTCTTGAAATGATTGTGGAACTTTCTGTTTATCCTGTAAAACAGTATTACAATTATTGCAGCTATGTTGCTTCCTCTTCCGCAGAAACTGGTCGTAACAGCCTGGATATCGAATCTCACTTCCCTCTCTTCTAACGTGACGTCACGATTGTTCACAATTTTTTAAACTGTCTGAAGTATTTGACTGTGTGAATCACTATATTTCAAGTTAAAATGAGATTTTATGGAACTGGCGATATAGCCAACCAATGGATAATATCACTTGTAACCAAAAGAACGCAGGATCTTACACTTAATAATTCAACCAATGTAAGCATGGTAGTTTCTTCTGACTGGGGAGACATCACTTGTGGTCTTCCATCAGGTTCAATATTAGGTCCACTGCTATTTCTCATCAATGTAAATGGTCTTTCGTCTGATATACTAATTCATTCGTTTCGCAGATGGCGCTAGTATTATATCTATCGAAACATACAAACAGAATAAATGGTATATAATGTTCTTAAAAGTGGTACTGAGTGGTTTTCTGCAAAACACTCTCACTCACAATTTCGAAATGACTCATCATATTCAGTTCTGCGTATCTAGAAGTGCTATATCGAAGATAAATATCAGAAATGACGAGAAAATAATAACTAGGGTAGCAAGTTAAAAAATTTTGGTTTGTAATATACAGGGAGCTACAAAAAGGTACGGCCAAACTTTCAGGAAACATTCCTCACACACAAATAAAGAAAAGATGTTATGTGGACATGTGTCCGGAAACGCTTAATTTCCATGTTAGAGCTCATTTTAGTTTCGTCAGTATGTACTGTACTTCCTCGATTCACCGCCGGTTGGCCCAATTGAAGAAAGGTAATGTTGACTTCGGTGCTTGTGTTGACATGCGACTCATTGCTCTACAGTACTAGCATCAAGCACATCAGTACGTAGCATCAACAGGGTAGTGTTCATCACGAACGTGGTTTCGCAGTCAGTGCAATGTTTACAAATGCGGAGTTGGCAGATGCCCATTTGATGTATGCATCAGCACTGGGCAATAGCCGTGGCGCGGTACGTTTGTATCGAGACAGATTTCCAGAACGAAGGTGTCCCGACAGGAAGACGTTCGAAGCAATTGATCGGCGTCTTAGGGAGCACGGAACATTCCAGCCTATGACTCGCGACTGAGGAAGACCCAGAACGACGAGGACACCTGCAATGGACGAGGCAATTCTTCGAGCAGTTGACGATAACCCTAATGTCAGCGTCAGAGAAGTTGCTGCTGTACAAGGTAACGTTGACCACGTCACTGTATGGAGAGTGCTACGGGAGAACCAGTTGTTTCCGTACCATGTACAGCGTGTGCAGGCACTATCAGCAGCTGATTGGCCTCCACGGGTACACTCCTGCGAATGGTTCATCTAACAATGTGTCAATCCTCATTTCAGCGCAAATGTCCTCTTTACGGATGAGGCTTTATTCAAACGTGATCAAATTGTAAGTTTTCACAATCAACATGTGTGGGCTGACGAGAATTCGCACGCAGTTGTGTAATCACGTCATCAACACAGATTTTCTGTGAACGTTTGGGCAGGCATTGTTGGTGATGTCTTGATTGGGCCCCATGTTCTTCCACCTACGCTCAATGGAGCACGTTATCATGCTTCATACGGGATACTCTACCTGTGCTGCTAGAACATGTGCCTTTACAAGTACGACACAACATGTGGTTCATGCACGATGGAGCTCCTGCACATTTCAGTCGAAGTATTCGTACGCTTCTCAACAACAGATTCGGTGACCGATGGATTGGTAGAGGCGGACCAATTCCGTGGCCTCCACGCTCTCCTGACCTCAACCCTCTTGACTTTCATTTATGGGGGCATTTGAAAGCTCTTGTCTACGCAACCCCGGTACCAAATGTAGAGACTCTTCGTGCTCGTATTGTGGACGGCTGTGATACAATACGCCATTCTCCAGGGCTACATCAGCGCATCAGGGATTCCATGCGACGGAGGGAGGATGCATGTATCCTCGCTAACGGAGGACATTTTGAACATTTCCTGTAACAAAGTGTTTGAAGTCACGCTGATATGTTCTGTTGCTGTGTGTTTCCATTCCATGATTAATGTGATTTGAAGAGAAGTAATAAAATGAGCTCTAACATGGAAAGTGAGCGTTTCCGGACACATGTCCACATAACCTATTTTCTTTCTTTCTGTGTGAGGAATGTTTGCTGAAAGCTTGGCCGTACTTTTTTGTAACACCCTGTAATTTCACAATCGATTATCGAAACAAAGAATAAATATGTCCACGAGCAACTGTTACTGTGAAATGCTTTTTCGAGTTCTTTACAATAAATATTGTGCTATGATGAAATGTTTAACTAATCAATATTTAATGAGCTATATATATAAACCATATAGCACAAGTGAACACTGGGACCAGAAACCCAGAATTGACTGCAGCCATTGAAATTCATAACATGGCGTTGATGAAATCCATATGTTGGATTGTTCAAATGTGTGTGAATTCCTAAGGGAGCAAATTGCTGAGGTCATTACTTAAACCAACTTATGCTAAGAACAACACACACACCCATGCCCGAGGGAGGACTCGAACCTCCGGTGGAAGGGGCTTCGCAATCCGTGACATGGCAACTCAAACCGCGCGGCCACTCCGCGCGGCCATGTTGTATTCGTTTCATCAGTGAATGGGAGCTCATTGTTGTTATCAACCTCAGGCATAGATAACGACTCAATGAGTCCATATTGATGAGACTTTAAATGAAAAAGAATATTTTAAGTTTCTTTAACTCTTAAGAAAAACTCCGTTCATCAACGTTTGCTCTTAGAATAATTGTAAAGCTCAGGGAGCGACCAATCAGTAAGTTGACATATTTTATATATTTTCGTTCAGCAATGTCATATAGAATAACTTTCTGCGTTAATAATTCATCCTTGACAAAGGAAGTTTTCATTGCTTAAAAACGAGCTGTGGGAATAAAAAGTTGTGCTCATTCACATACACCTTGTAGCCATTTATTTCAGTGTTGATGCATACTGACTGCTACTTCAGACTTTATTTATTTCCTCGTGACATTTATTGTAAATAATCGACTATAGTTGCAAAGGAACAGTGTTATACATATTCAAATGCCAGGAGAAAAAAAGTTATTTGATTCTCATTATTCAACAAGGGAAATGTCTTTAGCACAAAACCGCATGTAGCACAATACTGCCACTGTAGGCTTTGGTCATTTGCCCTCAGATACAAAAAGCCCGACACACAAAAAGAGTTGTAATGAAAAAATGTTTCTGGCAAACATGTTCTATGGGTTTTGACTTACGTTGAGCTTCGACATTCCAGTAGGCATGGCTCAAAGGAATTCTCTAGAGTGTTGTCTGGATTCACAGATTAGCTAATGTTCAGTGTCCAGATTCAGTGTCGTATTCAAGTGAACAAATGCATCCCGCCTTCACAGATTTCAGAAAGACGTTTGACACTACACCATCTCATCGACTGCTAAACCACATATGGTCATAGGAACTAGCTTCATGGATATATTATTCGCTGGATAAATAGGACTAGTTTATGGACTCGGAAGTACGTTGCATAATATTGCATTTCTATGTAGTCAAAACTTCAAACGTGTTTTTCTCGCAATGATTTTTTTATCGTGCGGTATGGTAACTTCAAATCTACTGAACCGATTGGCGTGATTCTATATTTCCGACGAAGCTAACCAAATTCTCTAGGAGTTGTACTACTCTTATTCCGATCCATAAATATTTGTAGTTGGCCGACTAAGTCGAAAAATCGGTGAAAAAACCCTTTTTTTCAAATGGCCGCCATTTTGTTTCCTATGGTCCAAATAGTTTAAGCGACGTACAATTCCTAAAGAATCTTATATACTTCGCGAATGTCAACTCTGTTTTGATTTGAGACGAGCCGGATGGCCTGTGACAAACCGTTCGTGGAGGTCTACATCGAAATTTTGTTTCGCTCCGACGGCACTTCCGTCTTTGGTCTTCGACATTTCCGGTCGAAAAAATTCCAGTTTGTAGAGGAAATATCAATAAATATTTTGACCAAATTTGACATTTATGTCTATAACACATCGCGAGAAAAAAATTCTCAAAGAACATGCTTTCTTCGGACCAAAATAGTAAACCTTCCCTTAGACAAAGGAAGAGCATGAAAAACATCACTAAATTCAGAAAATGAAATCGTAAATTACTATGAAAAATTTAGGAAGTCTACTACCGAAACTGAAACTGTATGGTAAAATCAAATATGGTCTTAAAATAGGATGACGGAACGTCATCAAAGTGTAACGTGCTCTGCCCAAGACCTCGTAAGACTACGATGTGTAGTCACCAAACGCTCATCCACGACGGACGCCCCAGGTTGTGGGAAACGACTATGAGAGGTCCTTTCCGCCACCAACCTAACTACTGTGAAATGGCTGCCGAAAGGACATAAACCTTTTTGTCTTGAGCGAATAAACTACGTTGGCCTACATCGTTACTATCACAGCAGACGTGTGCTGCGATGCTACCATATAAATGGCAATTTAAACCTGCAAACTCACTCACTAATTCATACAGAGGCCAAGTAAAGAGAGAATTTTTGAAGCACATAATGTACGTAATATGCATTGAATTGGATGCTGGCAGAGAATATGGATATTTTCATATACATGTAGAACACTGAATGGGAAAAGGCACTGAATAAAACTACACTCATGTTCATAAATTAAGGGTAATTGCAGAATGTGGTGCCACACAACGTGGCACTACACAAAACTGGCGCTAATAGCTTAGGTACATAGGGAACACACAGATTTGTAAGTCCACGGTGTTGGTGACTTGTTACAGTTCCTCTGTCAAAGACATGCAGGAGTGTACGTGTACCAATCACAATTGCACCCCACACCATCAAACCACGCACGACCTCCATACAGATCCGTTTCAAAGATATTGAGGGGTTGGTATCTGGTTCCTGGTTCACGCCAGATGAAAAACCGGCGAGAATCACTTTGCAGACTATACCTGGACTCGTCCGTGAACATAACCTGGGACCACTGTTCAAATGACCATGTAGTATGTTATTGACACCTGGCTTTACGGGCTCTCCTGTTAGCAGGGGTCAGTGGAATGCACCTTGCAGGTCTCTGCGCGAATAAACCATGTCTGTTCAGTCGCCTATAGACTGTGTGCCAGGAGACAACTGTTCCAGTGGCTGCGGTAAGGTCCCGAGCAAGGCTACCTGCAGTACTCAGTGGACGTCTGCGGGGACTGATGGTGAGATATCGGTCTTCTTGTGGTGCTGTACACTGTGGACGTCCCGTACTGTAGCGCCTGGACACGTTTTCTGTCTGCTGGAATCGTTGACATAATCTTGAGGTCACACTTTGTGGCACACGGAGGGTCCATGCTTGATCAGTCTCCAGTAGCCCTAGTATTCTTCCATTCTTCCCCTCGTAACGTCATCAATATGTATTCTTTGAACCATTTTCAACACACAGTCACCATTAGCACGTCTGAAAACGGCTGCACACTTACTCACTGCACCGTACTCTGACATGCACCAACACACCTCTGCGTATGTTGACTGCTGCCAGCGCCACCGTGCGACAACCGCAGGTCAAATGCACCGCATGGTCACACCCCGAGGTGATTTAAACCCGCAAACCGCCCACCAGAGCGTTGTTTCACCATGTATCAGCATTATCCTTAATTTATGAGAATGTGTGTAGATCACATGTGCCTAAATGAGAAAAGCTCGTAATATATCTTAAATACCGTGAAACGATTCTGACAGTGACGTTTCGCAATGTGCTGCCACGATCGTAACTCTGACGTAATGATAATGAACACAAGATAAGGAGATTATGCCACATACAGAGGCATGCAGGCAGTCATTTTACTCTTTCATTACGCGGAGGGAGCAAAAAAGAAAACAGATAACATTAGTAGCACGTACCCTCCGCCATGCACTGTAAAATGGCTTGCGGAGTATATACATAGTTCTGAAAGAGATGACCCGCTTAGCACTGACTAGTGTCCCAGCTGTCGGCTTCCTAGATGAATCTAGCTTCAATATTATCTTGATCACCTTCACATCCACAGCCGGTTCTTGTCAACAGTAATATGTTAATACTAAACCGACACAGCTGCACTCATACACATTTATTATGTAACATTAATTATGTAACGACCTGTTCTGTTCGAAAAAACATCACCAGGTTACACTGACAGCAGTCTTAATAACAAATCTCCACGTAGTTCTCCCAGTACCATAACTTGAGAAACCTAGTTATCTTACGTAACTTTGAAAGGCAAATTCTGGAACATGGCGGTCACACAAACACTCCCCACAAGCACTGCGTCCCACAAGCACTGCGAGTAGAGTGTGCAAACAAAGTGGCATGCTGAAACTTCCTGGCAGATTAAAACTGTGTGCCCGACCGAGACTCGAACTCGGGACCTTTGCCTTTCGCGGGCAAGTGCTCTACCATCTGAGCTACCGAAGCACGACTCACGCCCGGTCCTCACAGCTTTACTTCTGCCAGTATCTCGTCTCCTACCGTCCAAACTTTACAGAAGCTCTCCTGCAGCCAGGTGTCTGGATACTTTTGATCACATAGTGTATGTTCCCGGGCTTCTCTGCTTTATTAAAATGTACAATTCCCAATTTTGTCTTACGTTATATTTTTATGCCACATCTCTGACGATGAGATAGTTCTAAATGCGTCATGAGAAGTTACAAAGTTTGGCTACCAAAACAAGAAAGATCGGAAGATTAGATTTTCACATCCCACTGACATCGAAGTTATTAGAGAGGGAGCTCAAGCTCTGGTGATTTCAGTGATAGGGGAATGAAGTCCGCCGTGCCCTTTGAAAAAAAACCATCGTGGCATTTACCTAAAGCTATTTAGGAAAATCAGAGAAAACCTACACTGGATAGCTGGACGCAAATTTCAACCGTCCTCCTCCCAAATGCGACTCCAGTGTCCTAAGCACTGCACCATTTCAGTCTGTTTGCTGACCAAGACAAGTGTGTAGCAATCCAGCTTTGTTGTGCACATAGTTCCGTTCCGTTTAGTCAGTGGATACACAACTTTCCCACTAGAGCGCACCCCGCTAAGCACAACAGCGCAGGCGCAGCGCTCGTCCGTCTCCGCATTACGAGATGGCACTGCCTTAGAGACAAATTCTGCTTCCGCCGATCTGTGTATTAATATGTAACGCAGCCAATGAGATTGCTGCTAACGTAGAACCTCTTCTCCTTGTGGATCAAACTCACGCAGTGATACCTGAATGCGTGAGGTATTATAACGAGTGTACAGACTTCCGATTAGTCAGTCTGCATTAGTCTGCATTTGTCTGCACCAGTCTGTACCAGTCTGCATTAGTCTGTACCAGTCTATAGTCAAGTTTCAGTCTGCGCCTAATAAGATTACCATATTCCGTACATAGCCATCAAGATAGTTATAGACACTTTTGCCAAGTATCAGAGATATATGTGAGAATAAGATTAACGTACCAAGACCAAAGGAACTTCAAATTGTCAATTGTAAACAGCATCCAGCATCAAGTTACGTAATGTCTATGCTTTTTATTATTTTAATAAATGTGTGTGAAAATTAATCAAGTTCTGTTTAAAGTTGGTCACCGTCAATCTGCTACTCTAAGCGTGCAAGTGGCATTTCTATCGTCTGACCTAACGGCAGAAGATAAACACGCCACGATAAGACCACGAGACATATTTCTGACACTCGCCTACTTCGTTAGAGCAACAAGTCAAATAATCTGATGGTGTGTGTACCGAAGGTCTTACAGTATGCACACCACAAGCTTCCAATTACTATTTACTTCAACAAGTTGAATTATTCTCTACGTACCCAGATACTGTAGCCAGTAGAATCGTGGAACTATTGTAGACCGAATCAGTTAGATCGTCGTGTGGGGCGACACTGTACTGGATAGGAGTGATTTAAAATGGAATGATCACACAAAGTTGATCGTCGGTAAAGCAGATGCCAGACTGAGATTCATTGGAAGAATACTAAGGAAATGCAATCCGAAAACAAAAAAAGTAGGTTACAGTACGCTTGTGCGCCCACTGCTTGAATACTGCTCAGCAGTGTGGCATCCGTACCAGATAGGGTTGATAGAAGATATAGAGAAGATCCAACGGAGAGCAGCGCGCTTCGTTACAGGATCATTTAGTAATTGCGAAAGCGTTACGGAGATGATAGGTAAACTCCAGTGGAAGACTCTGCAGGAGAGACGCTCAGTAGTTCGGTACGGGCTTTTGTTAAAGTTTCGGGAACATACCTTCACCGAAGAGTCAAGCAGTATATTGCTCCCTCCTACGTATATCTCGCGAAGAGACCATGAGGATAAAATCAGAGAGATTAGAGCCCACACAGAAGCATACCGACAATCCTTCTTTCCACGAACAATACTGGAATAGAAGGGAGAACCGATAGAGGTACTCAGGGTACCCTCCGCCACACACCGTCAGGTGGCTTGCGGAGTATGGATGTAGATGTAGATGTAGATTCTCCCTGCACAGATCTTGCGACAATTATAAATAATCTTCAATTGGTGGATCCTTGGGAACATGTTTAAGGCGATCGGCCCGGATTTACTCACTACACCAGCCATTCCTGCAGCAGCATCGACCGGATTTATATCTCGCTCTCCGTAGCTGTGCGGACGAGACCTGCCGAGGTTTGGCCTACAGCGTTTTCTGACCACGAGGCCTACATCTGCGCCATTAATCTCGGCCGCCAGAAGGTATGGCACAGCCGTGGTCCTTGGAAGTTGAACGTCGCCCACCTAGCCTCTCAGGAATGTCGGCGCCTTATACAGAACGCGTAGGATTCCCCTGGCAGCCGGCGTGGCACCTACCGGTCTACTCTGTCGTGGTGATTACCCTGCACCAAACCAGCCCTCCGGAAGACCTTGACAGGCTACGGACTAGATGTAGCAGCATGGAAGAGACATACCGTGTGGACTTTTCCTAAAGCATCTTAAGGGAATGTACAACACTGTCGTACTCACCTGCCAGGTAGGTGACGGTGAACCGTGCCAAGGCACGGATCATCAGATTAACACGTTGCCACCTTGAGGGTGCGATCGTCAGAGCGCGCACTCAATACAGAGTGGCCCAGAAGGAACCGTCCATGTACCACGTCACTGCAGAACGACGGCACCGACGCAGGACACTGATCGAAGCTACCACGACGGAAGACGGACGACGCCTTGATACCCAGCGCGACACAGGAAACGCCCTTCATGCTCACTACATTAGGCTGTACTCGGAACATCGACACCCCCTAGAGGTGATCGCCGAAGTCTCTCAACTCACTTATGGCTCGATCTCTCCGACAGCGGCGGCGGATTTGACTGCAGATGTAACGGAAGAGGAAACCATTGAGGCAATACAGGCTGGGGCTGCTCGTAAGTCCCCGGGACCTGATGGCCTTCCTCTGGAATTTTACCGGACATATCAACAATTGCTGGCACCAGCATGGACTGATATTTGCCGCGATCTTATGCCTCCCAAGACGCAGATCCCTGGGGCTTTCCTAGAAGGACTGATTGTGCCCATACACAAACCACGAGGCGGATCCAGGATCAGTGACTATCGGCCCTTGATCTTACTCAACAGTGACTTGAAGATTTTCACCCGGCTTCTGGCGGCACGCCTAAAGCGATCAGTACGATGTGTTGTGTCGCAGGACCAGGCATCGTTAGGTGGTGACCATAATATTCGCACTGTACCGTGCCAATATCGAGATATTATCGCGCTAGCCAAAGCTCGCCAACTGCCAGGAGATTTGGCCTCACTCGACTTTAGCCAGGCCTTTGCCAGAGTCGACACACATTTCTGACTTAGGTACTGCGACACATGGGGTATCCGGACATTATAGTTGAGGTACTGTTGCGTCTCCTATGCGGCGTGACGTCCAAGGTGTTATATAATGGCCGTCTCACGCCGCCGATACAGATCCAGCGCTCGGTGCAACAAGGCTGCCCTCCTTCGGCGATATTGTACGCCCTCGTCTTGGAACCACTTCTCTGCGGCCTCCGACAACGCCTGACTGGGATGTACCTCGGTTGACACACTTTTTGCTACACTGCCTATGCGGATGATCCGGTACAACTTCTTCACAGTAATGACGACATTCGTGCAGTACTGGCGTGGGTGGCGACCCACGGCGCGGCATCGGAGAGCAATCTCAATGAGCACAAATCGCACGTCCTGTCTATAGGCAGAGGTCTATCCGACGAGAGCGTCGCACCGCTACGAATCAGTGATACAGTCTGCTGCCTTGGCATTGGTTTCACTTCTGACATGAAGCGTTCAACAGCCCTTAACTACAGGCGTTTATTGAATCAGATGAGGGCAGGAATAAGTGACCACCGTCGTAGACATCTAGACGTCCTGCAACGGACGCGATATGGTAACGTCTATTTGGCGTCACGCGTCCCCCATTTTGCACAGATACTCCCGATACCACCTACCCTGGCTCACCGCATGTTGGCGGTTTTGGGATCCATTGTTAATGCGGCCATGTTATTTAAGATTAGTTACGAGTCCTTAACCCTCCCGAGGAGCAGAGGGGGTTTCGAAGGCCCTGTTCGTCAGCTGTCGCCTGCTACTGTGGCGACGAAGTACGACGTGCCTCACAAGTCTCTTACTGGAAGCCTTACGACCAATCTCACTCGCACCCCCTGTGATGATATCGGACATCCCAGCACCTTTCTTCTACATTAGCCAATTCTTCCTTGAATTTACATCCATACCGCATTACTACCCACACGCTTGATGATGAGGAGGGCGATATATGCTGCCATGCAACTGAACAGGACGCCGAATGTGATTGAAAGCTAACACCCCACCACACAGTGGCAGACAGTAAATGCCACCACCCTTGACACTGACGTGCAATCTGCATGGTACGTCACTGTTAATGGGAAACAGTTGTGGCAGTCCCGCCTATATCACATCCACCTCGCCGACTCACCCTTGTGTGCCACATGCCAAGTGGTTGACACGGATGAACATCGTTTCGAATGCGGGTCGGCAAAGGACGTTTGGTATTTGTTGCGTCAGATATTGGCTTTTCTCACACGCAAGACTCCCGACAGGATAACTACCCGGTCACTTCTTTTCCCCGATGAGATGTATATCCCAAGAGCTAAATGAGCTCTGTGACGTGGATTAGCTGCAACGCTGTTCACTACCTGTTCAGTAATTGCGAAAAGACAGTACCTGATTTTTGATATTACCTCAACGAACGACTTTGTGCGATTATCACGAACCCTAACTACAGGCTATATTTTTCTAATTTTCTTTGGAGCGCACTCCATAATCCATCTCGCAGCTGGATTACCGATGACATATGAAGATAACCATCCAACCTCTTCACAGTTTCTTTTCTTATGAGATTGAACAAACAACGGAAACAACACAGCAACGAGAAGACAGTCATCGAACAATTCGCAGCGGGCTGTAGTATGGAGCATCCTTTGTCGTAACGGGGCGACTACCTATTATTCTGTTTATGTAGCCGAAGAGGAACGGCTTTCCTTTATCCATTAGTATAAAAAAATAAAAATAAAATAGAAAAAGGATAAACAAATCTTCCAAAATCCTTTTTCCTTTTCTTTCATTTTTGTTTTCTAGAAGTTTCTTTGTCTTCCTTATCCAAAAAAGATAAAAAATAGCGCAACGGCCTAGGTAACTGGCTAGCAAAAAAGTGGTTAGGAAAAAAAACAAAAAAAGGTGGCTTAGTGGTTAACGCACCTGCCATGTAAGCAGAAGACGCAGGTTCGCCACTTCAGTCTATGTACATGAAATCATATCTGCATGAGACCAGTAAAGTCTCTGAAGCAGCGTAAAAAAAAGAAAGAAAGGGATAGCGTCTTTGATTCATAATCATAACGTCATCGGTCCCGGGTTCGAATCCCGCCGCTACTTAAATTTTGATTAATAGTTAACATTGGCGGCCGTAGACTTCCGGCATAAGAAGTCAGCCTCATTCTGCCAACGGCCTTGTCAAAGAGGGCGGAGGAGCGGACAGAGGTTCAGGGCCCTCTCTTGTCCTTGGGGTGGGAAATTGCCCCTAAAGGCGGAAGAATCAGCAATGATCAACGGCACGACGATGCAGAAGGCAATGGAAACCACTGCATTAAAGACACGTAACGTGTATCCACAGGACATGTGGCCTGTAATTGAAGAAGTGTCTTCATGATCTCTCCATTGGCAAAAGATTTAGGGAAACAAGAAAATCAAGGGAAATACAAATGCTGAATCTAGATATAGTAGAGAAACTGAGGTGTACTGGGAGAAACACAAGAATTTCTGATCAGATGAGTATTGGGTAATATCAACAGCAACAGAAAATGATAGAATGGGAGTAGGATTGCCGGTGGTTCTAGGCGCTTCAGTCTGGAATCGCGCGACCGCTACGATCGCAGGTTCGAATCCTACCTCGGGCATGGCTTGTGTGATGTCCTTAGATTAGTCAGGTTTAAGTAGTTCTAAGTTCTAGGGGACTGATAACCTCAGATGTTAAGTCCCATAGTGCTCAGAGCCATTTGAGCCATTTTTTGGAGTAGGATTCGTTATGAATAGGAAGGTAGGGCAGAGAGTATGTTACTGTAAACACTTCAGTGATAGGCTTGTTCTTAACAGAATCGACAGCAAACCAACACCGACAATGATAGTTCAGGTATACATGCCGAGGCCGCAAGCTGAAGAGATAGAGAAAGTCTATGAGGATATTGTAAGGGTAATACAGTATGTAAAGGGGATGAACATCTAATAGTCGTGGGAGACTGGAATGCAGCACTTTACAGGAGAATATGGGCTTGGGAAAAGGAATGAGAGAGGAGAAAGACTAACTGAGTTCTGTAACGAGTTTCAGCTAGTAATAGCGAATACCCTGCTCAAAAATCACAAGAGGAGAAGTTATACTTGGAAAATGCCGAGTGCCACGGAAAGATTTTCGTTAGATTACATCATGGTTAGACAGAGATTCCGAAATCAGATACAGGACTGTAAGGCGTACCCAGGAGCAGACATAGACTCATATCACAATATAGTGGTGATGAATAGTAGGCTGAAGTTCACGACATTAGGAAGAATCAATACGTAAAGAAGTGTGATACAGAAGTACTAAGCAATGACGAGATACGCTTGAAGTTCTCTAAGGCTATAGAGCTATAAGGAATAGCGCAGTAGGCAGTACAGTTGAAGAGGAATGGACATCTCTAAAAAGGGCCATCACAGAAGTTGGGAAGGAAAACATAGGTACAAAGAAGGTAACTGCGAAAAAACTATGGGTAACAGAAGAAATACTTCAATTGATCGATGAAAGGAGGAGGTAGAAAAACGTTCTGGGAAACTCAGGAATAGAGAAATACAAGTTTCTGAGAAATGAAATAACTTGGAAGTGCAGGGAAGCTAAGACGAAATGGCTGCAGGAAAGAAGACATCGAAAAAGAAATGATTGACGAAAGGACAGACTCAGCATACTGGAAAGTCTAAGAGATCACTCAGATAAACAAAGACGCGAAAGAATGTAGAGAAAGAATTCAGGTAGTAACACAAGGTCAGCAGCAATTACGCACTGACGTGGACAAGGTCCAATTGGACATCGTAAACGTTGACAAAAAGGTGGAACGTTTTACGAAAAAAGCCACTCGAACAGCAATACAAATTTCGGAAGAACAAGCGATTCAAAGCAAGGTCGCAAAGGTTGCACTGAATAAGTATGATCAGTGGATTATTAAAATAGAACTTAAAAACAAAGATCAGTTTGAAAATCTTCGAACAGAGTTGATACAAACTATCGAAGAAAAGATCGAGACCGATTACACCTGTAGCGAAACAACTGACGCGTCAAGCATCAATCAATTCAGTACACGAACACGCGCCGTCTAAGAAAGTTCAAGTAGAACCAAGGCTAGACGTAACACTCGCGCAGAAATCGAAACAGAAAACCCCGATTAAAGTAATACATGACATGCCACAGGACCAGGCACAGTACCCAGAAAAACGGAACACATACATTCAGCCAATACCAACCGAAAGACAGGCAACTGAACCAGTAAATCCAATGACAGAACATTATTATGTACTATACCACGAACGACGAGAGTAGAAACACACGAACAACACTTTCGTTCACCAATGATACGATATGACGCGGATATGCGTCAGGAAATTGAGAATAGGCAGACAGGCAGTAAATGACCAGAGAATAAACACGACGACACAAGCAATGGCAGATTATTTGAGTCCATGAATCAGCCACAAACCGGATTTATGAGTAGATATGATACAGACCACTTCCTTACAGTTAGAAAATTTCAACATTTCAAGGAAGAAGGCAGTAGCTTGCTTGCACGCGCATTCATCGACCAGTTTCAAGTGGGCTTACCAAACCACTGGCGCGTAGTTCACAAACTTGACTTCATTTGTGCACACATGTCAGGGACAGTAGCAGAGGTGATGCAAAAGATCGCGGCTACCTGTACGTCTTACCTACAGTTCAGAACAGCATTTCTCGAAAGATATTGGTCCAAGGAGGCGCAAAACAAAATTAAATACGAGTCACTTCAGATGACACCATATGAAAACCCAGGAGAGAAAAGCGTGGTAAAATTCTTTGATACAATGGACAAAAAGAATCAATGCCTAGACAAACCATACAGTAGCGGAGAGCTGATACGTCTATGTAGAATGAAATTACCGGTAAAGTATCAACAGGCGACAGTAGGAAAAAATGAAAATACCGAAGAATTCAAAGAGGTTTTAAGGGAACTTGAATTTATGTTTAAAGAAGACGAGGTGAAAGAAAAACGAAAGGAAAGGGAACAGCAAAAGGAGAGGACTAGGAACGATTTTTCTAATAATAGTAATCGTAATCCTACCAATAATTTCAGGCAATTTAACAGACAAGGACTGTGTCACAATGGAGACAATTGGCATAGAAACGATAACCAGAACAATTGGTACCGAAATAGGAACGGTTATGGACACTCATACAGTGGCGGATATGGGTTTAGGAATCAAAATGCCAACGGTCAAGGGTACTTTGAAAGAGGTCACGATGTTAGAAACAGCAACTGGCGAGACCAAGGCGCGAAAAATTACAGAGGAAATTATGGTCCACAGAGACAAGAGCAACACAGCAAAGAGAAACCAGATGTAGAAGTTAAGCCACCGAACACTGCAAAACGTAAAGATTGAATTGAAAAATGCGGAAGAGGTTAGACAAACTAACGTCCACACTATCTTATACTAACCACTAAATAAAAGTCAAATTAATAGATCAACGAAATAACACAATAATTAAAAGAAAAAAGAGACACAATACACACTAACAATAGCTTGCAGTATCAAGTACACTACAACATGCACACAAACAATAAATGGTACACAACAATTAAAAGAATGAAGAAGTGGTAGGACATAATTAGAATAAAGAAAAGATATCACATATATACAATAATTTTTGCCACTATCAAAAACTTTTGCATTATATAAAATCAGAGTTTCTTTTGTAAATAACACATATATGTAAAACAAAAATTGTAAATATTTCTACGCGTCAGAGGGACATCGCCACCAACACCAATCACCAGCTCCCTTAACACCAGATGCTTCGAGATAGCGACGGAGAGGGTACAGACGTGTTGAGAAAGCACTTAGGGCAATAACAACAACATGAAGATCAACGCCACACTGGAAATGCAGGTTGCAACCAGGTTGGACTTCAGGAGGACAACGTGCAGCATGGACATTTCATATGTCACGACACTGCTACACAACAGAAGAGTGTGGGGAGAATCACAATATGACGAGACGACAATGAAGGTACAAAAAATTACTAAGATCTACAAACTCATCAAGTAACAGTTGGAAAGGCAGGCAGGCCCTACAAACCCTATATCACTCCTACATTAAAATTCACATATTCCTAGCCTAAGAAGAATAGAAGAATTCAAGAAAGAAGAGAACAGAAGATGCAAGATGAAGAAGGGCAGAAGACAGCAAGATACCTTTCTTTCCTATCCTACAAAGCAAATTGCTACAAACGTCTTTCCATGAACTTTTAAGCATATCAACTACTACAACCACCTCTCCAAAAATAAAACTTGAATCGTCAAACAAACACAAGCTAACGGCAAACGGAATATTAAGTAGTAACAACCAACATTATCTAGAAACAGATTCAGCAAAATGAACAGTATTCTTCCTACCACATCATCAAATTGCCATACCGAATCAGGTGTGAAGTACCAAGACGTCACCGCACAATATTGGGCGACGATTGTCGGTAGTCAACTGCAATCATCGAACTGCCACACCGCCCCAGGTGTGACAGCATGGGAGTACCAAGACATCACTGTTTATGCAGTAAACCATAGTCATCATTATCGGTTAAAAGTACCACTCCATGATGACAATGTCAACAGGTAAGACCCGGCATCGCATGCTAAAGTGCTTCTCTCATGATTTGTGACACCTTCCAGTATTTCAGTGGGGATCGTAGAGCGCAGAAACTGACGCAGTAAAAGAAAAAAAGGGAAAATGATATAACACAAAGGTAAAGTTAAGGAAATGATATATTTGTAAAAGTACCTTTTTCCTTTCTTCTACAGTAATTATTTTTATTATGTATGTAAAGTCCACAATTTATAGATACCTTAAACCTTTTGTAAAGAAACTTAGTTAGTATAGTTATATAATCTCACAAACTCATGGAAAGTCTATTTATTTCTTTTATACGTACAATTAAAAAAGGATTTGTGCAGGACTTTTCTTCTTTGAGTTACATTCAAAACCACCTTTTTGGGCTAATAATATTAATACCGAGGATAGAACTA
This sequence comes from Schistocerca americana, assembly GCF_021461395.2. Classification (NCBI taxonomy): domain Eukaryota; kingdom Metazoa; phylum Arthropoda; class Insecta; order Orthoptera; family Acrididae; genus Schistocerca; species Schistocerca americana. Next base: position 98,362,382 of record NC_060127.1, on the reverse strand, counting down.
AGAGGAAACGCTTCTTCATTCTTACAAAAACAAGACAAAAAAACAAAAAAAAAACAATGACACGTAAAGAAAAAGGTAACACCTAAATAAATAAAACAAAGTAACACAACAGAGCTTCTGTGAACATTTACGCAAGCTTAACTAAAGAAAAGATATAATCACACTAAAACATGATACACTGTACACTCACGAGTTTAGAAAAATTAATATTGTAAAAATAAATTTTTGGAAATGAAAAGGAAAACAGAGACACATACTGACAACGACAAAGAATAACAGCCTTTGTAAAGCCTATATTTGCCTAGCAACAAAACATAAATTGTGGAATTAAAAAAATAGAAACAATAGCTATAAAGAAATCATTAGAAAAAATTGCTAAGAATGGCTGAGAAAAGTTTACTGGAAAATCTAAAAGAACAATTTTTGCCTGACTTTGTCAACGTTTTCCTCGGCATTGACAAACTCCAGACAAAAATTTTGTCAGAAAGAGGGAGGTATGTAAGACGTCGTAGTCTCCTGACCTTCATTGCTTACATATTCCGCCCTCACAATCATATTCCACACATCAAGACGCTTCATTCGAACCCAAACTCGATAAGATAAAGTCAATGTTGTATGAATTCATGTAAACGATGTGCAATTAACAAGTAAGCGAACCAGGGTTGAAATACTCGAGGCTGGCGTACACACATACATTCCAGACACAACGGTCACAGAAGCTTTTAGTTCAGGAGAGAAACCGCACAACACGACGCCGATCCCTTCAGAGGATGACCCAGCCTATGTCGGCCGGTGTCCGCCCATGTAGCGGACAGCGTGGCCCCGAGTGAAAGGGGGGAAAGACCCCGTGGTTGGCTTAAAAGCAAATTCCGCTACATTGTGTGGGAGCGGCCAGCCTACGCATTCTTTACACATAGCACGCAGTTTCAGAGATTTTCACAGGGAGACAGCAAACGCCAAACGCCAATGCTACAGGTTTCCGGATTGGTCTCCTTAAACGAAACGTCATTCTCCTGTTTTAGAAGAGCAATGCTGATTGGCAGACGATGTTTCTGACGCCTTGAGCTGAAGGAATAATGGAAGAGACCGAAAGATATACCCCTTCACGTCTGGCGTGGAGAGGCGACGTTCCATTGTCGCTCTTGGAGCGAGGAACAAGGCTCTCCTCAGTACTTCACTAGGAGAGCACCTCTGTCGAGAGCGAATCGAGGTGCGACTCTATATTGAGCCCTTGTGATTAAGTGTTGTTCACTGTGTTGGCCGACACACTTATTGTGTGGTGTGAACGGACAGAGTTATAGTTAAACGCCTGCGAGCGAATTTTTGAATGGCATCGCGGTGGACTGGTTATCTGACCAGTGTACCATGCCAATAGTTAGACTAGGGGCGAATAGGAGTCCTTGACTTCATCAAGGCGTAGGGAGAGTTTGATTGGCGAAGGTCAATCCAGATAGAACGAGAGTTATCTTATTTGCCAGCAGCGAGCGGCGCAGACAGCAGTCATCGCAGCTTACGGTATTGTGCGCTACAGCTATTGCGAGTCCTATATTTCCTCCACAACATTACACTTCATTGCATTTCACACGCGACAGCCTCGACCATACCTAGCAACATTCTAAAGGATAATTATTCAAGTTGAGTAGGCGCGCGTCTCAGCCATTCTGCCAAGTCAACAACTATCTCAAACTTTGTATAGAAATTTCATTAGCGAATCCTATCCTTGAGAGGTAACTTCACATTCAGAAAAGAACCAGGATATAACTTGTTCAATTCATAACTAAAAGTGCCATTGTGATTATTCAAAATTTTTGCAAAATAAATAATAACTTTCGTTAGTTTCATATTTTTCTTACATTAACTAGCACTGCTCCAGTACCCAAGTATCCCACTAGTTATGTAAGAAATTTTGTGAATTTTTGTGTCATTTCCCTACAGCGGACGACTCCAGAAGATATTTATTGCTGAAAGTTTTTCAGGCATTTCCCTTTAGAACGTTAGGACCGTCTGTCTGACTTCTGTAGTAGTGTGGGGGTGGAAATTGCATCTTGTAGGAGCCACAGGGTAAAGGGTACATCTCAAATTAATCCGTTGCGCAGAATAACAGATCAACCTCACACCTCAGATTAGAATCACAATTTAAAAGAGCTTTATAGGACTGAAGACCAAATAAGGCAGAAGGGATAGATAATATTCCAACAGAATTTCTAAAATCTTTGGGGGAAGTGGCAACAAAACGACTATTCATGTTCGTGTGTAGAATGTGTGAGTCTGGCGACATACCATCTGACTTTGGGAAAAGCAATATCCACACAAGTCAGAAGACGGCAAGAGCGAGAATTATCGCACTGTCAGCTTAATAGCTCATGCATCCAAGTTGCTGACAAGAATAATACACAGAAGAATGGAAAACAAAATTGAGGATGCGCTAAATGACGATCAGTTTCGCTTTAGAAAAGATAAAGGCACCAGATAGACAATTGTGGCGTTTCTGTTAATAATGGAAGCAAGACTAAAGAAAAATCAAGACACGTTCATAGGATTTGTTGACCTGGAAAAAGCGACTGACACTATAAAATGGTGCAAGATGTATGAAATTCTGAGAAAAGTATAGGTAAGCTATAGGGAGAGATGGGTCATATACAATATGTACAACAGTCAAGAGGGCATAATAAGAGTGGGCGAAGAGTGGACGACCAAGAACGAAGTGCTGGTATTAAAATGGGTGTAAGACAAGGATGCAGACTTTCGCCACTACTATTCAATCTGTTCATCGAGAGAGCAACGAGGAAAAAAAGAACGGTTCAAGAGTTGAATTAAAATTCATTGTGAAAGGATATCAATGATACGGTATTGGTTAAAAACAGTTTTGGTTGCAATTTTATTTTTTTTTTATTTTTCAACGACGCGTTTCGCCTTATTTAGGCAGCTTCAGGTTATCTTTTCTGGATAGACGCGAGAGACACCAAGATCTGCATAATTCGTTCCCGTTCACATCTGAGCCCCCATCTAACTCTGTTACTCGCTCCTGTGAACGGGAACGCGTTATGCGCCTCTCGCATCCATCTAGAAAAGATAACCTGATGATACCTAAATAAGGCGAAACGCGTCGTTGAAAAATAAAAAAACTAAATTGCAACCAAGACTGATTTAACCAATACTGTTAACCACTGGTTTGCTGTTATGCCACATATGGACTGGAAGAATATCAATGATACGATTCGCTGATGACATTGCTATCCTCAGTGAAAGTGAAGAAAAATTACATGATCTGCGGAACAAATCAGCAGTCTAATGAGTACAGAGTATGTACTGAGAATAAATCGAAGAAATACGATGAGAAGCAGTAGAAATGAGAGCAGCGAGAAACTTAACGCTAAGATTGATGGTCACAAAGTAGATGAAGTTAAGGAATTCTGCTACCTAGGCAGTAAAATAATTAATGATGGACGGAGCAAGGAGGACATCAAAAGTGGACTAGCAATGGCAAGAAGGGCATTCCTGACCAAGAGAAGTCTACTAATATCAAATATCGGCCTTAATTTGAGGAAGAGGTTTCTGAAAATGTACGTCCGGAGTACAGCATTGTATGGTAGTGAAACATGAACTGTGGGAAAACCGGAAGAGAAGAGAATCGAAGCATTTGAGATATGATGCTACAGACGAATGTTGAAAATTAGGTGGACTGGTGAGGCAAGGAACGAGGAGGTTCTGGGCAGAATCGGAGAGCAAAGGAACATGTGGAAAACACTAATAAGGAGAAGGGACAGGGTTATAGGACATCTGTTAAGACATGAGGGAATGACTCCCATGGTACTAGAGGGAGCCGTAGAGGGCAAAAACTGTAGGGGGAGACAGAGATTGGAATACATCCAGCAAATAATTGAGGACGTAGGTTGCAAGTGCTACTCTGAGATGAAGAGGTTAGCACAGGAAGGGAATTAGTGGCGGACCACATCAAACCAGTCAGAAGACTGATGACAAAAAAAAAAGGTCAGAATAATCCACGGCCACATCCATGTTCTGCAGGTGATCTTTTGAAGCGCTGCCGAGGTTTCTTCCACAACGTGATGATGATGATTGTATAGCATTGTCGGCCGGGAGGTGCCATGCGGGTGAGTGAGGTCGCCGTATTGCAGCGACTTGCGAGTCAATGATAATGAAAATGATTATGAATGACACTCAACACCCAGTACCCTGCCGGGAATCGAACCCGGGCCTCCCTCGTGGTAGTCGGTAATTCTACTCACTTCCTGCCTCAGTCACGAATGGGGCACAGTAAGAATAAGCATCCGTATGAGCTGCAGTTGATCCCACTTTCTCACAAAGACGTGCGTGGTAGGAAGTGATGCGTTGGCTCACTCTTCCAGGAAGGCCTCTTATAGTGACTGCCCTTAGAATGTGATGAGCATCTCCGTAATGCTGTCGCACTTGCGAAAGGAACCTGTGACAAAATGCATCCCTTCCCTATATCTCTCTCTGTTCTAGGGTCGGCGTCTCTTAGGAAATTAATGGATTTTCTACGTCTTTTTAAGTTGGAAACGTGCGTACCCCCAATCACACTTCCCGCATCAGTCGTACTTAACATTAGTAGTAGTGTCGGTTTTGATGGATGTGGCTATGTCTCACTAAGAATTAGAGCGAGGAAAAACCGACATGAATATTTTCGATACCTGATACACTGAGGTACCGCCCACGCCTTGCTACATCAGAATGCACACGAAGGAGCAGCAACTTCTTACGAGGGAGTAAACACCACGATCAATAGCCAAAGGAAATGTAACAATGTTATTGCGTTCACAGTAGCATACTCACATCTCTGGTTGCATTTCTCTTACACAAAGAAGTCCTGGTCTGTTGTTAGGTAGTTTTGCTCATGTTTAGGATAATGTACCAATTTCGTCCTAACATCACATCTCTATAGTACCCCCCCCCCCCCTCTTCACACTAATAAACGTGATATATGTGACATCAGTGCACTGTCCTACAAAACCATCTAGGGAGTGGCTTAAGACTGATAAAAGCATTGATTCTTCTTCTTAATACTTAAGGAATAACACTGCTTGTTAGAACCAAACGTAATTCGGGAATATTTATATTTGACTGCATATGCTAGAGCACAGTTGTGGATTGGGATAATATATTCCGCCTGCTTTAATACAGCATCTCTGTTTAATACTTACGTCGCCTCTGTTGAAGTACGTGTTATGAGAACACATGTAATTTACAGGGGAAGGGGCAGGGTTAAAACTGAATGCAAACAGAGAGTAATTTTTAAGCCTTTCTCGACCTTAAGTGCTCGAGTAGCCCCAACCCATCTCAGTTCCCTGCATTTGATGGTACTTTATGTATTCTCAGTCAGTTTAGGTAATTTTGCAGTTTTTTTCGCAATTTCATATATTTCGTCGTATTTCCCTCAGTGTTACGTATATACCATCAATTTGTCGTAGTTACACCGGGTTTTACTCGATTTTTACCGTTTTTATGTCATTTTTTCATATTTTTTCGATATTTTTCCGTGCGTATATGGTCATATTGCTGGCATACCTATGCGTCGTTTGATTTTACACGAGGGTATTTGTGTGTGTTATACACCAGCCTACTAAAAAATGCTAAGAATTCCTCTCTTCCCGATGCATGCATGCATTTTCGGTGGGAAGATCATGAACAATATAGTAACACTCACCTCGTACCAACTACTGGTGCATATGGGAAACACGTAGTCTCGAACCAAATCCGTGTACTGCTACTAGCCGTCAGAGAGATTGTCTGCAAACTAATGTGGTGATGCACTTGATGGCACTCAAACTGTGGCACAGTTACACATGATCACCTGACTCCCATCCTACCCTGTAGGGATCTGAGACACTGAGGTCACATGTGTACAGAATTGATTTCTGCTGCTGCTCTGATATTTTTTTTTTTTCACATAAGTGTATGCTCTCATTGTTAACCAGATGAGTTTCGCTACTCTTGCTTGTACCTTCCATTTCTGATACACCCTCACTGCCATGCCAGGACATCTACAAACTGTAGATTTTGGGTATTTTTTTTATCGTAGTAATAAGTTATCCGTTAGCTGACAGTGTGTCAACTGCACTTACCATCCTGGAACGCGAAAGACTCCCTTCCTCGTACCTACAAAGCCCGCACCCCCGGCAACGTAATTTATAGCTGAACAGTTAGCAAGTTATGGATCCGAACCGCAACTGTCTGCCGCTGACAGCTCTACAAAGATACATGTACATACTGTGCTTACATATTACCATTCGCAAAGTCTCGATCTCAACCGCTTGTATGTTACTTTCGACAGCGCTACAGTCTTGCAAATAGCGAAAAAGTCTTCGCAAAACAACTCTGTAGGGGATGTCAGTACACTTAAATTCATCCTGATAAAGAGCATAATATCTTCTACGCAAGTTATATTACTGATATTTCATAAAATATTGTCTATATCATGCAGCAATAACAACAAAACAAAGCCCTTTCTACTCTTAAAGATCCACTATGATAGCAACTGACCATCTCACATCCGCCATTTTGCATACTAGATGTACATTGGAAGGATGGAGGCAGTCCTTCGTGAGTATTGTTCTGATGTACAAGATAGATCAGCACATTAGTCGTATACAGTGCTATAGTATAGCACTGTAATCGAATCTAACTCACAACAAAATATTCTACAGATACGATGCATTTTCTCTAATTTTTGTATGTCTATGTCCACAGTGTGTCGCGGATGGCTTTAATAAACCCTACCCTGTGCTCCCGTTTGTGGATCCACCCATGCAGTGTCTGGGTGACGATCCGCAACGCAGTATGTCTGGGATAAGGTTCGAATCTGGATCCACCAGCGAGAGGACTGGGTGAGTGAGGTTAATTGAGATAAAGAAGTTATAGATTGTAAAATGTAAAAATTAGAAAATATTATAATTTTTTACAGAATTACAAAATATTAATATTTTGTTAACGGTGATTCTTCTTAGTTTATTTGTAAAGTAATGTAAAAGAACACCTTATATTCTGAACATTGCACGTCTTCCAGTCTTGAACAACCCATTGACCCCCACACTGATTGTCTCTTTCTTTTTCAATACATGGGTCAAGCCTGTTTTTGTCTTTTTGTCAGTGAGTTTACAGGCTGAATTGATATTCTTTATCATATTCGCATCCATCATATTCGTGTCCCACAGTTCCTCCATTTCGCATCATGATGCTTACTCTTTCAGAACAAAGTAAAAAATTGTTGGAACTTTGAATGAAACGATTAAAATATTATTGATCCAAGCTGATCAGGAGGGTGTAAAATGCAATAGCAGAGATCAAAGGTATATCAAATATATAAGTATACCCTTTCTGAGGACCTAAAGGAACGTTAACTTAACTGTCTTTCCTAGAAATAGAATCATGATATAAGCGTTAGCAACACTTTAGCAGTGGTTTACAATGAATTAAAGTTAAATCAACTATTCTAACCTTTCCTTCGTCGAACCATATTCGGAGGGCGGGGATATCGACTGTCAGTTGCTCCTCTCTCCACGGTTACTTGTTGGGTGAATCAACAAAAGATTTTTTTTTTTTCAACGCGGGCTCTAGATACAGGTTGGTCTGTACCGCATCTAGAATTGTACGTGAGGTTGAAATGTGGGAAGGTGACAGTTCCGTTGTAAATCAGCGAAAGAGTATGGAAGGCATCACTTAATCCTATTTTTGCCCCTTCTTCGGCACCTTATTCTGGAATCCTTGCGCCGCTGTGTCTACTTTTAACTGCCGGAAAACATGTGTTCACCTCTTAAGTCACCGCCAGGATTGCAACGTTTCGTGAATCACTCAACTGCGGATGCTCTTTGGCTGGGTCCGTGTAAACATTCTGCAACGTTTTCACGCCCAGACATAAACAAACTGCAAACAGTTTCGGAACGCTCGTGTAGCAATGCGCGACGGAGGTATGAACTGAACTGCTTAGGGAAAGCAAATACGGAGCTGAGTAACTGGTTAAACACGACACTGCGCGTCTGCAACTGTTAGTTTGTGTTCTACTTGCGGCGCAACAAACATTTCTAACTTCTCAGTCCGTGCGATGGGGTGTCCATTTATTAACTAGGGTAAAGGGAAAACGTTTTTGTTCACGAGAGGAAGATCAGGAAAATGAAGTACGTAGTGGTATGTCCCATTGCCGACCAGGTCATTAGAGACGGAGTACCAGATGGTATCAGAAGGGCCGGTTCGACATTGTTTTTCCATATATATATAGTTAAGGCTCACCGGCCATTTGACCATCTTCTTCTGAATTGATGCACACACATTTCCCGAACTGTTACGGGAATCGGTAAAACCGCGAGTAATGAGTGCAATGGGCAGGGGCACTACGAATATAGTGTGGGACAATAAGTTGGAAATATGGGTGCCTGCACGGTAGCTCAGCGTGTTCGGTCAGAGATCTGGGTGGCCACTGTAATAAAAAAAACTGAGTGAAAGGATCAACAACGATCTCGGACGGATGTCATATGACCTCCGCGACGACCAAACAAAAAAAAATGGATAGAGCGTCTGCCATGTAAGGAGAAGATCCCGAGTACGAGTCCCCGTCGGGGCACACATTTTCAACTGTCCCCGTTGACGTATATCAACGCCTGGATGCAGCTAAGGGTATTCATTTCATTGTACTGATTTAATTGTAATTTCACTGTTTTTCCACGTAAACGACAAATCACATATGTGGGTGGAAGTAATGTGCTGTCCGGGTCTTCTTGCAAAGTAAGCTTGTATGGTGTCTATGAAAAAATGTGAGATGAAAATGAAGATACAGAAGTAGCGAACATTGAAGTTGAACTGGAGAGACCAATACGTGCTTTGGTTTGGAGCACGCATTGGTCTCACCACGGACTTCCAGTACTCAGCCACACACAGTTGGTATCGTCAAAGTGTACGGGCCTGAAGATGGCGTCGAAACTAGTAGCCAAATAAAAATGAAATCTTAAGTGCAGCTGGAGGAGTTTCATTTTTAATAAAAATTTCAGACATTAGCCGAGTCCACGGCCCGTCGTGCTGCGGTACTTCTGCGTGCTCGTCGAGGCCCTACACGATATTAAGCAGGTGTCCCAGTTTCCTCGGCTCTTCAGTGTAAATCATTTAATTAATGAAACGGAATTGAAGACTGATTGACGGAACTACTCTCCCGACTGAATGTGTGAATTCGGATTCTGTACAAAGCTCTTCACTACAGCCCTGGTAAGGTACGGACCTCGCAACGACACACCGAGTGTACTTCTGCTCGCCGCATTCGTACCAAACTCACTACAAAAATCATTGAAACTCCGACCTTCAAATATAAATAGCTCGCGAATACTTAGCGAAATTACTTCACAATTAGGCAATGCGTACGAATGACATCAAAAACATGAACCTCCTGAGTGAAGACAGCTATCGGCTCCATTTAATGCAGCACGTCTGACTCACGCTACCAGCATATGACAGATTTCGTTTGAGTCATCAGTCTTCTGACTGGTTTGGTGCGACCCGTCACAAATTCCTCTCCTGTAACAACCACTTCATCTCAGAGACACTTGGAGCCTACATCCTCAATTATTTGTTGCATATATTCTAGTTTGTCTTCCTCTACACTTTTTACCCTCTACAGGTTCAAAATGGTTCAAATGGCTCTAAGCACTATAGGACTTAACATCTGATGTCACCAGTCCCCTAGATGTAGAACTACTCAAACCTAACTAACTAAAGGCCATCACACACATCCATGCCCAAGGCAGGATTCGAACCTGCGACCGTAGCAGCAGCGCGGTACCAGACTGAAGCGCCTAGAACCTTTCGGCCACAACGGCCGGCTCTACAGGTACCTCCAATAATATCTATGTTGTTCTTGCTTGTCTTAACACACGTCCTATCATCGTGTACCATCTTCTTATAGTGTTTTCCATTACGCTCCTTTCCTCGCCGATTCTCCGAAGAATCTCCTCATTCTTTACCTCACCAGTCCACATAACTTCCAACATTCTCCTGTAGCAGCATATCTCAAACGTTCGAATCGCTTCTGTTCCGATTTTCCCACTGCCCAAGATTCGCTACCATTCAGTGCTGTGGTCCAAATCGTTTATTCGGAAATTTCTTCCTGAAATTAGGGCCTATATTTGTCAGTAGTAGAATTCTCTTGGTCAGGAGTGTCTGATTTTTATGTCCTTCTTGCTTTGTCCGTTATGAATTATTTTGTTTTAATATAGCAGACCACTTTATCATCGTCTACTTCGTGATGCCCAAGTTTGATGATGTTAAGTTTCTCGCTATTTTCATTTCTGCTACTTCTCCTTACATTACGACAGACTTATTCAACCTCTTAATTCAGCGCACCATTCATTGTGGGGTCTTCAGCAATTGGGTTGCTGACCCGGAAACCAAATGCATAATTTCCGGTAATCCATGAAGACTATACCAGGTAAATACTGTTACAGTCTGCGATGAGTAGTTCGCAAAAGAAGTAATAACATAAAAGGGGAAAACGATTTATTGACAAATAAGCAACATGGATTCAGAAAATATCGTTTTTGCGGAACGGTATTACTTCCTTATTCACATGAAGTAATAAGTAATGTTGGCACAGGATATCAAACTGATTCCACACTTCTTTATTTTCAGAATTTTTGACAGTTTCTCACAAGCGATTTGTAATCAAATTGCCTGCCTACGGAGAGTCATCTCAGCTGCGCGACTGAATTCGTGATTCCCTGTTAGAAAATTAACAGCTCCTTGCAACTTACGGAAAGTTGTCGAGTAAAACAGAAGTGATATCTGGTGTCCCCTAGGGAAGTGATATAAGATCCTCTGACGTTCGTGATCAGTATAAACGATTTAGGAAACAGTCTGCCCAGGCCTCTTAGGTTGTTTGCAGATGATGCTGGCATTTATTGACTTGGAAAGTCATTAGATGGTGAAAACCAATGGCAAAATTAGACAAGATACAGTATGACGATTATTGAACTATATGAAATAAAACTGGCGTAACTTCTGAACGATTTGCGTTAGGACGTTCACACTGCATGCCTAGTCGCAGAGCGTGATGGGAATTGATATGGTTTGGTTTAGCGACGAAGCCCACTTTCATTTGGAGGGGTTCGTCAATCAGCAAAAAAGACGCATTTGGGGAACTGAGAATCCGCATTTCGTGATCGAGAAGTCTCTTCACACTCAACGGGTGACTGTGTGGTGTGCAGTGTCCAGTCATGGAATAATCGGTGCGATATTCCTTGATGCTACGGTGACTATCGAACGGTACGTGAGGGATTTGGAAGATGATTTCATCCTCACTATCCAAAGTGACCCTGACTTTCACAAGGTGTGGTTCGTGCAAGACGGAGCTCGACCCCATAGAAGCAGGAGAGTATCTGATGTCCTGGAGGAGCGCTTTGGGGACCGCATTCCTGCTCCGGGGTACCCAGAGGACACTGGCATGGGTCTCGATTGGCCTCCATATTCTCCGGATCTGAACTAACGCGACTCCTTTTTGTGAGGCTGTATTAAAGACTAGGTGTACAACAATAACCTCAAAACCATTGCTGAGCTGAAAAAAGCCATTCAGGAGGTCATCGAAAGCATCGATGTTCCGACACTTCAGAGGGTCATGAAGAATTTCGCTACTCGCCTGCGTCACATCACCGCCAATGGTGGCAGGCATGTGGGTAATGCCATAACCTAAATCTGAATATCTGTAGTGACGTTGACATGTCGAATAAAGTGTTTGGACGCCGTAGTTTGTGACTAATTTTTTCAATAATTGCCAGTTGACTATAAATAAAGAAAAGTGTGATGTCATCCACATGAGTACTAAGAGAAGTCTAATAAAATTTCGGTTACGCGACAAATCATACAGATCTAAAGACTGCAAATTCAACTACATACGCAGGGATTACAATTATGAATAGCTTAACTTGGGACGATCACATAGATAATGTTGTGGGAAAAGCAAACAAAAGGTTGTGATTTATTGGCAGAAGACTTGGAACACTAACAGGTATACTAAAGAGCCAGCTTACACTACGCTTGTCCGTCCTGCTCTGGAGTATTGCTGTACAGTAGAGGATCTTCACCGGATAGGATTGAAGGAGGACATCGAAAACGACCAAAGAGGCGCAGTTCGTTTTCTGTTATTGGGAAATAGGAGAGAGAGTGTATGGATGAGATACTCGAACTCGGGTAGCAATAAATTCTGATCAAATTTCAATCACTAACTCTCTGCTCAGAATGGGAAAATACTTTGTTGGCGCCCACCTACATAGGGAGAGATGATCATCATAATAAAATAAGAAAAATTAGAGCTAGCGCGGAAAGATTTAAGTGTTAATTTTTCCTGCGTGCCGTACGAGAACGGAACGGTAGACAAATAGCTTGAACGTACTTTGACGAACCCGCTGCAAGCTACTTAATTGTGAGTTGCGGGCCAATAATGTAGATGTAGATATAAATGACGACTGAAAGTTGCTATGTAACAGGCAGCCTTCAGACTCTTAAAATTACCTTCATACCTGATTCCCTGATTAACCCGCAAGACAGGACAGGTAGTTGTGAAAATGGGTCAAAATAAGCGGCTGTCAGTTATACTCGAGCATAAAACTTTATTTATTTGACCAAATATTACAAGAGCAACGAAATGAAAAAAAAGCATTAATTTACTGGCTGAATGCGCCATACAATCTCATGCCTTAAGGTCAGGACCACTTTAATTTAAAATCGGCTGAAAGCCAATAACTTAAGACTCAGACCAAAATCAGAAATTTAACAGGCCGAAGGCCTTATCTTAAATCAGTTCTTTCAATTAGGCTGAAGGTCTAAACAATCTCACACCTTAAGAGCAAAACAATTTTAATTTAAAAATCGGTTTCTCTGCCTCATGATGACTGGGTGTTGTGTGATGTCCTTAGGTTAGTTAGGTTTAAGTAGTTCTAAGTTCTAGGGGACTGATGACCATAGATGTTAAGTCCTATAGTGCTCAGGGCCATTTTTTTTTAAATCGGCTGAAGACGCATCACTTAAGACTCAAACCAAAATAAATTTTTAAAAGGCCAAGGCCTTACCCTAAAACAGTTCTTTAAATTAGGTTGAAGGCCCAAACAATCCTACGCCTTAAGGGCAAAAAACCTTAATTTCAAAATCGGCTAGAAGCAGTACAAATATAAACAACAAGAACAAATAACAACAGGCAGTACACCCAACGGCGCTCAGAAGTTTCCGAGGGTCGGCCTGGAATTCAGACACTAACGCTCGGTTAGGTGAGACAGGCAGTCGGCCCAACCATTCTCGATCCCACGACAACCCAACCGACAGACAGTCAACGGACCCACCGACAAGATAACTTCCGCTCCACCCGACCACCACGCAACAGGGAGTTCAATGGAACAACGTAGAAGGTATTGGCGCCCACAACCAATTATACATTGAGCTGTCAATCTACACACAGTGCTGGACAACGACAACATAATGAGGAAAATACACTGCCTGATTTTACGTCAACAGCCAGGGCAGGTAACCGAAACATTAACGGCCACATGGCAGAAGATTCCGCTGGTGCACTTCAATTCAAAATAACCGAGTACAGTTAAACGCTACCGGAGGGTGGGTAAAATTTGCCAACTTGAAAACACACGTTGTTGCTCATGGGAATGTCCCAACTGCCGACAACGAACTCCAAACGACACAATGTGAACAGTCGTGACTTGCAGGTACATTAAGACAAAACTCAACTTTCGTGTCCAGGATCGGAGAGCCACGGACCTCGTAGCAATGGGAACAGCACAACACACTCCGACCGCGCGTGGACGCCGACAGCGGACTCGGCCAAACCACGCGCTGTAGAGATTTCCTCGCTGCTCCACGCCAACCGACCAACTCTTCCCACACTGCACAGCCGGAAACTATCAGCGCCAGGCCAAAGATAGTACAAAGTGCGAATGTCGATACCGACCGCTGCTGCCACTCACGGAGAGAGAGGTAACAGCATAATCGCCATAAACGCGGGAGACTAAACACAGAACAGCAATCAAGGTTTAATCTAACGCATAACATGAGCCAGCCACGGCTCATTTTGTACCGTCAGTGACAACTTGTTGAGCTTTAACTCGTAAGCGGTCTCGAATTCAGACAGTAGTTCCCTCGTCGTACGCGGGTCGGGAAATACAATTGTTCGCTCCTCCTTGCAGAGCAGTTAAACCTGTCTACAAGTGGAGTTCAGTGAGTTATGGACCACATTTGGTTCAAAAAATGGTTCAAATGGCTTTGAGCACTATGGGACTTAACATCTGAGGTCATCAGTCCCCTAGCACTTAGAACTACTTAAACCTAACTAACCTAAGGACATCACACACATCCATGACCGAGGCAGGATTCGAACCTGCGACCGTAGCGGTCGCGCAGCTCTAGACTGTAGCGCCTAGAACCGCTCGACCACTCCGGCCGGCACCACATTTGGTTTCTGAAAGCAAGTTGGTTTAATTCAAGACTGCAATATGCCAGTCTTCTGACTGATTTGATGCAGCCCACCACGAATTTCTCTCCTGTGCCAACCTCTTCATCTCGGAGTAGCACTTGCAACCTACGTCCTCAATTATCTGCTGGGTGTATTCCAATCTCTGTCTTCCTTTACAGTTTTTGCCCTCTGGAAGTCAGTTCGTGATGTCTTAACAGATGTCCCAACATCTTGTTGCTTCACCTTGTGAGTGTTTTCCACATATTCCTTTCATCACCGATTCTGCGCAGAACCTCCTCATTCCTTACCTTACAAGTCCACCTAATTTTCAACATTCCGGTGTAGCATCACATCTCACATACATCGATTCTCTTCTGTTCCGGTTTTCCCACAGTCCATGTTTCATCAGCATGCAATGCTGTGCTCCAAACGTACATTCTCAGAAATTTCTTCCTCAAATTATGGCCTTTGTTTGATACTAGATGCTTCTCTTGGCCAGGAATGCCCTTTTCGCCAGTGCTAGTCTGATATGTATGTCCTCCTTGCTCCGTCTGTCGTTGCTTATTTTGCTGTTTAGCTACAAGAATTCCTTAACTTCATCTACTTCATGACCGTCAGTTCTGATGTTAGGTTTCTCGCTGTTATTAGTTTAGTTTTTCTTCGATTTAATCTCAATCCATACTCTATACTCATTACACTGTCCATTCCAATCAGCAGATCATGCAGTTCTTCTTAACTTTCACTCAGAACAGCAATGTCATCAACGAATCGTATCATTGATATTCTTTCACCTTGAATTTTAATTCCACTCCTGAACCTTTCTTTTACGATGCTTGTTCGGAAAGTAAGGAACGATCGGTTGCGAAATGAAAACCACATTGAAAATCAAAACAGTTTTCTTTGCACATTAAGCTACACCTTCCAGGTACTTCTATACATAGTCGCCGCTCCGACTTAGAGATTTGTCGGAGCGTTATACCAAATTTCCAACACTATCGTCATAGAAGGCAGCCGCCTATGTATCCGATAATTCTATACGCTGGTCTATAGCACGTAGCTTGCGCCCAAGTGTTGTCTTTCGTCTCCAGCATCACATGTGAACAGAGATGATACTCAGAACGAGCCAATTCGGGCTGTGTTATGGGTGATCAAACACTTCCCATCGAAAAGGCTGCAGGTGCGTCTGCAGAGTGCGGCTGAGAATTTCCATGGAGGAGGAAGTGCGTGGCAGTTGTGTTAGGCGGGCTGCATTCATTAAGGCGAAGCCTCACAGCGGGCCAGCCTACTTGTCAGGAGACATCGTTGTTCTGTGGGCACCTTTACTCGCTCACAGTGCGCCCACAGCTGAAAAGAGCCTCTTGATGCGATAGACGGGCATACTTCAAGCACTGCCGAAAATGTCTGTGAAAAGCCTCGTCGGATTTTCACAGCGGTTTCCATTGCGCGACCGATCGTTCCTCACTTTCCGAATAGCCGTCGTATTTGCAGTATTGCTTCTTTGATGCACAAATGGAACAGAAGGGGCGAAAGACTACATCCCTTTCTTACACACTCTTTAATCAGAGCACTTCGTACATGGTCGTCCACTCTTATTATTCCCTCTTGGCTCTTGTAGATATTGTACACTACAGGCCATTAAAATTGCTGCAAAACGTATATGACGTGCTACAGACGCAAAATTTAACGGACACGAAGAAGATGCTGTGATATGCAAATGATTAGCTTTTCAGAGCATTCACACAAGGTTGGCGCCGGTGGCGACACCTACAACGTGCTCACATGAGGAAAGTTTCTAACCGATTTCTCATACACAAAAGCAGTTGACCGGCGTTGCCTGGTGAAACGTTGTTGTGATGCCTCGTGTAAGGAGGAGAAACGCGTACCATCACGATTCCGACTTTGACCAAGGTCGGATTGTAGTCTATCGCGATTGCGGTTTATCGTATCGCGACATTGCTGCTCGCGTTGGTCGAGATCCAATGACTGTTAGCAGAATATGGAATCGGTGATTTCAGGAGGGTAATACGGAACGCCGTGCTGGATCCCAACGGCCTCATATCACTAGCAGTCGAGATGACAGGCATCTTATCCGCATGGCTGTAACGGATCGTGCAGTCACGTCTCGATCCCTGAGTCAGGAGATGGGGACGTTTGCAAGACAACAACCATCTGCACGAACAGTTGGACGACGTTTGCAGCAGCATGAACTATCAGCTCTGAGACCACGGCTGCGGCTACCCTTGACGCTGCATCACAGACAGAAGCGCCTGCGATGGTGTACTCAACGACGAACCTGGGTGCACGAATGGCAAAACGTCATTTTTTGGGATGAATCGAGGGTCTGTCTATAGCATCGTGATGGTTGCATCTGTGTTTGGCGTCGTCGCAGTCAACGAACATTAGAAGAGTGTATTCGTCATCGCCATACTGGCGTATCACTGGGCGTGATGGTATGTGGTGCCATTGGTTACACTTCTCGGTCGTCTCTTGTTCGTATTGACGGAACTTTGAACAGTTAACGTTACATTTCAGTTGTGTTACGACCCGTGGCTCTACCCTTCGTTCGATACCTGCGAAACCCTACATTTCAGCAGGATAATGCACGACCGCATGTTGCAGGTCCTGTACGAGCCTTTCTGGATACGGAAAATGTTCGACTGCTGCCCTGGCGAGCAAATTCTTCAGATCTCTCACTAATTGAAAACGTCTGGTCAATGGTGGCCGAGCAACTGGCTCGTCACAATACGCCAGTCACTACGCTTGATGAACTGTGGTATCGTGTTGAAGTTGCATGGGCAGCTGTACCTGTACACGCCATCCGAGCCGTTTGACTCAATGCCCAGGAGTATCAAGGCCGTTATTACGGCCAGAGGTGGTTGTTCTGGGTACTGATTTCTCAGGATCTATGCACCCAAATTGGGTGAAAATATAACCACATGTTCGGTCTAGTATAATACCCGTTTATCATCTGCATTTCTTCTTGGTGTAGCAATTTTAATGGCCAGTAGTGTACATTACCCGTCTCTCCCTGTAGTTTACCACTATTTTTCTTGCACCATTTTAATTTGTCTAACGCCTTTTCTATGTCGACAAATCGTATGAACGTGTCGATTTTTCTTTAGTCTCGCTTCCATTGTCAACTGCAAAGGCAGAATGGCCTCTCTGGTGCCTTTACCTTTCTTATAGCCATACTAATCATCATCTAACACCTCCGTTACAGACGTCATTTTGAATGCGAATAGTTCCTCCACCTACCAGAACTTCATGATGCTATAGGGCCTGAAGCTGGAATATTCCACGATATCCCACAACGGATTCCGAATTTTTCAACGGAAATTGACTGAGGAAAAAAGTGTGTCTCACAAGGGGAGGCCACGATATTTGGAACGCGGATTTACTGCAAACTTCGTACACTCGTAGTACTCCACAAGGACAACAAAATGTGTAAGCGGTTGCGCGTACTTCTCAAGCGTTACTGAGAAAATCGCAAGATAATTTCGGTCGTCAAGTATATACCTGTGCGTGGATGTTTTTACCATGAAGCATCGGCAGGCGAGTGGGTAGCGTTCAAGCCCCGTGATCACTGGATCGAGTCCCGTTCGTCAGTTGCTTTCTTTTTCTAACACAGTCGTTTTCTTTACTATTTATAATTGATATAATGGGGAAAAAAACGTGTAATCGGATGAATTTATATTATTTGTGATAATAAAAATTTGTAGACTGCCGAATAAAATTGTAAATTTAATAAGATTCAAAACTATCGACTAGTAAACAACCAAACGTATAAAGTGATACTGAAAATGTATGCTTATCCGTGATTTGAGAAATCCCTTATACCTGGAAGGAGCCCGAAACTACTTGTTACCTCCAAGTTTTGAACGACACAGACGGCTTTCGAAAGATGAACAATTAATCGTCGCTTTCGACATTACGGGTACAATGGCAGAATGGTATTTTTCGTAAAAACATGGAAAACATAAAGTTAAACGGCACCAGCTGCATTGAATAAATGCTGTTTCCGCATACGCAAGGTCTTTTGAGTTTTTCCGTGGAAAAACAGTCCTCGTTAACATTTTCAAAAACCTCTCTTTCAGCCGATAATTTGGAAGCAGACCATGCATAACGCAGCATTTCCTCAAATATCGGCGCTGATAATTGATCATGCAGTATCAAGTGTATTTTAATAGTGTCTTCACGAGAAGCAATTTCTCGTTCTTTTTCGATTAAATGCGAACAATTTTGAAGACACGGACAAGCATTCATTTTCAGTATCACTTTATGCGTTTGGTCGTTTACTAGTCGATAGTTGTGAATATTATATTATTTGTGATAATAAAAATTTGTAGACTGTCAAATAACATTCTAATTTTAATAAACGTTCATCCGATTACACGTATTTTTCCGACTATAGCAATTGTAATATAAATAGTAAAGAAAATGACTGTGTTAAAAATAAAAAAATGCTAACGAACGGGACTCGATCCAGCGATCCAGCGATCTTTTTCTGCGCCTCTTCATGGTGAAAACGGCCACGCACAGGTGTACATATTTGACGACCGAAATTATCTTGCGATTTTCTCAATAACGCTTGAGAAGTACGCGCTACTGCTTACACATTTTGTTGTCCTCGTGGAGTACTAGCAGTGTACGAAATTTGAAGTAAATCCGCATTCCAAACGTCGTGGCCTCCCTTTGTGAGTACAACAAGCCAGCATGTAGATGTTGAGGAGCCAGATCCACCTGCCGCCGCCGTGGCCACGGGTGACGCTCGCCCTTGAAACAGCCACGGCCATCGCCAGTGACGCTGGCGCCGTCAGGCTGACGAGACGGCGGCTGGGGGCAGAGGGGGCCCGACATAATGAGACGGGAATAGACGGCCAGCGGGGCGTCCGAAGCCTCGAAGCCAGGCTCTGCGAAGGCAGCGGCTCGGTGTGCGCGTGTGTGACGGTCGGTGAGTTCTGGCGTCAGGAGCAGCCCCCAAACTAATTGATTTGTCCTTCAGTTACCAAAAAAAGAAATGGGAGTCGACTTGGAAAGGTTCGTTCGAGCAGTTGCCAGAGAGCTACTTTCAAGCGTCATAAAACAGGCCTTACTGCGCAGCTACGATGACGAATTGACTCTGTGCTCGGTGTCTATTCTGAACGAACGCTTCTCCTCATATTTATGCATGTTTATGTATGTGTCCATGTGCAACACTGTGGCAAATTGTTATAACACCCAGACATCGAGATGTCAGTCTGATCGATACCGAAGGTTGACTATCGACAATCAACCATACCTCCGGTATAGTTTGTGATGTGTCCTGTCGTCCAGGGGAACGTGCGTAATAGGTAACCAATAAGTGACCATAACTAATGGAGCATAAGAAGAAACATACCTGTGAATGCCTCTCTTGTGGTAGTCAGTAGAGTCTTAATTTGTCAGACCAGAGATCGAGAGTTCGAGCCCTGATCGTGTCACATTTCTTTACTGCACCACATGTGAAGCTCTTTTATTGGACAACATGTTCTTGCCATATTGGTTGGTAGGTTAATTTGGGGCAGGGAACGAAACAGCGAGATGGTCGGTCGCTGATTAGGGAGCTATGTGGCAGGAAGTCAGGCATGCCCTCCAAAAGAACTATCCCGCCATTTGGCTGAAGCGATTTAGGTGTCACAGAATATCTAAATCAAGAAGGCGGGGCATGGTTTTGAATTGTCGTCGTCCCGAATGCGAGACCAGTGTGCTAATCACTGCCTTGCTATCCGCGCGGTCTAATGTCCCACTTCCCAGGAGGGAGATGTGTCGGTCCCCGGAACGAATCCGCCCGGCGGATTAGTGCCGAGGTCCGGTTTGCCGGCCAGCCTGTGGCTTTCAGGTAGTTTTCCATCTTCCTCAGCGAATGCGGGCTGGTTTCCCTTATTCCGCCTCAGCTACACTATGTCGGCGATTGCTGCACAGACACTATCTCCAAGTACACGTACAGTGTACACCATAATTACTCTACCATGCAAACATTTGGGGTTACACTCGTCTGGTATGAGACATTCCCGGGGGAGGGGGGACTCCACTGGTGGCCGGACTGCACAATAACCCTGGGTTCGGTGTGGGGCGGCTGGGGGAGGGGGAAGGGGGGTGAGAGGACTGCTGTGACCTGTTGTGGCGTTGTGAACCACTGAGGGCTAAGCCGCTCTGTCGTTTTTAGGTCCTCACTTTAATACACAATACACACACATACACAGTGATAGCCACACTGCGCCACCTCGTTCGGTCCTAGGACGTAAAATGTTGACTCTTCCTGGCAGATTAAAACTTTGCGCCGGATCGAGACTCGAACTCGTGACGTTTGCTTTTCACGGGCGAGTGCTCTACTGACTGAGCTACCCAAGCACTTCTCACGCCTCCTCCTCACAGCTTCAGTTCTGACAGAGCCTCGTCTCCAACCTTCCAAACTTCACAGCTCTTCTGCAAACCTTACAGAACATCCCCCAGGCTAGTTCTGCAAGGTTCTCAGGGGAGCTTCTGTGAAGTTTGGAAGGTTGGAGACGAGGTTCTGTCAGAACTGAAGCTGTGAGGAGGAGGCGTGAGACGTGCTTGGGTAGCTCAGTCAGTAGAGCACTCGCCCGTGAAAAGCAAACGTCACGAGTTCGAGTCTCGGTCCGGCGCAAAGTTTTGATCTCCCGAGAAGTTTCACACCAGTGTACACTCCCATGCAGAATCAAAATTTCATTCTGGATGTAAAAAGTTATTTGAAAGTAGCAAACCTTTAGAGTACATTTGTAGATTCACAGAATAAACGTAAACAATCGCAAAAGAACAATAAAGGAACAACTGAATCACAAATAAGGAGGTGTTAATAGTTATAAAAATGTTAATAAAGACAACAATAAGAAGACAAATTTACATTTGTCGAAACCTAGGTAAAGAATTTCTTAATCCATTGCAACTGTTCGGCTGTTTATAATTTTATTACGTGAAACCCTTGCGGTTGTGCAGCTATGTTTAAAATATTGAAGTTCCTGCCTGCCGAGGTATCAAAAGCTGCATCCAGGTACATGGACATCAAATTAAAAATTGTGAAAGTAGGTACGGCTATTGATTTTAATCAACAGTGACTAGATATAGACATCACCCCTGATTATGTGAAGGCGTACTCAAATTTGAAACAGTGTAACAAAGTACCTTCTGTTAAAAAGAAATTGGTACATTTAGTCATTTCTGACAGCACAGTAAATTTGTACAAGAAAGAAGATGATCTTAGCAGTGAAGCTTACTATACACACCTATTTTTAACAAAAGCCTTTAAAAATCTTTTTAATTTCCAAATTGACCACCTGTGGAATAGTATTAATGAACGGCTTTTTAATCGCAAAGAAGAAATTAGGGCCAGACATGAAAGAAAGTTGTTGAAGTCTAGTAATAGCGCCACAAGAAAAATGTTAATATAGCAGACAATTGTGTTAAACATCAGTTTTACGAAAGAATACTGAATAAAACTAATATTACTTTTCCGCAGACTGAAAATGACTTGTTATGTAAGGGCATTAATATAATTTGCCTTCTCAATTCGATAAAGATCCAGTTATCTGTAATCTTATTGTAGATCTTAAAATCGGTTTGGAATCCCTTACATTAGAGAAAACCGAGCAAGTCAAATGTGCCTACGAATGTAATAACATAATAGACAAAGAAATTAAACTACATTCTAATGTTCAGTCGGTGAATATAGAACAGTAAAAAACATTAATCGTAAACTGAGAGAACATGACGCCTTAGTCACTAAGAGTGACAAAGGGAACACTGCTGTCATGGATTATAAAAATGAATGTATTGAAAAGACGGTAAAGTTTTTTTGAGGCCAATGACATCGCTGAGGTTACCGTAGATCCAACCGCGCAATTGCAAAAAGAAATCCGGTGTACTTTAGCTAGTTCTTTCAGCTTGTTCAATAACTTCCAAAAGAAATGGCTTATAAATATGAACCCGAAACCACCCGTGCTCAGACGTCAGTTTAAACTGCACAAACAAAATCACCCGATTCGCCCTGTAGTGAATGGAATAGGTAGCCCACATCACACACTCGCTAGGCGCCTCCATTTTAAAATTAAAGATGCTTTCATATTTGAAAATAATTTTTCGGTGAAAAACAGCAAGGAATTGATCAACAATATTCAGACTGTAAGATGTACACCTGACACTAGACTGGTTTCCTTTGAAATCGTCAGTCTTTATACAAATGTCCCTGTCGATGTAACCATAGCCCGTGTAAAAAAGAATCTACTAAAACACAAAAAACTAAGTGAAATTCAGATTGCAGAGCTGATTAGTTTGCTTAAAGTCGTTTTGAAATACAATTACTTCTCGTTCCATGGGAAACTGTATATACAACCAGATGGTTTAACAATGGGTAGTCCCCTCGCTGGTATTTTGGCAGATGTTTTCATCAGCGCTCTGGAAATAACGTTCTTCAATTCGAGTTCAGAATTACGCCAGAAAATCCGTTATTATGCACGTTATGTTGACGACATTATCATTGCTTTTGACGGTACTGATCATGAGTTAGAGCTTCTCTTCAATACTTTCAATGGTTTACATGAAAAAATTTCCTTCACAAAAGAACGTCAGAATGAAAAAGGTGAACTTAACTTTCTTGATTTAACAATTTCTATACAGAATAGTTCCTTCAATTTCAACATTTTCCGTAAGGAAACGTATTCAGATAATGTCATCCCTGCTGACTCAACTCATCCAAAAGCTCATAAACTGGCGTTTTTTCATTCTGCCATTCACCGTATGGTAACTACTCCTTTATTACCTGCCGATCAACAAAAAGAATTGAATGCCATCAAAGCGATTGCGGTTAGTAATGGGTACAATCAGAATATGATTGATTACATGTTCAGTAAGAAAACTTCCCAAAACTGTTCGACTTTGAGCAACAACATCCCCACTGATAGCAAAGAACTAAAAAGTATATTTCTATTCCTTTCTTGGGCAATATATCATATAGGATAAAACGTCTTCTAATGAAAAAGTGTAACTGTAACGTCTCCTTCTCTACAGATAACAGTTTAAAGAGAAATCTTGTACATTCAGTAGAGATCGCAGGCGATTGGTTTTCCAATTCAGGGGTTTACAAACTAACCTGTAACAACTGTCCTTCATATTATATTGGTCAAACAGGCAGAGCTGTGAAAACAAGGTATAAAGAACACCTATCAGGTAAAAAAGGATCGAATATACACAACTCTACTTTTGCTGAACACCTCCTGATAGCCAGTCATACGCCAAAACATTTAGAAGGTACCGATAATTTACACGTTGCCTTTGTACGCCAATTGGCACATGTTTCTCGGCACGAGCGCCTCCTGCCCTGGTTTCAGAGTAACTACGCCCGCCGATTACACTCAGTCGGTTGTGAGCTCTGCAAGATCAATGAGCTATTTTATATTAACGTGACAAATATTTTATTTTACTAATATATTTTATTTTACTATATAATATATTTTATTTTACTAATGTAAAATTGTAAGTACCAATCGTCGTTATCATACTTCTGTAATGCAAGGGTTCTCTAATTTGTCTTAAAAAATTTATTCTTGGCTTATAAGTTTCATACTTTTCTAATGTAAGCTATGATGTTCATTGTCCTCAGGTTACCTTCTGAAGAAGACAAATTTATATTTGTCGAAACTTAGGTAAAGAATTTCTTTACCCATTGCAACTGGTCGGCTGTTTATAATTTTATTACGTGAAACCGTTGCTGTTGTGCAGCTATGTTTAAAATATAGAATAATTATTATTACTGTACATGCGTACATGCGATACAATGACTTTTCTCCTCTTCTTTTCAGTCGTTTATGTTTAATCTGTGCAGTTACAAGCGTAGCCTATAGGTTTTACTACTTTCAAATAAATAAAGCGAAAGACGACTGGCAATAAAACATTGATATAAACGCTAAACAGCCCTTTTACATAACTGGAACATGTTGTTCAATATAATAGTTTCACACGTAGTGTAATAGAAAAAAATGATATGAACAGAGCTCAAACCCGGAACCCTAGGTACAACCAGCTAGCGTTCTACAGAGTTCCTCAATGGGGCTCTACACAAAAACCGGTCGCAGTTAAGCTTTTCCCGTGCTCCGTATGTCCGGTGTTACTTATTACATACCGCTTACACACGTTCTGTACAACAGCACGTAGCACAAACTACATCGGAGTTTTGATTGACACGCTGTCGATCAACAACCTCCATGAAGACTATTTACAACGTCCGGTAGCTATCTGTCTGACATCTGGGAGTTTGGGTGTAAGGGGACATAGGGATGCACTTTGCACCGGGCAGTTGTTTCATCACATCGAATCCCAGTAAGGATGCAGTTCTTGGCATAATATTAATTTCAAATTAGACTCCACAGCTCTTCAATATATACTTATTTTTATTAATATTATGGAATACTGTTTTGATGCTGAATTTTCAGTGAGACTTACATCTATGCAGCACTGGAAAAAGCTAATAAAAATCAATACTAATTTTCCTCAAAAATATAAAAGAAAAGTTATTTGAAAAAAATCAGGACTTAGGACAACAACATGTTTGATGGCTACTTCAGACTATGTAATAATTTAACAAAGGTTGTCTGTGAAGCTAAGAAACTATACAATTGAGATGGCTACGAGCCGCTCGGAGTGACCGCGCGGCTTGAAGCGCCATGTCACGGATTGCACGGCCCCTCCCGCAGGAGGTTCAAGTCCTCACTCGTGCATGGGTGTGTGTTGTTCTTAGCATAAGTTAGTTTAATCAGTGGGTAAGTGTATGGACCGATGACTTCAGCAGTTTGATCCCTTAGGAATTTAGACACATTTGAACATGTCTACGAAGTCTATCACGACGGAGTCCTTACCCCAAAAGTTCTCGGGTTCACTTCTCACGTCAAACTGTACAACCCACTTTTCATGTTTTGCTCTATTAATTACTGTAAAGTAATGTGGGAACTTACAATGATAAAACGCGTTATGCTGCTGCCAGTCTACAATTTACCAAAGAATGCCATTCTGTAAATTTAAGACGTAAACAACACAAACTGAGAAATAACGTGATGCCTCGAGGAGGTGCCGGAAAGGTGTTGGAACTTGTCTTCTGGTCCAAAAAGGTTGTCCTTCGCGAAAGGCTATTCGTAAAAGGAAACATTTATTGCGCTAAAACCATCAACATATTTGGAACAAAATATTTTATTCAGTACTACTGACAAAATCTATTGCTTGGTTATCTTCAAGTGAATATATACGTATGTACGTAAGTATGGCAATAAGACATCTTACGTTGTGTCAGAAAAGAAACAGGACGTCTGAGAATACTCCAAAAGCAGCGCAATCTTGCAAACCATACTAAAACGCATAATTCGGCACATTTGTACGGCCAGATTCACAGCGAAGTATCTGGTATTAAGCTTTTCAGCGTGCTTTTCGGGATGCCCGTGTTTTTGGAATACTGTATTCTCTCACGGTTTGTTCTTTATTATGGGATAATACGTAATCTGCTTACTGCTGTAAGTGCGAGGAAATGAATGTGTGACCTTGAAATTGAGTGAATAGACAATAGTATGGAATGAAACACAGTTTCGAGTAAATTGACTGCCTACTATGTAAATTGGAGGTGAAAGGGAGGGAGGCGGGTGGGAGGAAAGAAAAACGAAGGTATTCAGAGGAGGGGG
Source organism: Schistocerca americana (assembly GCF_021461395.2). Classification (NCBI taxonomy): domain Eukaryota; kingdom Metazoa; phylum Arthropoda; class Insecta; order Orthoptera; family Acrididae; genus Schistocerca; species Schistocerca americana. The sequence goes on along the minus strand of NC_060127.1, from coordinate 98,336,222 downwards.
GGGGGGGGGCGAGAAAGGAAAGGAAAGGGAAGAAGCCACTGATGTCACCTGCATCAGGACTTCATGCGGAATCAGCAGCGACTAGTAAAAAAGTGTGCCAGGCTGGGATTCGGACATGATATCTCCTGCTTATCAGACAGTGCGTCGACCAGTGCGCCACCCGCACACAGTATATATCTCAGCTGAGTGGCTGTCTGATTCTGCCCCGCGGCCGACCCGCACGCGCTCTCCATCCATGACCTCCATGCTCACTACTTTGAGATTCCCGCTGGAGGTCGCACGTAACTGTGTATATACACTGAAAGTGGCGGAAGCATACTTCGTCCAGATAAATAAATTATATGAATGCGTGGTGTCTGTTCTTCCAGACTTGTTTTAGTTGACTAATAAAAGTCAAATTTGTCAAGAAAACCGAAAAAAATAGCTTCCATGTTCTGCAAGCTGAGTTATGCTTCATCTACACTCACAAATTACGGATAATGCTGATACAGGGTGAAACAACGCTCTGGTGGGCGGTTTGCGGGTTTAAATCACCTCGGGGTATGACCATGCGGTGCATTTGACCTGCGGTCGTCGCACGGTGCCGCTGGCAGCAGTCCACATACGCAGAGGTGTGTTGGTGCATGTCAAAGTACGGTGCAGCGAGTAAGTGTGCAGACGTTTTCAGTCGTGCTGATGGTGACTGTGTGTTGAAAATGGCTCAAAGAACACATATTGATGACGCTATGAGGGGTAGAATACTAGGGCTACTGGAGGCTGGTAAAACACAGCAGGTCGTAGCACGAGCCATCTGTGTGCTCTCAAGATTATGGCAACGATTCCAGGAGACCGGAAAGGTGTCCAGGCGCTACAGTACGGGACGTTCACAGTGTAAAACACAAAAAAATACAGATATCTCACCATCAGCGCCCGCAGATGGCTACGGAATACTGCAGGTAGCCTTGCTCGGGACCTTACCGCAGCCACAGGAACAGTTGTCTCCAGACACACAGTCTGCAGACGACTGAACAGATATGGTTCATTCGTCCGGAGACCTGCAAGTTGCATTCCACTGACCCCTTGTCACAGGAGAGCCCGTACAGCCTGGTGTCGAGAACACACAGTACATGGTCAATGGAACAGTGGTCCCACGTTATGTTCACGGACGATTCCAGGTATAGTCTGAACCGTGATTCTCGCCGCATTTTCATCCTCGAACCAGGATGCAGATACCAACCGCTTGAAAGGGGCTGTGGTTTGATGGTGTGGGGTGGGATTACGATTGGTGCACGTACACAACTGCCATGTCTGTGACAGAGCAACTGTAACAGGTCAGGTGTATCGGGACGTCATTTTGCACCAGTATGTCCGCCTTTTCAGGGGTGCAGTGGGTCCCACATTCCTCCTGGTGGATGATAACGCACGGCCCCATCGAGCTGCCATCGTGGCGGAGTATCTCGAAACAGAAAATATCAGACAAACGGAGTGTCTTGCCTGTTCTCCAGACCTAAACCCAATCGAGCACGTCTGGGACGCTCTCGGTCGATGTATCGCTGCACGTCTTCAAACCCGTAGGACACTTCAGGAGCTCCGACAGGCATTGGTGCAAGAATGGGAGGCTATACCCCAGCAGCTGCTTGACCATCTTATCGAGATGCCAACCCGTTGTGCGGCCTGTGTACGTGTGCATCGTCATTATATCCCATATTGATGTCGGGGTACATGCGCAGGAAACAGTGGCGTTTTGTAGCACATGTTTTTCGGGGCGGTTTTCTCAACTAATCACCAATACCGTGGACTTCCAGACCTGTGTTGTGTGCGTTCCCTATGTTCCTGTGCTATTAGCGCCAGTTTTGTGTAGTGCCACGTTAATACATAACCAACAGGGATTCAGAAAACATCGTTCTTGTGCAACGCAGGTAGCTCTTTATTCCCATGAAGTAATGAGTGCTGTCGACAAGGAATGTGAGATAGATTCCATATTCCTAGATTTCCAGAAGGCTTTTCATACCGTTCGTCACAAGCGACTATTAATCAGATTGTGTGCATATGGAGCATCGTCTCAGTTGTGTGACTGGATTCGTGATTTCCTCTCAGACAGTTCGTAGTGATAGACGGTAAATCATCGAGTAGAACAGAAGTGATATCTGGCGTTCCGCAAGGTAGTCTCATAGGCTCTCTGCAGTTCCTGGTTTACATAAATGATCCAGGTGACAATCTGAGCAGGCCCCTTAGAATGTTTGCAGATGACGCTGTCATTTACCGTCTAGTAAAATCATCAGACGATCAATTCCAATTACAAAATGATCTAGAGAGAATTTCTGTATGGTGCAAAAAGTGGCAATTGGCACTAAACAAAGAAAAGTGCGAGGCCATCCACATGGGTAATAAAAGAAATCCGATAAATTTTGGGTATATGAAAAACCGCACGAATCTAAGGGCTATCAATTCGACTAAATACATAGGAATTACAATTACGAGCAACTTAAATTGGAAAGACCACATAGATAATATTGTTTGGAAGGCGAAACAAAGACTGCGCTTTGTTGGCAGAACACTTAGATGATTCGACATATCCACTAAAGAGGCAGCCTACATTACATTTGTCAGTCTTCTGCTGGAATATTGCTGCACGGTATGGGATCCTTACCAGGTAGGATTGACGGAGGACATCGAAAAAGTACAAAGAAGCGCAGCTCGCTTCGTGTTATCGCGCAATAGGAATGAGATTGTCACTGATATGATACGCGAGTTGGGGTGGCAGTCACTGAAACAAAGGTGGTTTTCTTTGCGGCGAGATCTATTTACAAAATTTCAATCACCAACTTTCTCTTCCGAATGCGAAAATATTTTGTTAACACCCACCTACGTAGGGAGAAATGATCATCATAGTAAAATAAGAGAAATCAGAGCTAGAACGGAAAGATTTAGGTGTTCCTTTTTCCAGTGCGCCATTCGTGAGTGGAACGGTAGAGAAGTAGTATGAAAATGGTTCGATGAACCCTGTGGCAGGCACTTAAGTGTGAATTGAGGAGTAACCATGTAGATCTAGATTCTAGATGTAGATGTAGACGGGTCACTAGGAGATTATGGAATTGAAGAGAAGATTATTTAATGATAAACTCTGAGCGAAACAAATGGAAAGTTCTGTGGCTCCAATGATTAACCTCAACTCCTTGATTTAAGAGTCAGTAAATGTCAGAGGAAATATTCCAGAGTGACTGCAGCCACAATTAAACTAGTGTTGTAAAAATATTGGCGTCCACCTCCATAGATGAGTGGTCGGCGGGGCAGAATACCATGCGAGGGGCTCGTATTTGATTCTCGTCCGGGTGGGAGGTTTTCCCTGCTCAGGAACCGGGTGTTGTGTTGTGTTGTCTACATCATCGTTTCATTTTCATCGTCACACAAGTCGCCAAGGTGGCGTCAACTAGAAAGACTGGCACCATGTGGCAGACCTACCTCACCAGACGCCCTAGCCACACACGCATAGGCATATGTGAGTGCGGATGGAAGTACTGTTATGTTCAAACTGTTGTCCAAGAAATAATGGTTTTAACTGAGAAAACTTCTCACTAGCTATTAACTATAACAAAGGACTATATGTTACAGATGATGCCATCTGTATCACTCGTATCGGCCTTGCATTTTATTAAAGTTTCTTATAGTGTCAAGATGTTTTATAGCTGAGGTAGTTTTCAAAGTGTTTTTTACTGTAAAAATATCTTCCGTTTCTGTCTTTATACCTGTTAGAGACGTCAATCTTGCACAATAGGTAATTAATTTAGATACTATATTTCATCTTAATATGTAGTTTATATTGTTACTATTATTGTGAGTAAAGCCGTCTAGATCACTTATTAAATTTCTTTATAACACCTTTTCGGCTACTGCCATTGCCAGATATCAAAAACTTAGAACTTGTAAAAACAAAGTTCAATGTCAGTATTAAAAATCTGTTCCTAATAGAATAATAATTTTTTTCGTAATGGCATAACCTTGTTTTACAATTTCTTAGTTTCTGATGGCAGAAGCCAAACCAGCGTAATAAAGAAATGTATTAGGCGATTTGAACTACTTTATTCACAAAATATTCATAATGATAGCGGCTCACACAGGAAATTTATTTCCTGTACTGGAGGTTTTCTTACGTTACACCCGCTGCCCTTGAACCAGATTATTTCACATAGAAGTGCGTTCCTATGACGAAAAGTTTCTGTTTTCTGAAATCTTACAGACGCATTTCGTAACAGGGATTATAGAGAAAGGAATGTGATGTGACAAAGGAGTATAGACTACAGAGCCGTATCTAAATACGTAGTGTAGTTATACGACAAAACACGAATATTTATGCCAGAATACGCAGTTTATCATACTCTGTCTATTCAACAGTGTACTGCACTTAAATCGAAAAGCTTTAACTACGGTCCTAACATTAATTTACTAACGCTGCTCTTGCTTTCATACGTTTTCCGATCGCAGTGCTGCGCTGTTTGTTAATCAGAAGCCTCTGGCCCACAATATGGGTACTAAACAAGTTGTGACTCAGTGTGTTGCGTTCAGGGGTCACGTTATTATTCTCAACAGACTTCTGGAAGGCAGAGCAATTCACTTGCTGAATAATTCATGCCGCAGAGGTCCCAAATGCAATTACCACCGATTCAATCCTTCGCCTGTGAGCGTATTCAGAGCGCGTGCCACAGGAATCAAAAAAGCAGATTTCTCCCTCGGAATACGGAGGGGTGGGGGTATAATTAACTACATATGTGCTGAGTTTAAACAAATAACTGTATCGCTGATAGCACAGAAAAGTGTTTGTAATTTGACACCTGAATTCTGTAGCTCCGCAGCGACATCCGTCGGAAAGGTGGGTTTTTGTCAGGATATCGCTCTCTGTGCAGTTCCGCTCCCTGCGTAACATTTCGCCTACCTTCAACAACAAGAAAAGAAACTTTATGACGATGCAGATTGTAGGAAGGACAGCCTTTACTGTATGCCAACTCTACACAACAGTATTTAAAAGGACTAAACTACTGCGTCTGGACAAGTTTGTGATCCCGGGCTCAAAGTCAGTGATGTGTTATGTAATTAATAACGTTGTGTTTCAGTGAATGGTTCTCTGTGATAGATTTTTGAATACGTCTTTAGGAGAGAAAATGAATTACTGAATAAAAAATACAGGGTGCCATTTAAAAAATTCATACCGCTGTTCATATCTTTGTAAAAAATAAAGCTACAACGAGAACAATCATGCTGATTCATGTCCCCCTGACGGTTATTAGAACATTTGCTTCAAACATTTTGTGCCGGCCGCGGTGGTCTAGCGGTTCTAGGCGCTCAGTCCGAACCGCGCGACTGCTGCGGTCGCAGGTTCGAATCCTGCCTCGGGCATGGATGTGTGTGATTTCCTTAGGTTAGTTAGGTTTAAGTAGTTCTAAGTTCTAGGGGACTGATGACCACAGATGTTAAGTCCCATAGTGCTCAGAGCCATTTTAGCCATTTTGTAACTTTCGTCTAGACAAACAATTATTTAGGGCTGTCAAGATAAATGGGACACCCTGTATATACAGGGTGTTACAAAAAGGTACGGCCAGACTTTTAGGAAACAGTCCTCACACACAAAGAAAGAAAATATGTTATGTGGACATGTGTCCGAAAACGCTTACTTTCCATGTTAGAGCTCATTTTATTACTTCTCTTCAAATCACATTAATCATGGAATGGAAACACACAGCAACAGAACGTACCAGCGTGACTTAAATCACCTTGCTACAGGAAATGTTCAAAATGTCCTCCGTTAGCGAGGATACATGCATCCACCCTCCGTCGCATGGAATCCCTGATGCGCTGATGTGGCCCTGGAGAATGGCGTATTGTATCACAGCCGTCCACAATACGAGCACGAAGAGTCTCTACATTTGGTACCGAGGTTGCGTAGACAAGAGCTTTCAAATGCCCCCATAAATGAAAGTCAAGAGGGTTGAGGTCAGGAGAGCGTGGAGGCCATGGAATTGGTCCGCCTCTTCCAATCCATCGGTCACCGAATCTGTTGTTGAGAAGCGTACGAACACTTCGACTGAAATGTGCAGGAGCTCCATCGTGTATGAACCACATGTTGTGTCCTACTCGTAGAAGCACATGTTCTAGCAGCACAGGTAGAGTATCCCGTATGAAATCATGATAACGTGCTCCATTGAGCGTAGGTGGAAGAACATGGGGCCCAATCAAGACATCACCAACAATGCCTGCCCAAACGTTCACAGAAAATCTGTGTTGATGACGTGATTGCACAATTGCGTGCGGATTCTCGTCAGCCCACACATGTTGATTGTGAAAATTTACAATTTGATCAGGTTGGAGTAAAGCCTCATCCGTAAAGAGAACATTTGCACTGAAATGAGGATTGACACATTGTTGGATGAACCATTCGCAGAAGTGTACCCGTGGAGGCCAATCAGCTGCTGATAGTGGCTGCACACGCTGTACATGGTACGGAAACAACTGGTTCTCCCGTAGCACTCTCCATACAGTGACGTGGTCAACGTTACCTTGTACAGCAGCAACTTTTCTGACGCTGACATTAGGAATATCGTCAACTGCACGAAGTATTGCCTCGTCCATTGCAGGTGTCCTCGTCGTTCTAGGTCTTCCCCAGTCGCGAGTCATAGGCTGGAATGTTCCGTGCTCCCTAAGACGCCGATCAATTGCTTCGAACGTCTTCCCGTCGGGACACCTTCGTTCTGGAAATCTGTCTCGATACAAACGTACCGCGCCAAGGCTATTGCCTCGTGCTAATCCATACATAAAATGGGCATGTGCCAAATCCGCATTTGTAAACATTGTACTGACTGCAAAACCACGTTCGTGATGAACACTAACCTGTTGATGCTACTACGTACTGGTGTGCTGATGCTAGTACTGTAGAGCAATGAGTCGTATGTTAACACAAGCACCGAAGTCAACATTACCTTCCTTCAATTGGCCAACTGGCGGTGAATCGAGGAAGTACAGTACATACTGACGAAACTAAAATGAGCTCTAACATGGAAATTAAGCGTTTCCGGACACATGTCCACATATCATCTTTTCTTTATTTGTGTGTGAGGAATGTTTCCTAAAAGTTTGGCCGTACCTTTTTGTAACACACTGTATAATGATGCACGGGTAAAACTAAGCAAAGAAAATAGAACATAAGAATATTTGGTTCTCTCGGCAAATCAAAGTACAGGCACCTAGAGAATTTAGGTAGACCGAGCATAGCTTTAAAACATACGTAAAATTCCATTTGTGTAAGCGAAACACTAATGCACGAAGCAGGCAGCGATCCACCAAGTCATTCGAAACAGCATGTTGAATGTAGCCGTCTTGATCCACACAAGACAAGCGTCTACTCTACAGCCAGTCGAACAAGAGGCAGACGTGAGGCTGTGTTTTACAACCTGCCACTCAGTAAGACGGTTTTGGCGGGCAGCGTCCTAGTTGCCTGACACGGGTCAAAGCTCTGTGAGCGACTGAGAGATACTACCAGCAGGCAGCGACACGATTTCTTGAAAGACTAATGGACATTGCAAATATGATACAAGGCAGCGCAAACAGCAGCCTCGGTTTCAGTCTGTTCGAATTCTCCACACAGCGGAATTTTGTTTAGTATGCGACAATAGGAAGAAGATAAGACTCTCCCGAAGTCAAGATGGTTCAAATGGCTCTGAGCACTATGCGACTCAACTTCTGAGGTCATCAGTCACCTAGAACTTAGAACTACTTAAACCTAACTAACCTCATCACACACCTCCATGCCCGAGGCAGGATTCGAACCTGCGATCGTAGCAGTCACTCCGTTCCGGACTGAAGCGCCTAGAACCGCTCGGCCACCGTGGCCGGAAACAGCCGAACAGTGGCACTTATGTTAACAAAAATGGACCATCACTTGTCCGACGAGCGCCAAAATTGCTATTTTGCTTAAAAGCTTGTCCATCAGGAGTTCCCCTTCTGTCACTTTCACTTTTGGCCTGCATGTACCGGTACCATAAATTTGGACTAAATCGGTTGTGACGAGTAGGCACACTCCCATTCTCAGGATGCCGTGTTTCTTGACTTGGGACCGGCCGCGGTGGCCGAGCGGTTCTAGGCGCTTCAGTCCGGAACCGCGCGACTGCTACGGTCGCAGGTTCGAATCCTTCCTCGGGCATGGAGGTGTGTGATGAGGTTAGTTAGGTTTAAGTAGTTCTAAGTTCTAGGAGACTGATGACCTCAGATGTTAAGTCCCATAGTGCTCAGAGCCATTTGAACCATCTTGACTTCGGGAGAGTCTTATCATCCTACTGTCGCATACTAAATAAAATTCCGCTGTGTGGAGAATTCGAACAGACTGAAACCGAGGCTGCTGTTTGCGCTGCCTTGTATCATATTTGCAATGTGCATTAGTCTTTCAAGAAATCGGGTCGCTGCCTGCTGGTAGTATCTCTTCGGACGACACCACTCACCATTAACCATTACATACAAGATCCAGATGCATTAATGTGACGCCCACGTTAGACGTGAATCACTCCCAGACGACAGGTGGCAGCACTAGCAGTGGAGGGTATTGTGTGACGGCTCCCAAACCCAAGGTCCTCGGCGGTACTTTTCGGGCCGAAAAATAATAAATGACAAGAATTGCGCCAGCTAGAATGAAGAGATAATTTATCTTTATTTCAGACGAAACGTGCACCAGCAATACAAGTCCAAGTAATATCCGAGAGTAATCCGTGTACTGAGCCTAGTCGAATACAATAGCAAATATCACACTGCAATGGCTCCGGTATAAACTCCACGAAAGGCCACCAATAGACAATGGACAATAGACTGTCCGTCTCGGAGCCAGCGCTCCTCCTTATATGCAAAAGGCAGAGGGCGCTGCGGATCCGAGCTTAGCCATGGCGGGACCTCTTCCGTCGGCGGTAACGCCCTGAGACGCCGACGGCCGCGACAGGAACTGGGGCCAGCGATCTCACGGACAGGGCGCGCGTGCGCGAGTTGGTTGGTTGGTTGGGTCCTTGGATACAACAGGGCATATAAAATATGTCGAGGGGGAGGGGGGGCGACGCAGATTACATTGCAATCATTGCCACTACACAGAAACGGAGCGGTTTATCTGACCTTCAAAACGACATGATCACTGACTTTCGGGCCAAGGGTGGAAGCATTTCCGAAACTGCTAAGTCTGTATAGTCTGACTAAAATTACTTGACAGTTGACACTTCACGGGCTGGAGCAGGTTTCTTCCAACAAAAGCGCTCAACGTCATACCCAAACGGTTCGCCATTGTCATTGCCAGTTGTATAGCGTGTATATTTCTATTGTCTATTGTCAAACCACAATTTGTGAAAGATGTTTATATTTTATAAAAGGATTAAGTAGGAATAATTAATATTTGTCATTTTGGAAATAATTGTGGTAGCAGGGAATGTGTGCTCCAAAGTATTGTTGACGGGAGAGATCGCACATTGACATAATTTTATAAAGGGCGGTAGAGACCGCGTATGGATACATTTTAAGAGAATAGCGGGAAAGACCGCGCATTGATACATTTTGTAATGGTACCAGGGATTGTCTGCACCAGAAAGCATTGTTGGCGGGAGAGACCGCACTTTAGCGTTCGTAGTAAGTCAGTAGTAAGCGAGATGCGAAGCGAGTCGGTAGCAGGTCTGAAGCGAGAGGTTGAGAGGAGCGGTGTGCCTGCCAGCCACCAGCTATGATTTACAAGAGATTATAAACGGATGTACAGAGACATCAGATAACTATTATCACAAGAGGAACTAACATTATTGAATTAATTTCTTTGTACAGAGACATTAGCTAACTATTATCACAAGAGGAACTAATATTAATCTTTTTTTTTTTTTGTTTTTTTTTTTTAAACTCAAGACTACTGAAGGTCTGCTTGCGCAATGCTAATTGTAAGATTAAGGTAAAAAGTAAGTCCCATTTGAACGTTTGTAAAACCATTTCATTACCAACAGTAAATATTTGCAAAATTTTATTGTTGTCAGGAAAAAGTTTAACTACGAATTACGTAACTTCAGTCAAATTAATTAAAGAATAAGGTCAGCTTTGCTATTAAAGAATAGCGTCAGCTTTGGTAATAAATACAGCCACTTATTATGACAGCCCACCAGCAGCTAATAGAGTATAGTAAACCAGAGTAATAAGTATATTCATGCTGCAGTTCGATGTAGCAGTCAGATGGCCATCCAGTAACAGCAAAAAAGATAAGGAACAGTTTTGGGTTATTACAGGTAACGACTGAGGGCCACGACGACGTCACATTCTGTTTCGTCGAAATATTCAGCAAATCACTTTTAATAAGCAGCATTTAAATTTGTATGCGAAGATTGCACTTGTTATTATTGAGAAAGAGAATTAATTTCAAAGGGAAGATTTCATTTGTTATTATTAAGCTAGAGATAGAAATCCTAAGGGAAGGTTTCATAGGTTATTGCAGAAGGGAAGGTTGCGTAACAAAAGAGATATAGAGGAGACGGGAAGGTTTCACAGTTCACCTTGTCTGGCTTTCTTTCTTATGTCTGAATCGCAAATCCCGGATCTGGCCATTTAATTTCACATTTCATCACACATGAGAACTATAAAACAACACGCACATGCCCACGCACACACACAGACACACACACATACAAAATGATGCTAGCGATATACGAGAGTGTCATTCACAGCACTTATCAAACACTGCTAGATCGTTAAGCACAAGACGCGATTCAGCGTCACATATGCAGTTACCATACTCACAGAGATCAGCTTACATTAGAAGAGTTCCGCACTACATCACGTTAGCTAAATTTGTGAAGGCTGCAATTGATCGTTGCTACTGGAATATGAGTCATACATGTAATAACTAGGGATGGAGGTGTCGTAGCGTAGTGGTTAGCACCTGAACTTGTTTCCTAGAAAATTGTAGGTTCAAAATTGGTGAAGAACCGCTACTTTTTATTTCAAAATCTAATCAAAAGATTTAATTATTATTTTTACATATTACTTGATTTCAATGTACTTTTTTAATTTCCAACTCATCCTCAGTGGAGGATGCGGATAGAAGGGCGCGGGGTCAGCACACCGCTCTCCCAGTCCTTATGATGGTTTTCTTTGACCGAAGCCGCTACTATTCGGTCGAGTAGCTCCTCAACTGGCATCACGAGGCTGAGTGCACCCCGAAAAAGGCAACAGCGCATGGCGGCCTGTATGGTCACCCACCCAAGTGCCGGCCACGCCCGACAGCGCTTAAGTTCGGTGATCTCACGGGAACCGGTGTATCCACTGCGGCAAGGCCGTTCCACGGAGCCTGATGGTGTGGGGAACGTTTTCGTGGCATTCTCTGGGTGATATAACGGATCAACACAAGGATGCACCTATCCTTGGAGACTATGTCCAGACCTACACGCAGTTTCTTTCCCCCATAGGCACCATGGCACCTACCGGCAGGGCAGTGCAACATGTCCCACAGCTCACGGTGTATGTGCATCTTTCAAAGAGCACCATATTCCCATGGTCACTAAACTCCGCAGATTGAAAAGGATGGACGAGGGTGTTCAGAACGGCATGATTTAGTTCGAGGATAGTGGCGGCTGAGAGCGTGCAAATACCGATCCATACGTCTAGGTTTCTATTCCCTGTGGCTGAGGTACCGTTGGTTTTACGGTGAAAAAATTTTGGAAATTTGTGGTAAGCTTCTATGGGACCAAATTGCTGTGGTCATTGGTCCTTAGACTTACACATTACTTAATATAACTCAAACTAACTTGCACTAAGGACTCCCAGGGAGGACTCGAACCTCCGGTGGGCGGGGGGGGGGGGGGGGGGGGGGGGGGGGGAACCGTATGGCTTTTATGGCGGATGAGGACGTTAAGGAAGGGCAGTGCCTCTACTTTCATCGTAAGCCTAATGTGGTCGTGAATGCCGTTCAGATGTTCTAAGGATTCTCCCAGGTTTTCACACCCATGGGGCCAGATGACAAAAGTGTCGTCGACGTAACGATAAAAGTAATTTGGCTTGTGTAGAGCCGTGTCCAAAGCGTTATCTTCTAATTTCTCCATAAAAAGGTTGGCTGCGGATGAAACTGACGGGTTTCCCATCACTACACTGTCCAACGGGACGACATAGTGATTGCCATACAGGAAATACGACGATGTCAGCGTTTGCTTAAACAATCCCACAGTTGCGCTATCAAATAACTGGGAGGGGAGATCTGCATAGTCTTTAACAGGAACACGTGTAAATAGGGAGACCATCTCGAAACTCATTGGTAAGGTTTAAGATTGGTAAGAAGGGCATGTGGGCTGCTGGAGTGGAATGCAGACCTCATTTGAGGATACCAAAATTTATTTTCACCACGTTAATTAAAACAGAGCACTGGTAACAACACAATGACTAGTTAGCAGTTGCAAATTGCGGTGATCCTCACCGATTATTCAAGTGTATAAAAGCAATGAGAATAATTCAAAAAACTTTAAAAGAAGAACAAGCCTTATCACCCCAACTTTAAATTAATAAAAAAAATTACTTTACACAATCATAACATTAACATAACTGCAGATCTGATCTCACTAGTTGTGAAATTAAGTCAATTATCAGGCCTTGTGAACATGAAAAATGACAATTTGTAAAAGCTATTAGGTTTCAAAAGTACTCAAATAGCGAAATCTCATAAATACGTGAATTAACTGTTACGGGAAACATTCGGTAGTATGATGCTATGATAGCATGAAAGATCTACACAGCAATTTGCACATTCTCGACGTTTGGCGTTCACATCGGCCGAGCGTCAGAATTCTGTGCTCGAAACCTCAGGTGACAACAACAGACAGGAGGGCCTGCGCACACAAATAACGGCTTCTAGAGCACATGAACCCAGTAGTAATTCACCACTCAAAAACTAAAACCAACAGCCAAGCACGGGGTAGCGCCAAATGCAGGACGGCATGTTGAAAAAATGGTTCAAATGGCACTGAGCACTATGGGACTTAACATCTGTGGTCATCAGTCCCCTAGAACTTAGAACTACTTAAACCTAACTAACCTAAGGACATCACACACATCCATGCCCGAAGCAGGATTCGAACCTGCCTCCGTAGCGGTCGCGCGGTTCCAGACTGAGCGGCTAGAACCGCTAGACCACCGCGGCCGGCGGCATGTTGAAAGTTATTGTGTGACAACCGCAGTTACTATTAAAGCAGTAGTTAATTAGACAGTCTTCAATGACGTGAAATTTCACCTGATAAATTTATAAACCACAACTAGCTCAAGGTGAAAATGACCAGACAATCCGCACACAATCTTAAATACCAAAGCACCGTTTGACGGCGCAAAATTGTTACTATTATAGTTGCCAACAAGGAAGAAGTTTGCAATTCCAATTTAAATTAACAAAGTTTTACACAGGAAATAAACCTTGACTCATAAAATTGACCACATAACATATTAGCATCAATAATAAAAAAGGAATTGCCGAATATCGGGAACACTTGTAATTCGAGATAAATGCAACGGAACCAGGGCACCGCGCAGTTACGTGGACTTGCAGTACCAAAAATCCTGGACCCGCGTCTTAGTGGTTTAAGAGGAGGTTTACTATCTCTTGGTTCAAACAATCTATTTCTTAAATTGCATTTTTGGATCCATAAAAGTGTTTACAATCCACCACCGAAACGGTTTTTCTGAATACGGAACGGAAAAGATTGTTAGTCGCGGCTGAACAAAAAATGCACCTGCCTGAAATCGGCCTTTTTCAGGCACCAGTTTTCTTCTTTAGGAGGACGAGTTATTGTGCCGGTGCTTAGGAGGAAACACACAAAATTCAAATGAAAGTTTGAACGTGTGTGTTTAAAAGTTAGCCCCCAAGCATTTGCATTCTGGTGCGAAGACTGTGGAGATTGCGACTTTCCTGGCAGTGAACAGTTTCAACGAATGGTATTCAGCAATTCTGGAGACCATAACAACGATGGAAGTCACCCTGGGACTCTATTCGACGAAGTTCGCCAAGCATTCGGACGACCACCGGATCAAAGCGGCTGAAAACCGCTTGTCACCGGCCGTACGAGCGGCTCTGGAGCAGCGCAGGATGGCCCAGATCGAGCAGAACGCCCTCTGTGAGGAAGAGAAAGGACTAGTTTATGCACCTGGAAAAGAAGATTGAACGCTTGTTGCATAATATTGCATTTATATAAAGTCAAAACGTCAAACGCGTTTTTCTCGAAATTACTTTTTTTTATCACTCAGTATGGTAACTTCAAATCTACTGAACCGATTGGTATGATTCTTTGTTTTCGACGAAGCTAACTAAATTATCTAGGAGTTGTACCACTTTTATTGCGATTCATCAATTATAAATACACTACTGGCCACTAAAATTGCTACACCACGAAGATGACGTGCTACAGACGCGAAATTTAACCGACAGGAAGAAGATGCTGTGGTATGCAAATGAATAGCTTTTCAGAGCATACGCACGAGGTTGGCGCCGGTGGCGACACCTACAACGTTGTGACATGAGGAATGTTTCCAACCAATTTCTCATAAACAAACAGCAGCTGACCGGCGTTGCCTGGTCAAACGTTGTTGTAATGCCTCGTATAAGGAGGAGAAATGCATACTATCACGTTTCCGATTTTGATAAAGGTCGGATTGTAGCCTATCGCGATTGCGGTTTATCGTATCGCGACATTGCTGCTCGCGTTGGTCGAGATCCAATGACTGTTAGCAGAATATGGAATCGGTGGGTTCAGGAGGGTAATACGGAACGCCGTGCTGGATCCCAACGGCCTCGTATCACTGGCAGTCGAGATGACAGGAATCTTATCCGCACGGCTGTAACGGATGGTGCAGCCACGTCTCGATCCCTGAGTCAACAGATGGGGATGTTTGCAACACAACAACCATCTGCACGAACAGTTCGACGACGTTTGCAGCAGCATGGACTATCAGCTCGGAGACCATGGCTGCGGTTACCCTTGACGCTGCATCACTGAGAGGAGCGTCTGCGATGGTGTACTCAACGACGAACGTGGGTGCACGAATGGCAAAACGTCATTTTTTCGGATGAATCCACGTTCTGTTTACAGAATCATGATGGTCGCATCCGTACTTGCCAACAACTCGGTGAACGCACATTGGAAGCGTGTATTCATCATCGCCATCCTGGTGTATCACCCGGGGTGATGGTATGGGGTGCCATTGGTTAGAGATCTCAGTCACCTCTTGTTCCCATTGACGGCATTTTGAACAGTTGACGTTACATTTCAGATGTGTTGTGACCCGTAGCTCTACCCTTCATTGCATCCCAGCGAAACCCTACATTTCAGCATGTTGCAGGTCCTGTACGGGCCTTTCAGGATGCAGAATGTTCGACTACTGGCCTGGCCAGGACATTCCCCAGATCTCTCACCAATTGAAAACGTCTGTGATCGAGCAACTGGCTCGTCACAATACGCCGGTCACTACTCTTGATGAGCTGTGGTATCGTGTTGACGCTGCATGGGCAGCTGTACCTGTACACGCCATCGAAGATCTGTTTGATTCAATGCGCAGGCGTATCCAGGCCGTTATTACGGCCAGATGTGGTTGTTCTGGGTACTGATTTCTCGGGATCTATGAACCCAAATGGCGTGAAAATGTAATCACATGTCAGTTCTAGTATAATATATTTGTCCAATGAATACCTGTTTATCATCTGCATTTCTTCTTCGTGTAGCAATTTTAATGGCCAGTAGTGTTGTTTTAGTTGGCCGACGAAGTCGAAAAATCGGTGAAAAAAACCCTATTTTTTTCAAATGGCCGGCATTTTGTGTCCTATGGTCCAAATTACTTAGGCGAGGTACAACTCCTAAAGAATCTTATATAATTTGCTAACGTCAACTCAGTTTTGATTTCAGACCAGCTGACCTGTGACATACAACGCGTGGAGGTCTACATCTAAATTTTGTTTCGTTCCGACGGCACTTCCGCTTTCGTTCCTCGACATTTCCGGTCGAATAAATCTCAGTTTGTGGAGGAAATATCGATAAACATTTTAAGCTAATTTGATATGTATAACAGATCCCGAGAAAAAAATTCGCAAAGAACATGCTTTTTTCGAGACAAAGATAGTAAACCGCCCCTTAAGGAATGACTAGCGAAAATCAATGTCTCTAGAGGGAGCAGTCACGTCGAAAAGTTCCACCACATAATGGCTCACCATTTAAAGTCAGTCCAGGAGCTAGCTGTTAACATGCACGCCAGAGTAAACTCGCGCGCTTTTCTCAGGATTCGAGACAGACAGAACTCTTAAAGAGAGCCTATGTTGACCGGTGATTGCTTCCGCACTCCAGACCCTGGCGCAGGAATTTCAACAGCGAGCGTCCTCGCAGAACACCGAGCGCCGACTGATCACTCTCGGTGCTCCGTGTGCTGCCTTCCCTCTGTCGCTACCGAAGATCGAGTCTCACCTCGAGAGCTGCGGCCGTCCCAAATAGTGGGCGCTAGCCAACGAGGCCTTCATGAACCATGGACCTTGCCGTTGGTGGGGAGGCTTGCGCGCCTCAGCGATACAGATAGCCGTACAGTAGGTGCAACCACACAGAGGGGTATCTGTTGAGAGGCCAGACAAACATGTGGTTCCTGAAGAGGGGCAGCAGCCTTTTCAGTAGTTGCAGGGGCAACAGTCTGGATGATTCACTGATCTGGCCTTGTAACAATAACCAAAACGGCCTTTCTGTGCTGGTACTGCGAGCGGCTGAAAGCAAGGGGAAACTACGGCCGAAATTTTTCCCGAGGGCATGCAGCTTTACTGAATGGTCAAATGATGATGGCGTCCTCTTGGGTAAAATATTCCGGAGGTAAAATAGTCCCCCATTCGGATCTCCGGGCGGGGACTACTCAGGAGGACGTCGTTATCAGGAGAAAGAAAACTGGTGTTCTACGGATCGGAGCGTGGAATGTCAGACCCCTTAATCGGGCAGGTAGGTAGAAAATTTAAAAAGGGAAATGGATAGGTTAAAGTTAGATATAGCGGGAATTAGTGAAGTTCGGTGGCAGGAGGAACAAGACTTTTGGTCAGGTGATTACAGTGTTATAAATGCAAAATCGAATAGGGGTAATGTAGGAGTAGCTTTAATAATGAATAAAAAAATAGGAGTACGGGTAAGCTACTACAAACAGCATAGTGAACGCATTATTGTGGCCAAGATAGACACCAAGCCCACACGTACTACAGTAGTACAAGTTTATATGCCAACTAGCTCTGCAGATGACGAAGAAATTGATGAAATGTATGATGAGATAACATAAATTATTCAGGTAGTGAAGGGAGAAGAAAATTTAAAAGTCATGGGTGGCTGGAACTCGAGAGTAGGAAAAGGGAGAGAAGGAAACATAGTAGGTGAATATAGATTGGGACTAAGAAATGAAAGAGGAAGCCGCCTGGTAGAATTTTGCACGGAGCATAACGTAATCAAAGCTAACACTTGGTTCAAGAATCACGAAAGAAAAAAACGCAGCCTCGTCCTGTTACAGATATTGATTCTTTCCAATCCGATGCAATTCGTGGGCACATATACAGGTAAAGCACTCCGCCTTCAGTCCACAAGTGGCCCATCGGGACCGTCGGACCGCCGTGTCATCCTGAGTTGAGGATGCGGTTAGGAGGGGCGGGTGGTCAGCACACCGCTCTCCCGGTCGTTATGATGGGTTTCTTTGACCGGGGCCGCTACTATTCGGTCGAGTAGCTCCTCAATTGGCTTCACGAGGATGAGTGCACCCCGAAAAATGGCAACAGCGCATGGCGGCCGCATGGTCACCTAGCCAAGTGCCGGCCACGCCCGACAGCGCTTAACTCCGGTGATCTGACGGGAACCGGTGTACGCACTGCAGCAAGGCCGTTGCCCTATAAAAGGGAAGAATACCCCACAACAGCGAAGCTACTAATTTCTTTACAAGAAAGTGAACTTTTTCTCAGGGGGGAGGGGGGGGGGGGGGAGGGAAACGTCACTTAAGATGATATTAAAAAGTATGGGCTTCCATTTTAAAAAGTTACATGGACGAAAACTGTTACTTGAAAAAGCTCATGTCGTTGCAGGTCGTCCATTTTCTTACACAAAATTGTAGAAAAGGACATACATTCAGTCATATGGTTCGACGAAACCTGGGTCAACGCTGGAGAATCAGTTCAGAAATGCTGGACAGGTGATACGCCGAATTGCAGCGGTCATCAGAGAACAGGAAGAGGATCCAGATTAATTGTGGCCCATGCAGGATCTTCACACTGCTTTCTGTCTGAAGGACTTTTAGTATTTCGATCTAATAAAACCCGGGGACTATCATGAGTAAATGGGCCACCCACGACTTCCACAGTGGTTTAAAAATGTCTTGCTCCAGTTTAGTGTTCCCACAGTTTTTGTGATGGACAACGCACAGTACCATTCCGTGATTTTTCATAAAACTCCCACCACTAGTGACCGTAAAGAAACTATGGTGCAGTGGTTGCAGGCGAGACATATTGCCGCGGACACGAGCATGACAAAGCTCCTGTTATACTCGCTCGTAAATCAAAATAAGCCTGTAACGCCTAAATACGTTGTAGATGAAATTGCGAGCGAACAGGGTAACTTGGTAATTAGGCTACCGCATTATCACTGCCATTTTAATCAAATAGAATTGGTTTGGAGTGAAGTCAAGGCGTACATTAGAAGTAACAATAAGATTTTTAGTATAACAGAAGTGGAGAGAGTGCTACGTGAAGGTCTTGCTACTGTAGACGCTACCTCTTGGAGGAAAAAAGTACACCATGTTGCTAAACTCGTAAGAGAAGCACAGCATGTTTCGATTTATTGTAAATGAAAACGAACAATTAATGATTTCTCTTAATGATGATGATGATGATGATGATGACGAAGACAATGGGTCTGGTGCCGATTAGGATTATAATGGAGGAGAACTGGATGGAATTGCCCCGTTGACATTGTAAATTGGTGAGTGTAAATGTATACAGAATTAATTCTTTCTCTCTGCAATCGGGTAGGCTATGCATGTTTTGCTTTATTTCTTTCCATGAGTGTGGATAGCGTATTTTTTGGTATGCTTAGGTTTACATTATTATATGACGTTTTACGTGCAGTTATTACGGTAACAATTTGGAACGACTTTTCATACATATTGTCATTAACTTAGGGTGTTTTTATTTCCCGGTTTCATATACTATCAAACGCTTAGTCTCCGTCGTCGTTCTCTCCATTGTTAGAAAAACGTACTTTGTTGCACTTAACGTACAAACGTAGCTTACATTTACAAAAAGTATTTCGGCGTTGTGGGCGTGTGCGGTGGCAGCTACTCGTATTGCAACCTCGCAGCCGCAGAATAGCCAACCATACGCGAGCTGTCACGTGACGTGTTTCACCGGCCCGGGTTTAGAGGGGAGCAATTTTCATTCTTGTGACTGGAACCTTATGTGTGTGGCGTACTGCGACTCCCATAATCTGGCTGAAATATGGCTTGGTTTATTTAACTGATTTTACATTCCTCAGTAGGAAGTTCACCGGTGATAGCTTCTTCAAAACTAGGTATGGTCCCACAAATCTCGACAACAACTTCTCTGCAATCCCCTGGCTGCCTTGCGCTTGCCCGTGAAACTTCTTCAAAGATATATCCCCTACTTCCACTCCTTCCACCCGCTGCCTTATTATACACTACTGGCCATTAAAGTTACTACACCATGTAGAAGACGTGCTACAGATGCGAAACATAACAGACAGGACGAAGATGCTGTATTATGCAGATGATTAGCTTTTAAGAGTATTCACACAAGGTTGGCGCCGGTTGGCGACACCTACAACGTGCTGACACGAGGAAAGTTTCCAACCGATTTCTCATACACAAACAGCAGTTGACCGGCGTTGCCTGGTCAAACGTTGCTCTGATGCCTCGTGTAAGGAGGAGAAATGCGTACCATCACGTTTCCGAGCCGGCCGGTGTGGCCGTGCGGTTCTAGGCGCTTCAGTCTGGAACCGCGTGACCGCTACGGTCGCAGGTTCGAATCCTGCCTGGGGCATGGATGTGTGTGATGTCGTTAGGTTTAAGTAGTTCTAAGTTCTAGGGGACTGATGACCTCAGATGTTAAGTCCCATAGTGCTCAGAGCCATTTGCACCATTTGCACGTTTCCGACTTTGATAAAGGTCGGATTGTAGTCTAACGCGATTGCAGTTTAACGTATGGCGACATTGCTGCTCGCCTTGGTCGAGATCCAATGACTGCTAGCAGAATATGGAATCGGTGGGTTCGGGAGGGTAATACGGAACGCCGTGCTGGATCCCAACGGCCTCGTATCACTAGCAGTCGAGATGACAGGCACCTTATCCGCATGGCTGTAACGGATCGTGCACCCACGTCTCGATCCCTGAGTCAACAGATGGGGACGTTTGCAACACAACAACCATCTGCACGTACAGTTTGACCATGTTTGCAGCAACATGGACTATCAGCTCGGATTACCCTTGACGCTGCATCACAGACAGGAGCGCCTGCGATGGTGTACTCAACGACGAACCTTGGTGCACGAATTGCAAAACGTCATTTTTTTCGGATGAATCCAGGTTCTGTTTGCAGCATCATGATGGTCGAACCCGTGTTTGGCGACATCGCGGTGAACGCACATTGGAACCGTGTATTCGTGATCGCTTTACTGGCGTATCACGCGGCGTGATGGTATGGGATGCCATTGGTTACACGTCTCTGTCATCTCTTGTTCGCACTGACGGCACTTTGAACAGTGGAAGCTACATTTCAGATGTGTTACGACCCGTCGCTCTACCCTTCATTCGATCCCTGCGATACCCTACATTTCAGCAGGATAATGCACGACTGCATGTTGCAGGACCTGTACGGGCCTTTCTGGATACAGAAAACGTTCGACTGCTGCCCTGGCCAGCACATTCTCCAGATCTCTCACGAATTGAAAACGTCTGGTCAATGGTGGCCGAACAACTGGCCCATCACAATACGCCAGTCACTACTCTTGATGAACTGTGGTATCGTGTTGAAGCTGCATGGGCAGCTGTACGTGTACACGCCATCCAATGTCTGTTTGACTCAATGCCCAGGCGTATCAAGGCCGTTATTACGGCCAGAGGTGGTTGTTCTGGATACTGATTTCTCAGGATCTGTGCACCCAAATTGAGTGAAAATGTAATCACATGTCAGTTCTAGTATAATATATTTGTCCAATGAATACCAGTTTATCATCTGCATTTGTACTTGGTGTAGCAATTTTAATGGCCAGTAGTGTACCTTTCTCTTTCTCGGCAATGCGCTACTTTGATGTTCCTTTTGGCTGCCTCCCACGGCCGCTTAATGTCCTCAGGACTAAACTATTATGGCAATAACTCATTGAGAGCCCACAAATTGGCCATCGGTGAGTTCAGGCCGAAAGAAAACATTAATTTTGCTTGAGTCGTCGTATGTGACTCGTGATTTGCGGTGTTGAACGCGGAGGGCAACCAATTAAGGGATAAAGTCCATCTCTTCTGCGACCTGGAATGACACGCAATCGGGGCCGCCTTAAGATTACGGTTGAGCCTTTCGGCGAAGGAGGTTTGCGGGTAATAGGGCGTTGTGGTCACATGTTTTGTGGCCTGATCAAAAGAAAACTTCCGATACTGTTTGGAAGTAAAAACCTGATCATTATCACTGACCAATGCCTCAGGCGATTGAAAACGGGCGAATAACCTCTCCAAATGCTGGATACTTGCGGCTGTTATAGTACTATTACTAGGGATGAACCAGACAAATCTGGTGAAAGCAGGAAGTCACAACTCATTAACCACAATCATCTTGCCCTTGACAGAGATGTTTAATTCGACTGATAAAATCGTCAGTATTCTTGATGTGATGCACACAGCGACCCATATACAGTGTAACGAGGCTGGGAAGATACTTCCGTTTTTGCCTTTCTGTGGCTCACTGTCGTGAAAGAAGAGCCGGCACCTTCAGAGACACATCATTATATCAGCGCTCAGCTCATGAGGGCTGTGGAGGACGATCTAGGGTTCAGAAAGCCTGCGTTGTAGCTGCTACTTCGCCGGCCAAACAGTACGCACTGTGGAGCAATGCTGCAGGGAAAACAAGAGGTGCTTACGCCTATGCTATCTTGATAGACCAGCCGAGCCAGAACACGCTTTAGAAAATCGACACCGGATTGTATTCGACGAAACATCGGTCGTTATGAGGATGAAGAGATTTTGGAATAGCGTTACAAAAGAAGCTATAGACATAAAAATATATGACAGCACCATCAATTAGTTCATACATTTAGACAACATTGTCGTTGGGGTGCAACGATCTGGTGCTACATATTTAAGTTAAAATCAACAGTCGAGATCGCAATAATGTTTGTTTACTTACCGGTTTCGGCTTATGTTAAAGCCATCTTCAAAATTTCTATCACCCTGATACTGGTGCTGGCGGCTCCTCGGTTTTCTCGTGATCATGGGAGCCGCCAACACGTCACAGAGTGCTAAAAATTCTGAAGGTAACCATCAATGAACCAGTTATTATGAAAAGGTCATAAGTCGATAAAACATGATTTTGAGATATTCAAAGAAAACTGTTTTATGCTTCAATGGTAGAAGATATTAAGTACTTGAACTTTTATCCTCTGGTGTACCTGGAAACCATTAAATCTACATCTTCAGATCATCAATTTTTATTTTCACATTCTTCAAATTAATTTTTTTTATCTTGGTCTCATGACCGTTTTGAACCAAAATAAAATAAATAATAGTACAACTATGGAATTTTGAGAATTTATTAATAAACACAAATTGCAAATAGTATTTTAACATAATCATTACAGATAAGCATTGTTGCATCATTTTCTGTAGGTTTCATGCATTTTCATCTTCTTCAGCTATTGTAGGCCAAGTGAATAAACCAATATAAACGTTTTTGTGCTCCTCTGGGATGTACTGTTCCAGTTTTTTTTAATATCGTTTACCTTAACTTTGATTATGGGACATTTCACTTCGTGTGTTAAGGTTGTTGGGAGTCTGACATTTGCTAGGGGTTCCAAAGGTCTGTAAGAGTTTTGAGTCAGTCCATCAATGAATGATCGGGCTACTAATACCCCTGGGTTGTGACTGTCATACTCAGACATATTGTACTGTGAAACACTGAAGTTGACCTTCATTGAACTGCCTTTTCCCATTGTTTCTAAACTCTGGAAACTGAATTTAAAAAGATCTGGCCACCAGTCCTTATAGTTCTTAACAATGTTGTTATCCCCAAGGTAGTTGAATGACTTCTTTTTACTGGCAGAATGAGAATAAGTTCAATATATTCTTTCACAGCGTAAACTCTATCAGTTTGTCGTAACTTTCTTCTTATACCCCCAAACAGCCTATCGCAAGGTAGGAAAGAATGCTCCGGATAGGAAAGTATTGAAATTTTTTTCAAACATACCAGTTGCAGGAATGTTTTCACCTTTGTAGTTAATATACGCTTCTCCTCATAATCTAGCCTTCTTTATTATGATGTGTTTGTATTTACCAAAATTCCGTATGCCTTTCCTCTTGTTATGTCTGTTACCTTCTTCATTTCAGTCCATGCTCTCTTTTCTGATTAAATTGCCACTACTAACGAAAGATTAAACAACAACTACACAAGATTTGTCTTACAATGTGGTGCCAAAAACAGATCATGTAATCGGTACTGGTAAAATTTGATAGTTCTTAATGTAGGGACATAACCCTTAGGCTACTTCCGGTGATTTAAAAAATATTACATAAAACTAATGAGAAGATGTAGTATGAAAACGTCATGAGTCCTGGACTCATGACGTTTTAGTACCAACTAAAAATTTTGGCAACGATTTTCTTGGCTTTAAAGACAGAAACCCATGACACAGATACATGCGTCTACAGATGGAGAATGCAAAAGTGCTGGAATCTGAATTTGTGAGAAATTGGACTCATGACCTTTTCATAATAACTGATTCAATTAGGACATCCCGAGGACGAAGCGGGCACGACGGACGCGGGATGAATGCATTGCCACGGTTGGCGACGAAGACAGCACCAGTGACGCCACAGCCAGCATTGCGAGGCCACAGCGACACGGCGGTCATTCACCACTTAACAATGGCCGAGGTGAGCTCGGTCCAATGTGCGTGTGATTTAGACCACCTGACGCAGCTCGGATGCTGAGAAGATTTTGTTTTCAGAAGTATATCTTTGGTTATATAACAATTTCCTAAAGCATATATTGATGTTTACAGGACAGGAATAACCTAGGAACTACAAAGTATGCGGTCCAGCTATTTGGAAAGTATTCCTGTTGTTGTTGTTGTTGTTGTTGTGGCCTTCAGTCCATGCTACTGTATCCTGTGCATTTCCCAGTACCTACTGCAACCTACGTCTTTCTGCATCTATTTAGTGTGTTCATCTCTTGGTCTCCCTCTACGATTATTACCCTCCACGCTGCCCTCCAATACGAAATTGATGATCCCTTGATGCCTCACAACACGTCCTACCAACCGATCCCTTCTTCTAGTCAAGTCGTGCCACAAATTTCTCTTTTCCCCATTTCTGTTCAATACCTCCTCATTAGTTACGTGATCTATCCATCTAATCTTCAGCATTCTTCCGTAGCACCACATTTCGAAAGCTTCTATTCTCTTCTTGACCAAACTATTTATCGTCCATGTTTCACTTCCATACATGGCTACACTCCATACAAGTACTTTCAGAAACAACTTCCTGACACTTAAATTTATACTCGATGTTAACAAATTTCTCTTCTTCAGAAGCGCTTTCCTTGCCATTGGCAGTCTATATTTCATATCCTCTATACTTCGACTTCTATATGGATTGGGGCTAAGAAATGAAAGAGGAAGCCGCCTGATAGAATTTTGCACAGAGCACAACTTAATCATAGCTAGCACTTGGTTTAAGAATCATGGTAGAAGGATGTATACATGGAAGAACCCTGGAGATACTAAAAGGTATCAGATAGATTACATAATGGTAAGACAGAGATTTAGGAACGAGGTTTTAAATTGTAAGACATTTCCAGGGGCAGATGTGGACTCTGGACACAATCTATTGGTTATGACCTGTAGATTAAAACTGAAGAAACTGCAAAGAGGTGGGAATTTAAGGAGATGGGACCTGGATAAACTGAAAGAACCAGAGGTTGTACAGAGTTTCAGGGAGAGCATAAGGGAACAATTGACAGAAATGGGGGAAAGAAACACAGTGGAAGAAGAATGGGTAGCTTTGAGGGATGAAGTAGTGAAGGCAGCAGAGGATCAAGTAGGTTAAAAGACGAGGGCTAGTAGAAATCCTTGGGTAACAGAAGAAATATTGAATTTAATTGATGAAAGAAGAGAATATAAAAATGCAGTAAATGAAGCAGGCAAAAAGGAATACAAACGTCTCAAAAATGAGCTCGACAGGAAGTGCAAAATGGCTAAGCAGGGATGGCTAGAGGACAAATGTAAGGATGTAGAGGCTTATCTCACTAGGGGTAAGATAGATACTGCCTACTGGAATATTAAAGAGACCTTTGGAGATAAGAGAACCACTTGTATGAACATCAAGAGCTCAGATGGAAACCCAGTTCTAAGCAAAGAAGGGAAAACAGAAAGGTGGAAGGAGTATATAGAGGGTCTATACAAGGGCGATGCACTTGAGGTCAATATTATGGAAATGAAAGAGGATGTAGATGAAGATGAAATGGGAGATACGATACTGCGTGAAGAGTTTGACAGAGCACTGAAACACCTGAGTCGAAACAAGGCCCCAGCAGTAGACAACATTCCATTGGAAATACTGACGGCCTTGGGAGAGCCAGTCCTGACAAAACTCTACCATCTGGTGAGCAATATGTATGATACAGGGGAAATACCCCCAGATTTCAAGAAGAATATAATAATTCCAATTCCAAAGAAAGCAGGTGTTGACAGATGTGAAATTTACCGAACAATCAGTTTAATATGCCACAGCTGCAAAGTACTAACACGAATTCTTTACAGACGAATGGAAAAACTGGTAGAAGCCGACCTCGGGGAAGATCAGTTTGGATTCCGTAGAAATACTGGAACACGTGAGGCAATACTGACCTTACGACTTATCTTAGAAGAAAGATTAAGGAAAGGCAAACCTACGTTTCTAGCATTTGTAGACTTAGAGAAAGCTTTTGACAATGTTGACTGGATTACTCTCTTTCAAATTCTAAAGGTGGCAGGGGTAAAATACAGGGAGCGAAAGGCTGTTTACAATTTGAACAGAAACCAGATGGCAGTTATAAGAGTCGAAGCACATGAAAGGGAAGCAGTGGTTGGGAAGGGAGTGAGACAGGGTTGTAGCCTCTCCCCGATGTTATTCAATCTCTATATTGAGCAAGCAGTAAAGGAAACAAAAGAAAAATTTGTAGTAGGTATTAAAATCCATGGAAAAGAAATAAAAACTTTGAGGTTCGCCGATGACATTGTAATTCTGTCAGAGACAGCAAAGGACTTGGAAGAGCAGTTGAACGGAATGGATGGTGTCTTGAAGGGAGGATATAAGATGAACATCAACAAAGGTAAAACGAGGATAATGACATGTAGTCGAATTAAGTCGGGTGATGCTGAGGGTATTAGATTAGGAAATGAGACACTTAAAGTAGTAAACGAGTTTTGCTATTTGGGGAGCAAAGTAACTGATGATGGTCGAAGTAGAGAGGATATAAAATGTAGACCGGCAATGGCAAGGAAAGCGTTTCTGAAGAAGAGAAATATGTTAACATCGAGTATAGATTTAAGTGCCAGGAAGTCATTTCTGAAAGTATTTGTATGGAGTGTAGCCATGTATGGAAGTGAAACATGGACGGTAAATAGTTTGGACAAGAAGAGAATAGAAGCTTTTGAAATGTGGTGCTACAGAAGAATGCTGAAGATTAGATGGGTAGATCACATAACGAATGTGGAAGTATTGAACAGGATTGTGGAGAAGAGAAGTTTGTGGCACAACTTGACAAGAAGAAGGGATCGGTTGGTAGGACATGTTCTGAGGCATCAAGGGATCACCAATTTAGTATTGGCGGGCAGCGTGGAGGGTAAAAATCATAGGGGGAGACCAAGAGATGAATACACTAAGCAGATTCAGAAGGATGTAGGTTGCAGTAGGTACTGGGAGATGAAGATGTTTGCACAGTACAGAGTAGCATGGAGAGCTGCATCAAACCAGTCTCAGGACTGAAGACCACAACAACAACAACAACTTCGACCATCACCAGTTATTTTTCTCCCCAAATAGCAAAACTCATCTACTACTTTAAGTGTCTCATTTCCTAATCTAATTCCCTCAGCATCACCTAACATAATTCCACTACATTCCACTATCCTCGTTTTGCTCTTTTTGATGTTAATATTATGCCCTACTTTCAAGACACTGTCCATTCCGTTCAATTTCTCTTCCAGGTCATTTGCTGTCTCTGAAAGAATTACGTCATCGACGAACCTCAAAGTTTTTATTTCTTCTCCATGGATTTTAATACCTACTCCGAATTTTTCTTTTGTTTCCTTTGCTGCTTGCTCAATATACAGATTGAATAACATCGAGGAGAGGCTACAACCCTGTCTCACTCCCTTCCCAACCACTGCTTCCCTTTCATGCCCCTCTTATAACTGCGACCTGATTACTGTACAAATTGTAAATAGCCTTCCGCTCTCTGTATTTTACCCCTGTCACCTTCAAAATTTGAAAGAGAGTATTCCAGTCAACATTGTCAAAAGCTCTCTCTCAGTCTACAAATTCTAGAAACGTAGGTTTGCCTGTCCTTAATCTATCTTCTAAGGTAAGTCGTAGGGTCAATATTGCCTCAAGTGTTCCAATATTTCTACGGGATCCAAACTTATCTTACCCGAGCTCGGCTTCTACCAGTTTTTCCATTCGTCTGTAAAGAATTCGCGGTAGTATTTTGCAGCCGTGACTTATGTAACTTATAGTTCGGTAATTTTCACATCTGTCAACACCTGCTTTCTTTGGGATTGGAATTATTATATTCTTCTTGAAGTCTGAGGGAATTTCGCCTGTCTCATACATCTTGGTCACCAGATTGCAGAGTTTTGCCAGGACTGGCTCTCCCAAGGCTGTCAGTAGTTCTAATGGAATGTTGTCTACTCCGGGGGCCTTGTTTCGACTCAGGTCTTTCAGCGCTCTGTCAAACTCTTCACGCAGTATCGTATCTCCCATTTCATCTTCATCTACATCCTCTTCCATTTCCATAATATTGTCCTCAAGTACGTCGCCCTTGTATAGACCCTCTGTATACTCCTTCCACCTTTCAGCTTTCCCTTATTTGCTTAGAACTGGGTTTCCATCTGAGCTCTTGATATTCGTAGAAGTGGTTCTCTTTTCTCCAAAGGTCTCTTTAATTTCCCTGTAGGCAGTATCTATCTTACCCCTAGTGAAATATGCCACTACATCCTTACATTTGTCCTCTAGCCATCCCTGCTTAGCCATTCTGCACTTTCTGTATATCTCATTTTTGAGACGTTTGTATTCCTTTTTGCCTGCTTCATTTACTGCATTTTTATATTTTCTCCTTTAATCAATTAAATTCAATATTTCTTCTGTTACCCAAGGGTTTCTACTAGCCCTCGTCTTTTTACTTACTTGATCTTCTGCTGTTTCATCCCTCAAAGCTACCCATTCTCCTTATACTGTATGTCTTTCCCTCCTTCCTGTCAGCCGTTCCCTTATGCTCGCCCTGAAACTCTCTACAACCTCTGGTTCTTTCAATTCATTCAGGTACCATCTCCTTAAATTCCCACCTTTTTGCAGTTTCTTCAGTTTTAATCTACAGTTGGTAACCGACAGATTGTGGTCAGAGTCCACATCTGCCCCTGGAAATGTCTAACAATTTAAAACCTGGTACCTAAATCTCTGTCTTACCATTCGTGGAGCAGAAGCAATGAATGATCCACCAACCTTACTGTCTGTTGAAACAGTACCACATGCTGTTTGGCAAACGAAGAGAATTAGCGATTGAATTTTACGATGATTTATGAAAAAGTGATCATACTGGGTGATTATGGTTCAAATGGCTCTGAGCACTATGCGACTTAACTTCTGAGGTCATCAGTCGCCTAGAACTTAGAACTAATTAAACCTAACTAACCTAAGGACATCACACACATCCATGTCCGAGGCAGGATTCGAACCTGCGACCGTAGCTGTCCCGCGGTTCTGGACTGAGCGCCTAGAACCGCTAGACCACCGCGGCCGGCTGGGTGATTATAATTATAACGCAGCTGCTCATAGATGTTCAGTGTGCACTTTAATTATCGTATTGCAGCGATACTTGGTACATATTCTAATGTATTAAAGCAGAAGCAATGTACGCTGGAAAAAAAATTACTTCCAACTCTGCCCACCAAGTGTAAACTTGGTGCCTTGAATATAGAAATGTTTCTTCATGTAATGGGTTATGAACGGGACGTGTACAGGTCAAACGAGTAAACAAGGCATGATGTTAATTTTATTATTAACTTGCACTTACACAATGAACACGGGAGACGTTGACAAGATCACGTTCAACGCCAAATTTGCACCTGGCGCCCAAAACTGGAACTTTTTTTTCAGCGTAAATCGGCTCCTCATTAAGGTATTAGCACATCTACCGTCACTGCCATACGATAGGGTGGACCTCCATGACTAACTCCACTTTAATTATAACCACCCTATAGAAAAAATCTTCGTTTATTTACTTTATTCTTCCTCAAATGAGGCGGACTTTCAGTTATATAAGAAACTAACGACATACAGTGAAAAAATTACTAAGTGGCAATCTAATACGTATATGACTATGAAGTAGGTTCCGCAATGGGAACCCATTATATTGCGCTATGCATTTACAGTGGTGATTTTCAACAACCTCTTAAACTGGTACGTGGGAGACCAGAGCACAGAGAATCAGCATGATGACTGCATACAGAGCAACCACCTCCGACCTTTCCAGCCGCACTCGCCGATCTGCCACAGGGCGGGGGTGGTTCAATATCCGCCTGCTCAGTGCAAACACTCAGCACAGTGCAGTCAGACGGCCCCGAAGCTTTGCCGCCCCCGCAGGGCTATAGACTGCAGACCCGAAAGCCGTCAGAACGCGCCAACGCTGGCCCCGTTACGGGTGGAGAACCTAAAGGTCAGAGGTCGCCACATGGCTGGATTCAGTCGCTGGACGACGTCCGGCCGCTGCGAGCGCTGAGGGCTTGTCCAGCGTCCGCTGCTACTGAACTGCCTGTCCCAAACACGGCTGCCGCAGGTTACAGCCGTCACTACAACGGTGGACGCCAAGCAAACAAACTACAGTGGGAGGAACAGAGAAAGAGGGCTGAGGAGGAGGGAAGGTACACTACTGACCATTAAAATTGCTACACCACGAAGGTGACGTGCTACAGGCGAGAAATTTAACCGACAGGAAGAAGATGCTGTGATATGCAAATGATTAGCTTTTCAGAGCACACAAGGCTGGCGCCGGTGGCGACACCTGCAACGT
Organism: Schistocerca americana; assembly: GCF_021461395.2. Taxonomy (NCBI): domain Eukaryota; kingdom Metazoa; phylum Arthropoda; class Insecta; order Orthoptera; family Acrididae; genus Schistocerca; species Schistocerca americana. Next base: position 98,305,690 of record NC_060127.1, on the reverse strand, counting down.
GCTTATATGAGGAAAGTTTCCAACCGATTTCTCATACTTGAACAAAAGTTGACCGGCGTTGCCTGGTGCCTCGTGTAAGGAGGAGAAATGCGTACCATCACGTTTCCGACTTTGATAAAGGTCGGATTGTAGCCTATCGCGATTGCGGTTTATCGTATCGCATCGGTGGGTTCAGGAGGGTAATACGGAACGCCGTGCTGGATCCCAACGGCCCCGTATCGCTAGCAGTCGAGATGACAGGCATCTTATCCGCATGGCTGTAACGGATCGAGTAGCCACGTCTCGATTCCTGAGTCAACAGATGGGGACGTTTGCAAGACAACAATCATCTGCACGAACAGTTCGACGACGTTTGCAACAGCATGGACTATCAGCTCGGACACCATGGCTGCGGTTACCCTTGACGCTGCATCACAGACAGGAGCGCCTGCGATGGTGTACTCAACAACAAACCTGGTTGCACGAATGGTCATATTTTCGTATGAATCCTGGTTCTGTTTACAGCATCATGATGGTCGCATCCGTGTTTGGCGACATGGCGGAGAACGCACATTGGAAGCGTGTACTCGTCATCGCCAAACTGGCGTATCACCCGGTATGATGGTATAGGGTGCCATTGGTTACACGTCTCTGTCACCTCTTGTTCGCATTGACGGCACTTTGAACAGTGGACATTACATTTCTGATGTGTTACGACCAGTGGCTCTGCCCTTCAGTCTATCCCTGCGAAGCCCTACATTTCAGCAGCATAATGCACGACCGCATGTTGTAGGTCCTGCACGGGCCTTTCTGGATACAGAAAATGTTCGACTGCTGCCCTGGCCAGCATATTCTCCAGATCTCTCACCAATTGAAAACCTCTGGTCAGTGATGGCCGAACAACTGGCTCGTCACTATACGGCAGTCACTACTCTTGATGAACTGTGGTATCGTGTTGAAGCTGCATGGGCAGCTGTACCTGTACACGCTATCCAAGCTCTGTTTGACTCAATGCCAAGGCGTATCAAGGCCAGAGGTGGTTGTTGTGGGATCTATGCACCCAAATTGCGTGAAAATGTAATCACATGTTGAATCACGTATGTTGTGTGGCGGCGATGGCGAGCCATTTATCGTGGCTAGTCTGCGCTTGACCGCGCGAGAGTTGCGAGCGGTACTCTGTCAGTAGTCGTCGTGCAGTACAGTTGCGAGCAGTAGTCAGTGGGCAGTCTGTGAGCAGTGCAGTCTGTCGGCAGTTGTGTGTGAGGAGTCCGCGGGCGTCGACATGGCAATCTGGTCAAGATTCAGGATGAGGTATATTATTTTTAAATGCGCTCAGCTAATAATGTAAATTAACTGTAACTAATTTGTGCAACAATCGCCCCAATAATAATTTTGATTTCAAAGCAATATTTTTAACAAAAGAACTATTTAATTTAACGAACGATTTCCTTCCATTTCCTTTAAAGAAAAGTTTCAGTTAAATTTCAAAAAATATATATATAAAAAAAAATAATACTTGCAATGCATTTCCTCCAAGCCGTGGCCAACAATAAGAGCAGAACTTTGACATGCAATTTCAATGAGGTAAGAAATTAATTATGATTTTTTGCACAGGGCCAAAGACTGACATTTCGGTCTAATTGAGTTATCATTATCACTGAGATTTTCTTATCACTGAATTGACTTTCATTTTGTGGGGAGCTTACACTAGGGACAGAGTGCTAATTTTTATTTAATTGTCATTGTCATTAAATTTATTTTGCTGGGAGGTTACGTTAGGTTGTAATCTTGTTAACATTCAACTATTGTGTTTCAAAATTTCTCTGGGGAGCTTACACTTAGCTCAATGTGCATTAGCATTTAAAATAATATCATTTAAAATTACGGTGGGGAGGTTACAATGTCAGTTCTAGTACAATATATTTGTCCAATGAATACCCGTTTATCATCTGCATTTCTTCTTGATGTAGCAATTTTAACTGCCAGTAGTGTAATTACATGACGAAAGTGGTGACGAATGGTACAGTAAAATGGAAAGTTACCACGTTCTTTCTCCTGCGAATACAAAGCAAACAAAGTGTAAGGTAAAAGTCCTCGGCAACGCAGTGAAAGATATTGTCTTATAATAGGTCTGTTAGCATGGCCGTCCTCTGCAGCTGCTGTTATAGTCAATTAAAATTTTTCCCCCCTCTTTAGCTTCCTGCAAAGAATTAACCCTAGAACACTATTGGGGGGGGGGGGGGGGGGGGGGGATGTTACATTATTACTGAAACATCCTAAATTTTTCCACTCCATATTTTACTCAAAGGAGTCATAATTTACAGTTTATACACTCGTTAATGCACTTATACTGTATCCATCGTTATGTCACATACAAAATGCTCTGCTTTACACCCTGCACTGGCAGTACAAATTCTCAGGAGCGGCGAATTGGCACAAACTGCAGTAGCAAATTTTACGAGGGCTTAGTAATGAAGGGTTAAAGAGCATTATTCAGAAGATGTGTTTCGCTTTTATTTGTAGAGCATTATCTGTGGTCATTGTGGAACTGGAGACACATATCTCTACATTCTGGTATTTATTGATTAAAAACAATATTTCGTTACAAAATTGACATCAGTGTACTCACGGTGTTTTTGTCTGTTATTTACATATTCTGCACACAACTACTTTTCCCTTCTTTATTAGCTGAGGTTAAGGTCGAAAGAAAATTGGTTGTGCACTCACTTTTGGCAATTTTTCGCCTTTTTTGAAAACACATCTTGTTATACTGCGTTGATGTCTTTTCGACTTCGCCTCATTTTGTAATACTTCACAAGATAAATGATACTGTAGTTCCACGCATTCAGTTCTCAGCACCGTGTTTATGAATATTCATTCGTTTTATGTGTAGCTTGTGAGTGTTGCGAACATGTGAATGCATTTTTTTCGTAGTTGCGCGTGTGCGTGTGTGTCTAATTTATTTTCTCTTTGATATTTAGAATTTTTTGTACAATTTCCAATGTATTTATTTTACTGTCATGTCATTGGTAATAAAAATGAAAAGACATCTTTTTTTTAAATTTATGATTCAACTTTTGTTAATAGACATTTTAATCTGTACTAAGAATACAACAGTAAAACCTCTCTATCTCTCTTTTTGTATGTCTGAAACACGCTAATCTCCAAAATCTTATTTTTTTCAATCATCACCCTTTTGACTGGTTTTATGCAGCTCACCACGAATTCCTCCCCCCGTGCCAATCCTCCATCTCAGAGTAGCACACGCAATCTACGTCCTCGGTTATTTGCTGCATGTATTCCAATGTCTGTCTTCCACTACAGGTTTTACCCTCTACAATTCCCTCTAGTACCACGGAAGTTATTCCCTGATGCCTTAACAGATGTCCTATCATCCTGTCCCTTCTTCTTGTCAGAGTTTTCCACATATTCCTTTGTTCACCGATTCTGCTCATTCCTTACCTCATCAGCCTACCTAATTTTCAACATTATTTTGTAGCACCACATCTTGAATGCTGGTTCTTCTGTTCCGGTTTTCCCATAGTCCACGTTTTACTACCATACAATGCTGTGCTCCAAACGTACATTCTCAGAAATTTCTTCCTCAGATTAAGACTTATGTTTGATACAAATAGACTTCTCTTGGCCAGGGATGCCCTTTTTATCAGTGGCAGTCTGGTTTTTATGTCCTCCTTGCGCCATTCTTTATGAGTTATTTTGCTTCTGAGGTAGCAGAATTCCATACATTATTCCATCTACTTCATGATCACCAATTCTTATTTTTAGTTTCTCACTTTTCTCGTTTCTGCCACTTCTCATTACTTCAGTAGCACATGCAGTTCAGTATCACATGCACTTCTTGGCAGCAATGCATAACAGGCCACTGCAACGTGGATTTGGGCACTGGAGAGTGGAGTGGGTGGCACATCATTAATCATGTTAATGCTAACTAGAATAGGCAGGCTCGTGAGAGCAGCTGACGTTATTGCACATAAAATAACTTACTTACTCACCATCAGTCATCATAAGGAAACAACTTATATATGAGTGCAGCTGTGGATGATGGCTAGTTAGGTAATAAGTATAGAATTTAAATAAAAATTAAATACTGAAAAATGGAAGTACTAATTAAAATTGAATTTGCAACCTTGCAATAATAAGACAACAGTGCTATGTACTGGAGTTTTTTCCCAGCTATGGAGGCTCTGTTGAAATTATTCGAACTTCCTTTTTTTTACCTTACACTTGACTTGTGCTGTACCAAATCTGTGGTTCAGTAGCTCCGATCTCGGTAACTGACATACGGCCGGGAGAGCGGTGTGCTGACCATATGCTCCTCCGTATCCGCATTCAGTGACACCTATGGGCTAAGGATGACACGGCGGCCGGTCGTAACGTTGGGCCTTCATGGCCTGTTCTGGAGGAGTTTTTTATTTTTTTTTTAGTTTTGCTAAAGTACATAAATTACGGAGAAAATGATACCACTACTAGTAATAATGGTAACACTGACAGGAAAAGAAACCTGAATGAGTGTATTAGTGAGAAACCGGGAGCTGAAGACTTCTAGTTTTTGTTTATTTTGCACGTAATTCAGTCTTAGCCACTGTGTATTTTATACTGTTAAGAATGTAAATTGCACTTTAAAAAGTAATAAAAATTGCTTGATCGCGTAACTGCTGTGCTTTTATGAAAGCAAAACAAGTAGTTGTGATGCGAGTACAGTTAACATGCACAAACAAAGAATCTTCATAACAATTGTTGCTGTTTTGTATTCAATAGAATTTTCTTGATCATAATCAAAGTCCATAGTTTCTTATTGTTACTGATGATTGCAAAAGTTGTTTATGATTAACAGAAACAGGTTTTATATAATTGTATAAGCTTGACGAAGTACTCAAGCAACGTTTGATATTTTTTTAAAATTTGTAGCTGTTTTTGAAGAAATACGGTTCTCTATCGCCGTGCGACCTTTCTTTTTCCTACAACATCTCTCTGTTTCACGTTACAGATCAACAATTTTCGAATAAAACCTGAATTAAACTTTGACAATTAATTTTGCTATAAATACTGTTTATTTTAAGTAATACACAGAAGGATAACTATGTAGAACAAAAGTGTTCTGCAGGTTACAGTCCCTCTATATATCCAAAACCACTGTGCGGCTGCTCCCGGCGAAGGTTCGAGTCCTCCCTCGGGCATGGGTGTGTGTTTGTCCTTAGATTAATTTAGGTTAAGTAGTGTGTAAGCTTAGGGACTGATAACCTTAGCAGTTAAGTCCCATAAGATTTCACACACATTTAATTTTTTTTTTTTTTTTTTTTTTTTTGCCGGCCTGGGTAGCCGAGCGGTTCTAGGCGCTACAGTCTGGAACCGCGCGACCGCTACGGTCGCAGGTTCAAATGCTGCCTTGGGCATGGCTGTGCGTGATGTCCTTAGGTTAGTTAGGTTTAAGTAGTTGTAAGTTATAGGGGACTGATGACCTCAGAAGTTAAGTCCCTCAGTGCTCAGAGCCATTTGAACCATTTAATTTTTTTTTATCCAAAACCAGTTTCTAGACAGTTCACTGCATTCGCTTTATAGGGGAATATAGTAAGATACTGATAGCATGTGTAAACAAAGTGATCGCTATGAGGTAAAACCTGATAGTTATGCAACACCCCTAACATATGTGTAACGTTGATACATTAACTGACCAAGGCTACTAGGAAAAGTACCTTAGTCTAAGCTTACTGACGATATTCTGCAATAGTCATCGGTAGTCTTACAACTCTACTTCACATACTTCATAACCGGTCTTTTTTGTGTTTTTGACGTTTGCGTCAGGACACTGACCTTCAAATCCTATGACGAGAACAGCACTGACCACTTGCTGATTCCCTCTGTGAGGGGCGTGTAATTCCACGGGAGCTTCGCGGGCCGTGCGCCAGACTTTTGCAGTGGAGGCGGCTGCCCTGGCTTGGCGATAGGGCGGATCAGATGACGCCGGGATGTGACGCCAGCAGCGGGCAGGCGCTGCACTTGCAGCTCAGGGTCCTCTAGAGGGCGGACCACACTGCCCGTCACCCAGCGCCCTCTGAAACTCTAACTCGCTTCACAGCTCACCCCAGCCACAGAATGCAGTCTCCAAATGGTTGCGCCATTTGACTTGCTGGGTATATTGCATAATCGATTGACTAGTCAGTGATATGGATGTCTGAAAATACAGTCACACATTGAAGAGCCAAAGAAACTGGTACACCTACCTAATCTCATGTACGGCCCGCACGAGCTCTCGGAAGAGCCACAACACATCGCGGCATGGACTCGGCTAATGCCTGTAGTAGTGCTGGAGAGAACTGGCAGCATGACTCCTGGAGAGCCGTCCATAAATCCGAAAGAGTACAGGGGGACGGACATCTCTTCCGAACAGAACGATGCAAGGCTTCCAAAATATGCCAATAATGTTCATGTCTGGGGAGTCTGGTGGCCAGCGGAAGTGTTTAAGCTCAGAAATGTGTTCCTGGAACCACTCTGAACGCGTAGGGTGTCGTATTGTCCTGCTGGAATTGCCCAAGTCCACCGGAATGTACACTAATGGCCATTAAAATTGCTACACCAAGAAGAAATGTAGATGATAACCAGGTATTCATTGGACAAATATGTTATACTAGAACTGGCATGCGATTACAAAATGGTACAAATGGCTCTGAGCACTATAGGACTTAACTGCTGTGGTCATCAGTCCCCTAACTAACCTAAGGACATCACACAGCTCCATGCCCGAGGCAGGATTCGAACCTGGTACCGTAGCGATGTGATTACATTTTGACGCAAGTTGGGTGCATAGATCCTGAGACATCAGTACCCAGAACAACCACCTCTGGCCGTAATAACGACCTTCATACGCCTGGGCATTCAGTCAAACAGAACTTGGATGGCGTGCACAGGTACATCTGCCCATGCAGCTTCAACACGATACCACAGTTCATCAAGAGTAGTGACTGGCATATTGTGACGAGCCGGTTGCTCGGCCACCATATACCAGACGTTTTCAATTGGTGAGAGATCTGGAGAATGTGCTGGCCAGGGCAGCAGTCGAACATTTTCTGTATCCAGAAAGGCCCCTATAGGACCTGCAACATGCGGTCGTGTATCATCCTGCTGAAATGTAGGGTTTCGCAGGGATCGAATGAAGGGCAGAGCCACAGGTCGTAACACATCTGAAATGTAACGTCCACTGTTCAAAGTGCCGTCAGTGCGAACAAGAGGTGACCGAAACGTGTAGCCAATGGCACCCCATACCATCACTCCGGGTGATACGTCAGTGTGGCGATGACGAATACACGCTTCCAATTTGCGTTCACCGCGGTGTCGCCAAACACGGATGCGACCATCGTGATGCTGTAAACAGAACCTGGATTCACCTGAAAAAATGACATTTTGCCACTCGTGCACCCAGGTTCGTCGTTGAGTACACCATCGCAGGCGCTCCTGTCTGTGATGCAGCGTCAAGGCTAACCGCATCCATCGTCTCCGAGCTGATAGTCCATGCTGCTGAAAACGTCGTCGAACTGTTCGTGCAGATGGTTATTGTCTTGCAAAGGGCCTCATCTGTTGAGTTAGGGATCGAGACATAGCTGCACGATCCGTTACAGCCATGCGGATAAGTTGGCTGTCATCTCGACTGCTAGTGATACGAGGCCGTTGGGATACAGCACGGTGTTCCGTATTACACTCCTGAACCCACCGATTCCATATTCTGCTAACAGTCATTGGATCTCGACCAACGCGAGCAGCAATGTCGCGATACGTTAACCCGCAATCGCGATAGGCTACAGTCCGATTTTTATCAAAGTCGGAAACGTGATGGTACGCATTTCTCCTCCTTACACGAGGCATCACAACAACGTTTCACCAGGCAACACCGGTCAGCTGCTGTTTGTGCATGTCAGCACGTTGTAGGTATCGCCACCGGCGACAACCTTGTGTGAATGCTCTGAAAAACTTATCATTTGCATACCACAGTATCTTCTTCCTGTCGGTTAAATTTCGCGTCTGTAGTACGTTATCTTCTTGGTGTAGCAATTTTAATGGCCAGTAGTGTACGATGAATGAATGCCGGTGATCAGACAGGACGCTTACATACGTGTCACTTGTCAGAGTCGTATCTAGACTCATCAGGGGTCCCATATCACTCCAACTGCACACGCTCCACACCCTTACAGAGCTTCCACCAGCTTGAACAGTCCCTTGCTGACATGCAGGGTCAAGGATTCATCAGGTTGTCTCCATACCCGCACGCTCCCATCCGCTCAATACAATTTGAAACAAGACTCGTCCGACCAGGCAACATGCTTCCAGTCATGAACAGTCCAATGTCAGTGTTCATGATCCCAGACGAGGCGTAAAGCTTCGTGTCGCGCAGTCATCAAGAGTACAGGAGAGGGCCTTCGGCTCCGAAAGCCCATATCGATGATGTTTCTTTGAATGGTTCGCACACTGACACTTTTTGAGGGCCGAGCACTGAAATATGCAGCAATTTGGGGAAGGGTTGCACTTCTGTCAAATTGAACTATTCTCTTCAGCCGTCGATGGTCTACCAAAGAGACTGCTTACACTACGCTTGTCCGCCCTCTTCTGAACTTTTGCTATGTGGTATGGGATCCGCAACGGATAGGATTGACGGAGGACATCAAAAAAGTTCAAAGACGGGCAACTAGTTATGTTTATCGTGAAATAGCGGAGACAAGGCCAGGGATATGGTACACGAATTTGGGTGGCAGTCGTTAAAACGAAGAGGTTTTTCGCTGCTGGAGGACCTTCTCATGAAATTTCAATCACTAACTCTCCCCTTAGCGTACGATCATAATAAAATAAGAATAATCAGAGCTCACACGGAAAAATATGTGTTCGTTTTTCCCGCGCTTGAAAGTTGTGTGATAAACCCCCTGCCAGGCACTTAATTGCATAGGAATCATGTAGGTGATCCTGTAAGTTTCTTCTTGTTTGGCTCCACAGCAAGGGCATACTTACCGAATGGTGAAATCCGTAACATTCGTAATTTCCCGCTAGTGGTGTGTTACAGTGAAATGCGGTTGGTATCCCTGCGTATGCTTGTGTTTAATGTATAACTGTCTGAAGTTTCATTGTTGTATGGCTGTTAGTTATTGTTCAGTGCTGTACTGTGTGGAGTATCGTGTCGAACAGTTTGCGAATTTCGAGATGGCAGTGTTAGAGGAGCAAAGAGTCTGCATTAAATTTTGCGTGGAACTCAAGAAAGCCTTCACAGAGACACACCACATGATTCAGTAAGCGTACGGTGATGAGTGCTTAGGCAGTACTCGGTGTTACGAATGGTCCACACGGTTTAAAAATGGCCGGACGGAATTTAAAGATGGCAGTCGTTGAGGACACCGTTCTCGGCGCTTATGTGAGGAACGTCAACGAAATTGTGCGTCTAGGGGACTGAGGACCTCACATGTTAAGACCGATAGTGCTTAGAGCCATTTGAACCATTTTTCATAAAAGGTTGCCGCCTGCGTATTCAACCATGTGGTAACATGTTCTTTCAGCTCGTTATCATCGTTGAAGTTTTGACCAACAAGGAGCGAGTTCGGGGCCGGCCGGTGTGGCCGAGCGGTTCTATGCGCTTCAGTCTGGAACCGCGCGACCGCGACGGTCGCAAGTTCGAATCCTGCCTCGGGCATGGATATGTGTGGCGTCCTTAGGTTAGTTAGGTGCAAGTAGATCTAAGTTGTAGGGGACTGATGACCTCAGATGTTAAGTCCCATAATGCTCAGAGCCATTTGAACCATTTTTTCGAGTTCGGGGCTGTACGGTCCCAGTGAAATTCCCGTAAGAGTTGTTTGGTCACATTCGCCGTGTGTGTTCGGGCATTATCGCCCTCCATTGAACAGTCTGACCCATCTTCTAACCATTGAATCACTCATAGCATTTTGTCCGTAAACCTTGTAGATCTGCCGTGAATTTTATTTGGTTTAACTTTCTTTGCATTTAGAAAACGAATCACAGATGTGATTTCACAAGCTGCGGCATTTTCAATAAAGGCTAACATTATAAAGAAACACTACAAAGCATACGTCGGCAGCAGCGATCTGAAAATGGCGCACATGTCTTCTCCTCGAGTCAGAGTAACTGCCGCGCACGCTCGGAACTGCGATCATAGCGCTGCCGCGGATAGAAACAGAAACGGAACTTACTCTGTGGACGACCCTCGTACCAAAGTCGTGCTGATATTTTTCTTTGACTTCAAAGGATTAATTCACCATGAATTCGTGCCACAAGGACAAATTGTTAATCGATGGTACTATCGGTACGTTTTGCGACGCCTGCGAGAAAATATGAGAAGGGAACGGCCTGAAATGTGGCGGAACAATTCATACTTGCATCACGACAACGCATCCGCATATTCATCCCTGCTGCTGCGTGACTATTACACACACACACAAAAAAAAAACGAAATCATTGTGATGTGTCGTCCTCCGTACTCTCCAGACCTGGCCCCTGTTGACTTTTTTTTATTTCCAAAGTTTAAAATCCTATTAAAGGGACGAAGATTTACAACGCTAGCGGAGATAAAAGAAACTCATGGACGGCGCTTCGCGTGATCCTGCAAGAAGCGTACTGAGTCATGGTCGGCTCACGTTAGTGCCGTTTTTCCTTTTGGGCATTTTGTCACCATCGAGTGGCGTCTTATTTCTGCCTCAGTTACTATCTGAACGAGTTGCTCACTTGCCTCTGTCAGTGGCAGCAGCAGAGTTTATCAATACTAGTACTGCTGTAACTTCTTTGGTGTGGCAGTTATATTTCCATGTCATGGTGTGTGCTGTGTTTGTCGGTTGCAGCGGAGCAGCGAGGAAATCTCTGCTGTGTGTAATCAGACCGGGGCGGCTGGCGGCGCCCACAAGCGGGCGGTGAGGTACTAGCTGCGAGAACTAAGTTCGTTGCCCACCGCACCTGCATACTGCAGTTGAGTAATCAGTGAACCTGTCATGAAAGCTCAACCGTTTCTTCGTTAATTGCTGCTTGTTGCATCCTAGGCTGTCCCCGCAAGCAGCAACATGACGGTGTGTTGGAGTCGGAAAAATTTTGCAGCAGTCTCCCTGTATGGTGTTTAACCTTTGAAATGATTATAATTTATTAGTGAAGTGCACCAGCGGTATCTTCTGCCTTGTGGCCGTTAACGTCCTGGTCGTTAGCGAAGTTTTGCAGCAGTCTGTTTTCCTCGCCATGTTGATGCTGTCTGGCACACAGTGTTGTTCTCTTTTCCTCTTTGAGTGTTACTTCTGCCTTGACTGTGTTTATACGCCAATTACTAAGACATAATCCTGCTGCGATCCTCGTCTTTTCTGGTACCTTTGGTTGTCATGCTGTTGGTTGGGTGGAAGGGAATTCATTATGTGGTTGGTTGGCTCGTCAGCCGTCCTTAGGTCGTGTTGCAGCCCGATTGTTTAGTGTTATGCTTGGCTGTCTGTCTCACCTAAACTGTAGTTACGGTTTCCTCCCCAGGCCGACCCTTGGAACACTTCTGAGCACCACTGTTGGTTGGTTGTGATTGTCATTTATTTAGTCGCAGGTACTGTGCCAGGCCTTCAGCTGTGTATTAATATTGTCTGTTCTATGTTTAGTATATGGCCTTCATAACAACTTTAAGATTACGTCTTCAGCCGTGTTTCATTTACAACTCTTGTTGCTCTGTATTTAGGCTCCAGCCATGTTTGTTTCAGAATTGTGGCTTTAAAATGTAAATCCTTGTCTGTAAGGTTTCTCTTTAATTACTTTGAGTCTTGAAACTGCCTTCAGCTGTGTTCTGTAAATGTTTGTCTTAAGGTGTCTTTAATTATTTTTGAGTAATTGCTTGGGCCTTCAGCCGACAAGATACTTCAAGTTTTTTAAAATGTTTTTCTGTTGTTCTGTGTAAAGGCTTATTCTTAAAGTCTCTCTTTTATTATGTAAAGAAAATTTTTTTAATTCGGCTTTCAGCGGAAGAATTAACTTGAATTTTCCTTAATATGGCCTTTAGCCGGAAGATATTGTAATTCTGCTTAAGCGAGGCCTTCAGCCGTTACTCTAAATCCTGATGTTTTAAAAGCAATCATTTAAACTTATTCTGGAGAAGTTACTTGGGACCTCAGCCGTGAATTGATCTTTGTTGTTTTAAAGAGAAAACTGTGAATTGGTTTGAGGAATAAAGTTGTGTGTGTTCTTGTGTAACTAACAGCAATTCACCTTGGTCCCTTTCCACAACCTGATCCACTGTGTGCTGCGAAACCTGGTTTCACGTACCAAGACTGCTTCCGAAAGTGAGGAGCGGGGTGTCAATTGTGGAGGAGAACACTTCGAAAGAGAGCAGGCACAGTAAAAGGGAAGCGTAGGAAAATGTTGCGGAAAAGTTCCGGAATTTTTTAAACAGATCTCATATCCACAGCAGACTGTCAAATTCTTTATACAAGACGAGTTGCGTTGGATCTTGCCTCACAATACGTTACTGGCCAGTTTCGGCGTATGGGCTTATTCAAGTGCCTGTAATAACAGTCCATACAGAGTAAGAAAGTTAACTACTTTTTTGACATCGTTACACTTGGCTATTATAACGGCTCATACACTACTTTTAGTTGCCTCGATGATATGTGTGTCATGTTTAAAATCTAGAAAGTGCTACATGGGCCTAGAGGCTTTGAAAATTTGTATAATCTGGGTGATTCCATGATGATCTGAAACATAATCTTTGAAAAATTATAAATGACTATGCTGGTGCCAGCCGGAGTGGCCGAGCGGTTCTAGGCGCTACAGTCTGGAACCGCGCGACCCCTACGGTCGCAGGTTCGAATCCTGCCTCGGGCATGGATGTGAGTGATGTCCTTAGGTTCGTTAGGTTTAAGTAGTTCTAAGTTCTAGGGGACTGATGATCTCAGAAGTTAAGTCCCATAGTCCTCAGAGCCATTTTTGAACTGTGCTGGTAAACTTCTACGTTATTTGATTTTCAAACACCTGAGCGAAACTCAACGTACTCAAACAGTTTACTTATTCTGATCATCACTAAACTGGCAAACAATATTTTTAGCGCAACGCAGTCTGACTTTCAATAATCCCTACAAAAGAATGGCCCTGGCTAACATTAACCTATACGTTTCATGAATCATTTACCTCACAAAAATCTTCGTTACTCGAACTACTGCAATACAGCCAGCGCCAATACTGCCAGCTAAATAAAAGACTCTAACTACTGAAGGTATTAACTACTGATTATCATAGTTATCAAATGAAAGGTTTTGATAGAGAACCAACAATGTATTTACCTCAATAGTGTTCAAAAGTCATCATATATTCATGACATCCATCTTTACAAATTTCCTTTTTCTGGCGGACACACGTCAAGATCGTTCGCTTATAGTAACTTCTCAAAACTCTGGCGTCTCTCTCTCTCCACATCCACCACTGCTTGCGGCTCACCTCCAACTGCCCAACGCTAAGCACTGTTCACATCCAACTGCCCAACACTACACAAGCGAATATTCCAACAATGAGTCCAACCAGCCACAGACTGCACACAGCGCAGTCAGCGATTTTCATACAGAGCCCTACTTGGCGTTGCCAACATAAAAACCTAAACAGCCTACTTACAGATGTTATAAATGTTCAAATGTGTGTGAAATCTTATGGGACTTAACAGCTAAGGTCATCAGTCCCTAAGCTTACACACTACTTAACCTAAAACACGCACATCCATGCCCGAGGGAGGACTCGAACTTCCGCCAGGACCAGCCGCACAGTCCATGACTGCAGCGCCTGAGACCGCTCGGCTAATCCCGCGCGGCGATGTTATAAATCTTCAGGGATGATGGAGAAGTATATATATCAATCTGAGGTAAGATACCCTTGTCTGGAAACGAACGAGTCGAAAGTTATAAGCGTCAATCGTTCTATACCTCTGACAATGGAATACTTGCTCCGATACTGTTATTATTACGATTGTATGGTAGGAAATTTTCAGATGTGGTAGTTCGGATCAAAAGAAGAAGAAATTTCCGTTAAACATGAGCTCTGATACGCATACCTTAAGTGCTAAGAGCACTTGTTCAGCCGGCCGGAGTGATCGAGATGTTCTAGGCGCTACAGTCTGGAGCCACGCGACCGCTACTGTCGCAGGATCCAATTCTGCCTCGGGCATGGATGTGTGTGATGTCCATAGATTAGTTAGGTTTAAGTAGTTCCAAGTTCTAGGGGACTGATGACCACAGCAGTCGTCCCATGGTGCTCAGAGCCATTTGAACCATTTTTAGCACTTGTTCATCTTCTATATTGTGAAGCACATCTCTTTTAATGCAAGCTCTTTGGTTTCCACAGTTTAGGAGAGGTATTTTGGATGAAAACAAGATGAAATATGCAGTAAATATAGGCACCTAAAACGCATACCTTAAGAGTTATGGACACTTGTTCAGTAGAAGATACTGAGTTTCACAGTAGCGAAGGTGAACAAGTGTTCATAGTTTTAACAGTATGCATTATGAAACACATGTCTTGGCTGCAGGCTTTTTTTTTTTTTCCTTGCTTCCATACCACCTCTCAACTAGTGAAGCTTCGTTGCGTCTCACTCTTCCCTTCTGGGTACTTAAAATTTTTTTAGCAGATAGTCGAGTTGGACTTGGATCGTGGACAAACGACTTCGCCACATCCTAGAGACCCTTTCCAGGATGGAAGTTTCTCTCTGCAGACGTTTGTGTGTGTCGGTTTCAGATTTAGTAGGCTTTCGAAAATGCAGATCTTCTGTGAAGTAAAAGACGGCTACGAGTTTAAGATACGAGTTGCGCCTGGATAGCTCTGGCGCTAACATTTCGTGTGAAAGCAGAGGTTGTGCGATCGACATCCAGTTTGGGACGCAATCTTCAACGAGGCCTACAAAGCAGCGGACACAGCAGAGATTACGAATCTGTACCAGTATGTCGCCTATGTACGCAACAATCCTATAAACATCACCCTCCGCAACCAGCGTGTCCAACGAGGTGTGTATCACAAAACGTTGGACCGCAGACAGAACCCTGCGGGCACGCTTTTACACTGCAGCCAGCCGCAATTTGGCAAGAGTCGTGCTTCCGCCAGCGCGGCGTGCATGCTTGGCAGGTTAGCCGTGGGACGCCGGGAATAGACGGCTCAGGGAAAGCGCACAATGTGAGGCGCTGCCAACAATTTGGCGGACACGCGCTGGCCGCGTGCTCGCACCCACCACCACCATCTCCACGCCTCCCAGCCACCGGTGGGGCCCTACTATCTACGTACTGACATCAACTAATGGCCAGGCTAAGCGCAAATTGAGACGCATATGGCACGTGTGACGTGACACGACACTGTAATGTTATGTGAGCCTACTGCCCGCTTTTTTTTAACTAGTTTGTGTCTGATTTTGTTCGGAGAAGCTCAGTAATGTCTGTTGTTGTTGTTGTGGTCTTCACCCCTGGTTTGATGCAGCTCTCCATGCTACTCTATCCTGTGCAAGCTTCTTCATCTCCCAGTATCTACTGCAACCTACATCCTTTTGAATCTGCTTGGTGTAATCATCTCTTGGTCTCCCTCTACGATTTTTACCCTCCACGCTGCCCTCCAATACTAAATTGGTGATCCCTTGATGCCTCAGAACATGTCCTACCAACCGATCCCTTCTTCTAATCAAGTTGTGCCACATACTTCACTTCTCCCCAATCCTATTCAACACCTCCTCATTAGTTATGTGATCTACCCATCTAATCTTCAGCATTCTTCTGTAGCACCACATTTCGAAAGCTTCTATTCCCTTCTTGTCTAAACTATTTATCGTCCATGTTTCACTTCCATACATGGCTACACTCCATACAAATACTTTCAGAAACGACTTCCTGACACTTAAATCTATACTCGATGTTAACAAATTTCTCTTCTTCAGAAACGCTTTCCTTGCCATTGCCAGTCTACATTTTATATCCTCTCTACTTCGACAATCATCAGTTATTTTGCTCCCTAAATAGCAAAACTCGTTTACTGCTTTAAGTGTCTCATTTCCTAATCTAATTCCCTCAGCATCACCCGACTTAATTCGACTACATTCCATTATCTTCGTTATGCTTTTGCCGATGTTCATCTTATATTCTCCCTTCAAGACACTATCTATTCCGTCTTACAGTTTAAAACCTGGTTCCTAAATCTCTGTCTTACCATTATATAATGTATGTGAAACCTGTATGCCGGCCGGTGTGGCCAAGCGGTTAAAGGCGCTACAGTCTGGAACCGCGCGACCGCTACGGTCGCAGGTTCGAATCCTGCCTCGAGCATGGATGTGTGTGATGTCCTTAGGTTAGTTAGGTTTAAGTAGTTCTAAGTTCTAGGGGCTGATGACCTGAGAAGTTAAGTCCCGTAGTGCTCAGAGCCTGAAACCTGTATGTAAATACCGTAAATGTAAATTTGATTCAAAAAGTACTTGAAGTGAAGTGAAGCGCAGCCGGACAGCAACAAACTCTTTAGCGCGCAAACCCCCCAACGATAGTATTAGAGAATCTTTGAGTATGGACACTAAAAAAAATAGATTTTATTAAAACAAGACTGTTAATCTGTATTTCATGGAAAGGGGACGTGTTGCTAGGCCGTCGCTCAGAACGTATTATTACATTTAATGAAAATTGATATTTTAGTGATAAAGCCGAGTGAAGTATGTGTAAGAGTTGCCAAACATTTATTTATACAAATTTTCTGGAAGTGAACAATAGAAATATCTTGTTTTTGGAAAAGGAGGAGAATTTCATTGTCGTCGCCGTCTCTCAATCGATAGAATTGTAAGTGTTCGAAGTTCACGAAAATCCAGGAAAAGAAATGCATTCTCTATAGTTTTCATTCAATAAGTAACAACCTCTCATAATTTCTTAATTACAGTAACTGGGTTATGTTCTTGTACGATAGTATGGTGCTGAACTCCACAGACCAATTTTGACGTAGCAGGACGTGTAGTCTGAAGGAGGTTTGTGTGCCAAGCAATCTCCTTTTCTCACGAAAATCAGATTGCTGTTTGATCTTATTTACTTACAACTGTGGTCCCTTAGGTATGAAAAGCTACGAAAACTTGGGCTCGAAGCTATCCGCAATACGGCCAAGTAACTAACAGAGTCGTATTTTAAACCTTAAAGAACAATAACTTCCTCCAAATTGCAATACGTCAGCAACTGGTGCAGAAGCTGATCATTCAAGGAGGCAGCAACCAAAATTCAGGTACCAGTTGCGACTTAAAGTAAAACTCTCAATCGAAAATCACTCTCTCTCTCCAAACACGTATATAAATATTCATATTACTAAGATAAAAGTCATTTTATAATACTGCAGCGCGACGCGTACGTTCCGCACATGTTGCGCTTGTCCAACGCATATTGAGACGCTTACTCATACTTCGCACACGCCGGTTGGCGACACAATGCGCTGACAGAAACGAAGCGCGCGCAGACTGTAATCTTTCTCAAACGATTTTACAGAACCTACTCAGTAAAAATATTTCATTTTTACCTTGCTTATAGCGTTATATCAACTCGCTAATGGCGGTACTTCTTGTGGTGTAAACATTTTAGTAAGATGCTTCGAAAAGATTGCAATGAGAAAAGGGGGTCACTATGATTTTGCGTTTGGTGCGTATTTCACTGTATGTTCCTGAGTATGAAATTTAGCTAACATCTTGCATTTTTCATTAGACTTGGGAGGAAGTCTCTATCTGCCTCTGATCTCTAGAGAATACATTCTATGTAGCGCGCTCACTCCCGCTCTCAAGCCCGCGAGAATGAAATATTCAGGACTTCCCTCATATCTCCTAAACCACCCGAGACATCGAAATGTGATTTTGGCCAATGGTAGCACACAAGGAAGAGAGAATTTGGCCAATTAGTAAACACGCGGAACTTTCTTATCTATGGCGATATATCAGTAGTTATTATCCCTTTTTTTATTTTTTTCACTCCAGTGACTAATCGTTTAAGAGTTATCGACAACTAGTGAAACAAGAGTTTCCTAGTATGAAAATAAACATGAAATTCCTTCTCTAATGTTACTGCAAACCGACACTATGAGGTCTTTGGAAAGGTTTTGAGTTCCCTGATAGCCAGTTACTTGTTTAATGAGGTACTCGGTTTCTGAATTCTGTCGCAGTAGCGGAACCGTGCGACTGCTACGATCGCAGGTTCGAATCCTGCCTCGGGCATGGATGTATGTGAGTCCTTAGGTTAGTTAGGTTTAAGTAGTTCTAAGTTCTAGGGGACTGATGACCACAGATGTTAAGTCCCATAGTGCTCGGAGCCATTTGAACCATTTTTTGTCAGCCCAGAGCGTCGCCAGCTGGCGCGTGCAAAGCATGAGTCGTGTCACGTCAGACGGGCTATACGAGTCTCAATTTGCGCTTAGCCTCAGTGTACACCAGGCTTGCATATTTAGCGTGGGAAGACCTTACTAACAACATTCCACAGGGATTAGCACTGCGACCAACTCCGTTGATGAATTTTCGATACATCGGTGTATCGATATTTCTTCCAAAATACATCGGTATAAAGTTGCGATAATACTTCCGCCGGTATATCGATATTAAAATGGCGATGACTAGTACCGCTATTTTTATTTTGTATTTTATTTTTTCATAATTTTCGGTTAATATTTGAAGTTGTTCTTTTGAAAATGCAGTAGAATATAATTTCACTTTCACTGTGTGAAGGAGTCTTACTACTTTTTGAGGTTTCATTACGCCCAATCTTAGTCTTTGTCATCTTGAAGCAAGTATATGTGACAAAAAAGAAACCCAACTGCATTCGGGGGTGGCGGTGTGAATGGAGTAATAACACGAAGTCAAGAAATAGCACACCAGTTGCGCTACAACAAAAATCTAAATGACAAGGTTGGTCTTGTTGGGGGAGGGGGAAGGGGGGAGGGGGGGAGGAAGCCGACGTAACAGGTCCTCGGCACTACCAACACCAACAGAAACTGTAACGCTTAACTTCACCACGCAGTTTTGACATTACAGCTGCTAGGTTGCTGGCGCTGCCAGAAATGAAAAAAAAAAAAAAAAAAAAAAAAAATCTGGGAATTCGAAGTGTTCCGGACAAACCTGATATGTGATGAAACCCAACGACGGACCCGTCGGGCACTTTTTATTGTGCTTCTTCCATGGAGTTATCATTGTTGGCAAAGTGGTTGTCGCCAAACGTGAACGTGCATCATTCTTTCAATTTTTGCTCTATGGGGGACAGGAAGGCTACTAGCTTGTTCATGTACAGAATATCTAATAATAAATCAATAATTAAATATGCAGCTCGAAAAAGAGCAGTATATTTACAGTGTGCAGCCGATATTTAGTTGGCAGGTACGTCGGTATATCTTCATAAGTCGAAATTTTTTTCTTGATATATCGAGCACCAGTAATGATACATCCTTAAGTATCGATATTTGGGATTCGCGATATTTTTAAAAATATCAGCACTCCTAAGTGTGACCACTTTGTACTGCCTGCAGTAGAATCTCTCTACTCCGTCCCCAAGGGGACCGGAAGCATAGTCGGGACTCTAAAAAGGTCGTATTATCACAACACCAAACCCATTACGTCACAGAGCACAGAGCACAGTGCACAACTTTAATGTTCAACTGGAAATACTGTGTGAAACATTTTTTCATGTTAAAACACTAACAAAGCGAAAAAGAAACTTCCACACGCTAGAAAATCTTACACGGAAGTGTAATGTACAGTCGAGCCTGCACTACAAAATACGTCTGTATCGTACGGTAAGATATTGTTCATGTGCGTAAGAGCTCAAAATGTGTGCATACCTTTTTACAGTAGTGCACTGACAGTCAACTGATTTGTACTTAACTTTTTAAAACATGAAAATTCACTTGGTAAAAAACTGTTCTGTTCTCAAGCTGGACTAAAAATGTCTGTAATGTTCTGTTGATTAGCAGACGACAACTTTGATTTTGCTGCGACGTTCAGCCATTTCATAAATGACAGAATGTCTGTTGGGGTAGCCCAAGAGCTTTGTTACACATACTGAAGGGCTGTATCAAATGCATTCTTACCATCTGTATGTGATGCTCGAGCTGTAGGTTCGTTGTCTTATCTATCATCAACATCTTTGTCGTTCTCATCGGTTGCTCGAGTTTCAGCGTCAGTGATTGGTTGTCACTTAATTTTGTTTCCGTTGTGCAGCTAACGTCAGCTACATTGATCCAGTCATTTTTGTCACTGGGCTCAACGTCTGGTTGTAAAGATAGAGTCACATGTTCACATGTTTCCATTTATATGGTACCATAATTTAGTTTTACACACTTTAATATTTAAGAAGAACATTTTCACTAATTTATAAAACAAATGATGACTGCGCAGTTGAGCGACCCACAAACCAAACATCATTGTCATCATCAACCTGCCTCCAATGTCCGTCTGATGTGTCTTGCGTCGGCCGGCCAGAGTGGCCGTGCTGTTCTAGGCGCTACAGTCCGGAGCCGAGCGACCGCTACGGTCGCAGGTTCGAATCCTGCCTCGGGCATGGGTGTGTGTGATGTCCTTAAGTTAGTTAGGTTTAATTAGTTCTAAGTTCTAGGCGACTGATGACCTCAGAAGTTAAGTCGCATAGTGCTCAGAGCCATTTGAGCCATTTTGTCTTGCGTCGACATTTACATATGAAACCATACAAAATTGAGCTGCTGCGAGCGCCTCGTGAAATTGGCAAACAATAATATGTGGAGTTCCGTAATTTCGTTCTTGGCAAGATGGGGGGTGACAGTTTTCTTCCACGCTTAGTGCTTAGTGACGAGACAACAGTCCATTTAAATGAAGATTCCCAATCTGTACACAATTCAATGCAGCCACTTTCACGAATGATGATGGAATGATGAGGACAACACGAACAACCCCGCGCAGAGAAAATCCCCTACCCGGCCTGGAATCGAACCCGAGACCCCGTAATGCAGAGGTAGCAACGCTAGCCACCAGACCACGAGCTGCGGACGCGACATGTTGAGCTGTCAAGCTGAACGGCCAACGGATTTCTTCGGACTCTTTGTGAAACTATGGCGGATGCGTTCCACGTCTGTGCCAGACACTCGGGGACGGCCTCTACACAAACAACCTGTTTCTCGGAATTGTTCATGCCATCGTCTAATGGTCTGTGCTGTAGGACGATCCACACCATACCTAGTACAAAGCTCATGTTCAACAGTTATTATATCATTTGTCCCGACATCGCTTATTATGAGAACTGAAGTGGGTGCACATTGCTGCTACCCAACTGGAACCTTGTAAAACTCGAGAGTTTGCTCTTTTCAACAGTACGTTGATCACGCACATATCTCAAATAAGATAATAGTTGTTGTTGTTGTTGTTGTGGTCTTCAGTCCTGAGACTGGTTTGATGCAGCTCTCCATGCTACTCTATCCTGTGCAAGCTTCTTCATCTCCCAGCACTTACTGCAACCTACATCCTTCTGAATCTGCAAAGTGTATTCATCTCTCGGTCTCCATCTACGATTTTTACCCTCCACGCTGCTCTCCAATGCTAAATTTGTGATCCCTTGATACCTCAGAACGTGTCCTACCAACCGGTCCCTTCTTCTTGTCAAGTTGTACAACAAACTCCTCTTCTCCCCAATTCTATTCAGTACCTCCTCATTAGTTACAGCATCTACCTATATTCACCATTCTTCTGTAACACCACATTTCGAAAGCTTCTATTCTCTTCTTGTCCAAATTATTCATCGTCCATGTTTCACATCCATACATGGCTACTCTCCATACAAATACTTTCAGAAACGACTTCCTGACACTTAAATCTATACTCGATGTTAACAAAATTCTCTTCTTCAGAAACGCTTTCCTTGCCATTGCCAGTCTAAATTTTATATCCTCTCTACTTCGACCATCATCAGTTATTTTGCCCCCCACCCCCCTAAATAGCAAAACTCCTTTACTACTTTACGTGTTTCATTTCCTAATCTAATTCCCTCAGCATCACCCGACTTAAGTCGACTATATTCCACTATCCTCGTTTTGCTTTTGTTGGTGTTCATCCTATATCCTCCTTTCAAGACACTGTCCTTTCCTTTCAACTGCTCTTCCAAGTTCTTTGCTGTCTCTGACAGAATTACAATGTCATCGGCGAACCTCAAAGTTTTTATTTATTCTCCATAGATTTTAATTCCTACTCCGAATTTTTCTTTTGTTTCGTTTACTGTTTGCTGAATATACAGATTGAATAACATCGGGGATAGGCTACAACCCTGTCTCACTCCCTTCCCAACTACTGCTTCCCTTTCGTGCCCCTCGACTCTTATAACGGCCATCTGGTTTCTGTACAAATGGTAAATAGCCTTTTGCTCTCTGTATTTTACCCCTGCCACCTTCAGAATTTGAAAGAGAGTATTCCAGTCAACATTGTCAAAAGCTTTCTCTAAGTCTACAAATGCTAGAAACGTAGGTTTGCCTTTCCTTAATCTATCTTCTAAGGTAACTCGTAGGGTCAATATTGCCTCATGTGTTCCAACATTTCTACGGAATCGAAACTGATACTCCCCGAGGTCGGCTTCTACAAGTTTTTCCATTCGTCTGTGAAGAATTCGCGGTAGTATTTTGCAGCTGTGACTTATTTTAAAATCAGATGATTTTTTTTTTATACAACCTGTACAAGAAGCTGCTGCAGGGTCACGATACACTGACCGCAGAGACATGGTTCGGTTAGCGCACGAGTAAGCTGTCTTTCTTCCGGCGTCATGGACTTTACCCTGGCTGCCCCGAAGTGGGTCTCTTGCCGTGCATCACCTACCAGGGCGTCATCCAGCTGCTGAGAGATTCGTTGCCTTGCTAGGTATCATGTGGTCACGTGGCCATCGTACGCAGGCCGTAGTGTACGGTGTGTACACTCACACGCGGTAGCCTAGCTCTCCCTCACCTCCCCACCTGTCTCGTACCTAAGCCGCCCTCTGCTTGGCTGCCAGAAGGTTTCCCGGAATAGCCACGAGTGGGCGCGAAAGGCGCCGCTCAGACGCGGCGTGTGTGTCCCCGCCGGGACTCGAGCCAAGTTCCCCCACTGTCTGGGCCCTGACCGCCGCCACTGCGATTTCGTAACACTCCTGGCCTTTGGTCGGCCTCTAACATCACCCAACCAGCGTATATCACACGCTTCGACGGGTACGCGCGTCGATTTCAGCGCAGACGACCACGTGCTATTTACAAAGGATCAACAAACATTATCCTCCTCATCTTCATCATCATCAGTCATTTAACTCCATTGCTGGATAAAGGCATCTAGACCTACACTTGCTTGACGATCTAAAGCTTCTAATGAAACCTGAGTGTATTCGAGACTCATTTTAGTATACAACCTGTGATATTCGCTATTTTTGACTTCATTAAAACAGCAAATACGGGTAGTTAATACTTTCAGTCAGAAGGCAAATACTTGTTTATAAATAATGATTAATGTATAATGAGGCGTCGCATGGCGACGGTGGAATTTTCTAAATAATGTAATTCGTCGTCTTTGGGCGGCAGTATAAACAGAAAAATACGGATAGATATGCGATCCTTCACTATTTTGTTCGCTGGAGAACAAATGAAGCCTTGAGCGCTAAAAAGACTTGTACTGTTTTTCTCAAGTAAGACGGACGCAGATTTGTGGCAGTCTGATCTAATTTTTTACTAAATGTATAAAAACGTGTTATGTCTAAGTTTGAGTGAAGTGTAAAGAACTGTTATAACTTACCGTGACGACGCACGAGCGACTCAAAGAAGACAATGGCCATATAAAAGAGCGCTCAATGGACATGATACGGACATAAAAATCTACCGTCATTGTAGTACTAAGCTTAAGGTACGATATATGTTTTAGTTATAATAAATATTTGTTCTGGGAATACTGAATCATTTAGCAGTGCTCATTCCTATTATCTCCTCAGTATTATTTTCATTTTAATTATGCATTTTGCTAAGATTACAGACACGGAGATCAGCAATCCAATGTGCGTGTTACACTGATAAAAAGAAAACTGTTTTATCGTCTTCTTGCATCAGCTTTAATATTGAATTTCCCTTTTGTGTGATGTTACAGTTGTTTTTGCGCCCTTAAGAACTTTCTGGTCCCTTAGGAAATTGTTTTGTCATAACAATAACTTCACAACCGGGTATGATCGTATCTACGATCATGAAGTAATTAGAAAGACGATAATGCGATTTCTTAATCAATAGCACGCTAGTTGTGACTGCCTCAAGCCACGCGAAACTGCAAGTAAAAACTATTCACATCTCATAATGCAATATTTTATGACAATCGTCAATCCATGATTCTTACGCCAATTGTGATTGATAAAACAGTAAGCTAAATCTCAATTTCCAACTTTCCATTGAATAACAACACCACTTTTATTTTGTAACATCACAAAACCGATCAATTACTTTGGTATACAACCTCATCCATGTACACTACTGGCCATTAAAATTGCTACAACACGAACATGACGTGCTACAGACGCGAAATTTAACCGACAGGAAGAAGATGCCGTGATCTGCAAATGATTAGCTTTTCAGAGCACTCACACAAGTTTGGCGCCGGTGGCGACACCTACAACGTGCTGACATGAGGAACGTTTCCAACCGATTTCTCCTACACAAACAGCAGTTGATCGGCGTTGCCTGCTGAAACGTTGTTGTGATGCCTCGTGTAAGGAGGAGAAATGCGTACCATCACGTTTCCGACTTTGATAAAGGTCGGATTGTAGCCTATCGTGATTGCGGTTTATCGTATTGTGACAGTGCTGCAGGGTGTGCATTATTCAGGAACACGCATTTTCAATAACTTGCCAGCAGCCATAAAAAGCTTAACAACCAATGAAATTCAGTTTAAGAGAAGCCTAAAGGATTTATTGGTGTCCAACTTCTTTTACTCCATTGACGAATTTCTCAGTAAAGCCAGCTGATATATATATATATATATAAACATTTTTGATAACATTTTTTACAGATTTATCCATTCTTTGGTATCGTATTCTTCAGTTTACCCAAATATGTTAACTGAATGTGATAATACCAGACTGTGAGTTTCTTATTTGGCCTTTTCGTAATGTCGGTTATATATATATATATATATATATATATATATATATATATATATATATATAACTTCTGCACAATTTCAGTGTAGTAATGTGTTCATTGTAAATGTGTGTGTGTGTGTGTGTGTGTGTGTGTGTGTGTGTGTAAGTACAATTTAACTTCTGCACCATTTCAGTGCAGTAATGTGTTCATTGTAAATAACTATTATAGTAGTTGTATTACATGTTTATTACCTTATAAATAAATAAAAAACCTTTTTATTTTAAATTCAGTGCATTAGTATTTGTAAAATGACTTTCATACGGTGTGCATTAAAAAATGTCGATCATCCACTTGGGACCTGTGGAATGGTACATTAGCTCATTTGTTTTAGTTGTAAATATTTGTCATGTATTGTTGTTTTTGTGACATGTTCCACATCCTGGAGGACCTCCTCACTACGGATCAATTGGAATGCAAGTATATCTAATCTAATCTAATCTGCTCGTGTTGGTCGAGATCCAATGACTGTTAGCAGAATATGGAATCGGTGGGTTCAGGAGGGTAATACGGAACGCCGTGCTGGATCCCAACGGCTTCGTATCACTAGCAGTCCAGACGCTATATAGGTTAACTGAAATTTTCGATACCGGAATGTGCAGTGTCTTCTCATTTTCTGGGAAGATACTTTTTGATAACATTTTTTACAGATTTATCCATTTTTTGGTATCGTATTCTTCAGTTTACCCAAATATGTTAACTGAATGTGATAATACCAGACTGTGAGTTTCTTATTTGGCCTTTTCGTAATGTCGGGTTTATAGATTTTACGTGATTTTTTTTTTGTTTGTCTGCATGTGTTAGGTTAGGAATGGCGTTTGTTTTGTTATTCTGCAACAAAACCTTCTAATACCCGTGCGTGTCGAGAGTTCTACATATTATCATGATTAAATTTTGGATTTTTTTTTGCTTTGTGAACTGTATTCAACCTATGACTTTACAGTCGCCATATTGGACAGAGGTAATAGACTGTCTCTACCATTTTGATGACGCCATGGATCAAAGATGGCGGCCAGTATCGGATGTTTGAGTGTTTACGATAATATCTGTGGTGAACTCTACGATGCACAAGCGTACCGTGAAACAATCTAATGTTACCCTCTGAGAGGATTTCGAATTTTGACCGCGTGTATCTAATGGACAAAAGTATCGGACTATAATTTAGGATATGGTGAAATTAACAGAAAAACTAAACCGACTTTAACCTTCGGAGTTAATGAAAGTGGTAAAAATCATACGTGAATGAAAAAATGAACGGTCGCCAGACCAAGTGGGCACATTAATTTGGAAATATATGTTTAAAAAAATTAAACATTGGTTATTAAAGTTACGTTCGTTGATATTTCCCTTTGAATAGCGCACAGGATACAAACTGACACAGGGCACTCGGAGCTGTGTGTAGCAGCAGTTATCACTAACGCACACACCAGTAATTATGGAAAGCAAATTTGCACCAAACTCATACTAATAACGGCTACACTTAAGATCATTACTTAAACCAATACTGAAATGTTACTGCATGAAGTGCAGAGCTAAATCTGGACATGAGGGGCTTCTATCTTAATTGACATGTAAAAACACAAATAAAGATAAATTACATCGTAAATACACTGTTAATACTTCTCTACGTATATCAGTTTTCCTTAGTAGCAGTAATAATCCTATTACCTTTCTAATATGTGGAGAATATGATGGGGACCTATAAACTAGTATAGCATAACTAGTCAAACTCTACGATTATTTCAGTGAAAAAGACTGATTCAAACAAACCTAATCCTTCACTTCACTTGGAGTAATTCATAATTTACTTTCCAAGACAAAAAATTTAACACTGACCTCAATTAACTTCGAAAAAAGAATCATCCATGACAGAAATAGAAATACCACTATTTTTAAAATGAGCTTAACTTATCTATCTTTTTTACCACCTGCGAAGCAGGTATTTTAGACGATAACATTTACACGATCCGCCACTGTATTCCTGCAAAACTATACTTTGCAATAAACTAAGAGTACTTTAGCAAATCGTCACTTTTTTGGTTTTAACTTTAACTTTTGCTACTCCTTTTACATTTCACAAACAAAAAAAAAAAAACCACATTGTAACACTTGAATGCAAGAATTGTTCATTTCAAACACGATACTCGGTTTTAGTAACACTTTGGAGAGGAGAGAAGATATGGTTCCGGACACAGATTTATAGCATTTGGTTTATAATTGAAACTACACACACAAATTAACTGGTCCATGCCCATATACATAGCTGGTTGTATGAAGTTCGTAAAGCGGTGGCGAAGTTTTGGTGGCAAGCGACATAGCGGCTAACTGTACTCAAGGCTTTTGATGTTCGAATGCTCTATAAAACTTCTTGGCATCAGATTTTCATCCTATTGGAGCCATACCGTTTTGCCGAGAATACCAAATATTTGCTAGATCCACATCCAAGGCAAAAATCCTTTGCAAAGTAGCTTCCAATTGCCTCTCGTGGCACCGTCGAAGTGTACCGTGCAACGGCTAGCCACACCAAGGAGCCGCCCAGTTCGACCGCCAAAACCACCTTTTACATCGCGCCGTGCCACTTCCGTTGCGGAGGGACTTCCCTGCCTCTTTTATATATATTACAAATACAAGTGTGTTAAGCATGAACCAGCTTCCACTAAACATTGTCTTTCTTATAAACATACTCATATCATAAAAATTTATTATTCTAACAAATCAGTTTGCTTTTTTTCGTATTTACATTAGAAAGCTCTAAATTTCCTGTCACAAATCAATGACTATAACTAACACAGGATACACACTCCAAAATTGCAGATACACAGTTACATAATATAAACCTACTTCTAATCGATATAAGTGTTACAAGTTGTTTAGTATGGCACGTAAGTGTGGTTAGAGCACGTGCCTTTAAGAACTGCTCATTCATAATTTCGTGCTGCCTGAAATAAATGTTTCTGGAATTTGGCTGCTTATTTCAAAATACGTCATAAACATGTTTTTCATAAACTGTAAGACAGCGCCAACAGAAACTGTATATGTATGACAATGAGAAAATAAATATGTCTTGTGAAATTGTACACTGAAAACTGCAATAACACAGTTATGGCACAAAACAGTCTCTCAGAAACATTGTAAATACGAAACTCTGACAGAATTTCGCACAAAATAATTAGGATTACCAGTGAAGCTACATAATGCGCACACAAATAACTGATCAAAACAACAGAGCGTAAGTCACTCGAATTGCTGGTCACTGCTTTAACCTATGAGTTCATAAAAGAGTATGGCTCCACTTTTCAATATCCTCAAACGTTCCTCTTTGTGTGGAATCTGAGCCTAAGTGTATGAAAGCACGATCTGACTATTTTCACAGTACGTTTCAAACAGTGACGTGGACTTACTCACAGTACAATGAGGTTTCATGAAAACTCACCCAAGAAAAACTGAAACCGTAATCCTTACAGCATATCTCGCATAGCTACTCGGTATGTGTCCCTGTGAATTAGATTCGCACAAAATGTGTTTGCGCTCTGTATCCTTCAACGGCTCAGGAATTTATAACATTCCTTGCGAGCGTGGCAACAGTTGAATGCGTAGTCTGTATGCACTGTTGCCGATCGCTGTTTTGAGTATCAGCGTCACCTTGACTACAGGAATTTCGAAAAATCGTTGGTAGTCGAGCGCAGCCTGTTAAATAAACATAAGGTTATGTTTGAACGATCGAGAACTCTTGCTGACTCATCAAATTATTGGACCAGGTGAACGGGGAAGCAGCTGCAATTGGACTTCTAAACAACTATAATAGAGAAACGGTCTACGCACGTACCAGTGCATGGAGCGTACACTTGTTCAAGGGAGAGCACAGAGCATGACTTCTCGTACTTTACCGCCCGATACGAGTGCTGGCACTGCAAGCGACACTGTATAAAGAGCGCAATCATAGTCTATGGTCATAGAAGGCGCCGGCCGGTGTGGTTGAGCGGTTCTAGGAGCTTCAGTCTGGAACCGCGCGACCGTGACGGTCGCAGGTTCGAATCCTGCCTCGGGCATGGATTTGTGTGATGTCCTTAGGTTAGTTAGGTTTAAGTAGTTCTAAGTTCTAGGGGACTGATGACATCAGATGTTAAGTTCCATAGTTCTCAGAGCCATTTGAACCATTTCATAGAAGGCCATTTCTATGGTGTCATGATGACGTAAGCCAGCCAACCAGATGCCATCATCTGGGTATAAAAGTGGGACCCTCACTAGTTCAACAACAATCAGATTCAGCCCCTGACGACGATGATGGAGGGAATCATCGAAAGCTTGGGATTTTATCTGTATATCGTTATATTGCTCAGACAATGAATACAAAATCTCGTCGTTCACGTACAAGTGGCTTTCGACAGACGACTTGTCCTTGCATCGAAACCGGCAAACTCAGCCTACATTCGTATTAACTGCCTTAATCGGTCTAGAACAAAGGAATTAATGACATTAGCTGGTAGCGGGCATTGATTTAAATCAATGGGGAAATTTGAAAATTTGGACCGGGACTCGAATAGAGTCTGCTGCTTACTAGGCACATGCGCTGACAGTTGCGCCATGTGGACGCAGTGGTCATCCCAGCTGCGCAGATTAACCCACAACGCCTCCCGTCAGACCCAAATTCTCAGCTTGTCCACACACTGCTAATGTAGTGCCCCTTGCCATTTGTCCCCATTACTCTCGGCATGCCTGAGCCATGTGCAGCTCGTGTTCGTGCCATTTATTCCTTTGCGATACTGCCGTCCCGTTTCTTATTCGATTTACTGGCGTTACTGAGTTGCTGGCTTGCCTGCCCATGAGTGGCAGCAGCAGCGCTTATCAAGAAGAGCACGGTCGTACTATTTTTGGAGCGACCGCTAGTATTGCCGAGTCATTGTCGGAAGTTCAGTCGGGACGGAGCAGCAGTGCGGTCCGGACATCAAGACTCGCCCAACCCTTGCCGACACACCTGACTTGAGTGGGGACGACCTTGGTTGGTCGTTCGGTCGGTCGTCTCAGCGGACGACGAGTATTTGGTTGCCGACCGCTTCTGGGTTCTCCGTGTGTGTTGACTTGTGATTCATGCTTGTTGTTCAACAGTCACTGGTTTTAGTATTGTTCGAGTTGTTTGTAGAAGTGTTTCGTGGAACCATGTGTAACTTGTGTGGTATGACTGAGCAGCTATTTTAATGCTGTCTGCTTGCTGCAGGCAGTCAGTTGGTTGGGACGGAGCAGCGAGGAAGTGTCCACGGTGCGAGGCCAGGCCGGGACTGCTGGAAGTGTGCACATGCTGTCCAATGGTGCGGCGCTAGCTGCTAGAGTGACGAAGTTCGTTGCCCACCAAACGGGGATACTGAAGTTCAGTGATCAGTTAACCTGTTACGAAACCTCAACTATTGTGATATCTCTCCATTCGTTTGCGGGTTATTGCTCCCTGGGCTGTTTTTAGATGCCAGTTTCTGAAGACGTAGAGCTGTTCATCTCCTCATCCTCTGCCGATATTTTCCATCGTTGTGCTGTGTCAACTCTTGGCTGCCTGTCTCACCTCACCTTACGTTAGAACTACCTCCTCAGGCCGACCCTTGGAACACTTCTGAGCACCACTTGTTCTCTTTGTTTTAGATTGTCATTTTAATTTGAAGTATTGTCATGTATGAATTAAGTTTCTTTTAAATTTTACATAAAGACCTTCAGCCGTGTTAAATTAAAACTCGGAAGGTTGATTCCATTTAAAAAAAAGTTGTACTTTAAAATGTGTTCTTTCTGAAATTGTTTGTAATCCAGGCCTTAAGCTGTTAATTGTTTGATGTATTATGTCTGCCTTTGGCTGAGTATTTACGCGAACCCCTTTTAATAAGGCCTTCAGCCATGTGTATTTCTTAAAGGAAAATATTTTATAAGAAGGAAGGGGTTTATTGTTTGTCTGACTTGTTGTTCAGCCCTTCAGCCGTTGTTTCAAATTTGTTTGTAGCCTTCAGCCGTGCAATAAGTTAATATTTCTTTAATTAGGCTTTTGGCCTTTCTCTTGTAAGTTTAAAAAGAAATTTCTTGGTTAGAAAAATTGTTTATTAATGTGTTTTAATTATAGTAGTCTTTCAGACGTGTAGTGTAGGCCTTCAGCCGCTAATTGTTTTCAGTTGCATGTTTTTTTTTTAATTTTTACCTTCTATTTTTAATTTCTTCTGATTTCTAAGCCAAGCCTTCAGCTGTTCTTGTTTTTGGTGGGGTTTTGGGCTTCAGTCCAGAAAGCATCTCAAGTTCTTTATATAGGTCTTCATCCGTATTGTTTTTGTTGTGATCTTTTAAAGCAATCTGTAAATGAGTGGTTCTTAGGAAATAAAGTTGTGTATTTGATGGTTCAACCCACAGTAACTGTTTATGGCCCCATCCACAATCACAATCTTATCCTGTGCGTTCTCTGAGTACCTACGAAGCAGGTTTCAATGCCACTGATTCCTGTAAGCGTTCCAGCGTGGTGCGCATCCGCACGGAAGTGAGCAATTCGTCGTCCTTACCTTATTTATGTGTGTGGTATGTCTTCTTTCAGACTGGTCTGTTGTTTCAGACATGTCTCGAAGAACAGACACAATTTCGATCCCGCAGCCATTATGAATCTCTCAAGACACAAAGGATGATGACATTAGCTGCTAGTGGGCATTGTCTTACACCAGTGGGCAAAGTTAAAATTTGTGCCAAACTAGGATTCGAACCCAGATCTTCTGCCTATTAGGCAGATGCGTTGACCACTGCGCCAGCAAATGACCCCCTCGAAATTAATCAACTTTGGATTCTACACATTTTTTTCGTGTGAAGCTTATTTTTCGAATTATTATGGTTTGTCAAGTTAAAATTTACATCCCCCCCCCCCCCTATATATTCCCCTGATATTTAATGAGTGGAAAAGCTACGAGGTAACCAACTTAAAAGCCCATATGTGTGCAATTGTAATCGGATGTTGGTTCCCACGTGTTCTAAGGAAACTGTGAAGTCGAAGAAAGAACTAATATTTCCCGCGCCGAATTCGACTGCAAAATATCTCGCGCAGAACAAATCTGATGTTCGATAATACAAAATCTTAGCACAGTCCAAAACTACGTCGCTTCAGGGTGCCCACCGCAAAACATAGCGTCTATACTAAACATATCAGTATAACCGTGGAGGTATAATAAGGGAAACTATCATAGCTCACAAACTTGCAGTCGATGTCTGTCATGTTAGTAAGGCCTAACATTGGCTGTTGGTGGAAGTGTTTTGATTAAAAAAATGCCACCTTGCGTCATTTAGAGGCATACAGGTCGATCTGATTATAGTCTAAAGCGTAAAGGAA
The DNA here is from genome assembly GCF_021461395.2 of Schistocerca americana. Taxonomy (NCBI): domain Eukaryota; kingdom Metazoa; phylum Arthropoda; class Insecta; order Orthoptera; family Acrididae; genus Schistocerca; species Schistocerca americana. The sequence continues at coordinate 98,273,253 of NC_060127.1, read as the reverse complement.
TCACATTTTCGCAAGTGGACTCGTTCGAACATTATTTTCTTTTATATGCACGAATTTGAATTGTGCTGATTAATTTTACTATAGTGATTTTATATCCGTAATTTGACTTTAGATTTACTATTAATGCAACCCGAAGAGCGCTCTGATTGAATGCTCAGAGAAGGGAGCATTGAAAGCAGTCCGGACAGAGCAAAATATGTTCTGATAGTTTCCGGGAAGAGGCCAAGGACGTAACAGTTTCGTCAGTCCATATTAAGGAGAATTAGGGCTTAGGAAAGCAGAATTTTCACATCACACACATTCTTTGTTATTCGAAACATATAATGCGTTGCATTACTAGATCAAATATTCCTTTAAGATCAGAACAAAGTCTGAAAATGGCTTCGTGACACTGTGTTACTCACTAAAGCACTGTAACATTTACTGTTTAAAACAACTGTATCGTGGACACAGCAAAGTATCAATTGTAAACAGTAGTCTGCTAATGTTTAGGGGCTACTAATAAGCCGGCGACAGCGTCAAAGAAATGCACGGATGTAAGGTTCTCATATGTTTTCTGCCTATTGTAAGTAATTCACCTTTACTATACTGGGACAAAGATGAATAAGTGCACTCCATGAATTGTGAATAAAATCCTTGACTCTATGTATATTTTTATCTGTGGTTGATTTGGTAGTCAGACAGTTGAGTATGCTCACATTTAATTCTACATTTACCACCAATCTTCAGAGTGTAGCCGATGATGAACATCCACTTGCCTTAGTGGCTTCCCCTAAGCCTGAATGTTAGATTCTTCATGCTCGTTGGTGTTGCTCAGCTGTCGGTTCAGGACCACAGGGTCATCGACCTCAACGGTGGCCGTAGTTCAAGAACTGTGTAAATATTGCGCTAGTTGCATTCTTTTCTAAGCCACAAGATCAGCAACAAGAGACATTAACAGTATCTTTGTTGGTGCTAAGTGACCTTCAGTTGAATTAACATACTAGCCTCAGGATTAATGATATGAGACATTAAAAAAGTCTTCAATAGTTTCAAGTAATGCATCATTTACCTACAATCTACAGAACTCAGCAAATAGTTGTGCGTTTCCTCCCTGTGCAAAGACAATCTTCATGTGTAACACACCAATCAGAACACTATGTTGTACATTTCATAACCTACATCCTAACATTTATAATATTGTTTATAACTGTATCTTATTGTACTCACTCATTCGTACTTTTTAAGAATTTCATTCGCCTTGCCTTACCACTGCTGTGACAACCGGTATGGAATGTTTTCTGGGGGTAGAGGATAGTGTAAAGTTCTCATATGTTTTTTTGCTATTGTAAATAATTCACGTTTGCTGTGGTGAGACAAAAAAATGAATGAACACACTGCATGAGTAGCGAATAACAACCTTAACTCTGAGTTTAGTTTATCTGTAGTTGACCTGTTAGTCAGTCAGTTGTGCACCGCTGGGCATTTTTATTCGAGGCATAGTAGCGAACTGTTGAGGATTTTTAAAAAAAAATGAGAAGGAGATCTGCTATTTGTGAACCTGGGAGACACTGTCTGGAATATTTTATTATGGAGATCAAAGCACATTTATAATACTTTCTACTTCTTTATATTCGTCGAGTACATTTTGGAGGAATTTCAAAGGTATGTTTGTAGTTTATTTGTAGTTAGAGCATTTTGTAATTCTTGGTGTCTTCCTATGTTTTGCAGTCTTTTTATCAATAATCATTGTGTGATTCCTGAAAAACGAATATCTTTAAGATAAAATCCGCCTCCAAGATTCATAGTGAAACTTTGAATTCTGTAGTGTGTTCATTGCACCTTAAGCCACACGCAGCGACAGGTTGTTTGTGATAAGCAAAAACAAAAAGAAAGAGTAGAATTTTGATCTTTAACTGCTGCACCTGCTGACTTGTATTTCCTCTCGAGAACATCAGTACATCAGCCGCAAAAACAGTAAGCTGAGCAGGGAGTAAGCCACCTTTATTTAAGGGCAGATCTCGCCTTGCATATATGAGCAAACAATGTGTAGCCAGGATTGTCAGCTGTCGTGCTGGCAAATACATTAACTGTCAGTGAACAGTGTTAGTAAATTCAAACAGTTATTCTCTTCCAAGTAAAGTAGAAATTTTTTTATGGATTTCCAAGTCTAACACTGAACTTCATATCACGCAACGTTCACAATGTGGTTCGGTACTAAGTTTTAGTTGTATAGTTTTCACTGAGCATCAATTAGATTTATTTCGTTTATTACAAATTTTGCATTTCATGGAGTTTAAAGTTTTATTTCACTACAGTGTCTACATGTGCAACACAGGGCCAACCATCAGTTTTCCTCAGTACTGAATACGATATCTGAAGTACACATTACATGAGGAGAAAGTTTTTGAAATCAGTAGATTCAGTTTTCTCACATACAGACATTTATTTTATAGGAAATGTACATAGGGTTTGGTCTGTAGCGCCATCTTCTCTTACTAAACCTCCATGGCACAACCACATACCAAAAGACTTGACTGCTGATTACTACAAGACTAACAGCGCGGAAAGAACAGTTGAGCTCACAGAGGACAGATCGTGTCTGGACATAGACTATAAATAACATAGACCTCACACACTCCAATCTCTGCCGTGTTGACGGTTGAAATCACCATGTAAGTCTCGTGACTCGAGCCAGCAAGCTAGACCCGTTATGGTAGGGCGAATCTCTGTCATTACGTGGTATGCGAAGCGAAGCTGACAGTTTCATTGATTTATAACTAAAATCAATCCTTGATTTTAACAATAAAGTGACTTGTCGTACTGCTATTATACGCCATCTAGTAGTACAGTTGCCCTAATTTTTTCCACAGTCCTTATATTAAAGCGATGATTATCGTTCGTACACGAGGTCAAGTGAAAAATATTAACAGTTTTTTCACAAACGACAGAATTGCAGTTCTTTAGTGAATACCTATTTCTGTTGCGCTATGTGTCTTAATACACCGCTTCCACAGGAGTACAAGAATTATCGGTTTGGCGAGCAACATTAGTTTTCTGACTTTTCCTGAGCAATATGTATGAAATATTTTATTACTATGTTTTTATGGGAAAAGAAATCCGTTCATATCTATAAAATCCGTTTTCTCCCAAAATAATCGTTTATATTTTGTGGATTTTGGTTCATCCAGTACAGATATCAAAACTACAGATATCACATATTAGAAAACGTTGCTTATGGAGAATTCCTGTAGTGAGTTAGATGTTATCTTTGTCATTTTAAAATGTCACTCTTTCATCGCGTTTTGCATCTAAGGACCAACATACAGCCTATTGTACTGTATGTATTGTATGTTAACTGGGGACCTAGAAACGACGGAGAGGCTTCGTCCCCGCCGCAGCCGCAGTGGTCCACAACCGCACGACGACTACCGCAGTCCACTTCACCCCCCCGCCGCCCCACACCGAACCACTCTTTCAGAGTTACAGTGCTTTTCGGCCCCCGGTGAACCGCCCCAGGGAACGTCTCACAACAGACGAGTGTAGCCCATATGTTTGCGTGGTAGAGTAATGGTGGTGTACGCGTACGTGGAGAACTTGTTTGCGCAGCAATCGTCGACAGTGTAGCTGAGGCGCAATAAGGGGAACCAGCCCGCATTCGCCGAGGCAGTTGGAAAACCGCCTAAAAACCATCCACAGACTGACCGGCTCACCGAACCTCGACACAAGTCCGGCGGGCGGATTCGTGCTGGGGGCCAGGCGCTCCTTCCCGCTCCGGAAAGCGGTGCGTTAGACCACTCGGCTAACCGGGCGGGCCAACATACATCGTAACCCTCAACTCATCGAAATATCTCTACAACGATTTTGAAATAGTTCACTTCCACACCTCCTAATCTTCGTGATACAAAACACGATTTATCGGAGTATATATGGAGCCCACTGCTTCGCGAACTGGTAAAAAGCACGGCATTTGATCCGTATCAAAACTGTCATACATTGTGCGCTACAGATGTGTAACGATATGACAGATACGCGGCTTTGTTCCCCACTCACGTGACTTAGATGGTGGTTTCAATAAAATTACGTCGTGCGCAGCTTTGTTGTCTATGGCCTATGTGTCTGGACGCAGTATTTGTTTTGCCTGTGACGTCATCGTACCGGTATAGGAGCATGCGTATAATTGGTACGAATTAGCACAGTTACAAATTGGCACAGCCTTTAAACGTATTTAGCCAGGACACTTATTCGGTTGGTGTCACTGTGAAGAGCTTGCGGGGCGCTACTAGGACCAATAGTGAGGACATTCGCAGGAATGTAAGTGAAAATCGGTATTGAGTTTGTTAAAAAATTACAAAATAATGAAAGCTGTAGTGTCATATGAAACGTAAAAATGCATGTATTATAGAAAACGCAAGTCAGAGGAAAGTTTGCGTCGAAATAAATCGAAACACTCTGAAATGTCCGCTGTCGAGATAATGTGAAACCGATGTCAGCGTCCGAAAAAAAAGGTCTGTGCACAGCGATTACGCATCTGGCCCATCGTGCATGCAGCTGTCAACGACATTCCAAACGCTTACGGACCGTGTACAGGCGTCGCTGGCAGACAGTGCGGAAATCAGTGATGACACAGACACCGACAGAAACGTATCAGCGTGAGAGGAGTACGTATGGCGACCACCAGATACCGTCGTGTTGTCAACCAAGGCCACATGTCATAAACTTACGATTTCTCTATTGTGTAACAAAGTATACTGTACTCCATGTAGCCACTGTATTAAGGGGCACTGTACGCGAAAGTGACCAAAATTGTGTGAGACGTGGTATTTACTGATATTAAGGAAAAAGTGGAAGGGAGGGCCCATCTATATAGCTTTCTTCTCACACAACCTGTTTATTTATATATAATCATAAATTTGTTGGGACCGTCTGGTCCCTTTAATCCCACAAAGCAACCAACCATAAATTTGTTTTTTTTTTTTTTTTTTTTTTTACAAATTAATAAATTTCTGAAATCAATAAGCTTTTGCCGGCCGGTGTGGCCGAGCGGTTCTAGGCACTTCAGTCTGGAACCGCGCGACAGCTACGGTCGCAAGTTTGAATCCTGCCTCGGGCATGGATGTGTGTGGTGTCCTTAGGTTAGTTAGGTTTAAGTAGTTCTATGTCTAGGGGACTGATGACGTCAGATGTTGAGTCCCATAGTGCTCAGAGTCATTGAAACAATTTTTGAATAAGCTTTTACAAGAGTAATCAAAACAACATGACAATAACTGCTAGGGTCCTGACCTGCAGCCCGTCCGTTATCGGGTGAAACAGCGGTGTTTACTACTGCGCTGGACGCAGTCTCTCTTATTGAATGCCCTTCTGCAACACATGAAGACATATAAGTAATGTTGACGACAAGAGTGTTTCAATTACTCAAACAAATGACATAATTTTTTTGTTATTTGGAAACTGTATGTCGAAAGGTTCGGGTTTACGATGCGCAACTATGCCTAAAGGTTAAACGAATTAGGAAACAATTATGACAATGGTAAAGCTTGCTTAAAAGCGAGTAACCTTCTCTTTTCAGTCAACAACCAAGGTGCGACTGGATCCCAACCCATTCCTTTCGACAATCTTATTCTGACTAAGGACCTGGTGACAGTTGGCTGCTGTTAATATGTGAAAAGTTAAACTGTTTCTCAGATCAATGTCGCTCTGAAGGAACATTTTAAAACATTACGTATGAGCACTTATTACAAGAGAACTCACTCGGCGGAACCACAGGATCCGTTTACAAAATACACCAATAATGACGCGGTCTTTCAAACACAGGAACTCACAGCGTAGTAAAACAAGTAGTTCAGATTATCTCAAATGCAATTACAATCAAGGAATTGAAGCAGTTAACATCTAAATCTAACCACAACACCCCTGTTTGTTTAACGGCAACCCGTGCGTTGGTACAATTGTTGCGACTGTATTTCCGGCCAGGTGCTGATTTACTAAAACATTAATAATTGGGTACAAACTGGAAAGGAAGAGCAGTATAATAACAGAACAAATTTTCAAACTACAACTAGTGTCTAGTAAAATACTAGTCTACATTCATGACCAAGGAGCCTACCGAGTAAAACTCTGAGGGTCGGGTAAAAACCAGGAAATAATAAAGAAAGGCAACATAGTAACGGAACAAAATTTATAAACGATAACCAGTGTCTTAGCACAATACTACAGCCTATATTTACGACCGAAGAGTGGACCGAGTAAAGCTCTGAAGGTTGGGTATAAACCAGAAAATAATTAGAAGGTCGGGTAGACAATGAAACAAATCACCACGAGGATTACAGAATGTTACTCCACTTTATCAGCAAGCAGGTCCTTGGATCCACGGTGCGTCGCAGCGGTTCCTGAATAGTGCCGATGACAGCCAGGTAGAAGCGGGCAGCCAGGCTACGGGCGTTCGTCCGACACGAATGTTGCCAACCAACCGACGGGATGTCGGCCTGCTGCTTGTAGTCGACGCTGACCCCGGTGAAGTACTCCTGTATCTTCACTCTGTGCAGGCCCTCCTTGTGCAGCTCGCGGCTTCGGCCGCTCGGACCTCGTAACCACCTCTTGTCGCGACGTTACCGCCAACCCCCAAACTTCGTGCCTCCCTCTCGGGCTTTTTTTTTCTTTATTGTGATTTTTATCGCCTTACACAAGGCGGGCTGTCAGCAGCTGAGTACGCCGCTCTTCAGCCTTGAGGTTTACAATAAGTAATACATAGAGGGGGCACAGACAATACAATGAAAACGGCGGGCAAAACAATGTAGACACTAAAAAACAAAAAAAAACATGGAGCCGTTCACGCTGGACGAGAAAACATCACTGACACTAGTTGACACGGCGCAGAAATCATGGATGATGGCGACGGTACACATGAACAGTGGCGGCGTGACGGCGAACAAACACTAAACACAAACGAAGGCACACACACGAGACACTGATGGCGATGACCTCCGGCGCGCGAATGTTCACTGTGCGTGTGCGAGTCCGGGGACCTGCCAAGAGAGGAGGAGGAGGAAGGGGAGTGGGAGAGCGAGAGCGGAGTGCAGAGATGCCACGGGCAGGGGAGATAGAGGGAGGGAGGAAGGGGGAGGGGAAGCCCAGGGGAAGAGGGGTGGAGGGAGGGGACGGGGGAAAAGGAAAGAGAAGGGAAGGGAAGAGAAGGGAGGGAGGGTGCCTAAAGGAAAGGACACCGGAAGTGGGGGGGGGGCAGGTCAAAGTTGATAGGAGGGGTAGATCGAGGGGAGGAGGACATCATCAGGGAGGGGGAGCTGGTGGAAGCCACCTTGGGAGAGGGTAAGGAGGGTTGAGAGATGGAGACCGGGTGAGACGTGGGAATACAGGTGCGGCAGTGGGCGGGGGTGGGAGAGGATCGGGGAGACTAGTGGGTGAGGAGGATCGAGCTTACGAGAGGTGTACAGGATCCGTATCCTTTCAAGGAAAAGGAGGAGGTGGGGGAAGGGGATGAGATCGTACAGGATCCACATGGGGGAGGGGAGACGGATGCGATAGGTGAGGCAGAGAGCATTGCGTTCAAGGGGGGCGGAGATCCAAGCCGGATGGGCATAACAAAGGATAGGCCAGATGAGGGATTTATAGGTGTGGAGGATGGTGGAGGGGTCCACATACAGCTGGAGAGGAGCTTGACGAGACGGAGTCGGGAGCGTGCCTTGGCTTGGATTGTCCGGAGGTGAGGAGTCCAGGAGTGGCGACGGTCGAGGGTGACGCCAAGGTACTTAAGGGTGGGAGTGAGGGCGATAGGACGCCCATAGATGGTGAGATAGAACCCTCTCAGGCCAGCGAACACTGTATATATATCGGCAAGCAAAGACCTTATAAGGACACAACCCACAGATACCAACTCTTCCTCATAGATATTGGCAACGGAGTGCAAAAGGGATAGTCGATACTAGCCTTGAACTAGTGGTGCCAGACAGAACAGTCTACTAACTTAATGGCACCACTGCTCATTGTGAAAAATTTTCATTTAATACATTACATTGAAATGTGAATTCCTGAATATCACGTTCCAATTGCACTCCTAAGTGTGAGAAAAATAATAATTAGTAAAAGCTCCTTTGTTGTTCTGTATTTCCCCACATTTTTATTCCTGCCGTCTTTTCTTCCAGGTTTATGCAGTCACAATGTGGGGAATATTTCGGTGTTTAGCTGACCCAGAACTTCTACAAAAGTGTGTGCGTGGAAAAACTCAAAATCCTAATTAAAGATAAAACTCTCTGATAGGAAAACCATGTCCCAAGACAAAATTCTTTTCCACAACAGCTAACGATGTTGAGCTTACGATGCTTGTTTACTTTTTAACACTGCTAATCTTGGCAGACTACGGACTCCAGAGAGGCTAGGATTTGATCCAGGAGCTTTCACACTGTCGATATTGAAGGAAATCGATAACAGGAGAATTGATGTTGCTGTCATTATTATTACTCAGTTTGAAAATCGGATTAACCTGAGAGGACAAGCAAAGAAAAGACTGCTTGAGGATGAAGAGGAGAAAGCATATGATTTGCACTATTTCACCCAGCAAAGGCGAAGCCTAATAGAAATATTATCAGATCTTTAATTGATGTTTCCCCTAACTTATATTTTGGGATCTTTGTGTATCTTTTCTTCATAAACCACTGACATTATAGTATTTAAATTTGGCATGCAATTAGTCAATACTATAGTGAAATATTCTGTGGCAGTAATTTACATTTACTACTGTAGGAAGGCAGTAATGCAAGAGAAAATCCCTAAGATTTGATTTTCTTTTTCACAGAAATTTGGAGAGCTGTAAAAATTTAGCAAAAGATGTCAATATTCTGTCCCACAGATGTTTACCATAATGATGTATCAAACTTTGCACAAAAATGCATTATATTCGCTCTATACATTTTTCAAAAAAAGATTTATACTCACCTTGCTGAAAAATTCAGTTGTCTATAGTTAAAAATATATACCTTCAATAAGCATGAAAACATATGTGTGCATCCATATAACATTGCTTAACAACTGTGCCAAATTTAGTTACATTGCCTTGAAAATTTTGGACTCAATAACGTTTTTTTTAAAGTATTGCCCCATAGTCAAATTATATATTAATGCAAAACATTTGTTACATTTTTATTGATTTAGTCCCAACGTTTTCACGAAAAACCTACTGCACGGACCCGAGCTGAGCGCAGAGAAACGTTTTGTTTCAATGACTTGCAGTAGTTCACAAGAAAAAGCCGTTTCCGGGCCGCACACTAATTTTTTTATTTCAGTTGTGCATCTAGACGCGTTTCGCCTCTTTTGAAAGCCATCTTCAGTGAGTGTCGTGGAATATTACGTGATTTAATAAAAATGAAAGCTCCAAAACTAGCTGCAATAAAGCTACATATTTAATATTTTATGCAACAGACCTGTTGAGGCTTAATTGCCATTATCAGCTGACCTGAGAAAATAACATTGGTAAGATTATCTACATGTAAATCGTTGATATTTTATATTTACATCTGCATTGGTACTTAAGTCTAGTTGAAAGTGACGAGTATATTGCCATATTGTATCAACAATAATTTTTTTCTGTGAAGTCGTGGTAAGTATAATATTTCTTTGTAGCTACTAAACGTAAAAAATGTTTTTGACAGATGTTTTAACAGTATAATATGCTGATAGTTCTTTTTTACGACGCTACATGTTTACAAAGTGTATACATTAGTTAAAACTTCCAGGTTCAGCTCGGAAGATGTTTCTCGCGGTTGGCAACGAAGCGTCAGGAAGAAGAAGTTTTACAGATCGACCACGGCCTCTCACGCCCAGAGTCTAAGCTAACGAAGACGCCAGCCTTACAAGGCTACACGTTACGATGAAAGTGTATATAGTTTCTCAGAAATGATGTTACACCATTTTACTTTGAATTTTATCTTCTGGTTGTGTATGATCTGTTTGCCAATTGACTATCTCTTTTCGGATTCTTTCATGTCAGTAAAGTTTTCCAGATAGTATTTATATTTAAAGTCTGTGTGTTGACTTGGAATCTCGTCTGGATATTTTCTTGTATCAATATATATTTCCATTTCTTCAAGAATTTTCATTCCGTGTAACATTTCCAACGCAGTTTCTATTTTCTCCGCTTTGTGGTTTTGATTTTTCAGATGTAAATCGGAGCTTTAAGTATCAATATACCTGTTTCTAGTTGGTCTTTGAGTCTGATGTTAAAATTTCCTCCCTTTTGGCCAATACAGAAATTGTTGCAATCGTCACAGGTGATTTCGTATATACCAGAAGTGGCATAGTCTGAAATTTTGGTTGCACTTGTACGTGATTTCGTTATAAGATTGTTACTTGTACGGAAAGCCAGTTCCATGTGTGGAGATTTGAATAGTGCGTTTATCTTATTTTATATTCGACCTAGGTAAATTGTAGGTATGTAAGTTGTTCTATGTTTTGTTAGGGCATCTCTAGTAAGATTTATGTCATTATACGAGGGTTGGAACTTTAATAGTAGTAAATATTTATTTACAGCTCCTACAAAATAGATACGTGTTTCAAAGTTTTACTGACCTTCAAAGTAGTCACGAGCATTGTGTATAACCCGTTGCCAGCGATGTGGAAGTCGTAGGACACTCTTAGCAGTGCCAGTTGTGTTGACAGTTCGAGCGGCGCTGTCATTTGCCCCGACGAATTTGTAGCAGTTCTGAAGCGAATGCCGTGAAGTGCTTCCTTCAGTTTAGAAATCGAGTTGAGCTCACGAGGGCTTAAGTCAGGGGGGTGCAGTAGGTGGTATAGCACTTAGCAGCCCCATCAGTGAAACAAATCAGTAACAGCTTGCACTGTACGTGCTTGAGCATTGTCCTGCAAAATGAAGGTCAGATCCTGCAGAAAGTGTCATCACTTCTGTCTAGAAGCTGGTCGTAGGTTGTGTTCCAAAAATGAACAGCATAGAGACTGAAGTGATGACACTTTCTGCAGGACTTGATCATCATTTTGCAGGACAATGCTCAAGCATGCAAGGTGCAAGCTGTTACTGATTTGTTTGACTGATGGGGCTGCTAAGTGCTATACCACCTACTGCACTCCCCTGACTTAAGCGCTCGTGAGTTCAACTCGATTTCTAAACTGAAGGAAACACTAACACGGCGTTCGCTTCAGAACTGCTACAAATTCGTCGGGCAACAGACTGCGCCGCTCGAACTGTCAACGCAACTGGCACGGTTTCTACATCGTTGGCAACGAGTTATACACATTCCTGATCACTACTATGAAGGCCAGTAAAACTTTGAAACACGTGTCTATTTTGTACGAGCTGTCCGGCCGATGTGGCCGAGCGATTCTAGGCGCTTCAGTCTGGTACTGCGCGACCGCTACGGTTGCAAGTTCGAATCCTGCCTCGGGCATGGATGTGTGTGATGTCCTTAGGTTAGTTAGGTTTAAGTAGTTGTAAGTTCTAGGGGACTGATGACCTCAGATGTTAAGTCCATAGTGCTGAGAGCCATTTAAACCATTTTTACGAGCTGTAAATAAATTGTTGCCACTATTAAAGTTCCAACTCTCGTATATTGTGATGGCTTTCAGTTGTGTGTGTGTTTTCTACAACTTTGTTACTATACATGGATCAGAATCAATGTTTCGGCTACGGCAGTAGTCGGTCGACTTGTGTTATGTATACTTCTAGTAATACTCGTATGCTCTGACCCTCTGTGCACTTTGATGTCTGATGATGGAGAAAAAATCTGAAACGTGTCAAGATAGCAATCTGAGTAATAAAGTTATTTCTCCGGCTGTATGACTTTTTGACGCATTGTATTCGGCTCTGATACAGTACTACACCATAATACAACCATGGTCGGCTGCCTCCTACAAGATTACATGTTACATCTGTATTGATGTCAACATATTATGGACAGGAAAAATGGATGTGCATAATAAAATAAAAACAGTCATTTCCATTCCTTCGTCAAAGGCTCTCAGTAACCGAACATGATGTCAACATGACCGACGTGTCGGTCATGTTGACCGAGGGGAAAGTGAGGGGCCGGACTAACAGTTCCGTCTCAAACTAATGCAGTTTATATACAGCTGCTGTGAAAAGGGCCACCACCAGAAACTTTTTTCTTAATTCCTTTAATAGTTCTCTTAGTTCTGATTGTGCTACTAATAGAGCTGCGCTCCACCAAAACTGCAGTTTCATAGTTTCGGCACCCCACATAAATTACCCATAGCACTGGCCCCCTCCCGCCGGAGGTTCGAGTCCTCCCTCGGGTATGGGTGTGTGTGTTGTTCTTAGCATAATTAGCGTAAGCAGTGTTTAAGACTAGGGACCGATGGCCTCAGCAGTTTGGTCCCCTAGGAATTCACACACATTTGAACATTTTGGTAGTATTGATAACGTAGGTAGGAAAGGAAATATAACTGAATGTGTTAGAGAGAAACTGAGAGCCGATGACTTCTCTCTATTTTGTTTTGTTTGATTGCTTGTTTTGCGCATAATTATAAGTGCACATCATTTAGTGTTAGTCCACTGTGCATTTTTATTGATACAGTAGGTTTACAAGTAATAAAAATTAAATGGAACTATACTGTTGCAGCGATGTTTTCAAGTCTCAAGCAACTATACATGGAGACTGATGCGACGAATTAAAATTTTTAGCAAGGCTTCGATTGGAAACCAGGTCTCCTGCACACCAGGTAGTATTTGTTTAGGGGGAATACGAGGTGGACTGAGGCGTGAATGGGAGTTTGGGTAGAGGACGGAGCCATGCTAGGGTCGTTTGAAGTTATGCAAAGCTACTGTGTTAGGGAGGTGCAGCTCTTAGCACATCTGCCTAGTGTGCAGAACACCCAGGTTGAAATCTCTGCCTTGGTATAAATTTCCACTCGCCGCTTTAGTCTGCATATATACATTATAAATATTAGCTGATCGCATGGCCTCTGCAGTTCCATGTAACTGAAGCAGTTACTTTGGATGCAAGTGGAATTTACAAGCACAAACATAAAAATTTATATAATTATGGTTATTTGTTACTGAATAGAGTGTTCCTGATCATGATCAAAGGGCCGTCCGGGGTGGCCGAGCGGTTCTAGGCGCTACAGTCTGGAACCACGCTACCGCTACGGTCGCAGGTTCGAATCCTGCCTCGGGTATGGATGTGTGTGATGTCCTTAGGTTAGTTAGGTTTAAGTAGTTCTAAGTTCTAGGGGACTGATGACCTCAGAAGTTCAGTCCCATAGTGCTCAGAGCCACTTGAACCATTTGAACCATGATCAAAGGCATGGGTTTACTGTTATTATTGATAAACACGAATGTGCTTTGTGGTTTTTTAATTGAAGTTTTTTTTGTTGGAAAGTGCGTTTTTCTAGTGTTGTATTGTTTCCTTTATTTTTACTACAACATTCCTCTGTTTCACGTTGCAAATCAAAAATTTTCGCGTGAGATCTGAATTAAACATTGATAGTTTCAATTTTGCTATGAATACTGTTTATTTTTAACTTATAGCCAGGAGGATAACTAAGCAGTTAAACTAAGTTCTGTAGGTTACGCAGCCCTTTATATATCCTCGCTCAGTTTCTAGTGGGTTCATTACATTTGACTTCTAGGGGATTCTACTAAGACACTGATCGCGTGTGTAAAAATGTGATCGGTAAGAGGTAACGCGTAATAGGTACTCTTCAAACAACCTACGGGAATCCAGCCAGCTGGCCGGCTGCGGTGGTCTCGCGGTTCTAGGCGCTCAGTCCGGAACCGCGCGACTGCTACGGTCGCAGGTTCGAATCCTGCCTCGGGCATGGATGTGTGTGATGACCTTAGGTTAGTTAGGTTTAAGTAGTTCTAAGCTCTAGGGGACTGATGACCACAGACGTTAAGTCCAATAGTGCTCAGAGCCATTTGAACCATTTTTTTTTAATCCAGCCAGCTAATATTTACGGCGATTGCTGATGTTTCGGCGGGAGTACACCCCGCCATTTTCAAGGCACAAACTACAACGGACAGACGATGTACAAGAAAATTTAAAACTCGGTTCTTAGGGTAATTCAGGAAAGATAACAGACACACACACACACACACACACACACACACACTCTGAATTCTAGCGCCACCAAAGATGACCAAAGTCAGAGGTATCGACAGTGAAAGACTACGTCCAAGCACATGAGGGAACATTGACTCTGTCCCTCTGTTTTTTGACAAGGAATACAGCAAAATTCCAAGCAACGAGGTTGCTCGCTAATTTAATCTCAACAGCTTCCTTACTAAAACTGTCCCAATAACTGGACGTGCCTGCCAATATCTCGGTATTGTTATATAACATAGGGTGACCAGTATCCAAACAATGTTCGGCAATAGCAGATCTACTTGGCTGCGGTAATCGTGTGTGCCGTTTACGCTCAGTACATCGGTCCTCCACGATCCTGATAGTCTGACCAATGTATGCCACGCCACAGGTACAAGGAATGCGACATACACCCGCCTTACGCAACACAGATCATCCTTAACAGAACCCAAAAGCACTAATTTTAGATGGAGTTCAGAAAACACATTTCACATCGTATTCCCGTAAAATACGACCGATCTTATTAGAAGTGCTTCGTGCGTAAGACAAAAAGGCAGTAGACTTCGGTGTCGACTCAGTATTATCATTAGTCACCCGATGCACAGTTGGTCAATAGCGCAATGCGCGTTCAATCTGTCTTTCACCATAACCACTCTGGCGAAATGTAGCTTCAAGATAGGCAAGCTCAGCTGGCAAAATCTCACTGTCCGGAATGACATGTGCCCTCTGTACCAAGGTATGAAGTACCCCTTCCCACTGAGCCGAATGGTAGCCGAAATTTCGGAGGTCGCTGTAAATATTACATGGCTGAATTTCCGTAAGGTGTTTGAAAATTGTATACGCCAGGAGATGCTTAGGTCTCAACGCATCTAACGTACAGGAAACGCAGGTACGAACTTAAATGACGACAGCTACTTGGAAAAGTGACATATACTGTGTGATCAAAACTATCCGGATACCCCAAAAATCATACGATTTTCATATTAGGTGCATTGTGTTGCCACCTACTGCCAGGTACTCCATATCAGCGACTTCACTGAGACATCGTGAGAGAGCAGAATGGTGTGATGCACGGAACTCACGGACTTCCAATGTGGTCAGATGATTGGGTGTCACTTGTGTCATACGTCTGTACGCGAGATTCACACACTCCTGAACATCCCTAGGTCCACTGTTGCCGATGTGATAGTGGAGTGGAAACGTGAAGGGACACATGCAGCACAAAAGCGTACAGGCCGACGTCGTCTGTTGACTGACAGAGACCACCGACAGTTGAAGAGGGTCGTAATGTGTAATAGGCAGACATCCATCCAGACCATCACACAGGAATTCCAAACTGCATCAAGATCCACTGCAAGTAGTAAGACAGTTGGGCGGGATGTAAAAAAACGTGGACTTCATGGTCGAGAGGCTGCTCATAAGCCACACATCACGCCGGTAAATGCCAAACGACGTCTCGCTTGGTGTAAGGAGCATAAACATTGCACGACTGAACAGTGGAAAAACATTGTGTGGAGTGACGAACCACGGTACACAATGTGGTGATCCGATGGCAGGGTGTGGGTATGGCGAATTGTCGATGAAATCGTCTGCCAGCGTATGTAGTGCCAAGAGTAAAACTCGGAGGCGGTGGTGTTATTGTGTAGTCGTGTTTTTTCATGGTTGGGGCTTGCACCCCTTGTTGTTCTGCACGGCACTACCACAGCACAGGGCAACATTGATGTTTTAAGCACCTTCTTGCTTCCCAGTGTTGAAGAGCAATGCGCGGATGGCGATTGCATCTTTCAACACGATCGAGCACCTGACATAACGCACGGCCTGTGGCGGAGTGGTTACACGACAATAACATCCCTGTAATGGACTGACTGCACAGAGCTCTGACCTGAACGCTATATAACACTTTGGGATGTCTTGGAACGCCGACTTCGCTCCAGGCCTCACCGACCTCTTCTCAGTACAGCACTCCGTGAAGAATGGGCTGCCATTCCCCGAGAAACCTTCCAGCACCTGATTGAACGTATGCCTGCGAGAGTGGAAGCTGTCATCAAGGCTAAGGGTGGGCCAACACCATACTGAATTCCAGCATTACCGATGGAGGACGCCACGAAGTTGCAAGTAATTTTCAGCCAAGTGTCCGGATACTTTTGATGACATAGTGTGGTTTGCACTTACTTATAATAGACCATGGCAGGTTTACAACTCTCGTCATCGAGTCTGCAGTGCAAAGATGTAGAAGTGCAATAAGCAAAATTTCGTTGTATTGCCGTCCCTCCTTACGCTACGGAGTGTAGCAGGTTGTCCTATGCCACAACAGTTCCTTCTCTAAATCCTCGCACAAACGAAAAAATGGCTGACATCGAAATAAGTGTCCAAGGAATAGAAAAGGAACTGACATCACTCAGCAGAGGAAAGCTCACTGGACCTGACGGGATACCAATTCGATTCTACACAGAGTACGCGAAAGAACTTGCCCTCCTTCTAAAAGCCGTGTACCGCAAGTCTCTAGAAAAACGGAAGGTTGCAAATGATTGCAAAAGACCACAGGTAGTCCCAGTCTTCAAGAAGGGTCGTCGAGCAGATGCGCAAAACTATAGGCCTATATCTCTGACATCGATCTGTTGTAGAATTTTAGAACATGTTTTTTGCTCGCGTATCATGGCATTTCTGGAAACCCAGAATCTACTCTGTAGGAATGAACATGGGTTCCGGAAACAGCGATCGTGTGGGACCCAACTCGCTTTATTTGTTCATGAGACCCAGAAAATATTAGATACAGGCTCCCAGGTAGATGCCGTTTTCCTTGACTTCCGGAAGGCGTTCGATACAGTTCCACACTGTCGCCTGATAAAGTAAGAGCATACGGAATATCAGACCAGCTGTGTGGCTGGATTGAAGAGTTTTTAGCAAACATAACGCAGCATGTTGTTCTCAATGGAGAGACGTCTACAGACGTTAAAGTAACCTCTGGCGTGCCACAGGGGAGTGTTATGGGACCATTGCTTCTCACAATATATATAAATGACCTAGTAGATAGTGTCGGAAGTTCGATGCGGCTTTTCGCGGATGATGCTGTAGTATACAGAGAAGTTGCAGCATTAGAAAATTGTAGCGAAATGCAGGAAGATCTGCAGCGGATAGGCACTTGGTGCAGGGAGTGGCAACTGACCCTTAACATAGAAAAATGTAATGTATTGTGAATACATAGAAAGAAGGATCCTTTATTGTAGGATTATATGATAGCGGAACAAACACTGGTAGCAGTTCTGTAAAATATCTGGGAGTATGCGGAACGATTTGAGGTGGAATGATAATATAACATTAATTGTTGGTAAGGCGGGTGCCAGGTTGAGATTCATTGGGAGAGTCCTTAGAAAATGTAATCCATCAACAAAGGACCTACACTTGAGTATTGCTCATCAGTGTGGGATCCGTACCAGGTCGGGTTGACAGAGGAGATAGAGAAGATCCAAAGAAGAGTGGTGCGTTTCGTCATAGGGTTATTTGGTAACCGTGATAGAGTTACGGAGATGTTTAGCAAACTCGAGTGGCAGACTCTGCAAGAGAGGCGCTCTGCATCGCGGTGTAGCTTGCTCGCCAGGTTTCGAGAGGGTGCGTTTCTGGAAGAGGTACCGAATATATTGCTTCCCCCTACTTATACGTCCCGAGGAGATCACGAATGTAAAATTAGAGAGATTCGAGCGCGCACGGAGGCTTTCCGGCAGTCGTTCTTCCCGCGAACCATACGCTACTGGAACAGGAAAGGGAGGTATTGACAGTGGCAGGTAAAGCGCCCTCCGCCACACACCGTTGGGTGGGTTGCGTAGTATAAATGTAGATGTAGCTCCGAAGCAGCGGCGCCGCGCTGCCTCTGGCGGAGGTTGGCCTGTACTCCTGCACTCCCGGTGCAGAGGAGGAGAGACGGAGCCGCATTTAGGCCGGCCGCTTACGCCACGGGCCTCGTGAGGCGCGCCCACGTGCCTCCATTCAGCGAGCAGGCGGCGGCAGTCTTGTTAGGGTTCGGTCGGAGTGTGACGCACGGACGCGGTAAGCAGTGGCGGGCGTCGTCACGCGTGGGCGGTCCCCATAAATAGAGCCGGCAGCCGCGGAAATAGACGTGGCGGGGGCGGCGGCGGCGGCCGGACGTGGAGGTGGGGCTGGAGGTGGGTGGACCGACACAGGCGCTAGCTGTAAACAGAGGGGCTGCCTGCCGTCCGTCGAGGGCACTGTACACTGAGGTGCTTTACTGGATTTCTTAGTGAAGTTAACACCAAGGGTTTCCTTTTTTTATTTTGTTTTTATTTAACTGATGTTCGAAATGATCCATTGTAGGGAAAAGACAATTTATTCTTAAATGTATTGGATAAAATGTACGGTCCAATCCCATTGGTGTGAGCACCGCCTATATTGGTCGTCAACGTGCGACAACCATTCACAGACGACAAGTGGTAGCCCTACCAGATCCGCTCGTAAATATACAAAAAATAAGTTTTAAACTAAAACATATTAGGGAGTATTATCTTGAAATAAGCTTTCTCAGCAAAAAGCTTTTAAACACCAAAAACGTTACAACGAAGGTGACTTTAGGTGAAAGACGCAAACATGAAAGGAAAATTGACGTAGAAACTAAATATGCTGGAATAGCATGGAATGTGGTCTGGAAAAACATCACTGGTGATGTGAATTTTAAAATTTTCCCGGCGAATTGATTGATCAGACAGATTTCGGGCTTGCAGCCGGTCGTCGTTGAATACTTCCAACGATATTTCAACTGGGCACCTGCCAGTCATCTTCAGGTGAGCCGTCGCAGACTGGCGGAAACGTCCTCCGTTCCGCAATATATAGCGTACTGTAACTACTCTGCGCATGCGCCCTCGCTGGTCGAATAGCGGAGCTCAGTCGTCCTCTGCGTTGCTGTTTGCCACGGCCGTCGACGCACTCTGTCGTCTTCGATTAGAGCAAATCGTGGAGATGATGTGATTCCCTGCACTGTCCAGTTGGTAGCCGCTGTCACGGTTTAACAGATTTTCCGCCAGTCGTATTTCTACGGATTCTTTAACAATGGAGTCCCAGAAAGACGTTTCTGTGGACAAAATCATTGTTTTCTCATACTCCATTGAATGTCGAGTAGAAATACAGTGTTCAGCAAACATCGAGTTGCCATCACCCATCGCAAACCACGAGTTTGCTTAAAACACTTGTTCATAGAGCTCATACTGTCTCAGATCTAGATAGCTTATCTCAAGAACTCGCCCATCTAAAGACAGTATTCAGCGAAAATGAGTATTCCATCCGGCAGATTAACAGGGCACTAACAGTTAAAACTAAGAAGCAGGAAGTGAATAAAGAGGAGAACATGCCGGAACAATCTTTAGCTTTTCTTCCTTTCGTTGGCAACACTTCGTTTAAAATACCAAGAATCCTCCGAATATTTCAGGTAAAAGTGATTTTCCGCCCACCATCGAAAATTCTGGACGTTGTGGGATCAGTTATGGACAATCTGTTACTCCGAAAGGCAGGAATTTACAAGATACCGTGCCAATGTGGTATGGCTTACGTAGGTCAAACCACACGCACCGTGAAAGAACGCTGCACTGAACATCAACGTTACACCCGCCTTTTGCAGGCAAGCAAGTCCGCTATTTCTGAACATTTATTTCTACTGGACATTCAATGGAGTATGAGAAAACAATGATTTTGTCCACAGCAACGTCCTTCTGGGACTCCATTTTTAAGAGTCCGTAGAAATACGACTGGCGGAAAATCTGTAAAACTATGACAGTGGCTACCAGCTGGACAGTGCATGGAATCCCATCATCTTCACGATTTGTACTAATCGCCGCATGAGCAGAATAGTTACAGTACGCTATACATTGCGGAACGGATGACGTTTTCGCCAGTCTGCGACGGCTCACCTGAAGATGACTGGCAGGTGCCCAGTTGAAATATCGCGCGAAGTATTCAACGACGACCGATTGCAAGCCCGAAATTTGTTTGAACAATCAGTAGTGATGTTCTCTCGACTGGCGTGAGAACAGCGTGGCACAAGGTAGTCAATAACATCATCAGCACTAATGAGCGTTTCTTTGCCATCGGTTTAAGTGACACTAACCTCTGCAGCAAATGCAACCTCGTTGATGGTGTGCCTCATCGTTGCACATGTGGAGATCGGATTATCAACTGGAGGTGGACCAGGGAGACAACTGCTCAAATAACAAGAACTTCAGCAAACAGTGTACCGACTAACATTTTCTTCAGACCAGAAGGAAGTTGCTACCCTCAGGCAAAAAATAACGAAGTGATTTGCTTAATGGGCAAATATACAATCTACATTTTTTACAATAATGGGAGCGATGAAGATATTGAATACAAGATGTATATGGAAAATGAATTCGAGAAAGAACTAATATCAGAATCTTCTTCTTCTTCTTCTTCTTCAGTAGCGCTACAGCCCTTGGTGGGCCTTGGCTTCTTGAACAATCTTCCTCCACACTTCTCGGTTATTTGCAGCCCTTTTCCACCCCCGGACCCCCATATTAGTGATATCCATTATTACCTCGTCGATCCATCTTCTTCTAGGTCTCCCTTTTCGTCTAACTGAATGAATCATACCTTTCATCATTTTCTTTGGAATTCTATCCTCTGCCATTCTCTCCAAGTGTCCTAGACATCGTATTCGCTGTGATTTCACAAATTTTACTATGTTCCTGCCTTGTATTAACTCTTGTAATTCGGCATTGTAGCGTATTCTCCAGCCTTCTTCGTCCCTTATTCGCCCATAGATTTTGTGTAATATTTTCCGCTCAATGCTTCTTAGTGCATATTTATCGTGTTCTGTCAACGTCCATACCTCTGAGCCATATGTGATAACTCGGCGGACTAGGGAATTATATATTAGCAGTTTAGTTTTTCTTGTAACAAGGCTATTTTCGAAAAGCTGCATATTTGCAAAGTAAGCTCTGTTTCCTGCTTGTATTCTTTCCCTTATAGCCTTTCCAACACTGTTATCATTTGTTATTAGGGCTCCCAAGTAGTTAAAAGAGGACACTCCATTCAAGCATTTCCCATTGATGTTTAGGTTTTTAGGGGTTCTTCTCACCTCAGATTGTGACATTACCATATATTATATCAGAATCACAATACGAAATATGGTAACATGCTCCGAACTGTCTTCAACAGAATGGGTACACGTTAGGAACTGGATTCCTCGTGGACAGGGGATGGATTGGGTCACCTTCCCGACCCTAACCTCACCTGCAAGTCACACATGAAAAATAAATCAGTAGTACAGCAGGATACAACAATGTGACAGAAAACATCTGGTGTCTGTTATAAAGGAAGAACTCCCTAAGGATACGTTTAGAAGGCTGGAACTGACAAAAATAACAAGGCAGTGAAGTATTTTGCGATGTCGCTGTTCGGGTCTGCTCTTCTGCCCACGTAATTTACCCTGGAAGGAACACACATCAAGGATTCACTGGATGATTAATTTGGGTCTGGGAAATGATGACGAGGAACCTCAGGCTGCAGAAGAAGAAAATGTGCCACAGTGGAGGTGCTAAATGTGCGCTACTGCTAAAGACTGCATATCATTCCACATTCTTTGAATGCTGTAATTTATAACTGCATTTAGCTGTCACCTTATTTATGTCATTTCATTGTGAGCTAGCCCTTTTTGTTACTGTTTTTGTGGAGAAAAATTGGTAGCCCTATCGCCAATGATCCGTGAAGATATCGCAGAGGGTACGCCAGACGGAAAATACAATACTGGCCATTAATATTGTTACACCACAGAGATGAAGTGCTGCAGACGCGAAATTTAACCGACAGTAAGAAGATGCTGTGATATGCAAATGATTAGCTTTTCAGAGCATTCACACAAGGTTGGCACCCGTGGCGACACCTACAACGTGCTCACATGAGGAAAGTTTCCAACCGATTTATCATACACAAACAGCAGTTGACCGGCGTTGCCTAGTGAAACGTTGTTGTGATGCCTCGTGTAAGGAGAAATGCGTACCATCACGTTTCAGACTTTAATAAAGGTCGAATTGTAGCCTATCGCGATTGCTGTTTATCGTATCGCGACATTGCTGCTCGCGTTGGTCGAGATCCAATGACTGTTAGCAGAATGTGGAATCGATAGGTTCAGGAGGGTAATGCGGAACGCCGTGCTGGATCCCAACGGCCTCGTATCACTAGCAGTCGAGATGACTGGCATCTTATCCGCATGGCTGTAACGGGTCGTGCAGCCACGTCTCGATCCGTGAGTCAACACATGGGGACGTTTGCAGGACAACAACCATCAGCACGAACAGTTCTACGACGTTTGCAGCAGCAAGAACTATCAGCTCGGAGACCATTGCAGCGGTTACTCTTGACGCTGCATCACAGACAGGAGCGCCTGCGATGGTGTACTCAACGACGAACTTGGGTGCACGAATGGCAAAACGTCATTTTTTCGGATGAATCCAGGTTCTGTTTACAGCATCATGATGGTCGCATCCGTGTTTGGCGACATCGCGGTGAACGCACATTGGAAGCGTGTATTCGTCATCGCCGTACTGGCGTATCAGCCGGCGCGATGGTATGGGGTGCCATTGTTTACACGTCTCGGTCACCTCTCGTTCACATTGACGGCACTTTGAACTGTGGAAGTTACATTTCAGATGTTTTAGGACCCGTTGCTCTACCCTTCACTCGATCTCTGCGAAACCCTACATTTCAGCAGCATAATGCACGACCTCATGTTGCAGGTCCTTTACGGGCCTTTCTAGATACAGAAAATATTCGACTGCTTCCCTGGCCAGAACATTCTCCAGATCTCTCACCAATTGAAAACGTCTGGTCAATGGTGGCCGAGCAACTGGCTCGTCACAATACGCCAGTCACCACTCTTGATGAACTGTGGTATCGTGTTGAAGCTACATGTTCACCTGTACCTGTACACGCCATTCAAGCTCTGTTTGACTCAATGTCCAGGCGTATCAAGGCCGTTATTACGGCCAGAGGTGGTTGTTCTGGGTACTGATTTCTCAGAATCTATGCACCCAAACTGCGTGAAAATGTAATCACATGTCAGTTCTAGTACAATATATTTGTCCAATGAATACCCGTTTATCATCTGCATTTCTTCTTTTTGTAGCAATTTGTATGGCCAGTAGTGTAAAAGAAACAGTGTAGGGTACGGAATGCGTGTCGGGGCGACGAGGAACGAGGACAACAGTAGGGTCTTTATCGTAATGCAGAAACAAAGCGAGCTATCTCACGTCCAAAATGTATGATCATTGACCTTCGTCTGTTAACTTTTCGTGTGCTGTCGCGATTAATGTATAACATGCATAACAGAATGTCGCTATCCGAAACTGGAGATGAGGCAACTGTGGTTCACCAAGGGCTGTAAATGACAGGAGCGAACGACCGTTTGCGAGATGTGTACCGGCGAACAGACGTGCAACTGTCGAGCAGCTGACCGCCCAGGTGAACCAAGGGACTGCCAACAGTGTCTTCTCAACGACTGTTCAGCGAGCGTTGCTGCGTCTGGGCCACCGCAGCAGTCGCCCGCTTCGTGCACTCACGCTGACTGCTGCTCATCGGCGACGAAGGCGGCAATTTGTACGACAGTACCGCAACTGAACGTCCACTGAGAGACACAGGTGGTCAACTTTTTACGCTCCATCGGGCAAATGGCAGTCGCCGTGTACAGCGCGAAACGTCTGAAAGCAGACGCGCTACACGTGTTACGGTCTGTGAACTGACTTCGTGGCATTCCCTGCGTCATCTCTGCATTCTGGAAAGCACAATGAATCAAAACAAGTACGCAGCTATCCTTGGGGACCACATGCACCCCTACATGGAGTACGTTTTCCCTCGGCACAGTGGCATCTACCAGCAGAACAATTCAACATGGCACACAGCTCGCTCTGTACGTTCGTAGTTCGAAGAGCACCAGGATGGTTTACCTGGGCACAAGACTACCCAGATTCAAACCCAGTCGATAACCTATGGGAACACCACGATTCACTGTTCACGCCATGAATCCTCAACTGAGAAAACCAGTCCAGCTTTACCACGGCGGTGCAGTCGGCATCGCTCCACATCCCTGTCGATATCTCCCAGAACCTCATTGCCCCTCCTCTGCTCACAGCAGTTCGCGTTGTAACAGAGGCTTATTCAGGATTTTGACTGGTATATTGGACAGTGTATACTGTTTGTCAGCGAACCACCAAACACTTTTATAATCATGATGAACATTTATACTTAGCGAAACCTGCGGAACTGTGAAAAACGGTAACTAATGCCGCTTAGAAAAAAAAATGATAGAGGCTTCTTCACTTGTCATCTACCATTTTCTCTCTCTACTTCGTCAGCAGGTACTGAAAATATACAGGGTAGTTCATTGGTCATGACCGGGCCAAATATCTCATGAAATAACCGTCAAACGAAAAAACTATAAAGAACGAAATTTCTCTAGCTTGAAAGGGGGAACCAGACGGCGCTGTGGCTGGCCCGCTAGATGGTGCTGCCATAGGTCAAACGGATATCAACTGCGTTTTTTAAAACAGGAACCCCCATTTTTATAACATATTCGTGTAGTAAGTAAAGAAATATTAATGTTTTAGTTGGACCACTTTTTTCGCTTTGTGATAGATGGCGCTGTAATAGTCACAAACGTATGGCTCACAATTTTAAACGAACAGTTGGTAACAGGTAGGTTTCTTAAATTAAAATACAGAACATAGGTACGTTGGAAGATTTTATTTCGGTTGTTCCAATGTAATAATGTACCTTTGTGAACTTATCATTTCTGAGGACGCATACTGTTACAGCGTGGTTACCTGTAAATACCACATGAATGCAATAAGTGCTCAAAATGATGTCCGTCAACCTCAATGCATTTGGAAATACGTGTAACGACATTCTTCTCAACAGCGAGTAGCTCGCCTTCCGTAATGTTCGCACATGTATTGACAATGCGCTGACGCATGTTGTCAGGCGCTGTCGGTGGATCACGACAGCAAATATCCTTCAACTCTCCCCACAGAAAGAAATCCGGGGACGTCAGATCCGGTGAACGTGCGGGCCATGGTATGGTGCTTCGACGACCAATGCACCTGTCATGAAATATGCTATTCAATACCGCTTCAACCGCACGCGAGCTATGTGCCGGAATCCACCATGTTGGAAGTACATCGCCATTCTGTCATGCAGTAAAACATCTTGTAGTAACATCGGTAGAACATTACGTAGCAGATCAGCATACATTGCACCATTTAGACAGCCATCGATGAAATGGGGGCCAATTATCCTTTCTCCCATAATGCCGCACCATACATTAAGCTGCCAAGGTCGCTGATGTTCCACTTGTCGCAGCCATCGTGGATTTTCCGTTGCCCAATAGTGCATATTATGCCGGTTTACGTTACCTCTGTTGGTGAATGACGCTTCGTCGCTAAATAGAACGTGTGCAGAAAATCTGTCATCGTCCCGTAATTTCTCTTGTGCCGAGTGGCAGAACTGTACATGACGTTCAAAGTCGTCGCCTGGTGCATAGAAATATGGTACGGATTCTCGCGAAATTTGTCTCGTGCTGAAACGCAGATTAGCCGCGACAACAGCTGAAACACCTACTTGGCATCATCATTTGTTGCAAGTCGTGGTTGACGTTTCACATGTGGCTGAACACTTCCTGTTTCCTTAAATAACGTAACTATCCGGCGAACGGTCCGGGCACTTGGATGATGTCGTTCAGGATACCGAGCAGCATACATAGCACCCGCCCGTTGGGCATTCTGATCACAATAGCCATACAGCAACACGATATCGACCTTTTCCGCAATTGGCAAACTGTCAATTTTAACACGGGTAATGTATCACGAAGCAAATACCGTCCGCAGTGGCAGAATGTTACGTGATACCACGTACATATACGTTTGTGACTATTACAGCGCCATCTATGACAAAGCGGAAAAAGTGTTCCAACTAAAACATTCATATTTCTTTACGTACTACACGAATATGTAATAAAAATGGGAGTTCATATTAAAAAAAACGCAGTTGATATCCGTTTGACCTATGACAGCGTCATCTAGCCGGCCAACCATAGCGCCATCTGGTTTCACCCTTCAAGCTAGACGAGTTTCGTTCTTTGTAGCTTTTTCGTTTGATGCTTATTTCTTGCGATATTTGGCCCGGTCACTGTCAATGGACCACCCTTTATAAATTCGATTCATCTGTAATGTGCTGGCTTAATAATTATTGATTTCACTGTAATTAGGGGAGTTAATTATTTATACGGAACTACCATCCTGTATTCTTACTACACACATTAGTTGTATTCCGAATTACTTGTTTTGCAACTAAAACCGCCTTTTCTTGCCGCAGCTTGTTTTCCCCATACACTAGACGCCTTTACCTTTTTCTTCCTTTAAGGAATCATCAGTGTGATGGTTTGCTGTGATCAGCGTTTCCTCTCATCTGGTCTAGAAGTCGCACTACCACTTTATTACCGACAGAAGAGCACAATTTTGTGTTCCGAACTTTTTCACACTGTTCGCCATGTCTCTCCTTCTTTTTTGTGGTGCACTACTATTCTTGTGCCACTCAATATAACGATTTGTTCGGACACTGTGCTTAGTTATATCGAGTGGCAAAAGAATAACAGTGCACCACAAAAAAGAAGGAGAAACATGGTGAACAGTGTCAAAAAGTTCAGAATACAAATTTGGCTTATCTGTCGGTAATAAAGTGATGGGCGACCTCCAGACCAGATGAGAGAAAACGCAGATCACAGCAACACATTCCACTAATGATGCCTTAGAGTAAGAAAAAGGCGAAACGCGTATGGGAAAAATTAAATAAGTTGCAGCAAGAAAAGGCGGTTTTATTTGCAAAACAGGTATTTCTGTGCTTGATGCGGAGGATGGCCATGCAAACAAACTTGTATTCTGAATGTTTTTCAGTGGTAATATAGGAGAGACTGGAGACGCGTTATTAGAGGGGGAAGGACCGAACACCATTTGTGTTGTTTTCTTATATGCTTCTCTGTCGGAAGTTTGCATCGTCCTAGGTCCTTTTTCCTCGTCGTACGTAACATTTCATGTAAGAGTTTTGTGGGTTTTTATTAGTTCCCGCCTTCGAACAATGACCCGTACGAGCCTACTAATTCTCCTGATGTGGCCCTGATTATACAAAAAATAATAAGCTGGTGGGCCAACAAAGGTAAAACATTCAGTCACAGTTACAAAAATTCCTGTGAGATGCACCGTACGAAGCTCTTAAAAGACAGTATTTTCCGTCATCGGTGTGGATTGCCCCCAAGTCGCGACAGTTAAATAAAATCATTTTAGTTTATAAACTGCTGTCTAACGTCACTCCTTTGAGAAGCTTTCAATTGAAAATCTCATTGCGAGACGGAAGGCAACGCCACAGATGTCAGCATTAAGAGAGCTGGAGGAATTCCTCTGTTAAATGAGCGGAGACGTGGAAAGAATGCACTGAAGGTCTCCACGAGGGGGACGAACTGACAAAAGAAGAAACGGAAGTCGATTTGGAAGACCTTGGGAATCCAATACTGCAGTCTGGCACGGCTCTGAAAGACTTGTGATGAAATAAGGCAGAAGGCATAGAAAACATTCCTTCAGAATTTCTAAAAACACTGGGAGAGATAGCAGCCAGACAACAATTCAAGTGGCCGGACAAAGTGGCCGTGCGGTTAAAGGCGCTGCAATCTGGAACCGCAAGACCGCTACGGTCGCAGGTTCGAATCCTGCCTCGGGCATGGATGTTTGTGATGTCCTTAGGTTAGTTAGGTTTAACTAGTTCTAAGTTCTGGGGGACTGATGACCTCAGCAGTTCAGTCCCATAGTGCTCAGAGCCATTTGAACAATTCAAGTTTTTTTATTAAAAATGAAATTCCTTCATCTGTACTTAAGATTTTATATTTACACCAACTGCGACATGATCGCGTATACGAACTGTATACTGTCAAATCTTTTTTATTCCAGTCTTTGATCACATTATCAATTCTTTAGACGATGAACGGTTTCAGTCCGTAATGACCATCCTCAGATCTTTTTTACACCATGTCTTAAAGTGATAAGTCCTTATGGCCACTATGGCCTTGTCAGTTTAGGACATGGTGTAAAAAAGATCTGAGGATGGTCTTTACGGACTGAAACCGGTCTTCGTCTAAAGAATTCAAATTGTGATCAAAGACTGGAATAAAAAACATTTTATATTTACTTCGCTACTAGTTTCGACGTTGCGTCAACGCCATCTTCAGGCCCGTATACTTTGATGAAATGAGTTGTGTGTGGCACAGACTAGAAGTCCGCGGTGAGACCAACACGTACTGGTGTAGAGCACCATTTTTAATAAAAATCATACCAGCTGTGTCCCGCCTTCATCCAGTTTAAATATGGATGTACGAACAGACAATTCAAGTTGGCGTCTAGAATCTATGAGACTGGAGACATACCATCAGACTTTCGGAAAAATACTGTTCACACAGCCGGCCGCTGTGACCGAGCGGTCTTAGGCGCTTCAGTCCGGAACCGCGCTGCTGCTACTGTCGCACGTTCGAATCCTGCCTCGGGCATGGATGTGTGTGACGTCCTTAGATTAGTTAGATTTAAGTAGTTCTAAGTCTAGGGGACTGATGACCTCAGATGTTGTCACATAGAGCTGAGAGCCATTTTGAACTATTCACACAGTGCCGAAGACAGCAGGAGCATACCATTGCGAGAACCATGGGACAATCAGCCTGACATCGGATCCACATTTCTGACAGTAATAATACACAGAAGAAAGGAGAAGAAAACTGAGGATCTCTTAGGTAGCGATCTGTTTAGCTTTAGGAAAGGCAAAGGCACCAGAGAGGCCGTTCTGATGTTGCGCTTAATACTGGAAGCAAGACTTAAGAAACATCAATGCAGGTATATAGGATTGTCCAGCTAGTAAAAGAGTTCGACAGTCTAAAATGGTGCAAGATGTTCGACATTTTCAGAAAGATAAGGGTAAGCTATAGGGAAGGAAGGGGAACATACAGTGAGGTTACCACTAAACTTTTGCTACTTGAGCCAGTATGTATTGAAAACAATTTACATAATGAATGACCAACATTATAGGAATGATATTCATCCTGTGCGCTGCGGCATTTGCGTTGTTCGTAGTGTTAGTGTTATCACGCGCCGTTAGGTGCCGGTACTGGCACGGCGACATAGGTCTGAAACAACAGCATCAAAAATGGTTCACATGTCTCTAATCACTATGGGACTTAACATCTGAGGTCATCAGTCCCCGAGACTTAGAACTACTTAAACCTAACTAACCTAAGGACATCACAAAACTCAAAAATGGTTCAAATGTCTCTAATCACTATGGGGCTTTACATCTGAGGTCACCAGTCCCAGAGACTTAGAACTACTTAAACCTGACTAACCTAAGGACGTCACACACATCCATGCCCGAGGCAGGATTCGAACCTGCGACCGTGGCAGGAGCGCGGTTCCGGACTGAAGTGCCTAGAATCGTTCGGTCAGAGCGGCCGGCAACAAAGGCATCAGCGAGCATTGCAGTTGTAGACAGTAAACTCTTGTCTGGACAGGTTGAGCAGGGCTCTTCTCGTAAAGCCGTTTTATCAAAACAACAGCACTAGTGCTGATGTTCTTCACGAGTTCGACGCATTAAAGGAAAACGCAGAGGTCGAAGAACGCGAGTCGGAAATTCGAATTAACTGGCGATTGTGGAGCTGACCCGGGAGAGGCGACATGCAGTTACGCCACAGATTGTTGAATAACTTACTGTTCCCACGGTTGAGAAAAGCAAGTTGCAATGAGCGACCTTCAAACATTGCCAGAGCTGTGTCACGACAGCTGAACATTCCATGGTCCTCCGTTCAAAAAGTGCTTCGAACAATTGTGAAATGGTGTTACAGTGGACTTCCGGGGTGTCGTTTTTGCAGATGGTCGTTACATTTGGAACGTTAAACATCCACATCCATACTCCGCAAGCCACCTGACGGTGTGTGGCGGAGGGTACTTTGAGTACCTCTATCGGTTCTCCCTTCTATTCCAGTCTCGTATTGTTCGTAGAAAGAAGGATTGTCGCTATGCTTCTGTGTGGGTTCTGATCTCTCTGATTTTATCCTCATGGTCTCTTCGCGAGATATACGTAGGAGGGAGCAATATACTGCTTGACTCCTCGGTAAAGGTATGTTCTCCAAACTTCAACAAAAGCTCGTAGCTACTGAGCGTCTCTCCTGCAGAGTATTACACTGGAGTTTATCTAACATCTCCGTAACGCTTGCGCGATTGCTAAATGATCCTGTAACGAAGCGCGCTGCTCTCCGTTGGATCTTCCCTATCTCTTCTATCAATTCTATCTCGTACGGATCCCACACCGGTGAGCAGTATTCAAGCAATGGGCGAACAAGTGTACTGTAACCTACTTCCTTTGTTTTCGGACTGCATTTCCTTAGGATTCTTCCAATGAATCTCAGTCTGGCATCTGCTTTACCAACGATTAATTCTGTATGGTAATTACATTTTAGCCGGCCGGTGTGGCCGTGCGGTTCTAGGCGCTTCAGTGTGGAACCGCGTGACAGCTACGATCGCAGGTTCGAATCCTGCCTCGGGCATGGATATGTGTGATGTCCTTAGGTTAGTTCGGTTTAAGTAGTTCTAAGTTCTAGGGGACTGATGACCACAGAGCCATTTGAACCATTTTCATTCCATTTTAAATCACTCCTAATGCCTTCTCCCAGATAATTTATGGAATTAACTGCTTCCAGTTGCTGACCTGCTATATTGTAGCTAAATCATAAAGGATCTTTCTTTCTATGTATTCGCAACACGTTACACTTGTCTACATTGAGATTCAATTGCCATTCCCTTCATCGTGTGTCAAATCATTGCAGATGCTCATGCATTTCAGTACAATTTTCCATTGTTGCAACCTCTCGATATACTACAGCATCATCCGCAAAAAGCCTCAGTGAACTTCTGATGGTATCCACAAGGACATTTATGTATATTGTGAATAGCAACGGTCCTACGACACTCCCCTGCGGCACACCTGAAATCACTCTTACCTCGGAAGACTTCTCTCCGTTGAGAATGACATGCTGCGTTCTGTTATCTAGGAACTCTTCAATCCAATCACACAATTGGTCTGATAGTCCATATGCTCTTACTTTGTTCATAAAACGACGGTGGGGAACTGTATCGAACGCCTTGCGGAAGTCAAGGAACACGGCATCTACCCGGGAACCCGTGTCTATAGCCCTCTGAATCTCGTGGACGAATAGCGCGAGCTGGGTTTCACACGACAATCTCTTCCGAAACGCATGCTGACACCTACAGAGTAGATTTCTGGTCTCCAGAAAAGTCATTATACTCGATTATAATACGTGTTCCAAAATTTTGTAGCTGATCGACGTTAGAGCACTAACAAATATTAACCTCTCATGTTCTTCATTCAATGGTTCATTCGTTATTTCTCTTCCGTGCGTCCTTAGAAATGTTTTCATAAACTATCATTGTCCTACGATCTATCGTTTTTCATCGGAGCCCTTTCAAGTAGCGAAAGTTTTACGATAACCACCTGGTAAAATAAACTGTCGTCCAAAATTAAACCATAAAACGGTAATTTTGCAAGGTAGGGTTTATTTTGCCACAAACCAGTGTAACCAGATGATAGTTAAGTAGAAACAATGTAAATCATACAGAACGAAGTCAACTGCAACATGGATAGCGGTAGAAAAATGTTCTTCCTTTTTCCAACTTAACGGATTCTGACGTTCTGACAACAGGTCAATGTGTTCAGTATGGGACGTGACCACCCGTGGCACTAATATAAGCCTGACAAAGCCGGGACATGCTGTGAATGATGTCATCAATCTCATGTTGAGACAATAACGCCCATTCTTCCAGCAGGGTTGCTCACAAGTCTTGAAGAATGGTTAGTGGATGTTGACGTGATGTAACCGTCTCCCTAGTGCATCTCAGGCATGGTCTATGGGATTCAAATCCTTCCCAAATCTAGTGGGACCGATGACCTCGCTGTTTGGTCCGCTCCTCTGAATCAACCAACCAACCTGTTATCTAAACACATGAGAACTGATCGCAAAAACAGGCACGTGGCACTACTACAGATCTAACTTATAGCTTAAAATGCACCAAGAATTATCAGTTTTAATCTCATGTATAAAACTCGTCTCTAAAATCGAAAGTTCGACATTTCTACCACACTTAACAAACACAATGGATATCAAAGTGAAATATCCCCAAGTCTTAATTATGTATACAGCTTACTACAATACACAAAGCTCGCTTATTGGCAACCTTGAATTCTTCTAAATCAGTATTACGGATCTAACGTGCAGCCTGAAGTACACCGACAATGAGCAAAGTAAACAATGACAACATCGCAAAAAGCAGTTCACTACACATCTTGGAATGAGTTTAGCATAGCAATGTGATCAGAATACCCACCGCTGACTCAGCACAAAATATTATAGCCTTCCCTTGTTACACAGTCGAAAACTGTAGTCCCTCTGCCATATACATTTTAATGTTATTGCCTCAGTGAAGTAAGCATTACTGAGACAGGAAATGGGACAAGACAGCAATCACAAACAGTGGAACTGTACTCGCAAGTGCGTGGTACAAGCACACTGTACGCGGTCTCCTTCATACTGGGTGTTTGGTTATTATTGTCCAAACGAAAAAGGCAAGAAGAATACAATAAAATAAGCAAGTAATACTGGTAAACATAGGTCCAGAGGCCAGTGGTTTTCCTGATGTATTGCGACTGAGTACATAAACTTCTTATAAAAGAGTCCAGCAAGATCCAGATTTCACAACACAAGTATCCATATGGACACAGTCCATCTGAAGGCATGCTTCACCATGTCTCCTCAGTGATGCCCATACAAGTTAAAACATCCCAGGCGTGTTCCGAATACACCATCAACCATACTCAACGAGTTCATTACTTTAGTCTTTCGTCGGTTTACTCTCAGTCCACATTCTGTGCTCTGTGGATTATTTATTGTATTCAGTATGTGCTGTAACTCTTCCTCACTCACTTTTTGTTAATTAGTGATCACCAATTCTCATGTCACGTTTCTCATTAATCTAATTTCTGCTAATTATCATCTTTGGTTTACTCTCAGACCATATTCTGTACTCATTAAACTGGTCATTCTGTTCAACACACCCAGTAATACTTCACTTTCACTGAGGATAGAAATGTCATCAGCAAATGTTATAATTGATATTCCTTCAACGTGCACCCCTGAATGTTTCTTTTGCTTCCGACATGGCTTCTTCGGTGTAGAGATTCAACAGCAATAGACAAAAACGGCATTCATGTCTTACATCCTTTTTAATCCGATGACTTCGTTTTTGGTCTTCCAATCTTACTCTAGATCTACATCTACATGGATACTCTGCAAATCACATTTAAGTGCCTGGCAGCGGGTTCATCGAACCACCTTCACAATTCTCTATTATTCCAATCTCGTATAGCCCACGGAAAGAACGAAAACCTATATATTACCCTTATTTTATCGAGGTGATCGTTTCTCCCATAATAGGTCGGTGTCAACAAAATATTTTCGCATTCGGAGGAGAAAGTTGGTGATTGGAATTTCGCGAGAAGATTCCGTTGCAACGAAAAACGCCTTTCTTTTAACGATGTTCAGCCGAAATCCTGTATCATTTCAGTGACACTCTCTCCCATATTTCGCGATAATACAAAACGTGCTGCCCTTCTTTGAACTTTTTTGATGTACTCTGTCAGTCCTATCTGGTAAGGATCCCACACCGCGCACCAGTATTCTAAAAGAGGACGGACAAGCGTAGTATAGGCAGTCTCCTTCGTAGATCTGTTACATTTTCTAAGTGTCCTGCCGGTAAAACGCAGTCTTTTGGTAGCCTTACCACAACATTTTCTATGTGTTCCTTCCAATTCAAGTTGTTCGTAATTGTAATAAAAAAATGGTTGAAATGGCTCTGAGCACTATGGGACTTAACTTCTAAGGTCATCAGTCCCCTAGAACTTAGAACTACTTAAACCTAACTAACCTAAGGACATCACACACATCCATGCCCGAGGCAGGATTCGAACCTGCGACCGTAGCAGTCGCGCGGTTCCAGACTGTAGCGCCTTTAACCGCATGGCCACCCCGCCCGGCCTCGTAATTGTAATACCTAGGTATTTAGTTAAAATTAACGGCCTTTATATTTGATTGATTTATCGTGTAACCGAACTTTAACGGATTCCTTTTGGCACTGATGTGGATGACCTCACACTTTTCGTTATTTATCGTCAAGTTCCAATTTTCGCACCATTCAAATATCTTTTCTAAATCGTTTTGCAATTTGTTTTGATCTTCTGATGACTTTATTAGTCGATAAACGACAGCGTCATCTGCAAACAACCTAAGACAGTTGCTCAGATTGTCTCAGAAATCGTTTATGTAGATAAGGAACAGCAAAGGGCCTATAACACCTTACGGAACGCCAGAAATCACGTTTTACTCCATGACTTTGCGTCAATTAGTATGAACTGTGACCTTTCTGACAGGAAATCACAAATCCAGTTACATAACTGAGACGATGTAACATAAGCACGCAGTTTCACTACAAGTGTCAAAAGTCCTGAAATACGGAATCGATCTGAAAACCCTCGTCGATAGCACTCAACACATCATGTGAATAAATAGCTAGTTGTGTTTCACAGGAACTATGTTTTCTAAATCCATGTTGACTGTGTGTCAGTAGACCTTTTTCTTCGAGGTAATTCACAATGTTCGAACACAATATATGTTCCAGAATCCTGCTGCATATCGGCGTTATTGATACGAGCCTGTAATTTAGTGGATTACTCCTACTACCTTTCTTGAATATTGGTGTGACCTGTGCAACTTTCCAGTCTTTGGGTACGGATCTTTCGTCGAGTGAACGGTTGTATATGATTGTTACCTATGGAGCTAATGCACCAGCATACTCCGAAAGGAACCTAATTGGTATACAGTCTGAACCAGAAGACTTGCTTTTATTAAGTGATTTAAGTTGCTTCACTACTCCGCTTGCTTTTATTAAGTGATTTAAATTACTTCACTACTCCGAGGATATTTACTTCTACGTTACTCATGTTGGCAGCTGTTCTCGATTCTAATTCTGGAATATTTACTTCGTCTTCTTTTGTGAAGGCATTTCGGAACGCTGTGTTTAGTAATTCTGCTTTGGCAGCACTATCTTCGATAGTATCTCCATTGTTATGAGTTCCCTCTTGGTACCTGTAGATACACTGCTATCCAAAATTAAACCAATAAGCTGCTGTTAATTACTTTGGATAGGCAACATTTGCTTTTATCTATTAATGGAGAGTGTTTTCTATACTTATGCTAATATTCCATAACGAATTGTATATAATTTCCAATGAAATTCATTGATGCGATAGGTGAGCCAGTTCATGAACGGTTTTTTAAGTCAGTAATGAAAATGTAGTTAACATTTTCGTCATTCTGTGCAATGCGCTTTTCTAAGTGTGTGATATACTTCTTCTTAAATAATTCAAGTCGTTCGGATAGTTTTGAGAGCAGCTCAAAAAAATGTGTGTGAAATCTTATGGGACTTAACTGCTAAGGTCATCAGTCCCTAAGCTTACACACTACTTAACCTAAATTATCCTAAGGACAAACTCACACACACGCACACACACACACACACACACACACACACACACACACACACACACACCCATGCCCGAGGGAGGACTAGAACCTTCGTCAGTATCAGCCGCACAGTCCATGACTGCAGCGCCTAAGACCGCTCGGCTAATCCGGCGCAGCTGAAAGCAGCTCAGAAGGGGATAGAACTGACTTTTTCATTTTAATGGTATCTAAAATGCTATGCACTGATTGGAGAAGAGAAGAGGGAGTTATTATTTTATGCATTGCCTGGATGTTTGTGTGTGCTTCTGAAATTTAGAGGAAAATAACTTACATAAATATCTTTCACTACCATAAAAAATCTTTGACCTGTATGTATTTTTGTATGTGCGTGTGAGCGCGTGCTTATGTAATTCACAGGCAGCTTTGCTGTTGCATAAAAAGTTCTCGGTTTATTTGCCGCGTCAAATTTGAATAAAATCCCGAGCTTTCGATGTCTACCCTCATCGTCGTCAGGGGAAAACTTGCAGTTTCCAACAGCGTCGATCTTTTTTAATTTGTTTTTATTTTTTCGCCATCATACATTTTTCAATTTCCCATTTGCACCATCTGTTTTTTTTTTAATTTCGGACGAATTTCCCTCCTGTTTTTAAATTTTCCGACATGCACAATATTGGATTTGTTATTTTCCCATGCGACTGCTGTGCCATCTAGCAGTGAAAACTTGTGGTGTGCACCAGGTTCGCGACAAATATGTTCCTGCAGTTCAGTATGTGGAAATGTAATGAGTTGGTGTGAGTTTCTGAGCAGGAGACACTTTATTAATACGATGTCTGTGAATCACATACATAGGTGATAATGATTTAGGTAATGAGTCAATTATTCCGGTTAGAAGAAGAGCATTCTCGATTCTTTCATGAGATTTAAATTTCATTCTGAGGAGATTCTCCAAACTTCGTCTCTGTAGATTCTGCTATAAAATAATGATATCTGATAATTGACAGACGCGGTAGAGAGCTGGAAGTGAGAGTATCAGATTGTCTCTCGTTTACGATTTTGATGTTGTAGTCTTCAGTCCTGAGACTGGTTTGATGCAACTCTCCATGCTACTCTATCCTTTCCAAGCTTATTCATCTCACAGTACCTACTGCAACCTCCATCCTTCTGAATTTGTTTAGTGTATTCATCTCTTGGTCTCCCTCTACGATTTTTTACGCTCCACGCTGCCCTCCAATACTAAATTGGTGATCCGTTGATGCCTCAGAACATGTTCTACCAACCGATCCCTTCTTCTAGTGAAGTTGTGCCACAAACTTCTCTTCTCCCCAATCTTATTCAGTACCTCCTCATTAGTTATATGATCTACTCATCTAATCTTCAGCATTCTTCTGTAGCACCAAATTTCGAAAGCTTCTATTCTCTTCTAGTCCAAACTAGTTATCATCCATGTTTCACTTCCATAGATGGCTACTCTCCATACAAATACTTTCAGAAACGACTTCCTGACACTTAAATCTATACACGATGTTAACAAATTTTTCTTTAGAAAGCCTTTCCTTGCCGTTGTCAGTCTGCATTTTATATCCTCTCTACTTCGACCATCATCAGTTATTTTGTTTCCCCTGATAGCAAAACTCCTTCATTGCTCTAAGTGTCTCATTTCCTAGTCTAATTCCTTCTGCTTCATCCGACAGAATTCGACTACATTCCATTATCCTCGTTTTGCTTTTGTTGATGATCATCTTATATCCTCCTTTCAAGACACTATCCATTCCGTTCAACTGCTCTTCTAAGTCCTTTGCTGTCTCTGACAGAATTACAATGTCATCGGCGAACCTCAAAGTTTTTATTTCTTCTCCATGGATTTTAATACCTACTCCAAATTTTTCCTCATGTCAGCACCATATAGGCGCAAACCTTGTGTGAATGCTCTGAAAAGCTAATCATTTCCATATCGCAGTATCTTCTTCCTGTCGGATAAATTTCGCGTCTGTAGCACGTCACCTTCGTGGTGTAGCTTCTGAAACCTTCTCGTGCTCTCATGTTATATTCTCATTTCAAAAAATAAGTATGGCAGCTTTGTAAAGTGTAATGCGTTAGCATTGAAGTATACTGACGGGACAAAATCGCAACACCAAGAACGAGTTGCGCGACATAAACGAAAGGTAGTGAACGTGGTTCTACACTTGAAATATGATGTCTATTCAATTTCATGCCGGCCGCATGTGAATGGTTTTATTAGCGCCACTAAGAGAATGCAGACCAGGTTTGCTTTAAACACACGCTGTAAGGGTCGTGAGCGTTATCTACCTTTACGATTGGACGTAGTGAGTTGTTAGTCAGGAATGCCTTTAAGGTAACAAAGATACCATTATCAACATCTCACCGACTTTGAACGAGGTAGAGTAATAGGGCTGCGGGAACCTTGATTTTCCTTCCGCGATACTACAGAAAGACTTGGCAGGAATATAGCCACTGTACATGATTGCTTTCAGTGGTGGTCCCGAAAATGTACGGTCGCAAGAAGAATGACACGATTACAGATCAAATACTTCAAGGACACCTCCGAGCCAGACTCCCTGTAGCGTGCATCCCACTGACCCCAAACCTCTCCGTTTGCGACTTTAGTGCTGCCAAAAGCGAGCTCATTGGGGGGCAGGGTGGAGCTTCCTAATGAAGACTGGTCCTGTCTTAGTGCCAGTGAAGGCCGTGTGGTGGTTAGAAGGAGACCAATTGATGGCCTGTCTGCGTGCTACACTGGAGCTACACCTGGAGTTATGCTCTGGAGTGTGATTTTGTATGACAGCAGGAGCACTCTTGTGGTTGTCTCACGAACCCTGACTGCAAATTTGTACGTCTGTCTTCGACCTGTAGTGGTGCCGTTCATGAACAGCATCCCAGAGGGTGTTTTCCAACAGGATAACGCTCACCCACCTACCGCTGTTGTAACCCAACATGCTCTACAATGCGTCGACATGTTGCCCCGGCCCTTAAGTCACCAGGTCTGTGCCCAGTCGAGCACATATGAGGCATCATCGGATGTCAACTCCAGTGTCATTCTGCATGAACCGTCCCTGCACTGCCCGACCAACTGCAACAGGCATGGAACTACATCTCACAAACTGACACACCGCACCTGTAAAACGCAACAGATGCGCCTTAGCGTACATGTATTCAACTTTCTGGCGGTTACACCGGTTATTATTAGCATATCAACATTGCACATTTGCAAAGGCTTACCTCACGCTTTCTTTAACTTGTGATCTTGCTATTTTAATCACTTAAATACGCCATCTAGACAAATACATTCACGAGATTTCATTGCTCTACATTTATTAGTTTTTGGTGTTGCGATTTTTTCCGTTAGTATCTAAGACGGACAATGTAAACAAGTGATCAAAAAAATTAAATTAATATACGAGGATTGTCGAGAAAGTAAGTACCGAACGCTCGCGAAATGGAAACCACTGGGAAAATCCGGTAAAGCTTTGCAGATGTGTTGGGCAGGGTTCCAGTATGCCCGTTGATCGTGTCGCGTCGCTCTTAGCCGGGTTCCCACGGGGCGTGACACGCTAGCGTGAGACATGCTGTCGTGGAACACTACCCGTGTGAACGAAGAGACGTGAGTTTGACTGTGACGTCACGGGCAGGCGTGAGGGCTCATGCTTCATATCAAACGTGTTTGATTTTCAGTCGTGAGTTTGCCTCGTCTGTGGCTGTGTCAGATTACAACATCAAGCGCTACGAACAACAAGATGGCAACTAGTGCCATTAAATGTCATGTGATCAAGTTTCAAGACAGTGAAACTTTAGAATTTCTGGGACTAACGCTACTGAGCAGGCCTTGTATGATGTAAGCAGAAAAGAATACAGAGACCGAGATGCAAGAATGGCTGCTGCCAAAAGAATTAGTGATGCGCTCCAAATTCCAGGATTCGGACCGAAAGAAGTAATTGCGAAATTTAAAAACTTGAGGAGTTCGTATTGTCAGGAACTGAAGAAAAAAATCGAAAGCGAACGGTCTGGAGCTGGCACTGACGAGGTTTATAAACCAAAAATCTTCTGGTTTGACAAGATGAATTCTTTCATAGTTTGTTTCCATATTTGAAATTTTATACATTTTCAAAATTGTTCCTTACATTTACATTATTACAACAGTTTTTATAATGATTATACAGAATAGTAGCTATATCATAGGAACCGTACCAGCTTCTTTTAATACAACAATATCTAGCACTGTAACAATACATTCTTATGATAAAATATATCTAGCAATGCATTTACTTTGTGACACATACTAATTGAAGACAATCATGAACAAAATAACTGAGCACAATATTGACACTGATGTGCTCTACGGTTCTGTATTTTGAACGTCGCCGAGTAGTACATTTTGCCAGAGCACAGCACCCTCGTTATTAAAGTAACTACGGTACTTATCCCGAATTTGTTGTGCCTGTCGATGTTGATGCCTGTTAACAGTTTGCGGAAGGTTCTGTAGGCCAGTAATTTCCTCTCGACACCACGATCCAGGAAAAATACGATGGTTTTCATCCTCGAAGTCAGTTAAACCTCGTGAGATGTAGGCGGGATTCGTTTTCCGCAGCCAGTTGTGCAACGAGCAGCAGGCTAGTACTACTGTGTCCACCGATTGTATTTTTAAAGATTTTGGTTCTTCAAATACTCTAAATTTACTCACAAGTATGCCGAAAGTATTTTCTGCAACTCTTCGAGCCCTT
Organism: Schistocerca americana; assembly: GCF_021461395.2. NCBI lineage: Eukaryota > Metazoa > Arthropoda > Insecta > Orthoptera > Acrididae > Schistocerca > Schistocerca americana. The sequence goes on along the minus strand of NC_060127.1, from coordinate 98,232,790 downwards.
GAAAATCGATCGTTGTACATTCTTTCCTGTCGAGACATGTTACGCCGACTGTAAGGTTTCATCAGCTAAGTCTTTAGCGGAAACGCATCATCCCCTACAATAACAAAATCACATAGCATTGCAAGGGAATTTATCTCCAAAGCGTTGTACAATGAGCTGTTTTGAAATATACCACCATCAGAATTTCTTCCTTTAGCTCCTACATCAACAGACAGGAAACAATAATCGGAATCAGCTAAAGCTAGCAATACAGTACCGAAACTACTTTTGAAATAGTAATAATCAGATCCAGTAGTGGGAGGGGCACGAATGACAATGTGCTTTCCGTCCAGAGCTCCTGCACAGCCTGGAAAGTTCCATCGTTCTCTAAACCCATATTGTTCCATTCATCTGAAGTTGCCGGCGCCTGAAACAAAATTAATGTTTTGATTGCAGGTGTCACCAATAAACACAAATGAACAATCACAACTGGAGAAGCCACAATCCCTATCTGTAGATTTAACTGTTGTTGACGATCTCAACGAGACCACGCCAAGCACATCACAGATTCCAGCAGAAACTGAGACACCCAGGGCAGTACTAAAACGAAAAGTGCCTTCAACTCCATCGCAGCCTTCATCATCAAAAATCGGCGAAAAAGTTCTGCACGACTCCCAAATCGTTTCTTTTTTTTCATGTGCGATTAAGAAATTACAAGCTATTTCAAATCGTGCTGTAGTAATGAACCAAGAAGACTCATACGACTATTTCGGAATGTATGTTGCGTCAATGCTACGCAGTATTGGGCCCTCATTCGCCATTAGGCTTCAAGAGTCAATTACGTCACAAATAACAAATGCGATGTGCCCACCACCAACTCCCTCCAACCAATCAACACCACCAAATGAGAGAGATTCAAATATGAGTGCTGATTTCTCAGGTGACTATTTAATTACAAATTTATAGGTCGATCTTATTTTATTACTCAAACGATTACTTTCTCTTTATGCTGGTAACATTTTTAATGATCAATATTATTAAGCTGATCAACTGTTTTCGTCTTATTGTTTCTTTCTGTTCCTTAAATACTTAGACCTAGAATACTCGTACATTGTTGTTGTTGTTGTGGTCTTCAGTCCTGAGACTGGTTTGATGCAGCTCTCCATGCTACTCTATCCTGTGCAAGCTTCTTCATCTCACAGTACCTACTGCAGCCTACATCCTTCTGAATCTGTTTAGTGTATTCATCTCTTGGTCTCCCTCTACGATTTTTACCCTCCACGCTGCCCTCCAATACTAAATTGGTGATCCCTTGATGCCTCAGAACATGTCCTACCAACCGATCCCTCCTTCTAGTCAAGTTGTGCCACACAAGCTCCTTTTCTCCCCAATTCTATTCAATACCTCCTCATTAGTTATGTGATCTACCCATCAAATCTTCAGTATTCTTCTATAGCACCACATTTCGAAAGCTTCTATTCTCTTCTTCTCCAAACTATTTATCGTCCATGTTTCACTTCCATACAAGGCCACACTCCATACAAAAACTTTCAGAAACGACTTCCTGACAAATCTATGCTCGATGTTAACGAATCTCTCTTCTTCAGAAACGCTTTCCTTGCCATTTCCAGTCTACATTTTAAATCCTCTCTACTTCTACCATCATCAGTTATTTTGCTCCCCAAATAGGAAAACTCCTTTACTACTTTAAGTGTTTCATTTCCTAATCTAATTCCCTCAGCATCACTCGACTTAATTCGACTACATTCCATTATCCTCGATTTGCTTTTGTTGATGTTCATCTTATATCATCCTTTCAAGACACTGTCCATTCCGTTCAGCTGCTCTCCCAAGTCACCGAGCGAGGTGGCGCAGTGGTAGCACACTGGACTCGCATTCGGGAGGACGACGGTTCAATCCCGCGTCCGGCCATCCTGATTTAGGTTTTTCGTGATTTCCCTAAATCGCTCCAGGCAAATGCTGGGATGGTTCCTTTGAAAGGGCACGGCCGACTTCCTTCCCCATCCTTCCCTAGTCCGATGAGACCGATGACCTCGCAGTTTGGTCTCTTCCCCCAAACAATCCAATCCAAATCTTCCAAGTCATTTGCTGTCTCCGACAGAATTACAATGTCATCGGCTAACCTTACAGTTTTTATTTTTTTTTCTCCATGTATTTTAATACCTACTCCAAATTTTTCTTTTGTTTCCGTTACTGCTTGCACAGTATACAGATTGAACAACATCGGGGAGAGGCCACAACCCTGTCTCACTCCCTTCCCAACCACTGCTTCCCTTTCCTGTCCCTCGACCCTTATAACTGCAATCTGCTTTCTGTACAAACTGTAAATAGCCTTTCGCTCTCTGTATTTTATCCCTGCCACCTTCAGAATTTGAAAGAGAGTATTCCAGTCAACATTGTCAAAAGATTTCTCTAAGTCTACAAATGCTGCAAACGTAGGTTTGCCTTTCCTTAATCTATTTTCTAAGATAAGTCGTAGGGTCAGTATTTCCTCACGTGTTCCAACATTTCTGCGGAATTCAAACTGATCTTCCCCGAGGTCAGCTTCTACCAGTTTTTCCATTCGTCTGTAAAGAATTCGCGTTAGTATTTTGCAGCCGTGACTTATTAAACTGATAGTTCGGTAATTTTCACATCTGTCAACACCTGCTTTCTTTGGGATTGGAATTATTGTATTCTTCTTGAAGTCTGAGGGTATTTCGCCTGTCTCATACATCTTGCCCACCAGTTGGTAGAGTTTTGTCAGAACTGGCTCTCCCAAGGCTGTCAGTAGTTCTAATGGAATGATGTCCATTCCGGGGGCCTTGTTTCGACTTAGATCTTTCAGTGCTCTATCAAACTCTTTACGCAGTGTCATATCTCCCATTTCATCTTCATCTACATCCTCTTCCATTTCTATAACATTGCCCTCAAGTAAATCGCCCTTGTATAGACCCTCTATATACTCTTTCCACCTTCCTGCTTTCCCTTCTTTGCTTAGAACTGGATTTCCATCTGAGCTCTTGATATTCATACAAGTGGTTCTCTTTTCTCCAAAGGTCTCTTTAATTTTCCTATAGGCAGTATCTATTTTACCCCTAGTGAGATAAGCCTCTACATCCTTACATTTGTCCTCTAGCCATCCCTGCTTAACCCTTTTGCACTTCCTGTCGATCTCATTTTTGAGACGTTTGTATTCCTTTTTGCCTGCTTCATTTACTGCATTTTTATATTTTCTCCTTTCATCAATTAAATTCAATATTTCTTCTGTTACCCAAAGGTTTCTACTAACCCTCGTCTTTTTACCTACTTGATCCTCTGCTGCCTTCACTACTTCATCCCTCAAAGCTACCCATTCTTCTTCTACTGTATTTCTTTCCTCCATTCTTGTCAATTGTTCCCTTATGCTCTCCCTGAAACTCTGTACAACCTCTGGTTTAGCCAGTTTATCCAGGTCCCATCTCCTTAAATTCCCACCTTTTTGCAGTTTCTTCAGTTTTAATCAATAGTTCATAACCAGTAGATTGTGGTCAGAGTCCACATCTGCCCCTGGAAATGTCTTACAATTTAAAACCTGGTTCATAAATCTCTGTCCTACCATTATATAATCTGTCTGAAACCTTAGAGTATCTCCAGCGTTCTTCCATGTATACAACCTTCTTTCATGATTCTTAAACCAAGTGTTAGCTATGATTAAGTTATGCTCTGCACAGAGTTCTACCAGGCGGCTTCCTCTTTCATTTCTTAGCCCCAATCCATATTCACCGACTATGTTTCCTTCTCTCCCTTTTCCTACTCTTGAATTCCAGTCACCCATGACTACTAAATTTTCGTCTCCCTTCACTACCTGAATAATTTCTTTTATCTCATCATACATTTCATCAATTTCTTCGTCATCTGCAGAGCTAGTTGGCATATAAACTTGTACTACTGTAGTAGGCGTGGGCTTCGTGTCTATCTTGGCCACAATAATGCGTTCACTATGTTGTTTGTAGTAGCTTACCCGTACTCCTATTTTTTTATTCATTATTAAACCTACTCCTGCATTACCCCTCTTTGATTTTGTATTTATAACCCTGTATTCACCTGACCAAAAGGCTTGTTCCTCCTGCCACCTAACTTCACTAATTCCCACTATATCTAACTTTAACCTATCCACTTCCCTTTTTAAAGTTTCTAACCTACCTGCCCGATTAAGGGATCTGACATTCCACGCTCCGATCCGTAGAACGCCAGTTTTCTTTCTCCTGATAACGACATCCTCCTGAGTAGTCCCCGCCCGGAGATCCGAATGGAGGACTATTTTACCTCCGGAATATTTGACCCAAGAGGACCCCATCATCATTTATCCAAACAGTAGAGCTGCATGCCCTCGGGAAAAATTACGGCCGTAGTTTCCCCTTGCTTTCAGCCGTTCGGAGTACCAGCACAGCAAGGCCGTTTTGGTTAATGTTGCAAGGCCAGATCAGTCAATCATCCAGACTGTTGCCCCTGCAACTACTGAAAAGGCTCGTACATTACTATGTTGAAAATTCAAATAAAATAATAAACAAAAAAGTTGTATACTACATGTTATTGTAATTACCTGTATGTATTCCGTAAGTGTCTTGTGAACCGCTTCGCAGGTTTCAGGTCTAAATTTACTAATTGTGTTCTTTAGAACATGAAATAAATATTCCAGACTTTTAAAAGAGTCGCCTGTTCCTAAATAGCGTAAAGTTACTTGAAGTTTAATTTTTGCTTTTACTGCTTGTCTCATATTAGTATCTGATTTTGAAATCAGAGGTGAAACACGTTCCAAAAGGTAGTCAAACTGCGCCTGAGACATTCGTAATAAGTTTTTGAAATGTTCAGGGTAATGGTTTCTTAGTTCCATGTCAACCAAATTATGTGTCCTCGATGTCCTGACCCACCATCGTCTTTTCCTCTGTTTTTCTTGAGTTTCCACCAACCGATTCATTCTCTCTGTGCCAAAACAGTAGCAAAAACCGAACTCACCACAGCACAACTCTCGACAAGGAGCTCTTTCTAAATCGCGCTTTCGTTGACATTCCACTCCATGTGAATCGTCCACACACCACGACTGATAGTTTCTCTCCTGTCATTGCACGAAATCAAGCACGAAAGCGTGGCACACAATCGTGCTCACTCCCCGTGAGAACCCATCTTTAAGTTTCGAGTGAACAGTGAGCACGTAAAGATGTGTAGGGAATAGCGTCTCCCACCAAGTATGCAGGCTTGGTTAGAGATTTCGCCTGTGTCATGCAGCCCACATAACACAACTGCCGAGCTGTTCCTCCTTCATGCCAATTCGGAGCCGCACACTGCAGGGGCAATGAAGACGCTCCTGCAGCGTTTCCGATGAGAAGTGTTTGACCACCCACAATACAGTCCGTAATTGGCTCCCCCTGAGTCTCATCTCTGCTCACAAGAACCGCTGGATATGAAGACAAAATTTTTCCACAGACAACGAGCTGCAGATCATTGCAGGTAACTGGCCAAAAGCACAGGCGGCTGTTTTTTATGACGAGGATATTGGAAAGTTGACGCAACACTACGACAAAACTCGAAGGAGGAGCGGCGACTATGTAGAGAAGTAGGTGGAAGGTGTACTTAACTGTTGCAAATAAAACGTTTCTGGTTTTCACGATGGTTTCAATTTTGCGGCCGATCGGAACATACTTTCTGGACAAGCCTTGTATAAACAGTAAACAGACCTGCCTTTATATCTTAACACACAGCACTCTGGGTTGCAAAACAAAGAGGTGATCTAAATTGGAATTCGATCCACGCTGCCGACTGACGGCCATTGGCAGTTACACCAGCCAAACATAGTGAGGCGTTTAGGCAGTTTTCCGCTCTCGTATAGACAGATGCTGGTCTGGTCTCCAATCTCTCTGCCTCATTCTACACGATTCACAACAGACGGCACAAATGACTTCCCTCCGTTAGCTTACCTTGACAACTGTGGCGTTAGGAACTTCTATGGCCACGAGGTTAAAAAGTAAAAATAAATTTGCCAAAGAATGAAAAAATATGCTTCTCATAAGACGTGATTAACGATAGGAAAAGAAATTGAAATAATTGTTCCACTCAACAAAAATTTCTGTTGCGAAGACATTCATTATTTAGACAGGCAAAATTCATCATTAGAACGCAGTAATATGGCCAGATTGCCAAAAAAACATCAATCAATGAAAAAAAATGAAGAAGAAGATGTGATACGAAAAAGAGATTATGAGGAAAATATTAGAAATAGAGTAGCAGGTGCAATATTTAAATTAAGGGACAATAATAAAGCACAGGAACATGTAGTGAAAATTACAGCAGAAATTAGGAAATGAAGGCTAGTCTTGTATGGGCGTATATAAACAATCAGTCGCAGAAGACTGTCAGAAATTAAAAGGCTGGTGCAACTGACTTGGCACAGAGCAGAGAGGCCGGAAAGAAACAAGAATAAATTACCGAGAAAATAAAGACAAAAAAGTATATAGAAACCAAATTTAGAAATTGGAAGGATTCCAAGAAGGAACAGTTTTAAGAACGCAGACCAGAATGTAGACAGAAAAAGACGAAAAAATAAATAAAAAGAAGACATGAAGAGTTGACTAGTATCGGAGAATCCGTGTACAAGAATTACCGGTTCGAAGATCGTAAGCTGGTCTGTAACGAAAGAAAAATGCGAGTCACAATATAATGAGCAGTGACCAAGATAGGGACAGAGAGGTCATTATTTCTAGAGCAGTCCGCGTGTCTCTAGTTCCAGGCGATGTGCCAGCTAGACAGTCCGGCTGCCCGATTCTTAATTGGCGTGCCGGCGCCGCCTAGACGATGCTAACGACGGCGCTATGCATATCGTGTGTTGAACATCCGTCCACGCAATTACTCTGCAATTCAAACTCCACAAGGCTTTCTTTTTCTTTTTTTTTCTTTTTCGAAACATTAGTAATGTATGAAACCTGGTTGGTAGGTATTCAGAGAGTGCACAGAATAAGGTTACAACTATGGATGGGGCCGTAAACAGTTACTGTGAGTTGCACAATCAAACACATAACTTTATTTTTCTAAGAACGACTTATTTACTGTGAGTTGCACAATCAAACACATAACTTTATTTTTCTAAGAACGACTTATTTACACATTGCTTTAAAAGATCACAATTAGACAATACGGCTGAAGGCCTAGTAAAAAGAACTTGAGATGCTTTTTGGGCTGAAGGCCCAAAACCACACAAAAACAAGAATGGCTGAAGGCCTGGCTTAGAAATGAAAAGCAATTAAAAATAGAAGGTAAATATTTAAAAAAACATGCAATTGAAAACAATTAACGGCTGAACGCCTACACTACATGTCTAAAAGACAACTATATTTTAAAAAAATTAATAAACAATTTTTTTAACCAAGAAATTTCTTTTTAAACTTACAAGAGAAGAGCCAAAGCCTAATAAAGGAAATATTAACTTATTGCATGGCTGAAGGCCACAAACAAATTTTAAACAACGGCTGAAGGCCTGAACAACAAGTCGGACAAATAATTTAAAATAAACCCCCTCCTTCTTATAAAAATTTTCGTTTAAGGAATACACACTGCTGACGGCCTTATTAAAAGGGGTTCACGTATATCCTTGGCTGAAGGCTGCACATAACACATCGAACAACTAATGGTTTAGGGCCCGGATTACAAACAATTTCAGACAGAACGAATTTTAAGGAAAAGATTTTTTTTAAATAAAATTAACCTTCAAAAAATTTTACACGGCTGAAGGCCTTTATGTAAAATTTAAAAAGAACTGAATTAATACACAGCCGAAAGCCTTGCACAATACTTCAAACTAAAATGAAAATCACGATATAAAACAAATAGAACAAGTGGTGATCAGAAGTGTTCCAAGGGTCGGTCTAAGAAGGTAGCTCAAACATAAGGTGAGGTGAGACAGGCAGCCAAGAGTTGAAGTTAAATAATCGGATGGCAACCCAAACTAGGGACTGCCCAAGGACCGACCAACAATTTAACCAATTCCCTTCCGTCTGACCGACGGCACAACGATGGAAAATATCGGCCGAGGGCGAGGATGCGAACAGCACTATATCTTCAGAAATTGGCGTCTAAAAACAGCCAAGAGAACAATAACCACTCTAAGCAAAATATGAGCCAAACAACCTAAAAGGCTGTCAACTACACACTATGCAGGACAGCATCAACTGCCAGAAAACTACGCTAACGACCAGGGTAGGTAAGTGGGGCGTTGACGGCCACAGGGCGGAAAATACCGCTGGTGCACTTCACTGGCAAATGTCAATTTCATAATTAATCACAGTATAGGAAGACGGCTGCAAGATTTTGCCAACTCCATCATATGACACTGCTAGCCCAAACGGCTGAGGGAGCAACAACCCGCAAATGAACGAAGAGATGTCACAATAGTTGAGTTTCATAACAGATTAACTGATCAGTCAACTTCAGCGTCCAGGTTCGGTGGGCAACGAACTTTGTCGCTCTCGCAGCTAGCGCCTCACGATCCGACAGCGTGTGCACGCCACCACCAGTCCCGGCCTGGCCCCGCGCCGCGGAGACTTCCTCGCTGCTCCGTCCCAACCGACTGACCACCACACACACCACCACCACCCGGAAATACTAGCAGTCACACCAAAGATAGTACGACAGTACTAGCATCGATAAGCGCTGCTGCTGACCCTTAAGGAGGCAAGCCAGCAACTTCGTTACGCCACAAGTAAGGAATAAACAAGACGCCACTTGATGTGGCAAAATGCCAAAGAACAAACGGCATGAACGTGAGTCGCACACTGTTCAATATAATAGTATAGTGTGTTTTGACAGTTCAGAGCATACATTAAGTCTTAGTTAAGTAGACTTAACAAGAGAGCAGATTGCAATATAAAACAAACTGTCGCATCCACAGTACACTGAGGCGACAAAAGCCATGGGATAGCGATATGTTAATATTATAAGGATTGGGGTAGTATAGTGTACACACGGTATTCAGATGATTCATGTGCAAAGATTTCTCGAGGCCGCACGACTGGAATTAACAGTCTTTGAAGGCAAAATGGTAGTTGGAGCTAGACTCGTGGGACGTTCCATTTCGGAAATCGTAAGGGAATTCAGTGTGCTGAGAATATCAATCTTCAGACATACCTCTCGCCAGGTAAAACGCAGTAGCTGACGGCCTTCACATAACGACCAAAAGCAGCGGTGTTTACGTAGAGTTGTCAGTGCTAATAGACAAGCAACAATGCGCCAAACAACAGCAGAAATCAATGTGGGACGTACGACGAACGCATCCGTTAGGGCAGTACGGTGAAATTTGGTGTTGATGGGCTATGACAGCAGACTAGCTTCAGGCATGTCTGTGCTAACAGCACGACATCGCCTGTAGAGCCTCTCCTGGTCCAGTGAGCATGTTAATTGGGCCCTAGACAACTGTATAATGAGGCCTGGTTAGATGAGTTCCGATTTGAATTGATAAGAGCTGATGGTGGGGTTCGAGTGTGGCGCAAACCCTACGAAGCCATCGACCAAAGTTGTTCAAATGGCTGTGAGCACTATGGGACTTAACATCTGAGGTCATCAGTCCCCTAGACTTTGAACTACTTAAACCTAACTAACCTAAGGACATCACACACATCCATGCCCGCGGCAGGATTCGAACCTGGGACCGTAGCGGTCACGTGGTTCCAGGCTGAAGCGCCTAGAACCGCTCGGCCACTCCATCCGGCGACCAAAGTTGTCAACAAGGCACTGTGCAAACTGGTGGTGGCTCCATAATGGTGGGGACTGTTCTTACATGGATTGGAATGGACCTGGTCCTGGTTATGCCGAGACGTTTTTCAGCCACTCGTGGGCTTCATGTGCCCAAAAGGGATGGAATTTTTGTGGATGGCAATGCGCCATGTCAACAGGCCACAATCGTTCGCGATTGGCTTGAGAAACATTCTGGAAAACTCCGGCGAATGGTTTGGCCACTCAGTTCACCCGACATGAATCCCATCGAACATTTATGGAACATCATCAGGAAGTCAGTTCGTGCACAAAATCCTGCACTACCAACTGTGCCATTTCTCTGGCGCGTTGCGTATCCGGCACTATCTATAGCGACTTTTATTTCTGTTTCCATCTGGTTCGGCCTATGCAGGCGCTAAGGCGGCTGCTGCCCTCTGGAGCGTTTTTCGCGGGGGGCCGCGCGCGCTGGGCTAGGCGGTTGGATTCGCACCGAGCTGGTGCTATTTTGCCTTCCGCCCCGGCACGGGGGTGTGGTCTCGTTGTTGGAGGGCCTCATTGATTTGGGCAGTGTGGCGTGTTGATGATGTGGTGTAGTGGACAACTGATGGATTCCCGCACGAGATCGCTCGAGGTTCTCAGCTTCTGAAAAGGGTGCCACGATATCGCTTGAGTTTCCGCACCCTGGAGTTGTAAGGACTGCAGGGCAGGTTTTCTGTGTGGTTGCTCTGTCCAGTCTGCGTGTCGGGGTTCGTTTCACCTTACTTCAGCTGTTGTTTATATTTTCTGCTTGGTTCCGATTTAGCTGGAGTCTGGGTGTCGAGTTTTCTGCTGATGTGTACCCAGTCGTCGTCCCTGTTTTCCCGCCCGGGGGGCAGCCGTATCTGTTGGTGGGAATTATTTGGCAGTGTGTGTTTTGCGTGGACCCGGTGTGCTCACACGCCCTGGTTCTGAGTTGAAATTACTGTGGTCAGGCTGGCTCGGTTGCTGGAGTGTGTGTTATTGGTTCTCTGGCTTGCTGGGGACTGCGCGCGCGCCTGTTCCGTTTTGTGATGTGGCAGCAGTCTGATATTTTTATGTGTGCTTGTTAAGTTGCTAGCAATTGCTTTTAGCCTTGTGCTCACTGATTTTTATTTAAATTGCTGGGTATTGTCATTTATCTGTTCTTTTACCTTTATTTACTTGTAGTGTCAATTAAGCCTAAGACGATGTCCAAGGTGCTAGCAATTGATTTTAGCCTCGTGTGTACTTAATCCTATTTAAATTCTTGGGCATTGCCATTTGCTTGTTCTTTTATTTATTTGTTGTGCCAGTTAGCCCTCAAATGGTAGACCTTGGTATCTGTCAACCTTATTTTGGCTACTAGCGCTCAGATGCAATATTGCCGGGCCTATCCCAGATTTGTCATTAATTGAGATCCTTTTATACTGTATTTTTAGTAGTAGATTTGGCAAGTGCACTTGCGTATGATATTTATTATGTCCCCCCCCCCCTCTTCCTCCTTCGTGTAAACTGATTTTGGTAAGATTGCTAGGTGGCCTGTGTTCTTTTATTACCTATGTAAGTTTGCCCGCTGTCGCAGTCGTAACATGTTTTGACCGGCAAGCGGCCCATGTTGGCTAGAGCTTGAATGTGGTCTGCGCTGTTGAAATCAGCAAACTTTCGGTAAGGAAGCAAATGTTGGGCTTTGCTGTACATATATTTATTATTTGAGCTAGTCATGTACGTGTTGTTGTGTTAAGGGTTTTAGGGCATTTTTAATTGAGATACCTTTTGGAAATTTTATCACTCTTTTAAAGAAGGTATAGGAAGGAGTAACTTCGACTTAAAATTTAATTGTAAATTATACATTTGTGCTTCACATTACAAAATTTAACTGTATTAGGTAAAAGTATGTAGTTTAATGCACAATGATTATTTGCTAATGTATCAAATTGTAAACAGTTTTAGCCGGCCGTGGTGGCCGAGCGGTTCTAGGCGCTACAGTCTGGAACCGCGCGACCGCTACGGTCGCAGGTTCGAATCCTGCCTCGGGCATGGATGTGTGTGATGTCCTTAGGTTAGTTAGGTTTAAGTAGTTCTAAGTTCTAGGGGACTGATGGCCTTAGAAGTTAAGTCCCATAGTGCTCAGAGCCACTTGAACCATTTTGTAAACAGTTTTGAAGTTTCTCTGTTCACCTGTGGCATGTAACATTTTTATTACCTCATTTTGTAAGCAGCTTGATTTGTTTGTGTCACTGTAATTTGTAAGCCACAGTGTAATTTATTACAATTAATTAATTGTTTTGAGAAATAAGCCTTGAATTGTATGTCCCCTTTTCATTAACGGAATCCCATCCAAACCGTCCGCTCACCAACACCTTCGAAATTATGGACGGCCGTAGAGACAGCACGGCTCAATATTTGTGCAGAGGACGTCTCACGACCTGTTGACTCTGCGCCACGTCGAGTTGCTGCTCTAGGCCGGCTAAAGGTAGGTCTGCCAGGATATTAGAAGTTATCCTATCACTTTTGTCACCTCTGCGTATACTGACTGCACAACATGAAAATGTAACGTAGGACACGTAGATGCAGTATGCTATGAAATCCTGCTGATAACACAACCAGAAGGCAGGGGCTTCGTCGAGCCACTTTCACACTATTCTTATGCATTTCCTCTCTCGAATAGCGTCTGGGAAAAACGAACTCTCAAACAGCTTCGTGCAGGTTCAGATTTCTCTTATCCTATTCCAATAATCACTTCTATTTGTTTAGTCGGTCGTCAACAAAATATCATCGCCTTCGGAGGAGGAAGTCGCAGACTGAAATTTCGTGAGAAAACCTCACGGTGGCGAAAAACCCTTTTTTATGATTGTCATCGGAACGCGCCTATCACATCCGTGACACTCTCTCCCAATTTCAAAGCCTCTACGATACAGTACAATGAAGCACGCCGACACTACTGCCACAACATACCTGTCTTCTAGGACAGCCCGCATGTCGAGGCCCGAAAAACCATTTTTAGCCTCTGACGTCTAGGCAACCCTGCTGATATGGCTGGCAAATGCTGTTCCTGCATAAAATGGTTGTCGTCTATGACAGACTATACGCAAGGGACCGGGAGAAACATATTTTTGCCCTACCTCCGCTCCTATTGGAGCTAATAGGTTATAAGCATCAGGGGTCTGAGAGCGGATCCCAGACATACACACATACATACACACTGCTTTATATATATGTAACAGATTAATCCTCTATGGTACAATAGAAAGTACCCTCTACTAACTAGTGACCGGTCATTCACAGAGTATAAAGATGTGTTATAAATATCTACAGTCCGTCTTAGATGGCCTCACACCCCTAGGTCAAAACAATATCTATGTACCTCCTATAGAGGGCAGGATGGAAGGCCCATTAGACTGGGTAGCACTGGGTTGGCATAGGTCAGTGAGCCGAGCGTGGATCGTGTTCCCGCCATCGTGTATTTTACAAAAAAAAATGGCTCTGAGCACTATGGGACTTAACATCTGAGGTCATCAGTCCCCTAGAACTTAGAACTAGTTAAACCTAACTAACCTAAGGACAGCACACACATCCATGCCCGAGTCAGGATTCGAACCTTGCGACCGTAGCAGGTGTATTTTACACCTTGTTTTTAACGTACTTCCACCTCACTACGTTAATTTAAATTACTACTGTCACTGAGTTGCTGCTTTGCCTGACCGTGAGCGGCGTTATCGATATATCCCCTCTCGTAGTATCTTTGCTCAACTGCTATTACTGCCCGCTCGTTGTCTGTCGTAAGTGAGTTCGGGTCGCGAGTTCGGATCTGCCAGTCAGTTGGAACGCGTGGGGAGCGCAGTCCCGACCTGCCAGCCGGGGAGGTCCTACCGGACGACGCGTTCGGGCTCGCCGATCGTTTATGAGTCGGCTGTGTGTGTGTGTGTGTGTGTGTGTGTGTGTGTGTGTGTGTGCATCGACTCCCGATTTGTCTTCGTGCTTGCTTTGTTACTGTTGGGTTTCGTACAGGTCTCCGTACAAGTGTTTGGCAGGTTGTGTTCGTTTAGGGTGAAGTTAACTATATTACCGCATTTCAAATTCAAGCGTTATTTCCACGGACGACTACTTTAAATGTTGTCGGCATCCTGAGGAGTCGGTCGGTTGCTGCGGACCAGGGAAGTTATCTCCTCGCGGTGCAGTCGGCTGGGTCCGCTGGCGGTCCTTGCGCAGTGTCGGAGCGTGTGTGGAGCTGTCCGATAGCTACGAGCTTCGTGACTCACCGACCCAAACCGTCAAAGTTGAGTGGTGTCTCAAGTACCCAAGCAACGTCCGTTCATGTTGTCTCGTTTGTTTCGGTGGTTCGCTGTTGGGGAGCTTTTCCTGTGACCAACGCCGAGTGTTTGTATTGCTGAAATCGAGCCGCTGTGCAGTGGAATGAACTGTATTGGTTGACTACAATTCAAGTGCACCAGCGGAATTCTCTGCCTTGTGGCAATTAGTGTTCTGGTTACCTGCCCTGGCCACTGACGTAAATTCAGGCTGTGTTCCTTTTCGGTGAAGTTAACTATATTACCGTATTTCAAATTCAAGTGTACCAGCGGAATTTTCTGCCTTGTGGCCGTTAGTGTACCGGTTACCTGCCCCGGCCACTAATGTAATTTCAGGCAGCGTCCTTTTCTCACCTGTTGTCGCTGTACAACATGGTGTGTAGTTTTGACAGCTTAATACATATTTAATTGTGGATAATCAGGTAACTTTTGGTGTTTGAGCTCTCATGTACCGATTGCTGGCAAGCAAGTCGTTTTGTCAGTCGGTCCGTGGCTGTCCCTTGGTTGGGTTCCAACGGATCAAGTATGGTTGGGCTCACCACCTGTCTCGCCTAAGTGAACGAGGGCAGACCGACCCCCCTGGAGGCTTCTGAGGGCCGTTTTCTTTATGGTCCTTCTCACCGGTGTTTAATTCTCTGTTTATAATCTATCATAGCCAATGACCAAAAAAAATTCTTTCTTTATGGATTTTTAAATTTTGCAAAAGCAATTGTGGGCAGCTTAAATCCTTACTCAAAAAAAAAAAAAAAAAAAAAATATATATATATATATATATATATATATATATATATATATATATATATATATATTTTGTGGCCGTCTGCCTTTGACAGGTTATGGTAATTTATTTTAAAATCTTGAAAATTTTATTCTGGGCCTTCTGCCGTTTGTATTGCATCATGTTTATGTTTGTTTATTCATCCTCGCTTTAAGGCTCTCAGCCTCACTGTGTGTGTGTATATGTTAATTATTTTATTTGCTATTTTAACTGCATGTTCTTACCACTTGAGATTTATCTTGTTGCTTTAAGATTTCTTGTTTGGAGGCCTTTAGCCGTGGAATAATTGCCTTTTTGAAACCCGTAGCTCTAAAGGTTCGCCTATGTGCCGTTTTGGTTTAAAGGTGTTATTAAATTACAATATATTACAATTTTGAGTGAACCTGACCGACACCTTATTCGGCCCTTTCCACAATCCTAATCACGTGTTCTGCCCAGCGGGTTTAGCGGTCGTTTCAATAAGGAGGCCATTAGTTCACTACCCTCGGTGGGGCAACAGTTGATTGGTGAGTGGGTACCAGATAGCTGTCTGAAATCATTCAATTACTGTTAAAATATTCATTTATTGTTTTATATGAAACTCCAGCATTGCACCCGGATGACGTCTACTTCTTGCCACGATGTTGCGTCTGACAACCATCAACCATCTTCAGGTTAGTGTGTTGCACTGGAGATTGCTAGTTCGCATCGCACATATGAACTACCAATCTCCAGTGCAACACATTCACCTGAAGATTGCGGAATTGTTGTCAGCAAGAAGTTGTCACAAGAAATTGTCAAGAAGTCGACGTCATCAAGCTGCAATCCCGAAACTTCAGTGAATACTCTTTACGCCGCGAAAACTTCAAGGACCACATTCATTTATTGCACAACAAACTACAACAGTAGTGACGATTGTTGGAGAGGCCACTGGGCATTAGCGGTAGGCGGCCTGCGAGGTGGTGCAGCCATCAGTAGCTGACCCGGTGGCTTGGAGTTACGACGGAAGCTACCATCTACATCTACATACATACTCCGCAATCCACCATACGGCGCGTGGTGGACGTTACCTCATACCACAACTAGCATCTTCTCTCCCTGTTCCACTCCCAAACAGAACGAGGGAAAAATTACTGCCTACATGCCTCGGTACGAGCTCTAATCTCTCTTATCTTATCTTTGTGGTCTTTCCGCGAAATGTAAGTTGGTGGCAGTAAAATTGTACTGCAGTCA
The DNA here is from genome assembly GCF_021461395.2 of Schistocerca americana. Classification (NCBI taxonomy): domain Eukaryota; kingdom Metazoa; phylum Arthropoda; class Insecta; order Orthoptera; family Acrididae; genus Schistocerca; species Schistocerca americana. The sequence goes on along the minus strand of NC_060127.1, from coordinate 98,216,776 downwards.
GCCTCAAATGCTGGTTCTCTAAATTTCCTCTAGAGACTCCCACCCGAGTTCCTGAAGTATTTCCGTAACACTCGCGTGATGATCAAACCTACCACTAACAAATCTAGCAGCCCGGCTCTGAATTGCTTCTATGTCCTCCCTCAATGCGACCTGATAGGGATCCCAAACGCTCGAGCAGTACTCAAGAATAGATCGTATTAGTGTTTTATAAGTGGTCTCCTTTACAGATGAACCACATTTTTCCAAAATTCTACCATGAACCGAAGACGACTATGCAGACGAGGACGATGACCACAGCAGTGGATGGTGGTCCACTGTGCAGACAACACGCTGCCCAACTGCACAGGACGAGGAGTACCCGAGATTCGCAGAATCGAGCCGCGCACCTATGCAGATGAGACGGTTCACAGTTCCAGCAGTACCTGCTTCAACGAGTGGAGACAGGCAGCAAGAAGCTTGCGCACAAACGATGCCGGCTGAATGGCTGCACCACCCGAGGGTCAAACTGTAGGCCACCATGTGGAAATAGCAACAAAGAGGTTCAAGAAAAGTGCAATGAAATGATCGTATGGCGTTATAGCCTGTGAGATCCCATCTGCAGTAGTTCGACCCCCAAGTCTTTCTACGTACGTTGCTTTGGCGATTTGATTTTCTACATCTGCATCTACATCTGCATCTACATCTACATGCATACTCTGCAAATCACATTTAAGTGCCTGGCAGAGGGTTCGTCGAACCACCTACACAATTCTATATCATTCCGATTTCGTATAGCGCACGGTAAGAATGAACACCTATATCTTTCCGTACGAGCTCTGATTCCCCGAATTTCATCGTGGTGATCGTTCCTCCCTATGTAGGTCGGTGTCAACAAAATATTTTCGCATTCGGAGGAGAAAGTTGGTGATTTTGATTTCGTGAGAAGATTCCGCCGCAACGAAAACCGCCTTTCTTTTAACGATTTCCAGCCCAAATCCTGTATCATTTCTGTGACACCCTTTCTCAAATTTCGCCATAATACAAAACGTGCTGCCTTTCTTTGAACTTTTTCGATGTACTCCGTCAGTCCTATCTGGTAACGATCCCACACCGCGCAGCAGTATTCCAAAAGAGGACGCACAAGCGTAGTGTAGGCAGTCTCCTTAGTAGGTCTGTTACATTTTCTAAGTGTCCTGCCCATAAAACGCAGTCTTTGGTTAGCCTTCTCCACGACATTTTCTATGTGTTCCTTCCAATTTAAGTTTTTCGTACTTGTAATACCTAGGTATTTAGATTAGATTGATTGATCGTGTAACCGAAGTTTAACGAGTTCCTTTTAGCACTCATGTGGATGACCTCACACTTTTCGTTACTTTGGGTCAACTGGCAATTTTCGAACCATTCATATATCTTTTCTAAATAGTTTTGCAGTTTGTTTTGATCTTCTGATGACTTTATTAATCGATAAACGAGGGCGTCATCTGCAAACAACCGAAGACGGCTGCTCAGATTGTCTCCCAAATCGTTTATATAGACAAGGAACAGCAGACGGCCTATAACACCTTGGGGAACGCCAGAAATCACTTCTGTTTTACTCGATGACTTTCCGTCAATTACTACGAACTGCGACCTCTCCCAGAGGAAATCACAAATCAGTCACATAACTGATAAGATATTCCATAAGCACGTAATTTCACTATAAGTCGCTTGTGTGGTACGGTGTCAAAAGCCTTCTAGAAATCCAGAAATACGGAGTCGATCTGAATTCCGTTGTCAATAGACCTCAATGCTTCATGCGAATAAAGAGCTAGTTGTGTTTGACAGGAACGATGTTTTCTAAACCCATGTTGACTGTGTGTCAGTAGACCGTTTTCTTCGAGGTAATTCATAATGTTGGGACACAATATATGTTCCAGAATTCTGCTGCATATCGACTTTAATGGTATGGGCCTGAAATTAAGTGGATTACTCTTACTACCTTTTTTGAAAGTTGGTGTGACCTGTGCAACTTAACAATCTTTGGGTACGGATCTTTCATCGAGCGAACGGTTGTATACGATTGTTAAGTATGGAGCTAATGCACCAGCATACTCCGAAAGGAACGTAATTGGTATACAGTCTGGACCAGAAGATTTGCTTTCATTAAGTGATTTAAGTTGCTTCACTACTCCGAGGATATTTACTTCTACGTTACTCATGTTAGCAGCTGTTCTTTATTCGAATTCTGGAATACTTACTTTGTCTTCTTTTGTGAAGGCCATTGAGAAGACTGTGTTTAGTAACTCTGCTTTGGCAGCACTGTCTTCGATAGTATCTCCATTGCTATCGGGAAAAGAAGGCATTGATTGTTTCTTGCCGCTAACATACTTCACATACGACCAGAATCTCTTTCGATTTTCTGCCAGCTTTCGAGACAAAGTTTCGTTGTGGAAACTGTTATAGGCATGTCACATTGAAGTCCGCTCTAAATTTCGAGCTTCTTTAAATTGATTGATGATAAGATGAAATGGCAAGGGAAACACAAAAACTCAGTCCCCGAGTGAAGAAAATAAGCGAGGTGGCCAGGATTCGATCAGAGGCCACCAGATTCTTGCAGTGACACTAACTGTTAGACGACGAGATGCGGACTGAAATTTGTTGATATCGAAAATAAATTTAAGTGTAAAGGAGTCTTTTCTGAAGATCTTTGTTTGGCTTGTAGTTGCGTGCGATGGACGATAAGCATTAGAGATAAGATGACAATAGAAGCTTTCTTTTAATTTTTTGTTTATGTTAGTGATTGAAAATCCATGAAGTCAAGATCGCGCGTGAAATCTTCTTTATTTGGATGGATTATTAGTTTCGTCTAATTATCTAACCAACATCAGATCATAAATTATCCTTTATTAGTACTGTTGGCACTACGAGTTCATACATCGTTAAAATATTTCTTAAAACGACATCTATTCACGACTTAGTTAAAAACAGCTTTTCGTCGTTGGTGGACAGTTTAACAGAACGAAGGTCATAAAACGAAGGCATTATGATAGCAGTTAACAAATTTTAACAGCATAACCACTTTATTTTATGGCCATCGTTAAATTACACTGACCACGAGCGATGAGAAGCTGTTTTTAAATATGTCATGTATGGATGCTGTCGTTTTAAGAGAGATTTTAACGATTAATGAAGCCGTAATGACACAAGCATTAATAAAAAATGATTTATGATCTGATGCTGGTTAGATTATTAGACGAAACAAGTAATCCATTCAAATAAAGAAGGTTTCACGTGCGATCTTGACTTCATGCATTTTCAATCCGTAATAAATGAAAAGCATTTACAAAAGGTCTCGTATTTCTTGTTTGACAATGTCAAAAAAATTGAGAGTAGAAGCTTTTGACATGTGCTTCAAGCGATGTATACAGAAGATTATTTAAGCAGATGAGATTACCGAAGAAGACATACTGGATCGCATTAGGAATGAAATAAATTTATGACAGGAGAATTGGCAAGTTGTTGGGACTAATTTTGAGCCATCAAGGAGTCGTCAATTTTGTAGTCGAGGGAAGCGTGAGAGCCAAAACTGTAGAAGGAGAGCAGTAGAGTAAGCACATTGAAATGCATGTAGGCTGCAATAGTTATCATGGGCTGCCGTACTATAACTTGTAGCGAGGGAGAGGCCAGATCTGATGCCATGGAGTATTTTTAATATGTAAGTCTGCAGGCTTTCGTGGCAGTTGTTACTGAAGTTAAAATCTTCTGCGTTATTAGGCCCTGTCATATTTCTTCTAACATGATCGACGTTTCGACCCCTCTGCTGGGATCTTCCTCAGGATCTTCTGGTGTCCACTACTACTAGAACACTGTCAGAAGCGAGTGTCGCGTTCTCTCATAAAGAGGAGTTTTCTCGCGTTCGTGCTGGAGAAGTGATATTATTGGTTCAAATTCATATGGCTACCATTGGTGGGCCATAGTCATAGACTAATATTCCCGCTCTGATGCAGAAGAAGGGGCGTTGTTAGCTCATCTCCTGTGGATACCATTGGCGGCCCATCGTCATTGGATAAAAAGGCTCTACTCCACGCTTATGCTGGAGAAGGGTTATTCGTTGAAATTCCCGCAACTGCTACTGGTTGGTCGTCCATCATTGGCTAGATTCGAAACGGACAGACCAAGAGAGGGGAATGTTTACCCTAAATATTATTGTCCGCTGAGGAGACTCGCAGGGCGTTGTTTATGACGCTCGCACACCGCGGCCGTGTATTCACGTCTTTGATGACGGGGAGCTACGATGCCGGAAGGCTATAGCCGTCCTCTCTATTGAAATTAGATGTATTCTTGGAAATTTCAAGCGCATCTCGGATCTTTCTTCTGTAAATGTTTGTTTCCTTAGACAGTAGACCTACGTTATTAAAATCGATGTCAGAGCCACAGTTCTCATGATGTTCCGCTGCTGCTGATTTTGCACTTTGTTTTAGCCGCATGTGCCGTTCGTGTTCCTTAATGCGTTCCTTAACAATGCTTCCCGTTTCGCCTGTATACTCTTTGCCGCAACCACATGTCACTTGATAGACGCCTGCATTATGGAGGCAATCAGGTGCATCCGTTTTCCGTCGAAAAAAATCTTTTATTTTGTTTTGACTAAAGAAAGATGTCTGAATACCGTTGTTCTTTAGAATTCTGCTCATACGGTCAGTGACCCCAGAAACGAACGGTAACCTAACGGAGTGAGAAGGCGGTTACTCGCCATTCTTATTAGCGGTATAAATATTCCGTCTAAAAGCCCTATCGGTTGACTAACTATCATACCCATCTGCCTTCAACGTCCTCTTTAAAAAATTTAACTCTGATTCCAAGTTGTCGTCATCGCTGATAAGGAAGGCACAGGAAGACAGAGTGTTGCCGGCCGGAACGGCCGAGCGGTTCTGGGCGCTACAGTCTGGAACTGCGCGACCGCTACCGGTCGCAGGTTCGAATCTTGCGTCGGGCGTGGATGTGTGTGATGTCCTTGGGTTAGTTAGGTTTAAGTTGTTCTAAGTTCTAGGGAATTGATGACCTCAGAAGTTAAGTTCCATAGTGCTCAGAGCCATTTGAACCATTTGAACAGAGTGTTGTGTACTGCTGGATTCTGGGCTGGGTGGTGGTGCGAAGTGGCATCTAAATACCAGTTTGTGTTAGTCGACTTTCTGTACACTCTGTGACCTAGAGTGTTATCAGATCTTCTGTATACCAACACATCTAGGAACGGGAGACCAACCTCACTCTCAACTTTTATAAGACGAATGACGACTTGTTAGTACCCATTAATAAATTACACTCCTTACTCTGGTAATAACCCGAGTAATATCGATTTCCAGATCGTTTTCTTGAAAAAAAAAGCACCTGTTTCTATATACCTTTTTCCTTTCCCTAAGAGCTGGGGGAGGGGGAAGGGGAAGTGAAGACACTCCCCCACCGCTACCGACAAGTATGGCCACCCTTGGTAGTTATACGGAGAAGAAAAGGTTTGCAGAATCCCAAAGAAAGCAGGTGCTGACAGATGTGAAAATTACCGAACAATCAGTTTAATAAGTCACGGATGCAAAATACTAACACAAATTCTTTAGAGACGAATGGAAAAAGTGGTAGAAGGCGACCTCGAGGAAGATCAGTTTGGATTCCGTAGAAATGTTGGAACAAGTGAGGCTATACTGACCCTACGACGTATCTTAGAAGAAAGATTAAGGAAAGGTAAACCTACGTTTCTAGCATTTGTAGAGTTAGAGAAAGCTTTTGGCAATGTTGACTGGGATACTCTGTTTCAAATTCTAAAGGTGGCAGGGGTAAAATATAGGGAGCGAAAGGCTATTTACAATTTGTACAGAAAGCAGATGGCAGTTATAAGAGTCGAGGAACATAAAGGGGAAGCAGTGGTTGGGAAGGGACTGAGACAGGGTTGTAGTCTCTCCCCAAATGTTATTCAATCTGTATACTGAGCAAGCAGTAAAGGAAACAAAAGAAAAGTTCGGAGTAGGTATTAAAATCCATGGAGAAGAAATAAAAACTTTGAGGTCAGAGACAGCAAAGGACTTGGAAGAGCAGTTGAACGGAATGGACAGTGTCTTGAGAGGAGGATATAAGATGAACATCAACAAAAGCAAAACGAGGATAATGGAATGTAGTCGAATTAAGTCGGGTGATGCTGAGGAAATTGGATTAGGAAATGAGACACTTAAAGTAGTAAAGGAGTTTTGCTATTTGGGGAGCAAAATAACTGATGATTGTTCGAAGTAGACTGACAATGGCAAGGAAAGCCTTTCTGAAGAAGAGAAATTTGTTAACATCGAGTATAGATTTAAATGTCAGGAAGTCGTTTCTGAAAGTATTTGTATGGAGCATAGCCATGTGTGGAAGTGAAAAATGGACGATAAATAGTTCGGACAAGAAGAGAAAGAAGCTTTCGAAATGTGGTGCTACAGAAGAATGCTGACGGTTAGATGGGTAGATCACATAACTAATGAGGAGGTATTGAGTAGAATTGGGGAGAAGAGAAGTTTGTGGCCCAACTTTACTAGAAGAAGGGATCGTTGGTAGGACATGTTCTGAGGCGTCAAGGGATTACAAATTTAGTATTGGAGGGCAGCGTGGAGGGTAAAAATCGTAGAGAGAGACCAAGAGATGAACACACTAAACAGGTTCAGAAGGATGTAGGTTGCAGTAGGTACTGGGAGATGAAGAAGCTTGCACAGGATAGAGTAGCATGGAGAGCTGCATCAAACCAGTCTCAGGACTGAAGACCACTACAATACAGAGTTGCGTGGAGAGCGGTTGCATCAAACAAGTATTCGGACTGAAGACCACAAAAACACGATAACAACAACAAAATCGAGGTGGTTACTGGGAGTCATGGGACGCCCTGTACTGTATTATTGAGCCCTCCTGGTTCGCTAACAGTTTTCTGACACGCATCCGTGTCGTTGCCTTTAGAGCCAAGAGGCTGCTCCTTCTCGGTTTACGTGAGTCCAGGGTTCGTGGCCCATGTGGCGCTGCCAGAGGTTGCAGTGTGTGTGTGTGTGTGTGTGTGTGTGTGTGTGTGCGTGGCGCCCTGGCCGGCGTCTATTTGCGACGCCAGGCGTCCCCGGTGGAGCGTCGGCCCGTGACGCCGTGGCCGGCTGCCAGTCTGAAAGGGCCAAGCAGGCGCCGGCGTCCCACGAAGCTTGGCTGGTGGAAAACCGCGCCGGAGCGCAGCCGAAACAAGCCACGTACACACAACACCACAGCGTCCTGATGCCACATTCACGTGTCGTTTACTGACAAGAGGATCCGCTTCACTCTCATATTTTAGTCAAATGTTTGGGCTGCACGGAAATAAGAATTCCGATAAATTGAGCAGTGAGCTCTTGTCCGAATTTTCATAGCAAAACGAAGAGTGCGGAAGGAACAAATGGCGTGTAATGTTGAATAGTGTGAGGTTTAGTTCCGCAAAAACATATTTAAAAGTCTTCAAAGTAAGTTGGTTGGTTGATTAGTGCGACGGGACCAAGTAGCGAGGACATCAATCCCATCGGATTAGGGAAGGATATGTAGCAGGATTTTAGAACATATGTTGTGTTCGAATATTATGAACTATCTCGAAAAAACGGACTATTGACACATAGTCAACATGGGTTTAGGAAACATCGTTCCTGTGAAACACAACTAGCTCTTTATTCACATGAAGTGTTGAGTGCTGTTGACAAGGAATTTCAGATCGATTCCGTATTTCTAGATTTCCGGAAGCCTTTTGACACTGTACCACACAAGCGGCTCGTATTGAAATTGCGTGCTTATGGAATATCGTCTCAGTTATGTGACTGGATTTGTGATTTCCTGTCAGAGAGGTCACAGTTCGTAGTAACTGACGGAAAGTCATCGAGCGAAACAGAAGTGATTTCTGGCGTTCCCCAACGTAGTAATATAGGCCCTTTGCTGTTCCTTATGTATATAAACGATTTGGGAGACAATCTGAGCATCCGTCTTCGGTTGTTTTGCAGATGACGCTCTCGTTTATCGACTAATAAAGTCATCAAAAGATCAAAACAAACTGCAAAACTATTTAGAAAAAATATCTGAATGGTGCGAAAAGTGGCAGTTGACCCTGAATAACGAAAAGTGTGAGGTCATCCACATGAGTGCTAAAAGGAACTCGTTAAACTTCGATTACACGATGAAGCAGTCTAATCTAAAAGCCGCAAATTCAACTAAATACCTAGGTATTACAATTACTAACAACTTAAATTGGAAGGAACACGTAGAAAATGTTGTGGGGAAGGCTAACCAAAGACTGCGTTTTATTGGCGGGACACTTAGAAAATGTAACAGAGCTACTAAAAGTCCGCAGCTCGTGATCGTGCGGTAGCGTTCTCGCTTCCCGCGCCCGGGTTCCCGGGTTCGATTCCCGGCGGGGTCAGGGATTTTCTCTGCCTCGTGGTGACTGGGTGTTGTGTGACATCCTTAGGTTAGTTAGGTTTAAGTAGTTCTGTTAAGTCCCATAGTGCTCAGAGCCATTTTGAAGACCTACTAAAGAGACTGCATACACTACGCTTGTCCGTCGTCTTTTAGAATACTGCTGCGCCGTGTGGGATCCTTACCAGATGGGACTGACGGAGTACAACGAAAACGTTCAAAGAAAGGCAGCACGTTTTCTATTATCGCGAAATATCGGAGAGAGTGTCACAGAAATGATATAGGATTTGGGCTGGAAATCGTTAAAAGAAAGGCGTTTTTCGTTGCGACGGATCTTCTCACGAAATTACAATCACCAACTTTCTCCTCCGAATGCGAAAATATATTGTTTACACCGACTTACATAGGTAGGAACGGTCACCACGATAAAATAAGGGAAAGCAGAGCTCGTACGGAAAAATATACAGGTGTTCATTCTTTCCGCGCGGTATACGAGATTGGAATAATAGAGAATTGTGAAGGTTCGATGAACCCTCTGCCAGGCACTTAAAAATGATTTGCAGAGTATCCATGTAGATGTAGATGTAGATGTAGATGGGGTGGGAAGCGACCTCAGAGTTTCCTTTTCTACCGTGAGGCGATATGCAGATGAACTATTTGCTGAAGTCGGAAGTCTATTATAAATTCCCCAAATTCGATTCTTCTGTGCTTAATGACATCTGACTATGCAGTACAGACCTCTTTTAAAGAATCGGATTGGGTGAGGCCGCTTGCCTCGATAGAAAGTAATGATGGATGTAAATTATTAACGTCAAGTTAACCCCACCAATATTTTGACTGGGTATATATATATATATATATATATATATATATATATATATATATATATATATAGTAGAAAAATTACAATATATAAAGACACAGAAATGTCGTATCTTCAGGTAACAAAATAAGGAAAAAAATTATAGCACAATAGATGGAAGTAGGAGAATATGCATTTCCGGCGTTACAAGATATTGAACATAAAAGAAATTGCAGTGAATATCATTAAAAGGAGTGAATTCAAAATCCAAAGACAGTGCAGACCAAGCTAGCGGATAGCACGTTAACGATAAAATAATGGCATCCAGTACTAACCACATGAGCAGGACAAAAACTAAGAAGAAGGGCAGCACAGCAGTCCCACTTTTAAACCAACACGCCTCCCTTCGTTGCTGCGTTTCGATAACCGTAGGGGTCACTGCTGCACCTACGCAATTCGCAAGTTGCGCTGTTCATCCGCGCGGTATGAAGCCGGGAATACATACAAAGTCAAGCAGACCGCGCTTGCGTTAACTCTACACCGAGTTTCAATACTGCGAGGTAGAGTGTGGGAGGTTTTAGTCGGGCCGCATCCAGCTGCGTATGTGTAATCGCCTCCGCAGCGTCCGCTCTCTCCGGAGTTGTAATTCTGACGATGGCACCACTAACTGCCGTTTCCGTCGGCGATCCGCACCCCCGCATCGGTCGGTGGCGACTTTTAGCGGGAACTGTTTCCCGCGGATAACGTTCGTGTAGCACTCAAGCTATGCGGGAATCCCGTATAATGAAATTAGCGTTGCGGGCGCCCGATTGCAATAAAATCGAGAGTTGCGCTTCGAATACACCGCCAGATGAGGCGACATCGAAAACGTTTCCCAGTATCCGTTGAATTTCCGAGGCAGCCAGCTATTACGCACTGGCGTTCTGTTTTCTGTCTCTTTTTGTTTCTCGCTTTCTTCTCATCTGCTCATGTCGAGCGTGTGTTCGTAAAATTCAGCTTTTTTTTGGAAATATTGTAAAACGGAAGTATGCAATTTTTTAATTGTTTACACAGGATATTTCAAAATTTCGTTTTAAAACTTTGGAGACAGTTTTGTTACAAGAAAACGAGAACAAAAAGGCTACGGAACATTGACTCTAAAATGTAACGACATAAGTTTTGTATAAATGATTTTCTTTTGACATATGACCATGTGCAGACTTCGTCACCTACGTCAGTTACAAAACACTTCAAAATTATTTAAATTCTTTTTAAAGTTGTCTCTGAATGGTTCTTGAACGAAACTGTAATTAAAACATCATCATTTGAGTTGTATGCGCAGAATTACGTCACTCAGTCCAATTGGTTTGCGCAGACGTTTTTCAATTTAGATGTCGTTTGTTTCTTCTCAGAAATTATATTAATGCAACTTATATGCTTTAATAAATATTGAAACCACATTGCATAAATTTTTAAGACTCAAACTCGCGATGAACGTTGTCAAAAATTAATAATCTTGTCAAATAAATCAGTAATACTTCTTCCTTAATATAATTCTTCGTAAATAAATTCTCGGAACATGTATTTAAACTTTTGTAGTTCAAATGGTTCAAATGGATCTGAGCACTATGGGACTTAACATCTATGGTCATCAGTCTCCTAGAACTTAGAACTACTTAAACCTAACTAACCTAAGGACATCACATAACACCCAGTCATCACGAGGCAGAGAAAATCCCTGACCCCGCCGGGAATCGAAACCGGGAACCCGGGCGCGGGAAGCGAGAACGCTACCGCACGACCACGAGCTGCGGAAAAACTTTTGTAGTATACACTAGTTTATTATCTTCATATATACTACATATAGACGTGAACATGAGCCTTGACAAGATAGGATTGAACATTTACAACATGATTAAACTTTCTATGACGTCATTGTTGTAGAAACATTACAAATTCTTATTTTTTCAGTTTTTAGAAGCACGACGCAACAACTCGGTTCAGGATCTTCTGTTGCTCTTTGGCTGACGACCCGCGACGTATGGTGGCCAGCAATTTTCTCTCTGGTCCCGGCAGTGAAGATGCTGTCTCCGTTCGTTGCGTCGCCCTCTCCGTACATGAAACATAAAAATAAATGCAAAACTTTAGATAATTCACAAACATTACAAATATTACAAAATGCATAAACAAAACACTAAATTAAACTTATATTCACCTGCGAACTGGGCTGCCACTGGTGGATGTGTGACGCTTCAATTTCGCGTCCCACTACAACCTCAAGGGCTTCGAACACTTTTTTATCTTAGATATTGTAAAACACATCTCTCCAACTCTAAGGTCTATGCTTTCCATATTTTGGAAGAAGGTCGTATTGAACAAAACAAGAAAAAATGTTAATATAATGGCGTAGCCTTGCGCGGCCAGAGTCAGTCAACATAAAAGTTTTCTGGTTGTGGTACCGTGTCATAATGTATAAAACTACTGCTGCTGGAGGAACAAGAAAGAAAAAACGACGTTTCGGCCCAGAAGAAGGCCGCTGCAATCGTGGCCGAAACGATTGTTTTTTTTTTCTCCAGCAGCAGTAGTTTTGTACATTATGATACGCTACCACACCCAGAAAACACTTACGTCGAAGAAAAAATGTTAACTGGACATTGGCTTTAAAATGCGTCACCTAAGAACTACGACACTGGTTCAGTAGAAGACATATTTTTCTCTGTAACCAAGATGAACAAGTGCTAGCAACTCTGAAAGCATGCATTTATGAGCCCATGTTTACTGGGCCTTTTTTCCTTGCTTTGGTTCATATTACCTCTTCCCAACATAGGAGAGCAAAAAGCTTACAGTAGAAGAGGTCATAGCTCTTGAAAGTATGTATTTTAGGGCTCACATTTACTGGACATTTTTTCCTTGTTTTGTTGTAAGGAGATGAACACAAATTTTTAAAACGTCGTTCTCACACACTCTGTATAATAATTTATTACGTCAAGTTCAGATAATAAATGCGATATACGAATATTTTAGACATGGAACTTCACCGCCCACAAGTTGCACCACAGTAAGTAATGCACATTTTATTTTCTGTTGCATTCAGTTGCATAACCATTTAGCGTTTCTTATCCTTTCTATTGAATTTATTAATATTATATTAATCGTGTATAAAGTAGAAGAAGGGTTAAACGAATTATTTTATTCTTTGTCTCCAACTAAAAAACCCCGTTCAACTTATTTTGCACTTACTTTTGTGCTCCTTGTGTTACTTCATTCGTTCACTGTATTACATTTTATTTTCTTCGTTTCATCCCGAATTTTGTTGGGCAGGGTGACCGGCAAATTTGTGTTTGTGAATCAGAGTTCTAAATTTAGTTCAGTCTTCCACCATTTCTCATGAATACCGATTTCTTCTAGAACTACACCAGGTTATTTTAACCATATCTTGACGCCTTGCTTTAAAAGCCTTAATGTGTAATTTTTGTTCTGATCTTCCTGTTAAATATTTAGTTTTTTATTTTTATTTCTTTAATGTTTTTTCCGTCATCGAACTTCTGAGTGAATTTATGAGCGAACCGCCACGAAGCCCTCTCCTATGATAGCCTCTGCATCTAAAAATTGCACTTCCACCCAGTTTCCTCAATAATTTGTTGAATATATTCCAATCTCCGTCTTCTCTCACAGTTTTTACCCTCTACACATCCTTCCAGTACTACGAAAATTTTCGTTGATGTATTAACACAAATTACTGCCTCTCCTTCTTTTCACGTTCTTCATATTTTCCCATCCTCGCCGAATCCACTGATTTCTTATCTCGTCAATCTACCTTATTTTCGACATTCTCTCTATTGCAACTCATCTGAACCGGTTCGATTCTCTGCTTTTCCAGCTTTCTCACACTCCATTTTTTAACTTTCATGCAATACTGTACTCCAAACGCATCTACATCTACATGACTGCTCTGAAATTCACACTTTAATGCCTGGTAGAGGGTTCATCGGACCACTTTCACATTATTCCTGTACCGTTCCACTATTGAACAGCGAGCGGGGAAATCGAACACTTCAGTTCTTCCGCGCTAGCTCTGATTTGTTTGTTACGAGATCTCTACTCCTTATAAAGGTGGGCGTCAAAAAAACACTTTCGCACTCGGAGGAGAAAGCTGCTGGTTGGTATTTCGTGAAAACGTCTCGCCACAAGCAAAAATACCGTGTTCTAATAATCGCCAACTCCCCATCTCGCCTATCACGTGCGTAACCTCTTCTCCCCTATTACGCGATAGTACAAAATGAGCTGCCCTTCTCTGGACTTTCTCGATGTACTCCGTTAATCCTATCTGGTGGTTCCCAAACGGTACAAGAGTACTCTAGCAGAGGACTAACAAGCGTAGCTTAGGCAGTCCCTTTAGCTGATTTATGGCATCTTCTAAGTGTTCTGACAGTAAAACGCAGTTTATGGCTCACCTAACCAACAACATTATCTTTGTGATTGTTCCTAATTGTAATCCCTAGCTGTTTTGTTGAACTGACTGTCTTTAGATTTGTGTGATCGTGTAACCGAAATTAGTGCCTTCCTTTTAGTACTCAAGTGGATGATCTCCCGCTTTTAACTATTTAGGGTCAATTGCCACTTCTTACAGCATACACATATCGTGTATAGATTAATTTACAATTGGTTTTGATCTTATGATGATTTTACTAGATGGTATATGACAGCATCATGTGCAAACAATCTAAGGGAGCTGCTCAAATTGCCTCCTAAATCATCTATATTTCTACTGGTCACTGACACAGATGGTTCGGCTTCCGGGAACTGCCAAGGTAGAACTTGGAAGAATTTTTAGTGTCCACCGGGGATATCCTGTTATGTAACAATATGTTGGGAACAGCCTAGGGCCTATAAGACTTCCTTGGGGAGCGGTAGATATCACTTCTGTTTCACTCGGCAACATTCCGTCAGTGACTATGATCTGTGACTTGTCTGGCAGGAAATAACGTATCCAGTCGTACTGCTCAGACGATACTCCGTAGGCACGAAATTTGATTTGAAGCCGCTTCTGAGGAAGCCATCTGGAAATCTAGAAATATCGAATCAGTTTGAGAACGTCTGTCGAAAGCAGCAACTGTTGCAACTGAAACATATTTTCTGAACTATATGTCAATAGATCGTTTTCTTCGAGGCAATTTATAATATTCCAACATAGTACATATTCCAAAATCCTACTCCAAATCGACGTCAGCGATATGATCTGTAATCCAGCGGATCACTCCTATTTTCTTTCTTGCGTCCTGGTGTGACCTGTGCAACTTACGGATCTTTCGTCGAGCGAACAGTTATATTTGTTTGTTAAGTATGGAGCTATTGAATCAGCATACTCTGAAAGATACCTCACTGCTATACAATCTGGACAGGAGGCTTTGCCTTTATTAAGTAATTGAAACTGCTTCACCACACTGGGGATATCTACTTCTAAGTTACTCATGTCTGCATTTGTCCTTCGTTCGCTTTCTGAAATATATTTTTCGTCTTCTTTGGTAAAGGAATTTCGGAAAACCGCATTTACTAACTCCTGTGTAGTGGTACTTTCGTACTATCGGTATCACTCAATGAGGCTATTGATTGTTTCTCGCCGCCGGTATATTTTACACACGACCAGAATCTTTTTGAATTTTCCGCCAGATTTGGTGTCAGAGTTTCATTGTGGAAACTACTGAAAACATCTTGCATTGAAATTCGCACTAAATTTCGAGTGAGTAAAACGTTGTCAATCTTGTGGATATTGTGTCGTTTTAAACTTGGGATGCTTTTTTGTTGTTTCTGCAACAGTGTACCATGGGGGCAGGGTGGGGGGGGGGGGCAGTTCCATCTCTTATTAATTTATTTCATATAAATCGCTCAAACGCTTTCAATACTATTTCTTTCAGTCAAGATCTGGTCTACGCTTACACAGTTAGTTCAGAAGGGATGCAGACTCTTAGGAAGGCTTCTTCTTCTTTAAACAGATATACCTCACACTTGTTTGTGGTGGATTTGGATGTTACGGTGTTCAGTCTCGCTACAACAAAAATGTGGTCATTAACGTAGTTTCTGGAAAATTTCTTCCTCAAATTAAGGTCGGTCTATCATAACAGCAGGCTCCCCTATGCCTGTGTTAGTCTGCTTTCAAGGTAGCACAATTCAGTCACTTCATCTTCCAACTTATTCTCAATTTTGATGCTAAGTTTATCGCTAATGTGATTTCCGCTACACTTCATTACTTTCGTCTTTCTTCAGTGTACTCTCGGTCGACACCGTGTGCCCCGTAGACTGTTTCTTCCATCCAACAGATCCTGTACTGCGGCTCGGGATTACCCGAGCGGTCTGGGCGCTGCAGTCATGGACTGTGCGGCTGGTCCCGGCGGAGGTTCGATTCCTCCCTTGGGCATGGATGTGTGTGTTTGTCCTTAGGATAATTTAGGTTAAGTAGTGTGTAAGCTTAGGGACTGATGACCTTAGCAGTTAAGTCCCATAAGATTTCACACACATTTGAACAGATCCTGCACTTCACTTTCATTGAGGACAGCAATATCATCAGCGAATCTTATCATTGATATCATTTCACCCTTAATTTTTAACCCACTCTTGAAACCTGCTTTTATTTCTGTCATTTCTTCTTGGATGAATACATTGAAACCCTGTCTTACACCCTTTCTAATCGGAACCCTGTGTCCTTAGTCAGTCACACTCATTTTTCTGTTTCGACTCTTGTACATGTATATTACACGTCTTTCACTGCATCGTATACCCATTTTTTTTTTATCTCGACCATCTTGAACCATTTCAAATTGCGGCACGATTTTTCTAGATTGAAATTTTCTGTGAAAGAGTTTATAGCTCGCTTTCGTTTTATACTGCATCATCAGCATCGCTCTGTTATACCTTTATTTTTCCTACAGCTAAACATACAGTGTAGCAGATCCTGGACTGTCTTTTCCATTTCTCTGTTCACCATTCTCTTCAGCTGTTTGGAAGGGTGGTTATCAATCAGGTTGAAGCGATATTCTCGGATTTGTTTACCCTTGCTGTCTTCGGGAGTGTCTAGTGAGATTCCAGTCTCATGAGTGCCACACACCAACGTTAATAGTCGTTTGACTCCATGCTCTTTGTAACAGTTCACAATCAACTTCAGTCAGCAATGAAGTTCGTTTGTAAAAGAGCGCTGTTAACATCAAAGGGATTTCGTGTTCTCACTCTGAAATAATTAGACACTTGTCATACAGTAATATAGCATCTCTACTTTCTTTGGAGCGAACCAGAAATTCGTATTGCACGTCGTCTGTACAATTCCGTCTAAAGCCAAAGCCGAGAAAAACGGTCAGACGGTGTCAAGTCTGAAGAGATCGTTGATCGAATAAGGGCAGTATGAGGAGTGGGGAAAGTATTTTTCAGATGTTGCCTCAGAGATACAGGCATTTCATTACTTTTATTGGGTATTAATAACCGCTTCAGCTGTATGTAGTCCTTTATGACTGGATCGCTACCGGTTTCGCGACACAAAAAGCCACACCTTCTGGTGAACGAAACCGGTAGCGATCCAGTAACAAAGAACTACACACAGCTGAAGTGATTAATACCCAAGATGACTACTCTTAGCTGTGGTCGCCTCACCTACAAGGTTGTCTGCATTTGTTTACCATGTGACATACCACGGTGAACAAAATATTTTTTATACAGATGAATAGGAAAATCAGATAGCAACAGATTAATTTCCAACATAGACTTCGCCTTGATGTAAGACCACACTGCGAGCAAGTCGGTAGTGCGGACTGCCTAACTCTGTGACAACAGCCACTTCCGCAACTCACCTATAAATGTTATTCCTACATTACTGGCGGAGGTTGATGATTACAACAAGGTTTTTTTCCGAGATCCAATCGGTAGCGAAATGAAAACCACTGAAAAAAATCAAGAATTAGTACACACCACCCAGTTACTTCCTTGCATAGTCGCCGCTACGACTTAGATATTCGTGACAGCGCCGTAGACTGCATTATATAAGGTGGAAGCCCTCAGAATGAAAAAATCGTATGGCCGCAAGCGCTTCACATTTGGAGGGAGACTCCATTTCTCCATTTTATTTACGTGCTCACTGTGCGCTCATATCCGAAAAGTGCGACGTGACGCAATCGACCCGCTTATTAGAGACCGCATAAAGCCTCATTGGATGTTGATAGTAGTTTTAATATAGCGGCTAACTGGACTTTGAAAAGAATTACCACTAGTACATTTTTCTAAAAGTTAATTTACAGAAAAAGCAAAAGCATAAACCAGACAGTGTTAATAAAGTTTTGTTTTTGAATATGAATACCCTCTGTACCGGTTTAGAATTAATAAGTCCTCATAAGACGGCTATTCGTGGTACTAATTATGCATGAACATGCTCATATTCAGCATTAGCTACATGAAATTGCAGGGTGAGAGAAGAGGTTCTGGAGTCCCTGGATAGCTCAGTTGGTAAAGCACTTGCCGCGAAAGACATAGGTCCTAGCTTCTAGTCTGGAAGTTTTAAATGTGTTAAGAAATACATAAGACGAATGTTGACTTGTATTTTATTCATAAGTCCAAAACCCTGCACACGGTAGTGTGGGAAACACAAAACAAAAACGAAATAAGAAGCAGTGACAAACGTGACGTGCAAAGCCAAAAGTTTGAGTGTAACATTCGTAAGGAGATACTTACATCAAAATGCTATTACACATCCAACACTATATGTCATACGTCTTACGAAAACACAAGACACATAATTAAATTCAAAGAGTACAGATCTCGTAATGCACAATGACTGTGCGAAAATGAGGCGTTAATCAGTTCGAATAAGGAGGGTGAATAAAACACCAGTCAGCATTCGTGTTATTCAAATGGTTCAATTGGCTCTGAGCACTATGCGACTTAACTTCTCAGGTCATCAGTCGCCTAGAACTTAGAACTAATTAAACCTAACTAACCAAAGGACAGCACACACATCCATGCCCGAGGCAGGATTCGAACCTGCGACCGTAGCGGTCGTTCGGCTCCAGACTGTAGCGCCTAGAACCGCATGGCCACTCCGGCCGGCTCGTGTTATTCATATCTTAAAATATATACAGGCTGATATCCGCCTGGAAAAGATGTTCAAAATCTTAAATGTATCATTTCTTGTATTATTGAAGCAGATATTTAAACACACACTGACAAAAAAATCGAAACGCCAAGAAGGAGCTGTGCGACGTAAAGGAAAGTTGGTAGGTTTGTTTAAGCATCTGAAAGATGATGTCTACTCAGATGTCGAGCGAGTCGCATAAGAGTGGCGCTTGTTTCGTCACTACGAGGATGCACATCGAGCTTGCTGTAAATGCACGCTGTAACGGCCGTCAACGTTAGTTAGCTTTGATATCAATTGATGGCAGTCAAGAATGCTTTTAAGGTGACAAAGACGCCATTATCAACACATCAATGAGTCTATGGGACTGATGAGCCCGGATGTTAAGTCCCATAGTGCTTAGAGCCATTTGAACCATTCTTTTTAATTCATCCGCCATGATCGGCGGGTTACGACTAACCAATCATGTGCACAACTGAATGCCGGCTGCAGCGCCTTAGGTAAGATGTTAGACAACCCCAGTAACCACAAAGTGCGTGCGTGATAGGTTCCTCAGATGGAAATTTATCAGGGTCAGCTGGACCACTACAAGACAACGCTGACTAGTCTGAATACTCTAATATCCAGGGTCAGGCCAAACTCCTGCTTGCAGCACGATAACGCCAGATCCGACAACAGTTTTTCTGCTGTAGATCTGAACTGTCCACTTCCATCCACCATAAAGGGCTGCTTTAGCACCTTCAAACTTTCATGGAGTGTGTGGCCAGCGTTTTCCGGACCAGGCCGCTGTCGTCAGAGCTTAATGGTGGTGACAATGTGGGAAAACGACAATCTATAGGTGGAATCTTGTTCTATTTAACGGTGCCACCGTCTTGTCTGTATCAATTGCGGATTACACGAAAACAATATGATGCATTAGTTTTAGAACGCCAACGGCCTTGCCGCAGTGGTAACACTGGTTACCGTCAGATCACCGAAGTTAAGCGCTGTCGGGATGGGTTTGCACTTGGATGGGTGACCATCTGGTCTGCTGAGCGCTGTTGGCAAGAGGGGAGAGTGCCCTTGTGAGGCAAACTGAGGAGCTGCTTGATCGGGAAGTAGCGGATCCGGTCTCGCAACCTGACATACGCCCAGGAGAGCGGTGTGCTGACCACATGCCCCTCCATATCCACATCCAGTGAGGCCTGTGGGCTGAGGATGACGCGGCGGCCGGTCGACACCGTTTGGCCTTCGTGACCTATCCCGGCGGAGTTTAGTTCTTTTTTATAAGGTGCTAAATTTTGCGTGGCTGGTGTCACGAAAGAAGCTGTCACCAGGATCAACGGTATGTGGAGAAAGAGTTAAATGATTACGTTGTTTACTTTCGATTTATTGATATAAAATTTTGTACAAACTACGTTGTAGATGAGGGGAAAGGAGAAAGATGCAGCAAGGTCTTGGTGCTGACGGTAGCCTGCAATGCTCAAATTCTGCGACGACAAAAAGTAAACTACCTCATACGAGCGCGAAGCTGACTGATGCACGCTTCGCCGATGGTCATCTGACACAATTAACTAATTGGGTAAAAGTACTAGTTGCGCTGTTAGCTTGTTGATTTGTAATACTTCCTGAGCTTTAGTTTGGGTTTAACGGTAGTTGCGTATCCTCATACTACAACTACAAAAGGTGGGAACATGTAATGCTGCAAGAGACATTGTCGCACGTCAACGTTTTGTTGGTTGAGACGCTGTGGCCCGGGGAGCGTCAGTGATTCATGGGTCTACTGAGCTCCAACTCTTTGACCACTATACACTCACTGGTCATCGTTATAGTTGGACTGTCCTCCATCGACATGTTCTTCTTTTCAGAGGTGCATTCAGCCCTGACTTGGTTTCTATGAATGACAATGAGCGACCCCATCGAACTGCACAGATTAAGGACTTCTTGGAAAGAGAAGATATTTGGCGCATGGATTGGCCTGCCCATTCACCCGACTTAAATCTCATCGGGCAAGTGTGGGCTGCGTTGAGGAGACACATTTCAGTACGCCCACACGCATCAACGGCCATCCAGTAGTTGTGAGCTGTGCTACTGGAGGAATGGAACACCCCATCACAAGAACTCCTTACTAACCTTTTTAATCTGCAGCATCACCCTCCGTGGGGGGGTACATACCCTATTAAAAACCGTGTCAGGCCTTTGGTAATGTCCAGGGGACGTTCATATAACGCGGCGACTTCGGTGTAACCCGTGTTGTGGCTCACGTTGATGCTGTTTGTAGATTTCCGCCCTCTCTTGGAGGCCAGACGGTATCGTTTAGTTGGCATGGTGGCGGTTGTTTGCCTTCTTCTCGTGTTGACTGGCGCCACTCGGTTTCGCAAGCGTGTCCTTTCCGCTAGTGGCAGCAGTGGAGGTTATCGGAATGTAGTAAGTGCTGCCCTATCTTCAGGGCGACGTTGTTGTTTTTCCAGGTCGTGTAAGTGGGCCAGTTCCCTTGGGGACTCAGGAGGAGCCAGGTCCGCGCAGTGTGAGAACACGTTGGGACTGCTGGCGGTACGCATGGACTGCCGGATGGAAGGCCTGTGATCGCGACGGTGTACGACCTCGTCGTAAACCAGATCCAGCAAGCTTTAAAATGAGTGCATTTCAATCCAAGTAGAGAAACCTCCACCATTGTGATATCTCGCGATTCTCCAGGGACTTCGTATTGCTGCTCGTAGTGTCGCCGAGGCGAAGAGCAGCGAGTGGAGTGCTTAGGGAAGCCGGATCTGTTAGCTTCTGTTGTTGCATCATTGCATTTGGTTTATCGGACGTCATGTAACTTCAGCAAGATTATCATTAGTCATTCGTTAGACTGCCACTAGTCTGAGTTACCATCTTGTGAAATGAATGGAACTCTTGGCTGCCTATCTCATCGCTCGCGAAAGTATTTGTTGCCGGACCTTCTCAGAGGTCGATTCCTGGAGCACCATCTGTGGCCCCTTGTCTCACAAAGTTTACCATCATCTTATTTCACCCATTTGGTGATCAGCTGCTCGTTTTTTTAATTAACCTTTGCTACTGTATTTGCTGTTTTACAGCAGGTTTCTAAATTTTTATATTATTGCCGTTCCTGGCGTCGTGTAATGCCTTCAGCCGTGATTGTGGTCATTTGCTTTAAAATTCTAATCTGGTATTTGTATTTTAGTAGTAAGATTTAAAACCTTATTTACTGCCATTCCTGCCGTCTGATGAATCCTGCTGTGTTTGTGGCGACTTGCCTTTAATATTTCAATACCTGTACTTCGTACGTTGCGGCGAGTTTTAAAGAATTCTTAATTTAGTGCCATTCCTGGCGTGTAAGGCCTTCTGCCCATATCACAGTGGCTTGCTTTTAAAACATTATCTGCTGTATCTATATTTAACAGTGATTTGCTAAATTGTAACTCACTGAAAACACTACTATTTACACACTTGTTTATTCCTTCATTAATAACGTGTGGTATTTTTTATTTATTGTTGAGTCTGGAATTACTGGTTTAAAATAAATTGTGTGTAACTGTAAAAGGCAACCAATAGTAACTAATTAAAACCCCGTCCACAATCGTAACCGAATCCTGCGTTCCCTTGACTACCAGGTTTCACGGTGCACTTATTGTGTTCGAATACAATTGTTATGTCTGCTTCGTCTCGTTGTGTGTTCCTATCAGTTATCTTCTACACTGCACTGTACCGTACTGTTCTGTTATGTACAATACTGTATCCATTTTTTCTACCGAGCGAGGTGGTGCAGTGGTTAGCGCACTGGACTCGCATTCGGGAGGACGACGGTTCAAACCCGTCTCTGGCCATCCTGATTTAGGTTTTCCATGATTTCCCTAAATCGCTCCAGCCAAATGCATGAATGGTTCCTTTGAAAGGGCACGACCGATTTCCTTCCCAATTCTTCCCTAATCCGAGCTTGTGCTCTGTCTCTAATGACCTCGTTGTCAACGGGACGTTAAAAACTGATCTCCTCCTCCCCCGTTTTTTCTAGTTGTGGTCCAAGTTTCATAGGGCTATGATACTTGGCAGTCACAGATCATGTGAAAGTTACTTTCATCCCTAAGTTTTTCACACAAGTACACTCCTGGAAATGGAAAAAAGAACACATTGACACCTGTGTGTCAGACCCACCATACTTGCTCCGGACACTGCGAGAGGGCTGTACAAGCAATGATCACACGCACGGCACAGCGGACACACCAGGAACCGCGGTGTTGGCCGTCGAATGGCGCTAGCTGCGCAGCATTTGTGCACCGCCGCCGTCAGTGTCAGCCAGTTTGCCGTGGCATACGGAGCTCCATCGCAGTCTTTAACACTGGTAGCATGCCGCGACAGCGTGGACGTGAACCGTATGTGCAGTTGACGGACTTTGAGCGAGGGCGTATAGTGGGCATGCGGGAGGCCGGGTGGACGTACCGCCGAATTGCTCAACACGTGGGGCGTGAGGTCTCCACAGTACATCGATGTTGTCGCCAGTGGTCGGCGGAAGGTGCACGTGCCCGTCGACCTGGGACCGGACCGCAGCGACGCACGGATGCACGCCAAGACCGTAGGATCCTACGCAGTGCCGTAGGGGACCGCACCGCCACTTCCCAGCAAATTAGGGACACTGTTGCTCCTGGGGTATCGGCGAGGACCATTCGCAACCGTCTCCATGAAGCTGGGCTACGGTCCCGCACACCGTTAGGCCGTCTTCCGCTCACGCCCCAACATCGTGCAGCCCGCCTCCAGTGGTGTCGCGACAGGCGTGAATGGAGGGACGAATGGAGACGTGTCGTCTTCAGCGATGAGAGTCGCTTCTGCCTTGGTGCCAATGATGGTCGTATGCGTGTTTGGCGCCGTGTAGGTGAGCGCCACAATCAGGACTGCATACGACCGAGGCACACAGGGCCAACACCTGGCATCATGGTGTGGGGAGCGATCTCCTACATTGGCCGTACACCACTGGTGATCGTCGAGGGGACACTAAATAGTGCACGGTACATCCATACCGTCATCGAACCCATCGTTCTACCATTCCTAGACCGGCAAGGGAACTTGCTGTTCCAACAGGACAATGCACGTACGCATGTATCCCGTGCCACCCAACGTGCTCTAGAAGGTGTAAGTCAACTACCCTGGCTAGCAAGATCTCCGGATCTGTCCCCCATTGAGCATGTTTGGGACTGGATGAAGCGTTGTCTCACGCGGTCTGCACGTCCAGCACGAACGCTGGTCCAACTGAGGCGCCAGGTGGAAATGGCATGGCAAGCCATTCCACAGGACTACATCCAGCATCTCTACGATCGTCTCCATGGGAGAAGAGCAGCCTGCATTGCTGCGAAAGGTGGATATACACTGTACTAGTGCCGACATTGTGCATGCTCTGTTGCCTGTGTCTATGTGCCTGTGGTTCTGTCAGTGTGATCATGTGATGTATCTGACCCCAGGAATGTGTCAATAAAGTTTCCCCTTCCTGGGACAATGAATTCACGGTGTTCTTATTTCAATTTCCAGGAGTGTATATTATTTCAGATTTCATTTTAAATACGATACTCAATCGTCTTCTTTTGCTTTTTATAAAATCCTATAAAGGGCCCAATTAATAAAATTGAAAGCAGATCAGTTGTAATCCTTGTCCCTATGGCCATTCCAGCATAGAAAAACGATTCTGCCACCGAGAGTGACACACCAGTTTCTGCTACGTGTAGACTGTTTATACCTAACGTAGGGAAATTGTGTACTGTCACGGGGCAAAATTTTAGTAAATTGTACCATGGCTTACCGAGGATCAGTAGAAGTCGTCTATGAATCACCGGAACACGACATCTTTGCTTAGTGCCACTCTGGTCTTATTGTTACATCACTGAGAAGTCTCTGGAGATAACGAAGCATGCAGTGTGGTCCCTGAAGATTTCCCTTTTATGTCATAGTAGGAGATGAGAGAACAGGGTCCAATGCTGGACGTCGAGATTACAGACTGCGTTAGGTACGACGCGTGTGGCCGCCCAGATTAGAGGTCACGTCTAGAGTAATTACAGGCTGCTTTGAACACGAGTGGCTTGCATGCTGTAGGTGGCGCAGTCTACTGTTGGATCATTAGTGGCTCTAATTCTGCGGCGTATTCTACAAAGCACAATGGAGTGTACCGTGAACCGCGCATGGTATGTACTTGTAATTACCACATCGGTTACTTGCACAACTTGAGCAATGTTTGTAAATTCACATAGAGTATTGTCTCGCTTGCTCTTCCATCCACGACGAGAATGTTTTGAAGACTATTCGATAGTTCTCCCCTCTGCATTAAGACATACAGGGTGCGTAAAACTGGCCCGGAAAATATTTCACGCACCTTAAGACTGGAGATGGGTAGTTCGCGAACGAGCGGATGCAAAGGAACGGTTCACCAAGATGAACGAAAGGACCGAGGAACGAATTTCAAGGAATGATCGGTTCATAGTTCACTTCCGTCGCGGCGGTCTACTTATAGTTCCCGGGAACGAGGAACGATCGGTTCATAGTTCACTTCGGTCGCGGCGATCTACTTATAGTTCCCGGGAACGAGGAACGAGGAACGAATTTCAAGGAATGATCGGTTCACTAGTTCACTTTGGTCGCGGCGGTCACTTGGGCAGTTCTCGTTCTAGCCTCGGTCGCGTGCTCGTCACAGTCTCGGTCTCCCTCGGCTGCACTCGCCGTTCTTCGCATGACCACCTGTCTCAGTTCCACTGACGACTGCTCCTAGTTAATTCAGTATCCAGTTGTTCGTTTCGTTCACTGCGCTCGCCCATTTTACATGTATTCCAAACTGTTCTTCCACTTTCTGGCTATTCAGCGTCCATGACCGGTAATCAAAAAGTATTTTATAGTTACGTAAATTACATAAAAATCACGTTGTATGTAATAGGTACGTCTTTTCAGGTAGTAAAAGGGCATATCAGCTCACTTCATTATATCGATGAACAGCAGAAGACATACTTATAACAAGGCAAGTTTCTTTTGTTATTCATATACTTTTTGGTTTCATCGACATGATTTAGCAACCAACTTTCAATAATTTGCTTAATTTCTAGTGTAAGAAAATTCGTATAAAACGATTTTCGTGTATCTTTCATATACAAAACATTACATTTAGGAAGGCTCTAATTATTTTTAAGTTTTGTTGTTTCTAATTTGCATTATCTGCTAGTTTGGTTTCTTTGAAAAAAAAAGTGGGTTGTGGGTCATTTTGGCTCAGTAGCAAAGCGGTGCTTCTCCATTTGAAAAGGCATAGATTGCCATAAAATCGTTTTTACTTATTATCTCAAAAACATTTGTTCAGAAGGAGCTTTGAAACCAAAAACTTTATTACTGCGAACTTTATTATTATTATTATTATTATTATTATTATTATTGCTGCATTAACTTTAATAATGCAACATAAAAACCTAATTTTTACTAAGCGTGTGACGCAAGTATGATGACAAAACCACATTTTATTTTATGCTTCCATAAAGTCTACTTCACCTACGACTCAGAGACAACGTGAAGTATATATAGAGTGTAAACAATTATTGTTTACAAAGTAGCATAGCTATGTAGTGGAAGTCGAAACGAAGAAGTTTATACAAGACACTTGTGGTCTATAAAGTTGGGAAACAGCCACCAACAGGTTTACAAGACTACATGTGCTATAGCCCATGCGCGTCGCGTGAGATTTTCGTGTTCTCTTCTCCAGCTCTCTACACATCGTCATCGATTGTTTCGCCATTGTTGCTTGCATTAGCTTGTTATTTCTTCACTGCCTAATTATTACAGGTTTGTCTGTTTTGTTATATGTGCTCGTAACGGGCAACACATCGTCCGTAATTGGCGAGCAGTCTGTACTCGGGATGGGTTTTCCGTGCGCCACCCCATATTATTTCCCTGCGATCAGCCACACAACGCTACAGTTGGCTAAACGAGAGGTTCTGCAGAATCACAGAAATTACTTCTAAAAGTGTGTAAGAATTCTGTAATGAATAAAAACTCTATACTCCAGGGGGGAGGCAAGTGCCCCCTCTTGGTGCCATCCATCCTTCAGTAACCTACACTACTAGTTTTCAGTTTTTCACAAGAACCATATACCAAGCACAAATGAACGGTGAACGAGTAAAAATGAACGGTTCCCAAAAAAGAACTATCAGTAGTGAACTAGTTCCCAAGGATGAACGAGTTTGCCCATCTCTACTTAAGACAGGCAGGCCAACTTACATTATCCAACAAGGGGCGGATGATGTAAGTTGAGTTTCCTGTCTTAGGGTGCTTGAAACGCACTGCCAGAAAAAAATAGAGCTCCATCAAGGGCTGTGTTCAGTGTCATCTGAGTATAATATGTGCATACCGAGAGGTTATAGTGTTAGTAAATCATTTGCCAAAGTCATCGGCGATCTGCAGGCGTTCTGCTGCCAAAGCACCCTCTATTTCGTCTCTGCAGGCAGTAATGCACTGAGTTTAGATGTTAACGGTGTTCAGGACATTCATTCTAGGGCATAGCCATTCCCCATCGACGAGCACGTACTACTGTTCAACAGATTCCACCTTCTGAAGGGGGTCGCATTATGGGCCTGCAGGCAACTGGCTAATCATTTCGACGGATTGCCGCACAGGTGCGGAACAGTGTATCGGTATAGTCTTGTCACATCACTTGTCAATAAAATGATCTTGTCGTTGAGGGTGTGGCATTTTTTTCCGGCAGTGCATTTTCCAGGCCATTGTTGTATAGGCATACCACTGTGAAGTAACACAAGAAATTTCACTGCTGGCTATTGAAATTGCAAACACCAGGATGGTCAAAAACTAACGATATTTTATATGAAGATAGTAACTGTTCTCGAAAGAACAGATACCATTGATAACCGTGCAGCTTCTTTAGAATAAATGATAGTTAATTGAAACCCTCAGCTGACGACAGGTGTTGTTGACATGATATACCTCGATGGGGACAGCTGAAAGTGTGTGCCCCGACCGGGACTCGAACCCGGGATCTCCGAGATTGTGGAGAGTTGGAAATGTAGGTCTCACTGGAGGCGTGCAAGGGATAAGTCCCTGCAGTCGCGCCATGCATCTGTGTCCTCGGTGGCTCAGATGGATCGCCGGCACGGTAGCTCAGCGTGTTCGATCAGAGAGCCGATTGTCCTCTGTAATAAAAAAACTGAGTAAAGGAATCAACGCTCTACTTGAAAGAATGTCATGTGACGACCGCCCGGACCAAACGAAACGAACAATACCGAAAAAAAGAAAAAAGAAGAAAACGAAAAAAAAGATGTATAGAGCGTTTGCCATGAAGCAGGAGATCCCGGGTTCGACTCCCGGTCGGGGCACACATTTTCATATGTCCCCGTCTAGGTATATATATATATATATATATATATATATATATATACTAACTAACAAAGAAAATTGCCAAGAACTAGCTAAATATTTCTCACAACTCCTAAATTGCCCACAACCAAGTACAAGATTCCCCAGATTACAACCAGAACACACGAATGAGACTTCACTACCACCATCTCAAGAAGAAATTTATAGTCACATTAGAAAACTCAAAAATAATAAATCATCGGGAGAAGATGGAATTGTAGCTGAACTACTGAAAAACCTTGGTCCAAATTCGTTAAAAGAGATCACTAGCATCATCAAAGAAATTTGGCAGACAGAAAATATCCCAGAGGAGTGGAAGTGTGCACTAATTCACCCATTGCACAAAAAGGGAGAGAGATCAGACGTAAACAACTACAGAGGCATTTCACTTTTACCAGTTACCTACAAAATTCTATCTGCATGTCTCCTAAAGAGGGCACAAGAACAACTAGAACATACAATTTCAGACTACCAAGCAGGCTTTCGTCCTAATAGATCATGCCCGGAACAGATATTCAACCTTAAAACTATTTTAAAGATTAAAGCAATCAGGTCAAAACCAGTAATCTGCACATTCGTTGATTTCAAAAAGGCATACGATTCCATAGACAGACAGTCTCTATGTCACATTCTCGAAGAACGAGGCCTAGACACTAAAACCCGAAAACTAATTGAACAAACACTAACAGAAACCAAATCAAAAATTAAATTCAGAGGGGAAATTTCGGAACCATTCTCAATTAAAACAGGAGTAAGACAAGGAGATGGGATCTCACCACTATTATTCAATATAGTTTTGGACAAAGTTATGAAAGAGTGGGAAGTAACACTAAGGAAACAAAGCTTTTGGAAGCCAATTGAACTAGGAAGAGGTAAAGGAAAATTGAACATCCCTTATTTAGCGTTTGCAGATGACTTGGCAATTATAACTGACAGTGAAGAAACAGCAGTAAAACAAATTGAGACACTTAAAGAATGTGCTGAGAAGGTTGGCCTGCAAATCTCCTTTGAGAAGACAGAATTCATCTGCTCAAAATTAGATATTTCGAAACTAAAAACAAAGTATGGTGAAATAACTAGAGTCAAGCACTTTAAGTATCTCGGTGAAGTTATTGAACCAACAGGACTTGAGAAAATAGCACAAAAAAACCGATTACAGAAAATCAAGAAAGTATTCGGACTTATTCAAAATATATATAACAAGAAATGTCTATCAAAAGGCACTAAAATCAGACACTACAACACAGTCATCAAACCAACAGTCACATATGCAAGTGAAACACTCTCCCTGAATAGAAAATTAGATTTACACGAAATTAAGAAAGTAGAGAGAAAAATTATTAGAAAAATCCTAGGACCACGATACACACAAGATGGATACAGGCTGCAGACTACCGAGACAACCGAAAAAATATCAAACATCGAGGCAGATATCAGGAAGAGGCGGATGAAGTTTTATGGACATATAGACAGATTACCTGGAAACAGGTTAACTAAACGTCTATTGGACTATATGACATCACTTAAGGCAACAATACCCTGGGTAACTGAAGTTAAGAAGGATTTGAAAAAGGCAAAAATTGACATAACAAACACATCAGACCGGGATACATTCAGAAGAAAAATCGACAAGTGGAAGTTTACTCCAGAGACGGAATCTAAACCTTTCCGACCAAAGTGGACCGAAGAAAGGAAGAAGGCCTTTGGGGAGGCAATGAAGAAATACTGGGGAAATAAGAAGAACATTAAGAAATGTTAATCACCTGCTTATCGTTCTCCCATGGGGACATTCGCTAATAATAATAATAATAATAATAATAATAATATATATATATATATATATATATATATATATATATATATATATATCAACAACACCTGTAGGCAGCTGAGGGCTTCATTTAATTATCATTTATTTTAACGAAATTTTGGTTAGTGTATGTCGACGGTATAGTAGGAGGGACATACTAGTAAATGTATAGGTTATTTCTATGTGTGGTATACTTTGTGCGAAATAGATAGGTCAAGCACAAAACATTACAGACGAATAATTCAGGATACAATATACGCACTAAGATCGTTAATGCTCCTATGCAACCCATACCAGAGCCTAAGTTCGAAATGGGCTCACGAAAGGAAGCTCTTGCTCAGATAACATACACACAATAGAAAGAATATTCGAGAACCAATAAATATATTGTTTTCGTCGATTTTGAAAGGCGTTCAGCACACAAGATAGTATGGGAAATTTTACAGAGACATCCGTACCCTCAACAACATATGCTTAGCAAAAACCTGTATTTGAACACACATATAATTCTTCAAAAAGAAAGAGAGCATCAGATACTAATTATAAATTATGGTGTAAGAGAAGGATGTATATTATCCCTTCCTTTCTGTGGTTATTAATTATTATTACTAAGTGAAACACAAGAAAGGGATAATATAAGAAATATATATATTGACTTGTAGGTGGCCAAAGATAAATATTAAATTATGTTTCAAATGAGCGCCAGGCTCCCTACAAAGTATTTCAAATGCTTTCGGTGAAATGTAATGCAGACTAAGTTCACTGGCCTAGAATAAATCGTATCTTTGAAAGAATGCATTTTCTGACGAAATAAAATTAGTGAAGTTTTGCACTTTAGTTAATTGAATAACTTGAAATGATTCTTCCTGCTCCGTCTGTGGTGATATGTTACACAAAAAAATTAATTTAAATACGCCGCGTAATGGCGGCCAATTGTTGCCAGTCAAAGACCACCGCTGCTCTCTCCGCAAAGACTGAAAAAAATGCTAAATAACTTCTTGCAATTATTAATTCAGGAAGAATTGTTTGAATGGGTTCTTTAAGTAACACAACTCACTCACTTTTTGTAAATATATTTACGCTAAGCACAGAATACACATTTGAATTATTCGCTACTTACGAGAACAAATAGAATAAAAGCTACCGCTTTACAATAGCAAGCATACCTTACATACAGCAGAAGAAATTATCTGACTGGAGGTGATTTTAAATATCTCTTTTCTCTTATATATAATAACAAAGATAATAATGTTAGTTTCGAGAACGTTATGCACTAGGATCTCATCTCATACAAATAATGTCTTTTTATTACATTGCAATCGATATAGCCTTTCTTTGAAGCTAATTTAATACATTTTTATAATTAATTTGTGGTTTATGTCCATATAGTATTGATCACAGTCCGTTTTACTTCAAATATATCGGCTTGCATATTTCAAAAGGGACACTACAGATGCAGTCAAGGCTCGACACTCTTTAATATAAAGTGTGTCCCAGAAGCGATGGTCAATATTCAGGAATAGAACAGGAACGATGATTAGAAGCAAAAAGAGTCCAGTAAGCATGGGCTCCTAAGCGTATACCTTAAGAGTTACAAGCAATTCTTGATCTTAGATACTGTGAAACAATTCTCTTTTACTACAAGTACTTTGAGAGTTGGTACTATGGACCAAAACAAGAAAAAAGTCCAGTAACCAGAGTTTATAATGTGCCCGCTTTAAACCTATGCACACGTGTTCACCTTTACTACTGAGAAACATCTCTTCTATTAAACAAATAGTCTTAGGTCTTAAGATATGCATTTTAGAGCCCTCGTTTAGTAAACAATCCCGGACGGATCCAAACTTCCTTGTGTCACAATGTCTATATACCTGTATCACAGTCTCTTACATAGGGTAACATCTTAAGTCTAGATTCCTTGTAATCTCATTGTCACTGGTGAGAGAATCCAGAGAAAAACTGCGAGAATTTAGTGACGAATGTAGGTGACTCTGGTATAGGGATGTAGACAGAGTGACATACGCAAGTTTTGATCGGTCCGGAAGGCGTGCACGGATACGGTGGTTAAAGCGTCCGCTCGCGATAAGTCGGAAATCCGGCGTCGAGTCATAGTCCGGCACAATTTGTCATATGTCCCCAATAGGTAGTACTTCTATAACCAACAAGTCTGAGACCAAGTTATTTGCTTTCGAACTTATTTCAAATTAATTTAGGACAGCTGGATATCGTCTGTTCATCCAGATTTCCAGAAGGCTTTTGATACCGTTCCACACAAGCGACTATTAATCAAATTGCGAGCACATGGAGTATCGTCTGAGTTGTGTGACTGGATTCGTAATTTACTCTCAGAGAGGTCACAGTTCGTAGTGATAGACGGCAAATCATTTAGTAGAACTGAAACGTCCCCTTTGAGCAATTATACATGACTGTGTTTAAACTGACACACAATATTTTTAGCGCAACGCAATCTGACTTTCAAAAATCCCTACAAAACAATGGCCCTGACTAACATTAACCTACACGTTTCACAAATCACTTACCTCACAAAAATCTTCGTTACTCGAACTACTGCAATACAGCGAGCGCCACTGCTGCCAGCTAAATAAAAGATTCAAACTACGGAAGGCACTAACTACTGATAGGCATAGTTAGCAAATGAAAGATTTTAATAGAGAATAAACAATGTATTTACCTTAATAGTCATCACAAGTCATAATATATATAGCAGTTCATGACATCCAGTCTTACAAATTTCAACACTCCGCCATTTCTCTCCCCACATCCACCACTGCTGGCGGCTCACCTCCAACTGCGCAACGCTAAGCGCTGTTAACGTCCAGCTGCCCAACACTACAATGGCGAGTATTACAACAATGCCAACCAGCCACTGACTGCACACAGCACAGCCACTGATTTTCATACAGAGCGCTACGTGGCGTTGCCAATATAAAAAACCTAAACAGCCTACTTACAGAACAGAAGCGATATCTGGCGTTCCGCATGGTAGTGTCATAGGCCCTCTGCTGTTCCTGATTTTTATGAATGATCTAGGTGATAATCTGAGGAGCCCCCTTACACTGTTTGCAATTGATGCTGTAATTTACCGTCTACTAAAATCAACAGACGTTCAATTCCAATTACAAAATGATCTAAAGAGAATTTCTGTATGGTGCGATAAGTGGCAATTGGCACTAAACAAAGAAAAGTGCCGGGTCATCCACATGGGTACTAAAAGAAATCCGATAAATTTTGGGTATTCGATAAATGGCACAAATCTAAGGGCTGTCAATTCGTCTAAATACCTAGGAATTACGAGCAACTTAAATTGGAAAGACCACATATATAATATTGTGGGGAAGGCGAAACAAAGACTGCACTTTGCTTGCAGAACACTTAGAAGATGCGACAAACCCACTAAAGAGACAGCCTACATTACACTTGTCCGTCCTCTGCTGGAATATTCCTGCGCGGTGTGGGATCCTTACCAAGTAGGATTGACGGAGGACATCGAAAAAGTAAAAAGAAGGGCAGCTCGTTTCGTGTTATCGCGCAATGGGGGTGAGAGTGTCACTGATATGATACGCGAGTTGGGGTGGCAGTCACTGAAACAATCGCGGTTTTCTTTGCGGCGAGATCTATTTACGAAATTTCAATCACCAACTTTCTCTCCGGAATGCGAAAATATTTTGTTGACACCCACCCACGTAGAGAGAAATGATCATCATAATAAAATATATCAGAGCCCGAACGGAAAGTTTTAGGTGTTCCTTTTTCCCACGCGCCATTCGAGAGTGGAATGGTAGGGAAGTAGTATGAAAATGGCTCGATGAAACCTCTGCCAGGCACTTAAGTGTGAAATGCAGAGTAACCATGTAGATGTAGATATCCAAGTAAATATTGGATAAAATATTTGACGGCTACGGATACACAGACATTAAATTAAATACATTCCAAATGATATGTGGCACGGTGAGAAGAACATTAAAAAACAAAATCCAGAAGGGCACCCACCTCAGGACGTATAATGTAAAAGCTGTCCCTAAGCTGCGTTATGAAAGTGAGTCATAGATAATGAGAGATAGATAAAAGCCGTGTACAAACAGTGGAAATGAAACTTCTAAGGTCCGTAAAAGGATGTGCTAAACGAAATCGATATAGAAGAGGTTAGGGTTGCAAATATATAACCTAAATGATGAAATACAAATTAATAAAAAGTGGAAAGGTTACCTAGAACATACTGTATAAGTATACAAATTGAAAATGTTCATTGTTTTGTGTTCCTTATCGAAATTTTCATCCAGAAATATGTTAGTACCCAATGAAGTGTACAAAACAATGTAAAACTTCTCTAATACGATATATAAATTGAAGGGGGAGAAGAGAGAAAGGAAAGGAGCACGGTGTGGCCGCGAGGTTTGAGGCGCCACGTCACGGATTGCGCGACCCCTGCCGTAGGAGACTGATGACCTCAGCAGTTGAGTCGCATAGTGCTCAGAGCCAACCCTGCCGTAGGAGGTTCGAGTCCTAGCTCGAGCTTCGGTGTGTGTGTAGGGAGAAGGCTTCAAAGGAAAGGAGAGAGGAGAGAAAGGAAAGGAGCGCGGTGTGGCCGCGAGGTTTGAGGCGCCATGTCACGGATTGCGCGACCACTCCCGTCGGAGGTTCGAGTCCTTCCTCGAGCTTTGGCGTGTGTTGTTCTTAGCATAAGTTAGTTTAAGTAGTGTGTAAGTCTAGGAACCGATGACCTCAGCTGTTTGGTCCCTTGTAAATTCAGACATATTTGAACATTTTTTTTTTAAAAAAGTAAAGGAGAGACACTGATATCAGATGCATCGGGACTCTATGCGGAATCAGCGGCGACGTGTAAAAGTGTGTGCCAGACTGGTATTCGAACCCGAGATCTGCTTACTAGGCAGCTTCGTTAATCACTGCCCCACCCCCACCCGCCGACGCAGTGTTTGTGGCAAATGCGGGGACCATCTTCAATCCCCGCCCGTCTCGTCCGTGCTCGCTTATCTTAGGTTGCCGCTAGAGGTCGAACGTAAATGTTCATCTGCACTGAAGGGTGCGGATTCATTGTCCAACGAGGAGAATCACTTATATGAATGCATAGTGCCTGTTCTTTCAGACATGCCCGGAAGAACAAACACCACATATTCCTATAATTTTCTAATATGTGTTTTGTAGCTTTGTTGCAGATAGCGCAACGACGAGCTGCAGTACGCGCATGTTAGAGAGTCGCCACGTGCTGTAACTTGTACCCTGTATTCCCACAAAAAATGGTTCAAATGGCTCTGAGCACTATGGGACTTACCATCTGAGGTCATCAGTCCCCTAGACTTACAACTACATAAACCTAACTAACCTAAGGACATCATACACATCCATGCCCGAGGCAGGATTCGAACCTGCGAGCGTAGCGGTCACGCGGTTCCAGACTGAAGCGCCTAGAACCGGGTATTCCCACAGTCCAGAGAAGTTTGCTGAGTCCAGAGATGTTTGCTGAGAGAGCAAATGACAGCCTTGTGCAACAATATTTAACTTGTTAAAAGGAATTGTGGCGCTGTACCTTTGTCATAATTAATGGGAATGCTTTTTCATATCGTCTAGATAGGCAGTACCATTTTAACTGAACGAGAAGTCAGTTCAGATCGTGAAGAGGTAGTTTTGGGCAAGTTGACGCTTCCCGGGCTTGCATAATTATTTGTTAGTAGTATATTATGGGGCTGTAAGGAACAACAATCAATGATTGTGGTTGTGAGTTTTGAACGATGATAGCGGACAGGGATGCGTATACTTCCATGGCGCAAAGCTAGTGGCTCTGGAAGCATACTGAGAAGGAATTAAGTTGTGGTTACATTGTTGTTGTGCACTCTTAGGGGATAGCCTTGTGGCTGTTTATTGGTTGTGTACTGGTAGATTTTGAGTCTTGAGCGATGTAGTGACTCAAGAGCGTTTTATTTACGGTGACAGTCTCTAGCAGTTGTAAGTGGAAGTTTATCTTGTTTCTACACTGACGATTTACCCGTTAGTTTGTGGAGGTCAGCTCCGTGATAGTTACAGAGAGATCTCGCCTATTAAAGAAGCCGTTTAAATAAAAAGCATATGTACAGCAAAGCTGTTGCTTATGATTAATATTGTCTAATGACTTTTACAGTTAAGGATCTTTAGTGGGACGCGTGACGTCCAGAGGGTTAAATTTTGACTTGACTTTTTAATTGTATGGACAAAGTCATGGTGGCACGTAGGTTTTTCTTGTTTGTCCCATTTGTTCATGATTGCTGTCCGTTGTTGGGAATTTATACCTTAGTTGACACTAGTGCACTTACGACGAATTGAGTATACTGATGTGTGAACTGAAGATCTAAACTAAGGCTACGCCACTGAAAACAAAATTTAGTTCCCCACTTACGACTGAAAATAAATTGCCTTTCAACGACAAATTTTATGAAACCGAGACTAATAGAATTGAGAAATAATAACTTGGAAAGTACTTTCAAGAACAAGAAACATTGAATATACGCTAATTACACGTAATTGCGATAAAGCTGACACAATGTGTATAATTCTATTACGCATGGAGGTATGATAAGGGGAGTTGTCATTATGACACAAACTTGAAGCCAACATTCGCATGTTAGTTCCCCAAAAAATTAACTTCTGGAGTAAGTGTTTTATCAAAAATTCGATCTTGCATCATTTTCAGATTAACTAATCATTTGTATTATAGTCTAAAGTGTAAAGGAATCATTCAAGTGGTATTTGCTTTTACATGCATCAAGTTTGGTTGCACTGTTTACTTTTATTGCGTTGATTTTTTTCTGTCATTTGACTTTAGTTTTCATATCAGGCCATCTCGATAATCTTTCTGGGTGAACACTGTGAGAAGAAAAGATTGAATACCGACCAATGTAGAAAAATATGGTCTCGGCATTTTCAGGAAGAGAATATACATCGAAAATCAGTTTCGTCATTCCGTATTAAGGAGAAGGCTGGATTAGGAAGCCAGGCTTTCCATATCACATGCTCGTCTTCTTGGTTATTCGAAACGTAAAACAAAAAGAGATTTACATTAACAAGTTGAAATGCGTCGCATTACAGGGTAAAATAATGAACTTACGACCAGAAGAAACGTCTTAAAATGCTTATTTCACACAGTTTTAGCCACAAAGCATTGTAATAGTAAATTAAACCAGAAGCAGACTTCTGCTGATGTTTTGGGGCATCTAACATGGCGCCGCCGGCTTCAAAGCAGCGTGGGGCCTAAATCTGTGGTGCCATCTCCCGTTATTATACCTCCATGATATTACGACTATATAAACTGAAAAAGAAAGATATTTATTATTAAAAGAGATTAACTGAAAAGCACAAATTGATATATTGTGTTTAATTCATTAATGTACAAAACAATTACATGTGACAAAGAGAAGAAAGACGAAGGAAATCAGATTTATTTTCATAAAAACAAAATAAAAGAAGGCCTGTGCAGGCAGTAAATTATATCGCTGACTTGGCTTGTTGCTTAATACTGTGATAAACATACAGAACAAAAGAGCGTAATTTTCGTTGGATTCAATTTTCATTCAAAAAATGGCTCTGAGCACTATGGGACTTAACTTCTGAGGTCATCAGTCCCCTAGAACTTAGAACTACTTAAACTTAACTAACCTAAGGACATCACACACAGCCATGCCCGAGGCAGGATTCGAACCTGCGACCGTAGTGGTCGCGCGGTTCCCGACTGAAGCGCCTAGAACCGCTCGGCCACATTGCCGGCCAATTTTCATTAATGAAGGGTTCATTAGTAGATTTTACTACTGAAATTGACGTGATATCAGTAAGTGAAAGGTTTTATTTTTAATAACCATTCCTATATTATTTTTGAATGGGATTAGTGTGAATGGATTTTCTATAACACATTGGTACAAGTCTACCACATATAAATCGCGCAGTGCGATAAGCTTTAAAGGCATAAGTTTCTTACCACAGTGAAATAACCTCCAGGATGCTTGAGACGTTATTGTTAAGCAGATTATTTCGCTCGATCACATTTACGTAACCAAATAAGTAACTGTAATTATTTTCGATTACTGCTATTTTGTCTCTAGAAATTCACGTGTACGTGTGATTCCATTATGAACTAAGGACTCTTTGTGTTTGAACAGTATGTCAGATCCGTTAAAAAATGAAAAGTGATTATACGTATAATTAGTCTTGCGCACTGTAGAGCCTATACTCAGGTGATATGCAAACAGAGGCCAGTCAAACAGTAATCCTAACAGGTACACAAAACGTATGCCATACACTGACATTTCAACTGATCGTACTTGTTTATCCAGTGTTACTTAAATTAAATTATAAATCGTATTTTATTATCAGTGCAACGATTTCCAATAGCAGCAACTATATACAAGCTAGTCAGAAGAAGGAATATGGGAGGACCAAAGAAAGATGTGAATAAATTCTGTGTACCCAAAACAGGTCATTGAAGCCTAATCTTCGTTCGTGAGGATAAGACAAGACTGTATGCGAAATTTAGTACACAGGGCTGTTACCTCTGGCATCAGGAACAGCACTAACTGTGGTGTCACCGCCAGACACCACACTTGCTAGGTGTGCCTTTAAATCGGCCGCGGTCCGTTAGTATACGTCGGACCCGCGTGTCGCCACTGTCAGTGATTGCAGACCGAGCGCCACCACACGGCAGGTCTAGAGAGACTTACTAGCACTCGCCCCCAGTTGTACAGCCAACGTTCATAGCAATGGTTCACTGACAATTACGCTCTCATTTGCCGAGACGATAGTTAGCATAGCCTTCAGCTACGTCAATTGCTACGACCTAGCAAGGCGCCATAGCATTTGATAATTAATATTGTGAAGTATGTACAGTAATGAGAGATGTTCTACAATTGTGGATTAAAGTTAAGTATTATATCAACTACGTACTTTATTTGCTACTATTAATTCCCTTAACTGTTCCAGACCTCGCGCCAGTCAGCGTGCATTTCGGCCTCCTCTAGCAACACAGTGTTGGCTCTCCTGCCAACACTTCACTAACACCAACGGAGCTTTGATGACAGAAACAGGTACGTCATACCATATGCTTCAACTGTATGCTATAATTCATCAACCCCAGTGGTGGACATTCTCTCGGTAACTCATGATCAGGCACTTTGAATGGACTACATACCTGGCGAACGTGGTTGGCAGGACAACAGCTCGTACATCCTCCGTAGGTCACGACAGCACGGGCTAGATGCAGTCATGCGTTAGCGTATTGAAAGCTAACGTCAAGGAAATCTTGAAGACAAGGCACCGCTATTGGCCTTAACGCAGCATACATGTAAAACCGGCTGACCGGCTATGCGAACCAAAGGTGATGATCATGTGTAGGAAATGGGTGACCCATATTATCACCCCAAGTGCCGGTTTTGTGTCACGGTAACGAATGCAGTCTGGAAGCACTCGTTCTCTTCGGGACCTCCACTCAGGGATCATGATGCTATGCGTAGAACCGGGATTTTATATGAAAAGAAGGCGTGGGGTCACTCATGGTGTATATTGTTGCAGTTGGACGCGCCATTGTTGCGCGCCTATCCGTGCTGTCGTGTCAAGGAAAGTCTCAAAACGGCCGGCGTGCTGAAAGGTCGCAGGGCTCCAGACAGCATTGCAATGTCGGATGTGACGGGTGAAGAAATGTAGTAGCGGTGTCTAAGGGTATTCCTGGATAAACTATGTAATGTCACACATGGGGTAGAGGATGAACGCAAAAAAAGGTACAAACGACGCTCTGGAGCATTTTGCTGCCCCTCTGTTTCTTCTTCTTCGACGAAATGTGACCCAGCAGATTGGTGGACTGCTGCTCTAGAGTTCACATGTTCGCGTCTTCCTCAACTGAACAGTGATGGACGGGACGTGATGGACCAAACAATTCGCCCCTCTGGATTTCTTTCTGTGGGGTATTGAACGCCTCGCCAGTTCGTGACTGAGCCGTTTCGGCTCCTTTTGGTTACTTTATTTGACTTGCCAAGCAGCAGATTCGTGCATGTCGCTATAGGAAGCGTGCGCTGTGAGTTCCGGGCGTTTTACTGACTAACCGGACTCGCTTGGTGGAGTCTCGGTATGGCGGTCAAGAAGGAAATTTCTGGCTGGCAACAAGAGCTCCGACTCGACTCGCAGTTGACAAGTTGGTTGGGCGCCTTCAGAGCAGTGCGTGATTGAGTGTGCGACATCGAAGTCAGGGCATATGTGAGTGAAGTGGGCAGCCGCCCATCGAGTGAAGGAATCGTGAGGACACGGGGTCTGGCCAAAGAAAGACTGCTGTACCAGTTGCACCTCGTGACAGCCCCTGCTCGACCAAAAAGACCTAAAGTAGGTGACAACGTTCCAGAACATTGACTCTCGCTGTGCACTTGTGACGTGGAGCTGATTTTAACATCTAGTTGAATCTGTTTTGTGCCATTTACTGAGTGGCAGTCCGTTTTGTTGTTTGGTGTTTGCTGCTGATTCCGACAGACTTTATTAAGAGTGCATTGTTCATTGTTTCATGTTATATGGGTTTCCCCCCTTACTTTGTTCTTGTTGTCGCCGGCTGGAATTAAATGATTTTTTGTCATAACTTTTAAACTGTCATTGGTTTCAGCACCCGTGTGGACTGGGAGAGTGATTCAGCTGGTCTGACCGTGTTCTGTGAATATGTCTGGTTTCAAGATTTTCATTATGCGAATTTTTGTAACTGGGCTTAGTTGATGCTGTACCTCTGCTTAAATCTATTTAATTAGACTTCTGTGGTAAGAACTGTTTCTTCCAAACTCGATGTTGACTGTATTAAGCCTCTACTACCTTTGCCAGAACTTAATATTGGTGGTTAGTTATTGAAAGGTTACTACCATCAGATATAAGCACTATACTTTCGGTTTCTTCTTAGGCATATTTGTTGGACGTAGAATACTGATTAGTATCGGGAAACAATATTTTGAATACACTGATCGAAAAAATCACAAAACCAAAAAATAATTAATGTACGGTAATGAAATTTTGGGAATACGTTCATCTGTATCATATACACTACTGGCCATTAAAATTGCTACACCAAGAAGAAATGCAGATGATAAACGGGTATTCATTGGACACATATATTATACTAGATCTGACATGTGATTACATTTTCACGCAATTTCGGTGCATAGGTCCTGAGAAATCAGTACCCAGAACAACCATCTCTGGCCGTAATAACTGTCTTGATACGCCTGGGCATTGAGTCAGAGCTTGGATGGGGAGTACAGGTACAGCTGCCTAAACAGCTTCAACATGATACCACAGTTCATCAAGAGTAGTGACTGGCGTGTTCTGACGAGCCAGTTGCTCGGCCACCATTGACTAGACGTTTTCAATTGATGAGAGATCTGGAGAATGTGCTGGCCAGGGCAGCAGTCGTATATTTTCTGTATCCAGAAAGGCCCCGTACAGGACCTGCAACATGCGTTCGTGCAGGGTTTCGCAGGGATCGAATGAAGGGTAGAGCCAGGGGTCGTAACAGATCTGAAATGTAACGTCCACTGTTCAAAGTGCCGTCAATGTGAACAAGAGGTGACCGAGACGTGTAACCAATGGCACTCCATACCATCACGCCGGCTGATACGCCAGTATGGCGATGACGAATACACGCTTCCAATGTAAGTTCACCGCGATGTCGCCAAACACGGATGCGACCATCATGATGCTGTAAACAGAACCTGGATTCATCCGAAAAAATGACGTTTTGCCATTCGTGCATCCAGGTTCGTCGTTGAGTACACCATCGCAGGCGCTCATGTCTGTGATGCAGCATCAAGGGTAACGTCAGCCCTGGTTTCCGAGCTGAGAGTCCGTGCTGCTGCAAACGTCGTCGAACGGTTCGTGCAGATGGTTGTTGTCTTGCGAACGTCTCCATCTGTCGACTCAGGGATCGATACGTGGCTGCACGATCCGTTACAGCCGTGCGGATAAGATGCCTGTCATCTCGACTGCTAGTGATACGAGGCCGTTGGGATGCACCACGGCGTTCTGTATTACCCTCCTGAACCCACCGATTCCATATTCTGCCAACAATCATTGGATCTCTACCAACGCGAGTAGCAATGTCGCGATAAGATGAACCACAATCACGATATGCTACAATCCGACCTTTATCAAAGTTGGAAACGTGATGGTACACATTTCTCCTTCTTAGACGAGGCATCACAACAACGTTTCAACGGGTAACGCCGGTCAACTGCTGTTTGTGTGTGAGAAATTGGGTGGAAACTTTCCTAATGCCAGCACGTTGTAGTTGTCGCCACCGGCCCAACCTTGTGTAAATGCTCTGAAAAGCTAATAATTTGCGTATCACAGCATCTTCTTCCTGTCGGTTAAGTTTCGCGTCTGTAGCACGTCATCTTCGTGGTGTAGCAACTTTAATGGCCAGTAGTGTATGTAATAGAACAACCAGCAGATCCTGAAGAACGCGCGTCCCGTACCGTCTACTGGTGGCAAGCTGGATCCAGCCCACATTCGGATGAGAGCAAAAGGAAGCTTATGAGCATCTGCTGACATTTATAATTGTATTGCTACCCTTTGGTTTCTTTTCTATTTTTTTTATTCATAAGTGTTGTGTTGGTTTATTTTAATAATAATGCCGTTAATCCAATGATGCTTATATGACGACCACGCCTTACTGTTCCCAAAGCCCTTTGCTGACTGATCTCTTCAGTGACCCTGGATATCGCCGCAGAAGTATTTTGAGTCCAGCAGCCTCAAACACCCTCAGACATGCTTGTGCGCAAATTGGTTGAGTTATATTACCGTCTAGACATTTTACAGGCAACGAAAAGTGTCCATGTAGACTCATGCTCATAAATTAAGGATAATGCTGATACCTCGTGGCCGGGCATGGTGGCCGAGCGGTTCTAGGCGCTACAGTCTGGAACCGCGCGACCGCTACGGTCGCAGGTTCGAATCCTGCCTCGAGGCATGGCTGTGTGTGATGTCCTTAGGTTAGTTAGGTTTAAGTAGTTCTAAGTTCTAGGGGACCGATGACCTCAGAAGTTCATAGTGCTCAGAGCCATTTGAACCATTTTTGATACCTGGTGAAAAAACGGTCTCGTGGGCAGTTTGCGGGTTTAAATCACCTCGGGGTATGACCATGCGGTGCATTTGACCTCCGGTCGTCGCACGGTGGCGTTGGCAGCAGTCCACATACGCAGAGGTGTGTTGGTGCATGTCAGAGTACAGTGCAACGGGAAAGTGTACAGACGTTTTCAGATGTGCTAATGGTGACTGTGTGTTGAAAATGGCTCAAAGAACACATATTGATGACGTTATGAGGGGTAGAATACTAGGGCGACTGGAGGCTGGTCCAACACAACAGGTCGTAGCACGGGACCTCCGTGTGCAACAAAGTGTGATTTCAAGATTATGGCAACGATTCCAGCAGACAGGAAACGTGTCCAGGTGCTACAGTACGGGCCGTCCACAGTGTACAACTCCACAAGAAGACCGATGTCTCACCATCAGTCCCCGCAGACGGCCACGGAGTATTGTAGGTAACCTTGCTCGGGACCTTAAAGCAGCCACTGGAACGGTTGTCTCCACACAGTCTACAGGCAA
Source organism: Schistocerca americana (assembly GCF_021461395.2). Taxonomy (NCBI): domain Eukaryota; kingdom Metazoa; phylum Arthropoda; class Insecta; order Orthoptera; family Acrididae; genus Schistocerca; species Schistocerca americana. Next base: position 98,173,705 of record NC_060127.1, on the reverse strand, counting down.
CTGAACAGACTGGTTTAGTCACCCGGAGACCTGCAAGGTGCATTCCACTGACCCCTGGTCACAGGAGAGTCCGTAAAGCCTGGTGTCAAGAAGACAGCACATGGTCATCGGAACAGTGGTCCCAGGTTATGTTCACAGACGAGTCCAGGTATAGTCTGAACAGTGATTCTCACCGCGTTTTCATCTGGCGTGAACCAGGAACCACATACCAACCCCTTAATGTTCTTGAAAGGGACCTGTATGGGACCTGGGACCTGGGACAGTGGTCCAGGTTATGTTCACGGAGAGCCCAGGTATAGTCTGAACAATGATTCTCGCCGTGTTTTCATCTGCGTGAACCAGGAACCAGATACCAACCTCTTAATGTCCTTGAAAGGGACCTGTATGGAGTTCGTGGTTTGATGGTGTGGGGTGGGATTATGATTGGTGCACGTACACCCCTGCATGTCTTTCACAGAGGAACTGTAACAGGTCAGCCGGCCGTGGTGGCCGAGCGGTTCTAGGCGTTTCAGTCCGGTACCGCGCGACTGCTACGATCGCAGGTTCGAATCCTGCCTCGGGCATGGATGTGTGTGATATCCTTAGGTTAGTTAGGTTTAAGTAGTTCTAAGTTCTAGGGGACTGATGACCTTAGATGATAAGTCCCATAGTGCTCAGAGCCATTAGAACCATTTTTGTAACAGGTCAGGTGTATCGGGACTTCATTTTGTATCAGTATGTCCGCCTTTTCAGGGGTGTACTGAGTCTCACCTTCCCCCTGATGGATTATAACGCACGGCCCCATCGAGCTGCCATCGTGGCGGAGTACCTTGAAACAGAAGATATCAGGCGAATGGAGTGGCCTGGCTGCCCATACCGAAACCCCATCGAACACGTCTGGGATGCTCTCAGTCGACATATCGCTGCGCGTCTTCAAACCCCTACGACACTTCAGGAGCTCCGACAGGCACTGGTGAAAGAATGGGAGGCTATTCCCCAGCAGCTGCTCGACCACCTGGTCCAGAGCGTGCCAACCCGTTGTGCGGCCTGTGTACGTGTGCATGGTGATAATATCCCATACTGATGTCGGGGTACATGCGCAGGAAGCAGTGGCATTTTTAGCACATGTGTTTCGGGCCAGTTTTCTCAACTTATCACCAGTACCGTGGATTTACGATCTGTGTCGAGTGTGTTCCCTATGTGCCTATGTGCTACGGTCGCAGGTTCGAATCCTGCCTCGGGAATGGATGTGTGTGATGTCTTTAGGTTAGTTAGGTTTAAGTAGTACTACGTTCTAGGGGACTGATGACCACAGAAGTTAAGTCCCATAGTGCTCAGAGCCATTTGAACCATGTTTTTATGTGCCTATGGTATTAGCAGCAGTTTTGTGTAGTGATACGTTGTGTGGCACCACAGTCTGCAATTACCTTTAATTTATGAACATGAGTGTAGATGGGTGTGAATCTTTCGTACATAGCTTTTTGAATTAGTTTACTCGGTGTCTATGTCCCATAGCATTCCTTTTTAAGGTTCTGTACTAATCGGCAAAAACGGAACCACTATAGGATCACTTTGTTGTCAGTATGCGAGTCTGTCTGTCTGTATGTCAGATTGTCGAAAACCCTTCTTCTGATGAACCACAGGAAGTATCAAGTTAAAATTTATGTCACTTATAAAGCTTCTTCGTCAATGAACTCAAAAGATACGGCCATTTATGTCATATATTTTTATAATCGCGAACACACTCATCAAAACCTACAGCATACTTCTCTTTGACCTAGAACGATGAAATCCGGCAAGAAGCAGAGTTTCACAGTACAACTAAAGGAAAAAATCCGAAAATTGTTCATCTGTAATTACAACACAAGGAAAAAATTTCTCATTTTTATCCGATTTTCCGTCTGTCCGCGAAGACCCCTTTTTTCGGGAACGGATAGATGTACAAAGTTGAAATTTATGCTGCATACTAAAGTCTGTAGCCCCCTGAAGGGAAAATACATGTAAGCTTCTAAGTTGGTACAATCAAAGGATACGGCCGCGCATGTCACATGTTTTCGTACTCGTAATTTCATCTATCAAAGTCCCGTTGACATTGAATCATGAAATTTGGCAAGAAGCGAGGTTTAGCACTACAGGTAAAGGAAAAAAATCCGAGAAGAATTTGTAAATTATATCACAGAAAAAATTATTTCTCTTGTCTTTTGCTATCCGACTTCAACATTAAAATTAAAAAAAAGGAGTTCTCGAAAGTCTTGGCATTCCCGGAACAGATATTCTACATAGATAATTAATGTTGAATGGAAACTCCAGATCACAAATCATACTCGCACCTGACCTTTTTCATTTTGCTATCTTTTTTGAATTGTGTTTGCAAGTCAGGGAGGTTTCATGTGAGCTGTGCAGTTCAGTTGCAGAACGCAGAGTGTGACAGAAATACACTCTCAGCACTTTCAAGCAACAGCTGCAGCTGCGACAATTAACCACGCCACGTGATCGTATAATTTGTCTTGCGGGAAACAGGGAAACCACAACAGGTTTCTTACGGAATTGTGCCACGTTTGTCTTGGTCATAGGCGGCTCTCGAAACTATAGAATTTAAAGCTTGTGTGTTTGTGTGTGTGTGTGTGTGTGTGTGTGTGTGTGTGTGTATGTTTGTGTGTGCGGGTAGGTGGGTGCCACTTCGCGTGGGTGAGTTCACGTTTGAGCATATGTTGTACTTTTGATTGCTGTGCATTTTAACAAGCTAAACATAATTGACGACAGATGGCAATAGGCGGTAAAAATAAGCGAAATAACGAGTCAGCGAGCTAATAGACGCTGTCGCTGATGCCTATGGCCATAATTATCCACCGTGATGCGGAAATTGGAGGTCAAGTTACGCGGACCGCGAAGGAATTAATTACGGTGCCTTGACGTTAATGAAGCCGCAGGTGTAATTTTGTTTAATTAATTTGCGGACCGCTCTGACGCAGAAAATCTCGCGTGTACACGCAGAGCCGGACTAAACAGCGCAGCAGATCTCGCGCTATCTGCTGAGAGAAACAGGTGAGAAAGCGACGACACACTGTTCCCCGCATAGTGTCCTGTACTGTAAGAGAGGAAACCCTCGTACTCATTAATTAAAAAAGAATGGGCAGATATGAGTAGGACTAGCGCACTTTGTGATCAGTTCAAACCAAATTATGTCTATAGACAGATCATTTATTCCGGATATCGAGAATCTCAAACATTTTTACCTCTTATCGACACTTATACTCGGAAGATATGTTGTGAATTGGCAGGAGTCAATTCACGTGGTTTGGAGGAAGCCGAAAGGCACGCGTTTAAGCTCACGCAGGCTGGCGTGAGCTCTGGAACAGGTCAGAGAAATAAGACTAGCAAAACAGGAGGTAACTGGTAGAATACTTAACTTTAATCCATAATTGGAGAACATCGCTCTTGTTGATACATGAATTATAATCTCAATATAAACTGGTAATGGCGCCTTGCTAGGTCGTAGCAAATGACGTAGCTGAAGGCTATGCTAACTATCGTCACGGCAAATGAGAGCGTATTTGTCAGTGTAGCTTCGCTAACAAAGTCGGCTGTAGAACTGGGGCCGAGTGCTAGGACGTCTCTCTAGACCTACCGTGTGGCGGCGCTCGATCTGCAATCACTGACAGTGGCGACACGCGGGTCCGACGTATACTAACGGACCGCGGCCGATTTAAAGGCTACCACCTAGCAAGTGTGGCGTCTGGCGGTGACACCACAAGATATCGGTCACACAGGTTCCACTATTTTCGAGAACGTACTAATTTCAATAATATATATGCGACATAACTTCGTGTAGGAGGCACGTAACTATTGTTATAATAATCAGCTGTTCTTCATTCGGACTGATTTCGCCGCAATGGTAAAAGTCAAACATCAGACAAGGAATGAAATTATTGGTTATATTGCTTATACGACGCGGCTCAGAATTTATCAATCATCAGGTATCAAGGAGCGATTGTTCCACGTAGATATAGGGTTTACCGTTGTATGTGAAACAAACATTCGCAGATTACTGTAGCAGAGTTTAAACACTTCCATTGGCCACCAAACCCCCCAGAAATGAACATTATTAAACATATCTGGGATGCCTTGCAACGTGCTGTTCAGGTCTTGCATCCCCTCGTACTCTTACGGATTTATGGAAAGTCCTACAGGTTTCACGTAGTCAGTTCCCTCCAGCACTACTTCACACATTAGTCGAGTCCATTCCACGTCGTTCTGCGGCACTTCTGGGTGGCAGCCCTACACGATATTAGGCAGGTGTATCAGTTTCTTTGGCTCTTCAGGGTAGTACATGCCAGACATTACTTGTTCTCATATTTTATGATGAGTTGTCTGGTTTATTTGAAGAGAAATATCTGGACGGTTGGACTTGGTAATTGCTGGAAATCCAAATCACAATAGCGGAAACGATGAAAACGTACATTCAAATAGCTGTACTGCTACCACTGCAAACAAAAAAAAAAAAAAAAATATTTTTCTGCTGATACTGTACAACATGGTGCCCATTATACGAGGGTGGTTTGAAAAATCCTCGGAACGGAACAGAAAAAAAGTACTTACATCACTGAAACTTTTTTTTTATTTTTCAATTAGTCTCCTTGTAGATTAATGCACTTGGTCCAACGATGTTCCAGTGTCTTGATCCCATCTCGAAAATGAGTTTCCTCTAGGCCTGCAAAATAGTTGTAAACTCCGGCTATCAGTTCGTCGTTTGAAGTGAACCTCCCTCCACCAAGCAACATTTTCAGTTTTGGGAAGAGATGGAAGTCAGACAGAGCCATATCAGGTGCATAAGGCTCGTGAGGCAACAGTTCATACCTTATTTCGTGTAGTTTTGCCGTGGGGACGGCACATGTGTACGGGCGTGAATTGTCTTGTTGGAAGATGACTTTCTTCCTTGATAAACAAGTCCTTTTTCCGCGTATCTTTTGTTCCAATTTGTCCAGGAGGTTAGCATAGTATTCTCCAATAATTGTTTCCCCAGTCCGGAGATAATCCCCAAGAGAAGCTCGAAATTTAGCACGGACCTCAATGCGAGATGCCTATAACAGTTTCCACAACGAAACATTGTCTCGAAACCTGGCAGAAAATCCAAAGAGATTCTGGTCGTATGTGAAATATGTTAGCGCCAAGAAACAATCAATGCCTTCTCTGCGCGATAGCAATGGAGTAACTATCGAAGAGAGTGCTGCCAAAACAGTTACTAAACACAGTCTTCCGGAATGCCTTCACGAAAGAAGACGAAGTAATTATTCCAGAATTCGAATCAAGAAGAGCTGCCAACATGAGTAACATAGAAGTAAATATCATCGGAGTAGTGAAGCAACTTAAATCACTTAATAAAAGCAAGTCTTCTGGTCCAGACTGTATACCAATTAGCTTCCTTTCGTAGTATGCTTATGCATTACCTCCACACTTAACAATCATAAACAACCGTTCGCTCGACGAAAGATCCGTACCAAAAGATTGGAAAGTTGCACAGGTCACACCAACATTCAACAAATTTCGTATGAATAATCCACTAAATTACAGGCCCATATCGTTAACGTCGATATGTAGCAAGATTTTAGAATATACATTGTATTCGAACATTATGAATTACCTCGAAGAAAACTGTCTATTGGCAAACAGTCAACATGGGTTTAGAAAACATCGTTGCTGTGAAACACAACTAGCTCTTTATTCACATGAAGTGTTGAGTGCTATTGACAAGGGATTTCAGATCGATTCCGTATTTATGGATTTCCGGAAGGTTTTTGACACTGTACCACACAAGCGGCTCGTATTGAAATTGCGTGCTTATGGAAATCGTCCCAGTTATGTGAATAGATCTGTGATTACCTGTCAAAGAGGTCACAGTTCGTAGTAACTGACAGAAAGTCATCGAGTAAAACAGATATGATTTCTGGAGTTCCTCAAGGTAGTGTTATAGGCCCTTTGCTGTTCCTTATCTATATAAACGATTTGGGAGACAATCTGAGCAGCCGTCTTCGGTTGTTTGCAGATGACGCTGTCGTTTATCGACTAATAAAGTCATCAAAAGATCAAAACAAACTGCAAAACGATTTAGAAAAAATATGTGAATGGTGCGAAAAGTGGCAGTTGACCCTGAATAACAAAAAGTGTGAGGTCATCCACAAGAGTGCAAAAAGGAATTCGTTAAACTTCGGTTACACGATAAATCAGTCCAATCTAAATGCCGTAAATTCAACGAAATACCTAGGTATTACAATTACGGACAACTTAAATTGGAAAACACACGTAGAAAATGTTGTGGGGAAGGCTAACCAAAGACTGCGTTCTATTGGCAGGACACTTAGAAAATGCAACAGCCATACTAAGGAGACTGCCTACATTACGCTTGTCCGTCCTCTTTTAGAATACTGCTGTGCGGTGTGGGATCCTTACCCGACAGGACTGACGGAGTACATCGAAAAAGTTCAAAAAGGGCAGCACGTTTTGTACTATGGCGAAATATGGGAGAGAGTGTCACAGAAATGATACAGGATTTGGGCTGGAAATCGTTAAAAGAAAGGCGTTTTTCGTTCCGATGGAATCTTCTCACGGAATTCCAATCACTAACTTTCTCCTCCGAATGCGAAAATATATTGTTTACACCGACTTACATAGGGAGGAACGATCACCACGATAAAATAAGGGAAATCAGAGCTCGTACGGAAAGATATAGGTGTTTATTCTTTTTGCGCGCTATACGCGATTGGAATAACAGAAAATTGTGAAGGCGGTTCGATGAACCCTCTGTCAGGTACTTAAATGTGATTTGCAGAGTATCCATGTAGATGTAGATGTAGAATCCCCTTTGCATCCCAGAACAATGATGCAATGAGCTTTCCCGTCGAAGAAAGTGTCTTTGCTTTCTTTGGTGGCGAAGAATCAGCAGGTTTCCACCGCATTTACTTTCGTTTTGTCTCTGGGGTATAGCAGTGCACCCAAGATGCATCTGTGGTCACAAACTGGCTCAAAAAAACTCATTCGTTTCTCCTAAAACGGGCCAAACATTGCTCTGATAAATTCATTCTCATGCGTTTTTGATCCAGTGTCAAGAGTCGCGGCACCCATCTCGCAGATAATTTTTTCATTTCTAATTCTTGAGTTAAAATGTGATACACCGTTTCAGATGACATCTAGTAAGTGTCAACAATTTCACGCACTTTCAATTGGCGATACTCCGTGACCATTTTGTGCACTTTGCAATGATTTCTGGAGTAGTGACACATCTTGGCCGACCACTGCGCGGATCATCATCTAAGCTCCCCCGACCAAATTTACATTCATTTGTCCACTTGGTAACAACTGAATATGAAGGAGCAGAGTACCTCTAGTGTGTTCTGGAAATAGACATGAATTTCCTTTGATTTCATACCTTTCTTTATCAAGTACTTTGCTCTAATCTCGACTTTTTCCATCTTCGCAAATTACTACGGGGGAACGACAATAGAGCCACGTCAGCACCACAGCTCTCTTCCTAGAGCACTAACGTGGCATATGTTTACAACCATAGACTTACTAAATAAAAACTAGACCGTCATTGGCGCTAGTGTCGCGTCCCCACATTGAACGTGGTAGAAGTCGCCATTTGCAGGGAAACGGTGCGTAAACAGTGTGTGTTTGTGTGCTGCTTTTAATTGTAATAGTATAATGGAAGCAAGGACGAAGACGGAAACAATGTTACATTTCATAGGTCAGTCCGGCCGGCCGCTAGTAGGCGTGCGGTTCTAGGCGCTTCAGTCTGGAACCGTGTGACCGCTACGTTCGCAGGTTCGAATCCTGCCTCGGGCATGGATGTGTGTGATGTCCTTAGGTTAGTTAGGTTTAAGTAGTTCTAAGTTCTAGGGCACTGATGACCTCAGAAGTTAAGTCGCGTAGTGCTCAGAGCCATTTGAACCATTTTTTTCATAGGTCAGTCATTTCTGGTTGTTTGTTACTTTCCATTACTAGTACGTAGTATTTTCATGGAGAAATAATACATCATGAGCGTTTGTTTTTGTTTAGGTTTCCCCTTACAAACGATTTTCTAAATCGGAAATGGATAGTTGCTACTCGGAGAGAGAACTTCCAACCGACAGCAAATCATTTGCTGTGCTCTATTCATTTTGAAGAGAATTATTACATGGAAAATTATGTAAATAGACGTCAACTGAAGGACGATGCTATACCAGCAGTATTTGGATTCCCAACTCATTTGAAAAAGGTATAGTGCCCTGGAAATCGTGCAATATAGGCCTAGGTTAAATAGTGTAGAAATAATGTCAATGTCTATAATTTTGAACGTTCCTTTTCCGGGTTACCAAGCAATCAAAAAAAAAATGGTTCAAATGGCTCTGAGCACTATGGGACTTAACATCTGTGGTCATCAGTCCCCTAGAACTTAGAACTACTTAAACCTAACTAACCTAAGGACATCACACACATCCATGCCCGAGGCAGGATTCGAACCTGCGACCATAGCAGTCGCGCGGTTCCGGACTGCGCGCCTAGAACCGCTAGACCACCGCTGCCGGCACCAAGCAATCAAATATATATAAAGTAGAGGTAGGTCGAATAGCTGCGTTTAGATACTTAACATGTGTTGTCAGGTGGAGGTTATACTTCCTAAGTGGTCAAATATTAGATCAAATGTTGCAAACTCAACCACTTTTAGAGGTGCTATCAGTGTTAAAAACTAATGTGCGAATGAAATTCCTACCGTATTTAAAGTGATATTGGTTATTACAATTAATCATACCAAAACTCGAATTGTATACAATACTGTGCTAAACAAAAGTAAGCGTGCAAAGTGTACACAGTAGTCGGCAAACAGCTAACAGGACCTGACAGGAAAATTACGTCAATTAAATAATAATCGTACTGACTGCTACTTTAAAAGTTTCTTGTAATTATCTAATGCAAATAAGTCGATGTAAACTCGCTCCATCTTGTCAGGAAAGAGCTTTATATTCTTAAATTTCGCATCTCTATGCAGACGCATTTCGGAAATTAGGGAACTTCATTCATTTAAGTATACTTTTAAAATAGACTCGAATAATTAGTACTTTTTTAAGCAAACATGTGTTTAATTTGTGCATCAATTTGCTCTTGTTGCGTCTCATATTCGTCAAATCACAACCCCAGTACTAGGATTCATCCCTGCAAATGGCGGCGATCAGCTGCTTCAATTGGAAGACAGTTGCCTCGCTTCTCCGCTACGACGTGGTAGGAGCTTGGTTTACAACCAACAGTCCAATGAATATCGCGTGAAGAACTCGTTGCGCTAGCGCTGACCTCTCGTGGTGGTTCAGAGAACTTTTCAAACCAACCTTGTAGCTATAGAAGTTATTGTTTGTATACTCGATTGGTATCCTTTCCAAGAAATGTTTCTCTTAGTTATACAAGGCGTAAGAAAAATATACGATCAGTCTTACACAAAGCATTCCACACATACACAGAGGAGGAAAATATGTTGTACGGACATGGCTTCTGAAACATTTCCCATCTAGAATTTATGGTAGAAGAGAAAGACCTCAGATATTACTATTATGAAAACTTTTCCCAGTACATCACAGAAAATGAAAATATTGATAATGAAGCAATTCCGTGATGGGTGAGAGAAAGGTTCCTAGATAGAGAAAAAGCTAAATACATTAAATTAACGGTTAGTGTCAAAAGATGTAAATTACGTTTTCACGTAATTTTCCGTTTACAGCCAATTAGTATCGTGAAGCACGATATCAATCAAGCTACTGAAGCGACTGTTACGTCATTATTCGAAGGTAATTGACCAATCAACCTAAGATGGCTCTAAGCACTATGAGACTTAACATCTGAGGTCATCAGTCCTCTAGACTTAGAACTACTTAATAGAGATGGGCACAACTGTTCTTTTCAGAGATCAGATCAGAACTGTTCACTCACTGAAATGAACTAGCTCTTTTTCATGACTCACCACTCACTCACAATAGAAAATAAATGGAAGGAACATTGCCCTTTAAACTTGGTTTATTCCAGTACTATACCTGTATTTTGATCTTATTTGATCCTATTTTGAAGTAACACAGATAATGAGTAAGAATTTTGTATTGTTTATTGAAATTTCCACGATATGACAAAGTTTTTGATTATTGATTTATTTTGCACTATCATGGTTTTTGGGTGATCGGAAGATGTTGTAACTTGAGATTTACATTAACAATATATTTGGCTATAATGTATTAAAATTTCATTAACCTCGTACAAATACATCGCAAGCCATATATTTTTAAAGCGAACGTTTCCTTCCGAAGACGCCTAAAATCGCAAAATCCGTACCAGAATAAGGAAAAAAATATATAAATTTGACTATAAGATTAAAGTGCTGCATATAACCTTACGCAGAATAAAACAAGGAAAATGTTGGTGTATCACATTTTGCGATACGTTTATCGGTTCGCTCGTAATTAAAGTGTAAATTCGAGTGTCCACAATAAAAATCCTATAGTAAGAGGAGTCGTCAGGAACCTAAACTGATCAGTTTAAACAAAAAACAATAAAATAAAAACAAATGATGTATGCATAACATAATAATGTAATATACATAGCGGTATTACTACGAAGAACAATATCCAGTAGAGACGAACTCTGATGCAGAGGCGCTGAGTCAGGCAGGTCGAGCCGCGAGCTGTATTACTGCGTGAGCTAAGACCGCAAAGACCAGAGTGACACCTGAGTTGCTTTGCTCAACACTCTGGCTAGAGTCGAGAACGGTGGGATGAGCGTTGAGCTGGCGAGTTCCGAGGGTGGGGGGAGCGGTGAACGGCCACCAGTCACCCGCTCCGAGACAAATCGTCCGTTCTCTTGCGAGCTGGTTGCTGCAAGTAGTTCTTATGTTCTCCGCTAGGTGGCTATCTGTTCTGTTGTTCGCATCAACTGCACAGAGGGCAGGACGTGCGACTGAAACGATCGCCGACAGAGTGCGATGCTAAGTTAAGCTGCGCCAGACACTGCACACGGCAGAGGAAGCACAGAGACAGCACGGCATATGTGAAATACAAAATCCAATGGAGCACTGTACAATGCAGGCAGCCAAGGTACAAGCAGGGCAGAGGCCGGCGCTGGCTGTGTTGTGTGGCTTGTAGTGTGCTCTGACCAGCAGAGGCCCTGCTGATATGCTCCGTCTCTCTCTCTCTCTCTCTCTCTCTCTCTCTCTCTCTCTCTCTCTCTGCTGTGGGGAAACGTTTGGAGCTACCGTTCTTTTTTTCTGAACCACTAATTGTTCACTCCTTTGAAAGATTCAACTCTATGAATCAGTTCAGGAGCGGATCCCACATCTCTACTACTTAAACCTAACTAACCTAAGGACATCACACACGTCAATGGCCGAGGCAGGATTCGAACCTGCGACCATAGCAGCAGCGCGGTTCAGGACTGAAGCGCATAGAACCGCTCGGCCACAGCGGCCGGCCAACCTAACACGATTATTACGTAAAAGAAAATAAAAAATTAATGCAAGAAAATGATGGGAAACTCAACTATATGTGGTTCTGCTTAGCGATATTGAATAGGCTCTTCATTGTACGACCGGTTCTGGACGCTTTAGTCCAGAAATGCGTGACTGCTACGGCTGGCAGGTTCGAATCCTGCCTCGGGCATGGATGTGAGTGATGTCCTTAGGTAGTTAGGTTTAAGTAGTTATAAGTCTAGGGGACTGATGACCTCAGGTGTTAAGTCCCATAGTGCTCATAGCCATTTGACCATTTTTGAATCTTCATTGTATATCCCTCATCCTTTTCTATCTGACCTCTTAATTTTGCTTCAGTATACACTACTGGCCATTAAAATTGCTACACCACGAAGATGATGTGGTACAGACGCGAAATTTAACAGACAGGAAGAAGATGCTGTGATATGCAAATAATTACATTTTCAGAGCATTCACAAGAGGTTGGCGCTGGTGGCGACACCTACAACATGGTGACATGAGGAGAGTTTCCAACCCATTTCTCATACACAAACAGCAGTTGACCGGCGTTACCCGGTGAAACGTTGTTGTGATGCCTCGTGCAAGGAGGAGAAATGCGTATCATCACGTTTTGCACTTTGATAAAAGTCGGATTGTAGCCTATCGCGATTGTGGTTTATCGTATCGCTACATTGCTGATCGCGTTGGTCGAGATCCAATGACTATTAGCAGAATATGAAATCGGTGGGTTCAGGAGGGTAACACGGAACGCCGTGCTGGATCCCAACGGCCTCGTATCACTAGCAGTCGAGATGACAGGCATCTTATCCGCATGGCTGTAACGGATCGTGCAGCCACGTCTCGATCCCTGTGCCAACAGATGGGGACGTTTGCAAGACAACAACCATCTGCACGAACAGTTTGACGACGTTTGCAGCAGCATGGACTATCAGCTCGGAGGCCTTGCCTGCAGTTATCCTTGATGCTGCATCACAGACAGGAAGGCCTGCGATGGTGTACTCAACGAAGAACCTGGGTGCACGAACGGCAAAACGTCATTTTTTCGGATGAATCCAGGCATCGTGATGGTCGCATCCGTGTTTGGCGACATCGCGGTGAACGCACATTGGAAGCGTGTATTCGTCATCGCCATACTGGCGTATTACCCGGCGTGATGGTATGGAGTGCCATTGATTACACGTCTCGGTCACCTCTTTTTCGCAATGACGGCACTTTGAACAGTGGACGTTACATTTCAGATGTGTTGCGAGCCGTGGCTCTACCCTTCATTTGATCCCTGCGAAACCGTACATTTCAGCAGGATAATGCACGACTGCATGTTGCGGGTCCTGTGCGGCCTTTCTGGATACAGAAAATGTTGGACTGCTGCCCTGGCCAGCACATTCTCCAGATCTCTCAGCAAGTGAAAACGTCTGGTCAGTGGTGGCCGAGCAACTGGCTCGTCACAATATGCCAGTCACTACTCGTGGTGATCTGTGTTATCGTGTTGAAGCTGCATGGTCAGCTGTACCTGTACAATCCATCCAAGGTCTGTTTGAGTCAATGCCCAAATGTATCAAGGCCGTTATTACGGCCAGAGTTGGTTGTTCTGGGTACTGATCTCTCAGGATGTATGCACCCAAATTGCGTGAAAATATAATCACATGTCGGTTCTAGTATAATATATTTGTCCAATGAATACCCGTTTATCATCCGCATTTCTTCTTGGTGTAGCAATTTTAATGGCCAGTAGTGTAAATAACATGTGTAAGTTACTTGTAAAAATTTTGAATTGTTATCTTCTTTGGTTCCAGAGGTAAAGGTACATAAATTTGGCTTATTTGACATTGACCGCTAGGCCCATTAAACGTCCCTTGAGTTGCAGAGTCAGAGGCGAACCTCCTATAAAAGCGAATCAGCACCAGTGGGTTCTGCCCTCTACGAGATGTTTCTCGCAACGTCCTCAGCCTTCTTCGCTCGCACACGGTGAGCTAGCAGGAGTGGGAGAAGACCTCCCCCCCTCCCCCCTCCCCCCTCCCACAAGAGCTGCGCTGGGCTGCTTCGTCGCCGCGCGCCGCCTCATCGAAGCAATCTGTGCCACTTATAGCGCGCCAAACAACTCGTCGTGACGTCAGCAGAGGCGCTAATGCCGCGACCGTCTGCTGACTCCTCGCGGCCTCGCAGCTCCTGGCGGACTTGGGGCCGTTGCGTCGTAGCCCCGCGATGCACCACTCGTCACGTCCACGTGAGCTGATGGCGCCGCAGCAGCTAACAGGCGCGCGTCCGGCGCTAAGTGAGCGGAAGCTAATGGGGCACGAGTCTGTGGTCCACCGTTGACGCCTACGCTGGTGCATTTGTATCCGCACAGTACTTCTAGACTAAGTGGGATCCTGTTAGGTATCAGAAACGGAGCGTGTACACGAGTCTAATGTTGAGAGTTGCTTACTGTAAATCGGGTACACCTTGAGCGGCACTATGTGATCTAAAGTGTCCAGGCACCTGGGTGAAAATGACTTACAAGTTCGTGGCGCCCTCCGTCGGTACGAGGGGGGACCTAAAAGAATCCGGATTGTCGTCATAAAAAATTTATTGATCAACCTTTTTACAAAATTACTTCAGTCACCTTCAAAATACTCTCCATTACATGTGATGCACTTGTGAATTCTCTTTTCCCACTGTTGGAAGCATGTTAGAAACTCGCCACGTTTGATATTGTCCAGTGCCCTTTGCGAAGCTGTTTTTACCGCCTCCACATCGTCATAATGCTCCCCTCTTAGCGTTTTTTTCATTCGTGGAAATAGGAAAAAGTCGCACAGGGCTAGGTCCGGCGAAAGCGGAGCGTAGGGAACGACAGACCACCTCTGAGATGCCAAATAGTGGGTCACTCGTAAGGCCGTGTGTGCTGGAACGTTGCCGTGATGCAGAAACCAGTCATCTGATCGCCAAAGTTCCGGACGTTTCCTCCTCACATACTCTCGCAGACACCTTAAAACATCCAAGTAAAAGTGCTGGTTAACAGTCTGGCCACGGGGTACGAATTCCCGATGCACAATTCCACGAACATCAAAAAAGACAATGATCATCGCCTTCACATTTCACCTCACTTGCCTTGCTTTTTTTGGTCTGGAAGAGTTGGGAGTCCTCCAATGGCTTGACGCTTGCTTGGTTTCTGGGTCATAACCGTAACACCAACTCTCATCCCCTGTAATGACTTTGTTCAAGAAGTTTGCGTCACGTGCAATCTGTTTTCAAGTCCTGACACACATTCATGCGGATGGTTTTTTGCTCTTGTGTGAGAAGGCGCGGAACAAATTTAGCAGCAACACGTCTCATGTGCAAATCCTCACTCAAGATCCGCTGGCACGAGCTCCAACTGATTCCTGTCTCTGCTGAAATTGGGTCGATCGTTTGGCGACGATCCTCGTTGATCTTTTGGCGGAGCTTTTCAATGTTATCCTCATTTAGCGATGTTGAAGGGCGTCCAGAACGAGCTTGGTATTCAACACACATCTCACCACGCTTAAAGCGCCCAAACCACTCGAAAACATGTGTGCGGCTCATAGCGTCCGCCTGGAAAGCTTCCTGAAGGATTTGGTGTGTCTCCGTTGCAGTTGTTTTAAGCAGGAAACAAAATTTCACACACACTCTTTGTTCTTTTAAAGTTGCCATAACGACTTCGCAGAGGTAGCCCGCCAACAGTCGGAGAAACACAATACCACACTTGGACGTTCAGCTCTACACTGACGCCGTCTGCACAGCTGTTTCATGGAGGTCTCTACTAACACCATCTAGCGTGAGAACCCTGCACTACGTCTACGAGTGGCAGCGCTCTCGGAGTCCAGTTTCTTTTGGGTCCACCCTCGTAATGCTGGAGTTCACTGCGGTTTTGGACCACCCTTAGCCTTGATGACAGGTTCCACTCACGCAGGCATACGTTCAATCAGGTGCTGGAAGGTTTCTTGGGGAATGGCAGTCCATTCTTCACGCAATGCTGCTCTGAGGAGAGGTATCATGTCGGTCGGAGAGACCTGGCACAAAGTCGGCGTTCCAAAACATCCCAGCGATGTACTATGGGATTCATGTCAGGACTGTGTGCAGGCCAGTCCATTACAGAGATGTTATTGTCGTGTAACCACTCCGCCACAGGCTGTGCATTATGAACAGGTGCTGGATCGTGTTGAAAGATGCAGTCGCCATCCCCGAATTGCTCTTCAACAGTGGGAAGCAAGAAGGTGCTTAAAACTTCAATGTAGACCTGTGCTGTGATAGTGCCACACAAAACAACAAAGGGTACAAGCCTTCTCCATGAAAAACACGACCACACCATAACACCACCACCTCCGAATTTTACTGTTGGCACTACACACGTTGGCAGATGACGTTTATCGGGCATTCGCCATACCCACACCCTGTACACATTGTGTACCGTGATTTGTCACTCCACACAACGTTTTTCCACTGTTCAATCGTCCAATGTTTACGCTCCTTACACCATGCGAGACGTCGTTTGGAATTTACTAGCGTGATGTGTGCCTTATGTTCAGCTGCTTGACCGTGAAATCCAAATTTTCTCACTTCCCGCCTAACTGTCATAGTACTTGCAGTGGATCCTGCTGCAGTTAGGAATTCCTGTGTGCTGGTCTGGATAGATGTCTTCCTATTACACATTACGACCCTCTTCAACTGTCGCTGGTCTCTGTCAGTCAACAGACGAGGTAGGCCTGTATGTGTTTGTGCTGTACGTATCAGTTCACGTTTCCACTTCACTATCACATCGGAAACAGTGGACCGAGGAATGTTTAGGAGAGTGGAAATTTCGCGTACAGACGTACGATGCAAGTGACACCCTATCATCTGACCACGTTCGAAGTCCGTGAGTTCGGCGGTGCGCCCCATTCTGCTCTCCCACGATGTCTAATGACACCTGAGGTCGCTGATATGTACCTGGCAGTAGGTAGCAGCACCATGCACCTAATATGAAAATAAGTTTTTGGGGGTGTCCGGATATTTCTGATCACACAGTGGATTGTGATTAAAATGTGATCATCATGACTTTTCTTAAGTTTTGTGATATCTATGTAAGTGAAGATAGTGAATTGTATAAAAGGATTACATGCTAGTTACTATAACACATTTTCTACAATGCAGAGGAAGTAATAGGAAAAATAAGAGATTGACGGTCTTTTACAGAAGCTCGAAGTTTACAGCAGACTTAAATGCGAGTTGCTTATATATCATTTCCCACAAAGAAACTTTGTCTCGAAACTAGCCAGAAAATCCAAAGAGATTTTGGTCGTAAGTAAACTATGCTAGCAGCAAGACACAAAAAGATGGCTCTGAGCACTATTGGACTTAACATCTGAGGTCATCAGTCCCCTAGAACTTAGAACTACTTAAACCTAACCTAAGGACGTCACACACATCCATGCCCGAGGCAGGATTCGAACCTGCGACCGCAGCAGTCACATGCTTCCGGACTGAAGCGCTCGGCCACACCAGCCGGCAGCAAGGCACAATCAGTGCCATCTCTGTGCAATAGCAATGGAAATACTATCGACGACAGTGCTGCTAAAGCAGAATTACTAGACGCAGCCTTCTGAAATTCCGAAGTAAGTATTCCAGAGTTCGAATCAAGAACAGCTGCACACATGAGTGAGTCAGAAGTAGATATCCTCGGAGTAGTGAAGCAGTGTAAACCACTCAATCGAAGGAAGTCATCCGGTCCAGACTGTATACCAATGAGGTTCCTTTCAGAGTAAGCTGATGACACAGCTCCATACTTAACAACCATAACACAACCGCCAGCTCGATGAAAAATCGGTACCCAATGACTGGAAAGTTCCATAGATCACACCAGTATTCAAGAAAGGAAATGAGAGTAATTCACTAAATTAATGGTCCATATCATTGACGTCGATGCGCAAATGGATTCTGGAACATTTATTGTGTTCAATATTACAAAATACCGCGAAGTGAACGGTCTATTGCCACACACGTAACACGGATTTAGAAAATATCGTTCTTGTGAAACACAACTAGCTTTTTATTCACACGACACGTTGAGTGGAATCGACAAGGGATTTCAAATTGATTCCGTGTTTCTAGATTTTCAGATGGTTTTTGATACCATAGCTTACAAGTGGTTTGTAATCAAATTCTGTGCTTATGGACTGTCGTTTGAATTATGCGATTGAATACGTGATTTCCTGTCATAGAGGTCACAGTTCGTAGTAAGTAATTGAATAGAAAAGTGGTGATTTCTGGCGTTCGCCAAGGTAATGTTATAGGCCCTCTGCGGTTCCTTATCCATATAAAAGATTTAGGAGACAATCTGAGCAGCCGTTTAGGTCGTCTAGTAAAGTCATAGAAAGATCGAAACCAACTGCAAAACGATATAGATTAGATATGTCTTTGCTGAGAAAACTGGAAATTGACCCAAAATAACGAAAAGTGTGAGTTCATCCACATGGGCGCTTAATCTTCGGATAAATGATAAGTTAATCAAATCTAAAGGCCGTAATTTCAACTAAACACCTAGGAATCACTGTTACAAACAACTTAAATTGGAAAGAACACACAGAAAATCTTGAGGGGAAGGCCAATGAAAGATTGCGTTTTCTTGGCACGGATACCATACTAAAGAGACAGTCTACACTATGCTTGTACGTCCTGTTTTGTAGTACTGCTGCACGGTGTGGGATACCTACCAGATAGGATTAAAAGAGTACATCGAGAAAGCTCAGAGAGGGGCAACACTTTTGTATTTCCGAGAAACGTGGGAGAGATTGTCACGGACATGATACAGCATATGGAGTGGAATTCATGAAAACAAAGAAGTTTCTCGTTGCGGTGGGATCTTCTCACGAATTTTCAATCACCAACTTACTCATCCGAATGCGAAAATATTTTATTGAAACTGATACGTATAGGCAGAAAAGATCGTCACAATAAAATAGAGGACATCAGTGCTCGCACGGAAGGACACACGCGTTAGTTTTCCCCGCGGAAATCAGTTCTCGCACGGAAGGATACAAGTGTTAGTTTTCCCCGCGGAAATCAGTGCTCGCACGGAAGGATACAGGAGTTAGTTTTTCCCGCGCGCTATTCGAGAGTGGATAACAGACAATTAGTGTGAAGGCGGGTCCATAATCTCTCTGTCAGGCACTTAAGTGTGATTTACAGAATGGTCAGGTAGGTCAAAGTTAGCATTGATGGGTATAAATTGGCTTCCACAACAACTGTCAACTACCACTGCATATTTCAAAAACACAACGAAACTTTGACCAACCAGAAATAAATACATTGATCTAAAGTTTTCTTAAGCGCTTTGTTAACCCTCATAGGTATAAGAAAAAACTAGTAGTTACATAAATGAAGTAATTTTATGCGTAATGAGTATCACAAATAGACTGAAGCGAAATGAAACTGGCGTAGGTATGCGTATTCAAATACAAATATATGCAAACAGGCAGAATACGACGCAACGCAACTGCTGGCAACGCCTATATAAAACAAGTGTGTGGCGCAGTTGTTAGGTCGGTTACTGCTGCTACAATGGCAGGTTATCAAGATTTAAGTGAGTATGAACGTGGTGTTATAGTCGGCGGACGAGCGATGGGACACAGCATCTCCGAAGTAGCGATGAGGTGGGAATTTTCCCGTACGACCACTTCACGAGTGTACCGAGAACATCAGGAATCCGGTAAAACACCAAATGTCCGACATCACTGCGTCCAGAAGAAGTTCCTGCAAGAACCGGACCGACAACTATTGAAGAGAATCGTTCAACGTGACGGAAGTGCAACCCTTCCGCAAATTGCTGCAGTTCTCAGACCGCAATGCCTGGCCATCAGCAAGTGTCAGCTTGCGAACCATTCAACGACACATCATCGAGATAGGCTTTCGGAGCCGAAGACCCACTCGTTTACCCTTGATGACTGCTCAACACAAAGTCTTACACCTCGCCTTGGCCCATCGACATTGGACTGAATCCATGGACCTTGCATGTTAGCAGGGGATATTCAAGCAAGGTGTCGGACGTGTGCAATTGCAGTGATATGCAACCTCTAATACGTCTGTATACCGCTCTGATAAGTGACACGTTCGTAAGTATCCTGTCTGATAACCTGCATCCATTAATATCCATTGTGCGTTCCGATGGACTTGGCAAATTCCAGCAGGACAATGCGACGTCGTCGAAAATTGCTACAGCATGGCTCCAAGAAGACTCTTCTGAGTTTAAGCACTTCCGCTGGCCACCAAACTCCGCAGCCATGAACATTATTGAGCATATCTGGGATGCCTAGCAACGTGCTGTGCAGAAGATATCTCCACCCCCTCGTAGTCTTTCGGATTTATGGGCAGCCTTGCACGATTCACGGAGTCAGTTCCCTCCAGCACTACTTCAGACGTTAGTCGAATCCATGCCACGTCGTGCTGCGGCACTTCTGCATGGTGGCCCTACACGATATTAGACAGTGTACCAGTTTCTATGGCTCACAAGGCTATATCGAAACTGTTAATTTTACAAATAATCACACTAAAGCTCAATTAATTTCAACTTTTATTTTTCACTTGATAAATCCATTTAAGGTCAAATCCCACAGATTTTCTTTTCTAATCAGTAAAACATCTATCTTTCTCTCTCTTTAAATTAATTCAAGTCCCTGAAATTATATCTTTGGAAGATGAAAATTACGCCCATTTGGCGCAGGTAATGCTTTTCTAAAATGATCGGTACACTTTTTAAAACAGGTATGCTTTCAGCACTTCACACTAGACAAAACGCTATATTATCAATAGCAATAACAGTAATAACAGCAGTCACAGGACAAGAATAGGAAAAGGTATCGGAATAGTAGTAGGAATAGTAATCGCTATAGTAATGAGCTAACAATGTTGGGTACGTGCTTATAACAGCAAAAAGAAACTATGATATTAGTTTTACTCTCTTATAAATTGATATTCTTTGTCGTTTTACTTCGTCTTAATTAAAATTTTTACTTAAATATCTCAAATAACGTAAATTTAAAAATTATTATGAAAGAAAGGATTAGTGAAATATTTCACTACACTAACGGAAATAAGCCAGTGGTAGCAGTTCTGGACGTGTGGGATGCCGTATGGTCCTGCTAGAATTGCCCAAGCCTGTCGGAACGCACAATGACATGAATCATGAATGTATGAAGGCGATCAGACAGCATGCTTACGAATGTGTCACCTTTTAGAGTCGTATCTAGACGTTTTGGGGCCCCATATCATTGAAGCTGCACATGTTCCACACATTTACAGATCCACCGCCAGCTTGAACAGTCCCCTGCTGACATGCAGGGTCCATGGATTCATGAGGTTGTCTCCACACCCGTACCCCTTACACGTCAGTCTACTCGATACTATTTGAAACGTGGCTCGTCCGACCAGGCAACATGTTTCCAGTCATCAATAGTCCAATGTCGGTGAGAGATGTCGGGGTTTGATGTTTTACCGGATTGCTGACATTCACGGTAGACTCTTGAAATCGTCGTACGTGAAAGACCCCACTTCATCGCTACCTCGGAGATGCTGTGTCCCATTGCTCGTGCGCCGTCTATAACATCACGTTGAAACTCCCTTAAATCTTGATAACCTTCATTGTAGCAGCAGTAACCTATCTAACAACTGCACCAGATACCTGTCTTTATAGACGTTGCGCGACGCAGCGCCGTATTCTGCCTGTTTACATATCTCTGTATTGGAGTACGTATATCTATACTAGTTTCTTTGGAGTTTCAGTGTAGATATCGTCATTCAAGTGTTAATATAAAACTTCAGTACAAGAGACTTTTAGAATCTCTGGTCGTACGTAAACGTTGAACTAGCTGGAACATTTTTGTAACTGTTAATAAACATGTATTGGCCTATCTAAGAATAAATATAAAAGAGGAGAGACAGTAAACGTTACAAACCTATAATTAGAAGGCCGGCCGGGGTGGACCAGCGGTTCTAGGCGCTTCAGTCTGGAACCGCGCGACCGCTGCGGTCGCAGGTTCGAATCCTGCCTCGGGCATGGATGTGTGTGATGTCCTTAGGTTAGTTAGGTTTCAGTAGTCCTATGTTCTAGGGGACTGATGACCTCAGATGTTAAGTCCCATAGTGCTTGGAGCCATTTGAACCACTTACTTTACACTAGTGGCCAGGTTTCATTTGAAGACCCACATAGATCTGTTGCATCTTCTAACCATTCCGCCAATAAAACTCAGTCTTTGGTTCACCTTCCCCTCAAAATTTTCTGTGTTATTTCCCAATTTTAGGTGTTTGTAATTCCTACGTATTTAGTTGAATTTACGGCCTTTAGAAATGACTGATTTATCGTGTAACCGAAGTTTAACGGATTCCTTGTAGCACTTATGTGCATGAGCTCAAACTTTTCGTTATTTAGCATCATACTGATACCTTCTCTAAATCGTTTTACAATTTGTTTTGACCTTCTGATGACTTTACTAAAAGACAGATAACGGCATCGTCTGCAAACAACCTAAGACGGCAGCTCAGATTGTCTCCTAAATCGTTTATATAGATAAGTTATAACAAGGGGCCTATAACACTACCTTGAGGAACTTCAGAAATCACTTCCTTTTACTCGATGACTTTCCGTCAGTTACTACGAGCTGTGACGTCTCTGACACGAAATCAAGAAATCCATTCTCACAACAGAGACTTTATTCCATTGTCGAAAGCCATCTGGATATCTAGAAATACGGAACAGATTTGAAACCGCTTGTCGATAGCACCCAACATTTCGTGTTAGCAAAGAGCTAGTTGCGTTTCGCAAGAATTATGTTTTCTAAATCTGTATTGACTGTGTGTCAACAGACCGTTGTCTTCGAGGTAATTCATAATGTTCGAACGCAATATATGTTCCAAAATCCTGCTGCAAATCGGTGTTAATGATATGGCCCTGTACTTTAGTGGATTACTCCTATTGCCTTCCTTGAATATTGGCTGAACTATGCAAGTTTCTAGTCTTTGGGTATGGATCCTTCGTCGAGTGAGCGGTTGTATGTCTTTGTTAAGTATGGAGCTGTTGCACCAGCATATTCTAAGAGGAACCTAATTGTTGTACAGTCTGAACTGGAAGACTTGCTTGTATTGTTTAAGTTGCTTCACTACTCCTAGTTCTGCAAGGTTCGCAGGAGAGCTTCTGTAAAGTTTGGAAGGTAGGAGACGAGATACTGGCAGATGTAAAGCTGTGAGTACTAGGCGTGAGTCGTGCTTCGGTAGCTCAGATGGTAGAGCACTTGCCCGCGAAAGGCAAAGGTCCCGAGTTCGAGTCTCGGTCGGGCACACAGTTTTAATCTGCCAGGAAGTTTCATATCAGCGCACACTCCGCTGCAGAGTGAAAATCTCATTCTGGAAACATCCCCCAGGCTGTGGCTAAGCCATGTCTCCGTAGTATCCTTTCTTTCAGGAGTGCTAGTTCTGCAAGGTTCGCAGGAGAGCTTCTGTAAAGTTTGGAAGGTATGGGGCCGAGATACTGGCAGAAGTAAAGCTGTGAGTACCGGGCGTGAGTCGTGCTTCGGTAGCTCAGATGGTAGAGCACTTGCCCGCGAAAGGCAAAGGTCCCGAGTTCGAGTCTCGGTCGGGCACACAGTTTTAATCTGCCAGGAAGTTCCATATCAGCGCACACTCCGCTGCAGAGTGAAATTCTCATTCTGGATTCTGCTGTAACATCACATCTCAAACGTTTCAGTTCTCTTCTGTTCCAGTTTTCCACTGGTACATGTACTACCATACAGTGCAGTCCTCCAAATGTTTATTCTCAGAAATTCCTTCCTCAAATTAAGGCCCCTGTTTCCCTCCTAACAGTTTCGCATTGCCAGGAATGACCTCTTCATCTGCGCTGATCAGCTTTTTACGTCCTTCTTCCTTCGTCCATCATGCGTTACATTGCATCCAAGCTAGCAGAAGGCATTCCTTAACTTCGTCTACTTCCCGCGCCACAGTTTCTATAAGTTTATTACTTTTGTTTGCTTTTGATTTTCTTCCGTTTGCTTTCAATCCACATCCTGTACTCATTAAACTGTTCGTTCCATTTATCACAACTTTTGACATGTGTTCATACACACAGTGTAAGGTAACAGTATTGATAAAGCTGGTTCACTGTAAGATCAACAGATGTCTGGAGCATGCATACATGCTACAATATCAAAATCGATGAGGGTGTGCCTTAGGAATTTATGGGTTACAGCGCCTCACATGTTTTGTGATGATGCAATGGAAATGACTAACTCCTTGAAAAGGTACCTACATGACGACCGTTGGTGAACATCACCTAAGTAATTTTTTTTTAAATCAGTACTTTCTTTCTAAGTGCTGATTTGCCCCAAGAAGTTATTCCATATAACATTATTCAGTGGAAAGGCGCAAAATATGTCAGGATGTTAATTTGTTTGTACCGAAGCCTAGCAGTTATACTAAGAACGGAAGCAGCTCATCCTAACTGCACAAGCAGCTCACTCATATGCAATTTTGAATTCAAATTTCCACCAGTATGTACACCCAAAATTTTGCACCACTCTCCCATGTTTACTGAATCCTGTACATGAGTTACACCAATTGTTTGTATGACTATTTGTTGTACAGAAATGAATATAGTGTGTTTGCTCAAAATTAAGGGGAGTCCATTTTCAAAAAGCCATTTAATAATTCTTTGAGAAACGTCATTTACCAACTCTTCTGCTGCTTTCTCTCTAATGGGATTTATTAAAACAATAGTATCGTTCGCAAAAGTAGCGATATTGCTTGATATAAAGAAAGCAGGTGTTGACAGATGTGAAAATTACCGAACTATCAGTTTAATAACTCACAGCTGCAAAATACTAAGGCGAATTCTTTGTAGACGAATGGAAAAACTGGTAGAAGCCGAGCTCGGGGACGATCAGTTTGGATTCCGTAGAAATGTTGGAACACGTGAGGCAATATTGACCTTACGACTTATCTTAGAAGAAAGATTACGGAAAGGCAAACCAACGTTTCTAGCATTTGTAGACTTAGACAAATCTTTTGACAATGTTGACTGAAATACTCTCTTTCAAATTCTGAAGGTGGCAGGGGTAAAATACAGTGAGCGAAAGGCTATTTACAATTTGTACGGAAACCAGATGGCACTTATAAGAGTCGAGGGAAGCATTGGTTGGGAAAGGAGTGAGGCAGGGTTGTAGCCTCTCCCTGATGCTATTCAATCTGTATATTGAGCAAGCAGTAAAGGAAACAAAAGAAAAGTTCGGAGTAGGTTTTAAAATCCATGGAGAGGAAATAAAAACTTTGAGGTTCGTCGATGACATTGTAGTTCTGTCAGAGACAGCAAAGAACTTGGAAGAGCAGTTGAACGGAAAGGACAGTGTCTTCAAAGGAGGATATAAGAGGAACATCAACAAAAGCAAAGCGAGGATAGTAGAATGAAGTCGAATTAAATCGATTGATGCTGAGGGAATTAGATTAGGAAATGAGACACTTAAAGTAGTGGAGTTTTGCTATTTGGGGAGCAAAATAACTGATGATGGTCGAAGTAGAGAGGATATAAAATGGAGACTGGCAATGGCAAGGAAAGCGTTTATGAAGAAGAGAAATTTGTTAACATCGAGTTTAGATTTAAGCGTCAGGAAGTCGTTTATGAAAGTCGTTTCTGAAAGTATTTGTATTGAGTGTGGCCATGTATGGAGTGAAACATGGATGATAAATAGTTTGGACAAGAAGAGAATAGAAGCTTTCGAAATGTGGTGTTACAGAAGAATGCTGAAGATTAGTTGGGTAGATCACACAACTCATGAGGAGGTATTGAATAGAATTAGGGAGAAGTGGACTAGAAGAAGCGATCGGTTGGTAGGACATGTTTTGAGGCATCAAGGGATCACCAATTTAGTACTGGAGGGCAGCGTGAAGGGTAAAAATCGTACAGGGAGACCAAAAGATGAATATACTAAGCAGTTTCAGAAGGATGTAGGCTGCAGTAGGTACTGGGAGATAAAGAAGCTTGCACAGGACAGAGTAGCATGGAGAGCTGCATCAAACCAGTCTAGTACTGAAGACCACAACAGCAACAGTTATACTAAGAACGGAAGCAGCTCAACCTAACTGCACAAGCAGCTCACTCATATGCAGTTTTGAATTCAAGTTTCCATCAGTATGTAGACCCAAAAATTTGCACCGTTCTCCCCTGTTTACTGACTCGTGTACATGAGTGACACCAATTGTTTGTATGACTATTTGTTGTACAGAACTGAATATAGTGCATTTCCTCAAAATTAAGGGGAGTCCATTTTCAAAGAGCCATTTAAGAATTCTTTGAGAAACGTAACTTACCAACTCTTCTGCTGCTTTCTCTCTAATGGGATTTATTAAAACACTAGTGTCGTTCGCAAAATTAGTGATTATGCTTGATATATCTTATGTGGGGGATCATTCACAAATATAAAGGGTAGGACTGGACCCAAAATTGAACCTTGTGGAACTCCCTTCGTTGTGTATCTCACATTCACTAAATTTTTCCGTCCTCGCTTCTGTTGTCATAGAGTGACGTTGCGATTCTCTCGTTAGTGATTCATTGAGCGCGCGCTCAGCAAGTCACGATCGCGTATTAATCAGCAGAAACGTCAGTGTTACTGCGATAATCAGCCGCCCACGTGTTCCTTACGTGTTGGTCCTCGTGACATTACGGTGACCAGTCGTGCCGTGCAGTGGATCGTCTCTTTTCGTCAGACTGACGGAAACCTAGGGGTGTTAATGGTATGCACGATGCAGGGTACAATACTGAGCGTTTTGAGACGAGGAACTATTGGTTTGCAAATGCGGTGCATAATATTCAGTGTGTGTGTGTGTGTGTGTGTGTGTGTGTGTGTGTATGTGTTTCGCCCGAGTTTGTCTACGTTTTACGTTTAATAACGAACAACTGTCTACCGCATCGACATGTCTTACAAATAAGTGTCCAAGGAATAGAAAAGCAACTGGAATCACTCAACAGAGGAAAGTACACTGGACCTGACGGGATACCAATTCGATTCTACACAGAGTACGCGAAAGAACTTGCCCTTCTTCTAACAGCCGTGTGCCGCAAGTCTCTAGAGGAACGGAAGGTTCCAAGTGATTGGAAAAGAGCACAGGTAGTTCTAGTTTTCAAGAAGGGTCGTCGAGCAGATGCGCAAAACTATAGGCCTATATCTCTGACATCGATCTGTTGTAGAATTTTAGAATATGTTTTTTGCTCGCGTATCATGTCATTTCTGGAAACCCAGAATCGACTCTGTAGGAATCAACATGAATTCCGGAAACAGCGGTCGTGTGAACCGAGAAAATATTAGATACAATCTCCCAGGGACATGCTACTTTCCTTGACTTCCGGAAGGCGTTCGATACAGTTCCACACTGTCGCCTGATAAACAAAGGAAGAGCCTACGGAATATCAGACGAGCTGTGTGGCTGGATTGAAGAGTTTTTAGCAAACAGAACACAGCATGTTGTTATCAATGGAGAGACGTCTACAGACGTTAAAGTAACCTCTGGCGTGCCACAGGGGAGTGTTACGGTATCGTTGCTTTTCACAATATATATAAATGACCTAGTAGATAGTGTCGGAAGTTCCATGCGGCTTTTCGCGGATGATGCTGTAGTATACAGAGAAGTAGCAGCATTAGAAAATTGTAGCGAAATGCACGGAGTGGCAACTGCCCCTTAACATAGACAAATGTAATATATTGTGAATACATAGAAAGAAGGATCCTTTATTGTATGATTATATGATAGCGGAACAGACACTGGTAGCAGTTACTTCTGTAAAATATCTCGGAGTAGGCGTGCGGAACGATTTGAAGTGAAATGATCATATAAAATTAATTGTTGGTAAGGCGGGTAAGAGGTTGAGATTCATTGGGAGAGTCCTTAGAAAATGTAGTCCATCAACAAAGGAGGTGGCTTACAAAACACTCGTTAGACCTATGCTTGAGTATTGCTCATCAGTGTGCGATCCCTACCAGGTCGGGTTTACGGAGGATATAGAGAAGATCCAAAGGAGAGCGGCGCGTTTCGTCACAGAGTTATTTGGTAAGCATGGTAGCGTTACGGAGATGTTTAGCAAACTCGAAGTGGCAGACTCTGTAAGAGAGGCGCTCTGCATCGCGGTGTAGCTTGCTGTCCAGTTTACGAGAGGGTGCGTTTCTGGATGAGGTGTCGAATATATTGCTTCCCCCTACTTATGCCTCCCGAGGAGATCACGAATGTAAAATTAGAGAGATTAGAGCGCGCACCGAGGCTTTCCGACAGTCGTTCTTCCCGCGAACCATACGCGACTGGAACAGAAAAGGGAGGTAATGAGAGTGGCATGTAAAGTGCCCTCCGCCATACACCGTTGGGTGGCTTGCGGAGTATAAATGTAGATGTAGATGTAAAATATTACCCAGTCTGGCTAAAGTGTACTGGTAGTGTCCGTGGTTCTTCTGTACCTACCGTTCTCTTGGCGACTCGTTATCGTCGGTCTTAAACAATCGGGTGACGGTGTACGCTAGCGAGTGAGAATCGCTGAATCTAATGATTTCATTTGACGGGAGATACGAATTCACTACCTTTTCTATCGATATGCAGAGTGCTAGGTTGTTATTGAGCTGGCTGTTAGTGATTTTAGGTTGATTACTGATTTTCACAATCGTGGTTCTTTCCGAATATTTCGCCATTTCCGATGTTGTGGTCAGTTTGGTACGTAATAGCATAAGTAACATTGCTGTGATTGAAACGGACAACAGTCACATTTAAAGTTCTGATTATCGGCTAGTGTGTAGTTCTCCCTCGCCTACTACCTCCCCCCCCCTCCCCCCGATCCCGGCCCCTACCCCTTGCCATCATCCCCACAACTAGGTTGATGTGTAGCATAATCCTAGGTATACGTTCGACTACAATGTCATAATCGCTGAGCTGTCAAAGTAAACGAATGCGCACACACGAAAATACATTGAAACGGCCGGCCGCTGTGTCAGAGCGGTTCTATGCGCTTCAGTCTGGAACCGCGCAACCGCTACGGTCGCAGGTTCGAATCGTGCCTTGGGCAAGAATGTGTGTGATGTCCTTAGGTTCGTTAGGTTTAAGTACAGTAGAGCGTCGATTATCCGAACGTCAGTCAACCGAACGACTGCTTAACCGAACTGTGTACTCGCTCGCACCTGTTACTCTTCCACCCTACCGTCTATCATCCCCCTCACTACCAAACACATATTAAGTTCTGATTATCGCGGCTAGTGTGTAGTTCTCCGACGCCTACTCCCACGCCCCCACCCCCTCCCGGCCCCTACCCCTTGCCATCATCCCCACAACTAGGTTGATGTGTAGCATAACCCTAGGTATACGTTCGACTATAAGTTTCCCACAGTAGTCGCCGCACTGGGCCACCGCTGGCGGAACGTTGCTTCTAATGGGGCCTTTACAAGGCGCTGCTGACCGGCCGAGCCGCCAGTCGCTGTGCTTCAACAATCAGCACACTTCTGTCTGCTTGGCACCGGCAGTAGAAGTAGCGGCAGTATCAAAGCTGTTCACAGCAACAGCTGCGCCAGCTTAGAGTAGAGGCGTGCAGCTCCGCGCAGTTTGAAGGATTGCCCCAAGAAGAGCTTCTCAAGGTGCCAACAGTCACCTTCTGTTCTCTGTTACGACCACTTGTGTGCTGCTGCGTGAAGAAGTGAACTTGACGATACAAAATGCTTAAACGTAAACGTGTTGTCCTTTCTATGAGGGACAAGTACGAGATTATTAAAAGGTTAGAAGAAGGTGAATCTGCAACCACTTTATCCAATGAGTACATGGTGGGGAAGTCGACAATTACGGATATAAAAAAACAAAAGACGAGCTATGCTTGGTTCTACTAATGGATCAACAAGCCGTAAAACTACGAAGCTCGCCACTAACAGAGATCTAGATGATGCTGTTTACAAGTGGTTTACACAAAAGAGATCGGAAGGAGAACCTATCTCAGGTCCCATTCTGTGTGAGAAGGCAATGCAGTTCAACGAAAAACTTGGAGGGTCTTCGAACTTTAAAGCAAACACGGGCTGGTTAAAACGCTTCAAATCACGGCACGGCATTCGTGAGCTTACAATACTGGGAGAAAAACTGTCGGCTGATTCTTCAGCAGCTGATTCCTTCAAAGGCAAACTAAGGGACCTATAAAGGAAGAAAATTATGCTCTCGAAAACGTTTACAATGCTGACGAAACTGGACTTAACTGAAAAGCTTTACCGAGAAAAACTCTTGTTTCACCTCATGAATTAGCAGCATCTAGTCCTAAAACAATATCAAATTTTTGGGAAATAAACATGTACAGTTCGATTATCCGAACAAACCAGTTTTACGAACACCCATGTCCCCCAATTACTTCGGATAATCGACGCTCTACTGTAGTTCTAAGTCTAGGGGACTGATGACCTCAGATGTTAAGTCCCTTAGTGCCATTTGAACCATTTTTGAACATTGAAATGCTAAGGAAATTGGTATAGGCACCCGTATTCACATTCAGAGATATGTAAACAGACAGAATACGGCACTGGGATCGGCAACGCTTATATAAGACAACAAGTGTCTGGTGCAGTTGTTAGATCGGCTACTGTTGCTACTACGGAGGGTTATCAAGATTTAAGTGAGTTTGAACGTGGGTGTTATAGTCTGTGCACGAATGATGGGACACAGCATCTCCGAGGTAGCGATGAAGTGGGGGTTATCCCGTACGACCATTTCACGAGTGTACCGTGAATATCATAAATCCGGTAAAACATCAAATCGACGTCTCTCCAGCCGGAAAAAGATCCTGCAAGAATCGACCTACGACGACTGAAGAGAGTCGTTCAACGCGACAGAACTGCAACTCTTTCGCAAACTGTTGCAGTTTTCAGATTGCAATGCTGGGCCATCAACAACTGTCAGCGTGCGAACAATTCAACGAAACATCATCGATATGGGCTTTCGGACCCGAAGGCCCACTCATTTATCCTTAATGACTGCACGACACAAAGTCCATCAACAATGGCTTTGGAATGTCGATGACTGTCAACAGAGGATTGTTCAAGCTGGTGGAGGCTCTGTGATGGTATGAAGCGTATGCAGTTAGAGTGATATGGGACCCCTGATACGACTTCTACAGGTGACACGTACATAATCATCCTCTCTGATCATCTGCATCCACTCATGTCCATTGAACATTCCAACGGGCTTGGGCAATTCCAGGAGGACAATGCGACATCTCACACGTCCAGAATTGTTGCAGAGTGGCTCCAAGAACACTCTCCTGAGTATTGTGATGTATTGCTTTTTTTCTGCTTTTACAGCATTTGACAACAGAATAACGTTTTCCAAAAACATGTTGTCGTAAATATATCACACATTTGACAACTGATGCGTAACTTTGTCAAAACTAAAATACACTACTGGCCATTAAAATTGCTACACCACGAAGATGACGTGGTACAGAAGCGAAATTTAACCGACAGGAAGAAGATGCCGTGATATGCAAATGATTAGCTTTTCAGATCATTCACACAAGGCTGGCGCCGGTGGCGACACCTACAACGTGCTGACATGAGTTTCCAATCGATTTCTCATACACAAACAGCAGTTGACCGGCGTTGCCTGGTGAAACGTTGTTGTGATGCCTCGTGTAAGGAGGAGAAATGCGTACCATCACGTTTCCGACTTCGACAACTGTCGGATTGTACCTTATCGCGATTGCAGTTTACCGTATCGCGACATTGCTGCTCGCATTGGTCGAGATCCAATGACTGTTAGCAGAATATGGAATCTGTGGGTTCAGGAGGGTAATACGGAACGCCGTGCTGGATCCCAACAGCCTCATATCACTAGCAGTGGAGATGACAGGCATCTTATCCGCATGGCTGTAACAGATCGTGCAGCCACGTCTCGATCCCTGAGTCAACAGATGGGGACATAAGCAAGACAACAACCATCTGCACGAACAGTTCGACGACGTTTGCAGCAGCACGGACTATCAGCTCGGAGACCATGGCTGCGGTTACCCTTGACGCTGCATCACAGACAGGAGCGCCTGCGATAGTGTACTCAACGACGAACCTGGATGCACGAACGGCAAAACGTCATTTTTTCGGGTGAATCCAGGTTCTGTTT
Source organism: Schistocerca americana (assembly GCF_021461395.2). NCBI lineage: Eukaryota > Metazoa > Arthropoda > Insecta > Orthoptera > Acrididae > Schistocerca > Schistocerca americana. The sequence goes on along the minus strand of NC_060127.1, from coordinate 98,142,108 downwards.
ACACTATCATGATGGTCGCATCCGTGTTGGGCGACACCGCGGTGAACGCACATTGGAAGCGTGTATTCGCCATCGCCATACTGGCGTATCACCCGGCGTGATTGTATGGGGTGCCGCTGGTTACACGTCTCGGTCACCTCTTGTTCGCATTGACGGTACTTTGAACAGTGGACGTTACATTTCAGATGTGTTACGACCCGTGGCTCTACCCTTCATTCGATCTCTGCGAAACCCTACATTTCAGCAGGATAATGCACGGCTGCATGTTGCAGGTCCTGTACGGGCCTTTCTGGATACAGAAAATGTTCGACTGCTGCGCTAGCCAGCACATTTTCCAGATTTCTGACCAACTGAAAACGTCTGGTCAATGGTGGCCGAGCAACTGGCTCGTCACAATACGCCAGTCACTACTCTTGATGAACTGTGGTATCGTGTTGCAGCTGCATGGCCAGGTGTGCCTGTACACGCCATCCAAGCTCTGTTCGACTCAATACCCAGGCGTATCAAGGCCGTTATTACGGCCAGAGGTGGTTGTTCTGGGTATTGATTTCTCAGGATCTGTGCACCCAAATTGCGTGAAAATGTAATCACATGTCAGTTGTAGTATAATATATTTGTCCAATGAATACCCGTTTATCATCTGCATTTCTTCTTGGTGTAGCAATTTTAATGGCCAGTAGTGTATAATGGTCAATCGGATCCTTCCCTTTCCTGCAAACACAGTTGGTTTTACATATATCACATACATCAACTGGCATTGCCTACGGAATTTAATGAAAGTAATGACAATCCAGGAGTAATTCACCAACTAAAATAGCATATAGCTCACATCAAACTGGGGGTCTTCCTTTTGTCAGTAATATCTTTCGACGCAGGCCGCATTAAGTGCGAAAGCACTCAGCTCCATTAGCGGATCCCAACTAAACCGGCGATTGCGGGAGCGCTGTCATTGGCAGAGCTATTTCAAAATGGTCGCCCCATTTAGCAGCCTTCTACTGCGGTGATTACACCTTTTGTTTCACGTCAGGTGGCTAATCGTCCCTGAGTCGCATGCGTCAGCTGTCGACCTTCACGCCGACCTGTACCCAGGTTTTGTTGTTGTTTTGGTTCGTTGATATCCCGTACTGGGCGCCGACTGGTACAGTGACGTACATACGAATCGAAACATCCCCACATTTCGCACCGAACGCGAGGGCGGGTTCAGTCAGCGTGGTCAGACAAATATGCATCACGATGGGCTGTCACGAAAAAGAAACTGATCCAATGGCTAGGCTATTAAGGACACAGGGTACTTTTGAATAATGGAAAAATCGTAATTGTTTTCAATACTTTATTAAGTTCTATAGTTTAGTTTATTAGTTTATTAAGTTATCTGATTATACGTAATCGATATGTACTTATTGGGTTTGGAATTAAAACTGCCGCTGTGTTCTATATTTTAAAGTCACAACTGTGTCTGCTACCATGTCTCGTTATTGAAATTATACAAAATCATTAGTATTTCTCAGAAAATCTGAAAAATTTTGGCTTCCAGCGATTCTGTTTGGGATACATTGTGTGTGCTGGTAACACTTCTGGTTTCTAGCATCTGTAAATGATCATCTATGCTCCTGTTTATATTCGCTTTGTTGAAGTGCTTTGTTTACAACCTACTGAAAGTTTGGTGCCTATGTGATATAGATATTTGTGATTCAGGAGGTTCACTAGTGAGTATTAATATTTACAATGCTGCACATAACGAAATCAGATAAAAGAAAATCCTGGGGTAACTAGTTTAAAAACAAAGCAGTTCATACTGTTGGGAAACCTGTGTATCAGTTTACTTAAGTCGAAAATCTTGCGTCAGTATGTTGCTATGTTGTTTGCTTGTGTTCACAGAATACTGAACAGTATATAAAGGACGTATTTGACATATGTATATCTACATAATGTAAACCACCACACCAACACCAAAACCTTTTTGCCGCATTAGAACATGTAAACAGAGATGACGATGTCACGAACATATAACAGAACTTCTGAGTCAGAGATATTACAATAATATATACATTGAAGTGACAGTAGAAAATGTACAAATATAAACGTTTCGTTGCGTCCAATTTACATTCAATGAACTTTAATAATATTAAAAATAAAGTAAACAAATGTACAAGCCAATATCATTGCGAATGTTACTTAAATAATATACGAAATAAATGATGAGACATAATCGCAAATGAGTAAGTAAATATTAATGCAGTGGACATGATATTAAAACATGATGGCTAGTTAAAAGTTTAAATTAGTTTACGTAATGTGTTAGTGTCTGACTGAGCAGGCTGTTACACTTCAGTGTAGTGTTTCACGTTGGGCTATTGTCAGAAAGTTGTTATCGTCGAAGGCAGTAGTGTTTATTTACGTTTCGAATTGGAAAGTAGGTGAATGAAATTTTGCAGAAAGGCTGCACTAGCTTACTCAGGCTTTTCATTACGGAGATGATAAGGTGAGTTGCTTTAATGTAGACTTTTTCTATCTCTTCGAGCAGACTCATGAGGCTAACTTTCTCAGCACAATGTAATATCTAAACGTGTTCTTCACTTCTTGTTACTCCATGTCTGTCGAGAGTTGTGCGCATTCTAAATGTAGATTTTGATACATTTTTCACACTATGGCAACTAAATGTTCATTGAACTGAATTCGAAATTTCCCCCAGTTTGTCCTGTATAGAAGGAGGGGCGAATTTGCCGCACCCGAACAGTCATCTGAGGATGAACATGTGGGTTCGAAACTGGTAACCGCGCTATTTGCGTAAATAAGCAGCATTATCAGTAGTGGCTAATTTCTGTTTCCTTCTTTGCAAAACTCACCCTGTAAATTCGAATGATTTTACGGTATCACGTTGTGGTGATTCTTTTTGAGCGAGAGCTGTCCCTTCGTTTATTAGGTGCAGGTTCAGGTTTCTTTCAATTCTTAGGTTAGAAACCTTCTTCAAGTATCTAACTTTACTAACCCTTTCCATCATACAGTTCTGGACACAAAAAATACTGTCGGAAATATCTGAAATTAAATGTAGCGTGATACTGAATGTTTCTTGCAAGAAAACGAACGAGGAAGAAGTTATAACACGTTTGTCTCCGCGGTCAGACACGCCAGCCACATTAGGTGTTCCTCACGTCTCGCACAAAGGAAACACAGTGCAGCATCTGGTGCCGTGGTTCCCAAAGATTCTTAGACCATTACCACTGAATGCAATCAGACATTACCTGATACCTACGCCCTCCCCCCCCCCCCCCCCGTTCCATCTGTTGCCTCCCACCCCCCGTCTAACCGGCCGCGGTGGTCTAGCGGTTCTAGGCGCGCAGTCCGGAACCGCGCGACTGCTACGGTCGCAGGTTCGAATCCTGCCTCGGGCATGGATGTGTGTGATGTCCTTAAGTTAGTTAGGTTTAAGTAGCTCTAAGTTCTAGAGGACTGATGACCACAGTAGTTAGGTCCCATAGTGCTCAGAGCCATTTGAACCATTTGAGCCACCCCCCGTCTACCCCACATTATCACCAACTTCAGCACCTAACTAAACTGTAGAATGAAAGACTTTTCTTGGAACACTTATTTTTAAAATGATAAAAGGTGAATGATATTTTGTGTGTATGTATATATGTGTGTGTGTGTGTGTCTGTGTGTGTGTGTGTGTGTGTGTGTGTGTGTGTGTGTGTTTGAATGACGAAGGAATTCATGGTGCATCGCAAGTGCTACCCACAACAACTTCTCAGAAAAGAATGCTGACTATCTACAGTCAGGGTAGATACATGTAAGAACAGATGCTTCCCCTGCATTACTCCTCTCCATTGCAGCTCTTGCCTGATCTGCACACTGCAACCCCATTTAATATCAAATAATTTCAGATATGTGCACTATACTGTTTGTAAAACACTTCTACATCTACATCCATACTCCGCAAGCCACCTTACGGTGTGTGGCGGAGGGTACTTTGAATACCTCTATCGATTCTCCCTTCTATGCCACCCTCGTACTGTGCGTGGAAAGAAACATTGTCAGTATGCCTCTGTATGGGATATAATCTCTCTGATTCATTGTTGCACTCCTTACTTCTGAACTGCCAGAAATTGGACGCCTTCAGGCTGCTAATGCTTTGTGTCTAACCATAATAATAATAATAATAACTCTGTGTACAGCACTATAGTAGTATAGTTACTGCCGTGTCGTGCTGTCAATTCATTTATGTGTCTCGAAGCGAGTAATCAAGCAATTTCTGCAGGTACTATCTGCAACTTGGAGAAGATATTTTCTTGAGATATTTACCATCTGTTACATACCTAATAGAGATTTGTTATTGGTACTTTGTAAATTATATCCTGTCATGTTATTTGTGTGTCTGAGGTACATAAAAATGAGCATTTAAGCCAAAACAGTCTCGCTTTTTTGGTGCGTGTTACAATTGCTGCTATATTAGAAACGCCTATTTCATTTTATTTAGCAGATAGTGACAAATTAGACGTAATCAATTCGAGAAACCACACCAGTCTCGGGTACTAAACGTATTAGCAGCTTTTTCGGTGTTAGACAACAGAACGTTTGCCGAACTTGGATGAGTTAATAGATTCTTTCACAGGCAGGAAAGAACGCTGTGTAATGCTGTAGGAAGATTGGAGAGAAAAAAATACTGGGATCAAAGAACTGAAGAAATGTGTACTCTCTCGCTTGTCTCCTGCCTTTAATGCTTTTATGTTTCTTATATCTAATTTTACGTCACACAAAAGAGAAAGTTACTAGCAGATAGGCAATAAAGAGTGCCAACTTCCTGAAGACTTTTTATTTTCGCGCTCACAAACTATCCCACTCAGTATTTTTAAGGGGAACAAGACGTAAAACCGGGTTGCTTTATGTCTCACTTTCATCATCAGCAATGTGCAGGACAAAGCACAATAAATGTGTGTAATGGGTGGACTACGCAAGGAACCTGTAACCTCCAGCGCATTAATGCTACTAACAGAGAAAAAGTAATTACCGATAACTTACGTAATAAATATTAGTCTTACAAAATTGCAGCATATATTACTAAGGGTAAGATAGATAATGGCTACAGAAAAATTAAGGAGTCCTTTGGAGAATAGGAAACCACTTATATAAATATCAAGAGCTCAGATGGAAACCTAGTTCTAAGTCGAAGGAGTATATAGAGGGTCTATACAAGGGCGATGTACTTGAGGACAATATTATGGAAATGGAAGAGGATGCAGATGAGGATGAAATGGGAAATATGATACTGCGTTTGACAGAGCACTGAAAGACCTAAGTCGAAACAAGGTCCCGGGAGTAGACAACATTCCATTGGAACTACTGACGGCCTTGGGAGAGCCAGTCCTGACAGAACTCTACCATCTGGTGAGCAAGCTGTATGAGACAGGCGAAATACCCTCAGACTTCAAGAAGAATATAATAATTTCAATCCCAAAGAAAGCAGGTGTTGACAGATGTGGAAATTACCGAACTATCAGTTTAATAAGTCACGGCTGCAAAATACTGACACGAATTCATTACAGAGGAATGGAAAAACTGGTAGAAGCCGAATTCGGAGAAGATCAGTTTGGATTCCGTAGAAATGTTGGAACACGTGAGGCAATACTGTCCCTACCACTTATCTTATAAGATAGGTTAAGGAAAGGCAAACCTACGTTTCTAGCATTTGTAGACTTAGAGAAAGCTTTAGACAATGTTAACTGGAATACTCTCTTTCAAATTCTGAAGGTAGCAGGGGTAAAATACAGGGAGCGAAAGGCTATTTACAATTTGTACAGAAACCAGATGGCGGTTACAAAAGTCGAGGGGCATGAAAGGAAAGCAGTGGTTGGGAAGGGAGTGAGACAGGGTTGTAGCCTATCCCCGATGTTGTTCAATCTGTATATTGAGCAAGCAGTAAAGGAAACAAAAGAAAAGTTCGGATTAGGAATTAAAATCCATTGAGAAGAAATAAAAACATGAGGTTTGCCGATGACATTGTAATTCTGTCAGAGACAGCCAAGGACTTGGAAGAGCAGTTGAACGGAATGGACAGTGTCTTGAAAGGATGATATAAGGTGCACGTCAACAAAAACAAAACGAGAATAATGGAATGTAGTCGAATTACATGGGGTGATGCTGAGGGAATTAGATTGGGAAATGAGACACTTAAAATAGTAGATGAGTTTTGCTATTTGGGGAGCAAAATAACTGATGACGGTCGAAGTAGACAGGATATAAAATGTAGACTGACAATGGCAAGGAAAGGGTTTCTGAAGAAGAGGAATTTAACATCTAGTATAGATTTAAGTGTCAGGAAGTCGTTTCTAAAAGTATTTGTATGGAGTGTAGCCATGTATGGAAGTGAAACATGGACGATGAATAATTTGGACAACAAGAGAATAGAAGCTTTCGAAATGTGGTACTACAGAAGAATGCTGAAGATTAGATGGGTAGATCACATAACTAATGAGGAGGTATTGAAGAGAATTGGGGAGAAGAGGAACTTGTGGCACAACTTGACTAGAAGAAGGGATTGGTTGGTAGGACATGTTCTGAGACATCGAGGGATCACCAATTTAGCATTGGAGGGCAGCGTGGAGGATAAAAATCGTGGAGGGAGACCAAGAGATGAATACACTAAGCAGATTCAGAAGGATGTAGGCTGCAGGAAGTACTGGGAGATGAAGAAGCTTGCACAGGATAGAGTAGCATGGAGAGCTGCATCAAACCAGTTTCTGGACTGAAGACCACAACAACAAAAACAACAAAATTGTGATAACGGCAATGATCCTTTGAAAATAATTTACCTTCGTGACAAACAGAATCGAATCATTTCGTTTTTACCCCTTAGAAAATGTGATTTTAACGCTCAGACGTTGGTTACTCCCAGGTTGGAAACCACTGATCTAGTGGAGGTACAGGGGTTGAAATAAACAATGGAAACGGCGTGGGAAATGCATTCTTGGACACAAATGCTGTTGCTAGGCCAGCCTGAAGGTCGCGCTATTGTATCTGACCGCTAGCGGCATCTGTGCAGTGTGCTCAATACATTGCAAATGTTAGTCTTGGGCAGTACATTGTTCCGTCTGCGTGCGAGTGCGTTATGTCAGAGCTAATTGGATTCGAACGCGGGTGAATTGTTGGTGCTTGTATGGTCGGTGCCTCTTTAACCTCAATGTTTCGAGGGGTACCGTATCGTAGATTTATACAGGATGCAGGGTATGCGGAAATAGATCATCCGCTAACTCACAACGCGGACGACAGAGTGTGATGAGTGATCTCATCGGATGGTCATCGAAGAGGATTGCAACGAAAAGTTAGAGGACGACGGCTGCAAATGTTACAGCAGAACTGAATGCCACAATGGCGGGCGCTGTCAGCGACACCATGAAGGGATCTCACACACAAGTAATTGCAGGGCGAGTAGGAATTCCAAAACCACACATCTGTGTCGCGAATGCCACAACAGGAAAACGTGGTGCTGTAGCCATGAAATCTGGGCTACGGAGCGGTGGAAGAAGGTCGTTTTGTTGGATGATTCTTCACTGTTTCCAGCTCCTAGCCGAGTTTAGGTCCCAAGAGTGTGTAACGCCGGAAATGCATATCCTCCTATTTCCGTCTATATCACTATAAATTATTTCGTTATTTTGTTACCTGAAGATACGACATTTCTGTGTCTTTATATATTGTAATTGTTTTACTATACATGCATTTATGTCGATGTATAATTGGATTGTTTTGTAAATATTGTTTGTATTTTTACGCTGGGTCTGGCCTAGGGAAAACTATGCTATCGAACGATTACATCGATAGGTCGTGTGGAGAACGAAAGTGTTTAGGATCTTTGGTAGTATTGGCTCTGCCGCGTGGAGTGCGGGCAGATGGAGTCTGGCTGGAGTAGGGCAGCGGAGCAGGTGTGTTGTGTGACGCTCCCGCAAGTTGCCGCGCTTTGGGGTTTGGCAGCATGTAATTGCGCTCGACTTGCTATGATAGTTTCTGACACGGTGTCGCGAACGGAAAGCATTAGCTGGCGCACATCAAGAGCTCGTTTCGCCTGGTGACTGTGTCGAGAAGAAGGCGCGCCAACATCCAGCTTCTGCAAGAGCGACGGCCGACAATGAGTGACTGTCGCCACCTCCTCGATCGACGACTGCACACCTTCAATCAACCAACAAGGAAGACTGGAAGCACGTAAAGTTTTAGAACTGTATGGCAGACCTCAGCTTTTCAAACTGTTCCATTTGCCTCACAAAATTACAGCAACTTAGCATGAACCTTTGTTGCTCATTGTCCCAATTGCATTACCAAGCAGAGTCCCTTCCATTACCGGAATGAACTCGAGTGTCGTTGCAATTCAAATTCCAGCATTAAAGTAATATCATTCCATTTCACTGCTTTAATTTCAAAGTATTCATAGCTGGCTACAATATTTAGATTACACAAGCAAAAAAGAGTGCGAGTTTTGTTACCATATTTTAGCTTACCTGTCAATGCAGCTCAGCTTGGTACATACTAAATTTTACTATTGTTGATTGTTCAGAAGCATTTAATTAAAGTTAAAACTCTTATTTCTAAGTTGCGTAGATTCAAGTAGCTTTTGAAATGATTGTTGAGGTAGCCCAAGACTAACCTTATTTTATTGAATTTCGTAGTGCTACAGAAACAAAGTTCACTATTAATTTCAGTCACTAAATAAACTTTCAATTTTCCGGTTTTATTAATTCTTTTGCCAAATTAAGTCAGAGTGTAGCGAAATTTATTACTTCTGGCAAACATTCAGTTTTCACACAACACGTGTCAACCTTCAGTTGCCACGCTTTTAGTGCTAATCATATGTGCATTAACCTTTCTTTCTCAGTTATTATAGTAGTTGTCCATAGGACTGGCGACCGTAATTTTCCCCAAATCTCAAATATCTAATTAACGCCAGTTAATTGTTAACGTAACGACCGCACATTTACTTTCTTCATTAACTTTACCCTTTTTCAAAATTAATTTCCACCAGTTTCATTTGCATTTTTCCTTTCATTTAGATGTAACCCTTTCCTCCCTCTTTACCGACAGATTAACTTCGGTGACGATTGCTTTTCCCAAATTTCCATTAGGTACACGCGGTTTAATTTTTACTGTCATTAAGATCGATAAGTGAGTGGGAGGTTACAAGTGTAACATGGCGCAAGTTCGGTGATAATTTGTGCAGCCATATCGCGGTTTCCATTGACCCCCCCCCCCCCCCCCACCCTCCATGGGTACTCTGTGAGGTGGCATTACTGACAAGGATTTAGTGACGATTGTAGCTGATCAGGTCCATCCCATGGTCTAATGTTCGTACACAAATAGTGTTCCAACATGACACAGCTCCTGACCAACAGAGTCAACAGATCTCAATGTTATTGAGCATTTGTGGTTTACGTTGGAGAGACAAGCCACCTCCATCACCATTACCTGAACTTTTTTGTAGGAATAGTGGTATAAGATTCCCTTGAAAACAGTACAGGACCTGTATTTGTTGATTCCAAGACGACTGGAAGGTACTTCGTGTCTGTACACCGTGTTAGGCACGGTATTGTGTTACGTTTTTCGCGTCTCCATATTTTCGTCCAGTCCCGGTATTTTGAAGTACAAGGAGGCCTCTCTGGTAGCTCCAATCTATCACAAGTTATTGGCCATGGCACACTGAGATGTTTCCAGGGGAGAAAAATTAAATTCCCTTTACGTCTATGGCCACAAATTTTTTGTCATCAGACTACCGGTTTCGGTCTATAATGCCCACCTTCAGATTTGTTTTATGAAAACATGTCCTAATGTACTGCAGCCATAGTGGCATCGTCAAATGTTAAATGCAAAATCAGCACCATCATCGTCAAATATATGTAAATAACATCATATGCATGAGTCATCTGGTCACCATGACTCTTGCATATGCTGTTATTTATGTGTATTTTACGACGCTGGTGCTAATTTTGCATTTAACATTTGATGATACCACTATGGCTGCAGTACATTAGGACATGTTTTCATAGACGTAAAGTAAAGGAAATTTATTCTATATACGGGTCACTGTTTTATTCGCGACCACATTGCAGCTTGTAAAAAACTAAATTATACAATTCTGACACTTTCAGCGTTTCCCATTTCCACTCATCATTTGTTTTTGCCCTTCCTTCGGAGTGCCGCGGTATAGTGAAGCGGAGATTTCAAGGTGTACCAGAGCTTCAGAAGTGCAAGCTACTTGCAAACAGAACAAAAAATTAAACTCTTAGTTTAATTTTCGTAGGCAATAATGAAAACTGTACTACTGCCTGTTATATGCTATGTAATACTTCACTAGTTAGAACAGTGAATTGTCATATAGTCCAGCAGGGAAATATAGCTGTTCTTCGACCGAGCGTTAGGTAATTCAGAAGTACGAGTACTTGGACGATGATTTCCCCTAATGCAATCGATGGTAGCTTCCTTTACATATGGATAAACGTACGATAATACAGATGACATCTCGAGTGAAAGTGACTTAGCAAATATTAGAAACACGTTTGCTCGGTTATTTGCAAATACATCTACATCTACATCATACTCCGCAAGCCACCTGACGGTGTGTGGCGGAGGGTACCTTGAGTACCTCTATCGGTTCACCCGTCTACTCCAGTCTCGTATTGCTCGTGGAAAGAAGGATTGTCGGTATGCTTCTGTATGGGCTCTAATCTCTCTGATTTTATCCTCATGGTCTCTTCGCGAGATATACGTAGGAAGGAGCAATATACTGCTTGACTCTTCGGTGAAGGTATGTTCTCGAAACTCTAACAAAAGCCCGTACCGAGCTACTGAGCGTCTCTCCGGCGGAATCTTGCACTGGAGTTTATCTATCATCTCCGTAGCGCTTTCGCGATTACTAAATGATCCTGTAACGAAGCGTGCTGCTCTCCATTGGACCTTCTCTATTTCTTCTATCAACCATATTTGGTACGGATCCCACACTGGTGAGCAATATTCAAGCAGTGGGCGAACAAGCGTACTTCCCTTGTTTTCGGATTGCATTCCCTTAGGATTCTTCCAATGAATCTCAGTCTGGCATCTGCTTTACCGACGATCAACTTTATATGATCATTCCATTTTAAATCACTCCTAATGCGTACTCCCACATAATTTATGGAATTAACTGCTTCCAGTTGCTGACCTGCTATCAGTCAACGAGAAAATTCCGCTCGTTTCCCTTCCTCTCCTTCTCGAATGTGTTGAACGCACGGCGAATTATAAAGATAGAGGCAGTGCATACATAACGTTCGTAATGTTATTGCACGTGGATGTGCTTGATGAAGGACTACATTCTACCAACTGAATAGATTCTCTTATTTCGTCCACACTTTCAGACTATTCACGACTGCTCAGTGCTACACCAGTCTCCTGCAGTTTATGTAAAACACTAGTAAACACTCTTGCCATCATGTACGCTGCGGTTAGAAAACCGTCTACAGCATTCTCTACAAGCAGCACCGGCTTTCCATAAGATAACCCGTACACAAATACCATACCGACATTTGATTTTATCCATACTGGATGAGAGGTCGTGGTTGTGAACGTCAATGTTAAAAAATATATCGGCTCAACCACTTGTTTATAGTGTAAAACACTAATATTAACGAGTTTCGGAAGTCATGCTTCCATCATCATAATAATAAAAAGTAAAAATGGTTCAAATGGCTCTGAGCACTATGGGATTTAACATCTGTGGTCATCAGTCCCCTAGAACTTAGAACTACTTCACCCTAACTAACCTAAGGACATCACACACATCCATGCCCGAGGCAGGATTCGAACCTGCGACCGTAGCGGTCACGCGGTTCCAGACTGAAGCGCCTAGAACCGCAAGGTCACACCGGCCGGCAAAAAGTAAAAGAACCTGTTAAAACTCGCTAAAATGGAACACGCACCAGGGACAATAAAATTGATAATAAAATTAAAACGTCGTGGCTACTTCCCTTGTTGCAGCCGTGTCTTCCAAGGTGCATCTCCACACAGTCGTCAAAATATAAAAAACTCTAAAATGGTGTCGCCTATGGTGTTCAACTTTTAACCACATGGCTCTCTCCTCTAACGTCGTAAATCGCCCGTGCGTCTTCGTTGATATCACACACCACGTAGCCAAACACGACACTGAAACGCGAGTGAGCTCACGCGCAAGTAAACAAGGAAGTCACAGAGATTTCTATACAAACAGATAGCATATACGTATTCCAAGGACCTCATGAAATGATGGTATCCTGCCAATTGCTAAAAATGCAGTTACTAAAAAAAACAGTGAAATGTTTGAAAAAGTTATTTGTATCACAAGTCTGTTCTGATTATCCACGCTATGTATCGTAATTTCCAGCTGTTCTAGTAGATCCAGCTTTTTGCCTTTGTCCTGTCTATGTAAAATAACGAGATCCTCATCTATTCCCAACATGGGGGTGTCCCGTTTCCTAAATATGCGTGGCTACAGCTGATTTTTCGAAATTATTGAGCCGGAAAGCATCGCTATGTTCTTTGTAGCGTACTTTAAAGGACCTACCAGATTGGCCTATATAGCTTGCCTTGCATGTGTTACACTGAATTTTATAGACCCCAGCTCTCTCTTGGAAGACACGGCTGCAACAAGGGAAGTAGCCACGATGTTTCAATTTTATTATCAGTTTTATTGTGCGTGGTGCATGTTCCATTTTAGCGAGTTTTAACAGGTTCTTTTACTTTTTTTATTATTCTGATGATAGAAGCTTGACTTCCGAAACGCATCAATCTTAGTGTTTTACACTGTAAACAAGCGGTTGAGCCGATATATTTTTTAACATTACCATACCGACATACTCAGCACTTCTATGATGATGTTTTAAGTCGACACCCTTGAGCCGCGCTGCAACTTGCGTTGGTGCTGTTTGTAGGTTTCCATCCTCTGTTGCAGGCCAGACCGTATCATTTAGCTGGCATGGTTGTGATTGTTTGTCTTCTTCTCGTGTTGACTGGCGCCGCTCGGTTTCGCAAGTGTTGCCTGTCCGCTAGTGGCAGCAGCGGCGGCATCAATATGTAGTACCTGTTGCCCTATCTTTAGGGCAACGTCGTGGTTCTTCTGGGTCATGTGGGTGGGCCAGTTCGGTTGGGGACTCAGGAGGAGCCAGGTCCGCGCAGTGCGTGAAAATGCCAGGAATGCTGGCGGCGCGCGTGGACTGCCGGATCAGAGGGCTGTGGTCACGAGGGTGCACGACCTCGTCGTAAAGCAGATCCTGCAGGCTTTAAGATGAGTGCATTTCAATCCAAATTGAGAAACCTCCACCATTGTGATATCTCGCAATTCTCCAGTGACTTGGAATCGTGTTGCTGCTCGTAGTGTCGCCGAGGCGAAGAGCAGCGAGTGGAGTGCTTGGGGAAGGCGGATCTGATTAGCTTTTGTTGTGTACATAGTTCCCCATAGTCAGTGCGTACACAACTTCCCCACTAGAGCGCGCCCCGATAAGCACAACAGCGCAGGCGCAGCGCTCGTCCGTCTCCGCACTACGAGATGGCGCTGCCTTAGAGACGGACAAAATTCTGCTCCCGACGAACCGCGTATTAATATGTCACGCAGCCAATGAGATTGCTGCTAACGTAGAACCTTTTCTCCTCGCAGATCACACTCGCACAGTGATGACAAATACAATGCACGAGGTATTATAACGAGTGTACAGACCTCCAATCAGTCAGTCTGCATTTGTCTGCACCAGTCTGTAACAGTACATTAGTCTGTACCAGTCTATAGTCAAGTTTCAGTCTGCGCCTAATAAGATTATCATATTCCTGTACATAGCCATGAAGAGAAATGAATAGACACTTTTGTCAAGTATCAGAGATATGTAAGAATAAGATTAAGGTACCAATACCAAGGTAACTTCAGATTGCCAATTGTAAATAGCATCCAGAACCAAGTTAAGTAATTTTATGCCTGTTATTATTTTAATAAATGTCTGTGAAAATTAATCAAGTTCTGTTTAGAGTTGGTCACCGTCAATCTGCTACTCTAAGCGTGCAAGTGTCATTTCTATCGTCTGACTTAACGGTAGAAGATAAACACCCAACAGTAAGACCACAAGACATATTGGTGACATTCGCCTACTTCGATAAAGCGACAAGTCAAATAATCTGATGGTGTGTGTACCGAAGGTCTTACAGTACGCACACCACAGCTTTCCTCCACTTCTTATTACTATTTATTCCATTCAGTTGCCGGCCGCGGTGGCCGTGCGGTTCTGGCGCTGCAGTCCGGAACCGCGGGACTGCTATGGTCGCAGGTTCGAATCCTGCCTCGGGCATGGGTGTGTGTGATGTCCTTATGTTAGTTAGGTTTAAGTAGTTCTAAGTTCTAGGGGACTTATGACCTAAGATGATAAGTCCCATAGTGCTCAGAACCATTTCAACCATTTTTTTAGCCATTCCGTTCAGTTTGTTACTCTTTATTAAGTTCAACCAGCGGTTTTTTTCCTGCCTCGTGGCCGCTAACGCCCCAGTTACCTGCCCTGGTGGTTAGTGTATGTAACAGCAGTGCACGTTTTCTCACCTTGCCGCTGCTGCCCGGTGAGGCAAATAGTTTTCACAACTTTCTTGATTGTAGGTTCGTTGGCGATTCTTCTACTCTGGTGGTAGTGATTCCTTTCTCAATCCAGGCGCTCTAAGTGGAGTCCAGACTGCCGGTTCCGGCTTTGGAGTATTTTTACATCTTTGCGTTTGGTTTATTGGACGTCAGGTAGCCTCAGCTAAGATTATCATTAGTCATTCGTTAGACTGCCATTAGTCTGATTTACCATCTTGTGAAGTGAATGCAACTCTTGGCTGCCTATCTCATCGCTCGCGAAAGTATTTTTTGCAAGACCTACTCAGAGGCCGATTCCTGGTGCAGCGTCTGTAACTGGCCCTAGTGTTTTATTATTGTATTTGCTGTTTTATTTTATGTTTCTAATTTTTTTATATAATTGCCATTCTTGGCGTTATAGCAGGTTTAAATGATTATGTTACCAAGTTTACCATCATTTTGTCTCACCTGTTTGGTGATCAGGTGCTAGTCCTTTTAAATTAACCTTTGCTGTTGTATTTGCTGTTGTACTGTATTTTTTTTAATTTTTATATAATTGCCGTTCTTGGCGTCACAGCAGGTTTAAATGTTTGTGCTACCAGGTTTATCATCATTTTGCCTCATCCGTTTGGTGATCAGTTGCCTGTCTTTTTAAATTAACCTTTGCTATTGCATTGCTGTTTTACAGTATGTTTCTTAAAATTTTTATAATTGCCGTTCTTTGCGTTAAGGTCTTCAGCCGTGACTGTGGTTACTTGCCTTAAAATCCTAATTGGGATCACATTGGCTTGTTTTTAAAACATTATTTGCTGTGTCTGTATTTTATGCTCATTTGGTAAATTGTAACGCACTGAAAACACTATTAATTACACAGTTGTTTATTCCTTCATTAATACTGTGTGATATCTTGATTTATTGCTGAGTCTGGAATTACCGTGTTAAAATGAATATGTGTAATTGCAAAAGGGAACCAATAACAACTGATTACGGCCCGGTCCACACTCCTAATCGAATCCTGCCTTCCTCGACTACCAGCTTTCAACCCGTAAGCCTTTTTAAGCCTTTTTGACTTTTTTGACGGAGCTGCAACCTCACCTCGGCTTCTACCGCTTCGTTGCTACGAAACTGAAGTCATCGAAGGGGTTCCTTAAGTTTTGGGAACAGATGAAAATCGGCTGGTGCCAAGTCGAGTCGGAACCATAAAAAGGATGATCGATGACGGCGAACCCAAGGCGTCGAATTGTTTCAGATGTCGCGGCGCTCGTGTGTGGTCTTAATTTGTCACCGTGGACTGTTTTCATTCTTCTATGGATTGCAATAGGAGACATGTTTCGTGCGCTTAAAAACTCCATTAGAGCACACTGTCTCTCACGCACTGGCACAGTTACGTTGCAATTGGTTGAATATTTCTGGTTTCTCAACTGGAGATTTTTCAGGACTCTGTATCTCAGAATGAACAAAAATGGACTTGTACCACTATTGAAATAAGCCCTTCATGTAATATCTCAACCGATATTGAGAACAGAATAAAGAATTGGAGGAATTGCTTTTCAGTAGCGCGTCTTCGTAAACACGTGCAGTCCACACTTTCTGATTATGCACTGACCAATAAATTATAATTATAGTTGAAATATTCAGTTACGCGAAATCAAGAACAACACCACAACAAGAAATTAAAAAAAAACAGAATCAATAAAGAAAACACTGAGACAATATACCTATATAAGGGGTGAATCACCTAAAATTTGCAACGCATGTACTGCGAAAATGGAAAGTGCTATCGAAGTGCGGTTTTCACAGAATGGATTGTTATTCAGGGGCTCGTATTGTTAGCCACTCAACACATCACAATAATACTTGTAAAGTTCATTTTTGTGCAAACAAATGGAAGAATGGCTGCCGACATTAACATTCTAAGGGAGAGAGACTGGTGTTTGTTGCGGGAATCTAGTGCGAGTCGCTTACGAGATGTATTTAGAAACGTTCCCGCACCGACACTCGTACAATACCTTGTAACCTCACAACAGGTTAATTATTTCCGTAACCTCGCAATAAAATGTGAGCCGGCCAAAGTGGCCGTGCGGTTAAAGGCGCTGCAGTCTGGAACCGCAAGACCGCTACGGTCGCAGGTTCGAATCCTGCCTCGGGCATGGATGTTTGTGATGTCCTTAGGTTAGTTAGGTTTAACTAGTTCTAAGTTCTAGGGGACTAATGACCTCAGCAGTTGAGTCCCATAGTGCTCAGAGCCATTTGAACCATTTTTTGAAATAAAATGTGACTAATTTCCCAATGAAAATGTGACTCATATACAACCTTTCAATAATTAACTGACTATGAATCTCAACTGGTAAATCTGGATGTCAGCAATGCTGCGTCATGCCCCTGAAAAGTCATTCTGAATAAACTGAAAATTCTTACCTCACTTATGTCGCCGGTTAACGCGTATATATCTGCTCCTATAAGAAATTTTTTTGGGACAGCCCAGTGCAATGCTGGCCACTAGATTTGTTATGTATAAAAAGAAACAACTGATTTTTCTTTACGAAAACAGGAATGACCATGGATAGGAGAAATTAGGAAAATATTTAAATCCAGATTTTTTTAAACATTTACATGGGACTTGATATAACAATAGTACAAAATCAGTTGTTATAAATTACATATGCGCGGTGCTATAAATAGTAATTCTTGGTTTTACCTTGTAGTACATCGGTCAGGGACCGCCATCGCTCTCCACGACCGGCCCAACCGCCCGACTGCGAGCTACTACTACTACTGCTGCTGCTGCCGACACTGCTCTCTGGTCTGCCATTCTATTATAGCATACATATCGCAGGCAGCGCGTGAGCAGTCCATCAAAGTTACATCTGCTCCAGTGCGCTAGCAATAAATTCCTTATTCATGGACCTCTTACAACCTGTAATATCACACACTAAAGAACAACAGAAGTGCATACACTAATTGTGGATTCTGACCAGTAATGAGACGATTGACCATCCCAGGTTATGTTCAAAATGACCACCAGCAGCGGCAAGACACGTCTGTAGTTAGGTATGGAACGACTGCTGCATACGTGCCAGCATTTCAGCGGAGATGTCCGAGCAGGCTGCAGTAATACGTCGTTGCATTTCATCGGACGTAGTTAGTAGGTCCTTGTAGGCTGCGTCTTTCAGCTTTCCCACAGAAAAATTCTACAGGCACCAAATTCAGGGAATGGATCGGTCAAAGTACAGATCCTCTGCGATCAATCCAGCGATTTGGAAACAATTCTCTAAGACAGGCTATAGTACTTCATGCTGTATGGGCTGGACAACCATCATGCTGGTATCATATGTTCCTCCTAGCCTGTAGAGGAAAGTCCCTGGAAGATGGCCTGTCAGGAGGCTGCGATACAGGCCCGCGTTGTGTATTAAAAATGGGCCTTTGAGCTGATGGTTCAATTTTCCCACACCACACGTTTACACTCCGTGTATGTTGACATTCCACCTGACTAAGCCAACGGGGATGCCAACAAACCAACAGTGCATGTTTCGGCGGTTTACCTGGCCATGATTAGTAAATGTGACTTCTTAACTAAACAACATTCATGACACATCTGGAGTATTCAGCTCTTGATACAGAGCGATGTGATAGGGATGGAACCTTTGTCGATGGGGAATTCGGGGGACACCTGCGTGGCTCTTACCACTTCCGCGTGCGATTGCGCGGCAGCTAATGTGCGGATCAACTGAAGCATCAACGTTAATTTGATCCTCTTCTGTCGTCACTTGTTTCCTTCTGTTACGTTGCCTACGTGTTACACTGGAACTTTCACATAACTGGGTGAAGACGATGATAATTAATTTCCGCGATTGTTGACGTACCGAATGCAACTACAAGAATGATGTGCATTCCTCCTGCACTCTCCGTACCCCATGACATGTCGGCTTTTTGCGCATTGGTAAATCCCACCATCCATTCACTACCCACTGCTTGGACTGCCACACACTAACTAACTAGCAAGTCACAGTGCACCCAGGGAACACATATCCATACTGTAAGTAAAAAACAACATCGTACCTGGCAACTACGCAGGTTGAATGGCACAAACAAGTGCCGGTGAGGAAATTTTTCAAAACACGATATCTCGTAAACGAGTCGCACTATAATCTCGCAGCAAACATCACTGACTTTCTAATTTACCCCTCTTTCACTCTTTTGCTGTCAATAGGTGTTGTTCCATTTTAAAAAGTAAGTATTATTACAGTCTGTTTGTTGGCTCACATAATGGCTCAAATGGCTCTGAGCACTATGGGACTTAACTTCTGAGGTCATCAGATCCCTAGAACTTAGAACTACTTAAACCTAACTAACCTAAGGACATCACACACATCCATGCCCGAGGCAGGATTCGAACCCGCGACCGTAGCGGTCGCGCGGTTCCAGACTGTAGCGCCTAGAGCCGCTCGGTCACCCCGGCCGGCTGTTGGCTCACAATACGAGCCCATGACTATCACTCCATTCTGTGAAAACCACAGATCAATAGCACTTTCCATTTCATCAATATTTTCGGTGCAAGTTTTAGGTGATTCGCCCTGTAAAAGGGACAGTCAAACGAAAACCGAAACTGAACTAAACTAAAAATTTCGGTAATGTTGATATTAACACTATTCATATATATATATATATATATATATATATATATATATATATATATATATATATATATATATATATATCTTGTACTGTCACTTGTTCCAATTCATACCGATAAAATAATCGTGAAAATGATCTACGGAACATGGTATAACTAAACTATACTGAACCCCCTCCATAACATACATTCCACGTGACAGGTAACCATACTGTTGTTACGTTCGGGTACTCTCGCCGCTGTGGTAGAGGAACGGCACATGGCACATCACAGGTGCGCGCAGTTGTTGAGTTATGACCTTCGTTGTTGGCGGGTTGCTCTAATTGTCACAGTATCGTACGGCTAGCGCCTACGATTCGGCTACCCTTCATACAGCTGTGTGTCAGACGTGGCCTGCATTCCTCGCTCGCTCGCTACACGGACCGCGGTAATCACATGGAAACAAGTTCCTCTGGCGTGGAACCACAGTCGGTCTAATATACACTTCAGCGATTTCGTTGGGTAAATGCTGTAGCATAATATATACAGCCTGAATTTTGCACTGTGTGATTTTCAGATACGAGGGATATTCGGAAAGTAAGGTATGATAGGTCGCGAAATGGAAACCACAGTGGAAATCAAGACTGTTTTATTTGCAACGGTTAGCTACACCTTCCAGCTACTTCTTTGTACAGTCGCCGATCAGACTTAGACATCTGTCGTAGCGCTGTACCAACTTTTCAATTTCCTCGTTATAGCAGACAGCCGGCAGTGCTTTTCGACAAGTTTCTATTCTGGACTGCAGCTCGTTGTCTGTGTCAAAATATTGTCTTCGTAGCCAGCGGTTCGTCTGAGCAGAGATGAACCTCAGGGGTAGCCAATTATGGCTGTATTGTGGGTAATCAAACACTTCCCATCGAAAACGCTGCAGGAGCATCTTCATTGCCCCTGCAGAGTGCCGCCGAGAATTGTCGTGTAGAACGAACCGCATGAAGTTATGTTATGTGTATTGCATAGCTCCAGGCGAAATCGTTCACCAGGCCCCTCATACTTGGCGGGAGGCGCTAATTTCTAGCCATCTTTACGTTCTCCCTGTGAGCTCAGAACTGAAAATATCGACATGATGCGATCGACGGGCGTACTAGACACACTGCCCAGCGCATCTGTCCAAAGCTTCATCAGATTTTCGCTGTGTTTTCCATTTCGCGACCGGTCGTTCCTTACTTTCCGAATAACCCTCGTTTATGGCGACATGCGTGGAAGTCGTTTTCAGCCGGACGAGCAAATGCAAGAGCGGGTGCGATTGTGGATCCGTCAGTGACCGATCGTGTTCTACGAAACGGGAATTGATTGTTTCGCCTTCCAGTAAGATAAATATCTTAGCCCATGTGGTTACTATTTTTGGATGGGGGTTTTCGGTTTTCATTTGACTGTCCCTCATAGACCACACACGGCCTTACTCTGACATGTTAATGTCTGAAACCAACATCTGAGTCACGTGATGGAGGGCAAGAAACCCACACGGCACACCAGCGACGAGGCTGTGCTTGTTTTGGTTGCATATCAAGTACCACAGGGCTGTGCCCGTCGCTAGGGGTTTACGTGAATTTCAGGGATTTGGGTTGTGTGCGTGTTTTCTGTGTGTAAGCTCGTGTTTGGTGTCTTATGTATATGTTATTGGTCGCTAAAGAGGCGCGTAAGGGTTAATTTTGGTTTGAAGTAGATCGCTTGGCACATGGTAGGATTGATCATTATTTTCCAGCAGTTGTACCACTGCGTTATCCTCTCGAGATGTTGTCAGAGGTGGCGGTGTATAAGCAGAAGGCTGCGACTGCTTCTGTATATGGCGGTGTCATCTGCATAGATAGCAATCTGTCCGCTAATCTGCCAAGGGATGTCATTCGCAAATATGGTATAAAGTACAGGACCAAAAACCGAACCTTGCGGTACTCCTGCCGCAATCCGTAGTGTCTGGCTGGACTTGTCTCCATTCCTTACCAAGAACTGACATCCTGTAAGGAAGGAGCCTATGATCCAAGTTATATGAACTGGGCACCCTATCTGATCTAGTCTGTAGTTTAGGCCATCGTGCCAGACGCGGTCCAATGCTTTTTCTATGTCCAGGAACACTGCTCCTACTACTTCTCTCCTTGCTCTGGCCAGATAAAGGTGCTCTACCAAGCGAAGGGATTGTAGGATAGTGGAATGCTCAGTGCGGAATCCTAACTGTTCAGGCAAAAGGACACTGTTTTCAGTCAGGGACTGATGGAGGGGTGAAAGGATTATTAATTCAGGATTTTACTCAGGCTATTTAGGAGAAAAATGGGCCTGTAACTTTCGGGAAGGGGCAGGTTTTTATTGGATTTTGGGAGGGTGATGACCTTTGGAGTTTTCCAAGCTGAGGGGAAGTACGTGAGTCGACACACCAACCCTGTCGAGGATCCACCAGGCGCATTCGATCTGTGCCTGGCTCACCTCCCCTTCCACGAAGTGGAGCTTCAACACTCCTGGCCATCTGAGCGGGAATTAACCGCTTCTCTACTGGCAACACAATACTCCCTGCCTCCTTCTATAATAGTGGGTCCGTCTCTTGTGACATCTGGTAATCAACTGCATATTACCTAGGGGTGTCCGGACACTTTTGATCACATAAAGTTTTTACTACATATATAAATTATCCTCCAGACAGGGTGGGCAGCAGTCTGCAGTTGTTTCTTAATGACGGTGTGGTGTTTGGGCAGGAGGAGCATACAAGATGACTAAGACAAAATGAATGGCAACTTGCTAGAAATGTAGAAAAATTTATGTTAATGCAGATGAGTAGGAAAAACAAACCCACAACGCTCGAATACGCTCTGATATTGAGAATGCTATTTACACTTACAGTGAAAATCTCCTTAATTCATTAGACAACAAATTAGAGGCAACTGGCATATTCTGTGACCTTTCAAAGGCTTTTGACTGTGTGAATCACAGCATTCTTTTAAGCTAATTAAAATATTATGGCATCACTGGAAGTGCTGCAAAGTGGTTTCAGTCATATCTCACTTACAGAAAACAAAGCGTGTCATTAAGTAACACTTCAGCAGTAGGCAATCAGACATCATCTGACAGTAAGAAATTAGATATGGTGTTCATCAAGGTTCCATACTCGGTCCACTAGTTTTTCTTGTGTATGTTAATGACCTGTCATCTGTTACATTACCAGATGCCAAGTTAGTCCTATTTGCAGATGATACAAACATTGCAATAAATAGTAAATAAAATATAAATTTACAAAGGGCAGCTAATCAAATTTTTACTGACATTAATATGTGGCTCATACCCATTACCTGTCATTAAACGCTATATGCAGCTCAAGTTCCAAGAGATTTCCACCTGCTGTGTGGTGTATAAAATATGATGACATGGAAATAGGAGAAGTTGAGAGCGTAAAATTCTTGGGATTACAACTTGATAACAAATTCAGTTTGGGGCGACATACTAACGAACTGCTAAAGCGCCTAAACAGCTCTGTGTTTGCATTGCGAATGATGTCAGACATAAGATATATAAATATAAAAAACTGACATATTTTGCATATTTTCACTCCATTATGTCATATGGCATCATATTTTGGGGTAACTCCACAAACCGAGAAAAAGTTTTTAGAGTACAGAAGCAAACATAATAAGAGTAATGTGTAGTTTAAATCTAGGAACATCATGTCGAAACCTATTCAAATAATTGGGTATACTAACCACAGCTTTTCAACATATTTATTCCTTATTTTATTTTGTTGTAAATAATAGATCTCTTTCTCAACTAACTGCTTAGTATACATTATCAATACTAGGAATAAGAACAATGTACATAAAGATTCAAAATCACTTACTGTTGTCCAGAAAGGAGTCCAGTATTCAGCAACGCATATTTTCAATAAGTTACCAGCAACCATTAAGAGTTTAGTTTCAGACAAGGCACAATTTAAACATAATTTAAAAGAATTTTTGGTGGCCAACTCCTTCTCTCCCATCCATGAATTTCTGAACAAGTGCAGTAGACCATTTTAATGAAAATTTATTGTACTTTAATTTTTTACAATACTTGGTTGTAACTGCCAAGTAACTAGCTACTGTGTGAATGATGGATTTAATGAAAGCAGATGTAAGTATTAAACCTGTATATATTAGAAGTTTAATTGTAACTCATGTACATAATTTTACTGTTCATTGACTGAGGATCATTAAAATTTATTAAATCAAGTTTTTCTAATTACATTTTTGTAATGCGTTTATCTGACATGTTCCACACCCAGGAGGATCCCCTCTTTTGTGGGTCTATGGAATGAACAATAAATCTAATCTAATCTAATTAGTAGTGTACTTCTTGATGCAGTCACGTCGTTTAAATATATGAGCGTAACACTGCAAAGTGATATGAAATAATTGGAGCACGTCAGGATTGTGGTATGGAAGGCGACTGGTCAACTTCAATTTATTAGAAGAATTTTGGGGAAGTGTTCTTATTCTGTAAAGCAGACAGCATTAGGGCGCTAGTGCAACCTATTCTTGAGTACTGCTCGACAGTTTGGGGACCACCCCAAGTCAAATTAAAGGAATACATCGAAGCAACTCAGAGACGAGCTGCTAGGTTTCCTACCAATAGGTTCGAACAACACGCAAGTATTACGGAGGTGCTTCGGGGACTGAAATGGAAATTCGTGGAGGACAGGCGACGTTCTTTTCGAAGAACACTGCTGATAAAATTTAGAGAACCGCCATTTGAAGCTGACCGTGTAACACCATCACAGCAGACAGAAGAATGAATGTCCGAAACATCGTCTGCCACAGTTTGTACACAGGAACGCACAGTGCCTCCAACTTCTGGTACCTGAATTGGAGCCACAGTGCTTGCTTTGCTTCTCGTAGATGTTGCCGCAATTGGATTCTTCTCTGTGAGTCGCGAGCTCTAACGTTCGTGTCATAAGTAGTGCACAATAATGTGAAGTGGGTACCTTTAAATGTTAATCATCATAAAAATCGTAAAATGTTTGGATGCCAACTAATTTCGTCTTATTTCACCAACAGCAAAATTATTAAAACGATTTCTACAGACAGTCTATCGTTAATATTTATAACAAGATTCACGGTGATTAATCATTAGTTACTGACCACTGCAAAAGTCACAAAAATGCTGATATATTTGTTGCTCTGCCTTCAGTATCTACTTGAAATGGAACTGGATCTCCAGTCTGCAGAAGTTCCCGTTTGTTAGCTAATCTAGTAATTACAAATTCATATTCAGGTCCTTTCTCATCCTCTGGAAAACAGTAAGATTGAAATGAATGGTGGTACATTCAATGCTACATTCGTTTTATTTTAAAATGAAGGTAGATTTACACAAAAACAGGCACTGAACACTACAATTCAGAATTATCTTATGACAGTTATACTATGTGAGGAAAGCTTAAAATCTTCCTTCCACTACTTTTTTGCTGATTTGTAATTGAAACAGTTTTAGTTTGCAGGGCTTAGACATGAATAAGAGATGGTTAACAGAGAGAGCACACTTTGTACGGAACCTGATCGTGTTGCCTAAAACGAAAACATGTCTCTTTTCTTTTTGAATACTAACATTTTTCAATTTTAGGTGTAAAGGTTGCTTTGAAAGGATAACAGTCTATACAATTTACTTCATCTGTTAATTTCATTCGTAACACATTAACTGTGGTTAGACCCAAACATGCTAATAATAGCAGATAAATTTAGTTCTACTGTCACGATGACGTCTCCCATTGCAGTGTTACTTTTACAAATTATACTATCAGGCTTCAACTGTTCATGATAGCCTAAAAAACTGGCAGAGAGTAACAATAGAGATTCTTTAACAGATTTTGTGTGTAATTTCATGGACCCTCCACGAATAAACTGATTAATCACGCAGTGTTGCCCTACTATCAATAGAAAACTTCCAAACACATATCATATCAACATCTGCAAACTGTGCATGTATTTTTAGTGTCACATGACCACACACAACCATTCCACATGACATCCAAACAACTACTGCTCTTGACTTGCAATAATGCTTGGGCATTGTTGAATGAAACAGCAAGACAATGCCTTGTGAAGGAAACGATGCACTGAGCCCTGAGTGTTCCAGAGAACCTGCACCGTGTAAGGCGTAATATGGCAGTCTAAATTCTGTTTAGAAAAACTGGCTACAACGCCTTCTCAGTAACATCTGTTGCACTGTGTATCTTTGTTAATTTGTTGACAAGTATATTCTGCCGAAATCCAGGGCATTCTTCTTTTGCGATCTACAACGCAATAAGGTAATAAGGTATTGACATTTATATAGATGTATTTTGGGGAGTAACATGTTCCATACTGCCTCATTTTTTACTTTACGTAATGACCTATACAATTTCCTTTCAAGTTGTGCTTACTTCTGAAACATTTGTCATGGTAGTATGCGATACACGATGTTATTCTTTAAGGATTTATTTCTGTTCAGATGCGATGCTTTCTAAAATTGGGGAACGGGGGGATAGATTCAGAAAATACACGAACTTATCCTCAACAAAGGATTGCCCCATCCCCCTCTGATTCGATTCATCCTTTGCAGGCTTTATTGGTGTTGAACATGGGACTTCTGCAGTTGATAATGGGCCTCGAGATTCTTTGCATATTTCTGACAAGGCAGTAATTTTAAGATAGCACAAATACGTTTTCCGAGGCAAATTTAACAATTAATTCCGGCCGGCCGCTGTGACCGAGCGGCTCTAAGCGCTGCTATGGTCGCAGGATCGAATCCTGCCACGGGCATGGATGTGTGTGATGTCCTTAGGTTAGTTAGGTTTAAGTAGTTATAAGTGTAGGGGACTGATGACCTCAGATGTTAAGTCCCATGGTACTTAGAACCATTTGAACCATTTTTAAAGTTAATTCCGTCCTTTCCCGGTGCTGCATTTCACACACTAGTTAGGGTGATACCACCTGTAAAATCGGTCATAGGCTGCCTTGGATTAACACATCTCACAAGAACGTCATCCGAGGCAATTTTTCAGCAGACTGCTCCATCTTTTCACGAGATCTGATTTTATACACGGATTCTTGTACTACCTCCTCGGGAACCGATTGTAGACTAGTGGTGAGCTATTTTTAGCAGTTTGACGACTGCCTTCTCAGGGCGCTCTTGTGACCGGTCCATCCTTTCCATCAATAAGCACTGACGACAACTAAAATTTGTAATTAGCATTTCCTCATGAATTGAGTGATATCGAAATCATTGTTAATAAGTTCTCAGTGCAAGTAACGTCATTAGCACCGTTGGGATTGTACACTAATTTGAAATAGTAAACATACACGACAAAAGACTCGGTTTTTGGCGCCCAGCTTGGTAGGTGAGTCCCCACTGTCTGTCGCTGCTCCAGTACGAGAAGGCTCTCCCTCGTCCCGGCGGAGGTTCGAATCCTCCCTCGGGCATGGGTGTGTGTGTTTGTCCTTAGGATAATTTAGGTTAAGTAGTGTGTAAGCTTAGGGACCGATGACCTTAGCAGTTAAGTCCCATAAGATTTCACACAAATTTGAACATTTTCTCCCTCGTCCGGCCATTCTCACGCTTTGTAACCATCCGGTGCGGCTTTCGCGGTTTGTGATTCAACCTGCTTAGCATCCTCCCGTGATAAAATCTTCCTATACACTGCATGAAGAAATAGCAACAAAAATGTGATAAACATGGGGAGGGATGTGGCATATACCACCGTTCGCTCGACGAAAGATCCGTACCCAAAGACTGGAAACTTGCACAGGTCACATCAATATTCAAGAAAGGTAGTAGGGGGTACCCACTAAATTGCAGACCCATATCATTAACGTCGAAATACAGCAGGATTCTGGAACATATATTGTGTTCGAACATTATGAATTACTTCGAAGAAAACGGTATTTTAATAGACTTTCGACATAGATTTATATAACATCGTTCTTGTGAAACACAACCAGCTCTTTACTCGCACGAACTGTTGCGTGTTATTGACAAGGAATTTGAAACTGATTCCGTATTTCTTGATTTCCGGAAGGCTTTTGAAACCGTACCACACAAGCGGCTTGTAGTGCAATTGCGTGCTTACGGAATATCGTCCCCGTTATGTGACTGGATTCGTGATTTCCTGTCAGAGAGATCATAGCTCGTAGTAACTGACGGAAAGCCATCGAGTGAAGTAGAAATGATTTCTAGCGTTCCCCAAAGTAGTGTTATAGGACCTTTGCTGTTCCTTACCATTATAAACGATTTGGGAGACAATCTGAGCACCCGTCTTAGGTTGATTGCAGATGACGCTATCGTTTATCGACTAGTGAAGTCATCAGAAGATCAAAACAAATTGCAAAAAGATTTAAAAAAGACATCTGTATGGTGCGAAAAGTGGAAATTGACCCTAAACAGCGAAAAGTGTAAGGTCATCCACACGAATACTAAAAGGAATCTGTTAAACTTCGGTTACACTATAAATCACTTAAAACTAAAGGCCGGAAATTCAACAAAAATCTGGAAATTACAATTACGAACAACTTAAATTGGAAGGAGCACATAGAAAATGTTGTGGGGAAGGCTAACCAAAGACTGCGTTTTCTTGGCATGAGACAGAAAATTTAACAGATCTACTAAAGAGACTGCCTACACTACGCTTGTCCGTCATCTTTTAGAATACTGCTGCGCGGTTCGGGATCCTTACCAGATGGGAATGACGGAGCATATCGAAAATTTTCAAAGAAGGGCAGCACGTTTTGTATTATCCCGAAGTAGGGGAGAAAGTGTCACTGACGTGATACAGGATTTGGGATGGACATAATTAAAACAAAGACGTTTTTCGTTGCGGCGGAAACCTCTCACGAAATTTCATTTACAAAATTTCCCCTCCGAATGTGAAAATATGTTGTTGATGCCGACCTACATAGGGAGAGACGATCGCCATAATAAAATAAGGGAAATCAGGACTCACATGGAAAGATATAGGTGTTCTGGTTTAATCCATTATAAACGGTTTTTGAAAGCCTGCGACTGTAGAAACTATAGGTTTGTTTACTAATAAATCTTATTTTGTGTGTATTAAGTCATTTCTTTTGATGTTGTCAGTGTGTGTGAGTCTGCTTCATTTCGTTGACTTTTACTGCAATACATAAGAAACACGCAATTTTTTAGTTGGGTATCAATTCTTTTTGTGAAGTTACTGGCGAAATTTAGAAGAATTTGTACTTACAGTTTTCTAATGGTCCATTTGTGCAGAGAAGATTGCAAATATTTTCAAAAATCACAGAGTAAAAATTGGATTTTCTACATCGAATAAGCTACAGCAAAAACCAATACATAATATAAAGTGTAATCATGATCCATATTCAGACTCTGGAATATACAAGGTAACATGCCAGGAATGGTCCAAGTTCTGGCTAGGACAAACAGGCCGAAATTTCAACACAAGGTACACAGAGCACATTCGAGCATACACACACTCAACAAACACACTACATCAGCAATAGCAACACACATGCATAACACGGGACACCCATTTGGAAAAATAGAGCAAAATGTCAAAGTACTCCACCGACTAAAGAAAGGACATAAAACGGATTTGCTTGAAGAACTGGAGATATATTCACATTACAGAAAATATGAAGATAAAATATTAAATGAAATACTTGAAAGTGAAACAGTGAATATCTTCAGATGTTTCGATAATCTACTTAAATAAAAATAATAAAACATAGAAATAAGCACAATTGTAAAATCAATATAAGTAATTTATGAGCCAAATTGTTAAGATAAATAACCTCTGTACCAAAGCATATCATAATCTGTGGAAGACCTATAATGTTACCTCTGTGGAGTACCTGTAAGAAGATCTTTGTAACTGTTTAGTTTATATAAGATATTTTCGATGTGTAAAGTGTACAACAAGTTGTGTGTGATGCTTAGTGTGTGTGAGACTCTGCACAAATGAACCATTAGAATAGTGTAAGTACAAATTCTTCTAAATTTCGCCACTAACCTCAAAAAAGAATTGATATCCAACTAAAAAATCGTGTATTATTTATGTATTGCAGTAAACGTCCACGAAATGAAACAGACTCACACACACACTGACAGCATCAAAAGAAATGGCTTAATACACACAAAAAACGCCCTTGAAAATGGGATTTATTTCTCGAAACACGTCCTGTGAAAAGTAAAATAAAGAAAAATCGTGACTGGTAGCAGAAGATTTATTTATAAACAAACCTATTATACAGGTGTTCATTTTTCCGCCCTATACGAGACTGGAGTAATACAGAATTCTGAAGGTAGTTTGATGAACCCCCTGCCAGGCACTTAAACATGATTTACAGAGTATCCATGCAGATGTATACGAAGATAAACGCCACAACGGCAGAACGATTCTGCTGCCGTCCTCATACATTTCTCGTAACGACCACGAATCTAAGATACGAGAAATGAGGACTCTTACGGAAGCACACACACAATCATTTTTCGCACGCTCTGTTTGCCAGTGGAACAGGAGAGGTAATGACTAGTAGTGGTACAGGGTGCCCTCCGCCACGCACCGTACGGTGGCTTACGTAGTGTGTATGTAGATGTAGACAACTATTCCTCCTGAAACACCCTCTGTACGTGTATGTAGAAGTAGATGTAGAGATACCAGCTCCCTTGCTGTAAAGTCAGCCACGCTGGAACCAGGGTCAATTCTAGTGTCCAATTCCATTCGTCAGCTTTGAGCAATGACGTCATACCTAAGGCAGAGACACTACATAGAGACAGTCTTTGAAAGCAATGGATCATATTCGTAAACAAATGAATGTAGCACACGATAAAATTACACAGTTCACGTGATTAATTACTTAGCCTCAAATTATACCGACAAGAATTAAAGGTTACGAAAATAAATAAGAACAGAAAAAGACAAGTATACAGGTCTGAAATAAATTATTATAGTAGTTAAAGCGAGGAAGAAAACCACAGAAAATCTTTAAATCTGGTACAGTATAGAGAATGGTGAAGTCATAATATTATGAATCAGCGTTAACTTTTAATATCAATTGTTAACTTTAACGGGAAGGGGACACAAATAACGAAAACTGACAAAAAGTAGGATATAACAAATACTGGAATCGGTAACTGTAACTGACTTATATAGGTTAATTCTAGTTACCGATTCCAACCAAAATGTTGCAGGATTTCTGCTTATGGTACTAGTGTCTTCATTACTATGAAAAAGAGACAAATTTGGGAGCTGCAACTACAATACTTATTAGTTTTTCGTAGTAGTTCGGAGATCAATAAGAAATCTAGAAATGCTACAAAAATATAGTCCACAGATTTATTGCAGAAATGTCCAAAATTATGAACCATCGAAAAGTTGGAATCGGTAACTACAATTGACCTAGGTCACTTCTAGTTACCGATTCCAGCCGTTCAATGATTCATTAATTAGAGCGTTTTTCAGCACTTGTGTGCACTAGAATGTAGCCTAATATGATTTCTGCATTTGCAATTACTCTCTGAATTACTGCAGAAAGGTTACTAATATTGGAAGCGGTAACTAGAATTGACCTATATAGAAAGTCAGTTCTAGTTACTGATTCCAATTTGTGCTATAGACCGTAGCAGTTTTAGAGAGCAATCACAAAGGTAAAAATGGTATTACGATTCAGTGAGTACAACTGCAAAAATAATTTACATATGAATCATAGAGCGATTGGAATCTGTAACTGAAATTTACCTACATAGTTTAATTCTAGTTATCGATTGCAGTGTTTTTCATTTTTTGTAGATATTCATTTGTCATGACTGGCTTTTCTTTTAGAATTTAGTGTATCAGTTTCTCCATATTTTATGCTACTGCTTCGTATTCGTTGTCATGCATTTAATTTTCCCGTTTTTTCAGATACATTTTAGTTTCTCCGCGCCCAAAACTCGCACTTTCCAGCTCTTCTCCCATTTGATTCAGTAATTAATATAAAATTAACACTACTTTATAACAGTATGACTTCCCCATGCGCTTTACTGTAATGCAACCTAAAGATTTTCTGTGCTTTTCTAGTCGCATAAATTGCGAGAATACTTCTTACCAGACATGAAAATTTGTTTTTAATTCCTGTTCTTATTATTTGCGTTATCTTCAGTTCGTTTCGATATAATTCATGCCTAAGTAAATAACAGCGTGAATGTGATTGTAATTTTGTTGTATGCTACCTTCGTTTGTTTACCAGTATGAATCGTTGCTTTCATAGATTGCCTATACGTAGCGTCTCTGCCTTAGGTAAGGCGTCATTGCTCAAAGCCGACGAGTGGAATCGGACACTAGATGTACTGTTCTCCCTAAATCACCGTCTGTACCCGTATGTAGAAGTAGATGTAGAGATGCCAGGTCCCATACTGTAAAGTCAGCCGCGCTGGAACCGCCGACATCGACGCCCGCCAGAGCAGCAGACACGGCGGACGAGCGGGGGCGTATCTCTGGCACAGCGGAGGTGGAGGTAGCCGTGCGGTGTTTTTCCTACCCCCGCAGGTGGGGGGGGGGGGGGGCGGTGTGTTGTGACGGCGCCTCCTGTTCCTGCAATCCCCCTACCCCTCCCCACCCCGTAAATCCCCACAGCTTCCGATCTCTTGACGTCACTGGCGCGTTTCCACGGCAACCACGTCGATGCGTGTGTACTACGATCGCCGCCGCACTCTCTCCTTTCCACGCGTCGCAGCGCCAGCGGAATTCACGGCGTGAGCCACAAAGCACGGAAGCTCTTGGACGGGTATCGGAAAAGTGAAGTTTCCGATACTGCGTGTCTGGTGGGACCAGCGACATAATGGATCTTTTGCTCTTCAGCGGAGTGCGCGGATAAGCCAGAGTCGTCTGTATTAGCCCGTCGAGTTTGACAAATGACGTTGCAAAAGCACTAAAATGCTACACAAAAAATTTTTTCAAAATGACGAACAATGAGATCACACGTTCCCATGGAGTGAAAATATACACATATAATAAAAGTAGCCAATCAGTACTCAGATTATTACGCACCAATTGTCGAAGATAAAAGTTTTATGCATCACAACATATTTCAGAACTACATTATCGCAGTATCAAGCTCTATAAAACAAGAAAACACAAATCATAAGCTCTTATTACTACACGTGCTAACATACATGTAGTGTAAATCTGTCTATACCGCCCTGCAATATTACCTAACTTAAATTACGTGACATATCGTTAGCCACAGTCAAAATTAATAAGCAAGCAGCAAACATACATTGTCAAGGATATAAGACTCTTCCTTGCACATCTCATACTGACGCATAAAATTCTCACAAAAGTAATTTGAACTAAAGTTCACTGTCCTCACCTACCAAAGATTGTACTATTATAATACCTATAGTATATCTTAGTCCCCAACAGTGCTGTATCGACAGTAAAATCTTTGAATGATTCTATGACAACTGGTAGCAATGATTGTTATGAGATTCTGATAACCGTTCTTGCTCCTACGATGCAGTTTTTACATCCTTTAGGTATAAAGTAAAGTAAATTACAGCGATTTGGCTGTTGGCCATTTTTGAAGAGCTCGTCACTGAAATCGGCCCAGAAATGGGTTGCGGATATTCTATCTTTTCTTTTTAACGTTGACACATGCGAAATACTTTTCGTGATGGGGTTCTACAGCTTTAATGAATGTTAAGAACTGCATTATGAGACGAGGTACTGGCGCAAGTATAGCTGTGAGGGGGGGGTAGTGAGTAGTGCTTGGGTAGCTCAGTCGGTAGAGCACTTGCTGCAAAAGGCGAACGTCTCGAGTTCCATCCTCGGTCCTGCACACAGTTTTAATCTGCCAGGAATTTTCAACTGCATTAAGCAATACACAGCTGTACCGGTATTTTTTCATTAGAGACGTTCGATTTCGGTCTAGGGTCAGACCACCATCGGCTCCTTAGAACACTCCACGGTACAACGTGGGATCTACTTTGGTCATTGCCAGAAGTCGTACCTGGATGGTAAAGCAGATGGAGAGTTTCGTCGTGACCCCTCACACTGTGTAGCAGTATTTGTCCCCTTACGTCTTTTTGTCCCCAGTGCGAAAGGTTCTTCGTAGTGTTTTTTGTTTCCCATCTAGTGCAAGATGTAGTACCGGTTGATGATGGTACAGATTTCACCCTTAGGTTTTATTTAATGGCTTCCTTAGCCTCACACTTTGCTCTCTCTCTTTTTACCCTTTGCTGCAACTATCAGTATGTTTTCAGTTATGCGCGGCCCCAAATCGACGCAACGAGTGTATTTATTAGTTTGTTACTTATTGCTTAAAAAAATTAAATAAATAAAACAACAACAAAAAAACAAGTAACCAAATAAAAATAAATGGAAATAGACATTCACAACAATAAAACCATTCCATCCCTCGTACACATCCCCAGGAATGGGAGGGAGGATACATTGTGGCCTGGCCTGGGGTTGCGAGGTACTTCGACAGTGATTCAGTGTAAAGTCATTGTCGACCACAGCAGTGTTAAGCCTACAGTTCTGTAGAGTCGCTATTAATCACTGCTTATAATGCGTAACAATTCGGTAATGGCCGGCCGAAGTGGCCGAGCGGTTCTAGGCGCTACAGTCTGAAAGCGCGCGACCGCTACGGTCGCAGGTTCGAATCCTGCCTCGGACATGGATGTGTGTGATGTCCTTAGGTTAGTTAGGCTTAAGTAGTTCTAAGTTCTAGGGGACTGATGAGCTCAGAAGTTAAGTCCCATAGTGCTCAGAGCCATTTGAACCCATTCGGTAATGAAGAAAAAATCTTTAGCCAAGTTCGGGAAGAGGCAGATGATCTCTCTTGCTAACCCTCCCCCCCCCCCCCTCCACCTCAAACCCCTGAGGCAGTTATCGTAATCTTGATATTTCTTGACTAACCCAGTGGTTAGTTGTAAATATTGGTTCCTTCCTGATCTCAGGGTGTGGTAATTCATAATTTTTTTTGTGAAAAGACGCCACAATTAACTCTTTAAAATTTATCGTAAAATTGGGTTCGCAGTGGAACTGAATAT
This sequence comes from Schistocerca americana, assembly GCF_021461395.2. NCBI lineage: Eukaryota > Metazoa > Arthropoda > Insecta > Orthoptera > Acrididae > Schistocerca > Schistocerca americana. The sequence continues at coordinate 98,107,870 of NC_060127.1, read as the reverse complement.
ATCGTATTGTCTTTCTATCTTGAACTTTGATGGATTAATCAATGAATAAAAACGATAATCTGTAAGCGAGGCCTGTCTAAATTGATTTTACACTCTTCCAAGTAAGTTAAATTCACTTCAAAAGTTATTTTTGCGGGTTGTTATAAAGTCAATGTTCATTTGTATTGCCAGTCAAAGATCCTATGCCTACGTTCTTTCTTTCGATTTGAAGAAAAAATGACGATCGCTGCGCTGCATTAATGTAGCGATCGACAATAGCTTAAGTTCTCTCAGTTTAAGCTTTGAATTAATTCTTGTCCACTGAAACACTACCTTACTTCCCTTAATTCACTTCAAAAATGAATCATCAATTCTTTTTAATTACAAAACTTTTTTCTCTTACAAAGATAATTACTTTCAGATAAAGTGGAAGGTACTTTTGAAATTAAAGTTTTGAATAATTTCACACTACATACTTTCATAATAAGCACTCACCCGAGCTAACACAATACAGACATCGCGAGAGAAGTTAAGGTGAGGTAAAATGACAAAATGAGAGCGAACACTATTGTCTCAAATATTTAAAGACTAACACAAAAGAAAAGTTGACGTAACTATAACTTCTTATACCTACTTATTCGTTTGAAATGGTTATTCTTATATAATTCACAATTGCACAATAATATTAACAAAATTATTTAAAATCATGGCTTATGGCCGTATAGAAGTGGCTTCAACCGCACTATTTGGACGCCTATAGGACAAGCGCACTTCCAGACTACGCCTTCGATCAGTCTGACCTCTGAACCTTGCACAGAGCACTGAATTTTTCATCGTGCAATCAATACGTCGACCCGGAGCAAGGTTACTACTGCACCCGCACAACCCCGTCCCCACCTCTTGGGGCAAGAAGAAACGAATTTCAGCTGAAAGAAACATTTCGTCGTTTGCTTTTGTACCAGAAGCAGCAGAATCTATGCATAACTGAAGCGCTGAGCTGACGCACCGCTGAGGCAACTGACTGAATTCGATTAACGAGTTCTAAGCTGTAATCTATGCCCTTAGCAGAAACGTCGTAATAAATGAAAAACATATGTCAAGCGACCGACTCGGCCTTATTCGTTATTCGTGACAGTTATATTTCACAGCAGGCTACATACCGCATTATCGACACATTTTATTCAAGATGATGTTATGTTTAAATTATATGTATGTATCTTACACTAGGTGCTTCAGTCCGAAACCGCGCTGCTCCTACGGTCGCAGGTTCGAATCCTGCCTCGGGCATGGATGTGTGTGATGTCCTTAGGTTGGTTAGGTTGTAAGTAGGCTGTTTAGGTTTTCTTATTGGTAACGCCACGTAGCGCTCTGTATGAAAATCACTGGCTGTGTTGTGTGCAGTCTGTGGCTAGTTTGCATTGTTGTCTGCCATTGTAGTGTTTGGCAGCTGGATGTTAACAGCGCGTAGCGTTGCGCAGTTGGAGGTGAGCCGCCAACAGTGGTGGATGTGGGGAAGTGAGATGGCGGATTTTTGAGAGCGGATGATCTGGACGTGTGTCCATCAGAAACAGTACATTTGCAAGAATGGATGTCATGAACTGCTACATATATTATGACTTTTGAACACTTTTAAGGTAAATACATTGTTTGTTCTCTATCAAAATCTTTCTTTTGCTAACTATGCCTATCAGTAGTTAGTGCCTTCAGTGGTTTGAATCTTTTATTTAGCTGGCAGTAGTGGCGCTCGCTGTATTGCAGTAGTTCGAGTAAAGAAGATTTTCGCGAGGTAAGTGATTTGTGAAACGTATAGGTTAATTTAGTCAGGGCCATTCTCTTGTAGGGATTATTGAAAGTCAGATTGCGTTGCGCTAAAAATTATTGTGTGTCAGTTTAAGCACAGTCATGTATAATTTTTCTAAGGGGACGTTTCACAGTTTAAGTAGTTCTAAGTCTATGGGACTGATGACCTCAGATGTTAAGTCCCACAGTGCTCAGAACCATTATCTTACACTAGCGAAACCGACAGTGCTTCGCTATTGCTAAATATTATGGGAACTAGATATACAGGTACATCCTAAACGCTTCCCCTCGCTCTCTTTGCCCTTAAGCCCTCCTGACTGCCACTGCAAAATGAGCTTAAAATGAATGGAGAAATCATTGGAATGTCGGGTATGAAAGAGATCTCTCCTGTTACAGATTAGGTGCAATGACAGTACTTCGCATATGAGGGCAAATCAGAAAGCCTTTGCCTTTACATTTGGTTTTAGAGAAATTAAGGCTGTAAATGCGAAGTCATCCATACCCATTGTTGGACCTCACATGGTTCGTGTCGGCCGTGTCTGCCGATAGCTCCGCCTCTAAACGCTGCTGTCAGTCGTTAAAGCTGGCGGTTGTGCTTCACACGTCCACGGCGTTAGAGCAACCAATTGCGATTCGTTGTCTATGGAGCTAGGGACGGATGCCCATCGAGATCCACAGGGAAATGCAGCCCACATATGGGGAAAATTGTCTCGCTTTGAGAACCGCAAGGTGGTGAGTTCGACAAAGGCCATGGAGTCCTGCATTGTCAATGAGTGATCGGAGAGTCCACGTTCGTCACTGACAACAAATCTCCCGCGTGAATGCAATGGTGAAAGTACACTCATGCTCATAAATTAAGGATAATTGCAGAATGTGGTGCCACACAACGTAGCACTACACAAAACTGGCGCTAATAACATGGACACATACGGAACACACACGACACAGATCTGTAAGTCCGCGGTATTGGTGGTAAGTTGAGAAAATCGTCCCGAAACACTTGTGCTACAAAACGCCACTGTTTCCTGCGCATGTACCCCGACATCAATACGGGATATGATCACCATGCACACGTACACAGGCCGCACAACGGGTTGGCATACTCTGGATCAGGTGGTCGAACAACTGCTGGGGTATAGCCTCCCATTCATGCACCAGTGCCTGTCGGAGCTCCTGAAGTGTCCTAGGGGTTTGAAGACGTGCAGCGATACGTCGACCGCAAGTATCCCAGACGTGCTCGATGGGGCTTAGGTCTGTAGAACAGGCAGGCCACTCCATTCGCCTGATATCTTCCGTTTCAAGGTGCTCCTCCAGGATGGCAACTCGGTGGAGCCGTGTGTTATCATCAATCGGGAGGAAGGTGGGATCCACTGCACCCCTGAAAAGGCGGACATACTGGTGCAAAATGACGACCCGATACACCTGACCTGTTACAGTTCCTCTGTCAGAGACATGCAGGGGTGTACGTGCACCAACCATAATCCTACCCCACACCATCAAACCACGACCTCCATACAGGTTCCTTTCAAGGACATTAAGAGGTTGGTATCTGGTTCCTGGTTCACGCTAGATGTAAACCCGGCAGAGAATCACTGTTCAGACTATACCTGGACTCGTCCATGAACATAACCTGGGACCACTGTTCCAATGACCGTGTACTGTGTTCTTGACACCAGGCTTTACGGGCTCTCCTGTGATCAGGGGTCAGTGGAATGCACCTTGCAGATCTCTGGGCGAATAAACCATGTCTGTTCAGTCGTCTGTAGACTGTGTATCTGGAGACAACTGTTCCAGTGGTTGCGGTAAGGTCCCGAGCAAGGCTACCTGCAGTACTCCGTGGCCGTCTGCGGGCACTGATGGTGAGATATCGGTCTTCTTGTGGTGTTGTACACTGTGGACGTCCCGTACTGTAGCGCATGGACACGTTTCCTGTCTGCTAGAATCGTTGCCATAATCTTGAGATCACACTTTGTGGCACACGGAGGGCCCGTACTACGACTTGCTGTGTTTGACTAGCCTCCAGTCGCACTAGTATTCTACCCCTCATAACGTCATCAATATGTGTTCTTTGAGACATTTTCAACACACAGTCACCATTAGCACGACTGAAAACGTCTGCACACTTACTCGCTGCACCGTACTCTAACATGCACCAACACACTTCTGAGTATGTGAACTGCTGCCAGCACCACTGTGCGGTTACAACAGGTCAAATGCACCTACTGGTCATACCCCGAGGTGATTTAAACCTGCATGTACCAGCATTATCCGTAATTTATGAGCATGAGTGTAGATGGGGGTGTGCACGTCACGGCCGTTTCCCAGGAGCTTGGCATATCAAGTGGTAGTGATTACAACACCGCCCACGGGTCCTTAGAGTACCAGAAGGTTTCACGTCGGTGGCTGCCTAAGCAGTTGGATGACATGATGAAAGGCAAGCGAATGATCACTGAATCATCTGGAACGGTACTCCAAGGAGGGTAAAGATTTCCTGGCCCGCATTGATACTGCCGATGAAACCTGGATACTGCACCGTATGCCAGAATCCAAATAGCAGAGCACGGTGGGGAAACATCTGAGTTCGCCTGTGACAAAGAGATTCCTGTCAGAGCAATCTGTTGGGAAAGTGACGTTACCGGCGTTCTGGGATAGACATGGACCACTCCTGCTGGATTATACGCCACAAGGTGCAACCATCAATGCCGACAGTTACTGTTCCACACTGTCGTGTCTGAGGGCTGTCATCAGGCGAGGTCGCCGACGGATCCTCTGTGTGGACAACGTGATTCTGGTACATGACAATGCGAGACCACATGTGAACAACCAGAACTGCCTAAAAGTTCCACGCATTCACTGGGAGAATCTGAACCACCCACCATACATTCCAGACCTCGCCCCTACCGATTTCCACGTTCTCGGACGGCTGAAGAAGTTCCTGGCAGGGAAGCTATTCACAAGTAACGGTGAAGCTAAGACAGCAGTCCGACGGTAGTTCCGTAGTCCAGGGGCATCTCAAATTTAGTGCTCCGATGGGACAAATGTTTGAACCGGTGTGGGGACTACGTCGAAAAATAGTGTAAGGTACGTAGAATGGGATGTACATTTCCCATTACCTTGTCTTGGCTAGAAAAATTAGGGGCAAAGACATTCTGATTTGCCCTCGTAATTTTAATTTGCAAACGAGTAGAATTATAACGATTCAGATTCCGTCGTACTATATTTATCATAAGCTGATAAGCCATATACACACATTTCCCGTTTTCTGTAAAACGGACGGCAAGGAAACAAACGAAAGAGCACGTTGTTTTCTGTACACTACTCGTTTCAAATTATACATACGGAGAAAGAGTACACAGGGTGAGTCACCTAACGTTACCGCTGGATGTACACTCCTGGAAATTGAAATAAGAACACCGTGAATTCATTGTCCCAGGAAGGGGAAACTTTATTGGCACATTCCTGGGGTCAGATACATCACATGATCACACTGACAGAACCACAGGCACATAGACACAGGCAACAGACCATGCACAATGTCGGCACTAGTACAGTGTATATCCACTTTTCGCAGCAATGCAGGCTGCTATTCTCCCATGGAGACGATCGTAGAGATGCTGGATGTAGTCCTGTGGAACGGCTTGCCATGCCATTTCCACCTGGCGCCTCAGTTGGACCAGCGTTCGTGCTGGACGTGCAGACCGCGTGAGACGACGCTTCATCCAGTCCCAAACATGCTCAATGGGGGACAGATCCGGAGATCTTGCTGGCCAGGGTAGTTGACTTACACCTTCTATAGCACGTTGGGTGGCACGGGATACATGCGGACGTGCATTGTCCTGTTGGAACAGCAAGTTCCCTTGCCGGTCTAGGAATGGTAGAACGATGGGTTCGATGACGGTTTGGATGTACCGTGCACTATTCAGTGTCCCCTCGACGATCACCAGTGGTGTACGGCCAGTGTAGGAGATCGCTCCCCACACCATGATGCCGGGTGTTGGCCCTGTGTGCCTCGGTCGTATGCAGTCCTGATTGTGGCGCTCACCTGCACGGCGCCAAACACGCATACGACCATCATTGGCACCAAGGCAGAAGCGACTCTCATCGCTGAAGACGACACGTCTCCATTCGTCCCTTCATTCACGCCTGTCGCGACACCACTGGAGGCGGGCTGCACGATGTTGGGGCGTGAGCGGAAGACGGCCTAACGGTGTGCGGGACCGTAGCCCAGCTTCATGGAGACGGTTGCGAATGGTCCTCGCCGATACCCCAGGAGCAGCAGTGTCCCTAATTTGCTGGGAAGTGGCGGTGCGGTCCCCTACGGCACTGCGTAGGATCCTACGGTCTTGGCGTGCATCCGTGCGTCGCTGCGGTCCGGTCCCAGGTCGACGGGCACGTGCACCTTCCGCCGACCACTGGCGACAACATCGATGTACTGTGGAGGCCTCACGCCCCACGTGTTGAGCAATTCGGCGGTACGTCCACTCGGCCTCCCGCATGCCCACTATACGCCCTCGCTCAAAGTCCGTCAACTGCACATACGGTTCACGTCCACGCTGTCGCGGCATGCTACCAGTGTTAAAGAATGCGATGGAGCTCCGTATGCCACGGCAAACTGGCTGACACTGACGGCGGCGGTGCACAAATGCTGCGCAGCTAGCGCCATTCGACGGCCAACACCGCGGTTCCTGGTGTGTCCGCTGTGCCGTGCGTGTGATCATTGCTTGTACAGCCGTCTCGCAGTGTCCGGAGCAAGTATGGTGGGTCTGACACACCGGTGTCAATGTGTTCTTTTTTCCATTTCCAGGAGTTTATTTCGTAAACCACATCAAATACTGACGAACCGATTCCACAGACCGAACGTGAGGAGAGGGGCTAGTGTAATTGTTTAATACAAACCATACAAAAATGCACGGAAGTATGTTTTTTAACACATACCTGCGTTTTTTAAAATGGAACCACGTTAGTTTTGTTAGCACATCTGAACGTATAAACAAATACGTAATCAGTGCCGTTTGTTGCATTGTAAAATGTTAATTAGATCCGGAGATATTGTAACCTAAATTTGACGCTTGAGTACCACTCCTCCGCAGTTCGATCGTGTGTATCGGAGAGCACTGCAACATACATCGCGTTTCTACAGAATGATCTGCCAACGTTGCTCGAAAATGTCCCACTGGAAACGCGTCGACGTATGTGGTATCAGCATGATGGTGCACCTGCACATTCCGCAATTAACACTAGGCTGACCCTTGACAGGATGCTCGACGGGCGTTTCATAGGACGTGGAGGACGCATAAATTGGCCAGCCCGTTCTCCTGATCTTACAGCTTTGGACTTCTTTCTGTGGGGTACGTTAAAGGAGAATGTGTACCGTAATGTGCCTACATCCCCAGAGGATATGAAACAACGTATTGTGGCAGCCTGCGGCGACATTACACCAAATGTACTGCGGCGTGTACGACATTCACTACGCCAGAGACTGCAATTGTGTGCAGCAAATGATGGCCACCATATTGAACATGTATTGGCCCGACATGTCGGTACACACTCTATTCCACTCCGTATTTGAAAACGGAAACCACGTGTGTACGTGTACCTCACCCCTCATGGTAATGCACATGTGCGTCAGTGAAAAAGACCAATAAAAAGGTGTTAGCATGTGGACGTAATGTGCTGTTCTAGTCTCTTCGGTACCTAAGGTCCATCACCGTTCCCTTTGGATCCCTAAGTAATTCGGTGCTCTCCGATACACACGATCAAACAGCGGAGGAGTGGTACTCAGGCGTCAACTTCAGGTTACAATATCTCCGGATGTAATTAACATTTTACAATGCAACAAACGGCACTGATTACGTATTTGTTTATATGTTCAAATGTGCTAACAAAACTAGCGTGGTTCCATTTAGGAAAACGTAGGTTTGTGTTAAAAAACATACTTCCGTGCATTTTTGTGTGGTTTGTATTAAACAATTACACTAGCCTCTCTCCTCACGGTCGGTCTGTGGAATCAGTTCGTCAGTATTTGATGTGGTTTACGAAATATATCCAGCGGTAACGTTAGGTGACTCACCCTGTATACATGTGAAACAATCTGATAAATCATTTATATGTTTCTCTCCCTTAGTTGAAATTGACTGTTAGAAAGAAAACGAAACCGCGCATTTTCACAGCAGAACACATCATTCTGTCGGTTTTTACAGAATATCTGTACCTTGTCGTTTAAAACGAAACGCTTAAAAAGATACAGCCAATGTCAATCTGAATGTTTATTAGTGTATCCGGTAGAAATTTGAAGTAAATAGATCAAGAACTTTTCGAGATTTTTGATAACTACGTTTCCCGTATGTCGATTCGAATGTTCATTAGAATATCGTGTAAAAATTTGAAGTCATTCTGTCAAGAACTTCACGAGATTTTTGATAACGTTTTAGCCGACGTTCGTGCAAATGGTCAGTAGTGTATAGCGTAAAAATTTGAAATAAATCGGTGAAGAGCTTTTCGAGATTTTTGTTAACAACATTTCCCCTTTTTATATTGCATATATATTTATATTATATATTACACATATTATGCAGATGTAGGGGCTGTTCTTGGACCAAAAGTAGTGTTGAATGCGCGTCTCGTCACAAAGATATGTCCAAAATTTGAGTCAAATGTCTTTATGATCAACAAACGCTGTTCCGGTGTTAGTGCTTCCATCATTCTGAAATGTGAACTGAGACATCGCTAAGTGAACCATAGAATTTTCAGAGCTACAATACCACCGTATCACAAGAAGAATCATTTACGGTGTAAGACGTGTATATTTCTATTGTCTAGTCGGTAGCAGGTCTGAACCGAGAGGTTGAGAGGAGTGGTGTGCCTGCCAGCCACCAGCTATGATTTACAAGAGATTATAAACGGATCTACAGAGACATTAGCTAACTATTATCACAAGAGGAACTAATATTATTAATTTTTTTTAACTCAAGACTACTGAAGGTATGTTTGCGCAGTGCTAGTTGTAAGATTAAGGTAAAAAGTAAATCCCATTTGAAAGTTTGTAAAATCATTTCATTACCAACAGTAAATATTTGAAGCATCGTTTTCAGAATATAATTAATTTTTGGCAGCAATGTTTCATTACTGATTATAATCCATCCCAAAAACCATCAATGTAAAATATTGCAAAATTTTATTGTTGTCAAGAAAAAGTTTAACTATGAATTACGTAACAGTCAAATTAATTAAAGAATAACGTCAGCTTTGCTATTAAAGAATAGCGTCCGCTTTGGTAATAAATACAGCCACTTATTATGAAAGCCCACCAGCAGATAATATAGTAAACCATAGTAAGTATATTCATGTCGCAGTTCGATGTAGCAATCAGATGACGGTCCAGTAACAGTAAAAAAAGGTAAGGAACAGTTTTGTGTTATTGCAGGTAACGACTGAGGGCCACGACGACGACACATTCTATCTTTCGTCGAAATAATCAGAAAATCACTTTTAATAAGCAGCATTTAAATTTACATGCGAAGATTATTGAGAAAGAGGATCAATTTCAAAGGGAAGATTTCATTTGTTATTATTAAGCAAGAGGTAGAAATCCTAAGGGAAGGTTTCATAGGTTATTGTAGAAAAAAAATGGCTCTGAGCACTATGGGACTCAACTGCTGAGGTCATTAGTCCCCTAGAACTTAGAACTAGTTAAACCTAACTAACCTAAGGACATCACACACATCCATGCCCGAGGCAGGATTCGAACCTGCGACCGTAGCGGTCTCGCGGTTCCAGACTGCAGCGCCAGAACCGCGCGGCCACTTCGGCCGGCCGGTTATTGTAGAAGGGAAGGTTGCGTAACAATAGAGATATAGAGGAGGCAATCCTTTTCTAACACATTTTTCGCCACCCTGGAAAACTAGGCTATTTGCTGTCTGCCCTGGTGATCCAACTTGAATGCTTAGCTGTATGCACTGGTAACGTCACACAGTGGACGTAACAGTTAGCCTCTGGAGGGCTGTTACGAAGCACATTCGGTCTCCTACCGTCCACGTCATTCGTGCGGCCCCCACGCCATTTCATGCACGGTATTCGTCGCAACGCGTGCGAAACCTGCTTTCGCAATAAATCCCCCCGTTTCTTGGTACGACGGCAGTTGGCGCTTTTATTCGGCACCGCCGTTCCACTGGTTACATCCGAAAGCCGAGTGACGCAAAAGCGTGCTGACGTCCGCTGGAACAGCAATTTGTGTGAAACGAACGAGCGCACACGTTTCTGCTGCCACCGCTGTGCTTGCTTGCTGTGTGTCTGAAAAGACTGACGCGAATGCCCGTCAACAGCCGATACCCCTGTGTGTGACTACTCTGCAAACGTCGTTCGCAAGCTCTGTTACACGAGCTGCTTCAAAAAGATTTCGGACTACTACAATTTTTACCTGAATACAGACAAAAACTTTGGGTAAATTTTAACTTGCGCGCAGCGCTAGAGGGATTGCATTTCCCAGAAAATATCCGACACGTGTTGTTGTTGTGGTCTTCAGTCCAGAGACTGGTTTCAAGCAGCTCTCCATGCTACTCTATCCTGTGCAAGTTTCTTCATCTCCCAGTACCTACTGCAACCTACATCCTTCTGAATATGCTTAGTGTATTCACCTCTTGGTCTATCTCTTATAACTGCCATCTGGTTTCTGTACAAATTGTAAATAGCCTTTCGCTCCCTGTATTTTACCCCTGGCTAGTACCCGTGGTCTAGGGGTAGCGTCTTTGATTCATAATCAAAAACGTCTTCGGTCCCGGGTTCGATCCCCGCCACTGCCTAAATTTTGATAAATAATCAGCATTGGCAGCCGAAGACTTCCGGCATAAGAAGTCAGCCTCATTCTGCCAACGGCCATGTCAAAGAGGGCGGAGGAGCGTATAGATGTTCAGGGCACTCTCTTGTCCTAGGGGTGGGAAACTGCCCCTAAAGGCGGAAGAATCAGCAATGATCAACGACATGACGATGCAGACAGCAATGGAAACCACTGCATTAAAGACACGTAATGTGTATCTGCAGGACATGTGGCCTGTAATTGAAGAAGTGTCATGATGATCTCTCCATTGGAAAAAGATTCCGGAATAGTCCCCCATTCGGATCTCCGGGAGGGGACTGCCAAGGGGGAGGTTACCATGAGAAAAAGATTGAATAATCTACGAAAGGATAACGTTCTAAGAGTCGGGGCGTGGAATGTCAGAAGCTTGAACGTGGTAGGGAAACTAGAAAATCTGAAAAGGGAAATGCAAAGGCTCAATCTAGATATAGTAGGGGTCAGTGAAGTGAAGTGTAAGGAAGACAAGGATTTCTGGTCAGATGAGTATTGGGTAATATCAACAGCAGCAGAAAATAGTATAACAGGTGTAGGATTCGTTATGAATAGGAAGGTAGGGCAGAGGGTGTGTTACTGTGAACAGTTCAGTGACCGGGTTGTTCTAATCAGAATCGACAGCAGACCAACACCGACAGCGATAGTTCAGGTATACATGCCGACGTCGCAAGCTGAGGATGAACAGATAGAGAAAGTGTATGAGGATATTGAAAGGGCAATGCAGTATGTAAAGGGGGACGAAAATCTAACAGTCATGGGCGACTGGAATGCAGTTGTAGGGGAAGGAGTAGAAGAAAAGGTTACAGGAGAATATGGGCTTGGGACAAGGAATGAAAGAGGAGAAAGACTAATTGAGTACTGTAACAAGTTTCAGGCCGGCCGCGGTGGTCTAGTGGTTCTAGGCGCGCAGTCCGGAACCGCGGGACTGGTGCGGTCGCAGATTCGAATCCTGCCTCGGGCATGGATGTGTGTGATGTCCTTAGGTTAGTTAGGTTTAAGTAGTTCTAAGTTCTAGGGCACTGATGACCACAGAAGTTAAGTCCCATAGTGCTCAGAGCCATTTGAACCATTTGAACAAGTTTCAGCTAGTAATAGCGAATACCCTGTTCAAGAATCACAAGAGGAGGAGGTATACTTGGAAAAAGCCGGGAGATACGGGAAGATTTCAATTAGATTACATCATGGTCAGACAGAGATTCCGAAATCAGATACTGGATTGCAAGGCGTACCCAGGAGCAGATATAGACTCAGATCACAATATAGTAGTGATGAAGAGCAGGCTGAAGTTCAAGACATTAGTCAGGAAGAATCAATACGCAAAGAAGTGGGATACGGAAGTACTAAGGAATGACGAGATACGTTTGAAGTTCTCTAACGCTATAGATGCAGCAATAAGGAATAGCGCAGTAGGCAGTACAGTTGAAGAGGAATGGACATCTCTAAAAAGGGCCATCACAGAAGTTGGGAAGGAAAACATAGGTACAAAGAAGGTAGCTGCGAAGAAACCATGGGTAGCAGAAGTAATACTTCAGTTGATTGATGAAAGAAGGAAGTACAAAAATGTTCACGGAAATTCAGGAATACAGAGATACAAGTCGCTGAGGAATGAAATAAATAGGAAGTGCAGGGAAGCTAAGACGAAATGGCTGCAGGAAAAATGTGAAGACATCGAGAAAGATATGATTGTCGGAAGGACAGACTCAGCATACAGGAAAGTCAAAACAACCTTTGGTGACATTAAAAGCAACGGTGGTAACATTAAGAGTGCAACGGAAATTCCACTGTTAAATGCAGAGGAGAGAGCGGATAGGTGGACAGAGCACATTACAGGCCTCTATGAGGGGGAAGATTTGTCTGATGTGATAGAAGAAGAAACAGGAGACGATTTAGAAGAGATAGGGGATCCAGTATTAGAATCAGAATATAAGAGAGCTTTGGAGGAATTAAGATCAAATAAGGCAGAAAGGATTGATGACATTCCATCAGAATTTCTAAATTCATGGGGGGAAGTGGCAACAAAACGACTATTCACGCTGGTGTGTAAAACGTATGAGACTGGCAATGTACCGTATGACTTCCGGAAAATCATCTACACGATTCTGAACAGCTAACAAGTGCGAGAATTATCGCACTGTCAGCTTAGCAGTTTATGCATCCAAGTTGTTGACAGGAATAATATATACAAGAATGGAACAGAAAATTGAGGATGTGTTTTATGACGCTCACTATGGCTTTGGGAAAGGCAAATGCACCAGAGAGGCAATTCGGATGTAGAGGTTGATAATGGAAGCAAGACTTAAGAAAAATCAGGCCACGTTCATAGGATTTGTTGATCTGTAAAAAGCGTTCGACATTGTAAAATGGTGCAAGATGTTCGAATTTCTAAAAAAAGTAGGGGTAAGCTATAGGGAGAGACAGGTAATATACAATATGTACAAGAGCCAAGAGGGAATAGCTAGTGTAGATGACCGAGAACGAAGCGCTCGGATAAGACACGGATGTAGCCTTTCGCCCCCTACTGTTCAATCTGTACATCGAGGAAGCAATGATGGAAATAAAAGATAGGTTCAGGAGTGGAATTAAAATTCAAGTTGAAAGGGTATCATTGATACGAGTTGCGAATGACTTTACTATCCTGGGTGAAAGTGAAGAAGAATTACATGCTCTACTGAATGGAATGAACAAGCTAACGAGTACAGAATATGGACTCAGACTAAATCGAAGAAAGACGAAAGTAATGAGAAGTATTAGAAATGAGAACAGCGAGAAACTTAACGTCAGGACTGATGGTCACAAAGTAGATGAAGTTAAGGAATTCTGCTACCTAGGCAGTAAAATTGCCAATGCTGGCGGAGCACAGAGGACATCAAAAGCAGACCAGCAATGGCAAAAATGGCATTCCTGGCCAAGAGAAGTCTACTAGTATCAAGCATAGGCTTTAATTTCAGAAAGAAATTTCTGAGAACGTACGGCTGGAGTACAGCATTGTATGGTAGTCAAACGGGGACTGGGGGAAAACCAGAACAGAAGAAGCATTTGAGATGTGGTGTTACAGACGATTGTTCAAAATTAGTTGGCTTATAAGGTAAGGAATGAGGAGGTTCTGGCAAGATCGGGGAGGAAAGGAATATGTGGAAAACATTGATAAGGAGAAGGGATAGGATGACAGGTCATACGTTAAGACATCAGGCAATGACTTCTATGGTACTAAAGGGAACTGTACTGGCCAGAAACTGTAGAGGATTACAGAGATTGGAATACATCCAGCAAATAATTAAGGACGTAGGTTTGCAAGTGCTACTCTGAGATGAAGAGGTTAGCACAGGAGAGGAATTCGTTGTGGGCCGCATCACACCAGTCGGAAGACTGATGACTCCGAAAAGAAAATAAGTAAATAAATAAAGTGAAAAATAATATAATCAAGGATGCTCGAAAATAATAGTGGGTGATTAAAATGTCATTGTGGGAGAAGGAAAGGATGGAACCGTAGTTGACTGTCATGGTCTTGGAGGGAGGAATGACAGAGATGGACTTCTGCAGAGGAAGAGAGCTGGTAGTGGCTAGTACGAGGTGCTGAAAAATAATGCCTCCGAATTTTTTATGTGAAAATGTGACGTACTCTACGGTATTCTTTAAGTTCTGGAAACAGATGAAAATCGGTTGGAGCCAAGTTGGGGCTGTTTGGAGCATGATCGATGATTTAGGTTTTCCGTAATTTCCCTAAATCGCTCCAGGCAAATGCCGGGATGGTTCCTTTGAAAGGGCACGGCCGACTTCCTTCCCCGTCCTTCCCTAATCCGATGAGACCGATGACCTCGCAGTTTGGTCTCTTCCCCCAAACAACCCAACCCAACCCAACCATGATCGATGACAGTGAACACGAGGTGTCAGAATGTTGCAGATGTCGCAGAGTTCGTTTATTATCTTGCATTGTCATGCTGAAGTAAAGAGGGTGCTCCATGTTTTGAAGAACTCATAGAATTCGAAACTCATTACAGCGGACATTCTCTCACGCATTGACATAATTACGTTACACACCGCCTTGTTACACGCTACGATGCAGCACCCTCTGGCAGCGGAGGGCAGCAAATATGTAAACATGAAGAAGAAAGATGCAGGATGTTAACAACGGCTGTGTTATTTCAAAAGCTTTAAGTGTTTTCTCAGTAAAAATTCGGAGACATTACTTTTCAGCAAGCCTTCGTAAATGGTTCAAAAATCACAGGAGAAGGACTTGTAAATCACCGAGGGATAAATATAGAAAAGAAACTGAATTTATAGCGGTAGAAGAAAGATACAGAGATGGAAAAAGGATATTTGCACTTTTTATCATGTGCACGCGTTAATAGCGACCACAAGCTGCTTATTGCATAAATAGGAATAAAGATGGAGAAACTGAAGAAGGTTACTGTGATGAAGAAGAGGAACCTAGGGAAGATGAGATGAGAGGAAAGAATAATTATCGATTTTCTATCACTTGAGATAACGAACATATTGTGAGACAAAGAATCACCAGAAAATATCAAAGTGTATGGGAATATGCCGAGAGAAGGAACAGTGAAAGGACGGCAGAAAAGTATAGGAAATATAAACAGGAAAAGGATAAAAAACCATGGATTGGGCAGGAAATTATTTTGAAGTTGGATGAGAGAAGAAAAATCAAAAAGAAGAACAATGAAGAAGAAATAAATGTGTACTGAAAGTTGAATAACGAACTGAGTATAGAAACAGAGCAGGCCAGAAAAAATGGCTAAAGAAGGTGTGTGACGCAGCTAAATAACTGGAGACGAAGGGAAGATATGATTTACTGTAGGGAAGAGTAAAGTATATAATATGGGATCAAACAGAGCAGGAAGTGCTACTAAGTAAATTCTCAGTTATGACCAAAATTCAGCCTGCAAAGATCACAAGGACGTCCTCCAAAGAAGGAAAGATTATTTAAGGGGACCACGGCGTGGTTCAGGTCGAAAAAAATCGATTTTCTGTTTTCATCATATTTCGATAGATTAAGGTTTTAATTAAGTACTCTGAAGAGGGTTTTGCTGGAAAAAAATTTTTTTTCGAGCATTTAAAGAACAAAATTAATCAAATTAGTTAAAATGTGTTTGGAAGAAACCATATGCAAAGTTAAGACACCTGCAGGAGAGACTGAAAATTTTAAGGTGTACACTGGACTGAGACAAGGGGATGCCATCTCACCTATTCTATTTAATATTATCTTAGAGAAGATTGATAGAGAATTCACCAAAACTAATCCACAAGGGATCCAACTGCAGGGACAGAACATTACTAGACTTGCTTATGCAGATGATGTAGCCTTAATAAGCACTTCAAAAGCTGAATTAATCAGGATGATGCAAAATTATTACAAAATAGCTGAGAAAGCTGGACTTCATGTGAATGAAGAAAAGACAGAATATCTAGTCATAAGTAAAAAACTCCAAAAGAATACACCACTGACCGTAAATGGTCTCACTTTCAAGGCAGTTGACCACTTCAAGTACTTAGGGAGTCTTTTTAGCAGAGACAATAGAGCAGAAATAGAAATAGACGCCCGTCTAGCAGCAGCTAATAGAACTTTTTACAGCTGTATCAAAATTTTAAGGATGAGATCACTTAGTACTGAATTCAAAATCCGTTTTTATCAGTCAACTATTGTACCAGTAGCATTATATGGATGTGAAGCTATTACATTCAGGAAAAAAGATGAAGAAAAACTGTTGATATTTGAAAGAAAAATACTAAGAAAAATATTTGGACCAATCTTCGATGAAAATGTCATGGAGTGGAGGATAAGGAAAAATGAAGAACTACGGGAGCTGTACAAACATAGTACCATTGTGGAAATGTTAAAGAAGAGAAGACTGAACTGGGCTGGTCATGTAGCAAGGATGCCGGTGAACAGACTACCCAAAATAGCATCTACTGAGAAATTAGAAGGAAAGAGAAGAAGAGGAAGACCTCGAATTAGGTGGATGGAGAATATCCGGGAAGATGCAGCTAGGATGGGCATCAACTCCGATTGGACAACAATTTCCCTGGATAGAAATAATTGGAAGAGGCTCGTAGAGCAGGTGTATGGTCGATAAGGCCTTAGCCACGTGTAAAGTAAAAGTAAAGTAATTTAAAGAACATTTTCCTACCACGTGTGTTTATGTCCCACTTTACTGTCAACCACTTTTCTGCATATATTTTAGATCTGTATATCCCCTACATTGCACGTTAGAGTTTTTTTTACCATCGAGTGTATTGGCTATCCTTGGAATGCAACGGTTGGTATTATTTTGTTTCTGGTGTTTGTAATCAACACGCTTTCAAATACGCGGTTAGTTTTGTTCAAGTGTGATTGCGAGTAGTTGCTATAGAAAACTTGCAGGTATACTATGGGCAGGCAGTTAGGAGAAATAAAGAAAATCTGGAAGCAATGAAGAGAGATGTTTGGGCCATATCCTTCCATAAGTCCTCTACTGATGATAAGCCATGTCATGGATTGTATCCATCAGGAGAAAATTCGTGGTGCAAATACAATAGGGCTCAGGCAACTGGAGAATCTTATTCTCATTAGCATTCTCTTCCTGCTGCTGTTATTACAGCAATTAAACCTAGTTTCAGAGACTTGGCTCATTCTGACCTTCTAAGGAAGTGTCTGCATGGGCAGACACAGAACCCAAATGAATGTTTCAACAGCACAATTTGGAACCGCCTTCCTAAAACTGTATTTGTAGGCATGCATACAATGAAACTAGGAGTTCATGATGCTGTTATTACATTTAGTTGTGGTAATATTGGGAAGTGTTGGGTACTGAAAAAGCTGGTAATTAATCCTGGTGAAAATATGATCACTAGGCTGCAACATTGCGATAAAATGAGGATAGCCGCTGCAGACATGTCTGAATCTAATATGGCCAAGGAAGCAAGACAAACATCCAGGAAGGTGAAAAAGAAGCTGGGAGACCTGCTAGAGGCGAAAGAAGAGCCATCGTATGCAGCAGGACAGTTTTAATTAACTATAAGTAACAAATTCCAAAAGTTTTTTCTTTAAAGTCAATTTTCCGCAAACTAAAATTTTTCAGTACATATGCCCCATAATATCAGAAACTATCATACATAAATGAATGAAGTTTTCAGAGACTCTGCATAACATAAAAATCCACTTCGGGTACTACATTCATTAATATGCCCCCATTAAGAAGTTCACAAAAAATATTTTTTGCAGAAAATACTTAATATTTTTTGTTAATAAATTTGAAAAGTATTTCTTAAGAACTATAAAATGGATAAAGTAGATTTTAGTAGAGTTGACTATTAGCATCATGTAACATATAGTAAAAATATTAAGGTCCGGAATCAAATAGTTTTTTCAGAAATGGATCAAATACTTGCCTAAATTAACATGGGTTAGATAGGCAGGGTGTGGTCCCCTTAAAGGAACATGTGGCAAATATCGGAAACCAACAACTCTGGAACTTTAATCCTTCAACAGTGTGGATGATGATGAGAGACGACCAACAATGGCAATGGAAGCACTAAAGAGTCCAATAAATACGATGAAAAATGGGAAACCTGGAGGAACAGATACGATACTAGGAGAAATACCACAATATTTGAACACAGAGGGAATAACAGAAATAACAGGGGAGACGAGTATCAAAGTACACAGCAGTGCCGAATGGCCAGAAGGGTGTCTGACAATAGTAATGATTCCAGTACTAAAGAAACAAGGAACCAAGAAATGAAGCGAAGACTTGACGATAATCCTCATTTCACATTCAACCAAAATTAAGTTAGGAATCAGTAAAATACCTGGAAAATGTTTTTCTCAGTAATTGTCTTCAGACTGGTTTGATGCGGCGTTTCGGAGTACCAGATGTGTACTTACACCCCACGTCGTCAGTTATTTGGTGGGCGTATTCCAGTATCTGTCTTCCCCTACAGTTTTTTACCACCTACATCTACATCACATCTACATAGATACTCTACAAGCCACCGTACAGTGCGTGGTGAAGGGTACCATGTACCACTACTAGTAATTCCCTCCCCTGTTCCAATCCCAAATAGAGCGAGGGAAAAACAACTATCTATATGCCTCCGTTCAGAATGGTTCAAATGGCTCTGAGCACTATGGGACTTAATTTCTGAGGTCATCAGTCCCCTAGAACTTAGAACTACTTAAACCCAACTAACCTAAGGACAACACACACATCCATGCAGCGGTCACGCGGTTTCAGACAGTAGCGCCGAGAACCGCTCGGTCATACCGGCCGGCTATACGCCTCCGTATGAACAATAATTTCTCGTATGTTATTTTCGTGGTTCTTACGCGAAATGTGTGTTGGAGGCAGTAGAATCGTTCGGTAGTCAGCTTCAAACGCCGGTTCTCTAAATTTTCTCAGTAGTGTTCGTCGAAAAGAACGTCGCCTTCTCGCCATCGATTCCCATCTGAGTTCCCGTAGCATCTCCGTAACATTTAAGTGTTGTTCGAACCCACCAGTAACAAATCTAGCAGCTCTCCTCTGAATTGTTTTGATGTCTTCTTTCGATGGTACGGATCCCAAACACTCGAGCAGTACTCAAGAATAGGTCGCACCTGTGCCGTATATGCAGTCTCCTTTACAAGTGAACCACACCTTCCTCGAAGTCGACAATTAGTCGACAATTAGTTTTCCCTACCACAGTTCTCACATGTTCCTTTCATTTCATATTGCTTTGCAACGTTACGCCCAGAAATTTCAACGTCTGCACTGCGTCAATCAGGATACTGCTAACACTGTATCCGAACTTTTGTTCTTCCTACCCATCTCATTAAATAACAATTTTCTACATTCAGAGGCAGCAGCCATTCATCACACCAACTAGAAATTTTGTGTAGGTCATCTTGCATCACCCTACAGTCACTGAGCTTCGACGCCTTTCTGGGCACCACAGCATCATTAGCGAATGACCGCCGATCGCTGTCCACCTTGTCCGCCAGATCATTTTCGTATACAGAAAATAGTAACGGTCCTGTCACACTTTCCTAACGCACCCCTGATGTTACCCCTACCTCCGGTGAACACTCGCCGTCGAGGACAACATACTGGGTTCTGTTACATCAGTTGTTTTCGAGACACATATCTGTGAACTTACTCCATATGCTCCTACCTTTGTTAATAGCCTGGAATGGGACACCGTGTCAAATGCTTTCCGGAAATCTGGAAATATGGAATCAGCCTCTTGCCCTTTATCCACAGTTCGCAGTATCTTATGTGATAGAAGGGCAAGGGGAGTTTAACACGAGCGTTGCTTTCTAAACCCACACTGATTCATGGACGTCAGATTCTCAGTCACAAGAACGTTTATATCACTGGAACTGCAGATATGTTCAAGGAATCTGCAGTAAACTGAAATTAAGGATAATGGTCTATAATTTTGTGGATCCGTTCGTTTGCTCTTCGTATAAACAGTAGTCACCTACAGCTCACTTTAATAGCATGGAGGCTACTCCCTAATGTCGTAACAGATCTCCTATCATCCTTTCACTTCTTCTTGCCAGTTTTTTTCATGTATTCCTTTCTTCGCCGATTCTGCGGAGAACGTCATTTCTTATCATCCCACTTAATTTTTTAACATTCTTCTGTAACACAATATTTCAAACGATTCTCTTCTCTTCCGGTTTCCCACTGTCCATGACTCACTACCATACAATGTCCTCAAATAAAGGCCAACGATTGATACCAGTACACCTCTCTTGACCAAGGATGCCTTGTTTGCCTTTACTAGTCTCCTTTGGTCTCCTTGCTTCGCCCATCATGGGTAATTTTGCTTCCTAGGTAGCAAAATTCCTTAACCTCACCTACTTCGTGATCCCGTTTTAATGTCAAGTTTCTCGCTGTTCCCATTTCTACTACATCTCATCACCTTTGACTTTTCCCAGTTTACTCTCAGTCAATATTTCGTGCTCAAGAGGCCGTCTGTTCCATCAAACAGATCCTGTAAGTCTTCTTCACTTTTACTGAGGATGGCAATGCCATCAGTGAACCTTATCATAGGATTCCTTCACCATGAATTTTAATCACAGCCTTCAATCTTTCCTTTTTCCGTCATTGCTTTTTCCATGTGTAGATAGAACAGCAGAGGCGAAAGACTGCATCACTGTGTTGCACCCTTTTTGATCTGAGCACTTCGTTACTGATCTTCTACCCGCCAGGGAAGCAGAGAGCGCTAATGCGCTGTTCCTGGACTCGGGTAGGCGCGCCGGCCCCGGATCGAATCCGCCGGGCGAATTAACGAGATGGGCCGGTCTTCCTGCCAGCCTGTATGTGGTTTTTAGGCGGATTTCCACATCTCGCTGGGTGAATACCGGGCTGGTCCCCATATTCTGCCTCAGTTACACGACTCACAGACATTTGCAAACGTTCGCACTATTTCATGGCTTACACAAGACACAGACAGCTGGGGTACACTACTTACGTCCCGGGGGTTTGGGGTGGCGTGAGGAAGAGCATCCAGCCACCCTATGCAACTAACATTGGCATGGCCGTCATAACAACCGACCCTGCGCTGACGTGGGATGAAGGCCTGAAGACAGAAAGAAAGAAAACTTCGTTTCTGGTCTTCTAGTCTAGTAATGGAAGAAAATCAGGCTAAGGAACAATTTGGTTTTAGACAAGACAATGGCACAAGATATGAAATAGGATCGTTGTGAATTTTAATGGAGAGTCTTGTTGAAAAGGGGAGAGACATACGCTATGTAATCAAAAGTACCCGGACACCCCCAAAAACATACGTTTTTCATATTAGGTGCATTTTGCTGCCCCCTTTTGCCAGGTACTCTATATCAGCGACCTGAGGGACACGTACGTGAAGGGACACGTACAGCACAAAAGCGTACAGGCCAACCTCGTCTGTTGACCGACAGTGACCGCCGACAGTTGGTCCTAATGTGTAACAGGCAAACATCTACCCAGGTCATCACACAGGAATTCCAAACTGCATCAGGATCCACTGCAAGTACTATGCCAGTTAGGCAGGAGGTGAGAAAATTTGGATTCATGGTAGAACAGCTGCTGATAAGCCACACATGACGCGGTAAATGCCAAACGATGGATTACTAGGTGTAAGGAGCGTAAACATTAGACGATTGAATAGTGGGAAACCGTTGTGCGCAGTGACGAATCACGGTACACAATATGGCGATCCGATGGCAGGCTGTGGGTATGGCGAATGCTCGCTGAACGTCATCTACCAGCGTCTGTAGTGCCAGCAGTAAAATTCGGAGCCAGTGGTGTGGTACGGTCGTGTTTTTCATGTTGGGAGCTTGCACTCCTTGTTGTTTTGTGTGGCACTATCACAGCACAGGCCTACACTGATGTTTAAGCACTTTCTTGCTTCCCACTGTTCAATTCGGGAAAGGCGATTGCATCTGTTCATAATGCACGGCCTGTGGCGGAGTGGTTACGCGACAATAACATCCCTGTAATGGACTGGTCTACACAGAGTCCTGACCTGAATCCTGTAGAACATCTTTGGGATGTTATCAAAGCTGACTTGGTGCTAGGCTTCACCGACCTACATCGATACCTCTCCTCAGTGCAGCACTCCGTGAAGAATGGGCTTCCATTCCCCAAGAAACCTTCCTGCACCTGATTGAACGTATGCCTGCGAGAATGGAAGCTGTCGTCAAGACTAAGTGTGGCCCAACACCAAACTGAATTCCAGCATTACCGATGGAGTGCGCCACGAACTTGTAAGTGATTTTCAGCCAGGTTTACGGATACTTTTGATCACATAGTGCCTATACGTGTTTTGTAGCCCTGGAAAAGGCATTAGATAATGTGGACTGTGATAATCTTGTAGCTATGAGAGCTATTTGGTAAGTGAGGTCCGATCGGTCACCAATTGGAAACCACTGTGAAAACAAAAATGTTTTATTTGCAGCAGTTTTCTACTCCTTCGACTACTTCTCTGCATAGTCACCGCTCCAACTGAAACATTTGTCGTAGCGTTGTACCAACCTCCCAATACCATGATCATAAAAGCAGCCACCTGTGTTCTCCATCAGTTCCCTACGTTGGTCTGCAGCTCGTTGTCTGTGCCAAAATGTTGTCTTCATAGCCAGCGATTCATATTAACAGAGTTGAAATCGGAAGGGGCCAAGGTCAGGCTATACGGTGCGTGAACAGTTTCCAACGGAAACGTTGCAGGAGTGTCGTCACTGACCTGCATAGCGCGGCCGAGAATTGTCATGAAGAAGAAAATCCAGGACAGTTACAGTAAGCGAACTGTATGAAGTCAGGGGAAATCTCCCAGCAGGCAACCCATACTTGGCGGGAGACGCCATTGTTCTAGACATTTTTACCTACTCACTGTGCCCTCAGAACTGAAAAGAGCGATGTAACGCGAACGGTAGGCATACTAGAGACACTGTCCAACACATCTGTGCAAAGCGTCATCTGGTTTTCAATGTGGTTACCATTTCGCTCTCGGCCGGACCTTACTTTGTGAATAGCCCTCGTACAACGAGCGAAAATGGAGTGGACTCGAAACTAGACGGTATTTAAACTTATTATATTCGATGAAAACACAGAAAACTACGACTGTTCACTTTTCTGAAATTTTGTTTATTCCAAAAACCGGTTTTCGAACCTTTTCAGGCTCTTCTACAGACGGAGCACAGGAGGTTACACCAGTATCTCATAGCGTAATGCTGGATGCTGCCTTGCCGGTTTGTTATTGATATCCATCTATCAGCTTCCATTGTGATTGAAAGTTGGTAACACATCACTAACATTTCACAGAAGATGTGTATAAATAATGATGGTTAGGAAAATTAGCTAGCATTAAGGTGTACTGTGCAGTCGATGCTTATTCGTATGAAGGTCTTTGTAACAAGCACCGGCTGTACAGCACATGGTGGATGCTGACTAAGTTTCATACCCATCGGTATTTATATGCTTATCGCGTGAAAAATGAGTGATGTCAATCACGACAGAATCCGATAGATGGATAGTAATAACATAGCCGCAAGTCAGTATCTAGCACTATGCTATAGCATAGTCATGTGACTTCCAGTGAAGCATCTGAAGGTGAGCATGAAAACGTTCGAAACCCCGATTACCGAATAAACAACATTTCGAAAAAGTGACTTCTGGTAGTTCTCTGTATTTACAGAGCCTGGATGGCGTGTACAGGTACAACTGCCCATGCAGCTGCAACACGATACCACAGTTCATCAAGAGTAGTGACTGGCGTATTGTGACGAGCAGCCAGTTGCTGGGCCACCATTCACCAGACGTTTTCATTTGGTGAGAGATCTGGAGAATATGGTGGCTAGGACAGCAGTCGAACATTTTCTGTATCCAGAAAGGCCCGTACAGGACCTGCAACATGCGGTCGTGCATTATACTGCTGAAATGTAGGGTTTCGCAGGTATCGAATGAAGGGTAGAGCCACGGGTCGTAACACAACTGAGATGTAACGTCCACTGTTCACTGTGCCGTCAATCCGAACAAGAGGTGACGTGAAACCAATGGCACCCCATAGCATCACGCCGTGTGATACGCCAGTATGGCGATGACGAATACACGCTTCGAATGTGCGTTCACCGCGATGTCGCCAAACACGGATGCGACCATCATGATGCTGTAAACAGAACCTGGATTCATCCGAAAAAATGACGTTTTGCCATTCGTGCACACAGGTTCGTTGTCGAGTACACCATCGCAAGCGCTCCTGTTTCTGATGCAGCGTCAACGGTATCCGCAGCCATGGTCTCCGAGCTGATAGTCCATGCTGCTGCAAACGTCGTCGAACTGTACCGTTATCAAAGTCGGAAACGTGATGGTACGCATTTGTCCTCCTTACACGGGGCATCACTAGCGTTTCAGCAGGCAACGCCGGTCAGCTGTTGTTTGTGTATGAGAAATCGGTTGGAAACTTTCCTCGTGTCAGCACGTTGTAGGTGTCGTCACCGGCGCCAACCTTTTGTGAATGGTCTGAAAAGCTAATCATTTGCATATCACAGCATTTTGTTCCTGTCGGTTAAATTTGGCGTCTGTAGCACGTCAGCTTCGTGGTTAGCGATTTTAATGGCCAGTAGTGTATACTGAATAAACAGTCACGGCTTCTTAAACATCTGTAATGATTAAGCTTAATTCATTACATTTAAATCAAAAAGCGGCAGTGTCAGGAGTAAAACAAGGCTGCTATCGGTCTCCTGTTCTTTCCAGTACGTACATAGAAAGTACGACTGAGTACTGTCCAGAAGATGATAAAGCGGTTTGCAGACGACTCGGTCCTTCTAGCAACAGATGAAACAGAACTACGGAATACAGGGGATTCCACTTAAGCTACAGTTAAGATTTATGGAATGAGAACCAATACAAAGAAAACAAAAATAATGGCAGTGGAAATAAAAGAGTTAAGATAATACTGTGTGGAGAAAATAGTACTCAGGTGATTCATGTGAGTTTCCGTCGTGCCTATAGCCGCACGACGGAAATTATCAGACTACGTACGCGGAATGGGACTTCGAGTTAGACTCACCGGAAATTCCACTTCGGGAATCGTTAAAGAATTTAGTAATCCGATATCCTCAGTGTCAAGGAGGTGAAGAGAATATCAAATTTCAGGCATTGCCTCCCACCACGGACAACACAGTCGCCCACGGCCTTCACTTAACGACCGAGATCAGCTGCGTCTGCGTAGAGGTGTCAGTGCTAACAGACAAGCAAATGAGCGCAAAAATAAATGTGACACGTACGCCGAACGTATCCGTTAGGACAGTGTGACGAAATTTAGCTTTAATGGGCTATGGCAGCAGACGACCGACGAGAGTGTGTTTGCTAACAGCCCGACATCTCCCATAGCACCCCCGTTGGGTTCGTAACCATATCGGTTGGACCCTAGACGACCGTAAAGCCGTGGCCTGGTCAGACAGCTCTCGATTCCAGTTGGCAAAAGCTGATGGTGGGGTTCAAGTGTGGCACAGACCCCACGAAACCACAGACTCAAGTTGTCAATAAGGCACCGTGCAATCTGGTGGTAGCTCCGCAATGGTGTGGGCTGGGTTTACATCGAATGGACTGGAATGTGTCCTCTGAACGAACTGAACCGACCATTGACTGGAAATGGTTATGTTCGGCTAGTTGGAGACCATTTGCATCCATTTGCGGATTTCATGTTCCCAAACAACCAAGGAATCACAATGCGCCATGTCACCGAGTCACAGTTGTTCGCGATTGGTTACATTCCGGACAATTCGAGCCAATGATTTGGCCAATCGGATCACCGGCATGAATCCCTTAGGACAGTTATGCAACAAAATCCTCCACCGGCAACACTCGCAATTTGGGAGGCTGTAGAGGCAGCATAAGATAGCTGGGGATTTCCAACGACTTGCTGAGCCGGACAAAAGGAGGTCCGGCACAGTATTGGGAGGTATCCCAATCACAACACATTAGTGTATGTAGCCAAAACATGGCCACACAGGAAGAAAAATGTACGAAGAGTGGGGGGCCATTGAGACGTGGGGATGATGGAGGATGGAAAAAATAAGCCGGATGGATAGAGTGAAAAATGAGAAACAAACAGTTTCTGAGTGTAACAAAAAAGTAAGAAAGAAACCTTGTATAACGTACATTAAGAAAGAAGGAGGGGTTATAGAAATAGTCGTACAGGAGTATATGGAGGGGAAGAGAAGGAGAGGGAAGAAGAGATTTTAATTCCTGACGGATGTGAAAGGCGGCAGCAAATACAAAAACATTAAGAAGGGTGCATGGATCTATGGACTTTTATTTATTTATTTATTGCCAAATTATAGATGTGTTACCTGATGTTTGAAACAGGTCGTACATCTTACAAATTTCGTTTTTCATCTTTTTACAGTTTTCTTTCCTTTTGTTTTATCTACAACATTTACAAAGAATGATATTTTTCAAAATAACAATAATTTAAGGTTGAAATATAAATAAAATTTTGTTGTTTTTTAAGAAGAATATAAAAAGATAGGATAGATGAGAGATTTGTTAGTACTATCACCGAATGTGACTGACGGTGGATACCTCGGAATGGTTTCTTCCAGCCGTTGACCGCCAGTCACACACACACACACACACACACACACACACACACACACACACACACACACAGACACACCACTCAATATTACTAATCCTATGTATTAACTACTTTAGGTGCCCATCCATGTACAGCATTTGGTGTTTTCTTGGCTAGTTTGCCAGCACTTTTGCTTATTTACTATCACATCTCAGCTTCCTCCTCCTGTTCCTCCTCATTGTCACTATTTTCGTTGTCATTGTGGATATCGCTGTCCATCCTCTGGATATTGCTGTTACGCTGGACATAGGCATGTCTGTAATGTCGTGTCCGCATATACCCTTCATGTGTTGTTTTTTAAATACTGTTTGTCAGTGCGTTTAATTGTGCCCATTGTTCTTCGTCTCTTATTGCTGTGTATATATCTATGTCTGTATCTGTGTAATCTAAGTGTAGTGTATGTCTATTGTTCGCGTATTGCTCGCAGAAAAAGACAATGTGTTCTGGGGAACCTTCTTCCCCGCATGTGCTTTAGGTGTCTGCCTCAGACTAGTGCATGGATCGCAGAAAATGGAGAGACGACATACCTACTAACATTACAGAAAACTGATGATGATGGTGACGGTGATAATGATGATGATGATGATGAAGATGATGATGATGATGATGAACTAGGCCGATCCTTAAAAGTTCTGCATTTATCCCAGTATGTGTATCCGCAGAACGCTCTACGTTGTAACTCTGAAAAACCTCGTCAGCTACATCCAGAGCTTCTGCATTATGAGAAAATGAGAGTGTGGTTTGCAATAAGTGGAAACTTTTTCCACCAAGCCAGAGGTATGTGAGAAAGCTACTGCAACCTTATTTTAGATAAATTATGGCTACAAAATACTAAGATTATTCCATGGAGAACAACCAAGAATAAACATCGCCAGCATGTCTATAACAGTACTGCGAAGTGGTTTTGTTTTGAGGACAGGATCCATGGTCTCCATCAAACTCTGCTTCTTGCACACATTGCAAATGATGAGAATGATGTTTATGTTGCCTCTACGGAAATGAGAAAAGGTTTAGCTTTCCCGTTATACTGAAAATGTTTAGGTAATCTAAAGGGTGAGAATTACTGAAATAAAATCGTCACAACTTCTGAACGGTTTGGATTAGGACGTTCAAACTGCACGGTTGGCCGCGGGGCATGAGGGGAATTAGCATGGTTTGGTTTAGAGAGCAAGCCCACTTTGGTTTCGATGGGTTCGTCAGTAAGCAAAATTGGCTCATTTGGGGGACTGAGACTCTGCATTTCGCGATCGAGATGTCTCTTCGCGGGTGACTGTGTGGTGCGCAATTTCCAGTCACGGAATAGTCGGTACGATATTCCTTGATGGCACGGTGAGCACCGATCGGTACGTGAAGTTTTTGGAAGATGACTACATCCCCATTATCCAAAATGACGCTGACTTCGACAAGATGTGGCTCATGCAAGACGGAGCTCGACCCCTCGAAGCATGAGAGTGTTTGATGTCCTGAAGGAACACTTTGGGAACCGCATTCTGGCTCTGGGGTATCCAGAGGCCACTGGTATGAGCCTCTATTGGCCGCCATATTCTCCGGATCTGAAAACATGCGACTCCTTTTTGTGGGACTGTATTAAAAACAAGGTGAACAGCAATAACCCCAAAATCATTGCTGAGCTGCAACAACCATTCAGGAGGTCATCGACAGCATCCGAGTTCCGGCACTTCACTGGGTTATGCAGAATTTCGCTATTCGTCTGCGCAACGTTGTTGCCAGTGATGGCAGGAATAATGAAGATGTCATGACCTAAATCCGAATATCTGTAGTGATATTTAAATATTGAATAAAGTGTGTGCACACTGTAGTTTGTAATTAATTTACGTTTTTTTCATATACTTCAATAATCATCACCCTGTAGATTCGGCAAACGAATCGTGGAATTCGAGTCGACGTTGAGAAAAGAGCGTGTGGTGCCAGCCAGTGCCTCTCATGTAGGCTACCCGCACAACGCGCACGCCCGAAGAGATATCGAACCGCGTGGCGGTCTTCTCATCGATATCACAGCAAGAAGCAGAACAGAGGGCGAAAAAGGCGGACCCGAGGGACGATTGGTTTCTTAGACACAGATAGAAGCAGCTCAAGATATTGATGTTGGAGGGACTTGAATACGTTTTCCTGTTCGCTGTTTTAGATAGCTACTATGGAGACAAGGCACTCTCATAAAATATCTTTACGTATGAAAAAAACCTACAATGACGTAAAATGGTACAAGGTATCTGAAATTCCGGGAGAAGGAGGTACGTGCTGTAGGTAAAGACGGGTAGCATGCAATATGGACAACAATAAGACGGGAAAACCTGAGAGAAGGAGATGGCTTCTCCTTGTTTGGGGACCAGAATTATTTTGTACCTTTTAAATGATATCATTGCTGCTATTTCAACGTAAGCTTTTATTATTTTTTATTTCACTATCACTATTTCGGCTGGAGAGCAAGATGGGGAAAAAAATCAGTAAGTATCAGACATGTCGGAATGACGTGTTGTCGACGAAATATTGCAAAATATAATGTTATTCAGGTCTGCTACTTACTGACTATTTTTCGGCTTCACTTGAAAATAGCTTCAGTCTGTATAAGACCGACTTTTGGTGAACCGGCCACAAGACCTACCACCAGACTCTAGTGCTTCAAGGTCCAGCTCAAGGGCAAACCGAGAGTGCACGAAGTAAGTTAAATCAATACCTTTGACTTCATATTCGGGCTATTTAGTAAATTATCTTTCGTTTGATATGCATCTCAAGTTGATTATACAGGGTGGTCCATTAATAGTGACCGGGCCAAATATCTCATGAAATAACCATCAAACGAAAAACTACAAAGAACGAAACTCGTCTAGCTTGAAGGGGGGAACCAGATGGCGCTATGGCTGGCCCGCTAGATGGCGCTGCCATAGGCCAAACGGATATCAACTGCGTTTTTTTTAAATAGGAACTCTCCAGTTTTTATTACATATTCGTGTAGTACGTAAAGAAATATGAATGTTTTAGTTGGACCACTTTTTTCGCTTTGTGATTGATGGCGCTGTAATATTCACAAACGTATGGTTAACAATTTTAGATGAACAATTGGTAACAAGTAGGTTTTTTAAATTAAAATACTGAACGTAGGTACGTTTGAACATTTTATTTGGGTTGTTCCAATGTGATACATGTACCTTTGTGAACTTATCATTTCTGAGAACACATGCTGTTACAGCCTGATTACCTGTAAATACCACATTAATGCAATAAATGTTCAAAATGATGTCAGTCAACCTCAATGCATTTGGCAATACGTGTAACGACATTCCTCTCAACAGCGAGTAGTTCGTCTTCCGTAATATTCGCACATGCATTGACAATGCGCTGACGCATGTTGTCAGGCTTTGTCGGTGGATCACTATAGCAAATATCCTTCAACTTTCCCCACAGAAAGAAATCCGGGGACGTCAGATACGGTGAACGTGCGGGCCATGGTATAGTGCTTCGACGACCAATCCAATATAATTGTTTCAAAAATCTTCATAACTAACCCTTAATTATTCGCCATCTTCTCCAGCGATTTGAGATCACCGTCTGCTTAACCAACCGGGGGACTATCCGCTCGTGAGGATGTACGAATTTGCTGGATCATAATTTGATTAATTTTGCAATATCGCAAGATGGCGAATATCGGCGACCACGTCTACTTGCCGCTGAAGGACACGAGAATGCCCGCAGTTTCGAGGAAGTTACCGCCTCTTCAGTAGTCCCAACCTCTGAACCATGGGGTCTGACCGCAGCATTGGGGAGCTAATGGTAACCGTAGCGTTATGTTCGCTGTATGGCCCTCTTCTTGTCGGCGGAAGCTTACTGTGTTTCGGACTCCTCGCTCACTAAAATAATGAGAGATGTCATGATAGCGTAGTTGTGACTAGCTGATCGAGTTGAACAGAAGTGAGGAGACATTATCGTCTTGAGTTCGGGAGCTGCCACCCTAGCGTCCGTCAGTATTCTTAGTGCGTCATTTGCCACCATGGGCTGTTGAAACGTATGTGCAACAAATATTGTCTATGTTCGTCAGTTAAAATAGACTCGATAAGCAACCTGAGCTATCAGTAAACGAAATCTAACCTGCATAAAACTGTGTGCGTGTTGTATGAGTGTCAGTTTCACTGTCATTTGGTTCAAATGGCTCTAAGCACTATGTGACTTAACATCTGAGGTCACCAGTCCACTAGGCTTAGAGCTACGTAAATCTAACTAACCTAAGGTCATCACACACATCCATGCCCGATGGTGTTCATATGGACCCCGGGACACGTTGGGATAGCGGGAAACGAACTCGCCGACAAGTTAGCCAAAGAGGCTACCCGCAAACTGACGTTGGAGATCGGCCTCCCGGCAACTGATCTGCGATCGGTGTTGCGCCGTCGGGTCTTTGGGATGTGGGGAGACGAATGGCGCACTCTGTCTGCACCCAACAAGCTGCGGCGAGTAAAGGAGACCACGACTGTGTGGGGGTCCTCCATGCGGGCCTCTCGCTGGGATTCTGTTCTCTGTAGGCTCCGCATTGGTCACTCTTGGCTGACGCATGGTCATCTGTTGCGTCCACCCTAATTGTCGCTGTGGTGCAACCATGACGGTGGCCCATGTGTTGTTGGAATGTCCTATTTTAACCGCCCTCAGGCGAACTTTTAATCTCCAGGCTGATTTATCATCTCTTTTAGGTGACAATGTCTCTATGGCAGATCGGGTTTTAGGTTTTATTCGCGCAAGCGGCTTTTATAGGTCCATCTAATTTTATTGCATCACCCTCTTTTGTGCTGTATCTTTTACTTAGTTTTGTGTTGTAATTCGACTCCACCCTAATCTCTTAGGTTGGAGGTTTTAACGTGTTGCAGAGTGGCTGGCTCATCCTTTTATTTTCGTGATCAGCCGGCAACGATCCTCTGCTGTACAGTTTTAATTCTTTCTGCCTCTCTTCTGTATGTTGGTTTTGTTGCTGTGCTCCGTTTTCCATGTTGCCTTACCATTGACCTTAGGGCTTTTCTTCCCCCGGAATTTTTCTTTTAGTGTTTAGAAGACTGGTGGATGGATTCAATGTGCTCTGTGTGTTTATGAAGCAAGGGACCTATGACCTTTGCAGTTTGGTCCCTTTAATCTTTAAACTAACCAACCAACCATGCCCGAAGCAGGATTCGAATCTGCCACCGTAGTAGCCGCGTGGTTCCGGACTGAAGCGCCTAGAACCACTCGGCCACAGCGGCCGGCCACTGTACTCGTAATTAAGCCCTCAACAGATCGTTACATGAAAAACTTACAACTAACATTTGGATAAGCTATCTGACTGCGTTTTGGAATAAGAATTTACAAGTGATACAGAATCTCACTTGTGATACGGAATTTACTGGACTAGAGGACATGACATGACTGTTTTGCACTCACCGCTTTAGATGACTGCCTTTTTTCCATGTGGTTTACAGCAATGCGCAGCAGCAGCGGCTAAAGCTTATTGTTACTAAGAATTAATTTAATAAAAGGGGAGTTTGCTTGGGTCCTGTTGAATACTAAACAACTTGTGAGAAGGGATTTCATAAATTCGTCATGAACAAGTATTAGTAATGGCGAAATGCTTCACAATTACCGCATAAATACAAATAATGGCTGAGTACCAAATTAACAAATTATTTCAATTTCAAAGTTACATTAACATTTAATACACAGCATATTTATGAACAGAATGCGGAGAATAATTATTATTATTTGGAGAATAAGGAGGCTCCTTTCACTGACAAGCAAAACATGGTATTATTGCAAACTCGGCCCAACAATCTCGAGCCTAACCCTGCAATTGCTTTTGCGCTATGCTTGCGAATTTTACCTTGAATTCCATCTTCAAGCGTAGTTAAGCCATCCAAATCTCTCCTGGCCATATAAATGAAATCAGGCCTTGAGTGTGGTAAGATCTGTCGTCACCGACGGGCCGGCCGCGGTGGCCGAGCGGTTCTAGGCGCTACAGTCTGGAACCGCGCAACCGCTACGGTCGCAGGTTCGAATCCTGCCTCAGGCATGGATGTGTGTGATGTCCTTAGGTTAGTTAGGTTTAAGTAGTTCTAAGGGACTGATGACCTTAGAAGTTAAGTCCCATAGTGCTCAGAGCCATTTGAACCAATCGTCACCGACGTGGGGGCAGCGTGACACGCCTTCTGTCCCCGAGCTCTCGACCGACACTACTCCTTCCACCCTCGCAGACAGACCTCGTCTCACAACAGTGCTTAGAATAGCGCTCCTCAGATTGTTACTATCGATATCTGAGTGCTTACACAATGCAAAGAATATCGTTAAGTTACTATGTTGTTTTCAGTGTAATTGAGGGTTCTAACACACATCTTACACTGTTCCGCTCGCGAGGTTACAGTCAGCTAAATTCATCTCCGAGTTGATGTTTCGTTCTGTACGCAATAGACAGGGCGCTATTTATTATGATACCGGACAAGCCATCTGAAGTGCCTTGTCCGGGCTTCCATTACCTTCGTGCTAGTGACCATAGCTCTCCATATTTTCTCTCCTCGGACTCTCTCGTAGTTCAAAGGCTGGACAGTTTTAATCAATGAAATTCATGTGAGTGAATGTTTGTATTTTGTATTCTTATTCTGCAGGAAGAAGCAATAGGATCTGGTTTTCATAAATTTACGTATATCGTCTTCGTCTCCGCATACGCTCCTACTTTTGACAGTGATGAAGACACAAAGACTAAGTTCTACCACCAACTGAACAGCACTCTCTCTAAGATACCCATTAAAGATAAATTAATTTTACTTGGTGATTTCAATGCCAGAGTGGAAGGGACAACCGCTTTTGGAGAGACGTCATGGGTAAACAAGGGGTCGGAAACTTCAATGCAAATGGGTTGTTACTTCTTGGTCTATGTGCTGAGCACGAGTTTTTCACCTTCAATACCCAATTCTGCTTGCCTCACCGCTATAAGACCACATGGATGCACCCACGCTCCAAACATTGGCATCTTATAGACTACGTTACTACTCGACAGCGTGATAAGAAAGACATTCTCATCACAAAAGCAGCACTAAACATCGATGAGTGCTGGACTGACCATAGACTTTTAGTCAGCCATTTGAGAGTACCAAAGTCTCGCAAGCCAAGATCCCACTTTTCAATCCAACCACGCAGAAAATTCAACATAAGCAACCTGAACAACAAAAACGTTTGCTCACACTTCCAAGACATAACAAAGCTCCAGCAACCACAGATGATGTCGAACAAGAATGGACCACATTAAAGAACATCATCAAAGAAACTGCTGAGAATGTCGTTGGTTTTAGTGCACGGAAAAGAAGTGACTGGTTTGATGACAACCATGGAGAAATCCAAGCCATCATCAATGCAAAGCGGGATGCTTACCTATCCCCTGCTCAAGATCCGTCCAGCGCAGAAAAGAAAGCACACTTTCAAGAACTCAAACAGAAATGTCAAAGTGAAATACGAGCAATCAAGAACAAATGGTGGCAACAGAAAGCCACAGAACTCCAAAATCTTTCCGATGCAAGGAACCTGCGTGGCTTCTACGCTGGTATTAAAGAGCTGTATGGACCTATCCGTTCCTCATCAGATACACTGAAAGCTGCTGACAACTCCACCATTCTGACTGAAAGTCAGGACATCTTAAATCGTTGGAAAGACAACTTCAGCTCACTGTTAAACCGCCCTTCTACTGCCGCTGGAGATTTTCTCAAAAATGTCCCACAGCACCCTCAACAGCCCTGGATGGCTGATCCTCCAACATTTCAAGAACTTTGCAAGGCACTCAAGAGTGTGAAACCTGGGAAGGCTCCTGGACCTGACAGCATCCCGATGGAGCCTGTTAAGGGTGGCGGCTTGCCTCTAAAAACTAGACTCTTCTCACTCATTCTATTAATGTGGGAAACCCGCAAGGTACCAGCTGACTTGAACACCACAATTGTCACCATCTTCAAGAAGGGCGACAGAAGCGTCTGTGGTAACTACCGGGGAATATCTCAACTCTCTACTGGTCCACAATAGCAGAAGATCGAAGTCGCTGGCGCTCAGTTACCTCAAATGCTCTTCAAAACTTTGAGCTGGAACGTCGAAGAATGGACAATGACAAACGCCGGAGACGTAAACTCCTCCAGGCTCAGCCACGTCCTCCACCTTCTGTCAGCTGTAATGTCTGTGACCGCCTGTTCCACGCTAGGATTGGATTGCTCAGCCACGCCTGAACCGTGACAAAGGAAATCTTAGGAGAGAAAAGAAAACTCGGATACGAATATCAGCCGACGACGTATATCGTAGTGTGTCAGGCTACGTCGCCAATTTACTCTGTGTTATTAAAGGAACAGTACAGCAGATTTTATCAGAACAGACACATTTTCTCTTGTCTGTAGCTTCCCTCCGTCGAACTATCGATTGTGTTAATTGACCATCAACTGAAGCCCTGTTAGAAGAGGATTAGTGATGTGCCTGCCACGGTTGGGACAGGGCCCGACAGGCTGGTGAATAACAAAACCTCCCCGCTCGCAGGGGATCAGAAAAGTCGTATACACAAGTAACTATTTTGCTCCATCTCTGCAAATTAACGCTCATTACCAGTCACGCCATGGTCTACAGCAGCGAACAACCGCTAGAATTCGAAATCGCGATAGGGAAATAAATAAATAATAATTAAGACCTAAATGGCTGCAGTGATTTCTCTTAACAAGAGAGAAGTGGTCGGGGTGAAAGGTCACGAGAAGAGGATGCAGCTCTGTCGCCCATACTGTGCAGCAAAGAAACAATCTACATCTACATCTACATGGATACTCTGCAAATCACATTTGAGTGCCTGGCAGAGGGTTCATCGAACCACCTTCACAATTCTCTGTTATTCCAATCTCGAATAGCGCGCGCAAAGAATGAACGCCTATATCTTTCCGTACGAGCTCTGATTTCCCTTATTTTATCGTGGTGATCGTTTGTCCCTGTGTCGGTCGCTGTCAACAAAATATTTTTGCATTCGGAGGAGAAAGTTGGTGATTGGAATTTCGTGAGAAAATTCCGTCGCAACGAAAAACGCCATTCTTTTAATGATTTCCAGCCCAAATCCTGTATCATTTCTGTGACACTCTCTCCCATATTTCGCGATAATACAAAACGTGCTGCCTTTCTTTGAACTTTCTCGATGTACTCCGTCAGTCCTACCTGGTAAGGATCCCACACCGCGAGGCAGTATTCTAAAAGAGGACGGACAAGTGTAGTGTAGGCACTCTCCTTAGTAGGTCTGTTACATTTTCTGAGTGCCCTGCCAATAAAACGCTGTCTTTGGTTAGTCTTCCCCACAACATTTTCTGTGTGTTCCTTCCAATTTAAGTTGTTCGTAATTGTAATACCTAGGTATTTTGTTGAATTTACGGCTTTTAGGATAAGGAAATAAGCTATAGATTCGGAAAGGAAATTAAAATTAGGAAAGTATACAGTTAAAATGATTCGTTGGTGACATTGTTCAAAAAAAAAATGGTTCAAATGGCTCTGAGCACTATGGGACTTCTGAGGTCATCAGTCCCGTAGAACTTAGAACTACTGAAACCTATCTAACCTAAGGACATCACACACATCCATGCCCGAGGCAGAATTCTAACCTGCGACAGCAGCGGTCGCGCGATTCCAAACTGTAGCGCTTACAACCGCTCGGCCACTCCGGCCGGCGTGACATTGTTCCCCTCAATGACAGTAAGAGTTGTAGAATCCCGTTAAGTGGAATAAATTAGCCTTCGGAGCAAAGGATATGGATTCAGGATACACCAAAGTAATACGAAAGTAGTAAAGGGCAACGGAAATAAAATCAGTGAAAAACTCAACATCAAAATTGGTGACCCTGTAGTAGTTAGAGGGGAGGAATTCTGATACGTTAGAAGAAAAGTAATGCTAGAAGCAAGAAGGACGTAAAGAGCAGACCACCACAAGAAAAGATGGCAGTCTTCGTTCATATATATATATATATATATATATATATATATATATATATATATATATATATATATATATATACTAGGCTCAAACATTGGCCTTATTTTGAAGAAGAAATTTCTGTGTATGTCCATCGTGGGATATGGCAAAATCAGAGAAGCAGAGAACTATAGCGTCTGAGATGAGGAGTTATCGATGAGAAATCGCGGCTACCTAGCGCAAGTTAGCAAAGACCGAAAATAAATTGGTATTTTCGCAGAAGTCAGCGATAGAACGAAATTTGGAACCGCAATCCATAAACACAAATTTGCAGAGAAAGTTCCCGAAAAAATTCAGGATGTGCAGAAGAACGTTGAAAAGCGTCGTATACTCGTATTTGTAAAAAGACATTACATCACGTCGTGTACGCGTGAATGGTTACGAGCGCTACAGCTGGCTGTAGTGGCGGCACGTCCGCCTCTGTTTTTGTGGGCGAGCAGGTGTCCTGAGGCGCACGTAGTACGCACGCATTGACGTGGTTGCCGTGGCAACCAGACTATGACGTCAGAGCCCGAGACCGCGGCCGCCGCCGCTAGGGGCGCTGGTGTGAGGCGGCTCCCGTCACAACACGGGTCGGCAAGGATAAAGCCCTCCCCACACGACGGCAGAGTGCACCGGTCAGGAGGTGCTGTGTTCGCTAATACGTCACAACAAGAGAACGCTGGCAATGCCTTACACAAAATAAAGTGTAGGGGAGGTTGTTTTACCTTCGAACAGTTTTCGAACTTGTGCCTCTACCCAGTCGTGTAGTAAAGGTTTAACATGTTTTCTTATTGCATTTTACTAAACGCCTCCATGATTTCTACCTTACTCCTACCCTCAAATACCTTGGCCTCACCTTCGACCGCCACCTCAGCTGGACTCCCCATCTCCTTACCATCCAAAACAAAGCTCACAACAGACTCGGCCTCCTGAAACCCCTGTCCGGCCGGAAGTGGGGTTTGCATCCTTCCACCATCGTTCACACCTACAAATCCTTGATCCGCCCCATCCTCTGTTATGCCAGCGTCGCTTGGATTTCCGCCCCTCCCCAGTTCTATAAAGCCCTCCAAATCCTCAAACGCCATGCGCTCTGCCTCGCCTTCCACATCCGCCTTCCGTCCCCCACGCGCATCCTCTATGACCTCATCCCCTTCTCACACCATCTACTTTTCCTTGAACACATCTGCACACTATATATTGTCCGCCACCTTGACCCCTCACCCCCTGGTGTCTCCCCTCCTCTCTACCCCCAACCAGTTGCCGCGCCTTTACCGTTGTGTCCCACCCTCTCTCCATCACCACACCCTCCATCTCCTTTCCCAATGCAACTTCCACCATCTACCACTCCCGGATGATGAGCTTCGCCCTGGCATCTATCCTTCCTACCAACTATAACCCCATCTTCCTGCTACCTCTTCAGGGCTCCCTCTCCTCCCCCTCCCTCCTCCTGAGCGGCTTCCCCCTCCTACTCCCCCTCCTTGTGCCTCCTTTCAGTGTCTCTGCGCTCCCTCCTGCCCTGTCTTCCCTCTTCATCTCCCACCCCACGTGTCTCCTGCCTCTTCGTGTACCCACTGATGCCCCTCCTCTCTTCATCCCGCTGCTTCCCCTGCTGCCCCTTGCTCTCCCCTCCTTTTCCATCCTCTCTGCCCTTTCCCTCAGCAGGTCCCACCTGGCAGTTTTATTCATCGTTGTGTATGCTCCAAACGTGGGGTTTGAGTGTGTTGTTCCCGAGTGTTTTTACTACTGTGGCCGACTTTTCACGTGTGCATGTCCATTCAGTGTCTTCTCTGAGTTTTGAAGAATCGCCAACTGTGTTTTTTTAACTTTCTGGTGGCTTTTTTTTAACTGTTCTCCATGAACGTCTCCATGTTAGTCTATATTTTTTACCTCCATTTTCTCCCATTATTCTAAGTTCCCCTTTATCGCCTTATGTATGTACCATTTTATTCTTATTTTAAGTTCATGTCACTCAGCTGAAGAGCGACGGATTGTGCTGCTGACAGCCCTCCCCTGCCCATATGAGGCAGGGAATGAAATCACAATAAAGAAAAAAAAATTATTAAATGATAGCATTCACTTTAAGTTAGGTCCATCCTTTTTCTGAAATTACAATTTTTCTGAAAAGTAAGGCTTCTTCAAATGTGAAAAACTATTCCAAGGTACGAATGTGGTCGTATACGAGGGTTGTCCAGAAAGTAAGTTCCGATTGGTCGCAAAATGGAAACCACTGGGAAAACCCGATAATGCTTTGCACAGATGTGTTGGGCAGTGTCTCTAGTATGCTCGTCGATCGTGCAGCGTCGCTCTTTTCAGTTGTGAGTGAACAGCGTGTATGTAAAGATGCGTAGGGAATAGTGTCTCCCACCAAGTATGAGGGCTTCGTTAGAGATTTCGCCTGTGTCATGCAACCCACATAACACAACTATCGAGCAGTTCCTTCTTGATGCCAATTCTCGGCTTCACACTGCAGGGGCAATGAAGACGCTCCTGCAGCGTTTCCGATGAGAAGTGTCTGATCACCCACAATACAGTCCGTAATTGGCTCCCCTTGAGTCTCATCTCCGCTCACAAGAACCGCTGGCCGTGAAGACAAAATTTTTCCACAGACAACGGACTGCAGACCAGTGCAGGTAACTGGCCGAAAGCACAGGCGGCTGCTTTCTATGACGAGGATATTGGAAAGTTGATACAACACTACGACAAAACTCGAAGTTGGAGCGACGACTATGTAGAGAAGTAGATGGAAGGTGTGCCTAGCTGTTTCAAATAAAACCTTTCTGGTTTTCACTGTGGTTTCCATTTCGCGACCGATCGGAACTTACTTTCTGGACAACCCTCATACGATGGCTTTCTGAAAAGTAATGCCACCGAATTTTTTATGTCAAAACTGTTAAGGATTTTTAAACAATACAGAGTCCGCCAGAAAAATGTATACACTCTTTGTCAGGTTCTATCGAGATATTGATATTATCGTTCGATTTGAGTTACGAGTCTGCTGTAGTATGCTCTTTGGCTCAACAGATGTTAGTACTTTCATCTCGGTATCGAGAAAACAAGATAGCTGGAGTACGCTTGACATTCGAGCAACGAAAATATACTGTGAAGTGGTTTTTCAAGTTTGATAATGCCGCTGAAGTGCAACGTCAGTGAAGGCAGGAATTTGAAACAGAAGCACTAACCCGCCTAACAATTAAAAACATCATTGAAAAGTTTGAATTGCACGCAACGATTTGTGATATTCACAAAGGAAGATCAGGAAGACAGTATGCAGCTCCAAGTCCTGCTTCATCGGCTCTCGTGTTGACAACGTTTGTTAATCCTCCACAGAAGTTTGCTACGCAACGTGCACATGAAGTGGGGGTTAGCAGTACAAGTGTATAAAGAATTCTGAAAGCTGCGAAGTGGAAAGCTTACATTCCACGAATACTGCTCGCGGTTAATGATGACTGTCCTGATCGCCGAATGCAATTTTGCGAATGGTATTAGCAAATGGTAACTGATGACGAACAATTTGTGGCGAAGGTAGTGTGGAGTGACGAGGCACAATTTAATGAAACTGTGAATCGGCATAACAGTGTGTACTGGGCACTGGAAAATTCGCATGTATATGTGGATAAAGCGGCCGGTCTACCAGGCGTTCGTGTGTGGTGTGGCTTTGTAAGAAACCCTTTTTCTTTTATGCTACTGTCACTGGAAAAGTGTACCTGGAAATGTTACGCACATCAATTTTGCCAGGTATACGTGCACTTCATGGAGCTGATGAAGAGGTCTTCTACCAACAGGACGGGGCGCCACCACACTACCACCTAGCCGTACGAGCTTTAGTGGATGACAATTTTTCGGGGCACTGGACTGGACGAAGAGGGCTCATTGAGTTCCCTACGCGCTCGTCAGATCTAACACCTATGGACTTTTACTTGTGTGAAACTGTGAAAGATAACGTCTATCGACGTAGGCCACACACGCTAGAGGAACTACAGCAGGAGATTACAGTGCCATGTGCTGCGATCGACACTGCAACATTGTTGCGGCGACCGCTCTTTGTTCTGCTATGTGTACAGCCGCCTACGGTGAACATTTAAAGTAACCATGTGCTAAACTGGAGGCTGTACAACATGTGACCAATTATTAATTGTAAAATAAACACATAAGTGATACTTTTTCGTTCCTTAAAGTGTGTATACATATTTCTTGCGGGCTCTGTACATACATTATTAACATTCAACATCTTTATTCTTCATATCTACAAATTCGCCAGATAGTCATCTTGGCGATGAATACGTTTCTCCAAACGAGAGACCAGTTTGTTGCATCTGTTTTGGTCGCCGCTGCCATCTCGTGACTGACATTCACATGAATGAATGTGTGCTAGAGACTACCATAAGCTGCTTCTGCCATTTTCAGAACTCATTTCTCCACCATGACTGTAGAACGTTCGACATTGTTGGCGATGCCACAACCTCAACTCTGCTTGCACCAATTCGTTACTATCAAAATGTACCATTCAACAAATATTGTATTCAAATTTAAAAACG
This sequence comes from Schistocerca americana, assembly GCF_021461395.2. Lineage (NCBI taxonomy): Eukaryota > Metazoa > Arthropoda > Insecta > Orthoptera > Acrididae > Schistocerca > Schistocerca americana. The sequence goes on along the minus strand of NC_060127.1, from coordinate 98,066,641 downwards.
CTGCAATCGAGAAAATCTTTTGAATACTGTATTTAATAGTGTATGTTTACGTTATTACTCTAATACACTGCAATAACCATAAGCAAAATCAAATTAAGTGGAAGTGTTATCAAAAACGAGTTAAATTTAAATACGTTTTGAGACAGAAAGTATGGCGTAACAACACAAGTTCCTATTTTCGAGATAGGAAACATTGTTAATATGTTATAGAAACTCAGTTTATTTCCAAATATCACAATGGTTAAAGATCTTCTGTTTCAAGATGGTGCATGGCCAATGAAGCATGGCTTAACTCTGCACTTATTATAAGAGGGCTATTCATAAAGTGAGGAACGATCAGTCACGAAATGGAAATCACTGTGAAAATCCGACGAGGCTTTTCACAGATGTTTTGGGCAGTGTCCCTAGTATGTCCATCGATCGCATCAAGACACTCTTTTTAGTTGTGAGCGCACTGTGAGCGAGTAAAGGTACCTAGAACAACAATGTCTCCGACCAAGTAGTAGGGCCCACTGAGAGGTTTCGCCTTAATGAATGCAGCCCACCTAACATAATTGCCACGCACTTCCTTCTTCATGGCAGTTCTCAGCCGCACTTTGCAGGGGCAGTGAAGACGCTCCTACAGCCTTTTCGATGGGAAGTGTTCGATCACCCACAACACAGCCATAATTGGCTCATCCTGAGTGTCATCTCCGTTCACATGAAACGCTGGATTCAAAGACAACTCTTCGGCGCAGGCTATGATCTATAGACCAGCGTAGAGAATTATCGGAAAAAGTACAGGTGGCTGCCTTCTATAACGATGGTAGAGAAGTACCTGGAATGTATAGCTAAATGTGCAAAGAAAACAGTTTTGATTTTCACTGTGGTTTCCATTTCACGACCGATCTTTCCTTTCTTTCCTAACAACCCTTGTACATAAATAGATTTAAAAATATATCAAATTTTACGTGCTATAAAAATCTCTAAGTGAAGAACTAACAATATTCCAAATAGCTTTGATATATTATGTGGCACTGAAATATATACTAGTCAAAATACTTAGAAATGATACCCAGAACATCATCTCAGATCCAACAGCAACAAAAAAAGTAAAAAAATGGTGGAAACTGCTTTTGGTGGTCTCTACCGCGTTCGTTAATGCGAGTCTCAATCAGTCACTAGACAGTGTTCCCGAATACATAATTCTCCTGGTACAACATTCTCCCCTTTATACTAGGGAAAGGAATCACTATGAAAATATTGACCCTTGCAGATGGTCTGAATATATTAACAAACAACAAAGATGAAATCAAACAAGCACCAGATAACCGCACGAAGTGTGTGGACAACAAATCAGCAGAAAAACTTCAACTGAAAAAACAACGTGGAAAAATCACAGAAATCACTCACTTCAAGTATTTTTGAGAAACCATCCAACACACAGGAATGAATAGAAACACAAAAAGAATATTCGTACTGCGAAAGGCACATAAACTAACTCAGAATCACAACAACAAAAAAGAAATTTATTATAATGCAAAATCACTAGACTAAAACACGGTTGTTTTACCAGAAGGCTTGTATGACACAGAACTCGCAGTAATTAGAGATGACGATAATTCGTGACATCGAGAAAGAAGGACGGACAATTCTCAGAAAAATTCACGGTGGTGTTGTCCGAGACGGACATGGGGCAGACGCCCCTTTAAAGGAAAACACAGACAACCACACGGACAAATGTGGAAAAAAAACGGGTACGTATTTACAAAAAAGAGCTGCACCCAGAAGGACCCGATCGACCCACTGCTAACTGGGTTGGTATGTTGCACATTATCAGCTATGTCAGTGGTCATCTCTGCACGGTCGGCTGCGCGCGCAGGGAGCGTGGGTGTGGCCGTGACGCAGCGCGCATCAGTTGATGTGAGAGGGAGGCTAGAGGCAGGGCTGGCCAGTGCGACAGGGGGTAGCGCCACTGGAGTAGTCTTCTGCACGTGCACCATGCCCAGGTGACAGATTGGATAGCGAGGTATTTACTCTTTCTCCTGTTTCTATACTATTTAATTTTATTATCTGGAAAATAATAACGACATTTCATTGAAATAAACAGTACTATTATCTTTTCCGCATGAGATTAATTCTTTAAATGAAAATAATGTCCTTCCCTTATAGAGACTTTTTTATGTGGTGCATAACATGTGGAAGTTCAAGAGAAGTATAAAGTTTGTCAAATAATCTCTAAAAAGGGCCACCACAGAAGTTGAAATGAAAAACATAGTTACAAAGAAGGTAACAGCGAAGAAACCATGGGTAACAGAAGAGGAGGAAGTACAAAAATGTTCCAGGAAACTAAGGAATACAAAAATACAAGTCTCGAAGGAATGAAATAAATAGGAAGTGCAGGGAAGCAAAGACGAAATGACCGCGTGAAAAATGTGAAGAAATCGGAAAAGAAATGATTGGCGGAAGGACAGACTCAGCACACAGGAAAGTCAAAACAACCTTCGGTACATTAAAAGCAAGGGTGGTAACATTAAGAGTGCAACGGGGGTGAATTGCAGAGGAGAGAGCGGATAGTTGGAAATAGTACGATGAAGGCCTCTATGAGGGAGGAGATTTGTATGGCGTGATAGAAGAGGAAACAGGAGTCGAATTAGAAGAGATGGGGGTCCCAGTATAAGACTCAGAATATAGAAGAGCTTTTGTAGGACTTAATATCAAATAAGTTAGAAGGGATAGTTAACATTCCCTCAGAATTTCTAAAATCATGGGTTGGTTCAAATGGCTCTGAGCACTATGGGACTTAACATCTGAGGTCATCAGTCCCCTAGAACGTAGAACTACTTAAACCTAACTAAGCTAAGGGCATCGCACACATCCATGCCCGAGGCAGGATTCGAACCTGCTATCGTAGCGGTCGCGCGGATCCAGACTGAAGCGCCCAGAACCGCTCGGCCACATGGGTCGGCATTTCATATAGGGAAGTGGCAAAGAATCGACTATTCATGTTAGTGTGTAGAATGAATGAGTTGGCGACATACCATCTGACTTTTGGAAAAATATCATCCACGCAAATCTGAAGACTGCAAGAGCTGACAAGTGCGAGAATTATCGCACAATCAGCTTAACAGGTCATGCATTATCTGACAAGAATAATATACAGAAGAATGGAAAAGAAAATTGAGGATGTGCTAGATGACGATCTTTTTGGCTTTAGAAAAGGTAAAGGCACGAGAAAGGTAATTCCGATGAGGCGGCTGATAATGGAAGCAAGACTAAAGTAAAACCAAGACACGTTCATAGGATTTGTTGCCCTGGAAAAAGCGTTCGACAGCGTATAATGGAGCAAGTTGTTCGAAATTCTGAGAAAAAATAGTGGTAATGTATAAGGAGAGACGGTTAACACACAATATGTTCAAGAACGAAGAGGGAATAATAAGAAGGGACGACCAAGAACAAACTGCTTGGATTATTGTTATTGTTGTTGTTATTGTGGTAAACTTCTATGGGAGCAAACTACTGAGGTCATCGATCCCTAGACTTACACACTACTTAATCTAGCTTAAACTAACTTACCCTATCGACAACACACACACCCATGCCCGAGGGAGGACTCGAACCTCCGACGGGGGGAGCCTCGCGTATCGTGAAAGACGCCCCAGACCGCGCGGCAACCCCGCGCGGCGCTTTGAGTAGAAGGTGTGTAAGACAGAGATGTAGTCTTTCACCCCTACTGTTCAATCTATACGTCCAAGAAGAAATAAATAAAGGAAAAGTTCGAGAGATGGATTAAAACTCGAGATGAAAACATATCAATGATAAGATTTGCTGATGTCATTGCTATCCTCAGTGAAAGTGAAGAAAAATTACAAGATCTGGTAAATGGAATTAACAGTCGAATGAGCGCAGAATACGAATGAGATTAAATAGAAGAAAGACGAAAGTAATAAGAAGCAGCGGAAATGATAACAGCGAGAAACTTAACGTCAGAACTGGGGATCAATCGGTACACGAACATAAGAAATTCTGCTATCAAGGCAGCAAAATAATCGCTGATGGAATGAGCAAGGAGGACATCAAAAGCGAACTAGCGCTCGTAAAAAGGGCATTTCTGGTCAAGACAATTCTACCAGTATCAAACGTAGGCCTAAATTCGACGAGGAAATTTCTGAGAATGTATGTCTGGACCGCAGCACTGTAAGGCAGTGAAACATGGACAGTTGGCAAACGATAACAGAATAGAATCGAAGCATTAGAGATGTATTGATACAGATGAACGTTTAAAGTTAGCTGGACTGATAAGGTGAGGAACGAGGAGGATCTCCACACAATCGACGAGGAAAGAACATATGGAAAACACTGACAAGATAAAGGAACAGGGCGACACGACATCTGTAACCCTTTAGTGACCAGTGGGAACTATAGTTCCCACTTATTTGTTTTCGCTGTAAGTTCAGTGGTAATCCGTGTTCCCACTTCTAACTTGTGCTACCATATCTGTTAGAGTGTGCTAACTGTATGTATTTCTGCTTTGTGAGTCAATCAATGCAGAAGCGCAGTTACCGCGTGAAAACGAGCCACTGTTTCAACCGCTACAGCGTTTTTTGGATAGTGTGCTTTCCTTTTACGTGTCAGGTCACTTTTGTTATATTTATCTACTTTTATATTTATGAGGGAGATAGTATTCGTGTATATTTGCTGGATTTGACTGAATTTTACATAAATATTACAAGGTAAGTTAGTGGAAGCAGAAGTGAAGTGTTCTGCCCATTGGCTGTGGCAGAGTATAATAAAATAATGGGAAGAGTGGATGGATTAGATCAGCTGCGTGAACGGCATGCTGTAGGCCGTCGTTCATGAAAGTGGTAGCACAAACTGTTTTTCTTTCTTGTAGATTTGGCAGATGCCAATTCCTACGTTATGTGGAAGCTACAGTAGACAGAAGCAGACCAGCTAACATTTAGATTGCACTTGGCAAGGCAGCTTATCTTTCGCTTCTAAAGTCGTAAGAGATGAGGAAAGCCTGTTCATTTTCAAGCACCAAAAAAAGGTGTGTCTGGAGTACCAGGTGAAATTTGTCTGGAGAAAGTTGGAACTCATTTCCCTACAAAAGGTACAACAAACAGAAGATGCCGCCAATGTAGCAACAAGAACAAAGAAAAGAGAACAAAAATAATGTGTAGCAACTGTCGTGCACCTTTGTGTGTATCACCATGCATCTCTAAGTTCCATAGTACATCACCTTAGTGAACTCAAAGGACAGTATGAACTCATACAAATATAAATGTAACGTTTAACATGTTTTTGTACTAAAAATAAAGGAAATACATTTTTTTTAAATTAGCAAGTCACGTTACTCCAGAGTTCGGTGGGAACAATAGTTCCCACTAATTTTTTTTTACACTCTTAGGCTAAACTCTCACTTTCAAGATTTAAACTATGATTTTATGAACGGTTTCTTAGCCCAATAAAGTGTTCATAAAAAGTCTACAACTTCCGGAAATAAATTGATCACTAAAGGGGTAAGGCATGAGGGAATAATTTCCATGGTACCAGAGGGAGCTGTAGAGGGTAAAACCTGTAGAGGAAGACAGAGGTTGGAATACACTCAGTAAATACTTGCGGGTGCATGTTTCAAATATTACACTAAAAAAAGAAACAGGTAAAAGACAGCTGTGTGTCTCCAGTACCTTGCAGAACAGAAACAAACAACATTTTCTGTGCATAGACGTTCCTCACCCTGTCTTGATTCGAACCGTCGTAACGCAGTTGTTTTTTTAGTACTGTGCGTCCTCCGTGAAGAAGACGTTAACGGTTACCGCCATATTGAACCAATAATTTGGAGCTGTCAAAATGACAGTATCTGCAATCAATCCTTCAATACTGTTCCTCAGTATTTTAATAAGTGCCTACTGTGAATTTAAAGTTTAGGGAATCTCGAAGAAAAATTGATAACCCGATAACAACTTCACCAATGAATTATTCAATTAGAGTCGCTCCGACTCTGCAATAGATTATTAATTATTCAGTGTCTCTTTTTTCTTTGTTAGCGGCCTTGCTTTCCACCACGTGGCGAACCTGGCTAGAGTCGTTGTGTTAACACTAGCATTTGCATAACATTTGTGGATGTAAAAAAAAAAAAAAGATTCGACTTACTGAGTAACATTATTCAACCCCTTAAAGGAGTTCGGATTTGTCAACAAATCAGTTGCAATCATAAAATGGAATTTTCCGTGCTACCGTCGTACGCCAACGTTTTGATTCCTATTGGCGTTAAACCATACTAAACATCGGCAGCTTGAACAAGATATTGCTTTAATTAATTTTAGTTGTCATCAGAAAAACTTTTCTGTTTGAAAAAACAATCAGAAGCGATGAAGACCAAATTGTCTTCTGAACTTGAATTTCATATTTGGAAATTTTCCCACAATATCTTGCTACAGTCCGATAACTTATTGGATAATCAGCTGCATATTGACGTATTAATAATCCCTCCTTTTTACCTTCCCAATAGCTGCAAACATGACGTCTGGAGCAGTTTCTCCACGATTAGCCTTCTTGTATATTTTCTTGTCATATTTTCTTGACACAAGCGAATAAACTACTAGGATACATGTGACAACCATCATCGAACACACATTTCAGAGAAAAACTGAGCTGGGAAACAGACGTTGAAGCTAACCTTAATGACGGTATCTAAAAAAATTTTGCAACTGTTATAAAATAGTATAAAATAGTTCGGACATAGACTTCACTGAACAAAAATGAGTAATTAGAATTAATTACTTCAATAAATGAACGCTTAGGCTGCAAAAACAAAAAAAGACCATCCAAATCTAGAAAACTGTGGCAAGGAACTATAAGCTACTCAGAATTTTGTGATCGCACTGTAGTTTGAATTTAGAACGCTAGGAAGCAGCAGCGACTGAGAACAGGCCTGTGACAAACAACCTCGTTCTACCTTTCTGGTAAACACACATATCCAACATACGTTCCTCGTCTAGCTATCACTGAGTTCACATGATAGTTTCTAATACTATCGAATTTATTTAAATCTCTTTGACTTTCAGTGAATGTTAGTTTTAACTTTTTTTATTCTAAGTGCTATAGAAATAAATTTATAAATAAATATATAAAGTAACCCGTAAATTTGGATTTAAGGGGGCACAGTCGCGAACTGAATAAGGAATCAAAGTTAAGATGAGCATCTTCAGGTTCACTTTTTGAAGAAACTGATAAAGACCCAAACCGTTTGCACATTACGACTGAAACAACACCTTCAAGTTGCATACAAATTGGTTTCTGTATTTTATATAGGTCATGAGTAATGCTTTTTTGTCATAAAAGAAAGAATTGTAACTTTTTTAAACACCATGAAGCTTGAAAATTTGTCCTTGATGTCACTATAGGTCCTTTTTTTATATTATTAATCATTGTTTTATTAACAAGAGTACGGAAAGTTTAATGCCTTTATCAGTGTTAGTTTTTCATAAAAATGTACCAGAGTATCAAATAATGTAATTTTGAGAATAACTGTATTAAAATTCTGAATAACAGAAATTGATGTACATTAACAAATACACACACTCTTAAAATAATCCAGTACTGTAATGTGGCTCAGCTTCATCCCTCTTATCTTCTTTTCTTCGATCTTCGGGCTATCCTTGCCTCCTTGGTAGGTTTACGAATTTCAGCACAGCAGATACATTCCATGTCGACGCTTTACAGTCCCCTTTCAGTATTCGTACCATCCTTTGGTCCTCCCAACAGTCTTAACACAAAAGTTTTCTATGACTCATCAGAATTGAAACACATCATTTCATCGTGAACACCAAACTTTAGTGTTTCTTTTCTAGTTTTAGGTAGCACTGTCGAAGTAACAGAATTCAGACTTTCATTCGGATTCTGAGTTTTACCATGGAGACACATTTTCAAGATCTCTTGTTGGCTAACTTCTCCGAAAACGGATTTGTCACCAAGTAGGAAAGTTTCTGGAATCGAATGTTATCCCTATAATTGAAAGCTATAGATGGACTGATGAATGCTCCAGTTGTCAGGACGCCATAGGGAAAGGTGCCAGGGAAAGGTTTCTCATTCGTTGAAGTTTTATGAATAAATGGAGCCCATTGAGTGTCAGGAAGTCGTTTCTGAAAGTATTTGTATGGAGTGTAGCCATATATGGAAGTGAAACATGGACGATAAATAGTTTAGACAAGAAGAGAATAGAAGCTTTCGAAATGTGGTGCTACAGAAGAATGCTGAAGATTAAATGGGTAGATCACGTAACTAATGGGGAGGTATTGAATAGATTTGGGAAGAAGAGGAGTTTGTGGCACAAATTCACCAGAAAAAGGGATCGGTTGGTAGGACATGTTCTGAGGCATCAAGGAATCACCAATTTAGTACTGGAGGGCAGGGTGGAGGTTAAGCAGATTCAGAAGGATGTAGGCTGCAGTACGTACTGGAAGAAGCTTGCACAGGATAGAGTAGCATGGAGAGGTGCATCAAACCAGTCTCAGGACTGAAGACCACAACAACAACATTGCTTCTACATTGTCATTCGTAATTGCTGTACCACAATAATTCTGGATCCTATCTATTTAAACCTTTAACAGGACATCTTTACCCACCTAACTATCTTTCCTTGCATATCTATAGAATTCTTGATTCCTTTCTTTTCTTTACTTGCCTATACACACCAGTTTATTAATTTTGACTGGAGGCCCATATGGTTTCTCTTCTGCCACATTCTGATAATCCTTCTGTTCCCCACCCAAGATACTCTGTACGTGGGACATATCTTGATTGCTTAGACCTTCTCAAAACGTTAACCAGCCACTTCCATGCTTTCACAAAAAATACTTATAGTCATTTTCGCACATATGTCGCATTGTGAGAATTTTGCTACAGATGTTGTAGAACTTAACAATTACTTCAATATCCAGAATCTTTCGAGCATCAAAAGAACTGGGTGGCACAACTGCATTTGGGTATGTATGTCCTCATTTCTGCCAATTGCTGTCAAAATCTTGGGTTCGATTTTGTACTATTCAACTGAACGTCTTCTGTTGCCGCTGTGATACACAAATAATTGTTGTATTCTAATCAATGTTCAGCAAGACAGAGCAAAAATGAGCGTGCCGCTTACTTACCATGTACGACGAAAAAATTAATATCGCCAGGCCTAATCGTCAAATTTGAATAAAACACATCGTGCTTTGTAGCCAAATAATAAGGGCAATAAAGAAGACAAAAAAAATTGATATTTTAAATCTGCTCGCGACTTTGTCCCCTTAAAACTAAAGGTCAGACCAAATCCTAGGAATTCTGACAAAAACAATCTCGAAAATAAAATAGCTCGACCTTTCAAAATAAATACGGGGTTATTACAAATGATTGAAGCGATTTCACAGCTCTACAATAACTTTATTATTTGAGATATTTTCACCATGCTTTGCACACACATACAAAAACTCAAAAAGTTTTTTTAGGCATTCACAAATGTTCGATATGTGCCCCTTTAGTGATTCGGCAGACATCAAGCCGATAATCAAGTTGCTCCCACACTCGGCGCAGCATGTCCCCATCAATGAATTCGAAAGCATCGTTGATGCGAGCTCGCAGTTCTGGCACGTTTCTTGGTAGAGGAGGTTTAAACACTGAACCTTTCACATAACCCCACAGAAAGAAATCGCATGGGGTTAAGTCGGGAGAGCGTGGAGGCCATGACATGAATTGCTGATCATGATCTCCACCACGACCGATCCATCGGTTTTCCAATCTCCTGTTTAAGAAATGCCGAACATCATGATGGAAGTGCGGTGGAGCACCATCCTGCTGAAAGACGAAGTCGGCGCTGTCGGTCTCCAGTTGTGGCACGAGCCAATTTTCCAGCATGTCCAGATACACATGTCCTGTAACGTTTTTTTCGCAGAAGAAAAAGGGGCCGTAAACTTTAAACCGTGAGATTGCACAAAACACGTTAACTTTTGGTGAATTGCGAATTTGCTGCAAGAATGCGTGAGAATTCTCTACCGCCCAGATTCGCACATTGTGTCTGTTCACTTCACCATTAAGAAAAAATGTTGCTTCATCACTGAAAACAAGTTTCGCACTGAATGCATCCTCTTCCATGAGCTGTTGCAACCGCGCCGAAAATTCAAAGCGTTTGACTTTGTCATCGGGTGCCAGGGCTTGTAGCAATTGTAAACGGTAAGGCTTCTGCTTTAGCCTTTTCCGTAAGATTTTCCAAACCGTCGGCTGTGGTACGTTTAGCTCCCTGCTTGCTTTATTCGTCGACTTCCGCGGGCTACGCGTGAAACTTGCCCGCACGCGTTCAACCGTTTCTTCGCTCACTGCAGGCCGACTCGTTGATTTCCCCTTAGAGAGGCGTCCAGAAGCTTTAAACTGCGCATACCATCGCCGAATGGAGTTAGCAGTTAGTGGATCTTTGTTGAACTTCGTCCTGAAGTATCGTTGCACTGTTATGACTGACTGATGTGAGTGCATTTCAAAGACGACATACGCTTTCTCGGCTCTTGTCGCCATTTTGTCTCACTGCGCTCTCGAGCGTTCTGGCGGCGGAAACCTGAAGTGCGGCTTCAGCCGAACAAAACTTTATGAGTTTTTCTATGTATCTGTAGTGTGTCGTGACCATATGCCAATGAATGGAGCTACAGTGAATTTATGAAATCGCTTCAATCATTTGTAATAGCCCTGTATAGGTGTCAAGGCTTGGCAATGGTTTAGTTCCGCTTCTTTTCGACAGTGTAACGGAGAAAATAGTTAGAATTCGAAATGAAAAGCCGAAAGACTCCAAAATATCGCCGTTCATACTAGGGAGAAAAACAATGGCATCGCAGTAAACTGTCCAGCGTTTGCGGACGGTTTTCCCATACTTTCTGAAAACACTGGGCAAGTCAGTCATCTGAAAGAAACAGCCAACATGATAGGTTTAAGAACCACTGCAGAGAAAACTAAATTTACGAAAAATATAAAAAGTGACCCAAAATATTAAATAACAGATATTGGGCAAACATAAAGTTTAAATATTTAGGAGAGACTATTCAAGAAAACGGTTAAAAATTCTGCTTTAGAGGAAAGGACACACAAGGTGGAAAGCCGGCTACTGGTGGCCGAGCGGTTCTAGGCGCTTCAGTCTGGAACTGCGTGGCCGCTACGGTCGCAGGTTCGAATCCTGCCTCGGGCATGGATGTGTGTGATGTCCTTAGGTTAGTTAGGTTTAAGTAGTTATAAGTTCTAGGGGACTGATGACCTGAGATGTTAAGTCCCATAGTGCTCAGAGCCGTTGTTGAACAAGGTGGAAAAAGCCTATTCTGAAAGAATATCTACAACAAAATGTGCTAAAGAGAAATCGTTGACCTTTATCCCCAATAAACAACAATGAAAAGAGAGATTAAAAACTGCCAAAATTCAGTCCCCAGACCGCTTTTTTTTATTTCAACATGACCGGCTTCGGGACAGCTGCCGATCACCAGATCACCGTCATGTGACACGTTACTCTGAAACTGTAACAAATGATCTGAAGATGGGCACCTGACCCGAAAACGGTGATGGGGAAATGAAGAAAAGCGATCTGGAGACTGAAGTTGGCAGTTTTGTATAAGCAACAGTCGCGGACAATCCCTGATGACGAATAGCTGCAAACGTAGAAATCAATCGTGAAAGATACATTTGAATCAGAACTTAATGTCCATTCCCATTGTTATTGTTGTGGTCTTCAGTCCTGAGACGTTTGATGCAGCTCTCCGCGCTACCCTAACTTGTGCAAGCTTCTTCATCTCCCAGTACCTACTGCAACCTACATCCTTCTGAATCTGCTTAGTGTATTCATCTCTTGGTCTCCCTCTACGATTTTTCCTCTCCACGGTGCCCTCCAATGCTAAATTTGTGATCCCTTGATACCTCAGAACATGTCCTACCAACCGGTCCCTTCTTCTTGTCAAGTTGTGCCACAAACTCCTCTTCTCCCCAATTCTGTTCAATACCTCCTCATTAGTTATGTGATCTACCCATCTAATCTTCAGCATTCTTCTGTAGCACAACATTTCGAAAGCTTCTATTCTCTTCTTGTCCGAACTATTTATCGTCCATGTTTCACTTCCACACATTACTACACTCCATACAAATACTTTCAGAAACGACATCCTGACACTTAAATCTATACTCGATGTTAACAAATTTCTCTTCTTCAGAAAGGCTTTCCTTGCCATTGTCAATCTATATTTTATATCCTCTGTACTTCGACCATCATCAGTTATTTTGTTCCCCAAATAGCAAAACTCCTTTACCACTTTAAGTGTCTCATTTCTTAATCTAATTCCCTCAGCATCACCGACTTAATTCGACTACGTTCCATTATCCTCGTTTTGCTTTTGTTGATGTTCATCTTACATCCTCCTTTCAAGACACTGTCCATTCCCTTCAACTGCTCTTGTCCATTCCGTTCAACTGCTCTTCCAAGTCCTTTGCTGTCTCTGACAGAATTACAATGTCATCGGTGAACCTCAAAGTTTTTATTTCTTCTCCGTGGACTTTAATACCTACTCCGAATTTTTCTTTAGCTTCCTTTACTGCCTTCACAATATACAGATTGAATAATATCTGGGAGAGGCTACAACCCTGTCTCACTCCCTTCCCAACCACTGCTTCCCTTTCATGCCCCTCGACTGTTATGACTGCCATCTGGTTTCTGTACAAATTGTAAATACCCTTAGGTCCCTGTATTTTACCCCTGCCACCTTTAGAATTTGAAAGAGAGTATTCCAGTCAACATTGTCAAAAGCTTTCTCTAAGTCTACAAATGCTAGAAACGTAGGTTTGCCTTTCCTTAATCTTTCTTCTAAGAAAAGTCGTAAGGTCAGTATTGCCTCTCGTGTTCCAATATTTCTACGGAATCCAAACTAATCTTCCCCGAGGTCGGCTTCTACCAGTTTTTCCATTCATCTGTAAAGAATTCGTGTTACTGTTTTGCAGCTGTAATTTATTAAACTGATACTTCGGTAATTTTCACATCTGTCAACACCTGCTTTCTTTGGGATTGGAATTATTATATTCTTCTTGAAGTCTGATGGTATTTCGCCTGCCTCATACATATTGCTCACTAGAGGGTACAGTTTCGTCAGGACTGGCTCTCCCAAGGCCGTCAGTAGTTCCAATGGAATGTTGTCTATTCCCGGGGCCTTGTTTCGACTCAGGTCTTTCAGTGCTCTGTCAAACTCTTCACGCAGTATCGTATGTCTCATTTCATCTGCATCTACATCCTCTTCCATTTCCATAATATTGTCCTCAAGTACATCGCCCTTGTATAGACCCTCTATATACTCCTTCCATCTTTCTGCTTTCTCTTCTTTGCTTAGAACTGGGTTTCCATCTGAGTTCTTGATATTCATGCAAGTGGTTCTCTTTTCTCCAAAGGTCTCTCTAATCATTCCCATATCCTGGGTAAATAACAAACACGTCCGAACAGGCCGTGAAGACCCAACGGTACCGACCGGCAGCCGTGTCATCCACAGACCTTACCTTAGACGTTACCGGATGTGGAGACGGAGGGGCTTGTGGTCAGCACACCGCTCTCCCGACCATGGTCAGTTTTCGTGACCGGTGTGGCTGCTTCTCAATCAAGTAGGTCCTCAAATGGCCTCACAAGGGCTGACTGCTAACAGCACTCGGCAGACCTGGGCGGTGACCCATCCTAGTGGCCACCAAGCCCGACAGCGCTTAACTTTGGTGATCTGACGGGAACCGGAATCATGATATAATTGTCATCCACCCAATTCTATGGGGTTCCTCGTTACGGACTTGCTACCAGCCTCCTAGTCGCTAGTATGTCGATATTATTTGTGCGCAATGTCGGTATGTCCCATACATCGATGTACCGTCTTTATCTATTGTAGGACGCAGCCACGTTGCTTCTACGTCCACCACTTACTTGCTGATCGGTAGCATCAGACTGCTAAATGGCCGATTGCTCAGCGTCTACTGCCTGACACGGGAGTCCTATTTCGACAGGACGGCCCTGCAGCCACTTAGCTGCTAGTATTCGCCTCGTTAGAGCTCTTTTCCCGGAACAGATGGCCGATGGACCTTGAGTACAAGGCGAGTCTGATGAACTCCAGACTGGCACTGTTTTGATTCCGCGCAGATATATTTGTCAGCGGTACCGCGTGTCAAAACTCCTACTGTGATAAACAATATTCAGTATTGCCTGTAGGGGATTCTCTTGCAAGTAACTCTTTTCATATATCTTGCATATCCATCGTAGTGGATTGTTGAAAACGCAGCCGTCTATCATATTAACAGTAACTAATGTAGCCTCAGCCCGGAAAGATGACTTTATCAAGAATTTTAGCACATTGCAGCCCCGTCAGCAACTGTGATAGACTAATATTTTGAGGAATCAGCCTCAGTTGCACAAATTTTCTGGTATTAACCAGGTTTCGGCTAAATTAATCTAGCCTTCTTCAGAAGCATAAAATTGCTGTAACATGCCAGAGTAAGGCACAGTCAACATTAAAATTAAAACCTATAGTATCGTGGTACCATCTCGAATAAAACTTTTATTCGACATGGTACCACGATGTTATAGGTTTTAATTTTAACATTAAAATTAAAACGTATAGTATCGTGGTACCATCTCGAATAAAACTTTTATTCGGCGTGGTACCACGATACTATAGGTTTTAATTTTAATGTTGACTGTGCCTTACTCTGGCATGTTACAGCAATTTTATGCTTCTGAAGAAGGCTAGATTAATTTAGCCGAAACCTGGTTAATACCAGAAAATTTGTGCAACTGAGGCTGATTCCTCAAAATATTATATGACTTTATCACTTTTTTTTTTTTGCATGATCCCATCCTTAGCTGAACCAATATGTGCAAATACTAATTTTTTTCCAATATGACATACATCGTACACACACAATACAACGTAATAACTTTTCTCGCAAAGTGTACGTCATAGGTATGTAGTCTACCTGTCGTAACGTAAGGTTAGAGTCCTTGTGCTTACATCATAATGGAGAAGACTTGTAATTGTTCATAGCAAATACCAATTATCAAGTCAAAAATATGCTTTATATTTAAAGGGTAATGTCATTACATATTGTTGGTAATAGATTTCCAGTTTTGTTCCGGCCGTGTAGTTTATGCCCTTTGTGCCTTCTATCGCTAAGAGAGTTTGAATGTTCATTTTAAATGCATTACCAGAGGAATGGTTCAAATGGCTCTGAGCACTATGGGACTTAACTTCTGAGGTCATCTGTCACCTAGAACTTAGAACTAATTAAACCTAACTAACCTAAGGACAGCACACACATCCATGCCCGAGGCAGGATTCGAACCTGCGACCGTAGCGGTCGCTCGGTTCCAGACTGTAGCGCCTAAAACCGCACGGCCACTCCGGCCGGCTTGCCGGAGAACATCTGACGCTACATTACTATTGTAGTTTCTTCGTGTTTTCTGTCGCAGCCGAAGAAACTGCTGTTAACACCTTCCTCATTGTCGCACTGACATAAAGAAGATGCAATCATATTGAAACGGCAGAGATGTGACCGGGAACTCCCGCGGTTAAATCGAAGTCGTGTCGTTGTCGCTGTAAAGTTTTTGCTGTGTCTGTAATTTTGGTACTAACGACGTAATAGGATATTATGTACCCCTGCAGCGAAGCGTCTCCTTTTAATCTTGCAAGATTGATGGAGCTTTTCGTTCGATCACGTCCATGTTCTAATCCTTTTGGTGTTTCTCTGTACAAGTGTCCCTTTAGTTAGCTGAGGTACTTCGCCCAAAAAATGATGGCAGTATTATCT
Organism: Schistocerca americana; assembly: GCF_021461395.2. Lineage (NCBI taxonomy): Eukaryota > Metazoa > Arthropoda > Insecta > Orthoptera > Acrididae > Schistocerca > Schistocerca americana. The sequence continues at coordinate 98,050,834 of NC_060127.1, read as the reverse complement.
GGATGCGAAAACCCCTGAATTGCTTCTATAACGCTGTTTACTAAATAATTTTTGGGGTTGTTGACATCGTAGAATTTTAACAGCATCAACGCTTAGCGCGAATACGATAAAATAATGATAGTTTGTTCTTGAACTCCTTTTCGTATTTACTCCCTGTAAAATCACTCTAAGTTCTATAGCTGTTAACAAGATTTTTTCTTCATTTAGTGTACCTTGGGTGAACGGATGGAACAAGTTTGTTTCCAATCAAGGCACATCTCGTATACCATCAGCAATTACATTGCTGCGCAAGCATTTTCAGTGCAATAAAGATGGAAAGATGACGGGGATCAGAAATCATACGAAATGCAACTACTCTGAACAAGCCAACGGATACTCGGGTCCCTCACACCAAACTACTCACAAAATATCTCTATAAATTGTAGTTGCTTCGAAGAAAATGCCTTTTTTACGTGCTGCACATCGACATTTTTATTTTTAGTTATGCACCCAGACGCGTTTCGCCTTTTTTTACAAGGCATCTTCAGTGGTTGTCCTGAAATGTTACATGATTTGTCCATTTTTACACATAGGTTATGGTTACACGTCTAGGTTATAGATTAAAAAACAGTTCCTTAACGTTTTTTATGAAATGGAAAGGTACTTACAGGTAACTTCTAACTCATTGCATCTAAGCAAACTACTTTTTCTCATCTTTTACGTTACACATCACTGTAACTGCCATCTATTTAATACAGAGTTTCATTTGTTTTTCTAAGTGTTACCAACATTCTCAGATTTTTGCATTCAACTGTTTTGTGAATGTGTGTGTGTGTGTGTGTGTGTGTGTGTGTGTGTGTGTGTGTGTGTGTGTGTTAGAGAGGGGGAGAGAGATTTCTTTTTTAATAAAATAAAAATTATTTATTTAATTATATTACTATTTTTCATTTATTTATTCTTACAATAATTATAATTATTATTATGTTTATATTTTCCTGTATATACTTATGAAAGGAATCAGATGTGTAATCATTTGTTGGGATTTCTGTCTATTATGTGATCAATCAGTGTAAACAGTGAGCTGTTAGTCGTATTTACTAGGTCATTTAGTAGTTGTTTCTTTTCAGCCTTTGTTTTGTATATATGATAATTTTCCTGTAATGTTAGGAGATGTCTTTCATTATTTATTCTAATTATTTTCATATCATTTTCTCTTGCAGTATGTTTGTAGTTATTTTCTCTCAAATGTTCTGCAAAAGTTGAGTGGCTCGTTCCATATTTCCATGCTCTGATATGTTCTTTGTACTGGGTATCAAATGTTATGCTGGTTTGTCCTATATACCTTCCATCACATGTGTTGCACTGTAGTTGGTATATTCCTGCTTTTTGGTAGATATTTCGTTATTTTTCTGTCACTCTTTGTGCCTGTTTGTGTAGTGTTTTGTTGTACTGTTGTTTGTGGGTGTTTACGTACTGTGTTCACTGGCTGTATTTGTTTTTTTATATTTTTGTTTAATTTGGTGACTAGATCCCTATTGTACCTATTGTTTGTTGCTGTTTGTGTGACGATGTCTAGTTCTTTCTGGTAATATCTCTGCCTGTGAAGTTCGGATAACCCTGCAGAAAATAAGAATTACGAAAGTCTGATAAATCTGGGAAATGCACCGTTATCGTGGCAGTATAATGTCGATGTCTGAATACCGATATTATTTGAGAATGCAGGTTTCCTCCACGAATCTTCCCGGGTTATCAGGCGATTTGTGGCGTTGGATGGTCGCAACGTTTCGACGAGTGTCCTCCTCTTCATCTTCAAGCGAAGACTTAGCCTGAAGAAGACAACTCGTCGAATGGTGGCGATAAGGCGACGCCAGAACTCGGATGATAAGCCAAGAAGATTTGATTAGCTCGAATTATTTATGCAAAAGGTAGATACTTCCAACATGTTGATATTTCATCGCCATCTCTGGACCCAACCGCACCTTGTTCGTACGCAGCTACACGGCTACGATGCCTTCTACTCAAGCTGTCCTCACACGGGACGAATTGGCAAACGTTGAAGCGGTGCTGTACGAGTTTTTGACGTCACTTCTGCTGTTTCACGTCGAGGAGCCATTTCGTCATGTGAAACACGAAATATTTTCTGCGATATTTCGGCGGCGTGCCACGCACAATGGAGCGAATACGGAGCGTACGTTTTCTGTGCCACAAGCACAACTTGCGAGACGCCATATTGTATTTGCCTATTTGCCGTTTTCAGTTGAAGCCCTAATTTGGTGGGTTTTATTTTATAGCATACACCCTATGCCTATAACTTACACCTGTTTCTAAGCACCAGCTCACTGAGGACTTCTCGAAAGTGGGTTGTTATTGGTAATCTTTGTTGTGATAAAATTACGGGAAACGTCATATTGGAGGTCAGAGAATTTTCGTACTTAGTTATTTTCGTGTTATAATCCGCACGTATTGAAAGTACGCCGTTTTAAGGCACCGTTCTTCATAGGATTTTTCATAATTAGATGTCAACTAATAACACATCGGTGAGTAAAGACTTAAAGAGATTGTAAGATAAAATTCAACCACGTTTGTTGCAGAAATTTAGTGTACCGTTGTCGCTAGAGGTGCCAATTACGAAAGTACGTGTAGCGTGTTTGCACCTTGCTGCATTAGGATTTTTTTTTTTCACGTTCGCGTTTTCTAAAAATGGTTGAATTGGCTCTGAGCACTGTGGGACTTAACATCTGAGGTCATCAGTCCCCTAGACTTAGAACTACATGAACCTTACTAACCTAAGGACATCACACACATCCATGCCTCAGGCAGGATTCGAACCTGCGACCGTAGCAGTCACGCGGTTCCGGACTGAAGCACCTAGAACCGCTCGGCCACAACGGCCGCCTTTTCTAAAAGATTATGGAACTTCCTTATTAAATTAACAGAAAAAATTTCTGTAATATTTGAGATTATGTAAATATAAGTGTGTTCTCTCTCAGGACTGTGTTTGACACATTTCGGGACGTTTTATGACATCCTTAGATATTGAAGTTTTTGTTTATGTATTTTACAGACAGAACAACGTGACTAGCATAAGGACATGCGAGGTAATGTGCGTTTTAATAGAGCTAATTTAGAAATTAAGTGTGCTTCTTTTTTCGTAAGCAAACTGTTTGGTTTGCGAGCCAGATACAGCTGATAGCTGCCGCTGGACATCGCTACAATCGCAAATCACGTCGACCAGCATGTCCGATCAGTCACGTGAGGCTGGTTTTCCCATCCACTTCCACGTCAACGTTAGCTGCGTAGGCCGGCGTGAGGAAGGCTTTATTGACGCTTCCTTAGCACTAGGCCGGTAACTGGCCGATTGCTCATAGTCTGCTGCCAGTCACGGGAGGCCTATTTCGACAGGGTGGCCCTGGGGCTAGTTAGCCACGAGTAATCGCCTCGTTAGAGCGCCTTACTTCGGACAGGTGGCCGCTGAAAGGTCTCTGTTGGATTCCTTTCATGTTTAATTTCTTAAATCTGTTGCCATTTATGGAATAAATTCCTCTTCTAAATGTACTGTGGCGTTTATGACTATCTGGGAGGACACTGAGCAGTGGAACGTGTTACTTTTACACATAAACAAGAACGATCTGTCACACTACTACACTTTAAAGCACAGTTTATATGTAATTCTTATATGTAATTCATGTCACACAGTCTCATACGGAACCTACATCCGCTTTCTTTTATATACTGTATATGATAAGATACTGTCATCCCCCTTCCCTTCTGTGTGAGAGTATGAATGAGCAAATGTATTTGTAGTTGCATGCTTGAGGGTAGCAGACAAGCCTGTCTGCTAGAGAACAGTAGGACCAACGTCGGAACAGGTAGCTACGCTTCCTAAAAGCAACGAGGTTTCTATCCTTAGTATGGTTCTGTCCGTCCGTTGTCATGTTGGTATAGGAAGCTGCCCCTCTGGCCACTTCCGTTGGTCTTTGTGAGCCACCCTCAGGAAGCACGCTCGGCTGTAGGGCAGTTGCAGTGTGGCCGTGGCGAGCGTCTGAAGTGGTAAGATCTCCGGCTAAGCGCGTGTCTGTTAAGCCCGTAGGACAATGGATTTCTTAAGTTCAGCCTAACTGAAAATTTAATTACCCTTATTTCGGGTTTAGGTCTAAAATATCCGATGTTATCTTAAATTGCAGCGCAGTATTATTCTCGTGTGAAGTTCAGATTAGTTTCCGGTAGTTGCTTTGTTACTACTTTGTGAGTAAAGTGGAACTACGTGTTGATCAGTAACTCTAACTAAGATCAATCTTAAATGCGAATGCTTGTGTGATTATAACGTCTCGTCTTGACTATATTTTCAATATAGCAACTTTTCTTTATGTTCAGCCCACGTGGGGTGTACTTTGCGAGACCACTACCACGTGCTTATATAACTGTTTGACCCATCAGGTTAATAGTAAGACGTTAGTAACCAGTTCAAGGTTTTGCTTTTGTCAATTGCTTTTCGATCTAATGTATTTTAATTATCAAAATTATTGTGGAGTTGTACGCTTTGTGTAAACCAAGTTGACCACGTGGAGCATGTGGTGTAATCATCAAAGTAGCCCTCAGCTATTCTTTTTGCGAAGACTTCACAAAGAGTTAATATGAATTTAGTATACCAGTGTGTGGTAATTACATGACGGACAGGATTGTGGTATGAACGTAATTTCTTTGGGTAAAAAACTGAATCTGTTGGTTGCGGTTAATTTCTTCTTGCTTATGTTTCAATGTTCTTCGTGAGTTATTTTATGAATGCAGTGTCGTATGCAGTCTCCCAATCTTGGCTCCATATTTTATGTGTTCCGTAAGATTACAATCTCACATTTTTCAATCGTAAATAAGGCACCAGCTCAGTTATAACTCACGTATAATATGCTGAAATTTCAATGAACAATCTTAAAATAAATTTCCAAATATAAACTGATTTCTTTCTTTTTATTTAAATTCTCATTTATATATATATATATTACCGGTTTTGTATGACTATTAAAAGATTATCATTAATGTTAGTCTGCTTGGTAAACCTAGACTAAATATCTGATGAAACAGTTGCCCAGTAATCCACGGTTAACGTCCCCAGACAGATCACGGCTTTTAACCCACTTTCATTGTCAATTAGCACCGATATCAGCATACCAAATTAAAGTTACAACATCACACATGGCGACCCTGTTCTGTGATTCCGCTAGACTCTGGAATCTCTGAAACGTTAGATTGCGAGCGTGTTATAATCTTAATTTTTTTCCTACAGCGCTCAAACAACTTCTGTGTTGTTTCCGAGCAGACTTTCAAAAGATTCACGGCGTTGTTGATCGGCGTTGCGTTGTTTGTCTTGTTTTGTTTTTTATATTTGTGTGTTTTATATGTCTGTGTGTTTTTTATTCTCGCTTGTAAATTCCACTGTTTCGATCAAAGATAAAAATTTGTTTTGCGTGTGAAAAAGTGTGTACTAGGTTGGGTATCTTTCGTGTGACTGTCGTAATTTTTGGGGGACACATTTATTGTGATTAGTGTGTTGCGTACTGAGTATAAATTGCACTAATGCAAACACGTAACCAAGCTAAAAGTAAGCGGTCCAACAACTTAAGCAACATGGACCAAGGGGATAATTTGATTTCCAATATTAACGCATCGGGCGGTTCCGGAAATGCAATGGGGAATACTTCAGACGAAATGCAAAACAGCACGAACGGGCTCACAGCAGAGCCAGAAATTAATTTGCCTCCAACTAACCAAATTGATTTAGCAGAACTCATGAAAGCCTTATTGCAACAAAATAAAGAAAACACAGAGAAATCGATCCGCGAGCTAGGGGAACAAATGACGCAGAAATCAGAAAAATCGTTCGAACAAATGACGCAGAAATCAGAAAAATCGTTCCGAGAACAAAAAGAATCATCTGAAAAATCGATCCGAGAGCTAGGCGAACAAATAGACGAAAAACTAATCCAGCAGACAAATAAAGTCGACAAGTCGATGCAGAGAGTGTCGGATGATATCTCACAAAGAATAAACAATCTGGCAAGTGAGATAAAAAGTGATATTATGAAAGAATTAGGCCGTACATTTGAACAAATCGATGATCGTCTGCAAGCCTTAGAACAGAGCAAGCGGAGGGGCGATGCCGAATCTAAAGAAAGCGAAGAACGGCTACTTAGGAATTTCCAAGAGCTGAGGGAAGAATGCCAAAGGGAGCACCAGCAGGTACTCTCGAGGGTCCAAGAGGCAGAAACGCATTGTCCCACGTCCGTTAGCAACACAATAGCGGACAACAGTTTAGCGATCCACGCGTTGGAACAGCAAGTAGAACAATTGAAGCAGACTGGGGCGGAGGACAAGAGACAAATTGATGATAAGATTGCGGCATTAGCGGACATTGTAGGCACGATGAAGCTGACGGAAAGCGAGAACAATACTACACCGGTAGCGGCCGCAGAGACCGAAGAAGTGCGTTCGCTTCTGAGATTTCACAAGGGACAATTCGAAGTGAACAGGCAACACAAGGCTGTAACAGGCGAATTACAAGAACGCGTGGCGCATCTGGAAAACCGCATGGCGTGTGATTCCGAACTCGCCAATAGCACTAAAAATAGCCGTACGAACAGTGCAGAGAGGGACTCCGGCCACGAGGGAGATTTTGACGACAGGGAAGAATGTAATTTGAGGGGCAGACATGAGAAAAATAGAAACATTCAAGGGCCTCGACAGGAGGAAATACGGGGATTTGATTTCAAACATTTCCTTACGGTAAGAAAGTCTGAGATATTCCGAAATTCGCAAAAAGGAATACACCCACGAGCATGGCTCGAGCAATTTGAGTTCTGTCTTCCTCCCGACTGGGCAAGTTCACATAAGATAGAATATATGTGTGGCTATTTGGAAGGCGAACCGGCGATTCGCATGAGGTCGGCGGCGCGTCACTGCAACTCCACTCGGGAGTTTCGACAAGCCTTTCTCTCCGCCTATTGGTCGGAAGCGGCACAAGACAGGGTCAAACATGGCATAATTATGCTGCCAAATTTGAACCAGTCTGGTTTCGGCAGCCCTGCACGCCTATTCGACCACATGCTGCAGGCAAATCAATTTTTATACGACCCATACGGGCCTGCAGAACTAATTAGGATATGCATCACCAAATTGCCGATGCACTTGCGGCACGTCATTCTTGCGGGACGATGCAAAGAGGACGTGGAAACGTTTAAAACACTTCTCCAAGAGTTGGAATATAATACAGCAGAATGCCCGCCTAATCAGGCACAAAGTTATTACGGGGCACAGCAGCGCGACCGCAGTCGTGGCCGTATTACTAATCAACGGCGTGACTGGTCGTCGCGACGCGAACGAAACAATAATCGGGACCGGCCGTATGGAAACTGGAGTAACAGTCGCGAACACAGGTGGAACAACGGAAATGATCGAGGACGTGGACAAGATCGTGAACGCTACAGGTACGGCAACCAGAATCGATACTACGATGAATACGGTGAGAATAGGACTGTAGGGGGAGCACCTCATGATGTTGAAATTCGGCCGGCCAATCCTAGACATAATCCAGCAAAAGGAAATGAACAAAACCGGCAATGACAAATGATCAGCGCAGAAGGCGCCCAATCAGAATAAATGAGCGACATGGCAAATGAGTAGAAAGGACAGTGAGAAGTAGAGTTGACGGTGAGGAGAAAGAATTGATTAGTATAAATTTGTGATAAATGCATTTTGAATAATATGTTGATAAAAATTTATGATAAAGATGTTTCTATGTGATGGATTGAAGTGGTGTTTTAATTTTTTTCCCTCCTTGTGCAATTAGGATTTAGTTTGATTCAAACGTGAAGATAAAAGGTTTCTTTGTGAACGAGTAAAATGCTGTTTATGTTTTTTTGTGTGTAAATTGAAAAGAGTCGCTCCTGAGGAAAGCAAGATCGTTGCTGAATTAGTGCATAAACTCAGGGGAATATCCGATCTGTGGGTATTATGGGTCTGGCAAACCCAGGTCCCCAGCTGTTAGTAGCCTTGTTTCCGATTTTCTGCTTTCAGTGCTACTATCTATCTATTACTATTCTATATCTGTCAGTATAAATGAGGATCTCTTACTATAGTATGTGTGCTGTATGAATATTTTAAGACAGGAGAACTCTGAGAAAGGAATGAGTAAATCTGGAATCTTGAAAACAGGACGCGATAATACGATTGTTTAACCATTGGCTTCCCAATATGCGATGATATGTTAATATTGATGATATATGTCTTTTTTGTTCTTTATAGCTGAGTACGGAAAGTGCTGTCTGTGGATTTCGTAAGTAGATTGATTCCCTTCAAGGTGAAAGAAGAATTGTGGTTTGTGTAATTTACGTCGCCCTGAAATATTATTGTGGCAGTCAAATACGAGCAGTTTTCCAGCAAATGGAGAATGGAACGGAAATGTGGATCCTTTTTGTAGTCTTCACTGATGTTGAGCCAGAGCCTAAAAAAATTATTCTGCGTTAATACTTGTCCTAGAAAAGCGACGTTTATGTATTTTTGCTGATGCTGTGAGCATTACAGCTTACCGTTTTCGCTGGTGCGGGATGCACTGCAGCCTATATGATTTGTACTGAGGAAATTTCCCTCTTGAAGGTAGAGGATGATTAAATAATTTTGATTATGGGAACGAAGGAAAGCTTGGTTTAAGGTAATAAGGATGAAGCAAAACATTTGTCATTTAAACTGCAGGAGGATTCGGATCTTTTGTGTCTGTTGTAAGTTCAATATGTTAAGATGATACTGTTTTACAGAATAGAGGTGACCACAATTTTGCCATTCATGAGAAATGAATCCAGAATAACCACCACAGGCAAAATAACTGATTTGGAAGCGAAAGGTAACTTAAAGAAGGAACGAAATCGCAACGAAATGGGTAAGAAAATGTAGTATAACCTGTATAATTAAAATATTTGTACCCTTCTCAGAGCCATCTGTGTGATTAATTCTTGTGATAACGTAATTTTAGATGAAATTTTCTTACTGTTTTATGTGTGAATATATGAGTATGATAAATGTATAATTGCGAGTCTCTTTTCAGGTATGCGAACTGGTATAAATGTTTTGGTGTGTAAATAACCATTGTTTTTTTTTTACTGTGTATGTTTAAGGAAAGTTTCTCCATATTTATCATGTGACAAGACATATGCCGCGAGCGTCAAGAAGAGGACGAATTAGAACAATGTTGTAGTGGTATATACACGGTGTTGAAATAGCATTGAAGTAGCTTATTGGCTTAACTAGTAGTGGATAGAAGTAGAATATTGAGTATTGCATGTTTATGGGTAGTTAGTTTGTAGAATAGACAACAGGTGTGCATGTATGTGTGTGTAAATAACATGTGAACCCTATGCTGTCCTGACCTATACTTGCACAAGGCATAATCCTATTCATTTTAGTGAATTAATAAGTAGCATTGGATTTACTAAAACGTAAGTGAACCACATTAGTGATGTGGATTTAAATATTATATTGTCAGTTCATTTAATTTTTTATTTTTTTTACATTGTAAAGTCATTTCACTTTTATTTTTTTACATTGTCAAGTCATTTAAATTTTATTTTATATTGTCGATTCATCTAATTATTTTTATTAAAAAAAAATTAAGTCTCACTTTGTTCTTAAAAATTGTGAAAGACAATACTAAGTGGTATTATGTATGACATTGTGTAATCACATAAGGATGATCAAAAATTTCTGTGAATGCAGTTGAGAACGTGAAAGCGAACCGGCAAAACTCTTAAGCGACAGCGGGAGCAGCCGGACTAGTTGTAAACTGGCGGGTTTCCCAGCAGGACACGCTGTCAGCCAGGCCACTTCGGGAGCGCGGCCGACAACAAAAGAAGGGCACGCGACAAACACTTTCCCTTGTACCTGGAGCTAATGGGCAGCCGCCCCGGGCGACCCTTCCTCGAGACGATGACCTGAGATGGGCGAGCGGTCCACCGCGCGGAAATCCATCTGCTGGCAACGCACCACACGCACGCGACCGTGACGAGACGGCCGCGGAGAAACAATACAAGGGGCGTGGAGCCTTTTGACAGGTACTGTCCAGAGAAACTTGCAGACGTCAACGACGCCTATCGACATTTCCCGACGGATGCCTACTGTCAAGCGACAGTAAATGATGGTTCGATGTTCTCTGGTCGCTAAGGGTGGCACAAAAGAAGAGCCATTAAGTGTCATCCTTGCCCAGGAATATCAAACCGGCGAGTCAATTGAGGATAACTCAAGAATGTAACAACACAAAGGGCGTGGAGCCTTTTGACACATACTGTCCAGAGAAACTGGCAGACTTCAACGACGCCTATCAACATCTCCTGACGGATGCCCACTGTCAAGCGACAGTAAATCGTGGTTCGATGTTCTCTGGTCGCTAAGGGTGGCACAAAAGAAGAGCCATTAAGTGTCATCCTTGCCCAGGAATATCAACCTGGCGTGTCAATCGAGGATACCGGACGAATTTGACAACACAAACATGGAACCAAATCGAGATGTACGTGACACAGACCACAAAGAGAAACTTCATGAGAGGGCAGAGACGGCGGGATTGCACGCAACAGATGGACAAAAATCCCTACTGACAGCTGCGGCGACGAACCCCCTCCCCCACCCCTTATACTGTGCCTCGGAACAGTGGAACTAGTGAGTGTATCAGTGAACAGTGATTATACGGTTCTTAGTTCAATGCATATACGTGTGTTTCTGTCACAGAAACTTTGACTCGCGTGTTTTGCAGGGATTCGATTTATTGGTGTTTACTAGACTGACTCTTGTATTTTGCAGGTGTTCTATTTATTAATTTTTTTTAGACTTTGACTCTCGTATTTTGCAGGTGTTCTATTTATTGTTTATTTTAGACTTTGACTCTTGTATTTGGCAGGTGTTTTATTTATTGGTGTTTTTTATTAGATATTGACTATCATACTGTTTTATTGATCAATGTTTGTTCTTGTGTGATGTATTAGATTTGTGTTATTTTGTTTCGTAAATTCGTTCATGTGGCATTACTTCGTTTATCAGTCAGATTGCTATTCATTCTCATTGGACTGTGATCGATTAGCCTTTGCATGGGGCATATTTATAGTGAGGAACCCCTTAAGGGTAACAATCACATAATTAATTGTATTTTCAGTATAATGACACAGTACTCATTGTTTGCTAACTAACTGAAATATAGTAGAGTGATTAAATTAATGCCACATAGTTATGTTAATTCTACAAATTATTAGTTTTATAAGATATAGAATTTTTTTTGCGATAACCACTTTGTAAAACATGTTTTTTTTTTTCTTATCAATTTTTGCTTTTGCGAATTGTGCATTATAATGTTCTGCTTTATAATACTGATGTTATTTCATGTTCTTTTTTAATTGCTGTGGCACCTTTGCTATTTTCATAAATTTTGCTTGTTAATAAACAGTCATAAATTTTCCTGTGATCAGTTGGCTCTTGCAGTGAGCAAATACTGGTGAACTCCATAAGGGTAACAACCAGAAATTGTTTTCATATTAATGACACAGGAACCATTGTTTTTACTTGCTGACCGAATTAGGTCTATACTACCTTTTAAATAGGTGTCACAGATTGTGTTCTTTTTTTTCTGTTTGAAATTGGTAGATTCGAAAGATGTGTTGAAATTATTGTGTTTTAGCAAGTAGCTGGTGTCCTTTTGCCTTTTCTTTTACACTTTTGGTTTAAGTAGGGTGTGAGAAGCCTGCTTGGGAATGTCCTAGCATGGCCAGAAAATTCCCTGCACAGTCTTTTCCCGGAGCGTTGGGGTTATGAAAGGTCTCTGTTGGATTCCTTTCATGTTTAATTTATGGAATAAATTCCTCTTCTAAATGTACTGTGGCATTTATGACTATCTGGGAGGACACTGAGCAGTGGAACGTGTTACTTTTACACATAAACAAGAACGATCTGTCACACTACTACACTTTAAAGCACAGTTTATATGTAATTCTTATATGTAATTCATGTCACACAGTCTCATACGGAACCTACATCCGCTTTCTTTTATATACTGTATATGATAAGATACTGTCATCCCCCTTCCCTTCTGTGTGAGAGTATGAATGAGCAAATGTATTTGTAGTTGCATGCTTGAGGGTAGCAGACAAGCCTGTCTGCTAGAGAACAGTAGGACCAACGTCGGAACAGGTAGCTACGCTTCCTAAAAGCAAAGAGGTTTCTATCCTTAGTATGGTTCTGTCCGTCCGTTATCATGTTGGTATAGGAAGCTGCCCCTCTGGTCACTTCCGTTGGTCTTTGTGAGCCACCCTCAGGAAGCACGCTCGGCTGTAGGGCAGTTGCAGTGTGGCCGTGGCGAGCGTCTGAAGTGGTAAGATCTCCGGCTAAGCGCGTGTCTGTTAAGCCCGTAGGACAATGGATTTCTTAAGTTCAGCCTAACTGAAAATTTAATCACCCTTATTTCGGGTTTAGGTCTAAAATATCCGATGTTATCTTAAATTGCAGCGCAGTATTATTCTCGTGTGAAGTTCAGATTAGTTTCCGGTAGTTGCTTTTGTTACTACTTTGTGAGTAAAGTGGAACTACGTGTTGATCAGTAACTCTAAATAAGATCAATCTTAAATGCGAATGCTTGTGTGATTATAACGTCTCGTCTTGACTATATTTTCAATATAGCAACTTTTCTTTATGTTCAGCCCACGTGGGGTGTACTTTGCGAGACCACTACCACGTGCTTATATAACTGTTTGACCCATCAGGTTAATAGTAAGACGTTAGTAACCAGTTCAAGGTTTTGCTTTTGTCAATTGCTTTTCGATCTAATGTATTTTAATTATCAAAATTATTGTGGAGTTGTACGCTTTGTGTAAACCAAGTTGACCACGTGGAGCATGTGGTGTAATCATCAAAGTAGCCCTCAGCTATTCTTTTTGCGAAGACTTCACAAAGAGTTAATATGAATTTAGTATACCAGTGTGTGGTAATTACATGACGGACAGGATTGTGGTATGAACGTAATTTCTTTGGGTAAAAAACTGAATCTGTTGGTTGCGGTTAATTTCTTCTTGCTTATGTTTCAATGTTCTTCGTGAGTTATTTTATGAATGCAGTGTCGTATGCAGTCTCCCAATCTTGGCTCCATATTTTATGTGTTCCGTAAGATTACAATCTCACATTTTTCAATCGTAAATAAGGCACCAGCTCAGTTATAACTCACGTATAATATGCTGAAATTTCAATGAACAATCTTAAAATAAATTTCCAAACATAAACTGATTTCTTTCTTTTTATTTAAATTCTCATTTATATATATATATATTACCGGTTTTGTATGACTATTAAAAGATTATCATTAATGTTAGTCTGCTTGGTAAACCTAGACTAAATATCTGATGAAACAGTTGCCCAGTAATCCACGGTTAACGTCCCCAGACAGATCACGGCTTTTAACCCACTTTCATTGTCAATTAGCACCGATATCAGCATACCAAATTAAAGTTACAACATCACACATGGCGACCCTGTTCTGTGATTCCGCTAGACTCTGGAATCTCTGAAACGTTAGATTGCGAGCGTGTTATAATCTTAATTTTTTTCCTACAGCGCTCAAACAACTTCTGTGTTGTTTCCGAGCAGACTTTCAAAAGATTCACGGCGTTGTTGATCGGCGTTGCGTTGTTTGTCTTGTTTTGTTTTTTATATTTGTGTGTTTTATATGTCTGTGTGTTTTTTATTCTCGCTTGTAAATTCCACTGTTTCGATCAAAGATAAAAATTTGTTTTGCGTGTGAAAAAGTGTGTACTAGGTTGGGTATCTTTCGTGTGACTGTCGTAATTTTTGGGGGACACATTTATTGTGATTAGTGTGTTGCGTACTGAGTATAAATTGCACTAATGCAAACACGTAACCAAGCTAAAAGTAAGCGGTCCAACAACTTAAGCAACATGGACCAAGGGGATAATTTGATTTCCAATATTAACTCGTCGGGCGGTTCCGAAAATGCAATGGGGAATACTTCAGACGAAATGCAAAACAGCACGAACGGGCTCACAGCAGAGCCAGAAATTAATTTGCCTCCAACTAACCAAATTGATTTAGCAGAACTCATGAAAGCCTTATTGCAACAAAATTAAGAAAACACAGAGAAATCGATCCGCGAGCTAGGGGAACAAATGACGCAGAAATCAGAAAAATCGTTCGAACAAATGACGCAGAAATCAGAAAAATCGTTCCGAGAACAAAAAGAATCATCTGAAAAATCGATCCGAGAGCTAGGCGAACAAATAGACGAAAAACTAATCCAGCAGACAAATAAAGTCGACAAGTCGATGCAGAGAGTGTCGGATGATATCTCACAAAGAATAAACAATCTGGCAAGTGAGATAAAAAGTGATATTATGAAAGAATTAGGCCGTACATTTGAACAAATCGATGATCGTCTGCAAGCCTTAGAACAGAGCAAGCGGAGGGGCGATGCCGAATCTAAAGAAAGCGAAGAACGGCTACTTAGGAATTTCCAAGAGCTGAGGGAAGAATGCCAAAGGGAGCACCAGCAGGTACTCTCGAGGGTCCAAGAGGCAGAAACGCATTGTCCCACGTCCGTTAGCAACACAATAGCGGACAACAGTTTAGCGATCCACGCGTTGGAACAGCAAGTAGAACAATTGAAGCAGACTGGGGCGGAGGACAAGAGACAAATTGATGATAAGATTGCGGCATTAGCGGACATTGTAGGCACGATGAAGCTGACGGAAAGCGAGAACAATACTACACCGGTAGCGGCCGCAGAGACCGAAGAAGTGCGTTCGCTTCTGAGATTTCACAAGGGACAATTCGAAGTGAACAGGCAACACAAGGCTGTAACAGGCGAATTACAAGAACGCGTGGCGCATCTGGAAAACCGCATGGCGTGTGATTCCGAACTCGCCAATAGCACTAAAAATAGCCGTACGAACAGTGCAGAGAGGGACTCCGGCCACGAGGGAGATTTTGACGACAGGGAAGAATGTAATTTGAGGGGCAGACATGAGAAAAATAGAAACATTCAAGGGCCTCGACAGGAGGAAATACGGGGATTTGATTTCAAACATTTCCTTACGGTAAGAAAGTTTGAGATATTCCGAAATTCGCAAAAAGGAATACACCCACGAGCATGGCTCGAGCAATTTGAGTTCTGTCTTCCTCCCGACTGGGCAAGTTCACATAAGATAGAATATATGTGTGGCTATTTGGAAGGCGAACCGGCGATTCGCATGAGGTCGGCGGCGCGTCACTGCAACTCCACTCGGGAGTTTCGACAAGCCTTTCTCTCCGCCTATTGGTCGGAAGCGGCACAAGACAGGGTCAAACATGGCATAATTATGCTGCCAAATTTGAACCAGTCTGGTTTCGGCAGCCCTGCACGCCTATTCGACCACATGCTGCAGGCAAATCAATTTTTATACGACCCATACGGGCCTGCGGAACTAATTAGGATATGCATCACCAAATTGCCGATGCACTTGCGGCACGTCATTCTTGCGGGACGATGCAAAGAGGACGTGGAAACGTTTAAAACACTTCTCCAAGAGTTGGAATATAATACAGCAGAATGCCCGCCTAATCAGGCACAAAGTTATTACGGGGCACAGCAGCGCGACTGCAGTCGTGGCCGTATTACTAATCAACGGCGTGACTGGTCGTCGCGACGCGAACGAAACAATAATCGGGACCGGCCGTATAGAAACTGGAGTAACAGTCGCGAACACAGGTGGAACAACGGAAATGATCGAGGACGTGGACAAGATCGTGAACGCTACAGGTACGGCAACCAGAATCGATACTACGATGAATACGGTGAGAATAGGACTGTAGGGGGAGCACCTCATGATGTTGAAATTCGGCCGGCCAATCCTAGACATAATCCAGCAAAAGGAAATGAACAAAACCGGCAATGACAAATGATCAGCGCAGAAGGCGCCCAATCAGAATAAATGAGCGACATGGCAAATGAGTAGAAAGGACAGTGAGAAGTAGAGTTGACGGTGAGGAGAAAGAATTGATTAGTATAAATTTGTGATAAATGCATTTTGAATAATATGTTGATAAAAATTTATGATAAAGATGTTTCTACGTGATGGATTGAAGTGGTGTTTTAATTTTTTTCCCTCCTTGTGCAATTAGGATTTAGTTTGATTCAAACGTGAAGATAAAAGGTTTCTTTGTGAACGAGTAAAATGCTGTTTATGTTTTTTTGTGTGTAAATTGAAAAGAGTCGCTCCTGAGGAAAGCAAGATCGTTGCTGAATTAGTGCATAAACTCAGGGGAATATCCGATCTGTGGGTATTATGGGTCTGGCAAACCCAGGTCCCCAGCTGTTAGTAGCCTTGTTTCCGATTTTCTGCTTTCAGTGCTACTATCTATCTATTACTATTCTATATCTGTCAGTATAAATGAGGATCTCTTACTATAGTATGTGTGCTGTATGAATATTTTAAGACAGGAGAACTCTGAGAAAGGAATGAGTAAATCTGGAATCTTGAAAACAGGACGCGATAATACGATTGTTTAACCATTGGCTTCCCAATATGCGATGATATGTTAATATTGATGATATATGTCTTTTTTGTTCTTTATAGCTGAGTACGGAAAGTGCTGTCTGTGGATTTCGTAAGTAGATTGATTCCCTTCAAGGTGAAAGAAGAATTGTGGTTTGTGTAATTTACGTCGCCCTGAAATATCATTGTGGCAGTCAAATACGAGCAGTTTTCCAGCAAATGGAGAATGGAACGGAAATGTGGATCCTTTTTGTAGTCTTCACTGATGTTGAGCCAGAGCCTAAAAAAATTATTCTGCGTTAATACTTGTCCTAGAAAAGCGACGTTTATGTATTTTTGCTGATGCTGTGAGCATTACAGCTTACCGTTTTCGCTGGTGCGGGATGCACTGCAGCCTATATGATTTGTACTGAGGAAATTTCCCTCTTGAAGGTAGAGGATGATTAAATAATTTTGATTATGGGAACGAAGGAAAGCTTGGTTTAAGGTAATAAGGATGAAGCAAAACATTTGTCATTTAAACTGCAGGAGGATTCGGATCTTTTGTGTCTGTTGTAAGTTCAATATGTTAAGATGATACTGTTTTACAGAATAGAGGTGACCACAATTTTGCCATTCATGAGAAATGAATCCAGAATAACCACCACAGGCAAAATAACTGATTTGGAAGCGAAAGGTAACTTAAAGAAGGAACGAAATCGCAACGAAATGGGTAAGAAAATGTAGTATAACCTGTATAATTAAAATATTTGTACCCTTCTCAGAGCCATCTGTGTGATTAATTCTTGTGATAACGTAATTTTAGATGAAATTTTCTTACTGTTTTATGTGTGAATATATGAGTATGATAAATGTATAATTGCGAGTCTCTTTTCAGGTGTGCGAACTGGTATAAATGTTTTGGTGTGTAAATAACCATTGTTTTTTTTTTACTGTGTATGTTTAAGGAAAGTTTCTCCATATTTATCATGTGACAAGACGTATGCCGCGAGCGTCAAGAAGAGGACGAATTAGAACAATGTTGTAGTGGTATATACACGGTGTTGAAATAGCATTGAAGTAGCTTATTGGCTTAACTAGTAGTGGATAGAAGTAGAATATTGAGTATTGCATGTTTATGGGTAGTTAGTTTGTAGAATAGACAACAGGTGTGCATGTATGTGTGTGTAAATAACATGTGAACCCTATGCTGTCCTGACCTATACTTGCACAAGGCATAATCCTATTCATTTTAGTGAATTAATAAGTAGCATTGGATTTACTAAAACGTAAGTGAACCACATTAGTGATGTGGATTTAAATATTATATTGTCAGTTCATTTAATTTTTTATTTTTTTTACATTGTAAAGTCATTTCACTTTTATTTTTTTACATTGTCAAGTCATTTAAATTTTATTTTATATTGTCGATTCATCTAATTATTTTTATAAAAAAAAATTAAGTCTCACTTTGTTCTTAAAAATTGTGAAAGACAATACTAAGTGGTATTATGTATGACATTGTGTAATCACATAAGGATGATCAAAAATTTCTGTGAATGCAGTTGAGAACGTGAAAGCGAACCGGCAAAACTCTTAAGAGACAGCGGGAGCAGCCGGACTAGTTGTAAACTGGCGGGTTTCCCAGCAGGACACGCTGTCAGCCAGGCCACTTCGGGAGCGCGGCCGACAACAAAAGAAGGGCACGCGACAAACACTTTCCCTTGTACCTGGAGCTAATGGGCAGCCGCCCCGGGCGACCCTTCCTCGAGACGATGACCTGAGATGGGCGAGCGGTCCACCGCGCGGAAATCCATCTGCTGGCAACGCACCACACGCACGCGACCGTGACGAGACGGCCGCGGAGAAACAATACAAGGGGCGTGGAGCCTTTTGACAGGTACTGTCCAGAGAAACTTGCAGACGTCAACGACGCCTATCGACATTTCCCGACGGATGCCTACTGTCAAGCGACAGTAAATGATGGTTCGATGTTCTCTGGTCGCTAAGGGTGGCACAAAAGAAGAGCCATTAAGTGTCATCCTTGCCCAGGAATATCAAACCGGCTAGTCAATTGAGGATAACTCAAGAATGTAACAACACAAAGGGCGTGGAGCCTTTTGACACATACTGTCCAGAGAAACTGGCAGACTTCAACGACGCCTATCAACATCTCCTGACGGATGCCCACTGTCAAGCGACAGTAAATCATGGTTCGATGTTCTCTGGTCGCTAAGGGTGGCACAAAAGAAGAGCCATTAAGTGTCATCCTTGCCCAGGAATATCAACCTGGAGTGTCAATCGAGGATACCGGACGAATTTGACAACACAAACATGGAACCAAATCGAGATGTACGTGACACAGACCACAAAGAGAAACTTCATGAGAGGGCAGAGACGGCGGGATTGCACGCAACAGATGGACAAAAATCCCTACTGACAGCTGCGGCGACGAACCCCCTCCCCCACCCCTTATACTGTGCCTCGGAACAGTGGAACTAGTGAGTGTATCAGTGAACAGTGATTATACGGTTCTTAGTTCAATGCATATACGTGTGTTTCTGTCACAGAAACTTTGACTCGCGTGTTTTGCAGGGATTCGATTTATTGGTGTTTACTAGACTGACTCTTGTATTTTGCAGGTGTTCTATTTATTAATTTTTTTTAGACTTTGACTCTCGTATTTTGCAGGTGTTCTATTTATTGTTTATTTTAGACTTTGACTCTTGTATTTGGCAGGTGTTTTATTTATTGGTGTTTTTTATTAGATATTGACTATCATACTGTTTTATTGATCAATGTTTGTTCTTGTGTGATGTATTAGATTTGTGTTATTTTGTTTCGTAAATTCATTCATGTGGCATTACTTCGTTTATCAGTCAGATTGCTATTCATTCTCATTGGACTGTGATCGATTAGCCTTTGCATGGGGCATATTTACAGTGAGGAACCCCTTAAGGGTAACAATCACATAATTAATTGTATTTTCAGTATAATGACACAGTACTCATTGTTTGCTAACTAACTGAAATATAGTAGAGTGATTAAATTAATGCCACATAGTTATGTTAATTCTACAAATTATTAGTTTTATAAGATATAGAATTTTTTTTGCGATAACCACTTTGTAAAACATGTTTTTTTTTTTTTCTTATCAATTTTTGCTTTTGCGGATTGTGCATTATAATGTTCTGCTTTATAATACTGATGTTATTTCATGTTCTTTTTTAATTGCTGTGGCACCTTTGCTATTTTCATAAATTTTGCTTGTTAATAAACAGTCATAAATTTTCCTGTGATCAGTTGGCTCTTGCAATGAGCAAATACTGGTGAACTCCATAAGGGTAACAACCAGAAATTGTTTTCATATTAATGACACAGGAACCATTGTTTTTACTTGCTGACCGAATTAGGTCTATACTACCTTTTAAATAGGTGTCACAGATTGTGTTCTTTTTTTTCTGTTTGAAATTGGTAGATTCGAAAGATGTGTTGAAATTATTGTGTTTTAGCAAGTAGCTGGTGTCCTTTTGCCTTTTCTTTTACACTTTTGGTTTAAGTAGGGTGTGAGAAGCCTGCTTGGGAATGTCCTAGCATGGCCAGAAAATTCCCTGCACAGTCTTTTCCCGGAGCGTTGGGGTTATGAAAGGTCTCTGTTGGATTCCTTTCATGTTTAATTTATGGAATAAATTCCTCTTCTAAATGTACTGTGGCGTTTATGACTATCTGGGAGGACACTGAGCAGTGGAACGTGTTACTTTTACACATAAACAAGAACGATCTGTCACACTACTACACTTTAAAGCACAGTTTATATGTAATTCTTATATGTAATTCATGTCACACAGTCTCATACGGAACCTACATCCGCTTTCTTTTATATACTGTATATGATAAGATACTGTCATCCCCCTTCCCTTCTGTGTGAGAGTATGAATGAGCAAATGTATTTGTAGTTGCATGCTTGAGGGTAGCAGACAAGCCTGTCTGCTAGAGAACAGTAGGACCAACGTCGGAACAGGTAGCTACGCTTCCTAAAAGCAAAGAGGTTTCTATCCTTAGTATGGTTCTGTCCGTCCGTTGTCATGTTGGTATAGGAAGCTGCCCCTCTGGTCACTTCCGTTGGTCTTTGTGAGCCACCCTCAGGAAGCACGCTCGGCTGTAGGGCAGTTGCAGTGTGGCCGTGGCGAGCGTCTGAAGTGGTAAGATCTCCGGCTAAGCGCGTGTCTGTTAAGCCCGTAGGACAATGGATTTCTTAAGTTCAGCCTAACTGAAAATTTAATCACCCTTATTTCGGGTTTAGGTCTAAAATATCCGATGTTATCTTAAATTGCAGCGCAGTATTATTCTCGTGTGAAGTTCAGATTAGTTTCCGGTAGTTGCTTTTGTTACTACTTTGTGAGTAAAGTGGAACTACGTGTTGATCAGTAACTCTAAATAAGATCAATCTTAAATGCGAATGCTTGTGTGATTATAACGTCTCGTCTTGACTATATTTTCAATATAGCAACTTTTCTTTATGTTCAGCCCACGTGGGGTGTACTTTGCGAGACCACTACCACGTGCTTATATAACTGTTTGACCCATCAGGTTAATAGTAAGACGTTAGTAACCAGTTCAAGGTTTTGCTTTTGTCAATTGCTTTTCGATCTAATGTATTTTAATTATCAAAATTATTGTGGAGTTGTACGCTTTGTGTAAACCAAGTTGACCACGTGGAGCATGTGGTGTAATCATCAAAGTAGCCCTCAGCTATTCTTTTTGCGAAGACTTCACAAAGAGTTAATATGAATTTAGTATACCAGTGTGTGGTAATTACATGACGGACAGGATTGTGGTATGAACGTAATTTCTTTGGGTAAAAAACTGAATCTGTTGGTTGCGGTTAATTTCTTCTTGCTTATGTTTCAATGTTCTTCGTGAGTTATTTTATGAATGCAGTGTCGTATGCAGTCTCCCAATCTTGGCTCCATATTTTATGTGTTCCGTAAGATTACAATCTCACATTTTTCAATCGTAAATAAGGCACCAGCTCAGTTATAACTCACGTATAATATGCTGAAATTTCAATGAACAATCTTAAAATAAATTTCCAAACATAAACTGATTTCTTTCTTTTTATTTAAATTCTCATTTATATATATATATATTACCGGTTTTGTATGACTATTAAAAGATTATCATTAATGTTAGTCTGCTTGGTAAACCTAGACTAAATATCTGATGAAACAGTTGCCCAGTAATCCACGGTTAACGTCCCCAGACAGATCACGGCTTTTAACCCACTTTCATTGTCAATTAGCACCGATATCAGCATACCAAATTAAAGTTACAACATTACACCGCTACCCCTTGATTGCAAGGCAAGTGTGATGAACTCCAACCTGGCACTGTTTTGATTCTACGCAGGTGCTCGCCGGTGGCACCGCATCTAAAAACTGCCTGCCTGTCCGAAGTTCTGAGTGGGAGTGGGCTTGGAAAGGCACATCGCATCCCGGCAAGAAACGTGGCATAAGTCAAGAAACGGCAATGTTTGGTTTTCGTCACTGAAAAAGACGTGTGAAGTGCCGCAACGTGGACGAAAAGTCACCTCGCTATCTCCCACTTCGTCCACCTTAGGACAGGTACGTCAGTTTTGTTTTAGGCTACTTCATGATTCACTACAGCAAGAACAGCGTGTCTTCAACGTTGCCACTGGAATGTTTTCATGGCTCATTCAAGAAGAATGGCACATTCTGACTAGTGACACTTTTCATGTACGAGGGTTGGAACTTAAATAGTGGCGACTACTTATTCACAACCGATACAAAAGAAAATGGCTCTGAGCACTATGGGACTCAACTGCTGAGGTCATTAGTCCCCTAGAACTTAGAACTAGTTAAACCTAACTAACCTAAGGACATCACAAACATCCATGCCCGAGGCAGG
Source organism: Schistocerca americana (assembly GCF_021461395.2). NCBI lineage: Eukaryota > Metazoa > Arthropoda > Insecta > Orthoptera > Acrididae > Schistocerca > Schistocerca americana. The sequence continues at coordinate 98,028,389 of NC_060127.1, read as the reverse complement.
ATTCGAACCTGCGACCGCAGCGGTCTTGCGGTTCCAGACTGCAGCGCCTTTAACCGCACGGCCACTTCGGCCGGCTGATACAAAAGAGTTACATGTTTGGCCCTATTACTGTCCTTCAAAGTAGTCACCAGCGTTGTGAGGAACCCGTTGCCGGCGATGTGGAAGTCGTAGTATACCGTTAGCAGAGCCTGTTCTGCTGATGGAGCAATTGGAGCGCTCTACTGTTTGTCGAATTTCTGAAACAGTTCTGAAGCGAATGCCACGAAATGGTTCCTTCATCTTCGGAATCAAATCAAAATCACAAGTATTTAAGTCCGGGGAGTATGGTTGATGGTACAGTACTTCCCAGTCCCGTCGACCGAACGGAGCAGCCACAGCTTGCGCTGTATGCGCCAGCGCATTGTCGTGCAAAACGATGGGTGGGTTGCGAAGAAAGTGTCGCCGCTTCTTTCGCAAAGCTGGTCGCAGGTGATGCTCCAAAAACGAACAGTAATACTGTGCACTGACGGTCTGTCGGGGAGGAACGTAATGCGTTAGGATAACACCATCACAGTCGTACACGAGAATCACCATAACTTTAGATCGCTCCATTCGCACCATCAACACAAGAGGCTCTGCTAACGGTATACTACGCCTTCCACATCGGTGGCTGTGGGTTCTACACAACGCTGGTGACTACTTTGAAGGACAGTAACAGGTGCAAACATGTAACTCTTTTGTATCGGTTGTGAATTAATAGTTACCACTATTTAAGTTCCAATCTTCGTATATGGTGAGTTGAACGTAATTTTTAATATCGTTGATTATTACAATGTCTGTGTTTATACAGTGTCTGTATCTTCAATGTGCTTCAGACATGCAAGCACAGACACTGTTTTGACGATTACGGCTGTTATATATGTTACGAAATTCGGTGCGCTGCACCGTAGAGGAAAAATTGGTAGTTTCTGTTATAACGAAAGTTCCCACTGAACCGTAGATTGAACGGTAGATTGGTAGGGAGACTACCGAACAACCCGAACCGCAGGTTGCTCTAACCGTCCGTACTCCACAAGGGAAAAACGGACCACCCAACTCATAAACAACCACCTTCCCGCGGATGGGTAAACGGAGAAGAATGGTGGGACGACCCCAAAGCAAAACGGCTGGTGACCTCACCAAGAAAACAAGTAGAACTTAACAAGAGTAAATCAAACAAGATATCACCAATCACTTAACTTCTAATAAACTGCGATTTCTCGAGAAAACTTGGCGCAGCACCCCCAAATAGCTCTCCCGAACCGTCCGCTGCCAGCCGCTTAAACAGACGCAGGAAGGCGCGCCGATCTTCCGTCTCACGGCGTCGCAGCTCGCACCGGCCAGACTGATGTCGTGGGTTGACTCCTGTTGCTTTCGTGTCCACCGCGAAGCCACTACCCCTTGCTATACGCCGCGGCCCACTGGACTCACGTGGCGACCTTACATGCGCCGACGCTTAAGACGGACAAGTCATCTTGTGTCTCAGTGCGCGACCGACCAACCGATCGATCCAACCACCAATGACCATTGCCTGAAGAAACTCGAGCCGACTCTCGGCCTAACGCGCAGACTCAGATGCAGGAACTAGGCCCCGACCGGGAGACTAGTCGCTGAGTTCTCTTACTGGCGGAGTGGAAAGACTCTTATTTTGCCGGCTTTAAAGATTGATCCGAACGACAGACATACTAGCACTCCGAACGACAGACAGACACTAACTGCCTAACAAATGCGTACGAGAGACAGACTAGCAAGCTGGGGACGAGAGACTGACCCAGACTGACCCCCAGTCTGACCGACTGACGGGCTCATGGCGCCCCTTAAATGCACGTGAACAGGCAACCTTTCCCCTTTCCCACCAGAGGGAGGCACCAAAGCTGCGATTGCCACAGCGGCGAAACTACCGGAAATGGAGGGCGTTTGCTTCACACTACGCACTGCGGCGCGCTCTTCAAAACAACAATTTTTACCACGGCTCAAGAAGTATATGTACACATCAGAAGTGTGCAGTATGCAGTAGTGAATAAAATACCGTCACAGCCTTTCAAAATTACCAAAGGATCGAAACAGGGATGCTGCTTCCCCTTGCAACGTTTTAAATATACATTCAGAAAGCGATAGACTTGTGGGGTAGGAATTGCGCAGGAATGGACTTTAAGATAGCAAAGGATCAACGTATGTACACCTAGTTTTTTTCTAGATGATCAGGTATGGAGGCTAGTGAAGAAGATGATACCCGTTTCAAGCTAAGAAAATTATTAGAAGCATATCATAAGTCAAGTTGGAAAGTAAAGTTTAAAAAGGGTAAATTCCTATTCAGAGGAGAAAGTGCAATAACAGTATATGGACAGTACATCAGCGTATATGAAAAATTTAAATATTTGGTAGCATCCTACTGGAAGACGGAACAAGTGACTGTGAAGTACAGAAACGAGTAGCCCATGGGAAAACAGCAACCCAAGAGCTTAACCAGATACTCTATATAAGTACTGTGGAGCCTATACCGACCTCTGGATGTGAGTGCTGGGAGCTTACTGGAAAAAAATGGAACTTGTAGAAAAGGGCTATCTCAGGGGATTGTGTAGAACTTCTCGGCGAGACTACGGACAAAATCCTAGGTGTCTACATCGAAATTCCCGCATTTCCAATATGCTCCCAACATAAAATTAAATAAAACAAATGTATCTCCTTCTCAAAACTATGTTGTACATCGAGTTTAATTTTCAAGAAATCATTAGATCAGAACACTTCCATGTGAGCCCCTGTGGTGACACGAAGGATGTCTAGTCTGTATTCAGTTTCCACGCAGGTCCGATGCAAAATGTCCAATGGGTGGTAGTGATAACTTTCACAATCCGAGTACAGAGGTCTTGAAGGTCCTGCACTGCAGCAGCGAAAACTCTGTCGATCACGTAGTCCCAGAGAAAAAGTCCTGTTGTTTTACATCAGGAGAACATGAAGGCCGATTCTCCTCCAATTCAGCGTTGGAAATGTTGGATTCAGTTATCTGAACATCCAACAACCAGTTATGTGGAGCACCACCTTGGTGAAAGGAAAGGTTTGTGCCGTGTGCTTGGCTGTTACCGAGGCCACGCCACCGTCTAAGCACCGAGACCGCTTCGCCATCTGAGTGAAACAAGAATGCCTATACGGCTGGCGCCTGAAGAGCCGGCACACCCGCCACACAACACTGCTTTGCGGGTTGCCGTCCAGCCAGATGCCTGCAGTTGAAGTTGCAGTAAGGAGGGAGCCACAGTCGCCGGACACAGCCGGCACTATTTCGCATCCGCGAAACTATGTGACGCCAGCCACTTCCGTGTATCCATACGCCAGGTAGCCTTTATACGATCGCCGTCTGTAGTTCTCAATCAGTCGCACGTCGAGTCTGCTGCCAAGTGTGATTGCCAGTAAACGACGAGCCACAATGCTGCACAGCTGCACCACGACAAGGCCCGTGCAATACCAATTCCGAACTTGGAGAGTAACTTATGATGGCATACTGTGTGATTTCCCTCGCACCTTTGTACAACTTTACTCAATGAGTGACAATCATTCTTATTAAATCAGGACAATCTCTTGTATTCTTTCATAGAGAACCAGTATTCTGTTATTCATGCTTTTTGTTGCTTTCTTATAGAAGTAAATTTCTATTGTTCAGTGCTACCTGGGAACCTTTTCTGCGTGCACTATCCCACAATGGGAAACTTCAAACTGGACAAAAACCAAAATTTCCTACATGTCTAGGTGTGTCGTTGCTGTGACACTCTCCTCAGCAAAGAAGAATGGTTCTCTTTACACACATGAGGCCACATCAAAAGTTCACTTTCAAGCTATCCCAAACCTTTACCCTGATAGTGTGTGTATTTTGTGATCCCCCAGATGCCAACGTTATGCTTATTCACAGATTCAGAGACATGGAATATGACCTCATCACGATACATTACACTTCACTAGGATCCAGGATTCCGGTCGATTCAGTTAAGCATTTCACAAGCAAATCCATAGAGCTGTTGTTTGTCATTTGTCTTTATGGCCTGCATAAGCTTCATCTTGTAGAAGGACAGAAGCAACCACTTCATGCACATGGCACATTGCATTTGAAGTTCCGTGAAGCTTGACGAATTTATTTCCGTGGGCTTCTTTGGAAAGCTTGGCGTACATTCTCCCCTTGGTCTTCGAAGACACGCCGATCCCCTGCATGTCGCTTGAGGATGGTGCCAGACTCCAGAAACTGTCTATTCAATGGTTTTATTTTCTTGGCATCTGGTGTTACTTTCATGTAAACAGATGAAACTGTCTTTGCACCACTACAATGAATTTAAACTCTGCATACCAAACCACAGTTTGTGCCTTCTCCTAACCTGACGCATTTTTACTTGGACGCACAGCAAACATTGACCAAAATTACGCAGCAGCTTTAGGTCCTTCTGCACTCAACGGACAAGCCACACCTGAAACAAAGAAAGATTTACAATTTGTAATCCGCCTCAAAAAACAGTCCAGTTCGGTGCAGATACATTGGACAACGATAAGGGCAATAACCCAGAATCAAGAATGCATCACGGTTGGAACAGGAGAACGGCAGCTCGCCTGGTGTGGACATAAAATGCGAATGACAGATCACATATGGCCAAAGAAGAATTGAATGTACTATCCTCATGGGAGAAAGAGAAAGGGAAGAGCGAAGGTTGCCTGGTTGGAGAGGGTAAAGGAGGCCGTGAGAAAAAGAGAAATAGAACAAGATGAGGAAGTATCGGATATACAAACCGATAACGACAGATTTTTGGGATGCGGCGGCAGAAGCAAGAACCCCATAGGATGAGAGAAACCGCCGGTAAACGGATTCTGTTTCATGTAATTTACTTTTTCCAATTACCAGCGAGGCCTAACGGCGAAAATATTCGTCACCCCGTTAAAACAGCTGACTGATAGCTTTGAAGCGCTTTAGACAGGAGAATGTGAGATGTAACTTTCAGTGTAATTTAAATCTACTTCACCTCTATTACTAACCCCTGTATCGTTAGATGCTTCTCGAACTTCTGTTCCAACTATTATTCCACTAAAAGAGAACTGCTACACGAAATTTATACCAAAACAACTTGCGAAATTCCTGTTGAGTTAAAACCTGCATATTGTGTTCACAAGACATGCCGTAATCTTATTACATAAAATCTCTTGGTTAAGCAAGCCAAATCTGAATGAACCAGTAAACGCCAGATTCTTTAAGGCATCAAATTTTCATGTATAAAACTGCTTCAGATGTCTGATTATTCTACAAATGTATTAAGAATGACTTCTAAGTGCGTAAGAGAGAAAATCATTAGGGAAGGTTTGAAATAGTGTTTAAAATAATGTTTAAAATATTCTGAAAGTCATTAAGGTAACTTGACAGTGATTGCCCAGAAAATACTAACAATTTCCCCACAGTTTACACGGCTCTGACAAAAAGTCCTGAACTCTTAGTAGGATAAAAACTGTAGGAGAATAGGAATGTTTCTTGGTCAACATTTCGATATACAGTCAATTACGTTGATTTTATTACATTTTTTTGTGAACATCAGTAAATTAAATTTTATATGCTGGTTCATACTTGGAATCTATGCACCGACTATCTATCTTTTTTAGATTCTTGAAACTTTAAGTACGCGTTAGCAATATGTCTATCTAAAAGTAGACTACAATCATGTCATTTCAGCCGCAAGTTTTTTTTCTAGAATTATATACATCTGATAATCAAAATTAAGGTTACTTTTTTGTAATCAATCAGTACGCATCTTCCTTCCTGTCGATAGTATTTTATTGTTTGTAGTCTCCTTACCTCCAAACAGTACCCTGAAAATTTCAGACATCTTGCTCAAATAGATTTTTGTGCGTAGAATAAACACGTTAGAAAATTTAACTCTCGAGAAATTCAATTCAAATTTATATTTTATCTGTGATTCACCTCTGTTATTCCTGATACACCTAATGCGTTCCAGTAGCGTAATCGTCTTGGTTTACGTGGTTCTTATCTTCTCTCTTCTCGTTCCTCCTTGTTATTCTGGCGCCTTGAGTTGTCTCAAGAAACCACTTTTCAGCTTCAGCCACAGCCACGAAATCATTCGGCAATAGCGTTTCTCTCAAATTACGCTCAGAATAGATTCCTAGCAACGCTAGAACTTCATATCTGTTAACTCCCCCACATTAAAACAAATTACAGGCGCAATAATTTTCCAGAACGACAAAAAACAGTAACTCAAACTACAGAACAGTTTATAAGAAAGTAATGCTATAAAACCAAAGATATACAGGGAAAACGTAAGAGAATCGCAAAGCGGATCTCCTAACAGGGCTTCCAACTTCAGAAACAGTTGTATAGCATATGATTCTCGAAGAGGAGTCTAACAACAACACTGACGTATGAAAGTACTGGAAATATGTGTTTGGACGCACACCGAGAGATTTTTAAACTTCTTCCTGATGTCCAGTTCAGATCTTTTAAGTACTATTATTTTAAAAAAACTCTAAACATCGATTTAAAAAAAATTAAAATCAATTATCTGAACCGGTTTCGAAGGTATGTTTCGTTAAGTGGTTTCATTGTGTAATACAATAAGAATACAGGTGAGTAGACAACCTAGTAAGTGGGGCAACCACAGATATGAATAGTCATCTTGCGTATTACTAAAACGCTTCAGCTGTATTAAGTCCTTTATTATTGGATTACTACCAGTTTCGTAGCCCTAAAAGCCACATCTTCAGGTGAACACTGCTTCTCCGAACTTTACGGAACCTCGTACAGGGGACGCATCCGTGTTCTGAAGATGTGCTTTTAGTGCTACGAAACAGGTAGTGATCCAATAACAAAGGAGATGAGTAATTAGGGTTCCATTTTCAGTAAAAGATAGTTTTTGACGCATCACAGTGTTTATGATGTAATATCTACTGAACAATGTTTCCTACAATGATATCATTTCGCATGTACATACAATGCTATAACCAGATATTACCTGCAAACTGTGTTGGAAAAAGAGACAGTAGTATAGGAGTAATAATTTAAAACGTCAAACCTGATAGGGAATTTTGACTGCATGAACAGCGAAAATATAGTAAGCGATAAACTTTTCGTTTTCTTCTTTTTTTTTCGGGGACAGTTAAAAAAATTCGTAAAGGTTTGAAATTACATGTAAAGTTTGTTGGAAGTCGCTTAAAGCTCTCTTACTCAAATGCTGGATGAATAAAGTGCAGGACACCCCAAAGGTGAGAGGAACAGGACTCGCCGAAATCAAACACCTCAATGGTGTCAGGCAAGGGCTCACTGAAATCTAACATCCCAATGGTGAGAGGTAAGGGCACTCAGCGAAATCAAGCAGCCAGTGGTGAGAGGCAAGGGGGCTCACCGAAACCAGACACCTCAAAGGTAAGAGGCAACGAGACACGCCAATATCAAAAACCTCAATGGTGTCAGGCAAGGGCTCACTGAAATCTAGCATCCCAATGGTGAGAGGTAAGGGCACTCAGCGAAATCAAGCAGCCAGTGGTGAGAGGCAAGGGGGTTCACCGAAACCAGACACCTCAAAGGTGAGAGGCAACGAGACACGCCAATATCAAAAACCTCAATGGTGTCAGGCAAGGGCTCACTGAAATCTAGCATCCCAATGGTGAGAGGCAAGGGCACTCAGCGAAATCAAGCATCCAGTGGTGAGAGGCAAGGGGGCTCAGCAAAACCAGACACCTCAAAGGTGAGAGGCAACGAGACACACCAATATCAAAAACCTCAATGGTGTCAAGCAAGGGCTCACTGAAATCTAGCATCCCAATGGTGAGAGGTAAGGGCACTCAGCGAAATCAAGCAGCCAGTGGTGAGAGGCAAGGGGGCTCACCGAAACCAGACACCTCAAAGGTGAGAGGCAACGAGACACGCCAATGTCAAAAACCTCAATGGTGTCAGGCAAGGGCTCACTGAAATCTAGCATCCCAATGGTGAGAGGCAAGGGCACTCAGCGAAATCAAGCATCCAGTGGTGAGAGGCAAGGGGGCTCAGCGAAACCAGACACCTCAAAGGTGAGAGGCAACAAGACACACCAATATCAAAAAACTCAATGGTGTCAGGCAAGGGCTCACTGAAATCTAGCATCCCAATGGTGAGAGGCAAGGGCACTCAGTGAAATCAAGCAGCCAGTGGTGAGAGGCAAGGGGGCTCAGCGAAACCAGACACCTCAAAGGTGAGAGGCAACGAGACACGCCAATATCAAAAACCTCAATGGTGTCAGGCAAGGGCTCACTGAAATCTAGCATCCCAATGGTGAGAGGTAAGGGCACTCAGCGAAATCAAGTAGCCAGTGGTGAGAGGCAAGGGGGCTCACCGAAACCAGACACCTCAAAGGTAAGAGGCAACGAGACATGCCAATATCAAAAACCTCAATGGTGTCAGGCAAGGGCTCACTGAAATCTAGCATCCCAATGGTGAGAGGCAAGGGCACTCAGCGAAATCAAGCATCCAGTGGTGAGAGGCAAGGGGGCTCAGCGAAACCAGACACCTCAAAGGTGAGAGGCAACGAGACACACCAATATCAAAAACCTCAATGGTGTCAAGCAAGGGCTCACTGAAATCTAGCATCCCAATGGTGAGAGGTAAGGGCACTCAGCGAAATCAAGCAGCCAGTGGTGAGAGGCAAGGGGGCTCACCGAAACCAGACACCTCAAAGGTGAGAGGCAACGAGACACGCCAATGTCAAAAACCTCAATGGTGTCAGGCAAGGGCTCACTGAAATCTAGCATCCCAATGGTGAGAGGCAAGGGCACTCAGCGAAATCAAGCATCCAGTGGTGAGAGGCAAGGGGGCTCAGCGAAACCAGACACCTCAAAGGTGAGAGGCAACGAGACACACCAATATCAAAAAACTCAATGGTGTCAGGCAAGGGCTCACTGAAATCTAGCATCCCAATGGTGAGAGGCAAGGGCACTCAGTGAAATCAAGCAGCCAGTGGTGAGAGGCAAGGGGGCTCAGCGAAACCAGACACCTCAAAGGTGAGAGGCAACGAGACATGCCAATATCAAAAACCTCAATGGTGTCAGGCAAGGGCTCACTGAAATCTAGCATCCCAATGGTGAGAGGTAAGGGCACTCAGCGAAATCAAGCAGCCAATGGTGAGAGGCAAGGGCACTCAGCGAAATCGAGCAGCCCAGTGGTGAGAGGCAAGGAGACTCGCAGAAATCAGGCACCCCAACCGTGAGAGGCGAGAATAGTACCCGAAAGCAAACACCCAGTGGTGAAAGGCAAGGGGACTCGCTGAAATGAAGCACGCCGATGATAAGAGGCAAAGACACTCAGCGAAATTAAGTACCCCAATGGTGAGAGGTAAGAGACTCACCAATGTCAAGCATCCCTGTAGCAACAGAAAACTATTACACCCACATCGTTGTTTTTGGATCACATAGTTTCTAAGCAGACCCTGAAACGACCAACCATATTGTACTGTATAGTTAAATCTGCAACACTAAAGTGAATTTCTAACATAAATATCGACCCTTCGAAAACAAAGGTTTACATTTACACCGTAAATGAAGTGTAGAATCAGATGTGTCGTTTCTTAATTGCAAAAACAGGCACCTTGATATCTGTCCAATGCAGCACCATCTACCACGAATGGAAAGCTATTGTTTGATGAAATCGTATGTACTTTTGGTGTAAACTCCAAATATGCAGTAAACTGGGGGGGGGGGGGGGGGGTTCCCACGAGAAAACACAAAGTTACCGCTTCCACAAAATGGTTCAAATGGCTCTGAGCACTATGGGACTCAACAGCTGAGGTCATTAGTCCCCTAGAACTTAGAACTAGTTAAACCTAACTAATCTAAGGACATCACAAACATCCATGCCCGAGGCAGGATTCGAACCTGCGACCGTAGCGGTCTTGCGGTTCCAGACTGCAGCGCCTTTAACCGCACGGCCACTTCGGCCGGCACCGCTTCCACACAGGAGGGTGGTAAGGAAGGGGCCAGTTATACCACAAACAGATCTCCCATTTACTAATATTAACTTTTCACCTAGAACAATTCGTCTTAGTGATACGTAATTGTTTCAGCTTAAATCAAACAGCTTGTACATACTGCCACTTACATCATTTGCCACAGCTTTGGTATCCTATCTTAAGGTGCATGAAATATTTTCCGGGACAGTTTTGTTTCGTCCACCCTGAACATACCACATGGCCAAACGTGCAGCCTCAAGCTATACGCCGCAAAAAGCGGGCTGTGCAATCAGTTTCACTCTGTGGGTACAGGAAACGTTAGCACGCAGATGTCAGTTAATTACGAGTTTAATTGCACATCAGAATGCTAATCAAGGCAGGTATGCAAACAGACTCGGTGCCATGAAACCCGAAACACATCGCAGGTAAACATTTACGCGACAAGCGATCACGTGGACACTATAATGGATCTGGTCAATGGTAAACTCTCATTGTCTACTAAAGAACACGATACAAACATTTAATTCACTTAGCGGTTCACTAACGTTTCTCGAACAAAGTAATTTTCTTTATTTTTATTCTACATCCACACAGATATTAACGTATTATTCGCTTGTGTGCTCGAACAAAGTAATTTTCTTTATTTTTATTCTACATCCACACAGATATTAACGTATTATTCGCTTGTGTGCTGATATGAAAAGTGTATTAAAACGTTACATTCATACAAATACTGCAACACTAAAATCGTCAGATATAGTTTGTACATCCATGTAACTAATAACTTTGATTCTTATTATTACTAGTAGCTGACAAACCCGGCATTGCCCCAGTATTCATTTCCCCAGTTTCCTATTAAACCGAAAACAAAAAAAAACTGTGTTTGTAGAGTACTATCGACAAAATTTCATTCGTCAAAACACGTTTGCAGTTATGAAAAGTCGTACAAAGAAATATGCCTAATATACAAATGTATAAGTACAATAAGCAAATTAAGAAGCATAGTATGCAAAGAACAAATTCTCTGTAACGCTTATGTAGCTGAGTGCGTGACTATAAACAATACTTATCCTACATCCGTTACATCCATTGGTGATTATTGTCGGTATCAATGCTGAGTATTAAAATAATAACATCAAAAATGAATTACAAACGCAACAAATCAGAACAATACTCACGACAGCATTGTGTGTGGAATTTGAGGGCACATTCTCGTGATATTAATAAGAAAGGACTTCATCGACACTAAAATAATACTTAATAATTATTAACAGTGACGTAATTTAATTTTCTGTGAAAATCATATCTCATTCAATATTTATGGAAAAAGATAATGGAAATCTTCATCTTTTGTCATCTGTGATTCTTCTAGAATAATCCTTCTTCTTGTTCGAACTGTTTTAATGATCGGACGTGGTTGATGTCTCGTAACACAGAGGCTTGTAAAAAACTGTATTTTGTTGCTAATTTAATATTTGAAAAATACAGTTTCTGTGTGGTTGAATGAATCTTCTTTGTTTAAAGTTTTATTTTATTCTAATTCTCGTCCTACATAAATGTTGTTTTCTGATCGGCTACAAAGGAGCGCAGCCATTAGCGCTATTGATCTACAGCGCGGTTTATTGGTAAATGCTGAATAATAAGCGATTAACATTGAGCAATATTTTGAAATGTTAATGCATATAGTGAAGGTGCAAAAAGATTTAATACTACATATATTTTGTTAGTAGTAAAACAGGGCCAGAAGCAGAACCGTTAAGTGATTGTCTTATGTTAGTCGCCATCTTAGTGAAATATTGCAGCGACAGTTTTAAACAGATTTTCTATACGGACATAAATGTTGTTGGTCATAATTGCGATAATAATTGTGTATTAGTGGCCCAGAACCCACTTTGAGGAAATAAATTGGACTTAGATCGTGAATAAACTTTAAATATAGTGCAAATAGCATCTTACGCGATAGAAATTCTTATCTGCTGATGTATGAAGCCTGGTTATTTCCTAACAACTTTTATGAAGTATTGTCACAGGAAAAATACATTAGTGTTATGTGCGTGTAATACTGTGTGACAAAACCGTTAATTTTGCTTAAAGAAAAGCGCTGCCACCTCGAATAACAGTAGCGTTAAGTTCGATAAACGGTCTGCAAGTTAGTGCCATTTACACTGCTTGACAGACAACATTGCTACACGTTCCCAGGTGGAGGTTTCTTTAACAAAATAACGATCATTAGCCGAGAAAAGCAGTGTTTAAATAAAACCTCATGTTACGTTGATAATAAGTAACAAGTTTTATTGTAATCTTGCTGAAACTGTACAACACGCAATCAAACCACAATACTCGCACGCCACACTTACAATGAATGGTTATGTCATATATCATTTTCGACTGATTTTGGCTGAATGATGGGAAGTTGTTAGTTGTTGTAATACAGGAGCTGTAGTCAGATATGAATTGCAGCCAGACATAATTTTCGATGAAGTTTCATCGATGGAATGTATTTTGAAAAGATTAATATTTAAAGTGTTCATAAAAATGTAAAACATGGAAAAAATTATATTTACATTTTACATTTCACTTAACGAAACTGTACCCAAAAATCACTTCTACAAGCAGTAATATTGCATCTTGAGAAAAACTGTGCCAACCACCACAACGCCGAGTGAGGGACAGAGATCAAAGGTTAAGCAGAAAGCAAAATCACAACTATTCAGAGTAAAGTTGAGGAACGTTCGAACCTCCATCTCCTACTGTTTTCCAAGGTGTTGAGGAATATTCAGTTCAGAGTAAAGTTGAGGAATATTCACGCAAACGAGATCCTGCGACAGTGACGATTATTAAACATTAACATCATGTAGATTGCGTCAGTATAATGCGGATAAAAGAACACTTAGCGACCAAATTTTAAACACAGCTTTTTTTTTACATCTGCTGTGTATCTCTCTCTGTCTTCATTATAATAAAAAATCTATTCACACATTAGTTTTATTGATTTTTGAGTTCAAAGTGCAGTATGAACCTAAGAAATTTAGCTGCACTGAGGGTGGTGATTGTGGGCTTCTGCACAGGCAGCCAAAGCCAACTTCAACCAGGCCTGACAATTGGCTATATCAGTACACAATAGCGGAAATTATAACAATTGGCATTTCTAAATCTGTGACGTTGGTTCCTTGATCAACAATCAACCTTGGAGTCCTCTTTACACAAGAGCGAATGGAAGTGAACACAAATAATTGTGCATTTGCAGACGACTTGGCAATGTGAACTACCATTCGTTCGTATGATATTTGTGAAGAAACCTTTACACATAAGAGAACGGAACACAGTGTGACATAAAAAACACAATCTATGAACGCTGCGTTATTGTTTTCTCGTGCTAATCATTGGCACACGTTCAATACGAGAATAGTAATTAAGTGAATGAGTACAATTTTGTTAGAAATGGCTGAAACGATACTAAGTGGAACACAAGCACTGGGCGTGTAATAATGTTGTACCCAACATCAACACAGGCAACGGCCTTGCCGCAGTGGATACACCGGATCCCGTGAGATCACTGAAGTTAAGCGCTGTCGGCCGTGGTCGGCACTTGGATGGGTGACCATCCAGGCCACCATGCGCTGTTCCCATTTTTCGGTGTGCACTCGGCCTTGTGATGCCAATTGAGGAGCTACTCGAACGAGCAGTAGCGGCTCCGGCCAAAGAAAACCATCATAACGTCCGGGAGAGTGGTGTGCTGACCACATGCCCCTCCTATTCGCATCCTCAGCTGAGGATGACACGGCGGTCGGATGGACCCGATGGGCCACTTGTGGCCTGAAGACGGAGTGCCTTTTGAGTGCAACGCCAACACAGAGAAGAACTGAAGCACAAACAAGCAGTGAGCTCACTGCCTCATAGTGTGCAAGCGGGCACGCGAGGAACCCCTGGTTCACCACTTAGACAACAGTACAGAGGAGTCGCAACGCTCTTCTGTAACAAAGTTTCATGTAGCAACTCCACCTAGGGATGATACAAGAACGCCTTTCAGGCTGCAAACTTTGGATAAAGGAGCGGGCGGAAGCCCTGACATTAAACGTTAGGCCAGCCAAAAGCGCAAAAATGCTCAGAAAATACTAGGACATTTGGTCACCCGTAAAGAAGGCTATTATGTCATTGACTGCTATAAGCCCTCGCCTTCCTTCCACTCACTCTCATAGTTACGCCACTCCATCTGCATCGGGGATAACAATGAAAGTTCAGCCCTGCTAAAGTGCGCGTCATTTACGACGGCGGCCGAGATTAGGTTCGTTCTGCGCATCTGACGTCACAAAACACAGTCAGCCAGGAACAGAGAACGACGTTGCCAGAGCTTGACTGCAGTGCAGACCACGGATGAGTGGCTTCAGTTTTAGAAACGTTCAGTCATAAATAAAGTAATTGAACAAAAGCAAAGTCTTGATAGCAGACTTTCTTTTATAGAAAGTTTGGAAAAAGCATTCTTTGTACCAATTGCATCATATTCTATTAATTAATTAAACCAAACAAGCAATAAGCCTCCTAATTCAGGCAATAGCAAGGAAAGGTACTTGTATCATTCTCATGAACTGCTTTTTCTCAATAAAGAACAGCGATAATTGTTTATTTCCTATTGTACTTCGACGAAACGTGAATAATTCATAGTCATACCAACAGTGTTTGTCGGTATTTTGCGTGATATTTTACAGTACTCCAGTAATGAGTTTGAAAGACGAGCTGTTTTAGTGTAATGGTTAAGGTGTTTGGCTGCTAAGTGAAAGGTTCTGAGTTCAAACCTTGTTAGATACTTAACATTTTGTTTATTTAAAAACAATATTGAAGTGTCTTACTTCATGAATTTTATTCGTTTGAATGTAATTTTTTGAAATTTCTAGTTCTTTGTCTCTTCGTTATAATCATAATAAGATTTCGGTTTTTCTAATTTTGTCCTCCAATATTTCTTTTCACAGCAATTAAAAACAATGAAAAGGCACACATACAATATTCATGTTATCTGTTTTGTTTGTATATCTTCTCTTCCGCAGTCGCTGTTTTACTATTCATATTGAAATATATTCTTTGCGACAGTATTAAACGTATTATATAGAGCAGAATTTCGGCTCGTACGTTGCCGAGCTACTTGATTGTCTGACGCAATTCTTTGCTTCGCTGCTTTGGCAACATCATCATATTCAATGTTTTCGTCAACTGATCTATGTTTTGGCAAGTATTTGCTGTCCGTTGTGACAAACGCAAATTTTTTGCGCATTGCTCCTCACTGAAAATATATTTTAGTTTATATATTTTATTACGTCCATAATGCAGTTTTGTGTACTTCGTCAATTTTAATCAGAACTTTTTTAAAAAATGCGGGATGACTCTGGTATGAATAAAACTTTTATTACAGTCGCGAAAGACGGATTATTTCTCAATATTACATTCGACACCTATCTGGTACTCAAATTAAATGAGATATTGTTATACAGTAAATTTTATATGAAATTTAGGTATATTGCCCACATTTCATTCTCAACATTGTGGCAACTAGAATCGACCATACGGAAAGTATACGCTATGGACTTTTACCTCTGCAAACTCTTCAAAATTTCGTGCAATGGTTTACTACATTTAATGCTGCACAATAACTGCGTTGAACATCGAATCAAAATTTAGTCATTTATGGGGGGAAGGTATCAGTCAAGAATATGTGTAAAAATCAAATTTTTGGGCCAAATAGTTTTTGTGAAATCGAATGATAAGTGTGTCAATGCAGTCAGAACACCATGTGTCAGCACAGGCGAGCAGTGCAGTGATGACAAAATCGAGCACAGCGCGGAATGCGGGGAGCACGTCTCTGTGGCAGCGAAAGGGTTAATGCGGCCGTGGTGGCTTTACTTCATAAACCGCGCGCTCCTTCCTAAACATAAGTTTTCGAACTATACTATACTATGGCGCTGCTTCTCTTGGCGCGTGCGTCGTTTGCAACTGGCGACGCAGCAATCTCCCGCGTCTGGGCGGGCATGCGCGAGCCGCCAAGATAAAAGAATTCAACTATAGTCGCATGATGCCCTGGTGAATACAACGAAGTGTCTACAGCTATTGCCACTGTTACAGGTTCGCAGCCATCCCACCAGTGTTGGTACTTCGACTGTGTGAGCTGCACTCCTGCCGGTCACAATGGTGACTGACTGAAGATGAGGTCCGGGCCAGGCTTCCGTGAATGAAGAACAGCTGTGCCCATCTGCGAGCAGGGCGTCTCTGCCACCACTCCTGGGCAGTAAAAGTACCGCCATTTGGACTCTCCTATGGGTCAGTACTGACTCTTCTGCCTATACGCTTTCTCGGCAACTGAAAACAAGAGCATGCAGATTTCTGGGTCTGAGCCGAAGTGTAGCTTCACTTGATGAGAGAGTTGAGGCTCTGACAGACGTACAAGTCACGCCAGGCCCGCAGCACAGACCCCTGACAACACCAGAGCCCGCACCTGCAGATTCCTCGCCGGCCACTGACATGCCACTCTACGCCTTCATCCACGGTGGGCTCACCACGGCCGCTGCTAGGCAGCACCGGGAAGAAGATGGAATGAATGTAAAACTGATGCCAAATAATGATTATTAATTGAATGATGTCTCAGTAGCGCCCCGTCTTGCACAGCACCTCTACGCTCGTGTCCTACACTCACGCTTCTTGTGGACTCCTACAATACACACACATCAAAAGAAGTTTAGCACCACGCCGGTTCCCAGAACTCTTGAAGACAGACGTTGACTGTGGATATTGTGTCACAGTCCCTTTGACTGTTCAGATATGTCACTAAACCAGCCCAAAGATGTAAACAGCCATGCATGAGCAGCGCCTATTAGAAGGAGGGGGTACGACAGCCGATCAGTTCCAGTCATTCCACCAGGAAGGAGGTACACGGCTCGTGTCGTCTGTAGTTCAACCACGCCTAGAAGGTCAATATCGGGGTTCGATCGCATCCTCATTGTTATTTTGTGCCAGGAAGGGCTCTCAACAAGGGAAGTGTCCAGCGTCTTGGAGTGAACCAAAGTGATGTTCTTCGGACATGGAGGAGACACAGAGAGACAGGAACTGTCGATGACATGCCTCGCTCTGGCCGCCCAAGGAATACTGCTACAGGGGATGACCGCTACCTACGGATTATGGCTCGGAGGAACCCTGACAGCAACGTCCCCATGTTGAATAATGCTTTTCGTGCCACCACAGGAGGTCGTGTAACTACTCAAAACTGTGCGCAGTAGGCTGCATGATGCGCAACTTCACTCCTGACGTGCATGGCGATGTCCATCTTTGGCAACCACGACACCATGCAGCGCAGTACAGATGCGGCCAACAACATGCGGAAAGGACCGCTCAGGATTGGCATCACGGACTCTTCACCGATGAGTGTCACATAAAACTTCAACCAGACAATCGTCGCAGACGTGTTTGGAGGCAACCCAGTCAGTCTGAACGCCTTACACACACTGTCCAGAGAGAGCAGCAACGTTCCCTGCTGTTTTGGGGTGGCACTATGTGGGGCCGTCGCACGCCGCTGGTGGTCATGGAAGGCGCCGTGACGGCTGTACGATACGTGAATGCCATCCTTTGACCGATAGTGCCACCATATCGGCAGCATATTGGCGAGGCATTCGTCTTCATGGACGACAATTCTCGCCCCATCTTGTAAATGACTTCCTTCAGGATAATGGCATCGCCTGACTAGAGTGGGCAGCATGTTCTCCAGACATGAACCCTATCGAACATACCTGGGATACGTGAAATCTTCTCGGGTGATCAGCCGAGTAAAGGCGTCGTCTTCTCGCAACGTTTCGAAGGGTTTCGTACCCATCATCTTCGCTTGAAGATGATGGGTACGAAACCCTTCGAAACGTTGCGAGAAGACGACGCCTTTACTCGGCTGATCACCCGAGAAGATTTCACGAATGGAATACGCCGAGAAAGTCTCAAATCACATACCTGGGATAGATTGAAAAGGGCTGTTCATTGAGGACGTGACCCACCAATCACTCCGAGGGACCTACGCCGAATTACCGTTGAGCAGTGCGACAATCTAGACCAATAGTACCTTGATAAACTTTTGGATAGTATGCACAACGAATACAGGCATGCATCAATGCAAGAGGACGTGCTACTGTGTATTAGAGATACCGGTGTGTACAGCAATCTGGACCACCACCTCTGCAGGTCTCGCTGTATGGCCTTACAACATGCAATGTGTGGTTTTCATGATCAATAAAAGTAGTGGAAATGATGTTTATATTGATCTCTATTCCAATTTTCTCTACAGTTTCCGGAACTCTCGGCACCGAGGTGATGCAAAACTTTTTATGATTTGTGTAGATCCAAGACGTGAAACTTTGATTTCAGAGAGGACTGTCCAAACCTTTGGTTTCAGAGACGACTATTTTGCATTGCGAGCACAGTTTTTGACGAAGTTGACAAAATGGCTTACGAAAGGAGGAATTTTTGGTGTCTCAGTTTGTATGTAAGCGTGAAGTGCGTGGACCTAGTGCACTAAAGACTGAATTCCAGCTCCACTTTTCCTTAGTATTGGTTCAGCACTTTGCCACACCTCGGTTGACACTTTCTGCTGGCTTCTCATTACACCTGAGAAGGAAATTCAAAGGCAGACCACTGATTACCGAGCAGCAACATAACCAGAAGAAGGAGTTACGGTCCTCTCTAGTTACCAGCAAACGCAAACCTTTACTTTATTGACTGATTATCATTTGAATAGGTGTTATGTATCAGATAGTTTCTCATGTCTGCAGTGACATACACAAAGCACTTCAGACATTTCATTAAAGTATGTATAATGAAGATAATGTCAATAAAATTCGATAAGTTAAATGAGAAATATGCACATACTTTGGGTACTTTTTAAAATCTGCTTTATAGTTTGTTAGAGTGTAGATGGCGTCATCCCTGTTATACTGTTTTTTTATTATCAACACAGCCATAATGGTCGCACATCAGCTATGTAATTTACATAACATGAATGTATCCGACGATAATAATTCTTTTTCGTATGTTTTTAATTTTAATCAGTATAATGGATGCATATTTCTGCTTGCTTACTTCAAGGGAAATTTATTGTGCTTTGACTTCTTATTGAAAGGAATTACAAAGCTTGCAGTTACTCACTCCGTAGCTGTCTAACGAAAGCATGCACTGTGGCGTGTCGCAAAAGCCGCCTGGCGCCGAAGCCACACTGCAACACATCGCCGCCGTGCTGGTTGCCAACTCAGCCCCTGAAGCTACACGCAGCTCTGGCTCCGCCGTTTGCAACGCGACCTGCGGAGGGCCTTCACGTATACCGGATCAAAGCAAACAGAGCGTGGAAATCAGCGGGAGACATTGCTTCTGCCACGAACCTTTTGCTGCCATCGCCAATGCTATGTGCAGCCAATCAGGAGGAAGTGACTACGAAGGCTTTCCTGGCGTAATAATTGATAATACACCACTGGCCATTAAAATTGCTTCACCACGAAGATGACGTGCTACAGACGCGAAATTTAACAGACAGGAAGAAGATGCTGTGATATGCAAATGATTAGCTTTTCAGAGCATTCACACAAGGTTGGCGCCGGTGGCGACACTTACAACGTGCTGACATGAGGAAAGATTCCTACCGATTTCTCATACACAAACAGCAGTTGACCGGCACTGCCTGGTGAAACGTTGTTGTGATGCCTCGTGGAAGGAGGAGAAATGCGTACCATCACGTTTCCGACTTTGATAAAGGTCGGACTGTAGCCTATCGCGATTGCGGTTTATCGTATCGCGACATTTTTGCTCGCGTTGGTCGAGATCCAATGACTGTTAGCAGAATATGAAATCGGTGGGTTCAGGAGGGCAATACGAAACGCCGGGCTGGATCCAAACGGCCTCGTATCACTAATTCGAGATGACAGGCATCTTATCCTCATGGCTGTAACGGATCGTGCAGCCACGTCTCGATCCCTGAGTCAACAGATGGGCACGTTTGCAAGACAACAAGCGTCTGCACGAACAGTTCGACGACGTTTGCAGCAGCATGGACTATCAGCTCGGAGACCATGGCCGCGGTTACCCTCGCGCTGCATCACAGACAGGAGCGCCTGCGATGGCGTACTCAACGACGAACCTGGGTGCACGAATGGCAAAATGTCATTTTTTCGTATGAATCCAGGTTCTGTTTACAGCATTATGATGGTCGCATCCGTGTTTGGCGACATCGAGGTGAACGCACATTGGAAGCGAATATTCGTCATCGCCATACTGGCATATCACCGGGCGTGATCGTATGGAGTGCCATTGGTTACACATCTCGGTCACCTCTCGTTTGCAATTATGGCACTCTGAACAGTGGACGTTACGTTTCAGATGTGTTACGACCCGGGGGTCCCTTCCCTTCATTCGATCCCTGCGAAACCCTACATTTCAGCAGGATAATGCACGACGGCATGTAGCAGGTTCTGCACGGGCCTTCCTGGATACAGAAAATGTTCGAATGCTGCCCTGGCCATCACATTCTCCAGATCTCTCACCAGCTGAAAACGTCTGGTCAATGGTGACCGAGCAACTGGCTCGTCGCATTACGCTAGTCACTACTCTTGATGAACTGTCGTATCGCGTTGAAGCTGCATGGGCAGCTGTAACTGTACACGATATCCAAGCTCTGTTTGACTTAATGCCCTGGCGTATGAAGGCCGTTATTACGGCCTGAGGTGGTTGTTCTGGGTACTGATTTCTCAGGATCTATGCTCCCAAATTGCGTGAAAATGCAATCACATGTCAGTTCTAGTATAATATATTTGTCCAATGAATACCCGTTTATCATCTGCATTTCTTCTTGGTGTAGCAATTTTAATGGCCAGTAGTGTATTATTCTCGGGTGTGCAGCCGGATCATAACGTCATCTTGGCACAATATTTCCGCGGTCCAACTGGCCGCCATCTTCAGGTGAGAGTGCTGGTACACGATCTTCCCCGAACTGCCTTCTCAGCGCCAGCGGCGGCCCCTATATAGGCCGCAGAAGGCCCACAATGCGTGCGCGAGAAGGTGCCGTAAATGCCCTCTAGCGCAAGTAAACATACAACGCCGCCAGTGGTGGAAACAGGCGAAGTCGAGATATCGCTATCATATATTAAAAATTTTATTCCGACGATCGAAACACAAGCCGTTGTTTTTTAATGTCTGATAACACCGGGTTCCAAGTCTTACTTAAAAGATAACCCTTGTCTCTATTAATAAGATTATCAGTTAAACGAATCTCTATGGATTCTTTTCAAACACAGTCCCAATAGCCAGATGCAGGGGCAACCATTTGCGTCTCGTCATACAGCATCCTATGTCCCTCGGTGAGACAGTGCTCCGCCACCACAGATTTTACCCCTGATACCTGGATAATTCAAAACTGTGCATTCCAGTCGACATTGTCGAATGGTTTCTATAAATCTACAAAAGCTATAAACAAAGGTTAAGAAAAGGAAAACTTATCTTCCAAGATAACTCGTGCTGTCAGTATTGCTTCGTACGTTCCCGCATTTCTGCGGAACTCACACTGATCTTCTCCGATGTCGGCTTCTACCAGCTTCCCGTTCTTCTGTAAACAATTCGTAATAGTATTTTGCAACCATCACTTGTTAAACTGGTAGTTCGATAATATTCACACCTGTCAGCTGCTGCTTTCTTTGGAACTGGAATATAAAAAAGTGTTGCTCTGGTCTTCAGTCCTGACACTAGTTTGATGCAGCTCTCCATGCTACTCTAACCTGTGCAAGCTTCTTCATCTCCCAGTACCTACTGCAACCTACATCCTTCTGAATCTGCTTAGTGTATTCATCTCTTGGTCTCCCTCTACGATTTTTACCCTCCACGCTGCCCTCCAATACTAAATTGGTGATCCCTTGATGCCTCAGAACATGGCCTACCAACCGATCCCTTCTTCTAGTCAAGTTGCGCCACAAACTTCTCTTCTCCCCAATCCTATTCAATACTTCCTCATTAGTTATGTGATCTACCCATCTAATCTTCAGTATTCTTCTGTAGCACCACATTTCGAAAGCCTCTATTCTCTTCCTTTCCAAACTATTTATCGTCCATGTTTCACTTCCATACATAGCTACACTTCATACAAATACTTACAGAAACGACTTCCTGACACTTAAATCTATACTCGATGTTAACAAATTTCTCTTCTTCAGAAATGCTTTCCTTGCCATTGCCAGTCTACATTTTATATCCTATCTACTTCGACCATCATCAGTTATTTTGCTCCCCTTTACTAATTTAAGTGTCTCATTTCCTAATCTAATTCCCACAGCATTACCCGACTTAATTGGACTACATTCCATTATCCTCGTTTTGCTTTTGTTGATGTTCATTTTATATCCTCATTTCAAGACACTGTCCATTCCGTTCAATTGCTCTTCCCAGTCCTTTGCTGTCTCTCACAGAATTACAACGTCATCGGCGAACCTCAAAGTTTTTATTTCTTCTCCATGGATTTTAATACCTACTCCGAATTTTTCTTTTGTTTCCTTTACTGCTTGCTCAATATACAGATTGAATAACATCGGGGAGAGGCTACAACCCTGTCTCACTCCCTTCCCAATCACTGCTTCCCTTTCATGTCCCTCGACTCTTATAACTGCCATCTGGTTTATGTACAAACTGTAAATAGCCTTTCGCTCCCTATATTTTACCCCTGCCACCTTTAGAATTTAAAACAGAGTATTCCAGCCAACATTGTCAAAAGCTTTCTCTTAGTCTACAAATGCTAGAAACGTAGTTTTGCCTTTCCTTTAATCTAGCTTCTAAGATAAGTCGTAGGGTCAGTATTGCCTCACGTGTCCCAACATTTCTACGGAATCCGAACTGATCTTCCCCAAGGTCGGCTTCTACTAGTTTTTCCATTCATCTGTAAAGAATTCGCGTTAGTATTTTGCAGCTGTGACTTATTAAACTGATAGTTCGGTAATTTTCGCATCTGTCAACACCTGCTTTCTTTGGGATTGGAATTATTATATTCTTCTTGAAGTCTGAGGGTATTTCGCCTGTCTCATACATCTTGCTCACCAGATGGCAGAGTAAACTAATACAAGATAATGAATGAAATAATCCCCACTGTAACAAAACATGGAATGCAGAATAGCGCATCTAAATTGTTTTGTTTTTATCCTCCATTTGACTGTGTCTCTTGCTGTTGCAAACAAGAGTATGTGAGGAATAGGATACCGATACTTGTAAACATTCCGCAAGTACTCCAAGGGAAGTGTTACAGGGCTGTCAGTCTGGTGGATAAAGTGGGGAGTTCCCTATAGCTGGAGACTACGTAAGGCGTATCGTGAACGCTCTCGCTTAGCTGAGGCGGGGAGGTGTACTTTCTCTTCCGCACAGATAGCGCAGTCGGGAGATCGTCGCGCCACGGAAGGACAGTGCCGGTTGAGAGAGAGAGAGAGAGAGAGAGAGAAGGCGAGACGTGTGCCAGCGTAGGAGGGGAGCGTCCAAGTAGCGTCATGAGAGCATAACCGAAGTTGGTCAGTGGTTCCCAAGCTTCTGCCCGTGACCGGCTCCTCCCCGGGTACCTAGGTGTGTGGTGGGAGGGGGGGGGGGGGAGGAGGAGGGCCCAGGCAGCTCAGAAGAAAGCAGAAACTCGCCAACACATAGGCGAAAAATTTTATACCCTTATCGCGTTTGGCGAGTGCAATTTTGTGGCGTTGGCAGCATCAGCTTTGCCTCGCGCGTCACCAAGTTACAGCTGACACAATACATTCCTTAGTCTGCGCATTGCACTCTTTACTCCTGTTGTGCTCTGTAGAAGTAAACAGTATTTTTATTAGTTTTATACGTTGAGTGAAAATATGTGCTAAAAAGAGATTGCATAATGAAGATCAGTTTGGGTTCCGTAGCAATATTGGAGCACGTGAGGCAATACTAATCCTACGACTTATCTTAGAAGAAAGATTGAGGAAGGGCAAATCTACATCTCTAGCATTTGTAGAATTAGAGAAAGCGTTTGACAATGTTAACTGGAATGCTCTCTTTCAAATTCTGAAGGTGGCAGGGGTAAAATACGAGGAGCGAAGGCTATTTTCAATTTGTACAGAGAACAGATAGCAGTTATAAGAGTCGAGGGGCATTATAGAGAAGCAATGATTGGGAAGGGAGTGAGACTGGGTTGTAGCCTATCCCCGATGATATTCAATCTGTATATTGCGCAAGCAGTAAAGGAAACAAAAGAAAAATTCGGAGTAGGAATTAAAATCCATGGAGAAGAAATAAAAACTTTGAGGTTCGGCGATGACATTGCAATTCTGTCAGAGACAGCAAAGGACTTGGAAGAGAAAATAGGTCCCAATGGCTCTGAGCACTTTGGGACTTAACTTCTAAGGTCATCAGTCCTCAAGAACTTAGAACTACTTAAACCTAACTAACCTAAGGACATCACACGCATACATGCCCGAGGCAGGATTCGAATCTGCGACCGTAGCGGTCGCGCGCTTCCAGACTGTAGCGCCTAGAACCGCTCGGCCACCCCGGCCGCCTGGAGTTGGAAGAGCAGTTGAACGGAATGGACAGTGTCTTGAAAGGAGAATGCAAGATGAACATCAACAAAAGCAAAATGAGGATAATGGAATGTAGTCGAATTAAGTCGGGTGATGCTGAGGGAATTAGATTAGGATATGAGAAACTTAAAGCAGTAAAGGAGTTTTGGGGAGCAAAACAACTGATGATGGTCGAAGTAGAGAAGATATTAAATGTAGACTGGCAATGGCAAGGAAAGCGTTTCTGAAGAAGAGAAATTTGTTAACATCGAGTATAGATTTAAGTGTCAGGAAGTCGTTTCTGAAAGTACACTCCTGGAAATTGAAATAAGAACACCGTGAATTCATTGTCCCAGGAAGGGGAAACTTTATTGACACATTCCTGGGGTCAGATACATCACATGATCACACTGACAGAACCACAGGCACATAGACACAGGCAACAGAGCATGCACAATGTCGGCACTAGTACAATGTATATCCACCTTTCGCAGCAATGCAGGCTGCTATTCTCCCATGGAGACGATCGTAGAGATGCTGGATGTAGTCCTGTGGAACGGCTTGCCATGCCATTTCCACCTGGCGCCTCAGTTGGACCAGCGTTCGTGCTGGACGTGCTGACCGCGTGAGACGACGCTTCATCCAGTCCCAAACATGCTCAATGGGGGACAGATCCGGTGATCTTGCTGGCCAGGGTAGTTGACTTACACCTTCTAGAGCACGTTGGGTGGCACGGGATACATGCGGACGTGCATTGTCCTGTTGGAACAGCAAGTTCCCTTGCCGGTCTAGGAATGGTAGAACGATGGGTTCGATGACGGTTTGGATGTACCGTGCACTATTCAGTGTCCCCTCGACGATCACCAGTGGTGTACGGCCAGTGTAGGAGATCGCTCCCCACACCATGATGCCGGGTGTTGGCCCTGTGTGCCTCGGTCGTATGCAGTCCTGATTGTGGCGCTCACCTGCACGGCGCCAAACACGCATACGACCATCATTGGCACCAAGGCAGAAGCGACTCTCATCGCTGAAGACGACACGTCTCCATTCGTCCCTCCATTCACGCCTGTCGCGACACCACTGGAGGCGGGCTGCACGATGTTGGGGCGTGAGCGGAAGACGGCCTAACGGTGTGCGGGACCGTAGCCCAGCTTCATGGAGACGGTTGCGAATGGTCCTCGCCGATACCCCAGGAGCAACAGTGTCCCTAATTTGATGGGAAGTGGCGGTGCGGTCCCCTACGGCACTGCGTAGGATCCTACGGTCCTGGCGTGCATCCGTGCGTCGCTGCGGTCCGGTCCCAGGTCGACGGGCACGTGCACCTTCCGCCGACCACTGGCGACAACATCGATGTACTGTGGAGACCTTACGCCCCGCGTGTTGAGCAATTCGGCGGTACGTCCACCCGGCCTCCCGCATGCCCACTATACGCCCTCGCTCAAAGTCCGTCAACTGCACATACGGTTCACGTCCACGCTGTCGCGGCATGCTATCAGTGTTAAAGACTGCGATGGAGCTCCGTATGCCACGGCAAACTGGCTGACACTGACGGCGGCGGTGCACAAATGCTGCGCAGCTAGCGCCATTCGACGGCCAACACCGCGGTTCCTGGTGTGTCCGCTGTGCCGTGCGTGTGATCATTGCTTGTACAGCCCTCTCGCAGTGTCCGGAGCAAGTATGGTGGGTCTGACACACCGGTGTCAATGTGTTCTTTTTTCCATTTCCAGGAGTGTATTTGTATGGAGTGTAGCTATGTATGGAAGTGAAACATGGACGATAAATAGTTTGGACAGGAAGAGAATAGCCGGCCGCGGTGATCTAGCGGTTAAGGAGCTCAGTCCGGAACCGCGCGACTGCTACGGTCGCAGGTTCGAATCCTGCCTCGGGCATGGATGTGTGTGATGTCCTTAGGTTAGTTAGGTTTAAGTAGTTCTAAGTTCTAGGGGACTGATGACCACAGATGTTAAGTCCCATAGTGCTCAGAGCCATTTGAACCATTTGAACCAGGAAGAGAATAGAAGCTTTCGAAATGTGGTGCTACAGAAGAATGCTGAAGATTAGATGGGTAGATCACATAACTAATGAGGAGGTATTGAATAGAATTGGGGAGGAGTTTGTGGCACAACTTGACAAGAAGAAGGGACCGGTTGGTAGGACATGTTCTGAGGCATCAAGGGATCACAAATTTAGCATCGGAGGGCAGCATGGAGATGAATACACTAAACAGATTCAGAAGGATGCAGGTTGCAGTAAGTACAGGGAGATGAAGAAGCTTGCACAGGATAGGGTAGCATGGAGAGCTGCATCAAATCAGTCTCAGGACTGAAGACCACAACAACAACCCACGTTTATGGTGAAAGGTAATATCCAAATGCTATAGTGTGTTACTACTAAGTCTTTCGCGGCGGAGTCCTTCCATAAAAAGTTCTCGGTTTACTTGCCGTGACAAATTTGGATAAAATCTCAAGCTGTCAGTTTTACCCCTGACGAAGATGACGGAGGTAGTCATCGAAAGCTTGGGATTTTATCCAAATTTGACGTGGCAAGTAAACCGAGACTGTCAGTTTTACCCCTGACGAAGATGACGGAGGTAGTCATCGAAAGCTAGGGATTTTATCCAAATTTGAAGCGGCAAGTAAACCGAGAACTTTTTATGCTATGTGTATTGTGTCTCATAATGTCCACAGTAACGACTTACTGTGGCCTGTGCGTCTGAAACGCCATCTAAGAACGCCTCACCCGGCGTTGAGAAATTAACCAAAAGAGTCTTTTAAGGGAGAAACCACATGAAACTGGACCGCAAATTACTAAGATCACTCTTCACAATAAAAGTGGAGGCAATTCCTGATGAAACACAAGAGAATGCAATTGAATTGAAATGTGATTCGAATGCTAAAGATCAGTTTCAAAAAATGGGATTGGAAGAATTTCGAGCCAGTTATCTTCGTGTTTACCCAGTAGCGGCAAAGAAAGCCTTAAAAGTCTCCGTACATTTCTAATATATATACCCATGTGTTATCGGATTCTCCACACTAACCGTCTTGAAAACAAAACAGAGCAGTCGCCCGAACGTGGAGAGCGATCTTAGACGTGCTTTAACTAGCTCGAAACCAAGCATTGAATAGATGCTTAAAGAAAAACAACTTCAACCATCTCATTGGTATTCTGAATTTTTCTTGTGACTTTCGTCACAAAAATATAGATGAAAACTATTTCGTTACACATGTTCTAAGACAAAAAGATGGTTCTTTATCGGCTACTATGTCTTTTGGAATAGTATCACTCCGTCTTCAAGCCACAAGTGGCCCATCGGGACCATCCGACCGCCGTGTCATCCTCAGATGAGGATGGGGATAGGAGGGGCGTGTGGTCAGCACACCGCTCTCCCGGTCGTTATGATGGTTTTCTTTGACTGGAGTCGCTACTATTCGGTAGAGTAGCTCCTCAGTTGGCATCACAAGGCAGAGTGCACCCCGAAAAATGGCAACAGCGCATGACAGCCTAAATGGTCACCCACCCAAATGCCGGGCACACCCAACAGCGCTTAACTTCGGTGATCTGAAGGGAACCGATGTATCCACTGCTGCAAGGCCATTGCCCTTTTGGAATAGTATTGCTTTGTATTACTCTGTATGTGATAACCCTCTTTTACTAAAGTGTAGACTGCAGTTTATTGTAGTACAAAGCTTTTCGAAAGAAGCAAACGGTTATTTATTTATTAATATAAGTAAAAGTAGGGGCATGAGATACGCTATGTGATCAAAAGTATCCGGACACCCCCAGAAACATACATTTTTTTCATATTAGGTGCATTGTGCTGCCATCTGCTGCCAGGTACTACATGTCAGCGACCTCAGTAGTCATTAACCATCGTGAGGAAGCAGAATGGGGCGCTCCGCGGGACTCACGGACTTCGAACGTGGTCAGGTAATTGGGTGTCACTTGTTTCAAACGTCTGTACGCGAGATTACGACACTCCTAAACAGCCCCAGGCATACTGTTTCCGATGTGATAGTGGAAACGTGAAGAGACACGTACAGCACAAAAGCGTACAGGCCGACTTCGTCTGTTGGCTGACAGAGACCGCTGACATTTCAAGAGGATCGTGATGTGTAATAGGCAGACATCTATCCAGACCATCACACAGGAATTCCAAACTGTATCAGGAGCCACTGCAAGTACTATGACAGTTAGACGGGAGATGTTCGAGCGGCTGCTTAAGCGACACATCACGCCGGTAAATGCCAAACGACGCCTCACTTGGTGTAAGGAGTGTAAACACTGGACGATTGAAGAGTGGAAAAACGTTGCGTGGAGTGACGAATGACGGTACACAATGTGGTGATCCGATGGCAGGGTGTGGGTATCGCGAATACCCGGTGAAAGTCATTTGCCAGCGTGTGGTAGTGCCAACAGTAAAATTCGGAGGCGGTGGTGTTATGGTGTTGTGTTCTCCATGAAGGGGGCGTGGATAACGTGTTGTTTTGCGTGGAACTATCACATCAAAGGCCTACATTGATGTTTTAAGTACCTTCTTGCTTCCCACTGTTGAATAGCAATTCAACACTATCGAGCACCTTTTCATAATGCGTGGCCTGTGGTGGAGTGGTTGTACGACAGTAACATCCCTGTAATGGATCGGCCTGCACAGAGTCCTGACCTGAATCCTATAGAACACGTTTGGGATGTTTTGGAAAGCCGTGCCTGGCCTCAATGACCGACATCGATACGTTTCCTCAGTGCAGCACTCTGTGAAGAATGGGCTGCCATTCCCCAAGAAGCCTTCCAGCATCCGATTGAACGTATGCCTGCGAGAGTGGAAGCTGTCATCAAGGCTAAGGGTGGGCTTACACCATACTGAAGTCCAACGTTACCGATGGAGGGTGCCATGAAGTCATTTTCAGCCAGGTGTCCGTATACTTTTGACCACATAGTGTATTCTGGGTTTGCAATGGGGGCACCAGGTAGAGGAGGTTGGCTGCCACTGATGCAGATGATAGCAGTTGAGTAAGTCGGCAGTTATTCCATAATGATTTAACCTTCGGTGAATGTAAAGTTCCTGACAAAAGAAGCGAGGAATGCAGAAGACGTGGTCGGATGTCGGTGTAACTTCAAACATGTATAAGTCATCAGAGGGTATTTAAATGATTAGAGTTTGATACGACAGCCACATGATGGCATTACTGTTGTTGTGGCATTAGTGTTGTTGTGCTGTAGGCCTGGTAGGGTACATGAAGGGCCTCAATAGTGACGACCACTCTGAAGTACAGGGAAGTGCCAGTTACTCATGCCAGACAGAGTTATCACCAACAGACAGACTTCGAAAGTGGTCTCATTGTGGGTCTTCTCTTTTCCGGCTGTTCGAATCGTCTAATAACCAATCGTCGATATTTTACTGGACGATAACGTTGAGGCAGTCAACTACGTTTGACCCCGACACCGGAGGATTGCCGTACTGCACACAAAGCACATGGTAGTCGCTTCACATCTGGCCCTACCAAGCGACAGCAAGTAACGCTCTCCCTGCTGCAACGTTCTGTTTAGTCTTACGTATATCACTTGTCGGAGACTAGATGCCGCCGTACCAGGGAATTACTGTCCCATGTGCAGCCTGCCATAAAAACCACAACATAAACGGCTGCGTTTGGAGTGTTGCCGAGACTGGTAAGCATGTACTGATGACGAACAGCGGCCGTATTGTGTTCAACGGTAAATTGCCATTCTGCCCCAAACATTCTCGATCGTCAACGGCCAGTATGACAGCGACTTGCACCTCGTATATATGGGGCTCGCAAAACCGGATTTCGTAAACGGATTTCCCAATACCGCTTCTGGATGGTCACGTAAACACTTCAAAATCAATTCTGGAAATCCGCTTCTAGAATGATACACCAAAGAAACTGGTATAGGCATGCATATTCAAACACAGAGATACATAAACGGGCTGAATATGGCACTGCGGTCAGCGACACCTATATAAGACAACAAGCAATTGTTACATCGGTTACTGCTGCTACAATGGCACGTTATGAAGATTTAAGTGAGTTTGAACATGGTGTTACAGCCAGCGCACGAGCGATGGGACACAGCATCTCCGAGGTAGCGATGAAGTGATTCCCGTACGACCATTTCACGAGTGTACTGTGAATATCAGGAATTCGGTAAAACATCAAATCTCCGACATAGCTGCGGCCGGAAAAACATTCTGCAAAAACTGGACCAATGACGACTGAAGAGAATCGTTCAGCGTGACAGAAGTGAAACCCTCCCGCAGATTTCAATGCTGGGCATCAACAAGTGTCAGAGTGCGAACCATTCAACGAGCCGGCCGGGGTGGCCGAGCGGTTCTATGCGTTACAGTCTGGAACCGCGCGACCGCTACAGTCGCAGGTTCGAATCCTGCCTCGGGCGTGGATGTGTGAGATGTTCTTAGTTAGGTTTAAGTAGTTCTAAGTTCTAGGGGACTGATGGCCTCAGAAGTTAAGTCCCATAGTGCTCAGAGCCATTTGAACCATTTTGAACCATTCAACGAAACATCATCGATATGGGCTTTCGGAGCCGAAGGATCACTCGTATACCCTTGATGACTGCACGACACAAAGCTTTACGCATCGCCTGGGCCTTCAACACCGACATTGAACTGCTGATAACTGGAACCATGTTGCCTGATCAGACGAGTCTCATTTCAAATTGCATCGAGCGGATGGATGTATACGGGTATGGAGACAACCTCATGAATCCATAGACCCTGCATGTCAGCAGAAGACTATTCAAGCTGGTGGAGGCTATTTAATGATGTGGGGCGTGTGCAGTTGGAGTGATATGGGAACCCTTATACGTCTAGATACGACCTTGACTGGTGACACGTATGTAAGCATCCTGTCTGATCACCTGCATTCGTTCGTGTCCATTGTGCATTCTGACGGACTTGGGCAATTCCAGCAGGACAATGCGACACCCCACACGTCCAGAATTACTACAGAGTAACTACAGGAACACTCTTCTGCGCTGAAACTTTTCCGCTATCCACCAAACTCTCTAGACATGAACATTATTGAGCATATCTGAGGTGGCTTGCAACGTGCTGTTCAGAAGAGATCTCCACACTCTCATACTGTTACGGATTTATGTACAGCCCTGCAGGATTCATGGTGTCAGTCCCCTCCAGCACTACTTTAGATATTAGCCAAGTCCATGCCGCGTCGTGTTGCGGCCCTTCTGCGTGCTTGCGGTCGCCCCTACACGATATTTGGCAGGTGTCCCAGTTTCTTTGGCTCTTCAGTGTAGTTGCCTGTCTTTCAATTCCACAGTCAATTTTCACTTCCATGTAAATGCAACCGGTTTTGAAACGTGCTTGGGCTGTCAGGTCTTGCCTTTGTTTCTAAAAATTTTCGGCTATTATGGACGGAATGGCTTGTTGTACAGTGAAGGATAAATAGAAACGTTAGACTGAAGCTTGTTACGCCTCGTGTAATTGAAGAGAAATAACGATTATGCTGACTAAATGAGAAACTGTAACAGCTGTTTTCCAGACAGTTCCTGTTTTTCCAACACGACAGCGGATAACGGTTTTCGGAATTCAGTTTTCGTCTTTCGGAAGATGTGTCCCACGGAAGCGTAGTGATGATGAGATGTGCCATTCTTCCAATGTTCTGGAGAAGCACAGCGGTGTTACTCCGGGCGCCTTCATATGAAGAGCCATCGGTTATGAATTCGGGTCACGGCTGACAGTGATTGCACAACGGCACATCATGAACTCTTCCATCTTCCTGTGTTAACTCTCGTGCGACAGTATCATGGTTGCATTTTCCAACAAGGCAATGCTCGTCCACACAAGGTACATATCTCTTTGAAGTATCTACGTGATGTATGTCGGCAGTAATTGTTAAAATTTATGGTGAAACCTTCGGCTGTTCTTTATTTTGCACAATTCATGGTGTCAGTCCCCTCCAGCACTACTTCAGACATCAGCCGATTCCATGCCACGTCGTGTTGCGGCACTTACGCATGGCGTCCCCGCGCATTTCCAACCTATTTTTTCGCGTCATGAAACTGCATTACAGAATCACGAAGCAGCCATAAAAGAACTGCAAACTATTGTTCATGAAAATCACGACCCCTTGCAAGCTAAAATTGACTCAGTTGCATCTACCGATTCGGTTACGCAACTTGCAAAAACTCAGGAAAACTTAAAGGACACAGTAGATACGATTTCAACACAAATGGACACTCTGAAACTTGGTTCAGAAAAACACACAGAGGAAATAATTTCAATATCGTATAAAGTAGCCGAACTTTCAGATCAGTTGCCCGCATCTCGTGGTCGTGCGGTAGCGTTCTCGCTTCCCACGCCCGGGTTCCCGGGTTCGATTCCTGGCGGGGTCAGGGATTTTCTCTGCCTCGTGATGGCTGGGTGTTGTGTGCTGTCCTTAGGTTAGTTAGGTTTAAGTAGTTCTAAGTTCTAGGGGACTGATGACCATAGCTGTTAAGTCCCATAGTGCTCAGAGCCATTTGAACCATTTTTCAGATCAGTTCACTAACTTATCTACAAAGGTAGATGATGATCTGAATGACACAAGACCTGTAGCCTTCACGGACACTGAAGAGTATGAACAAATTAGAAAATTCAAACAAAATCAAATCAATACACAGTACAAAAGAGAAATCCGGGAAGTACAAGATCTGTTGGCACAAGTAATACAAGAATTACATATTTCAGAGGACATTCGCGCTCCAGTACGGGAAGAGGAACATAGAAATACGGAACAACCACAAAATAATAACACAGGACATTTCGCAAATTATGAAAGAAATTGGCAAGGTGCACCGAATTTTGAAATGGAACCGCCGAAACGACGTAACAATGACCGACATGCGACTCGCCGACATGATGAATTTGACTATAAGCTGTTTATTACTACACGTAAATTCAAAACATTTAAGAATTCCGGCAACGACATTCATCCACAAGTATGGCTTCATCAATTCTCTCATTGTTTTCCTCCCAACTGGTCATTGCAGCACAGATTAGAATTTATGTGTGGCTACCTAGAGAATGAACCAGCGGTATTAGGCAGGTGTACCAGTTTCTTTGGCTCTTCAGTGTAGCTCCAGCGAAGAGGTTTGCTCAAAGAAGTTTGACAAAAACCTTTAACACCGCAATACGGGGCTCAGGCTTCACGCCTTCGTGTCGGCAGGCATTAACACTACATTGCCGACGTCACACAGGCGCGCGCTGGGGCCTGCATTTATCGTCTCGGCGCCAGCCGTATGCTTGGATAACGGCGACGCGAGCTCGCCGTTCTGCTGGAGCTGGTCAAAGCGTGATCGCCTCGTGACCACAGCCAGCAAGGCAGGTGTCCGTGTGATGGAAGGGGAGCGGCGGCTCGCGTGACCACAGCTGCTAATGAAGCAGCCGCAAGTGGGCTCCCGCAAGGGGAACAACACAGCTGCTAAACGCTCCGGGTCGTCAGACGTGTTGTGGAACGGTGGTACCTGTCCAAATACTGCGCACGTCTGCGTTATGCCTGAGTAGGGGAACACAAAAAAAGGAAAAAAACAGTGGGCAGGTACGAGTAGGTCTCGGGCAGTAACTGTTTCGTACAAACTTAAATAAGTATACAGACAGTTTATCCTTTCCAGGACTCGTGAATCTAGACCATTTTTTCTTGTCGTCGACGTTGATACTGACAAGATATCGGTCTCACAAGGGGAAGGCCTCAGACACGACCAACTGATTCTGCTCAAATTTGGCAGGTCGCTTGTGTACAGCCTAAAATGAAGGACTCTTAAGATATTTTGGATCAACCCCCCCCCCCCCCAAATTTGAGAAAATCGCCCCTAAAAGTTATGACGAGCAATCGACCCATAATTGAAGGGATCAATAGATAATTGTAAATAGAGCATTTCCCATCATCAGGTATGGGGCCCGCAGCGCAAACTTTTCCAGAAATCGAGGAAAGAAACTTTTACAACTGCCGCTTCTGTATCCACATGGTAGACGTTTTTCCCCGACAGTGCCGATAGCACAGCGGCCAAGGTAACTGTCTGGGATTCGGAGAACCCGGTTTTGAATCTCGAAGAAACTTAGCGGATGTTATTCCTTTCGTTTGTATTTTTCCATATCTCAATTGATAGGGATAGGCGGCTTAATAAGGTAAGTAAATCAATAAGGAATGATAATAATAAGGTAGGCAAACTAATTTCCCAAACGCCGCGAGTTAGTAAAGTATTGAAGTATTAAGCCTTGTCACATGAAAACAACTCCGAGTAAGAGTGCTGCGAATTCCTCACGAAGGATCATAGATAGCCAACCGCACGACGCTTGTTTACAGCGAGGCACCGGACAGAATGCACGCGGGGAGAGTTATGTTGTTCCGGTTGCCACTTCGTCATTTCATAGTTCTGAACCTGGAAGAGTGAAGGTGTCCAGCACGAGCCTTATAGAGTCATTCGGAAAGAATTGTTTTCCGTCATTAGGCTGCCGCGAACCTCGCGGATACATGTACCATGATTTTTCCATCGTTAATGCGCCGAATGAAATATGTTTTCTGAATGAACACAGTGTTCTTCCGTAAGTAACATATGATGAGTACTGTAGGCAGTTTGTAGTAATTAGCTCGTCTGTTTATGCCGTAGTAACTAGTTTGTTGTGTCATATCTTTCAGGTGCATAATCTGAATAATGGAGGATGTACACCCTTCGACTAGCGCTGTTATATATAGTTGGGAGCCTGTCACAGACGATGGCAAGCGGGAAGTTACCGACGCTGTGTTTTGGTTTGTAAAAGTGTTGCAAGACAGATGCATTATCAACGCACTACCGGAAGCAGGTGGTTCTGTTTCTCGGCGTTTGAGAAATTTATTTGCCTACCTTAATATTATCATTCCTTATTGATTTACTTACCCTATTAACCCTCCTATCCCTATCAGTTGAGATATGGAAAAATACAAACGAAAAGAAGAACATCCGCTAGGTTTCTTCGAGATTCAAACCCGGGTTCTCCGAATCCCAGACAGTTACCTTGGCCGTTGCGCTTTTTTTTTTTTTATTGTTCGGTGCGGATGTCCCATGACACCCGTTCATGTTCAGTGTTGGGCCGTTTACTCAGTTTTTTATTAGAGAGGGCAGCTAACCCTCTTACCGAACACGCTGAGCTACCGTGCCGGCGATCATCGGTGCTGTCGGCGAAAAGCGTTTACCATGTGGATACAGAAGCGGCAGTTGTAAAAGTTTCTTACCTCGATTTCTGGAAAAGTATGCGTTTTCGGACCCCATACCTGATGATGAAAAATGCTCTATTTACAATTATCTATCGATCCCGCCAATTTTGAGTCGATTGCTTGTCATAATCTGTAGGGGTTATTTTCTCAAAAACGCGGGGGTATTGACCCAAAATATTTTAGATTCCTTTGTTTTAGGTTGTACACAAGCGACCTGCCAAATTTTAGCCGAATCGGTTTGCTGTGTCTGAGGCCTTCCCCTTGTCAGGGATCCCAAGACTTTCGAGAAACTCGTAATCTGAAGTGGAACAACAAATGATCAAAGGAATATCTTTTTTCGTATGATATAATTGCAATTTAATATATTTCTGCTTTTTCCTTTGCTTGTACTGCTAAACTTGCTCCTTGCCAATTCCATGATTCTACGTCAACGGAAGTACCCCATATGTTTTAATGAGTGAGAAAGTATTTTACACAGTGGGCATCCGCAGCTGTTGAAAGGCATGATGTTAAGAAGAATCCTGCTAACAGGTGGTAAAACTGTTATTTTATTGGAACACAACCGGTTTCGCAACCTAAAGCGGCATCATCAGGTGCAACCTACGTGGTAAAGAGTCTCAACTTCGTGGATATCAAAATTTATGAAAGTAACATCTAAAATGTACTCACAATATTAAAAGGTCGTATGTGTACCTAGCACTCCTAGTCAAGATATGCCGTTCAGTCTATACTGTCTACATCAGTGGATTCAAACCTGGGGGTGATTACCTCTTGAGGGTAAACGACACTATGTTCTA
This sequence comes from Schistocerca americana, assembly GCF_021461395.2. NCBI lineage: Eukaryota > Metazoa > Arthropoda > Insecta > Orthoptera > Acrididae > Schistocerca > Schistocerca americana. The sequence continues at coordinate 97,991,850 of NC_060127.1, read as the reverse complement.
GCCACATTAAAATGAACTAAGTGTACGAACTTCAACAAATGTTATATTGTAAAAATGACGATAATTATTTTATTATTTCTGCAATAATTTAATTTCTGTGTGAATTAAAACTACACTCCTGGAAATGGAAAAAAGAACACATTGACACCGGTGTGTCAGACCCACCATACTTGCTCCGGACACTGCGAGAGGGCTGTACAAGCAATGATCACACGCACGGCACAGCGGACACACCAGGAACCGCGATGTTGGCCATCGAATGGCGCTAGCTGCGCAGCATTTGTGCACCGCCGCCGTCAGTGTAAGCCAGTTTGCCGTGGCATACGGAGCTCCATCGCAGTCTTTAACACTGGTAGCATGCCCCGACAGCGTGGACGTGAACCGTATGTGCAGTTGACGGACTTTGAGCGAGGGCGTATAGTGGGCATGCGGGAGGCCGGGTGGACGTACCGCCGAATTGCTCAACACGTGGGGCGTGAGGTCTCCACAGTACATCGACGTTGTCGCCAGTGGTCGGCGGAAGGTGCACGTGCCCGTCGACCTGGGACCGGACCGCAGCGACGCACGGATGCACGCCAAGACCGTAGGATCCTACGCAGTGCCGTAGGGGACCGCACCGCCACTTCCCAGCAAATTAGGGACACTGTTGCTCCTGGGGTATCGGCGAGGACCATTCGCAACCGTCTCCATGAAGCTGGGCTACGGTCCCGCACACCGTTAGGCCGGCTTCCGCTCACGCCCCAACATCGTGCAGCCCGCCTCCAGTGGTGTCGCGACAGGCGTGAATGGAGGGACGAATGGAGACGTGTCGTCTTCAGCGATGAGAGTCGCTTCTGCCTTGGTGCCAATGATGGTCGTATGCGTGTTTGGCGCCGTGCAGGTGAGCGCCACAATCAGGACTGCATACGACCGAGGCACACAGGGCCAACACCCGGCATCATGGTGTGGGGAGCGATCTCCTACACTGGCCGTACACCACTGGTGATCGTCGAGGGGACACTGAATAGTGCACGGTACATCCAAACCGTCATCGAACCCATCGTTCTACCATTCCTAGACCGGCAAGGGAACTTGCTGTTCCAACAGGACAATGCACGTCCGCATGTATCCCGTGCCACCCAACGTGCCCTAGAAGGTGTAAGTCAACTACCCTGGCCAGCAAGATCTCCGGATCTGTCCCCCAGTGAGCATGTTTGGGACTGGATGAAGCGTCGTCTCACGCGGTCAGCACGTCCAGCACGAACGCTGGTCCAACTGAGGCGCCAGGTGGAAATGGCATGGCAAGCCGTTCCACAGGACTACATCCAGCATCTCTACGATTGTCTCCATGGGAGAATAGCAGCCTGCATTGCTGCGAAAGGTGGATATACACTGTACTAGTGCCGACATTGTGCATGCTCTGTTGCCTGTGTCTATGTGCCTGTGGTTCTGTCAGTGTGATCATGTGATGTATCTGACCCCAGGAATGTGTCAATAAAGTTTCCCCTTCCTGGGACAATGAATTCACGGTGTTCTTATTTCAATTTCCAGGAGTGTATTATCAGAGAACTACATTCATAGACAACGACAATTATAATCTTTTTTTGTTATCTGTGATAATTGTGGTTCAGTTGTTCTTCCTGTGCTAACCGATCAACTGTTCTGACATGAGACGTGTGGAGGTCTGTAAAGAGAAAGCCTGTAACTATGTTGTTAATTATTATTTGAAAAATAGCGTCGCTATTGTCTAAACAAGGATTTGTATTTATTACAATTGTAAAACAATCTAATTAATGTTTTTAAGTGTTAATTTTCAGCTCCGCAATTACGAGCGCAGCCATTAGCGCTAGTCACTTACAGCGGACTTTGCTAGTAGCTGGCATAAAAAATATGAAACATTTTTCATTGAGAATAATTTTAAATGCCAAAGAACAGAAAACAAAAGGCTTAAAGACTTTTATCTGAATATTAACTTGATATAAAAGGAATCGAGAATAACAAAGACAAATTGACTACCGTCTGTCTGTCGCCATCTTAGCAAAAATATCTTCGCGACAGCTCTGAATAGAGAATTTTAACAAACATAAATGTTGTTAGATGTAAATGAATGCAAATAAATGTCCACCGGTGGTCCCGAATCTACATTAAAAGACAGAATTCAACTCAGATTAAATCTTTAAAAACAGTGCTCACAGCACGTTACGCAACATCAATTTCTAATTTGCGCATGTATGAAGCCTAATTATTTCGGACGATTTACATGAAATATTTTAGTAGGAGACGTACGTCAGTGTTGTGCGCGGGTAGTATTTTGTGACTAAATGTTCCTTATGGTAGACAAAAGTGCTTTCATCTTAAGTAACAGTTGTGTAAAATCTGATAAATGATATGCAATTTAGTGCCACTCACACGACTTTACAGACAACATTTCTACACAACGTCAAGCGGCGATTTCTTTAGCAGAGTGAAAAATATTAGCGGGATAATCACTTTTGAGATCAAAGGAATTGTTACGTTGACAATAGGTAACTAGTTTTATATATTTTTTGATCTACCTGAAGTTCATTTATAAGTAATTAAAGTCACGAAATACCGTAAACTGGTTTCGCCACATGCTCTAAGAAAGATTGGGAACCACTGGTCTAGATTATACTGGCGAACGAAGGGTGACAAAGATGTCATCCATTAAGATCGTAAAAATTGCTGGCGGGTGGATCATGTAGTTACAGAGCTATGTTTTAAAATTTCTCTGCATATGAAAGAAAAATGTGAGAGGACGCTAAACAATTTTTAAAGGCCTGATTGGCAATAGAAACTTGCCACTCCTAACATGATCACTCGGGATATATTGCATATTACTGTGTGGAATGCTATAAGGTGGCTGTTTTTTACGGATGCGATGGTAGGGCAACCCATTGTTCGGAAGCGTAGAAGTGGCCCGCACAAGCGACTAAGACGGACAAACAGGGTGGCTATACGGAAACTACCCTGCGGACGGTCTGACGTCACGCACTCATGACTAGGAGCGCTTCGTCTCTCCTTCACAAGCGATAATAATACAGAATTTTCTTAACTACTAATACTTAACCGTATAAACAATCAAAATTAGCCAGAATGCTATGGCGGTTTAACTCTAATTGATTATTCAACTTGAACTCCGCCTTTTCTTTTGTAGATGCAGGCAAACGTTAAAACATGGTTCTTTGATACATGATCCACCAGCTAGCAATTTTTATGATCGTAGTGGATCACTTGTTTGTCAACCTTCGTTTACGAACGCAATGGAGACGATATCCACTGAATAGCATACAGTGTCTTGACTAGGAGCGATAGTCACACCTACGACCTTTTAACAGTGCGAGTGTCTTTTAGATATTACGTTTATAATTTTTAAGATACACAAAGTCGAGACGCTGTGTATTAATTACTCTTTACCATGTAGGTTGCACCTGATAATGCGGCTTTAGGTCGCCAAACCGGTTGTGTTTCAGCAAAATAACAACTTTACCAGCTGTTAGCGGAATTCTTTTTAAAGAATGAGTTTGCGAGAATCAAAATTTGTGACGTAAATAGCCATCCTTTCGCTTGCATTGACGAGAGAAGCTTAAAGTTTTTACACCGCCAAAGGGCCTTACGCCTCAGTAAGTGACATAAATTTGAAAGTGACACGTCTTCCCGTTCCTGAGAAAAAGGAGGCTTAACAGATAACAAATGACAAAAAATATTTTCTTCGTGTCATATAATTACAAATCAACAATTTAGGATTTTTCCCATTACATGTACTGTGTAACCTTTCTTATTGCGAAATCTCATGATTCTAGGCTATAAATTCTGATGAGCGAGTCTACGAGTATCAAAATATTTGACACAGATGGCCGCATCTTTTGATTGCATTGAGTTACAAGCTAACGTTTATTACATTACATTTATCGTTTTCCATGGATCCCTTGGAGAGGATATTGTACAATTCCAGTGCAGACAGAGTTATGAGCTATAATCCTTGTGAAGATATTCAGCGATGAAGTAGAAGGAGTTGCCCAACAGGATGTTCTTTAATTCACTCTGAAAGCGATCTTTATCACTTACGTGACCTTTGATATGCTCTGGTAAGTTACTGAATATATGAGTACCCGTGTGTTTGACTCCTTTTTGTACTAATGTTAAGTTTTTATAGTCCTTATACGGATTGTTTTTGGTTCTGGTATTACAATCATGTTTTGCACTATTTTTTGTAAAAAGAGACATGTTGGAAATGACAAAGGACATCAGTGAGTATATGTACTGAGAAGTAGTAGTTAGAATACCCTGCATGATGATCCAGGACTGACACCAGATATAATTCTAATGACTCGTTTCTGAATTTTGAAAATGTTCTCTTTGTGAGAGGAGTTTCCCCAAAAGATGATTCCATAACTCATCAGTGAATGTAAGTAGGCCGAATAAACTAACTTCTTCATTTTTAAATCACGTATTTGTGCTATCATGCCTACTGCAAATGTAACTGAACTAAGGCGTTTCATTTAGTCTAGAGCGTGAGTTCTCCAATTTAGATTGTAGTCAATTTGTATCCCTAAAAATTTGACAATGTCTACAGCTTTACTTTCATTGTTTGAAAACATTATACTTACAGGGTCAGGTATTCTTTGTGAGGTACTAAACTGGAAGTACTAGGTCTTGTCAAAATACAGTGACAATCCATTTCCTGTGATACTTACAAATATTTCATTAGCTGATTGCTCACTCAGATCACGGGTACTGTTTTTCGTACCAATACTTGTATCATCTGCCAAGGGACTATACACCCAAGTATGAGACCGTTCCTGAGAAAAAGGGTTTTTAACAGTCAATCAGACCGACAGACTAACAACTAAGTGATCCCAGAAGGTTTCCGTTTTTACCAATTGAGTACCCCAAAACCCCTAAAAACCCTGGCATGGCTAAGAACGTTAAAAACGTGAACTTAAGAGGCACAAAATCAAGAGGTAAACAAAAAGGTATTGCACTGTCTTAATAAAGGGCCTGTAAACAAAATAATCTGAGAATTTGTTGGTAGGGGACGTCCATTAACTACGTGAGTTCAAAGCGGTTGGGAAGAACGGGGGATGTCCAGTAGAAACTCCTCCTTTAAATGAAAGGAGGAGAGAGGAGGGGTGCAATGAAACTCTCACGTCAGCTTTTTAATTCAGAGAATACAGGGTATTTCAGAAGTGATGGTCAATGATCCGCACATAGAAAGTACTGGCCAAAAGTAGCTAAAAAGCTCCAATAAACATGGGTCCGCAAATCAAGCGTTGCCGAGGTATCACATTAATTCGAGTTGGGAACCAACTGTAAACGCCCCCGGATACCGCGGTATTTACGTCCGTATCTCAAGGTTTGGGATCGACTATATACAGGGTGAGTCATCTAACGTTACCGCTGGATATATTTCGTAAATCACATCAAATACTGACGAACCGATTCCACAGACCGAATGTGAGGAGAAGGGCTAGTGTAATTGTTTAATACAAACCATACAAAAATGCACGGAAGTATGTTTTTTAACACAAACCTACGTTTTTTAAATGGAACCACGTTAGTTTTGTTAGCACATCTGAACATATAAACAAATACGTAATCATTGCCGTTTGTTGCATTGTAAAATGTTAAATACCTCCGGAGATATTGTAACCTAAAGTTGACGCTTGAAACTTTGTCCTCACTTCATTGCAGGGGCCCAAACAGCTGCAACATACATCGCGTTTCTACAGAATAATCTGCCAACGTTGCTCGAAAATGTACCGCTGGAAACGCGTCGACGTATGTGGTATCAGCATGATGGTGCACCTGCACATTCCGCAATTAACACTAGGCTGACCCTTGACAGGGTGTTCGACGGGCGTTTCATAGGACGTGGAGGACGCATAAATTGGCCAGCCCGTTCTCCTGATCTTACACCTCTGGACTTCTTTCTGTGGGGTACGTTACAGGAGAATGTGTACCGTGATGTGCCTACAACCCCAGAGGATATGAAACAACGTATTGTGGCAGCCTGCGGCGACATTACACCAGATGTACTGCGGCGTGTACGACATTCATTACGCCAGAGATTGCAATTGTGTGCAGCAAATGATGACCACCACATTGAACATCTATTGGCCTGACATGTCGGGACACACTCTATTCCACTCCCTAATTGAAAACGGAAACCACGTGTGTACGTGTACCTCACCCCTCATGGTAATGTACATGTGCGTCAGTGAAAAACACCAATAAAAAGGTGTTAGCATGTGGACGTAATGCGCTATTTCCGGCGTCTTCTGTACCTAAGGACCATCACCGTTCCCTTTGGATCCCTACGTAATTCGGTGCTCTCCGATACACACGATCGAACAGCGGAGGAGTGGTACTCAAGCGTCAACTTTGGGTTACAATATCTCCGGATGTAATTAACGTTTTACAATGCAACAAGCGGCACTGATTACGTATTGGTTTATATGTTCAGATGTGCTAACAAAACTAACGGGGTTCCATTTAAAAAAACGTAGGTTTGTGTTAAAAAACATACTTCCGTGCATTTTTTTATTGTTTGTAGTAACCAATTACACTAGCCCCTCTCCTCACGTTCGGTCTGTGGAATTAATTCGTCAGTATTTGATGTGGTTTACGAAATATATCCAGCGGTAATGTTAGGTGACTAACCCTGTATTCGTTTACGCAAGCGCAACTAGCTCCATGTGCCGTACCTCACGAACGAACGTGAATGCACCATTTACAGAGGTTACACAAATGAAGAGTACGCCAACGTGCACTTTATGTACATCAAAGCGAATGGCAGTGCCCTTGAGGCTGCACGATTGCATGAAGAAGCTTTTTCTCTCCACAGGCTGCCCGATAGGCGTACACTCAGCCGGCTACATCAGCGCCTTAGAGAAACCGAGAGTTTCGCACACCACGTACGAGATCCATAGCACCCAATGTTGGACTGTGCGCCATCGTCCGACTACTTCAACATGGAGGATTGCTACACAAGAGCGTGTCCTGAGACACAGCAGTGTGCGGCAGATTTTACATCGGCAACTACTCTGTCCGTATCATCTGCAGTGAGTGCAAGCCCTCGACAATGCAGACTTCCCTCCTAGGGAGAATTTCAGCCAATGGGTGCAACAACAATGTGCCCTGAATCCCCTGTTTGTAAGCAGTATTTTGTTCACGTATGAGGCTGGATTTACCTGTGACGGTATTTTTAACAACAATAACTGTCACATTTAGACCAACGTCAGTCCTAATCCAACACACGTGTCACGACATCAGCTGCGTTATTCACTGAACGTCTGGGCTGGACTCCTCGCAGATCGCATAATTGGACCACACTTCCCACCACAGAGACTAAACGGACAGCACTATATGGGCTTTCTGCGGACTGTACTTCCAGGTGTACATAGTGAAGTCCCAGTGAACCAATGCCTGAACATGTGGTTCATGCCTGACGGTGCTCCAGCACATTTTCGAATGTGCCGGCTTCTAACTTGGACGTATGGTCAACACTGGATAGGTAGAGGAGGGCGTGTGCCGTGATTCCGGCTTTAAATCTAATGGATTTCTGCGTCTGGGGTCGTGACAAAAGCCTGGCCTACGCTACCGAGGTCAACTCTCTTGAGGAATTACGCCTGAGGATCGAAGCAGCCTTCCTGCATTTACAGAATTCCCCAGTACTCCTGAGAGGATTTGCAATTCATTTCAGAGAAGAGTTCAATGTTGCATTAAAAAAAAAAGATTTGAGCACTATGGGATTTAACATTTGAGGTCATCAGTCCCCTAGACTTATAATTACTTAAACCCAACGAACCTAAGGACATCACACACGTCCATGCCCGAGGCAGGATTCGAACCTGCGACCGTAGCAGCAGCGCAGTTCCAGACTGAAGGGCAATGTTGCATTCAGACGCATGAATAATATTTCGGACAACTATTTTGATGTATAGATATGCCATGTGTTGCTAGACACTGATGAACCGCAACGGCAAATGTGTTGTATCTCGACAACGGTTGATTTGTGGACGCATGTTTATTAAAGCTTTTTAGCTACTTTCGGGCTGTGCTTTCCTTGTCTGAATTATTGACCACCAATTCTGAAACACCTTGTATACGTTATTGTAGCGGAAATTATTAAAGTGCCCACCAGTCTTTGTGGCCGCTCTGAAATGAACTAAATGCTTAACACATGTGCGTGCTGGGATTCCCCGATTTGAAACAAGTGCCGCACAAGTGTCACATTTCATTCCCTGTCGTGACGGTCGAAATCTCTGAGTGTCGGTCAGTGAGTCAGCTGCGATATTCTGCAGCACACATAAGACCGATTTTATTGTGTTCAGCCGCGCGGGGTAGCCGCGCGGTCTAAGGGCGTCTTGTCACGGTTCGCGCAGCTCCCCTCGTCTGAGGTTCGAGTCCTCCCTAGGGCATGTGTGTGTGTGTGTGTGTGTGTGTGTGTGTGTGTGTGTGTGTGTGTGTTGTCGTCCTTGGAGTATGTTAGTTTAGGTAGTGGGTAAGCTTAGGGACCGACGACCTCAGCAGTTTGGTCCCATAAGACCTTACTACAAATTTCCAAAAAATTGTTGTGTTCAACCTTAATTTGTATCAGAACTTCTACAATGCGTACGGTAAGCGACATGCCGACAAATCGAAACACACTTGCGAGCAAGAAGTCCTTCGTCTGTGGATGGGAGCTAAGGTGAAGTTCACCGACAAGAATAATCTGTTTGTGATCATATAACTCAAGAGACTGAAAAGCTACGTAATCATACAATTCGAAGTAAGGTAGAAACAATATTGTCTTTTACGAGGTGCATTCAAGTTCTAAGGCCTCCAATTTTTTTTCTAATTAACTACTCACCCGAAATCGATTAAACTGGCGTTACTTCTCGACGTAATTGCCCTTTTTCACAACGCTGACGCCATGATTCCACCTGGATGACACTTTCCGCATTTCCAGGTCGTCAAGCAGGATTGTGTGCACAGAACCCACAGAAATGCCAACTGGAGGCGATCTGTTCAACAGTCATTCGGCGATCCCCCAAAACAATTCTCTCCACTTTCTCGATCATGTCGTCCGACCGGCTTGTGTGAGCCCGAGGTTGTTTCGGTTTGTTGTCACACGATGTTCTGTCTTCATTAAACTGTCGCATCCATGAACGGACTTTCGACACATCCATAACTCCATCACCACATGTCTCCTTCAACTGTCGATGAATTTCAATTGGTTTCACACCACGCAAATTCAGAAAACGAATGATTGCACGCTGTTCAAGTAAGGAAATCGTCGCCATTTTAAGTATTTAAAACAGTTCTCATTCTCGCCGCTGGCGGTAAAATTCCATCTGCCGTACGGTGCTGCCATCTCTGGGACGTATTGACAATGAATGTGGCCTCATTTTAAAACAATGCGCATGTTTCTATCTCTTTCCAGTACGGAGAAAAGAAATCGGAGGCCTTAGAACTTGAATGCACCTTGTATGAATGCATAGTTTCGCGGCGATACGAATTAATAAAATTTTCTCGGGCTTCCAGCCGCGTCAGGTGGTTAAAATCCCACGAGCTTTCACCGAGCTCTCCCCGGTCATTGTCAAGTGATAAGACTGACTGTTGTGTCGCCGTGGCCGTGTCGTTATCGAATGTTTTGTAGTAAGAACGGTCTTTTCGTGAGATGATCGTACGAAGAAACAGCGTATTGATTGACTCATGTGAAGAGAACCTGAAATAATCCTGAAATTCACCAAATGTCCCTCTTCTAATCTCATAAAAATGTTCGAAATCGATTGAAAAATTTGACACTCATAGGACTAAAAAGTCGGCATAATTATTTCAATAAACAACTTTTTAATATGACGTGTTTTTAAAACGGACAAAAAGTATAAAATAATGTCTCGTAGCCATGTACAAATTCCTAAGCCCACACAGATAATCCTGAATATTTGTGCTTGTGAATTTTAAATAATAATGGTATAATTTAAAGCGGAGAGCTTGGGTGAGGTGCATGCAATACATGATTTATGCATCAATAGTTCATCTACATGATATTATCTATCGCACGTACCTCGCGTTTTTTTCCTTTTAAATTCTACAAGTATTTTCAGAGCTATTAAAAATTCACAAGTAAAACTTTTAATTACTATTTGTATGGTATGGATTTATGAACCACTATGGGACTAGAAGAAATTATTATATGCTTTTCAGGTATATTGCAAGATTTTTATTTCCATAGATCTATAGTGAGGAGGAAATGAAGAATACAGAGCGTCATAAAACACGAATGCAAGATACACATTTACATAAGAAAGAGAAATGCTAAAGTTCCTCCACGGATTCTAAGTGATATGGTCCTCATGGATGAAGAATACGTCAAGAAATCTGGAACGTATTTTCATTTAAGAGGAAATACCACACTTATCACAATCATATAAGTGTACAGCGTGATTATAATTAAACTTTCAAACCGCTGTAGAAATACCACCACTAGTAAGGTGCGTTGCATACATGGTGCCGTCATCCCTTCAAAACTTTTTGATCGCCCCTTATGTATTGGAAGTGATCACAAATATGACAAAATCTTGGGTGCGACACATACTTTTGTAAGTGCCTCGTCGCTACCGCTGTGGAGGCCATGCTGACACTTGTTATGGTAGGCCGAGTCTGCGAGTCCGTGAAACGGCTTCTGGTGCAGTACATCGCCTTCAATTACTCCCTGCCACTATTACACAGCTATGCCCCACGACCAGGTAACAGGATAGGAGAACGAAGGCGCTACAACACTGCAATAAATTAGTAACAAATCATACGAATGAGTTTAAAAGATTTACTTATCTTTGTGGCTTGTTGAATAATGAAGTCTGAAACACTGATTATAATGGATGTAAGGTTAAGTGCAAATAATCGTAGGTAAACTTCACAGTACACAGCAAATGCAATTTACAACAACTGTCTGTTCACTTGTGATACTTCACTAAACGACGTTCCCTGTCTGAGGCAGCCCTGAACTGCACTTCTGTCTTCCGCGCAGGGTACTGTCCGTTGTCGTTCGGTCATTGCCGGATTGTGCTCGACTGGCCCGTGGCTCTGGCGGAAGTCGCACACGTGGCGAGTCTTTGTGGGACTGGCAGCAGCTCACGTCTTTGCGCCTGTGGTGCTTTGCCCTGGCTGTGTGTTATTTGGACGACACAGCACATACTGCGTAGGAATTGTCCACAACAAAAAATTACAGGACGGGAAATGGAAGGAACTAGAGGAAGACGTAGGAAGGGAACTGTAGTGATGGACGACATTACACGAGGACAAACCGATGAAGGAAGGTGCTATGAACAGAATACAACGGAGAGCCCCCACTTGAAACTAGTCATAATACATATGTGACAAAGAAGAAAGGAGACAATGATTCTGTTTTGCAGGAGTTATATGTGGATACTGTCTGCAAACGTGCTACGAATAGTCAGTAATAAGAGTGTAATAGATTTAAATGACGTGCCTGATGCTGAAGTTTCACTGCATGGACATCGAAAATGTAGAAAGAGAAACCTCTTTCTTGTCACTATTTTGTGTGTGTGTTGGGAGGGGGGGGGGGAGGAGGCAACAAGAAAAGTTTCAAAAAGGTTTTCAATCATGTGTAAAGTTTGCTGGAAGACGCTAAGTGCTCTCAATCTAAAATTGTGGGTGAATATTGTTTAAGTAATTTGCGCAGTGCCAATTGCACTGACTCAAGAGATAGAGTTTCCAACTTTAATAATCTACTTATTGCGTTAAACATTTCACATGACTATACCTCCTAAAGATTGAATTTTGACAGCAGTTTAAACTTTCAAGTTCAGTCAATAATTGTCTGAAATACTAAAAATCAAAATTTCGTTGGCCCTGGAAACCGCTGTATAGATAGCCTGCAACTATGAAAGGATGATCATTAAGCCGTTTAGTAACGTATATTATTATTTGGTTTTAACATACATGGTTTTAGCCATTCCTAACTGGTGTGTCTCTCTTGTGACCACTGCAGAGCACCAGAACGTCAATCCACTCTGCATGCGTAATGCTATTGCGGGCTGCCTAACTCGCAGGCAACCACATATTTGCTATCCATCTAAAAGCGTTATTGCTGTGACAACGATGCGGATTATTGCTTACTACTAAAATTATATATTTTGATGCTCTCTGCATGGAAACCCCTTAAAAATGGTGTAAACTTGCTTAAGTCTAAGGATAAAAGCTTCTGAATGCGTTCAAAAAGCGAACCTCTCTTCAGTATATGGACAGATCTAGTCTCCGCAGTGTTGAGCTATGCGATGACATGTTTTTGAGCATCTTCCCGTATGAGATCATCGTTGTTACATCGGAAATAGTTTGCCATCTATGGCTTAGTACCACGTTTTAAGTCATCGGCTTTCAGGGTGCAAAGCCCTTCAAAAATCACTATAGATAAACGGCATATCATACACTGAAGAGCCAAAGTAACCTGTACATCTGCCTGATACTGAGTAGGGCCTCCGCGAGAAGCAGAAGTGCCGCGACATGACGTGGCATGGACTCAACTATTGTCCGAAGTAGTGCTGCAGGGAATTGACTCCATGAATCCTGTACGGCTGTCCATAAATTCGTAAGAGTATGAGGCGGTGGAGATCTATTCCAAACAGCACGTTGCAAGGCATCCCAGATATGCTCAATAATGTCCATGCCTGGTCAGTTTGGTGGGCAGCAGAAATGTTTAAACTAAGAACAGTTCTTGGAGACACTCTGTAGCAATTCTGGACACGTGGTGTGTCGCATTGTCCTGCTGGAATTGCCCAAGTCCGTCGGAATGAAAAATGGACACGAATGGATGCAGGTGATCATATAGGATGCTTACCTATATGTCACCTGTCACAGTCATGTCTAGACGTATCAGGGATCCCATATCACTCCAGCTGCACACATCCCACACCATAACAAAACCTCCACCAGCTTCAACAGTCCACCGAAGACATGCAGGGTCCATGGATTCATGAAGTTGTCTCCATACCCGTACATGTCCATCCGTTTGATACAAATTGAAACGAGGGCCGTCCGACCAGGAAACATGTTTCCAATCATCAACAGCCCAATGTCGGTGTTGAGGGGCCCGACGAGGCGTAAAGCTTTGTGTCATGCAGTCATCAAGGGCACCCAAGTGGGCTTTCGGCTCCGGCTCCGAAAGCCCATATCGGTGATGTTTTGTTGAATGGTTTGCACGCTCACACTTGTTGATGTCCCAGCATTGAAATCTGCGGCAATTTGCGGATGGGTTGCACTTCTGTCACGTTGAACGATTCTCTTAAGTCATCGTTGATCCCGTTCTTCCAGGATTTTTCGGGCCGCTGCAATGTCGAAGATTTGATGTTTAACCAGATTCCTAATATTCACGGTACGCTCGTGAAATGGTCGTACGGGTAAATCCCTTCTGGCCTACAACCTCGCGGAATAATGGAAGGGAAACAATTTATCGCTTACTGACTCTTCGTTGTTCTATACATGGAGGTTCAATTACTTAAATTATCAGGGGCTACTGGATCCGTCCAAAGCTCAAGGTTTTACTCAGGTTTTGACACAGGAAGTAAAACGAATGTGTTTCATATAAGGGTGTTACCGCGAGGAACTTGAATCCCCTATTGTTTATCTTATGTTAAAGATGGCAGTTTATTTTTAAGGATACGTCCAATAATTACATGGGGGATGTTATTTAAAATTTGACCTCTTCCTCCACCTCACGTGCGGTTTACAACATATTCGGTAAAAATACGTAAACATAAATTTAAATAAAATTTAAACGTTGATTAAAACACTTAAATAAAACCTTGTTTATTTAGGAAGCGTATTAAATGGTGTTTTTACCAACTGATGAAAACACTATTTTAAACATGCCAACCACAAATAGCACTCGGACGAAAGGAGGGACAGACAGACAGAAGAGACAAACGGAAAAGAAGGCTCCATGAATACAGTGTAGCCGGCCGAAGTGGCCGTGCGGTTAAAGGCGCTGCAGTCTGGAACCGCAAGACCGCTACGGTCGCAGGTTCGAATCCTGCCTCGGGCATGGATGTTTGTGATGTCCTTAGGTTAGTTAGGTTTAACTAGTTCTAAGTTCTAGGGGACTAATGACCACGGCAGTTGAGTCCCATAGTGCTCAGAGCCATTTTCCAAAATTAAAACAACAAACAGCTATTTCCCCGGCTTGTGTCTAATCCACGATATAACCATACAAACTGTCAACAGATGTCGTTACGATCGTGTTCTGCACGGAAGATGCCATTCCGATCAACGGACGACCACGCCAGCAATGACGTCAGGGTACCTATCAGTACACGGTCACAGACGGTGCAGTATGGCACAGAGAAAATCATAATTTTTAACATTTATATGCAGCGACAGCAACTGATAGTGTTTATATAAAAATGTACAGCCTACAGTTGCAGGTTAACTTTATCGTTTACCTAGGTTTCAACGTTAGTAATACCGTCTTCTAAAGAACCTGCAACAAGTTAATACTATAATGCGCTAGTAAATTATATTAGATATGGTCATCCTACAGGATGCAACGTGTAGTACTTACATCAAATATTATTTAAATGTTTGCCTAACACAGGCCATGTCCTAAATCAACTTCATAAAACTTGATGCATAACCATAAGGTTTTGTCACTTCTATGAAACCAGCTGTAGAAAATTCACTTTAAGCCCATTGTATGGGCCTCGTCGTATGACTAGAGACTGCGGACCACGAGGGCATCGCGGTCTGCCTCACAGAGGGCGGCGCTCATGCGCGAGACATATAGAATCAGACTCTTATTACGCACACGTCAGACAATCTTTTTGCTATGAATCAATTTTATATTTTACTAATGTAAGTTAATTACAGTATCCAGCATGACTACGTTTTACATTCTACTACAGAGCTTTCTAAACTGACCAACAAATCTCGTATGAACATCTGTAGGAAAGGATCTATTATTACAGAAACTGTGAGGTCACATGCATTATAAATTATTGTAAACCTAGTATAGGCTGCGTGGCGGAGTTGCCATTGGTCACCACCGCCAGATCCCCGTTCGGCTCCAACCTCTCCTTCCCGACCCCACCGAACACCTGATCCTTAGTCTCTTCTTCCCCGGCCTTACCGTTACCTGCGCCACCATCTATGTCCGCCCCAACGCTCCTATTCCCTTCGACTTCCTCTCCCACGTCGACCGTACCTTCTCCTCCTACGTGATCGCCGCCGACCTCAACATCCATAGTCGTTCCGCTGCCCAGTTACGGCAGTGGCATCAGTTCCTGTCCACCCTTCAAGGCGACCTCGTCCCCCTCCCCCAGCACACCCGTCCCGAATCCAACTCCACTCCCGATGTTATCCTCTCCTCCCCCAACCTCCTTGGTCGCATAACGGTGGATGTCCTGGAGCCTATTGGTAGTGACCATCTCCCTGTCCTCCTCACCGTTTCAGACGGACGTCGCTCCCGACCCGACCCTCGTAATGACCCTCCCCCTAAGTACGTCCATGACTATTCCCGTGCCGACTGGAATGCCTACCGGGATACCCTCTCCACCCAGGTCGATAGCCACCCTTTCACCTACCACCACCCCAATGATGTCACCCATGCTGCCTCCTTTCTCCAGCAGACCTTGTCTGAGGCCGTGGAGGCCCACGTCCCTACTGTCGCCATCCACCCCCACCGTCCTACCTTACCCCCACAGGCCGTCCTCCGCCTCCATGAATCCCGCCGACTCTACCGTGCCTTCATCCACACGCGTGATCCGGACACACTACGACGCCACCGGCAACTCCAGCGACACATTCGTAATTTGCTCGCGGCTAAGAAACGCCGGGACTGGCGACAGACATGCACCCGTTTAAATACTACTCTACCTATCAACTCGTCCAAGTTCTGGTCAGCCTTCCGTCGCCTTACCGGAACTAAGCCCTCCCCCTATTATCCTCTTCTCCATGATGATCACCCCTTCCCTGACGCCCTTAGTAAGGCCAATCACTTTGCCTCCTACCTGTCCGATGTGTTTTCCATCCCCGATGATCCCCAGTTCGATTACTCCCTCTTCCCGGATATCCGCGATCGAACTGACACCTCTGTCCCTCCCCTCGCTCCTGGTTTCTAGTACTTGGACCACATTGCACACACGGAACTCAATACCCCTATCACTACACAGGATCTCATTGCTACGCTCCGCACAAAACGCAACACCACTCCTGGTCACGATCGTGTCACCTACCATCACCTTCGTGAAGCTCCTGTCTCTTTTCTCTCCACCCTGGCCAGGGTCTACAATGTAGTCCTGTCCACCGGTTACTATCCCGACCTGTGGAAAACCTCCCGTATCCTCATGTTCCTTAAACCTGGCAAACCGCCGTCCGCCGTCTCCTCCTACCATCCCATCAGCCTTACCTCGGTCTTCAGCAAGGTCCTGGAATCTATCCTCACCCGACGCATCCACCAGCATCTCCGCAAGCACCGCCTCCTTCCCGTTACCCAGTGTGGCTTTCGGCCGTCCTTCTCTTCCGACGACCTTCTCCTTCACCTCACTCATCTCCTTTCCGAACAGCTTAATTCCCGTCGCTCCGCAATCTTCCTCTCCCTGGACCTCGAACGTGCCTATGACCGCGTATGGCATTCCGGTCACCTTTTCAAGCTCCAAACCTTCGCCCTTCCCATTAACTACGTCCGTCTGATCGGCTCCTTTCCCTCCCGCCGTCCTTCCTATGTCACCATCCATAACACAGATTCCTACACCTTTTTCCCCTCTGCCAGTGTGCCCCAAGGCTCCGTCCTCTCCCCCCTTCTGTACCTTTTGTACACGGCGGACATGCCGCCGCTGTAAGCCCCCGTCCACCTTCTCCAGTTTGCCGATGACACCGCCTTCCTTGCCCTTACCCCACCCTACAGCGCTCCCAACACCTTCTCCAATCCCATCTTGACCGGTTCACCGCTTGGTGCAACCAGTGGTTGCTCAAGGTCAATCCCTCCAAAACCCAGGCGATCATTGTAGGCAAAACCACCCCTTCCTTCCGCCTCCTTGATTTCTATCTCACCATCTATGGCCGTCCTATCACCCTCACTCCCACCCTTAAGTACCTTGGCGTCACCCTCGACCGTCGCCTCTCCTGGACTCCCCACCTCCGGACAATCCAAGCCAAGGCACGCTCCCGACTCAGTCTCCTCAAGCTCAGTCTCCTCAAGCCGTACTTGGGGTCTGGACCCCTCCACCATCCTCCACACCTATAAGTCCCTCATCCGCCCTATCCTTTGTTATGCCCATCCGGCTTGGATCTCCGCCCCCCCTATCTTTTATAAATCCCTCCAAATCCTTGAACGTCATGCTCTCCGGCTCGCCTATCGCATCCGTCTCCCCTCCTCCACGCGGATCCTGTACAATCTCATCCCCTTCCCCCACCTCCTCCTTTTCCTTGAAAGGATACGGATCCTGTACACCTCCCGCAAACTCGATCCTCCTCAACTGCTCGTCTCCCCAATCCTCTCCTACCCCGCCCGCTGCCACGCCTGTATTCCCACGTCCCACCCGGTCTCCATCTCTCCACCCTCCTTACCCTCTCCCAAGGTGGCTTCCGCCAGCTCCCCCTCCCTGATGATGTCCTCCTCCCCTCCATCTACCCCTCCTACCAACTTTCATCCTCCCTCCCTCTTCCTGTATCTGTTCCTTTGGGCACCCTCCATCCCTCCCCCCCCCCTTCTCCCCACTTCTTCCCCGGGCCTCCCCTCCCCTCTCCTCAGCCATTGGCATCTCTGTTCTCCCCTATCTATCCTCTCCACCCGCCCTCACCCTTCTTCCCCTCTTGGCAGGTCCCCGGACTCGCACACGCTACGTGGACTTTCGCGCGCCGGAGATCATCGCCATCTGTGTCTCGTGTGTGTGACGTCGTTTAGTGTTTTTAGTGTCCGCCGTCACACTTCTCCGTTCACTTGTGCCATCAGATTCATCAGTGTTATGTGCGCCGTGTCAACGTGTTTTCAGTGTCTTTCTCGTAGAGTGTGAACGGCTGCGTGTTTTTTGTGTGACTGTGACCACTATTTTTTGCCCGTCACTGTGTTCATTTTCCATTCTTCATTCTTGTACTGTGATTGTCAACTCTATGGCTGAAGAGCGGCGTAGCATGCCGCTGCCAGCCTACCTGATTGTTCAGGTGTTAAAATAACAATAAAGTAAAAAAAAATAGTATAGGCTGGAAGCCTTCGAAGTATGCCCTATTTTTTAGATATAGTTGATCGTTCAGTAAATTGCCTCTATCTGTAATTAGGTGTGCATAAATTTGTAGTTCCTCAAGCGTGTCGAGTCTATATCCCTTAACTTCGTGATGTAGTAGCTCTATGTCACATAAAGGTTAGGTGTATGAGCCATTTGCACCAGATGTTCCACAAAGGCTGACCCCCGTGTTCCTACGCCCTTTATACCTTACTGCTATAGCTCTGCCTGTTTGACATACGTAATAACATGGGCAATCATCACACATAATCTTATATACGCCTGATTTCGCTGATTTGTAACCGTCTTTCTCAAGGGAATGAACCAAATTTTAGTTTAAAGCAAAATTTGGTTCATTCCCTTGAGAAAGTAATAAGAGTCTGATTCTACATGTCTCGCGCATGCGTTCCGCCCTCTGTGAGGCAGACCGCGAAGCCCTCACGGTCCGCAGTCTCTAGTCATACGATGAGGCCCATACAACGGGCCTAAAGTGAATTTTCTACAGCTGGTTTCATAGAAGTGACAAAACCTTATGGTTAAGCATCAAGTTTTTTAAGAGTTGACTTAGGACATGGTCTGTTTTAGGCAAACATTTAAATAATATTTTATGTAAGTACTACACGTTGCATCCTGTAGGATGACCATATCTCATATAATTTACTAGCGCATTATAATACTAACTTGTTGCAGTTTCTGACCCCCTCCTGTTCATCTTCTTCAGTTCACTGATTACACCGCCTTCCTAGCCATTTATCCTACCCTTCAACGGTCCCAACGCACCCTCCAAACCCACCTTGACCAATTCACTGCTTCGTGCAACCAGTGGTTCCTCCGTGTTAATCCCTCCAAGACCCAGGCGATCATCATAGTCTGCACCACCTGCTCCTTCCGTCTCCATGATTTCTACCTCACCATTTATGGCCGTCCTATCCACCTCACTCCTACCCTCAAATACCTTGGCCTCACCCTCGACCGCCACCTCACCTG
Source organism: Schistocerca americana (assembly GCF_021461395.2). NCBI lineage: Eukaryota > Metazoa > Arthropoda > Insecta > Orthoptera > Acrididae > Schistocerca > Schistocerca americana. Next base: position 97,972,645 of record NC_060127.1, on the reverse strand, counting down.
GACCCCCATCTCCTTACCATCCAACACAAAGCTCACAACTGCCTCCACCTCCTGAAACTCCTGTCCGGCTGGACGTGGGGTCTGCATCCTTCCACCATCCTTCACACCTACAAATCCTTGATCCACCCCATCCTCTGTTATGCCAGCATAGCTTGGGTTTCCGCCCCTCCTCGGTTCTATAACGCCGTCCAAATCCTCGAACGCCATGTGCTCCGCCTCGCCTTCCGCATCCGCCTTATGTCCCCCACGTGCATCCTCTATGACCTCATCCCCTTCCCCCACCTTCTCTTTTCCTTGAAAACATCCTCATACTATATATTGTCCGCCGCCTGGATCCCCCTCACCCCCTGGTGTCTCCCTTCCTCTCCACCCACACCCAGTTGCCGCGCCTTTACTGTTGTGTCTCGCCCTCTCTCCATCTCCACACCCTTCATCTCCTTTCCCAACGCAACTTCTACCGTCTACCACTCCTGGATGATGAGCTTCGCCCTGACATCTAGTCTTCCTACCAACTATAACCCCATCTTCCTGCTACCTCCTCAGGGCTCCCTCTCCTTCCCCTCCCTCCTCCTAGTGGCTTCCCCCTCCTACTCCCCCTCCATCTCTTGTGCCCCCTTTCAGTGTCTCTGCACTCCCTCCTGCCTTGTCTTCCCTCTTCATCTCCCACCCCATGTGCCTCCTGCCTCTTCGTGTACCCACTGATGCCCCTCCTCTCTTCATCCCGCTGCTTCCCCTGCTGCCCCTTGCTTTCCCCTCCTTTTCCATCCTATCTGCCCTCTACCTCGGCAGGTCCCGCCTGGCAGTTTTATTCTTCGTCGTGTGTGCTCCAAGTGGGTTTTAAGTGTGTTGGTCCATAGTGTTTTTACTACTGTGGCCGACTTTTAACGTGTGCATGTCCATTCAGTGTCTTCTCTGAGTTTTGAAGAATCATCAACTGTGTTTTTTAACTTTCTGGTGACTTTTAACTGTCCTCCATGAACGTCTCCATGTTAGTATATTTTTACCTCCATTTTCTCCCATTATTCTGTTTTAAATTCTCCTTTTCTCGCCTTATGTATGTAACATTTTATTCTTATTTTAAGTTGTTATGTCACTCGGCTGAAGAGCGGCGGATTGTGCCGCTGACGGCCCTCCCCTGACCCATATGGGGCAGGGGAATGAAATCACAATAAAGAAAAAAAAACAGGTTCTGAAGAAGACGTTATTACTAACGTTGAAACCTAGGTAAACGATAAATTTAACCTGCAACTGTTGGCTATGTATTTTTATATATACAGAGAAAATCCCTACAGACTCTCTGCTGTGGATCTCCATAGCAAGAATGGAATCAGGGGAGTGGCAAACTGATGTGGTCCGATGGCTTAATGTGCATCGATGTGTTGTTTCTCGGATGAGGAGACGGTTTATAGGCACCGAAACAGTATGCCGGAGATCAGGCCTCGGTCTACCACGTGTAATGCCAGAAAGAGAAGACCATTATTTGGCTGTAAGGGCACAACGATACCGCTTTACTAATACACTGCAACTGACATGTGACCTCGCAACATACCATGGATGTGTTGTACAGAAGTAAATTGTGTACTGGAGGCTTCTTCAGAGTACCATTTATTGTCAGAGACCTGTTGTATCTGTTCCTCTGATCCGTCTTCACAGAAGGGAACGCCTAGAGTGGAGCCGTCATCATGCCACCTGGACGGTCGAGCGGTGGACCAATGTTGTTGTCACAGGTGAGTTCCGATTTGGTCTGGAGAGTGATTCTCGACGGCTTCAAATCTGGGGCCACGTGGAAGAAGGTTTAGGGACCCAAACATTGTGGAAACAGATCGTTATCGAGGCGGATACGCAATTGTATGCGCAGGGATTATGTTGAACACTCGAACACCTGTTCATGAAATTGTACAGGTGGATCAGCAAGGTTTAACTGCTGTCAGGTACCGTGACGAGATCTTGGGACCTCATGCGCGGCTGTTGCGGGGTGCTGTGGGCCCAGATGTAGTATTTATGGACGATAATGCTCGTCCTCATACAGCGCGGGTGGTTGGTGTTTTCTAAGAAACTGCAGATATTGCACGCGTGGCATGGCCTGTTCGTTCTCTCTATTTGAATCCCATAGAGCATTCTGGGGTGCACTAGGGAGACGGGCTGCACCACGTCAGCATCCAACAGCCGCACACCAGACACGAAAGCGGGTTAACATTGCATTGTCATCGCGTTCGGAGCTAGATTTAAAGTTTCAAGTTTCTACCTCATCGCGAAGTTCGTTTAAAATCAATTGCAAAACTTCTACCGAACAAACAGACAAGAAAGTGACCTGACATAAACGTTTTAAAGAAGTGTTCATAATCTAACTGCGGAAGCAGGCTGAATGGACCAGTCTGATTGCCTATCCACATGCTGGTACTATCTCAGTTTATTAGCCTAGGAATTGATATACAGAACTTCGCCCTCTGTACGCCCATTGTTCTTTACTTCTGGTACTTGTTAATCATTTTTATCGTGAGAGTGTTTTTTGCCAGTCCTACAATTCGCTAGTCAAGGTTCTTTGCAGAAATAGACAAAATGGTAGATATCGAAATAGACGACAGAGGGATAGAGAAACAAAATCGCTCAAACGAAGAAAGGCCGCTGGACCTGATTGCATACCAGTTCGATTTTACACAGAGTACGCGAAGGAACTTCCCCCCTTCTTGCAGCGGTGTACCATAGGTCTCTAGAAGAGCGTAGCGTTCCAAAGGATTGGAAAACGGCACAGGTCAACCCCGTTTTCAAGAAGGTACGTCGAATAGATGTGCGGAACTATAGACCTATATCTCTAACGTCGGTCAGTTGTAGAAATTTGGAACACGTATTATGTTCGAGTATAATGACTTTTCTGGAGACTAGAAATCTACTCTGTAGGAATCAGCATGGGTTTCGAAAAAGACGATCGTGTGAAACCCAGCTCGCGCTATTCGTCCACGAGACTCAGAGGGCCATAGACACGGGTTCACAGGTAGATGCCGTGTTTCTTGACTTCCGCAAGGCGTTCGATACAGTCCCCCACAGTCGTTTAATGAACAAAGTAAGAGCATATGGACTATCAGACCAATTGCGTGATTGGATTGAAGAGTTCCTAGATAACAGAACACAGCATGTCATTCTCAATGGAGAGAAGTCTTCCGAAGTAAGAGTGATTTCAGGTGTGCCGCAGGGGAATGTCGTAGGACCGTTGCTATTCACAATATACATAAATGACCTTGTGGATGACATCGGAAGTTCACTGAGGCTTTTTGCGGATGATGCTGTGGTATATCGAGAGGTTGTAGCAATGGAAAATTTTACTGAAACGCAGGAGGATCTGCAGCGAATTGACGCATGGTGCACGGAATGGAAATTGAATCTCAATGTAGACATGTGTAATGTGCTACGAATACATAGAAAGATAGATCCCTATCATTTAGCTACAATATAGCAGGTCAGCAACTGGAAGCAGTTAATTCCATAAATTATCTGGGAGTACGCATTAGGAGTGATTTAAAATGGAATGATCACATAAAATTCATCGTCGGTAAAGCAGATGCCAGACAGATTCATTGGAAGAATCCTAAGGAAATGCAATCTGAAAACAAAGGAAGTAGGTTACAGTACGCTTGTTCGCCCACTGCTTGAATACTGCTCAGCAGTGTGGGATCCGTACCAGATAGGGTTGATAGAAGAGATAGAGAAGATGCAAAGGAGAGCAGCGCGCTTCGTTACAGGATCATTTAGCAATCGCGAAAGCGTTACGGAGATGATAGATAAACTCCAGTGGAAGACTTTGCAGGAGGGACGCTCAGTAGCTCGGTATGGGCTTTCGTTGAAGTTTCGAGAACATACCTTCACCGAGGAGTCAAGCAGTATATTGCTCCCTCCTACGTATATCTCGCGAAGAGACCGTGAGGATAAAATCAGAGAGATTAGAGCCCACACAGAAGCATACCGACAATCCTTCTTTCCACGAGCAATACGAGACTGGAGTAGAAGGGAGATCCGATAGAGGTACTCAAGGTACCCTCCGCCACACACCGTCAGGTGGCTTGCGGAGTATGGATGTAGATGTAGATGTAGAGAATACGAGTGTAGTACGTGCAGTGTCTCTTACTGCGCTACAGTTACGTCTTCCCGCCCACGACTTCCCTGAGAATAGCGGCCGATTCACTGCGCATCTGGCTCATTGACGACAGACGTCGCTGCCGCACCAGTTCGCTAATCACCAACCAAAGGAAGCACACAGCGCTAATAGGAACGAGCTATAGTAGGCCCGTGGCGAACGGAAACCTACAGACCGCCTCTCAGGGTTTTACCTCAGCGTAGGAAACAACGGAAGCCGGCGGAGGTTCGAGTCCTCCATCGGGCATGGGAGTGTGCGTTTTTCCTTAGGATAATTTAGGTTAAGTAGTGTGTAAGCTTAGGGACTGATGACCTTAGCAGTTCCATAAGAGTTCACACGCATTTGAACAGTGGAAGAAAAAGTTTCAAGAGTGAACTAAAAGCTGGTCGTCCACTGGGGCCGTATTTGTCCTACCGGCAGGCGCAGATGCATGACGGATTGAGTAGTGGGGTTCAAAATACATCAACATCCAAATTTCACAACTAACTTTTTTTTTGAGTCATCAGTCTTGTGACTGGTTTCATGCGGCCCGCCACGAATTCCTCTCCTGTGCCAACCTGTCATCTCACAGTAGCACTTGCCACCTACGCCCTCTACATCTACATCTACATAGATACTCTGCAAATCACATTTAAGTGCCTGGCAGAAGGTTCATCGACCCGCCTTCATAATTCTCTATTAGACCAATCTCGTATAGCGCGCGGAAAGAATGAACACCTATATCTTTCCGTACGAGCTCTGATTTCCCTTATTTTATAGTGGTGATCGTTCCTCCCTCCGCAGGTCGGTGTCAACCAAATATCTTCGCATTCGGAGGAGAAAGTTGGTGATTGGAATTTCGTGAGAAGATTCCGTCGCAACGAAAAACGCCTTTCTTTTAATGATTTCCAGCCCAAATCCTGTATCATTTCTGTGACACTCTCTCCCATACTTCGCGATAATAAAAAACGTGAAGCCTTTCTTTAAACTTTTTCGATGCACTCCGTCAGTCCTGTCTGGTAAGGAGAACGGACAAGCGTAGTGTAGGCAGTCTCCTTAGTAGGTCTGTTATGTTTTCTAAGTGTCCTGCCAATAAAACGCAGCCTTTGGTTAGCTTCCCTCATAACATTTTATAAGTGTTCTTTCCAATTTAAGTTATTCGTAATCGTGATACCTGGGTATTTAGTTGAATTTACGGCTTTTACATGAGACTGATTTATCATGTAACCGAAGTCTAATGAGTTCCTTGTAGCATTCATGTGGATGACCTCACACTTTTCGTTATTTAAGCTCAACTGCCACTTTTCGCACCATTCGGATATTTTTTCTAAATCGTTTTGCAGTTTGTTTTGATCTTCTGATGACTTTATTTGTCAATAACCGACAGCGTCATCTGCAGACAACCGAAGACGGCTGCTCAGATTGTCTCCCAAATGGTTTATGTAGATAAAGAACAGCAAAGGGCCTATAACACTACCTTGGGGAACACCAGAAATCACTTCTGTTTTACTCGATGACTTCCCGTCAATTACTACGAACTGTGACCCCTCTGACAGGAAATCGCAAATCCAGTCACATAACTGAGACGATATTCCATAATCACGCAGTTTCACTACTAGCCCCTTGTGGAGTACTATGTCAAAGCCTTCTGGAAATACAGGAATACGTAATCGATCTTAAATGCCTTGTCAATAGCACTCAGCACTTCATTTGAATAAAGAGATAGTTGTGTTTCACAGGAACGATGTTTTCTAAACCCATGTTGACTGTGTGTCAATAGACAGTTTTCTTCGAGGTAATTCGTAATGTTCGAACACAATATATGTTCTAGAATCCTGCTGCATATCGACGTCAGCGATATGGGCCTGTAATTTAGTGGATTACTCCTACTACCTTTCTTGAATATTGGTGTGAACTGTGCAACATTCCAGTCTTTGGGTACGAACCTTTCGTCGAGCGAACGGTTGTATATGATTGTTAAGTATGGAGCTAATGCATCAGCATACTCCAAAAGGAAACTAATTGGTATACAGTCTGGACAAGAAGACTTGCTTTTATTAAGTGATTTGAGTTGCTTCACTACTCCGAGGATATTTACTTCTACGCTACTCTTGTTGGCAGCTGTTCTCGATTCGAATTCTGGAATATTTACTTCGTCTTCTTTTGTGGTGGCATTTCGGAAGGCTGTGTTTAGTAACTCTGGTTTGGCAGCACGGTCTTCGATAGTAATTCCGTTGCTATCGGGCAAAGAAGGTGTTGATTGTTTCTTGTCGCTAACATACTTCACATACGACCAGAATCTCTGCCAGGTTTCGAGACAAAGTCTTCAATTATTTGCTGGATGTATTCCAATCTCTGTCTTCCTCTACAGTTTTGCCCCCTACAGTTCCGTCTAGTACCATGGAAGTCATTCCTTCATGTCTTAATACATGTCCCTTCTCCTTATCAGTGTTTTCCACATAAGCCTTTCCTTTCCGATTCTGTGCAGAACCTCCTCATTCCTTACCTTATCAGTTCACCTAATTTTCAACATTCGTCTGCAGCATCACGTCTCAAATGCTTCAATTCTCTTCCTTTCCGGTTTTCCCACAATCCATGTTTCAGTACTATACAACGCTGTACTCCAGACGTAGTTCCATTTCCAAACGGATATTCTCAGAAATTTCCTTCTCGATTTAAGGCCTATGTTTGATACTAGTAGACTTCTCTTGGCCAGGAATGCCCTTTTTGGCATTACTAGTGTGCTTTCGATGTCCTCCTTGCTCCATCCGTCATTGGTTATTTTACTGCCTAGGTAGCAGAATTCCTTAACTTCATTGACTTCGTGACCATCAATCCTGATGTTAAGTTTCTCGCTGTTCTCATTTCTACTACTTCTCATTACCTTCGTCTTTCTCCGATTTACTCTCAAACCATACTGTGTACTCATTAGACTGTTCATTCCGTTCAGCAGCTCATTTAATTCTTCTTCACTTTCACTCAGGATAGCGATGTCATCAGCGAATCGTATCATTGATATCCTTTCACCTTGAATTTTAACTCCACTCCTGAACCTTTGTTTTATTTCCATCATTGCTTCTTCGACGCACAGATTGAACGGTAGGGGGGATACACTACATTCCTGTCTTAAACACTTTTTAATCCGAGCACTTCGTTCTTGGTCGTCCACTCTTATTATTCCCTCTTGGCTCTTGTACATATAGTATATTACACGTCTCTCCCTACAGCTTACCCCTATTTTTCTCAGAATTTCGTACATCTTGCACCATTTTACATTATTGAGGGCATTTTACACGTCGACAAATCCTATGAACGTGTCTTGATTTTTCTTTTTCTTCAGTCTTGCTTCCATTATCAACCGCAACATCAGAATTGCCTCACTCGTGCCATTGCCTTTTCTATAGCCAAACCGATCGTTATCTAGCACATCCTCAATTTCCTCATCCATTCTTCTGTATATTATTCTTGTCAGCAACTTGGATGCATGAGCTGTTAAGCTGATTATGCGATAATTCTCGCACTTGACAGCTCTGACTTAACGGACAATGAAGCAACATGAAAACTCAGAGCCTCGAAAGCGGCCGGGAATTATGGAAAACAGCAGGCTTCGTTTAACATAGGATGGTTTTTAATTATTTCTTCGGGTGTCTCTGCCCACGTAAATGAGTTAGCGGGGGCTGTAACGCTTGTGCGGAGGGATATTTGTAGAGAGAGACGTTTCTGCGGGGTCTGGGGCTCTCGCTGGCATGAGCGGCTTTTTGCGAGTAACATACAGGCACACTAACGAGTTGTTTCCTGTCTAGCAATGTCGCACAGGGTTGTGTAATCTAAGAATTAATTAACAGCGAAAATATGATCCTGTCGGGGCACAAAAAGGCAATTATGTTCCTCTTTTAAAAAAATCTGGGGCAACGGCCTTGCCACAGTGGATACCCCCAGCTCCCATGAGATCACCGAAGTTAAGCACTGTCGGGCGTGGTTGGCACTGGGATGGGTGACCGTCCAGCCGCCATGCGCTGTTGCCACTTTTCGGGGTGCACTCAGCCTCGTGATGCCAATTGAGGAGCTCCTAAACCGAATAGTAGCGGCTCTGGTCAAAGAAAACCATCATAACGACCGGGAGAGCGGTGTGCTGACCATACGCCCCTCCTATATGCATCCTCAAGTGAGGGTGACACGGCGGTCGGAAGGTCCCGATGGGCCACTTGTGGCCTGAAGACGGAGTGCATTTAAATGACTCTGACAGAAAGGTGAGGAACCATCCGCCTCAATCATCATGACACCTTCCCATCCTAAAACTTCGGCATGTGAACATTTTGGGGCTCTTTTAGCATAGAACATTCTAAATCCTTTCACCCACTCTCTCTTTGTAGTTAAGCCTTCATACTTAGTATCTCCCCCTCCTTGCCTGTGTATACAGGGTGGTCCATTGACAGTAACTGGGCCAAATATCTCACGAAATAAGAATCAAACGAAAAAACTACGAAGAACAAAAGTCGTCTAGCTTGAAGGGGGAAACCAGATGGCGCTATGGTTGGCCAGCTAGATGGCACTGCCACAGGTCAAACGGATATCAACTGCGTTTTTTTTTTAAATAGGAACCGCCCTGTATCACATTGGAATAGCCGAAATAAAATGTTCAAACGTACCGACTATCTGTATTTTAATTTAAAAAACCTACCTGTTACCAACTATTGGTCTAAAATTGTGAGCCATATGTTTGTGACTATTACATCGCCATCTGTCACAAAGCAAAAAAAGTGGTTCAACTAAAAAGTTCATATTTCTTTACGTACTACACGAATATGTAATAAAAAATGGGGTTCCTATTTAAAAAAACGCAGTTGATATCCGTTTGACCTATGGCAGCACCATCTAGCGGGCCAACCATAGCGCCATCTGGTTTCCTCCTTCAAGCTAGACGAGTTTCGTTCTTTGTAGTTCTTTCGTTTGACGCTTAGTTCGTGAGATGTTTGGCCCAGTCGCGATCAATGGACCACCCTGTATATGAGTCTCTTTGCCACTGCCTCCTTTGTCTTCTGTTGATTTACATTCCCTCCTTTTCTAACCCACCGCCAGTGTCTCCACCACAACCCAACAGCTCAACAATTCTGGGGGAGGGGGAACTTTTTTCCCCTATACCCATGCCTTTATAATATTTCGATCCAAAACGCGCCCCTCATAGCTACATATTACGGTTTGGCGGCGGTCTGCGAAGATCCGGAATCTCCCCCACAAGTGTATGTATGGTATCCATCCATCTATATTTTTCATTTCCACAGTCTCATTTGCTCCCACTTCTTCTATATCCATCCATCTCTCTTTCTCTTCTACTGCCACTGTCTCTAACTGACCGGCAATCTCTCTTCTCCATTTGGATTCAACTGCTATTGTCTTCATCTCTCTTTCTTTCCCTTTGACAGCAAATTGCTCTCTCTAATCGTCACTGTCTCCACTCTCTTTCCCTCCCACTGACACTGTCTCTTCCACCAAAACTGTTCCTGCTATTCTCCTTCAGCACAAAAAGGCGAGAATATGTTCGCATGCCAAACGTTTTGATGAGAAAGGCGGGTTGAGGCAGCTGCTTCCCCACTTCTGTCAAAGCCTTTCAAAGACGAATGGATTCGCCTTTTTTGTACTCCAACAGGAGGATTATTCCTCTCGTTATCTTCCTACACAGCCGTGTACGAACCGATATTCATTAAAAATTGTCTTTCAAATAAATCTGGTTATCAGATTCGAGAGATTTTGACATCGTCATTCGGCTGAAATACAGCAATTGCTTCAAAACTCTTTTCTAAAAAGTCTCAAAACTAAGATAAACAGTCTTCAGTTAAAACTTCCGGGCTGAGAGGCCAGGGTCGATGTACACTACTGGCCATTAAAATTGCTACACCACGAAGATGACGTGCTACAGACGCGAAATTTAACCGACAGGAAGAAGATGCTGTGATATGCAAATGATTTGCTTTTCAGAGCATTCACACAACGTTGGCGCCGGTGGCGACACCTACAACGTGCTGACATGAGGAAAGTTTCCAACCGATTTCTCATACACAAACAGCAGATGACCGGCGTTGCCTGGTGAAATTTTGTTGTGATGCCTCGTGGAAGGAGGAGGAATTCGTACCATCACGTTTCTGACTTTGATAAATGTCGGATTGTAGCCTATCACGATTGCGGTTGATGGTATCACGACATTGCTGCTCGCGTTTGTCGAGATTCAATTACTGTCAGCAGAATAGGAAATCGTTGGGTTCAGGAGGGTAATACGGAACGCCGTGCAGGATCCCAACGGCCTCATATCACTAGCAGTCGGGATGACAGGCATCTTATCCGCATGGTTGTAACGGATCGTGCAGCCACGTCTCGATCTCTCAGTCAACAGATGGGGACGTTGGCAAGACAACAACCATCTGCACTAACAGTTCGACGACGTTTGCAGCAGCATGGACTATCAGCTCGGAGACCGTGGCTGCGGTTACCGTTGACGCTGCGTCGTAGACAGGAGCGCCTGCGATGGTGTACTCAACGACGAACCTGGGTGCACGAATGGCAAAACGTCTTTTTTCAGATGATTCCAGATTCTGTTTTCAGCATCATCATGGTCGCATCCGTGTTTGGCGACATCGCGGTGAACGCACATTGGAAGCGTGTATTTGCCATCGCCATACTGGCGTATCACCCGGCGTGATGGTGTGGGGTGCCACTGGTTACACGCCTCGGTCACCTCTTGTTCGCATTGATGGCACTTTGAACAGTGGACGTTATATTTCAGATGTGTGACGACCCGTGGCTCTACTCTTCATTCGATCCCTACGAAGCCCTACATTTCAGCAGGATAATGCACGACCGCATGTTGCAGGTCCTGTACGGGCCTTTCTGAATACAGAAATAGTTCGACTGTTGCCCTGGCCATCACATTCTACAGATCTCTCACCAATTGAAAACGTCTGGTCAATGGCGGCCGAGAAACTGGCTCGTCACAATACGCCAGTCACTACTCTTGATGAACAGTGGTATCGTGTTGAAGCTGCATGAGCAGCTGTTCCTGTACACGCCATCCAAGCTCTGTTTGACTCAATGCCCAGGCGTATGAAGCCCGTTATTACGGCCAGAGGTGGTTGTTCTGGGTACTGATTTCTCAGGATCTATGCACCCAAATTGCATGAAAATGTAATCAGATGTCAGTTCTAGTATAATATATTTGTCCAATGAATACTCGTTTACCATCTGCATTTCTTCTTGGTGTAGCAATTTTAATGGACAGTAGTGCATATAATTTCCACCTAACGCTTCGTCGCCATCTGCCCGGAAGTTTTAACTGAAGAAAACAATGGCCATGAAAGCCTACATTGTATGATTAAGATGGCCAGTGTTCTCATATCAACCTGTCCATTCACTTTAGAGCACCACTTACAGGACTGGGAGGTGCAGCAGCCTCATATCGAATTCGCCCGGCGAATTAATGACGAGGGTCGGTGCGCCGGCCAGCCAGAATATGGTGTTTAGGCGGTTTCCCACATCCCACTAGGTGAATACCGCCCTGGTACCCAAGTCTGGCCTCAGTTAAAGAATTCGCAAACATATCAAACACTTCTATCATTTTCATATGAATAACACGATGCATAGAGAGTTGAGAGTACACATATGGTATTCCCCCCAGAGGGACAATAGGGTGGCTGTAGGAAGGGAATCGGGTCAGACAATAAAACAACTGTGCCAAATCCCTTTGGTGTGTCAGCAGAGCATGGAATTCAACTTTTACACAACGACACAAGCTGACCACTATAGGGTGTGGGGTGATAGGACTGGCCCAAGGGACACATGAGGCAATCACCATCGACAGTTGCACTGAACATTTATTTGGCACAAAACCACCAACTTTTTTTTTTTAAATCACCGTTTAGGTGAAAGCAGATTACTTCAAAATTTGAATGTTCATAAACTACGGCACTTATGGTTCAAAAATGGCTCTGAGCCCTATGGGACTTAACTTCTGTGGTCATCAGTCCCCTAGAACTTAGAACTACTTAAACCTAACTAACCTAAGGACATCACACACATCCATGCCCGAGGCAGGATTCGAACCTGCGACCGTAGCAGTCCCGCGGTTCCGGACTGCGCGCCTAGAACCACGAGACCACCGCGGCCGGCCGGCACTTATGGCCTACTACACATTTAGTGAAATTAGTTAAAAATTATTCACTCAAAAACTATGATCAATCTGAAGAACAATAATTACCATATCCACATGCTGTCACTGAAGGAATTCTTGTACTTTCATTAATATAATCAGTTTCAAGCTATTTAAACACACAATAACAACTGGCCTCTCAGTAACTTGTAAGAATTTATGAAACTACTCATTTACAATTAGGCACGTGTCTCTCAGACACACTATCACTTCAGATAGAAACGTAATATTATTGCAATTTGCAGCAAAATATATCCAGGGAAAATTTTATCCATGTACATCTATAGCAATTGGCCAGCTTAACTCTGTCGTGTGATATAAACACAATAACCAGGCGGCACTTAGACAAGGACCAGCCAAACTGTTTTCAGTGCCGGTTAACACTGACAGTAGCAATCTACCAACAGAATCTATCAGCACTCGAGGCCCGAGTAAATGTTAAATCATCACATCACATACAGCTCTCACTAGAACCTTGCGGACTAAGCAAGTTGAAATTACACACATTCGAGGACAGACTCAGTAGGAGTAGCAACGGCCGGCCAAGAAAATGAAGTCAACAGCACTGAACCCAGTAGGCGATTCCGGCCACAATTTACAGCACGAGCAAGACCCTCACCCTCTAGCGTGTTCGACGAAGCCTGCCGCCGCAGATCCCAGTACCAGGAGACTTGCAGGAAGCGAAATACACCAACGGCTTCCCAGTAACGAGACTGCTTCCACGCCGGCGATATTTCCTACGGCGCCGTCACCCGGGTAAACAGCCCCTTTTAGATGACCTCTTCCTGCTGCCTCGCACGGTGCCTGTACTGTCTGCCAGACTTGGCAAACGACATTACTGCTCGGCGTCCGAAAGCAAAACTGCACGCTACTCGCTAGAGCTCACCGCTCGCTCCCCGATCGGCCCGGTGGGAGGCGCCACCGCAAGCTCTGCGCACACCACCGGAAACACGACCCACACTGGCTGCGGGAATATCGCTGATCGAGCCACACGGCTCGCCCTTATTAACCTTGCCGATCCTACACCGATGCGAGACATAGGCACAGAAGAAGAAGTACAAGAAATGTATCCACAGTTACGAATATGGTCGCTTTCAGCTATGTAATGGAATGACGACATTTCAAAATTCTTGCCGGAGTGGGAATCGGACCCGGATTTCCACCTGGTCGCGAGCGGTCACCTTAACCACTCTGGCTGTCCGAACATGCTTCACAGCCAGACTCTTAACTTCTCTATGTCGTCGTCCGAATCCTTGACTTCCTTGTGTCGTTGTCCATGCATCTAAAACCTGGACTAGTACATTCATCCTGTATATTCCTGTAGAGGGGAGCCGTTTCAACTGAATGTCGTTTGTCCGGTATCGTCGGATAAATACGATATTGCAGTGCACGCATTTCGGAAGCAACGGGCACTGCGGCGAATCCAGCTGTTATGAAATATGTGAAATGTGTCTGCATTTGCTAATATGAACAAACGGTCGATACCGAGCAAGCGACATTCATTTAAATTGTCTCTCCTCTACGGGAATATACACTGAAGAGCCAAACAAACTGATATACCTGCCTAATATAGTGTAGGACCCCTGCGAGCACGTAGAAGTGTCGCAACACGACGTGGCATGGACTCGACTAACGTCTTAAGTAGTGATGGAGGGAACTGACACCATGAATCCTGCAGGGCTGTCCATAGATCCGTAGTAGTACGAGTGGATGGAGACGTTTTGTGAACAGGTCGTTGCAAGGTATCCCAATATGTTCATGTCTGAGGAGTTTGGTGGCCATCGGAAGTGTTACAACTCAGAAAAGCTTTCCTGGAGCTACTCTGGAGCATCAAAATATCCACGGGTATGCTGCCGGTCTATAGTGTCCAACGGGCACAATATTTCGGCGATCATACATGTCGCCATCATCAGGTGAAGTGACGGACTGAGCTCCTGTGAACGTGCCGGCACGGAGATCCGTACGCTATGGCTGCTCAGAGGGAACTGGGTTCGGTCGCGGCGGCGGACGATTTAAATACCCTCCGCCCGCGGCGCGCTCCCTCCGCCGTCCGCGCCCCGCGGCACGGTAGCGAGGTGGAACAGATTGCGACGGCGTCTGAGATGACGTCGGTGTGATGGCTCTGTCCGCCGTGGTCGTCACAACTATTCGTTTGCTCGATTTACTCTTGATTAACCCGATCGCTGGTTCCCAAGCCTTGCTAAGATTATAGCCACAGTCACGGTTTATGAGGTCGTCATTGGTGCGAATTTCGATGGCCTCTCTAACAACGCTGTCCCAGTATCTCGACGTCTGTACCAGAATCCTCGTGCGGTCATACTCCATGGCGTGGTTTTCCGACAAACAATGTTCAGCGACCGCCGACTTGCTCGGATACATCAGTCGACTGTGCCTCTGGTGTTCACAGCATCGATCCTCGACGGTACGCATCGTCTGACCAATATACGACTTGCCACATTGACATGGAATCTGGTACACGCCGGCCTTCCTCAAACCCAGGTCATCTTTGGCGCTCCCCACCAGTGCACGAGTTTTATTTGGAGGGCAAAACACAGTTCCGACCCGGTGTTTCTTCAGAATGCGGGCGATTTTCCCCGAGAGTGCGCCTGTGTATGGAATAAATGCAGTGCCTACCTCCTCCCTCGTGACTTCATCCATCTCAACAGGTTGTGCTGCAGTGGTTGGGCGGAGAGCACGTTGAATCTGCCACTCTGAGTACCCATTTTTTCGAAATACAGTTCTCAGATGTTCCAATTCCTTGGGTAGACTCTCTGCGTCAGAGATAGTGCACGCCCTATGTACTAGAGTTTTAAGTACCCCATTCCTCTGTGAAGGGTGGTGGCAGCTGTCTGCGTGCAAATACAGATCAGTGTGCGTAGTCTTCCGATACACCCCATGACCTAGGGTCCCGTCAGCCCTTCTCTTGACCAAGACGTCAAGGAAAGGTAATTTACTCTCCGTTTCAGTCTCCATAGTGAATTTGATGTTGGGGTGTATGGAGTTTAGATGTGTAAGGAAGTCAAGGAGTTTATCCATACCATGTGGCCAGATGACGAACGTGTCGTCCACGTAACGGAAAAAGCGAGTAGGTTTCCATACGGATGACGACAGGGCTTCCTCCTCGAAGTTCTCCATGTTCAAATTCGCTACCACCGGTGAGAGTGGGCTACCCATGGCGACTCCCTCCGTTTGTTCGTAGTATTCTCCATTAAAAAGAAAATACGTGGAAGTCAAGACATGCCTAAAAAGTTCAGTGGTCTTCTCGTCAAACTTCTGACTAATCAATTCTAGTGACTCTCGCAGGGGTACCCTCGTAAACAAGGAAACGACGTCAAAACTCACCATGATATCTGACTCATCCAACCTGAAGCTATCAAGGCGTTTAACAAAATCCACGGAATTACGGATGTGATGAGGGCATTTACCCACATAAGGACTTCCCGTCAGGTATTTGGCCAACAAATATGTAGGTGCCCTGATGTTGCTGACAATGGGGCGTAATGGTACCCCCTCTTTGTGAACCTTCGGGAGTCCATATAGTCTAGGCGGTACCGGACCTTGGGGTAACAATTTCTTAGCGTCACCCTCCGGTAAATCTGCGTCCTTGAGAAGCGCCCTCGTCTTGTTCTTCACCTTCTTTATAGGGTCAACGCTGATCTTCCGGTAGGAATCGTCATTTTGCAGGCTCTGCATCTTATCAGTGTAGTCCTTATGGGAGACAACAACTGTAGCATTGCCTTTGTCAGCCGGTACGACAACAATTTCAGAGCGCTCCCTCAGATCACGAATGGCCGCCCTCTCTTTACTGCTGATGTTTGACTTCATCGGCTTGGATTTCGTCAACGCACGACAAGTTTCACGACGTATTTCCTCGGCTGATTCTGGCGGAAGTCGAGCTGCAACCTGTTCAACAGCACTAACAATTTCTGCAACCGGAGTGAACATGGGGGTGGAAGCGAAGTTGAGACCTTTCTGCAGAACCGAGACCGCATCATCACTCAAATACCCTAGGGTATTTAAATCAGCCGCCGCCGCGACCGAACCCAGTTCCCTTTGAGCAGCCATAGCGTACAGATCTCCGTGCCGGCACGTTCACAGGAGCTCAGTCCGTCAGTTCACCTGATGATGGCGACATGTATGATCGCCGAAATATTGTGCCCGTTGGACACTATAGACCGGCAGCATACCCGTGGATATTTTGATTATCAAATACGCCGGGAGAAACTCAAGAATCACATCATACACCTTTACGGGGAGGAGATGTATCGCAGCATGAAGAAATTTGAGAAGTTGCGCCACCGTAGATGTCGTTTGCTAAGTACTCTTGCCTTTCTAAAGAGATGTCGTTCCGAGAATGTTGTTCCAAATTTTGCTAAGGTTATGCATCACATCGATTCTGCAGCAGCTAAGAGAATCAAGAAACGAGCCAGCCTCGCGTTGGTACGTGAGAGAGTGCAATTCACCCGCCGGAGCCTTGAGTTTATCTCACGGGAATTACTCAAACTACATTTGCAACTGGCTAGTAAGTTCACTTCTTGTTCCTGGGATTGGATTGATGTGGTCACCTGGGTGTCCGCTGATTCCGCCGATAAGAAGGCTACGGGACGTCAAACAGCTAAGTTCTCACGTCTCCTTGACAAACCATCTCTGCATGTTCCGTGCAAGACTGTCATCAATTTGAATGGCATGGTGTTGAGTGATGCAGAAAGGTCTCAACTTTGCTCCCACCCCCGAGTTCACTCCGGTTGCAGAAATTGTTAGTGCTGCACACGCTCCACACCATTACAGAGCCTCCAGCAACGTGAATAGTCTCCAGCTGACGTGCAGGGTCCATGGATTCGTAAGATTGTCTCTATACCCGTAGACGTTCATCCGCTCGATACAATTTGAAACGAGACTCGTCTGACGAGGCAACATGTTTCAAGTCATCGACAGTCCAGTATCGATGTTGACGGGTCCAGGCAATACGTAAAGCTTTGCGTCGTGCAGTCATCAAGGGTACACGTGTTGGCCTTCGAAAGCCCATATCGATGACGTTTCGTTGAATGGTTCGCACGCTGACACTTGTTGGTGGCCGAGCTTTGAAATCTGCGGAAATTTGCGGAAGGGTTGCACTTCCAGTCTGTCGAATGATCCTCTTCAATCGTCGTTGGTCTCGTTCTTGCAGGATGTTTTTCCGGCTGCAGCGATGTCGGAGATTTGATGTTTTACCGGATTCCTGATATTCACGGTACACTCGTGAAATACCGGCCGGAGTGGCCGTGCGGTTCTAGACGCGACAATATGGAACCGAGCGACCGCTACGGTCGCAGGTTCGAATCCTGGCTCGGGCATGGACGTGAGTCATGTCCTTAGGTTAGTTAGGTATAATTAGTTCTAAGTTCTAGGCGACTGATGACCTCAGAAGTTAAGTCGCCTATTGCTCAGAGCCATTTGAACCATTTGAACTCGTGAAATGGCCGTACGGGAAAATTCCCACTTCATCACTACCTCGGAGATGCTGAGTCCCATCGCTCGTGCGCCGACTGTAACACCACGTTTAAGCTCACTTAAATCTTGATAACGTGGCTCTGTAGCAGCAGTAACCGATCTGAGAACTGCGCCAGACACTTGTAGTCTTATATAGGCGTTGCCGACCGCAGCGCCGTATTCTGGCTGTTCACATATCTCTGTATTTGAATACGCATGCCAGTACCAGTTGCTTTGGCTCGTCAGTGTACGTAATCAGTGTATCAGTACAAGCTGTAGACACATGGAGAACTACACATGGAAGTTTGGATCTAGCCGCGAAGCGTGACTATGTAGCCGAAGTGGTTACGGCGACCGCTCGCGACAACCTGGAAATCAGGGTTCCATTTCCAGTCTTACACAAATATTCACCGTCGTCATTCCATTATATTGCTGAAGGTTTTTCCATGTTCGCAATTGCGATTACATTTCATGTATTTCATAACAGCTGGTAGTCACCGCTATGCCAGTTCCTTTGGACATGCATGCATTGGAATATCGTAAGAAAAGAAGTGTTGTCATATCAGCCTCGCAGGACGAGCTGATGCAAGCCGTGTCCCACAAAACCAGTCAGATGACTTCCAATGCACATTACCAAACCGGGCTATAATTTCTAAAACACAAACTAAATACGTAACCCAAATTTCACAAAGGGCGCTGAAAAAGTAAATTAAAGTAAAACGATTGGTACGTAAAGACGCGTGTAATTTCAAGCAGTTTTGTGTAGTGTTCGAAGGTGTCTGTTATGTTACATTAGAGCTAACTACTATCAAGCAGAATTTATGTTATGACGAAAAAAGGTATTTTCATTTGAAAAATCAATTCGGAATACACCGATTGTATGCGAGGTGCGACAATAAAGTAATGAGACTGATGTGAAAAAAAAAATGTTGCTTACCATTTTAGTCAAGTTTAGTTCACTTCTGACTGCATACACTTTTTCCAGCGCTTCTGCCATGGATGGTAACATTTCTGGAACTAGTGCACTTGCCCGTGAAAGGCAAAGGTCCAAAGTTCGAGTCTCGGTCCGGCACAAAGTTTTAATCTGCCAGGAAGTTTCATATCAGCGCACACTCCGCTGCAGAGTGAAAATCTCATTCTGGATCTCTGGAACTCATCCAAGACCCTCGTCACAGCTTTTTGGACATCTTGTGTTGTTTGAAAATGGTGTCCCTTGACCGTCGTTTTGACTCTTGGAAGTAGAAAAAAGTAGCACAGAGCGATATCTGGTGAATAAGGTGGCTGTGGTAGTGCTGAAATTTGTTTTGAAGTTAAAAACTGCTGTACTGACAGAGCAGTATGGGATGGCGCATGATCGTGATGCACAATCCAATTATCAGCAGTCTTTCTAAAATTTCTTTGTAGTAATATTCACACCAGTGATAACACGACTCAACAATTCTGGATTGATTTCCGTTTGCTCTAATAGATTGGCTGCCACATTTTTCCGTGTTTCTCGCTGTTGTGGTGTGAGATATTTGGGGACCATTTTCGCACAAATCTTTCCCATACCACGATCTTCAGTTATTATTAGACGAACCGTTTCTCGATTGATGTTCAGTTCTTCTGCAATCACTTTCACGGATAATCTTCGATCAGATCGCACGAGTTCATGCACCCTGGCCAAGTTGACATCCATCCGTGAGGTTGATGGTCGTCCACTGCGGTCTTCACTTCAACATTCGTTCTTCCTGCACTAAACATTTTATTCGAACGAAAAACTTGACATCTTGACATAAACTCCTCTCCAAAACGCTTCTAAAGCTTACCGTAAGTTGTCGTCGCGTTTTCACCCAATTTAACGCAAAAAGAAATGACATACCGTTGCGCAATATTATGCGAGTCCATTTCCGTGGCGAGAGAGACAAACACGTGTTAACTTATTACAGCGCAACTCTTGACTGAGCGGTTGCATCGATGTGCCGCTTGGAATGGAAGCAGCTTATAGGTCCAGGTCAAAGATATTGTGCCTACGCAAGCCTGCAGGGTTGCCACATCTTGCAGAGAAAATCAGTCTATGATATAAGAACGTAGGCTTCCGCGGCCGGTGTCATAGTGATTAAAATTCTTCTGGGTATTATGCCGCGTCATTGCTAAAAAATAACAACAATAATAAACTAAAACTGACGTTCCAGCCGAATTACAACGGCCTTCCTCAGGGCAAAACTGGTTTTGCATGGGGATAGGTGATTCTATTTATTACAGACTATCGATGTCTGAAGTCACTTTGTATAACTTTAAATTGGCCCTCTACTATCGATGTCTGAAGTCACCTTGTATAACTTTAAATTGGCCCTCTGATATGAATGGCTAGTCATGACGTAAGGGAAGATGGAAGGAAAGAGGCTATTCGTGGGTGTCCGCGTCGTCAACGATTGGTAGTGTCCGCCAATCAGCGTTGGGCTTCTGGTCGGCAAGTTTTCCTCCTGGTGTGCGCGCCGGCCGCGGTGGCCGAGCGGTTCTAGGCGCTTCAGACCGGAACCGCGCGACTGCTACGGTCGCAGGTTCGAATCCTGCCTCGGGCATGGGTGTGTGTGATGTCCTTAGGTTAGTTAGGTTTAAGTAGTTCTAAGTTCTAGGGGACTAATGACCTCAGCAGTTGAGTCCCATAGTGCTCAGAGCCATTTGAACCATTTTTTTGGTGTGCGCGGAAGTGGACTGAGTGTTGCTCTACAGCTGTTTGTGCACATACGCCCGTGTCCCGTGTAGCTTCTGCCCCGCGACCGCTCGCGGCCCGTTGGACTGGGATGGCCGGCAGCCAGGACGCCGGGTGTTTGTAGCCATCTTCTCTGTTGATGTTGTCAGGCTGCTTAATAATTTCGATCGCCTCCCATATTTTGACTGCTCGTGTCCACGATTCTTTCGCCAGTACTCGGGCTTCCTGGAACCTGATAGGTTGTCCACAGTCACAGTGGTGTTCCGCTATCGCCGATTTATTATGTTGTTGTAATCGTAAGTAGCGTTCGTGTTCTGCTACTCGTAAGCTGACAAGTCTCCCTGTTTCTCCTATTTAGGCAACTCCGCACTCATACCGTAGTTCGTAAACACCTGCAGTGTTAAGATTGTTGACTACATCCATGGTGGAACCTATCATTTCGTGGTTCCTGTGACTGCTTCGAAAAATCGGTTTGAAACCTCGTCGCCTTTTACGTATTGTGAGTGTACCAGTGGAAGCCTCTCTTCTTTGCCTTCTTCTCGTGTTCTGCTCCCTTTGGTTTTAGCTACCTTTCTTGTGATGTTGTCATCATAGCCGTTGGCACGAAACTTGTGTTGTAGCTCCTTTAATTCTTCTATGATATTTTCATCGCTTATCTGGTAGGCTCGGGCAGTTAACGTATGCAGAACAGAATGCTTTTGAGCTGGGTGGTGGTGGTTCTCCGCGTACAGGTACCGATTAGTGTGCGTTGGTTTCCGGTACACTTTGCGTCCCTGTTTACCTTCGGCAGCTCTTTATACTTCCACATCCAGAAATGGCAAGGTACCATTGTTTCCGTCTCAAGTGTGAACTTTATATTTTTGTGCAGGCTATTTAAGTGTTGCAGGAAGTTTCCCAATTCAATAGGTACATTAGTGAAGAGAGACTTGATGTCAGCCGGCCGAAGTGGCCGTGCGGTTAAAGGCGCTGCAGCCTGGAACCGCGAGACCGCTACGGTCGCAGGTTCGAATCCTGCCTCGGGCATGGATGTTTGTGATGTCATTAGGTTAGTTAGGTTTAACTAGATCTAAGTTCTAAGGGACTAATGACCTCGGCAGTTGAGACCCATAGTGCTCAGAACCATTTGAACCATTTGAACTTGATGTCAAAACTGACCATAATGTCTGATGGCTTTATTCGCTTTTCCCTAATCAGTTGTATGAAGTGGGAAGAGTCTCTCACGCAGGAGTCTCGTTACTTTATTGTAGCACCTCGTATATGCAGAGTGAAGCGACAAATAAAAATTTATACCAAGGACAGTATTCGAACCCATGTCTCCCGTCCACTAGTCAGGGAAACTAATCACTGCATCACCCTGGCACAGTCCCTAGCACGCCTTCCTCCTCAGTGCAAATGGTTCAAATAGCTCTGAGCACTATGGGACTTAACGTCTGAGGTCATCAGTCCCCTAGACTTAGAACTACTTAAATCTAACTAACCTGAGGGCATCACACACATCCATGCCCGAGGCCTTCTCAGCCAAATTCCTATTAGAGACACCACTTGATATTCCCCCAAAACTCGAATATCATTGTGAAGGCGCCCCAACTGTATTGGAACAGCACTTCAGCATCGAACGAAGCGAGGCCCTGCCCAATCCTGAGGTATAGGTGCTTTAATCAAATGAAATCAAATACACTACTGGCCATTAAAATTGCTACACCAAGAAGAAATGCAGATGATAGACCGGTATTGATTGGACAAATATATAATACTAGAACTGACATGTGATGACATTTTCACGCAATTTGGGGGCATAGATCCTGAGAAATCAATACCCAGAACAACCACCTCTGGCCGTAATAACGGCCTTAATACGCCCGGGCATTGACTCAAACAGAGCTTGGATGGCGTGTACAGGTACACTCTTTGACAGAAAACTCGACCGGCGGCCGGCCGCTTCAGAGGCTAAGTCCGCGCCGATCGCAACGTGGGACAAAATAACTGGCCAACTCGCTAATTCTCTAAGTCCGGTTCTCTGCACAATCTGGCAACACTGTAGACTGCGGCACTTTCTGGAGGAAAACTTGTCCCATGATAGAGAAACATTAGGCTGATTACGCCTGTGGTCTAGCGGTAGCGTGCGTTGTTTCTGTTCGTAATGTCAGTGGATCGAGAGCAGCTGGCATAAAATACTTTTAAAGCCTCTTCTGTCTGAATGCTGAAGACGTGAATGTAATGGTAGCGCAGATTCAATCTATTCCGCTTTCTGACACACCGATATCAAAATTTTATCCAGTAACGATTTTGCGGCAGATTTCCTGCAGACTGTCGTCCTCTGGACGCCGTATGCTGCAAAGCTCCGGGATCCATTTGCTGGCTACCGGCAGTGGCCGTGGCGACAGCAGCGGCGCTGCACTCCCCCGTTCTTTATCGAAAGCGCCTGCTCCCGCTCATCGCTTTTGGTGATTTAAAACGCTTTATTATTAAATGTTGCTTCACAGAAAATTTCTACGATTTCCATTCACGCTCAAAAGCAACGGAGACAGACGCCCTGATTAGTAGGCGGGTATTATATTACATTAATCCGCAAGAGCTGAGTATGGCCCGAAATTAATTTTATAGACTGGGACGAAATTAAACCACCTCGCTACATTCGATGAATTTATAAATGCTTCCTACCTCGTTTCTTCTCCTTTCAAACTCAATTGACTTTTGGTCAATGTTCGGATGTTTTCGTCAAGCCGGGGTGAGCGTCTGTGGTGTAAAGTGTATTACAGTTCGTGTTTCATTCCTTATGGTAACTCTATGCGATAAACTGTGTGAATACCTTGCAATGCATGCTCTGTAGCAGTGCAGGAACACTGCACATTTGGAGTTCCATGAATGGGTTCATGAAGTATTTAATGTTGATCGGAAGTGATAGTTAAGGTCATCAGATTTAGACCAGAAAAATTTGTCGTTTTGGAGGTTTCAGAGAACGGAAAGGAATTGCTAACGCCGGTGTTAGAAAACGTCTACAGTTAAATGCTATTGCAAAAATTTAGAAGAGGGGAACTATATTAATCAACATGTGCACTTCATAAACAACCTTCTGACATGTTAGACCTATATGATGAACAAAACTCAAATTTATATCGTTGACAGTCGCTTTGAATCTTTTCAGTGAAGCACCTTGGAATTTGCAAAGCAGACATCCATGATATTAACTTAATTTACTAAGTCGAATCGGACGAAGATTGATGTTTAAAGGCATTCTTCAGATTTCGTATAAAGAATTTTTACTAGCCGTTTGCAACTCCATTAATTAAAATGGAAAATACAAGGTAGTAGTCAGCGGCTTCCACCGAGATTGGAACTGCTATGTCATACAGTACGACCACCGCAACGCACAAGGGAACCTCCTTTTTTTAAATTTTGCTTTTTTTCTTTTACTTTTTTGACGATTACCCCTTTTTTTCTCTCTTATTTTAAAGCCCCTTAGGAAAATGGCAATAAAAGAAGAAACTAAGTGCCACCGCCACTTTTCATCCTATAACAAAAAAAAAAAAAATCTGGTCCACTTCAGGCGTTGGCTCCTGACTAAACTTACCCCAAGAGCTGCCTATATACCAGGGGAAATATGGGACTTCAAGGTTACGGCTGTCATTACAAACAAAACAAAATCTTCCTTTTCTGAATTTTATTTTTATTTTGATTTTTGTTTTGTTTATCTTTGTTGTGTAATTGATCAGACGCCTTCTGCGCCCCGCTGGTAATATGTTGAGTCACGTCTTCTCGAAATTGGTGTGTTCCGTTCAGTAGTTCAGAAATGTTCATTGGTTCAAACTGGAAACCTTCTTCACTCTTGGCTTAACACATTCCAGCTGCGAGGCGGGTCGTGGAAAGCACTCCCAAGGAAGTTCGAGAAAAATTGTCTGTAGTTTGGGTGGCGGACAACGACATAATGACGGCCGTTGAGGTATGTCCAAAAATCGAGTACAGAGTCTACAGTTTGTCCAACTAGGTAGTGAATGGCATGTCCGCAAATCCAATTCACAGCATTGGTCTTTGTCCGAGGAAAATAGTCACGTCCCGGAACTAATAATGAAAGGGGAGTATTCCGATTCAGAATGTCCCGCGTTAGAAAAGCCACAATATGACGAATAACCTCTGAGCTAACGACACACTGGCGACCACAGACGGACTATAGTCACTGCGATGTTGCCTGAGCCTCAAAACGCAACCTTAAAACACACTTATGTGAAGAACGCCGTTCTTGGAATCCAGAAATTAATTATACTTACTAAGTGTCTCATCTTACAGTGGAATCTATCGTACGAGTCTTCGATGTGGAAAACGAATGACAAGTGAATTTAGCGAGGTAACGCCGGCCTACACCCGGAAGTAAATGCACTATCAGAGTGTTGACAAATACTTGCTACGACGCTGCCATTTCTCGGTTCTCTTACGAGGCAGCTCTTCAGCGAACTGCTTGCCGTGATTCTCCGATACGGTCCTTCAGAGTGGAGACGCGCGGGCACGTTTGGTTTTTATGCGGCGTTCTCCCCTGATGGTTGCTGACGTCGCCTTGTGGGCTATGTCTACATTTGAGACGTTCAATTATCATTAATCCAGAATGATACAAGTTTCAGCTTCCGGCGTGGAAGAAGGCTGTTGACGCCGACATTATATCATTTCAACGTAGGGAAAGCAAAACGGGTCATCCAATGTTTCTCATTGAACATAAAGCATGTGAGATAATTTTCCGTAACGTTCATAATCATCTAAAAATACAAACGAAGTAAAAATACATCTGAAGCTTATTCGAATTGAATCTAATGTAAGATACCAAACGCTTTGCACCTCGATGTCGAATTTGTCCACGTGCAATCTTTTGCAGCATACAAAAAGAATGTCATGATTACCACGAGAATGAAGAAATATGTTGGTACGGATGGAAGCAAGGAGAGACGCAGTCAACAAATATTCGATTCCTCATGACATTCATTTCATTTGAGACGTAAGAAGAGTTAAAGCAGGATATTACTTTCGTTAACACGAAAGATATGCCGCACATATTGATAACGAGGAAGTCTGCGTCTTCATACGTTTCCTCCTTGAAATCTGTATGCTCTCTTATATACTAAGTAGCCTGATCATTGTTTCAGTAATGTTACCCTCTTGTTTGACCCCGTATCGATGAACAGATTCCAAGTGCATGTCTCTGCATGAAAGTAGATGTTCGAACCCTTCCTGGGTTGCTTTTTGTGTTTTATTGCTTGGATTTCCTGAAGCAGACCACTGTGCCTTCTCCCCTTGTGGGTTAGGTCTCAAAACTAAACCGCTTTTTATCCAATGGCATAATTTATTCAGACAGCATCAGCACAAGACTGTCAAACAAAGCCTTCCATTTACAGTTGCAACACTCTAACCAGCACTGACCGAAGTGTAATCCACGGTCATGGTCCGAAATTAGCAGCTGTCTGCTACTGAGGCAAAGTCCGTACTACACTTTTGATTCCGCAGCAGCATTTTATCTGGTAACACTGTGTAGTTGCAGAGTTGTGCCAGCATGTCTGTCCTCACACTGTCAACATTGTGTATCTCACTTCTCCTGCAGCGTTGATCACGAGGAGCAGAAGTAAATGAGTGTATTCTGCATGACGTAACATTCAGTATTCCCTTCTTTCATAGCCACTCTTCATGTGCATCGATACCAAATAGGAATGTGAAAACTCTTACGAGTGAGAGAATGACAATAACAATCGTAACAAGAACAATCAAATAATGAATAATGTTTATTCCAACGCAGAACGAGAATGCCTTTAAATATAAAAATCTATATCTATATCCATATCTATTGATCTTTGAGTTGGCACAATGCAAATATATTCTTAGCATTTAGTTACTGAATTTAGTTCGGGATGTTTGCAGAGAAAAGGAAAAGTCGGTACTTCTCGCTAGTGTAATATAATGTGAACCAGCAACTACCCTTCCCTTAGAACACGACTCAAGCAGGTCCCCAAGTAGGTACCAAGGCACTGCTGCATTCTGTTCCCTGACATTGCTCTGATGACGGTTAATGCAGATAGTTCCGATTATGAAATACAAAACGTATTGCAGGTTAGTTCCTAGGATAGTAACATTAAATTTGCGTTGTAGACGGCACATGAACGTGACGACTATCCATATTACTCATCAATATAAAAAGACAATATTATGGGAATTTATCAGGATTACTCAACATGAATTCTAAAATTGGTTGACTGACCGCACAGGTGCTAAACGTCGTCAAGAGTATACGATGTCCTAATCGCATTAGGAATATGAAGATCGTCTTCGACAGCTCGCAACTTTCACATTGCTATCTCCACCCTCCAGACAGCCCTCGGTGGAGTTGCACTAAGTTGCCGATGCAATGTAAGGCCTTCAAACCGACAACAGACCACATATTGAAAAATACAAGCGAGTTCTCTTGCAGCGTAAGCTTATTGTAACTAATCTAAAAATTATTGGACAGGAACATTGTCCTATTAAAAGAAAAAAGCTGTCCAGCAGGTCCTCTAATCGCTCCTTGGTACAGTCGTTTGACTACTGAAAATGGTTCCAACAAGTCACCACTAGAAAACACTGCTCAGTATCGCAATAACTCAAGATGTAAAGTAATACCACGATACTACAAATATCAGAGAACAACTTATCACAGATAAGACTGTCCTTAAGGTTTGTAAGCTCACATTTATTACAATAAATGACATACCTGAAATGTTACCACTCTCATTATTACGTCAGATTGGTAATGCACGTAGTAAGTTCGTCGTATTCATGATTTCCTCTTCAAAGTAACATACCCTACTTATTATTTAACACAAAATGACATTAAAAATTTAAGTTATTCACGAGCAGCTAGTTGAGAATATGTATGAACTTCAAATGACACGACGAACCGTCTTGTTCCGCATATGGATTCAAACCCAGATCATGCAGGCTAAGCAAAGATTTCGTTGCTGACGGAAACTAACAGTCATTCCTGACTAAGCATACAGAGAGTGATATACCTCGATATTAGACAGTATCAGTTAGCAAATATCAACTTTAAATTGCATAACGCAAACATGTTTAACAGACGCGAATTCCTACCCACCATCTATTGTCCCTGTTAACGAACTACGAGAGATGTTAAATATTGCTTCTTCACAAGTAACTTACTTGAAATGCCGTGAGGTAAAGCTTTGTGTTGGACACGGATTCGAACCCAGAACCTAATCGGATTGCTATCGAAGCACAGTCAAATGTGACATATCGGATTTTCGCGGCAGTAGCTAGATGTTTTTACTGAAATGACGAGACGAAACATTAATTTTTTCCTTCCCAGGACTCCTACCCGGCACCTATCGCTGTTATATTCTAGAGAAAACGAACGTTAAATATGGATTTGTTGCGCCAGCAGTGATATGTGAGCATGTTTGAACTAGAAATAATATGACGAAGAGTTCAGCGCTCACTGGGAATAGAGCCCACATAAATCGTTGTTGACTACACACAAAGAGACGTCAGCTACCGAATTTTTCTCCACCAGCTGCTCAGAATAACATCTTGAACTTACAGCCATCTCGCAAATAGTTCTGTGTCTCACTGGGAGTTAAAAACGTCAGATATCGTTAGTGTTGACAACGAATGAAAATACATTAAAAATCAAAATTCTTATCCACCAGCAGATAGGTGTTCTCATGCTAGAGCTTGATAATACATAATTAAATCTTTAGTGCTGGGCCAGGATTCGATCCCATTCACGCGTAATATGTGGAGATGTTGAGGAATCTGCAGTTTTGAACAAACAACAAATTGTAGCCGAGCTGTAAAGTCACGAAAGGATCAAATTCTGCGTTAAGGGCGGTCTGAGTTGCATTCCAAGTTCAGAACCAATCTTATCGACAGACAGAAGCTCAGATAAAAGATGGAATAAGTGTCCTGTGACCATACATAGCGTTTGTTTCGTCACTTGAAATAAATAACTAGTATAAGAAAGGTTACTGGTGATAGAGTTTCTACATGTCGCCACTCCAGACTTTATTGTGGTTCAACCTACCGTCTACTTGGTAGAGAAGGAAACTCATCTTCAATGTCAATTTTCAGACCACACTGCCATTACACCTTCTTCACTTGGTGTAGCCAGGAGAGAATGGACTCTGTCTCTCCCTATCTAAAATCATTGACAGAAGTGGGAATCCAACCCAGACCATATGTATAACAACCTACCATCCGTCCAACAGACCACGAAATCCTCTTCTCTCATTTTTCTATCGTAACGCCGTTGCGCCACACTGGATGAGAATTCTGACACACAGGCGTCCTGTAGTAATTTGCACCATGTTCAGTAAATTCATTTACTTGGTTGACCGAATCACCATGAACTAGCTGCCTCGGCTACCCAGTGCATACATTCCACTCTATATTTTGTAATCACCGAAATAAAATCACGTAACTGCCACCTACACAGAACTGCCAACAGTGTAGGATGCAGAAGTTTAAATAGGAAGTGTTCCTTTCCACTTGAGCTATTCTACTGCGCTATCTGTTTGTAGAAAACGTCGTTCAGTAAAAAAAAAAAGAAAAGCTGTAGCTGTTTGTCTCTCAGAAGTCAAGACCTGGCCATATGCATAATCTCACAGTGCTGTGGAATAAAAAAGTTCTGGAGGAATAGTTGTCGAGCTTTGGAGCTGTTGTAGCTACGAGTCAGCTAGTAGCGTAGATAAGATGTCGCGAGTTCGAATACATTCAGTGCTACATTTTTTGAAACGCAATTCTGCTGTCTGCTGAAGTTCTCAATCTAATGGAACTTTGAACATACTTCCCTTCACTTCTCAACCCAAAGTAGTCGCATGTGGAAAAAGGGCTAACTACTGTGACATTTTGTTCTGTTCAGGTTTAATAGACAGCAGGCAGCAGATGCATCTCGAAGATGTGTAGGGAGAGCGCATCGTGCCATAATATGTCAGAAAAGTATTTTCTACATTAGCTGTCGTGTGGTAGTGAGATTTTATTCTTCTTCAAACTTTGTTTGACAGCTTTAACTCAGAACAAGTTTTCTACATGCATGTAATCAATAAACTGCACGTGCATTGTCATACTGTCATAGATAACATTAGAGAATTCGCATATATCGTTGATGATTAATTTCTCTCTCATGTTTACTATTGTTTTAACAACACTAAAGGAAACCTTACGAAAATTGTGCACTGTATTATAAGAAATGAAATAAAACTAACCACGATAACCTTACGACGAAAGTATGTTTTAATAAAACCGAGTATCTGTACACAAATGTGCCTCTATCGACACGAATTAGTAAAATACTACTCACTTAGATTTTGATTGGGTCTGTGTTTCATTGGTATGCTGTGTCGTACTGCCCGGGTTCCAGGGTTCGATTCCCGGCGGGGTCAGGGATTTTCTCTGCCTCGTGATGGCTGGGTGTTGTGTGCTGTCCTTAGGTTAGTTAGGTTTAAGTAGTTCTAAGGTCTAGGGGACTGATGACCATAGATGTTAAGTCCCATAGTACTCAGTGAGATTGGAACTGCAAACCATAACAGACGCTTTTCCCCAGGTCAGCACGTTACCACACAGCTGGCGAAGAGGTATGGGTCCGAGCGTCCTCTTACGACGGCAATAGTGCCTAGAACTCGTAAACCGCTATTTAAAGGTCGAGATTAGTTGCGATTTCCACCTGCAACGACTTTCCTGGGCTGAAAACCGTAAATTTACAATCTTTTGTTACCCTTCAAGCGATAATAACTCAGATTATTCAATGGAAATGACAGGTAAAATCAGGTGAACTTTGAGGCTTAATTCCGTGCACACCAGGAAGTAACTCGTCGATCACAGAGTTGCCAAACATACGTTGCCTTGTTGCCAAATCTCAGTTACAGTACCAGCAGGAAGAAGACGAACCGATGTGATCCTACAGCGGGCTGGGAAGTGACCATAGCTGGTGTCTCCAAGTCGCGGCTGCTACGGCCTGGAATACGTAATGCGTCTGACTCGCTTACTGTAACTAGGTTTAGGGACTGGAGCGTAGTTACTAATAATACTCAGAACTGACTGCAAACTAAGCATCATAAATCAGTAACTCTCATTGTTGTTTTTATATTTCTTTCGTAAGTGTACTCAAAACTAAGAAACTCATTCACAGGCGTTTTCGTGCCTCACCGATAGTCGAGCACAACAAACAAATAAAAATAAAAAAGAATGTTTATATATATATATATACATGTGTGTGTGTGTGTGTGTGTGTGTGTGTGTGTGTGTGTGTGTGTGAGTGAGTGTGTGAGTGTGTGTGAGTGTGTGTGTGTGTGTGTGTATGAGTGTGTGTGAGTGTTTGTGTGTGAGTGTGTGAGTGTGTGTGTGTGAGTGTGAGTGTGTGTGAGTGTGTGTGAGTGAGTGTGTGTGTGTGAGAGAGAGAGAGAGATAAAAAAGAATGAGAGTGTAAAAAATTGTTGTAAAGAAAATGAATCATGCTATTTAAAGAAATCTTTCATTGTAATGACACGTTCCACATCATTACGAAATGTCGTATTCATGATCTATGGAACAAGAAGTAATCTAATGTAATGTAATCTAATCTAATCACATCATATTGATGACTAGCCATAAAGAGTCATGAATTACCGAAATTTTTGCCAATACCAGTAACCAAATCTAAACTTGAAAATAAAAGACGACAAGATTTGTAATAAACCGTGACTCCTATCAAGACCCTTTCGTCCCTGTTATCTAACCACGAAAGATGTCTGATATACCTCCATTCTGAAGTAACAAAGTGTGCATGCATTTAAAGATGAAGTGCATGATATGAAGTTCTGTGACGGAGATACAATCAAATGTTACGTATCGGTTTTTCTTACGAGCAGCTAGGTGTCTGAATCTAAAATAAGGATACAAACTTTTGTGCCTAAGAGACAATCGAACTGCACGCCTACCGTGCATCCACGAACGTAGCTTAAGTATCAGTTTCTTACTCACGAACAGTAAGATGTGTGCGTGTTTGACCAGAAATAACGACACCTATTGCGATTGTTGGCAACACATGAACAGACACAAAAAATGCGCGTTAATTTTCACTAGCAGGTGGGTGTGCACTTGATAGAGCTGGAAATGAAATTATGAATATTTTTGTACTGGATCAGGATTAGGACCCACATATTTACCTTTGGAGGAGACCTAGAGAAGACTGCAGTCTTGGGAAAAGGAACGAAATGATTGAACTATACTGTTCCGAGAGATTCAGATCCTCGAAAGAGGAGATACGAATGCGAATCACAGTCGAGCACCAAATTTTTCAACGTCTCTAGTTCAATCAAGTACAAGTAAACTAAGAGGCCTGTCCTTTTAAATGGCTATCGGTTCATCAAATAAAGTAAAATTTGCTAATGTAAGTAAGCTTACTGGCGACTGTATTTCTGTTTACAATGACTTCCGCTATGTCATTTCCCAACGTAAACTGGCTCTGCCCAGTTGGTAATGAAGGAACGTGATGCTTAATGCTGATTCTTGATTATAATGTCTTTCTCTTGATGTTACCAGAGGTAAAATAAATCTGTTTGTGCCTCTTAAAAGCAAATGCCTGAACCCACGCATTGCACCTGTGATAGTTCGTTCCACCAGACCATTGTGGCCACATTTCACAGCCCCTGGAGTTTGCTCTAACGGATGATGTGCTTAGCTTACAAAATTAATCACGGTGGAAAAAACGCGAGTCTATTAAATGGTTAAGTAGAAGCAAGCTTCTGACGCAGAGATTATGCTATTCTCACGTCAGCAGGATGTAAATACTCTTCTAGGCATCATAGGCTGGATGTGAAGCCATTTTGATTTTTCACAAATTCAGCAAATTTCTTAGTTCGAGAAAATCCACTGTGAGGTGTGAAGCTGCCGGATAATTCGATTATTACTGTTATTATTACTATCATTTTATTCATACCGCTGCTGGAACGCGATCGTAGTCTTGAGGTAAAACGCGAGACCAGCTAATACGACGTCTGGCAACCGAAAGCACATTTCGACAAAATTTTTATCGCCCCTTTCCTCTCGGTGCTGAAGCTATGAGTGTAATTCAAGCGAATCTACTATATAATATTATCTGGTCTCGCGTTTTACCTCAAGACTACGGTCGTAGTGAAGAGTAATGTACTAAGACTGGAGTCAAGACTTCCTCTGGGAAGTGCCGCAGTCTACATGTTGCCAGATCGAGCATGTTGCCAGACATAGAATTCTGAGAGGAGCACGACTTTATTGTCCACCTTACGTGAACGATTCGGCGGTCAATTTTTTGGTCTAGGACTGTATCTACAACACATATTGCACGCTGAAGACCCAGAAGAATTAAAAAAACAAAAGTAGTTTATGAGAGGAACGTTAACCATAGCGTTCGAAGTATTCATAGTATTGTATACGTGTGTGTAAACGCCTTCCAATGACCACTCAAGGAAGACAAGGATACACAGTCTAGCTTCAATATTATAAATACGCCTCAGTTTGTGGATGAACTCAGACTTAGGTTGATAATAATTTTGCATATTTAGCAGCACTGTACCAATTGGTGTTAAACTCGTTTTCAACCAATGATTCCCATAGCTACAGGAACACTACTTGTGATACCTCTTAGACAAAATACTTAAGCAGTGTTATCAGACGAAAAGATCAACCTGACACAAACTGTGGGAAGTTTGTTTCACAACCTTCGTACCTGGATAATGAGCTTTTTCCTATTTGAGATATCTGTGAACGTTGCTGCTTAAGACCACTTAAGCAGAAACTAAATTCCCTCAGCTTCGATAATGTTTAAAGAAATCGTCTTATCGGCACTAACTCGTGATTTGTGAATTGTTTACCGGCCGCACTCTGCCGTATTTCGCCGGTTGGAAGGCAAAAGCTTACTGACAAATATCAGACAGAAATTACTGTTACAGTGTACTTATGGAGCCAAATGAGTGGATTGCGTATTTTCCGGTGAGAAAGAGCACTGGCAAACAGTCTTCGCTACATGATGTTATTTAAACTGGTGTCACTCTGAGCTATAATTTATGGTCAGGTCAATGTTTCGGATGCGAGTTTTGCAACTGTGAAATACTTTCCTACATTATAGAAGCGAATATTAAATTTGAACTAATAATGCGAAAATTTTGTACTTGGGCAGCTTAGAATGAATATACTTCTGTTTATTTCAAAGGGAAACAATAGATTTTCCAAAACATTGTCTGTCATACACAACTTGAAACAGGACATGTCGACCAAATCATGTGGAAGAACTGACAGCGACGTATATCGGAAGGCAGTAAGATCTCTTGCCTTTTGGTTTGTCAGTACTCGATAGCCATTTCTAGGAGCAAGTAAATGACGAAAGGCAGCGCGTTTTTGTCATCAAGTAAAGTCTTCGTCAATTACTTTAGTTTTAATGTAATCTAAGAGTAATTGTCGATGTTTGATATTAACATGAAAAGGATTCCGTAGACAGGGAAAGAACCTGTTCTTGGGAAACTACTTCTATATTAAAGGCATTAAATGATCTTCAAGCACTTGTGTTCCAGCAGCGGTATGAATAAAATGATAGTAATAATAACAGTAATAATCGAATTATCCGGCAACTTCATACTTCACAGTGAATTTTCTCGAACTAAGAAATTTGCTGAATTTGTGAAAAATCAAAATGGCTTCACATCCAGCCTATGATGCCTAGAAGAGTATTTACATCCTGCTGACATGAGAATAGCATAATCTCTGCGTCAGAAGCATGCTTCTACTTAACCATTTAATAGACTCGCGTTTTTTCCACCGTGATTAATTTTGTAAGCTAAGGGCATCATCCGTTACAGCACACTCCAGGGGCTGTGAAATGTGGCCACAATGGTCTGGTGGAACGAACTATCACAGGTGCAATGCGTGGGTTCAGGCATTTGCTTTTAAGAAGCACAAACAGATTTATTTTACCTCTGGTAACCTCAAGAGAAAGACATTATAATCCAGAATCAGCATTAAGCATCACGTTCCTTCATTACCAACTGGGCAGAGCCAGTTTACGTTGGGAAATGACATAGCGGAAGTCATTGTAAACAGAAATACAGTCGCCAGTAAGCTTACTTACATTAGCAAATTTTACTTTATTTGATGAACCGATAGCCATTTAAAAGGACAGGCCTCTTAGTTTACTTGTACTTGATTGAACTAGAGACGTTGAAAAATTTGGTGCTCGACTGTGATTCGCATTCGTATCTCCTCTTTCGAGGATCTGAATCTCTCGGAACAGTATAGTTCAATCATTTCGTTCCTTTTCCCAAGACTGCAGTCTTCTCTAGGTCTCCTCCAAAGGTAAATATGTGGGTCCTAATCCTGATCCAGTACAAAAATATTCATAATTTCATTTCCAGCTCTATCAAGTGCACACCCACCTGCTAGTGAAAATTAACGCGCATTTTTTGTGTCTGTTCATGTGTTGCCAACAATCGCAATAGGTGTCGTTATTTCTGGTCAAACACGCACACATCTTACTGTTCGTGAGTAAGAAACTGATACTTAAGCTACGTTCGTGGATGCACGGTAGGCGTGCAGTTCGATTGTCTCTTAGGCACAAAAGTTTGTATCCTTATTTTAGATTCAGACACCTAGCTGCTCGTAAGAAAAACCGATACGTAACATTTGATTGTATCTCCGTCACAGAACTTCATATCATGCACTTCATCTTTAAATGCATGCACACTTTGTTACTTCAGAATGGAGGTATATCAGACATCTTTCGTGGTTAGATAACAGGGACGAAAGGGTCTTGATAGGAG
This sequence comes from Schistocerca americana, assembly GCF_021461395.2. NCBI lineage: Eukaryota > Metazoa > Arthropoda > Insecta > Orthoptera > Acrididae > Schistocerca > Schistocerca americana. The sequence goes on along the minus strand of NC_060127.1, from coordinate 97,937,387 downwards.
TCACGGTTTATTACAAATCTTGTCGTCTTTTATTTTCAAGTTTAGATTTGGTTACTGGTATTGGCAAAAATTTCGGTAATTCATGACTCTTTATGGCTAGTCATCAATATGATGTGATTAGATTAGATTACATTACATTAGATTACTTCTTGTTCCATAGATCATGAATACGACATTTCGTAATGATGTGGAACGTGTCATTACAATGAAAGATTTCTTTAAATAGCATGATTCATTTTCTTTACAACAATTTTTTACACTCTCATTCTTTTTTATCTCTCTCTCTCTCTCACACACACACACTCACTCACACACACTCACACACACTCACACTCACACACACACACTCACACACTCACACACAAACACTCACACACACTCATACACACACACACACACACACTCACACACACTCACACACACTCACACACTCACTCACACACACACACACACACACACACACACACACACATGTATATATACATATATAAACATTCTTTTTTATTTTTATTTGTTTGTTGTGCTCGACTATCGGTGAGGCACGAAAACGCCTGTGAATGAGTTTCTTAGTTTTGAGTACACTTACTAAAGAAATATAAAAACAACAATGAGAGTTACTGATTTATGATGCTTAGTTTGCAGTCAGTTCTGAGTATTATTAGTAACTACGCTCCAGTCCCTAAACCTAGTTACAGTAAGCGAGTCAGACGCATTACGTATTCCAGGCCGTAGCAGCCGCGACTTGGAGACACCAGCTATGGTCACTTCCCAGCCCGCTGTAGGATCACATCGGTTCGTCTTCTTCCTGCTGGTACTGTAACTGAGATTTGGCAACAAGGCAACGTATGTTTGGCAACTCTGTGATCGACGAGTTACTTCCTGGTGTGCACGGAATTAAGCCTCAAAGTTCACCTGATTTTACCTGTCATTTCCATTGAATAATCTGAGTTATTATCGCTTGAAGGGTAACAAAAGATTGTAAATTTACGGTTTTCAGCCCAGGAAAGTCGTTGCAGGTGGAAATCGCAACTAATCTCGACCTTTAAATAGCGGTTTACGAGTTCTAGGCACTATTGCCGTCGTAAGAGGACGCTCGGACCCATACCTCTTCGCCAGCTGTGTGGTAACGTGCTGACCTGGGGAAAAGCGTCTGTTATGGTTTGCAGTTCCAATCTCACTGAGTACTATGGGACTTAACATCTATGGTCATCAGTCCCCTAGACCTTAGAACTACTTAAACCTAACTAACCTAAGGACAGCACACAACACCCAGCCATCACGAGGCAGAGAAAATCCCTGACCCCGCCGGGAATCGAACCCTGGAACCCGGGCAGTACGACACAGCATACCAATGAAACACAGACCCAATCAAAATCTAAGTGAGTAGTATTTTACTAATTCGTGTCGATAGAGGCACATTTGTGTACAGATACTCGGTTTTATTAAAACATACTTTCGTCGTAAGGTTATCGTGGTTAGTTTTATTTCATTTCTTATAATACAGTGCACAATTTTCGTAAGGTTTCCTTTAGTGTTGTTAAAACAATAGTAAACATGAGAGAGAAATTAATCATCAACGATATATGCGAATTCTCTAATGTTATCTATGACAGTATGACAATGCACGTGCAGTTTATTGATTACATGCATGTAGAAAACTTGTTCTGAGTTAAAGCTGTCAAACAAAGTTTGAAGAAGAATAAAATCTCACTACCACACGACAGCTAATGTAGAAAATACTTTTCTGACATATTATGGCACGATGCGCTCTCCCTACACATCTTCGAGATGCATCTGCTGCCTGCTGTCTATTAAACCTGAACAGAACAAAATGTCACAGTAGTTAGCCCTTTTTCCACATGCGACTACTTTGGGTTGAGAAGTGAAGGGAAGTATGTTCAAAGTTCCATTAGATTGAGAACTTCAGCAGACAGCAGAATTGCGTTTCAAAAAATGTAGCACTGAATGTATTCGAACTCGCGACATCTTATCTACGCTACTAGCTGACTCGTAGCTACAACAGCTCCAAAGCTCGACAACTATTCCTCCAGAACTTTTTTATTCCACAGCACTGTGAGATTATGCATATGGCCAGGTCTTGACTTCTGAGAGACAAACAGCTACAGCTTTTCTTTTTTTTTTTACTGAACGACGTTTTCTACAAACAGATAGCGCAGTAGAATAGCTCAAGTGGAAAGGAACACTTCCTATTTAAACTTCTGCATCCTACACTGTTGGCAGTTCTGTGTAGGTGGCAGTTACGTGATTTTATTTCGGTGATTACAAAATATAGAGTGGAATGTATGCACTGGGTAGCCGAGGCAGCTAGTTCATGGTGATTCGGTCAACCAAGTAAATGAATTTACTGAACATGGTGCAAATTACTACAGGACGCCTGTGTGTCAGAATTCTCATCCAGTGTGGCGCAACGGCGTTACGATAGAAAAATGAGAGAAGAGGATTTCGTGGTCTGTTGGACGGATGGTAGGTTGTTATACATATGGTCTGGGTTGGATTCCCACTTCTGTCAATGATTTTAGATAGGGAGAGACAGAGTCCATTCTCTCCTGGCTACACCAAGTGAAGAAGGTGTAATGGCAGTGTGGTCTGAAAATTGACATTGAAGATGAGTTTCCTTCTCTACCAAGTAGACGGTAGGTTGAACCACAATAAAGTCTGGAGTGGCGACATGTAGAAACTCTATCACCAGTAACCTTTCTTATACTAGTTATTTATTTCAAGTGACGAAACAAACGCTATGTATGGTCACAGGACACTTATTCCATCTTTTATCTGAGCTTCTGTCTGTCGATAAGATTGGTTCTGAACTTGGAATGCAACTCAGACCGCCCTTAACGCAGAATTTGATCCTTTCGTGACTTTACAGCTCGGCTACAATTTGTTGTTTGTTCAAAACTGCAGATTCCTCAACATCTCCACATATTACGCGTGAATGGGATCGAATCCTGGCCCAGCACTAAAGATTTAATTATGTATTATCAAGCTCTAGCATGAGAACACCTATCTGCTGGTGGATAAGAATTTTGATTTTTAATGTATTTTCATTCGTTGTCAACACTAACGATATCTGACGTTTTTAACTCCCAGTGAGACACAGAACTATTTGCGAGATGACTGTAAGTTCAAGATGTTATTCTGAGCAGCTGGTGGAGAAAAATTCGGTAGCTGACGTCTCTTTGTGTGTAGTCAACAACGATTTATGTGGGCTCTATTCCCAGTGAGCGCTGAACTCTTCGTCATATTATTTCTAGTTCAAACATGCTCACATATCACTGCTGGCACAACAAATCCATATTTAACGTTCGTTTTCTCTAGAATATAACAGCGATAGGTGCCGGGTAGGAGTCCTGGGAAGAAAAAATTAATGTTTCGTCTCGTCATTTCAGTAAAAACATCTAGCTACTGCCGCGAAAATCCGATATGTCACATTTGACTGTGCTTCGATAGCAATCCGATTAGGTTCTGGGTTCGAATCCGTGTCCAACACAAAGCTTTACCTCACGGCATTTCAAGTAAGTTACTTGTGAAGAAGCAATATTTAACATCTCTCGTAGTTCGTTAACAGGGACAATAGATGATGGGTAGGAATTCGCGTCTGTTAAACATGTTTGCGTTATGCAATTTAAAGTTGATATTTGCTAACTGATACTGTCTAATATCGAGGTATATCACTCTCTGTATGCTTAGTCAGGAATGACTGTTAGTTTCCGTCAGCAACGAAATCTTTGCTTAGCCTGCATGATCTGGGTTTGAATCCATATGCGGAACAAGACGGTTCGTCGTGTCATTTGAAGTTCATACATATTCTCAACTAGCTGCTCGTGAATAACTTAAATTTTTAATGTCATTTTGTGTTAAATAATAAGTAGGGTATGTTACTTTGAAGAGGAAATCATGAATACGACGAACTTACTACGTGCATTACCAATCTGACGTAATAATGAGAGTGGTAACATTTCAGGTATGTCATTTATTGTAATAAATGTGAGCTTACAAACCTTAAGGACAGTCTTATCTGTGATAAGTTGTTCTCTGATATTTGTAGTATCGTGGTATTACTTTACATCTTGAGTTATTGCGATACTGAGCAGTGTTTTCTAGTGGTGACTTGTTGGAACCATTTTCAGTAGTCAAACGACTGTACCAAGGAGCGATTAGAGGACCTGCTGGACAGCTTTTTTCTTTTAATAGGACAATGTTCCTGTCCAATAATTTTTAGATTAGTTACAATAAGCTTACGCTGCAAGAGAACTCGCTTGTATTTTTCAATATGTGGTCTGTTGTCGGTTTGAAGGCCTTACATTGCATCGGCAACTTAGTGCAACTCCACCGAGGGCTGTCTGGAGGGTGGAGATAGCAATGTGAAAGTTGCGAGCTGTCGAAGACGATCTTCATATTCCTAATGCGATTAGGACATCGTATACTCTTGACGACGTTTAGCACCTGTGCGGTCAGTCAACCAATTTTAGAATTCATGTTGAGTAATCCTGATAAATTCCCATAATATTGTCTTTTTATATTGATGAGTAATATGGATAGTCGTCACGTTCATGTGCCGTCTACAACGCAAATTTAATGTTACTATCCTAGGAACTAACCTGCAATACGTTTTGTATTTCATAATCGGAACTATCTGCATTAACCGTCATCAGAGCAATGTCAGGGAACAGAATGCAGCAGTGCCTTGGTACCTACTTGGGGACCTGCTTGAGTCGTGTTCTAAGGGAAGGGTAGTTGCTGGTTCACATTATATTACACTAGCGAGAAGTACCGACTTTTCCTTTTCTCTGCAAACATCCCGAACTAAATTCAGTAACTAAATGCTAAGAATATATTTGCATTGTGCCAACTCAAAGATCAATAGATATGGATATAGATATAGATTTTTATCTTTAAAGGCATTCTCGTTCTGCGTTGGAATAAACATTATTCATTATTTGATTGTTCTTGTTACGATTGTTATTGTCATTCTCTCACTCGTAAGAGTTTTCACATTCCTATTTGGTATTGATACACATGAAGAGTGGCTATGAAAGAAGGGAATAGTGAATGTTACGTCATGCAGAATACACTCATTTACTTCTGCTCCTCGTGATCAACGCTGCAGGAGAAGTGAGATACACAATGTTGACAGTGTGAGGACAGACATGCTGGCACAACTCTGCAACTACACAGTGTTACCAGATAAAATGCTGCTGCGGAATCAAAAGTGTAGTACGGACTTTGCCTCAGTAGCAGACAGCTGCTAATTTCGGACCATGACCGTGGATTACACTTCGGTCAGTGCTGGTTAGAGTGTTGCAACTGTAGATGGAAGGCTTTGTTTGACAGTCTTGTGCTGATGCTGTCTGAATAAATTATGCCATTGGATAAAAAGCGGTTTAGTTTTGAGACCTAACCCACAAGGGGAGAAGGCACAGTGGTCTGCTTCAGGAAATCCAAGCAATAAAACACAAAAAGCAACCCAGGAAGGGTTCGAACATCTACTTTCATGCAGAGACATGCACTTGGAATCTGTTCATCGATACGGGGTCAAACAAGAGGGTAACATTACTGAAACAATGATCAGGCTACTTAGTATATAAGAGAGCATACAGATTTCAAGGAGGAAACGTATGAAGACGCAGACTTCCTCGTTATCAATATGTGCGGCATATCTTTCGTGTTAACGAAAGTAATATCCTGCTTTAACTCTTCTTACGTCTCAAATGAAATGAATGTCATGAGGAATCGAATATTTGTTGACTGCGTCTCTCCTTGCTTCCATCCGTACCAACATATTTCTTCATTCTCGTGGTAATCATGACATTCTTTTTGTATGCTGCAAAAGATTGCACGTGGACAAATTCGACATCGAGGTGCAAAGCGTTTGGTATCTTACATTAGATTCAATTCGAATAAGCTTCAGATGTATTTTTACTTCGTTTGTATTTTTAGATGATTATGAACGTTACGGAAAATTATCTCACATGCTTTATGTTCAATGAGAAACATTGGATGACCCGTTTTGCTTTCCCTACGTTGAAATGATATAATGTCGGCGTCAACAGCCTTCTTCCACGCCGGAAGCTGAAACTTGTATCATTCTGGATTAATGATAATTGAACGTCTCAAATGTAGACATAGCCCACAAGGCGACGTCAGCAACCATCAGGGGAGAACGCCGCATAAAAACCAAACGTGCCCGCGCGTCTCCACTCTGAAGGACCGTATCGGAGAATCACGGCAAGCAGTTCGCTGAAGAGCTGCCTCGTAAGAGAACCGAGAAATGGCAGCGTCGTAGCAAGTATTTGTCAACACTCTGATAGTGCATTTACTTCCGGGTGTAGGCCGGTGTTACCTCGCTAAATTCACTTGTCATTCGTTTTCCACATCGAAGACTCGTACGATAGAATCCACTGTAAGATGAGACACTTAGTAAGTATAATTAATTTCTGGATTCCAAGAACGGCGTTCTTCACATAAGTGTGTTTTAAGGTTGCGTTTTGAGGCTCAGGCAACATCGCAGTGACTATAGTCCGTCTGTGGTCGCCAGTGTGTCGTTAGCTCAGAGGTTATTCGTCATATTGTGGCTTTTCTAACGCGGGACATTCTGAATCGGAATACTCCCCTTTCATTATTAGTTCCGGGACGTGACTATTTTCCTCGGACAAAGACCAATGCTGTGAATTGGATTTGCGGACATGCCATTCACTACCTAGTTGGACAAACTGTAGACTCTGTACTCGATTTTTGGACATACCTCAACGACCGTCATTATGTCGTTGTCCGCCACCCAAACTACAGACAATTTTTCTCGAACTTCCTTGGGAGTGCTTTCCACGACCCGCCTCGCAGCTGGAATGTGTTAAGCCAAGAGTGAAGAAGGTTTCCAGTTTGAACCAATGAACATTTCTGAACTACTGAACGGAACACACCAATTTCGAGAAGACGTGACTCAACATATTACCAGCGGGGCGCAGAAGGCGTCTGATCAATTACACAACAAAGATAAACAAAACAAAAATCAAAATAAAAATAAAATTCAGAAAAGGAAGATTTTGTTTTGTTTGTAATGACAGCCCTAACCTTGAAGTCCCATATTTCCCCTGGTATATAGGCAGCTCTTGGGGTAAGTTTAGTCAGGAGCCAACGCCTGAAGTGGACCAGATTTTTTTTTTTTTTGTTATAGGATGAAAAGTGGCGGTGGCACTTAGTTTCTTCTTTTATTGCCATTTTCCTAAGGGGCTTTAAAATAAGAGAGAAAAAAAGGGGTAATCGTCAAAAAAGTAAAAGAAAAAAAGCAAAATTTAAAAAAAAGAGGTTCCCTTGTGCGTTGCGGTGGTCGTACTGTATGACATAGCAGTTCCAATCTCGGTGGAAGCCGCTGACTACTACCTTGTATTTTCCATTTTAATTAATGGAGTTGCAAACGGCTAGTAAAAATTCTTTATACGAAATCTGAAGAATGCCTTTAAACATCAATCTTCGTCCGATTCACCTTAGTAAATTAAGTTAATATCATGGATGTCTGCTTTGCAAATGCCAAGGTGCCTCACGGTAAAATAGATCCTGAAAAGATTCAAAGCGACTGTCAACGATATAAATTTGAGTTTTGTTTGTCATATAGGTCTAACATGTCAGAAGGTTGTTTATGAAGTGCACATGTTGATTAATATAGTTCCCCTGCCGGCCGGTGTGGCCGTGCGGTTAAAGGCGCGTCAGTCTGGAACCGCGTGACCGCTACGGTCGCAGGTTCGAATCCTGCCTCGGGCATGGATGTGTGTGATGTCCTTAGGTTAGTTAGGTTTAACTAGTTCTAAGTTCTAGGCGACTGATGACCTCAGAAGTTGAGTCGCATAGTGCTCAGAGCCAGCCATAGTTCCCCTCTTCTAAATTTTTGCAATAGCATTTAACTGTAGACGTTTTCTAACACCGGCGTTAGCAATTCCTTTCCGTTCTCTGAAACCTCCAAAACGACAAATTTTTCTGGTCTAAATCTGATGACCTTAACTATCACTTCCGATCAACATTAAATACTTCATGAACCCATTCATGGAACTCCAAATGTGCAGTGTTCCTGCACTGCTACAGAGCATGCATTGCAAGGTATTCACACAGTTTATCGCATAGAGTTACCATAAGGAATGAAACACGAACTGTAATACACTTTACACCACAGACGCTCACCCCGGCTTGACGAAAACATCCGAACATTGACCAAAAGTCAATTGAGTTTGAAAGAAAAGGAATCGAGGTAGGAAGCATTTATAAATTCATCGAATGTAGCGAGGTGGTTTAATTTCGTCCCAGTCTATAAAATTAATTTCGGGCCATACTCAGCTCTTGCGGATTAATGTAATATAATACCCGCCTACTAATCAGGGCGTCTGTCTCCGTTGCTTTTGAGCGTGAATGGAAATCGTAGAAATTTTCTGTGAAGCAACATTTAATAATAAAGCGTTTTAAATCACCAAAAGCGATGAGCGGGAGCAGGCGCTTTCGATAAAGAACGGGGGAGTGCAGCGCCGCTGCTGTCGCCACGGCCACTGCCGGTAGCCAGCAAATGGATCCCGGAGCTTTGCCGCATACGGCGTCCAGAGGAGGACAGTCTGCAGGAAATCTGCCGCAAAATCGTTACTGGATAAAATTTTGATATCGGTGTGTCAGAAAGCGAAATAGATTGAATCTGCGCTACCATTACATTCACGTCTTCAGCATTCAGACAGAAGAGGCTTTAAAAGTATTTTATGCCAGCTGCTCTCGATCCACTGACATTACGAACAGAAACAACGCACGCTACCGCTAGACCACAGGCGTAATCAGCCTAGTGTTTCTCTATCATGGGACAAGTTTTTATTCCAGAAAGTCCCGCAGTCTACAGTGTTGCCAGATTGTGCAGATAACCGGACTTAGAGAATTAGCGAGTTGGCCAGTTATTTTGTCCCACGTCGCGATCGGCGGTCGAGTTTTATGTCAAAGAGTGTACATCTGCCCATGCAGCTTCAACACAATACCACAGTTCATCAAGAGTAGTGACTGGCGTATTGTGAGGAGCCAGTTGCTCGGCCACCATTTACCAGACGTTTTCAGTTGGTGAGAGATCTGAAGAATGTGCTGGCCAGGGCAGCAGTCGAACATTTTCTGTATCCAGAAACGCCCGTACAGGACCTGTAATATGCGGTCGTGCAGTATCCTGCTGAAGTGCAGGGTTTCGCAGGGATCGAATGAAGGGTAGAGCCACGGGTCGTAACACATCTGAAATGTAACGTCCACTGTTCAAAATGCCGTCAATGCGAACAAGAGGTGACCGAGACGTATAACCAATGGCACCCCATACCATCACGCCGGGTGGTACGCCAGTATGGCGATGACGAATACACGCTTCCAATGTGCGTTCACCGCGATGTCGCCAAACACAAATGCGACCATCGTGATACTGTAAATAGAATCTGGATTCATCCGAAAAAAATTACGTTTTGCCATTCGTGCATCCAGGTTCGACGTTGAGTATACCATCGGTTGCCTTCCTGTTTGTGATGCAGCGTCAAGGGTAACCGCAGCCATGGTCTCCGAGCTGATAGTCCATGCTGTTGCAAACGTCGTCGAACTGTTCGTGCACATGGTTGTTGTCTTGCAAACGTCTCCATCTGTTGACTCAGGGATCGAGACGTGGCTGCACGATCCGTTACAGCGATACGGATAAGATGCCTGTCATCTCGACTGCTAGTGATACGTGGCCGTTAGGAGCCAGCACGGCGTTCCGTATTACCCTCCTGAACCAACCGATTCCATATTCTGCTAACAGTAATTGGATCTCGACGAAAGCGGGCAGCAATGTCGCGATACGATAAACCGCAATCGCGATAGGCTACAATCCGACCTCTATCATAGTCGGAAACGTGATGGTACGCAATTCTCCTCCTTACAAGAGGTACCACAACAACGTTTCACCAGGCAACGCCGGTCAACTGCTGTTTGTGTATGAGAAATCAGTTGGAAACTTTCTTCATGTCAGCACGTAGGAGGTGTCGCCACCGGCGCCAACCGTATGTGAATGTTCTGAAAAGCTAGTAATTTGCATATCACAGCATCTTATTCCTGTCGGTTAAATTCCGCGTCTGTAGCACGTCATCTTCGTGGTGTTGCAATTTTAATGGCCAGTAGTGTAGTTCCACAGATCTTTTCAAACCTCAAACGTCTATTACCCAGTGAGCAGCAGACCAGGATTTTTCTGGGAGTGTTTTGATGTGTGCGACTGCTGTGAGATTCGCGTGTTCGTTCTCCAGGGCCGTTGCTGGCGTCACAGCGGGGCGTGTACGCGCCGTTCAGGCAATAGCCGCCACTTAGCTGGTGCCTGGCCCGCCACGCGCGGCTGACGTCAGCAGAGGTGTCGCTCAGCGACCGCCCCACGTCTGTTGACTCCCGCGGACTTTGAGCCGGTCGCGCGACGTAACACTCCGCCTGACGAATGCCCCATCTGACGTCAGCAGAGTCAAGAAAGCCAGTGCTGCTTCTCGACTTGGTAGGCGAAAACACCTCTGTTTATGCTACTTCTCGAAACATCACACTGTCCAAGACGATCAAGTGGTTAATTCAATTACATATTTATAAGGAGTGTCCGGACTCGATGCTGTGTGATATTAATTTTTATTTCTTACCGTTTCAGCTAAATTGCCTCTATGGAGTGATTTGCGGTACAATGTGGGTGACATTATTTTAGTTATACCGGGTGATCAAAAACTCAGTACAAATTTGAAAACTGAATAAATCACGGAATAATGTAGGTAGAGAGGTACAAATTGACACACATGCTTGGAATGATATGGGGTTTTATTACAACCAAAAAAATACAAACGGTCAAAAAATGTCCAATAGATGGCGCTTCATCTGATCAGAATAGCAATAATTAGCATAACAAAGTAAGACAAAGCAAAGATGATGTTCTTTACAGGAAATGCTCAATATGTCCACCATCACTCCTCGAGGAATAATGTTGTGAACAGCACTGCAAAGCATGTCCGGAGCTATGGCGAGGCATTGGCGTCGGATGTTGTCTTTGAGCATCTCCAGAGATGTCGGTCGATCACGATACACTTGCGACTTCAGGTAACCCCAAAGACAATAACCGCACGGACTGAGGTCTGGGGACCTGGGAGGCCAAGCATGACGAAAGTGGCGGCTGAGCACCACGATCATCACCAAACGACGCGCGCAAGAGATCTTTCACGCGTCTAGAAATATGGGCTGGAGCGCCATCCTGCATAAACATCGTACGTTCCAGCAGGTGTTTATCAGCCAGGCTGGGGATGATGCGATTCTGTAACATATCGGCGTACCCCTCACCCGTCACGATAGCAGTTTTGCTGTCCAGCGCCATCTGTCCGGCATTTTGTGAACTTTGTTTTTTTTTTGTTCTACTAAAACGCCATGTCATTCCAAGCATGTGTGTCAATTTTTACCTCACTATCTACATTATTCCGTGCTTTATTAAGTTTTCAAATTTATACTGACTTTTTGATCACCCAGTACATTTTTACATTATACTAGGACACTGAGCATGGATTACCACTTACATGTACATTGGACGGTCGGGGTGGCCGAGCGGTTCTAGGTGCTACAGTCTGGAACCACGAGACCGCTACGGTCGCAGGTTCGAATCCTGCCTCGGGCATGGATGTGTGTGGTGTCCTTAGGTTAGTTAGGTTTAACTAGTTCTAAGTTCTAGGGGACTAATGACCTTAGAAGTTGAGTCCCATAGTACTCAGAGCCATTTGAACCATGCAGACGAAGACTCATTTGTAACTGTTAATGTGCCTACAACTAAGAAAAACAAATATGTTCATATACTGCTCAGATTGCAGGCTGTTGTTGTTCAGGCAGTGACTCAGGTATAGTACCTTCAACATTGCAGCACAGTCAGCAATCGTGATAATCTAATATATAAGACACTGTCAGCCTCGATTGCGGTAATGAAACCAGTCTTTACCTAGGTTTCAGCCCAAATAATTGAGCCTTCTTCAGAAGATATATCTGAATCTATAATTTGTCTGAAAGGGCATGGTATAGAAATAAAACTAAAACAGATCATGCGCAATGTTTCCCGCCATGTTGATTTGCAGTACGTTATCTAGTCCTACTTAGTTTCACGTGAGCTCCCGAGGCCCATCGCACGGCTCCCATGGAGACGAGGCGCACGCCAGAGCTTAAGTCAAGTCTTGGTGTTGACTTAGTACTTATGTCGCACGCTGTTAAAATGTGACTACGACTATTCAGGCTGTTTTAGTTTTATTTCTAGACCATGCCCCCTTAGACAAATTATAGATTCAGGTATATCTTCTGAAGGAGGCTCAATTATTTGGGCTGGACCTGGGTAAAGGTTGGTTTCATTACCGCAATCGAGGCTGACAGTTTCTTATATATTAACTGAGGTATAGCATAGAATGTCAAATATATCCCGAAACAAGGAATGAAGTTTGTTTGGCCACAAGTGTCAGATAACGACTCGATAAATGAAGAACGGATAACCAAACTCCACTGGGTATTTTGAAATGAGAATTTGGTTTTAAGATGAATGAAACTGAAGGTATTGTGCTCAAATAAATTTGGAACTATGAGTATGGTACTCCATCCTAGTATCTTTCAGTGTATATGCAATCTTGGTGATGAATCACACTGATTTACACTCCTGGAAATGGAAAAAAGAACACATTGACACCGGTGTGTCAGACCCACCATACTTGCTCCGGACACTGCGAGAGGGCTGTACAAGCAATGATCACACGCACGGCACAGCGGACGCACCAGGAACCGCGGTGTTGGCCGTCGAATGGCGCTAGCTGCGCAGCATTTGTGCACCGCCGCCGTCAGTGTCAGCCAGTTTGCCGTGGCACACGGAGCTCCATCGCAGTCTTTAACACTGATAGCATGCCGCGACAGCGTGGACGTGAACCGTATGTGCAGTTGACGGACTTTGAGCGAGGGCGTATAGTGGGCATGCGGGAGGCCGGGTGGACGTACCGCCGAATTGCTCAACACGTGGGGCGTGAGGTCTCCACAGTACATCGATGTTGTCGCCAGTGGTCGGCGGAAGGTGCACGTGCCCGTCGACCTGGGACCGGACCGCAGCGACGCACGGATGCACGCCAAGACCGTAGGATCCTACGCAGTGCCGTAGGGGACCGCACCGCCACTTCCCAGCAAATTAGGGACACTGTTGCTCCTGGGGTATCGGCGAGGACCATTCGCAACCGTCTCCATGAAGCTGGGCTACGGTCCCGCACACCGTTAGGCCGTCTTCCGCTCACGCCCCAACATCGTGCAGCGCGCCTCCAGTGGTGTCGCGACAGGCGTGAATGGAGGGACGAATGGAGACGTGTCGTCTTCAGCGATGAGAGTCGCTTCTGCCTTGGTGCCAATGATGGTCGTATGCGTGTTTGGCGCCGTGCAGGTGAGCGCCACAATCAGGACTGCATACGACCGAGGCACACAGGGCCAACACCCGGCATCATGGTGTGGGGAGCGATCTCCTACATTGGCCGTACACCACTGGTGATCGTCGAGGGGACACTGAATAGTGCACGGTACATCCAAACCGTCATCGAACCCATCGTTCTACCATTCCTAGACCGGCAAGAGAACTTGCTGTTCCAATAGGACAATGCACGTCCGCATGTATCCCGTGCCACCCAACGTGCTCTAGAAGGTGTAAGTCAACTACCCTGGCCAGCAAGATCTCCGGATCTGTCCCCCATTGAGCATGTTTGGGACTGGATGAAGCGTCGTCTCACGCGGTCTGCACGTCCAGCACGAACGCTGGTCCAACTGAGGCGCCAGGTGGAAATGGCATGGCAAGCCGTTCCACAGGACTACATCCAGCATCTCTACGATCGTCTCCATGGGAGAATAGCAGCGTGCATTGCTGCGAAAGGTGGATATACACTGTACTAGTGCCGACATTGTGCATGCTCTGTTGCCTGTGTCTATGTGCCTGTGGTTCTGTCAGTGTGATCATGTGATGTATCTGACCCCAGGAATGTGTCTATAAAGTTTCCCCTTCCTGGGACAATGAATTCACGGTGTTCTTATTTCAATTTCCAGGAGTGTATATACCAAGTTTCATTGTGTTTTTCAAATATTGACCACAAGTGGAATTAAAGGTGCCAATTGTGATTGAATAATAGGCCGATTGTAATGGTACTTGAATTACGCAACCATTACGGCACCTCACCTGAACCTCTCGATACCAGTAATATTCTACTGTATTTCTGTTAACTACTTAACATATTTCTGAGACAACATTCAGATTTGATTTCACTTTTGATACATCGATATGTTTATATTGCAATGATATTATTCTTATGTGTATTCTTTCTTCTGTCACTACGATCTTTGACGTACTTGTAACTCTGATTTTTGGGCACGTAAGCGATAGTGAGTTAGTTGTTAAGTTGTTAGAGAGTCGGACCTTGAGAAAGTCAAGTCCTGGACGTCATGTTGGAAAGATGCATATTGTAGTTGGTTTATAAAATGTGAGGAAGATGTTTTCAAGTATGTTTTGTATTGTGAAGTGATGTTTTGTGTGATACGTGATATTGCAATAAAAGCAATTAAAAGCAAGTGTAACTTAATTTCGGAGTGCTGATTATTTTTTTACATCACCATTGTCCAGCAAAAGTGTAATCTTCAAGAATGATTTGTGAAGCGCATCTACATAACTTCTGAATACAGCACGATAAAACCTAGGCCTCTTTGCATCCGAGCTTGGAATCATAACCACCTAGATTTTCAACGATTGAGCCATGATTTTACGACGAGAGCAGCGTGGGAAACACAAAAAGATGGGTGCCTAGAATGAGATTTTCACTCTGCAGCGGAGTGTGCGCTGATATGAAACTTCCTGGCAGATTAAAACTGTGTGCCCGACCGAGACTCAAACTCGGGACCTTTGCCTTTCGCGGGCAAGTGCTCTACCATCTGAGCTACCGAAGCACGACTCACGCCCGGTACTCACAGCTTTACTTCTGCCAGTATCTCGTCTCCTACCTTCCAAACTTTACAGAAGCTCTCCTGCGAACCTTGCAGAACTAGCACTCCTGAAAGAAAGGATATAGCGGAGACATGGCTTAGCCACAGCCTGGGGGATGTTTCCAGAATGAGATTTTCACTCTGCAGCGGAGCGTGCGCTAATATGAAACTTCCTGGCAGATTAAAACTGTGTGCCCGACCGAGACTCGAACTCGGGACCTTTGCCTTTCGCGGGCAAGTGCTCTACCATCTGAGCACCGAATCTGCCAGGAAGTTTCATATCAGCGCACACTCCGCTGCAGAGTGAATATCTCATTCTGGAAACATCCCCCAGGCTGTGGCTAAGCCATGTCTCCGCTATATCCTTTCTTTCAGGGGTGCTAGTTCTGCAAGGTTCGCGGGAGAGCTTCTGTAAAGTTTGGAAGGTAGGAGACGAGATACTGGCAGAAGTAAAGCTGTGAGTACCGGCCGTGAGTCGTGCTTCGGTAGCTCAGATGGTAGAGCACTTGCCCGCGAAAGGCAAAGGTCCCGAGTTCGAGTCTCGGTCGGGCACACAGTTTTAATCTGCCAGGAAGTTTCAGATGAGTGCCTAGTTTTTTTATTATTACATGAAATGACTTTATTAACTGTGCTCTAATGACACCTGCCACATAATATGACTGTTGTTGCCCGATAATGCAGTATTTACCAGCGTGAGCAACACCACAATCGTTATTAAAATTTTGACCTTTGTTGTGGTAGGGTTGTTAGACGGTCAGTGTATCCCCAAATCCATACTAACTTCGACCACCTACATTTTTTCCCCATTACTTCCTCTGCATTTTAGGAAATGTAGGCCGCGCTGAGTAGCCGCGCGGTCTTGGGCGTCGTGCCACGGTCCGAGCGGCTCCCTCCGGCGGAGTTCGAGTCCTCCCTCGGGCATGGGTGTGTGTGTTGTCCTTAGCGTAAGTTAGTTTAAGTTAGGTTAAGTAGTGTGTAAGCTTAGAGACCGATGATTTCAGCAGTTTGGTCCCATAAGCCCTTACCACAAATTTCCAAATAGGAAATACAGGGTGAAAAGTATTTAAACCGAAACTCTGGGAGGTTGAAGGGACATCAAAAGAAATATTTTTCCCTATGAGCATTATTTAAACCGGTGGAGGCCATATTACGCTCTTCACTTGTTAGAGGCCGTATAACGCTCTTCAGTTGTAGGAAACTGCTGTCCACCAGTGCAGTAGTGCATTGTCTCTGTTAACTAATGGAGCGATACTCCTGGAGTGAGTACACTGATACGGTTGGTGCGTACTACGTAGCACACCACAACGGACGAACTGCACAGCGGGTTTATCAACAACAATATCCTAATCGCCGTATTCCGCATCATACGACCTTTGTTGCTGTGTACCAACGTCTGCGTGAGACCGGGTCATTTAGCAGATTACCTGGACAGCGACGCCGTCGCACGGTAAGAACGCTGCAATTTGAGGAAGCTGTCTTGGAGCATGTGAAGGGGCATCCTTCAATCAGCACTCGCGCAATTGCTCGCAACGTGGGGACGAATCAGACGAATGTAGGAACAGTCCTGCGACAGCAATTGTTACGTCCATTTCACTTATAGCGTGTCCACAACATGGAACCAGTTGATTATCCACCCAGAGCACAGTTTTCGCAGTGGTCCGAGAACAGTGTGAAATGCATCCTACATTTCCATCCTCTGTGTTGTTTACCGACGAAGCAACGTTCGGGCGTGATGGAGTCTTCAACATGCACAATTCGCATGTTTGGAGTGAGGGTAACCCACATGTCACAGTTACTAGCGCTCATCAAGTGTGGTTCTTCGTTAATGTGTGGGCCGGTGTTGTTGGGGACTGTTTAATTGGGCCGTATCTGCTACATAGGCCATTAAATGGCAGGCACTATTACAGTTTTCTCCCCAGAGCATTGCCAGAATTGCTGGAAGACGTCGCGCTCCCTACAAGACAACGCATGTGATTCCAACATGACGGGGTGCCGGCACATTTCAGTCATCGTGTGCGTCGATTCCTGGACCGACGTTTCCCAGAAACGTGGATTGGCAGAGGCAGAGTATTTGTTGGTATAATTAATTTGCCGCCAGAGAAATCTTCCTCTGCCGGTTTAAATACTCCCCATAGGAAAAACTTATATCAGGGAAAAATATTTGTTTTGATGTACCCTACAACCTCCCAGACTTTGTCGGTTTAAGTACTTTTCACCATGTTTAATGTACTAATTAGTATGTAACCATTTCATACAAGCCCCTATGTTCACTGTCATAAATAGCACAGAAGTTAAAAACAGTCATGATAATCACCCATATTCATTTGATCGAAATGCGTGTCATGTTCCAGCTGGTCGATGAATATACTGTGGTCATAATATAGATGGTATTGGTGATTGTAAAGCTTGGGCCACTAACACATTTCTTAATTTGCCTCTATCTCTGTAGTTAATCAGACATCCTGTACTTGTGCAGTATGGGTTTGACGGAATCTTGGATGGGTCCTCAAAAATGAGGAAGCACGGGCCAGAGCTGACCATCCTCCGGTGGTCACTAGGGAGAATAGACAGCTTCTTACACAGAAGAGACGAAGAAACTAGCACGTCTGTCTTATATCGTTTAGGGCAGCCACGAGCATGCAGAAGAACCGCAGCACGACGTGGAATGAACTCGACTAATGCGTGAAGTACTGCTGGACGGAATTGACACCATGAATCCAGCTGGACTGCCCATAAATCCGGCAGAGCGGTTCTAGGCGCTTCAGTCTGGGACCGCGCGACAGCCACGGTCGCAGCTTCGAATCCTGCCTCGGGCATGGATGTGTGTGATGTCCTTAGGTTAGTTAGGTTTAAGTAGTTCTAAGTTCTAGGGGGCTGATGACCTCAGATGTTAAGTCCCATAGTGCTCAGAGCCATTTTTTGTCCATAAATCCGTAACAGTACGAGGGGCTGGAGTTATCTTCTGAACAGCACGTTGCAAGGCATCCCAGATAGGCTCGATAATGTTCGTGTCTGAGGAGTTTGGCGGCCAGAGGAAGTGTTCCTGGACCAACTCCGTAACAATTCAGGACACGTGAGGCGTCGCATTGTCCTGCTGAAATTGCCCAAATCCGTTGGAATGCGCAATGGACATGAATGGATGCAGGTGATCGGACAAATTGCTTATGTACCAGTCACCTGACACAGTCGTATCTAGACGTATCAGGCGTCCCAAATCAATTTAAGTGCACACGCCCCACATTCATTACAGAGCCTCCACCAGCTTTAACATTCCACTGCTGACACGCACGGTCCATGGATTCATGAGGTTGTCTCCATACCCGAACACGTCCATCCGCTCGATACAATGTGAAACGAGACCCGTCCGACCAGGCAACGTGACCTCAGAAGTTGAGTCCCATAGTGCTCAGAGCCATGTGTGTGAAGTGTAGAGCCACGGGTCGGAACACATCTGAAATGTAACGTCCACTGTTCAAAGTGCCGTCAATGCGAACAAGAGGTGACCGAGACGTGTAACCAATGGCACCCCATACCATCACTTCGGGTGATACGCCAGTATGGCGATGACGAATACCCGCTTCCAATTGCGTTCACCGCGATGTCGCCAAACACGGATGCGACCATCCTCATGCTGTAAACAGAACCTGGTTTCATCCGAAAAAATGACGTTTTGCCATTCGTGCACCCAGGATCGTCGTCGAGTACACTATCGCAGGCGCTCCTGTCTGCGATGCAGCGTCAAGGGTAACCTCAGCCATGGTCTCCGAGCTGATAGTCCATGCTGCTGCAAACGTCGTCGAACCGTTCGTGCAGATGGTTGTTGTCTTGCGTCCCCATCTGTTGACTCAGGGATCGAGACTTGGCTGCACGATCCGTTACAGCCATGCGGATCTCGACCGCTAGTGATACGAGGCCGTTGGGATCCAGCACGGCGTTCCGTATTACCCTCCTGAACCCACCGGTTCCATATTCTGCTAACAATCATTGGATCTCGACCAACGCGAGCAGCAATGTCGCGATACGATAAACCGCAATCGCGATAGGCTGCAATCCGACCTTTATCAAAGTCGGAAACGTGATGGTACCTATTTTTCCTCCTTACACGAGGCATCACAACAACGTTTCACCAGGCAACGCTGGTCAACTGCTGTTTGTGTATGACAAATCGGTTGGAAACTTTCCTCATGTCAGCACGTTGTAAGTGTCGCCACCGGCGCCAACTTTGTGTGAATGCTCTGAAAAGCTGATCATTTGCATATCACAGCATCTTCTTCCTGTCGGTTAAATTTCGCGTCTGTAGCACCTCATCTTCGTGGTGTAGCAATTTTAACGGCCAATAGTGTACATGCTTTTGGATCGGTGCATGAAACAGGTTGTCGATTGCTTAGGTCTTCAGCACTGTGATAAGGAAACACCTCTACTCGAGCCACTAGAACTGAATAAAAATTACTTTAAAATGTGAAGATTGGCCTGTTCTGCCACTCATTAAGGTCACCTATCTATAAAATTCTGCATGTCTGTATAAGCGACATTTGAAGGGTAATGAATCCATGACAGCTTGCTGAAAACCATTGCCTCCGAATTATTTATGTGGAAACTCTTAAAGCTTTCTAAATAAAACAAACGTTATTAACACTCTGCATGTTTACTCTTAACGTTTTGCAGCACTCTGCCTCTAGAGGGCTCCGAATTGTAGCGTGTAACATGGCGGTGTGTAAAGTAATCGAGTTTCGAATACGAGGAGTTTGTCCATACATGGAGCAGCCTCTCCTTCCAGCCAGAACACACACGAGCGCTGCGACATCAGCCTTGGGTTCACTGTCATCTATCATCCACCATACAGTCCTGACTTGGCCGCATCCGATATTCATCTGGTTCTAAAACTTAAAAAACTCCTTCGATGACTTCACTTTGATGGTGATGAAGCATTGTAAACAGTGAGGTTGTGGCTCTGTCAACAAAAGTCGAACACGCTACGGTGACGGTATCAACTAACTGGACTCTCGTTGGCAGAAATGTATTCGTCACCAGGCTGACTACGTTGAGAAATAAATACACTACTGACCATTAAAATTGCTACACCACGAAGATGACGTGCTACAAACGCGAAGTTTAAACGGCAGGAAGAAGATGCTGTGATAAGCAAATGATTAGCTATTCAGAGCATTCACACAAGGTTTGAGCCGCTGGCGACACCTACAACATGCTGACATGAGGAAAGTTTCCAACCGACTTCTCATACACAAACAGCACTTGACCAGCGTTGCCTGGTGAAACGTTGTTGTGATGCCTCGTGTAAGGAGGAGAAATGCGTACCAACACGTTTCCGACTTTGATAAAGGTCGGTTTATCGTATCGCGACATTGCTGCTCGCGTTGTTCGAGATCCAATGACTGTTAGCAAAATATGGAATCGGTGGGTTCAGGAGGGTAATACGGAACGCCATGCTGGATCCCAACGGCCTCGCACCACTATCAGTCGAGATGACAGGCATCTTATCCGCATGGCTGTGTGGGGACGTTTGCAAGACGACAACCATCTGCACGAACAGTTCGACGACGTTTGCAGCAGCACGGACTATCAGCTCGGAGACCGTGGCTCCGGTTCCAGTTGACACTGCATCACAGACAGGAGCGCCTGCGATGGTGTACTCAACGACAAACCTGGGTGCACGAATGTCAAAACGTCATTCTTTCGGATGAATCCAGTTTCTGTTTACAGCATCATGATTGTCGCATCCGTGTTTGGCGACATCGCGGTGAACGCACATTGGAAGCGTGTATTCGTCATCGCCATACTGGCGTATCACCCGGCGTGATGGTATGGGGTGCCAATGGTTACATGTCTCGCTCATTTCTTGTTCGCATTGACGGCGCTTTGAACAGTGGACGTTACATTTCAGATGTGTTACGACCCGTGTCTGTACCCTTCATTCGATCTCTGCGAAACCCTACATTTCAGCAGGATAATGCACGAGCGCATGTTGCAGATCCTGTACGGGCGTTTCTGGATACAGAAAATGTTCGACTGCTGCCCTTCCAGCTCATTCTCCAGATCTCTCACCAATTGAAAACGTCTGGTCAATAGTGGCTGAGCAACTGGCTCGTCACAATACGCCAGTCACTACTCTTGGTGAACTGTGGTATCGTGTTGAAGCTGCATGAGCAGCTGTACCTGTACACGCCATCCAAGCTCTGTTTGATTTAATGCCCAGGCGTATCAAGGCCGTTATTACAGCCAGAGGTGGTTGTTCTGTGTACTGATTTCTTAGGATCTATGCACCCGAAATTGCGTGAAAATGTAATCACATGTCAGTTCTAGTGTAATGTACTTGTCCAATGAATACCCGTTTATCATCTGCATTTCTTCTTGGTGCAGCAATTTTAATGGCCAGTAGTGTATGTGAACATGAAGAATAAAGAAGTAGAATGTTGATAATGTTGGTTTTACTTAAAAAGCCTTAAGAACTTCCACAGCAAAAATTCAGAGGCTGTACTTTTCAGGTCGACCCCGGAAGATGTACAGAAGGACAAGTTATCAGTACTCTCTATCTGACAATTATAAACAGCATTTTCATAAGTCATAAATGAGGTATTATTAGGCATAATGTTAATCATGTGTTTAAACAATGTTTAGGATTGGAAATATAAAACTGGTCCAGGACATATTTACAATAGCTGTGACATGCTTGTTAATGAGCAGTTACGGTTTTTATTCGCTACAGAGCGAGGCTGGCAGCACTTTGCCACTAAATTTTGCATTGCAAATTTTGCTGGAGGTTTTGTGTAAACACTTCCAGTGTTTAACACTTGCACAAACAGTCCGCACACCTTTCCCACGAACTGTGCTTCGCACCACCCCGGACAATGAACGCATGCTGTTTTATTGTGACCACCATTTTTCGTCCCATTCATTAAACCCGTCTGGTCCTCTCACTCTCTTAAACGTAACGGCATAAAAAAGTACTCGGTACAGAGCACGTGCAGAACAGCTTCAGAAGTCTGATTACTGTAGAAATGAGTTAATGTCTCAATATTTGACGTTAAGCATGTAAAATCTGTATGACTGAAGACGGAAAACCCTAATTACGTTTGTTTTTATTAGTTTCAGATTATTTCCCATAACCTTTTTAAAAACTGGTAGACAAAAAAGTGATAACCCGCTTGTATGTTCATCCAAGACATTTTTGGCAAATAGTCCACAGCGTCAAAGCGTTTTTAAGAAAAGTTAGTTCCTCACGCAATCAGTATTTATGAGGTCATAGCACCTGAATTATGTGTAGTGTAATGATATATTTGAATTGGGCGGAAAGATGCAAAAATCAATAATTATCGAGCGAAAAGCGAACGGAATAGAAGAAGAGGTAGGAAGAGAATTGGAATGATGGACGACATTAGAAGAGGTCAAACATACAGAGGAGGAAAGATGCTTTGAGCAAAACACAACGGAGAGCCTCCACATAATACTAGTCACAATACATATATACTAAGGAAGATAATGATTCGATTTTTCAGGAGTTGTATGTGGATATTGTCTGCAAATGTGCTAAGAATATCAGTAATAAGGAAGTAATAAATTTAAATGACTTGCCTGATGTTGAGCTTTAAGTGCATGAGCAGTGAAAATGTAGAAGGGTATAAACGTCTTTCATTTTATTATTTTGTGAGGGTTATCAGCAAGAAAAAGTGACAAATAGGATGTAAACAATGTTTAGTTTATTGGAGGTCGCGAAGTGCTCTCATTCTAAAATTCTGAGTGTATATAGTCTCAGTAATTTGCGTGCGTCAATTGCGTTGCCTCAAGACATACATACAGCTACCAAATTTAATTCTTTACTTATTACGTTAAACGTTTAACATAAGATTATAACTCCTAATGAGTAGATTGTGAAGCATTTCAGATCTTCAAGTTCAGTCAATAATTGTATGAAATTCTAAAAATTAAATTTTCGTTGCACCTGGATGACATTGTATAGGCAACCTGAAACTCTGACCGGATGACTGTTTTAGCCGTTCACTAAATATATATTTTTATTGCTTTTTAGACATTAGAGCTGGTGTGTCTACCCTGTCTGTGCTAGAGGCCGCCGGGACATCAGTCCACACGCCCTGCGTAACGGTATTGTGGGCTGCCTAACTCACAGGTACCCGCCTATTTGCTACCTACGAAAAATGTAATTCCTGCGATAGAGACAGGGATTAGCTCTTTTTACTAAAATGATACGTTTTGAAACTTCTTGGCAGATTAAAACTGTGTGCCGGACCTAGACTCGAACTCGGGACCTTTGCCTTTTGCGGGCAAGTGCTCTACCAACTGAGCTGAATTACATTCTAGGTAGGGTAGCAAGCAGGTGCGTACCTGCGAGATAGGCAGCCCACAATACCGTAACGTATGGCGTGTGGTCTGATGCCCCGGCGGTCTCTAGCGGTCCGGCACACAGTTTTAATCTGCCATCAAGTTTCATATCAGCGCACACTCAGCTGCAGACTGAAAATCTCATTCATGATACGTTTTTTTATCCTTGCATGGCAATCATTGAAAAATCTTGTTAACTTGCTTCTAGTCCAAGGTTACGAATTCTAAGCACTTTCAACCAGCGAATCTCTCTTTAACGTATGAACAGATCTAGTGTTCAAAGTGCTGTTTTGTGCGGTGACGCGTTTGTGACCATCTGCCCGTATGCTACCTTTCGTTATCACATCGCAAGTGGTTCCCCGTTTACCGTATATCGTTGAGTCGGTACCTTTTTGGGTGCTGAGTTGTCCCAGAAATCGCTGTAGATAAACGACGTATCATAACTGACAGCAAAAACTAACACGGGCGAGAATGCAGGATGAAAGAAGCAAAAACAGTCCAGTAAACAGATAAGATGGTTGCGAAATCTTGGCTACGAGCCGCCACTGACAGAAGTATGAAGTGTTTCTCTGGTAAGTTCCTATGGGACCAAACTGCTAAGGACATCGGTCCCTAGGCTTACAAACCACTTAATCTAACGTAAACTAACTTAGGCTAAGGACAACACACACACCCATGCCCAGGGAGGACTCGAACCTCCGACGGGGGAAGCCGCGCGAACTGTGGCAAGGCGCCTAAGACAGCACGGCTATCCCGCGCGGCGAAGTGTTGCTCTAGTTTGCACAAATATATGGGGACCTGCTGAAAAATAATGCCTCCTAATTTTTTATCTGAACACTCTTGGGGCTTTAAATAAAACAAACATTATTAACATTCTATGTCTTTACTTCTCGTGTCTATCTACGAGGGTCGTCCACAAAGTAAGTTCCGTTTTGTTATTTAAAACAAACGTGTACTGATACAGAAAAATATTTATTGTACAAAAATCTACAACTGTTAAACTACTTTTCTACATAGCTTCCCGAAATTTTGTAGGCACTTGTTATAGCGTGGCACAAGTTTTGTATGCCTTCTTCAAAGAAGGTTGCCGCCCGTGTATTCAACCATATGGTAACACGTTCCTTCAGCTCGTCATCATCGCTGAAGTGTTGACCACCAAGGACAGATTTTAGGTGTAAAAAGAGATGAAAGTCGCTAGGAAAGAGGTCCGGGCTATACGAAGGATGATCAAACGCGTCCCAGTGAAATTCCCGGAAGAGTTGTTTGGTCACATTCGCTGTGTGAGGTCGGGCATTATCGTGGAAAAAAACAACAGCTTCTGACAGTAGTCCTCGGTGCTTGTTCTGTTTTGCGCGACGCAGTTTCTTAATGGTCTCACAGTAACCATGTACATTGATTGTTTGGTTTCGTGGTATGAAATCTTTCAGCAAAATGCCTTTTCTGTCCCAAAAAACGGTGCACATGGCTTTTCGAGGTGTCAAGATTTGCTTAGGCTTAACCTTCGTTGGGGATGAAGTGTGCCTCCATTCCACTGATCGCCATTTTGTTTCAGTGGTGTCGTACGTTACCCAAGTTTCATACCCCGTGACTATGCGAGAAAAAAAAAAACCATCGCCTTCTTCATTGTAGCGTGTCAAAAACTGAAGTGCACTGCTCGTCCGTTGTTTTTTTTTTTTTTTGTGTTGTTCAGTAAGAATTTTTAGTACCCAACGTAGGCAAAGTTTTCGAAATTTCAGTCTTTCAGTAACAACTTCATGAATTAGTGATCGTGAGATTTGCGGAACTTCAGTAGCAAAAAATGGTTCAAATGGCTCTGAGCACTATGGGACTTAACATCTGAGGTCATCAGTCCCCTGGAACTTAGAACTACTTAAACCTAACTAACCTAAGGACATCACACACATCCATGCCCGAGGCAGGATTCGAACCTGCGACCGTAGCGGTCGCGCGGTTCCAGACTGAAGCGCCTAGAAACGCTCGGTCACACCGGCCGGCGAACTTCCATAGCAAGGGCACTACGTGTAAACTTATGGTAGTGCTTAATCTTCTCTTCAGTTGTGTGAACCAGTTCATCAGTCACAACAGACGGGCGTCCACTTCTTTCTTC
Organism: Schistocerca americana; assembly: GCF_021461395.2. NCBI lineage: Eukaryota > Metazoa > Arthropoda > Insecta > Orthoptera > Acrididae > Schistocerca > Schistocerca americana. The sequence continues at coordinate 97,911,898 of NC_060127.1, read as the reverse complement.
ATAGAGCACTTGACCACTTCCTTCATTGAAGAGTCTGACCCATCTTCTAACCATTGAATCACTCATATCATTTTGTCCGTAAACCTCGCATATTTGCCGACGAATTTCCTTTGGTTTAACTTTCTTTGCAGTTAGAAAACGAATCACGGATCTGATTTAACTCGCGGCGGCATTTTCAATTACGGCTCACATTATAAAGATACACTACAAAGCACACGTCGGCAGCAGCGATCTGAAAATGGCGCACATGTCTTCTCCTTGAGTCAGAGTAGCTGCCGCGCATGCACGGAATTGCGATCGTAGCGCTGCCGTGGATAGAAATAGAAACGGAACTTACTTTGCGGACGACCCTCGTATTTATTTCTCAACGTATTCACCCTGGGGACGAGTACGTTTCTCGCAACGAGAGTCCATTTTGTTGATACCGTCACGATAGAATGTTCGACTCTGTTGACGGAGCCACAACCTCACGTCTACTTGCAACGTTTCAGTACAATCAAAGTGAAGTTCTAGAAGCCGTTCTTTAAATTTTTGAAACAGACGAAAATCGGATGAGGTCAAGTCGAGACTGTACGAAGGATCATCGATACGCTGAAGGAGAGAGTACCCCATATGTAGACAAACTCTTCGAATTCGAAATTCGATTACAGCACGCTGTCTCTCATGCACCGACATAGTTAAGCTACACACCGCAATGTTCCACGCTATAGCGGCAGAGGGCGGCAAATATGTAGACTCGAAAATGAAGGCGTAGAATGTTAATTACGTTTGATGTACTTGTGTAAATAGCTGGTATTTCAAAACTGACATGTTCTGCTTCTAGTATAGCTCACGATACCAACATGGACACACATCCTATTGAACCACTTATTGTACTGTAGGAGAAGATTTTGTAATGATGTAAACACAGAAATATTGCTATTCTATATTGTGGTGTCACCGCCAGACACCACACTTGCTAGGTGGTAGCCTTTAAATCGGCCGCGGTCCGTTGGTATACGTCGGACCCGCGTGTCGCCACTATCTGTGATTGCAGACCGAGCGCCGCCACACGGCAGTCTATAGAGAGACTTCCTAGCACTCGCCCCAGTTGTACAGCCGACTTTGCTAGCGTTGGTTCACTGACAAAATACGCTCTCATTTGCCGAGACGATAGTTAGCATAGACTTCAGCTACGTCATTTGCTACGACCTAATAAGGCGCCATTATCAGTTGCTATTGATCTTGTTAATCATGTACCGTTAGAACGACGTTCACCATTTACCGATTAAAGTATTCCACCAGCTACGTCCGTTTTTCTAAATTCTAATTTCCTTGTCCTGTTCCAGACCTCACGCCAGCCTGCGTGAGCTAAAACGCGTGCCTTTCGGCTCCCTCTAGCATTCCTGGGTTGGCTCTCCTGCCAACCCACAACATTTGGCGACGATGCCCCCGCGTTCTTATCGATATTGCCCTGATTTACTTGTGTAATGGCTTCGCCACAATCTCCAGATGTACTGTCCGAATTTTATCGCTTACAGAATCAGCAGACGCAGGCCTTACTGGATGCCCTTGGACAGCTCGTCCAGGGTCGACGTGCAATGCAAAACGATGCGGCAGCCGCCGCTCCACCGCTAACACAGCCACAACACGCAGTTGCACCAACTTTTCGACCTTTTGATGCTGCACTGGAAAGCAGAACGGAGTGGTCACGCCAATTTGGATTCCATCTCGCCGCCTACAGAATTCAAGGTAATGAGCGGCAGCCTTTTTTGTTATCATCCATCAGGGTGACCACGTACCGTATGATAGTCAAATTATTTCCCCAACGCGACGTAGCAACTCTGTCCTATGACGAAATTTTGTCTGCATTAGATGCATATTTCAAAGAATCAGTCAATGTAGTTGCAAAAAGGTATACCTTCTTTCGTACAAAACGTACGGCAGGTCAGACTAATAGGGAGTGGGTTGCAACCTTGCAAGGCCTTACTAGGGATTGTGCTTTTGAGTGTCAATGTGGACTCCCTTATTCAGATACTATGGTACGTGATGCAATTGCACAGAACGTTTCTGATGTTCGTATCAGGGAACAGATTTTGAAACTAGTCAATCCCTCCCTTCAACAAGTGATGGACATATTGGATCGGCAGGACACACTTGACTTTGCTCAGGAATCATTTGAAACTTCACCAGGCGTGTGTCACGTTAACCGGCCCGCCGGGCGAGCTGCAAGGAACAGTAAACAGCCCTCGCGCCCGGCCGCGCAGCTGCCGCCAGGCTCTCAGCCACATGTGCTGCGCAGGCAAGCAAATGCAGTGCTAAAATCATGCCCGCGGTGTGCTACTAGACATTCGCGTGAGAATTGCCCGTCACGCCAGGCTATTTGCTTCTTCTGTAATTAAAAAGGGCATGTTCAGAGTGTTTGCCAGAAAAAGCTCAGATCGGACATTCACAACCATTCCAGGCCCTTTGCTTCGCGCCGAATTCGAACCAAGGATACTCAGGCTCATGAACCTTCGCCCACAGAAATTCATGTCGTTCATTCCACTCCGCTCAGTGCCACTCTCTCTAACAGTGACTGTGTTCGTCCCACAAATAGTGTGCGTCGACATCGTCGGAAATCCCGTCAAGTCGCAAGTGATTTTGTACCAGTGTCAGTTCACGTTGCACGAGACAGTCGCTCTTGTCGTCAGCAGGACAATAAACATTTTGTAGATTTGGACATTAACGGCAAAGTGATACCATTCCAGCTTGATACCGGAGCTGCAGTTTCACTGATCAATCAAGACACGTACAAACAGCTGGGCACACCTCCGTTGCATGCCGCAAATGTTAAGTAGTTATTCAGGACAACCAATCCCTGTGTTTGGACATTGCAGCCTTCTTGCAACATAAAAGGGACAAGCAAAACTAGTGTCATTTTACGTCCTTCGTTCTTCTTCTGCAGTGAACTTGTTTGGTTTCGATTTATTTCAGTTGTTTAACTTGTCTATAGTAACTCAGGTCCTATCAGTGAACCAGACTGTGCCTTCAGACAGTGTTTCTCATCTATGTGACGAATTTGCAGACATTTTTGCACCGGGCCTTGGTTGCGCTAAGAACTATAAAGCACATTTGGAACTGAAAGTCAACGCGCAACCAAAATTTTTCAGAGCGTGCAATGTTCCCCATGCACTGCGTGATGAGGTCGCAAAAACATTACACGATTTGGAATCACAAGGTGTAATTGAACGTGTGCAGGCTTCTCTCTGGGCATCACCCTTAGTAATTTTGCAAAAACCTTCCGGAAAACAGACTTTGTGTGGACTTCAAGGCAACAGTGAATCCACAACTAGTGATTGCAACTTTTCCTTTACCCCGCCCGGAAGATCTTTTTGACAAACTGTGCCCGGGTAAATATTTTTCGAAATTGAACCTAGCAGATGCGTACTTGCAAATACCGGTGGACGAAGAATCCCAGCGCGTTTTCGTGGTTAACACGCATCTTGGTTTATATCGATTCAAACGACTGCCATTCTGGTGTGCATCCGCCCCTGCATTGTTTCAGCAATATCTACAAACTGTTTGTGCGTCGGTCCCTACTGCAGCAAACTATCTGGACGATATTGTGATCTCCGGAAAGACGGAAGAAGAACATTTAGCCAATCTCAGAACATTATTTCAGGTCTTGCGACAACATGGTCTTCACTTGCGGAAGGACAAATGTGTGTCTTTTGCTCGGGACTTGCCCTACCTGAGACATGTACTCAATGCCCAAGGCATACATCCCAGTCCCGAGCACCTCTGTGTCATACAAGACTTGCCTTCGCCGCAGAATTTGAAGCAGCTACAGAGTGTGCTGGGAAAAATCACCTATTAACATAAATATGTGGGCCACGCCTCTTCCATTTCAGCTCCACTTCATCGCTTACGCCGTAAAGGTGTTCCGTTCGTCTGGACGACGGTATGCGAACGCGCCTTTCGCCAGTTGAAATCGGCGCTGCTTTCCAATACTTGCCTTACGCCATTAGATCCCCAGAAGCCCCTTTTGTTGATGGTGGATGCATTGGATCTCAGGATCGGTGCTGCGCTTGCGCACAAAGATGGATCGCACGATCGCCATATTGCCTTTGCGTCCAAATTGGTCTCATCTGCGCAAAGAAATTATTCACAGATCGGGAAAGAAGCCTTGGCTCTCGTATTTGGTGTTACAAAGTTTCATGATTTCTTGTATGGTCGTCACTTTACCATCATCACAGACCACAAACCTTTTACATCGCTTTTTCATCCGAACAAACCCGTACCTCCTCGTACAGCGTAGGAATTCATTCGCTGGTCTATTTTCCTCTCGCAGTACCGCTACGATATCTTGTATCGGTCCACTGCTAAGCACGGAAACGCTGATACGTTGTCCCGTTTGCCTGTTGCTGAGGATAGAGTATTCGATTCCTCCGTACTTGCTTGCATGTTCATTGATGCGGAAACCGATGACGTGGTCGAAACGTTTCCGATTGATTTTTGTCGAGTAGCTACAGCCACAGCTGCTGACCCTGTCCTTGCTACCGTTCTCCGTTTTATTGCTATGCAGTGGCCCTTGTCACAGTCACGGATCGGGGATCTGTTGGTTCGTCGATTTTTTGCTCACAAGGAGAGACTTTTTGTTCGACATGGTGTTTTGCTGTTGCGTTCTGATAATGATCAGTCCAGGGTCGTGGTCCCACGTTCGTTACAGTCCTCTGTCTTACAGCTTCTCCACCAAGGACATTGGGGTATAGTGAGAACCAAACAACTTGCTCGTCATCACTGTACTTGGTTCGGAATCGATGCCGCGATTACGAATATGTGCTCTTCTTGCAAGGTGTGTGCCGAACAACAATCAGCACCGCTGCGGAAATTCTTTGCATGGCCAAAAGCCACTTTCCCTTGGCAACGCTTACACATCGATTTTGATGGTCCATTCTGGGATGCTCGATGGTTGGTTGTGGTAGATTCATTCAGTAATTTTCCTTTTGTTGTCCGGATGTCTTCCACAACGTCATCTGCCACCATCCAAGCGTTATCTGCTATCTTTTGCATTGAAGGTCTTCCACAGACTATTGTTTCCGACAATGGCCCACAACTCATGTCCGCAGAATTTCAGTCATTCTGCAAGGCCAATGGTATTCAACATCTGACGTCCGCGCCATTTTCGCCACAGTCAAACGGTGCCGCTGAACGATTGGTCAGGACTTTCAAGTCCCAGATGTTGAAGTTGAAAGAGTCACATTCTCGGGAGGACGCGTTATTGCTCTTTTTGTCCTCGTGTCGCTCTCAGCCCCGAGATGGTCGCTCGCCAGCTGAGTTGCTCCACGGTCGTCATCATCGAACCTTGATGTCTTTGCTACATCCGCCGCATCAGGTTCCTGTGCAGCGGCAGACACCTGCTTTTGCTCCAGGCGAAGTTGTCTCCTATCGTCACTATCGAAGTTCACGGCGTTGGCTCAAAGGGCGTGTTCTTCGCTGCCTCGGGCGCGCTATGTATCTGGTTTTGGGGGCCTCTGGTGAGGTACGCCGGCATCTCAACCAGCTGCGCCTCTGTCGTCGCATGGGATCTGCCGCTCGCCGTCTGCTTTCAGCGACGGTGCCGTCCGGTCAGCGCCCTGGTGACCCATCTACTGTCTCGCCTCAGCCCCAGGTGTTACCGATGCTGCCTTCCATATTGCCCCATGGCGACGCGCCGCCGCCACCGCCGCCTGTTCTCCCGCCGGCGACGCCCGCAGTGGACGCGTCGCTGCAACCGCCGGGCGCCTCCCTGGGTCACGCGCCGCCGATCGCTTCCCGTGACCAGTTGTCCTCCGACATGGAACTCTTGCCCGCTCCGGATCATATGTCGTCTTCGCCCGTCGGGTGCCCCGACCCGATGGAGGTCGACCCTTCGGCCCCTCCTCTCTGCAGGCGCATACACCGCATGTTGGCGTGCACCCTGGTGCAGGTTTTCAGGCGTTTCCTAGCTCCCCGCGGACCGAATGGCAGGGTGCGGGTGGCACAGCCTCGCCTGTTGTTAGGCTCCACACCTCGTCGCATACGTCAACATGGGGTCCTCCCCACGGCGGGCGGAAGCCTTATAACACAACCGTACGCCGATTTGCGGGGGAGGAATGTGGTGTCACCGCCAGACACCACACTTGCTAGGTGGTAGCCTTTAAATCGGCCGCGGTCCGTTAGTATACGTCGGACCCGCGTGTCGCCACTATCAGTGATTGCAAACCGAGCGCCGCCACACGGCAGGTCTATAAAGAGACTTCCTAGCACTCGTCCCAGTTGTACAGCCGACTTTGCTAGCGTTGGTTCACTGACAAAATACGCTCTCAATTGCCGAGACGATAGTTAGCATAGCCTTCAGCTACGTCATTTGCTACGACCTAGCAAGGCGCCATTATCAGTTGCTGTTGATCTTGTTAATCATGAACCGTCAGACCGACGTTCACCATTTACCGATTAAAGTTAAGTATTCCACCAGCTACGTCCGTTTTTCTAAATTCTAATTTCCTTGTCCTGTTCCAGATCTCACGCCAGCCTGCGTAAGCTAAAACGCGTGCCTTTCGGCTTACTCTAGAATTCCTGGGTTGGCTCTCCTGCCAACCCACAACATATGTATTGCAGATTTTGAATATACGAGGGGTGTTTCAAAAGTCCGTGCAAAGTCCGAGAGATGGTACCACCGGCGTGTATCGAGGTGATGCTTAGTTAGTAGCATCTTTGGAAAGAACGCACACCAGATTGTAGCCATATTTGTCTATTTCTTTGTGTTTGGCATTCGTGTGAATCAAGGAAGTCAAGTGATTGTCAAAAAATGGACGAAAAAGAATTTCGTGTGGTGATTAAACATTACTTCATGAAAGGCAAAACGCCTCAGGAGACTAAAGAGAAGCTTCAGAAACATTACGGTGACTCTGCACCTTCGATTAGAACAGTTTATAAGTGGTTTCAAAATTTTCGGAATGGCCATATGGGCACAAGTGATGCAGAACATTCTGGACGCCCTGTGGAGGTTACGACTCCAGGAATCATTGGTAAAATCGATGATATGGTGATGGATGACAGAAGAGTTAAGATGCGTGAGATTGCTAGTGCTGTGGGCATCTCGAATGAACGGGTACATAATATTTTGCATAAACATTTTGACATGAGAAAGGTATCCGTAAGATGGGTTCCGCGATTGGTCACGCGTGACCAAAAACGGAATCGTGTGAAGTGTTGCCAGGATGGTTTGCAGCTGTTCAGAAAGAATCCACAGGACTTGAAGCGTCGTTTCGTCACTATGGATGAAACATGGCTACATTACTATACTTCTGAGAACAAACAACAATCTAAACAGTGGTTACCAAGGGAGAATCTGCATCAAAAAAGGCGAAGACCATTCCTTCGGACGGAAACGTTATGGCGACTGTCTTTTGGGATTCACAAGGGATAATCCTAATGGACTACCTGGAAAAGGGTAAAAATATTAAAGGTGCATATTATTCATCGTTATTGCACCGTTTGAAAACCGAGCTGCAAGAAAAACGCCGGCTATTGGACCGCAAAAAAGTCCTTTTCCATCACGACAATGCATCAGCACCCACCTCAGCAGTTGTGGTCGCAAAATTATTGGAAACAGGATTCAAACTCGTTTCACATCCCCTCTATTCTCCACACTTGGCTCCCTCGGACTACTCATTTGTTCCCCAATTTGAAGAAATGGCTGGCGGGCAAAGATTTTAATCAAACGAGGAGGTGATTGCAGCAACTAATAGCTATTTTCCAGACTTGGATAGCTCCTATTATTCGGAAGGGATCAACAAATTAGAACAGCGTTGGACTAAGTGTATAAGTCTTAAACGAAACTATGTCGAAAAATAAAAAAGTTTTTCCCCAAACACGTAAGTAGTTTTTATTTTTGCATGGACTTTTCAAACGTCCCTTCTAATAATGTGTGCTGTATGTTAGTTGTTGTATCCAGCATTATTGGTCGCATTTTTGGCAGAATTTGCCGAACCCTGTCATCTGTAAAGGGATCCAGAATTATTTAGACGCGCTTTGATAGTTAATATCTCTGGATGGCTCAATGGTTTAAATGGCTCTAGAACTTAGAACTACTTAAACCTAACTAACCTAAGAATATCACACACATCCATGCCCGAGGCAGGATTCGAACCTGCGACCGTAGCTGTCGCGCGGTTCCGGACTGAAGAGCCTAGAACCGCTCGGCCACACCGGCCGGCAATATCTCTGGAACAAAATGACATATCGTTGTAGTTTGGCACGGTAGCGTAGTCCATTGTTTTCTCAACAGACGTCGGCGGGTCAGTGCGGTAATGAATGAAGTAAGTTTGTCGTTTGAGCAACGCAGGACCGTATTGAAGTGGTACTAGAAGTACGGAAACATGACGGAGGTACAACGGCAATGGCGTAATGTGCACGGAACTCAGCCAACAACACGTACAACAGTTTATCTTATTCGGGGTAAATTGTTCAGGATGTGCGTAAGGAAAGGCCTGGCTGACCAAAAACATCAACAAGTCCAGCTTCCAGCACTGCTGTGTTGCAACATTTTACTAGATCACCTCAAAAATCTGTGAAGCAGGGTGCACGAGAAAGCAGGATAAGCCGGTCAAGCGGAAAGCGAATTCTGAAGGCTGCAAAGTGGAAAGTGTACATTCCAAGATCGCTGCACGCTATGAACGAGGACGACCGGGATCGAAAGATGGAGAACTGCGAATGGTTTGAAGGCATGCTTCTCGAGGATGAACAGTTTGCAGGGTTGGTTATCTGGTCTAATGAGGCGCAATTCAAACTGAACGGTACTGTAAACCACCTCACTGTGTGTACTGGGCTGCTGAAAATCCTCGAGATCGCACGGACAAACATGTTACTCTACCGGGCGTTAATGTGCGGTGTGATCTGCCACTGCGCGGTTTGCTTAGCCCATTCTTCTTTGAAGGTACCGTAACTGGTGAGATGTATCTTCATATACCGGGTGATCAAAAAGTCAGTATAAATTTGAAAACTGAATAAATCACAGAATAATGTGTATAGAGAGGTACAAATTGACACACATGCTAGGAATAACATGGGGTTTTATTAGAACCAAAAAAATACAAAAGTTCAAAAAAATGTCCGACAGATGGCGCTTTATCTGATCAGAATAGCAATAATTAGCATAACAAAGTAAGACAAAGTAAAGATGATGTTCTTTACAGGAAATGCTCAATATGTCCACCATCATTCCTCAACAATAGCTGTAGTCGAGGAATAATGTTGTGAACAGTACTGTAAAGCATGTCCGCAGTTACGGTAAGGCATTGGCGTCGGATGTTGTCTTTCAGCATCCCTAGAGATGTCGGTAGATCACGATACACTGGCGACTTCAGGTAACCCCAAAGCCAATAATCGCACGAATTGAGGTCTGGGGACCTGGGAGGCCAGGCATGACGAAAGTGGAGGCTGAGCACACGGTCATCACCAAACGACGCGCGCAAGAGATCTTTCACGCGTCTAGCAATATGGGGTGGAGCGCCATCCTCCATAAACATCGTACGTTCCAGCAGGTGTTTATCAACCAGGCTGGGGATGATGCGATTCTGTAACATATAGGCGTACCTCTCACCGTCACAGTAGCAGTTACAAAACCAGAATCAAGCATTTCCTCGAAGAAAAAAGGCTCGATAACAGTAGATGTGGTAAATCCAACCCATACCGTGACTTTCTCGTCGTGCAATGGAGTTTCCCCGACAGTTCTAGGATTTTCGGTAGATTCTGCAGTTGTGGGCGTTGACAGACCCCCGGAGCGTGAAATGAGCTTCGTCGGTCCACAACACGTTACTCAACCAATCGTCATCTTCCGCCATCTTTTGATACGCCCACACCGCAAATGCCCTCCGCTTCACTAAATCGCCAGGTAACAGTTCATGATGCCGATGGATTTTGTACGGATAGCATCGGAGGGTATGCCTCAGTGCCAACCAAACAGTAGTGTAGGGAATGCCCGGTGCGATGTGCGACTGCACAAGCGCTGACTTCCCCGTGCATAGACGAACCCGCTACAGTCTCCATTTCTTCCTGAACTGTCTCAGCAGCATTACGCCTTGTGCTCGGTCGGCCACTACGGGGTCTATCATCTAAACAACCCGTGGCTTCGAACTTCAAAATCATTTTCACCACAGCTGCATTTGTCAACGGACCTTTAGCCGTTCGAATCCCCTTCCTCTGGCGATAGGATCGTAATGCTGAACTAGCACATTCCCCATTCTGATAATACAGCTTCACTAAAAGCGCCTTTTAGGTAACGTCAACATGCTGCGACTGCTGGCGCATCTGGTTCTCTCTCTCATTACAGCTCCTTTTATACACGATTGTCATGCGCAGTCACTGACGTTTTGCTGTCCAGCGCCATCTGTCGGACACTTGTGAACTTTGTTTTTTTTTTTTTTTTTTTTTTGTTCTAATGAAACTCCATGTCATTCCGAGCATGTGTGTCAATTTTTACCTCTCTCTCTACATTATTCCGTGGTTTATTAAGTTTTCAAATTTATACTGACTTTTTGACCACCCGGGACTACAAACATCGATTTTACCTCCCATTCGAGACGGTTTGGAAATGACAGATTCTACCTACAACAATATGGCGCTCCGCCTCGCTACCAGAGAGATATCAGAGCCTACTTGGATGAAATCTACCTAGACGATAGATAGGTCGAAGAGGAACTGTTGATTACCCACCACCGTCTCCAGACCTTACACCTCTTGACTTCTACCTATGGAGGACCTTGAAAAATGAAGTTTATCAACAGAATCCAGCTACACTGAACAAGCTACGAGAAACCATCGAGGCGTGCTGTGCGGCTGTCACGACGACAACATGGACAGCCTTAGTTCGGTCAACAGTTCAGCGGCATCGACGTTGTTTGGCTGCTAATGGGGGTCACTTTGGAGACACAGAATAACGTTCCCCGTGCAAGAATTGTAATGGTGTGTTTGCCAGTTGAAAAATTTATTCAGTGTTCAGAATTAAGAAGCTTAAAGAGTTTTCACGTTTAAAAATTCAGAGGCCTTACTTTTCTGCACGGCCTCGAACATGCTCCAGTCCATAGTTAAATGTTTCAAGATCCTCATTTTGACAGTACTGCTTGCTTAACCTAGTTTACTCAAATGGTTAAAATAGCTCTGACGACTATGGGACTTAATATCTGAGGTCATCAGTCCCCTAGACTTAGAACTACTTAAACCTAACTAACCTAAGGACATCACACACTTCCATGCCCGAGGCAGGATTCGAACCTGTGACCGTAGCAGCAGCGCGGTTCCGGACTGAAGCGCCTGTAACCGCTTGGTTACAGCGGCCGGCAACCTTGTTTGCTTAACATATAAATTTTTCTGCTTGTTTTACATGCTCTTTTCACTTTGCTAATCATAGTTGGTGCCTCATGGACACGAAACCTGACTCAGTATGGACGTCCTCAAAGAGGACAGGTCTGTTTGTTGCCATTACATTCAGTATATTTCCAGCATCAGTGAGGTTCAAGTGGCTCTGAGCACTATGGGGGAACTTAGAACTATTTAAACATAATTAACCTAAGGACGTCACACACATCCATGCCCGAGGCAGGATTTGACCCTGCGACCGTAGCGGTCGCGCGGTTCCAGACTGTAGCGCCTAGAACCGCTCGGCCACAGCATCACTAAGGTTCCTATGTATCTACTCTAGCCAATTTTCAGACAAGACGTTTTGCACTGTTTCATAGGATTTCTTGCCACGCCTCCCATCAACTAAACAGTAATCATCCCAACTCAATGTTGGACGGTGAAAGTCTCCTCCGATGATGAAAGTGTATTTGGGAATTTACCTTCTAGCGTATCTTAGAAAATAGACTAAGGAAAGGCAAACCTACGTTTCTAGCATTTGTAGACTTAGAGAAAGCTTTTGACAATGTTGACTGGAATACTCTCTTTCAAATTCTAAAGGTGGCAGGGGTAAAATACAGGGAGCGAAAGGATATTTACAATTTGTACAGAAACCAGATGGCAGTTAACCAGATGGCAGTTATAAGAGTCGAGGGATATGAAAGGGAAGCAGCGGTTGGGAAGGGAGTGAGACAGGGTTGTAGCCTCTCCCCGTTGCTATTCAATCTGTATATTGAGCAAGCAGTAAAGGAAACAAAAGAAAAGTTCGGAGTAGGTATCAAAATCCATGGAAAAGAACTAAAAACTCTGAGGTTCGCCGATGACATTGTAATTCTGTCAGAGACAGCGAAGGACTTGGAAGAACAGTTGAATGGAATGGACAGTGTCTTGAAAGGAGGATATAAGATGAACATCAACAAAAGCAAAACAAGGATAATGGAATGTAGTCGCATTAAGTCGGGTGATGCTGAGGGAATTAGATTAGGAAATGATACACTTAAAGTAGTAAAGGAATTTTGCTATTTGGGGAGCAAAATAACTGATGATGGTCGAAGTAGGGTGGATATAAAATGTAGACTGGCAATGGCAAGGAAAGCGTTTCTGAAGAAGAGAAATTTGTTAACATCGAGGATAGATTTAAGTGTCAGGAAGTCGTTTCTGAAAGTATTTGTATGGAGTGTAGCCATGTATGGAAGTGAAACATGGTAAATAAATAGTTTGGACATGAAGAGAATAGAAGCTCTCGAAATGTGGTGCTACAGAAGAATGTTGAAGATTAAATGGGTAGACCACATAACTAATGAGGAGGTATTGAATAGAATTGGGGAGAAGAGGAGTTTGTGGCACAACTAGACTAGAAGAAGGGACCGGTTGGGAGGACATGGTCTGAGGCATCAAGTGAATTTAGTATTGGAGGGCGGCGTGGAGGGTAAAAATCGTAGAGGGAGACCAAGAGATGAATACACTAAGAATATTCAGAAGGATGTAGGTTGCAGTAAGTACTGGGAGATCAAGACGCTTGCACAGGATAGAGTAGCACGGAGAGCTGCATCAAACCAGTCTCAGGACTGAAGACCACAACAACAACAACAACATGTTCTAGCGAGTTTAATGTTTCACATCTAAAGAGTGAGTCTGGCGGTCGATAAAAGGTTTAGATTCCAGGTTTATGTGCACCCATAACACTGAATCTTACCTAAAAAATCTCGCATATGACTTGAATTTCTACCTCGGTGGATTACAATTTCTTGTCTACTGTGACAAATACACCACCTCCATTTCCGATTAGCTATCCTTTCTATGCAAGCTTAATTTTGCCCCAAAAAATTTGACCGACGTAAATATCTGGTTCAGCCCACTTTCTGTGCCTAGTACTGTGTGAGGTCCACTGCTTTTTAGGAGTGCCTCAAACTGCGGAGCTATGTCGCGAACGCTTCAGCTGTTAACCACTACGATTTTATACTACTGGCCATTAAAATTGCTACACCACGAAGATGACGTGCTACAGACGCGGAATTTAACCGACAGGAAGAAGATGCTGTGATATGCAAAAGATTAGCTTTTCAGAGCATTCACACGAGGTTGACGGCGGTGGCGACACCTACAACGTGCTGACACGAGGAAAGTTTCCAACCGATTTCTCATACACAAACAGCAGTTGACCGCCGTTGGCTGGTGAAACGTTGTTGTGATGCCTCGTGTAAGGAGGAGAAATACGTACCATCACGTTTCGGACTTTGATAAAGGTCGGATTGTAGCCTATCGCGATTGCTGTTCATCGAATCGCGACAATACTGCTCTCGTTGGTCGAGATTCAATGACTGTTTGCAGAATATTGAATCGATGGGTTCAGGAGGGTAATACGGAACGTCGTGCTGGATCCCAACGGCCTCGTATCACTAGCAGTCGAGATGACAGGCATCTTATCCGCATGGCTGGAACGGATCGTGCAGCCATGTCTCGATCCCTGAGTCAACAGATGGGGACGTTTGCAAGACAACAACCATCTACACGAACAGTTCGACGACGTTTGCAGCAGCACGGACTATCAGCTCGGAGACCGTGGTTGTGGTTACCCTTGACGCTGCATCGCAGACAGGAGCGCCTGCGATGGTGTACTCAACGACGAGCCTGGGTGCACGAATGGCAAAACCTCCTTTTTTCAGATGAATCCAGGTTCTGTTTACAGTATCATGATGGTCGCATCCGTGTTTGGCGACATCGCTGTGAACGCACATTGGAAGGTGTATTTGTCATCGCCATACTGGCGTATCACCCAGCGTGATGGTATGGGGTGCCATTGGTTACACGTCTCGCTCACCTCTTGTTCGCATTGACGGCACTTTGAACAGTGGACGTTACATTTCAGATGTGTTACGACCCGTGGCTTGTAGTATTATTGGGATTTCCGTCGTATGAAAGCTGTGAGTACCCTTGGAAAGGCATTCACCTATCTTTATATTAAATGATCAACTTATGAAATGAGACATATTCTTTGAAAGACATTTGTTTTATATAATTTACGAACTGTAAAGATGCGCATCTAGCGCGAACCCTAATACATCGATTGCGCAGTCAAAGAAACATTTTAACAGAAGCTGAACTGTCGTTCCGCTTCGATCTAAATAAAAGATGACAGTAAAAAAAAAAAAAAAAAAAAAAAAAACATTTGTAGATCTTCAGATTTTAATGTACTTCTGCTTGTAATGTGAAAACGTAAAGGAGGTCGACTTTAAGTTAAAAAAGTGAGCGGTCTTGCCAGCGTGCAGACAACATTATTAATTAATAAAATTAAAGTAATTTATGTTCGAAACTGTAAATCAGCAATTTATTGTTATCGGAGGTGTTGAACAGTGCAAGAATTGTCTATAACGAAAGGAGAAAAGTAATGACTGTAATTTGTGACAAAAACGTGAACCAAGGAGACAGCACAGGACAGGCTGAAATCTGATCGCACCATATTGTTAGAAAAGTACTTATGTAAGTTATATTGTTTACAAATAAGCCCTAATTTGCTAGTGAGAATTGTTTGAATATATTTAGTGTTTACCATACTTCTTATTCTGTTCTTTTCCTTTATACTTTTTTATCCTCCATGCCATATTACTTTTATAAATGTCAAACAGCCTTTATTACAGCAGAGAATACTGCGGCATCCTGGTCGTTTACAGAAGGCCGCCCCTTGTCTTCTATACAACTCATAGCAGCGCCATTTATTAATGATTTCATTTGCAAATGCATTTTTTTACTGTTCATTGTTAAAGGTCCCTTAGGTAATTATAAAATTCATACTGATTACGTAAAGAAATCAGGGTTGTTCTTTTCCAAATAATAGAAGTCTTTGCGTAATAAAAAACTAGCCTCCTTCTGACAACGATCAGGAGCCGACCAGAAGACGGACGTCTTCGACCGCTTTCGTGTCTCCTGTGGCAAAGCTGTGCCAAACTGGGAACACGACATTCTAGTATGAAACACAGATTTAAATTGAAAGAATTGAAATATATTTAACCTATAATTTTTTTATCATACTAGAGGCTCTACCCTTCATTCGATCCCTGCAAAACCCTACATTTCAGCAGGATAATGCACGACCACATGTTGCAGGTCCTGTATGGGCCTTTCTGGATACAGAAAATGTTCGACTGCTGCCCTGGCCAGCACATTCTCCAGATCTCTCACCAATTGAAAACGTCTGGTCAATGGTGGCCGAGCAACTGGCTCGTCACACTACGCCAGTCACTACTCTTGAAGAACTGTGGTATCGTATCGGAGCTGCATTGGCAGCTGTACCTGTACACGCCATCCAAGTTCTGTTTGACTCTATGCCCAGGCGTATCAAGGCCGTTATTACGGCCAGAGGCGGTTGTTCTGGGTACTGATTTCTCAGGATCTATGCACCCAAATTGAGTGAAAATGTAATCACATGTCAGTTCTAGTATAATATATTTGTCCAATGAATACTCGTTCATCATCTGCATTTCTTCTTGGTGTAGCAACTTTGATAGCCAGTAGTGTAGTTTAAGTAGTGTGTAAGTCTAGGGACCGATGGCCTCAGCCGTTTGGTCCCTTAGGAATTCACACACATTTAAACATTTTTGAAATAAATTAACCTTGCGAGAACCACACACACAATCAGCAGCCTCCGTAAGCTTCCACACGTTTCAGCATTCAGTTCAATTAATAGTGAAGGTGGCTATAGTTTGTTTGTCGTGCGTTGGCGTGAACCTTTGCCTGACGCGAGAGGTATCGAGAGACGAGGCCCTGGGAGGCTGCTTAGAGACGAGGAACAGCCGTTGCGTCAGGACGTACGCAGACAGATTGAGCTGTGATTGGCGCAATCTGCCACGGGGCACGTTCCGCCCCTGGCGTCAACTGTTCGCCTACGCTGCTCGGCCCAGGAGTTGCTGTACACAGCCTCTGGATACGAAGCACTAACCACAGACTACTGAAACTGCCTCTGCATGCGACACAGCTTTTGGCAGGAGGAAATTGAAGTATGCAATTAACAGACATCAACTCGTGGGCTGTCCATGACTGTACTTCCAGGTCAGGAATATACCAGTAAACCCCAGATTCTTTAAGGGGGGTAGGACGTCAAACGGGCCGACTTGGAGCAGGAGAGGCACCACAGCACATTTTAATTTCCACTGTCTATAATTTTACAAGTAAATTCATAAAACTTTGTCAGCATGACCAGGAAGGATTCAGTATTCACACTCGTAGCAGCGGAAGTTCAAAAACATAACAAAATAATTTTTTTTACCTGTGAAATTTCATCATTTTTTCACTTACTATTGGCTGCATTTGTTGCTATAGGTGCACTTTTCTTCATAAGTAAGAGAGACTGTTCAATGAATTTTGCACAGCATACAAACCACACTTACAGGTGTCTGAAACTCTATAATCTATTTAATTTATGAAAAAATGAATGAGCTGTTACGTTTTAAACTTTATTTTTAGAAAAATCAAATTTTGTAGTTCATTATCTCAATTTTTACCACAGTTTTTAATAGATTTGGAAAATTCTAGAGTTTCATACACCTGTAAGTATGGTTTGTATGCTGTGCAAAATTCATCAAAGAATCTCTCTTACTTGTGAAGAAAAATGTACCTATAGCAACAAATGCAGCCAACAGTAAGTAAAAATTGATGAAATTCAGTATCTAAAAAAAATATTTTTTTATGTTTTTGCACTTCCACTGCTATGAGCGTGAATCCTGAATCCTTCCTGGTCATGCTGACAAAGTTTTATGAATTTATTTGTAAAATGTCCTGTGATGCCTCTCCTGCTCCAAGTCGGGCCGTTTGACGTCCTACCCCCCTTAAAGAGTCGAATTGCCATGCATAAAAGAGCTTCAAACTTTTGATTACTTTTATAATGAGTTAATGTGTTAAATATTTGACGTTAAACATGTAAACAAGAAGACGTTTAAAGAAGATTTGAAATTATGTGTAAAATTTGCTGCAAGTAGCTAAGTGCTCTCATTGTCAAGCATTGGGTGAGTTGTTAATGACGTCTTATGTCCTTAACTTTGTACAAATAATTCAAAAGCCAAGATCTCTCAAATACTGTTTACTGGATAACGGGTTTCAACACACTAAAGGTGCCATCGTCAGATCCGAATGTAGATTAAGATTTATAAACCACTTGGATATAACGATACATGAGGCAGACCAGCTGATATAAAATCATTAAGAAACAACTGCTCTCGTGGTCATTCTTTTCCATAATACATGTAAAGCCGAAGTCACAAGATAAAACTATTCGGTACATGACCGCTGCTCGAGCAGTGTTCGTGTACCAAATAGTTTTATCTTCTGACTTCGGTTTTACATATATTATGGAGCTGCTCCGGCTTTATATCGTTATATCCAGATGGTTTATAAATGTTAATCTACATTCAGATCCGATGACGGCACCTTTAGTGTGTCGAAACCGGTTATCCCGTAAACACTATTTGAGAGATCTTGGCTTTTGAATTATTTCTAAAACAGAGTGATCGCCCCACTACGCTCTGCGTTCACTGCCTTAACTTTGTGTCGTATAATTATATAATTTTGCAGGTACGTTCAACGGTTGAAAGTTTTCGTGTCTGTAAGTATCTGCTTGGTATCTGATAAATGTATAAAATTTATTATGATATTGAAATACGTAAACTCATTGCAAGGCAAGGGAAGTATGTTAAAATTAAATTTGGAACGTAAGTAAGTGAAATGCAGACTTGCCGGTACATCAAACAATTCGCCTGCGACAAAGTAATCCGTTTTCAATGAAATTTACACCTACTGTTTGACTGCAAAACAAAATACACAGATTAAAATGTTGGCCCTGAATACAGCTGCTCTTTATCTTTAGACTTACAAACAATCACTATATTGGAACTGTTATTCTACACTCCTGGAAATGGAAAAAAGAACACATTGACACCGGTGTGTCAGACCCACCATACTTGCTCCGGACACTGCGAGAGGGCTGTACAAGCAATGATCACACGCACGGCACAGCGGACACACCAGGAACCGCGGTGTTGGCCGTCGAATGGCGCTAGCTGCGCAGCATTTGTGCACCGCCGCCGTCAGTGTCAGCCAGTTTGCCGTGGCATACGGAGCTCCATCGCATGCCGCGACAGTGTGGACGTGAACCGTATGTGCAGTTGACGGACTTTGAGCGAGGGCGTACAGTGGGCATGCGGGAGGCCGGGTGGACGTACCGCCGAATTGCTCAACACGTGGGGCGTGAGGTCTCCACAGTACATCGATGTTGTCGCCAGTGGTCGGCGGAAGGTGCACGTGCCCGTCGACCTGGGACCGGACCGCAGCGACGCACGGATGCACGCCAAGGCCGTAGGATCCTACGCAGTGCCGTAGGGGACCGCACCGCCACTTCCCAGCAAATTAGGGACACTGTTGCTCCTGGGGTATCGGCGAGGACCATTCGCAACCGTCTCCATGAAGCTGGGCTACGGTCCCGCACACCGTTAGGCCGTCTTCCGCTCACGCCCCAACATCGTGCAGCCCGCCTCCAGTGGTGTCGCGACAGGCGTGAATGGAGGGACGAATGGAGACGTGTCGTCTTCAGCGATGAGAGTCGCTTCTGCCTTGGTGCCAATGATGGTCGTATGCGTGTTTGGCGCCGTGCAGGTGAGCGCCACAATCAGGACTGCATACGACCGAGGCACACAGGGCCAACACCCGGCATCATGGTGTGGGGAGCGATCTCCTACACTGGCCGTACACCACTGGTGATCGTCGAGGGGACACTGAATAGTGCACGGTACATCCAAACCGTCATCGAACCCATCGTTCTACCATTCCTAGACCGGCAAAGGAACTTGCTGTTCCAACAGGACAATGCACGTCCGCATGTATCCCGTGCCACCCATCGTGCTCTAGAAGGTGTAAGTCAACTACCCTGGCCAGCAAGATCTCCGGATCTGTCCCCCATTGAGCATGTTTGGGACTGGATGAAGCGTCGTCTCACGCGGTCTGCACGTCCAGCACGAACGCTGGTCCAACTGAGGCGCCAGGTGGAAATGGCATGGCAAGCCGTTCCACAGGACTACATCCAGCATCTCTACGATCGTCCCCATGGGAGAATAGCAGCCTGCATTGCTGCGAAAGGTGGATATACACTGTACTAGTGCCGACATTGTGCACGCTCTGTTGCCTGTGTCTATGTGCCTGTGGTTCTGTCAGTGTGATCATGTGATGTATCTGACCCCAGAAATGTGTCAATAAAGTTTCCCCTTCCTGGGACAATGAATTCACGGTGTTCTTATTTCAATTTCCAGGAGTGTAATTACTCAACAAATGAACATAAAATGTAACGCTTCTGGCTTTCTGATAAACTGCTTGTAAACGTACAAGGTAGCACTTTTCTTAACTCCATTACTGGTGAGAAATCTCTGAACTGATGTCATGTTTTCAAAAATACATTCCGACAATCACTGTACCCTACAGTGGACATGAATTTTGATAATTAAATTTATTGGCCTACTGTGAACACGGAACTCTCGCGTGTAGTGCAAGTACTTACTATTAAGATAACGATGAAACTGTCAGAAAACATAATTTCATTTACCATACATCCGATGTGCATGTAATACGGTATCTTATAATTTTTCATAAAAACGTTTGTGTAGGACCCAACTCGCGATGTGGAATGCAAGTACAAAGACACATTCAGAAAGGTAAATGATGAAAAGTGGGGAACTAAACTTAACGGCTTCTAGATGAAAACAAAGTCTCCAAATTAAACTACGGTCCATTAGGCCATAGCAACAATACACCCGTTCATAAAGTTCTCACAACTAGACGAGTTAGCAAAATATTTCTTAATAATTTTCCTGTGCACAATTACTTGCCTTGACACTTGTTTCAATTATGAGACAAAACCATGTATTGCATTATAAAATTTCTACACCAAACTTCAATCATACTCATTGTTCTAACAATAAGAAGGTACACAATTATAAATATAAAAAAACTGAATTTCCTTAAATTAGGCTTACTTTAACTCCTCAATTAATACAATCCCACTTACTCAGAATTTTTCATCAAAACATGTTACTACAAAATTATTTCTAAATAATGCTGCCTCTACTGCACGGCAGGCTAGCTTCAATCCTGCTCAATGCAAGTCCGTAACCAGACTGCCTAAAACACACTGCTTGCTAATCTCTTCAAAAAAAGTAACCTCTCTGACCAACAGCTGTGGTCTCACGAACAGCCTTACAAAAAATATGATCATACGGATATTTCATGGTATATAAGAATACTGTCTGCAAAACGTGTTGCAAATAAAGTTAGTAAAGAAGTAATAAATTGAAACGCAGTGCCCAATGCGGCAATTTCCCTGCATGAACAGCGGATACGTAGTAGGCGGTAATCTTCTGTCTTTTCATCATTTTGTGGGATGTGTCAAAAATCACATGTAGGTTTGAAATTATATGTAAAATTTCACAAGCTGCGACACTGTCGCGAATAAAACAGTGACCCGTATATATAATAAGTTTCCTTTAATTTACGTCTATGGTCACAAACTTTTTGTTAACAGATTACCGGTTTCGGTCTATAATGACCATCATCAGATCGGCAGCAAAAATGGGAAAAAACATAAATACACTCGCAGTTTATCTACAGCTTAAAAACAGTTCATAGACTATAATGAAAAGTACTGCTGACAAATATGCTTTTGTGCGCTTTAAGTATGAAGAGGCATACCTGTTTTATAAAAATGAAGTCCTAATGTACTGCAGCCATAGTGGTATCGTCCAATGTTAAGTGCAGAATCAGCACCAGCATCGTCAAATATATATGGGGCTACTGTACGGCAGCTTGTTTTGAACCGTAGTGCTACTGACAACATGACTCGTGCATATGATGTTATTTATATATACAAATTATTTTCGGCAAATTTTCGCTAGACTGTTGACAAACGTATTTCAGTGTATGGAATAAAGGATATTATCATCGTACAAACTTAATTATCCTCTTCTTAATTATTTTATTATTGATTGAAATATAACCTTCTATTGCTTTAGTGACAAGCCACTCTTAGCCGTTTCCTTTATCTTTGATTGGAGTTTATTTCACAGACAATAATTGTGGTAAATGCATTCTCTGAAAATAATTTAAAGCAATTCGTTCATGAGCCCACGCGAATAGTAAATGGTTGTGGAAACACACTTGACCCCTTGGCAACAAATAATCCAGAGCTTATAACGGGCATCAAAACTGATACAGGGATTAGTGAAAAGGGGTTGTCGTAGAGAGAGTGAATATTTTAAGCCCCAAATACTCCAAAAATAAACGAAAAATATACCTATTCAAAAAAGTAGATAAAAATTCACTTGACGCGTTCACGTGAGGCAATCTCAGCTCCTTCCATATTGACACTTCAAGGCTAGACCATATGTGACTTGACCGAGCGAGGTGGCGCAGTGGTTAGCACACTGGACTCGCATTCGGGAGGACGACGGTTCAATCCCGCGTCTGGCCATACTGATTTAGGTTTTCCGTGATTTCCCTAAATAGCTGCAGGCAAATGCCGGGATGGTTCCTTTAAAAGGGCACGGCCGACTTCCTTCCCCGTCCTTCCCTAATCCGATGAGACCGATGACCTCGCAGTTTGGCCTCTTCCCGCAAACAACCCAACCCAACACCCAGATGTGACTTGAGTTCAAAGAAATAGTATCGACAGCAATTGAGAGATTTATACCAAGTAAATTAAAAAACGACGGAGTGATCCCTCTTGGCACACAAAACGTGCCGAAACACTGTTGCAGAAGCAACGAAAAAAGCATACCAAATTTAAACGAACGCAAAGTCTCCAAGATTGGCGCTCTTTTACAGAAGCTCGAAATTTAGCGCGGACGTCATACCGAGAACGAAACTTTGTCTCGAAACCTGGCAGAAGATCGAAAGAGATTCTGGTCATACGTGAAGTATGCTAGCGGCAAGACACAGTGAATGACTTCTCTGCGCGATAGCAATGGACGACAGCGCTGCGAAAGCAGAGTTACTAAATACGGCCTTTCGAAATCCTTCATCACAGAATACGAAGTCAATATTCCTATTCCAGAATTCGAACCAAGAACAGCTCCCAACATGAGTAACTTAGAAGCAGATGTCCTCGGGGTAGGGAAACAACTTAAATCACTTAATGAAAGCAAGTCTTCAGGTGCACACTGTATACCAATTAGGTTCCCTACAGACTATCCTGACGCAATAGCTCCGTACTTAACGATCATATACAACCGCTCGCTCGACGAAATATCCGAACCCAAAGACTGGAAAGTTGCACAGGTCACACCAATGTTGAAGAAAAGCAGTAAGAGTAATCCACTAAATTACAGGCCCATGTCGTTAACGTCGATATACAGCACTATTTTGGACCATATTTTGTGTTCGAAGATTACGAATTACATCGAAGAGAACGGTCTATTGACACACAGTCAACACGGATTTAGCGAACGTCGTTCTTGTGAAACACAACTAGCTCTTTGCACACACGAAGTGCTGAGTGCTATTGACAAGGGATTTGTAATTGATTTCATATTTAGATTTCCAAAAGGCTTTTGACACTGGGCCACCCAAGGGGCCTGTAGTGAAATTACGTGCTTATGGTATATAGTCTCAATTGTGTGACTGGATTCGTAATTTTCTGTAAGAGAGATCACAGTACGTAGTAACTGACCGAAAGTCGCCGAGTAAAACAGAAGGGATTTCTGGCGTTCCTCGAGGTAGTGTTATAGGCCTTCTCTTGCTTCTTATCTGTATACATGATTTAGAGGACAATCTGAGCAGCCGTCTTAGATTGTTTGCAGATGATGCTGCCGTTTATCGTCTAGTAAATTCTTCAAAAGATCAAAACAAATTGCAAAAAGATTTAGAAAAGATATCTGAACGGTGCGAAAATTGGCAGTTGACCCTAAATAGTGGAAAGTGTCTGGTCATCCATATGTGTGCTGAAAGCAATCCGTTAAACTTTTCGTTACACGATTAACCAGTCTAATCTTAAGGCCTTAAATTCAACTAAATACCTAGAAATTGCAATTACGAACAACTTAAAGTGTAAAGAAGACACAGAAAATGTTGTGGAGGAGGCGATTCGAAGACTCCATTTTATCGGCAGTATACTTGCAAGATGCAGCAGATCTACTAAAGAGACTGCCTACACTACGCTGTCTGCCCTCTTCTGGAGTACTACTGCGCAGTGTGGGATGCTTACCAGACAGCACTAACGGAATACATCGAGAAAGTTTAAACAAGTGCACAACGTTGTGTATTACCGTGAAATAGGGGAGAGAGTTTCACTGAAATACTGTGGGATTTAGAGAGGACATCATTAAAACAAAGTCGTTTCTCGTTGCGGCGGAATCTTCCCACGAAATTCCAATCATCAACTTTCTCCTCAGAATGCGAAAATATTATGTTGGCGCCGATCTATACAGGGAGAACGATCATCACAATAAAATAAGGGAAATCAGAGCTCGCACGGAAAGATATAAGTGTTCGTTTCATTAGCGCGCTGTTAGAGTGTGGAATAATAGGGAATTATTGTGAAGGTTATAAGAGTCGAGGGACATGAAAGGGAAGTAGTGGTTGGGAAGGGAGTGAGACAGGGTTGTAGCCTCTCCCCGTTGCTATTCAATCTGTATATAGAGCAAGCAGTAAAGGAAACAAAAGATAAGTTCGGAGTAGGTATTAAAATCCATGGGGAAGAAATAAAAACTTTGAGGTTCGCCGATGACATTGTAATTCTGTCAGAGGCAGCAAAGGACTTGGAAGAGCAGTTGAACGGAATGGACAGTGTCTTGAAAGGAGGACATAAGATGAACATCAACAAAAGTAAAACGAGGATAATGGAATGTAGTCGAATTAAGTCGGGTCATGCTGAGGGAATTAGATTAGGAAATGAGACACTTAAAGTAGTAAAGAAGTTTTGCTATTTGGGGAGCAAAATAACTGATGATGGTCGAAGTAGGGTGGATATAAAATGTAGGCTGGCAATGGCAAGGAAAGCGTTTCTGAAGAAGAGAAATTTGTTAACATCGAGGATAGATTGAAGTGTCAGGAAGTCGTTTCTGAAAGTATTTGTATGGAGTGTAGCCATATATGGAAGTGAAACATGGACGATAAATAGTTTAGACAAGAAGAGAATAGAAGCTTTCGAAATGTGGTGCTACAGAAGAATGCTGAAGATTAGATGGGTAGATCACATAACTAATGAGGAGGTATTGAATAGAATTAGGGAGAAGAGGCGTTTGTGGCACAACTTGACCAGAAGAAAGGATTGGTTGGTAGGACATGTTCTGAGGCATCATGGGATCACGAATGTAGTTCTGGAAGGCAGCGTGGAGGGTAAAAATCGTAGAGGGAGACCAAGAGATGAATACACTAAGCAGATTCAGAAGGATGGAGGCTGCAGTAGGAACTGAGAGATGAAGAAGCTTGCACAGGATAGAGTAGCATGGAGAGCTGCATCAAACCAGTCTCACGACTGAAGACCATAACAACAACAATTGTGAAGGTGGCACTTTAGTGTGATTTGCAGAATATCCATGTAGATGTAGAGTGATACTATATTTTCATGTTCTTTCTTCTTTAGAATTCTATCCTATCTGTGTATAATTTAAATCTTATAAAGTTTTTCACGCCATTCCTTTCACCCCGTCAAGTCTTTGGTTTTACCTAATCTCTTACGCAAAGTAACGTTGTTTGTCTAATGCTACTGCCAATCAACGACACGGGATCAAGTTCTTTTCAGTGTCGTAATTTAATTCACAGTTTTTGTCCCATTAAAGATACAGGGACGGGGTACAGACTTGCAACTCCTACAGCAAACCTAAAGCCACTAATCCTTTGTTTTCAGAGGGAAAAAAATACCTCCGCCACTTTATCACTAATCGAAAAAACATGTTCTCGCCACATCAGATGTAAGCTTCTGACTAAACACACTTCCCACTTCGCGAATGACAAAAATGGGGTTGGTAAGCAAGGTAAAAATTGGAAAACACGTCACTATTTATTTCATCAAAATATTGGGAGTTTAAAGAATAAAGTAGATGAGCTTCTGGTTTGTTTAGAAGATTTAGAAGCTGAGAATGAAATAGATATACTATGCCTGTCTGAGCATCACATTGTTACCGATATGGATAAGGTAAATGTAAGTGGTTATAAGCTCTCTGCACATGTAATGAGAGAAAATATGGAGAAAGGAGGAGTTGCCATATATGTCAAAAGTTATCATTGTGCAAAAAGTATAGAAACAAAAAAGTTTTGTGTAGAGAAACATATAGAAGCATGTGCCTGTGAGCTTAAATTAAATAAAGGCACATTTATAATTGTAACTGTATATAGGTCCCCATCAGGAAATTTTCATCTATTTCTGAAAAATTTGGACTCCTTGTTGTGCTATCTGTCAGACAGGGGGAAGCAAATTATTATTTGTGGGGACTTCAATGTAGATTCTCTGAAAGAGGGTAATAGGAAAAATGACCTTGAAGTATTACTCGGTTCTTTCAATTTGACACCCGTTATTGATTTTCCTACTTGGGTGGTAAAGGATAGCAGCTCACTGATAGATAACTTCTTTATAGACCAAGATAAGTTTAACCAGGTAAATGCTCAGCCTGTTGAGAATGGTCTTTCTGATCATGGTGCACAGCTAGTTACAATATATGACATAGCTCCATTCAGCAATACTAAACAGTCCTCCAAAGTAGTACATTCAGTCAACGATTTAACAATTGCAAATTTCAGGGAAAGCCTACAGCAGTTAGACTGGGATGAGGTGTACTGTGAACCTGATGCCAATTTAAAATATAATTTATTTCATGACATTTTTGTAAATGCATTTGAAAACTGCTTCCCCAAGAAAATAGTTAAATATACTCGTAAGAAATCTTGTAACAAACCATGGCTTACTAAGGGTATAAAAATATCTTGTAACCGGAAAAGGGAAATGTATCTGACAGCAAGAAAGAGTAGTGACCCAGAAACTATCAAAAATTATAAAAACTACTGTGTTATATTAAGAAAAGTTATTAAAGAATCCAGGAGTATGTGTATCATGTCTGAAATCAGCAACTCTGATAATAAAATTAAAACAATTTGGAATATTATTAAAAGAGAAACAGGTCAACCAAGAGCAGAGGAAGACAGTATTACCATCAAATTGAATGAAAGCTTTACGAACAAAAAGTCAGAAGTTGAAAATATTTTTAATAATTATTTTCTAAATGTTGTGGATATAGTAGGATCGAGGTGTTCATTAGAAGATGCTAGGCTGTTAATGGAAGAGGCCATACCTATGCAATTTGATACAATTGAAATCTCACCCACTTCTCCCTCTGAAATTAGGAAAATAATAAACTTGCTTAAAAGCAAAAACTCACATGGAATTGATGGCATTTCCAGCAAAATACTAAAAGCTTGTTCTCAACAGATAAGTAAGATTCTCAGCCACCTATGTAATAGCTCTCTGGAACAGGGCATTTTCCCTGATAGACTGAAATATGCTATTGTTGTACCTTTGCATAAAAAGGGGGATAGACCTGATGTCAACAATTACCGTCCAATCTCCCTTCTAACAGCTTTATCCAAAATTTTTGAGAAAGTAATGTATTCAAGAGTAGCTTCACATATCTGTAATAATGAAGTACTAACAAAATGTCAGTTTGGTTTCCAGAAAGGTTTTTCAACAGAAAATGCCATATATGCTTTCACCAGTCAAATTTTGAATGATCTGAATAACCAAACACCACCCATTGGGATTTTTTGTGATCTCTCAAAGGCTTTTGATTGTGTAAATCATGAAATTCTGCTAGACAAGCTCAAGTATTGTGGCATGAGTGGGACAGTGCACAAATGGTTTAATTCGTACCTAACTGGAAGAGTGCAGAAAGTTGAAATAAGTAGTTCTCGTAACATGCAAAGATCAGCACATTCCTCAAACTGGGGAACTATCAAGAATGGGGTTCCACAAGGGTCAGTCTTGGGTCCTTTGTTGTTCTTATTATATATTAATGACTTGCCATTCTATATTCATGAAGAGGCAAAGTTAGTTCTCTTTGCTGATGATACAAGTATAATAATCACACCTGAGAAACAAGAATTAACTGATGAAATTGTCAATACTGTCTTTCAGAAAATTACTAAGTGGTTCCTTGTAAATGGACTCTCACTGAATTTTGATAAGACACAGTACATACAGTTCCGTACAGTGAATGGTATGACGCCATTAATAAATATAGACCTTAATCAGAAGCATATAGCTAAGGTAGAATATTCCAAATTTTTAGGTATGTCCATTGATGAGAGATTAAATTGGAAGAAACACATTGATGATCTGCTGAAACGTTTGAGTGCAGCTACTTATGCAATAAGGGTCATTGCAAATTTTGGTGATAAACATCTTAGTAAATTAGCTTACTACACCTATTTTCACTCATTGCTTTCATATGGCATCATATTTTGGGGTAATTCATCACTGAGGAATAAAGTATTTATTGCACAAAAGCGTGTAATCAGAATAATAGCTGGAGTCCACCCAATATCATCCTGCAGACATTTATTTAAGGATCTAGGGATATTCACAGTAGCTTCTCAGTATATATACTCTCTTATGAAATTTGTTATTAACAACCAAACCCAATTCAAAAGTAATAGCAGTGTGCATAACTACAATACTAGGATAAAGGACGATCTTCACTATTCAAGATTAAATCTAACTTTGGCACAGAAAGGGGTGAATTATACTGGCACTAAAGTCTTTGGTCACTTACCAAATAGTATCAAAAGTCTGACAGATAACCAACAAGTATTTAAGAAGAAATTAAAAGAATTTCTGAATGACAACTCCTTCTACTCCATAGAGGAATTTTTAGATATAAATTAAGAAAAAAAAAGAAAAAAAAACAAAAAAGAAAAAAATAAAAATAAAAAATAAAGAAAAAACACAAAAAAATAAAGTCGTTATATTAACTTAAGTATGTTGTTAAATTAACCTAATTATGTCATGTATTGGAAAATTCTACTCGTTCCACATCATTACGAAATATCGTATTCATGATCCATGGAACTAGTATTAATCTAATCTAATCTAATCTAATCTAATCTAACCAGTTCGAACTTACTTATGTTTTATGATTCTATACGGATCCTTTCATATTCTTTTAATCTTATTCTCAAAATATTATTAACGTTATTCTTAAGGGGGGTAGGACGTCAAACGGGCCGACTTCGAGAAGGAGAGGCACCACAGGACATTTTAATTTGCACTGTCTATACTTTTACAAATAAATTCATAAAATTTTGTCAGCGTGACCAGGAAGGATTCAGGATTCACACTCATAGCAGTGGAAGTTCAAAAACACGAAAAAATAATATTTTTTAAATGTGAAATTTCATGATTTTTTTTCACTTACTGTTGGCTGCGTTTGTTGCTATAGGTACACTTTTCTTCATAAGTAAGGGAGATTCTTCGATGAATTTTGCACAGCTTACAAACCATACTTACAGGTGTATGAAACTCTAGAATTTATTTAATCTATGGAAGAATTAATGGGCTGTTACGTTTTAAACTTCGTGTTTAGAGAAAACTCGAATTTTATAGTTAATTATCTCAATATTTACCACAGTTTTTAACAGATTTGGGAAATTATAGAGTTTCATACACCTGTAAGTGTGAATGAGATTTTCACTCAGCAGCGGAGTGTGCGCTGATATGAAACTTCCTGGCAGATTAAAACTGTGTGCCGGACCGAGACTCGAACTCGGGACCTTTGCCTTTCGCGAGCAAGTGCTCTACCAACTGAGTTACCCAAGCACGACTCACGCCCCATCCTCACAGCTTTACTTCTGCCAGTATCTCGTCTCATACCTTCCAAATTTAACAGAAGCTCTCCTGCAAACCTTGCAGAACTAGCACTCCTGAAAGAAAGGATATTGCGGAGACATGGCTTAGCCACAGCCTGGGGGATGTTTCCAGAATGAGATTTTCACTCTGCAGCGGAGTGTGCGCAGGAGAGCTTCTGTAAAGTTTGGGAGGTAGGAGACGAGATACAAGCAGAAGTAAAGCTGTGAGGACGGGGCGTGAGTCGTGCTTGGGTAGCTCAATTGGTAGAGCACTTGCCTGCGAAAGGCAAAGGTCCCGAGTTTGAGTCTCGGTCCAGCACACAGTTTTAATCTGCCAGAAAGTTTCATATCAGCGCACACTCTGCTGCAGAGTGAAAATCTTATTCTGGAAACATCCCCCAGGCTGTGGCTAAGCCATGTCTCCGCAATATCCTTGCTTTCAGGAGTGCTAGTTCTGCAAGGTTCATTGGAGAGCTTCTGTAAAGTTTGGAAGGTAGGAGACGATGTACTGGCAGAAGTAATGCTGTGAAGACGGGGTGTGAGTCGTGCTTGGGTAGCTCAGTTGGTAGAGCACTTGCCCGCGAAAGGCAAAGGCCGCGAGTTCGAGTCTCGGTCCGGTACACAGTTTTAATCTGCCAGGAAGTTTCACCTGTAAGTATGGTTTGTACGTTGTGCAAAATTCATCGAAGAATCTCGCTTACTTATGAAGAAAAGTGTACCTACAGCAACAAATGCAGCCAATACCAAGTGAAAAAATGATGAAATTTCACATGTAAAAAAGATTTGTTTTGTTGTGCTTTTGAACTTCCTGTGTTTCTATGAGTGTGAATCCTGAATCCTTCCTGGTCATGCTAACAAAGTTTTATGAATTTATTTGTAAAAGTATAGACAGTGTAAATTAAAAATGTCCTGTGGCGCCTCTCCTGCTCCAAGTCGACCCGTTTCACGTCCTACCCCCCTTAACACCAATGGGTAACTCTTCCGTTCTGCAACAAATCTACCAATAATGACCTGCTCTCAGCTAATTAAAAATACTGATACCCTGCAGGTAAGTACCAGCTACACACCCCAAAGGGGAGTAGTACCTGCTGTCGGTTCAGTTCCGGCCCCCAATGCGAGTGCGTCGCTGCGATCGTGCGCTTCGGTACTTGGACTGACAAAGAGAGCTGCGACGGCATGCTTGCGTTGTGTTTAGCAGAAAGGGAAATTGTCCTTGTGTCGTTCTTACGACGCAAGCAAATTGGTGTTTTCATGACACAACTTGGGCAGACATGGTGGACAGAAGCAAGCTGATGCAGTGAAGGAAGGTTCGGTCGGGCAGCTCTGAGAGTTTGCCGATCGACAAAACACTGAAGACGACCGTTCACTTGTCCCTCTTCCGTACATCCAATACAAAGCTACAGCACGGGCAGAGACGTCCAGCGAGATAGACAACTACATCTACATCTACATTCATACTCCGCAAGCCACCCAACGGTGTGTGGCGGAGGACACTTTACGTGCCACTGTCATTACCTCCCTTTCCTGTTCCAGTCGCGTATGGTTCGCGGGAAGAACGACTGCCGTAAAGCCTCCGTGCGCGCTCGAATCTCTCTAATTTTACATTCGTGATCTCGTCGGGAGGTATAAGTAGGGGGAAGCAATATAGTCGATACCTCATCCAGAAACGCACCCGCTCGAAACCTGGACTGCAAGCTACACCGCGATGCAAAGCGCCTCTCTTGCAGAGTCTGCCACTTGAGTTTGCTAACCAAATAACCCTGTGACGAAACGCGCCGCTCTTCTTTGGATCTTCTCTATCTCCTCCGTCAACCCGACCTGGTACGGATCCCACACTGATGAGCAATATTCAAGTATAGGTCGAACGAGTGTTTTGTAAGCCACCTCCTTTGTTGATGGACTACATTTTCTAAGCACTCTCCCAATGAATCTCATCTTGGTACCCGCCTTACCAACAATTAATTTTATATGATCATTCCACTTCAAATCGTTCCGCACGCACACTCCCAGATATTTTGCAGAAGTAACTGCTACCAGTGTTTGTTCCGGTATCATATAATCATACAATAAAGGATCCTTCTTTCTATGTATTCGCAATACATTACATTTTCTATGTTAAGGGTCAGTTACCACTCCCTGCACCAAGTGCCTACCCGCCGCAGATCTTCATGCATTTCGCTGCAGTTTCCTAATGCTGCAAACTTCTCTGTATACTACAGCATCATCCGCGAAAAGCCGCATGGAACTTCCGACACTATCTGCTAGGTTATTTACATATATTGTGAAAAGCAATGGTCCCATTACACTCCCCTGTGGCACGCCAGAGGTTACTTTAACGTCTGTAGACGTCTCTCCATTGATAACAACATGCTGTGTTCTGTTTGCTAAAAACTCTTCAATCCAGCCACACAGCTGGTCTGATATTCCGTAGGCTCTTACTTTGTTTATCAGGCGACAGTGCGGAACTGCATCGAATGCCTTCCGGAAGTCAAGGAAAATGGCATCTACCTGGGAGCCTGTATCTAATATTTTCTGGGTCTCATGAGCAAATAAAGCGAGTTGGGTCTCACACGATCGCTGTTTCCGGAATCCATGTTGATTGCTACCGAGTAGATTCTAGGTTTCCAAAAATGACATGATACGCGAGCAAAAAACATGTTCTAAAATTCTACAACAGATCGACGTCAGAGATATAGGCCTATAGTTTTGCGCATCTGCTCGACGACCCTTCTTGAAGACTGGGACTATCTGTGCTCTTTTCGAATCATTTGGAACCTTCCGTTCCTTAGAGACTTGAGGTACACGGCTGTTAGAAGGGGGGCAAGTTCCTTCGCATACTCTGCGTAGAATCGAATTGGTACGCCTGTACGAAGGCGGCATCGAGTCTGTTGACCCTGAGGCCACGATCGACCTACAAGCAGCGAGTATGGCTCATTACAGGGCACTTAAGAGCGCTGTGGTCGCCCACATTGTAGAGATGCCCGAGAAGAAGACGACACCAACAAACCAGAACGACAAGATGAACAAGCCGCTCCCCCGTGAGCTGCCTTCTATCTGCGACGAGGCGGCAGTCGAGAAAGAGCTGCTGCTTGCTGGTTTTGGAAATGAAGCAGCCAACTTCCATAATGTGATAGTGCTGTTCATGGTTGGTGTTGTTACCAAGCCTACTAGGGTATACACTGAGAAGTCAGAACTTTATGAACACTGCCCACCGTCCGCAGCTCATGGTCGTGCGGTAGCGTTCTCGCTTCCCACACCCGGGTTCGATTCCCAGCGTGGTCAGGGATTTTCTCTGCCTCGTGATGACTGGGTGTTGTGTGATGTCCTTAGGTTAGCTAGGTTTAAGTAGTTCTAAGTTCTAGGGGACCATAGATGTTCTAGGGGACCATAGATGTTAAGTCCCATAGTGCTCAGAGCCATTTGAACCATTTTTTGAACACTGTCCACCGCAACGTTGGATGCTACCTGGAGGCATTGTGGGCACATGCTGCGGTAACAAAAGTATGTAAGCGGAGCAGACACGGACGGGGGATCAATCTAGTGAAGATTAGATTAGATTAGATTAGTACTTGTTCCATAGATCATGAATACGACACTTCGTAATGATGTGGAACGTGTCAGGTTAATAAAGGTGTCTATGCAAGATATTACATTAGATAAAATATTGCGTGACACTCAATATTTTTATTTTTATTTTTATTTACTTTTTTATTTTTTTTTTATTATTATTTTTTTTTTGTTTTTGTGGGGTTGGGAAATTACCCACTTATTATATCCAAAAATTCATCTAATGAGTAAAAGGATTTGCCATTAAGAAATTCTTTTAATTTCCTTTTCAATGCTATATGGCTATCTGTCAGACTTTTGATGCTATTAGGTAAGTGACCAAAGACTTTTGTGGCAGCATAATTTACCCCCTTCTTAACCTTGAGTAGTGAAGATCATCCTTTCTCCTAGTGTTGTAGCCACGTACACTGCTATTACTTTTGAATTCATTTAGATTGTTAACAACAAATTTCATACGTGAATATATATATTGTGAGGCTACAGTGAAGATTTCTAACTCTTTAAATAAATGTCTGCAGTGTGATCTTGGATGAGCTGCGGCAATTATTCAGATTACACGCTTTTGTGCAATGAACACTCTTTTACTCAATGATGAGTTACCCCAGAATATGATGCCATACGAAAGCAGAGAAGTAAAATAGGTGTGGTAAGCTAGTTTACTCAGATGTATATCGCCAAAATTTGCAATGACCCTAATAGCATAAGTAGCTGAACTCAAACATCCTCAGTGTGTTTTTTCCAGTTCAACCCCTCATCAATGCATACACTTAGAAATTTTGAATATTTTACCTTAGCTACCGATTTCTGATCGAAGTCTATATTTATTAATGGGGTCATTCCATTTACTGTATGGAGCTGTATATACTGCGTTTTGTCAAAGTTTAATGAGAGCCCATTTGCAGAGAACCACTTAATGATTTTCTGAAAAACATCGTTTACAATTTCATCAGTTAATTCTTGTCTGTCGAGTGTGATAGCTATACTTGTATGATCGGCAAAAAGTACCAGCTTTGCATCTTCGTGAATATAGAACGGCAAGTCATTAACATATATTAAGAATAGCAGAGGACCAAGACCGAACCTTGCGGCACCCCATTCTTGATTGTTCCCCAGTTTGAGAAATCACCAGTTTTTTGCACATTATGTGAACTGTTTATTTCAACTTTCTGCACTCTTCCAGTTAGGTATGATTTAAACCATTTGAGTACCGCCCCATTCATACCACAGTACTTGAGCTTATCTAGAAGTATTCCATGATTTAGACAATCAAAAGCCTTTGATAGATCACAAAAAATCCCAAAGGGTGACTTCCAGTTACTCAGAGCATTTAACATTTCATTAGTGAAAGTATATATGGCATTTTCCGTTGACAAACCCTTCTGGAAACCAAACTGACATTTTGTTAAAACATTATTTTTACAAAGGTGTGAAGCTACTCTACAATACATTACTTTTTCAAGAATTTTGGATAAGGCAGTCAGAAGAGAGATTGGACGGTAGTTGTTGGCATCAGTCGTATCCTCTTTTTTATGCAGGGGATGTGGGCTGCAAATGGAGAACTCCTTTGACACAAGCAACTCTGACAAAAGGCAGATTATTACTACGCACAGCCTGTGAATGAGTATCTCAAAACAGTGAAGCTGGTCACGTGTTCACATCCTACTGTCATGAGCATCTACAGAAAGAAATAGAACAGTAAAACTACCACTAGGTACCAAATGCTTAGACGACACGACTCTTCACAGAACACGGGCTTCGGAGGCTTATCTGCTCTGTAAAATAGGACAGATGGTGATCTGTGGCAGTGCAATGCTGGTGCACAGACAAGTGTTTTGGGGCACACCATTCATCACACAATGTTGAACGTGGAGCTCCGCAGCAGACAATCCGTACGTGTTCAGTTGTTGACCCAATGACAGGGTCATTAAAGACTGCAGTGGACACAGGACCATTGGAATTCAGCCATCAATCAATGGAAACATGTCAGCTCTCCAGGTGAATCACATTTCTGCTACACTAGGTTGACGGTTGTCTCCACAAACGCTGACATCGAGGTGAACGCCAGCTTGAAACGTGCAGCACACCGTGGGTGCAAGGTGGTGGTAGTAGTATTATGCCATGGGAGACATTCTCCTGTGCTTGCATGGAACCTTTAGTAGTAACCAAAGACACACTGACATCTGTGAACCACCTGCATCCCTTCATGCTTGAAGCCTTCCCTAACAGCAATGTCATCTTTCAGCAGTGTAATTGTCCATGTCTCGAAGCCAAAACTGTGCTACAGTGGTTTAAGAAGCATTATAGCAACCTTGTGTTTATGTCTCAGCAACCAAATTTGCCTGATGTGAATCCTATGACGCATCTGGGTCACTATCGGGTGCCATCACTGCACATGCAAATCAGTGGCCCATTATTTACGCGAATTACATACCCTGTGCAGAGACATCTAATGCCACATATCTCCACAAACCTACCGACAAACTGTCAAATCCATGATACACAGAATCAGTGACATATTTCATTCCAAAGATAGACATATAAGTTATTAAGCATGTGATCATAATGTTTCAGCTCATCAGTGTATAGGGGCCATGAAAAGCATCAGATGTTGAGTGATCAATGTGAAGGACTCAGAAATGACGCATACTCATCTGAGACAGTGTTATCAGCATCTAACAGAGTTTGAAAGGAACCTCGCTGCTGGTCTCCATTCACTGTTTGGTTGAGTTGTGGAATAACCAGGTTTTTGGAGCATTTGGATGTGACAGGGGATTGATGTTGGACCATGTGGAAACATGAAGGCAGGCATACTCATCATCAAGGTTCCATTTGGCCACATATGGCCACCACAAGGGAGGATCACCAAACTGTGCACCAAGTACATCATATCCCCTTCACAACTGCACCTGCAGTCTGAGAACTAGCAATGGACTCCCAGAAACACTCAGTGTCATCCTGCACCACTGGTCTGAGATGAACAGCAGCCAGACTTGGGAGTTACAGTCCCATGTAGCCTCTCATTAACACCACAACATGAATGGCTGTGTTTGGAGTGGTGCTATGACCAGGAAGCACGGATTGCCAATGGATGGTTTCACACTGTGTTCAGTGACGAATTGTGGTTCTGTACAATCTCGGATAATCACCGTTGGGGTGACCTGCAGAGAGGATCAATTCCTTCAAAGCTTTCTCGAGAGGCACAGCAGTGTTTGGTCATGTCCTGGTGTCACGGTGTGGGAAGCCGTTGAGTATGACTTCAGGACATGGTTAGTAGTGACTGACAGAACTGTGATGGCACAACAGATGCTAAGGTACTCCCGTTGCCAGATAGATCTCCTTCAGAGCGTAAGAAGTAAATTACATGACAAAAAAGTGAGTAAAGTGCACAAAAGACAGGGTCGAATACCAATGTAACTTCTTACATGTAGACGTGGATGGTGGATATGTAAATGATTACCGATCAGGGTTACAATTCTCGGTGACAAGCAGAATGACCACTAGAGTGCATCAGTGTTGTTCATGTGTTGTGTTGTTACCTGGCCTGGTAGGGTGTACAACAGGTGTGAACAGCCTCAGACGCTGAGTGATCACTGTGAAGGACACAGAGGTGACACGCAAGTGTGTGAGACAGCATTATCAGCACTGCCAGAGTTTGAAAAAGGCATATATGTGGGACTCCATTTGTCTACTTGGTCAAATCATGCCATAACAAGATTTCTGGATCACACAGATGTGACAATGCCCCACTGTCGGATCATGAGGGAATGCTAAGGTAAGCATATTGACGTGAAGGTTGCGATCAACGACATCTGACTGCCACACGGCAGAGGATCATCATATTGTGCATCAATCATGTTGTAGCCCTTCACATCATCTCCTGCCATCTGAGAACAAGCAATGAATCCCTGCAATGTTCTCTCATCCTACACCATTGGTCGAAGATTACAGCAGCTGTACTGGGAATTACCGTCCCCTGCATAGGCTGCCGTTAACACCAGAACACAAATGGGTGCATTTGGGGTGATGCCATGACTGTGAAGCATGGAGTACTGACATCCGCCTACGTAGTGTAGCGGTAGTGTTATCGCCTACCACACAAGGGGCCCGGGTTCGATTCCCGGCAGAAGACTGGGTGTTGTGTGTCCTTCATCATCATTTTCATCATCATTGACTTGCAAGTCACCAAAGTGGTGTCAACTAAACAGGACTTGCAACAAGGCAGCCAAACTCACCGAATGGGGCCTCCCGGCCAACAGTGCCATACAATCATTTCATTTCATTTCATGGAGTACTGATGAACGGCACTACATTGTGTTTGGCGATTAATCACAGTTCTCCACTTCCCTGGATGACCGTTGTCGGCAAATATGGCAGTGACTTGGGCAGAGGTCCCATTCCTCTAATGTTTTGGAGAAGCCCAGCAGCGTTACCTCCTGTCGTCACAGTGTCGGAAGCCATGGGGTATGACTTCAGATCATGACTGAGGGTGATTGAGAGACCTCTGACAGCTCAATTGTATGGCTCAAATATCCTGTGTCCTGATGTGTTACGAGGATGTATACATGGACAAGGAAAAAAAAAATCCCAGATAGTTCCTGGATTTTCCAGTTAAAAATACGCTTTTTCCTGGGTAAAAATACACATTTTTCTGTGCAAAAACACACTTTCTCTGGGTTAAGTGACAGCCGTTGAAACTGTAAAACAAATCAGTTCTTTGAATGGTAGATGTTTTATACTTCACTTCCCGGCACTTTAAGAAATGAAACCTAGCAAAAAAACAACGCATTTTGGAAAGATGTTTCATGCGCAACAACATGTATGCTGCATATTTGCGTATTACGAAAGTATAAATATGAATTCCGCCAAACACAGCACATTAGTTTCCAAATTTTGATGTGCCAATGTAGCTCACATCACGTTATCTCAACAGCAAATGAAAGCAGATATTCAGAACATAGGATACCTGACATAGTCAGCCAACAGTGATAGATGAGTAGAGCGAATACACAATAGGAAAAGTTCACGTTTTAAATTAATACACAAATAGTATTGCTACAAGTAAAGCTAAGCTTCCACGTGTAGTATTAGTCTTTTTTGCTTGGGTTATCCTTTAAGATATATCAAACACAAACATGCCTGAAGAATTTTAAATGATGACATTAAGTGTCTTGTCTTCTGAGCCTGAAATTTTTCTAAGTGACCGGTCCCCAGAGTGTTATATTTTGAATGAGAGTCAAACATTCTGGAATTTAAGAAATTCAACACACATTCTCACATGTAACATAATTCAACTAGTGTAAAAGGAAATTTACTTTGAAAGTAACGCTTCTCAAACCATCATTTGCAATATTTTCCCGCGACCTGTTAGAAAAACAGTTGTGATGCCACACTCATCGAAAGGAGCCGTTATGAAGTACTGCTTAGTCTTTACCCTGAGTCCTTTGACACAATTTGCTCTCGGTGAACACTTACGTGCACACTGCATTTTGTTGTTGTGAATGGTGCATTTTCTTTCCAATTTGAGTTTTACATTGGTGTTTTCCTCTAGTTTATGTGTTATTCCTGCAGTATTATTTTACAATAGCAGGCTAAAGTAAAATTCTTTGTTAAGAGTATCAGTTCAGACCAGTCAAAGTTGCAAAAATTTATCTCAAAACTAAGGCAATGAAAAATTCAAAGAATTCTAAAAAATTCTCAGGTATTTCCTGGTTTTCTCACAGATGAGAAAATTCCTGGATTTTCCGGTTGTCCTGGGGCGTATACACCCTGGTTACTAATCATGTGACAGTATTGCAATGCTATTTTGCAACAGGGCAACACTCATCCACACACAGCATGTGTCTATATGAACTGTTCCCATGATGTTGAGGCACTCCCTTGGCCAGCAAGATCCTCAGATCTGTCCTCGATAGGCCACGTGTGGGACCAGCCTGGACATTAACTCTGTCCCAGTACCAGCACCCTGGATATCAAGGACCAGTTACAACAGTTGTGGGCCAGCTTGCCTCAGGAGAGGACGCAACAGGTTTATGACACCCTTCTCAACCAAACCAGAGCATGCACACATGCCAGATAGGGATATATACCATACTGATAAGTCAACTCATATTGCCAAGTTCTTCATACATTAGACTCAATTTTGTAATCACTTAAATAACGTCACATCTTTCTCAACCATGAAGTT
Organism: Schistocerca americana; assembly: GCF_021461395.2. NCBI lineage: Eukaryota > Metazoa > Arthropoda > Insecta > Orthoptera > Acrididae > Schistocerca > Schistocerca americana. The sequence continues at coordinate 97,872,906 of NC_060127.1, read as the reverse complement.
TCATTTTGTTTTCTTCTCCTCTTTTATTATGGTGATCATTTCTCCCTATGTAGGTGGGTGTTAACAAAATATCTCAATATTCAGTGGAGAAAGTTACCAATTTAAATTTTGTGAAAAGATTTTGTCGCAATGAAAAATCCCTTTGTTTTAACGATTGCCATCCAACTTTTGTATCATATGTGTAACAGCCTCTCCCCTATTTGGTGATAATACAAAACAAGCTGCCCTTCTTTGGACTTTTTCAACGTCCTCTGTCAGTACTATCTCCTAAGGATCTCATACTGCACAGCAATACTCTTGGAGGGGGATTGACAAGTGTAGTGTAGGCAGTTTCTTTACTAGACCTGTTGCATCTTCTAAGTGTTCTGCCAATAAAAACTGAGTCTTTAGTTCTCCTCTCCCATAATATTATCTATGTTATGGTTCCAAATTAAGTTGCTTGTAATTGTAATCCATAAATAATTAGTTGAATTGACACTCTTGAATTTTTCACATTTATCGCGTAAATGAAATTTAATGGATTCCTTTTAGTACTCGTATGGATGACCTCACACTTTTCATTATCAAGAGTCAACTGCCCCTTTTCACACTAATGGATCTAAATCACTTTATTGCAATTGGTTCTGATCTTCTGATGAATAAATGACAGTAGCATCTGCAAACACTCTACTGTTGTCTCCTAAATCATTTATATAGAGTATGAATAGCATATGGGCTATAATATTTCCTTACAGAATGCCAGGTTTCACTTGTTTTACATAATGGCTTCTCATCAGTTACTTAGAACTGTTACCTTTCTGAGAGGAAATCATGTATCCAGTAGCATAACTGAGACAATACCGCATAGGCACGTAATTTGATAAGAAACAGGCGGAGCTTGTGATGAACAGTGTCAAAAGCCTTCTGGAAATCTCGAAATATGGAATCAATTTGAGAACTCCCGTTAATGGCACACAGTACTTCATGTAAATAAACAATCAGTTGTGTTTCACAAGAACAACATTTTCTGAATCTGTGTCAATAGATTGTTTTCTTCAAGTTAATTCATAATGTTCAAATGCAGTATTTGTTCCAAAATCCTACTGCAAATACACAGCAATGACATGAGTCTATAAAACAGCAGATTATTCCTACTTCCATTTTGAGTACAGGTGCAACCTGTGCAATTTTCCAGTTTTCAGGTGCAAGTCTTTCATTGAGCAAGTGGCTGTACACTCCTGGAAATTGAAATAAGAACACCGTGAATTCATTGTCCCAGGAAGGGGAAACTTTATTGACACATTCCTGGGGTCAGATACATCACATGATCACACTGACAGGACCACAGGCACATAGACACAGGCAACAGAGCATGCACAATGTCGGCACTAGTACAGTGTATATCCACCTTTCGCAGCAATGCAGGCTGCTATTCTCCCATGGAGACGGTCGTAGAGATGCTGGATGTAGTCCTGTGGAACGGCTTGCCATGCCATTTCCACCTGGCGCCTCAGTTGGACCAGCGTTCGTGCTGGACGTGCAGACCGCGTGAGACGACGCTTCATCCAGTCCCAAACATGCTCAATGGGGGACAGATCCGGAGATCTTGCTGGCCAGGGTAGTTGACTTACACCTTCTAGAGCACGTTGGGTGGCACGGGATACATGCGGACGTGCATTGTCCTGTTGGAACAGCAAGTTCCCTTGCCGGTCTAGGAATGGTAGAACGATGGGTTCGATGACGGTTTGGATGTACCGTGCACTATTCAGTGTCCCCTCGACGATCACCAGTGGTGTACGGCCAGTGTAGGAGATCGCTCCCCACACCATGATGCCGGGTGTTGGCCCTGTGTGCCTCGGTCGTATGCAGTCCTGATTGTGGCGCTCACCTGCACGGCGCCAAACACGCATACGACCATCATTGGCACCAAGGCAGAAGCGACTCTCATCGCTGAAGACGACACGTCTCCATTCGTCCCTCCATTCACGCCTGTCGCGACACCACTGGAGGCGGGCTGCACGATGTTGGGGTGTGAGCGGAAGACGGCCTAACGGTGTGCGGGACCGTAGCCCAGCTTCATGGAGACGGTTGCGAATGGTCCTCGCCGATACCCCAGGAGCAACATTGTCCCTAATTTGCTGGGAAGCGGCGGTGCGGTCCCCTACGGCACTGCGTAGGATCCTACGGTCTTGGCGTGCATCCGTGCGTCGCTGCGGTCCGGTCCCAGGTCGACGGGCACGTGCACCTTCCGCCGACCACTGGCGACAACATCGATGTACTGTGGAGACCTCACGCACCACGTGTTGAGCAATTCGGCGGTACGTCCACCCGGCCTCCCGCATGCCCACTATACGCCCTCGCTCAAAGTCCGTCAACTGCACATACGGTTCACGTCCACGCTGTCGCGGCATGCTACCAGTGTTAAAGACTGCGATGGAGCTCCGTATGCCACGCAAACTGGCTGACACTGATGGCGGCGGTGCACAAATGCTGCGCAGCTAGCGCCATTCGACGGCCAACACCGCGGTTCCTGGTGTGTCCGCTGTGCCGTGCGTGTGATCATTGCTTGTACAGCCCTCTCGCAGTGTCCGGAGCAAGTATGGTGGGTCTGACACACCGGTGTCAATGTGTTCTTTTTTCCATTTCCAGGAGTGTATATGATTGTTATTTATAGAGCTGTTATATCAGCATAACCTGAAAGGAACCTAATTGGTATGCAATCTGACTGGAAGACTTGCCTTTATAAAATGATTTACTAGTCTCTGCTGCAACGATGATACCTACTTCTAAGTTCTAACAGGCAGCTGTTCTCGATTTGAATTCTGGAACATTTACTTCACCTTCTTCGATGAAAGAACTTTGGAAAACTGAGATTATTAGCTCTGCTTTTGCAGCACTACTGTTGGTAACATTACCAATGCTCTCATACAGTGAAGGTATTAATTGTGAATTGCCACAGGTGGCCTTTATATAGGACCAGAATGTCTTTGGATTTTCTGTCTGCTTTCAAGAAAGAGTTTCATAGTGTAAACTATTAAAAGCATCTAGCATTGAAGGTAAATTTCCAGCTTCTATAAACGTTGCCTGTGCAGCTGGTCCCAGCAGAGGTTCGAGTCCTCCCTCAGGCATGGGTGTGTGTTTTTGTCCTTAGGATAATTTAGGTTAAGTAGTGTGTAAGCTTAAGGACTGATGATCTTGGCAGTTAAGTCCCATAAGATTTCACACACATCTGAACATTTTTGAAAACACTGCCATTCTTTGAGACTTGTGTTCTTTTAAATTTAACATGCTTTTTTCACAGTTTTGTGACCTCCAGAATCAGTTTCATCTCTTATTATATCTTGTATAAATCTCTCAGTTTCCATCAGAACTATTTCTCTGAATTTATGCCACATCTGGCCTATGCTTACGGTGCGGAAAGAGTGGCTACTGTCTCTTTAGAATGTGTCAAGCGAATTTCATCTGCTTTTTTATAATGCATATTTTGCATTTATTTTTAGTTGGTTTGGATATTACAGTATTCAGTCTCATTACAAATACCTTGTCTTCAATAATTTCTGTATCCATCACGATGCTCCCTATATGCTCAGGATTATTTTAGGTCACACATGCTTTCACAACTACTTCCACTTTGAGTGGGCTGCAACTAACTGCTCAAAATAATTTTCAGAGAATATCAACAATGTAGGAAAAAAGACAGATTTCTACTCATCGCAAAGAAGACATGTCAAGCTGCAGACAGGCACAATTAAAAGACACTCACAAATAGCTAATAACTTTCGCCCACCGTGCCTGTCTGCAACTTGACATGTCTTCTTTATGGTAAGTAGAAATCTATCTTTTCCTACATTGTTGATATTCCTACCTGGAGTTTCCACTGTTTAATTTTTACAGAAAGCATTTAGTATAATTTCAGAGGATGTTTTATGCATACCATTGACTTCAAAAATGTATTTTCACTAACATATGGGGGGTGGGGGGGCAGTGGGGGGGGGGGGGGTGTACGTATTTGAAATGAGACAAGTTTTCATTGAATCTTTGAGCAACTGTATCAGTAAACGGAACCAACTACTAATTTATTCTGCTTGACATACATAATCTCTATCCATACTAACTCACAGGAGCAACTGAAATCACTTGTATCATACAAATGCTAGTAATAACCTGTTGCAGACAGAAAATGGAACAATCACATCGGCTCAATCATAGGTGATACAAATTGTTAGACTTCCACCTACCACTTCACAAAACAAAAATGTTACAAACCACATATCATTACCAACTTACAATGTCTATTTTAATTGTATTATGTAACATCAACAAAATTGTTCAGGACTAACATAAAACAACAAAAGAAACACACATTTCAAAAGAAATACAACATGACAAAGTTACAACATTCAAACGAATACATGAATGGTACATATGGATTCATGCATTTCTCATCTAATGATAATGAAGAATAAATCTACAGAATTATTTTATTGCTACAGATATGCAAGAGAAGATATTTAATACACAAATGTAGAAACAGTTAAGTGTGAACAGACAACATGAGACATTTAAAGTGACCCTGGAAGTATGTTTAAAAAATAAGTCTCATGGCACAACACTCTGAATATGTAACAACATTTCATACAATTATCACAACTACTAGACCACTAATCCAGAACCTGAGAGAAATCTTTTCCTCAATAATGCGGATTGTGGTCTTAAAAAAAAGTGAGAATAATGTTGTAAATGATCCTGCTTGTAACATTTTACTAACTACCCCCAGCGATACTTTTCTGCATTTTAAAAACTGAGAATGAACAACCCAGTAAACATAAAAATTGAACATCTGTAAGACTTTAAATTAATATCATTATGTCAGATCCAGAGAAATTTCACATGAAATTGGAGGACAAAAAGTCTTGCAACATTCTTTAAGTTGTTATTTTGTTTAATATTTTTTAATTAAATGATACACAAAATATAAACCCAAGCTAGGTTTGAGCTAATGTAGTAATACCCTAGAAGCAACAAAAATTATCATGGCATTGTAGCACTATGTATAGCACTCATCACAAAACTATGTCCGCATCTCTTGTCATCTCTATGCATGTATATGTATCATTGCATCTTGGAAATAAAATTCACAACACTGTTTCAATACAACTAAAGGCTAATGCATCTGAAACCAAGAAAACTTAACAATGACAACAGCAGGTTATGCTTTCTCTGTCACTGACCAGCAAATGCCACATCAATTACAAATGATAGTATAAAAATTAAAAATTCATTTATGCGTTGTGCCCCTTCTAACAGATATTTAAATGTAAAATTTATATTATGCATTTGATTTGCAAATCAAGTCTATAAATTATGTAATATATAACAAAATAAAAAAAAATATTTAAATAATAAAACAACATTGCAAGTTATTTTTGGAATTTATTGACAGTGAGTGTCCTAAATATTATCCCTGTGATAATACCTCACACACCTGTGCTGAAGACAATGTGTGAGCCAGCTTTGAGTTCTGGGGTGCCATTACCCACTGTGTAAACAAAGACCCTCTTATCAGTGACTGACAAGACACTGATGGAGTTCCACATTTTCTAAGCTCATTCCTCACTCTTTTGAAACACATTCCAGCTGTAGATGGAACAAGTGAGCGTGGTGCAATCTCTTTTGATATGCTTAAAATAGCATAAAATGGAGGGCCCAACAGTGCATGATTTTGGAAAGCAACTTTTTCTGAACTTAACTGGGTGAGTGTAGCAGCATGCTTAAAACCACCCAGTATCTTCCAGAGGCAATGTTAAGAACATCCACACAGATCATGTATATAATGAACTATCAATTTTTTATTTACTCCTCTTTTATCAGTTTAATACATTATTACTGCAGTTTCCCCCCAATAAGTATGGCTTCTAAGATCAGAATGAAAGGCAGACCTAGTTCACATAAAGTCTTCAGGCTGCATGTTGTGCTGTTCAATATGAAAAACTGGGAATAATCAAAAAAGGAATAATAAAATTAAGTAATTCTAGTGGAAAATGAGATACAAAAAAACTACTGCTGAAAATAGTTTTATAAACAGAGATTGTTAATTACTGCACTGATGCTAAGAATAATTTTTCTAACATTATTCATAATAGCTGTAAAGCAAAGGGCTTTCCAACTAGAGGTAGTGTATGAGAGTTCACACATTTCTTTAAAGAACAAATATGTGATTCAAAAATTTCATCAGGCAAAAGGGGAAAATTCAATGTAATTGTCAGCAATATGTCAGTGTCTCTTACTTGCCATGATCACTTACTCTCGAAAGAAAATGATATGAACCTAAACCTCCTGGAACTATTGCAGGCCTTAATTAATCGAAATGGATCGAGTGTATGCCATTCTGTCAGTGAATGAAACTTTTTTCTTCCTTTCATTAGACGAAGATCCACTGATTTTAATTTTTACATGATAACTATTCATATATTATAGAACACTTACAGAATGTGTGTGTGTGTGTGTGTGTGTGTGTGTGTGTGTGTGTGCATTTGTGAGCTCACTTGCACATGAGCGTTCTTGCACTTGCCACAACACACTGTTCACTGCTGACAAACTGCAATCCTTTGGTTTTGAAGTTTGCCTATAGGCAACATAAGGAACATAGGCCGGCAGAATGAGGAACACATTTTGATGACTTTCCGTTTCCAATTTCTCAAATTCCCGTGGTTAACTTCAGCTAGGAAAGGGTTGGGAGGAAAATGATTCCTGAAAACAAAAGTAGAATAGCTGTTTGTAATATTTATTTAATGTCTAGCTTCATCTGTAATCACAGGACGAAGAAATAACAAAAGAAGTTAAGGTAGGTGTTATTTGGGACACTCACCCTACTTGTCACAAATATTTTCAAAGGTGCTTCACAAAACTGGTGCACAAAATGAAAATCCTGAGAAACAAAAGAAAGAGAAAACTGAAGAGAAAATGATCAGTGACAGAGTCTAATCCAAACTCTTCAAGCTGAAAGCTTATTTCAGCACACAAACTTACTTTTCTGGTCAAAACCAGCATTTAAATAACTAAGAGATTTTTGCATATCAGCTGAATGGACTGAGATTGTTAGACTGACATTGGCTATCCACATCACACAGTTTATTAGCATGTTATATGTGTACACACACCATCATTGTAATTGCAAGCCTTATCACAGTGCTGGGAGGCAATGCCCTTGATGGCAGAAATGAAAATCTCACACGTGTATTGGGTTGCCAATTGCCGAGGCCATCAGAATACTCTATCGTCTTCGCTGAGAGCAAATCGTGGAAATAATGTATTTCCCAATTGATAGTTATTCAGTTAACATGGTTTCCTGCCAGGCATATCTCCACAGACTCTTTAATAATGGATTACAAATTAGTAGAGGTCAAAATTGTTGTTCCATTGTATGCCTGGTAGATATATAATGTTCAGCAATGGCAGACTTCCTCAACTGCAATAGGTCACTGCAGCATTGATAACCCACCTGCAGAGCCCCTGCCACTGATCGGCAATAAATTTTAGGCAGTCATCACAGCCTTATTCTGGCATGATTTTACCTCAAAGTATTTTAGGTTTAACTAACAATACTTGAACAGATTGATGGGGTCACCTTGGAAAGGCCTCTTTCTCCCATGGTGGTAAAATTTGTTAATGTAAGAGTTTGAAGAACAAGCCCTTTATCCAACTGTTTTTTGGAGGTACGTTGATGGCACTGCCATGGTGTGGCCCCATGGAGATGAAAAATTAATGGAGTTTTTGCACAATCTTAACTCTGTTTATAACATCCAGTATACCATGAAAACACGAAAAGATGATTGCCATTCTTGGATGTTCTTGTTAGAAGGAAGGATGACGGCTCTCCCAGTCATGCAGTTTACCACAAGCCCACTCACAGAGATTTATATTTACAGTCTTCAAACTGTCATCACCTGCCACAAACTGCGAGACACCTGCATGTAGGGCACATTCAGTTTCCAATTCTGAGAGTTTGCCTAAGGTGATCACACAACTACAAGCACTCTTCATGGGAAATGTCAATCCCATCCAGCAGATCAACAGGGCATTACCAGTTAAAGGCAAAAACCAACAATCAGAGAATCAGGATAGCTCACCAGCAAAATCCTTAGCCTTTTTTCTCCATTGATTGGAAATGTATTGCACAAGATAGATAGGATCCTCTGAAAAATTCTTGTTAAACTGGTCTTGTGTCCACCATATAAAATTACAGACCTTCTGGGATGGATGAAGTATGACTTATTATGACTGAACACTCAAGTGTACAAAATACTTTGCGAATATTGTTGGCCTATATAGATCACATCCTATGCTCTGTGGAACAATGTTGCAAAGAAAATCAGTACTGTACTTGCCTTCTGCATCATTACTGGACTTGGCATGTCCATTGGGAAAATAGTGCAATACAACAAAAGAACAATTCTGGCTGTTGCTAACTCTCTTCTGGATTCCATTATTAAAGAGTAAGTGGAAATACAAAACACAGAAGACCATGTTAACCAGGACAGTGGCTATCAATTGGCCATAACACATGATTCCATTGTTTCTTCAATTTTACCTCAGTGAAGACAACAGAGCATGTCAATGGCTATAATGAGCAGTAACTTACCACACATATGAGTTTTGCATTTCTGTCATTGAGGCTGATGCCTGCTGGCAGTGTTGTCAGTTTTTCAATTATGATTGTGATACATGCATGAAACACATACAGAGCACTACTAAATAGTGTGACATGGGTAGCCAATGTCAGTTTTTGACAGTTCACCTTCAGGTGTCTGGCAGCTGACATGTCTCCTGTACATCAAATCAAATGATTTGAAAATTGTATGTAATGAGATGAATAAACCACATAACATAACATGTGAGGTTGCAAATGGCAACCAAATGTTCTCTGAAACATGACTGAGTATTCAGAGTGCCAGGAAAATTTCGAGATTTACAGTGACTGCCACCTCAATGGTTATATAGAGCTGGCAATATTCTAGGAACACTCTTTGTATTATAACGCGATCAACAGCAAGGTGTTTCTGAAAGGGGGTGCCCCCTTCAGACCAGCATGGGCACGCCCCACATGTTGACAGTTGCAGCTGCGGCTGGCTCCTCATCTGTGCCCGGATTGGCAGCTTCTGGACCGTCGTCGTCATCAGGCGCTGGCGTGCCCTCGTGGCGGTCCTCGTGCTGTGGTATTAAGGATCGCAGCTGCGCAATGCAGTGGCTCAGCACACGCCGTGGCAGCTCTGGGTCCTTCTCCAGCTCCTTCGAGACTTGGTCCCTCACCCAGGATGCCATGTGCCGCAGGATGAAGTTGGTGTTAACACGGGATGCCTCCACCATGTAGTCCAGGCGGCGGACCACCTGCCAGAAATAGTGTACCCTCTGTCAACGCTTACAATGTTCCACACCTACAAATACTCCATTAAATGTATTTCACGTGAGGGTAATCCCAAAATTAAGTTCTCCAATTTTTTTAGAAATACAAAATGTCTTTTATTTTCTGTATTATAGGATGTTCCAAAGTAATGTATTAAAACTGAACCTCTCTTTAATTAAGGCATATAGAAATAATATTTTGCGAGTAATAATTCAGAAGGCAGTGAAACACTTACAAAAACTTCCATGTGTTGCAGTACTGGAAATAAACAATCTTCGCAACCAAATAGAAGCAGCACACTTCATGATCATGCAATTAACATGTCAGATAACTTGTGGGGCTCAGGCAGATATCATGCCACAAAGACATTAAACAGAGCAAATGCATTATCGTGTGGCAGGTATAACGGACAGCCATAAATGTTATTGTAAAAAACCTCATGTATACATCTAAGCATGAGTAAATATATATAACATCTTACTGACAAGAAGGGTGTATAGTGAGGGGGGGGGGGGGGGGGGGGTTTATAACGTAAAGAAACACAATTACTTTTTACAAAAGTACAATCGCCATATCAAAAATGGAGAAAGAAAGAACAATAGCTTTACATCTGAAAATAATCAAAAAAAAAATTCATGATCATGCTGGAGGTAAAATATGGGGCATGTCCAGGCGATGTGGCATGGTGTTGCCAAGCAGTGCAAATATATTCCTGAGTGTCACATATAAAAGAATAATCTTAATATTATTAATGATAAAATATAGCTTCTTTACATCCAAATACAAGCAATGCACTTCATGGTCATTCAGTGAACATGTCAGATAAAATGTGGGACTCAGTCAGATGACATTATCATTTGGAGAACAGCAGTGTGTGCTAAAGTGTTACTGGAAAATGGAGAATATGAATAGGGTTTGATGACTTTGGAGAGTTGAATTTAGAACACCACTACCCTCACAGTTAACAATTACATGAATCTGAAGCAAATTTAATGTCGATGTGACAATACATAATACAATGAAGGAACGTAGCAGAAGAAAGAAACATCCAACAGACAAGAAAGTGGTGTTGCGGTGATTCCACCATACACGGAAATCCTGAGAAAGTCTGTGAGACAATGTTCTCATGAGACTGCAATCAGAAAAGCTAGTTTTCACAGAATTTTTTTGGATTCCATACTCTGTACATAGATGACTTGATAGGCGAATTGAATTTTGTGAGAGTGTTTCATCAACATGCGTAATAAGAAGATGAATGTTTCCAAGATCTAATTATTTGGTTGGATGAAAAGACCTTTAAACTTAACACAACAATTAATTGCTTATAATTGGGCTAATGAAAATCCGTATGTAACTGAAGAAACACATGTAAATCTACCAGGAGTAACATTCTGATGTGATTTGGCATCCAAAGCATTGAACAAGCCATACTTCTTTGAAGGAACTGTCACAGGTAGCTCTTACAAAGTTGCATTGTACACGATAACCCCAGATCTTAATGGCATTTTTGAGAATGAAGATTGTTACTATCAACAGGGGGGGGGGGGGGGGGGGGGGGGGCACCTACCTTTCATCTTGATGTCAGGGGATTTCTCTACTGCACAACCCTTTGAGATGGGTATAGAGATTTGTGCGTCTGTGAAAAGATCTACAAACAACGCATACAGCTACTAACATCATCATACCTTAGCAAAAGATCTGGCACAAAACCCAAGAAAATTCTAGCCCTATGTAAAATTGCTAAGCGGGTCTACGCCTTCCATCCACTCACTTGTTGACCAGTCTCGTGTGGCAGTTGAAGACAGCAAAACAAAACCCAAAGTTTTAAATTTCACATTTAACAAATCGTTCACACAGCAGAATCATACAAACATACTGTTGTTTGACCATCAAACAGAATCCCACATTAAACTTAACAGAACAATTAAGTAGGACCTGGCATAGAGAAACAACCGAAAGAGTTGAAAACAAATCACCAGGTCCACACTGAATCTCAATAACAGTTTTTAAAAGAGTACTCTACAATATTGGCCCCTTACCTAGCTTGCATTTATTGTGAATCTCTCGCCCAACACAAAGCTCCAAGCTACTGGAAAAAGTGCAGGTGATCCCTGTATAAAAAGGGCAAAAGAATGGATCCACAAAATTACAGACAAATATGCCAAACATCGGTTTGCTGGAGATTCCTTGAAAATATTTTCAGTTTGAATGTATTAAATTTTCTTGAGACTGAGATTCTTATGTCCACAAATCAGCATGTTTTTAGAAAGCATCACTTATGCAATGCTCAGCCTGCCCTTTTCTCACATGATACATGGTGAAAATGGATGAAGGGCAACAGGTAGATTCCATAGTTCTAAGCTTCCAGGAAGCATTTGACACAGTGCCCTATTGCAGGCTGTTAAAGAAGGTACAAGCATATGGAACAGATTCCCAGATATGTGAGTAGCTCAAATACTTCTTAAGTTATAGAACACAGTATGTTTTCCGCTCCGGCAGTTGTTTATTACAGACAAGGGTACCATCAGGAGTGCCCCAGAGACATGTGATAGGGCTACTATTATTCTCTACATGCATAAATGATTTGGAAGCTAGGGTGAGCAGCAATCTGCACTTGTTTGCTGATGATGCTGTGGTGTATGGTGAGGTGTCAAAGTTAAGTGACTGTAGGTAGGACCTAGCAAATACTCCATGTAGGAAGTTGGTACTGAAGGAGAATTGATTATATATTAGTTTTGCAGGTGATCATGCCAAAGAGACCTCATCTTGCATCAGGTTTTTGTTACAAAAACATGCATCAGTATGGCATGTGACACACAAGTACCGAAACCAGTAAAATACAATTCTGTAGGAGTTTTTCATAGAGGTTTCTATTTTAACTTCAGTATTCTGAACCTGGACAGTGGCTGAATGAAATCATATGATGCTGGGGGAAATAGGTTATGAAATGAGACACTGGAAGTAAAAGATGGATTTTGCTATTGGGACAGCAAAATGACGTATACTGGCTGAGATCAAGAGGACATAAAATATAGACTGACAACAGGAAGAAAAGTGTTTCTAAAAAAGATAAACTGTTTTTTTTTTAATATTTTTTTTAAGTATTTATCTGATAAGTGTTTATGTAAAAGAGAGAAATGTAGAGACATGAAGAGAAGAAAAGGATAAATATTTTTACATTTAACAGAAACTTAAGAGTCAGAAACTCTTTTTCAGCAATAGCTGTCTGTAGTGTAGCCTACTATGGAAGTAAAAAATGGACAACAAACAGCACAGGCAAGGGGCAGACAGAAAGTTTTGAAATGTAGTGCTGCAGAATAATACTGAGGATCGGATGGGTAGACTGGATAACACAAAGATGTACTGAATCAAACTGGGGAACATTAAGGCATCAAACAATTGTCAGTTTGATAATGGAGGATAGTTTGGTAGGTAGAAATTGAGTACACGAAGTGCAGCATCCATCACATCTGCCTGCAACATCAGCATACCACATGACAGAACAGAGATGCAGGATGCCTTTGTCACAGCACGTGTAACCACAGCAGATGTTTACGGTACAACTGAGGTTGCTGCTGGAGACGAAAGCACAGCCTCGTGTCTCATACAACAGCAGCCAGAGCCCATTACTCGAGCACAGTGGATCCGATAGCATTCATGTGACTGAAAATAGTACCAGAAAATCCATCCACCAACCGCCCTTATAAGCGGGAGCACTGCCAGCCAGAAGGCAGTTAAACATGCTTCCCAAACTTGTAGGGATCTGCCAGTCCAGCCGCAACACTCATGTGCCTCATTTGCTGGTGGTCCCGAATTATCAGTAGTGGTAGCTTCGAACAGCAACTCAAGAGTGTCATGTAATGGTGTTCCGGCCTCCCTGGAGAGCTTGTTGGTAATGCTGTGCCGACCATTCTCTAGTGGATTGCACACCTGAACCTCGAATGCCTTGATAACATCCAACACAGGGTTATGGTCTATTACTCGAAAGACACATTCTCAATTAACCATCTAATCACAAAGGTACTAAATGATTATTACACACTGTATGGTATACCCTGACACTTGCATTCTTGTGGTTTTTCTGTCCTACGTCACATTATCCTTTCTCTTCACTTGCTTAAGGGTTACATGCTACATGACATATAGAGATATGTACCCTTGGTTGCTCTGATTGTAATGAGTGTCTTTCTAATATACTGCATATGTATCACAGTACCTTTCTTTAGGCTTACTTCATATCTTATACATCAGCTAGCCACATGCCTGCTTACCAGGGGACTTATCACTTTCGTGATAACATTGGATTTGCCTGTTTCATATATTTCAATACTTACTGCTCAGTGGGAATTCATTATGGTATATTACATTAGATTCATAGTTTGGCTCACTAGTGATGTTTTATTAAGTAAATTGCATCTTATGAGTTTGTGATCGATAAATTGCACTGATGTATTTTTATATTCTCCTTTTATAAGTCATTAGTAGCATATGGAACATGATGATACAGACAGTTATGGGGTGACCTCCAGTAAGTGGTATATGTTCTACTACTATATGACAGCATGTAATCAAATGTTTTACGTTCAGTCTGTACTCGTCAGTATATGATTATATTGTTGTACTCCAGTTGTTTCATTCACAGGCATTGCATTAGAAATATACTGTCATTATCTATTCATAACATGAAATATTGACCTCCAATTAGTAGGTTCCTTTTTTACGATTATTTGACGTATATACTTTGCTCACTAATTAAAGTTAATACAGTGTGTAAATGCTCTCTTACTTTATTACTTAATTTATTTTTAACTTCATGTAACTTCCTGTACTGGTTGGTATTGTTATGTTATTACATATTATCACTGTATGTAAGACTTGCACCATCCTCCCCCCCCCCCCTTTTTTGGTTATCTATTTCATAATGGCATCATTGTCGTCTGTACAAAGGGCTTGAAGATAGCACAGTAAATCGCCGAACTGGCAACCAAATAAAATAAGTTTGGAAATTAGACCGCTGAAAGGTGTTTGATTTGACAACCCATAGCGAACAGCCGAGTCCCGCAACCATCTCTGAAGAGATGGACATTCAGAGGCTCTGTAATGATTTTGTTTCTGTTTCTTCTTTGGTGAACTTTCTCGAGCGAGTGACTTGTGAGGAAAACATTTTATTTTGTTGTTCTTCTGCTATAAAATCTGAAGTGGGATCCATATTTTGTTTCTTGCTTGAATTGTGTCTTGTTTCAGCTACTTTGTCGACATCAGCAATGTTCTTGTTTATCGGATTTTCCCAGTAAAAACAGATTGAGGAATATTGTTCACATTTTGTCTCTGCTACTGCAGGCACAGCAGTAAACATGTCCAAATGCATGCAACAGGCTGAAGTAGTTACACAGCAATGAAGAGGCTTGCACTGGACAGACTCGTGCTAAGAGTTGCATCAAACCAGTCTTTGAAGGAAATACAACAACAACAACAACAGTCTTTTTAGACATTCACTCCAATTTGCAACAAACGCAACAGTAAAAACACTCAGGGTCAGCACACAATTTTTGAGAAACGCACCTCCCTATGAACTTCCATCTGGCGCTCTCTAAATGCGGCCTCTCTCTGAAGTGCGACCATCTGGTACTTTGCATCGGTCAGCATGGTCTGTGCTTGGGCAGATAGCTGCGCCTTCCTTTCCAATTCTACGGCTTGATTATAGAAACGAAACTGGTCTTCTCTGTACTTGTTCCACTGACCTGTTTCCTCCTAGTAAGATAAAAAGAGATGTTAATGAAACTGACATCAACAAATGATAAAACATGACAAAATTACACGTTATATGAGGCATTTAAGGAACTAAGTGTACAATATTTTCATACTTCGTGGAAAAAATGCATTTAAAAAAAAAAAGGTACGGGATATTGTTGATACACTTATTGGCTACTTTTCCACGTAATTTGCCACTCTGTTCAATGTACACGGTGAGCCGTGGCACAAGCTTCTTTAGGTCCTCCTTGAAGAACTCTCTCACCAGCTCCTTCCTCCACTTCAGAACCTCATTCTTCGCCCGCTTGTTGGTTGAAAATTTAATTACACTCATTTGTGTCTTCAGAGAGGTGAAAAGATGATTATATGAAGGTGTCAAATCAGGGGAATATGAGGTGTGGTTCAAAACATCCCAACCAAATGAATTCAAGAGTGTCTCCATGGCTAAGAGTGCGAGAATGGGTATTGTTGTGCAGTATGCACATTCCTCTCATCAACATTCCCATCCTTAAATTTTGAATGCTCCTTTCGAGTTTTTAGGATCTCACAATACCTTTATGCACTGATGGTCCCTCCATGAGGCAGGAATTCGACCAAAATAATGCCTTTTCAGTCCCAAAACACAGAGGCCTTGATTTTTTTGCCCGAAATTGTGGCTCTGAATTTTTTGGCAGATGGGAAATTGCTGGTGTGACGGCTGTCTTATTGTCTCAGACACATAATGAACCACCCATGTTTCACCTCCAGATACAATAGAGCTCAGAAAATCCTCATCTTCCAATGCAAGTTGCTCAACAAACTTGCATGCACTGCTGAACCAATTTTTCTTGTGCTGCTCTGTCAGCTGTTTTGTGACCCATCTTATGCATAGTTTTGAGTATCCCTGGGAGTGTCTCATGTAAGAGAATTCTGGACAGTTGTGGAAACATTGCAGAAATTTCATCTACTGTCAATCAGCACTCTTCTTGAACAGTTTCCTCAATGTTTTGCACCAACTCACCAAGTTTTCGCAATTTTTTGCACCAGCTCACCAGTCAAAACAGAAAGTCTTCCACGCCTCTGTTCATCATGAACATTTGTTCTGCCTCCGCCAGATCCCCTTACACCACTTAAAAACACTCTTTCTGTTCATAATACCTTCCACATAAATGATTTTAATTTGGAAAAAGAATTTGGTAGGTATTATTTCTTCTGCGAGTAGGAAGTGGACCACAGTAAGTGCCTTGCACTTGGGAGGATTTCTTACCAGTATCTTTCACTCAACTGCACACTACAATGTGAGTTTACGTATCACTGTGTTCATTCAACAGCTGATTTAGTCAGGGGTCCCTTCTACCACTCAGCGTTGCCAACCCTCAAAAAGTAAAAAACAGGCTGTTAGTCACAGTACGTTTACTTTCTGAACATGCCTCATCAAGAGGAATTGCTACTGATGGAAAACACATTGTAAAATACACTATGATTTGGAGTCACTGCTCAAAATTGTCTGCACAAATTACAATAATTATTGGTCAAATATGAATTATACTTTTAGTTGTGCCATAAAAACTAAATATGATTTTTTTTCTAAAGATATCTTCTGCAATACTGTGGTTGGTAACTGCACATGCATCGGACAATTACTGTAATTCATTGATGAAATATTGTTAGTGAGAGAACCGTGTTTAAGTTGACTGTACTAACGTTCGGCCCTTATGAAGAACACAGAATTATGCAATCCCAGTGGTGAGAAGTAACTGAATGATCTGAAGACAAATAAGTCTTCAAGCCTGGAAAGAACCTCAATTTGGTTTTACAAAGAGCATTGGCCCCTTATTTAGCTTGCATGTACCATAAATCTATCATCTAGCCAAAGTCACAAACGACTGAAAGAAGTGCAGGTGTCTCCCATAAATAAGAAGGGTAAGACAACAGCCCCACAAAATTACAGAACAATATCCTTAACATTGCTTTGCAGCAGTATTCTTGAGCAAATTCTAAGTTCGAAATCAACAAATTACCATGAGACAGAGAAGCTTCTGCCTACAAATCAGCACGGATTTAGGAAGCACCACTTGTGCAAAACTCAATTTTCTTTTTTCTCACACAATGCCACAATGACTATGGATGAAGGGCAACCAGCAGATTAGACGCTACTTGATTTCTGGGAAGTGCCCGACACAGACCACACTGCAGACTGTTAGTGTAGGTCTGAGCATATGGAACTGGATTTCAGATATGTGAGTTGCTTGAAGATTTTTTAACTACCAGAAGCCAGTAAATTTTCCTGGACAGTGAATGTTTATCAGAGGCAGGGATATTGTCAGGAGTGCCCCACAAAAGACAGAAGGACCAGTCTTGTTTTTGTAAACATAAACTATCTTATGGATATGGTAAACAGGAATTTGCTAAGGTTTGCTGAGAAACTGTAGTGTACAGGAAGGCGTCATCACTGAGTGACTTAGAAGGATGCGGGACGTCATGGACCGAATTTCTACTTGATGTCATGAACAGCAGCTTGTTCTAAATGTGGACAGATGTAGATTAACCCAGATGAGTATGAAAAACAACCTTATAAAGTTCAAATTCGGTATTAGTGACGTTCTGTTTGACACAATTACGTTGACTAAATATCTAGATGTAGCACTGCAAAGTGTCATGAAATAGAATGACCAAGTAAAGTTGGTAATAGGGAAAGCAAATGGTCGACTCTGGTTTACTGAGGCGGTACTAGGAAAGTGTAGTTCATCTATAAAGGAGACTGCATACAGAAGACTTGTGTGACTCATTCTCAGGAATTAAGTTTGTAGGATAGCCACACATCACAATCAACATTTTTATTGACTGTTTTCGCTCAATGTAGTAAAAGCACCATCAGAAAGTTCAATGTAGTTGGCTGATTAGATTGCTGATATCAGTGTTTTGGATCTCCACCAGGTTGAATTAAAGGAAGACAAAACAATTCAGAGGCATGCTGCTAGGTTTGTTCCCAGTAGGTTCAATCTACATGAGTAGTACGGAAATACTGTGCGCTCAAATGGGAATCCTTAAAGGGTAGGAGACATTCTCTCCTTGTAATGCTATTAAGAAAGTTTAGAGGACCAGCATTTTCCAAGACTGCAGGATGACTCTACTGCCACTAGCATACACTATGTGATAAAAAGTATCCGGACACCCCGAAAAACATACATTTTTTATATTAGGTGCATTGTGCTGCCACCTACTGCCAGGTACTCCATATCAGCAACCTCAGTAGTCATTAGACCTTCTGAGAGAGCAGAATGGGGCACTCCACAGAACTCATGGACTTCAAATGTGGTCAGGTGATTGGGTGTCACTTGTGTCATACATCTGTACGCGAGATTTCCACACTCCTAAACATCCCTAGGTCCACTGTTTCCGATGTGATAGTGAAGTGGAAACGTGAAGGGGCACGTGCAGCACAAAAACGTACAGGCCGATCTCGTCTGTTGACTGACTGCTGACAGTTAAAGAGGGTCGTAATGTGTAATAGGCAGACATCTATCCAGAACATCACACAGGAATTCCAAACTGCATCAGTATCCATTGCAAGTACTATGACAGTTAGGCAGGAGGTGAGAAAACTTGGATTTCATGGTCGAACTGCTGTTCGTAAGCCACACATCATGATGGTAGATGCCGAATGACACCTCGCTTGGTGTAAGAAGCGTAAACATTGGACGACTGAACAGTGGAAAAACGTTGTGTGGAGTGACGAATCATGGTACACAATGTGGCGATCTGATGGCAGGGTGTGGGTATGGCGAATGCCTGGTGTACGTCATCTGCCAGCATGTGTAGCACCAACAGTAAAATTTGAAGGAGGTGGTGTTATGGTGTGATCGTATTTTTCAAGGAGGGGGCTTGCACCCTGTTGCTGAGCACACTGACAAACATGGCGTCCTTCATTTCAATGACTGCTTCACAGCCTGTACCATATGAATCCTTCCCACTAACCCCAGCTTTTCTGAATTGTGAAGGTGAGAACTTCCCCTGCAATATATTCTATGTTCCCATAACGATCGTGGCCTCAACCTTTGTTGGTCACTGTCCTCTCCCACCACTTCTCTGTTCCCATTCCAGCACTCCACCGCCCTCATTCCTCCATCACACCCAGTCTTTTACTTCTCTTCTTTCCCCAGGAGATGACCTGGGGGATTTGCTGCTATAACCTTGCGACTCTGGCTAAAAATGGAGGTGAGATATGAATATATGAACTCAACGAGAGAGTCCTCTTAGCCTCTCTCACCTCAATTCTCCACAATCCTACCAACACATGGTGTCCTTGTTAAGCTGAGCAACCCAGTGGAAGGTTGGGTAACAAACCCCAGTGGGAAACTGGGTCAGTGAGCCAATAGGATGTGGAGGACAGTCGAAGGCAATGGGAAACCACCACTAGAATTACTTCTCTAGTCGCTCATGGGATGGACCTCTTTGTACAATATTCTGGAGGTGAAGCTTCCTCTCAATTGGATCTCGAGGAGGGGAATACAATGAGGACTCCAGAGATTAGGGAAAAGGAAGGAAGGAGAAGAAGAAGGAAGACTTATTGAGGATTCGGACTTGGAATGTTTTAACCCTTATCCAGGAAGGGAAATTAGAATGCCAAACGCCAAACGTGAAACGACAAGAAACAAATTGGATGTACTCAGAATGTGTGAGGTGAGATGGGGTGGATGTGGAGAACTAGAAAGTGCAGACTTCTGATTGTACTATTCAGGTGAAGATAAAAATGGAGTGTATGGGTTTGGAATTTTGATAGGCAAAAGACTGAAGGACAAGGTTATCAAGGTTGAATATGTTAGTGGAAGAAAAATGATGATGACAGTGAAAGAGAGAAAGAAAGACTTTGTTGTCATCCAGGTCTATATGCCAACAAGTAATCAAATGGTTCAAATGGCTCTGAGCACTATGGGACTCAACTGCTGAGGTCATTAGTCCCCTAGAACTTAGAACTAGTTAAACCTAACTAACCTAAGGACATCACAAACATCCATGCCCGAGGCAGGATTCGAACCTGCGACCGTAGCGGTCTTGCGGTTCCAGACTGCAGCGCCTTTAACCGCACGGCCACTTCGGCCGGCAACAAGTAATCATTCAGATGAAGAGGTACAAGAATGTTATGAGAAGATAGAAAACTTAGCAGAGAGAGAGAAAAGAAATGGGTGTAGTGTTATAATAGGTGATTGGAATGCTTGCCTAAAGAGTGTCAAAAGTTATCCAGGGCCAGATATTTATTCAGATCATAGATTAGTAGTAGCTGCAGTTCTAGTTAAATTGAAAAGAACCTGGAAAGGACAGAAGAGAGAGCACATTAACTTTGAGAAACTGAAAGACAAAGGCAATTTTGAAAAATTAGAGAATACATATTGTGTAATCATGATGCAAGGACAGGAAACGGAATGCTCAGAAGGAAGATAGGATCATTTTAAAAATGGGATCAAAAAGAGAACTAAGGAAATGCTCAGAGTCAAGGAGAGGAAAAAAGTAAAGAAAGAGTGGGTAACACCAGATATGATAACCAAGATGGATGACTGCAGGAAATGGAAAACTGTAAACACAGAAGGAAAACGCAACTACAGGAGGTTAAATAATGAATTAAGAAGGGAGACAGAAAAAGCAAAGGAGAAATGGCTGACAGAAAAGTGTAACAAGATAGAGAAATTAGAGAAAGAAGGAAAATATGATTTAATGTACAAAGAAGCAATGGATTTGGCATTCAGAGAAAAGAGAAACAACAACAGACTAAAGGTAGTAGAGGCAGCGGGTGGTAAAATGGTGAGTGAACCCCAAATAAATAATGAGAAGATGGGAAGAATATATAGAATGGCTATACGCTGCAGACAGCTGAACAAGTGAAGAAGAGCTTGGGATAGAAGAAGAAGATAAAGTTGCAGATGATGACAAACGAAATGCAATACTAACAAATGAGATTGAAGCATCTATGAAGGAGATGAAAAATGGAAAGGCAATGGGAATTGATGAGATTCCTGCAAAACTGTTGAAGTCATTGGAGAAAGAAGGGAAAAGGGAATGGATTGAATTGTGTAATCAAATATACATGACAGGAAAATGGCAAAAGGACTTTACAGAAAGTATCTTAATACCTAGGAAAAAGAAAAAGAACAGTAAAAGTGTGAGGAACATAGAACAGTGAGCCTGATATTGCATCCAGTCAAAGTCTTGCTGAGGACACTCAACAGAAGGCAATATAGAGAGCTGAAGTCCGTGATAGGAGATGAACAATTTGGTTTCAGGTGAGGAGTGGGAACTAGAGATGCCATTGGGCATAGTGGAGAGGTGCATGGAGAAGAAAAGGAAGGTGTATACTGTGTTCATTGATCCTGAGAAGGCTTTTGACTGTGTCAGATGGGACAAACTGATGGAAATCCTAAGGAAACATGGAGTTGACTGGAGGGATAGATGGTTAATTAGAAATTTATATTTGAACCAGAGAGCAAAAGTAAGAATAGGCGGTGTGATGAGTGAAGAAACTGAACTGGGAAGAGGTGTAAGACAAGGTTGTTGTTTATCACCAACACTGTTCAATATCTATCTGCAGGAAATTATTAATGAAAGTTTTGATGGAAGGAGAGGAGTTTGTATAGCGGGGCAGAGATGGAGTGTATAAGATCTGCAGATGATGTGGTTGTGATGGCAGAGTGTGCAAGAGAGATGAAACAAATGTTAGATGATCTAAACACAAAATTAGAAGAATATGGAATGAAGATTAACAAGAAGAAAATGAAAAGCATGGTAATTGGATGAAAGGGGAGAAAATGCCATATGAAAATAGAGGGAGTTGAAATAGAGCAAGTGAATAACTTCAATTACTTGGGAAGTGTAATAATGGATGAATGTATTGCTCAACAGAAATTAGGAAAAGAATTGCAATGGCAAAAGAAAGATTCAAAAGGAAACAGAAATTACTTTGTGGACCACTAAACAAAGATCTGAGGAAAAGACCCCCCAAATGTTACATCTGGAGCATTGCACTGTATGGTGCAGAGACCTGGATGTTGAGGAAGGAAGATGAAAGATGACTGGAGGCACTAGAGATGTGGATATGGAGAAGAATGGAAAAAGTGAAATGGGTAAACCGAGTAAGGACTGAAGAAGTTTTACGAAGAATCAGAGAAAGTCATCAGAAAGAGAAAACAGAACTGGATTGGACATTGAGGAGGGACTGTTTACAGAAGGAAAGAATAGAAGGAATGGTGGAGGGAAAAGGGGGAAGATGAAAAAGAAGATATCAAATGCTGGACAATATCAAAGGAGACAAATATTCAGAAGCAAAAAGACTGGCTATGGACAGACAAAAGTGGAAGAGGCTTAACCCATGGCAAGACCTGCCATAAGGCAGAATACCATACTACTACTCCTCATTTCCACTATTCGCCCCCCCCCCCCCCCCCTCTCCCCACTGGCCACCATCTAACCTCCCGACGGCACATAGCTGCCCTCCCTCTTTTCACCTCGTCCCCAATACCACGTCACTATCCACCACCCTTACCCTACCATCCCTCCGCCTCCCTGCCCCAACCTCCACCCAGTCGCCACTCCCTTCATACACTGGTGCTGCTACTCGCAGTGTGGCCAAGTTGCCTGAGAATGCAGTCCTGTGTGAGTTGTGTTTGCGTGAGTGTGTACATGTGTGTTTGTTGTCAATTTTAACGAAGGCCTTACTGCATGAAAGCTATATTTGTGACAGTCTTTTTGTTGTGCCTATCTGTGACTCAGCATCTCCGCTATATGGTGAGTAGCAACTTTCCTTTTCACAACATTGTTACATTCCATCCTGGATTTTCCACTGTTTGATTTTTTCCATATTGCTGTTAGTCCATCCAGGATTTTCCACTATTTAGTATTATGAAGAAATTAACAGAAATGTATGTACTGATACTTGTTGCCATGGCAACCAACTTACAAATGCGCAAACATATTGTAATGAACATATTCTTATAAATGCTTCAATACAATAATGCAGTGAGCACCTTAAATCAAGTGCTTAGCGTGCATAAGACATACCAACACTGAGTCTTAGATGGATACTCGTATACCACAATGGCAAGAGAGTGAAAAGAAAAAAAAAAAGTTTGTGTACCTTTTGTCTTGATGCAGAAGTTTACCAGCTTAGTTTGTCAAAACATCACTGAAATTAACAGAAAATACCAGCAGACCTGGCTTTCATCATGTTGGCTACAGCAACTTGTTGATATCTTTGAACTGTTTTTTCATCTTTCTGTATGTCAATAACAAACACGTGCAGAGTGATTTAGTCAAGTTAATGCATGAATAATTACTTGCAACAAGTTAATGGTCTCAAAGAATAAATGAATTTCTACTCCAAGTAAAAATGAAAATAGTTTTTAATTACAATTAAGGTAACTATAATAGTAGTTGTAGTTGTAGTAGTAGTAGTAGTAGTAGTAGTAGCTTTATTCATCCATAGATCTCTTTTTACAAGGATATAGGGCATGTCAAAGTATTGACAAGTTTAGACCAATTTAAAATAAGCTAATTCGTATAGACATACATTTACAGACTTCTAGTTAGAGACAGTCATTAGATTTACTCCTGGTATACAACACTTCTTTTACAAATAACTTATTAGAGAATGCAATGCCACACTGTTCACTCATATCTCACTATCAGTCGCTGCACACACTATACACACATTGTTTCATAACACTTCTCTCACTACACACACAAAGACACCTGCACTGGTGATCTCTGGGCCATTTTCTGTACTGCAACTTCCCATTTGTTATCCTGAAAAACTGAGTGAGATGGTGAGCTCAGAAAGAGGAAAGGTGTTAGTATTGTGCTATGCATAGCTTGGGGGTAAGTTTTTCCAGAAATGGAAAAAAGAAGGAAAAAAGCATAGTGTGAAGGTATTATGTGGAATATTGGATGTTTTATAATCATTATTATTATTAATTTGTATAACTTTTTTTTACCAAATCCCTGCTCTGTTTTATCTAAGTAATCCTTCAACATATGAAATGTATTGCATAACAGGTACTTTTTAGCTGTCATTTTAAGTAAGTGTATTTTTGCAATTTCTTTAATCACTTTTGGTAATTTATTGTAAAGTTTTATTCCTTGGTATAAAATGCTGTTTTGAGTTTTATGTTTATTTTTTCTTGCTAAATGTAAGTTGAGTCTAGCTCTTGTTCCATGGTCATGGACAGAGCTGTTTGTACAGTAATAACCAATGTTATTTTTGATGTGTACAACTGACTGGTAAATGTGTTCACACAGAGCAGTTAAAAACCCCAGATCTTTACAATGAGCTCGACTATTATTTTTGGTTATTATTCTTATGGTTCTTTTCTGGAGTTTGAAAATTGTGTTCATATTTTGTGAGTTTGTTCCCCAAAAAAGAATGCTGTAGCTAAGAACTGAGTGTACATATGACTAGTATGTAACTAAAAGACACTGCTTGTTACACACTGATGATAGGATTCTAAGGGCATAATATGCTGATGACATTCTGTTTGCAAGTACCTTTGGGTATTCACACCACTTCAACTGAGAATTCAGTATTCATTCTTAGAAATTTTGCATTTGTTACACAGTTTATAGAGGTGCCATCAACATTTAATTTAACACTGTCATTTTCCCTCTTCAAATTGAAATCCATGGCATTAGTTTTCTCTGTGTTCTATGTCAATTTATTGGTTATTGACAAATCATAAACTTCCTTGAAAGTTTCATTTGATTTCTCTGCAAGGAGTTCTCTTGTTTTCTCAGGGACTATAATATTGCTGTCATCAGCGATGAGAATTTATCACCATGAGTAACACTACTGGGAAAGTCATTAATGTATATCAGGAATAGTATTGGTCCTAATATGCTACCTTGCATAACCCCTATAATGAAACTCCTCATTTACATGTTCTTCTCCCCTATTCATTACAATGAAAATTAGTTTCTAATAAACACTAGAGATTTTTTTCTCTTGCAAAGTTCACTGTATACAATTTTATAAGGATTAAGTTCAGTCAATAAATACAATAAAGAGATCTCTTAACAGATACAGCATACAAACAAGAGAGAGCTAGTTACAACATGTCTGATATCAAATAGAATATAAAAAATGTTATGAAAAGGACACATTGCTATTCACCATAAAGATGGCACACTGAGCTGCAGACAGTTACAAAGAAAGGGCTGTTACACACTGAGTTTTTGGCCACAGCTTTCTTGAGAAAGGAAACAAACACACACACACACAGATACATTCACAAAAGCCAGCAAACCTCATGCACACACAACCACTACCTCTGCCTGCCCTGTTTAGAATCAGATGCCATATGGAGCAGGCGGAGACAGCAGTCATGTGCGCATGAGGCGTGCTTGCTTGTGTGAATATGTTTGTGTTTCCTTTCTGACTCAGGCTTCGGCCAAAAGCTAAATGTGTAACAGTCTTTTCATTGTACCTGTCTGCAACTCAATGTGTCAACTTTATAGTGAGTAACAATCTTATATTAAATAAAATTACACAGTCTGTGCAAAGGTTAATTAGGCGTCAATCACAGATAGTGGTCAAGCTTTTGGTGATTCAGTTATTTCTAAACATTGTGGCTTTCGGCTGTCTACGTTACCCACCAGTCATCTGTAGTTAGAAAAATGGACTGGTTGCTTCTTGGCAGTGGTGCAAGGATGGGCCATCATCTGTTTGCATATGCTCTCATTACATGAAAAGGAGAAAAATATGACTGCATCAATATATGCTCTTACAGCTCCACTCCCACATTTAAAGTTCTTATTATACTACCAAAAGTAAATCTTTGATGTGCATGTTTTTTGACATGCAAGCAGCACCCATATAAGATCGATAATAAAATGCAGAAGAAAACGGATATACAAGAAAAAATGAAAGGAAGCATCTGACATCAATTGTGTAAATTGTAACCTTAGTAAAGCAGTCATCAATCTGAAAACTGTTTTAAACCCCACAATGCTTTATTAGATATGGTCCAGTTGGAGGTGGTATGTCATTGCCTTCCTCTTGTCTTTGAACTGACTTACCAGCCAGTTATAGGAGTTTACACAGTTTAACGTCGATTCCGGATCTCGACATTTTTCACACTGTAACCTTGCAGCATGGATAAATAAGGGACAGATAGATGCCACCTATAGAAAAATTAAAAAGGCCTTATGAGAAAACAGAAGTGCGTGCACAAATATTAACAGCTCAGATGACGAGCCTGTACTAAGCAAAGAAGGGAATGCTGGGAGATGTAAGGAATGTCTAAATGGTCTATAAAGGGAAACAACCTTGAAGACAAAATCATAGAAAGAGCAGAAGTAGATAAAGATAAGATGAGAGATAGAATACTGCAAAAAGAATTGGACAGAGTACTGAAAGACCTAAGCCAAAACAAGGCTCCTGCAATAGACAACATCCTCTCAGAATTATGGAGACCCTCGGGAGAGCCACCACCAACAAAATTATTCCACCTCGTGAAACAGGCAACATACCCACAGAATTCTAGATGAATGTAATAATTCCAATTCCAAAGAAGACAGATTTTGACAGGTATGAATATAACTGAACTATCAGTTTAATATTCCACCTCCGTAGCTGCATGTTCAGTGTGGATGGCTGTCATGTGGAGGACCCAGGTTCGATTCCCGATACTGCCAAGGTTCTTTCCTCGGTGGGAGGACTGCTACAGGGTGAACTCAGCCTCGTGATGCCAATTGAGGAGCTACTTGACTAAATAGTATCAGCTCCATGGTCTGGAAAGCATGCCAAACAGCCAAGAGAGAAGTGCGCTGACCACATTCCCCTCCATACCGCATGTGGATGGTGCCACAAAAAAGAGGATGACACGGTGCCTGATAGCTCTTGGGCCTTCACAGTCTGGCGAGGAGCTCAAATGAAACACAGTGTCAGCAACAGAAACACACAAAACTAAATGAACACTTTGATAGCTTTCAGAAGAAATTCTCTGATGAGCTAGAGTACAAATGTGAGCTCCATGTTAGGCTGTGAAGGTCCAAGGGATGTCTACAGGCCACTAAAAATTGTAGAGAGATATCAAGTATTGAGTACAGTAAGCAGATTCAAGTGGTAGAGGTTACCCTCGAAACAGCTCTCCACAAATACGCAATAATTTTCTTTATGGCTACTTTGCAGATGACATGCTGTCAAAAAAAAAAAAAAAAAAAAAAAAAAAAAAAAAAAAAAAAAAAAAAAAAAAAAAAAAAAAAACAACGATGAAAACGAGCACTTAAACTGATGGATAATAATACAGTACAGTTAGCAATGTAATTTTAAGTTGACTGTTTAAACAAAATGAAGCAAATTCCAAATATTGTATTTCTTAGGCCTACAGCAGTTACATTATTACAAATGTGAAATTGTACTTTACAGAAATAAAAATTTGACCCACAGAAGATGACACACTGGTGTCGAAACATGTCTGGGTAAATATAAAAATAACTAATTGTGTTTGCATAAGGCTGATTTCCAAAACAACCCAGTTTTTAAATCGCAAACACAGAAGAATGAAAAGAGGAGCTACAAATCTTAGTAAAATGAGTGATCCCTAACTCTTGCAGTGGGCTAGGCATGATGCCTTCAAGCAACTATTTCACCCAATAATGTAACGCAATTCTGTAAACCCCCCTACGGTAATGTGTCAGTGTTGTCACAGCTCTGTAGGCAGCTACTGGTTTCATCTGCAGCTGTGAATGCTTCACAGCTGAAAGCTGGCAACAGTGCTGTGAGCTGTCACAGATTTTTTTACATCATCTTAACTATAGGTTGAATATATCTAAAAACAAAGATGATGTAACTTACCAAATGAAAGCGTTGGCATGTTGATAGACACACAAACAAACACAAACACACACACAAAATTTCCTGATGAAGCAACCGTTGGTTGCGAAAGCCTTAATTTTGTGTGTGTGTGTTTGTGTTTGTTGTGTGTCTATCAACATGCCTACGCTTTCGTTTGGTAAGTTACATCATCTTTGTTTTTAGATATATTTTTCCCTCATGGAATGTTTCCCTCTATTATATTCATATGACTATAGGTTGAGGTAGTTATGCAGAGAGGAAGCTGCTTGTTCAGAAAAGACTACTTCAAAGAGCTGCATCAAATCTGTCTTTGGACTGAAGACCACAACAACTGAAATTGAAAGTGTAATATACTGAGTGTATTCTTACCAAGACAGAACTCTACTTTTCTCAAGAAAAATAAATACATAAACAAATAACAGAAAACAATACATTTAATAGAAGGGGTTGTATTTGTTGATGCCTCTTCTGTGACCTTTCTCAATTAAGAGATTTATAAAAGACTTGTATCAATCTCTCTAGAAAATTGCCCTAACTTCAGGCTAAATTACATTTTTTTATGATGGAAGTATATATTACTTAGAACAACTCAGAGGTATTTTACTGAACATGTAATCAACCCCAGAGGATTTCATAATGTATAAAATGTATAATT
Source organism: Schistocerca americana (assembly GCF_021461395.2). Lineage (NCBI taxonomy): Eukaryota > Metazoa > Arthropoda > Insecta > Orthoptera > Acrididae > Schistocerca > Schistocerca americana. The sequence continues at coordinate 97,844,301 of NC_060127.1, read as the reverse complement.
TTCTTACCTTTAGAAGTTACCAGTGACCCCCCACCCCCCCCAAATCTCCGTACAGATAGCACTAAGTATCTATGACTGGATGACTTGCCTGGCATAGTGGTAATTTTGTTTAATCATAGAGTTATGATTAAAAATCAGAGAACATATTAGATAACTGAATAGCATCACTTTCACATAAATTAAATGATTCAGGCAGCACATCCCAGTTGCTGGTGTACTGCAGCATCTAAAAGCATGAGCAGACTACCCAACTGCAACCTGCCAACAATGTAAGCCTCACTACAAAGGCTCCGCAGCTGCTCATTTTTCGATGGAGTGGTCGCACCACTGCTCAGCGAGTATCAAACCATGTATGGTAGTTCCTGTTCCTGAGAGCAGCCTTAACACATCAGACAGAAAAATGTGTGACTCAGTGTCTTGTTCTAGGTGTTTCAACTGGACATCACTTTCGCAAAATGCATCTCCCTAGCCAGTTATTCAATCAGGAAAACCTACAGTTTAACGTGAAACCCAAAACATGTTTCATTTGCGGCAAATCTCCATATCACTGAGAGCTGAGTGCCAGGTTAAAAAGAAAGATAAAAAAACTCATGGTCCCACAATGTTCCCATTACCGTGCACTCGTTTTACCACTACACCACCAAGCCTGACTATGATTCTACTCTTGAAATTGACACCTTGACACCCACAGTTTAACATGGAATACAAACCACATTCTGCTTCTGAAGAATGTCCACATCAATGAGGGCTAATGCTACATTAAAAGACAGTGAAACATCTGTGGTCCGCCAGGATTCGATCCCAAGACCTTTTGGTTTCCAAGCACATGCTGTACAGGAAGACCACCAGTCCTGACTCGGATTCTGTTCAAGGTCTGAGGAAGACAAGGAGGAGAAGATTAGCGTTTAACATCCCGCTGACAATGAGGTCATTTGAGATGGAGCACAAGTTCAGATTAGGGAAGAATGGGGAAGGAAATCGGCCATGCCCTTTCAAAGGAAACATCCCGACATTTGCCTGAAGCGATTTTCAAAACTCAAGGAAAATCTAAAACAGGACTGCCAGACACAGGTTTGAACTGCTGTCTTCTTGAATGTGAGTCCAGTGTGCTAACCACTGCGCTACCCGTTCTGTGCTCAGGCTTTGCTGTTGTGTTGAATTTTGGCAGTTTTATTGCTAGATGGCACTCCCATCATTTTCACAGCTGGGTGAACTTCATTTCATCACAATTCAGTCAATTTCCACAAAATGATTATAAAATTATATACACGATCTTCCTCTAGTTAGTCAAAACCAGATCAAAATCCCTACAGCAGTTCCTGAGGTTACCCAAAACATACAGACAGATGTGAGCAGGGAACTTCACTTTACATAGAGAGAGACAGAGAGAGAGAGAGAGAGAGAAGAGAAGAGAAGGAAAGGGACAGTAGGCAGGCAGCCCTCACTTACATCTACTTGTTCGTCCAGATAAACAGACAGAGTGGGCCCAAGCTTCTTCACTGCCATCACACAAAGAATTGCCACTGAAATTCCATTGTAATAGTTGTGCTCAAGAACATATATTTCCTTGGAGAGAAGATACGATGACACAGTTGTTCCGAACACATATGGTCCTGCCACAAAGACATATTTATTAGCAACACAGCCAGGATTAAACTAAAGTCAGGTATTTTGTATGCTACAAAACACACTTTTAACATACGTACACAGATATCTTATCATACGAAGCACAGGAAAAAGTGACACACAGGGGAGAACATCACATAATGGAAACTATACTCAACAGAATTATGATGCAGTCTAATCAAACATTTTAAACTATTTACCACAGATTTTATATTATGTTGTGAGGAGAAGAATATTAAATTCTTCTCATTTGTGTCCCTTACAAAGTGCAGAAAAGCAGTACCATGTGGCTGCAGTGTTAGTAAGTCAGAATTGAAAGCAGCCAACTCATACACACAGATGGTTGTAACAAACTGTGAGGATAAAAAATGAAAGGATCACATAGGCTCAGGCTGAGCCACACGTAAAGTAGGTGATAGACATCAGTTCGTTGGTAGTATACTGGGAAATTGCAGTCAGTCTAGTAAGAAGACTTCTTAAACATCACTTTTTATTTATTTATTTGATCTTACGTGATATTCACCAACTAGGCTAACCAGCTACTGTGTTTAATTGGTTTAAACATCAGGTACATTTTCATAGCTTACTGGTTACATATTCTGATGTACTCTATCCATTAAAAAAACTGAAGTTATATATTAATGTGACACCCATACATAACCATTTGAGACAAATGTATCTAAATATTGATGTCTGTGACTTCACATATATTCCTGTAATGTGTGTAAACCCTTATATCATTTGTACGAAATAGGACAGTCGGCAATGAAACCTGCAGCTGGTTCAACTTTCAATGTACGAGGGTTGGAACTTAAATAGTGGCAGCTATTTATTCACAACCGATACAAAAGAGTTACATGTTTGCTTCTGTTACTGTCCTTCAAAGTAGTCACCAGCATTGTGTTGAACCTGTTGCCAGCAATGTGGAAGGCGTATTACACCGTCAGCAGAGCCTGTTCTGTTGATGGTGCGAATGGAGCAGTCTACAGCCTGTCGAATCTCTGGAACAGTTCTGAAGCAAATGCCACGAAGTAGTTCCTTCATCTTCAGAATCAAATCAAAGACTTAAGTCAGGGGAGTATGGTGGATGGTACAGTACTTCCCAGTCCCACTGACTAAACAAAGCAGCCACAGCTTGTGCTGTATGCATCCGCGCATTGTTGTGCAAAATGATGGGTGGGTTGCGCAGAAAGTGTCGCCACTTCTTTCAAAAAGCTGGTCGAAGGTGATGTTCCAAAAACAAACAGTAATACTGTGCACTGATGGTCTACTGTGAAGGAACGTAATGCATTAGGATAACACCATCACAGTCGTACACGAGAATCACCATAACTTTCACCACACTGGGGCTCTAACGCACTTTCGACTTTCGCGGCGACTCATAATGATGACATTTGTTGGACTGGCGTTTCAGTTTTGGCTTGTACGATGTGAACCATGTCTCATCCAGTGTTATGATATGGCATAAGAAAGCCTCTCCATTGCGCTCGTAGCACTCCAACTGCGTCTGAGCAGTGTCGTAACGCATCCATTTATGCATTCCCGTCAAGTCATGCAGAACCCATCATGATGCAATTTTTCACATGCCCACGCATTCCTTCATGATGCAAAGCACAGTCATATGCGCTAATTCGGTTTCATGGGCAAGATCACGAATCGTATGGCATCGATCACTGTCCAGTAATGCAGCATGCACGTCTTCTTCAGAGATGCTAGGATGACCTGCCCAATGCATGTCTGCCACAGTTTGCCGGCCTTCGTTGAAGGCTTTTATGCAATGTGCCACTGTTCTGTGCAGCAATGCCAATTCCCTGCATGCCTCTTGAAGACCATGATGACACTGTCATGCTGTACAACCTCTGGCACATTCAACCTTGATCCAACTCCATTGTTCCTGTTTTGAAAACATAGTGACACCGTTACGTTAGACCGCTCGCTCACAAGTGACAATGTTTCCTTCGATTGTGCACATGCCGGTGACAGAGGTATGGTAGGTATGTTGACAATGTGTGCTATCAGTAACAATAGTAGATTCCATTGCATAGTGTCTCCACAGCAGTGTTGCCACTATTTAAGTTCCAACCTACATAGTTACATTTGCTGTGTCCGATATTTGGTACTTGCCAATACTGTGTTATATAAGTCATCTTCTTCATCATTGTCATGGCTGGATGTTGTTGAATCGATAACTTTATAAAAGTGAGCTCTGGTGCCATTCACTCATGCTGATTCAATTAAACCACAATTTCCTCAGCAGTTCCTATTGAAAATGCATATAAAACCTTCCTTAGTTCCTTTGAGTAATTTTTGCCTCACTGCTCCATTCTTCCTGTGTTTGTCAGTATATTTTCCATATAAAATCACTACAGGGAAGTCTAATTCCTTGGAATGTGCTATAGTAAAACTTTCTGTAGCATACATGTCAGCTATTTTATTTTCAATGATGGCTGTATGTCCTCTGATCCACAAGATGACATCTGTACATCTTGTATATAATCTGGGATGGTCGTTTCTATCTTATGGAAAGCGCTTTTAGAGCCTCTTAAACTTTCTGAAATTCTTTCCGTATTCCATAGGCAACTGCTCTGCGAATTATTAATTTTCAGCACTATAAATGGATGCTTCATTAGATATAGCATACCACCCCATAGTCTTTTTTAATGTGCAGTAGAGATCATATCCTTTTCCTTCAAGTGCCTTGGAGCCCTCTGTGTAAATATGGATGTAATTTGGCAACCTGTTTTCTATGACAGACAATGTTGTTGTTTGTTCACTACAAATCACTTATGCGTACCATGGAACAATATTGCTCTAGTGGGATCCATACCAAATACAACTAGCAGCGGACATTAAATATACAAGGTGATTATTATTAACATTTAAAAACCTCCAAAGCAACATAGACAACACTAAGACAACTAATTTAATACAAGACACATGGGGCCGCAAATGTCAGGAAATGCCCCAAAAGTGGATGACAAATGTTGAACATGAGACTTCGCAAGACGTAACCAAGCAAAAGCTCTTACTATTCTGTGTTTCTTTCCTCTTGTCCCTTCTTTTTTGTTTACATAGTCTTTTTAGTAAAGAAAATGCAGGTTACTGACTGGTAACAACACAATTTGTAAGCTTGTACTCATTTACTTGTGATGCAACACAGTATGTTTTTGTTGTACTGCACTTTGCAATAAACCAGTGGAGACTGTAAGACTGATTAATAAAACAATAAATCTTACCTTAATGTAAACACATAATTGCCTAATGCAATGAAAAAAAATACTGCCTGCCAGATGAAAGACTTTAACCCTCAGCCCCCGTGCTAAAGTCACACATGTAGGCAAGGAGCCACACCAATGTGAACACTTGACTTGGGTCAGGACGATCAGGTGTGACTGACTGACAGGCTCAACTGCTGCTTATGGTGAGGTACATCATGTAGTGACATAACACGTTCAACATTTGTCATCCACTTTTGGCACATTTCCTGACATGTGTCTGAAATTACTTGTCTCAGCATAATTTACATAACTTCGAGGGTTTTTAAACATTATCCCCACGTATATCAGGAACAGCAGCACAAATTCTCACAGGTTTCCTAGACTCATAGGAGGACACCTTGGAAATGCTGAAAAATCTGAACTGACACATGCCTCAAGATAGGCTGCAGTTATTCTACAGAAACTATTCACAAATTTCAAGAAGCAGTATTGGGAGAATAATATAGAAACACATTGAAGATCTCTAGTATCACTCCCACAGGGACAGGGAAGACCAGGTTAGACTACTTACAGCATGCGCAAAGCCATTTCTGCAGTCATTCTTCAAGAACTCCCAACACAGTTGGAATGAGAAGAAATTCTAGCATATAGTATACTGCTAAGTGCTCTCTGTCATGAACTTAACAGTGGTTTCAAGAGTATGTATGAGGGCGAGTCAAATGGAAACCTTAAATTTGTAATAACAAATCGAAATTTCACGTCATTATCCTGTAAGTTGGTAAGTGTACTACAAACAGCATGCAGAATGGCCTGTAGGTGGCAGCACAGTCCGGATGCAAACATACCGTCACAGTATCAGTATAAAAATGGCCGCCCCACCTGCGACTTGCACTAGGGAAGAACAGCGTTCTGTTATTCGGTTTTAGCGTAGCAAAGGTGTGAAGTATATGAAATTCATTAACGAATGAAGGTTCAGTACAGTGATGCATGTTTGTCACAGCAGCAAGTCTACCGATGGAGTAGGAAGTTTGCAAATGGTGTGACTTCAGTGGAAGATGCTCCTCGTCCAGGTCAGGCATGAGTTGTGACTCCACAGAACATTGCAGTAGTTGAAGCCATAGTGAAGAAAATCTACTGAGTGACACTGAATGACATTGAAGCATGTCTACAGATTAGTCATGGGTCAGCACACCACATCGTGCATGATGTGCTCCAGTTTCACAAAGTGTCTGCAAGATGGGTGCCACAGTAGATGACTCCTGAAATGAGAGAACGGTGTGTTGATGCATGCGAAGAACTTCTTCGGCGCTTTGAACGAGAAGGTGATGGCTTCCTTGCAAGAATCATTACTGGGGACAAACCTGGGTCACTTCCACCAACCGGAAATGAAGAGAGTGAGCAAGGATTGACACCATTCTTCATCACCAAAACCAAAGAAGTTTCGAACAGAACCATCAGCAGGGAAGGTTATGCTGACTCTATTTTGGGACGAAAAAGGCATCATTTTGGAGCATTACATGCCCAGAGGGACCACTGTCACCAGTGCATCATACACAGATCTTCTAAAAAATCATCTGCGGCCTGCAATCAAATCAAAGCAACGTGGACTGCTGTCAGCAGGTGTCCTTTTGCAACATGACAATGCAAGACCCCACACTGCCTGCACAACAGCTGCAACAATCACAGGCCTGCATTCTGAGTGTCTTCCTCATCCACCATACTCACTAGACCTTGTCCCCAAGTGATTTTCAAATGTTTGGACCACTCAAAGATGCAATGGGAGGAAAGAAGTTCCGTTTTGATGAAGAGGTACGCCACGCGGTGCATGAGTGGTTGCGCGGACTACCAAATGAATTTTTTTTCTGAAGGAATTTATGCACTTTGTAAGTGCCGGAGGACTTGCATTGAGCATGGGGGTGATTATGTTGAAAAGTGATACAGCTTTGTACCACTTCTCCACAATTAATAATATTTAAAGAATATTTAAGGTTTTCATTTGACTCACCCTTGTATGTAGAAACAGATTTGGTGAACCTACACTTAATGGCTCTTCCCATTTATTACTCCTCCTCCAACAATCAAATGTTTCAGACACTGATCTTCTTGAAACTTCCTGACAGATTAAAACTGTGTGCCAGACCGAGACTCAAACTCGGGACCTTTGCCTTTCACGGGCAAGTGCTCTACCAACTGAGCTACCCAAGGACGACTCACGACCCACCTTCACAGCTTCAATTCTGCCAGTACCTCGTCTCCTACCTTCCAGACTTCACAGAAGCTCTTCTGCAAACCTTGTTGGAGTGCTTGCCCGTGAAAGGCAAAGGTCCCGAGTTTGAGTCTCAGTCCGGCATACAGTTTTAAAGAGTGAAAATCTCATTCTGGATTGATCTTCTTCCTCACTTCCTTGTTGTGTCGTGCCACTAGGTGGTTATAATTAAAGTTCAGCTACTCATGGAGGTAGGAATATATGCCAATGCATTAATGCAGAACCGATTTATACTAGAAAAATTAGTTCCAATTTTGCCCACAGGTGCAAATCTGGTGCTGTACAGCATCTTGATGATGTCTCCGGTGTTCATACGAATCAATTGTGTAAGTGGTGGTTAATAATAAAATCAACATTATCCATTTCTCACTTGTTTGACTTTTTCTGCTCATGACCTGTTCTTAATCCATTACATATGACAAAATTTCTATGTACATTTCTTTCATCCGCAGTGTTAGATTTGCACCTGGCAGCCAAAACTGGAACTAATTTTTCCAGCGTAAATCTGTTTCACATTAATGCACTAGAATACCTATCAAGGTTTTCTCCTCTGTGAGGAACTGCACTTTAACTATAACTACCTGGTATTTTCTCATTGATTATATTTCACACATTTTTTTTTAATTTCCTGTCAGCAAGTAGTTACTACAAGTAAAAGTAAAGCTGTCTCTGAGCTGCTTTACTAGGCAAGATCAATGAGAGATTGTGTGCCAGCTTCTCAGCTGTGATGTAGGTGTAGTATGGATAACTCTGGCAGAAGCTACATAATTTTAGGAGTAGAGGTAACAACTCACCAAACAGTTGTATTGCTGAATTGTCAGTAGGGACATAAGACTGAAAACTTCACTACCTTTTAAGTTAGGGTACACACACATACATTCCCCCTCCCGTCCCTCACATGCTCACCCCTATATGGCTACATTGTACTGGCTTGGGTATTCAGCCAGCACAATGTAGTCGTACAAGAGTGTGTGTGTGTGTGTGTGTGTGTGTGTGTGTGTGTGTGTGTGTGTGTGTGTGTGTGTGTGCACGCGCTCTATCTCAAAAAATGATTCACATGAAATCTAGTAAAGTTTTCAGTCTTGCATATATGCCTGTTGATTACTCAATGTTTCTAATGTTCAGAGGGTTGTTACCTTTACTTCTGAATTATTTGTATTCTAATACATTGTGAGACAAAATTTCTGTACTGCCAATAGGCACACACATCAGTACATACGCTATTCTAGCATTCAGGACTAATAATTTCTTGTGCTGGGGATGAGAGAAGTGACATTAGTCCACTCTACAGTTGGGCCTTTCTCATCCTGAGGTCCGAGTGACCTGCCTTCCTTTTCAATCTTTCCCAAGCTACCTCTCTCTCCTACTTAAGTTACTCAGACAAACAGGGCTATGTGGTGACATCATTCATCTAATAGTTCTTGTATCATTTTGTATCAATCATTGATTAATCATAGGAGTCACTGGCTCCGAAAGCTTGTGTAAGTAAAACATTTTTTGTATGTGTGTTCTCCTGCTGCTGCTTTGTGAGTAGATGTCTTATCTATCCAATTACACTATATTGTCATAAACTGATTACCATGTTTAGTGTTGTTACCAGACCCGGTAGCGTATATAATGGGTGTGAACAGTAACAGACGTTGAGTGACTGATGTGAAGCAGTTCAGATGCCGTGTATTCATCTGAGGCAGCATTATCAGTACTTAACAGATTCCAAAAGGGGTATCACTGTGGGTTTCCATTTGGCCAGCTGCTCAAATCACGCAATATTGAGTGGTCTTATGATGGAACGCAAGGGAACATGTAGGCAAGCATACTCATCATCAAGGTTCCGGTCAATCACATCTGACCACTACAGGGAGAAATCGCTTAAAACTTGAGGGCTATTAGGCCGTGGTCAATTCTAAGACTTTCTCCTAATATTACCTAATATTTATCTTCAGAGGTAAAACACCAGTTTGCCATTTTACATCTGAGTCTCCTGCAGTCGGAGAGGAAACATTAGGAGAAAGTTTTATACACTGACCACGGCCTAATAGCTCGGAAGTTTCAACGGATGTCAGTACCAGCTGTAAAAGCTTACACTGTACAACCATGAGGAGGATCACTGAATTGTGCACCAAGCACATCATAACACCCTCCCATCTGCACCTGCCACCTGAGAACAAGTAATGGACCCCCTGCAAAATTCTGTGTAATCCCGCACCATCGGTCGGTGAGTAGTAGCAGCCGGGGTAGGTAATCACTGCCATATGCGTCTGGTGTCATTAGCACCACAATAAAAATGGTTGTATGTGGAGTGGTGCTTTGACGGGGAAGCAAGGCCTGCTGACAAATGGTGTCGCACTGTGCTTAGCGATGAACTGCTGTTCTCCACTATTCCAGATGACCACAGTCAGATATTACGGTTGGGTCCCATTCTCCGACGTTTGGTAGAGGCATTACAGTGTTAATCTCGCTGTCATGGTCTGGGGACCATTAAGTATGACTTCAAGTTACAGCTGGTAGCGATCAAGGGAACTCTCGTAGCCCAAATGCAGGAACTCTGACAGCGCAACATAATTTCACGGACATCCTGCATCCTTAGATATTACCTCTCATGCGACAGTATTGTGGTGCCATTTTTCGACTATCCACATACATGGCACTTTTCTCTATGAACCAACTGCATGATGTTGTGGTGCTCCAGAGGCCAGCAAGATCTGCAAGGATGTCCTCGGTAGAACATGCTCGGGCATCAACTCCGTTTTAGTGCCAGTGTGCAGGTTATCAAGGAAAAGTTACAGCAGTTGTGGGCCAACTTCACAGGAAAGGATGTAGTGGCTTTATGACACTCTCCCCAATGGAATCAGTGCAGACATACAGGCCAAAGAGGGTACAACGTCACACCAGTAAGTGGGCCCATGCTGCCAAGTTCTTCGGAAATGTGACTTCGATTTTATAATCACTGAAATAACATTTCATACCCTCTCAACCAATGAAGTTTCATTTCATTTCCTCCTCGCCAACAGCCTTGCCGCAGGGGTAACACCGGTTCCTGTCAGATCACCGAAGATAAGCACTGTCGAGCTGGGCTAGCAGTTGGATGGGTGACCATTCAGTCAGCCGAGCACTGTTGGCAAGCAGTGTGCCCTCAGGCCTTTTGAGGCAAACTGAGGAGCTACTTGATTGAGATGTAAGGGCTCTGGCCTCATAAACTGACATATGGCCAGGAGAGCGGTGTGCTCACCACATGCCCCTCCATGCCCGCATCCAGTGACGTCTGCGGGCTGAGGATGACATGGCGGCTGATCGATACTGTTGGGCCTTCCAAGGCCTGTTCGGATGGAGTTTAGTTTTTAGTTCATTTCCTCCTCCTCTTCTGGATGCCTCACTTTTTTATGTCAGGCAGTGTGACTCCAGCTCATATGGCCAAAACCTATGACCAACTGATTTTATACTTTAATACAATAACACAGCACAACACCAGTTAACCCAAACAGAGGAGGGGAATGTATTTCGGATAACAATTTTTTTGGTGAAGCTAAAAAATTCTAATATATACTACAGTATTTTGTACTGCACTCTCATATTGTGTGTTTTCGGGTGCTAAACAGCATGGCCATCAGTGCCCAAATGCATAGAAACAGGAACACATGCGGTGAAGGGACGAAGACGGACAGTGAACAAGGAGAATGGCTAAAAGACACAGACCTGACACAGTTCCAAATCCTCACATACAGAGGCAAAACATGAGGAGAAGAAACACACTAAAAAAGGAAAGGAAACACAAGGAAAAGAGAACAGAAATCGAAGTGAAACAAGTAGGTAATCGTGACTGGCGGACCTCTTACCTAAATCCTTGGTGAGCCAGTCACCCAGCAGCACATTAAAATCCTCTCCCTAAAATCCGAGGCAACAAATTGGACAGGACACAAAACCGTAAGACCTTAACCACACTCGTTGCGTCGTCTTGCAAAATAGAGGGCAAATCCGGTGGCAAGGAAACCACCGCCCTCTGGTTAGAGAATAAAAGACAGTCAAGTAAAATGTGGCGGACAGTAATCTGGGCGCCACAAGCACTACAGATTGGGGGGTCCTCCTGTCGGAGTAAAAAAACATGCATTAAGGGACTGTGCCCGATGCGGAGGCGAGTGAGGAGAACCTCATCCCACCTGCATGACTGGCAGGACATGCGCCATGGCCATGTGGTGGCCTTGACCAGGCGCAGCTTATTTTCACTGACTGCCAGCCACTCCTCTTCCCATTGACGCCTAACATGAAAACGCAAAAGGGAGGTAACAGCATGGAGAGGGACGGCACATTCAACAATGTGAGGGAGGGAACATTATATTAAAATTACAGTTTTAGGATTACAGTACATTAATGCACTGTATACTATGCTTCATTCTTTATAGCATAGTGCAAAAATACACACACAACAAAAAGAAACAATCACTAAAATGCACTACCGTTGGCAGTGTAGCTTTCTTTAGAATGGTGAGTTGGGTGGGGATCTCTCCTCATCGACTGCAACTCAACAAAGTCTCCCCTAGAACGGGTTTCAGTGACCTGAGTACAGTTAACTGGGGTTTTGCTGCAGCTCTTGTAGACATCTTCAGTTTAAGATATCACAAGGCTTTGTAGCTTTGTGTGTTTAGCAGCAGTTAATCTTAAAAACTTATAAGCTACTGTCTGTCTGATGAGATACACAGAATTAAGTGGTTTATATTGCGGTACTTCTCCCTTAGAGATGCATCTTTTGAGCTATGTAGATTGAATGTAGTGTAAATGGCTGTGTAGATTGTAATTTTAGCTTGCATGACTATTGAGTTCATGCTCTGAATGACCATGAGGCAGCTCATGCTACCTAATGTCTACCTGTTACTGTGGGGGAAAACTGATCAGTAACTCAGCTCCTCACCATCTGCCGCCATTTCAAAGCTACAGTGAAACCTCAATGTCAGTCACTGCTTATGCAAATGTGACCTTTTAAATGTCGCCTTACCAGCCTTGCAATTGGTACAGACATTTCTGAGCACACCACCCACACAACTTCTGTAACATTACAACATGTGACATTCCTGTCAATGTTCATAACAGCAGTGGATGTCAATAGCGACACAGTTCATGGTCCTTGACACAGTCACTTGCAAGTTTTCCATTCCCTAAAAATGTTTCCTTTAGGACAGAGGTAATGCAAGGAAACAAAAAGAAACCACAAGTGGCTATGGGTGGTTGGAAACTGTTAGACTGTTCTTCATATACAACAATTTCCACTCCTTCACACACCTTGGTTCAACATATCATTGCCTTAGATTTCTGAGAATCATAATTTAAATTCCTGACTTTCTCTTCATCGAATCACAATTTTTTGGACATATACATTACTCTATCGACAAATGGTAGTGAGCAACCTCCTTACTTTTTACGTGCTCAAATCTATCTTTTTTTTAATTATTTTATTTAGGACAGTGCTCCACATGGGACTGTGGAACCAGTTGTAATGGTAGGTGACAATTAATAAGACATATGATGGGCTCTATGCAATCTGATGCCCCCTGAAAAGGATGTGAAAATCAGAACAAGGTACAAATAAAAGACTGTCTATGGGCAGAGGTTAAAAATACTGCTCCAGTTGTAAGGTTCCTTTTATTTTTCAGTACTTACAGATGACCGGTTTTGGGCTATTACATGCCCATCATCAGTTGTTATAACTTTGTGCTATGACCCCAAGCACCATGATGGCTGGGTACAGGATGTGGTGTATTGCTGGTGATACACCATGTGCTGTACTTGTCCATCACGACACTTGGGGTCATAGCAAAAAAGGTATAACACATGATGCTGGGCATGTAATAGCCCGAAACCGGTCATGTTTGAGTAATGAAAAATAAAAATTAAAAAATCTTACAGCTGAAGCATTGTTTTCAACCTCTGCTATAATGCTCAGTTGTAGATGTTCCTCCAGCAAGATTGTTTGTAGAATGAGATTTTCACTCTGCAGCGGAGTGTGCACTGATATGAAACTTTCTGGCAGATTCAAACTGTGTGCTGGACCGAGACTTGAACTCGGGACCTTTGCCTTTTGCGGGCAAGTGCTCTACCAACTGAGCTACCCAAGCACAACTCACACCCCATCCTCACAGTTTTACTTCTGCCAGTGCATCGTCTCCTACCTTCCAAACTTTACACAAGGTTTGCAGGGGAGCTTCTGTAAAGTTTGGAAGTTAGGAGACGATGCACTGGCAGAAGTAAAACTGTGAGGACGGGGTGTGAGTCGTGCTTGGGTAGCTCAGTTAGTAGAGCACTTGCCTGCGAAAGGCAAAGGTCCCGAGTTCGAGTCTCGGTCCGGCACACAGTTTTAATCTGCCAGAAAGTTTCAAGATTGTTTGTATTTATGAGAAGTTCTCAGCTGTTGAAATATGACATTTTTCAAATGCTTATGACCTGTGGGGCACTAACTCCAAAAAATAATAAATTTGCAGATGATTTGTGGGTGTACACAAAGCAATATTTAGAATGGTGTACACAAAGCAATATTTAGAACACAGAGCTACCAACATCAACAGCAACAACAGCTCCAACCAGCTCAGCATCAAGTCAAACAGCAGAGATGACAGATATGGCCAAGTTATTCCATACTAATTCACCTCCATGTTACAATTCATGTATCGTGGTGGCTGACGAATGCCGGTGTGCCAGCTTGTCGGCAACCTCCCAAGCTGATGTTTTCAGTGGGTGAGAGATCTGGAGGATATGCCAGCCAGGGCAACAGTCAAGCTCTCTCTGTGTGGAAGTGCAGGTAACCCAAAAGTCTGTTAACTTTCGAAAATACACTAATTAATGGAATAACGTGGTAGAGAGGTGAAACTTGATACCCATGCCTGGAATGACATGAGGTTTTATTGAAACCAAAAACAAGTGCAAAAACTGGCCAACAGATGGAACTGGCAGGCAGCACATCAGTGACACTGTATGAGAATCACGTATGAAACAAGCTGCAGTGAGAGAGGCAGTCTGATGCACCAGCAATGGTGTCATGTAGACTTTACTAAAAAAGGTATTGTTAGTGAAGCTTTACAATCAGAATGGAGAACCTGCTACTACAGCTTTAGGATCCTATCACTATAAGAAGGGTGGGTGAATAGGTAAAGGTCATGTGAGCCAATGATCTTGCCATAGTTGTAACACCTGTTCCCATAGACTGCTGAAGTTCAGTGCTATTGGGCTTGGCTAGCACTCGGATGGGTTACTGTCCAGGTCTGCCGAGTGCTGTTCGCTAGCAGAGTACGCTCAGCCCTTGTGTGGCCAATTGAAGAGCTGCTTGATTGAGAAGTAGTGACACCATTCACAAAAACTGACAAGCACTAACCACATACCCCACCGTGCCCGCATCTGGTGACGCCTGAGAGCTGAAGATGACACGGTGGCCAGACAGTACTGTTGGGCTTTCAAGACCAGTTCAAAATAAAGTCCTGTGACAAATGTCGCCATGGGTTGTTTAGACAATTGGCTCTGTAGTGGGTGACTACGCACAAGTGCTAATGCTGCTCAGAGAGTTCAGGAAGAAATGAAGACTTCAGCAGGTTCATCTCCGCACGATCAAGTCAGCACTTCTGAAGTCACATTTCACACTGGCGTTTCATGCATTTCTGTTTGGAGAGCACTAAAGAATACCCTCCAATGTTATCAATAAAAAATGCAGCATCATCATGAATTTTGTGACATGCAGAGCATTTGTGGTGTGGGCACTTCAAAAAATTGGGGAAGCTGACAATTGCTTGTCTAACATGCTGTGGACCAATGAAGCCCATTTCACACACTGAGGGTCTGTCAACACCCACAAATGCAGGAATAGCTACTGAAAGTGCTAGAACTGTCATGGTACTCCCACTGCATGACAAGAAAGTCACAATGGGTGTGATTTGCCACAACAATCATGATCTGCCCATTTTTCTTTGAGGAAAAGCGTGGCACTGGTTTCCCAACAGTGAGCATGATGGCTGCGAGGTATGCTGATATGTTACAGAATCGCATTATCTCTAGCCTGGCTAATAAACACCTGCTGGAAGGTACAACTTTTATGCAGGATGGTGCTCCACCCAATATTGCTACAGGTGTGAAAAATCTCTTGTGCTCATCATTTGGTGAGGATCATGTACCGAGCTCCCGTTTCTGTCATACTTGACATCCCTGGTCCCCAGACCTAAATTCGCATGATTACTGGTTGTGGAGTTACCTGAAGTCGTAAGTATACTATGTGTTGTGACTCGCCGATCATTCAAAGCGCCGCCGCGCAATTACACGCGTCCTGTACGTGCGGCGCTGTCTGCCAGCCGAGCAGCAGCCGCTAGACTGGGGCTCAGTGCTCATTCGAATGCTAACATGTCTTGCTTGTCAACTTACTCTGTGACTTATATGTGTTGTGTCATTCTGAAATATATGTGTTAAACTTGACGTTATAACAATTGGCGACGAGGTAGTGGATTTTCCATTTCACCGTTGACCCACAGGGTTCCATGGCTACTGTCGAGCAACTATTGCAAAATCTCCTTGAACAGCAAATGCTTCTAACAGCGGCGATTCGCGATTCCGTCGCGGCGTCAAATGCGGGGCATTTCTCGTCGTTGGCTATACCTCCTTTTCCTGCTTATGACGAGACTGCGGAAGATGTCTGATGATGAAAAACGTCTTCGATAGCACTTCTTGGCATTTCATGTCACGGATGAACAACCATGTAAGTCTCTGCTCTTTTCCTGGATTTCACCTCAAATGTATCAGTTGTTGTCGCAATTGGCTCCTTTGAAGGATCCTGTGTCTTTGTCCTTTGCTGAAATGTGCTCACTTCTGTCTGTCTATTTTCAAAAGCAAATGCATGTGGTAGCCTCTCGTGTTGCCTTTTATCGTTGTCAAAAACAGCCACATCAATCCTATCGCACTTGGGCTTCTGAACTTCATGGCCTCAGTCGAAAGTGTCAATTTGTTACTGACGTTCACAAAGAATCCTATGCCGATTCCATGGTACAGGATGCTATTATCCGGTCGGCGCCCGACAAAGAAGTTCGGCAACATGCCCTTCAGTTGGCGAATCTGACTCTAGATGAAGTCCTATCCATCGCGCAGCCTTCTGAAATTTCTAGCGCCGCTGGGGCGCAAATAGAGGCGTGGGGTGATGTCGGGGAAACACAACCTCTGTGTGCTGTTGATGACGCGTGCGGCGCGTCCCTGCCGGCAGACGTAGCTGCAGTGCGCTCCCACGCGCAGCCTCGGCCTAGCCATAAACAACCCGCTAAGAAACTGCAGCAAAACCCCCAGCAACTTCCTTCATGTCCGCGGTGTTTTACGAAACATTCACGCGAGGATTGTCCCCAACGTTGGGCTGTGTATCACAATTGCAAAAAGAAAGGCCATGTGTCTTCCGTTTGCAAATCCGACCACATACATGATGTTAATGAACATAACGCTGATTCTGATTCTGTGTTGTCTGTCAATTGCACTTCTTCCCTTTCAGGGAAGTTATTCCTCACTGTCCAAATCCTTGGTCGAGATGTTCGCATGCAAGTGGATACCGGTTCTGCTGCCACTATAATTAATTCTCAGACGTATCTTCAGTTGGGTTCTCCACTCCTGTCACCTGTCACTTGGCAATTACGGACATACAATAAACAGAAGATTTCTCTCTTGGGACACTTTAATTCTGAGATATCTTACAAATCCGTCGTTCGCACTGTTCCCATATTTGTGGTCGATCAGAGCAATGCAGAAAATCTTTTTGGTTTCGATGCCTTTCGCGTTTTTGGGTTCTCCATAGATGACTCTGCCAATATTGTCTCTGATGCTATTCCTTATGCTCAACTGGATTCCTTGTCGACGACATTTTCGTCCCATTTTTCTCCTGGGTTAGGCAGTGCAAACGACTTTGAAGCACATATCACGCTCAAACCCACTGCTCGGCCTAAGTCTTTTCGGGCTCGGCCCATTCCTGTGGCCCTTCGTGATCGGGTAAAACGGGAGTTGGATCGTCTCACTACTTCAGGGGTCTTGCTTCCTGTCACTTCCAGTGAGTGGTCCTCTCCTGTCGTCGTTGCTAAGCCAAATGGTGATATTCGTCTCTGTGGCGATTTCAAAGCCACTGTAAATGCTCAATGCCTCATCGACACTTAACCTATGCCCTGTCCTGAAGAACTGTTTACTAAACTTGCTGGAGGCCAGTATTTTTCTAAAATTGACCTGTCAGAAGCTTATCATCAACTTCCTCTCGACGCTGCTTTCCGGCAGTTTCTGGTCCTTAACACGCCTTTTGGCCTCTATCAATACCAACGCTTGCCATTCGGGGTTGCTAGCGCCCCTGCTCTCTTTCAGCAATTCTTGGAACAATTATTGCTCCCTGTCCCTGGGTGTATCAATTACATGGACGACATTGTTGTCACTGGCTCCACCACTGAAGAACATTTTCAAAATCTCCGCACACTTTTTCATGTCTTACAGACTGCCGGTCTTAAGTGTAATCTTCAGAAATCACAATTTTTTCAGGCATCTATCACGTACTTGGGGTTTCAACTCTCTCAGGATGGTATTCGTCCGCTTCAGCAAACTGTCACTGCGATCGATGCCCTTCCTCGCCCTACATCTGTTAAGGAACTGCAGGCCTTCTTGGGGAAAATAGCATACTATCACAAGTTTTTACCGTCTGCGGCTTTGGTGGCTCAACCGTTGCATCGCCTGTTGCATAAAAACATGCCTTTTCACTGGTCCGCGTCATGCGAAGCGGCTTTATAGAAATTTGAAGACTATGCTGAAACAGGCCCCGTGCCTGGCTACTTATCGACGTGGCCAACATTTTGTTCTTGCCACAGACGCCTCTCAATACGGGGTCGGTGCAGTCCTTGCGCACCGTTTTTCTGACGGTTCGGAACAAACCATTGCTTATGCCTCCAAAACGCTCACGGATGCCCAACAAAAGTATTCTCAAATTGAGAAAGAAGCTTTGGCCATTATTTATACTCTTCATAAGTTTGGTGTTTTTCTCTATGGCTCAAACTTTCATCTTGTTACGGATCACAAACCACTTGTTTCCTTGTTTCATCCATCAACGTCACTTCCCGACAAGGCTGCACACCGCCTCCAGCGTTGGGCTCTTTACTTGTCTCGTTTCAATTATGAGATTCATTTCTGGCCAACGGTTCAACATGCAAATGCTGATGCTCTGTCTCGCCTTCCCATGGGTCCTGATCAGCCATTCGATTGGGATGAACTTTTGTGTTTCCACCTGGATGCTGCTGAGCAGCAGGTTGTGGACGGGTTCCCCATCACTGGGGACAGGCTGGCGGCTGCTATGGGTTCTGACCCTACCCTCTCCCGGGTTTTACACTGTATTCAGAAGGGTTGGCCAGATCGCCCGTCCGCTAAGACTTCTGATCCGCTGCGGAACTACTACGCTTTGCGCTACCGCCTCATGGCTAGGGATGGTGTTATCCTCCTTTCCACCGACAATGCTTCGCCGCGTGTTGTGTTACCTGCGTCTTTGCGTGCTTCGGTCTTGCGCCTCCTTCACCAAGGGCACTGGGGTGTGTCTCGCACAAAATCTCTGGCGCGCCGTCATGTGTACTGGCCTGGCATCGACTCTGAAATAGCACACATGGTCGCTGTCTGAGGCCCTTGTGCATCACAGGCCGCTGCCCCGATGTCATCTTTGTCACCGTGACCTTCGCCTGAGAAGCCCTGGGAGCACATTCATGCTGACCCTTTTTAGGTACTCATTGGCTCCTCGCAATTGACGCCTACTCTAACTTTCCTTTCATTGTCCGTTGCGCGTCGCCTACCACCACGGCAACCACCAGTGCTCTCGCCCGCATTTTTTCTTTGGAAGGCCTCCCCTCTACTCTTGTTACTGATAACGGTTCGCAATTTGCCTCTTCCGAATTTGCGGATTTTTGTGCTCATCCATCCACAATCCAACGGTGAGGCTGAACGACTGGTCTGCACATTTAAGGCTCAGATGCGGAAACTTCTGACTTCTTCTGCTGCTGATGATGCGCTTCTCCAGTTTCTGGAGTCTTACCATTTCACCCCCATGGGTGACCACAGCCCGGCTGAGCTATTACATGGGCGGCAGCCCCGCACACTACTTCATCTTCTGCGGCCTTCCACCTCACGGCTGCGGGTGCCTTCACTTGGCCGGTTCACCGCCGGCAACCTCATCTGGGTACGGAGATACGGCAGGCAGCCAAAATGCAGTCTTGGCCGCATCTTATGACACCGTGGCCGACGCCTGTATGAAATCCAGACAGACACGGGTGTTGCAGTGCGTCATTTGAACCAGCTTCGGCCTCGTGTGCCAGCAATGCCTGTTCCGAATGCCGCTACACCACCTTTGGCTCTACCTGACGCTCGGTATCTTGGCAGCTCTCAATACTCACAACGCAGCCCTCTCACCGTCATAGCGATGCCAGCACAAGAATGGATGCCACCAGGAGACGTGCCCATGCAGGAACCGGATGACCATCCTCTGTCAGAGCAAATCTACTCACCTCCTCCTCCAACGGACGCCGACACATCGCCCATGTCTCCTGTCATATCAACTGGACTTGCCGCAACGGGCAGATTGGTGCATGGGGCCCCAGGAGATTCGACTGCTACGTCTCCTGTCATCTCGACCCGTTATCATCAGGGACACTTCCGTCTGTACGGGAAGCCTCCTCCTCAAGACTTTACGGCGAGTCAAACAACGCCTATGGACGTTAGCCATCTCCAGGACACCTCCATCAAGACCAGTGCCACAATTTCAAAGGGGGGAAAAGTGTTGTGACTCGTCGATCATTCAAAGCGCCGCCGCGCAATTACGCACGTCCTCTACGTGCGGCGCTGTCTGCCAGCCATGCAGCAGCTGCGCCACCTAAGCAGCCAGCCGAGCAGCGGCCACTAGACTGGGACTCAGTGCTCATTCGAATGCTAACGTGTACACATGTCTTGCTTGTCAACTTACTCTATGACTTATATGTGTTGTATCGTTCTGAAATATGTGTTAAACTTGACGTTATAACACTATGGTCATCTGACTTCATTATGGATGCTGAAAGACAACATTCGATGGCAATTTCACACCATACTTACTGGTGTTGCTGATGAATGATGGCGGACATGTTGAGGATTTATCATCAGGAACATCTTTGCTAAAAATCAACTGTTATGCTACTTATTGCTTTTGTATCATATGAAGCTCCATCTGTTGGTCATTTTGTGTATCTATTTTTGTTTCAATAAAACCTTGTGTCATTTCAAAATGTGCATCAACTTTTAGCTCTCTGCCTATATTATTCCATGAAGTATCGAATTTTCAAATGTTAACAGATCATCCTATAGGTCAGGGCTGCACGGGCAATGTGTGATCTTGTTGGCTGTACAGCCATACAGCAGGAACTTATGATGCAGTATCCCAATGTAATCGAAGAAAACACTGAGAAGAACCTTCACATTTGATTTCTTCGGCCTTGGCTCTTGAGGCAGCTACCATTGGGATTATTGGGCCTTGGTTTCAACCTCATACCCACATACCCATGTTTTGTCATCTGTTGCAATAAGAAAAGTTCTGGATTGTTGTTGACTTCATTCAGCAATTCCTGTCGTTTTTGGTCAAAATGCAACAATTTTGAATCAAACCTTGCTGCTACACATTTCATGCCCAAATGATACATGGACATCATCAGCTGCCTCTCTGATGGTGATCTGGTGATTTTCCAGAATCATTTCTTTGTTTCTTCCACACTGCTGTCCATAACTGATGTGCTACGGGGTCCAGGGTGGTCGTCATATCCAAAGTCTTCTAAATCCTCTTTGAAATGATTTGATTTGATTTATTTCATCTCATAACATGCAATATTCTGATCTGTTGTACTGGAGATATGTCAATATACAATTTTAGGTATTTAGTTTACAGAGTTAAAAATAATAACAAGTATAGTTATCAAACAATTTTCTAGCAGTACAATACTTTTACAATCTTGTACAAACATTTTTTTTATTTTTATTTTTTGACAGAGATGTTAGTTGCCCTGTTTAAATTATCCCCTCATCATTCATAAACTACTCCACTCAATAATAACATTTTTCCACTGAGAGTTCATGTAATTTTCTCTTTAGATGATTAATTTCCATGTTCACAATATCACAGCCCTTTAATTTATTGTATATTTTCATGCTCATGGTGGTGGTGGTTGTTGGGATGTTTAAGGGGGACTAAACAGCTAAGGTCATCAGTCCCCCATTCCAAAAACAAGCGAGACAAAGTCGCAGAGCAGATAAAACCCCAAGGGGAAGGAGACTGCCCCCACCCCCAGAAGCTAAAGAACACAAATTAGGCAACGAACACTACAGAAAAGAAGAGTACAGTCGAACACCAGACAGAAAGAAATAGAAGAAAAGAAGATGGCCGGAGACTGGTTGACTGACCACGACAACAAAAAAGGGAAAGAGTCAACCATCCGATGAGACACCAAAACAGCAACAAATATGGAGAGACGCGAGGACAAAAGACACAGAAACGGAAAAGTGCAGGGCCCCCCTAAATGGATCCATAAAAAGGACTAGCACGGATAAAATGTAAAACATTGTCAGCCATGGAGGCATCGTCGCATAAAATCAAAGGCAAGGTGCCCGGGAAATTAAAAGACTGCCGAAGGGTGTGCAGTCGGGGACACTCCAATAAAATGTGGGCGACCGTCAGCCGGGACCCACACCAACACAGGGGGGGATCCTCCTGACGCAAAAGATGGCCGTGCGTCAGGTATATATGGCCAATGCGGAGCCGACACAGGATAACAGAGTCCCTGCAAGAAGACCGCAGGGAGGAGCGCCACACATTGGTCGTCTCCTTGACAGCCCGCAGTTTATTAGGCATTGTCAAGCCTCGCCACTCAGCAGACCACATCCCAAGCACCTTACGGCGCAACACCAGCTGCTGATCGGGAGCCGTGAGGCCGATCTCCAAAGCTGGGGCGTCGAGCGCCCCTTTGTCCAGCCTGTCAACACGTTCGTTCCCCGGGATGCCAACATGACCTGGCGTCCAAACCAAGACCACCGAACGTCCAGAACGGGCAATGGCGGAAACAGACTCCTGAATAGAGGACACCAGAGGAGAAGAGGGATAGCAGCGGTCGATGGCCTGGAGGCTGCTCAGGGAGTCACTGCAGATGACGATGGACCTACCTGAGCAGAAACGCATATGCTCCAGAGCGCGCAAGATGGCCACCAGCTCTGCAGTAAAAATACTGCAGCCAGCCGGCAAGGAGCGTTGCTCAACATGGGCAGCGTGAGCAAAAGCGTAGGCAGTGCGACCATCAACCAGGGAACCATCAGTGTAGACAGGCTCACAGCCCGGAAATGATTCGAGGAGCGCAAGAAAACGGCGACGGAGGGCCACAGGCGGAACCGAGTCCTTAGGTCCCTGTGCCAAATCCAGACGGACGGACGGCCGGGACAAACACCAGGGAGGCGTAGGTGTACGGACCCGGAAGGGAGGCAGAAGAGGGAATGACCCCAGTTCTGACAGCAGGGACTGGACACGGACAGCTACGGAAAGCCCAGACCTAGGTCGCCGTTCGGGCAGATGGAGGACCATGGCAGGGAAAAGCAGGCGACGATTGGGATGGTCTGGCGAGCAATGCACGTGGACAGCATAGTCGGCGAGCAGTCGATGGCGGCGAATCCGCAGCGGGGGAACCCCGGCCTCCACCAGTAGACTATCTACGGGGCTGGTACGAAAAGCGCCAGTTGCAAGCCGAACCCCACAGTGGTGTATGGGGTCTAACAACTTCAACACTGAGGGTGATGCAGACCCATAGGCCAGGCACCCATAATCAAGCCGGGACTGCACAAGGGCTCTGTACAATCGCAGCAGCGTGCAGCGATCTGCACCCCAAGACGTGTGGCTAAGGCAGCGGAGGGCGTTGAGGTGCCGCCAGCATTTTTGCTTCAGCTGAGTAACATGAGGAACCCATGTGAGCCGGGCATCAAACACGAGTCCCAAGAAGCGGCAAGTGTCCACCACTTCAAGCAGGTGGCCGTCGAGGTAAAGTTCAGGATGAGGGTGGACCGTCCGACGCCTGCAGAAGTGCATAACTCGAGTCTTGGCTGCAGAGAACTGAAAACCATGAGTCAGAGCCCATGATGCTGCCTTGCGAACGGTGACTTGCAGCCTGCGGTCGGCGACTCCCGTAGTCGTGGAGCTAAATGAGATGCAGAAGTCGTCGGCATACAAAGAAGGAGAGACCGACGACCCCACTGCTGCAGCCAGACCATTAATGGCCACTAGAAATAAGGAGACGCTCAACACTGAGCCCTGCGGGACCCCATTTTCCTGTATATAAGATGAACTAGAGGTGGCACCGACTTGCACCCGGAAAGAGTGGCGCAATAAAAAGGTTTGAAGAAAAGCCAGGAACCGGCCACGAAGACCCCACTCATGCAACGTGGCGAGGATGTGATGCCGCCATGTGGTGTCATACGCCTTCCGCAGATCGAAAAATACAGCAACGAGATGCTGACGTCGGGCAAAGGCCGTACGGA
The DNA here is from genome assembly GCF_021461395.2 of Schistocerca americana. Taxonomy (NCBI): domain Eukaryota; kingdom Metazoa; phylum Arthropoda; class Insecta; order Orthoptera; family Acrididae; genus Schistocerca; species Schistocerca americana. Next base: position 97,820,646 of record NC_060127.1, on the reverse strand, counting down.
CTGCAGATTCCAGCCGCACCAAATTGTCCGTGGCAGACCGGCCCCGACTAAAGCCACCCTGGGATGGAGCGAGGAGACCGCGCGACTCAAGGACCCAACACAAACGCCGCCCCACCATACGTTCGAGCAATTTGCACAAAACGTTGGTGAGGGTAATGGGACGATAGCTGTCCACCGCCAGTGGGTCCGCACCGGGCTTCAAGATGGGGACAATAACACCCTCTCGCCATTGCGACGGGAACACGCCCTCGCTCCAAATGCGGTTAAAGATGGTGAGGATGTGTCTCTGGCAGTCCCTGGAGAGATGCTTCAGCATCTGCGCGCGGATGCAGTCTGGTCCTGGTGCTGTATCAGGGCAATCGGCGAGGGCACAAGGAATTCCCTCTCGCTGAAAGGAGCATTGTATTTTTCAGAACGACGCGTGTGGAATGATAACGGCGTCTGTTTGGCTCGCTCCTTTACAGAGCGAAAGGCGGGGGCTAAGTTCCAGTCGCAGAGCTCGTAGCAAAGTGCACGGCAAGGTGGTCAGCAATGGCGGCAGCGTCCGTGCAGACAGCGCCGTCCAAGGAGAGCCCAGGGACACCCATAGGGGTCTGGTATCCGTAAATCCGCCGGATCCGGGACCACACGAGCGAGGGGGAGACATGGGAGCCCAAGGATGAGACATAACTCTCCCAGCACTCCTGCTTACGCCGTGCAATAAGACGACGGGCGAAGGCACGGAGCCTCTTAAAGGTGATGAGGGTCTCAAGACACGGGTGCCGCCTGTGACGCTGGAGAGCCCGCCGACGGTCGCGAATAGCCTCAGCAACCTCCGGCGACCGCCACGGTACAGCCCTCCTCCGAGGGTGGCCAGAAGAACGGGGGATGGCAGCCTCGGCTGCTGAAATGATGGAAGTGGTTAAAACACGCACCACCTCGTCAATGACACCCTGTGGGGGAGACTCAATGGTTGCAGCGGAAGTAAAAGCTGGCCAGTCAGCCCTGTGGAGAGCCCAGCAGGGCAAGCGCCCAGAAGAATGACACTGGGGCAGTGACAAATAGATGGGAAAATGGTCACTACCACACAGGTCAGGATGCACTCTCCAGTGGAGGGATGGGACAAGTCCAGGGCTGCAAATAGAGAGATCGATGGCCGAGAACGAGCCATGGGCCACACTGAAATGCGTGGGAGCACCAGTGTTCAAGAGGCTAAGGTCGAGCTGAGCCAACACATGCTCCACGGCCCGACCGCGGTCATCGGAGACAGTCCCACCCCATAGAGGGTTGTGGGCATTGAAATCGCCCAGCAGCAAAAAAGGTGGCGGCAGTTGGGCTATCAGAGCAGCCAGGACATGCTGCGCGACAGCACCATCAGGTGGAAGGTAAATACTGCAGACGGTAATAGCCTGTGGCGTCCACACCCGAACAGCGACAGCCTCTAAAGCTGTTTGTAGAGGTACAAACTCGCTGTGAAGAGAGTTAAGGACATATATGCAGACGCCACCAGACACCCTTTCATAAGCTGCCCGGTTCTTAAAATAACCCCGATAGCCACGGAGGGCGGGGGTTCGCATTGCTGGAAACCAAGTTTCCTGCAGAGCAATGCAAAGGAAAGGATGACGGCTGATAAGTTGGCGGAGCTCAGCTAGATGGTGGAAGAAACCGCTGCAGTTCCACTGGAGGATGGTATTAGCCATGGATGGGAAAGGCGTGAAGGGATTGGGGAGGCAGATTACGCCTCCGGGGCCCCTGCTGCTACTGAGTCACCACCTGGACAACAGCTATCTATTGCATCCGAGGGACTGGCGAGATCCATGTCCTCAGTGGACGCCAGAATCTCCACCTCATCCTCAGACGCAGAGCTTGTAGGAAGCGGTGGAATGGGTGCCACCGCAATGTCGGTAGCCTTGGGGAGTTTCTTCTTCTTCTGCTTCTCGCACTGCGCCTTGGGTGGTTCAGGCTGGGAGGGCGTCACTGGGTCAGTCTCAGGGACAGACGATGACCGTGTGTCCCGACGACCAGGGACTGGCGGTTGTTTGAGCCACTTGTGGCTGTCGGCTTTGGAACCGGTTGGAACGTGCGAAGGGAGGTCCCCAAGGGACCCCTTCCTTACGAGAGTAGCCGAAGAAGTCTTACGCTTCTCCGGCTGGGAAGGGGGGACTGATGTCCCTGATGGTTGGGGGGTGTTGCTCCTGAAGTAGATGGAGCAGGAGCAACAGGAGGTTTAGTGCCCCCCACCATCAAGGGGGCAGGTGTGGGACTTCGACTCTGAGAGCTGACTGGAGTGGATGGAATTGTAGAAGGAGTGACAGTTGCGGCATAAGAAGCTGTCATGCGCACTAGATGAAGCCGATCATATTTCCGCTTCACCTCAGTGTACGTCAGGCGGTCGAGAGTCTTGATTTCCATGATCTTCCGCTCCTTCTGCAGAATTGGACAGTCTGGCGAGCAAGGCGGATGGTGCGCACCACAGTTCACACAGATTGGAGGCGGCACACAGGGATGATCAGGATGGGAAGGTCGACCGCAATCTCGACAGACGAGGTCGGTAGCACAGCGTGAAGACATATGGCCGAACTTCCAACACTTGAAGCACCGCATCGGGGGAGGGATATACGGCTTGACATCACAACGGTACACCATCACCTTGACCTTCTCAGGTAACGTGTCACCCTCGAAGGCCAAGATGAAGGCACCGGTGGCAACTTGATGATCCCTCGGACCCCGGTGGACGCGCCGGACGAAATGGACGCCTCGGCGCTCCAAGTTGGCGCGCAGCTCGTCATCGGACTGTAAAAGGAGATCGCGGTGAAAAATAATTCCCTGGACCATATTTAAGCTGTTATGTGGGGTGATAGTAACAGACACATCCCCCAACTTCGTACAAGCCAGCAAGGCTCGTGACTGGGCAGAGGATGCCGTTTTTATCAACACCGATCCAGACCGCATCTTGGACAAGCCCTCCACCTCCCCGAACTTGTCCTCTAAATGTTCAACAAAGAACTGAGGCTTCACAGACACAAACGAGTCCCCGTCAGCTCTGGTACAGATGAGATACCGGGGCGAGTATCTTTCGCTCTCATTCACAGCCTTTCGTTCCTCCCATGGTGTGGCCAGGGAGGAGAACGATTTGGGGTCATACACATTAGCCTTAAAGTGAGCTTTGGAACGCTTAGAGACTGCTGACGGCTGGCCGCCAGCGAGAGATGATGTACCACGCTTCATTGCGGGTCATCCGCCCTGATGCCACCTACTCCGACCAAGGGCCCTCCCCACGGGCGCCACCCAGCCGCAGCAATAGCCACCTGGCAGGATGGCCATTGCCGGGAGTCCCGATGCTCCAGGGCGATGGGCATCTACTCCTTGGCATACGTGGGGAGTTAACGGCGCAGGCATCAGTAGAGTGATCCCTGTGTTGTCAGGGGGCTACAACCAAGAGGGTACATGGCGGCCCCACCACAACGGACTGGCTATCGTGCTGGATCTTAGGTGCAAAAATGGCCAAGGTCGTCGTCGCAGTTAAAAGAAACACTGCAGAGTGCAGCGTGGTAATCGCCCAAGAGATCGAAAACGAGCGGGACACCATTGCAACGACGAGAAAGACGGCTAAAGGTCTAATTGCACGACGGATACAATGCACCATGTAAGGCGCCCTTCCCCAAGTGGCTCGCTCTTCGGAATAAATTAGAAAGATGGAGGTCAAACCCGAGAGGGGACCATCACATAAGGCCGAAATATGTGAGACTCCTTTTAGTCGCCTCTTACGACAGGCAGGAATACCGCGGGCCTATTCTAACCCCCGAACCCGCAGGGGGATCCATGCTCATGTATTGAGGAGTCATAGAATATAGCTTTAATTGGTGTGGAGGGAGCATAAAATTTTGTTTTTGCCTAGCTGTGTAAGTGTGTTTGAAGTGAAATTCTTCGAAAAGTTCAGGTTTACTGTACAGGAAAAATAGAATTTCAAAAATGTATAGCGACGGGACAGATAATATATTTAGTTTTTTAAACAATGGGTGACATGAGTTTCTTGCATGTGCGGCACACATCTTCCTAATGATTCTTTTTTGAAGTTTTAATATCCGTACCACATAACATGAATTACCCCAAAAAATTATGCCATATCTGATGGCAGATTCGAAGTAACTATGGTACGCAATTTTTCGGCTTTCCATGTCTATTACATCATGTAACATTTCCATTGCAAAAGAAAGGCTATTTAGTTTGTTAACTAATATTCTGAGTGTGCCTGCCAGTTTAAGTTTTCGTCGAGGTTTAGTCCTAAGAATTTTACTGTGCTTGCTGGTTCTATCTTCTCATTTTTATGTAGGACATAGATCTCACTTGGTTTAGATTGTTTTGTTTTGAACTGTGTGAGTTGTGTTTTTGTAATGTTTAGTTTCAAACCATTTAATTGAAACCAGGCTTCCAGAGAATCCAAAGTGTTTACAACACAGTCAGCGATTTCTGCAGAGCTATTTTTTCAATCAGTACTGAAGTGTCATCTGCAAATAGGACTGACTTTGCATTGATGTTCAAAGGTAAATCATTTATATAAAACAGGAAGCGAATTGGTCCCAAACCAGAGACCTGGGGAACACCTAATGAGATAGTTTCCCATTTCAATAAGTAATTTGCAGAGATGTTATTATACAAGGTGTACAACTTTGCTTTCGCCGTTTGCCGATAGGTGGCGACAACGGTACATAGTGGTCAAAAGAAACAGATTGCAGACATCAGGCAGTTAGCTTGGAGCTCGGGTAACATAACCTCATTCAAACATTAGTCGATTTGTGTCTGCATCATAAAGTTGTTCTTGATTGAAAATGTCAGTTTACGAGCCTAATTCTTGTCATTTGCGGGAGGTGTTACTGTTTCATATGTTCATATGTTTATTTATTAGCTGCTCAGCATGTTTACCACACAATTGGCTTCATCAAAATACATTTTACATATTTGATATAAGTGTGGCGACAGTCGACCGCCAGTAACTTCACCAGCGAAGTGCAGAGTAAAGGGTCTTTGGAGACTGGAATTCTTTGGATAGTCCCATCTACTACTTGACTGAGTGATACGCGTGTCGTGAATTTCTGCAATGTTTTCCTTGTCTTTTCTGTAATCATATGAGCCCTAATAAAAGCGTCTTATCGTAATAAGTTGGAGTTTTTTGTGCGTTGCCCGCTGCTATAGCCAAAAAACCCACATTGGTGACCCCGAGTCACGAAAATACGTTGCTGTCACTCACTGTGTATCACCAGTTTCGTGCCAATAGACAATGTCGCAGCCTCCAATTTTTCTGGCAGTGCAGGACGCCGCGACCGCAGAATGGACATTCGACTGTGAAGCGCAACGCTTTACTCCATGTGCTACTAATACACCGGGAATGTTCGTATCTCCGGTGTTTGCCTCGCCTGGCTGGACGACTCTAACCTCTGTGATGTTTAAAGCTTTCCCAGCGTACTGATTGTTCCATAAAAACACGGGAGAACTGCCGGATATCAGTAACGTCCTGCCATGATATTTCGGCGTAGAGTCTTCTGGCCATCTTCAGGTGAGCGCTACTGTAGTAGCTGTCCAGTTTTGGGGTCCACACACATGGCCGCCCCCTCCTCACCGCGCCGAGCCATTTATACACCTATCCATCCTGCACCCCTCGTCCCCCCCCCCCCCCGCCTCCTCACAAGCACTGGCCCCCGGTCGTTTTTCGAAGCTGCCGCCGTTACAACCGGACAACCCAGTGACGTGGTTTACCTTGGTGGACAACATGTTGGACATACACGGTATTGCGGACGATAACACTCATTTTGTATGTTTAGTGAACCACCTACATGACCACCCTGATCTCATCAGTGACTTGTAGCTGAACCCACCCAAGAGCAACAAATATGCCTCTGCTCGTGCATTACTTATCAAATGCCTCTCTCGCTCACCAGCCAATACGATTCACAACATAATTTACAGCGAGACTTTAGGCGAAAGAACACCATCACAGCTGTGGCAGTGCTTGCGTGCGCAGGTCAGTACTGAGATCTTGTCGAACTTAGCGCTCTGGGCATTGTGGTTGGTAAAGCTGCTGCAAGAACTACAGTTACATTTGCTTCCACATACCACAGCATCACTCGAGGATAAACTACAGCTGGCAGACCAGGCATACGCCATTATTCGACACAGCCACCTCCCTCCGCGCTGCACAGTAACTAATACTGAAGAGGTTGGTAATCCTGTGATTATACTTCCACCGTCAGGAGGTAGAGGCCAGACGTGTGCGTATCGCGGACAGCACACGGAACAGCAGCCATCTAGCGGTCAAGACCTGAAACCGCCAGCAGGTCAGCAACAGCCTCTCCCCAACCCAACCGGGCTAGTGCCTGCCGGCTCCGCCTTCCTCTCGCCTGATGCTGTGGCTGACGGGACGAATACAGCTGACTCACGCATATGCTGGTTCCACTCCACTTTCAGGGACGCCGCTCGCAACTGCCACCCGCCCTGCGCATTCCCAAATGCCACACGCGGGCCGCAGTAGGCGCCACAGCCCGTGGATACATGCAGGGGCGCCCCCAGATGTTGCATTCTGTCAGATCCCCCACCTCACGAGGACGTCTGTACGCCTTGGATTTAGGTAGGCGCCGGTATTTTCCCGTCGATACCAGAGCAACGTTAGTGCCATACCTCCCACATTTTCTGTAAAGGACACGACACCAACCAAACTATCCCTTCGAGCAGCAAATAAGTCGCCACTTCATGTCAATGTTACCTATTGAACTCATACCTGGCAAACAGTTCACTTGGTCCTTCTACGTGACTGACGTCGAAGACCCAGTATTAGGCATTGACTTCCTTTTCCACTTCGGACTTTCTCCAGATCTTCAGTCGGCCGCATTATTGCACCATGCCTCATCCACTCTTACTGCATGTTCAGTCGCCTCTTCGCCCCCCCGCCCCCTCCCCCTCAGCTTCCCGACGACTTCGACACAGCTCCCATCGAGTGCATTAAAAAAAGCGTTCAGTGCATAGTGCTGTGGAATGCAGAAAAAACAGCAAATTGGCGCTCATAGGAAGAAGAACAAGACCAAAAATGCAACAGGAGCGTAATATGTAAGGAACTATCTACGCAACCTGCCACTGATGATGCCTTGCAGAAAATAAAGGCGAAACGCGTATGGCACTAAAATTGTGTTTTATTCAGTTGCTGTCAGACGGTCCATAAGTGAAAATCATCAACATACCGTAGTATTACGCGCAACTGAGGAGGACAGGACCAAAAAATTGAAGATGGTACTGGGAGTTTGAGAATGTAACTGCAGTTCAAAGACAGTGGAGAAGTGAGTATGGTACAGAACAACCTTCAAGGCTAACAATTACACGTCTACGAGACAAATTCGAAATTCATGGAACAGTGTGTGATGTGCATAAAGGTCAATCAGGGCGACCTTGTACAGCTACAAGTGATGATTCCACAACTGCGGTCTTGGAACTGCTTCAGCGCTCACCTCACAAATCCTCAAGGCAAGCGGCACGTGAGAGTAATGTAAGCGCTAGTAGTGTGCTGCGCATTCTGAAGAAAGGCAAGTTTCGTGTATACATTCCAAGGCTGGTGCAACAGCTAAGTGACGACAATCCAGATCGAAGGTTAGAATTTTGTGAATGGGTTCAGGAGATGGTGAGACGTGAACTGGGATTTATGGGTAGCATAATTTGGTCGGATGAAGCCATATTCAAACTCAATGGAACTGTCAATAGGCACAATCGTGTATCCTGGGCTGAAGATAATCCCCACATTACAGTTGAAAAGGCTGTGAATTTGCCTGGTGTAAATGTGTGGTGTGGTTTGTCTGCAAAGGTACTCATTTGGCCTTTCCGCTTTGAGGGTACTGTTACTGGAGAAACGTACCTAACAATGCTTGCTGACTCCATATTCCCTGCCATTCATGCATTATATGGTAATGATGAGTTTTATTTCCAACAAGATGGCACCCCGCCGCAGTATCATAGGGACGTACGAGCATACCCAGATCACAATGTGCCCGGCCAGTGGATAGAATGCAGGGGACCAATCGAGTTTCCTGCACACTCTCCAGACCTCACTCCACTGGATTTCTTCTTATGGGGCACAGTAAAAGATGAGGTGTACAAATGTAAATCACGTAACCTGGACACACTTTGGAATGTGATTCAGGCGGTGTGCACAGAAGTCTCATTGGACACTTTGGTACGATGTACGGAATCAGTGGTGACTTGTACTCAGAAATGTATTGATGCTGAAGGCCGCCAGTTTGAACATTAATCACATTTGCAAAGTACATTTATTTTTCCAATTGGACTTTAAGCTTTCCATTTCCAGAAATTTAACATTGTAGAACAAAAAATAAATTTTCTATGGCGCTTCAAAGTGTGTATACATTTTTTTGACGCACCCTGTATATTAAGCAGTTATACATATAGAGACTTGGGAGTGTCATTACGTTTAATATACTGAAGTGCTCCTTACAGCTTTCTCTTGGACCCAATCCTTGTAAACATCTAATTTGTAATTGCTTTTTTTTGCCATTCGAATACACAGTTCGTGCCTGATGAATTTCCCCATAACAGAATCCCATATTGCAGCTGTGACTGAAAGAATGCATAGTAGCAAAGCATCAATAAAATTTTACTGACAGAATTTCTTAGTTTATACAGCAGGAATATTACGCGTGCAAGTTTGCCTGTCAGGTAGCTTATATGGTCATCCCATGAGAGCCTCTGGTCTTTTTTAGTCCCAGTAGTTTGACAATGTGAGTCTCTGCTTTCAGTACCTTCAGATTAAAATAAATTTCTTCTGTTTTTGTGTTGTTCTCTTTCAATATGAAGAAAATAGCAGTTGAGTCTCATCGAATGCTCTCAAGTACGGATGTTAAGGACACTATTAGTGAAATAACATGTCGTGAGTGGTTTCAACACTTCAAGAACATCGTAGACTAGCACAGTGGTGGAAGAGAGAATGTTTTCGAACATGCAGAATTGGAGACATTGCTGAGCGAAGACTCGTGTCAAACTCGAGAAGAATTGGCACGATTAGTGGGAGTGACACAGCAAGCCATTTCAAAATGTCTCAAGGCTATGAACATGATTCAGCAGGAAGGAACTTGGGTCCCGTGTGAGCTGAAACCAAGAGACATTGAACGGAATTTGTGTGTTTGTGAACAGTTGCTTCAGAGGCAAAAACGGAAGGGATTTTTGCATCGCATTGTGACCGGGAATGAAAAATGGGTACATTACGCTAACCCTAAATGCAAAAAATCATGGGGATAACCCGGCCATACTTCCACGTTGACGGCCAAACCAAATATTCATGGCTCCACGATTATGCTCTGCAACTGGTGGGACCAGCTCGGCAGTGTTTACTATGAGGTGTTAAAACCAAGTGAAACAATCACAGGTGCTTGTTATCGAACACAATTAATGCATTCGGGCAGAGCATTAAAAGACAAACAGCCCCAATACAGCGAGAGGCATGATAAAGTGATTTTGCAGCATGACAACACCCGACCCCATGTTGCAATAGAGGTCAAAACATACTTGGAAACATTAAAATAGTAAGTCCTACCCCACTCGCCATATTCTCCAGACATTGCCCCTCTGATTATCACCTGTTTAAATCAATGGTGCATGGCCTGGCTGACCAACACTTCCAATCTCATGAAGTGATCTGTACCTACAGATTGGAAAATTGCGCAGTGTTTAAGAAGGGTAGTAGGAGTAATCCGTCGAACTACAGACCTATATCATTGACGTCGGTTTGCAGTAGGGTTTTGGAGCATATACCGTATTCACACCTTATGAATCACCTCGAAGGGAACAATCTATTGATACGTAATCAGCATGGTTTCAGAAAACATCGTTCTTGTGCAACACAGCTAGCTCTTTATTCGCACAAAGTAATGGCCGCTATCGACTGGGGACTCAGGTTGATTCCGTGTTTCTGGATTTCCGGAAGGCTTTTGACACCGTTCCTCACAAGCGACTTCTAATCAAGCTGCGGGCCTATAGGGTATCGTCTCAGTTGTGCGACTGGATTCGTGATTTCCTGTCAGGAAGGTCGCAGTTCGTAGTAATAGAAGGCAAATCATCGAGTAAAACTGAAGTGATATCAGGTGTTCCCCAGGGAAGCGTCCTGGTACCTCTGCTGTTCCTGATCTATATAAATGACCTGAGTGACAATCTGAGCAGTTCTCTTAGGTTGTTCGCAGATGATGCTGTAATTTACCGTCTAGTAACGTCATCCAAAGACCAGTATCAGTTGCAAAGCGATTTAGAAAAGATTGCTGTATGGTGTGGCAGGTGACAGTTGACACTAAATAACGAAAAGTGTGAGGTGATCCATATGAGTTCCAAAAGAAATCCGTTGGAATTCAATTACTCGATAAATAGTACAATTCTCAAGGCTGCCAATTCAACTAAGTACCTGGGTGTAAAAATTATGAACAACTTCAGTTGGAAAGACCACATAGATAATATTGTGGGGAAGGTGAGCCACAGGTTGCGTTTCATTGGCAGGACACTTAGAAGATGCAACAAGTCCACTAAAGAGACAGCTTACACTACACTCGTTTGTCGTCTGTTAGAATACTGCTGCGCGGTGTGGGATCCTTACCAGGTGGGACTGACGGAGGACATCAAAAGGGTGCAAAAAAGGGCAGCTCATTTTGTATTATCATGTAATAGGGGAGAGAGTGTAGCAGATATGATACGCGAGTTGGGATGGAAGTCATTAAAGCAAAGACTTTTTTCGTCGCGGCGAGATCTATTTATGAAATTTCAGTCACCAACTTTCTCTTCCGAATGCGAAAATATTTTGTTGAACCCAACCTACATAGGCAGGAATGATCATCAAAATGAAATAACAGAAATCAGAGCTCGAACAGAAAGGTTTAGGTGTTCGTTTTTCCCACGCGTTGTTCTGGAGTGGAATGGTAGGGAGATAGTATGACTGTGGTTCGATGAACCCTCTGCCAAGCACTTAAATGTGAATTGCAGAGTAATCATGTAGATGTAGAAGAAGTCACAAATTGGATCGATTCGTGGATCGCTTCAAAAGATGAACAATTTTTTCGATGCGGGCTTCGTACACTGCCCGAAAGATGGGAGAAAGTAGTGGCCAGCAATGGAAAATACTTTAAATGATACTTGTGTAACCAATTTGTTTCATTAAAACCTCAAATGTTGGGGGAAAAATGATGGAAACAAAGTTGAACACCTTGTAACTCTTTCCTTCCTCTTTGTCAAATATGAGGTCAGCCACTGGAGGTCACTCCCACTGATCCTGTATCTCCCTAATTTATAGAGCAGCATGGAGTGGTTCACTGAATCAAATGCTTTGCTTAATTCACAGAAGATACCTGCAACTTTGCTGCTGTTATCCAATGAGGAGCTAATTCTGTCAACAAATGTGTTTATTGCATCTAAGGTATTTTTTCATTTTTGGAACACAAATTGATTTTTATCAGTGATATTAAATTTTGAGACAAAATTTAGTATCTGTGTTGCAGCAAGCTTTTCAAATAACTTAGAGAAAATTGACAGGATAGAAACAGGTCTGTAATTTCCCATTTCTTCTTTTGGCCCTTTTTTGTGTACTGGCCTATGTTCGGCATACTTCAGTAACTCTGGGAAGCATCCTTGCTCAAACGATGGTTAATTATTTCTGTCAGAGGATGTGATATTATTTTAAACACAATTTTAATTACTTCTGTTGGTATACCATCCCATCCTGCAGAATTTTTGTTTTTCAGGGACAATATAACATCTTCTACAGGTTTCAGTGTGAAGTCTGTATATGAAGGAAGCTGTTCCGAATTACGAGTAAAGCCACTTATATTGTCTTACTCACAGTACATTCACAAAGAGCCACAGTCAACATTTCAAATGCGGTGCTGCAATTTATTCCATTTTGAAACAAAATTTAATGCAAATTCTTTGATCCATCTTTAGTAAACATTCGCTGAGCAGTCAAAAACACATATAATCTTTATGGCTGTCAACAATAAACTAAATAATCAAAACAGCTGACAATGTAAACATACATTAAGAACATATATACCAACAAGATTTAAAAAAAACTGAAAATCGAATGTATAAATCACAAGAAATTAAAAAACTGCTGTTACTTTCTGACCACACTTCGTATACTGTCACAAACTTGAAGACAGCTCATTTTCTGGTATAGAGATCGCCATAACGTTCCTGAAGAGTTCCTTTTCATATTTTCTGAATTTTATACAAATCTTCATCGTGTAAGGTTGTCTGAGACCACATTACATTTTGTCATAATGATGCATAACTGAAACAGCAGCTTATCTAACAAGCAGCCATGTGCACTGTGTGAGAGTTCAGAGGAAAGTGACTCAAGCTGGGTTCTATATCTGACCTCTCCCACTGTCAACCCAAGCAGTCTCATTTGCCTTCTAGACTTTCTAGTGATTGCGGAAAAATTGTTCTCATTACTTTTGCGACACACTTATTACAACTGTACAAAAAAGCTGTACCAAAAACAAAATCAACCTGAAAAAATCATATTGTTGTGTATTTATTTATTTGTATCTATTTACTCCCCACAGACAAACACAGAATTTGTTTTGGATTGAGGATATATTTTAAACTTCATGTCACAATTTTGTTGGAACAATCATAAACAATAAAAACATTGTATATCTTAATTACTGGCACTTCATAAATACTACTGGCACAAATGAAAGTATTCTACTCCTCCAAAAGGAATTCCTTAATGCTATTAAGACAGCTATTGGTACGAAACTCCTTCAAGACCACTACAAAGCAGCTTCCATTTGAGTTTTTTTAAATTCTTTGGAAGTTCATTATAAACTCTGATCCTTTAAAAAATGATGGAACACAGCAATCAGTCATCCTTTTCTTTTAGACTTTATTGAAACAAAACAAGATTTTTGCTGGTACCTAGTCATTATTAATGCACTATCTCATAGTTTCAAGACATGTCCTAGTACATTCGGGCTTTGTCACAGTTCATTCAAGACTCTAGAATGAACTGTGACAGAAGCCCAAACAATGGAGGACTGACAGCTGTTCCTCAATTCCACTTACACTAAAACACACATCACTCATTTTCACACTGGTACAAGAATTAAATTGGGACAGTCCTCATAGATTTTCATTTGTAAAGGAACATTTTAAAACAGAGCTCACCCTTTCAAATAATAGCTTTAATTTTCTAAAATTATTAGTATCTTCTAAACAACCAGTACTATGAAATATATGAACTTGTGCTGTAATGGATAAATCATATACGTGTAAACAACAGCCCATACTTACCAGGTTAATTTTGAATAGTTTTATCTTTTTTTTAAGTTTGACTTAACATTATGAATTTGAGGCACGACATAATTCATCTGAGGTGTATTTTGAAAATGTACATGGATTCGGTCCCCCCCCCCCCCCCCCCCCCCCCCTCCCCTATATTTAGGCATAACCCATTTTCAAGTCATCTAAAAACGTAACACACCATAATAAAAAGAAAGATATAAGATAAAAGCCATACAGCTGCACTGAATACAGTCCTTAAGCAAACGTGGTAATTTTGATAGGATACCTCATCCCCATTTCATCACGAAATAATCACATGTTACACGTAATTGTGCATAGCACAGTCATCAAAGAGTATGATCTAAAATATAACGTATGTGTAATGATAATGGTTGCGAGAACTACAGCATTAAAACACTATTAAAATACTATAGTGTGTTAAAGCTAAGTTCTGGCAACCACTATTATCCTGTACACTTTATATTTTAGGTCATGCACTTCAACCACCATGCTATGCACAAATATGAATAGCACATGATTTCTGTATCAAGACTATAACAATGCATCCACATTCGTTATAGGTAATTACTAATTTTGTATAAACTCTACATCGAGTGCAGTTGCGTAGCTTTTATGTTGTAACCTTCCTTTCATTATGGTGTATTCTGTTTTTTGACTCATTTGAAAATGGATCAAGCCTAAAACTAGTAGTGCTGAATTTAGTACATTTTTAAAACATAGGCTGCTGTAATTTTGTCTGTCTTCAAGTTTATTGAGGCAGAAGAAAACGAACATTGTAAATTTCCAAGAAGTGTAAACAAGTAGCAGATGGAAGTTCTCAAAAGAAGGACATATTTTCAGACCTGTTCTTTTTTTTTTTTTTTACCTGTTACCCCAGTCTTCTTGTAGAAATCTGTAAACCAGTTGTCTGGAACAAAACCATAGCGGACTTTCATTGGATACTCTCTTCTCACAGGATGAGGGAAATTCAAAATGTCTCTCTCTCCAGAGGAATCTACTGTAATTCCATATCCACTCACAAACAATCTCTTATACAATGGAATTTGTTTAATCATTTCCGCTACATCTGCAGCATGTTTTGAGGCCTCTTCCACAACTCTCTTAACCAATTTTCCTGTACAAAGAAGAACCTTATTAGAACATAATAATAGTTGTCCATTAGTTTGAACTTATTACATTGTAAAACATTATTGTTATTATTGTATGATTACTATTAATATTATTATCGCCATTGTTGTTGTTGTTGTGGTCTTCAGTCCTGAGACTAGTTTGATGCAGCTCTCCATGCTACTCTATCCTGTGCAAGCTGCTTCATCTCCCAGTATGTACTGCGGCCTACATCCTTCTGAATCTGCTTAGTGTATTCATCTCTTGGTCTCCCTCTACGATTTTTATCCTCCACGCTGCCCTCCAATACTAAACTGGTGATCCCTTGATGCCTCAGAAGATGTCCTACCAACTGATCCCTTCTTCTAGTCAAGTTGTGCCACAAACTCCTCTTCTCCCCAATTCTATTCAATACCTCCTCATTAGTTATGTGATCTACCCATTATAATCTTCAGCATTCTTCTGTAACACCACATGTTAAAGCCTTCTATTCTCTTCTAGTCCAAACTATTTATCGTCCATGTTTCACTTCCATACATGGCTACACTCCATACAAGTACTTTCAGAAACAACTTCCTGACACTTAAATCTATACTCGATGTTAACAAATTTCTATTCTTCAGAAATACTTTCCTTGGCATTGCCAGTCTACATTTTATATCCTCTCTATTTCAACCATCATCAGTTATTTTGCTCCCCAAATAGCAAAACCCCTTTACTACTTTAAGTGTCTCATTTCCTAATCTAATTCCCTCAGCATCACCCGATTTAATTCGCCTACATTCCTTTATCCTCGTTTTGCTTTTGTTGATGTTCATCTTATACCCTCCTTTCAAGACACTGTCCATTCCATTCAACTGCTCTTCCAAGTCCTTTGCTGTCAAACTCTTCACGCAGTATCGTATCTCCCATTTCATCCTCATCTACATCCTCTTCCAATTCCATAATATTGCCCTGAAGTACATCGCCCTTGTATAGACACTCTATATACTCCTTCCACCTTTCTGCTTTCCCTTCTTTGCTTAGCACTGGGTTTCCATCTGAGCTCTTGATATTCATGCAAGTGGTTCTCTTTTCTCCAAATGTCTCTTTAATTTTCCTGTAGGCAGTATCTATCTTACCCCTAGTGAGAGAAGCCTCTACATCCTTACATTTGTCCTCTAGCCATCCCTGCTTAGCCATTTTGCACTTCCTGTCAATCTCATTTTTGAGATGTTTGTATTCCTTTTAGCCTGCTTCATTTACTGCATTTTTGTATTTTCTCCTTTCATCAATTAAATTCAATATTTTTTCTGTTACCTACGGATATCTACTAGCCCTCATCTTTATGCCTACTTGATCCTCTGCTGCCTTCACTACTTCATCCCTCGAAGCTACCCATTCTTCTTCTACTGTATTTCTTTCCCCCATTCTTGTCAATTGTTCCCTTATGCTCTCCCTGAAACTCTATACAACCTCTGGTTTAGTCAGTTTATCCAGGTCCCATCTCCTTAAATTCCCACCTTTTTGCAGTTTCTTTAGTTTTAATCAACAGTTCATAACCAATAGATTGTGGTCAGAGTCCACATCTGCCCCTGGAAATGACTTATAATTTGGTTCCTAAATCTCTGTATTACCATTATATAATCTATCTGAAACCTGTCAGTACCTCCAGGCTTCTTCCATCTATACAATCTTCTTTTATGATTCTTGAACCAAGTGTTAGCTATGATTAAGTTATGCTCTGTGCAAAATTCTATCAGGCGGCTTCCTCTTTCATTTCTCCCCCCCCCCCCCCCCGCCCCCCTCCAAATCCCTATTCACCTACGTTTCCTTCTCTTCCTTTTCCTACCATCGAATTTCAGTCACCCATGACTATTAAATTTTCGTCTCCCTTCACTATCTGAATAATTTCTTTTATCTCATCATACATTTCTTCAATTTCTTCGTCATCTGCAGAGCTAGTTGGAATATAAACTTGTACTACTGTAGTAGGCGTGGGCTTCGTGTCTATCTTGGCCACAATAATGCATTCACTATGCTGTTTGAAGTAGCTTACCCGCACTCCTATTTTTTTATTCATTATTAAACCTACTCCTGCATTACCCCTCTTTGATTTTGTATTTATAACCCTGTATTCACCTGACCAAAAGTCTTGTTCCTCTTGCCACCTAACTTCACTAATTCCCACTATATCTAACTTGAACCTATCCATTTCCCTTTTTAAATTTTCTCACCTACCTGCCTGATTAAGGGATCTGACATTCCACGCTCCGATCCGTAGAATGCCAGTTTTCTTTCTCCCGATGACAACGTCCTCCTGAGTAGTCCCCACCCGGAGATCCAAATGGGGGACTATTTTACCTCTGGAATATTATACCCAAGAGGACACCATCATCATTTAACCATACAGTAAAGCTGCATGCCCTCGGGAAAAATTATGGCTGTAGTTTCCCCTTGCTTTCAGCCATTCGCAGTACCAGCACAGCAAGGTTGTTTTGGTTAGTATTACAAGGCCAGATCAGTCAATCATCCAGACTGCTGCCCCTGTAACTACTGAAAAGGCTGCTGCCCCTCTTCAGGAACCACACGTTTGTCTGGCCTCTCAACAGATAGCCCTCCGTTGTGGTTGCACCTACGGTACAGCTATCTGTATCGCTGAGGCATGCAAGCCTCCCCACCAACGTTAAGGTCTATGGTTCATGGGGGGGATTTATTATTATTATTTGCGTCAAAAAGCTAAACAAGAGAAAATGATTGTAACTGTTGATATTTACAGAGAATGGTAGCTAGTCTAACTGACAAATATACAATATGAGTTATTTAATTATACTACTGAAACATGTACATACAAAGAAATATCAAATAATCTTTGCTCAAAATTGGCGTTGTTCCACAACACTGTATTTACCTTTCAGTATTTCTGCTCCTGGGATAGTGCCTCTTAGTAGTAATCAAAATATCTGGTTTTGATCCCAGATACTACTTATGTTTCAACTAGAAGTACCAACTGCTGGTATACATCATCCCCATTCTGTCAGTGGCCATGTCAAAGAGGGCAGAAGAGTAACCAGAGGTTGGGAGCATCCTCTTGTTGATGATATATCCATTGTCAAAATATTCCAGATTATTCCTCATTAGTAACTTCAGGAGAAGACTGTGGGAAACAGAATGAACCACTAATGAAAGAGAAACTTTCTACGAGTCAGAGTGTGGAATGTCGGAAGCCTGAATTTGGTAGGAACACTGGAAAATCCGAAAAGAGTTGTAAAGGCTCAGTGTAGATACAGTGGGAGCCACTGAAGTGAAATGGAAAAAAGATTAGCTCTTTTGGTCATAACAGTGTAATATCAACAACTGCAGAAAATGACATTACAGGAGTATTATTTCTCATGAAGAGGAAAGGAGGGTAGACAGTTCCATGACACAATTACTCTCATCAGAATTGACAGCAAACAACACCAACAATAACTTGAAACTTACAGCACAGGACAGGAACCCACAGAGTAACTATGGCTCAAGTTTGAAAGAGTAATTAAATATGCACTGTATAGATAAGTACCCAGTAGAAGAGCTCATAACAGGAGGGAACCACCACAGTATACAGCCACTGTAATGAAACTTCTAAGGAAACGGAGATCACTGCATTATAGGTGTAAAACAAAGCACAGAGCTATAGACAGAGAGATCCTGTATGAAATGTGCTTGGCTGTCAAGAGAGCAATACATGAAGCCTGACTACCATGGCAGAATACTGACAAATGATCTTTCACAAAACCAAAAGAAATTCTAGTTGTATGTGAAGACTGTTAGTGGCATCAAAGTTAGTGTCCATTCCTTAATGAATGAGACAGGAACTGAAACTGAGGAGCAAAGCAAATGCTGAAATGCTTAACTCTGTTTTCAAATGGTCCTTTTTAAAAAAAAAAAAAAAAAAAAAAAAAAAAAAAAAAAAAAAAAATAGCTCCACACCCTGATGGTATCCCTATCAGAGTCTATACTAAATTTGTGGCTGAGTTAGCCCATCTTCTAGCTATAATCTATCATGGATCCCTCAAACAAAAAACTATGCCCAGTTTTTCAAAAAAAGCACACGTCACACCAGTCGACAAGAAGGGTAGTAGAAGTGATCCACAAAACTATTGTCCAATAACTTTGACACTGATCTGTTGTACAATCTTAGAACATATTCCAATCTCAAACATAATGAGGTATCTCGATCAGAATGATCTCTTCCATGCTAGTCAGCACAGATTTCAACAACATTGGTGATGTGAAACTCAACTAGCACTTTTCTCACACGACAAACTGAAAGTGTTGGATCAAGGCAGCCTGTAGATGCAATGTTTCTTGATTTCCAAGTGTG
Organism: Schistocerca americana; assembly: GCF_021461395.2. Taxonomy (NCBI): domain Eukaryota; kingdom Metazoa; phylum Arthropoda; class Insecta; order Orthoptera; family Acrididae; genus Schistocerca; species Schistocerca americana. Next base: position 97,801,877 of record NC_060127.1, on the reverse strand, counting down.
ATCATATGGGGTATCGAGTGAAATTTATGACTGGATTGAAGACTTTTTGGTAGGGAGGCTGGAGCATGTTATCTTGGATGGAGAGTCATCCAGATGTACAAGTGTTACACTCACGTGTTTGTATAAGTTGGTCGATTCCAACTATGAATGATAATGACATCATCTGCAAGAAGTCCCAGGTTACTATTAATACTGTCTGCAGAGGGACATTAACGTACAACATGAAAAGCAAGCATTCCAATGCACTTCCACGGGCACATTAGGTATTTTTCTACCTCTCTGTCCGCAGCTCGTGGTCGTGCGGTAGCGTTCTCGCTTCCAACGCCCGGGTTCGATTCCCGGCGGGGTCAGGGATTTTCTCTGCCTCGTGATGACTGGGTGTTGTGTGCTGTCCTTAGGTTAGTTAGGTTTAAGTAGTTCTAAGTTCTAGGGGACTGATGACCATAGATGTTAAGTCCCATAGTGCTCAGAGCCATTTGAACCATCTACCCCTCTCCCTTCTCTCACCACCCCTTTCTTCCTCTTCATGTCCACCGTCCTCTCCTTTTCCTCTGCCCTTTCCCCCCTCTCTCTCTCTCTTCCTAAATCTCTTTTTTCTCTACCCTCAGTACTCGTTCCATGTAGTTGTGTGGCTGCTGAGTCATCTGCCAAAGACGTGTCAATTTCCTGCTACCCACTGTTCGTGTCCTTCCATACCCCTTTCCCAATTCCATCAGGTATTGCAACTGCATTCAGCAAGCCCATGGGAGTGCGTGTTTGGAGGTGTGTGTGTGTGTGTGTGTGTGTGTGTGTGTGTGTGTGTGTTTGCTTCAAAAAGAGCAAGAGCTAGAAGTCTGGTGTGGATTCTGCTTCCTGTTACATGTCTCTGCTCAACGCATCAGTGCGCTATAGGTGAGTAGTTATCTTTCCCTTATTTTACATATTGCTTCATCCAGGAATTTCCATTATTGTTACACACTAACGAAATACAACTCATTCAAGAAAGTCATGACTTACAAAACTCTTGTTTGACTGATTCTTGAGAATTGTTCATGAATTTGGTGCCCAGATGTAGGATTAATGAAGGATATGGAGAAGATACAATTATGTCAAGCCTCTTTACTTTCTGCATACTCGAATGTCATGTATACATTTGCATCAGGAACATCTCTGACTTTATCAGACATTATTCTTTCGGAGGAGTGTCGGAAATGCACCGCTAACTGCAGATACTATAAAAAGACCGATGGAAGTAACTGATAACCCAAAAACCTTTAGTTTGAGTTATTGCATATTATACGCTTGGTTAAATTCATAGACAAGAACGTAAGTACAATAGCGCAAAACGATGTAAACAGTGCGCAGTGCTTTCTAGTGAAAATTTAGGAACTACCTGTTGCCAACACTTCCTGCATTCCAAAACGAAACTGATCACATTAATCCTCGATAAACTGAAGGTCAGCATTTGTCATGCTGATCCCTTCAAATGCTGTAACTATAATTGCAGAAGCGCATAATAATTTAATGCAAATCAATGTAAAAGAACCAACACAATTTACCAGATAAATTGCTAGTGGTAGAAATGGTGATGGAATGCTTGTGCATATTCACAATAGGTAATAAACGGACCAGAAGACGCAGCTGGTATTAGCCAACGCACTTCAAATCATTACTGTTTTATCTTTTATTCAATGTTTTAAACATCTACTGCTAATTAAACATATCAGATACTGCAAATTGCGGATGAGAAGCTAATGTCCGTATTATTTTACGTAAGATACCGTTAACAGCAAAACATATAAATCAATGCAACAAAATAAGATAACGAATAACAAATATTATTTCTAGAAATCACCTGCTTCCAATTTAATCATGGGCAGCATCGTGAAAATACGCCTGTAATCAAACGGAAGAAATTCGAACTATATGTAAAATCACGTACAGCGAATTTAATGATGCAACAATGAACATCATTTGCTATACAGTTGCGCTCATTACATTCGTTCTCAGACGGTAAATTACATTATGACTTCCCCATTAAAAACGTCGTACACATATATTTTTATTTTGCGTTGCTTTTATGAAATCAAAAACACCAAAAAAAGTTAAGTTAACATTTTCCTTCCTACGACACAGACTACTTCTTGCAACATACACGGGAAATTTGCGATAAATTAAAAGAGCACAAGAGCAGTTGATAGTTTTGTACTGAATGACCTAATATGACACTAAATATTTTATCCCAGTTTTTATAATATTCAATACCAGCTATATAGATATTAGTTATAAAAACAGTTTATTATAGCAGATGCACAGCAGTATCAGTGCTTTGGTTGCTAGTAATATCTTTGACAGGTAAGTCACCGAAGTATAAGTGCTAAGGTGTTTTTATTGTGTTGGTTCATGGTTGTGTAACGAGGTTCCAAAGACGAAATTTAGGGCAGTGATAGCAGAAAATGGCTGGTTGCTTTGAAAATGTGCAGCTTCCTCCTTGCGTGTGGTTTGAAGGCGACGACAAACGGAATGCCGTGGCGTCTATAATAGCTGGTTTGCTGGTGAGTACCACTTTGTGTTAAGTGAAGGAAAAAAAAATGCACCTTTTGACAGGTGTGCTGTAGTGTGACTTAATTTCCTGTGTACATCATATCATTAAGAACGTAAATTACAGGTAGGTGTTGTATTATACAGTTTATCGTATTTATTTGATTCAAAACCGATTGCAGTGCTGGTTAAGATGCTGCTGTCAAAGTTTCATACTTAAAAAGTTGTACTCCGATAAGAGCTATACCACATCAGAATTCGCGTAGAAATGTAACTCATCAGTGGAAGAAACTTACTGAATAATACCCACGAAATGAGATCACATGAGAATTGGTGTAACAGCGAAAGAAGTTCACCTGTCACTTTGAAATTTGTATGATATGGAGTGGTAAAATCGTTACACGTAGTAAATCAACAAGAATTATTACGCTTCCTGCGTGTTATGTTTATAATATTTGTATTTCACTGATTTTTGGACTAATGTGATAGGCTCCACAGATTCATTTTCAGTCATTTTATCACCCCCCCCCACACACACACACACACACACACACACACACACACACACACACACACACACACACGCATTGCAGTTGTATAAACTCGATTTTGTACCGCATGTATCTGTTTACCAGTTATATCAGTTGTTAAATTCAAATAAGATGTTAATGCAATCCCTGCTAGTCACGGCTGTTAGATGATCCTCTCTGTTACAGAAAGTAAAGTTCATTGTTGTTGTCGAACTGTGAATTTTTGAAACATGGAAAAAGGCTTCTTCCAGTCATCCTCAGAGGGAGTAAAATCATAGTTTTCACTCAGCCACAAAGGCATATCAGTTAAAACTTTTGTCACAACTTTAACCCCCATTCTAATGATTCTGTAAGACATCATTGTGTGTCATTATTTGGGAACATCCCGCATAGATATCCTATGTTGACATCTGCTTAACAGTAAATGTATTCATTGGAGACTTTTGTTACTACAAATATTTATCTTTCTACTAAAAATAGTGAAAAGCATGAACATATCACAAAGACCAAATGCAACCTCTGCAACGATGTTGAGGGATTAACATAGTACAGAAAGGGTTCAGATACTTGGGTTCACATGCATTCAACAACTTTCCAGAACACACTGAATGCAAAGTAGATAATTTAGTGAAGTTTAAGCGAATTAAAGAACTTTGTTTGGTAATTGCTCCTACTCCATTGAAGAGTATCATCACAGAAAATCCTAACTTTGTTTTAGGTTAATATAGAGTTACAGTTTGCAGTGTAATACAGCAATGTAAAGTCATTTCACTGTATTGTACTTAAAAATTAAATGTAGGTGCATCTTTGACTTCTTTCCACATCTATGGAATATGACTAATGCAAGGTAACATGACCAGATTTTTGTTGGCATGCAAGTCTCTTCATTTCACACATAGTGAAATGATAGTTGCAACTGTGGAGTGGTCTCTGATGAGACAAATAGGTGTCATATGATTTCCCCAAGGCGATTGAGACAAGAGAAGGGGTAGTCTTGTAAACATTGCAGACCCGTTTCGTTTTACATTCTCTTCCAACCCAATACTGTTCTCTATCCGTTTCTTTTCCAACCCAAGACTGTTTTCTATCCATTATAAGTTATTTGCTGAACTGTAATTTGCTTCATTAAACTAATCACTGCTGGAATATAACAAAACAATTATGTGCTTGTGAAGTTTATTTTAAGGAGTGTTGATGTAACATTGCTCGACTCTCTAATATTGCTTGTTTGTGGTGCTGCATTAAGCACACTTTGCATCAAATCATTCTTTAAATATCATATAAATTATTGGAATTTGCACAGCTGAATAAGTATTAAGGAGAAAAAAAGACATTTTACTAATAACTATATTTGCACATTCAAGAACAAAAAAAAATTTACAGCGAACACAACAGAATAATTAGCGCACACAAAGAGTGTTAGACAATGTCAAAGAGGTCTATTTTACACAGTGCACTTTGCGCCGTCACACACGAAATATGTTGTTCACACAATTCCAAAATAAATAATGAAGTAATAAGCTCTGATGGGAATTTATTATCCAGCTACCATAAAATTTTAGTTTATAAATGAGTTTGTGATTTATAAAAGTTCAAATAAAGAAATTATCTGCATCAGTCACTTCTCCACGTTGTGTTTCAAGACTTCATGCTCATATCTTCAAGTGGCACAGTGATATTATGTAACATATTTGCTAGCTGGAAGCAGCCAGTTGTTTGTTGTGTATTCATTTTGAATCCATTCCGGTGCTCAGAACTCTGTTGTTTGTCATAAATATAGATTTTTAGTTTGTCTTGCAGAACACAAACAAATAACATAAACAAACCAAATATTATGAAGCTGTCAAAAATGTAACATATTATTGTTCCTCCTGAAGATGGGAGTGTAAATTTGAGCTGCTTCATGGGATGAAATAAGAAATGTGATTGGCACAGATAATGTTTTATTTGGACTTTTGGGTCGACAGAAGCGTCCGATCCCACGTGTTGGCTTTGACCCGTGACGTAAGGGTGTTGTCGTGTGTGACGTCATGACGGCGCGGAGTTTGGTTTGAGTGTGGCTGTCTCCAGTTCTGTTTTATCTTATTGTATTTACTTTTCTGATCTGTTCGTTCTATCTCGTGGGTGGTTTTTTTTTTTTTTTTTTTTTTTTTTTTTTTTTTTTTTTTTTTTTAGCTACGCAAGGCGTCTAAATTTGTTTATATTTAGTTTGCCCCCCACCCAAAACACCCCATTTCCCGCGCTTGTCCCGTTAGTGCCATTAGGTTTCTTGTGGAAAGTGTGTGTGTTTGTTTTTGTTTCCGCCATATTTGTGACGTCATGGGTCAAAGTAGACGGGTGGGATCGGACGCTTCCGTATTTCCGGACTTTTACTGTCATACACAGTCACTGTTCCTACAATGGTCCAACATGGATGACATAACGTTAGCGTATATATTTGCTATTGTCACACTGAAAGTTATTTTTCTTTGTTCCCAGTTCTTTGCTGGCTGGTGGTTCATTATTGATGTGGCTGCTGCATATCCTGACAACGCTCAGTTCAACAAGGCATACCATGTCTGTGGTGTTTTTGGGACTATTTCATTATTCATGTAAGTTATTTGTATGATCCCCAGATCATAAACATACAGTTGATAGTGTGCTACAAAAGCACTTTGTGAATTGCTGCAACTTGAATAACTGTCAAACAGTGTAGATCAGATTACTGTTGACTTCTTCATGGTTGCAATTGTGTGCTGCATTCTGGAAACTTTGCTTAATTGTCGACTATACAGTAAATAATAGAAAGTACTAATTCTGAACTGTTATAACAAGCACTTATTTGGAACATTTATAACAATATTTCTGTTACAGTTCATCTGTATTACTCAATGCTTCAATTGTTCATACAGTTGACATGACATTACATCAACCATGTCTGGCAGTAAGAATGACAGTTCTACACAAATTTGACAAATTGCATCGATCATGTTGAACTCAGCTACTTTCCTCACATGACATACTGAAAGCTTTTGATCAAGGCAGTCAGGTAGATGCAGAATTTCTTGATTTAGGAAAAGCATTTAACCCACTACCACATCAACACTTATTGCCAAAAGTTCAGTCATATAAAAAAATCAAGTGAAATTTGTGACTAGATTGAGCAGTTTTTGGTAGGAACAACACAGCATGTTATCTTGGATGGAAGGGAAGTGTGTTTGAACCCTGGCTGTTCATGTTGCATATTAATGACCTTGAGGACAATATTAATAGTAACCTCAGACGTTTTGCAGCTGGTGCAGTTATCTGTAATGAAGTACTGTTTGAAATCGGTTGCGTAAATATTCAGTCATATCTTGGTAAGATTTCAAAGTGGTGAAAAGATTGCTTTAAATGTTCAGAAATGTAAAATTGCACACTTCACAAAACGAAAAACATAGGCCTAGTATCCTATGACTACAGGGTGGTCCATTGATAGTGACCAGGCCAAATATCTCACAAAATAAGCATCAGACGAAAAAACTACAAGGAATGAAACTCATCTAGCTTGAAGGGGGAAACCAGATGGCACTATGGTTGGGCCGCTAGATGGCACTGCCATAGGTCAAAAGGATATCAACTGGGCTTTTTTAAATAAGAACCTCCATTTTTTACTAATTTTCATATAGTACATAAAGAAATATGAATGTTTTACTTGGACCACTTTTTCCGCTTTGTGATAGGTGGTGCTGTAATAGTTACAAACATATAAGTACGTGATATCAGGTAACATTCCGCCAATGCGGACGGTATTTGCTTCGTGATACATTACCCGTGTTAAAATGGACCATTTACCAATTTGCGGAAAAGGTCGATATCGTGTTGATGTATGGCTATTGTTATCAAAATGCCCAACGGGCATGTGCTATGTATGCTGCTCAGTATCCTGGATGACATCGTCCCAAGTGTCCGGACCGTTCCCCGGATAGTGGTCATTTAAGGAAGCAGGAAGTGTTCAGCCACATGTAAAATGTCAACCACGACCTGCAACAAATGGTGTCCAAGTAGGTGTTTTAGCTGCTGTCACAGCTAATCCGTACATCAGTAGCAGACAAATTGCGCAAGAATTGGGAATCTCAAAAATGTCGGTGTTGAGAATGCTTCATCAACATCGATTGCACCCGTACCATATTTCTATGCACCAGGAATTGCATGGCGACGACTTTTAACGTTGTGTACAGTTTTGCCACTGGGCACAAGAGAAATTACAGGACGATGACAGATTTTTTTCACGCATTCTATTTAGCGACGAAGCGTCATTCACCAACAGCGGTAACGTAAACCGGCATAATATACACTATTGAGCAACTGAAAATCCACGATGGGTGCGACAAGTGGAACATCAGCGACCTTGACGGGTTAATGTATAGTGCGGCATTATGGGAGGAAGGATAATTGGCCCCCATTTTATCAGTGGCAATCTAAATGGTGCAGTGTATGCTGATTTCCTACGTAATGTTCTGCCAATCTTACTTACAAGATGTTTCACTGCATAACAGAATGGCAATGTACTTCCAACATGATGGATGTCCGGCACATAATTCGTGTGCGGTTGAAGCAGTATTGAATAGCATATTTAATGACAGGTGGATTGGTCGTCGAAGCACCATACCATGGCCCACACGTTCACCGGATCTGACGTCCCCAGATTTCTTTCTGTTGGGAAAGTTGAAGGATATTTGCTATTGTGATCCACCTACAACGCCTGCCAACATGCGTCAGCGCATTGTCAATGCATGTGCGAACGTTACGGAAGGCAGACTACTCGCTGTTGAGAGGAATGTCGTTACACGTATTGCCAAATGCTTTGAGGTTGACAGACATAATTTTGAGCATTTATTGCATTAATGTGGTATTTACAGGTAATCACGCTGTAACAGCAAGCGTTCTCAGAAATGATAAGTTCACAATGGTACATGTCACATTGGAACAACCGAAATAAAATATTCAAACATACCTACACTCTGTATTTTAATTTAAAGAACCTACCTGTTACCAACTGTTCGTCTAAAATTGTTAGCCATACATTTGTGACTATTACAGCGCCATCTATCACAAAGCAAAAAAAGTGGTCCAACTAAACATTCATATTTTTTAACATACTACACGAATATGTAGTAAAAAATGGGTGTTCCTACTTTTAAAAAAAAACAGTTGATATCCGTTTGACCAATGGCAGCACCATCTAGCGGGCCAACCATAGCGTCATCTGGTTTCCCCCTTCAAGCTAGACAAGTTTCGTTCTTTGTTGTTTTTTGTTTGACACTTATTTCGTGAGATATTTGGCCCAGTCACGATCAGTGGACCACCCAGTATAATGTCAGTGAGTCGCTATTGGAATCGGCGAACTCATACAAATACGAGAGTCTAACACTTTGTAGGGATATGAAATGGAATGATCACATAGGCTCAGATGTTGGTAAAGCAGGTGTTAAACTTAGGTTTATTGGTAGAATGCTGGGGAAGTGCAGTCAATTTACAAAGGAGATGACCTACGAATTACTTGTGCGACCTATTCTAGAATATTGCTCAAGTGTGTGGAACCAATATTAAATAAGAGTAATGGGGATATTGAACGTGTGCAGAGAAGGGCAGTATGAATGGCCACAGGTTTGTTTTATCCATGGGAAAGTGTCAGAGGTACTGAAGAAACTGAGCTGTCAGAGTCTAAAAGACAGGTGTAAACTATCCCGTGGAAGTCTGCTAATAAAGTTTCAAGAACAAGTTTTAAATGATGATTCTATGAATTATAACAACACCCTGTGTATCACTCACATATGGATCATGACAGGATTAGAACAATTACAACATAAGCACAGGCATCCAGTCACTCATTCTTCTCTCACTCCATTTGTGATTAGAACAGAAAGAAACCATAATAATTGGTGCAATGGGATGTACTCTGTGCCATGCACTTCACTTTGGTTTGCAGAGTATGGATGTAGATTTAGATAATTAAGCGTTGAATGTCTTCTGTGACGTTAGTACCATTGTCATGGCATGCCCCTTTTATTCGATGGTGTGCGCCACTAGTACAAGCTTGGGTGCCACCACACAAGATAACTGCCAAGCCAGCAGTGCATGCACCAACAGTAACAAATGCCTGAATAAAATCTAGACCTCTGGCACCTGTCATTGCTGTCATCTTGAGGAGTAAAAGTGTACACTGGTTGACATGTATAGGCAAGGAAGCAGTATTTGAGATTTTTTTACAAATGTTTAACCACCTCGTAATTCCTCTCTCTCAAACCACACCATATAGAGAGAGAGAGGGAGAATTTTAGTTTTAGCAAATCAAAATTTACGAAGTAAATAAGTATTTTGTATTTATCCATAACCATTTTCCATGCAAAAATGAAAACATTGATTTTCTTGAATTACAGCGCCAAGTACCAAGATTCAAAATAAATGCTTAAGACAAAATGTACGTGGTTTTTTATGTAGAATCTGATTCTGCAATAAAAAAATGGAGGTTACCATTTGAAATTTTAAAGTTGCCTCCTGCTAATTTTAGCACCAGCAGCTGCACTCCTCGAAAATAATCAACTTTGGATTCTACACATTTTTTCGTGTGAAGTTAATTTTTTGAGTTATTCTGGTTTGTCAACATAAAATTTACACCCTGTAGGCATTACATAAAAAGTATTGTTTTGTCAGTACACTTTTGTCACAAAAAAGCTGAATAACTCAGAATCAGAGTTTTGGCACTTACACTGGTAATGATTTCCATTCTACATATAAGCTCACAGTGTTTTTAAAAAAAATAAAACATTGTGTCCTGCTGTGTGTAGGAGCCTGCAACTGTCAGCTGCACATCATCATCTCACAAAAATTGTCAACTGTTTCAGGCCTTATTTTATGCAATCGAAGGCATTGTATTCACATGGGGAGTGATCAGGGCTATAGGGTAAGTGCTTGAGCATTTCTCACTTGAACTGACATAATGTCTGCATTACGAGATATGCAATATGGGCATGCATTATCATGAAGTAGCTGCACACCTTGATGCTCCATTCTGCAGTGGTGATTTTTGACAGACTTACTTCCCCATACACATTCTTCATTCTCCGGTGGATGTCAACTGGCGTTTGTCTTTCAGAGCAAAGAAAAGAATAACAGCACATTGGTCCTTTTTGAATGCATTTGGTAATAACATCACCATAGTTCACATTCCCACATTCACCGCACCAAGTGAGGAAGATACAAATACCACACTAATCCCGTGCCTACACGTCAGGGCTTACATACCCACATTGACGTCACACGGCATTGTGTGTGTACACAGCAGCAATGCTCTCAAACAGAAACTTTTTTGATAGCCTCATATATTAAATAAAACTGCACAGCACTAAGTACTATATATTTAGCTCTAGTGGATGAAGAATCATTGATCCTAGCACAAAGCTAACTTTGCAACTGGCTTATCTTGCAGGGAATATAATCGCTCAGTGAGGCAGACAGGTGTTACCGATGAGGTGCCATGTCAAACGGTACCAATGTTTCTCAAAGGTGTCAACTGTACTGCCAACTGTGCCAGACTAAAAATACAGGAAAATTTCTGATGTGTGTGGGAGTTTATTGTCTGCTGTTTTACTTTTCTAGCAACCTTAGCTACAATGAGAAGTATTCTATATAATGTACAACGTATTGGGGGGGGGGGGGGGGGAGGAGTGGTGTCCTGCTAGAGTTACTTATGCCAGATAGCTGTTCTCCACTGTTTTGAAAGATATTACAAATTTTTTTTCATACGTTGACTCAGACAGCTCGTTAGGTGTTTCATACTGCACCCAATGCAAGTAGAAAACATTTTCTTTGCTTTATGAACAAGATTATTTTCTAAGTGTAATTTTGTGTTTATTCAGCAATGACAACAATAAAAAGTGAAGACAGTGCGGCACAGCTCTTGCCAGTAATATACAGTGTTATCTGTACTATTGAATAATCCAGTACAGAAGGAGAATTTATGTTGCCTTGAATACTGTATGTTCTAGCTGAGTTGTCTCCTCCTCTAAGAAAATTTTCATATCTGCAACTGTTTGTCCCTAAAGGTGTTCTTCGGTTTGTCTATCTCATCTGTTACGTTCATCCACAAGGTTTTGGAACTCAGCAAATTAACCCTTAATTTGCCAGAAGTTATTATGTGAAACCACCTCATCTAAGTATACTTCCTAGCTTATCAGAAAGTGTGATATTGGAACTATATTGTTTAGTGGTAGCTGCTGATCTCTAATGGCTGCCTCCAGTACTCTTTTCTGGAATAGCACACATTTCCTGCCTTCCATTGTTTGACTGCTGTGACTTGTGGTTTTCTTGCAAGTTATTTGTTCATGATTATACATTTCAGAGAGCATCAGTTTCTGTTGACAGTTTTGATAGGTTTTTAAATTTACATTTTTTGTGCCACAAATCATTACTACCAATCAGGGTAAATGTGTGGTTTCAGCATGTAACCACTAGCAAGTAAGTGTCAAGTCATGCCATTTTCTCATATGGAACCCCTGAAGTGCAAAAACACAAATTCAGTCTTTATTAAGGCTTATTTGAAAGTCTGTGTCAACAATTATTACAGGAAACATATTAGCTGCTAATGACTCATCAGTGCACCAGAAGAGTGACAGAAAACGTGTGTCCGGGAGATGCAGAGATCAGCCTTCTTTGAGATGTATGTATTGCACTTCACAAAATGGATGTCATCGACGTTCAAGAAATGTTCAAAACAAAGTGTTGACTTGCACCATGAACACTGGATGAAAAATTGCATGCCACAGTGATCTCCAAGGTTCATGCCATCAAGATTGAAGACGAACTCTGGCAGTTACAAATCGTGCAGGACATTCAGCTAGGCATCTACTCTGAATGCATATAGAATCATATTAGTGTAACAAAGTGATGAGAACTGATGGAATGTGAAACAGTCTGTCATAGAGCTTATTGTGAAACTGGCTATCCTGTAAGGCATAGCTCCATATAGTGCAATAATGTTTTATAGGAATGAGAAAAATGAACATCCAGAGGCTGAATTTGTCCTGTGGTTCCATGTTGTAGGAAATGCAATGTCACACCCTCTTCAGGAGGGAGAGTATGCTCTACAACTTTATGATTTTTATACACAGACCAGGAATCAAGCAAAAGCATCTTATATTGTCCAGCTATTGTCCAAAAGTAGTACTCATACTGTAATTGTAGTTCTTACACCCATTTTCCCAATCTTCCATACTATGACGTAAATATTCCCTACTGCCCTTGTAAGATCATGCACACGAGGAAGAATCGTTAGAGGCAAAGCACCTCCAACTTTTCACTCCACAATAAATAAGCTTCCAGTCTACTTACCATCCAGATTAACAATTGGCATAATTGTATATGAACGCATTAAGGCACTGATGTTAGTCGATCTGGATACAGATCTCTTGGTATCTCTGATTTCGAGCTTCATTTTATATGGATTTCATCTTGTAATTCCGATTGGTTGGAGTTGAAAACAAATTCCTCACTGAACAGTGGGATAAGTTCACTTGTCCCATTTACAAATATTTGGGCCGATTCCGCATTTTGCTGTGCATTCTCAAGTTGATGGTTTTTTGAAGTTTCGTTATCTTACGTCATTAAACTATGTAGCACTGTTTTAAGTTACGCAACCATCACTGCTTCCCTTGAAATCGCTGCAATCTGTCACACACAATTGATGTGCATAATGTAGTAGGTCACTATCGTGCACATCCTGTAAATTGTATCAAGCATCAGTGAAATGTGCAAACACCAGTTTTTGTAACAAGTGCGCCTTTTCCTCCCTCGAATATCCGTGGTTATTGTTATGCACTACATGGTCATATTACTGCGGACTTGTTTGAAATCTGTTTAGAATTGTTTTTTTACTATGCTGCGGATGATCTTCAACGTATGTAATTGTGTTTAGTACCCACTCCTTGGACAATGATTGCCCTTTACTACGTTTCACTGGACGTGGGATTTGTGGCTCCCTGTCAGACAAGTATGGTGACCTACATGGCTCAACACCTGCTTCAGTATCACTTTCACTTGTTAAGCACGTATCGTCGTCGCTGTACTCCTCATCTACATTTTCCACATAGTCAAGCATACACAACATAACGCATTCTGCTGACTCATCTTGCAGAAATGATCTGCCACTTCATTCTCACTCTGTGAAAATCCTTGTGTTCCTTTCTGGTGAAATGTCAACTTCTGCTACTGTTGTAGATGTAATGCAATGTTTGCTCTTTGTATCATTGCCATTTCTGTGCTTTGTATCATAATCAGTCACTATCACTGTAGCTGTGTCGAGTTACTCATCGACTAAGCAGTTCAACTATGCTCTGTAGCCTCATGCTGTGCTCATCATTGGCTACCTCCAGTCCTGCTCTTTGTTGACATTAGCAGCCAATATTACGCTTGCATGTTAGACGATATATGGAGCATTGAATGCCGTGAACATCATTGGCCTTTTGCGACCTCGTATTCGACAGGAATGTGTGTGTGCTGCTGTCCTGACAGCTGATGTGCTGTATCAGCTATTGGCTGAATTGTCAAGAGATCAGAATTCAGTAAGCTTTGATAGTAACTCTGATGATTAAATGATGGCACTGCATTGTGTGCAAGTTTATTGATGGGACTGTTGTCAATGCCAGTATAATCTTCAGTGAAATTAATTCAGAAGATAGTAGTTCGGGGTTGCTGCCATTTCAGAGTTTGCGGGGTGTCATTCTGTTCACCAAAAACAGAAAATAAAGCACTAAACATCAGCTATTAACAAACCAAATGTTCCACAAGTGTAATGGGTAGATAAAACAGCATGTGTGCCTGAATAGCACAGTGTAGCTACCCATTGTACAAGAAGGCTGTCTGACATGGTCTGTTTCACTCTGCGTGAGTAATAACCATTTTGAAGAGTACCACAAAAAGTGAACAATCACTAGCTATCAGTGGTTTTACTGTGAAATCAGATATAACAGAAATATGATAAAACACTTTTCTGTTTTAATTTACGAGGGTTGACTGAAAAAATGCCTCCACCTTCGTAACTCTTCAACAGTTGGCAGCGTTGGTATGCGACAGGTACTGTCTTGTTCCATAGCCTCTTCTCTACAGCTCCAGTTGGCGGGAAGCCTTAGCGTCAAACGGTTGTGTTGTTACAGTGTAAAGTATGGAATCCTGCACAGACAGTTGGTCAATGCGATTTAAGCATTGTGCAGTCATTGAATGCTTGATAGCAGAAGGCGTCATCCCAAAGGAGATTCATCAGAGAATGAAAGCAGTTTATGGTGATTGTGTTGATGTGAGTACTGTGCGTCGTTGGGTGAGTACGTTTAAAGATGTTGAGGCGGGAAACCTGCGTGACAGAGTTTGACGTCCTGTGACAGCAACCACAGAGTTTATCAAGCAAAACGTTGACATATTTATTCAGGACGATCGTTGTATCAATCAACGAGAAATTGCAAGTGCATCAGCATTTCACAGGAATGTGTGGGTCACATAATTGCTTTTCTTGGCTATCGGAAGATCTGTGCACGACGGGTACCCCGGATGCTGACTCCTGAAATGAAAGTGCACAGACTTTAAATTTGCAAGGAACTCCTCTTGCGTTACGAGAATTAAGTGACGACTTTCTCCATTCAGTTGCGACAGGAGAAGAAACGTGGGTACACCATTACGATCTTGAGACGAAACGTCAGTCTATGGATTATCAACACAGACTCCCCCAGAAAAAGCAATTCAAGACACTGCCCTCAGCTGAAAAAATCATGGCCACGGTGTTCTGAGATGCAGATGGTGTTACCCACGTTGATTTCTGTGATCGTCGAACAACAATAAATTCAGAGCGTTAGAACACAACACTGCGAACTCGGAAATGACGGCTAACGCGGGTCCGAAAGGAAAAGGGAAATGTTTTCCTGCAGCATGACAATGCCAGACCACACACTTCACGTGCCACCACAGCAGAACTTCAGAGACTGAATCTCACCACCGTACAGCATCCTCCATACAGTCCAGATTTAGCACTGTCTGACATCCATCTATTTCCGATAATGAAAGACGATCTGCAGTGACATCATTATGCTTCTGATGAAGACGTTGAGAGAAAGAACTGTGGAGACCGTGGTTGTGGAAACAGTGTGTAGACTTCTTCCATGACGGCTTCAGAAAACTTGTTCATCATTGGCAGAAATGTATCCAATGAGCTAGTGATTATGTGGAAAAGTGAATATTGGTAATTAAAGACCACATTCTAAGGATTATTTCTGCATTATATTTATTAAAATATTCCCATCCAAACACAATTAATGAAGGTGGAGGCATTACTTTTCATTCAACCCTTGTATGATGTGTTGGATGTTATTGAATATTACGTTAAGAAAATAATAATTCTATTAAAGATTCTATTGCTTGTGAAGGAGGACTGAGGTGTACAATTTGTATTCCAGGATAAACTCTGTATCAAATGCTCTCGTACGTGGAGATGGCTACTCAGGAGGTTGCTTTGGTCCAAGAGGAGCACGCGCCTGGCTCTTCCTTGGCTTTGTTATGGGATTCGGTGCTGTCATTGCCTCTTGCTGGATCCTGTTTGCAGAATACGTCACCAATAAAAGTAAGTTGACAGAATGTCTATAAAACAAAGTGATATTATAAGCGTTAATCAATATATTTAACACAGGGTTCGTGATCTGGCCAAGAACTTGACTGCTCATTGATATGAAATATAATGTAGTATAATTATGTGTTGTTATGGACAGGTGTGTAGTTAAGAACTGGAAAGTAATAGTTTAGCTTACAGATTTGTATTCTGCTTCAGAGGATGTAGTGTCCTGGCATTTCTTCTTGGTTGGGATAGAGGTTGAGTTGGGTGGAGCAAATGAGATGAGATGAACAGTGGTTTGTCTTAAAGTGTGTAGGAAGGAAATACAGGTTGTGTAAAAAAAATCATCTGATTTGGGACATCTATATTTCTGGAACTAATAAACATATACAACGAATTTTGCTTTTTTATGAACAGGAAACATAAAACTCCCCCCCCTCCCCCCCCCCCCCCTCCTCCCCCAATAGATGTTCAATATGCCCCCTTGAAATACACGGCATATGTCAATGCGGTATTAAAGTTGTTCGCACACTGGGTTGAGCATGTCTTGAGTTACCGCTTCCACACGTGCTGTTATATGATGTCTCAGTTTATTCATTGTCGTTGGTAATGGAAGTTCATAAACAGAATCTTTTATAAATCTCAAGAGAAATAATCGCATACAGTCAGGTCAGGTGACCTTGGAGGCCAGTAATGTAAGGCTGAATCATTTAGTCAAATGCGACCAATCCAATGTTCAGTAATTCTTTGATTTAAAAATTCCTGCACTTTCAGATACCAGTGTGGTGGTGCCCCACCATGTCATAAATGAAGTCGTTTGAATCAGTCTCCAGCTGTGGGAAAAGAAAGTTCTCAAGCATATCGAGATATGTGCTTCCTGTAAAGTGTTCTTGGGAAAGAAAAATGGACCATACACACATTCCTGTGGAACTGCACAAAACACATTAAATTTTGGAGAGTCCCTCTCATGTCGTACAACTTCATGTGGTTGTTCCGTACCCCATATCCCCACATTGATGGTTCACTGTTCCATTTAAATGGAGTGTTGCCTCGTCACTAAACTCTTAAGTGTGGAAGAAAACTGTCTTCCTCCATCTTGCCAAGAACAAAATTACAGAACTCCACACTTCATTGTTTGTCTCCTTCAGAAAGAGCTTGTAACAGCCAAATTTTGTATGGTTTCTTGAGTTAACGTCAACACAACACATGCCAGATGGACATCAGGGGCATATTGAGCTGTCGAGCTGTATGGCGAATGGATATCTACAGATTCCTTGTGAAACTATGGCGGATGCATTCGACGTCTGTTTCAGTCACTCAGGAATGGCCCGGTGATTTGCCTTTACACAAACAACCTGTTTCTCGGAATTGTTAATGCCATCGTCTAATGCTCTGTGCTGTAGGAAGGTCAAGTTATGCTGAACAGTTATTACTGACCCACATGCGCAAAGTGTAGAAAACAAAAAGTTTTCTGTTGTCCCAACACCATTTTTACCAGAACTGAAATGGGTGCACACTGTTGCTACCTAGCGGGAACCACGTAAAACTAGAGTGTTTGCTCTTTCCAACAGTACATTTCTCATGCATATATCACAAATAACATAATATTTTTTTTTAATTCGGATGATTCTTTTTGATACACGCTGTATTGTGTCAGGGATATCTCTCAAGTGCAGCCAAGGCAGTAGGTTTTTCACATGTTGATATACAGGCAGGAGTTAGTGAAGCACAATAGAGTAGAGGAACATGGAGGTTACTGAGACAACATATGTAAAGGCTGTTAGGGGCACCAATTTTAGTGCGCAGGACTCATAGATGACACAGAAATAGAAATTGAAGGCAACAAAGCAAAAGCAGAATGCTGAAATCTGTTTTAAAATGTTCCTTTACAAAGCAAAACCCAGGAGTAATAGCCCAGTTTAATATTCACTCCACTGCAAAGATAAGTGAAATAGGTATTAATGTCAATGGCATTGAGAAACAGCTAAAGTATATAAAACTGAACAGGGCCCATGGGAATCCCTGTCAGATTGTATACTCAATTTGCAGCTAAGTTAACCCATCCTGTAACCATACCATAGTGAAGATCCCTCAAGCAAAAATCTGTACCCAGTAGTTGTACCTCGAGTAAAATGGCTGACAGCCAGTACGGTTTCTGAAAACATTTGTCATGTGAAACCCACCTTGTGGTTTACTCATAATGTCCTGAAAGCCCTGATTCAAAGCAAAACTATTCCATGTGTCTGGAAGCAGCACATGCTTCTGAACGGAAACAAAATGTGTTTTAATTTCATCCTCTTCGACGTCCTGATAATGTACTCCAACCAGCACAGCCCACTGTACATTCAGTGGTGACAGTACAGGATAACTGCTTATATGGCTGAGCCTGTCTGTTAAGTCGTTGAAGTACAGCTTTCCTTGCCTTCTGCCACAGGCAGGTATGCTGGATCCATTGCTGTGTTCATATTGTATGATAATGATGTGCCACACATCATTAATAGCAATCTTAGAATTTTCGTAGATGGTGCAGTTACCTATAATGAAGTACTGTCAAATAATGGAAAGTCAAGGTTGGAATATAAAAAATATTAAGTAAAAGATAGATTGCAACTCACGATAAAGGTGACATGTTGAGCTGCAGGACGACACACTCAGCTTGCGGTCAGAGCCTTCTTCAGGAAAGACATTACACACACATTCATTTAAGCAGGCACACGTCACGCAAATGTGGTCACTATCTCTGGCTTCTCCAACCAGAACACGTTCCAGTCGGGACTGCTAGAGATGGTGGTCGTATGTGCTTGAGGTGAGTGTGCTTTTTTTGTGGGGGGGGGGGGGGGGGGCGCCCACCTTTTTCTGAAGAAGGCTTTGGCTGAAAGCTGAAGTACTGTCAGAGGTTCACCAATGTCCATCAGATCTTGATAAGATTTTAAAATGCTTTCTTACTTTCAAAAATGGCAACTCAGTAATTGACCGATTAGTTTGTTCACTGGGATTGTTTAAAGTAGCAGTGTTGTGATAAACTGGTAATGTCGTGGAAATTTTCTTTCATTAGACGATTTCTTACAATTTTTGAAAAGGGCTAACTTGACAACAACGCCACTGACCATTTCATTCAACTCTTGGCTGTCAGTCATGTGGTTACAGTTCATTTGTAGAATTTAGTTAGAAAGTCGGAGATCAATTTCATGAAGGTCAGTCAAAATTGTTGTTTAAAAGAAAAAAAGAAAGCATTTATGCTGTGTCGAGCATGACTGACTTGTGACTTACAAGGAGATAGAAGCATCCTTAAAGGTGCATTTACGAGGGCTATGAACAAATAAGTACTTGAAACAGTTATAAAGAACCAAGACAACATAACTTCACTGTCAATGCACATTTATTTTTGTAAAATGCACTATTGATGATCAGTGTTCTTTTAGCAGAATCTTTCAATTTTACAAAATAATGCAGCATTTTTTAAAGACTTCACAAAATGCAGCCTGTTTCTAGTATGACAGTACTGTTTTTGAAGATATCAGACAGAACAGTGACTCTAGCAAAATTTGTGAAAGAATGATCAGCAAGGACTTACTGTGGCATGACCCACTGCGCCTACTGAAAGAATCTTGTAAGATGATGTGTATGAAATATTGAAATAAAAACCAATTACATATTCAGTGACAATACAAAAGATATGAATGATAGGTAGTTATTCACAATCGGTAATGAAGTTATTGTGATCAGCTGTGTATTCTTCAAATCAAATGGTATTGATGTTAGGTTATGTTTTCAGGAGTGAGGAGTCTTTGGAGGTGTGCAGCTTTTCCTGCATTTTGTGATAACCTCGTCAAGAACATTCTAGAAACAAAAATTTTATATTTGAGATTTAACTAAAATGTTTTTTGCTGATAAGAATGTATAGATTTGAATATAGACAAAATTAGGGCTACAAGACAGTAAAATTTGATTTTTGAAAGATTTACATTCTAGAATTTGAATAACTGCAACAACTTCTTTCACTAATTTATTGAATTAAGAAATTCTGGAAGAGGGCATATTAGAGAAATATAGTTTTCAAATGAGGTATAGGTGTGTCAGCCATAAAACAATTACTTCTGTAGCTGTATTTTTAAGACCAAGTAGTTTCAAAGAATTTTACATTTTGAAAATTTCGTTAAATAAAAATTTTTTGTGTAAAATATTAAGTTTTCTGTTGTCAGCCAAGTCTGTCATACTGATCAATAAGGATTGTGAAAGCACAGAATGTAAAAGGATTTTTGTACTTTGTGTACTTGTGGTATATGAATTGGTTGAGGAAAAGAAAGTGAAAGGAATATCATTTGCATTAGGAGTGATGTCAAGCAAGTGAAACTAGTCCATCTTGAACAAATGTGTCCATGCACGTTAATATGACTACCTGTCAATAGGTTGAATAATCATATTTTGCAGTGCAGACAGCTGCCAGATATGCAAACGGGGTCTGAGGTTCTGGAAGGTACTAACAGGGATGTGGAGCCGTCAAGGTGGTCCCATGGATTCTCAGTTGGGTTTACATCTGGAAAGTTTGGTGGCCAGGGGAATACAGTAAACTCATCCTGGAGCTCTTCAAACAGCACACGTACACGTGAATTGTCCTGCTGGTAGGTGCACTTGTGCCGAGGAAAAACAAATTGCTTTCATGGGTGGACAATTTCATACTTGTGTTGCTCCAGTGTGCCATTCAGAATGATGATATCACCCAAGGAATGACATGAAAATGTTTCCCAGACCATAATGCTCCATGCTCTAATGATCATTGCAGAGTATTTGCTTTCTATCCAATGGAGCATAAAACGTGATTCATCTGACGAGGCCACCTGTTACCACTCAGTGGACTTAAGTTACAGTACTGGCATGCAAAATCCAGCCTTCATTGTCAATGAACAGCAGTCAGCATGGGTGCAAGAACCAGGCACTTGCTGCGGATGCTCATACGCATCAACATTTGCAGAATGGTCAGTGCAGAGAGACAGTTGGTAGCCCCTCGGTTCATCTGGGTGGTCAGTTGCTCAACAGTTGCATGCTATTCACTCGTACACATTTTTGCAGCCGTAGTCACCTCTGTCTATGGCCCGTGGTGTACCGTATCTGCCTCAGTGCCACTTTTGGATAGTGTCATTTTGCCATCCACAGTGCTATTTAGCTACAGCGACACGAGAACAGTTAAATCCTAAGAAATTTTGGTCTTATGTCAAAGCGGTAGGTGGATCAAAACAAAATGTCCAGACACTCTGTGACCAAAATGGTACTGAAACAGAGGATGACAGACTAAAGGCCGAAATACTAAATGTCTTTTTCCAAAGCTGTTTCACAGAGGAAGACCGCACTGTAGTTCCTTCTGTAGATTGTCGCACAGATGACAAAATGGTAGATATTGAAATAGACGACAGAGGGATAGACAAACAATTAAAATCACTCAAAAGAGAAAAGGCCGCTGGACCTGATAGGACACCAGTTCGATTTTACACAGAATACGCGAAGGAATGTGCCCCCCTTCTTGCAGCGGTGTACCGTAGGTCTCTAGAAGAGCGTAGCGTTCCAAAAGATTGGAAAAGGGCACAGGTCATCCCCGTTTTCAAGAAGGGACATTGAACAGATGTGCAGAACTATAGACCTATATCTGTAACGTCGATCAGTTGTAGAATTTTGGAACACATATTATGTTTGAGTATAATTACTTTTCTGGAGACCAGAAATCTACTCTGGAGGAATCAGCATGGGTTTCTAAAGAGACGATCGTGTGAAACCCAGCTCACGCTATTCATCCACGAGACTCAGAGTGCCATGGACACAGGTTCCCAGGTAGATGCCGTTTCTTGACTTCCGCCAGTTGTTCGATACAGTTCTCCACAGTTGTTTAATGAACAAAGTAAGAGCATATGGACTATCAGACCAATTGTGTGATTGGATTGAAGAGTTCCTAGATAATAGAACACAGCATGTCATTCTCAATGGAGAGAAGTCTTCCGAAGTAAGTGAGATTTCAGGTGTGCCACAGGGGAGTGTCATAGGACCGTTGCTATTCACAATATACATAAATGACCTTGTGGATAACATCGGAAGTTCACTGAGGCTTTTTGTGGATGATGCTGTGGTATATCGAGAGGTTGTAACAATGGAAAATTGTACTGAAATGCAGGAGGATCTGCAGCAAATTGACGCATGGTGCAGGGAATGGCAGTTGAATCTCAATGTAGATAAGCGTAATGTGCTGCGAATACATAGAAAGAAAGATCCCTTATCATTTAGCTACAATATAGCAGGTCAGCAACTGGAAGCAGTTAATTCCATAAATTATCTGGGCGTACACATTAGGAGTGATTTACATTGGAATGATCATATAAAGTTGATTGTCGGTAAAGCAGATGCCAGACTGAGATTCATTGGAAGAATCCTAAGGAAATGAAATCCGAAAACAAAGGTAGTAGGTTACAGTACGCTTGTTCACCCAGTGCTTGAATGCAGCTCACCAGTGTGGGACCCGTACCAGATAGGGTTGATAGAAGAGATAGAGAAGAACCAATGGAGAGCAGCGCACTTCGTTACAGGATCATTTAGTAATCGCAAAATCGTTACGGAGATGATAGATAAACTCCAGTGGAAGACACTGCAGGAGAGACGCTCAGTAGCTCGATACGGGCTTTTGTTGAAGTTTCGAGAACATACCTTCACCGAGGAGTCAAACAGTATATTGCTCCCTCCTACATATATCTCGCAAAGAGACCATGGGGATAAATCAGAGAGATTAGAGCCCACACAGAAGCATACCGACAATCCTTCCTTCCACGAACAATACGAGACTGGAATATAAGGGAGAACCGGTAGAGGTACTCAAGGTACCCTCCGCCACACACCGTCAGGTGGCTTGCGGAGTGTAGATTAGATGTAGAATAAACATAGCCATATCAGAAGTGCTTCCACCTTTGGCCCAAATGCCAATGATCGTGCCCTTTTGGATGTCAGATAAATCACTCTATTTCCAACTGCACTGTCTTCTGTGTACCCCTTTATAGACAACCCACAGCTGGTGTTGTCACCTGCTGTCTGTCGGTGGTTCATTAATGTGACTTGAAAGTGTAACTTGTCAACAGTAGTGTATATGTATATATTTTTATAATTCAATTTCAAACCACACTTATGCCTATAGAAATACATATTAATTTTATTTTGACTCGTGATCATATTTTGTGACAGTGTTTTCGTGAAGACTGATAAAGCAATTGTATAATTTTTTATTTTGTTGTAACAATGTTTTTTTTTTCTTGATTTTCAGGCCAAGAAAGGTCATATCCAGGTGTTGGTCTTTTTCTACAGAATGCATTTATTTTCATCGGCTCCCTTGTATTTAAGTTTGGTAGAGTCGAAGACCACTGGAACTGAACTGCGTACTGTGATATATGAAACTAGAGGTTTACTAGACATTTTTCAAGTTGCCGCTTTTATATGCTGTTAGGTATGTGGTTTAAAGAAATTTTCACAGAGACTGGAGGATTTATCTCCTTGATGTACAGCACTGGAAAATTGTATCATCATCACATCATTCGGCTCTGAGTATTGTCAGTGGCAGATTGCAGAAGCAGCGTGGAAGCAGTAACCTGTTGTCTGAACATGGAAGTGTGTGTCTAAAACCAAGCACCTGTTTGTGTAATTTTTCATCTGTTAGAATGAAATGATTTTTTTTTTTTTTTTTTCAATTATGAAAACTTATGAGTTGCTGCTCTTGATGTCTAGGCAATCATGTCAGTGTTAAAAATTTTCACAATAATTGAACTAAAGTGTTTGTAAACATTTCATACATAGAAGCTGTAACCCTGATAATGAAGTTTTTTATGATGAAATAAATTGCTTTGTCTGCTTTGTATAATTCAGTTTTAAATATTGATATACTGTATCACTTCTTCTGTAAACACCCATGAAATATGTGCCTCTGCTTCTAGAGTACCACAAGAAAGTAAAGAGCAAGTAACATAGACTCTTGCCATTAGCTAAAGCTTTTTTCTGTACATAAGGTATGCTGGCTAAAGTATACTGTGTTTATCTTTGTTTTGTGTGTGTGTGTGTGTGTGTGTGTGTGTGTGTGTGTGTTGTATAGATTTTAATAGAATCAGTTGATGCAGGAAACGTGCTTCTATCTTTCTGATAATTTCAGCCGCAGATTCTCACAAGTTTAGTATGATGAACAAAACTTCAGAACACTTGCCTGTTGTCTGATATTAGGTCTGTTGTATGCATTTTTTAAGGGAGCTTTGATGACTACTTTGTTATAGCCCTAGTATGTGAAGAACAAAAATTTCAATTCAGAATTTCTTAAGTTACCAGTCATTTCTTGTGACAATCCATGCATCATAACATGTCGTGGAATCACATGTATTCATTTAGTTTAAAATCCAGTTCTAGATGGGCCTTATGTACTAACATACTCTAGTTGGTTCAAAAATTGAAACCAGATGAGATGATGCATTGGATGAGATGTTGGACACACATTTAGGGAAGGGTATTATTTCTTTACTTTGAAAAGTTTTTGGATGTATCAAAATCCCTCCAACAACTCATAAGCCAACTCACGTCGTCATCTTTGTCTACCTGTGCCTGAACCTCTAAATACCCTGTTTTTGGAACAGTAACAATTTTAAAAATTACATCAGAGAAAAGAAATTCTTTCTTATGCTGTATCTAGCAAGCTAATACAAGCTGTTCATATTTGTGTACATCATACTCAGTCTGGAATCTCTCAGCATTTCATATGATTACTAGTGTGTTGGAAAAGGGATACACAGCTATCTGTGATGTTTGTGTTGTTAAATTGGTCACACATTTATCAGAATTTTCTACGAATGCACGATCTCGCCGCAATATCTTCTCATGCTTCCAGCAGCATCAAGTGCCTGTACATCCACGAGCTTTCAACAGTGCTCCTCGGCCATTGTTAAATGGCAGCTGACTGTGAGGTTGCTTGCCTTGTTTTGTATAGCCATCGCATCAGATGTCACATCACAAATACTCAGTTCATCATCGTACAAGGCATTGTTTTTATCCTGTGCCTGTTACACCTGTTGTAACCTTACGGTGGCTGTGTCCATAGTGTATTCAGCTGCAAGCCATTGTCTTGATTGATGGTTATATATTTCTATATCAATAACTTCTTCTGTTACAGTTTCTAGAAACCCTTAGCCTTCATTTTAAGTGTCATTAAATGCAATTTTATGTCCATGCGTGTTCAACTGGGTAGCTAATTTCTCTGGGTAGCATAGTCACAACCACTTGGTGTTCAAACATGTTGTTCCATTGTGTGCAAGGTCCATCTGACATGATACTGTCAGTACTCAGTGTATTTTAAAATGTCTTGCTATCGTCTATGGATGTCAGAAGTGAATATGTAAACATTTGATGTGTTTGGGAGCCCACAGATTTTATTTGGGAGGATCTTGTATTAGAAATCGTTGACCATAAATTTGTTTCAAACTTCGTGTACATAACTATCTGTGAAAGTCTGCATATTAGCTTTGTTTGTGTGTTCACATTGACCATTCTTAAATCAGATATAATAAGTGTGTGGATTTTCTCAGTGAAAATAGTCATGAATGAGATAAAAAATAATTTCATATGTGAATGGCAAATTTTTGTAAGACTTTTGTCCTGTATTTAACAAATCTCTTCATATACCTTTTTGCCAAGATGTATATATTAATTTAGTAATTATTTGTAATGCACCACATTTTGAAGTATATGGTGAAACATTGTTGACTATACATAAATGGAATAGGAATGTGTACTGACGTACATTCCAAAAGTTGGTGCAATAACACTGTCTGGTGTCTGACAACTGTTCAGTTTGCATATAAACAAAAGATTGCTTTGTTGTTGAGGTTTAACCCTCAAACAGGCGTGCCTACGTATAAGGGGCGCCATTCACAATAACATTGTCTTGTACTACTCCATTGCTGTTTTACAGTTGAGAGCCCATTATCTATTCCTTCATTATTGCTTCAGATAACACACTGCTAAGTCATGCTGTCGTATGTCCAAGTGAGCAGCAATAATATACAATAAATGGCAAGCTAGGTGAGAAAAAAAAATTATGATCCATGCAAGAAAATGAAGCAGGTTCTAAAGCAGGTGGCACAATCTCGCATAGAGGAATTTGTAATCGAATAAGTGTTTGGTTGGGACCTGATGCAACTACGTTTTTTAATGACTTGGGTGGGTCATTACTGTAACACTTGTGCATGGCAGCGGAGTGAAATGAAATGATGACAGTTTTTTTTTTTTTTTTTTTTTTTTTTTTTTTTTTTTTTTTTTTGTTCAGTTAAACTAAGGTAAAACTCTGATTTTGCTCATTACTGTGGTAACATGAAGACCACTATCCTTTACATGTACAAAGTACATCATGTTCCCCTCACGTGGTAAAAACAGTGCACCCACTCAAGGATTAAGTAGTTAGTGATATCATAGCCAACCATCGTAACACGTACTTCTGCTTTAGGTATTTTGGTATAATTTTGTTAAGAACTCAAACTATGGAAAACCCTGGTTGGAATACCAATGACATTATAGAAAGGAAAGGTTGTTATAAAACTTTTTATTTTGAATATTCATGGGCTAAAAATTGTGTGTTCTCTTATTCTTATTTATTTTGTGATTCTTCAGTTGGCTGTTGGCAATAATACATCAAATCATAGTCACCTTGATGTAACATGCAATAATGTAAATTGTTTTCCTTTGATGCAACATTGAGATAAAATAATGATCTATATGTATAACATACTTAATGCTTGTTCACATGCACAAGAAGGCTATTTGTCAAGTGTATTAGAAATGCTTACAAAATATCTGAATTATGGCACCAGACACTCATCATCTTTCTTGATTTTCGTAGGGAACAGGAGAAAGAGGATATATATATTGTGCTGAAGGTTTTCATTATGAGAAGTCGTATTGTGGATGGTTATGATTACTCTAGATCTGTTTATAGCAATTAGTTTGTGATAAGTCTAAAACATATTAATTAGTAATAGCGAAGATGGCTTTCTGTTGTAAATTAATCAGAATGTTTGTGCACACTTCTGAAAAACATAATACTTCATTCTCAAATCTTCCGAAATTAATTTTGTTAGAACATTGTGATAAAGTTATGAATAATATATTCAATAATAAAACTAATTATTTCAGTTGCTTGTTAATTCCTTCTTTTGCTAACACTTTTAATATATCCCCTCTGTTCTCCACATACTTATTTTTTCTATGAACTGAACAAGAGTTAGCATTACATCACAGGTAAGGTTAACAAGAACAGAATAGATTATTGTTGAGGCTGCACCCGCCAGTTTGTTGTTGCTTGCAGGACCTCAGGAAATATTTACCTCTCTCGTCTTTTGTTTCCCTCAAACACCATTTACATCCTTTTTTTCTTTTATTCTCTGTTTATATCTGCCTCCTGTAAGATTCTTCTCCCATTATCTGACATGTATCATTGATAACTCTGCTGTTACAACTTAATAGAGATTACTGGAAATCTTGTTCTGACATTTCACTGGTAAGTCCCATCTTGCCCTTTCTTGACTTCTTTTGAATTGCTTTCTTACGTACTTTTTCTTTCTTGTATGTTTGAATGATAAATTAGTCAAATTAATTTCCCACATATTTTACTCTCACCCCTTTTCAGACATAAATTCTAGCTAGCAAACCAGGTCTTTCATCACTTTGTTTGCATCACTCATCTTGTTGTGGAGTTGGTGTTCAGCTTAAAACTGAATTTTACAAGCTTCCATTGCCAGAGTTGTACTTTACATGTTCCAAAGATTGAGTGACAACAAGGTGATAACAAGCAAAGAAGAAAACTAAAGGTGATGACTTTGAACACATTTAAATGACTTGCCCCTTTCATATATGCAGTATCACATTGTTAGCTGCAACAGGCAGAAGACTTACTTTGTCGGTGTTGCACATTTTTGCAATTTTGATTGGGATAAACTTATGCTGCAGTGTTCTTTTTTGGCACACCAGTGTGGAAGTATGCATTGAATTAGCTAAGTAAAAAATCTGTGCAATACGCAAGTTTGCTTACATATAAAAACAGACTTCTGAATTTTCCCTTGTGTGGGAACACTTGTACAAGATGTGTCGATTTAAAGTTCTGTATTTGCATATTTTACTGTTAGTGTCACTTCTGCGTAATCTTTCATTGATTGTATCAGTACCCATTTGTATTGTGAAATTTCGAATATACTTGGGTGTTGCAATAAAGTAGTATTGTTACTGCCAATTGCAGGCTTAAACTAATTGTGCTCTTTCAAAATTTTTAGGACAGTACGCCTATCCTCATTCAAAACAATCTCTCTAATTTCATTGTACGATTACATGAGAAATAGGTTAGTTTCAGACGCTTATGAACTATATTTTTTTTTAAGTTAGTGGTACGAGTGGTTTGGACCCACAATTTAATTTGTAACAAATCAGCATTTGTGGTTCACAGTTCAGCCAAAGTGTACATCATCCCTGAATTTCATTCTACATCAATGCAAGTAAACATGTGTTTTTGAGAATTTTCGTAAATTTATTTTAAATTAACTGGTTTTTCGAATTTGCTAACAACTATAATTAACACCAAAACATCTTGGGAAACTAGTAATTTGTACCACCAATTTTTGTGTTGCCTTAATAGAAATCTCGTTTTGTGTATCTGCTTATAGGGAATTGGCAACTTTTTAGCTCTACAGATTGAAAGGTAGTCGGCAGGTTTAATTTAAAATCCTTTGTTCACTGCCTTGTAATACATTGCACCAGGCAAAATGCAGCCCCACTATAAATGCTGTTCTCGTACACAGGATGAGTTGGTTGACACTCATAAGCAGCTGACAGTCACCCTCACTACTGTCAAACAATTGACAGCTGCTACGAATCAATGTGCTGGAAGAGCTCCTGAGAGTTGTGTACCTGTGTTACCTGTACCAGAGGTACCTCAAGTACTATACACTTCTGTGGATTCTGTCTGCTTTGCAGAAAGTCTAGATCTATCGTTACCTGTCCACTCGATGGCAAGTGGCACGTCAATGGTAGATCTAGGCATTGTATACAGGATTGATGGGGACCCTAAGCAACAAAATTGAGGTGTTGTTTTTCACTGAAACTGACCCTGTGGGACTCACTTCACCTGTTGTGGGGAAACCTGTTTTGTCCAGTGTCAGGAGGCGGCAAACAAAAAAGGGTAGGGGTCTAACAATCTCAAGCAGCTCAAACGTATGGCGAATGATGATACACATTAAGGAGCTGACAGCAAGAATCAGGAAAGAACACCAGATGCACTCAGTGTGTATGCCTGAGGACCTTACTCAACATATTGAAAAAGACTATTCCAGCAGCCATTGATGAAACAGGGTGCAACCAACTGCAGATTGTGGTGCACATTGGAACAAATGATGCCTTTCATCTGGGCTCCGAAGTGATTCTTAGGTCATTCCAGCTGCTGGCGGAGAAGGTTTAGAGGACCAGTCTTGCACATAGGGTTCAAACGAAGCTCACAATTTGCAGCATTGTCCCCAGAACTGATCATGGCCGTTTGGTTCTCAGTTGAATGGAAGGACTGAACCAGAGACTTCAAACGCTCTGACAAGCTGGGCTGCAACTTTCTGGACCTGTGCCATAGGGTTGAGAACTTTAGGGTCACCCTTAATAGGTCAGGTGTGCACTACACATCAGAGGCTGCTAGTCAGGTAGCTGACGTGTGTTGGTTGCACACAATGGTTTTTTAGGTTAGGCAGCGCTCCATTCAATCCAGATAACAATAGTGGTAGGAAACCCAGAAGTATCAGTGAAGATTGAAAGAAATGTCATCCACAAGTGAGAGTATTAAAATCCTAATGGTAAACTGCCAAAGCATTCGCAACAAAGTACCAGAATTTGAAGCACTCGTGAAAAGCATGCAGATGGCGTATTTGTTGCTGTAGAAAAAAAAAACTCGGATTCATCAATACAGTAACTGAAGCTGCGTGTGAGATGGTTTGGGCAAAACTCGGTATCAGGGGTGGGCACAAAATAATTGGATCCTTCTATTGCCCCTACCAAACTCATTTCCTGATGTAACCAAAGACTTCAGAGAGAACCCGAGTTCACTTGTGCGTAAGTTTTCAGTCTTGCTGTAATCATCAGTGGAGACTTTAATCATCCAACAATTAACTGGGAAAATTACAGTTTTGTTAGTGGTGGGCATGATAAGACATCCTGTGAAACTTTACTAAATGCCTCCTCTGAAAACTACCAAGAAGAGATAGATAGGAACCCTATGCTTGATGGGAATTTATTGGATCTAATGGCAACAAATAGACCTCACCTCTTTGAGAATGTCCATGTTGAAACTGCTATCAGTGACCATGACGCAGTTGTGGCAACAATGATCACCAAAGTACAAAGCACAACTAAAACAAGCAGACAGGTACATCTGTCCAGTAAACTAGATTTAAAAAAATGAGTAATGTCATCTCAATGAGGAAGTTGAAACTTTCAGCACAGGTCAGGAGCATGCAGAGGAACTCTGGCTCAAGTTTAAAAGAATAGTTGACCACACACTGGATAGGTATGTACCCAGTAGAACAGTTCACAATGGGAGAGAACCTCCATGATATACAGGCACTGTAAAAAAAACTACAAAAGAAACGGAGATTACTGCATAATAGGTGTAAAACAAAGCATAGTGTTATAGATGGTGAATGAAACACGTTTAGCTGTCAAGAGAGTGATGTGTGATGCCTTAAATTTCTGCCATAGTAGAATATTGTCAAGAGATTTCATAAAATCCAAAGAAATTCTGGTCGTATGTAAAGGCTGTTAGTGGCACCGAAGTCAGTGTCCAGTCCCTAGCGAATATGACAGTAACTGAAACAGAGGATAACAAAGCAAAAGCTGAAATGCTTAACTCTGTTTTCAAATGTTCCTTTACAAAGTAAAACCCAGGAGAATTGCTCCAATTTAATCCTCATGCCACTGAAAAGATAAATGAAATAAGTATTAGTGTCAGTGGCATTGAGAAACAGCTGAAATCGTTAACACTGAACAAAGCTCCAGGGCCCGATGGAATCCCTGTCAGATTCTACACTGAATTTGTGGCTGAGTTGGCCCCTCTTCTCACTATAACCTATCATGGATCCCTGAAACAAAAAAACTGTGCCCAGTTCCTGGGAAGAGCCCAAGTCACACCCGTCTACAAGGAGGGTAGTAGAAGTGATCCATGATACTATCATCGAAGATCCTTGACATCGATTTGTTGTAGACACTTAGAAAATATTCCGAGCTCAAACATAATGAGGTATCTTGAACAGAATTACCTCCTCAATGCCAAGCAGCAACGTTTTCAAAAAAACATTGGTCATGTGAAACCAAACTCGCACTTTTCTGACGTGCCATACTGAAAGCTTTCGATCGAGGCAACCAGATAGATGCAGTGTTTCTTGATTTCTGGAAAGCATTTAACTCTGTACCACACCTACACTTATTATCAAAAGTAGGATCATACGTGGATATCAAGTGATATTGGTGACTGGATCAAGGACTTTTCAATAGGGAGGACACAGCATGTTACCTTGGATGGAGAGTCATCGCCTGATGTAGAAGTAGCTCCAGTTTGCCCCAGGGAAGCGTGTTGGGACCCTTGCTCTTCATGTTGTGTATTAATGACCTTGCAGACAATATTAAAAGTAAGATGAGGATTTTTGCAGGTGATGCAGTTATCTGTAATGATGTACTGAGAGAATCTGCACAAATATTGACGAAGATTGAAACATGATGCAGAGATTAGCAACTTGTTCTAAATGTTCAGAAACCTAAAATTTTGCACTTCACAGAATGAAAAAAATGTAGAATCCTGTGACTATAATATCAACGAGTCACTGTTGGAACTGGCCAATTCTTACAAACACCTGGGTGTAACACTTTGTAGGGATATGAAATGACCGTGCGGTTAAAGGCGCTGCAGTCTGGAACCGCAAGACCGCTACGGTCGCAGGTTCGAATCCTGCCTCCGGCATGGATGTTTGTGATGTCCTTAGGTTAGTTAGGTTTAACTAGTTCTAAGTTCTAGGGGACTAATGACCTCAGCAGTTGAGTCCCATAGTGCTCAGAGCCATTTGAACCATTTTTTGATATGAAATGAAATGATCACATAGGTTCAGTTGTGGGTGACGCAGGTGGTAGACTTCGGTTTGTTGGTAGA
Organism: Schistocerca americana; assembly: GCF_021461395.2. Lineage (NCBI taxonomy): Eukaryota > Metazoa > Arthropoda > Insecta > Orthoptera > Acrididae > Schistocerca > Schistocerca americana. The sequence goes on along the minus strand of NC_060127.1, from coordinate 97,769,995 downwards.
ATACTGGTGAAGTGCAGTCAGTCTACAAAAGAGATTGCCTACAAATCACAAGTGCACCCATCCTAGAATGTTGCTGAAGTGTGTGGGATCCATACCAGATAGGACTAACTTGAACGTGTACAGAAAAGGGCAGCACAAAATTAATGGTCACGGCTGTGTTTAATCTGTGGGAGAGTGTCATACAGACACTGAAGGAACTGAAATGGCAGAGTCTTGAAGATAGACATAAACTATCCTGGGAAAGTCTATTAACAAAGTTTCAGGAACTGCCTTTAAATGATTACTCTAGGGATTTACTACGAACCCCTATGTATTGCTCACACAGAGGTCATGAGGATAAGATTAGGATAATTATTGTACACACAGAGGGATTCAAATAGTCATTCTTCCCACACTCCATATGTGAATGGAACAGGTAGAAATCCTAACAACTGGTACAATGTGATGTACCTTCTGCGAGGCACCTCACAGTGGTTTGCAGAGTGTAGATGTAGATAAGGTCTTTCTCACAACCAGCTGGTCATTCTTGTGAATTTTAAGCTGTCTGTATATATGAGAAGAATGTTTTCCATGAATAATGATATTCATCAAACTATTCAGTTTAGCACGAAATAAGGCTACAGTCAAGGTGCTTAAAGTTACCATTGTTCTCATAGAACATTATTCTACTGCCACCTAGATTATTTTTGTTGTAAATGAAGATTAATTGAAACCCTCAGCTGCTGACAGGTGTTGTTGCCCTACCTTGATGGGGACAGCTGAAAATGTGTGCCCCGACCGGGACCCGAACCCAGGATCTCCTGCTTACATGGCAGACGCTCTATACCTGTACATCTGAGCCACCGAGGCCACAGATGAATAGCGTGACTGCAGGGACTTATCCCTTGCACGCTTCCTGTGAGACCCACATTCCCAACTGTCATCCTCAATCTACATACGTAATGTTCCTAGTAGATACTTTGCTCATCCACTCGTTACTCGCGCCCTCTTAAGTTGACAATTCAGCTTTCCCCATCAAGGTATGTCAACAACACCTATCGGCAGCTGAGGGTTTCAGTTAATTATCATTTATTCTGGAGAAGCTGCATGGTCATCAATGATATCTGTTCTTTCCAGAACAGTTACTATCTTCATATATAGTTAAATGGCTACCCGGCCATTGACATTCGCCTGTACAAGTCCACACAGGTTGCCAAAACTCTTAAGGGAATCGTCAACTTAAGTGGGCGTGAGTTACGAGTGGATGGGCAAAGTATCTATTAGTAACATTATGTATGTAGATTGTGGACAGTTGGGAATGTGGGTCTCACGGGAAGCGTGCAAGGGATAAGTCCCTGCAGTCGCACTATTCATCTTATGTCCTCGGTGACTCAGATAGATAGAGTGTCTGTCATGTGAGGAGGAGATCTCGGGTTCGGATCCCTGTTGGGGAACACATTTTCAGCTGTCCCCATTAAGTTACGTCAGCAACACCTGTCAGCAGCTGAGGGTTTCAATTAATTATCATTTATTCTAGAGAAGCTGCACGGTCATGAGTGGTATCTGTTCTTTCGAGAACAGTTACTATCTTCATATATTTTTGTTATTATGGGGAAATAATATGTATGACTTGGTATAACATCTCAGTACTGGAAGAAAAATCATTAGGATTCTTTATCTTCCAATAAAAACATAGGCTTGGATTTCGTAATAGGCACAATGAGCTGGGTTAATTTCTGCACATGTAGTACAGGCCCACTATATAGATAGGCCAAGCAGTATGTCATTATGGCAAATATTTATTTAGTTGCGGGTTTGCAAAAGTTGTATGTAATGTGTCAATTGCAGTGTCTGAATCTAGATATCTCGTTGTGAATTTCATATATGTACTTCAAGAATAATGTTGTGTTCCTAATTTTATCTTTTGATTAAGTTGTAATGGTTCTGGGTATTTTACTAACTGTAGAATTAGTTATGTTTAACTGCAGTAATGAGTTGAGCTCATTGTTATGAGGTTTTTTTTTTTTTTTTCAGTTGGAAATTTGGTATTTTGCAGCTGTGTGTTATCGTCTTGTTCAGAAAGACAAAGCTTAAACTTCAGGCTGGCTTCTTGGTTTACTTAAACATTACCTGGAACATTAGAGGACTCTTTAACTGTAATGTTTGCTGATAACACAGATATGTTGATAAAGGGCCCAAACACAGCCATAACAAAGACAGTCAGGGGAATGATGGAAGAGGTTTGCTGTTGGTTCACTGCCAACAGCTTAACCCTTAGTCTTATAAAAACTTATGTTATGTGAGAAAAATTATATATAAAAACAAAGATGAGGTGACTTACCGAACAAAAGCGCTGGCAGGTCGATAGACACACAAACAAACACAAACATACACACAAAATTCAAGCTTTCGCAACAAACTGTTGCCTCATCAGGAAAGAGGGAAGGAGAGGGGAAGACGAAAGGAAGTGGGTTTTAAGGGAGAGGGTAAGGAGTCATTCCAATCCCGGGAGCGGAAAGACTTACCTTAGGGGGAAAAAAGGACAGGTATACACACGCACATATCCATCCACACATACAGACACAAGCAGACAAATTAAAATGACATAAAGGTACCAGAAGTAGAGACCAATAGCAACAAACTTGATGAAGCTGTGAAGATCCTAGGCTTGGATAAGTTAACCAAGAAGCTCAATTCTACCTGCTGCACACTTGGAAGCCTCTCTTACTGCTCAACATGTGGACAGGATTGCTAGCATATTCTACATACTTTGACTCAGTTCAGAAAATGTGAAAAAAGTATTTTTTGCTGAGAAGAGTTTAATAAGAATACTGTGTAAAGTTGATAACCGAACATCGGATCTAGGGATTTGTGCACTTACATAAAAATACATATACATCTAATGATATTTGTGGTTAATGACATGAGTTAGTTTGGAAAGAACTCAGCATTTCACAACCATAGTACTAGAAGTAATTCCCATACAGGCTACGCAACCCTCTCTAAGGCTCAAAATCGAGTTTGATATCAGTGGTGTAGAAGTCTCTGACTGATTCCCAATGGCTATTAGGCAGGAAGTTTAAAATCACAAAATATTTATAAACAAATGAAAATGACGCCTCATTAGCAATTCCTACAATTTATCAGAAGACTTTGACTCGAGAATGTGGATGCCCCATAGTGCTAACATTTGTATTAAAGAGAGTCTGACCTCACAGTATATGAGATAGCTGATGGTGGTGTACATAAAGTTACGTAAAAGCTGCATTAGTAGTATGAGATAACAGCAAGAAGAGTCAGAGCTTGAAAGCTAGAGTGATGTGGCTCTGTGCTCCACACATCAGTTTGCTATAGGTGAGTAGTTGGTTTTCCCCTTATTTTACATGCTTTTATCCAAACATAAATACATAATCTAGAAGTCATTCACTTTGAATACATTAGCACTAGTCATAATTTGTTGTTAGCGTAGTTTACAAAAGTAGTGTATAGCTTGAGTCATACCACATCCCCGAAGGCTGTCATTAACAAATGAATGAATGAGTGGTTGGTTGGTTGATTTAAAGGCAGGAGAAGGGACCAAACTACAAGGTCATTGGTCCCGTTTTCCTAATAAAACAATGACACAAGTGTGAGAATAAAATGAACAAAACATATAACACAAAACGGAAAGCAAGGAAAAGCCACAAGAACAAAGGGAAGGCAACTGTTATAACGTCAAGTTGAACACATATATTTCAAAAACGACACAATACATGTAAGCCACAGAGCAAGTGAGACATGTGTACACGGTAACAGTCAAATCAGCACTGAGTCCAAGTCTAGTGGCCGCTGGCTGGCTGGCCGCTTAGGTGGTGCGGCTACTGCATCGCTGGCAGACAGCGCCGCATGTACAGGACACGCGTAACTGCGCGGTGGCACTTTGAATGATCGGCGAGTCACAACACTTTTCCCCCCTTTGAATTTTTTGCACTGGTCTTGATGGAGGTGGCCTGTAGATTGCTAACGTCCATAGGTGTTGTTTGACTGGCCGTAAAGTCTCGAGGAGGAGGCTTCCCGTACGGAAGGAAGTGTCCGCGATGATCACGGGTTGAGATGACAGGAGATGTAGGGGTCGAATCTGCTGGGGCCCCGTGCACCAATCTGCCCATTGCGGCAAGTCCGGTTGTTATAACAGGAGACATGGGCGATGTGTCGGCGTCCATAGGAGAAGGAGGCGAGTAGAGTTGCTCTGACAGATGATGGTCATTCGGTTCCTGCATGGGCACGTCTCCTGGTGGCGTCCGTTCTTGTGCTGGCACCGAGATGACGGTGAGAGGGCTGCGTTGTAAGTAATGAGAGATGCCAAGATCCCAAGCGTCAGCTAGAGCCGAAGGTGGTGTAGCAGCATTCGGAACAGGCGTTGCTGGCACACGAGGCCGAAGCTGGTCCGAATGACGCACTGCAACACCCGTGTCCATCTGGATTTCATACAGGCGTTGGCCACGGTGTCGTAAGATGCGGCCAAGACTCCATTTTGGCTGCCTGCCATATCTCCGTACCCAGACGAGGTTGCCAGCGGTGAACCGGCCAAACGAAGGCACCCGCGGCCGTGAGGTAGAAGACCGCAGAAGATGAAGTAGCGTGCAGGGCTGTCGGCCATGTAAGAGTTCAGCCAGGCTGTGGTCGCCCATGGGGGTGAAATGGTAAGAAGCCAGAAATTGGAGAAGCGCATCATCAGCAGCAGAAGAAGAAGTCAGGAGTTTCCTAATCTGAGCCTTAAATGTCTGCACCAGTCATTCAGCCTCACCGTTTGACTGCGGATGGAATGGAGGGGCCGTGACATGCATGACGCCGTGCCGGACACAAAAATCCGCAAATTCGGAAGAGGCAAATTGCAGACCATTATCAGTAACAAGAGTAGAGGGAAGGCCTTCCAAAGAGAAAATGCGAGCTAGAGCATTTGTGATTGCCGCGGTGGTAGGCGACGTGGAACGGACAATGAAAGGAAAGTTAGAGTAGGCGTTAATTACGAGTAGCCAATAAGTACCTAAAAAAGGTCCCACAAAGTCAACATGAATACGCGCCCAGCGCTTCTCAGGCGAAGGCCACGGTGACAAAGATGACTTCGGGGCGGCGGCCTGTGACGCACAAGGGCCACAGGCAGAAACCACGTGTGCAATTTCAGAGTCGATGCCAGGCCAGTACACATGAGGGTGCGCCAGAGATTTTGTGCGAGAGACACCCCAGTGCCCTTGGTGAAGGAGGTGCAAGACCGGCGCACACAAAGATGCAGGTAACACAACACGCGGCGAAGCATTGTCGGTGGAAAGGAGGATAACACCATCCCTAGCCATGAGGCGGTAGCGCAAAGCGTAGTAATTTCACAACAGATCAGAAGTCTTAGCGGACAGACGATGTGGCCAACCCATGTGACTACAGCGTAAATCCTGGGAGAGGGTAGGGTCAGAACCTGTAGCAGCCGCCAGCTGGTCCCTGGTGATGGGGAACCCGTCCAAAACCCGCTGCTCAGCAGCATCCAGGTGGAAACACAGAAGTTCATCCCTATCGAATGGCAGATCAGGACCCATGGGAAGGCGAGATAGTGCATTAGCATTTGCATGTTGAGCCGTCGGCCGGAAATGAATCTCATAATTGAAACGAGACACGTAAAAGAGCCCAACGCTGGAAGCAGTGTGCAGCCTTGTCGGGAAGCGACATTAATGGATGAAACAAGGAAACAAGTGGTTTGTGGTCCGTAACAAGATGAAATTTGGATCCATAAAGAAAAACACCAAACTTATGAAGAGCATAAATAATGGCCAAAGCTTCTTTTTCAATTTGAGAATATTTTCGTTGGGCATCCGTGAGTGTTTTGGAGGCATAAGCAATGGGTTGTTCAGAACCTTCAGAAAAACGGTGCGCAAGGACTGCACCAACACCGTATTGAGAGACGTCCGTGGCAAGAACGAGATGTTGGCCGGGTTGATAAGTAGCGAGGTACAGAGCCTGTTTCAGCATAGTCTTCAATTTTTGGAAAGCCGCATCACATGACACGGACCAGTGAAACGGCTCGTTTTTATGCAACAGGCGATGCAATGGCTGAGTCACCGAAGCCGCAGATGGTAAAACCCTGTGACAGTATGCTATTTTCCCCAAGAAAGCCTGCAGTTCCTTAACAGATGCAGGGGAGGAAGGGCATAGATCACAGCGACAGTTTGCTGAAGCGGACGAATACCATCCTGAGAGAGTTGAAACCCCAAGTATGTGATAGATGCCTGAAAAAAAGTGTGATTTCTGAAGATTACACTTAAGACATGAAAAAGTGTGCAGGGATTCTGAAGATGTTCTTCAGTGGTGGAGCCAGTGACAACAATGTCATCCATGTAATTGATACACCCAGGGACAGGGAGCAATAATTGTTCCAAGAATTGCTGAAAGATAGCAGGGCAATGGCAACCCCGAATGGCAATCATTGGTATTGATAGAGGCCAAAAGCCGTGTTAAGGACCAGAATTTGCCAGGAAGCAGCGTCGAGAGGAAGTTGATTACAAGCATCTGACAGGTCAATTTTAGAAAAGTACTGGCCTCAAGCAAGTTTAGTGAACAATTCTTCAGGTTAAGGCATAGGGTAAGTGTCGATGAGGCATTGAGCATTTACAGCGGCTTTAAAATCACCACAGAGACGAATATCACCATTTGGCTTAGCAACGACAACGACAGGAGAGGACCACTCACTGGAAGTGACAGGAAGCAAGACCCCTGAAGTAGTGGACGATCCAGCTCTTGTTGTACCCGATCACGAAGGGCCACAGGAATGGGCTGAGCCCGAAAAGACTTAGGCCGAGCAGTGGGTTTGAGCGTGATATGAGCTTCAAAGTTGTTTGCACGGCCTAACCCAGGAGAAAAAAGGGTTGAAAATGTCATCGACAATGAATCCAATTGAGCATAAGGAATAGCATCAGAGACGATATTGACAGAGTCATCAATGGAGAACCCAAAAACGCGAAAGGATCGAAACCAAAAAGATTCTTTGCGTTATTCTGGTCGACCACAAATATGGGAACAGTGCGAATGATAGATTTGTAAGATACCTCAGCATTAAATTGTCCCAAGAGAGGAATCTTCTGTTTATTGTACGTCCGTAATTGCCGAGTGACAGGTGATAGGATTGGAGAACCCAAATGAAGATACGTCTGAGAATTAATGATAGTGGCAGCAGAACCAGTATCCACCTGCATGCGAACATCCCGACCAAGGATTTGGACAGTGAGGAATAACTTCCCTGAAAGGGAAGAAGTATAATTGACGGACAACACAGAAGCAGAATCAGCGTCACGTTCATGAGCGTCAGGTATGCGGTCAGATTTGCAAATTGATGACACATGACCCTTCTTTTTGCATTCGTAACACATGGCCCAACGTTGTGGACAATCTTCTCATGAATGTTACATAAAACACCGCGGACATGAAGGAAGTTGCCGTGGGTTTTGCTGCAGTTTCTTAGAGGTTTGTTTACGGTTAGGCCGAGGCTGCGCATGGGAACGTACTGTGGCCATGTCGGCCGGCGGGAACACGCCGCACACTTCGTCAACAGCGCACAGATGTTGTACTTCTTCGACATCACCCCACGCCTCTATTTGTGCCCCAGCAGCGCGAGAAATTTCAAAAGGCTGCGCGATGGATAGGACTTCATCTAGAGTCGGATTTGCCAACTGAAGGGCATGTTGGCGAACTTCTTTGTCGGGTGCCGACCGGATAATAGCATCCCGTACCATGGAATTGGCATAGGATTCTTTGTGAATGACAGTAACAAATTGACACTTTCAACTGAGGCAGTGAAGTTCAGCAGCCAAAGCGCGACAGGATTGATGCGGTTGTTTTTGATGACGATAAACCTGAGAGGCTACCACATGCGTTTGCTTTTGAAAATAGACAGACAGAAGTGAGCACATTTCAGCAAAGGACAAAGACGCATGATCTTTCAAAGGAGCCAAATGTGACAATAACCGATAGAATTGAGGTGAAACCCATGAAAGGAACAGAGACTTACATGTTTGTTCGTCCGTGACGTGAAATGCCAAGAAGTACTGTCGAAGACGTTTTTCGTAATCTGACAAATCTTCCGCCATCTCGTTGTAAGGAGGAAAAGGAGGTATAGCCAACGACGAGAAACGCCCCGCATTTGATGCCGCGACAAAATCACGAATCGCCGCTGTTAGAAGCGTTTGCTGTTCAAGGAGATTTTGCAATAGTTGCTCGACAGTAGCTATGGAAACCTGTGGCTCAACGATGAAAAGGAAAAATCCCATCCTCATCCCCAATTGTTATAACATCAAGTAGAACACATATATTTCAAAACGACACAACACTTATAGGTCACTGAGCAAGTTGACAAAGCAAGACATGGGAACACGGTAACATTCGAATGAGCACTGAGTCCAAGTCTAGCGGCCGCTGGCTGGCTGGCCGCTTAGGTGGCGCAGCTGCTGCATCGCTGGCAGACAGCGCTGCATGTAGATGATGCACGTAACTGCGCGGTGGCACATTGAATGATCGGCGATTCACAACAGCATCAGATCATAACAGCAGTTCAAGATGCCTAACTCCATGACATGTCAGCAAAATGTTCTGCATGCTTTCTTCTCATTATACTGGCAGACTCTACATCTTTGACCACATTCAAAACCAATATTTTCTCACTGACATGGGTTCAGAAGTGACTACAAGGGTGTTTTGAAAAGTTCTCAGAATCACCACAAGAGGTCAGCACTAGTGCAACAAGTTGTTCATGTGATATTCATTTGACTGTTGACATGTGTTTACAGATAAGTCAGTGTTCATGGAAGAGAGCTGTGGTGGTGACATGGCTCTGTTGTTGTTCCCGTGTAGTGATTTGCGAAGATGAAAAAAATTGAGATTCGAGCAGTGATTAAGTACTTCATAAAGAAGGGTGTGAAAGCAAAGGACGTTCATGCTGATTTCCAGAATACACTGAGAGACTCTGCTCCTTCATATTCAACTATTGCCAAGTGGACAAATGAATTTTAATTTGGTTGGAAGAGCTTAGATAATGATCAGCGCAATGATCGGCCAAGATGTGTCACTACTCCAGAAATCATTGCAAAAGTGAACAAAATGGTCATGGAGGAACACTGATTGAAAGTGCATTAAATTGCTCACACTTACCAGATGTCATCTGACAGGGTATATCACATTTTAACTGAAGAATTATAAATGAAAAAATTATGTGCAAGATGGGTGGCACGAACTCATGATGCTGGATCAATGCGCGGCCCGCATACACGTGCCGTCACCGTGGCAAAAATTATACAAACTGAGGTATGAATTGTTGCTACACCCACCTTATCCACCTGATAGGGCTCTGTCAGACTTCCATCTCCTCCCAAAACTGAAAATTTTTCTTGTCGGATGAAGATTCACATCAAATGAAGAATTGATAGCTGGAGTTGACAACTATTTTGCAGGCCTGGAGGAAACTCATTTTCGAAATGGGATCAAGGCACTAGAACATTATTGGACCAAGTGCATTACTCTACAAGGAGCCTACATTGAAAAATAAAAAAGTTTCAGTAATGTAAGTACATTTTTCTATTCCGTTCCGAGAAAGTTTCAAACCACCCTTGTACCTCACCTCCTGAACAATTACCAGCAACAGTGGACATATCTACCATGCAACTCCAAGTGGAAAATGAAGCCATTATTCCAAATTATGGATCCTCAGCTCTCACTTTACATCTTGGCTTCGAGGAGATGTTTCCCTCCTGTTGTGCATATTTGGATGACATTCTAATTTTCTCTGCTTCATGGAAAGAGATTAAGTGGATGTCAGGAAGTTCCCAATACTCTTAAGGATTCCAGTATCATCACCAATGATGATAAATGCCAACTGTGCCAAACTGAAGTAGTCATCCATGGCCATTTGGTCAGTACTGCCTTCTTTAGACCTACAGCACAATGAACTGAAATCATTAAGAAACTACCTCAGGCTCAAGGCTTCCACGAATTATGCCGTTTTCTCAGGACGTTTAACTCCTTCGTCAACATCCCCCTAACGCAGCTGCCACTCTGACAGCTCAGACTAATGTACTAACAGCAAAGAATGCAGCTTGAATATGCAAGATTGAATGGACTCCATAAATACAACATGCTTTCACCAAAATCCAGGACTGTATGACACCTTTCACAACCTCATCCCACCCACGATCTAAATCACAGCTCACAGTAAAGCCGAATGCAAGCATCTTTGGCATTGGAACAGTGCTGTGGCTGGAAGTGGCAGGTGTACAACAACCACTATTTTTCTGACAGACTTTCAGTGCAAGTGGTCAGTCTACGACAGAGAATTGTTCGCATCATGTGAAGTAGTCTGCCAGTTTAAAGACGATGTTGAGGACAGACATCTCATCATTTACACAGACTACTGGCCTTTGGCAGACTCTATATGCAACCCATCAAAAGACTCCTGCCCCCAATAGTTCCAGCATCTGGAACGCTATGCACAATTCACAACAGATGTCAGACACCTTCACAGAGCGTGCAACATCATTGAAGACTTTCTATTGAGAATAAAAACCCTTCCCACACATGCGGATTATGACTATCCTCGCACTTGTAAAATGAGTTAAACAACACAACCCAGGGCTTAGAATACCACCACCACAGGTGCACAGCTTACCAAAAGTTTTTGTGCATAAAGCTCCGGCAGAGTGTGACTGTGTCATGTTACTGGCTATACTACCCGACCTGCTCTGCAGCTGCCTTACTTCAACTCACACAAAGTCATCAAATAAGATTACGAATACCTCAATATATTGCTCCATATGAAGCTTACCATTATGGCTGTCAACCACTTTAAACATGCAGGGATCTTGTGCAACATCGCTCATACCAATGAAGTAGAAGCCGTTCAGACCAATGCCACCATTCACGTCATTTCAGAACGGGACTATGCATCACCCACTCCAAACACCTGCACCACAATTGTGGTACAACTCAATTTACAGCAGTTTGTGCTGGATGATATCCAGTTCAAGGTGCAGATAACTTCCTCGTTGTTGAAGGGAAGCACAAGTTACGCAAAGTCAACAAAGGCTTTATCTCCAGTCAGTTTACTCACAGTTATAAACTCCATGGTGATGGAGATTCAGCTGCGATCACACCTAGTTAATCGACTGAGGGTTTTGTCACGATTACAGCCCACAGAACACTACAATCACCTACTACCATTCCTGCGGATGCTAATGTCACTGTTCCTCCACCTTGCCACATGCACGTATGAGCTCTGTACCAACACAAACCATCGCAGATCATTCCCACTGTGGCTGTCACGCTGGCTTCTGCCCCACGTCAGGCAACACCACCTATACTCAATGTGGTGAGGTCAATCATTGAGCTCTCCCCCCTTACACACAAAGAAACGGTGCAGCGCTGTCACGCTTTGCAGCCAGCCGTGGCACAGCTGGTCACACGCACAAGTGCAGAGAGGTTAACAGCACTGATGGCTCTTGACTGTCTCCTTCCCCAATGCTCTGCACTCCCAGGATTGCGTGAGGGGGGAGGGGGGGGGAGGGGAGGAGGTGCTGTGGAGACTTTACCAGCTATAGCAGCAGTGGAGGAGAAAAGATTCTTTGACCAGTGTGGCAGCAGACACAAGTGGAATATCTCGAGAGGAGAGTAGTGTACTCCGAGCTTTAGGCCTGTTAAACTTTTATGAGGTTGTACCACTGCAAATAATAAAGTGCATTTTTAACTGCAACCATGCTATTATTAGTCATTGGCTTAATCATTTCCCTGGTTAAAATCGACTCCCTGGTAGTTTTCCAGTTTTTTTACTTATGTGAACATCGGCAATTGAGCAACGTGGTCTGAGAGGCCATTCCATTACCTATGGGAATTACACTAGAACTTTGCAGTCTTGATACATCTATAAAAATGTTGTCAAAAGCAGTGCTGCTGGTTTCCATAATTCTTGTTGCAAATCATATGAGGGGCGCCAGTTTACATGAAATGCCAAGGGACTCAGTTATAACCCTAGAATAGGTATGCTCTTAAAAAATTAAATTTAAATCTCCACTTAATATTACCTCATTCCGCTTAATAATCAAGAAATTTGATAATGCACAATGTTGTTTCATGAATAATTGAAAATTTCCAGATGGAGCTCTGTATATTGTGACTATTGTTACTGACATTCCATGAAAATGTACTTCTGCATCACAATTTTCAAGATGCTGATCACTGCAAAATCAACAAGTGTCATTGTTTTTATATCCCATCCTAACTTAAATAGCAACTCCTCCTTTCGCTACACCTAATATGCAGTAACTGGGTGCTACATTATATCCATCCATATTCAGCATACCTCTGTCTGTTATCAAATTATATTCAGAAAAACATATATCTTCATGACTTGCAGGCTGCAGTTCATTTACAGAAATCAGAAGTTCATTGGTTTTAGCCTTATAACATTTTGTTGCAATATCTGTATTTTAACCTTCCTTTTGTCTTCACATTTTTCAGGTACATTTAATTATTTTAATACTGATAACCTTAAATCTGAATTAGTCTAAAAAAAGTGCTGCTGTCATGACAATGACTACAGGAATATGCCCATGAGGTTTGGTGTCCTCCTCTTGAAGATTCTGCTATCATCCTTTTCCTATTACTGGCAAAATATTTTAATTGGATGGATAAATAAAAAATCTACTTACCAAGTGGTGGCACACACATAAAAGAAGGTTATAATTAGGCATGCTTTACGAGCCAATGGCTTCTTCTTCAGGCAGAAGGGTTGAAGGGAAAGGAAGAGAGGTGAAGGAAAAGGGTTGGAGAGGTCTAGGAAAAGGGGTAGATTTCAGGAAAGTCACCCAGAACTGCAGGTCAGGCGAGACTTACGAAACGGGATGAGAAGGAAAGACTTTCCTTCCCATCCTTTGCTGTAAGTTTCATCTGACTGCAGTTGTGGGTGACTTTCCCAAAATCTACCCGTTTTTCCTAGACCTCTCCAGTCCTTTCCCTTCATCCCTCTTCTTCACCTTCAACCCTTCTGTCTGAACAAGGATCCACTGGCTCTGGAAGCTTGCCTAATTATAACCTTCTTTCAAGTTTGTTCTGCCACGACTTGGTGAATAGATTTTTTATTTATCTATCCTATTAAATTATTTTTTCCTATTACTGTTTGGATATACACAGTCAGGTCACATTACTGTGACCATCACCTATGTTTGACATCACTGTATAACAACTAATTACAGACAGCATGTGGCAGCACTAGCAGCGGAGGGTATATAAAGTACGTCAATGTAGGGGGGGGGGGGGGGCAAGGACAATGTGGAAAATAGTACACTCATTGTCGTGCTACAGAAAGCTAACATTTTGTTAAGTTCCAAATGTATTGCTTAGTTTGATGTTAAGTTGTTTTTATGAAACATACAGGTGTTATCAAAATATGAAAACATGCTGTTTGTTTACAATTTTTCTTGATAAATTACTTCTAAATACTACTCTGTTACTTAGTTAGCTACTCAAAGCTTCATAGGTTTCATTAACATTGCATTCTGCCATGTGGTGTGTGACAATATGCATTTGTAAAATATACAGAGATGGGAGATATTTGGTATTTGGGTTGTATACTAATATGTAGTGCTGTAATATTCAGTTGATCCACCCTGTTTGTCCCATTACAATGGCAAAATGGTGTTACCAAAGTCAATCCAAGGCTGTTGTGATGCATCATGGGTCATACACGACAGTGGTGAACAATGGCTGCAGAGATGCATATGGGCAAACAGATGTGCAACTGTTGAGCAACTGACTCTCAAGATGAAGCAAGGGGCTACCAACAGTGTCTCCTCATGAACGTCCAGCAAACATTGCTGCATATGAGCCTCCACAGCAGGCACCTGGTTCAAGCATTTACACCGACTGCTATTTATCAGCAATGATGACTGGAATTTGCATGCCAATACCACAACTGGATGCCCACTTAGTGAGTGGCAACAGGTGGCCTTTCAGATGAATCACGTTTTATGCTCGATCAAATTGAAAGCAAACACCCTGGAACAATTATCAGAAGGATCCAGGATGCAGGAGGGAGTGTTAGGGTCTAGGGAATGTTTTCATGGCATTCCCTTGGTGATCTTGTCATTCTGGAAGGCATAATGGATCAAAACAAGCATGTGTCTATCCTTGGGGACCGTATCCACCCCTACATCCGGTTTGTTTTTCCTTAGCACGGTGGCCTCTACCAGCAGAACAATGCAACATGTCACACAGCTCACAGTGTATGTGCTTAGTTTGTAGGGCATCAACATGAGTGTACTGTACTCCCCCAGCCACCAGACTCTCTGGAATTAATGTGGGAAATAGTACACTCATTGTCGTGCTACAGAAACAGAGCGAGTTATTTGATACAAAATGGCATGATCATTGGCTTTCAGGCCTATAGTGGAAGCATGTGCAAAGCTGCTAAGTTTATAAACTTTCACGTGCCACCACGGTTAACGTATACTGTGCATAGCATTATGTACCATCTACAAATCAAGCATGAATGTTTATACTTTACATATGACCAGCAGTGAACCTAAACAAGTATTTGTCACTACAAGTAATTTTAGTAGACTGGAATACTAATCTCACATTTGGTAGTCCTCCATCTAGAATCCAGGGTGTAAACCCATCTTTGCAGGCTGGACCTAGGTTTTCTAAAAATTAACACCACTTTAAACCTTCTTGGTATTTATTTTGAATTGCCAAATTGAAAGATAGTGGTTGTCATTGTGAATTCCATAATTTATTGTGCAAAATAATCTTTTATATCTGATCCAATAATGAAAAATACAAAATATTGATTTTCTTCTTAATTACAAATCTGCTTTTGTGGATGACATTCTCATGAATTCCAGACATATTCCTTAATATCCTCATTAAGATGTTTTTTTTGATGAAGTTAACAGATTAGGACAAAATATGAAAATATAATATCTATTTACATTTTGTAGGCTTTTAATTAAAAAGCCAATTACCTATGTTTCCATTACTTTGGTTTTACATGTAATAAATCATGAAATTATCACATAATAATGATTATCTTGGATTTAACGATTTTCTGTTCAAACGAGTATTTTAATGGTGGATCAAATAATGCAAAACCTATAATGTTGATTTTCTTCTTAATTAAAATTTGGATTTTGTAGCTAACATTTTGTTAAGTTCCAAATGTATTGCTTAGTTTGATGTTAAGTTGTTTTTATGAAACATACAGGTGTTATCAAAATATGAAAACATGCTGTTTGTTTACAATTTTTCTTGATAAATTACTTCTAAATACTACTCTGTTACTTAGTTAGCTACTCAAAGCTTCATAGGTTTCATTAACATTGCATTCTGCCATGTGGTGTGTGACAATATGCATTTGTAAAATATACAGAGATGGGAGATATTTGGTATTTGGGTTGTATACTAATATGTAGTGCTGTAATATTCAGTTGATCCACCCTGTTTGTCCCATTACAATGGCAAAATGGTGTTACCAAAGTCAATCCAAGGCTGTTGTGATGCATCATGGGTCATACACGACAGTGGTGAACAATGGCTGCAGAGATGCATATGGGCAAACAGATGTGCAACTGTTGAGCAACTGACTCTCAAGATGAAGCAAGGGGCTACCAACAGTGTCTCCTCATGAACGTCCAGCAAACATTGCTGCATATGAGCCTCCACAGCAGGCACCTGGTTCAAGCATTTACACCGACTGCTATTTATCAGCAATGATGACTGGAATTTGCATGCCAATACCACAACTGGATGCCCACTTAGTGAGTGGCAACAGGTGGCCTTTCAGATGAATCACGTTTTATGCTCGATCAAATTGAAAGCAAACACCCTGGAACAATTATCAGAAGGATCCAGGATGCAGGAGGGAGTGTTAGGGTCTAGGGAATGTTTTCATGGCATTCCCTTGGTGATCTTGTCATTCTGGAAGGCATAATGGATCAAAACAAGCATGTGTCTATCCTTGGGGACCGTATCCACCCCTACATCCGGTTTGTTTTTCCTTAGCACGGTGGCCTCTACCAGCAGAACAATGCAACATGTCACACAGCTCACAGTGTATGTGCTTAGTTTGTAGGGCATCAACATGAGTGTACTGTACTCCCCCAGCCACCAGACTCTCTGGAATTAAACCTAACTGAGAGTGTGGGACCACCTCAATTGGGCTCTTCCTGCCATGGATCCTCAGCCAAGAAATCTAGCACAGCTAGCTATGGAACTTGAGTAAACATAGCTTTACATACCTGTTAGTACCTTCCAGAAATCATTGACTCATTTCCTGCACATCTCACAGCAGTCCCCACTGCAAAAGGTGGTTATTCAGGCTTTTGGCAGGAGGTCACATTAATGTGACTAGACAGTGTAGGCCACACCTTGTAAAAGCCCGCTGGTCAATAGCATCAACAGAAAACAAACCTATGTTCGACCCAACACGTGACAGAAATTATTGATCTATCTCACAGAGCTGGTCAACTGTCGTCCGGCAAAATGCCTCAGAACAGGAAACATTTCAGCATTTGTACAGGTTGTTACTGAAGCTATATTTAGCAAGTCACTCTTGATACTGTAACCATTGTCATTGAGAATACTGCTTCCTGCTCTACCCACTATTGCACTGTATTCATCTTCTCCAAAATATTTATGCAAATAACCTACATCCTCTATCACTTGGGTTATAAAAAATTGTGACCTAGAATGCAATTCCTGGTTCTTCCCGTAACAACTGGTCTACATCTCTTCCATGACTACTAACTATTAGGACGTTCCTCCTCTTTGCTACTTTTTCCTGAAATTGCTGATTTTCTGCTGAAAGCCTGCTGTGATTAGCCCACACCTACATGCATGGTTACATTCTTATCTAGCTAAGGTAGCAGGACAAACTATTTTCAGTACCAGTGAGAAAGCTCTCTCATACTGTTCTCATTCTGTGGCCTTTCTTTCCTGCTAGCATTTCCAACTGCTAGTTACCTTTCTCTGTCCTTAACCTTTCCATTTCTTTTACAGCACTGAAAGTCATGCCTTAAAGGTCCTAAGTTTTTCCATCAGCTCAACTTTTTTTTTCTGTCCCATGCACAGACTGCAATATCCTGAAAGAATCTCACCTAAATCGTCACTTCCCATAGCATTACATCCCCCCCCCCCCCCTAGAACTAACTTGCCAATGTCACCATGTTTGCAAAGATCTGCATCTACATCATGAATGTCTGTATGTCCTACTTCAAGCTTTCTGCACCATTACCGCACTTTGCTGTCACTCATGAAAGTTTCAGCTACATCTATATCTATACTCTGCAAACCATTGTGAGGTGTATGGAAGAGGGTACGTCCCATTGTACCAGTTATTATGGTTCCTTCCTATTCAATTCATGTGTGAAGTGTTGGATGCAGGAAGAATGACTGATTAAATGCTTCTGTGTGTGTGCAGTAATTATTCTATTCTTATCCTCAAGATCCCTATGTGAGCATTACATAGTGGGTTGTAACATATCTCTAGAGTGATCATTTAAAGCCGGTTCTAGAAACTTTGTTAACAGACTTTCTTGCGGTAGTTTACATGTGTCGTCAAGAGTCTGCCAGTTCAGTTCCTTCAGTTTCTATGTGACACTCTGCCATGGATTAAAAATACCTGTGGCCATTTGTGCTGCCCTTCTGTGTACATGTTTGGTATCCCCTGTTAGTCCTATCTAGTATGTATCCCACACACATGAGCAATATTCTAATACCAGTCACACTAGTGATTTGTAAGCAATCTCTTTGGTAGACATATTGCACTTATACAGTATTCCACCACACACCGAAGTCCGCCACCTGCTTTATCCATAACTGATACTATGTGATCATTCCATTTCATATCCCTACAAAGTGTTATACCCAGGTATTTGTATGAGTTAGCCGATTTCAACAATCACTCATTGATATTATAGCCATAAGATAGTACTTTTTTCATTTCATTTTGTGAAAGGCAAAAATTTTATATTTTGCACTTCATGAAATAATACGTGAAACTATGACCTTGTCATTAATTTTTGCTTCTAGAGCACAAGCTGCAAAATGCTGCTCATAGTTAGTTAGTTAGTTACATGTTCCATGGATCATTTTACATGATATACCATAATGATGCGGAATGAGACATTTTACATTCACGTCACAAACTCATTTGTCTGTATGATTATATTCTGAACATTTCTATCTTTCAAAAAGGAAAAAGATATACAGATGTCAGTAATTCCTACTGACCACTTTTTACATATTACCATAACAGAATTTCTTCTATGAAACATAAGTTGTCAAGGAGAAACTTTCTCAGTTTATTTTCAAATTTTACTGTGTGGTTAAATTAGATAAGACTAGATTCAGTTTTCATTCCATAGACCCAAAAAACGAAATGATTCTCATGGGTGTGGAACATATCAGAAAGTGTAACATAAAAAACGTAAAACATTTTAATATAACACTCACTACCATGATCATTTGTCAGGACATTATCAAGACATTTTATATCACTGTGTAAGTGAACGAAAGTCTTGTTTTAGCACTGTGCATTGCTTTTCGTGCTAAAGACAATCTTAATCTGGAGTAATAAATGTCATTTTTCCTCCTGGTATTGTAATTATGAACATCATTGTTCCTTTTGAACTGTAGTGGACTATTTACAACAAACTTTATGATGGAATAAATATACTGTGAACCAGTAGTCAGAATGCTCTTAAAGAGATGTCTACTAGGTGATTGTGGGTGAGCACTACATACTTTTTCTTGCAGTGCATTTCTGTGGAATGAAGACTCTTTCCTGAAGATGAGTTAACCCAGAACATTATTCCATTTGACATTATTGAATGAAAATTTGCAGAAGTATGTCATCTTACTGATTTGCCTCTCCCAAAAATTTGCAATGATTGTACATGCAAATGTGGCTGAACTAAGTGGTTTTAAGAGTGTCAAAATGTGCTTTTTTACAATTTAAATTCTCATCACCTAAGAATATTGAAGTTTCCATCCTATTTATTATTTCCTCACCACATGTTACACTTTCCACTGGCGTAGTGCCCCTAGATGAGCAGAACCAAACATGTTGTGTCTTTTTTTTTAAATTGAGGGTGAGACCATTTGCAGAAAACCATTCAATGATACTTTTGAGAATTTTTTTTACCCCACCTCCCAATCCCTTACCTCGTGGTCCATACCCCTGTAATAGACCTAGATTCAAGACCTGTCCCATACATCCTCCCATCACCACTTACTGCAGTCCGTTGACTAGCATCACCTATCCCATCATAGGCGGCGCTACCTGTGAAACGAGGCATGTGTTCTACAATTTAAGCTGTAACCACTGTGCCGCATTAAGGGACCAAACATCTGAGGTCCTTGGTCCCTAGACTTACACAGTACTTAAACTAACTTATGCTAAGAACAAGAGACACACCCATGCCCGAGGGAGGACTCAAACCACCAGTAGGAGGGGCCACACAGAGAGAGAGAGAGAGAGAGAGAGAGAGAGAGAGAGAGAGAGAGAGAGAGAGAGAGAGTGTGTGTGTGTGTGTGTGTGTGTGTGTGTGTGTGTGTGTGTGTGTGTGTGTGTGTGTGTTTTGGAGACTGCAGAGTGATAGCCAGGGCAAGTAGCCTTTTGGTGTGAGTCTGTTTGGGTCGCCCTTGCCCACTCCGCATCTGTGATCGCCATCAGACTCCTGACGGCGCGGCGGGGAGTCCTTTCGGCATTCTCACTGCATTACTGCATCGTCACATCCAACTGTACGCCTTACCGCCAGTGTCCAGCACAAGCAGAATAACTTCGTGACTCAGATAATGCAGCCACTCCACGCAGCTTTCCCTTTCATGATTTACATAAATGATTTATATGCATATGACACCACCTTTGATACAGTTGATAGGGACTCGGACACACTCAAGCAGAAAAGTGCACAATAACTCAGAATTTCCATTACATGGTTCTGAGTAAATTAATTACAGATTAACCACTCTAAATATTCTTTTCAGCCTGTGTAACAATGACAGCTGAAGTACCTCACTTAAGCTTCTTGCCATTCATCTCGATTCACAATTACCACGGGAAACTCGCACTAACTACGTACACACAAAGTTCGCCCAAGTCACATACTTGCTAAGTAAACTTAAAACTTGTATGACTGACAAGCTAATGCTGAACACTTATGCCTTTTTGCACAGCCACCTCATTTATGCAATGCTGTTAAGAGGCGAAAATAATATTTATTTGGCAGAAAAATGCCATGTCGTGCATTGCCGAGTAAAAAACTATGCATCATGTATGGAATACTTACAAAAGAGCTCAAATACTGACACATTCCTCTCTTTTCTCAGCTGCTCGGTGCACACCAAGGAAACCCAAGACAGCCATGAATTGTGAAAGATCATGCATAAGTATGACCCATGTCAAAGGCAGATGATTTACATCCCAGTCACAAGAAATAGAAAACCTAAAATAATTACACATACACAGGTACACAATTATTTAATATGTCACAAAATTCAGCACACAACATGTCCTATGTAACAGAATTTAAAATATATCTAAAAACAAAGATGTTGTGACTTACCAAACGAAAGTGCCGGCAGGTCGATACACACACAAACAAACACAAACATACACACGAAATTCTAGCTTTCGCAATCAACGGTTGCTTCGTCAGGAAAGAGGGAAGGAAATGTCTGCTTGTGTCTGTGTATGTGCGGATGGATATGTGTGTGTGTGTGTGTGTGTGCGCGAGTGTATACCTGTCACTTTTTTCCCCCAAGGTAAGTCTTTCCGCTCCTGGGACTGGAATGACTCCTTACCCTCTCCCTTAAAACCCACATCCTTTCATCCTTCCCTCTTTCCTGATGAAGCAACCGTTGGTTGCGAAAGCTAGAATTTCGTGTGTATGTTTGTGTTTGTTTGTGTGTGTATCGACCTACCAGCACTTTCGTTTGGTAAGTCACTACATCTTTGTTTTTAGATATATTTTTCCCACGTGGAATGTTTCCCTCTATTATATTCATATCAGAATTTAAAATATGTTATATAAATGATCTAATCCATTAAAATTGCTGATGTTGTGAACAGTATATTATTTGAGCTATTCTTAAAATGTTTATTATGTCATACTTTTCTGTGCTGTATTTTCATACTGCATTTCTGCTGAATGATTAACATGTTTAAAGCATATTTCATTTATATCTGTTGAAATGATTGTCTCAGCATGTGTACTGCCACACACATATTGCTCCTCCTTTTTTCATTCTACATAATGTATTTATATTTATTGATTGTTACATATGTCTAGTATAATCCATTTATATTCCTGTAACATGTTCAAAATGTGACTTATTAAGCCGCTACACAGTGTGTGTAAAATGATATCAGGTGCATGTAAAATGCTTAAAGATGGATCAATCAATCAAATCACCAAGTTATGCAGTGATTTGATTATTCCACGATAAGCTATTTCTGGACATATCATGAGATTGTACATCCTTCACCTGGTGAAACGTAGGTGCTATTCGTCGCTCTTTTGGGGATTAACATTTTGAACAAAAATCTAAAAATCCGTACAACAGTAGGTCCGTTTGAGGAACGATTAGATCACGGATCTATGTTCTGCCATGAGATTCTCCCAGTTCCAGTCGACCCTGACTAGCCATAGCCTATTCCACTGAGATCCAGTGGATAATCAGGATTTCAGAACCATCTGGACCACTCACAGGAATTTCTGCCGACGATTCCAAAGACAACGGCAGCAAAGCTAATATGTACTTTACGGTGAGGCAGCTCTCCTTGAGTATTTATTTATTTCGTGTTCCATAGATCCATATAGGAACATATCCCTGGGTATAGATCGAGTCAAGGTTTTTACAGATTATTGTTTTGTGCACAGATACATTGATCTTATCATCAGATTAAAGAAACTGTGAAGTTTAGCATATACCCTTACATATTAGTTAAGATACAGGACACCTGAAAGAATATACAGTCATACATAAATTTGGGTATTGTTCTTAAGTTATACAGGTGTCATATACAGACATACACAAATTTGGGTATTGCACTAAATTACACTGTACTTACAGAGTATGATTAGTCAATTTTAGAGGTCACACAGTAAGGTTTAGGCACAAACAAGATACTCTACGCATTTTTGCTAAGAAATTCATCAATACTGTAACAAGATTAATCTAAAAGGAATTGCTTCAGTTTTTCTTTAAACTTTGGCATGTTTCCAACCAGTTCTTTAATGTGCGGTGGGAGGGCATTAAAAATCTTGGTGTTACTGTATAAAACCCCCTTCTGAACCATGCTTTTCGTTTTTAGCTCATATTGGATATCCAGTATTAATTTTGAATAAGTTGCTATCTTTTTAAACAAAGCACATCAGAGAAAAAATATATTAGGCAGGTGTTGTAAGGATTTGTAGAGCTCTAAACAGATCCCTGTACGAGTGCCTAGGATGTACTCCACACACAATTGTTATTGCTCGGTTCTGTGCATAAGAAGCATGAAACGAAAACAAATGTGGCTGCCTTGGATGGGTGTATTTTAATTCTCTGATTTGATTATTAGCAAAGCAAGCATAAATCACTTGCAGAACGTTGCAGTTAATTTTGAAAAAGTTTTGCTGCTACAAATCCGATTTTTACCCGTGGTTAAGTACATATTTAACTAAAATAGCTTATTCCTTTCCGTGGAGCATGTCAATTTATTTGAAACAAAACGTTTCATTTCACATTGTTGCCTAGTTTCAACTGTTCATTCAGCCTCTAGTCTCCATTTTCGTTTCATCGTACTTACAGCATTAACAGATCATATACAATACAATGCTAAAGAATGATTCACGAGAGAACACTCTAGGAAAACTGGGAATCCGAAAATCACAATGAAAAGCATAACACCAAATAGGGCATCTTCATTATGAATCTGGCCGTAGCCTACGGATGCATTTTGTAACTATGATTACTGATATGGTTTTTTGTAGTGTGGCTTACAAAATTAGATATTAATGCTGTATTCTCTAATGTTTTATTTCTTGTATGACATGTGATGTTTCTACGATCTGTTACTGCTTTATGCACGAACACTGATACACTTTTACTTGAAAATGGCTGCGCATTAGAAATTGGTCTGTAATGTGGAATGAAACACTGCCTTCACGAGAAATATTTCGACATATACGTGTTACCTTCTCTAGGCTTCACGTTACTTCTTAACTACAGTCATTTACACCTTAAATTTATAGAATTCCATTCTGTGGTAAATTATGGATTGACAGCATATAGTGTTTTATCGTCATAACCATTATCTTAGAAAACAACCACGAGAGCAATGACCGGTACTTGGCACTGCCTATTCACTAAGAACATCTAAGCCTGTCTGGAAATAACAGCAATTAACGGAATACTCCTAATAAAGAACAAAAAATGAATATCCATGTTCACACAACAGAAACTTTTATATAAAAAAGAGAACTTTCTAACAAGAAATTCAAATGTACAACTTCTCAACATAAATGAAACACATTTTGTTTTCCTTTTTTACCGAGAATCGTACAGTCTAGTTGCTTCATAACTATCTGTTAAAACATATCTTTATTCTCATACACGATCAAAGAGATACGGAATTAGCAAGTGCAAAACTAAGCAGTCAGGCAAATTGGATGTGAGAGAATGTTTTTTTGTGCAGGCTGCACGGTCTGCAACAATCTCAGTGTTTTTCTTTGCTACCCGTGTGTGGAGGGTGAATACACACAAAACCATTATCTATCGTGACATCCGTTATACGTCAATGCACCTATTGCGTACATCAAGATGTAAATACCATTTCGAAAATTGATTGCGAGAGTCAAAAGAAAGATAATATTACAGGGAAATTGTGCTTTTTTAAATATTGTTCCGACCTGTTGAAACTGAGCTTCACTTGTACAACTTTGTAACTATTTTATGTCTATTATATGCGTACAAGGATGGGATTTGTGCCTCCCACATTAACCCTCAGAACTAGACTGAAGGTAATACGATCACACAACGATGTGGAATTTTCAGTGCAACTAAGCATGTCATTTTATTGCAATGCTTAGTTGGACTTATAATACGTTATATGTAAAATATGGCAATGTAGCTTCGAAAGAATGAAATCGAATATAATGTCGAAGGATGTTTCGCGTTCTGAAAATACAAAACGTGGGTTCGAGTAACGGAAAGACAACAAAGACGCCAGGACGATCACGGCATTGCGCATGCGCGGTAAGATCATTTGCCATCAGTCATGATATATCACAACACCTTTAATCGAATGAATCGAATTACGACAGCAAGAATGTATTCATTTGAGGTCATATCGAAAATTTTCAGTAATTTCCGACTGCGCTTGACGGTTGAAAGTTGTGCCAGATTAGATTAGATTAGATTTACTTTCATTCCAATTGATCCGTAGTGAGGAGGTCCTCCAGGATGTGGAACATGTCTGAAAAACAACAATACATGACAAATATTTAAACTAAAAAAAATAAGCTAATGTACCATTCCACAGGTCCCAAGTGGAATGATCGTCATTTTTTAATGAACACTAAGAGTCATTTTACAAATACTATTGCCCTGAATTTAAAATAAAAAAGTTTTTTATTTATTTATAAGGTAAGAAACATGTAATACAACTACTGTAATACTTATTTACAATGAACACATTACTGCACTGAAATGGTGCAGAAGTTAGATTATACTTACACACACACACACACACACACACACACACACACACACACAAATTTTCAGTGAACACATTACTGCACTGAAATTGTGCAGAAGATATGTTGTACTTATATACAAATCAGTTGGTTTTCCTCAGAAATTCATCAATGGAGTAGAAGGAGTTGGCCACCAATAAATCCTTTAGGCTTCTCTTAAACTGAATTTCGTTGGTTGTTAAGCTTTTTATGGCTGCTGGCAAGTTATTGAAAACGTGTGTTCCTGAATAATGCACACCTTTTTGTACAAGACTAAGTGACTTTAAATCCTTGTGAAGATTATTCTTATTTCTAGTATTGATTCCATGAATTGAGCTATTGGTTTGAAAAAGTGATATATTTTTAATGACAAATTTCATTAAGGAATAAATATATTGGGAAGCTGTAGTTAGTATCCCTAGTTCCCTAAACAGGCTTCTGCAGGATGTTCTTGAGTTCACACCACATATAATTCTTACTGCACGTTTTTGTGCCCGGAAAACTTTAGCTTGGCTTGATGAATTACCCCAGAAAATAATCCCATATGACATTATGGAATGAAAGTAAGCATAGTACGCCAGCTTTTTCATTTTTATATCCCCTATGTCTGACAAAATTCGCATTGCAAACAGAGATTTGTTAAGACGCTTCAGCAGTTCTGTGGTGTGCTCCTCCCAGTTGAATTTATTATCAAGCTGTAATCCCAAGAATTTAACACCGTCCACTTCTTCTATCTTCTTGTCATCATATGTTAGACATATACTCTTGGGACACCCCTTACAAGTTCTGAACTGCATGTAGTGTGTTTTTTCAAAGTTTAGTGACAAAGAATTGGCTAGGAACCAGTGATTAATGTCTACAAATATTTTATTGGCTGATCTTTCTAAGACTACACTTGATTTGCTATTTATTGCAATGTTTGTATCATCAGCAAACAAAACAAACTTGGCATCTGGTAATGTTACTGATGAAAGGTCATTGATATACACAAGAAAAAGTAAGGGCCCCAAAATGGAACCTTGTGGGACCCCACATGTAATTAGTTCCCAGTTGGATGATGCCTGATAGCTTGATACATGTCTCTTTCCTAATAACACCCTTTGTTTCCTGCCAGAGATATAAGATTTGAACCATTTTGCAGCATTTCCTGTTACACTATAATATTCTAGTTTACTTAAAAGGATATTGTGATTTACACAGTCAAATGCCTTTGACAGATCACAAAATATACCAGTTGCCTGCAATTTTTTGTCTAATGAATTAAGTACATTTTCACTGTAAGTGTAGATAGCCTTCTCAATATCAGAACCTTTTAGAAATCCAAACTGTGACTTTGACAGTATGTTATTTGAGATAAGATGGTTATAAAGACGACTGTACATTACTTTTTCGAAAATTTTTGAGAATGCTGGCAACAGTGAAATTGGACGGAAATTTGATGCTATTTCTTTATCTCCCTTCTTAAATAGTGGCTTAACTTCAGCATATTTCAGCCATTCGGGAAATATTCCACTGAAAAAGGACTGGTTACACAGATAGCTTAATATGTTACTTAGCTCAGAATCACATTCTTTAATTAACTTTGTTGATATTTCATCATACCCACTAGATGTTTTTGATTTTAAAGATTTTATGATGGACATTATTTCTGTTGGGGTAGTGAGGGTCAAATTCATATTATGGAAGTTACTTGAAATGTCTGGTCTAAGGTAATCCATAGCAGCATCTACCGAACCTGACAACCCCATCTTTTCAGTAACAGTTATAAAATGTTTGTTAAAAAGTTCTGCAACACTATACACATCTGTCACCAATGCATCATTTACTCTTAATGCTATTTGTTCCTCTTCATGTCTGGTTCTACCGGTCTCCTCCTTCACTATATCCCATATTGTCTTTATTTTGTTATCTGATATGACTATCTTTTCCTTGTAATATATTTGCTTTGACATCCGTATTACAGTCTTTAATATTTTGCAGTATTTCTTATAATGTGCTACAGCATCAACATTGGAAATGTTTCGGATTGACAGATACAGTTTTCTTTTTGTTTTACAAGATACCCGTATTCCTCGAGTAATCCATGGCTTCTTTGTAGACTTTGCTCTAACCTTGGTAAGTTTCGGGGGAAAGCAGTGTTCAAATAAGGTAAGCACTTTATTAGCAAAAATGTTATATTTTTCATTCATGCCATGAGCACTGTAAACATCAGTCCAGTGAATGTCTCTGAGGCCACTAGTGGCGCTGCTGATGCCGGTGGTAAGTCAAGTCGCATGAAGTGGTGGGTATGAAGATGTTTAATAATAATGTGCCACTAGAATGGGTAGAAGCACCATTTGATTTATTTAAACACATATTGTTCAGTTGGTTAGCTGCAAATCCATACTACTCGCTTCAGGAATTTTACGACTGTGAAACATCATAGTGGTACCGATTTGGAGAGTGCAGCATAATTTCTTTAACTGAATCAGTTATGATGCAATGTTTTCATATTATTTCATTTTAAATATTGTATTTTATGTAAAACCTATGTCACATATTGATCTTAAACCCATGTATATATGCTGTATAACTTGTATATATGTAACTTGACTTTGTCAATTGCTGTAATAGCTGAACGACAATAAAATTTCATTCATTCAAGGTTGGCGGCGTTGAAGCAAAGATGAGTCACTGACTTCCGCCAAGGCGGAGCGCGCAGTTCTAGTTGGACGTCAGTCTTCGTACAGCAGTCGTCAGTGTCATTGGGCTGGCTAGCAGCGGAAGCATAATGGGTAAGTCATCTAAACTGTAGATTGTTTTAGGGATAGAGGACGAGATGCTAGACTAGTTAAATAATGCAATGGAACGCGTCGTGTTTCATTTCGCATGAATCTACTTACGCAGCAATTTGTTCATGGTGTCGGGGTATCTGAGTAATTCTTCATAGCAAAGTCATCATTCGTTTGTTACTATCTGTTTAAATTACGTTAGCCTTACCTGACATAGAAAATAGGTATTAAATTGCCATTAGTATGGTATCATTCGATGTTGGTTTAAGATATCCTGCAGTATATACTAAATACCATATCAGACATCTGTTTTTTATCACTCTGAACAGCGTAATCATGTGCACGATTCTATTCATTTGCCATTCTAGGAGCTTCCGCTGTCCTCCACAGAAAGTATCCATAAACTGTGGCTAATGTATATGGCCACAGAATGTCAACCATATTTTCCCCTCTTGATACATATATACCCTCCTGAAGCTGGCGACATATCTTTCACTTAATTTTAATGATACTGGTCACATGCTTAGGTGTATAATGCAAGATGTGCACATAGAGAATATGGTAGTTACGAACCATATGCTGCTGCGTAAAGTCTTTGAGCATGACTGCAAAATACACCAGAAAATCATACAGATAATGTGCTGCAGCTTGCGTCAGTATTAATAGATTTGCGTTATTTACCAGTAATGACGACAGAGGCTGTCATAGTCACGTCCGTAGTTTATACATACGAGTATAGTTTTTAATACTTCGCAAGGATTGTTCACGTTAAGGATATAGGCTCAAGGCTCCAGGTTTGGTCACTAAACCCCTTATGGGTACTTCGATGCAGTTAGGCCTAGTGAATTTTAAGCTTCTTCGGAATATCAATTTAACAATGGCTTATTACCAAAACACGAAGTGCTATTGAATCAGACAGGGAAGCACTTGTTTCTTTGTTTCTATTTGATGTCACAATTTTGTGAAAAGGTCTATGTTGTGTTTTTATACTTTCTCCTTAAGCAACATACAACTGATTCTTCATATTCTACTTACTTAAATAAGACAGTTGATCTTTTGGGGTATATTGGTTAAGTATTATAGTTTAATTTCTTAAAAGTTCAATATGGTAGTGCCCAAAGTCTGCAGATCCGTAGTCCTGTTTCCCTGTTATGGCCATGCTTGTGGCCATAAGTGCATACATTCTGTTTTGGCCACTTTTAAAAATTTGTAGAAAGTATCCGTAATACAGATTCTAACTATGCTAGTTTTAAGTAGGCTTATTTAAATTAGTTTTCCTATTGTTATACCATGATAAACATAATTCTTCCCTGAGCATCTCATATTTATCCTTGAACCATAGTAAAATACACAATAAGTTATGAAAATATGACACTTTTTAGCTAAATGTTTGAGTCAATCAAAGAATAAGAGATTAAAGTATATTCGCAGCCAAGTTGTGGTGGACGTTGTTGCCGACAAAATGACTGCTACTCCAAGTGTTTTATAGTACTCAAAGAACATAAAGAATTAAAAATTCGTGCGTGTATCCCCTAGAATATACTGTGCACAGTGGCCCCACATTCTGTCTTCAGGGGAGGTGTGCTGATGGACTTGGTTCAGTGCTGCACTGTAAGGAAAATCTCTAGTGAATCTATGCAAAAATGTATTGAAAATGCAGATTTTTCTCAGCCAGTAATTAGAATACTTCTTAATTGTTCCATTGAATTGCTGTAAGTTTTATCTACTTAATGCACATTTTTCTTATGTGGATGTATAAAGTTCAAATTACTTCCTAGCAAATTGATAATATAGTTATGAAAGCCACAGTTCTATAATATGCAGAGGCCAAAAGTGAGGAAAACACTTTGTGTAGAATTTGTGGCCAAAACTAGGGAAATATACAATTTTTTTTTAATTTTTTGCTTTCACTATTGAACTTGGATTTGTTCCTACACAGTTGCAATGCACAGACTTTGAAACAGATGATTTTCAAGTAATGTGTAAACTTTTTCTTAAGTAATCATCTAGCTTCTTGTATTTTCCTTAATATAGGCCTAGTATAAGTGGTGCCTCAACCTTATTGTATGTGACAAATCAGTATCATTTTGTCAAGTCACTTGGGTCACTATTGGAAAAATTCGTGTATGGAGTATAATGACTGCTGTTTCAGACTTTAGCAGTTTCCTTTTTAAATAAACCTGGTGGTAGGCATTGCCTGTTAAAGGCAGTGTGTTGAAATTTTTACTGCAACCATTAGTGCTGGCTGGTTCCAGACTGGGTATTTCAGTGTTCATTTTGTCCTATGTATTTATTGCCTCATGCTGAAAGCCCTCTTGGTTTTCCTTTATGCTGATGAGGTATAAAACACACTGGCTGAAAATTTTCATTTTCCTAACAAGTTGTGCTCCAGTCTTCTGCTTGATGTTATGACCCTGACAGCTTTATTTTCATTAACATGAAGCATCCCTGTAACAATGGGACATAACTAATGTGGCTATGTAATGGTGCATAATACACTGTTACAAGCTGCTGGGCAGTTAATGCACCATTTAGTCTTGCCAGATGTTGTCTTACATGGACCACAAATGCTTGGAAAGAGCACAATTTTGAAACCCAGCAGTTTGACAGCATTCATATGATCCTGGAATCCAGTGTTGCAGAAGCTGCATTTGATTTTTTCCATGATTGTCATTAAATTTTTCAAGAGCCATGTTGATTTCAAAGAGAACATCTTTGATAGTAAAGCTTGTCAGTTATTCCTCAGTCAAAAGGGTGGTTTCAACAATAAATGTACATGTTCTTACACACATAAAAAGGAACTGCATTTACTGATGGACATAACCTTTGAAGTTTCCCTTTACCAGGGACAAATTCAATAAAGCACCACATATAAATATTGTAGGCAATGACTCAAAAATTGAAGTAGTAAACTATGTTTTTGATACAGTGCAAGATTGGTAACTGCTGCTTTGCACTCACTTTAAATATAATGGTGTTAATTACTAGTTGCTGGTACTAGATTTATTGTAAAGCTAAATTAATCTTTATAAAGTTGCCGTGTATGAAAAGTTAGGCAAAAGTCCTATCCAGTGTTTTCTGTACATGTTATGGATACACAGTGGAGATGTGTAAATCAGTTAACCTCTGTTCAGATATTTGTGACAAAGTAATGATGTATGCTTTTTTTTTCCCTTCCAGAGTGCCCATGCTGTCAGCAGTTTTCCGACGAGATAGAGATGTTATACCGGTATGTATCTGCATGTTGCATTAGCACATCTTGTGCTGAAAGTATGTTTGTCATTAATGCCTGTCATTGTACTGTGTGGTTTGGAGTTATTTTTCACTAAACAGCAGTGTGTCATGTACTCATGCTAGCACTATTTAAATGCAGCTGTATTTTAATGTTTGATGCTGGTCAAAGTGTTATTGCTTACTAGTAACTCTCAGTTATTGTTTGAGGCACAATAAATTTATCAGAAATGGTTAAGCTAAGAAACATTAGGTCTCTTCACAGAATTAAATGGTTTGAATGTAGCTATTGAAATAATAATGTTATGTCAAAGGCTTTAAGACTGCTTTTCCAATAAATCAAGCAGTTTAACATAGTAAAGTTCAACTGTGTTAAATGAATGGTAGGCCCATATTTTGTAAAGACTGTGGAGTGGCCTTTCTGTAATTATCTCAGAAAGGATAGATGGATAGATTCCTTAGTGACAGAATAGCTGTTTCTCAGAAAAACAGATAATTAGCACTGATGTGGCTCAAAGGCAGTCAGGTTTACATGGAGGCAAAGTAATACTATGTTGTAATTGTCACTTTGTTACATAGAACACTCGTAAATTGCCATAAGTGATAGTTTTCAAGTGGAGGAAGGTATGAATTCAGGTACTCAGATTAGCCTAGTCCCTTTCGGACTCAAATGTACTTAACGGTCATCTGGACATGTCACTGGATGTCCGCTTCATCCCATAATATGATGAGCTGTGTGATGTTGCAGTTGGGAAGAGAACCCAGGCAGTACTATTTTTACATAGACATTATTTTTGGAATGGAGGGTGTATTGATACTGATCTAAAGTGTAGTTAGGGGTATGGGTTGAGGAGGTATTTGCCTTGCATTTGTGAAGCCATTGTATTTGGATATGAGATCTTGTAGTGAAATACTGACATAAGTTAAGTTGAGAGGTGACAGATGGGTTAAGAGTTGACGAAATTCGGTCAAAGGCTTAAATTAGTCAAATTGTCAATATGGGGTACGGATTTTTAACTTCTTTAGCCAATATAATGGTTCCATTATAATATACACATTTCACATTCTTACTATAGTCAGTGGTAAACAGTTGTTTAAAATTTGTGATGAACCATATATCGTTGAGGCTAACAAGTGCAGCTTGTAGTCAAAGGCTGTGAGTGATGTTTTTTGAACAGGAGTAGCTAATGTTAAAATTTGTGCTTTAAAATGTGGCTTCTACAGAGTTCAGCTCTTACAGGTTTCCTGAAGACTGTCGCTTCAGCCTTTGCCGTCAGATGTCTTCTATGTCATGCCTGCATCTCGAACAAAATTTGGGAAATGATATATGGACTTCAATTCTAATCAACTGAAGCTCATGTTTGGTGGCTCTTATAACTTAGAACCTATCAATAAATCTTTCAGAGCACAGACATGGAGGATCTCTTGAAAATGTCATTACTGGTACAATATGTTGTAAGAACATGGTGGGAAACCTAATATTATGGTTAAAGAATTTTCATATTTTGTTATTATGCTATTAAAACTTGCTTTTTATTAAAGCGTGCACTAATACGGCAATGGTGCTTTCATGAGATCGAAAGATGGCCATTCTTAGTATGAATTATCAATAACCCACTGGTGAATATAAAAAATGACACTGCAGATTCAGACTTCGATAGTGTAACAGATACAGCCTCAGATATGGAGTGAGCAAGTCAAAGTTCATGGGTTCGTTAGCTATTGCCTGTTTATTTTTGTTCTCCTCAGTGTTCCTAGGAGTTTGAGACCACCTTACTCATACAAAAATGAGTGCCATAATAGATGTTACATGTATACAAATGCTCTTGGGAGTGAGTTTGTCTGTGAACGTGCTAGAGAATAAAATAAAATGAATTTTGACACTGCTTGATTGTGACCATTCATTGTTCATCCAATAACCACAATCACAGCTCAAGCTTAACTGCCCTGTGATGGATTCTGATTTCCTGACTTGCTACTCCAGATATTTGCTGACAATTCTCAGTGGCTGATCTCATCTTATGGTTTGTGATGGTGTTCATTGCTTTAGGCAAGGGTAGGGACCTTCAACCTTACCGGTGGGTGGAGGGGATGGCAAGCCACCTTGCTCCCCCTTCACCCCGACTGGACTGCCTTCGACTGGGCTTGGTGGTTCACTCCTGCCCTCTGTCTTCCCGCTCCTTTCCGTGTGGGGTCTGTTTAATCTTGAGTGTCTATCTTGATTACTTGTGCCTCTTCCTTCATGCTCCTGTCATTCGTCGCATTTCCCTCTCTTCTATGGCCTTCAATCCTTTGTTCTGTCAATTGTTTACAATTTTATGGCCATTGTAGTTCCCTCTTACAGTGTGAGGTTTGGGAATACCAAAGTGTCAGATTCCACCCGTCTGCTTTGATCAATGATGTCATCAATATGGTGGAAATTGCTATTCTAAGCATCTCCAATATGGCGCCTATATCACTAGATACACGTGGCAACAGACACAAAAATACGTGTAAGACAATAACATCTCCCTCCAAAAATAGAATAAAACTAATGGGACAACTGCAGGATATTGGGGGTTATAGGAGTGGACAAGCTAAATATAACAGTAAAAAAACACACCATGATCCCAAAACACAAAAGATGATGAACAAAAAATAATTAAAAAATCTACAGGGATTGGACACTTCCCCTGACGGTACCAAAACACACATACCTACATCTAAAAATATGAAAATTGGAATAGGTCATTTTCCTTGACATGTGTAGGTCAACTATAACTACTGATACGAAAAAACCAACACTGACAACTACAAAAAACAAAACCACAACACATCAAAAATTAAACACTCAATCAACCATACATGAGCTGTACCAACTGACAGTATTCATTGGCAAAGAACTCTGTTCTCACATTCACAGACTATTGCCAGGAAATGTTCCAATGCAGTTTCATGGAATGTTGAGTTTAAAGAATAGACAATATATGCTCACTGGACCAAATTGGAAAGCTCACTCTCATTGGAGGTCATGTAAAAAGAATCTGCAATGGCACTTAAAATGTACGGATACTTACCTAAAGCAATTGTCACACAATAAATAATAATGTAGTTTTCTTGGCAAGTATTAATATTAGAATATCCAGTTTGTGCTTCATGTTGTAGTAACTGTTACCTCTTAAGTTAGCTTGGAGCACTTGGGAGGTGACAGGTTTTCATTTCAGGTTTTACACCACAGTGCAATACAACCAAGCTGCACTACCATAAGGACATCCCATTTCTGTCTGCCCGTCAGCTCAGACTGGGACACTTGAGGCATGTATGGAAAATGGAGGTAAAGTCTTGTCACATGTTGCAAGAGTGTATGTGGTGTGCTGTGAAATGGTGAACCTACCTTCCATGCTTCGCTATTTTTGTTCAATAGCATGCAGTAGCTGATCTTTCCTCAGACGATTACTGTGTTCTGTGGGTAGTCACTGTTAGTGTGTCAAAGTAGAATTGGGTGAATTGTTGACTAATCTATTCCTGTAACGGACTGAATGTGATTAGTGTTTGAATGGAAAGTTAGTTGAGAGTAGATAAATGCTATTTTTAAAACATTGTGTGGTTTGTACAGTATTTCTTGAAGCATTTATAGCTGCATTTCTGCTGTTACTAATTTTACTCCTACAGTTAACCAAAAAATTTTAGGGGTCATAGTTGTGCTGCTGCACATGAGAATTGCAGGTTAAATGCAAGTTACCTGTATTGTTCTTCCTGAAACTTTTGTGCATGTGCAGCTCATTTTCAAAGCCTCCTGTCTTACAGAGAATATTGCTATACTATGATTTTTGTTGTAGCCAATTGCCTCATACATAACAAATTTGTGAGTAGTTTTTCTGCCCTGTGTGAAATTTTTTGTGTGGTTTCCTGTCCTGGTCTACATATTTCACAAATATTTGAAAGCACATATTGAAATAACTTGTCTATTAAACCAAAAACCTTACTTTTCCCTGCTGATTTTCATTACCTCACTTCAGTTAATTTCCATGCCTTCTTCCTCAGCTTCCTGTGAGAAGTCTTTAGTTTTTCAGTTCCTGCTCAGTCTTCCCACAACGCTGTTTCTTGTACTTAGCATAATTCTTGATTTTTATGTGATGCTGTTTGTGTTAATGTCACTCTGTTGCAATGTCTTTTTCTAATGAATTTCAATTTTACTTTTCAGTGTATGGACGTCTATATTGAATCCAGAAGCACCAGAATTTGTAAGGTATTGTATTCTCATGTTTGTCTTGAATTTTATTCATTTGCTCTGGTACTTACTTACGCACGCGCGGGTGTGTGTGGGTGTGTGTGTGGGTGTGTGTGTGGGTGTGTGTGTGTGGGTGTGTGTGTGTGGGTGTGTGTGTGTGGGTGTGTGTGTGTGGGTGTGTGTGTGTGGGTGTGTGTGTGTGGGTGTGTGTGTGTGGGTGTGTGTGTGTGGGTGTGTGTGTGTGGGTGTGTGTGTGTGGGTGTGTGTGTGTGGGTGTGTGTGTGTGGGTGTGTGTGTGTGGGTGGGGGTGTGTGGGTGTGGGTGTGTGGGTGTGTATGTTTTGTTCCCATATTACATGTTGATAAACTATTTATCTCTGCTTCCTGCACGTACCTCCTGCTAATAGTAATTTTTACTTTCCTTGCAGTTTAACGGTGACAGTGCAGCCAACATCACATCCTAATGCACCTGAATTACGAAGGTATGGAATAGACATAACCAGTGGATCACCATAACTGATAAATGTTAATGCAGTAGCGTCAGTTTACAATTTTTGTGTAAAAGCACTTAGTTAGGATGTGACACAAGGTAGAATGTCAAGCTATGTAATCATTTTATGCACACATTTGATTGGCTGCTGTGTGACTATAAAACTCGAATACGCAAAGCTTCCCAGTTACTAAATATGTATAGTAATTCGATTTAAATCATAAACCTCGTCCTTTCCCCTCCCTTTTCCTCAGCCCCTCTCTTCCCTCTCCTTCACCCCATCCTCTCCTCTGTGTTCCTCAATCTCCATTGCCTCCCTCTCTGTGTATTGTAACATTTGTTAGGAACTGAAGTTGATGAAAATGGATGGGTAAGACAATTGATTGATATCATATTGCTATATGAGCTATGGGAGGCCTCAGCTGATGGACCCGTGGACAGTAGCTTCAGTGAAAGTATAGTCATGTCATTTGCAAATTGGTAGGATTACAAAACTTGTGATTTCTATATCACAGCAGTATTCTGATCATAAGCCTATAAGCCATATTGCAGTATTTTTGTTTCGTTAAAATCAACTGAATAAGAAAAAAATCAGCACACAGTGTTGTATGCAGTTTGTTTTAAAACTACATGAGAGTAAGAGCATGTGGGAGATGAAATTTCTCCAATGGTTTGAATACTGTGCTATTGTGGTTTGACAGTGAGAAAGAAAAACTGAACAGCATATTTTCACAGCCATCATTTTCTTTTGTGCAGTCAGTTTCAACAGTAAACTGTGCATTGTTGTTTCAAAATTATTGAGATTGTCTGTCAGAATGTTTATTGGAGTATTGTGTAAAATCAAGTAAACTGGACAACAACATAGACATTGAAACATTGAAAATCTTGTCTTTCTATAGTAGTATCAATGGTAAGACATTGCATCACAAGTTTTAGACATATATGTTCGTGGAATTGTTCAGAGATGGAACAGACTTCAGAGCACAGGGTTTTGTGCATAGTCCCCTTTCCAGTTACAAAGTATTGGTATAATTGAAATAATTTAATTAGAAAACTCATAAAATTGCATATTTCATTGTTTCCTTGTGTGTCTGTTCAAATGTGAGCATTTATAAGACGTTAACAAAATGCACTTGCATAAAATTCTGCCAACTGAGGTTGCATGTAGCCTGTTACAGCATCACAAAGTTTGTCAATGTTGCTGCCAATCCACATTCATTGTGAATGCACAGGTAGACCTTGTTTGGAGCATAGTCTGGACAGGGGCAGATGTTAAAGCCCCATGTAAATTGAGCTAATGACTGATTACTGATAACTGTGTGTGGGCATTGTTTTGTGAAACCACCAGAGTGCTTTATTTTGAATTGCTCTTCATAGTATTTCTAGTCTCTCACATTAAGGTTAAGAATTGTTCCACATGCCTCCAGTGTGGGCTGCTCCACACCACCACCACCTCCTCCTCCTCCTCCTCCTCCTCCTCCTCCTCCTCCTCCTCCTCCTGCTGACACAAGGAGTACAAAACAGTCTCAAAGGTTTCTTGTAGTGCAATGTTAAAACAATTCTTAGTTCTGGTTCTGTCCAGTGTGTTCCAACTAAGACAATGTATGAAACATTTCATAATGGGTTTAATGCATTTGTAAGAGTTTAGTTTCATTAACTGGCTGTGAACATGAGCAAGTTTACTAGTATATTCTAGTTTCAGCCTTTATAACCATATTATAAATTTAATATGGCTCTTGTATTTGCTTCCAGAAACATTCATGTGTACACTGAAACTTTTGAATGCTGAAAAGTGCAGCAGTAGCTTTGTCAGTATTTGTGGCCATTGTGTAGTATAATAGTTCAGTGAATGAAGTAATGTACAGTGCCAGGAAAGAGATTTGTAAATGGTAAAATTTCTGTTACAGGCTTGGTCCTGACGTCTGAAGGAAATGGACCTCCTAAAATCAGTGCAGCACCAGTTATGTGCACACATAATGGGTGTATCGATGAGTACTTCACAACTTTGAAAATGCAATGATTTGTTCATTTAACTTGGGCATGGATTTGGTGTAATTTTATAGGGAAATGTTTACCTTACACTTCCATAGGCCCAATGTGACTTTGTTTGGTTACACAGCGCACACACTCCACCTGAAGCTGAGGTCTTGGCAATGTGACCACAGCGTGTCGCATGTGACTTGTTCAGTTCCGGGGTATTTTAACTTGGAAATACAGCAGAGATGGCGACGAATGTTTATGGGTTTTTTACTGGCACAAATTCTACTTTCCATTAATTTAACCACTTGCATGAGAAGTTGACTACACAGTAAAGATAGCCTTTCCATTGTATCTTTCATCCAAATTGTTACACTACCACATGAGATCCTATAATCAATCCTACTGTTTTTTAGGTCTTGCACGGTTTGAAGTGCGTATCTTTACTTCACACATGCCAGTTGGACACGGGACTGGAGCTGTAGAAGAGAATGCTGGGTTGATTTTTTTGTAGGAACGTACAGGAAGCCTAGTCCCACTTGATGTTTGTCATGTGCCAAGGGATGACTTCAGGATGTGTCATACTGAATACTTTCAGGTAAACACTTCGATAACTCAAAAATGATATGCCTACTAGGAAGATCTTCACCATATTCTGTACAAAAATTACATTGTGTAGTTGTCACACACTCTTCAAACCAAAGCACGCACAATTTGCTGCTACTGCTTGGGTTGGTATTAATTTGTACTTGCATATCACACAAGTCAAAACACAATCAGTTTTCTGTCAATATGACAACAAGCCTGTCTGTAAGTTACCTGTATAAGTTGGTCTAAATTTTCAAATTTGTCAAGTTCTTTTCTAATTCACCCTGTACTGTAGTGTCATGCTTGCTCCAACAATCAACTAGATTCTTGTGCATGCATGAGTGGACATCATGGTTTATAGGCCTACTGGGGAAACTCGCCATGTAAAACAAAGAGTAACGCATCAAGCCTGGTACCCCAGTGGTGATGAGGAAACCCAGGTGTTACTAAAGGAAACAAATAATTTGTGTGCTTGTTACTGTTTGTATCATTACTGTTAATATATTTATCCTATTACATATAGCTAATACACCTTAAGTGAAATATTAAATTGATGTAAGTAAATATTATGTGGCGTATGTAGAACACTCTATGCTTTAAAAACCAAAACTGTAAGGCGATTTCAGAAAACTTGCTGTGTTACCAGAGTAAGACCATCCTTTCTCAAGAAGCTCCTTGACAACATTTTATTGACGTGGTGTATTGTGACTAAATATAAAAAACTTTTCACATCAGGTATCTGTTCCAAATATACTCTGTCTATTGATCACCTATATTTTGATAATAAAAGTAGACAAAAATAGAAACAATTTTTTTACATTAAGTCGATTGCCTTTGGTACTAAATTTTCTAATAAGTGTCTGTTGGAACATTATCTGGGATGACAGTTTCATCTAATATGAGGTAAGAAAAAGGCTATGTATTCCAGATTACCATGGTTCAGAAGTACTCAGCTGTTCCTTCAGAATGTTTATTTTTGAGGTTGTTGTTACTTTGGGACGTGAGAACATTTTTTCCAAATACAGTGGCTTTTGCTTCTATTTAATCATATTTCCAAATCTGTTGCCTGTTCACTTCTGTCTCATTTGCTGTATCATACAAGTGCCTGACACAGCCACTTTCACCCCCTGCAGGTCCGGGGGTTAGAATAGGCCCGAGGTCTTCCTGCCTGTCGTAAGAGGCGACTAAAAGGAGTCCATCCCCCTCAAGGGGGTAGTTAGCGCCTGCGACCGGAGACGGACGGTCCCACGACCTATATTTGTGGTCTTTTTGGTTTTTCGCTTCTCGTTTCTTTCTTCTTTGGTTGGTTCCTTTCTTTGTTCTTCTCCATCTCACTGTCTTCCTTACTCTCCTTGCCTTCTTCGCCTTGCCTTCTTCGCCTTGCCTTCTTCGCCTTGCCTTCTTCGCCTTGCCTTCTTCGCCTTGCCTTCTTCGCCTTGCCTTCTTCGCCTTGCCTTCTTCG
The DNA here is from genome assembly GCF_021461395.2 of Schistocerca americana. Lineage (NCBI taxonomy): Eukaryota > Metazoa > Arthropoda > Insecta > Orthoptera > Acrididae > Schistocerca > Schistocerca americana. The sequence goes on along the minus strand of NC_060127.1, from coordinate 97,730,509 downwards.
CCTTGCCTTCTTCGCCTTGCCTTCTTCGCCTTGCCTTCTTCGCCTTGCCTTCTTCGCCTTGCCTTCTTCGCCTTGCCTTCTTCGCCTTGCCTTCTTCGCCTTGCCTTCTTCGCCTTGCCTTCTTCGCCTTGCCTTCTTCGCCTTGCCTTCTTCGCCTTGCCTTCTTCGCCTTGCCTTCTTCGCCTTGCCTTCTTCGCCTTGCCTTCTTCGCCTTGCCTTCTTCGCCTTGCCTTCTTCGCCTTGCCTTCTTCGCCTTGCCTTCTTCGCCTTGCCTTCTTCGCCTTGCCTTCTTCGCCTTGCCTTCTTCGCCTTGCCTTCTTCGCCTTGCCTTCTTCGCCTTGCCTTCTTCGCCTTGCCTTCTTCGCCTTGCCTTCTTCGCCTTGCCTTCTTCGCCTTGCCTTCTTCGCCTTGCCTTCTTCGCCTTGCCTTCTTCGCCTTGCCTTCTTCGCCTTGCCTTCTTCGCCTTGCCTTCTTCGCCTTGCCTTCTTCGCCTTGCCTTCTTCGCCTTGCCTTCTTCGCCTTGCCTTCTTCGCCTTGCCTTCTTCGCCTTGCCTTCTTCTCCTTGCCTTCTTCTCCTTGCCTTCTTCTCCTTGCCTTCTTCTCCTTGCCTTCTTCTCCTTGCCTCCTTCTCCTTGCCTCCTTCTCCTTGCCTCCTTCTCCTTGCCTCCTTCTCCTTGCCTCCTTCTCCTTGCCTCCTTCTCCTTGCCTCCTTCTCCTTGCCTCCTTCTCCTTGCCTCCTTCTCCTTGCCTCCTTCTCCTTGCCTCCTTCTCCTTGCCTCCTTCTCCTTGCCTCCTTCTCCTTGCCTCCTTCTCCTTGCCTCCTTCTCCTTGCCTCCTTCTCCTTGCCTCCTTCTCCTTGCCTCCTTCTCCTTGCCTCCTTCTCCTTGCCTCCTTCTCCTTGCCTCCTTCTCCTTGCCTCCTTCTCCTTGCCTCCTTCTCCTTGCCTCCTTCTCCTTGCCTCCTTCTCCTTGCCTCCTTCTCCTTGCCTCCTTCTCCTTGCCTCCTTCTCCTTGCCTCCTTCTCCTTGCCTCCTTCTCCTTGCCTCCTTCTCCTTGCCTCCTTCTCCTTGCCTCCTTCTCCTTGCCTCCTTCTCCTTGCCTCCTTCTCCTTGCCTCCTTCTCCTTGCCTCCTTCTCCTTGCCTCCTGACATTAGGCAAATGGAAATCAGACAAGATACAGGAGGTACCCCATGACTTCTGTCACCTCTGTATAGCTCTGACTAAACTATGGATTGGTTTGTCACAACCACAATAGACTAATCACACTTTAACCTGTTCAGGTAACCAGTGCTCCTGTCCACAGTTGGTTTTGATAAGATGTTGCAGAATGACAGTTGTAGGCAGGTCTGCAATTGAAGACTTTGGCCAACAGGTGTGTGACATGACTTGTAACAGAACTCAGTATAGGCCAGTTCACCAGGTGGAGTTGTTTGATATTTTCTGCATTTCTTATGACATTGTGAATGTCAACCAATTGGCAACTAATTCTCTGGCAGCTGCAATAGACAGGCTATATAAAAAACTGCAGGAACTAACATACACATAAATTACTGTTAAATGAAGGGTGCTTGGGAAGCACCATATTGGATTTCCTACTTGACAGTTTGTGTTCTGTAATAAGCATGTTATGAAAGCAGGGTATCTGAAGGCAAAAGCATACAAAATAATTATAAAATACATTTTTTGTATGACTCGTTAGAATTGTCAAATGATTACAAGAGAGTTAAGGCCTTCATGATGTCTCAGCTACAGCACAACAAACGCCGAAGTTTCACAACTTGATCATGGTGTAGTATTAAGTGTAGAGTAACAAAGTATGAAATAGCTGGTTCGTGTCCTGTGATGCGAGCTCTTCATTTCTTTCTGGCTTGGTGTTTTTAAAAGGTATGGGACTTAAATCATTACTATAATTTTACCTCTCTGTATTGCTCTTAAATCAGAGTATCACTTCATGGGTTGGTGTATTAAGAAAACTTAGTAAGTTTCAAAATAAACTCGTGCAAATACTTCATTCTCTCCCTTCACCACTGGCTGGTCCTCATGAATGCAGAACGTCACATAGTTATAAACAAATATTAGGGGCTAACATACCCTTCAGTAAAGAGAAAGCATAAACTCAAGATAACTTTCCTTGAGGTTATTGTATTGGATGTCATGCTTGCCTCATGCATTTTCAACTGAATGATCACACATGTTAATAGACAGCTCTTTTTTTCTTGAATACAGCATGTGACATCAGAAAGTCCCATGCGCAGTCTTGTGAACTGTTCCCATGTCAGGCCATACTAAAAGGCAGTGTAATAAGTTGGCCACAGTGCTTACTCGCCTCACATGAGATAAAAAACAAAAACCTTGTGAAAGAAGGAACTCCGTATAATCAAGAAGTCTACTACAGTTGGTCCCTTGAACAACGTCAAGGCAGGACTAGTTATTTTGTTGATGGTTTAAAGTGACGTTAGCGGTATGTCCATACAGGACTTCGGAGCTTGAAGAAAGCATGTATCCTGTACATTTCTCCTTGTTCATGTAGTATTCGTCACTTTCCACGACCGTCGGCAATGACAAATAGAATAAATCGGCAACGACTTTACTAAGATTGTGTTAAGTGGTCTTACTGGCGACATCAGCATACTGAGTGCTACTGAATTCTCGGTGCAGTCAGGGGAATGCTTGACTATATTAGCAGAACAGGCCTAAGCTCAGCTGCTGTTGTTTGTGAACACAACTAGAAAACAAGTCTTATTGAAATTGGATATTTCCTGTGGTTGCAGCAATGAGAAGAGTATGAATGCTAGTCATCAGTTTTGTGATGCAACACATTCCACTAAATTTCGTCTAAATAAAACTACATGTTAACTCAAATGGCAAAGCTTCACCTGTAGATACAAGAAGAAATTAATTTAGTAGACCCTCCACACCTCCCCCAGGGGACTTTCGGTTCTTACGTGAGTTTGTGTATGGTGCACACTGGGCCCTGAGCTATTTTGGCTCATTCCCATGCTGTTTCCTTTATCGTGCCCCTCTTTTCCTGGACTCCTTCACCTCTGCCCACTCCTTCCCGCCTCTCAGTGCTCTCTCATGTAGACCTGGGTATGTCAGGTTTCTTCTATTCCTTCCTGTTCTTGTTCTCCTTGTCTTTCCTTTTCATCCCTTTTCAGTGTTTCTGGTCCTCCTTTGGGGACTGACCTCCACATCTACATTTCCTCTCACTGATATTTGCCTTTAAGGGAAGAACCTCACTCCCAAGCATCTACAGCATGGATTCCTTCCTCCCTTTCCTTTCTTCCCTGCTGTAACTCCCACGAATGAGAAAACGCATGAATATATTCTTTACTGTGCTCTTGGCATGCACTTGTTCATAGAAAAATTTTTGCTTTGGACATTTCATTAGTTAGGTCCGCTGATCAAATGTACTGGCTTGAGCATGCAGTGGCAGGGTGTGGTGAAAACGGTCATCCCTCCGAGCACATCATCAACTGTGCAGACAAGTGAAGCGTGACGATCAGCAGTGGTGGCACTGTTGCCACTAACTCCATCTCGTAGGAGTGACGTCACTGTTACACGCCGCATTTCATGTATCTTGCTGCTGACTGGTGAGACAATGAAGGCAGGCACGTGTGATGGAGCTGGGTTGCTGTGTGCGCACACGTGGTGCCAATCCAATTGATTGTTCTTCCATTTGTGAAAAACATAAAATATGGCAGAATTAGTCTTTCATATATCACTGCACACTGTAGCAACATAGGAAAAACATTCTGAGTAGCACATGTGTTGTGTGAAGTGTCGCTCTAGCATGAATGTAAACTGTCACTGTTCATTCAATAGAAGATTAACAATTCACACAACTGAAGTTTGTCACACAGTTTTAAAATGGTTCAGGGTTTGAATAACAACAAACACATCTCAACACAGTCTGTTACGCTTACTTAGTGCAGTTATTTGTGTGTTTCTGAGCAGGCATTCATGAAGCATCTGCTAACACAGTTTATTCATTGCGCAGTTGTCACACATGGTACCCCCCTGGGGGCTCAAGACACTTTGAATTGTTTATGCTTGGCTACCACAGGGCCCCAGCCACCATAGCATCTTTTCCCTTCTGTGCTGCATGTCTATCCTCCTGCTATTTTTTCCTTTTCTGTGGGAAACATATCTGGATCTTACTGGGAATGTTCCACATCGTCTGTCACTGACATAAGAACAGTCTCATCACTGTCTTTCATTCCCTCTTTGTTTGCTTGATTCCCTTCTCCCTTATTTCCTGCACTTGGGCGTTGGAGGTTCCTCTCTCTTCTTCCTCCTCATGCGCTCCTGATGGCCGGCACAGACGTCTGCTGCATAACAAGTGACTGCGTAACATGTAATTCTTAGCCCTGGGTCGAAAGGCAGGGTTTTCACATACCCTCTGGTACAGGCCAGGCCCAGGGAGGGGTGATAGCCTGAGCTGCCAAATTCCCAAATGGTCCTTCAGTCAGGTGTTAGGTGTGACCTGAGGTGTAAACAATCACCTAAGGCAAGGGTGCCCACCTGTGAAGGGGACCCCCAGTTAGAAAGAGCATGCTACTGGAGACACTAATAATCATGGGGATTTTCTCACAATGAACCAATCATCACAATCAACATCTACGAAACGTAAAGGTAATGAGGCTAATAATTCAGACCCTGCTAGTTGCAACGTGGTTCCTTGTGGTTTCACGTATTGAAGATAGTCAGTCCTTTGCAATGGTAATTCAGTTCTTTATTCAAAATTGTGTTTATGCCATTCCTGGCCCTGTGAAATCCTGCTCTCGCTTAGAGGAGTGGCACTTTGCTTTTGTAGACAACTCCGGATTCTCAAGCTGAATTGTTTTCCACCTAGCTTCTCCATGGCTATCCTTTTCATGTCATGGTCCATAGAACTTGGAATTCTTCATGTGGTGTTACATACACTAGGCTGTTAGACAGTCTGGCCAAGGCCGAAATCCAATCTAACCTCTCAGATTGTCGGGTGATGAAAAAGGTAGATTTCTCATTAGTGCACACCTGCACTTTGATAGAGTAGTGCTTCTGTCCAAAATCAAAGTAGGCCATGAAATTACACAGTCCGACCCTACATTCTGAACCCTATACCCTGCTATGAGTGTCATCAATTCAACCACACCAGAACGTCTTGTGACACGCACCCAAATGCCTAACCTGTGGTAGGGATGCATATGAGGGCATCGTCCACCTCCTTCTCCCTGCTGTATCAATTTCATGGCAGTCATGCTGCTGCCTCTTGGGATTGTCCTGTGTATCATGATGAGCAGCAGATCGAGGTAAAGGAAAAAGTGTCTTCCCCAGTCGCCTGCAAGTTATTGGCTAGTCACAAACTGTGTGTTCTCCACTTAGTTCTCTTCTTGCTACCTCTCACTCCATGAATGACATGGCCACACAGACATGTTACATCAAATTCAGTTCTGAGATTGTGAAATTACCCAGTGTCAAAATACCATCACCATCCCCCTGTCTAGCTGTGCAACAAGCCATCAGACTCTCGCCTCAAGGAGTGAAGCCACTGCGTACACAACTGGTGACCAGAAAGGACAAAAGGAGTTCTCCTGTGAACACTCCCTACAGCCCTTAAGCCAAACGCCAGTGTCTTCCTCTGCTAACTGGAAAGGCTCAAAGAAGTCCAGCAAAGGCAAACAGTCAGCTCCATGGCTGTCTCGAACATTGTCTTCAATGGTGTTGCCACGTGATACCTTGGCCTGACCAGCTTCTGTCGCCAGTGCCCACCACCAACAGTTTTCCTGCGTAGCGCTCTACACACTGACAGCACAAGCAAGTCGATGATTCTGTTGATGTCATGGAGCAGGGTCCTCCTGCTTCTATGCAGTGTAGCTGCAAGTCTTCAGACTGTCAATCAACAGTGCTGAGATAACGGCCCTTCGTTTCTTCCTCGTACCTCCTAGGATGGAACATTCATGGCCTTCTGTCCCACAAAGAGAATTTGTGGCTGCTTTTAGCATCACATCGTCCCCTTGTACTCTGCCTTCAGGAAACAAAATTGCATACTCACGCCTGCTTTGAGCTTTCATATTTCTCTCCAGTTTATTTTGACCTTATCCCCCACCCCCTCCCAAGGTAAGCATTCCACCTCCTGCGGGCATCATGCTGAATGAGATTCATAGGCAACCCATCTCACCGACTGCCCATCTTCAGGTTGTTGCAGTTCACCTTTTCCTTCCTCACCTGATGTTTTCTCTTTGTACCGTTCATATCCATCCATTATTCAATGTCACCAGGTCAGACTCCCTTTAGCTTGTTGGGCAGCCACCTCGCGCATTTGTACTACTTGGTGACTTTAATGTGCATAATCCCCTTAGGGGTTCTCCTAGAACCTGCCAGAGGTGCCCTCTTGGCTGATCTTAATCAACTCAACCTCTTCTGCCTTAACACAGGAGTTGCCATGTTCCTTTCCAACTCCTCGCATACTGATTTCCATTTGGACTTATCCTTTTGCAATGCGCAGCTTGCCATCATCTTGAGTGGTCTGTTCTTTCTTACACCTACTAGAGGGACCATTTCCCATGTGCTGTCCGTTTGCCGACTCCTACCCCATCTGTGTGCATACCCAAATTGCAGCTTACTAAGGCTTATTGGCAGCTGTACTCCTCCCTGGTGACCTTCAAAGAACAAGATTGCCTGTTGTGATGACCAGGTGCAATATCTCACAAGCATTATCCTTTCTGCTGCAGAATGTTCCATTCCTCAAACTTCCTCTTCACCACATCATGTCCCTGTCCCTTGGTGGACTGAGGCTTGCGCCGACACAAATCTTGTGCTGATATGTGCTCTCAGCATTTTTAACAGTCATTCTATGGTGGCAAACTGCATTCATTACAAACAGAAGAGTGCCAAGTGTTGTTGTATTCTTTGGGATAGCAGGAAACCTAGCTGGATTTCATTCAGTACTTACTTTAACAGTTCCACCCCTTCCTCTGTCATATGGGCCAACCTCCGATAGCTCTCTGGGACAAAGATCAATTTGCCAGTTACCGGAATTCTGTTAGAAGTGCCATGGTTCGGGGCAGACTTTCTCAGAATAGTTTACGTTTGTCTTCAAGGGTCTACCATTTCAGTTCCCCCAATGTCTCTGTGACACTCTGCTATGGAATAAACAAACCTGTGACAATTTGTGCTTCTCCTCCTTGTATACATGCAATATCCCCTGTTAGTCCTATCTGGTACAGGTCTGACACACGTGAGCAATATTCTAAGATGGAGCACATGACTGATTGCTTTTTAATCTCTTTTGTAGACTGATTGCACTTCCCTACTACCTGCTTCACCCATGAGTGAACCTATGCGAACATTCCATTTCATTTACCCAAAATATAGGATACTATGTTTTTTTCGCTTTTGTTAAGTGCACAGTTCTAAATTTCTGAACATTTGGAGCATGTTGTCAATTTCTGCCCCATATTGCAATCTTATCAAGAGGTGACGGAATATTTATGCAGCTTGTCTCAGACAGTATTTCATTATATATAACTGCATCATCCCCAAAGAGCCTGATATTACTATCACTATTGTCTGCAAGGTCGTTAACATACAATACGAAAAGCAAGGGTCCAACACACTTGCCTGGAGCACACCCAGTTACTTATAAATCTGATGATGACTCTCCATCTAAGATAAAATGCTGTGTCCTCTCTACCACAAAGTTCTCAATCCAGTTATAAATTTCACTTGATACCCCATATGATTGTACTTTCGACAATAAGCATAGTTGCAATAATAAGTCAAATCCTTTGTGGAAATAAACACATTGTCTACGTGGTTACCTTGATCCAAAGCTTTCAATATGTTGTGTTTCACATGATCAATGTTTCCAAAACCATGCTAGCTTGGAAAGTGAGGACACCATTCTGTTCAAAATACCTCATTATGCTAGAGCTCAGAATATGTTGTAAGATTCTACAAGAAATCAACATCATAGATACTGGATGGTAGTGTTGTGAATCGCTTCTACTACTGTTCATGTAGACATGTGTAACCTGTGCCTTTTTCCAAGAACTGGGCATGGCCTTTTGTTTGAGGATTCTACGACAGATTATAGTGAGAAGAGGGGCTAATTCAGATGCAAATTCGGTATAGAATCTGACAGGGATTCCATTGTGCTCTGGATCTTTGTTCAGTTCTAACAATTTCAGCTGTTTCTCAACGCCACTGACTCATACTTATTTCATTCATCTGTTCAGTGGTACAAGGATTAATTGGGCTAATTCTCTTGGGTTTTCCTTTGTAAAGGAACATTTACAGAGTACTTCCCTACTTACCTATGCAGTGTGTGGCCAATTTTTCTTTTAAATTTGAGCAAGAATTCGTCTACATGCTAGTTTACTGAACACACCCAGCTTACTACTTGTTTTAGTTGTACTGTCCTCTGCTCTTTGTGCTTAAGTTACCCTTGTTCCCACAACTGCGTCGTGGTCACCAGTACCAGTGTCAAAGTGGACATCCTCAAAGACATCTGGTATATTTGATGAAATCAGAGCCAATATATTTCTATTGTGAATGGGTCCCCTGAATCTGTTCTAGGTAGCTTTCACTGAAGCCTTTTAGTAAAGTTTCACAGGATGTGTTACCACACCAACCACTAACAAAACTGTAATTTCCCCAATTAATTGTTGGATGATTCAAGTCTTGACCGATGTCCACAGTGTGATTGAGTAACTGGACTACAAGTGAACTGACATTTTCTGAGAACTTTGTGGTTGCAAGAGGAGATGAATCTGATGGGCGATAGGATCCAATTATCATTTTGTACCCACCCCTAACACTGAGTCTTGTCCAATCAGGCTCATATACAGTTTCAATTTCTACTTCAGTGGACCTGAGTTTTTTGTCTACAGTGTCAAATACACCATCACCTTTTTCCATTTGCCTATCCTTTTGGTATACATTTAATTTTTCCTCAAAAATCTCACTGTTGTCAATTTCAGGTTTCAAGCAGCTTTCATTGAGCTCCATTGCTTTTCACGAGCACTTCAAACTCTGGCACTTAGTTATGAATGCTTCGGCAGTTTACCACCTCTCACATGTGGGAGGCATTTTTTTAGTACTACACTTACACTTCTGAGTTTCCTACAGTCACTGGATGTAGAGCCGCCTAATCTAAAAAAAAAAACCTCTTGGGTGCACAGCACAGTTAGTAACCTGAGTAGCAGCCTCTGTTGTGTAGTGCACATCTGACCTATTTATGGGGACCCTACCAGTTCACAACGCTACAGCACAGGTCCAGGAACTTGCAGCCTCGCTTGTCACAGAACTTCTGAAGTGTCTGGTTCAGTCCTCCCGCTCAACTCACACCTGAAGGGCCACAATCAGTTGTGGAGACAATGCTGCATATTGTGAGCTTCATTGAGACTTAATGCACAAGGTTGGTCTCCCCAACTTTCTCTGCCTGTCGCTGGAATGACCCAAGAGTCACTTCAGTGCCCAGACGAAAGGCATCATGTGTGCCACAATCGGCAGTTTGTTGCACTCTGTTCCCTAAATGGCTGCTCGAATAGCCTCACACTGAGTGCACCTGGTGTCCTTTCCTGTCCCTCGCTGACATTTCCCGAAGGGATACAATCATTCACCAAACATTTGGATTGCCAATGACTTACAGACCCCTACCCTTTTGTTTTTCCCCATATAGGTGAAGTCCCACTGGCTCAGTTTGTTTCAGTGAAAGACAGCACTTCAGACTTGTTAGTTATGGGTATTTGTATAACACCCTGATTCCTCACTGGCTCACAACCACGCTGTACAGGATGCCTAGATCTACCACGGACACGCTACTCGCAGGGAAGTGGACGAGTAATGACAGATGCAATACTGTCTGCAGAGGAGACAAGATATACACCAGAGGAGTGTACTTACGGTACCTCTGGTACAGTTAGCACAGGTACACAACTCTCAGCAGCTCTTCCCACACACCGATTCACCACAGCTGACGATCGTTTTACAGTAGTTGAGGTGATTTCCAGCATCTTAACAAATGTCAACCAACTCATCTCATGTCTGGTAACAGCAATCACAGTGGAGCTGCATTTTGGCTGTTGCAGTGTAATGCAGGTCAGTGAACAAAGGGCTATAAATTAAACCTGCTGATTATTTCTTAATCTGAGCTAAAATGGCTCTAATTCCCCATGAAGACTGAAGCAGATACACAAAAAGAGATTTCTGTTAAGCCAACACTGACACGTGGTAATATTTGCTAGTTTCCTAAAATGTTTTTATGTTTATTACAGTTGTTTGCAAACTGGAAAACAGATTTATGATGAATGCAGAGAATGTATATGATTACTTTTCTTAAAGGGAAAATGAGATTGTAACACACAATTTTAGTTAGAATATTGGCTACAGTAATTAAAACCCCAATTGTTTGTAGATAATGCGAAGCAGGATTGTAGGTTCCAAAAATGTTCAAATCTACAGTTATTTGCATTGATACACAATGAAATTCACGGGTGATGTATACTTTGGCAGAACTGTGATCAACAGATGCTGATTTGTTAGGAATCAAATTAGATACCAAAACACTGGTACCACTAACTTATGAAAATATAGTTTTGTAACTGTCACAAAATTCTGAAAGTGACCTATTTCTCATGTAATTAGACAAAGAATTAGCAAAAGGTTGTTTTGAACAATGATAGCCCTACTGTCCTTGAAAATTTTGAAAGACCACAATCTAAATTCATCCTACAATTGACGATATCACTAGTTTTCACAATATATCATAATACAAACACCTATTGATACACTAAGTGAAGGATTACGCAGGACAAGTGATGCAAACAGCACGTGCAAATACAGAACTTAAAATTGACACACAATCTTGTGCAAGCGGTCTCAAACAAGAGAAGATTTGGGAGCTGGCTTTTATATGTAAATAAATGTGTGTATTACACGGGTTCTTCACTTGGCTTATTCTGTGCACACTTCTACACTGGGGTGCAGAAGAACAACACTGCAGTGTAAGTTTATCTAGAACAAAATAAAGAAGCTGTGCAACAGCAACAACAAAACGCATCATCTGTAACGATTTTTCAGTTACTATCAAAACTGTCCCTGATTGTGACCTTGTGCCATTAAGTGTCCCTAAATTAAATGTGAGAATCAGCATTATTACACCATGCCTCTCACACATGGGGCTTAACATTAACGACAAGGACCATAACAGCAGGAAATATCCCCTCCTTAATTAAAACATCAAAATATTATTTCCCATTATCAAATGTTTGTTCCCATCTTTTTAAAATAATGAATTGCAGATTTTTATGAGATCCATTGACCTTTTACTTGGCTATTTCAGTATGAGAAATAGTGGGTAATGCAACAGTACCAAGGCTTAGTATATGATGAAAAGCATTTTATTTTCGCAAAGGGCAATGTTTCCCCCCCATTTGTCTGATAGACTGAAGCAGCTTCAGAAGAGCTCAGGGTCAGTATTACTCTAGCTAACTTGGCCACAACAGCCAATGAGGTTACAACCTCGAAGAACTTTTTACATCAGGTGCAGGATAAAATAAGTTTAGAAGAGACACTTGAACATCTCTCATTTTTTTGGTGCAGACCAATTCAGTTTTAGTGAAGGGGACCTGCAATAGTAGTAAGTCATCAGTTGAAACATTACAGAAAGCTCTAAAGTATAGACTAACTTGTGGCAAAATAGGGTACAAAGTCTTGCTAGAAAACAATTACCTTTCTCTTCAGACAGAACCCTCACATGAACACTACAGAATGTGAAGTTTAGATCTGGTGTACTGAGAGAACACATTAGTTCCCTCAAGATCAAACTGCAACTCATGTTATCAGAAGTAAGACATGCAGTTCTTATGATAATGAGTTTAGATTGACTCCACCATTGGAGTAATAACCGAACATTGGCTGCATCATTTGTAATGTAACTATACCACCTGCAAAACTGTTCTGAAAATATAGCCCCATGCATTAGTTTTTACACTGGGTAGTTTTACAAGATGGTAGCAAAACAATAGTTTGCAATTATACTTGGCCCTCTTTTCAAAGTTCACGTGTCATGAGCACAATTGTTGTAATTGTCACGGAATGGGAGGCATTTGGTATGAAAATTAATCATGTGGTATCTGATGTGTGGGCAAAATCAAGCTCTATGGCTAGAGTTCAGAACTACAGTTGGTAGGTTTATTAATTTAAAAAACTCTGGGTAACATTCTCATAAGAGGAAGCTAATTTTGCTAGCTGGTCCAATACATTTTAAAATATTCGAGAAACCACTTGCTCAGTGGGCAATCAATCTTCCTTCTGCAAAATGTTATTGGAAAATTATGGTTTCCATTCGATGAGGTACATATTGGTCATATGAAGCAGCTATTTGAGACAGACAGTGCTTTACACTTGAAACCGGAACCACAACAGCATGAGAGCTGTTTCATGCAAAACTAGTGTGGCAGAATGACAGGTGGTTTGGTTATTTCTGATAAACATTGACTGTTCCTGCCATTGAGTATGCTGTCAAGATGGGGAAAGTTCTGAGGAATGCTTTGACCACAGTATGGTTCTTAAAGGATGTTCGTAACTTGTTTTGTCTCGTGACATCCAGAGCTCCAACTATGCCACTTGGTGGCTGTAAAAAAACAAACGTAAGCAGTCAGCTAGATATACAGATAAAAAGTGCCTATTTACGCTTTTTGTACAAGTTTGTGTGTTGTCCTTTACCACCACCTTCGTTCCTTGCTTGTTTTCTTTCCTTTTATAAGTTTGCTCTCCAAAAGTATTTGTTATTTCCAGTACGTCTCATAATACTCTAGGTACAGAAATAATATACATTATTTCATTACAAACTAGCTTTGTTAACGAGTATATTCTTTCATAAATTGGGAAGAAACAATCGAGTCAAAATCTGCGGAATTGTAGTGTGTCAGTATGAGCACATGCTTTAAAAAGTACGAGTAATTTTCGGTAACCAGTGCTCATCTTTGGACAGTGTAATATGTGTTTCTATGTCAGATCATGATCTGGCAGTTCGAAATGAAAAACATAATTGACATTTTATCAAAAGGCAGAGAAAATAGTCCACGAAGTATACTAGGTCTTCCTACTTTGGTTATTTAGATGTAACAAGGCTACAGTTAACGGTTTTTTGTATTACTGGTATGTATAATGCATTTGTCCCACATTATACTGTTGCCCCAAAAATTCTTTGTCAGAAATATGGTACATTATTACGTCACTGTATACGGTAATAAACTTTGATTGTTTGTACCTTGATAATAATTGAGACACTCCAAATACTGTGTTATAAAAAAGAAAGACATTACAGTTCAAAATGTTGCCAGTTTAAAGACATGGTTGTTGTGCTGACGTATGGTTGTTACCACTAAATTCCTTAAAATTGTCACAAAAACTTCAGAAACAGGATGTATGTCTGCATCTTTAAATTTTCCTTGTAGCAACGATATTTTGCAACATAATATTGGTTACCGTTTATATTTGTGAGGATTCGAAATGATCTGTAGTACCCTACAGATACTTGCAGCAATACAAATTATTTGAGCTTGCTGAAGTTCTAGTAAGGAGAGAACTACAAAACCCATCCCTGTAACTGTGAATGAAGTTAATGACAAAAACTAGGAAGAAAAATATTTTGTCACATTATGTTAATATTTTTTGTTGCTGGAAATCCAGATGTTCGGTTCGCACCTGGTGCTCTACCGTATCAATACATTTAGCAACTGGGTTGCATTATAAGTCAGCAGCAGCGTAGTGTGCTTGAGCTGGTAACGACCATTGACAGCTGGGAATTGTGACATTCGTAGGAAAAATGTCTGACAAATGGCGCTTCATCTGATCAGAATAGCAATAATCAGAATAACAAAGTAAGACGAAGCAAAGACTATGTTCTTTACAGGAAATGCTCAATATGTCCACCATAATATCTTAACAATAGCTGTAGTCGAGCAATAATGTTGTGAACAACACTGTAAAGCATGTCCGGAGTTCTGGTGAGGCATTGGCGTCGGATGTTGTCTTTCAGCATCCCTAGAGATGCACTTGCAACTTCAGGTAACCCCAAAGCCAATAATTGCACGGATTGAGGTCTGGGGACCTGTGAGGCCAAGCATGACGAAAATGTTATCTGAGCAGACGATCATCACCAAACGACGTGCGCAAGATATCTTTCACGTGTCTAGCAATATGGGCTTGAGTGCCATCCTGCATAAACATCGTACGTTCCAGCAGGTGCTTATCAGCCAGGGTGGGGATGATGCGATTCTGTAACATATCGGCGTACGTCTCACCCGTCACGGTAGCAGTTACAAAACCAGAATCGCGCATTTCCTTAAAGAGAAAAGGCCCGATAACAGTAGATGTGGTAAATGCAACCCATACCATGACCTTCTTGTCATGCAATGGAGTTTCCACGACAGTTCTAGGATTTTCGGTAGCTCTCAAATTCTGCAGTTGTGGGCGTTGACAGACCCTCGGTCCACAACACGTTACTCAACCAATCATCATCTTTTGAAACGCCCACACTGCAAATGCCCTCCGCTTCACTATATCGCCAGGTAACAGTTCATGACGCCGATGGATTTTGTACGGATAGCATCGTAGGGTATGCCTAAGTGCCAACCAAACAGTAGTGTATGGAATGCTGGTCGACGTGAGAGTGCACTAGCGCTGACTTCTCCATGCATAGGCGAACCTGCTAGTCTCCATTTCTTCCTGAACTGTCTCAGCAGTATTACACCTTGTGCTCAGTCGGCCACTACGGGGTCTATTGTCTAAACAACCCGTGGCTTCGAACTTCGGAATCAATCTCCCCACAGCTGCATTTGTCAATGGACCTTTACCCCTTCAAATCCCCTTCCTATGGCGATAGGATCGTAATGCTGAACTAGCACATTCCCCATTCTGATAATACAGCTTCACTAAAAGCGCCTTTTGAGGTAACGTCAACATGCTGCGACTGATGGTGCATCTGATTCTCTCTCTCATTACAGCTCCTTTTATACACGATTGTCACGCACCGTCACTGACGTTTTGCTGTCCAGTGTCATCTGTCGGACATTTTGTGAACTTTGTTTTTTATTTTGGTTTTAATAAGACCCCATGTCATTCCAAGCATGTTTGTAAAATTTTTACCTCTCTATCTACATTATTCCATGGTTTATGCAGTTTTCAAATTTATACTGACTTTTTGATCACCCGGTATATCACTTGCAGCGTATAGTAGAGAATAACAGAACAAACAATAATTAATTAATTATAGTGTGTACAGGCAGACTAATTTCATACATTTGTTCAAATATGAATTATCATTATCATTGACCACTATGTCACTAGGCTCTGAAAATCCATGTACTCTGTAACACTGTAAAAACATTCTCTTAATAACCTTTTTAAGATCATTTTAAAAAATGATGCTTAAGGGAAGAGCACTAAAAAGGATTTTGGGGTGATACATTGCACTTTGTAATATTGGGCCGTTTTGTGCGTTTCTCTGTGGAAATCATTCCTGGGTCTTGTTGGGTAGTCATGGCACTCATTATTTAAAGAAGAAAATTGGAGCTGAGATTTGAAAAAGCAGATACTTTAGTAGATAAATAAAGATGGAAGCAACATTATTTGAAATTCTTTGAAAATTTACCTGCAGGGCACTCTTGGTGCAGCCCCTTTCATTATTGTTAATGCTCATTTTTGAATAATGAATGACCAGTTTGCCAGACTCGAATTACCCCAAAATAAGACACCATACTGCGATAGACTATGCATAAGAGCATAATAAGCACATATTACTGTTTTTTCACTGCAGCAGTTTTTCAGCATTCTGAGTATGTAGCAGCATTTACTTAGCGTTTTATTGAGCATTTCAATATGTTTATCCCTTTTTAGATGCTCGTCTAACCGGCCACCTAAAAATTTTGTGTTTGAAGTTTGTAAAATCTTCTGTTCACCAAGTTCCCAACCTATATTGGGCTTTACTTTATTCGATACGTGGCTGAAATTCATCCCTACTGTGTTTTTTCTCCTCATTTACAAATAAACAGTTATCTCTAAACCATTTTCCTGCTTCTCCTTTTGTTATTTCTACTTTGTGTTGCAAGTCAGTCTCATTCTGAGCTTTAATAAAAAAAACTTGTATCGTCTGCATACAATATAGCATTAGCTAGTGTTAAACAGTTTGGTATATCATTTATAAAGATCAATAACTTTGCTTCAGTCGATATTGCGATAATAGCGTATTGTTATTGTTATTTATTGAGCAACAGTTTTTTCATATACAATGATATAGGAGTTGTCATTTTACATTATATGAGTTTGTAATTATACAGTAATAACAGTGTAAGAATCTGCACGATTTTATCCATGTACTGCTTTGCAAGATTTTGCTTTCTTCAAAGAAATTGTATATGAACTGTGGGTGATCTGTAGGTTGGTGTGTATATCTGGCAGCAGAACATTGTCAGTGTATTTCCTTGTTCATACCATACATGTAGGTGAATTTGGTGACTGGTTCACTTACTTGATGATGGATGATGATGATGATTGATTGATTGACTGACTGACTGACTGACTGATTGACTGATTGACTGATTGATTGATTGATTGATTGAATGTCATGTATGTATGTATGTATGTCATGTATGTATGTATGTATGTCATGTATGTATGTATGTCATGTATGTATGTCATGTACAATATTTGACACACATCTTTGTCTCCATATGCTATTATTTACGTTCCGTGAGCATGGCTAGGTGCAATCAGAAAGTTACATACTGGTAGATAATTTTGTAGAATGTGTTGTAACTTCTGTCAGTATTGCTGTATTACTAGATGTGCGTCATTTACTGATTGCGACTGCACAGACTGCATCAAAAGTACATACCGATATGTATATCCATACAAATAGTGTTGTTTTTCACATAACAAAGAAAATAGTTTACAAATTTATCTGGTCTGTTTTGTCACTGTTCAAAATATTCCCGAGTGATATGGGCGCTGTTCGAAACGTGTTGCAATTTTCTCATTTGATTAATCCTGACGGCAACATTAGGTTGCAGTTCTTCAAAATTGATAGAGAATCCATTGGAATGCTGTCTTGAGTTCATTTCTTTTGTTGTTGGTTTATTCATCTGCAGAGCAATAGATATTGTATGGATGTCATCAAACATTTCGTACAAAAATAAACATGCCTCTTATTGTAGCTCATATACTCAGCCATATTTGTCTGCTATCATGTCATAAATTGTTGAACAGTATGTGTTCTTGAATATTCAGTGGCTGTTATTTTAAATATTCATTTACAGAGTGATCAGCTATTATTTAGTAAATAATTTTTTAGTCTTTTGCCATAGGTGTGGGGGATCATTTACATTTTTTACTTTTCGTGACAGTCTATTGTATAATTTTATTCCATGGTATAAGACATTGTAGGTAGTTTTTGAATGGTTTCTTCTGTTTGGACGTAAACAGTGGGTTTGGTTCCACGGCCATATACTATACTGTCTGTGGTGTACAGATTGAATTTTTTCTTGTATACATTGTGTTGTGATTGATGTATTGACACAGAACTGTCACAATTACTAGATTTTTGAATAATTTTTTTAGTGTGCCCTGTTACTACTACTGTTGGTTGCCATTCGTGCAGCTCTCTTTTGTATCTTGAAAATAGTTTGTATGTTCCCAGCACTTATTCGCCAAAACATTAGCCTATACCTGAGGATTGACTGCATATATCAAAGGGCTACTTTCCAGCAAGGAATATTGCACACCAATGTAAGGATTTGTGGAGCTTAACATTCCGAGGATAGCATCTTTTGCACAATTTTCACCTACTCAGTCCATTTCAATTGAGTCTAGATATGTTACCAATAATTTGCTATCACTTAAAAGCTACTAAACCTTTTGCTTTCAATGTAGTAACATGGTTTTTTTTTAGCTGGACATTTATACAGTTCCTTTAACGCATTTAAAGTTGCTGCCTATCCCAATGACCAGTTGTGCAAATCTCGTGAGCTTTATTGGAAGTTTCTGTTAATTGTTGAATTTGTGTCTGTAATTACTGTGGTACTGTCATCAGCAAATGGTACTTCTTCTCCATAACTGACACTCCAGAAAATTATTTACATATATATACAGAAGAGGGTTGGGCCTAATACACTTCTATGAGTGACCCCTATATTATTATTATCGTCTTTCCTTTCTCAGACCTTAGGTCTGGTTAAAAATGGAAAGTGACGCGGACTTTGATCAAGCGTGACTTCCTTTTAACTGTACAGTATATGTTACATTGCATTTAGGAACTTTCGGCTAATTGAACTTGTATCAATAATTACAGATTTCTGTAGTTGTATATATACGTTTGGATGTAGCTGTATTGCGTTGATGTACTGGTGGATATTGTGTGGTATGACTCCCGTAGTTGATAATATAATTGGTATAATGTCAACTTTATCTTGATGCCACATGTCCTTGACTTCTTCTGTCAGTTGGATGTATTTTTCAAGTTTTTCTCCTGTTTTCTTCTGTATATTTGTTGTATTGGGTACGGATATTTCGATTAGTTGTGTTAATTTCTTCTTTTTATTGGTGAGTATGATGTCAGGTTTGTTATGTGGTGTTGTTTTATCTGTTATAATGGTTCTGTTCCAGTGTAATTTGTATTCATCATTCTCCAGTACATTTTGTGGTGCATACTTGTATGTGGGAACATGTTTTATTAGTTCATGTTGTATGGCAAGTTGTTGATGTATTATTTTTGCTACATTGTCATGTCTTCTGAGGTATTCTGTATTTGCTAGTATTGTACATCCGCTTGTGATGTGGTCTACTGTTTCTCTTTGTTGTTTGCAAAGTCTGCATTTATCTGTTGTGGTATTGGGATCTTTAATAATATGCTTGCTGTAATATCTGGTGTTTATTATTTTATCCTGTATTGCAATCATGAATCCTTCCGTCTCACTGTATATATTGCCTTTTCTTAGCCATGTGTTGGATGCATCTTGATTGATGTGTGGCTGTGTTAGATGATACGGGTGCTTGCCATGTAGTGTTTTTTTTTCCAATTCACTTTCTTCATATCTGTTGATGTTATGTGATGTAAAGGATTGTAGAAGCGGTTATGAAATTGCAGTGGTGTAGCCGATGTATTTATATGAGTGATTGCTTTGTGTATTTTGCCAGTTTCTGCTCGTTCTATAAAGAATTTTCTTAAATTGTCTACCTGTCCATAATGTAGTTATAATAAAGGGAAACATTCCACGTAGGAAAAATATATCTAAAAACAAAGATGATGTGACTTACCAAATGAAAGTGCTGGCAGGTCGACAGACACACAAACAAACACAAACATACACACAAAATTCAAGCTTTCGCAACAAACTGTGTGTATGTTTGTGTTTGTTTGTGTGTCTGTCGACCTGCCAGCACTTTCATTTGGTAAGTCACATCATCTTTGTTGAAATATGTCTGCTTGTGTCTGTATGTGTGGATGGAAATGTGCGTGTGTGCGAGTGTATACCTGTCCTTTTTTCCCCCTAAGGTAAGTCTTTCCGCTCCCGGGATTGGAATGACTCCTTACCCTCTCCCTTAAAACCCACTTCCTTTTGTCTTCCCCTCTCCTTCCCTCTTTCCTGATGAGACAACAGTTAGTTGCGAAAGCTCGAATTTTGTGTGTTTGTTTGTGTGTCTATCGACCTGTTAAATAATTTAGTTAGATGTGAATGTGTTGAGGTGAACTTCTTTTGCCAGAAATTTGCTATTTTATCTTTTCCAGGGGCTTTCCAATTGTGCATAGAATTAATTGCTTGGGTGACTTCATGTTGCAAAATTATCACTTCAGGCATTTGTGGTATCATCTTGTATGTGTCTGTTTCTGCTTGTATCCACCGTGCATGTCTGTTATGTTGTACCGGGTTTGACCATATGTTGCTCCAGAAGTTTTCCATGTCTATTATGTTTGGTGGATTGTCTATTTTAATGTGTGTGTTATCTATTGTCTGGTAAAATCTGTTTTGGTTTGTGTTGAATGTTTGGTTTTGTTTCCTTCTATTTTCACTGTTTTTGTATTTTCTAAGTCGTTTGGCCAATGCTTGTAATTTCTGCTTCTTTTCATCTAATTTCTCTATGGCTTCTTGTTGAGATTTTACCTAACCTTTTTCGTTTTTTGTCTGATATTTCATTTTTTATAAATTTTGTTAGCTGTCTGATGTCTTTTCTCAGTTTTTCTATTCTGATCTGTAGCCTGTGTTGCCATGCTGGTTTTGTGGGCTTCTTCTGTGTGTTGGTTGGTTCTGATCTCTGCCTAGTGTGTATATTTAGTGTAGTGAGTGCTCCTACATAAACCAGTAGTTGTGACTCTTCCATAGTTGTATTTTCATTTATTTTGTTGTGTATGATTGTGTTGGTAGTTGTTATTGTTGTTTCGACTTGTGGGTTATTTGGTGGTCTGTGCAAGAATGGTCTAATGTCTGTATTTATGTCTTTGTGTTCTATATATGTCAGCTAAAATTTTTCTTCTATATCTAACATGTGTGTGACTTTGTGTTCTATTTGTGCTTGTTCTGGTGGCTGTCTTAAGATTTTGTTTTCCTCTGATTGTTCAATTGATGCTTGTTGTTCTTTGTTTGTTTGCTCTGGGATGTTTGAGTCCATTACTGTATTTTCTTCTTCTTCTGATTGTACATTATTTTGTTCTAGTATTTGTTGTACTTGTTGTTCGATGTTTCTGATTGTACATTATTTTGTTCTAGTATTTGTTGTACTTGTTGTTCGATGTTTTCTGGTTCTGACTGGGGTATCCTGTTATTTTTTATTATTACACGGATCTGATCAGCTAGTCGTTGTTCTGTTAAAAATTTTAATTCTGGGTATTTGGTAATAAATGTTGTGTATACTTGTGATCTGTATCCAGTTGCGTTGGTTCCTAAGTTTGTTGCTTGATAATAACAGAACATGAGGTGTCGGTTAACTTCATCTGACCATCTCATCCTCTCTCTGTCTCCGTTTCCCTTCTAGGGTGGTTGCAGGAAGCATATCCTGCAAAACACCTCTATTTGGATTTAAATCCTTTTCCGTGTAGCTGGCAGTGTCGTTACCATTGTGGATGGGCATAGGGTTCAAGCGTCGTCCCCAACCATGACAGCGCTTGTCCGAGGCTTCATTAGTTTTGTCCTGAACCAACTAATCACACTAAAAGGGGGGGTTAGCCCTATTTGTGGTTTGTTCTTTATTATCATCATTATTATTATTATTATTATTATTATTATTATTATTATTATTATTATTATTATTATTATTATTATTTGGGTATAATAAATGCTTTACCACTAGGATTAAAGAAATGTGAGATTTCAACTTTACACCTGGTTTTCCAATTATGACTCAACCAGTTCTTAGACATACCAGTGGATTTTATTTCACAAATTACAACAATAAGTGGGAAAAGTGCTGTCAGATGCCTTAGATGGAGCCAAAAACATGCCTGTTACTTTCTCGCCCATGTCTAGTGCTTGGAGTGCAACTCCAGTAAACTGCACTATAGCTGACTGTGTACCTGTTGCGGTCCTGAAAGCAGATTGTTAATTGCAGGAAAGGTTGTATTTATGTTGGTACTTCATTAGGCAAGTTTTCATTATAGTCGCTATAGTTTCAGAAATTCTAGATAATGAAGAAATTGGTGTGTGGTTTTCTAAATTTTTTTCATCACCATATTTTAGTATTGGTATTATTTCTGATTGTTTCAGATATGCAGGAAAGCAGTCAGATTGAAATGTTCATTAATTACTATTGTTGATGGGTTTTTGTTTGTATACATTTAAGGACATTGACTGGGATATCATTTAAGCCTGTGGATTTTTTGTTTAAATTGCATATTTTCTTTCTTTGGAGAAAGCACCATTGAGAGTTAAAAGTGCTGGTACTTGATTTATTCTAAAGATTAATTCACCCTTAGGTACTTAAGAGTGGATGTTAGTTGGGTGCAGGTTCTGTTCAGTACATTCCGTAAATATTATGGCTACACAGTGGAATTAAATGTCGTATGTAAGAATGTTTTGTGGAACTGTGCATGTGACTACTAAGTGTCATTAAGATCAATTGCTTTTACCTTCTATTCAAATATTTCTGGCAGTGTACTGATCTGTGCTTTTTTTTCTCTTCCAGATTGTCCATGCTGTCAACATTTCTCAGACGAGATAGAGACGATGTACCGGTAATGTATCTGCATGTTACATGAGCACATCTTGTGCTGAGGGCATGTTGGATTAGTCATTAATGCCTGTCATTTCCTGTGTGCCTTGGAGTTGCTGTTTCTCATTAAACAGCAGTATGCCACTTACTCAAGTTAGCAGTAATGAAATGCAGCTGTACTTCAATGTCTGTCCCTGATCCAAGTGTTACTGCACATAAGCACATTTCGGTTACTGTTAGAGGCACACTAAATTGCTCAGAAATGGTTAAGCCAAGAAACATTAGGCTTCATCACAAAATTAAATGTTTTGACATTAAATATTGAACGCACTTGTCTATTGAAACATCAATATTATGCCAAAGGATTGAAGACTGCTTTTCCAATAAAGCGAGCAATTTGTTAAAATAGTACAGTTCAACTATGATAAATGAGTGGTAGGCCTATATTTTGTGAAGTCTCTGGAGTGGGCTTTCTATAACTTCAAGTTTCTTAAAGATGCAACAGATTCCCTAGTGATATTGGAGTAGCTGTTGTCTGTCTCAGAAAAAGATGAATTGCACTGATATGGCTCAAATGCAGTGCAGTTGATACTGATCAATCATGTTTACACAGAGGTGAAGTTACGCTGTGTTGTAAGTGTTCTGATTCTGTCACCTTGTTACACAGAAAACTGGTGAAGTACTCTAAGTGATAGTTTCCAAATGGAGGAAGGTATGAATTCAGCTACTTCGATTAGCCTAAGCCCTTTCGGACTCAACTTGCTTTATGGTCATGTGGCTTCTACAGAGTTCAGCTATTAGGTGTTCCCTGAAGGCTGTCGCTTCAGCCTTCCCATCAGATGTCTACTGTATGTCACATGTGCGTCTAAAGCAGAATAGAAAATGCTGTATTGAATTTGATTCTAATAAATTGAAGCTCATGTTTGGTGGCTTTTATAACTTAGGATGTATAAATAAATCTTTCCGAGCACCAAGATATGGAGGATCTGCTGAAAATGTCATCACTGGTACAATTTGTTGTAAGAACAGGGTGGGATACATAATGTGAAAAGATTTTTAGATCTCATTACTAATATAATATAAATATGTCATATTAGATGTACATATATACAAGGGCTCTTGCAGGGGAGTGAGTTTGTTTTTTGTCAGCATGCTAGATAATACAAGCCAATGAAGGTTTTTTATGTCACTGCTTGATATGATAATTCACTGTTCATCCAATAACCATAACCCTGCCACTAAGACCCATGAATCTGGAAACATCTCTGTTCCATTAGGCAAGCTCATAATCACTGCAGATTGAACACAAGACAGCACATTAAATATCTTAGGTTTAGAACTGAAAATGCAAAAACCATAAACAGTTAACATACACAGAATAAAATCTCTTTCCAAAACACGTTTTCTAATATGATTTATTATGCTTGTTGAGAAACATGATATTGTGAGACAAATGAGGTTTGGTACTGGGTTTTCATCCAGGTACCAGATTTGGTGTTAATCATTAGTTGATTATGAATCAGAAAGAAGATAAAATATGTAAACTGGTGCTAGTGTAGTCTGAAACATCGTAGTGGTGACAATGATGTGGAGCATAGCCAGATGCTAAGGTCAGTTCACATAAATGTATGTTACATCATCCACCAGTTGGGAGATAGACCTGGCCATGCTGACAGTACTTACTGGCAAAGAACTCTGTTGTCACATTCATGGACTTTCACCAGAAAAAGTTCCAATCCAGTGATACAGAATGGCGAGTTCAAAGAATAGATCGGATATGCTCGCTGGACCAAATTGGAAAGCTGACTGCCATTGTAGCTGATGTAAGAAGAATCTGCAATGACACTTAAAAATGTATGAATACTTCCCTAAAGCGTATTGTCACTGATAAATAATTATGTAGTTTACTTGCCAGGTACAAATATTAGAAGATCCAATTTGTGCTTCATGCTGTAGTATTGGGTGAACTGTTGAATAACCTGTTCCTGTAAATGGACTGAATGTGATTAGTGTTTGAATGGAATGTTAGTTGACAGTAGCTAAATGCTATTTTGAAAACATTGTGTGGTTTGTACTGTATTTCTTACAGCATTATAGCTGTGTATTTCTGCTGGTACTAATTTTACTCTTATAGTTAACAAAAAAAATTTAGGGGTCATAGTTGAGCTGATGCACATGAGAATTGCGGGTTAAATGCATGTTACCTGTCTTGTTCTTCCTGGAATTTTTGTGCATGTGCATGTGCAGGTCATTTTCAAAGCCTTCTATCTTCTTACTGAGTATATTGTTCAGCATTTCCTCCCATTGTAGTCCTCTCTCCTTTGTCATCCCTCACCTTTTGTGTCTTATTTATGCTGTTGCAATTGGTCTTCATCCACATTTTTCCCATTCCAGAACTGCTCTTGGTAGCATTTGTTTTCCCATTCTTTTAAGATGAGCAAACCATTTCAGCCCATATCTCTCAGTTTTCTTCGAGATTGATCTGAAGTTCCATACTTTGACTTCTTATTCTGTCCCATCTCATGTTAGCTCAGATGCCTCATAGAAAGTGCATTTGTCACTTGTATTCCACTCAGATCTTTGTCATGATGCAACATTCTGGTCCATAGATCAAAATTGGTAGACAATATTTGTATACTATGATTTTCATGATATAAAGTGTAGACTGGCAATAGCAAGGAAAACGTTTCTGAAGAAGGGAAATTTGTTAACATAGAGTATAGATTTAAGTGTCAGGAAGTCGTTTCTGAAAGTATTTGTATGGAGTGTAGCCATGTATGGAATTGAAACATGGACAATAAATAGTTTGGACAAGACGAGAATAGAAGCTTTCGAAATGTGGTGCTACAGAAGAATGCTGAAGATTAGATGGATAGATCACATAACTAATGATGAGGTATTGAATAGAATTGGGGAGAAGAGGAGTATGTGGCACAACTTGACAAAAAGAAGGGATCGGTTGGTAGGACATGTTCTGAGGCATCAAGGGATCATCAATTTAGTATTGGAGGGCAGTGTGGAGAGTAAAAATCGTAGAGGGAGACCAAGAGATGAATACACTAAGCAGATTCAGAAAGATGTGGGTTGCAGTAAGTACTGGGAGATGAAGAAGCTTGCACAGGATAGGGTAGCATGGAGAGCTGCATCAAACCAGTCTCAGGACTGAAGACCACAACAACAACATGATTTTCATTTTAGTTAATTGCTAGATACAGAATAACAAAAGTATGAGCATTTCTCCACCCTGTCTGAAATTTTTCTGTCTGGTTTCCTGTCCTGATTTGCTTGCTTTGTAGTTACTTGAAAGCACATACTTCAATATCTTGACTATTACAACCAAAAATCATCTGTTTCCCTGCTGATTTTCATTACCTGACTTTTTAACTATTTTCATGCCTAGAGAAGACTGGGGCATGTTTTACACTTTTTACATTTTTTTTTTTACTTTTTATTTTTATCAGTTTTGAGGTAAACAATGGATCATTGTATTTCCCATACCTTTATCTACAGCCTTGTACAAATATTTTTGAAAATAGTAAATATCCTTCTTGGCAGCAAATGATTTTGTCTGACCATGTTTCATCGGAAAATCTGCCCCATATGCGGGGCAAGTTTTCTGGCTTACTTAAAATGTACAGGGTCAAATTTTCCAACTATGGTTTAAATGGCAAAACAGAGATAATTATCTTGATTTCACTGAATATGTATTTTTATTATGAATTTACAATACATTACAAAAGAAGGATACCAAAAGTAACCACATTAAATAAAAACAAATGCTACTTAAAAGTTTTACAAATCGTGTCACTTAAATATTTTACAAATACAGACATTTTGTAACAATACTCAAACTCATTGTCTGAATCACAATGTAAGCAAACAAAAAATGCAATGTTCCCTTTCGTATAGTCGTCATGTGCCCATTCCTTGCATTTTGTGCTCTGTACCCACTTTGCATTTGCTTCAGACTTGGCGTAAGACTCCTGGCTGGGGTTTGCTTTTTTTTTCTCATCTCTGTTAGTTGCTTCTTTTTGCAGTTTTCTTTTTTTAGATAAAACATTTTCGATTTTCAGCTGATGTTTAATTGGAGTATCAGTCAATGTAGCTGACTTCCTTTCTTTCCTTGCATGTCGTGTTTGCTTCCTAGGTGCCGCATTCTCAAAAGGCCTAATTTCTTCTGGCGTTGGCCAAGTTTCTGTGGATGTAGAAGAAACGCCTCCTTGACAAGCAAGAGGAAAGGACTTTGTAGAACTGAAGGGAACAGCTTCTTCGGAAATGCTAGTCTGTGTTGGTGTAGTAGGAGTTGATGAATTCAATGGGTTCAAATAGATTTTGTGATCAGTTGTTTTTTCTGGCAAGTTTGAATACAGTCCAGGACTGATAGGGCATTCAGAATTTGATAAAGTAGGAGCTGGTCTATCCGTAAAGTAGGATGGCATAAAATCTGAGTCTGTAAAAATTTCATGATTAAATGGGAAAATTCCTGAAACTTTAAAATCTGCCATAATATTGACTGGTGTTAATGCCTGCAGCGCAGCTCTTGTCAAAATAGATTGGATATCATAAACTGTCACAGGGCTTTTGTTTGCGCATAACCATGAATCACAAGCTGTGTTAGTTTTCTTTTTGAGAGGCCGAAACACACTGTGATCTAAGGGCTGCAGTGCGGTGGGAAAGACAACAATGTGACACTTATCTTTGCAATAGTCCAATGCTTCTGCTGACAGATGAGAATCGGGATTGTCCAGAAGAAGCAGACTTGGTTGTGTTACAGAACAACGAGCATAATTAACAAAGTGCTTGGTGAATTAACAAATTTTTTTTTCCATCATCGAGCCAGATGGGTTCACATCACTATCACATTCAGAAGGACCATCATGTAGAAAGTGTTGAAATTTTGCCCTTGGGAAAATCAGAAATGGTGGGATGGCATTTCCTGCAGTGTTTACAGCAAATGCTGCCGTCACCAATGTTCCTCTTTCTGCTGACGTTAATTTACCTATTTGTTTAAAGCCACGACGTCCAACTGCTCTTTCTGGCTTTTGAACCGTGCTTATCTCTGTTTCGTCCATATTCCATATGCCATTAGGTCCAAAGATTGAGAACTTTAATATATTTGTCAAATTATTAAAAAACATCAACATTTGTCCTGTTGAAGCTGGTGGCTCGAGACATGCTGTTGGCTTGAGGAGTTCTGATTGAAATTTGACAGTTTTCTTTTAAAAACGAGCTGAACCAGCCAGGCCCTGTCATTTCATTTACTGTCCAGGTTTCTGGAAATTTTTGCTTGCATGCAAGAGCATACATATATGCAAATCGCCTGACTTGTTTGGGAGTAAGCCCAAAATGGATGTCAGAAGCGTTCATCAGATACTGAACCAGCATTTGCCCTTGTTCATGATTAAAAATCTGTACAAACAAACCCAAAGTGTATTAGAAATTTAATATTTAAAAGGGAAAGTGTAACTTAAGTATATATGTATTTGAGTGTTAGTGTGGGTGCCAAGTGTACTTACACGCCACGGTTTTGCATATACTATTGTCAGCGTGTTTGGAGGCCTTGCGAGTGGTGCTACTTCTGGCAGTGGTAGGTCTATTTCTGGCACTGTTTCTTCTGCTTGTGGCAAGTCTGGGTCAGGCAATTACCATCCGACAAGAGGAACTTGTGTTCCTGAAAGTTCTTCCAGTGGATGCGGCGGAATCACAGCTGTTGTTGCACTGGTAGAGGGGGATTGTCTATGGAACAGAATTTCAACCAGTAAGTGTTCAGAGCCCTACATGGAATATTGAAGTTCATGGATGCTTTTCTGACACTGCACCTGCTTCTAATTGTTAATAGTGCAGCATTTATTACTTCTGGATTGTACGAGCCTACATCGGTGTTCTGTTTATAATTGCAGACCATTTTAGGCCTCCAAAAAAAAAAATTCCATTTTACAATGAACCATTTGGAAGAGGGCTAATTGGCAGAATTTATTACACAACAAATACATATTTAAATTGATAATACCAGATGTTCTAGGCCTGGGCACGTTTTCCGAGACACGTGCAGTAATGTAGGCCCCATATTCTCTCGGAAAATGTGCCCCCTCGCCATATTAGGAACTATAACGCTATGTGCATAAGTAACCGTGTAAGCATATTTACAAACAAATGCACAGTTACCTAAAGAAAGAAACCCACTTTCAGTGCATGCAATGTCAAAATAATAAGTTTAATACTGGTATGGTTAAGTTTCAATAAAAATGTGAAAGTTTTCTTGCCTTCGCAAAAATGATGAAAACAGCCCTGCCAACAATGTGACTGCTGGTACAGCACTGAAGCTTTCATAATTGAAGCATGCTTTATGTGATGTTTAAAGCTTTCCCGGTGTACTGATTGTTCGATAAAAACACGGGAGAACAGCCGGATATCAGTAACTTCCTGCCACGATATTACGGCGCAGAGTCTTCTGGCCATCTTCAGGTGAGTGCCACTGTAGTAGTAGTAGTAGTAGTAGTAGTAGCAGTTTTTATGAAAGCCTGCTTTGTTGCTACTTCGCACAGTATTGCCGGTGGTACCATCTACCTGTTTGTTTACAAACTAAAGTGAGTTGGAAAACTTGCCCCTATGGAAAATGTGCGCCGGTCTCCAATATTTCAGCAGTTTCCTCTGATAGGTAGACAACACCATACACTGCCTGTACTTAGCTTAATTATTCAGTTTTATGTGATACTGTTCTCTTGTGTCACTGTCTCATTTGTAATGTCTCTTTCTAATGTATTTCAATTTTAACTTTCAGCATATGGACATCTGTACTAAATCCTGAGGCACCAGAATTAATAAGGTGTTCCTTCATGTTCAAAAGTCTTGAAAAAAAATTATTCAGTTGGATTGGTACTTATGTACGTACGCGCGCGCGATCGCGTGCGTGTGTGTGTGTGTATGTGTGTAACCTGAATTACGAAGGTATGAAACAGGCATATCCAGTGGACCAGCATCACTGTAAATCTTCGTGCACAAGTGTCAGTTTGGCTGTGTTCCAAAGTAGAATGTGAAGCTAATTAATCATTTTACATATAGACATTTGACTGGCTGCTGTGTTTCTATAAAACTAGCATACACAAACAGCTGCCTAGTTATGAAATATGTATAGTAATTGAATATAATTCATACATCTCCTCCTCCACCCTTTCCCCTCGGTCCTCTTTCCCTTCCCTCCTCTTCACCTCATCCTTTCAACTGTGTTCCTCAATCTCCATTGCCTCTCTCTCCCTCTCTGTGTGTTATAACATTCATTTGGAACCGAAGTTGATAAAAATGGATGGATAAGACAATTGATATCATTGCTATATGAGCTATGAGAGACCTCTCAGCTGCTGGCTGTGTGGACAGTAGCGTTAGTGACAAATACTGTCATATGTTGTCTACAAATGGGTAGGATTACAAAATTAGTGATTTACATATCACAGCAGCATTTTGGTCATAAGCCTATAAGCCACATTGCAGTTTTCTTGTTTTCCATTAAAACCAACTCTGTGGGAGAACAGAATCAGCACACAGCTTTGTATGCAGTTTGTTTTAAAACTACACAAGATTAGGAGTATGCGGGAAATTTTGTCTAATGGTTTAAATGCTGTGATATTGTGGATTGACAGTGAGAAAGAGCAACTGTTGTTGCTGTGGTCTTCAGTCCTGAGACTGGTTTGATGCAGCTCTCCATGCTACTCTATACTATGCAAGCTTCTTCATCTCCCAGTACGTACTGCAGCCTACATCCTTCTGAATCTGCTTAGTGTATTCATCTCTTGGTCTCCCTCTACGATTTTTACCCTCCACACTGCCCTCCAATACTAAATTGATGATCCCTTGATGCCTCAGAACATGTCCTACCAACCGATCCCTTCTTCTAGTCAAGGTGTGCCACAAACTCCTCTTCTCCCCAATTCTATTCAATACCTCCTCATTAGTTATGTGAGCCACCCATCTAATACTCAGCATTCTTCTGTAGCACAACATTTCGAAAGCTTCTATTCTCTTCTTGTCCAAACTATTTATCGTCCATGTTTCACTTCCATACAAGGCTACACTCCATTCAAATACTTTCAGGAACGACTTCCTGAGACTTAAATCTATACTCGATGTTAACAAATTCCTCTTCAGAAACGCTTTCCTTGCCTTTGCCAGTCTACATTTTATATCCTCTCTACGTCGACCATCATCAGTTATTTTGCTCCCCAAAACTCCTTTACTACTTTAAGTGTCTCATTTCATAATCTAATTTCCTGAGCATCACCCGACTTAGACTTCATTCCATTATTCTCGTTTTGCTTTTGTTGATGTTCATCTTATATCCTCCTTTCAAGACACTGTCCATTCCATTCAACTGCTCTTCCAAGTCCTTCGCTGTCTCTGACAGAACGACAATGTCATTGGCGAACTTCAAAGTTTTTATTTCTTCTCCGTGGATTTTGATTCCTACTCCAAATTCTTCTTTTGTTTCCTTTACTGCTTGCTCAATATACAGATTGAATAACATCGGGGAGAGGCTACAACCCTGTCTCATTCCCTTCCCAACCACAGTTTCCCTTTCATGTCCCTCGACTCTTATAACTGCCATCAGATTTCTGTACGAATTGTAAATACCCTTTCCCTTCCTGTATTTTACCCTTGCCACCTTCAGAATTTGATAGAGAGTATTTAAGTCAACATTGTCAAAAGCTTTCTCTATGTCTACAAATGCTAGAAACGTAGGTTTGCCTTATCTTAATCTAGCTTCTAAGAAAAGTCATAGGGTCAATATTGCCTCCCCGAGGTCAGCTTCTACCAGTTTTTCCATTCGTCTGTAAAGAATTCGCATTAGTATTTTGCAGCCGTGACTTATTAAACTGATAGTTCGGTAATTTTCACATCTGTCAACACCTGCCTTCTTTGGGATTGGAATTATTATATTCTTCTTGAAGTCTGAGGTTATTTCGCCTGTCTCGTACATTTTGCTCACCAGATGGTAGAGTACCAAGGAGTACAAAACACTCTCGAAGATACTGGAGACCAAAAGTAGTCACCAAACGAAATACACATACATGCAATGAAACAATTTTAATATAATTTACCGATTGCTGTTTTCTTGTAGGGCAACATTCAAAAAATTCTTAGCTCTACTTGTGTCATTTCATACTTTGTAAAGTGTCCAAAGTCAGCAGAAGTTATGGCTCTAGCAACAATATGGAATGTACCAGGCACAGGACTTGCACTACCCCAATTCAGTCTCCTGCACAACTTTGAAATAAACATTTGTCAGTTATGGAAAGTTATCATGAAATGATGGAGCATGCTTTTTCACAATTTCTCTTAAGTTTTCTGTACCAATTCGCCCTTGTAGAGCTCAAATTTTGTGGTGAATGTAAATAGCTTTCTGAGTTTTTCGGTGCTGCGAAGTTTTTGTGTAGATTACAAATCTGGAGGGATTTCTGTTGTGTTTATTTTTTTAGTTCGGCAACTCTGTGAAGGTGCTGGAGTCGACATTGAATCCAGAGGTACCAGAATTTCAAAGGTATGGAATGGGCGTGTCTAATGGATTGGTAATAAATCTTATTGCCGTTGTGTCAGCTGACAGTGTTCGAGTAAATGCACTTATGTGACCGGGAATTGAATTTCACATTTTTGATAGGCTGTTTCTGTGAAACACAAAATACATTAAAAAAATGTGTCCCCAAATTTATTTTCTCACTTTGGAGGCCGTGCTCAGTCCTTTTGCCTTACTGGTGTGATGCTTAGGTGGTTAGGTACCATCTTGGACTGGAGCAACTGAATTACATTCTTTACCAGGGTTTCAATTACCTCTCGTTGTGTCCCTTGACCGCTGTTTTGACTCTTGGAAATAGAAAAAAGCCGAACGGAAAGATATCTGGTGAATAAGGTGGCTGTGGTAATACTGAAATTTATTTTGAGGTTAAAATTGCTGTACTGCTGGAGCAGTATGGGATGGCACATTATCGTGATTCAGAATCCAATTATCAGCAATGTTGGCATGGACATGAAGAACTCTTTTACGAAGTCTTTCTAAAATTTCTTTGTAGTAATATTGGTTAACTGTTGGTTCAGGAGGCACCCACTGTTTATGAACAATTCCCTTGGAATCAAAGAAGGACACAAGCATGCATTTCACTTTTGACTTTGACATGCGAGCTTTTTTTGGTCTGGGTGATCCCTTTGAGCACCATTGTGAACTTTGGCGTTTTGTCTCTGGATCGTACTGAGAAAACCAACTTTCATCACCAGTGATCAAACGGCTGAACAATTCTGGATTGCAAGTTTGTTTGTGTGGCCACCCTCTGCAGCAAGTATTTCCTGCTGCAGGAAAAGGCAGTTTTATTTACAAAACAAGTAATTCTGGATTGATTTCTGTTTGCTCTAACAGATCGGCTGCCACATTTTTCCATGTTTCTCATCGTTGTGGTGTGAGATTTTTGAGGTCCATTTTTGTACAAGATCTTCAGTTATTATTAGATGAACTGTTTATCGACTGATGTTCAGTTCTTCTGCAATCATTTTCGCTTATAATCTTCTGGCCAAGTTGACATCCGTCCATGAGGTTGATGGTCGTCCACTGCGGTCTTCATCTTCAGCATTAGTTCTGCCTTCACTAAACATTTTATGCCAACTAAAAACTTGAGCTTTTGACATATCTTCCTCTCCAAAAGCCTTCTGAAGCTAACCGTAAGTTGCCGTCACCTTTCAACCAATTTAGCACAAAAAGAAATGGCATACCATTGCGCAATATTATGCGGTTCCATTTCCGTGGCCCCCAGGGGCTTAGCATTCGTTTGCTGGGTACGGGCTTGGCGACCCCGGGGTTCCTGAGCTGGGGACTGGTAAGCGCCGCCAGTCCCCTGTCACCGTAACCTCTAAGCATACTTCAACGACCACCGTGCGGCGCGGCGGTGGAATGTTGTGTGTCTCAGGGAATGGGGATCTTGGCTTGACCGCCCGGATCGCGAGGATGGAATAAACCTCTATAAAAAAACCCTCAATCTCAAGGTGTGCTGCGCGCTGATGAGATGCATGGCTGTTGAGGTGGAACAGTCGATAGCGGGCAACCTCTGGGGAACCTGCCGCACCTCAGTTGTATAAGGCTTACCTAGGCACGCGGGGCTCTGTCTAGGTGGACTTCTAGTTCCCTAGCTGCTCGTGGGACCGAGATGGATCCTTCGAAATTCTCTTTTCTTCCTCCCAGCGGAAAGGGTGGGCCGCTGGAAGGTTCTAACACCCAGTCTCTTAAGAGGGCCCGTGCAGTCAGTCCCCCTGACTCCGGCGCTTCTTTGAAAAGCCAGTCTTAGGTAACAGAATGCATTCTGGTAATCCGAATGTGTTTCTCATTGTGAAATGGAAGGAGGGTAGTTTCGAGAAGGTTTCGCCCTTCTATATACAAAAGGGATTGGAGGGAATCTGTGGCTCCTTAAAATCGGTGAAGCGCTTACGTAATGGGACCTTGCTAGTGGAAACTTCCACTTCCCAGCAAGCAACTAACCTCCAATCTGCTAAATGCCTTGGAGAGTATGCCATGGACACCGAACTGCACAGCACCTTGAACTATAGCAAAGGTGTTGTGACATGCCGGGATCTAGCTGATATTCCCAAGGAAGAACTGCAACGTGAGTGGGCTCCGGAAGGTATCGTTGATGTCCAACACATCATGAAGAGGGTTGATGGCACTCTTGTCAAATCCGACTCCTTTATTCTGACCTTCAGTAGCACAACACTTCCTGAACATGTTAAAGCTGGCTTCCTTCGCCTTAGTGTGAGGCCTTATTTCCCGGCCCCAATGCGCTGTTTCAAATGCCAGCATTTTGGGCATACCACCTTAGGCTGTAAAGGCGAAGCGACTTGTGGAAACTGTGGTCAGGCTGCTCATGAAGGAGTTGGTTGCTCGTCTGCGGCTAAATGTATTAATTGCTCTGGGAACCACCCTGTTTGGAGTAGGGACTGCCGCATATTTTTAGAGGAACGCAAGGTCCAGGAAATAAAAACAACCAAGCGTATCCCCTATGGTGAGGCCAAGAAGATTTATAAGTCGATGCAACCTCCCACATTTGCTACATCTTTTGCTTCCCTGGTACAGAAGCCTACTCCAAAAGTCGATGCCTCAACGCAGACTGAGGTGGTGAGTGTTGGCACTAACACCTGTAGCTGTCAGTGCACTTGCAACGCAGCCAGTGTTCCAGAGCCAGTAGCCCCTACTCGAATGGCAGACAAAAGTACAGTGGCGGACTTGGTCCAGCCCCTCGCGCCTCCAACAGCTGAGGTTGTCCCCAAGCCCAGTGCGCCACTTACCACTCCCACATCCGCTCCCCCAAAGTCCACCAAGCCACAGAAAGCTACTGTGCAGCAGCAACAGCAGGTCAAATCCCGTGGTAAACCATCTGACCATGCGGATGTTGTTTTACGCGAGGCTTCATCTGACTCTTCCCCAGAGTTGATGGAGTATGATGTATGTGTGGGGCAATCATCTCGTCCCACGCCTGCCCCTCCACCTGCTGCGGTCTCCCCACCCCGTCGGAGAGACAGGATGAAGGTGCTACCCCCAACATAGATGGCTCCCATACTCCAGTGGAACTTGCAAGGGTTCAGGACGCATGTGGAGGAACTTTGTCTACTTTCTCAGGGTCGACCATTGTGTCTCTGTCTCCAGGAGACGTATTTCCATCCATCATACTCCCCTGAGATACGAGGCTATACACTCCACAAAAAGGACGACCTGCGTTGAGAGAGAGCTAGAGGAGGCGTAGGTATTTTCGTCAGGACGGACTACTATTCCTCGCCTCTCTCACTTACGACAACTCTACAGGCCGTCGCTGTGTCTGTGCACGTGCGTCATCCATTGACTGTATGTTCACTTTACTTGCCCCCACATGATGCTCTTGATGAAGCGGCCCTCACCGACCTTCTTACACAGCTCCCCCAGCCATTCATTATTTGTGGTGATTTTAATGCCCACAATGTGCTTTGGGGCTCTGCAATTACCTGCCCCAGGGGTAGAGCAATTGAGAGGCTTCTTCTGTCATCCTGTGCCTACTTGCTCAATGGAGGACAGAGTACTCATTTCTGCACGGCGACTGGGTCATTCTCTGCCATTGATCTCTCGCTTTGCTCTCCAGCTCTTGCTGCCAGTGCTCACTGGGAAGTGGTCGCTGACTTGCACGGCAGTGATCATTTCCCAATCTGGATTCACCTGCCAGATGGCGTGGGCCCCGACAGGAGACCACCACGATGGGTGCTCAGTGGAGCTGACTGGACACTTTATAGCCAGTTGGCCCAATTCGAACACTGTGCGAATGTTGAGGTGTGGGTGGATCATATTACCAAAACGGTCCACCATGCCGCTGCGGCATCCATTCCACAGTCCACAGGTCACCGGAAAAGGCCACCTGTGCCTTGGTGGAGTGACGAATGCCACTCTGCAGTCAGGACCAGGCGTGTGGCTCTGCGGCGGTTCAAGTGTCGGCCGACTGCTGAGAATCTTGCAGCCTTTCGGGTGGCGAGGGCGAGATGTCGCCGCATTATTTGTGAGAGCAAGAAGAGGTCGTGGCAAAAGTTCCTGAACACCGTTAATCGTTCCACCAAAAGTTCCATTGTGTGGGAGACCATTAGGAGAATTTCTGGCAGAGGAGGGAGGTGCCCCATAGCTGGTGCTGTACTGAATAACGGCACTCTCCACACAGATCCGCGAGACATTGCCCAGACTATGGCAGCATATTTTGCGACAGTTACTGCCACAACCAGTCAGGATCCAGGTTTCCAGCGCCATAGAGCGGTTGCTGAGAGGTGTAGTCTGAACTTCCAGCCCACCTCTCATGAAGTTTACAACTGCCCTTTTTCTATGTGGGAGCTGGATTCTGCATTGTCTGGAGCTCGTGACACTTCCCCTGGTCACGACAAGATCCATTACAGTATGCTATGGCACCTCACAATGCGCAACAAAGAAATCCTCCTCGCACTTTTTAATGCCATTTGGGCGTCGGGTCACTTTCCTGACGCGTGGCGTGAGGCAGTTTTAATCCCTTTTTTAAAACCTGGGAAAGACCGCTCGAGCCCAAGTAGCTACCGTAGTATTGCCCTCACTAGTTGCATAGGGAAGACCTTGGAGCGGATGGTCAACCGCCGCCTTGTCTGGATGTTAGAATCCCGGCAACTACTTAGTCGCTTTCAGTGTGGGTTCAGGAGGTTTCGTTCCACCTTCGATAACCTTGCCCTCCTGGAGGCGGCTATCCAACAAGCTTTCCTACGCCATCATCACCTTATAGGTGTATTTTTCGACATCGAGAAGG
This sequence comes from Schistocerca americana, assembly GCF_021461395.2. Lineage (NCBI taxonomy): Eukaryota > Metazoa > Arthropoda > Insecta > Orthoptera > Acrididae > Schistocerca > Schistocerca americana. The sequence goes on along the minus strand of NC_060127.1, from coordinate 97,694,013 downwards.
CCTACGATACCACTTGGCGGCGTCTCATCCTGGAGCAGCTTCACGAATGGGGTTTTCGTGGTTGTCTTCCTCTTTTTATTCAGACTTTCCTCTCGCCACGACATTTTAGATACCGAATTGGTGACGTCCTGTCTGATCGCTTTGAGCAGGAGAATGGTGTCCCTCAGGGTAGCGTTTTAAGTGTGACTCTGTTTGCCATCGCTATTAATAGCATTACGTCCATGGTGAAAAGTCCTGTCCAGTGTTCTTTGTTTGTGGATGATTTCTCTTTGTTCTGCTCTTCTTCAAGCCTTGCAACGACAACTCGTCAGTTGCAACTTACGATTAGGCGTTTGGATGACTGGGCGCTGAAGAGTGGATTTAAGTTTTCCACCGAGAAGTCTGTATGTGTTCTTTTTAACCGTTCTCGTTCGATTTTCACCTTTCCTGAGTTGCGCTTGAGGGACACTATTCTTTCTTTTAAAGACACGGTGAGATTTCTGGGTCTCATTTTTGACTCGAGGCTCACGTGGTTACCTCATCTTAAAGACCTGAAACGGCGGTCGCTTCAGGCTTTAAGCATTTTAAAATGTCTTAGCCACAGTACATGGGGAGCTGACAGGACTTGTCTGCTCCAGTTTTACAGGGCGTTTGTGCGATCTCGGCTCGATTATGGGTGCACGGTGTATGGGTCTGCGAGGCCTTCGTACTTAAAGATTTTGGACATTGTCCACCATGAAGGGCTGCGGTTGGCCACTGGGGCATTCCAAACTAGCCCCATACCAAGCCTCTGTGCAGAGGCTGGTGAACCGCCACTTCATATGCGGCGACGGCTACTTACGGTACGCCAGGCGTATAAAACTTTGTCCACACCGTACACACCTGCATACCATACCATTGCTCAGCCTCCTCTGGCACGGTTATTTCATAACCGGCAACGTGTGACGCAGCCCTATGGGATTCGCGCACAGGATTGCCTCGCTGCAATGTCTATGGCTGGTCTTCGTGTTTTACGTCGCGGTTGGAGCAGATCTCCACCTTGGCTCCTCCGGAGACCCAAACTTATTTTAGATTTGACTCGTTTTAAGAAGGATGGCACGCCAGATTTTACATTCCAGTCACTTTTTTTTAACATTTTAGATGTGCATCCCGGTTTCACTGTCGTTTACACTGATGGCTCCAAACAGGAGAATTTCCTTGGCTGTTCTGTGGTGTTCCCTGACCATGTTACTCGGATTCGCCTCCCTGCTGAATATACCGTTTTCGCAGCTGAGCTCCACGCGATCCTGACGGCACTGGAGCAGATGCATCGAGTTCGGGGCGATCGCTTTCTTCTCTGCTCCGATTCTCTTAGTGCCTTACAATCGCTGCAGAACCTGTACCCGACTGAAGAGATGGTCCAGCTGATACATAGCCAACTGTACTTGCTCCAACAGCGGGGTCAAGAGGTATCCTTCTGCTGGGTGCCTGGTCATGTCGGCATCTGGGGCAATGAACAGGCTGATCGGGCTGCCAAGGAGGCCTGCAGAGAGCAGGATGTGGTCCAGTGTCCTATCCCCTTGCAGTCAGTCATCGCTGCACTCCACAGGAAGTGCATGGAGTTGTGGGAGGACGAATGGCTGGCGGTGACGGCCAATAAACTGCGGTCGGTAAAGTCAACCACTCGGCCGTGGCGTTCCTCCTGTCGGTTGCTCAGGCGGGAAGAGGTGGCCCTCACACGTCTTCGGATCGGGCGCTGTCCTCTGACGCATAGCTATTTATTACGGCGGGAGGATCCTCCGTTTTGTGATGCTTGTGGTGTGCACATCTCTGTCCGCCACATTTTAACAGACTGCATTTTATACCGTGATGCAAGGGCAGAAGCACAAGTTGATGGTGATCTGCCCTGTGTTTTAGCTAATGATGAGACGTGTGTGTCTAGGGTTTTTAAGTTTTGTGATGTGCCTGGACTCTGGCCTAAACTTTTAGGCTGGAGGTTTTAGTGTATTGCAGAGTGGCTGACACCTCCCTTTTTTTCCTTGCGGTCAGCCGGCCACTTCCATCTGCTACATTGTTTTAGCCCCCTCTCTCGTTTTCTTCCTGTGTTGTCCATGTTTTACTGCTGACGCCCTGCTTCATCCCACGCTTCGGTGTGGGTGAGCACATCTTTTCCGATGATTGTTTCCCGTGTTTTATGTTCCGTTTTATGTAAATATTCTGAGCTTTTTTTTTTTTTTTTTTTTTTTTTTTTTGACACCCGTCTCACTATGATACTGAACGGGCGCTGAAGACCTTGTTGTCGTGCGCCCACAAAACCCCTCTACTACTACTACTACTACTACTACTACTACTACTACTCCATTTCTGTGATGAGAGACACAAACATGTGTTAACTTATTACAGCAAAACTCACGACTGAGCAGTTGCATTGATGTGACACTTGGACTAGAAGCAGCTTATAGACCAAGGTCAAAGATATTGTGCCTATGCAAGCCTGCAGGGTGGCCACATCTTGCCAAGAAAATCAGCTTCATTACTTTGTTGTCGCAACTCGTATATTGCATGCTCAATGGAGCATTTCCTCATCTTAGTGTTAATGTCCGCTGGCTTCTAAATAACAGATTCAGTGACATATGGTTACGTAGTAACATGCCCTCCACACCTAAATCCACTCAACTTTTATGTGTGGAGGCATTTGAATGAAAGCTCTTAGCACTTATGAATGGAATCCCAGTACAATATGTTCAAAGTTTCCATACTTGTATTACGGAAGGCTGTGAAACCAGACACAATACTCCAGGGATACATCAGGGAACCAAAAAAATACAAAAGTTCGAAAAATGTCTGACAGATGGCGCTTCATCTGATCAGAATAGCAATAATTAGCATAACAAAGTAAGACAAAGCAAAGATGATGTTCTTTACAGGAAATGCTCAATATGTCCACCATATGCTCAATATGTCCTCAATCATATCTGTTCCAGGAACTGACTACTGCACGTAAACTTTGAGCCAGTTTGCAACTATAATGTATCAAAAGTTTAGTGACAAGACAGTGACTTTTAAATGGATGCATTGCGCACTCCATGTCAATGTGTTCAATAGCTGCCACTGGTGAAAGAGGAAAACAACATGTTTCAGTGCAGTGCTGCCAGTCTTCACAACACCACTGAATAATGGGTACCCAGGGACAATCTACTTGGTTGACTTTGTTCATGAATGTAAACTGCATGCATACTATCAAGGCGCAGTGTGACAGACAGCTGCTAACACAAATCAGGATTTGTTCTTTGAAGCTGTCATGACCACCATGCTGTGTATGGATCCAGTCAACCCACTCTTACCACACCACATAGTTGTTTACAGACATCCCCACCAGAGTTACAACTGCACTGCATCCATAAACTGAGAGTTCATTCATTGTGCCTCTCCAGACACCAACAGGGCAACTAGCACAGCCATACACCTGTGGCATGTCTGTACATTTTAGTTCATACCTTAAGTTACTGTCATTCCATCCAGACCAAATGACAATGTGTTTCACAATTGCTGATTGCTTACTTGCCATCCACAGCATTTCTGGCGATAGTAAAAACTCGTCGCAGTATTGTGGAACCTAGTCAAATATACAGACATTATCAGACATTGTCTGGCACCCCCCAAATAACAATAATATGATGCTGTGAAGTCGGCACTACACCAGTGCTCTCGACAGGCACCAGTGCAATAATTAAAATAAGTTATATAGCACGATCATCTGGGAACCAGGACACTCTTCTCATCTTTGGTGCTGGCTACATATGCTTTTGGACATTAATCTCATGCCCAATTACTCACTTTGGACTCTCTGAATTGTCAACCTACCAGCCCCAATTGCAACTCACATTGATTTTGCATGAACACAAAGTATTGGAGCAGAAATTAACATTGCAGATAGGATTTTTAAAGTATTGCAACATAGATCATGTGTGAATACTGCCAACAACAATGCCATGTAATGGGACACCCAGCAAATAATGTCACATCAAGTAGCAAGAAGTAGCTGAACAGACCTAACCACGCCCCACCATATCGAGCACAATGTCAACCCCACTCCATGGGGCTGTGACCTACAGACAGTCAAAACAAACACTTGTGCATCTTGCAACAGTGTACTGTACACAGATGCAGTGTCAAGGCCACACTTTACTGGTTTCACACACAATTTGGCAATGAAGCATGAAGCTGTAGGCCACTTTGCAAGAACCCTAATGGGTAGGATGACCTGAAGTAGGTGCATTGGATCATAACAGCAGTTCAAGATGCCAAACTACATGACATGTCAGCAAAATGTTTGGCATGCTCCCTTCTCACTATACTGGCAGACTCTACATCTTTGACCACATTCAAAACCAATATTTTCTCAATGACATGGCTTCAGAATTGGTTACAAGGGTGTGTTGAAAAGTTCTCAGAATCACCACAAGAGGTCAGCGCTAGAGCAACAAGTTGTTCATGTGACATTCATTGGACTGTTGTCTGTAAACGCATGTCAAGTCAGTGTTCATGGAAGAGAGCTGTGGTGGTGACATGGTTCTGTTGTTGTTCCCGTGTAGTGATTTGCAAAGATGAAAAAAATCAAGATTCGAGCAGTGATTACGTACTTCATATAGAAGGGTATGAAAGCAAAGGACATTCGTGCCGATTTCCAGAATACACTGGGGGACTATGCTCCTTCATATTCAACTATTGACAAGTGCACAAATGAATTTTTTTATTTGGTTGGGAGAGTTTAGATAATGATCAGCACAGTGGTCGGCCAAGATGTGTCACTACTCTAGAAATCGTTGCAAAAGTGAACAAAATGGTCACGGAGGATCGCTGATTGAAAGTGCATGAAATTGCTCACACTTGCCAGATGCCATCTGAGAGGGTATATCACATTTTAAGTGAAGAATTAGAAATGAAAAAATTATGTGCAAGATGGGTGCCCCGAACTCATGACGCCGGATCAATGCGAGGCCCGCATAGACGTGCCGTCGCCGTGGCAAAATTATACAAACTAAGGTATGAATTGTCACTACATCCACCTTATCCACCTGATAGGGCTCTGTCAGACTTCCATCTCTTCCCTAAACTGAAAATTTTTCTTGTTGGATGAAGATTCACTTCAAACGAAGAATTGATAGCTAGAGTTGACAACTATTTTGCAGGCCTGGAGGAAACTTATTTTCGAGATGAGATCAAGGCTCTAGAACATTGTTGGACCAAGTGAATTACTCTACAAGGAGCCTACATTGAAAAATAAAAAAGTTTCAGTAATGTAAATACGTTTTTCTCTACTGTTCCGAGAACTTTTCACACCACCCTTGTACCTCACCTCCTGAACAATTACCAGCAACAGTGGACATATCTACCATGCAACTCCAAGTGGAAAATGAAGCCAATATTCCAAATTATGGATCCTCAGCTCACACTTTACATCTCGGCTTCGAGGAGATGTTTCCCTCCTGCTGTGCATATTTGGATGACATTCTAATTTTCTCTGCTTCATGGAAAGAGAAGAAGTGCATGTCAGGCAAGTTCTCAATACTCTTAAGGATTCCAGTATCATCACCAATGATGATAAATGCCAACTGTGCCAACCTGAAGTAGTCATCCTTGGCCATTGGTCAATACTGCCTTCTTTAGACCTACAGCACAATGAACTGAAATCATTAAGAAACTACCTCTGGCTCAAGGCTTCCACGAATTACGCCGTTTTCTCAGGACGATTAACTCCTTCGTCCACATCCCCCTAATGCAGCTGCCACTCTGACAGCTCAGACTAATGTACTAACAGCAAAGAATGCAGCTTGAATATGCAAGATTGAATGGACTCCATAAATACAACATGCTTTCACCAAAATCCACGACTGTATGACACCTTTCACAACCTTATCCCACCCACGATCTATATCACAGGTGACAATAAAGTCGAATGCAAGCATTTTTGCCATCGGAGCAGTGCTGTGGCTGGAAGTGGCAGGTGTACAACAACCACTATTTTTCTGACAGACTTTCAGTGCAAGTGGTCAGTCTATGGCAGAGAACTGTTCGCATCATGTGAAGTAGTCTGCCAGTTTGAAGTCAATGTCAAGGACAGGCATCCCATCATTTACACAGACTACTGGCCTTTGGCAGACTCTATATGCAACCCACCAAAAGACTCCTGCCCCCAATAATTCCAGCATCTGGACTGCAATGCACAATTCACAACAGATGTCACACATGTTCACAGAGCATGCAACATCATTAAAGACTTTCTATTGAGAATAAAAGCCCTTTCCACACATACTGATTATGACTATCCTCGCACTTGTAAAGTGAGTTAAACAACACACCCCGTGGCTTAGAATACCACCACCACAGGCGCACAGCCCACCAAAAGTTTTTGTTCATAAAGCTCCGGCAGAGTGTGACTGTGTCATGTTACAGGCTACACTACCCGACCTGCTCTGCAGCTGCCTTACTTCAACTCACACAAAGTCATCAAATAAGATTATGAATACTTCAGTATATTGCTCCATACGAAGCTTACCATTATGGCTATCAACCACTTTAAACATGCGTAGATCTCGTGCAACATCGCTCATACCAATGAAGTAGAAGCCGTTCAGACCAATGCCACCATTCATGTCATTTCAGAACGGGACTATGCGTCACCCACTCCAAACACCTGCATCACATTTGTGGTACAACTCAATTTACAGCAGTTTCTGCTGGATGATATCCAGTTCAAGCAGCAGATAACTTCTTCATTGTTGAAGGGAAGCACAAGGAACGCAAAGTCAACAAAGGCTTTATCTCCAGTCAGTTCACTCACAGTTATAAACTCCACGGTGATGGAGATTCAGCTGCGATCACACCTAGTTTATCGACTGAGGGTTTTGTCACAATTACACCCCACAGAACACTACAATCACCTATTACCATTCCTGCGGATGCTAATGTCGCTGTTTCTCCACCTTGCCACATGCACAAGTGAGCTGTGCACCAACACAAACCATCGCAGATCATTCCCACTGTGGCTGTCACGCTTGCCTCTGCCCCACCTCAAGCAAGACCACCTATATTCAATGTGGTGAGGTCAATCATTGAGCTCTCCCCCCTTACACACAAAGAAACGGTGCAGCGCTGTCACGCTTTGCAGCCAGCCGTGGCACAGCTGGTCACACGCACTAGTGCAGAGAGGTTAACAGCACTGATGGCTCTTGACTTCCCCAATGCTCTCCACTCCCAGTATTGCGTGAGGGGGGGGGGGGGGGGGAGGGGAGGAGGTGCTGTGGAGACTTTACCAGCTATACCAGCAGTGGAGGAGAAAATATTCTTTGACCAGTGTGGCAGCAGACACAAGTGGAATATCTCGAGAGGAGAGTAGTGTACTCTGAGCTTTAGTCCTGTTAAACTTTAATGAGGTTGTACCACTGTAAATAATAAAGTGCATTTTAACTGCAACCATGCTATTATTAGTCACTGGCTTAATCATTTCCCAGGTTAAAATCGACTCCCGGTTAGTTTTCCAATTTTGTTACTTATGTAATGCACTCTGAACACCGGCAATTGAGCATCGTGGTCTGAGAGGCCATTCCATCACCTATGGGAGTTACATTAGAACTTTGCAGTCTTGATACATCTATAACAATGTTGTCAAAAGCAGTGCTGCTGGTTTCCATAACTCTTGTTGCAAACCATATGAGGGGAGCCAGATTATACGAAATGCCAAGGGACTCAGTTATAACCCTAGAATAGGTATGCTCTTAAAAAATTAAATCTGCACTTAATATTACCTCATTCTGCTTAATAATCAATAAATTTGATAATGCACAATGTTTCATGAATAATTGAAAATTTCCAGATGGGACTCTGTTTATTGTGACTATTGTTATTGACATTTCATGAAAATGTACTTCTGCATCACAATTTTCAAGATGCTGATCACTACAAAATCAACAAGTGTCATTGTTTTTATATCCCATCCTAACTTAAATAGCTACTCCTCCTTTCACTATACCTAATATGCAGCAACTGGATGCTACATTATATCCATCCATATTCAGCATACCTCTGTCTATTATCAAATTATATTCAGAAAAACATATATCTTCATGTCTTGCAGGCTGCAGTTCATCTACAGAAACCAGAAGTTCACTAGTTTTAGTTTTTAGCCTTGTAATATTTTGTTGCAATCTGTGTATTTTAACCTTCCTTTTGTCTTCAGATTTTTAAACTCTTTAATTTTCAGGTACACTTACTTATTTTAATACAGATAACCTTAAATCTGAATTAGTCTAAAAAAGTGCTGCTGTCATGACAATGACTACAGGAATATGCCCATGAGGTTTGGTGTCCTCCTCTTGAAGATTCAGCTATCATCCTTTTCCTATTACTGGAAAAATAATTTATTTGGATGGATAAATAAAAAATGTACTTACCAAGTGGTGGCACACACATAAAAGAAGGTTATAATTAGGCATGCTTTATGAGCCAGTGGCTCCTTCTTCAGGCAAAAGGGTTGAAGGGAAAGGAAGAGAGGTGAAGGAAAAGGGTTGGAGAGGTCTAGGAAAAGGGATAGATTTCAGGAAAGTCACCCAGAACTGCAGGTCAGGCGAGACTTACCAAACGGTATGAGAAGGAAAGACTTTCCTTCCCATCCCTTGCTGTAAGTTTGACCTGACTGCAGTTGTGGGTGACTTTCCCGAAATCTACCCATTTTTCCTAGACCTCTCCAGTCCTTTCCCTTCAACCCCCTCTTCTCCTTCAACCCTTCTGTCTGAACAAGGAGCCACTGGTATGGAAGCTTGCCTAGTTATAACCTTCTTTTAAGTTTGTTCTGCCACCACTTGGTGAGTAGATTTTTTATTTATCCATCCTATTAAATTATTTTTTCCTATTACTGTTTAGATATACACAGTCCGGTCACATTAATGTGACCATCACGTATGTTTGACGTCACTGTATAATAACTACTTACTGACAGCATGTGGCAGCACTAGCAGTGGAGGGTATATAAAGTATGTCAATGTAGGGGGGCAAGGACAATGTGGGAAATAGTACAGCCATTGTTGTGCTACAGAAACAGGGCGAGTTATTTGATACAAAATGGCATGATCATTGGCCTTCAGGTCAATGGTGTGCATAGCATTATGTACCATCTACAAATCAAGCATGAATGTTTATACTTTACATATGACCAGCAGTGAACCTAAACAAGTATTTGTCACTACAAGTAATTTTAGTAGACTGGAATACTAATCTCACAATTGGTAGTCCTCCATGTAGAACCCAGGGTGTAAACCTGTCTTTGTAGGCTGGATCCAGGTTTTCTAAAACCTAACACCACTTTAAACCTTCTTGGTATTTATTTTGAATTGCCAAATTGATATATAGTGGTTGTAATTGTGAATTTCATTATTTATTGTGCAAAATAATCTTTTATATCTGATCCAATAATGCAAAATACAAAATATTGATTTTCTTCTTAATTACAAATTTGCTTTTGTTGATGACATTTTCACGAATTCCTGACATATTCCTTGATATCCTCATTAAGCTGTTTTTTTGATGAAGTTAACAGATTTTGACAAAATATGAAAATATAATATCTATTTACAATACATTTTGTAGGCTCGTGATTAAAAAGCAAATTACCTACGTTTCCATTACTGTGGTTTTACATGTAATAAATCACCAAATTAGCACCTAATAATGATTATCTTAGATTTCATGATTTTCTGTACAAACAAGTATTTTAATGGTGGATCAAATAATGCAAACCTATAATGTTGATTTTCTTCTTAATTAAAATTTGGATTTTGTAGCTAATATTTCCTTAAGATCCAAACATATTGCATGGTTTGATCTTAAGTTGTTTTTGTGAAACATACAGGTTTTATCAAAATATGAAAACATGCTGTTTGTTTAAAATTTTTCTTGATAAATTAATTCTAAATACTACTCTGTTACTTGGTTAGCTACTCAAATGTTCATAGGTTTCATTAACATTGCATTCTGCCATGTAGTGTGTGACAATATACAGAGATGGGAGATATTTGGTATTTGGGTTGTATACTAATATGTAGTGCTGTAATATTCAGTTGATCCACCCTGTTTGTCCCATTACAATGGCAAAATGGCGTTACCAAAGGCGGTCCAAGGCTGTTGTGGTGCATCATCGGTCATACACGACAGTGGTGAACAATGGCTGAGGAGATGCATATGGGCAAGCAGATGTGCAATTGTTGAGCAACTGACTGTCAAGATGAAGCATGGGGCTACCAACAGTGTCTCCTCATGAACTTCCAGCAAACACTGCTGCGTATGAGCCTCCACAGCAGGCACCTGGTTCAAGCATTTACACCGACTGCTATTTATTAGCAATAATGACTGGAATTTGCACGCCAATACCACAACTGGGTGCCCACTGAGTGAGTGGCAACAGGTGGCCTTTTATGCTCCATTGAATTGGAAGCAAACACCCTGGAACAATTATCAGAAGGATCCAGGATGCAGGAGGGAGTGTTAGGGTCTAGGGAATGTTTCCATGGCATTCCCTTGGTAATCTCATCATTCTGGAAGGCATAATAGATCAAAACAAGCCTGTGTCTATCCTTGGGGACCATATCCACCCCTACATCCGGTTTGTTTTTCCTTAGCACGGTGGCCTCTACCAGCAGAACAATGCAACATGTCACACAGCTCACAGTGTACGTGCTTAGTTTGTAGGGTGTCAACATGAGTGTACTGTACTCCCCCAGCCACCAGACTCTCTGGAATTAAACCCAATTGAGAGTGTGGGACCACCTCAATTGGGCTCTTCCTGCCATGGATCCTCAGCCAAGAAATCTACCACAGCTAGCTATGGAACTTGAGTAAACATAGCTTTACATACCTGTTAGTACCTTCCAGAAATCATTGACTCATTTCCTGCACATCTCACAGCAGTCTCCACTGCAAAAGGTGGTAATTCAGGCTTTTGGCAGGAGGTCACATTAATGTGACTAGACAGTGTAGGCCACGCCTTGTAAAACCCCGCTTGTCAAAGAGCATCAACAGAAAACAAACCTATGTTCGACCCAACACCTGACAGAAGTTATTGATCTATCTCACAGAGCTGGTCAACTGTGGTCAGTCAAACAGGAAACATTTCAGCATTTGTACAGGTTGTCGCTGAAGCTATATTTAGCAGGTCACTCTTGATACTGCAACCACTGTCCCTGAGAATACTGTTTCCTGCTCTACCCACTATTACACTGTATTCGTCCTATTCAAAATATTTACGCAAATAACCTACATCATCTATCACTTGGGTAAGACTGGCACTTGGGTTATAAAAAATTGTGACCTAGCATGCAATCCCTAGTTCTTCCCGTAACAACTGGTCTACACCTCTTCCATGACTACTAACTATTAGGACTTTCCTCCTCTTTGCTACTTTTTCCTGAAATCGCTGCTTTTCTGCTGAAAGCCTGCTGTGATTAGCCCACACCTACATGCATGGTTGCATTCTTATCTAGCTAAGGTAGCAGGACAAACTATTTTCAGTACCAGTGAGAAAGATCTCTCATACTGTTCTCTTTCTGTGGCCTTTCTTTCCTGCAAGCATTTCCAACTGCTAGTTACCTTTCTCTTTCCTTAACCTTTCCATTTCTTTTATAGCACTGAAAGTTATGCCTTAAAGGTCCTAATTTTTCCCACCAGCTCAACTTTTTTTTCTGTCCCGTGCACAGATTGCAATATCATGAAAGAATCTCATTTAAATCGCCACTTCCCATAGCATTACACCCCCCCCCCCCAACTAACTTGCCTATGTCACCACATCTACATCTACATCATGAATGTCTGTATGTCCTACTTCAAGCTTTCTGCACTATTACCGCACTTTGCTGTCACTCATGAAAGTTACAACTACATCTTTGCCTGCACTCTGCACATCATTGTGAGGTGTATGGTAGAGGGTACGTCCCATTGTACCAGTTATGTTTCTTTCGTATTCAATTCATGTGTGAAGTGCAGGATGCAGGAAGAATGATTGTTTGAATGCTTCTGTGTGTGTGCAGTAATTATTATAATCTTATCCTCAAAATCCCTATGTGAGCATTACGTAGTGGGTTGTAACATATCTCTAGAGTGATCATTTAAAGCCGGTTCTAGAAACTTTATTAACAGACTTTCTTGCGGTAGTTTACATCTGTCTTCAAGAGTCTGCCAGTTGAGTTCCTTCAGTTTCTATGTGACACTCTCCCATGGATTAAAAATACCTGTGACCATTTGTGCTGCCCTTCTGTGTACACGTTTGGTATCCCCTGTTAGTCCTATCTAGTATGGATCCCACACACTTGAGCAATATTCTAATACCAGTCACACGAGTGATTTGTAAGCAATCTCTTTGGTAGACGTATTGCACTTATACAGTATTCCACCACACACCGAAGTCTGCCACCTGCTTTATCCATAACTGAACCTACGTGATCATTCCATTTCGTATCCCTACAAAGTGTTACACCCAGGTATTTGTATGAGTTAGCCGATTTCAACAATGACTCATTGATATTATAGTACTTTTTTCTTTTCATGTTGCGAAGGGCAAAAATTTTACATTTTGCACTTCATGAAATAAAAGGTAAGACTATGACCTTGTCATTTATTTCTGTTTCTAGGGCAAAAGCTGCAAAATGCTGCTCACTGGTGATTCTAAGAGTACCTGTAACAGTTAGTTAGTTAGTTACATGTTCCACGGATCATTTTACGTGATATATCATTATGATGTGGAATGAGGGTGAGCACTACATCCTTTTTCTTGCAGTGCATTTCTCTGGAATGAAGACACTTTCTTGAAGATGAGTTAACCCAGAACATTATTCCATTTGACATTATTGAATGAACATTTGCAAAAGTATGTAATCTTACTGATTTGGCTCTCCCAAAAATTTGCAATGATTCTACATGCAAATGTGGCTGAACTAAGTGGTTTTAAGAGTTTCAAAATGTGCGTTTTTCCAATTTAAATTCTCATCAATATGGACACCTAAGAATATTGTAGTTTCCACCCTATTTATTATTTCCTCACCACATGTTACACTTTCCACTGGCATAGTGCCCCTAGATGACCAGAACCAAACATGTTGTGTCATTTTTTGAAATTGAGGGTGAGACCATTTGCAGAAAACCATTCAATGATACTTTTGAGAATTTATTTATTCACCTGTTGCTGTATTTATCGTTATAAATTTGTGTTTATTTTTAACAGAACTGGCAATTCTGCCTCATGATATATGAGAATATAATTGTATCAAACAATGGAAAATCCTTACACAACCCCACCTCCCAATTCCTTACCTCGTGGTCCATACCCCAGTAATAGACCTAGATGCAAGACCTGTCCCATACATCCTTCCATCACCACTTATTCCAGTCCGTTCACTAGCATCACATATCCCATCATAGGCAGCACTACCTGTGAAACCAGGCATGTGTTCTACAATTTAAGCTGTAACCACTGTGCCGCATTCTATGTGGGCGTGACAACCAACAAGCATGAATGGCCACCAATGGACTGTGGCCGAGAAACAGCTGGATCACCCAGTTGTTGAGTATTTTAATGACTGCTTAAAACGTGTTACATCTGGATCATTTCAAGCAATGCTGGCTTTTCTAAACTGTACATGTGGGAACTCTCCTTGTAATATATCCTATGTTCCTGTAACCTCCCCCTGTTCTCAATCTTTGTTACTCATTATCCTACACCTCCCTACTGCCATCCCTGTTCACACATCAGCACCACACAGCCCCATACTCCATCGACACACCCACAGTCTTTATTCTCTCCTTTGCTGCTGCCCTCCATCTAAGAGAGTGAGTGAGTGAGTGTGTTGATTCCCAGCGGGGTCAGCGATTTTCACCTGCCTCGAGATGCCTGGGTGTTTGTGTTGTCCTCATCATTTCATCATCATTCACGAAAGTGGTGAGATTGGACTGAGTAAAGGTTGGGAATTTGTACCTGTGTTGATAACCGTGCAGTTGAGCACACTACAATCCGAAACATGATCATCAACAATGTATCTGCTTCACCAATCTTTCATTTTCCTAATATTGCAACTATAGAATACTAATCTTTGGAGGTATAAACAGTCATATAAAGCTAAAGACGTCAAAGCAGCTTCAAACATTGAATTCGATAAGATCACATGATCTGTATTGTGGCTTAGTGGCATACATACTGGTAAGCAGGAGACCCGATGAGATTCTTGGCCTTGGTTCGTATTTTCACTCACCGTTTCAATCATTATACATGAAATCTGTACGAGATCAGTAAAGTCTCTGAAAACTGTTGCCATTTCATTAGCAGAGTACTGCTTGCAACCCCTACTCCAAATTCATAAGTATCTGTCAGCCAACAACATTCTTAGTGTTGTGCTTGGACATTTCCTTTTCATAAAAAATATGTGAATTCCTAAGTTCCCAACTTCTGAGGTCCTTGGTCCCTAGACTTACACACTACTTAAACTAACTTACGCTAAGAACAAGACACACACCCGTGCCCGAGGGAGGACTCAAACCACCAGTAGGAGGGGCGACACAGTACATATGGCACCTCAGATAATGCAGCCACTCCACGCAGCTTTCCTCTTCATGATTTACATTAATGATTTATATGCATATGACACCACCTTTGATACAGTTGATAGGGACTCGGACACACTCAAGCAGAAAAGTGCACAATAACTCAGAATTTCCATTACATCGTTCTGAGTAAATTAATTACAGATTAACCACTCTAAATACTCTTTTCAGCCTATGTAACAATGAAAGCTGAAGTACCTCACTTAAGCTTCTTGGCATTCATCTCGATTCGCAATTACCATGGGAAACTTGCACTAACTACGTACACACAAAGTTAGTCACATACTTGATAAGTAAACTTATAACTTGTGTGACTGATAAGCTATTGCTGAACACGTAATCCTTTTGGCACAGCCACCTCATTTATGCAATGCTGTTAAGAGGTGAAAATAATATTTATTTGGCACAAAAATGCCATGTTGTACATTGCTGAGTAAAAAACTATGCATCATGTATGGAAAACTTACAAAAGAGCTCAAAATACTGGCACATTCCTCTTTTTCTCAGCTGCTTGGTGCATACCAAGGAAACCCAAGACAGCCATGAATTGTGAAAGATCATGCATAAGGATGACCCATGTCAAAGGCAGATGATTTACATCCCAGTCACAAGAAATAGAAAACCTAAAATAATTACACATACACAGGTACACAATTATTTAATATGTCACAAACTTCAGCACACAACGTGTCCTATGTGACAGAATTTAAAATATGTTATATAAATGATCTAATCCACTAAAATTGCTGATGATGTGAACAGTATATTATTTGAGCTATTCTTAAACTGTTTATTATGTCATTCTTTTCTGTGCTGTATTTTCATACTGCATTTCTACTGAATGATTAACATGTTTAAAGCATATTTCATTTATATCTGTTAAAATGATTGTCTCAGCATGTGTACTGCCACACACATATTGCTCCTCCTTTTTTCATTCTACATAATGTATCTATATTTACTGGTTGTTACGTATGTCTAGTACATTCCATTTATATTTCTGTAACATATTCAAAATGTGACTTATTCAGCCGCTACACAATTTGTGTAAAATAATGTCAGGTGCATGTAAAATGCTTAAAGACGGATCAATCTATCAAATACCAAGTTATGCAGTGGCAAAGTTATTCCACTATAAGCTATTTCTGGACTTATCATTAGATTGTACAGCCATCCCCTGGAGAAACATAGGTGCTATTCGTCGCTCTTGTAGGGATTAACGATTTGAACAAAAATCTAAAAATCCGTACAACAGTAGGTCCGTTTGAGAAACGATTAGATCATGGATCTACGTTCTGCCACCAGATTCTCCCAGTTCCAGTCGACCTTGACTAGCCATAGCCTATTCCACCGAGATCCAGTGGATAATCAGGAGTTCAGAACCACCTGGACCGGTCACAGGAATTTCTGCCGACAATTCCAAAGACAACGGCCACAAAGCTAATATGTATTTTACGGTGAGGCAGCTCTCCTTGAGTATTTATTTATTTCGTGTTCCATAGATCCATATGGGAACATATCCCTAGATAAACAACAAGTCAAGGTTTTTACAGATTATTGTTTTATGTACAGATACATTGATCTTATCATTAGATTAAAGAAACTGTGAAGTTTAGCATAAACCCTTACAGGACATCTGGAAGAATATACAGTCATACATAAATTTGGGTATTGTTCTTAAGTTATACAGGCATACATAAATCTGAGTATGATTAATCAATTATAGAGGTCACACAGTAAGGTTTAAGCACAAACAAGAGATTCTATGCATTTTTGCTAAGAAATTCGTCAATACTGTAACAAGATTCATCTAAAAGGTACTGCTTCAGTTTTTCTTTAAAATTTGGCATGTTTCCAACCAGTTCATTAATGTGCGGTGGGAGGGCATTAAAAATCTTGGTGCCACTGTATAAAACCCCTTTCTGGACCATGCTTTTCGTTTTTAGCTCATATTGCCTCTCCAGTTTCCTTCGGGTGTTATAGCTGTGGTATGAGGTATTGATTTTGAATATGTTGCTATATTTTGAAACAAAGCTCATCAGAGAAAAAGTATATGGGGCAGGTGTTGTAAGGATTTGTAGAGCTCTAAATATATCCCTGCACTAGTCCCTAGGATGTACTCCACACACAATTCTTATTGCTCGCTTCTGTGCATAAGAAGCATCAAACGAAAACAAATGTGGCTGCCTTGGATGGGTGTATTTTAATTCTCTGATTTGATTATTAGCAAAGCAAGCATAAATCACTTGCAGAACGTTGCAGTTATTTGAAAAAAGTTATGCTTCTACAAATCTGATTTTTCCCGTGGTTAAGTACATATTTAACTGAAATAGCCTATTCTTTTCCGTGGAGCATGTCAATTTATTTGAAAAAAAAAAAAGTTTGATTTCACATTGTTGCCTAGTTTCAACTGTTTATTCACCCTCTAGTCTCTATTTTCGTATCATCGTACTTACAGCATTAACAGATCATATACAATACAATGCTAAAGAATGATTCACGAGAGAATACTCTAGGAAAACTGGGAAACAGAAAATCACAATGAAAAGCATAACACCAATAGGGCTACCTCTGTATGAATCTGGCCGTAGCCTACGGATGCATTTTGTAACTATTATATTTGCTGATATGTTTTTTTGTAGTGTTGTTTACAAAATTAGATATTAATGCTGTATTCTCTAATGTTTTATTTCTTGTATGACATGTGATGTTTCTACGATCTGTTACTGCTTTATGCACGAACACTGATACACTTTTACTTGAAAATGGCTGCGCAGTAGAAATTGGTCAGTAATGCAGAATGAAACACTGCCTTCACAAGAAATATTTGGACATATACGTGTTACCTTCTCTAGGCTTCACGTTACTTCTTAACTACAGTCGTTTGCACCTTAAAATTATAGAATTCCATTCTTTGGTAAATTATGGACTGACAGCATATAGTGTTTTATCGTCATTATCTTAGAAAACAACCACGAGAGCAATGCCCGGTACTTGGCACTGCCTATTCACTAAGAACATGTAAGCCTGTCTGGAAATAACAGCAATTAACGGAATAGTCCTAATAAAGAAAAAAAATGAATCTCCATGTTCGCACAACAGAAACTTTTATATAAAAATAAGAACTTTCTGACAAGGAATACAAATGTACAACTTGTCAACATAAATGAAACACATTTTGTTTTCCTTTTTTACCCAGAATCGTACAGTCTGTTTGCTTCATAACTATCTGTTAAAACATATCTTTATTCTCATACACGACCAAAGAGATACGAAATTAGCAAGTGCAAAACTAAGCAGTCACGCAAATTGTATGTGAGGGTGTGAGGGAATGTTTTTTGTATGCAGGCTACACGGTCTGCAACCATCTCAATGTTTTTCTTTGCTACCTGTGTGTGGAGGGTGACTACACACAAAGTCATTATCTATCGTGACATCTGTTATATCTTAATACACATATTGTGTACATCAAGATGTGAATACGATTCGAAAATTGATTTCGAGAGTCAAAAGAAAGGTAATAATACAGGGAAATTGTGCTTTTTAAATATTGTTCCGACCTGTTGAAACTGAGCTCCACTTGTACAACTTTGTAACTATTTTATGTCTATTATATTCGTACATGGATGGGATTTTTGCCTCCCAAATTAAGCGACAGAACTAGACTGAAGGTAATATGTTCATACAACGATGTGAAATTTTCAGTGCAACTAAGCATGTCATTTTATTACCATGCTTAACTGGACTTATAATACGTTATATGTAAAATATGGCAATGTAGCTTCGAAAGAATGAAATCGAGTATAATGTCGAAGGATGTTTCGCATTCTGAAAATACAAAACGTGGATTCGAGTAATGGAAAGACAACAAAGATGTCAGGACGATCATGGCATCGCGCATGCGCAGTAAGACCATTTGCAAACAGTCACGATATATCACAACACCTTTAATCGAACAAACCGAATAACGCCAACAAGAACGATTTCATTTGAGGTCATTTCGAAAATTTTTCAGTAATTGCCGACTGCGCTTGACGGTTGAAAGTTGTGCGCTGCAGATGCCGGTGGTAAGGTTGGCGGCATTGAAGCAAAGATGAGTCACTGATTTCCGCCAAGGCGGAGCGCGCAGTTCTAGTTAGACGTCAGTCTTGGTGTAGCAGTCGTCACTGTTATTTGGCTGAGTAGTAGCAGACGCATAATGGGTAAGTCACATAAACTGCAGATTGGTTTAGGGGTAGAGGACGAGATGTAAGACTAGTTAAATAATGCAATGGAACGCGTCGTGTTTCATTTCGCATTAATCTACTTACGCAGCAATTTGTTCATGGTGTCGGGGTTTCTAAGTAATTCTTCGTAGCAAACTACTTATTTGTTACTATCTGTTTAAATTACGTTAGCCTTGCCTGACATAGAATACAGGGATTAAATTGTTATTAGTATGGTATCATTCGATGTTGGTCTAAGATATCTTGCATTATATACTAAATACCATATCAGACATCGGTTTTTATCACTCTGAACAGCGTAATGATGTGCACGATTCTATTCATGTGCCATTCTAGAAGCTTCCGCTGTCCTCAACAGAAAGTATCCATAAACTGTGGCTAATTTACTGTGTATATGGCCGCAGAATGTCAACCATATTTTCCCCTCTTGATACATATACACCCTCCTGAAATTGGCGACTTCTCTCTTTCACTTATTTTTAATGATACTGGTCACATGCTTAGGTGTAGAATGCAAGATGTGCACATAAACTACATGGTAGTTACGAACCATAGTTTACCTCCATATGACTGCAAAATACAGCAGAAAATCATACAGATAATGTGCTGCAGCTTGTCAGTATTAATAGATTTGCGTTATTTACCAGTAATTACTGAAGAGACTACGTCATAGTCACGTGCATAGTTTATACGTAAGAGTATAGTTTCTAATACTTCGCAAGGATTGTTCACGTTAAGGATATAGGCTCAAGGCTCCAGTTTTGGTCACTAAACCCCTTATGGGTACTTCGATGCAGTTAGGCCTAGTGAATTTTAAGCTTCTTTTGAATATCAATTTTACAATGGCTTATTACCAAAACACGAAGTGGTATTGAATTAGACATGGAAGCACTTGTTTCTTTGTTTCTATTTGATGTCACAATTTTGTGAAAAGGTCTATGTTGTGGTTTTATAGTTTCTCCTTAAGCAACATACAACTGATTCTTCATATTCTACTTACTTAAATCAGACAGATTTGATCTTTTGGGGTATATTGGTTAAGTATTATAGTTTAATTTCTTAAAAGTTCAATATGGTAGTGCCCAAAGTCAGCAGATCCATAGTCCTGTTTCCCTGTTACGGCCATGCATGTGGCCATAAGTGCATACATTCTGTTTTGGCCACTTTTAAAAATTTGTTGAAAATATCGGTAATACAGATTCTAACTATGCTAGTTTTAAGTAGGCTTATTTAAAATAGTTTTTGTATTGTTATACCATGATAGACATAATTCTTGCCTGAGCATCTCATATTTATCCTTGAAGCATAGTAAAATATACAATAAGTTACGAATATATAACACTTCTTAGCTAAATGTTTGTCAATCAAAGAGTAAGAGATAAAAGTATTTACGCAGCAAAGTTGTGCTGGAGGTTGTTCCTGAGTAAATGACTGCTACTCCAAGCGTTATATAGTACTCAAAGCACATAAAGAAATAAAAATTCGTGCCTATATCCCCTAGAATATACTGTGCACAGTGGCCCACATTCTGTCTTCAGGGGTGGTGTGATGATAGACTTGGTTCAGTGATGCACTGTAAGGAAAATCTGAAGTGAATCTATGCAAAAGTGTATTGAAAAAGCAGATATTTCTCAGCCAGTGATTAGAATACTTGCTAATTGTTCCATTGAATTGCTGTAAGTTTTTTTCTACTTTATACACATTTTTCTTGTGTGCATGTATAAAGAACAAATAACTTCGTTCCTACATGGTTGCGATGTACAGACGTTGAAACCGATGATTTTCAAGGAACGTGTAAACTTTTCCTTAAAGAAATCATCTAGCTTCTTGTATTTTCCTTAGCATGGCGTAAGTGGTGCCTCAACCTTCTTGTATGTGACAAAAACAGTATCATTTTGTCAAATCACTTGGGTCACTATTGGAACAATTCGTGTATGGAATATAATTGATGCTGTTTCAGACTTTCGCAGTTTCCTTTTTAAATAAACCTGGTGGTAGGCATTGACTGTTAAAGGCAGTGTATTGCAATTTCTACTGCAGTCATTGGAGTGCTGTCTTGTTACAGACAGGGTATTTCAGTGTTCATTTTGTGTCATTATATATATTTATTGCCTCATGCTGAAAGCCCTCTTGGTTTTCCTTTATGCTGATGAGGTATAAAAACACACTGGCTGAAAATTTTCATTTTCCTAACAAGTTGTGCTCCAGTCTTCTGCTTGATGTTTTGACCCTGACAGCTTTATTTTCATTAACATGAAGCATCCCCATAACAGTGGGACATAACTAATGTGGCTATGTAAAGGTGCATAATACACTGTTACAAGCTGCTGGGCAGTTAATGCACCGTTTAGTCTCGACAGATGTTGTCTTTCATGGATCACAAATACTTTGAAAGAGCACAATCATGAAACCCAGCAGTTTGACAGCATTCATATGATCCTGGCATCCAGTGCTGCTGAAGCTGCATATGATTTTTCCATGATTGTCATTTAATTTTTCGTGAGCCACGTTGATTTCAAAGAGAGCATCTTTGATAGTAGAGCTTGTCAGTTTTTCCTCAGTCAAAAGGGTGGTTTCAACAATAAATGTACATGTTCTTACACACATAAATAAGGAACTGCATTTACTGATGGACATAACCTTTTAAGTTTCCCTTTACCAGGGACAAATTCAATAAAGCACCACATATAAATATTGTAAGCAATGACTCAAATTGAAGTAGTAAACTATGTTTTTGATACAGTGCAAGATAGGTAACTACTGCTTTGCACTCACTTTAAATATAATGGTGTTAATTACTAGTTGCTGGTACTAGTTTTATTGTAAAGATAAAGTAATTTTTATAAAGTTTCTGTGTATGAAAAGTTACGCAAAAGTCCTATCCAGTGTTTTCTGTACATGTTACGGATACACAGTGGAGATGTGTAAATCAGTTAACCTCTGTTCAGATATTTGTGACAAAGTAATGATGTATGCTTTTTTCCCTTCCAGAGTGCCCATGCTGTCAGCAGTTTTCCGACGAGATAGAGATGTTGTACCGGTATGTATCTGCATGTTGCATTAGCACATCTTGTGCTGAAAGTATGTTTGTCATTAATGCCTGTCATTGTACTGTGTGGTTTGGAGTTATTTTTCACTAAACAGCAGTGTGACATGTACTCATGGTAGCACTATTTAAATGCCGCTGTATTTTAATGTTTGATGCTAGTCAGTGTTATTGCATATTGGTAACTTTGTTATTGTTTGAGGCACAATAAATTTATCAGAAATGGTTAAGCCAAGAAATGTTAGGTCCCAACTATTGAAATGGTAATATCATGTCAAAGGCTTGAAGACTGCTTTTCCAATAAATCAAGCAGTTTAACATAGTAAAGTTAAACTGTGTTAAATGAATGGTAGGCCCATATTTTGTAAAGACTGTGGAGTGGCCTTTCTGTAATTATCTCAGAAAGGATAGATGGATAGATTCCTTAGTGACAGAATAGCTGTTTCTCAGAAAAACAGATAATTAGCACTGATGTGGCTCAAAGGCAGTCAGGTTTACATGGAGGTAAAGTAATACTATGTTGATAGTTTTCAAGTGGAGGAAGGTATGAATTCAGGTACTCAGGTTAGCCTAGTCCCTTTCGGACTCAAATGTGCTTAACGGTCATCTGGACATGTCACTGGATGTCCACTTCATCCCATAATATGATGAGCTGTGTGATGTTGCAGTTGGGAAGAGAACCCAGGCAGTACTATTTTTACATAGACATTATTTTTGGAATGGAGGGTGTATTGATACTGATCTAAAGTGTAGTTAGGGGTATGGGTTGAGGAGATATTTGCCTTGCATTTGTGAAGCCATTGTATTTGGATATGAGAAATTGTAGTGAAATACTGACATAAGTTAAGTTGAGAGGTGACAGATGGGTTAAGAGTTGACGAAATTCAGTCAGAGGCTTAAATTAGTCCAATTGTCAATATGGGGTAAGGATTTTTAACTTTTTTAGCCAATATAATGGTTCCATTATAATATACACATTTCACATTCTTACTATAGTCAGTGGTAAACAGTTGTTTAAAATTTGTGATGAACCATATATTGTTGTGGCTAACAAGTGCAGCTTGTAGTCAAAAGCTGTGAGTGATGTTTTTTGAACAGGAGTAGTTAGTCTTAAAGCTGTATTCTGAAATGTGGCTTCTACAGAGTTCAGCTCGTACAGGTTTCCTGAAGACTGTTCCTTCAGCCTTTGCCTCCGATGTCTTTTGTGTCATGCCTGCATCTCAAGCAAAATTTGGGAAATAATATATTGACTTTAATTCTAATCAATTGAAGCTCATGTTTGGTGGCTTTTATAACTTAGAACCTATCAATAAATCTTTCAGAGCACAGACATGGAGGATCTCTTGAAAATGTCATTACTGGTACAATATGTTGTAAGAACATGGTGGGAAACCGAATATTATGGTTAAAGAATTTTCATATTTTGTTATTATGCTATTAAAACTTGCTTTTTATTAAAGCGTGCACTAATACGGCAATGGTGCTTTCATGAGATCGAAAGATGGCCATTCTTAGTATGAATTATCAATAACCCACTGGTGAATATAAAAAATGACACTGCAGATTCAGACTTCGATAGTGTAACAGATACAGCCTCAGATATGGAGTGAGAAAGTCAAAGTTCATGGGTTCGTTAGCTATTGCCTGTTTATTTTTGTTCTCCTCAGTGTTCCTAGGAGTTTGAGACCACCTTACTCATACAATAATGAGTGCCATAATAGATGTTACATGTATACAAATGCTCTTGGGAGTGAGTTTTTCTGTGTACATGCTAGAGAAAAAAATAAAATGAAGATTTTTGTCACTGCTTGATTGTGACCATTCACTATTCATCCAATAACCACAATCGCAGCACTAGGCCCGTGAATTTGGAAATATCATTGGGCAAGCTCATAAGTATTACAAATTAAACACAAGGCAGCTTGTTAAATGTCTTAGTTTTAGAACTGAAAATGCAAAAAACAAAGGGTGCAGTGAAGATAAGGTGTATATATATACATCATTCAGTAACTTCCCAAAACCCACCTTTCAGTATGGTTTATTGTGATTGTTTGGAAACATATTGGTAGATAAATGAGCTTTGGTACATGGTTCTTATCCTGATACTAGATTTGGTCCAGATGGCTGTAGTTTCTTTGCTGCAGAATTGTTAGCCATCTTGCAGACACTGAACAGTGTCTGCTTCTGCTTGTGACGGCCCTTTATCTGCAGTGACTCCATGAGCAGTTTGCAAACTATCGTCCAGTGCTTCCTTTTCCATCGGTTGGTCGTAGCTATCCAGGACTCCCTTCATCTCCTTGGTCGTGGGTGCTCAGCAGTTTTCATTTGGACCCCAGGACATGTTGGGATCCCTGACTAACAGCTTGCTGATGGCCTGGCTAAATTGGCTACTAACAGGCAATCTCTTGCTATTGGTATTCTGGAAATAGACCTTCACTCTGCATTACGTCGTCAGGTTTTGAGACTTTGGAACGCAGAATGGCACATTTTCTTCACCAAACAAGCTCAGGATGGTAAAGGGTACCCAAACTGTGGCGGTCCTCCTTACGGGCCTCTCGTAAGGCCTCTTTCGTCCTTTGCTGCCTCCGCATTGGCCGTACTTCGCTGACTCGGATATTTCCTATGTCATGGGTTGATGCTGATTGTGGTTCACCTCTTAGAGGACTGTCCCAGCTTAACCACCCTGCGATGGATTCTGATTTCCTGACTTGCTACCCCTGATAATTGCTGACAATGCCTCAGTGGCTGATCTCATTTTACAGTTTGTGATGGTGTTCATTGCTTTAGTTGAGGGTGGGGACCTTAAACCTTATTGGTGGATGGAGCGGATGGCAGGCCACCTTGCTCCCCCTTCACCCCGACTGGACTGTTTTCGACTGGGCTTGGTGGTTCACTCTTGCCCTCTGCCTTCCCCTTCCTTTCCGTGTGGGGTTTGTTTAATCTCGAGTGTCTATCTTGATAACTTGTGCTTCTTCCTGCATGCTTCTGTCATTCGTCGCTTTTCCCTCCTCTCTTCTATGGCCTTCAATCCTTGGTTCTGTCAATCGTTTGTAATTTTATGGCCATTGTAGTTCCCTCTTAAAAGTGTGAGGTTTGGGAATACCAAAGTGTCAAATTCCACCCGTCTGCTTTGATCAATGATGTCATCAATATGGTGGAAATTGCTATTCTAAGCATCTCCAATATGGCGCCTATATCACTAGATACACGTGGCAACAGACACAAAAATACGTGTAAGACTATAACATCTCCCTCCGAAAATAGAATAAAACTAATGGGACAACTGCAGGATATTGGGGGTTATAGGAGTGGACAAGCTAAATATAACAGTAAAAAAACACACCATGATCCCAAAACACAAAAGATGGCGAACAAAAAATAATTAAAAATCTACAGGAATTGGACACTTCCCTTGACCTATATAGGTTAATGGCAGCTGACTGTACAAAAACACCAATGCCTAAAACAAAAACTATGAAAATTGGAATCGGAAATTTCCCTTCACCACAGCTGACGGTACCAAAACACACATACCTACATTTAAAAATATGAAAATCGGAATAGGTCATTTTCTTCGACATGTATAGGTCAACTATAACTACTGATACGAAAAAACCAACACGGTCAACTACGAAAAACAAAACCACAACACATCAAAAATAAAACACTCAAACATCCCTATGTAAGCTGTACCAACTAACAGTATTCATTGGCAAAGAACTCTGTTCTCACATTCACGGACTATTGCCAGGAAAAGTTCCAATGCAGTTTTATGGAATGGTGAGGTTAAAGAATAGACAATATATGCTCACTGGACCAAATTGGAAAGCTCACTCTCATTGGAGGTCATGTAAAAAGAATCTGCAATGGCACTTAAAATGTACGGATACTTACCTAAAGCAATTGTCACACAATAAATAATAATGTAGTTTTCTTGGCAAGTATTAATATTAGAATATCCAGTTTGTGCTTCATGTTGTAGTAACTGTTACCTCTTAAGTTAGCTTGGAGCACTTGGGAGGTGACAGAGGTTTTCATTTCAGGTTTTACACCACAGTGCAATACAACCAAGCTGCACTACCATAAGGACATCCCATTTCTGTCTGCCCGTCGGCTCAGACTGGGACACTTGTCGTATGTATGGAAAATGCAGGTAAAGTATTGTCCCATGTTGCAAGAGTGTATGTGGTGTACTGTGAAATGGTGAACCTACCTTCCATGCTTCGCTATTTTTGCTCATTAGCGTGCAGTAGCTGATCTTTCCTCAGACGATTACTGTGTTCTGTGGGTAGTCACTGTTAGTGTGTCAAAGTAGTATTAGGTGAACTGTTGACTAATCTATTCCTGTAATGGACTGAATGTGATTAGTGTTTGAATGGAAAGTTAGTTGAGAGTAGATAAATGCTATTTTTAAAACATTGTGTGGTTTGTACAGTATTTCTTGAAGCATTTATAGCTGCATTTCTGCTGTTACTAATTTTACTCCTACAGTTAACCAAAAAATTTTAGGGGTCATAGTTGTGCTGCTGCACATGAGAATTGCAGGTTAAATGCAAGTTACCTGTATTGTTCTTCCTGAAACTTTTGTGCATGTGCAGCTCATTTTCAAAGCCTCCTGTCTTACAGAGAATATTGTTATACTATGATTTTTGTTGTAGCCAATTGCCTCATACATAACAAATTTGTGAGTAGCTTTTCTGCCCTGTGTGAAATTTTTTGTGTGGTTTCCTGTCCTGGTCTGCATACTTCAGATATTTGAAAGCACATATTGAAATAACTTGTCTATTAAGCCAAAAACCTTACTTTTCCCTGCTGATTTTCATTACCTCACTTCAGTTAATTTCCACGCCTACTTCCTCAGATTCCTGTGAGAAGTCTTTAGTTTTTCAGTTCCTGCTCAGTCTTCCCACAACGCTGTTTCTTGTACTTAGCATAATTCGTGATTTTAATGTGATACTGTTTGTGTTAATGTCACTCTCAGTTGAAGTGTCACTTTCTAATGCATTTCAATTTTACTTTTCAGTGTATGGACGTCTGTATTGAATCCAGAAGCACCAGAATTTGTAAGGTATTGTGTTCTCATGTTTGTCTTGAAAAATTTTATTCATTTGCTCTGGTACTTACTTACGTACGTGTGTGTGTGTGTGTGTGTGTGTGTGTGTGTGTGTGTGTGTGTGTGTGTGTATTAAATTGCTATGTTTTGTTCCCATATTACATGTTCACTTGATAAACTATTTCTCTGCTTCCTGCAAGTACCTTCTGCTAATAGTAATTTTTACTTTTCTTGTAGTTCAATGGTGACACTGCAGCCAACATCACATCCTAATGCACCTGAATTACGAAGGTATGGAGTAGACATATCCAGTGGATCAGCATAACTGATAAATGTTAATGCACTAGTGTCAGTTTACAATTTTTGTGTAAAAGCACTTAGTTAGGATGTGACACAAGGTAGAATGTCAAGCAATGTAATCATTTTACGCACACATTTGATTGGCTGCTGTGTGACTATAAAACTAGCATACGCAAAGCTTCCCAGTTACTAAATATGTATAGTAATTCGATTTAAATCATTAACCTCATCCTTCCCCCCTCCCTTTACCTCTGTCCCCTCTCTCTTCCCTCTCCTTCACCCCATCCTCTCCTCTGTGTTCCTCAATCTCCATTGCCTCCCTCTCTGTGTATTGTAACATTTGTTAGGAACTGAAGTTGATGAAAATGGAAGGGTAAGACAATTGATTGATGCCATATTGCTATATGAGCTATGGGAGGCCTCAGGTGATGGACCCGTGGACAGTAGCTTCAGTGAAAGTATAGTCATGTCATTTGCAAATTGGTAGGATTACAAAACTTGTGATTTCTATATCACAGTAGTATTCTGATCATAAGCCTATAAGCCATATTGCAGTGTTTTTGTTTCGTTAAAATCAACTGAATAAGGAAAAAATCAGCACACAGTGTTGTATGCAGTTTGTTTTAAAACTACATGAGAGTAAGAGCATGTGGGAGATGAAATTTCTCCAATGGTTTGAATACTGTGATATTGTGGTTTGACAGTGAGAAAGAAAAACTGAACAGCATATTTTCACAGCCATCATTTTCTTTTGTGCAGTCAGTTTCAACAGTAAACTGTGCATTGTTGTTTCAAAATTATTGAGATTGTCTGTCAGAATGTTTATTGGAGTATTGTGTAAAATCAAGTAAACTGGACAACAACATAGACATTGAAACATTGAAAATCTTGTCTTTCTATAGTAGTATCAATGGTAAGACATTGCATCACAAGTTTTACACATGTATGTTCATTGGATTGTTCAGAGATGGAACAGACTTCAGAGCACAGGGTTTTGTGCATAGTCCCCTTTCCAGTTACAAAGTATTGGTATAATTGAAATAATTTAATTAGAAAACTCATAAAATTGCATATTTCATTGTTTCCTTGTGTGTCTGTTCAAATGTGAGCATTTATAAGAAGTTAACAAAATGCACTTGCATAAAATTCTGCCAACTGAGGTTGCATGTAGCCTGTTACAGCATCACAAAGTTTGTCAATGTTGCTGCCAATCCACATTCATTGTGAATGCACAGGTAGACCTTGTTTGGAGCATAGTCTGGACAGGGGCAGATGTTAAAGCCCCATGTAAATTGAGCTAATGACTGATTACTGATAACTGTGTGTGGGCATTGTTTTGTGAAACCACCAGAGTGCTTTATTTTGAATAGCTCTTCATAGTATTTCTAGTGTCTCACATTAAGGTTAAGAATTGTTCCACATGCCTCCAGTGTGGGCTGCTCCACACCACCACCACCTCCTCCTCCTGCTGACACAAGGCGTACAAAACAGTCTCAAAGGTTTCTTGTAGTGCAATGTTAAAACAATTGTTAGTTCTAGTTCTGTCCAGTAACTCTCACTTGAGACTGCATAAAGTGTCCAAAGTCAGCAGAAGTTACGGTTCTAGCAAAAATATGTAATCTGACTGGCACAGAACTTGCAATACTCTAAGTCTCGTGCAGAACTTTCAAATTTACAGTTGTCAGTTACGGAACGCTATCTAGAGATGGAGCATGTTTTTTCACAATTTTTCCAAGTTTCCTGTACCAGTTAAACTGTGTGTGTGTGTGTGTGTGTGTGTGTGTGTGTGTGTGTGTGTGTGTGTGTGTGTGTGCCTTCTGATAACAAAGTTTGTTTTTTCTTTTAGTTCGGCAACCGTCATCCAGTCGACGTTGAATCCGGAGGCGCCGGAATTTCAGAGGTATGGAATGGGCATGGGAAGTAGATTGGTGATAAATCATTAAGCACTGCTGTCGGCAGTGTAAAAGCACTTACCTAGGATGGGACTAGAAATTGAATGTCAATGTATATAACCTATCCATATTTGATAGCTGGTTCCTGTGTGCATTAAAATACAATTACAAACATAATACATCCCTTAATTTATTTTCATCTATTGGATGCTTTGCTCAGTCCTCGTTTGTTACTAGTGTGATGCTCGGGTGGTTTATTCTGGGAAACTAATAAATTATCCAGAATTTTTCAATTTGCACTTCGATAAAATGTTTTCATGGATTATTGGAAGATAATAATACATAATCCACCCCATCTGGTTTGCTGCTTGGTTTTGGAATGCAGCTTGTTCTTGCAATATAATGGTGGGTTTTTGTATGCTGTTGAACCCTGTTTACACTGAGTAAGCATCTGTATGTACATGTCAAAAATGTTCATAAAGCTCAGCCAAATATGAGAGTTTATGTGCAGCAAAGGTGACTTTGGCTTTTCAAGCATTTGGTTTCTGCTTACTGTATTGAGATATAGGTGTGTTCCAACTAAGACAATGTATGAAACATTTCATAATGGGTTTAATGCATTTGTAAGAGTTTAGTTTCATTAACTGGCTGTGAACATGAGCAAGTTTACTGGTATATTCTAGTTTCAGCCTTTATAACCATATTATAAATTTAATACGGCTCTTGTATTTGCTTCCAGAAACATTTCTGTGTACACTGAAGCTTTCGAATGCTGAAAAATGCAGCAGTAGCTTTGTCAGTATTTGTGGCCATTGTGTAGTATAATAGTTCAGTGAATGAAGTAATGTACAGTGCCAGCAAAGAGATTTGTAAATGGTAAAATTTCTGTTATAGGCTTGGTCCTGACGTCTGAAGGAAATGGACCTCCTAAAATCAGTGCAGCACCAGTTAAGTTATGTGCACACATAATGGGTGTATTGATGAGTACTTCACAACTTCGAAAATGCAATGATTTATTCATTTAACTTGGGCATGGATTTGGTGTCATTTTATAGGGGAATGATTTACCTTACACTTCCATAGGCCCAATGTGACTTTGTTTGCTTACACAGGACACATGGGACTGGAGCTGTAGAAGAGAATTCTGGGTTGATTTTTGTAGGACAGTACATGTAGCCTAGTCCCACTTGATGTTTGTCATGTGGTAAGGGTTGACTTCATGATGTCATACTGTATACTTTCAGGAAAACACTTCGACCATTCAAAAATGATAGGCATACTAGGAGGATCTTCACCATATTCTGTACAAAAATTACATTGTGTAGTTGTCACACACTCTTCAAACCAAGGCACACACAATCTGCTGCTACTGCTTGGGTTGGTATTAATTTGTACTTGCATATCACACAAGTCAAAACACAATCAGTTTTCTGTCAATATGACACCAAGCCTGTCTGTAAGTTACCTGTATAAGTTGGTCTAAATTTTCAAATTTGTCAAGTTCTTTTCTAATTCACCCTGTACTGTAGTGTCATGCTTGCTCCAACAATCAACTAGATTATTGTGCATGCATATGTGGACATCATGGTTTATAGGCCTACTGGGGAAACTCGCCATGTAAAACAAAGAGTAACGCATC
Source organism: Schistocerca americana (assembly GCF_021461395.2). Taxonomy (NCBI): domain Eukaryota; kingdom Metazoa; phylum Arthropoda; class Insecta; order Orthoptera; family Acrididae; genus Schistocerca; species Schistocerca americana. The sequence continues at coordinate 97,663,259 of NC_060127.1, read as the reverse complement.
AAGCCTGGTACCCCAGTGGTGATGAGGAAACCCAGGTGTTACTAAAGAAAACAAATAATTTGTGTGCCGCTTACTGTTTGTATCAATATTGTTAATGTCTTTATTGTATTACATATAGCTAATACGCCTTAACTGAAAGAACACTTTTGCTTTAAAAACTAAAACTGTAAGGCAGTTTCAGAAAACTTGCTGTGTTACCAGAGTAAGACCATCCTTTCTCAAGAAGCTCCTTCACAACATTTTATTGACATGGAGTATTGTGACTAAATATAAACAACTTTTCAAATCAGGTATCTGTTCCAAATATACTCTGATTGGTTATTGATCACCTATATTTTGATAATAAAAGTAGACAAAAATAGAAACAAATTTTTTACAATAAGTCAATTGCCTTTGGTACTACATTTTCTAATCAGTGTCTGTTGGGACATTATCAGGGATGACAGTTTCATCTAATCTGAGGTAAGAAAAAAGGCTATGTATTCCAGCTTACCATGGTTCAGAAGTAGTCAGCTGTTCCTTCGGAATGTTTATTTCTGAGGTTGTTGTTACTGTGGGACGTGAGAACATTTTTTCCAAATACAGTGGCTTTTGCTTCTATTTCATCGTAATTCCAAATCTGTTGCCTGTTCATTTGTCTCATAAGCTGCCTAATTTAAGTGGCTGTCACAGCCACTTTCATTCTCATCATAACTCAGTGAGTATTCACAAAAGATGTAAGTATGCTCCTAGTCCCCATCTAGACTTTCCACATCTTCTGCATGACTATTATTTGTCCAGTTTTTAAGAAAATGCAAGTATGACTAAAAATGGAACACACATACACTCGTGAAAGATTTATTTCTGGGCTTTTTCATTGTTAGTATGAATTGACAATGTTTCTCTTGTGCTAATGTAAAATGTATTGTGGAAAAATTGGTCACGTTTTGCTCACTGCAGCTAATTAAATAGTTTGATTATGTGTGTGAAAACTTTCTCCAATTGATTAACAAAAACATTCAAAAAGAGCAGTGCATATGCTGTCATAAAGCTAGTACACTCAACATCTTGGGTGTCTGTGGCTGTCACCCAGCTACTTCATCTTGAGTCTGGCAAGAGTTGGGGCCTGGTGACTGGCTTTTGTTAATGTCCTATGTTCTATGTTCATAATGGCAGATTTCAATAAATACTTAAGGTGCGATAGTTTCAGTGAATTTCAGGCATTTGCTCGTATCGGAGACAATGCAGTGGCTGACGGCCTTCACTTAATGACAGGGCAGTGGCATTTGTATAGTTGTCAGTAGTAACAGATAAGCAAACCACAGAAATCAATGTGGGATTTACAATGAGTGTCTGCTAGGACGGTGCAGGGAAACGTGGCACTGATGGACTATCGCAGCAGACGACACAAATACATTCGCTATCATCAGGAAATCACCTGCAGCACCTCTTGTTGGCCTCTGACCATATCAGTTGGACCCTAGGTGGCCAGATTTCAGGTGGTAAGAGCTGATGGTTAGTGTGGTGTAAACCCCATGAAGCCATTGACCAAAGTTGCCAACAGTACACTGTGCAAGCAGCTAGTGGTGACTCCATAATGTGTGGGCTGTGTTTACATGGAATTTACTGGGTCCTGTAGTACAACAAAACTTGCTATTAGCTGGAATGGTTATTTTAAGCCGTTTGGTGACCAAAAATAGATGGAATTTTTATGGTGACCATGTGCCATGTTACTACTGTTTGCATCTGGCTTGAAGAACATTATGGTCAGTTCGAGCAAATGGTTTGGCCACTCACATTCCACATCATCAGTCCAATTGAACACTTATGGGATATACTTGAGATGTCAGTTCATGCACAATACCCTGCACTGGCAACACTTCACCAATTAAGAACATCTATAGAGGCACCATGGTTCAGTATTTGTGCAGGGAACTTCCAACAACTTGTTCGCTCCATGCCACCAGCTGCTGAACTACACTGGGCAAATGGAGATAACAAGATATTAGGAGGTATCACATGACTTACGGCACCTCTCAGTATAGCTCTGACTAAGCCTCGAATTGGTTTGTCACAACAACATAGAGATTCATCACACTCGAACCTGTTTAGATAACCAGTGCTCCTGTCCACAGTCGGTTTTGATTAGATGTTGCAGAATGACAGTTGTGAGCAGGTCTGCAATTGAAGACTTTGTCCAATAGGTGTGTGACATGACTTCTGACAGAACTCTGTACAGGTCAGTTCACCAGGTGGCATTGTTAGATATTTTCTGAGTTTCGTATGATGATGTGAATGTCAGCCAACTGGCAACTAGTTCTCTGGCAGCTGCAAGACACAGGCTATATCAAAAACTGCAGTAGCTACCATAGACATCAATTACTGTTAAATGAAGGGTGACTGGGAAGCACCGTATTGGATTTCCTACTCGACAGTTTGTGTACTGTAATAAGCATGTTACGAAAGAAAGGTATCTGAAGGCAACAGCATATGAAATATTTATAAAACACATTTTTTGTGTGACTTGTTTAAATTGTCAAATGATGACAAGACAGTTAAGGCCTTAGTGATGTGTCAGCTACAGCACAACAAACACTGAAGTTTCACAACTTGATCATGGTGTAGTATTAAGTGTAGAGTAACAAATTATGAAATAGCTGGTTCGTGTCCTGTGATGGGAGCTCTTCATTTCTTTCTGGCTTGGTGTTTCTAAAAGGTATGGGACTTGAGTCATTAATATAATTCTACCTCTCTGTATTGCTCGTAAATCAGCAAGTATCACTCCCTGGGTTGGTGTATTAAGAAAAAAATTTAAGTTTCAAAATAAACTCGTGCAAACACTTCAATCTCTCCCTTCACCACTGGCTGGTCCTCATGAATGCAGAGCGTCACATATTTATAAAAAAATATTAGGGGCTAACATACCCTTCAGTAAAGAGAAAGCATAAACTCAAGATACCTTTACTTGTGGTTATTGTTATTGTTATTGTATTGGATGTCATGCTTGCCTCATGCATTTTCGAGTGAATGATCACACATGTCAATAGACAGCTCTTTTCTTCTTGAACACAGCATGTGACATCAGAAAGTCCCATGCACAGTCTTGTGAACTGTTCCCCCATGTCAGGCCATACTAAAAGGCAGTGTAACAAGTTTGCCACAGTGCTCGCTTGCCTCACATGAAATGAAAAAACCAAATGCTTGTGAAAGAAGGAAACTGTATAATCAAGAGCTCTACTACAGTTCGTCTCATGAACGATAGCAGTGCAGGTCAAGCCAGGACTAATTATGTTGTTGATGGTTTAAAGTGATGTTAGCGGTATGTCCATACAGGACTTTTGAGATTGAAGAAAGTGTGTATCCTGTAAATTTCTCCTTGTTTACGTAGTATTTGTCACTTTCCACGACCCTCAGCAATGACAAATGGAGTAAATCGGCAATGACTTTAAGATTGTGTTAAGTGCTCTTACTGGCTGACATCAGCATACTGGGTGCTACTGAATTCTCGGTGCAGTCGGGAGAATGCTTGACTATATTAGCAGAACAGGTCTAAGCTCAGCTGCCGTTGTTTGTGAACACAACTACAAAACATGTCCTATTGAAATTGGATATTTCCTGTGGTTGCAGCAATGAGAAAAGTATGAATTCTAGTCATTAGTTTTGTGATGCAACACATTCCACTAAATTTCGTCTAAATAAAACTACATGTTAACTCAAATGGCAAAGCTTCACCTGTAGATATAAGAAGAAATTAATTTAGTAGACCCCTCCACACCTCCCCCAGGGGACTTTCGGTTCTTACGTGGGTTTGTGTATGGTGCACACTGGGCCCTGAGCTATCGTGGCTCACTCCCATGCTGTTTCCTTTATCGTGCCCCTCTTTTCCCGGACTCCTTCACCTCTGCCCACTCCTTCCCGCCTCTCGGTGCTCTCATGTCGACCTGGATATCTTGTCAGGTTTCTTGTATTCCTTCCTGTTCTTGTTCTCCTTGTCTTTTCCTTTTCGTCCTTAATTTTCAGTGTTTTTGGTCCTCCTTCGTGGATTGACACCAACTTCTAAATTTTCTCTCCCTGGTATTTGCCATTCAGGGAAGAACCTCACTCCCTAGCACCTACAGCATGGATTCCTTCCTCCCTGCCTCCCCTTTCTTCCCTGCTGTAACACACTCCCATGTGCTATTTGCCAATTAAATATACAGTTGCTCTCTTTCATTGCTTCTAACATCTCTATGCTCTCACAGTTTTGTTAGTGTTGGTATTTACAACAATTGTCTTTAATCTTTATGGTCCAACAGATCAGTCATCTCATTAAAACATTCACAAATTATAGTAAAAGTCATAAGTTCCATAAATGTCACTTTACCTGTAAACATAATTTTACAAATGAGAAAATGCATGAATGTATTCTTTACTGTACTCTTGGCATGCATTTGTCCATGTTTCATAGAAAAATTTCTGCTTTGGACATTTCATTAGTTAGGTCTGCTGATCAAATGTACTGGCTAGAGCGCACAATTGCGGGGGTGTGGTGAGAACGGTCATCGCTCCGAGCACTACATCAACTGTTCAGAAAAGTGAAGCGTGTCGATCAGCAGTGGCGGCACTGTTGCCGCTGACTCCATCTCGTAGGAGTGACGTCACTGTTACACGCCGCATTTCATGTATCTTGCTGCTGACTGGTGAGACAATGAAGGCAGGCACGCGTGATGGAGCTGGGTTGCTGTGTGGGCACACGTAGTGCCAATCCAATTGATGGTTGTTCCATTTTTGAAAAACATAAAATATGGCAGAATCAGTCTTTCATATATCACTGCACACTGTATCAACATAGGAAAAACGTTCAGAGTAGCACATGTGTTGTGTGAAGTGTCGCTCTAGAATGAATGTAAACTGTCACTGTTTATTCAATAGAAGATTAACAATTCACACAACTGGAGTTTGTCACACAGTTTTAAAGTGGTTCATAGTTTCAATAACAACAAACACGACTCAGCAGTCTGTTATGTTCACTTAGTGCAGTTATTTGTGTGTTTATGAGCAGGCATTTACGAAGCATCTGCTAACACAGTTAATTCATTGTGCAGTTGTCACACATGGTGTACTCCCTCTGGGGGCTCAACACACTTTGAGGGGTTCATGCTTGGCTATCACAGGTCCCCAGCCTTTATAGCATCGTTTCCCTTTTGTGCTTCATGTCTATCCTCCTGCTATTCTTTTTCCTTTTCTGTGGGAAACATATCTGGATGTTCCACATTGTCTGTCGCTGACATAAGAAAAGTCTCACCACTGTCTTTCATTCCCTCTTCATTTGCTTGATTCCCTTCTCCCTTCTTCCCTGCACTTGGGCATTTGAGGTTCCTCTTTTTCTTCCTCCTCATGCGCTCCTGATGGCCGGCACACATGTCTGCTGCATAACAGGTGACTGCGTAACATGTAATTCTTAGCCCTGGGTTGACAGGCAGGGTTTTTTTGTACCCCCTGGTGCAGGTCAGGCCCAGGAAGGGGTGATGGCCAGAGCTGCCAAATTCCCAAATGGTCTTTCAGTCAGGTGTTTGGAGGTGTGACCTGAGGTGTAAACTATCACCTAAGGCAGGTATGCCCCCCTGTGAAGGGGACCCCCAGTTAGAAAGAGCATGCTACTGGAGACAATGGCAATCTTGGGGATTTTCTCACAATGAACCAATCATCACAATCAACATTTACGAAACGTAAACGTAATGACGCTAATAATTCAGACCCCACCAGGTGCAACGTGGTTCCTTGTGGTTTCACGTATTGAAGATGGTCAGTCCTTAGCAATGGTAAATCGGTTCATTATTCAAAATTGTGTTTATGCCATTGCCGGCCTGTGAAATCCTGCTCTCGTTTAGAGGCATGGCACTTTGCTTTTGTAGACAACTTCGGATTCTCAAGCTGAACAACTGTTATCCGCCCCGCTTATCCATGGCTATCCTTTTCATGTCATGGTCCATAGAACTTGGAATTCTTCATGTGGCGTTACATACACTAGGCTGCTAGACAGTCTGACCAAGGCTGAAATCCAATTTAACCTCTCAGATTGTCGGGTGATGAAAAAGGTAGATTTCTCATTAGTGCACACCCGCACACTTTTTCTCACATTTGACAGAGTAGTGCTTCTGTCCAAAATCAAAGTATGCTATGAAATTACCACAGTCTGACCCTACATTCTGAACCCTATACCCTGCTATGAGTGTCATAAATTCAACCACACCACAACATCTTGCGACACGCACCCAAATGTCTAACCTGTGGTAGGGATGCATATGAGGGCATCGTCCACCTCCTTCTCCCTGCTGTATCAATTTCATGGCAGTCATGCTGCTGCCTCTTGGGATTATCCTGTGTATCATGATGAGCTGGAGATCCAGGTAAAGGAAAAAGTGCCTTCCCCAGTCGCCTGCAAGTTATTGGCTAGTCACAAACTGTGTGTTCTCCACTTAGTTCTCTTCTTGCTACCTCTCACTCCATGAATGATATGGCCACACAGATGTGACCTCAAATTCTGTTCTGAGATTGTGAAATTGCCCAGTGTCAAAATAGCATCACCATCCCCCTGTCCAGCTGTGCAACAAGCCATCAGACTCTCGCCTCAAGGAACGAAGCCACCGGGTACACAACTGGTGACTGGAAAGAACAGGAGTTCTCCTGTGAACACTATCTACATCACTCCAGCCAAACACTAGTGTCTTCCTCTGCTAACTGGAAAGGATAAAAGAAGTCCAGTAAAGGCAAACATTCGTCTTCATGGCCGTCTCGAAGATTCTCTTAAATGGTGTTGCCACGTGATACCTTAGCCTGACCAGCTTCTATGTCGCCACTGCCTACCACAAACAGGTTTCCCGTGTTGCGCTCTACACACTGACAGCACAAGCAAGCCGATGATTCTGTTGACGTCATGGAGCAGGATCCTCCTGCTTCTATGCAGTGTAGCTGCAAGTCTTCAGACTGTCAATCAACAGTGCTGAGACGAAGCCCATTCGTTTCTTCCTCCTCATGCCTCCTCGAATGGAACATTTGCGGCCTTCTGTCATCCAAGAGAATTTATGGCTGCTTTTAGCATCACATCGTCCTCTTTTACTCTGGCTTCAGGAAACAAAATTGCATACTTATGACTGCTTACAGGTTTCACATTTCTCTCCAGTTTATTTTGACCTTACACCCACCCCCCACCCCACCCCACCCCCTACCAAGGTCAGCATTCCATCTCATGCGGGCTTCGTGCTGAGAGAGATTCATAGGCAACCCATCTCACTGACTGCCCATCTTCGAGTTGTTGCAGTTCACCTTTTCCTTCCTCACCTGATGTTTTCCCTTTCTACCGTTTATATCCCTCCATTATTCGATGTCACCAGGTCAGATTTCCTTTAGCTTGTTGGGCTGCTACGTCACGCATTTCTGCTACTCGGTGACATTGATGTGGATCATCCCGTAAGTGGGTTATCCCAAAAGTTGTCAGAGAGATGCCTTTTTGGCTGACTTTAATCAACTCAACCTCTTCTGCCTTAACACTGGAGTTCCCATTTTCCTTTCCAACCCCTCGCATACCTATTTCCATTTCGAGTTATCCTTTTGCAATGTGCAGCTTGCCATCGTCTTGAGGGGTCCGTTCTTTCTTACAACTACTAGAGGGACCATTTCCCATGTGCTGTCCATTTGCTGACTCCTACTCCATCTGTGTGCATACCCAAATTGCAGCTTACTAAGGCTGATTGGTAGCTGTACTCCTCCCTGGTCATCTTCAAAGAACAAGATTGCCCGTCATGATGACCAGGTGCAATATCTCACAAGCGTTATACTTTGTGCTGCAGAATGTTCCATTCCTCAAACTTCCTCCTCACCACATCATGTCTCTGTCCCTTGGTGGACTGAGGCATGCGCCGACACAAATATTGTGCTGATATGTGCTCTCAGCATTTTAAAGTCATCCTATGGTGGCAAACTGCATTCATTACAAACAGAAGCATGCCAAGTGTTGTTGTATTCTGTGGGATAGCAAGAAACCTAGCTAGATTTCATTCAGTACTTACTTTAACAGTTCCACCCATTCCTCTGTCATATGGGTCAACCTCCGATAGCTCTCTGGGACCGAGATCAATTTTCCAGTTATCAACCTTCTGTTAGAAGTGCCACCAGAGGGTACCACCCATGGTTTGGAGCAGACTTTTTCGGAATACTTTACAATTGTCTTAAAGGGTCTACCATTTCAGTTCCCCCAATGTCTCTGTGACACTCTGCTATGGAATAAACAAACCTGTGACATAAAAACACGGGAGAACTGCCGTAAGTCAGTAACATCTTGCCACGATATTTCGGCACAGTCTTTTGGCCGTCTTCAGGTGAGTACAGCTGGAGAAGTACTGGCGAATACGCGCTGAGCTCTGCTATTTAAAGCCAAAGGGGGCTGCATTGTGCATGCGCTGTGCGTGTACTGTTTTTAGCGTGCGCATTCACAACTCCTTGCGTTGCGCCTGGCACCCTCCGCGGTGAAAACTTGGCATTTCTATATCAGATCGATCTTCATCTTTATACCGATAACTATGTTGACTCCAAAGTTTCTCTACAATGGGATTCCAAGCGGAATTTAACTGGTAACCGCTATCTCGATTGATAAGAGACTCACTGTCTGACAATTTTATTTCAATGGGTTCATTTATAATTGAACTCCAGAAATTTGACATTTGAGCCACAATTTTTGTATCATTGTAATTCATAGAGTCACCAGTAGAAATGCATTATTCAGCGATTGCATACTTGGTGGGGTGGAGAAGTCGAGTATGCCGCTGGTGTTCCACAATACGTCCGTGCACCGTTCTTGTTGTCTGCCCTATATATGACTTGCCGCAATCACACGGAATCTTGTAGACACCTGATTTACATAGGCCCAGGTCATCGTTAACGGATCCCACCAGTGATGATACTTTAGGAGGAGGGCGAAAGATGACTCTAACTTGATGCTTCCTCAATATTCTACCTAACTGTGACGAGATGTTCCCAATAAAAGGTAGATAAGCCATTGACCTGAAGACCTCTTCTTCCTTGTTGTGTCATTTGTAGGACTGCATAGCTCTGTTCACTTGCTTAGTTGAAAAACCATTCATCAGGAATACTTCTTGCAGGTGTTTCAGTTCCGCTTGAAGACTGTCGACATCAGAATAGTATGAGCACGGTGGATTAAAGTTTTAAGGACACCCATTGTTTGTGCCGGATGGTGACAGCTGGTAGCTTGCAGATACAAATCTGTATGGGTCGGTTTCCTATACACCGAATGGCCAAGTGTGCTATCATTCTTGCACCGTACCAGAAAATCTAAAAATGGCAAACCACCATCTTTTTCAGTTTCCATAGTGAACTTAATATTTTCATGTATGGAATTCATATGATGTAAAAATTCCTGGAGACGGTCCACGCCATGAGGCCATATTATAAAGGTGTCATCCACATAACGCCAAAAGACTGTCAGTTTAAAAGTGGCAGAGTTGAGAGCTCTCTCTTCAAAATCTTCCATAAAAAGATTTGCCACCAGGGGAGACAAAGGACTCCCCATGGCGACACCGTCAGATTGTTCATAAAATTCATTGTTGAATGTAAAATATGTAGAAGAGAGTGTATGCTCAAACAACGTTGTAATATCTGCATCAAACATATTACCGATCAGGTGTAATGAATCTACAAGAGGCACCTTGGTACAGAGAGAAACGACGTCCAGGCTGACCAGCAAGTCGTTACTTTGCAGCTGTAAAGACTGAATACGGCTGATAAAATCACTAGAGATTTTAATGTGATGAGGGCATTTGCCTATAACTGGTTTAAGCAGTGATGCCAGAAATTTTGCTAGGTCATTGGTGGCTGCCACAATGTTGCTCACGATCGGATGTAATGGTACAATTTCCTTATGGATCTTAGGCAGTCCATATAGCCTGGGAGGAACCGCACTATTTGGTTTCAATCTCTTGATGACCTCCTTCGATAGAGAAATATTAACAGTACATGTGCAGTGCATGTGCAATGCAGTCCCCTTTGGCTTTAAATAGCAGAGCTCAGCGCGTATTCGCCAGTACTTCTCCAGCTGTACTCACCTGAAGACGGCCAAAAGACTTTGTGCCGAAATATCGTGGCTAGATGTTACTGACTTACGGCAGTTCTCCCGTGTTTTTATGGAACAATCAGTACACTGGGAAAATTTCAAACATCACAAAACCTGTGACAATTTGTGCTGCCCCTCCTTGTATACATGCAATATCCCCTGTTAGTCCTATCTGGTACGGGTCTGACACACATGAGCAATATTCTAAGATGGATCACATGACTGATTGCTTTTTAATCTCTTTTGTAGACTGATTGCACTTCCCCAGTATTCTACCAATCAACTAAAATCTACTACCTGCTTCACCCATGAGTGAACCTATGCGAACATTCCATTTCATTTATCCAAAATATAGGATACTATATTTTTTCCCTTTTGTGAAGTGCACAGTTCCTAATTTCTGAACATTTAGAGCATGTTGGCAATTTCTGCCCCATATTGCAATCATATCAAGAGGTGACGGAATATTTATGCAGCTTGTCTCAGACAGTATTTCATTATATAAAACTGCATCATCCCCAAAGAGCCTGATTTTACTATTACTATTGTCTGCAAGGTCGTTAATATACAATACGAAAAGCAAGGGACCAACACACTTCTCTCGAGCACATCCAGTTCCTTCCAAATCGGATGATGACTCTCCATTTAAGATAAAATGCTGTGTCCTCTCTACCACAAAGTTCTCAATCCAGTTCCAAATTTCACTTGATACCCCCATATGATCGAACTTTTGACAATAAGCGTAGTTGCGATAATAAGTCAAATCCTTTGTGGAAATCAAAACACACTGTGTCTAACTGGTTGCCTTGATCCAAAGCTTTCAATATGTCATCTGAGAAAAGTGCAAGTTGTGTTTCACATGATCAATGTTTCCAAAAACCATGCTAGCTGGGAAGTGAGGACACCATTCTGTTACAAATACCTCATTATGTTTGAACTCAGAATATGTTGTAAGATTCTACAAGAAATAAATGTGATAGATACTGGGTGGTAGTGTTGTGGATTGCTTCTACTACTGTTCTTGTAGACGTGTGACCAGTGCCTTTTTCCAAAAATCGGGCATGGTTTTTTGTTTGAGGATTCTACGACAGATTATAGTGAGAAGAGGGGCTAATTCAGATGCAAATTCAGTATAGAATCTAACACGGATTCCATTGTGCTCTGGAGCTTTGTTCAGTTCTAACAATTTCAGCTGTTTCTCAACACCACTGGCCAACATAGTTATTTCATTCATCTTTTCAGTGGTACAAGGAGTAATTGGGCTAATTCTCTTGGGTTTTCCTTTGTAAAGGAACATTTACAGAGTACTTCCCTACTTATCTATGCAGTGTGTGACCAATTTTTCTTTTAAATTTGAGCAAGAGTTCATCTACATGCTAGTTTACTGAACACACCCATCTTTCTACTTGTTTTAGTTGTAGTCTGTCCTTTATGCTTAAGTTACCATTGTCCCACAACTGCGCCACGTACACCGATACCAGTGTCGAAGTGGACATCCCAAAGATGTCTGGTATATTTGATGAAATTAGAGCTAATATATTTCTATTGTGAATGGATCCCCTGAATCTGACCGAGCGAGGTGGCGCAGTGGTTAGACACTGGACTCGCATTCGGGAGGACGACGGTTCAATCCCGCGTCCGGCCATCCTGATTTAGGTTTTCCGTGATTTCCCTAACTCACTCCAGGCAAATGCCGGGATGGTTCCTCTGAAAGGGCACGGCCGACTTCCTTCCCCATCCTTCCCTAATCCGATAAGACCGATGACCACGCTGTCTGGTCTCCTTCCCCAAAACAACCAACCAACCCTGAATCTGTTCTAGGTAGCTATCACTGAAGGCTTTTAGTAAAGTTTCACAGAATGTCTTACCACACCAACCACTAACAAAATTGTAATTTCCCCAATTAATTGTTGGATGATTTGTCACCAGCAATGATCAGTGTGATTGGGTAACTGGAGTACAAGTGAACCGACATTTTCTCAGAACTTTGTGGTTGCAAGAGGAGATGAATCTGATGGGCGATAGGATCAAATTATCATTTTGTACCCACCCCTAACACTGAGTCTTGTCCAATCAGGCTCACATACAGTTTCAATTTCTACTTCAGTGGATCTGAGTTTTTTTGTCTACAGTGTCAAATACACCATCACCTTTTTCCATTGCCTATCCTTTTGGTATACATTTAATTTTTCCTCAAAAATCTCACTGTTGTCAATTTCAGGTTTCAAGCAGCTTTCATTGAGCTTCATTGCTTTTCACGAGCACTTCAACCTCTGGCACTTAGTTATGAATGCTTCGGCAGTTTACCACCTCTCACATGTGAGAGGCATCTTTTTTTTCTCCCAGTCTTACACTTATACTTCTGGGTTACCTACAGTCCCTGGATGGAGAGCCACCTAATCTACAGTCAGTAACCTGAGAAGCAGCCTCTGATATGTAGTGCACATCTGACCTATTTAAGGGGACCCTACAGTTCGCAATGCTACAGCACAGGTCCAGGAAGTTGCAGCCTCGCTTGTCACAGAACTTCTGAAGTGTCTGGTTCAGTCCTCCCGCTCAACTCACACCCGACGGGCCACGATCAGTTCTGGAGACAATGCTGCATATTGTGAGCTTCATTGAGACTTAGTGCACAAGGCTGGTCTCCTCAACTTTCTCTGCCAGTCACTGGAATGACCCAAGAGTCACTTCAGTGCCCAGACGAAAGGCATCATGTGTTCCAATGTGGACCACAATCTGCAGTTTGTTGCACTCTGTTCCCTAAATGGCTGCTCGAATAGCCTGACACTGAGTGCACCTGGTGTCCTTTCCTGTCCCTCGCTGGCATTTCCCGAAGGGATACAATCATTCACCATACATTTGGATTGCCAACGATTTATAGACCCCTACCCTTTCATGTTTTCCCAAAACAGGTGACGTGAGTCCCACTGGCTCAGTTTGTTTCAGTGATAGACGGCACTTCAAACTAGTTAGTCATGGGGATTGGTATAACACCCAGAGTCCTCACTGGCTCACACCCACTCTGTACAGGATGCCTATATCCACCATTGACACGCTACTTGCAGTAAAGTGGACGAGTAATGACAGATGCAGAACTGTCTGCAGAGGAGACAAGATAAACACCAGAGGAGTGTACTTAAGGTACCTCTGGTACAGTTACCACAGGTACACTACTCTCGGCAGCTCTTCCAACACACTGATTCACCGCAGCTGACAATCGTTTTACAGTAGTCAGGGTGATTTCCAGCTGCTCACAAATGTCAACCAATTGACCTCATGTCTGAGAACAGCATTTATAGTGGAGCTGCATTTTGGCTGTTGCAGTGTATTGACGGACAGTGAGCAAAGGGTTACAAATTAAACGTGCTCATTATTTCTTAATTTGAGCTAAAAAGGTGCTAATTCCCTATAAGGACTGAAGCAGATACAGGAAAGGAGATTTCTGTTAAGGCAACACACACGTGGTAGTATTTACTACTTTCCTAAAATGTTTTTACATTTAATATAGTTGTTTGCAAACTGGAAAACAGATCTATGATGAATGCAGAACGTGTATATGGTTACTTTTCTTAAAGGGAAAATGAGATTGTAACACAAAATGTTAGTTAGAATATCTGCTACAGTAATTAAAACCACAATTGCTTGTAGATAATGCGAAGCAGGATTGAAGCTTCCAAAAATGTTCAAATCCACAGTTATTTGCATTGATACACAATGAAATTCAGGGGTGATGTTTACCTTGGCAGAACTGTGATCCACAGATGCTGATATGCTATGAATTAAATAAGATACCAAAACACTGGTACCACTAACTTACGAAAATAGTTTTGTAATTGTCAGAAAATCCTGAAAGTGTCCTATTTCTCATGTAATTAGACAAAGAATTAGCATAAGGTTGTTTCGAACAATGATAGCCCTACTGTCCTTGAAAATTTTGAAAGACTACAATCTACATTCATCCTACAATTGACGATACTAGTTTTCACAGTATATCGTAATACAAACAGCTATCGGTACAGTAAGTGAGGGATTACGCAGGACAAGTGATGCAAACAAGAGCACATGCAAATACAGAACTTAAAATTGACACACAATCTTGTGCAAGCGGTCTCAAACAAGAGAAGATTTGGAAGCTGGCTTTTATATGTAAATAAATGTGTGTATTGCACGGGTTCTTCACTTGGCTTATCCTGTGCGCACTTCTACACTGGGGTGCCGAAGAACAACACTGCAGTGTAAGTTTATCTACAACAAAATAATGAAGCTGTGCAACAGCAACAACAAAACGCATCATCTGTAACGATCTTTCAGTTACTATCAAAACTATCCCTGATTGTGACCCTGTGCCATTAATTGTCCCTAAATTAAACGCGAGAATCAGCGTTATTACAGCATGCCTCACACACATGGGGCTTAACATTAACGACAAGGACCATAACAGCAGGAATTATCCCCTCCTTAATTACAACAGCATCAAAATATTATTTGCCATTATCAAATGTTTGTTCCCATCTTTTTAAAATAATGAAGTGCAGATTTTTATGAGATCCATTGACTTGTTACTTAGCGAGAAATAGTGGCTAATGCAACAGTACCAAGGCTTAGTATAAGATGAAAAGCGTTTTATTTTTGCAAAGGGCAATGTTTCACCCATGTGTCTGATAGACTGAAGCAGCTTCAGAAGAGCTCAGGGTCAGTATTACTCTAGCTAACTTGGCCACAACAGCCAATGAGGTTACAACCTCGAAGAACTTTGTACATCAGGTGCAGGATGAAATAAGTTTAGAAGAGACACTTGAACATCTCTCATTATTTTTTTGGTGCAGAGCAATTCAGTTTTAGTGAAGGGGACCTGCAAGAGTAGTAAGTCATCAGCTGAAACATTACAGAAAGCCCTAAAGTTGGACTAACTGGTGGCAAAACAGGGCACTAAGTCTTGCTAGAAAACAATTACCTTTCTCTTCAGACAGAACCCTCAGGAGAACACTACAGAATGTGAAGTTTAGATCTGGTGTACTGAGAGAAGACATTAGTTCCCTCAAGATCAAACTGCAACTCATGTTATCAGAAGTAAGACATGCAGTTCTTATGATAATGAGTTTAGATTGACTCCACCATTGGAGTAAGAACCGAACATTGGCTGCATCATTTGTAATGTAACTATACCACCTGCAAAACTGTTCTGAAAATATAGCCCCATGCATTAGTTTTTACACTGGGTAGTTTTACAAGATGGTAGCAAAACAATAGTTTGCAGTTATACTTGGCCTTCTTTTCAAAGTTCACATGTCATGAGCACAATTGTTGTAATTGTCACGGAATGGGAGGCATTTGGTATGAAAATTAATCATGTGGTATCTGATGTGTGGGCAAAATCAAGCTCTATGGCTAGAGTTCAGAACTACAGTTGGTAGGTTTATTAATTTCAAAAACTCTGGGTAGCATTCTCATAAGAGGAAGCTAATTTTGCTAGCTGATCCAATACATTTTAAAATATTCGAGAAACCACTTGGTCAGTGGGCAATCAACCTTCCTTCCTGAAAATGTTATTGGAAAATTATGGTTTCCATTTAATAAGGTACATATCGGTCATATGAAGCAGATAGTGGTTTACACTTGAAACTGGAACCACAACACCATGAGAGCTGTTTCATGCAAAACTAGTGTGGCAGAATGACAGGTGGTTTGGTTACTTCTGATAAACATTCAGACTGTTCCTGCCATTGAGTATGCTATCAAGACGGGGAAAGTTCTGAGGAATGCTTTGACCACAGTATGGTTCTTAAAGGATGTTCGTAACTTGTTTTGTCTCGTGACATCCAGAGCTCCAACTATGCCACTTGGTGGCTGTAAAAAAACAAATGTAAGCAGTCAATATAATGGAAGGAAACATTCCACGTGGGAAAAATTATATATAAAAACAAAGATGAGGTGACTTACCGAACAAAAGCGCTGGCAGGTCGATAGACACACAAACAAACACAAACTTACACACAAAATTCAAGCTTTCGCAACAAACTGTTGCCTCATCAGGAAAGAGGGAAGGAGAGGGGAAGACGAAAGGAAGTGGGTTTTAAAGGAGAGGGTAAGGAGTCATTCCAATCCCGGGAGCGGAAAGACTTACCTTAGGGGGAAAAAAGGACAGGTATACACTCGCACACACGCGCATATCCATCCACACATACAGACACAAGCAGACATATTTAAAGACAAAGAGTTTGGGCAAACTCTTTGTCTTTAAATTTGTCTTTAAATATGTCTGCTTGTGTCTGTATGTGTGGATGGATATGTGCATGTGTGCGAGTGTATACCTGTCCTTTTTTCCCCCTAAGGTAAGTCTTTCCGCTCCCGGGATTGGAATGACTCCTTACCCTCTCCTTTAAAACCCACTTCCTTTCGTCTTCCCCTCTCCTTCCCTCTTTCCTGATGAGGCAACAGTTTGTTGCGAAAGCTTGAATTTTGTGTGTATGTTTGTGTTTGTTTGTGTGTCTATCGACCTGCCAGCGCTTTTGTTCGGTAAGTCACCTCATCTTTGTTTTTATATATAATGTAAGCAGTCAGGTAGATATGCAGATAAAAAGTGCCTATTTATGCTTTTTGTACAAGTTTGTGTGTTGTCCTTTACCACCACCTTCGTTCCTTGCTTGTTTTCTTTCCTTCTATAATTTTGCTCTCCAAAAGTATTTGTTATTTCCAGTATGTCTCATAATACTCTAGGTACAGAAATAATATACATTATTTCATTACAAATTAGCTTTGTTAACAAGTATATTCTTTCATAAATAAGGGAAGAAACAATCGAGCAAAAATCTACGGAATTATAGTGTGTCGGTATGAGCACAGGCTTTAAAAAGTACAAGTAACCAGTGCTCATCTTTGGACATTGTAATATGTGTTTCTATGTCAGATCATGATCTAGCAGTTCGAAATGAAAAACATAATTGACATTTTATCAAAAGGCAGGGAAAATAGTCCACGAAGTATACTAGGAGGTCTTCCTGCTTTGGTTATTTAGATGTAACAAGGCTACAGTTAACGGTTTTTCGTATTGCTAGTATGTATAATGCATTTGTCCCACATTATACTGTTGCCCCAAAAATTCTTTGTCAGAAATATGGTACATTAATATTACGCCACTGTATACGGTAATAAACTTTGATTGTTTATACCTTGATAATAATTGAGACACTCCAAATACTGTGTTCTAAAAAAGAAAGGCATTACAGTTCAAAATGTTGCCAGTTTAAAGTCATGGTTGTTGTGCTGACGTATGGTTGTTACCGCTAAATTCTTTAAAATTGTCACAAAAACTTCAGAAATAGGATGTTTATCTGCATCTTTAAATTTTCCTTGTAGCAACGATATTTTGCAGCATAATATTGGTTACCATTTATATTTGTGAGGATTCGAAATGATCTGTAGTACCCTACAGATGCTTGCAGCAATACAAACTATTTGAGCTAGCTGAAGTTCTAGTAAGGAGAGAACTACAAACCCATCCCTGTCACTGTGAATGAAGTTCATCATGACAAAAACTGGGAAGAAAAATATTTTGTCACATTATGCTACTATTTTTTGTTGCTGGAAATCCGGATGTTCGGTTCGAACCTGGTGCTCTACCATATCAATACATTCAGCAACTGGGTTGCATTATAAGGCAGCAGCAGCGTAGTGTGCTGGAGCTGGTAACGACCATTGATAGCTGGGAATTACGTGACATTCGTATTAATGCAAACATTGTTACGAAATTTTCGCTTTATGGGGTTAATTAATTTATTGGGCACACAAGGTACACACAATGTCAACCAATGAGCAGGATCGGCATTAATTATTTGCTTCACAACCAGTCGTTGCCAACATCAGCACAGTTCGCCACCACTGCCTTAAGAAAAATTGTACCTGACAGTTAAGATACATTGTTGCTACCCATGGGTACATAGCATGTTGGGACCCAGTGTGGCTGCCCTGAAAAGCAGACCATACCACCCTAGTCAGAGCTTAATGGTGATAGGGTTGGCGACACTGAAGCAAAGTTTAGTCACTGATTTCAGCCAGGTGAAGCGTGCAGTTTTATTCTGTCTTGTTCTCTGCAAGTGTGAAGAGTTATCGAGGGAACATGGGGTGGTAATACATCTTGGTGAGCTGAAGAATTATCAGTAAGAAAAAAGATAGGGTGATTGGCTAACATAGGAAAATAGTGTACTCATAGCGTTTTACTGTGGATTGGTTGTAGTTGTACACTTTAGGGTACACGAATGCTGTGTTTTTTCACCATCTATGGTGATTTTAGGTAATTCTGCGTCACAAATAGAAGAGAATAACAGAACAAACAAAAATTAATTAATTATAGTGTGTACAGGCAGACTATTTTCATACATTTGTTCAAATATGAATTTTCACTATCATTGACCACTATGTCACTAGGTTCTGAAAACCCATGGACTCTGTAACACTGTAAAAACATTCTCTTAATAACATTTTTAAGATCATTTTTAAAAACGATGCTTAACGGAAGAGCAGTAAAAAGGATTTTGGGGTGATACATTGCGCTTTGTGATATTGGGCTGTTTTGTGTGTCTCTCTGTGGAAATCATTCCTGGGTCTTGTTGGGTAGTCATGGCACTCATTATTTAAAGAAGAAAATTGGAGCTGAGATTTGAAAAAGCAGATACTTTAGTAGATAAATAAAGATGGAAGCGACATTATTTGAAATTCTTTGAAAATTTACCTGCAGGAATCTCTTGGTGCAGCCCCTTTCATTATTCTTAATGCTCGTTTTTGAATAATGAATGACCGGTTTGCCAGACTTGAATTACCCCTAAATAAGACACCATACCGCAATAGACTATGCATAATAGCACAATAAGCACATATTACTGTTTTTTTCACTGGAGCAGTTTTTCAGCATTCTGAGTATGTAGCAGCATTTACTTAGCTTTTTATTGAGCATTTCAATATGTTTATCCCACTTTAGATGCTCGTCTAACCAGACACACAAAAATTTTGTGTTTGAAGTTTGTAAAATCTTCTGTTCACCAAGTTTCAAACCTGTATTGGGCTTTACTTTATTCGATACGTGGCTGAAATTCATCCCTCCCTCATTTACAAATAAACAGTTACCTCTAAACCATTTTCCTGCTTCTTCTTTTGTTATTTCTACTTTGTGTTGCAAGTCAGTCTCATTCTGAGCTTTAATAAAAAAAAACTTGTATCGTCTGCATACAATACAGCATTAGCTAGTGTTAAACGGTTTGGTATATCATTTATAACAATCAATAACTTTGCTTCAGTCGGTATTGTGATAATAGCGTATTGTTGTTGTTATTTATTGAGCATCCATTTTTTCATATACAATGATATAGGAGTTGTCATGTTACATTATATGAGTTTGTAATTATACAGTAATAACAGTGTAAGCATCTGCACGATTTTATCCATGTACTGCTTTGCAATATTTTGCTTTCTTCAGAGAAATTGTATATGAACTGTGAGTGATTTGAAGGTGGTGTGTATATCTGGCAGCAGAACATTGTCAGTGTATTTCCTAGTTCATACCATACGTGTAGGTGAATCTGGTGACTCTCGTTCACTTACTTGATGATGATGATGATGATGATGATGATGGGCACACGTTTGGGTGTAGGATGTAAGATGCCCAAATGTTACGTACAATATTAGACACACATCTTTGTCTCCATATGCTATTATTTACATTCCATGACAATGGCTAGATGCAATCAGAAAGTTACATACCGGTAGATAATTTTGCAGAATGTGTTGTAACTTCTGTCAGTATTGCTGTATTACTAGATGTGTGTCATTTACCAATTGCGACTGCACAGACTGCATCAAAAGTACATACTGATATGTATATCCATACGAATAGTATTGTTTTTCACATAACAAAGAAAATTGTTAACAAATTTATCTGGTCTGTTTTGTCACTGTTCAAAATATTCCCGAGTGATATGGGCGCTGTTAGAAACGTGTTGCAATTTTCTCATTTGAATAATCCTGACGGCAACATTAAGTTATAGTTCTTCAAAATTTGTAGAGCATCCATTGGAATGCTGTCTTGAGTTCATTTCTTTTGTTGTTGGTTTATTCATCTGCAGAGCAATAGATACTGTATGGATGTCATCAAACATTTTGTACAAAAATAAACACGCCTCTTATTGTAGCTCATATACTCAGCCATATTTGTCTGCTATCATGCCATAAATTGTTGAACAGTATGTGCTCTTGAATAGTCAGTAACAGTAACAGTTATTTTAAATATTCATTTACAGATTTACATGTTTTACTTTTTGTGACAGTCTATTGTATAATTTTATTCCATGGTATAATACATTGTAGGTAGTTTTTAAATGGTTTCTTCTGTTTGGATGTAAACAGTGGGTTTGGTTCCACGGCCATATACTATACTGTCTGTGGTGTACAGATTGAATTTTTTTCTTGTATACATTGTGTTGCGATTGATGTATTGACACAGAACTGTCAGAATTACTAGCTTTTTGAATAATTTTTTTAGTGTGCCCTGTTACTACTACCATTGGTTGCTATTCGTGCAGCACTCTTTTGTACCTTGAAAATAGTGTATATGTGCCCAGCACTTATTCGCCAAAACATTAGCCTATAACTGAGGATTGACTGCATATATCAAAGGGCTACTTTTCAGCAAGGAATATTGCAGACTGATGTAAGGATTTGTGGAGCTTAACATTCTGAGGATAGCCTCTTTTGCACAATTTTCACCTACTCAGTCCATTTCAATTGAGTCTAGATATGTTACCAATAATTTGGTATCACTTAAAATCTACTAAACCTTTCGCTTTCAGTGTAGTAACATGGGTTTTTTTTAGCTGCACATTTATACAGTTCCTTTAATGCATTAAAAGTTGCTGCCTTTCCCAAAGACCAGTTGAGCAAATCTCGTGAGCTTCATTGGAAGTTCCTGTTAATTGTTGAATTTGTGTCATCAGCAAATGGTATTTCTTCTCCATAACTGACACTCCAGAAAATTATTTACATATATATACAGAAGAGGGTTGGGCCTAATACACTTCTCTGAGTGGCGCCTATATTATTATTATTTGGATATAATAAATGCTTTACTACTAGTCTTTCAGAAATGTGAGATTTCTACTCTTTACACCTGGTTTTCCAATTATGACTCCACCAGTTCTTTGACATACCACTGGATTTTATTTCACAAATTACAACTATCAGTAAGGGATAAGTGCTGTCAGATGCCTTAGATGGAGCCAAAAACATGCCTGTTACTTTCTCGCCCATGTCTAGTGCTTGGAGTGCAACTCCAGTAAACTGCACTATAGCTGACTGTGTACCTGTTGCGGTCCTGAAAGCAGATTGTTAATTGCAGGGAAGGTTGTGTTTATGTTGGTACTTCATTAGGCAAGTTTTCATTATAGTCGCTATAGTTTCAGGAATTCTAGATAATGAAGAAATTGGTGTGTGGTTTTCTAAATTTTTTGCATCACCATATTTATAGTATTGGTATTACTTCTGCTTGTTTCAGATATGCAGGAAAGCAGTCAGATTGAAAGGTTCATTAATTACTATTGTTGATGGGTTTTTGTTTGTATACATTTAAGGACATTGACTGGGATATCATTAAAGCCTGTGGATTTTTTGTTTAAATTGCATATTTTCTTTCCTTGGAGAAAGCACCATTGAGAGTTACAAGTGCTGGTACTTGATTTATTCTAAAGATTCATTCACCCTTAGGTACTTAAGAGCAGATGTTAGTTGGGCGCAGGTCCTGTTCAGTACATTCCGTAAATATTATGGCTACACAGTGGAATTAAATGTTGTATGTAAGAATGTTTTGTGGAACTGTGCATGTGACTGCTAAAAGTGTCATTAAGATCAATTGCTTTTACCTTCTATTCAAATATTTGTGGCAGTGTACTGATCTATGCTTTTTTTTCTCTTCCAGATTGTCCATGCTGTCAACATTTCTCAGACGAGATAGAGACGATGTACCGGTAATGTATCTGCATGTTACATGAGCACATCTTGTGCTGGATTCATGTTAGATTAGTCATTAATGCCTGTCATTTCCTGTGTGCCTTGGAGTTGCTGTTTTTCATTAAACAGCAGTATGCCACTTAATCATGCTAGTAGTAATGAAATGCAGCTGTACTTCAATGTCTGTTCCTGATCCAAGTGTTACTGCACATAAGCACATTTCAGTTACTGTTAGAGGCACAATAAACTGCTCAGAAATGGTTAAGCCAAGAAACATTAGGCTTCATCACAAAATTAAATGCTTAGACTTTAGATATTGAATGCACTAATCTATTGAAACAGCAATATTATGTCAAAGGATTGAAGACTACTTTTCCAATAAAGCAAGCAATTTGTTAAAATAGTACAGTTCAACTATGATAAATGAGTGGTAGACCTATATTTTGTGAAGTCTCTGGAGTGTGCTTTCTATAACATTAAGTTTCTTAAAGATACAACAGATTCCCTAGTGATTCTAGAGTAGCTGTTGTCTGTCTCAGAAAAAGATGATTTGCACTGATGTGGCTCAAATGTAGTGCAGTTGATACTGATCAATCAGGTTTACACAGAGGTGAAATTATGCTGTGTTGTAAGTGTTCTGATTCTGTCACCTTGTTACACAGAAAACTGGTGAAGTACTCTAAGTGATAGTTTCCAAATGGAGGAAGTTATCAATTCAGCTACTTCGATTAGCCTAAGCCCTTCCGGACTCGACGTGCTTTATGGTCATGTGGCTTCTACAGAGTTCAGCTATTAGGTGTTCACTGTAGGCTGTCACTTCAGCCTTCCCATCAGACGTCTACTGTATGTCATGTGTGCATCTAAAGCAGAATAGAAAATGCTGTATTGAATTTGATTCTAAAAAACTGAAGCTCATGTTTGGTGGCTTTTATAACTTATGTATCAATAAATGTTTCCGAGCACCAAGACATGGAGGATCTTCTGAAAATGTCATCACTGGTAAATTTTTTTGTAAGAACAGGGTGGGATACATAATGTGAAAAGATTTTTAGATCTCATTAATAATCTAATATAAATATGATGTGTCATATTAAATTTACATACATACAAGGGTTCTTGCTGGAGAGTTTTTTTGTCAGCATGCTAGATAATACAAGCCAATGAAGGTTTTTTATGTCTCTGCTTGATATGATAATTCACTGTTCAGCCAGTAACCACAATCCCGGCACAAGACCCATGAATCTGGAAACATCTCTGTTCCATTAGGCAAGCTCATAATCACTGCAGATAGAACACAAGACAGCACATTAAATATCTTGGGTTTAGAACTGAAAATGCAAAAAAACATACACAGTTAACATACACAGCATAATATCTCTTTCCAAAATACATTTTCTAATATGATTCATTGCGATTGTTGAGAAACGTGATATTGGGAGATAAATGTGGTTTTGTACATGGTTTTCATCCAGGTACCAGATTTGGCGTTAAACATTAGTTGATTATGAATCAGAAATAAGATAAAATATGTAAACTGGTGCTAGTGTAATATGAAACATCGTAGTGGTGACACTGATGTGGAGCACAGTCAGATGCCAAGGTCAGTTCACATAGATGTATATTACAGCATCCACCAGTGGGGAGATACACCTGGCCATGGTGACAGTACTTATTGGCAAAGAATTCTGTTGTCACATTCATGGACTTTCACCAGAAAAAGTTCCAATGCAGTGATACAGAATGGCAAGTTCAAAGAATAGATGGGATATGCTCGCTGGACCAAATTGGAAAGCTGACTGCCATTGTAGCTGATGTAAGAAGAATCTGCAATGACACTTAAAAATGTGTGGATACTTACCTAAGGTGTATTGTTAATAATAAATAATTATGTAGTTTACTTGCCAGATATAAATATTAGATTATCCAGTTTGTGCTTCATGCTGTAGTTATGGTTACCTCTTAAGTTTGCTTGGAGCATGTGGGAGGTGACGCAGGTTTTCATTTCAGGTTTTACACCTCAGTGCAATACAGCCAAACTGCACTGCCATGAGGACATCCAATTTCTGGCTGCCTGTCAGCTCAGACTGGGACACTTGTGGTATGTATGGAAAATGGAGGTAAAGTCTTTCCCATCTTGCAAGTGTGTATGTGATGTGCAGTTCTGTGAAATGATGAACCTACCTTCCATGCTTCTGTATTTTTGCTCATCACTGTGCAGTAGCTGATGATCTTTCCTCAGACATTGCCTGTATTCTGTGGCTGCTCACAGTGTGTCAAACTAGTATTGGGTGAACTGTTGAATAATGTGTTTCTGTAACTGGCCTGCATGTGATTAGTGTTTATATGGAATGTTAGTTGAGAGTAACTAAATGCTGTTTTGAAAACATTGTGTGGTTTGTACTGTATTTCTTTTACAGCATTTATAGCTGTGTATTTCTGCTGGTACTAATTTTACTCTTACAGTTAACCAAAAGTTTTTAGGGGTCAGTTGAGCTTATGCAGATGAGATCGCAGGTTAAATGCAAGTTACCTGTCTTGTTCTTCCTGAAATTTTTGTGCATGTGCGGCTCATTTTCAAAGCCTCCTATCTTGTTACAGAGTATATTTTTCAGCATTTCCTCCCATTGTAATCCTCTCTCCTTAGTCAGCCCCCACCTGGTCTGTCTTGTTTGTTGTCTGGCAACTGGTCTTCATCCACATTTTGTCTATTCCAGAGTTGCTTTTGGTAACATTCGTTTTCCCATTCTTTTAAGATGACCAAACCATTTCAGCCCATTTCTCTCTGTCTTCTGTGAGACTGATCTGAAGTTTCAATTTCCATTTCTTATTCTGTCCCATCTGATCTTAGTTCGGATGCCTCACAGAAAGTGCATCTGTCACTTGTATTCCACTCAGATCTTTGTCATTATGCAACATTCTGACCCACAGATCAGAATTGGTAGACAATATTTGTATACTATGATTTTCATTTAAGTTAATTGCTGGATACACAATAACAAAATTATGAGCATTTTTCCACCCTCTCTGAATTTTTTTCTGTCTGGTTTCCTGTCCTGTTCTGCTTGCTTTGTAGTTATCTGAAAGCACATACTTCAATAACTTGTCCATTACAACAAAAAACCTTCAGTTCCCTGCTGATTTTCATTACCTGACTTTTTAACTTTATTTCCATGCCTAGGGGAGACTAAGGCATATTTTACACCTTTTTACATTTTTGTTTTTGTACTTTTATTTTTATCACTTTGGAGGTAAACAACAGATCATTGTATTTCCTATACCTTTATCTACAGTCTTGTACGAATATTTTTGAGAATAGTAAATATCCTTGGCAGCAAATTATTTTCTCTGAGCATGTTGTGTCGGAAAATCTGCAGGTTTTCCAGCTTACTTGAAATGTACAGGGGCAAATTTTCCAACTAACAGAAATAATTATCTTGATTTCACCAAATACGTATTTTTATTATGAATTTACAATACATTACAAAAGAAGGATAATAAAAGTAACCACCTTAAACAAAAGCAAATGCTACTTAAAAGTTTTACAAATTATGTCACTTCAATATTTTACAAGCAGACATTTTTTAACAATACTCATACTTATTGTCTGAACCACAATGTAAGCAAACAAAAAATGCAATGTTCCCTTTCGTACAGTCTTCATGTGCTCATTTCTTGCATTTTGTGCACTGTACCCACTTTTCATTTGCTTCAGACTTGGCGTAAGACTCAAGGCAATAAATACATTAACAATCTTCATCTTCATCATCAGTGGAATTTAGACCTTAAATACCTTTGAGATTTTGTTTTACTGCTTTTTACACTTGAAGATGATGATACTGTTTCCTGGCTGGGATTTGCTTTTGTTTTTTCTCGTCTCTGTTATTTGCTTCTTTTTGCAGTTTTCTTTTTTAAGATAAATCGTTTTCGATTTTAAGCTGATGTTTAATTGGAGTATCAGTCAATATAGCTGACTTGCTATCTTTCCTTGCATGTCGTGTTTGATTCCTAGGTGTCGCCTTCTCAAAAGGCCTAATTTCTTCTGGTGTTGGCCAAGTTTGTGTGGATCGAGAAGGAACACCTTCTTGACAAGCAAGAGGAAAGGACTTTGTAGAAGTCAAGGGAAC
The DNA here is from genome assembly GCF_021461395.2 of Schistocerca americana. Lineage (NCBI taxonomy): Eukaryota > Metazoa > Arthropoda > Insecta > Orthoptera > Acrididae > Schistocerca > Schistocerca americana. Next base: position 97,637,060 of record NC_060127.1, on the reverse strand, counting down.
AGCTTCTTCAGAAATGCTAGTCTGTGTTGGTGTAGTAGGAGTTAATGAATTCGATGGGTTCAAATAGATTCTGTGATCAGTCGTTTTTTTTTCTGGCAAGTTTGAATACAGTCCAGGACTGATACGGGAATTCAGAATTTGATAAAGTAGGAGGTGGTCTGTCTGTAAAGTAGGATAGCATAAAATCTGAGTCTGTAAAAATTTCATGTTTAAATGGGAAAATTCCTGAAACTTCAAAATCTGCTGTAATATTGACTGGTGTTAATGCCTGGAGCACAGCTCTTGCCAAAATAGATGGGATATCATAAACTGTCACAGGTCATTTGTTTGCGCATACCCATGCATCACAAGCTGTGTTTTCTTTTTGAGAGGCCGAAACACACTGTGATCTAAGGGCTTCAGCAAATGGCTGCAGTGAGGTGGGAAAGACAACAATGTGACACTTATCTTTGAAATAATCCGATGCTTCTGCTGACAGTTGAGAATTGTAATTGTCCAGAAGATGCAGACTTCGTCGTGTTACAGAACAACGTGCATAATGAACAAAGTGCTTGGCGAACTTAACAATTTTTTTTTTTTCCCCATCATCCAGCCAGATGGGTTCACATCAGTCACATCCAGAAGGGCCATCATGTAGAAAGTGTTGATGAAATTTCACCCTGGAGAAGATCAGAAATGGTGGGATGACATTTCCTGCAGCATTTGCAGCTCTTTCTCCCGAGGTTAATTTACCTATTTGTTTAAAGCCACGATGTCCATCTGCTCTTTCTGGCTTTTGAACCGTGGTTATCCCTGTTTCGTCCATATTCCATATGCCATATGCCATTAGGTCCAAAGCTTTAGGACTTTGATATATTTGTCAAAGTATTAAAAAACATATCAACATTTGTCCTGTTGAAGCTGGTGGCTCGAGACATGCTGGTGGCTTGATGAGTTCTGATTGAAATTTGATGGTTTCCTTTTAAAAACGAGCTGAACCAGTCAGGCCCTGCCATTTCATGTACTGTCCAGGTTTCTGGACCTTCCGCTTGCATGCAAGAGCATACATACATCCAAATCGCTTAACTTGTTTGGGAGTAAGCCCAAAATAGATGTCGGAAGCCTTCATCAGATACTGAACCAGCATTTGCCCTTGTTCATGAGTAAAAACATGTACAAACAAACCCAATGTGTATTAGAAATTTAATATTTAAAAGGAAAAGTGTAACTTAAGTATATGTTTATTTGAGCGTTAGTGTGGGTGCGAAGTGTACTTACATGCCGTGGTTTTGCATATCCTATTGTCAGCATGTTTGGAGGCCTTGCGAGTGGTGCTACTGCTGGCTGTGGTAGGTCTATTTCTGGCACTGTTTCTTCTGTTTGTGGCAAGTCTGGGTCAGGCAATTACCATCCGACAAGAGGAACTTGTGTTTCTGAAAGTTCTTCCAGTGGATGCGGCGGGATCACAGCTGTTGATTGCACTGGTAGAGCGGGATTGTCTAAGGAACAGAATTTCAACCAGTAATTGTTCTGATCCCTATGTGGAATATTGAAGTTCGTGGATGCTTTTCTGACACTGCACCCGCTTCTAATTGCTAATAGTGCAGCATTTATTACTTCACGATTGTACGAGCCTACATCGGTGTTCTTTTTATAATTTTAGGCCACCAAAAAAAAAATTACATTTTCCAATTAACCATTTGGAAGAGGGCTAATTGGCAGAATTTATTACACAACAAATTCATATTTAAATTAGTAATACCAGATGTTCTAGGCCGGGGCACGTTTTCCAACGAGACACGTGCAGTAATGTGTGCCCCGTATTCTCTCGGAAAATGTGCCCCCTCGCGATATTAGGAACTATAACACTGTGTCCATAAGTAACTGTGCAAGCATATTTACAAACAAATGCACAGTTACCTAAAGAAAGAAACCCACTTTCACTGCATGCAATGTCAAAATAATAAGTTTAATACTGGTATGGTTAAGTTTCAATAAAAATGTGAAAGTTACTCGCCTTTGCAAAAATGACGAAAACAGCCCTGCCGACAATGTGACTGCTGGTACAACACTGAAGGTTTCAAAAATGAAGCATGCTTTGTTGCTACTTCATACAGTATTGCTGGTGGTACCATCTACCGGTTTTGTTTTCAAACTAAAGTGAGTTGGAAAACTTGCCCCTATGGAAAACGTGCCCTGGTCTCCCATATTTCAGCAGTTTCCTCTTAGAGGTAGACAACACCATACATTGCCTGTACTTAGCTTAATTCCTCAGTTTGATGTGATATTGTTCTGTTATGTCACTGTCTCGTTTGTAATCTCTCTTTCTAATGTATTTCAATTTTAATTTTCAGCGTATGGACATCTGTACTAAATCCTGAGGCACCAGAATTCGTAAGGTATTGTTCGTTCATGTCCAAAAGCCTTGAACAAAATTATTCAGTTGGATTGGTACTTATGTACCTGTGTGTGTGGGGGAGGGGGGGCGCTCTCTTTGTTCCGAAATTACATGTTGAGTTGATAAACTATTTCTGCACTGTCTGCAAGTACCTTCTGCTTTATGTAATAATTTACTTTTTGCTTGTAGTTCAACAACTGTGGTGGTGCTGCGGTCAACATTGAATCCAGAAGCTCCAGAATTTCAAAGGTATGGAAAAGGCATACCCAGTGGATCAGCATCACTCTTAAATCTACATGCACAAGGGCCAGTTGAAAATTTTTGTGGAAAAGTACTTAGTTTGGCTGTGTTCCAAAGTAGAATGTGAAGCTATGTAATCATTTTACATATAGACATTTGACTGGCTACTGTGTTTCTATTTTACTAGCATACACAGACAGCTGCCTAGTTATGAAATATGTATAGTAATTGAATATAATTCATACATCACTTCCTCCACCCTTTCCCCTCGGTCCTCTTTCCCTTCCCTCTCCTTCATCTCATCCTTTCAATTGTGTTCCTCAAACTCCATTGCCTCCCTCTCCCTCTATGTGTATTGTAACATGAATTTGGAACTGAAGTTGTTAAAAATGGATGGGTAAGACAATTGAGATCATTGCTATATGAGCTATGAGAGACCTCTCAGCTGCTGGCTCTGGACAGTAGCTTCAGTGACAAATACTGTCATATGTTGTCTGCAAATGGATATGATTACAAAATTAGTGATTTATATATCACAGCAGCATTTTGGTCATAAGCCTATAAGCCACATTGCAGTTTTCTTGTTTTCCATTAAAACCAACTCTGTGGGAGAACAAAATCAGCACACAGCTTTGTATGCAGTTTGTTTTAAAACTACGCAAGAGTAGGAGTATGTGGGAGATTTTGTCTAATGGTTTAAATGCTGTGCTATTGTGGTTTGACAGTGAGAAAGAAAAACTGTTGTTGCTGTGGTCTTCAGTCCTGAGACTGGTTTGTTGTAGCTCTCCATGCTACTCTATCCTGTGCAAGCTTCATCATCTCCCAGTACGTACTGCAGCCTACATCCTTCTGAATCTGCTTAGTGTATTCATCTCTTCATCTCCCTCTACGAGTTGTACCCTCCACACTGCCCTCCAATATGAAATTGGTGATCCCTTGATGCCTCAGAACATATCCTACCAACCGATCCCTTCTAGTCAAGTTGTGCCACAAACTCCTCTTCTCCCCAATTCTATTCAATACCTCCTCATTAGTTATGTGAGCTACCCATCTAATACTCAGCATTCTTCTGTAGCACCACATTTCAAGAGATTCTATTCTCTTCTTGTCCAAACTATTTATCGTCCATGTTTCACTTCCATACATGGCTACACTTCATTCAAATACTCTCAGAAATGTCTTCCTGACACTTAAATCTATACTCGATGTTTGCCATTGCCAGTCTACATTTTATATCCTCTCTACTTCGACCATCATCAGTTATTTTGCTCCCCAAAACTCCTTTAGTACTTTGTCTCATTTCCTAATCTAATTCCCTCAGCATCACCCGAGTTAACTCTACTACATTCCATTATTCTCGTTTTGCTTTTGTTGATGTTCATCTTATATCCTCCTTTCAAGACACTATCCATTCCGTTCAACTGCTCTTCAAAGTTGTTTTCTGTCTCTGACAGACTTACAATGTCATCGGCGAACCTCAAAGTGTTTATTCTTTCTCCATGGATTTTGGTACCTACTCCAAATTTTTCTTTTGTTTCCTTTACTGCTTGCTCAACATACAGATTGAATAACATCAGGTAAAAGCTACAACCCTGTCGCACTCCCTTCCCAACCATAGCTTCCCTTTCATGTCCCTCGACTCATAACTGCCATCTGGTTTCTGTACGAATTGTAAATAGCCTTTTGCTACCTGTATTTTACCCCTGCCACCTTCAGAATTTGAAAGAGAGTAGTCCAGTCAACATTGTCAAAAGGTTTCTATAAGTCTACAAATGCTAGAAACATAGGTTTGCATTTTCTTAATCTAGCTTCCAAGATAAGTCATAGGGTCAGTATTGCGTCACGTGTTCCAATATTTCTATGGAATCCAAACTGATCTTCCCTGAGGTCAGCTTCTACCAGTTTTTCCATTTGTCTGTAAAGAATTCATGTTAGTATTTTGCAGCCGTGACTTATTAAACTGATAGTTCAGTAATTTTCAGATCTATCAACATCTGCCTTCTTTGGTATTGGAATTATATTCTTCTTGATGTCCGATGGTATTTCACTTGTCACATACATTTTGCTCACCAGATTGTAGAGTTTGTCAGGGCTGGCTCTCCCAAGGCTGTCAGTAATGCTAATGGAATGTTGTCTACTCCTGGGACCTTGTTTTGACTTAGATCTTTCAGTGCTCAGTCAAACTCTTCATGCAGTATCATATCTCCCATTTCATCTTCATCTACATTCTCTTCCATTTCTATAATATTGTCCTTAAGAACATTGCCTTTGTATAGACCCTCTATATACTCCTTCCACCTTTCTGGTTTCCCTTCTTTGCTTAGAACTGGGTTTCCATATGAGCTCTTGATATTGATACAAGGGGTTCTCTTTTCTCCAAAGGTCTCTTTATATTTCCTGTAGGCAGTATCTATCTTACCCCTCGTGAGATAAGCCTCTACATCCTTACATTTGTCCTCTAGCCATGCCTGCTTAGTCATTTTGCACTCCCTGTCAATCTCATTTTTGAGACGTTTGTATTCCTTTTTGCCTGCTTCATTTGCTGCATTTTTATATTTTCTTCTTTCATCAATTAAATTCAATGTTTCTTCTGTCTCCCAAGCATTTCTACTAGCTCTCGTCTTTTTACCTACAATATCCTCTGCTGCCTTCCCTACTTCATCCTTCAACGTTACCCATTCTTCTTCTGCTAAAAAGCTGGAAAAACTAAACAGCATATTTTCACAGCCATAATTTTATTTTGTGCAGTCAGTTTCAACAGTAAAGCTGTGCATTGTTGTTTGAAAATTATTGAGATTGTCTGTCAGGATGTTTATTGGAGTATTGTGTAAAATCATAGGGTTAATGACAATAGCAAAGAGACCGATGCTCAGGATGGGACCCTGAGGCACACCATTTTTCCTGGATAAAGGTGTCTGGCAAGGCAGAAACCACACGCATCTTGAAAACTCAGTCTTTTAGAAATACTTGACACAAACAGGGGTTATAGGCCTTCTCCAAACTCAAAAACATGGCCACAGTCTGGAATAGCCAAAGAAATCCAGTCATAACATGTGTGAACAAAATAACGAGATAGTGAACTGCAGAACACCACACTCTAAATCCACAGTGTGCATTTGTCAGTAAATGGTGAGACTCCAGCTGCCATACCAGTTGGGCATGAATCACAGTGTGTGTGTGTGTGTGTGTGTGTGTGTGTGTGTGTGTGTGTGTGTGTGTGTGTGTGTGTTTGAGAGAGAGAGAGAGAGAGAGAGAGAGAGAGAGAGAGAGAGAGAGAGAGAGAGCAGGGTGATAGTGGGAAGAGATCAAAATTTCTGCTAAATGGCAGCCCTAGGTGTTGGAGATAGCAATAGTCCACAATGACTGTCCGCTACTGTCAGGTCAGTAATTGACAAATTGATCTTGGTCCCAGAGAGCTGTCTGAGATTGGCCCATGTGACAGAGGAAGGGGGGGAACTGTTGAACTACTGAATTAAATCCAGCTAGCATTTTTGCTATCCCGAAGAAAGCAATGACACTCATCTGTTTCTAATGAATGAATTTTGCCATCATATGATGACAGTTATAGATGCGGAAACCACATCTCCAGTGCACGAATTGCGTTGCAACATGCCTCAGTCAACCAAAGGACTGGGACACAGCATGGTAAAGTGGAAGTGCGAGGAATGGAATGTTATGCAGCAGAAAGGATAATGTTTGTGATACATTCCATCTGATGATCACAACTGAGGAAATCTTGTTCTCGGAAGGTTGCCAGGTAGAAATAAAGCTGCCAGTCAGCCTCAGGAAACTGCCAGTTAGATTTACACGTGGATGGGGTAGGAGTCAGTAAATAGACAGCACATGGCAAATGGTCTCTTGAGTAGGTGTCAGAAAGAATGGACCAGTCAAGACAATAGGCAAGCTGGGCAGTGCAGAAGGATAGGTCCAAATGGGAATAGGTATGCGGGGAGTCGGAGAGGAATGAGGGTGCTCCAGTGTTAAGGCAGAAGAGGGTGAGTTGATTAAGAAGATCAGCCAAAAGGGCACCTCTCTGACAACTTCTGGGAGAACCCACTTAGGGGATGATGCACATTAAAGTCACCGAGTAATATAAACAGGTGAAGTAGCTGCCCAATAAGCTGAAGGAAATCTGCCCTGGTGACATCGAATAATGGAGGGATATAAATGCTACAAAGGGAAAACATCAGGTGAGGAATGAAAAGGTGAACTGCAACAATTTGAAGATGGGTAGTCAGTGAGATGTGTTGACTATTAATCTCATTCAGCATAATGCCCACAGGAGATGGAATGCCGACCGCGGCAGGAGGGGGTGGGGTCAAAACGAACTGGAGAGAAATGTGAAACCTCAAAGCTGTCGTGAGGTTGCAATTTTGTTTACTGAAGGTAGAGTAGAATGGGACGTTGCAATGCTAAAAGCACCCATAAATTCTCTTTGTGGGACAGAAGGGCACGAATGTTCCATTGGAGGAGAGTCATGCGGAGGAACAAATGAAGGAGTATTGTTTGGCTGGAGGGATGTAGGAGGTCTCCACAGGAGAACACCTTTTGTCCTTTCCAGCCACCGGTTGTGTAGCTGGTGGCTTCACTCCTTGAGGCTGAGTCTGATGGCTTGTTGCGCAGCTGGACAGGGGGATGGTGATGCTACCTTTACACTTGGCCTTTTCACAATCTCAGAGCTGAATTTGAGGTCACATGCCTATGTGGCCGTGTCATTCATGGAGTGAGAGGTAGCAAGGACAGAACTAAGTGCCAGACAGGAGAATGCACATTTTGCGAATAGCCAATAACTTGCAGGTGACTCAGTAAGGCAGTTTTTTCTTTACCTGGATCTCCCAGTCATCAAGATTCACGGGACAATCCGAAGAGGCAGCAGCATTGCTGCCATTGCAGTTGATACAGCACGAAAGAGGAGATGGACGATGCCCTCATATGCATGCCTGCCACAGGTTACACATTTGAGTGCGTGTCACAAGACATTCTGGTAGCAGTGCGTAGGGTTCAGAATGTAGGGTCAGACTATGGTAATTTCATAGCCTACTTTGATCTTGGACGGAAGCACTACTCTATCAAAGGTGAGAAAAAGTGTGCGCGTGTGCACTAATGAGAAATCTACCTTTTTCATCACCTGGCAACTTAATCAGAGAGGTAAGATTGGATTTCGGCCTCTGTCAAAGCAGTTGTTGGGCTTGAAAATCTGAAATTGTCTCCAAAAGCAAAGTGCCATTCCTCTAAATGAGAGCAAGATTTCATAGGGCTGGCAACAGCATCAACACATTTCTGAATAATAAACGGATTTACTTTCGCACAGGACTGACCCTCTTCAGTGCACGTAACCATGAGGAACCATGGTTGAGCTAGTAGGATCTTTGAATCATTAGCCACATTACATTTACATTTCATAGATGTTGATTAAGAAAATGATTGACTCATTGAGAGAAAAGCCCCAAGACTTACTGTGTCTCCAATGGCATGCTCCTCCCAACTGCGGGAGGTGGGGGTGGGGGGGGGGGTGCCCCTTAAAAGGGGGACACCCTCCTTACATAATTGTTTACACCCCAGGTCACTCCTCGAAACACCTGACTGAAGGACCATTTGGGAATTTGGCAGCTCAGGCGATCACATCTCCCTGGACCTGGCCTGTACCACGGGGTATGTAAAAACGCTGCCTCTCGACCCAGTGCTGGGAATTACATATTACGCAGTCACCTGTTACGTGGCAGACGCATTGGCCAGCCATCAAGAGCACATGGGGAGGAAGCAGAGAAAGAGAAAATCAAATGCCAAAGTACAGGAATGAGAGGAGAAGGGAAACAAGGAAAGGAAGAGGGAATGAAAGAAAGTGGTGAGACTGTTCTTATGTCAGCGACAGATAATGCGGAACATGCAGCACAGAAGGGAAGAGATGCTGCGAAGGCTGGGGCCCTGTGGTAGCCAGGCACGAACCCTCTCTGAGTGGCGAGCCCCCGGGTGGGTGCACCATGTGTGACAACAGCGCAAAGAATCAACTGTATTAGCACAGAAGCTTCATAAATGCCTGCTTATAAACACACAAATAACTGCACTAAGTAAGTTTAATGGAATGTTGAGTCGTTATTGTTGTTATTCAACCCGCAAACCACTTTAAAACTGTGTGACCAACTTCAGTTGTGTGAATTTTTAACGTTGTAGTGAATAAACAGTGACAATTTACATTCATGCTGGAGGGACACTTCATCATACAACGCAACACTTGCGATAATCACAAGCTTTCTCCTAGGACGCTGCAGTGTGCAGTGATATATAAAAGACCGAATCTGCTGTATTTTATATTTTTCACGAATGGAAGAACCATTGCGTGGATTAGCACCACACGTGCCCACACAGCAACCCAGCTCCAATGGTACATGCCTGCCTTCATTGTCCCACCGGTCAGCAGCAAGATGCACGAAATGCGGCGCGTAATTGAATGACGTCATTCCTACGAGATGGAGTTGGCGGCGACTAAGTGCCGCCACTGCTGATCGACACTCTTTGCTTGTCTGCACAGCTGATATAGTGCTAGGAGTGATGACCTTCCTAACCCCACTGCTGCCACTGTGTGCTGAAGCAGTACCTTTGATCGGCGGGCTTAACTAACGAAATGTCCAAAGCAGACAATTTTTTGATGAAACATTGACCAGTGCATGCCAAGAGTACAGTAAAAAATACATTCTGTGCATTTTTTCATTTTTAAAATTATGTTTACAGATGAAGTGACATTTATGGAACTTTCATAACGTCTATGATATATATGAAGACAGTAACTGTTCTCGAAAGAACAGAATACTGTTGATGACTGTGCAGCTTTTCCCTGAAATAAATGATGACTAACTGAAACCCTCAGCTGCCGACAGGTCTTCTTGATATACCTCGATGGGGACAGCTGTTAAATAGAGAAGCTTTTAATCTTCACTTGATTTTAGGTGACATTTTATCACCATTACAGTTCACATACGTAAGCAGAGAGATTGAAAATAGAATTGACAGGGAGCGAGAATTAACTCTAAACAGACATCAGAAGAAGCTTTTTCGCATAGGTGTAGATTTTAATATTGATAACGAAGCTGCGTATAAAAAGTTGCGTACTTTTTGTGAGAGGGCCGTGAACTTAACTGAGATAAAATTAACAAAGGATGAGCAGAACCTTTTAAATAAAGGGCTGCAATACAACCTAAATCCCGCAATTAACTCAAATACAATAAAAAAGCTTCTCTGTTTAACTTGTCTTTCATTTTATATGCTTCTCGAATTTGAGTTTTAACCCATAATACTTCACTTTTACGTTTTACTATTTGTGCTATGTTTGACATATTCCTGATTTTTTTTTTAGTCTTGCATAATTAGGAGTAATCCCTGCATCTAAGCATTTTTTTTTTCCTTTGATGAAAATCGTAATATCGCTGAGAAAATTGTATATTACAGGAGATATGTTGACGGCTCCATTTTATTATACAAAGGAGATAAAAATGATATCAAAAACTTGGCACAAAAAAATGAGCTCTCAACACCCGAAAATTAGATTCACCATGGAATTTGAAGAAAACAACCGTATAGATTACCTAGATTTAACACTAATAAAGAAAGATGGGAAGCATGAATTTAGCATATTCAGAAAACCTACGTGTACAGATTTATTTATCAATGAGTGCTCTTGTCACCCACCGCGATAAAAATGGGCATATTTTACTTCAGTGGTATACAGGCTACCAAGATTGACACTAAGCCAACAGGAAGTAGAAAAGGAGTTAAGTATTTTAAAACAAGTGGCTGTAGGGAACGGATATACGTGTAAGCAGGTGATGAATATTTATAGGAAGATAAAGAGGCAAATGGAACAAATAGAAGGAAGTCAAGTCGCAGTTAAGAGGAACAACATGAAAAAATATGTAGCTCTCACTTACAATGGAAGAATTACGGATAAAATTGAAAGATGCTTTCGTAAATCCGATGTTAAAATAGGGTTCCGAACAAATATCACGTTAAAATTGGAGCTCCAGCACATAATATGTAATAGCAGGAATAAATTTCAGGATTCAGGTGTATATAAGATCAAATGTAATGACTGCTGTAAACAATATATAGGGCAGACTGGTAGGAACTTTGAAACCAGATTCAGGGAGCACACCTACTCTCAAAACAAAACAGTTTTTGGGGCACATACGGCTGCGACAAAGCACTCAGTCACAAACATTGAACACAATTTAGACATCTTGCATAGAGCTCATAAGGAACGGTTTCTTAACATTTTGGAAGAAATTGAAATATACAGCCACAAAAATAAATATCCGGATTTAATCCTCAACGAGCAAAGCGAATTCCATCATAACGCGTATTTTAGTATTTATGACGACCGACTAAGATGACAACTGTTGCGTGAGGAGATCCAGGCCAAGGGATGAGAGATGGTGCATGGTGGAGAATCCGGAAGAAGCGTGCAGCACCTGGCGTCATTGACGGGGCCCTCCTGTGCGGCCCTCTTGCCCGCGGCGATGGACATGAGGCGACTGTTGCTAGATTTGGACGGGTTACTCCTGTAACTGAAATATCAGGTACGTTCTGGTACATTTGATGTTGATTAGATAGGATGAAAAAGATTTGCTTCCGTGAAATAGTAAATTAGTATCATTATTTTTACAGATCTGAAGATGGTTCTGAATGAACTGAAACCAGTCATATGAATAAAAAATTTGCAATCAAGACGGATTTTAAGCAACATTATAAAATCACTGATTGCTGTTATCCCATAAGACACTATGTCTGTTTTTGCAAACCACTTTAGACATGCCGTGGATCTTCTTGTGCAACATCGCTCATACCAATGAAGTAGAAGTCGTTCAGACCAATGCCACCATTCACATCATTTCAGAACGGGACTATGCGTCACCCACTCCAAACACCTGCACCACATTTGTGGTACAACTCAATTTACAGCAGTTTCTGCTGGATGATATCCAGTTCAAGCTGCAGATAACTTTTTCATTGTTGAAGAGAGGCACAAGGAATGCAAAGTCAACAAAGGCTTTATCTCCAGTCAGTTTACTCACAGTTATAAACTCCACGGTGATGGAGATTCAGCTACGATCACACCTAGTTTATCGACTGAGGGTTTTGTCACAATGACAGCCCACAGAACACTACAATCACCTATTACCATTCCTACGGATGCTAATGTTGCTGCTCCTCCACCATGCCGCATGCACAAATGAGCTCTGCACCAACACAAACCATCACAGATCATTCCCACTGTGGCTGTCATGCTGGCTTCTGCCCCACCTCAGGCAACACCACCTATATTCAATGTGGTGAGGTCAATGTCATTGAGCTCTCTCCTCTTTCACACAAAGAAACGGTGCAGCCATGTCATGCATTGCAGCCAGCCGTGGCACGGCTGGTCACACGCACTAGTGCAGAGAGGTTAACAGCACTGATGGCTCTTGACTGTCTCCTTCCCCAATGCTCTGCACTCCCAGGTTTGGGGGGGGAAGTGCTGTGGAGACTTCACCAGCTATAGCAGCAGTGGAGTAGATAAGATTCTTCGACCAGTGTGGCGGCAGACACAAGTGGAATATCTCGAGAGGAGAGTAGTGTACTCTGAGCTTTAGGCCTGTTAAACTTTTATGAGGTTGTACCACTGTAAATAAAAAATTGCATTTTAACTGCCCCCATGCTATTATTAGTCATTGGCTTAATCATTTCGCAGGTTAAAATTGACTCCCTGGTAGTTTTCCAATTTTTTTACTTATATGATGCACTCCGAACATCGGAAATTGAGCATCATGGTCTGAGAGGCCACACCATTACTTATGGGAATTACACTAGAACTTTGCAGTCTTGATACATCTATAAAAATGCTGTCAAAAGCAGTGTTGCTGGTTTCCATAACTCTTGTTGCAAATCATATGAGGGGAGCCAGATTATATGAAATGCCAAGGGACTCAGTTATAACCCTAGAATAGGTATGCTCTTAAGAAATTAAATTTAAATTTCCACTTAATATTACCTCATTCTGCTTAATAATCAAGAAATTTGATAATGCACAATGTTGTTTCATGAATAATTGAAAATTTCCAGATGGAGCTATGTATATTGTGACTATTGTTATTGACATTCCATGAAAATGTACTTCTGCATCACAATTTTCAAGATGCTGATCACTGCAAAATCAACAAGTGTCATTGTTTTTATATCCCATCCTAACTTAAATAGCAACTCCTCCTTTCACTACACCTAATATGCAGTAACTGGATGCTACATTATATCCATCCATATTCAGCATACCTCTGTCTATTATCAAATTATATTCAGAAAAACATATATCTTCATGACTTGCAGGCTGCAGTTCATCTACAGAAACCAGAAGTTCATTGGTTTTAGTTTTTAGCCTTGTAATATTTTGCTGCAATCTGTGTATTTTAACCTTCCTTTTGTCTTCACATTTTAAGCTCTTAATTTTCAGGTACATTTAATTATTCTTAATACTGATAACCTTAAATCTGAATTAGTCTAAAAAAGTGCTGCTGTCATGACAATGACTACAGGAATATGCCCATGAGGTTTGGTGTTCTCCTCTTCAAGATTCAGCTATCATCCTTTTCCTATTACTGGCAAAATAATTTAATTGGATGGATAAATAAAAAATCTACTTACCAAGTGGTGGCACACACAAAAAAGAAGGTTATAATTAGGCATGCTTTACGAGCCCTTGCTGTAATTTTCACCTGACCGCAGTTGTGGGTGACTTTCCCAAGATCTACCCATTTTTCTTAGACCTCTCCAGTCCTTTCCCTTCAACCCCCCTCTTCTTCCCCTTCAACCCTTCTGTCTGCACAAGGAGCCACTGGCTATGGAAGCTTGCCTAATTATAACTTTCTTTTAAGTTTGTTCTGCCATCACTTGGTGAGTAGATTCTTTATTTGTCTGTCCTATTAAATTGTTTTTTCCTATTACTGTTTAGACATACGCAGTCATGTCACATTACTGTGACCTTCACCTATGTTTGACGTCACTGTATAATAACTACTTACTGACAGCATGTGGCAGCACTAGCAGTGGAGGGTATATAAAGTATGTCAATGTAGGGGGGGCAAGGACAATGTGGGAAATAGTACAGTCATTGTTGTGCTACAGAAACAGGGCAAGTTATTTGATACAAAATGGCATGATCATTGGCTTCCAGGTCAATGGTGTGCATAGCATTATGTACCATTTACAAATCAAGCATGAATGTTTATACTTTACATATGACCAGCAGTGAACCCTCAAATAAGTATTTGTCACTACAAGTAATTTTAGTAGACTGCAATACTAATCTCACATTTGGCAGTCCTCCATGTAGAATCCAGGGTGTAAACCTGTCTTTGCAGGCTGGATCCAGGTTTTCTAAAAACTAATACCACTTTAAATCTTCTTGGTACTTATTTTGAATTGCCAAATTGATACATAGTGGTTGTAATTGTGAATTTCATAATTTATTGTGCAAAATAATGTTCTATATCTGATCCAATAATGCAAAATACAAATACTAGTTTACTTCTTAATTACAAATTTACTTTTGTGGATGACATTTTCATGAATTCCAGACATATTCCTTGATATCCTCATTAAGCTGTTTTTTTGATGAAGTTAACAGATTTTGACAAAATATGAAAATATAATGTCTATTTACAATACATTTTGTAGGCTCGTAATTAAAAAGTCAGTTACCTAAGTTTCCATTACTGTGGTTTTACATGTAATAAATCACCAAATTAGCACATAATAATGATTATCTTAGATTTCATGATTTTCTGTACAAACGAGTATTTTAATGGTGGATCAAATAATGCAAAACCTATAATGTTGATTTTCTTCTAAATTAAAATTTGGATTTTTAAGCTAACATTTCCTTAACTTCCAAATGTATTGCTTGGTTTGATCTTAAGTTGTTTTTGTGAAACATACAGGTTTTATCAAAATATGAAAACATGCTGTTTGTTTACAATTTTTCTTGATAAATTACTTCTAAATACTACTCTGTTACTTAGTTAGCTACTCAAAGCTTCATAGTTTTCATTAACATTGCATTCTGCCATGTAGTGTGTGACATTATGCATTTGTAAAACATACAGAGATGGGAGATATTTAATATTTGGGTTGTATACTAATATGTAGTGCTGTAATATTCAGTTGATCTACCCTGTTTGTCCCATTACAATGGCAAAATTGGTTTACCAAAGTCGGTCCAAGGGTGTTGTGGTGCATCATGGGTCATACACGACAGTGGTGAACAATGGCTGCGGAGATGCATATTGGCAAACAGATGTGCAACTGTTGAGCAACTGACTGTCAAGATGAAGCAAGGGGCTACGAACAGTGTCTTCTCATGAACGCCCAGCAAACATTGCTACATATGAGCCTCCACAGCAGGCACCTGGTTCAAGCATTTACACCAACTGCTATTTATCAGCAATGATGACTGGAATTTGCACGCCAATACTACAACTGGATGCCCACTCAGTGAGTGGCAACAGGTGGCCTTTCAGATGAATCACGTTTTATGCTCCATCAAATTGAAAGCAGACACCCTGGAACAATTATCAGAAGGATCCAGGATGCAGGAGGGTCTAGGGAATGTTTCCATGGCATTCCCTTGGTGATCTCATCATTCTGGAAGGCATTATGGATCAAAACAAGCATGTGTCTATCCTTGGGGACCATATCCACCCATACATCCAGTTTGTTCTTCCTTAGCATGGTGGCCTCTACCAGCAGAACAATGCAACATGTCACACAGCTCACAGTGTACGTGCTTAGTTTGCAGGGTGTCAACATGAGTGTACTGTACTCCCCCGGCCACCAGAATCTCTGGAATTAAACCCAATTGAGAGTGTGGCACCACCTCAATTGGGCTCTTCCTGCCATGGATCCTCAGCCATGAAATCTAGCACAGCTAGCTATGAAACTTGAGTAAGCATAGCTTTACATCCCTTTTAGTACCTCCCAGAAATCATTGACTCATTTCCTGCACATCTCACAGCAGACTCCACTGCGAAAGGTGGTTATTCAGGCTTTTGGCAGGAGGTCACATTAATGTGACAAGACAGTGTAGGCCATGCCTTGTAAAACCCTGCTTGTCAAATAGTATCAACAGAAAACAAACCTACGATCGACCCAACACCTAACAGAAGTTATTGATCTATCTCACAGAGCTGGTCAATTGTGGTCAGTCAAAATGCCTCAGAACAGGAAACATTTCACCATTTGTAGAGGTTATCGCTGAAGCCATATTTAGCAAGTCACTCTTGATACTGTAACCATTGTCCCTGAGAATACTGCTTCCTGCTCTACCCACTATTACACTGTATTCATCTTCTCCAAAATATTTACGCATATAGCCTACATCCTCCATCACTTGGGTAAGACTGGCACTTGGGTTATAAAAAAATTGTGACCTAGCATGCAATCCCTAGTTCTTCCCGTAACAAGTGTTCTACACCTCTTCCATGAATACTAACTATTCGGACTTTGCTCCTCTTTGCTACTTTTTCCTGAAATTGCTGCTTTTCTGCTGAAAGCCTGCTGTGATTAGCCCACACCTACACGTAAGGTTAGATTCTTATCTAGCTAAGGTAGCAGGACAAACTATTTTCAGTACCAGTGAGAAAGTTCTTTCATACTGTTCTCTTTCTGTGGCCTTTCTTTCCTGCTAGCATTTCCAACTGCTAGTTACCTTTCTCTGTCCTTAACCTTTCCATTTCTTTTATAGCACTGAAAGTCATGTCTTAAAGGTCCTAATTTTTCCCACCAGCTCAACTTTTTTTCTGTCCCGTGCATAGACTGCAGTATTATGAAAGAATCTCAAGAACTAACTTGCCTATGTCACCATGTTTGCAAACATCTACATCTACATCATGAATGTCTGTATGTCCTACTTCAAGCTTCCTGCACTATTACCGCACTTTGCTGTCACTCATGAAAGTTTCAACTACATCTACAGGGTGTTACAAAAAGGTACAGCCAAACTTTCAGGAAACACTCCTCACACGCAAATAAAGAAAAGATGTTATGTGGACATGTGTCGGGAAATGCTTAATTTCCATGTTAGAGCTCATTTTAGTTTCGTCAGTATGTACTGTACTTCTTCGATTCACCGCCAGTTGGCCCAATTGAAGGAAGGTAATGTTGACTTCGGTGCTTGTGTTGACATGCGACTCATTGCTCTACAGTACTAGCATCAAGCACATCAGTATGTAGCAGCAACAGGTTAGTGTTCATCACAAATGTGGTTTTGCAGTCAGTGCAATGTTTACAAATGCGGAGTTGGCGGATGCCCATTTGATGTATGGATTAGCACGGGGCAATAGCCGTGGTGCGGTACGATTGTATTGAGACAGATTTCCAGAACGAAGGTGTCCCGACAGGAAGACATTCGAAGCAATTGATCGGCATCTTCGGGAGCACAGAACATTCCAGCCTATGACTCGCGACTGGGGAAGACTTAGAACGATGACGACACCTGCAATGGATGAGGCAATTCTTCGTGCAGTTGACGATAACCCTAATGTCAGTTTCAGAGAAGTTGCTGCTGTACAATGTAACGTTGACCACGTCACTGTATGGAGAGTGCTACGGGAGAACCAGTTGTTTCGACACCATGTACAGCGTGTGCAGGTACTATCAGCAGCTGATTGGTCTCCACGGGTACACTCCTGCGAATGGTTCATCCAACAATGTGTCAATCCTCATTTCAAAGCAAATGCTCTCTATATGGATGAGGCTTCATTCTAACGTGATCAAATTGTAAATTTTTACAATCAACATGTGTGGGCTGACGAGAATCCGCACGCAATTGTGCAATCAGGTCACAACACAATTTTTTGTGAACGTTTAGGCAGGCATTGCTGGTGATGTCTTGATTGGGCCCCATGTTCTTCCACCTACGCTCAATGGAGCATGTTATCATGATTTCCCACGGGATACTCTACATGTGCTGCTAGAACATGTGGCTTTACAAGTACAACACATCATGTGGTTCATGCACGATGGAGCTCCTGCACATTTCAGTCGAAGTGTTCGCATGCTTCTCAACAACAGATTCGGTGACCAATGGATTGGTAGAGGCAGACTAATTCCATGGCCTCCACGCTCTCCTGACCTCAACCCTCTTGACTTTCATTTATGGGGGCATTTGAAAGCTCTTGTCTACGCAACCCCGGTACCAACTGTAAGGACTCTTCGTGCTTGTATTGGGGACGACTATGATACAATACGCCATTCTCCAGGGCTGCGTCAGTGCATCAGGGATTCCCTGCGATGGAGGGTGGAAGCATGTATCCTTGCTAACGGAGGACATTTTGAACATTTCCTGTAACAAAGTGTTTGAAGTTGGTACGGATTAAAAATACCTGTGACCATTTGTGCTGCCCTTCTGTGTACACGTTTGGTATCCCCTGTTAGTCCTATCTAGTATGGATCCCACACTCTTGAGCAATATTCTAATACCAGTCACACGAGTGATTTGTAAGCAATCTCTTTGGTAGACATATTGCGCTTATACAGTATTCCACCATACACCGAAGTCTGCCACATGCTTTATCCATAACTGAACCTACATGATCATTCCATTTCATATCCCTACAAAGTGTTACACCCAGGTAATTTGTATGAGTTAGCCGATTTCAACAATGACTCATTGATATTATAGCCATAAGATAGTACTTTTTTTTTCATTTTGTGAAGGGCAAAAATTTTACATTTTGCACTTCATGAAATAAAATGTAAAACTATGACCTTGTCATTAATTTCTGCTTCTAGGGCACAAGCTACAAAATGCTGCTCACTGCTGATTCTAAGAGTACCTGTGTCAGTTAGTTAGTTACCTGTTCTATGGATCATTTTACATGATTGATATAAATGATGTGGAATGAGACATTTTACATTCATATCACAAACTCATTTGTATGTATGATTACATTCTGAACATTTCTATCTTACGAAAAGGAACACGATATACAGATGTCAGTCAGTAATTCCTACCGACCACTTTTTACATATTACCATAACAGAAATTATTCTATGAAACAGAAGTTGTCAAGGAGAAACTTTCTGTTTGTTTTCAAATTTTACTGTGTGGTTAAATTAGATAAGACTAGATTCAGTTTTCATTCCATAGACCCAAAAAACGAAATGATTCTCATGGGTGTGGAACATGTCAGAAAGTGTAACATAAAAAAAAGTTAGAACATTTTAATATAACACTCACTACCATGATCATTTGTCAGGACATTATCAAGACATTTTATATCACTGTGTAAGTGAATGAAAGTCTTGTTTTAGCACTGTGCATTGCTTTTCCTCCTGGTATTGTGATTATGAACATCATTGTTCCTTTTGAACTGTAGTGGATTATTTACAACAAACTTTATGATGGAATAAATATACTGTGAACCAGTAGTCAGAATGCCCTTAAAGAGATGTCCACTAGGTGATTGTGGGTGGACCACATACTTTTTCTTGCAGTGCATTTCTGTGGAATGAAGACACTTTCCTGAAGATGAGTTAACCCAGAACATTATTCCATTTGACATTATTGAATGAAAATTTGCAAAAGTATGTCATCTTACTGATTTGGCTCTCCCAAAGATTTGCAATGATTCTACATGCAAATGTAGCTGATCTAAGTGGTTTTAAGAATTTCAAAATGCGCTTTTTCCAATTTAAATTCTCATCAATATGGACACCTAAGAATATTGTAGTTTCCACCCTATTTATTATTTCCTCACCACGTGTTACACTTTCCACTGGCATAGTTCCCCTAGATGAGCAGAACCAAACATGTTCCGTCTTTTGCAGAAAACCATTCAATGATACTTTTGAGATTTTTTTTAAACATCTGTTGCTGTAAGTATCGTTTTAAATGTCTGTTTATTTTTAACAGAACTGACAGTTCTGCCTCATGATATATGAGAATATAATTGTATCAAACAACGGAAAATCCTTACACAACCCCACCTCCCAATCCCTTACCTCGTGGTCCATACCCCTGTAATAGACCTAGATGCAAGACCTGTCCCATACATCCTCCCATCACCACTTACTCCAGTCCGTTCACTAGAATCACCTATCCTATCATAGGCAGCACTACCTGTGAAACCAGGCATGTGTTCTACAGTTTAAACTGTAACCACTGTGCCGCATTCTAAGTGCACATGAAAAACAACAAGCATGAATGGCCATCAACAGACTGTGGCCAAGTAACAGCTGGATCACCCAGTTGCTGAGTATTTTAATGACTGCTTACAACGTGTTACATCTGGATCATTTCAAGCAACACCGGCTTTTCTAAACTGTGCATGTTTGAAATCTCCTTGTAATATATAGGGATTTTTGCCTTCCTCAAGATGAATGGGTGTTTGTGTTGTCCTCATTGTTTCATCATTATTCATGAAAGTTGAGAGACTGGACTGAGTAAAGGTTGGGAATTTGTACCTGTGTTGATAACCGTGCAGTTGAGCGCACCGAAACATCACCATCATCAACAACGTATCTGCTTCACCAATCTTTCATTTTCCTAATATTGCCACTGTAGAATACTAATTTTTGGAGGTATAGACAGTGAAATAAAGCTAAAGATGTCAAAGCAGCTTCACCCATTGTATATGTTAAGATCACATGATCTATATTGTGGCTTAGTGGCGTACATACTTGCCTGGTAAGCAGGAGATCCTGGTTCGATTCCTGGCCTTGGTTCGTATTTTCACTCACCATTTCAGTCTTATACATGAAATCATACCCGTACGAGATCAGTAAAGTCTCTGAAAACTGTTGCCATTTCATTAGCAGAGTACTGCTTGCAACCCCTACTCCAAATCCATAAGTATCTATCTGCTAACAACATTGTTAGTGTTGTACTTGGACCTTTCCTTTTCATAAAAAATATGTGAATTCCTAAGGGACCAAACTTCTGGGGTCGTTGGTCCCTAGACTTACACACTACTTGAACTAACTTATGCTAAGAACAAGACACACACCCATGCCCGAGGGAGGACTCAAACCACCAGTAGGAGGGGCCACACCGTACATGATATGGCACCTCAGATAACGCAGCCACTCCACACAGCTTTTCACGATTTACATAAATGATTTATATGCAGATGACACCACCTTTGATGCAGTTGATAGGGACTCGGACACACTCAAGCAGAAATGTGCACAATAACTCAGAATTTGCATTACATGGTTCTATGTAACAATGGCAGCTGAAGTACATCACTTAAGCTTCTTGGCATTCATCTCGATTTGCAATTACCATGGGAAACTCGCACTAACTATGTACACATAAAGTTAGCCCAAGTCACATATTTGCTAAGTAAACTTATAACTTGTGTGGCTGACAAGCTATTGCTGAACACTTATGCCTTTTTGCACAGCCACCTTATTTATGCAATTCTGTTTAGAGGCGAAAATAATATTTATTTGTCAGATAAATGCCATGCTGTGCATTGCTGAGTAAAAAACTCTGCATCATGTATGGAATACTTACAAAAGAGCTCAAATACTGACACATTCCTCTCTTTTCTCAGCTGCTCGGTGCATACCAAGGAAAGCCAAGAGACCCATGAATTGTGAAAGATGAGGCATAAGTATGACCCATGTCAAAGGCAGATGATTTACATCCCAGTCACAAGTAATAAAAAACCTAAAATAATTACACATACACAGGAACACAATTATTTAATATGTCACAAACGTCAGCACACAACGTGTCCTATGTGTCAGAATTTAAAATATGTTGTATAAATGGTCTAATCCACTAAAATTGCTGATGATGTGAACAGTATATTATTTGAGCTATTCTTAAAATGGTTATTGTCATGCTTTTCTGTGCTGTATTTTCTTACTGCACTTGTACTGAATGACTGACATGTTTAAAGGATATTTCATTTATATCTCTTAAAATTATTGTCTCAGCATGTGTACTGCCACATACATATTGCTCCTCCTTTTTTCATTCTGCATAATGTATTTATATGTACTGATTAGTACATATGTCTAGTATAATCCATTTATATTCCTGTAACATATTCAAAATTTGACTTATTAAGCCGCTACACAATGTGTGTAAAGTGATATAAGGTGCATGTAAAATGCTTAAAGACGGATCAATCAGTCAAATCACCAAGTTATGCAGTGGTTTGATTATTCCACGATAAGCTATTTCTGGACATATCATGAGATTGTACAGCCGTCCCCTGGGGAAACATAAGTGCTATTCGTCGCTCTCGTGGGGATTAACATTTTGAACAAAAATCTAAAAATCCATACCACAGTAGGTCCGTTTGAGAAACGATTAGATCACGGATCTACGTTCTGCCACGAGATTCTGCCAGTTCCAGGCGACCCTGACTAGCCATAGCCCCTTCCACTGAGAGCTGACAATTCCAAAGACAACGGCCGCAAAGCTAATATATACTTTATGGTGAGGTAGCTCTCCTTGAGTATTTATTTATTTATTTTGTGTTCCATAGACCCATATGGTAACATATCCCAGGATATAGAATGAGTCAAGGTTTTTACAGATTATTGTTTTGTGCACAGATACATAGATCTTATCATTAGATTAAAGAAACTGTGAAGTTTAGCATATACCCTTATATATTAGTTAATATGCAGGACACCTGAAAGAATATACAGTCATACATAAATTTGGGTATTGTTCTTAAGTTATACAGGTGTCATATACAGACGTACATAAATTTGGGTATTGCATTAAGTTACACTGTGCTTACAGAGTATGATTCATCAATTGTAGAGGTCACACAGTAAGGTTTAAGCACAAACAAGATACTCTACGCATTTTTGCTAAGAAATTCGTCAATACTGTAACAAGATTCATCTAAAAGGTACTGCTTCAGTTTTTCTTTAAACTTTGGCATGTTTCCAACCAGTTCATTAATGTGCGGTGGGAGGGCATTAAAAATCTTGGTGTTACTGTATAAAACCCCCTTCTGAACCATGCTTTTCGTTTTTAGCTCATATTGGATATCCAGTATTAATTTTGAATAAGTTGCTATCTTTTTAAACAAAGCACATCAGAGAAAAAATATATTAGGCAGGTGTTGTAAGGATTTGTAGATCTCTAAACAGATCCCTGTACGAGTGCCTAGGATGTACTCCACACACAATTGTTATTGCTCGGTTCTGTGCATAAGAAGCATGAAACGAAAACAAATGTGGCTGCCTTGGATGGGTGTATTTTAATTCTCTGATTTGATTATTAGCAAAGCAAGCATAAATCACTTGCAGAACGTTGCAGTTAATTTTGAAAAAGTTTTGCTGCTACAAATCCGATTTTTACCCGTGGTTAAGTACATATTTAACTAAAATAGCTTATTCCTTTCCGTGGAGCATGTCAATTTATTTGAAACAAAACGTTTCATTTCACATTGTTGCCTAGTTTCAACTGTTCATTCAGCCTCTAGTCTCCATTTTCGTTTCATCGTACTTACAGCATTAACAGATCATATACAATACCATGCTAAAGAATGATTCATGAGAGAATACTCTAGGAAAACTGGGAATCCGAAAATGACAATGAAAAGCATAACACCAAATAGGGCATCTTCATTATGAATCTGGCCGTAGCCTATGGATGCATTTTGTAACTATGATTACTGATATGGTTTTTTGTAGTGTGGTTTACAAAATTAGATATTAATGCTGTATTCTCTAATGTTTTATTTCTTGTATGACATGTGATGTTTCTACAATCTGTTACTGCTTTATGCACGAACACTGATCCACTTTTACTTGAAATTAGCTGTGCAGTAGAAATTGGTCAGTAATGCGGAATGAAACACCGCCTTCACAAGAAATATTTGGACACATACGTGTTATCTTCTCTAGGCTTCACGTTACTTCTTAACTACAGTCGTTTACACCTTAAATTTATAGAATTCCATTCTTTGGTAAATTATGGATTGACAGCATATAGTGTTTTGTCGTCATAATCATTATCTTAGAAAACAACCACGAGAGCAATGACCGGTACTTGGCACTGCCTATACACTAAGAACATCTAAGCCTGTCTGGAAATAACAGCAGTTAATGGAATACTCCTAATAAAGAAAAAAAATGAATCTCTATATTCACACAAGAGAAACTTTTATATAAAAAAGAGAACTTTCTAACAAGGAATTCAAATGTACAACTTGTCAACATAAATGAAACACATTTTGTTTTCCTTTTTTACCGAGAATCGCACAGTCTGTTTGCTTCATAACTATCTGTTAAAACATATCTTTGTTCTCATACGCAATCAAAGAGATACGAAATTAGCAAGTGCAAAACTAAGCAGTCACGCAAATTGGATGTGAGAGAATGTTTTTTGTATGCAGGCTACATGGTCTGCAACCATCTCAATGTTTTTCTTTGCTATCCCTGTGTGGAGGGTGAATACACACAAAATCATTATCTATCATGACATCCGTTATACCTCAATGCACCTATTGCGTACATCAAGATGTAAATACCATTTCGAAAATCGATTGCGAGAGTCAAAAGAAAGGTAATATTACAGGGAAATTATGCTTTATTAAAATATTGTTCCGACCTGTTGAAACTGAGCTCCATTTGTACAACTTTGTAACTATTTTATGTCTATTATATGCGTGCAAGGATGGGATTTGTGCCTCCCACATTAAGCGACAGAACTAGACTGAAGGTAATACGTACATACAACGATGTGGAATTTTCAGTGCAACTAAGCATGTCATTTTATTACCATGCTTAGCTGGACTTATAATATGTTATATGTAAAATATGGCAATGTAGCTTCGAAAGAATGAAATCAAATATAATGTCGAAGGATGTTTCGCATTCTGAAAATACAAAACGTGGATTCGAGTAACGGAAAGACAACAAAGATGTCAGGACGATCACGGCATTGCGCATGCGCAGTAAGACCATTTGCAAACAGTCATGATGTATCACAACACCTTTAATCGAACGAACCGAATAACGCCAGCAAGAATGATTTCATTTGAGGTAATTTCGAAAATTTTTCAGTAATTTCCGACTGCGCTTGACAGTTGAAAGTTGTGCGCTGCTGATGCCGGTGGTAAGGTTGGCGGCATTGAAGCAAAGATGAGTCACTGATTTCCGCCAAGGCGGAGCGCGCAGTTCTAGTGAGACGTCAGTCTTGGTGTAGCAGTTGTCACTGTTATTTGGCTGAGTATTAGCGGACGCATAATGAGTAAGTCACATAAACTGCAGAGTGGTTTAGGGATAGAGGACGAGATGTTAGACTAGTTAAATAATGCAATGGAACGCGTTGTTTCATTTCGCATTAATCTACTTACGCAGCAATTTGTTCATGGTGTCGGGGTTTCTAACTAATTCTTCGTAGCATACTTATCATTCGTCTGTTGCTTTCTGCTTAAATTATGTTAGCCTTACCTGACATAGAAAACAGGGATTAAATTGTTATTAGTATGGTATCATTTGATGTTGGTCTAAGATATCTTGTGTTATATACTAAATACCATATCAGACATCGGTTTTTATCAGTCTGAACAACATAATCATGTGCACAGTTCTATTTGTGTGCCATTCTAGAAGCTTCCGCCGTCCTTCACAGAAAGTATCCATAAACCATGGCTAATCTGCTGTGTGTATATGGCGACAGAGTGTCAACCATATTTTCCCCTCTTGATACATACACACCCTCCTGAAGCTGGCGACATATCTTTCACTTAATTTTAATGATACTGGTCACATGCTTAGGTGTACAATGTAAGATGTGCACATAGGCTATGTGATAGTTACAAACCATAGTTTACATTCATATGCTTCTGCGTAGTGTTTGAACATGACTGCAAAATTCAGCTGAAAATCATACACATAATGCGCTGCAGCTTGCGTCACTATTAATAGATTTGCTGTATTTACCAGTAATGACTGAAGAGACTACGTCATAGTCATGTGCATAGTTTATACGTAAGAGTGTAGTTTTTAATAAGTAGAAAGGATTGTTCACATTAAGGATATAGGCTCGAGGCTCCAGTTTTGGTCACTAAACTGTATATGGGTACTTTGATGCAGTTAGGCCTAGTGAATTTTAAGCTTCTTTTGAATATCAATTTTACAATAGCTTATTACAAAAACATGAAGTGCTATTGAATTAGACATGGAAGCACTTGTTTCTTTGTTCCTATTTGGTGTCATAATTTAGTGAAAAGGTCTATGTTGCGGTTTTATAATACATAAGAAACTTGATCCATTGGGATATATTGGTTAAGTATTATAGTTTCATTTCTTAAACGTTCAATATGGTAGTGCCCAAACACATGCCAAAGTCAGCAGATCCATAGTCTTGTTTCCCCGTTATGGCCATGCTTGTAGCCATAAGTGCATACATTCTGTTTTGGCCACTTTTAAAAATTTGTTGAAAATATCGGTAATACAGATTCTAACTATGCTAGTTTTAAGTAGGCTTATTTAAAATAGTTTTTGTAGTGTTATACCAAGATAAACATAATTCTTGCCTGAGCATCTCATATTTATCCTTGAAGAATAGTAAAATATACAATAAGTTACGAATATATAACACTTCTTAGCTAAATGTTTCAGTCAACCAAAGAATAAGAGATAAAAGCATTTACGCAGCAAAGTTGTGCTGGAGGCTGTTCCTGAGTAAATGACTGCTACTCCAAGCGTTTTATAGTACTCAAAGAACATCAAGAAATAAAAATTCGTGCCTATATCCCCTTAAAAGCCCCCCTGCGGGTTCGGGGGTAAGAATAGGCCCGCGGTATTCCTGCCTGTCGTAAGAGGCGACTAAAAGGAGTCTCAAATGTTTTGGCCTTAATGTGATGGTCCCCCTTGGGGTTTGACCTCCATTTTTCAAAATTCTACAGAAGTACGAGCCTTTTGGGGAAGGACACCTTACATGGTGTACCACTGGTCCTAAGTGCACTAAGACCTTGGCACTCAGCATTGCACCGGCGTTGTCACCATACCCATTATTCCTCAAATTGGGCCTAAACGCCTGATGGGTTGTCCAAGTTACGCCCATAGTGCCTCTCCATCTGCACCAGCGATCATGATGGACTTTCCATGGCACCAGAAATCCAGCACGGTAGCCAGCCCGTTGTGGTGGGGTCGTCATGTACCCTCTAGGTTGTAGCCCCCTGACAACACAGGGATCGTACTGTCGATACCTGAGCTGCACCCTCCCCACGTTGGCCAAGGAGTAGATGCCCGTCTCCTTGGGGCATCAGGACTCCCGGCAATGGTCATCCTGCCAGGTGGCCCTTGCTGCGGCTGGGTGGCGCCCGTGGGGAGAGCCCCTGGTCGGAGTGGGTGGTATCGGGGCGGACGTTTCGCACATGAAACGTCAACACGTATCAGGTCGCTCTGCGGCAGAGTCTTCCAAAAGAAAAGGTACCGTTTCTAGTTCTGGTTCTCCTGCCCTTTCCCCCTTGGCCACTCCATGGGAGGAGGGACAGGCCCGCCGGCTTGGGGCGAAGTACTTCCCCCGCTATTTGGTCTGTTCTCGAACAGATGGGGGGACGTTCGCCACCTCCAAGCCCATGTTCTTTGTTCAGCACATTGAGGACGTCTTCGGGGAAATCGAGGCTCTCAGCAAGATGCGATCAGGGTCCGTTCTTATCAAGACCACCTCTGCCACACAATCGGCGGCACTCCAGGCGTGCGACCGCCTAGGGGACATCCCAGTCTCCATTGTCCCACATCTGGCACTAAATAGGACGCAGGGGGTTATTTTTCATCGTGACCTCCTGCTACAATCTGATGAGGAGCTCAGGGCCAACCTGGAGCGCCGCGGCGTGCATTTCGTCCGGCGAGTCCAGCGCGGCCCCAAAGACCGTCGCATCGACACCGGGGCCTTTATCCTCGCCTTCGAGGGGGACGTTCTCCCGGAGAAGGTAAAGGTGATGTGCTACCGGTGCGACGTGCGACCTTACGTCCCGCCTCCTATGCGCTGTTTTAGGTGTTTGCGCTTTGGGCACATGTCGTCCCTGTGTGAGGCTGAGCCCCTTTGTGGCGACTGTGGACATCCTCTTCGTGAGGAACATACTTGCACCCCACCACCTCGGTGCCCTAATTGTCCTGGCGTCCACTCGCCTAGGTCCCCAGACTGCCCCGCCTATCAGAAGGAGAAAAAGATACAAGAAATCAAAACTTTGGATCGGCTCTCTTATTCTGAGGCCAGGAAGAAGTATGACCGCCTTCATCCCGTGTCACTGGCCACTTCGTTTGCCTCAGTTGTGTCCACTCCTTCCGCTGTATCCTCACCTCTATCCTGTCCCCCCTCCGCCTCCTCTGCCCATCAGGGGGCTCTGCCTCCGCCTCCCAAATCCCTCCCTTCCAACTCCTCCTCCCCCGCGGCCCCCACCCCCCCTGCCCCAGGGGCCACCCTTCCTCCTCCTCCTCCCCCCACGCCACCTGAGAAGCGATCCTCTTCTCAGGCGTCCATCGGGGAAACGTTCCGGACCCCAGCTTCCGAGGTCCGGCGTTCCAAAACGGACCCCGCGCGTGAGGACCTTCTTCGGGTCCAGCCCACCATCCCTGTGCCTCCTCGGCCTTCCAAGAAGGCCTCCAAGAAGAAGTCTCTATCCCCCTCTCCACCCCGGCGCGTTTCATCTGACGCTTCATCCGTGAGTCGCTGCTCCCGGCTGTCCTCAGTTTCACCGGGACGCTCTGCTGCCAGGCGTTCCGCCGGCCTTTTGTCGGCAAATGATGCGGCCCCTCCTACACAATCAGGGACAGCGGCCGCAGCTGGCGACGAGTCGATGGAACCGGATCCGCCTGCCATCAGTTGTAGCGTTGTTGCCTCGCAACCTGGCCCTCCGCGGCCATCGAGGTGACCAGCTCTTCCCCGTCTCGTTCCCCCAACTTTTTGACTAGCAATGGCGTTGTTTCATTGGAACATAAGAGGTATTCGATCTAATCGGGAGGAATTACAACTGCTCCTCCGCCTGCACTGTCCGCTCGTCCTTGGTCTCCAGGAAACCAAGTTGCGCCCGACTGACCGTATTGCCTTTTCCCACTATACCTCGGAGCGGTATGACCTCGCCCCTGTGGACGGTATCCCAGCTCATGGTGGGGTCATGTTGCTCGTTCGGGACGATGTCTATTACCATCCCATCCCATTGACCACCCCACTCCAAGCAATAGCTATCCGCATTACTCTTTCTGCTTTTACTTTTTCAGTTTGTACCGTCTACACTCCACCGTCATCTGCTGTTAGTCGGGCTGACATGATGCACCTGATCGATCAGCTTCCCCCGCCATTCTTATTGTTTGGCGACTTCAATGCCCATCATCCCCTTTGGGGCTCTCCTGCATCCTGTCAAAGAGGCTCACTCTTGGCGGATGTCTTCAACCATCTCAATCTTGTCTGCCTCAATACCGGCGCCCCGACTTTCCTCTCGGACTCTACTCATACCTACTCCCACTTGGACCTCTCGATCTGTTCTACCACTCTTGCCCGTCGGTTCGAGTGGTATGTCCTTTCTGACACCTATTCGAGCGACCACTTCCCCTGTGTCGTTCGTCTCCTGCACCACACCCCATCCCCACGTCCTTCGCGCTGGAACATACTGAAAGCTGACTGGGGACTTTACTCCTCCCTGGCGACCTTTCCGGACCACGATTTTTCCAGTTGTGACAGTCAGGTCGAATACCTCACGGCTGTTATTATCCATGCTGCCGAACGTTCCATACCTCGTACTACTTCTTCTTCACGTCGCGTTTCCGTCCCCTGGTGGAACGAGGCTTGTAGGGACGCTATCTGTGCTCGACGACGTGCTTTACGCACCTTTCGCCGCCATCCTACGTTGGCGAATTGTATTGAATACAAACGACTCCGAGCGCAATGCCGTAGAGTCATCAAAGACAGCAAAAAAGCTTGCTGGGCCTCTTTCACGAGCTCCTTTACCAATTTTACTCCCTCTTCCGTTGTTTGGGGTAGCCTGCGCCGGCTGTCAGGCATTAAGGCCCACTCCTCAGTACCTGGCCTGACCTCAGGTAATGAGGTCCTTGTTGATCCTGTGGCTGTCTCCAACGCCTTTGGCCGCTTTTTCGCGGAGGTTTCAAGCTCCGCCCATTACCATCCTGCCTTCCTTCCCAGGAAAGAGGCAGACGAGGCTCGGCGACCTTCCTTCCACTCGCTGAATCTGGAAACTTACAATGCCCCCTTTACTATGCGGGAACTCGAACGTGCGCTTGCACTGTCCCGGTCCTCTGCTCCGGGGCCAGATGCCATTCACGTTCAGATGCTGGCACACCTTTCTCCGGTGGGCAAAAGCTTCCTTCTTCGTACCTACAATCGCGTCTGGACCGAAGGTCAGGTCCCCATGCGTTGGCGTGACGCCGTTGTTGTTCCTATACCCAAACCCGGGAAGGATAGACACCTTCCTTCTAGTTACCGCCCCATTTCTCTTACAAGCTGTGTCTGTAAGGTGATGGAGCGCATGGTTAATGCTCGGTTAGTCTGGATTCTTGAATCTCGACGACTGTTGACCACCTTGTGACCTTGTCGACATTCATCATGAACAACTTTTTGCGAAGGCGCCAAACGGTAGCCGTGTTCTTCGACTTGGAGAAGGCTTATGATACCTGTTGGAGAGGAGGTATCCTCCGCACTATGCACAAGTGGGGCCTACGCGGTTGTCTGCCCCTTTTTATTGATTCCTTTTTAACGGATCGAAAGTTTAGGGTACATGTGGGTTCCGTATTGTCCGACGTCTTCCTCCAGGAGAACGGAGTGCCTCAGGGCTCCGTCTTGAGCGTAGCCCTTTTTGCCATCGCGATCAATCCAATTATGGATTGCATTCCACCTAATGTCTCAGGCTCTCTCTTTGTCGATGACTTCGCGATCTACTGCAGTGCCCAGAGAACATGCTTCCTGGAGCGCTGCCTCCAGCGTTGTCTAGACAGCCTCTACTCATGGAGCGTGGCAAATGGCTTCCGGTTCTCTGAAGAGAAGACGGTTTGTATCAACTTTTGGCGATATAAAGCGTTCCTTCCGCCATCCTTACATCTCGGTCCCGTTGTTCTCCCATTCGTGGACACAACTAAGTTTCTAGGGCTCACGTTGGACCGGAAACTGTGTTGGTCTCCACATGTCTCTTATTTGGCGGCCCGTTGTACACGTTCCCTTAATGTCCTCAGAGTTCTTAGCGGTTCATCTTGGGGAGCGGATCGCACTGTCCTGCTTCGCTTGTATCGGTCCATAGTCCGATCGAAGCTGGATTATGGGAGCTTCGTCTACTCGTCCGCTCGGCCATCCCTCTTTCGCCGGCTCAACTCGATCCACCATCGGGGGATACGTCTTGCGACCGGAGCCTTCTACACTAGTCCTGTCGAGAGTCTTTACGCTGAAGCTGCCGAGTTACCATTGACCTACCGGCGCGACATACTGCTGTGTCGGTATGCCTGCCGGCTGTTGTCTATGCCCGAACACCCCTCTTACAAGTCCTTCTTCGCCGATTCTCTCGACCGTCAGTACGGGTTGTATGTGTCTGCCCTGCTGCCCCCCCCGGAGTCCGCTTCCGTCGCCTGCTTCGACAATTGGATTTTGCCCTCCCTACCACCTTCAGAGAGGGTGAGAGCCCGACACCACCTTGGCTCCAGGCTCCGGTTCGTATTTATCTCGACCTCAGCTCACTCCCGAAAGAGGGTACTCCGGCTGCAGTGTATTGCTCACGGTTTGTCGAACTTCGTGCTCGACTTGCTGGTCACACCTTTATTTACACCGATGGCTCCAAAACTGACGATGGTGTCGGCTGTGCCTTTGTCGTCGGGACCGCCACCTTTAAATACCGGCTCCTTGACCAATGTTCCAGCTTTACGGCCGAGCTTTTTGCTCTCCATCAGGCCATTCAGTATGCCCGCCGCCGCCGCCATTCATCGTATGTACTCTGCACTGACTCACTCAGTGCTCTTCAGAGCCTTGGGGCTCCCTATCCGGTCCATCCCTTGATTCAACGAATACAGCAGTCCCTCCATTCTTTCGCTGATAATGGCAGTTCTGTCAGCTTTCTGTGGGTCCCCGGACATGTAGGAGTGCCTGGGAATGAGGCTGCGGATGCTGCAGCCAAGGCTGCAGTCCTCCAGCCTCGGCCAGCCTCCCATTGTGTCCCGTCATCTGACGTTTGTGGGGATGTATGTAAGAGGCTTGTGTCCTTGTGGTGGGATGCTTGGTCATCCCTCCAAGGAAACAAGCTCCAGGCAGTAAAACCGCTGCCAACTGCTTGGACAACTTCCTCCCGACCATCTCGGCGCGAGGAGGTCCTTCTGACCAGGTTGCGGATTGGGCATTGCGGGTTTAGCCACCGCTACCTGCTCTCTGGTGACCCAGCCCCGCAGTGCCCTTGTGGTCAGGCATTAACGGTGCGCCATGTTTTATTGTCGTGTCCCCGTTTTAGTCAATTTCGTGTTATCCTGTCCCTGCCATCTACCTTACCGGATGTTTTAGCTGATGACACTCGAGCAGCTGCTCGTCTTCTGCGTTTTATAACTTTAACTGGCTTGACCAAAGACATTTAACCTTTTTACTTATTTCATCTGCATCTTTGTCAGGTCCTTTTGATGTCCCCCCATCCCCTTTGAGTTTTAGCAGGTTCCTTGTGCTCTAACACCAGTGACTGGGCGCTAATGACCTCAGCAGTTGAGCGCCCTTAAACCCTACCAAAAAAAAAAAAAAAAAAAAAAATCCCCTAGAATATACTGTCTTCAGGGGTGGTGTGATGATGGACTTGGCTCAGTGCTGCACTGTAAGGAAAATCTCTAGTGAATCTATGCAAAAATGTATTGAAAAAGTAGATTTTCTCAGCCAGTAATTAGAATACTTCTTAATTGTTCCATTGATTTGCTGTAAGTTTTATCTACTTTATGCACATTTTACTTGTGTGCATGTATTTCCTAGCAAATTGATAACATAGTTATGAAGGCCACAGTTTTATAATATGCGGAGGCCAAAAGTGATGAAAAGACTTTGTGTCTAGAATTTGTGGCCAAAACTAGGGAAATATACATTTTTTTTTTTTTTGCTTTCATTATTGAACTTAGATTTGTTCCTACATGGTTGCGATGTACAGGGTTCAAAATGGATGTTTTTCAAGTAATTTGTAAACTTTTCCTTACAGAAATCATCTAGCTCCTTGTATTTTCCTTAACATG
Source organism: Schistocerca americana (assembly GCF_021461395.2). Taxonomy (NCBI): domain Eukaryota; kingdom Metazoa; phylum Arthropoda; class Insecta; order Orthoptera; family Acrididae; genus Schistocerca; species Schistocerca americana. The sequence continues at coordinate 97,604,239 of NC_060127.1, read as the reverse complement.
GCATAAGTGGTGCCTCAACCTTATTGTATGTGACAAAAACGGTATCATTTTGTCAAGTCACGTGGGTCACTATTGGAAAAATTCGTGTATGGAGTATAATGAATGCTGTTTCAGACTTTTGCAGTTTCCTTTTTAAATAAACCTGGTGGTAGGCATTGACTGTTAAAGGAAGTGTGTTGAAATTTTTACTGCAACCATTGGAGTGCTGTCTTGTTCCAGACTGTGTATTTCAGTGTTCATTTTGTCCTTCTATATATTTATTGCCTCATGCTGAAAGCCCTCTTGGTTTTCCTTTATGCTGATGAGGTATAAAAAACACAAGTTGTGCTCCAGTCTTCTGCTTGATGTTATGACCCTGACAGCTTTATTTTCATTAACATGAAGCATCCCCGTAACAGTGGGATATAACTAATGTGGCTATGTAATGGTGCATAATACACTGTTACAAGCTGCTGGGCAGTTAATGCACCATTTAGCCTCGACAGATGTTGTCTTACATGGATCACAAATACTTGGAAAGAGCACAATCGTGAAACCCAGCAGTTTGACAGCATTCATATGATCCTGGCATCCAGTGTTGCTGAAGCTCTATATGATTTTTCCACGATTGTCATTTAATTTTTCATGAGCCATGTTGATTGCAAAGAGAACCTCTTTGATAGTAGAGCTTGTCAGTTTTTCCTCAGTCAAAGGGGTGGTTCAACAATAAATGTACATGTTCTTACACACTGACCTTGACGTAAATAAGGAACTGCATTTACTGATGGACATAACCTTTTAGGTTTCCCTTTACCAGGGACAAATTCAATAAAGAACCACATATAAATATTATAAGCAATGGCTCAAAAATTGAAGTAGTAAACTATTTTTTTGATACAGTGCAAGATAGGTAACTGCTACTTTGCACTCACCTTAAATATAATGGTGTTAATTACTAGTTCCTGGTACTAGATTTATTGTAAAGATAAATTAATCTTTATAAAGTTTCTGTGTATGAAAAGTTAGGCAAAAGTCCTATCCAGTGTTTCCTGTACATGTTATGGATACACAGTGGAGATGTGTAAATTGTAGGAATGTTCTGGACTCTTGTGCATGTCCCTAGTAAAAGTTGAAATTAGATCAATCAGTTAACCTCTGTTCAGTTATTTGTGACAAAGTAATGATTTATGCTTTTTTCCCTTCCAGAGTGCCCATGCTGTCAGCAGTTTTCCGACGAGATAGAGATGTTGTACCGGTATGTATCTGCATGTTGCATTAGCACATCTTGTGCTGAAAGTACGTTTGTTATTCATGCCTGTCATTGCACTGTGTGCTTTAGAGTTATTTTTCTCCAAACAGCAGTGTGACATGTACTCATGCTAGCACTATTTAAATGCAGTTGTATTTTAATGTTTGATGCTGGTCAAAGTGTTACTGCTTATTAGTAAATTTCAGTTATTGTTTGAGGCACAATAAATTTATCAGAAATGGTTAAGCCAAGAAATGTTAGGTCTCAGCTATTGAAATGGTAATATCATGTCAAAGGATTGAAGACTGCTTTTCCAATAGATCAAGCAGTTTAACGTAGTAAAGTTCAACTATGTCGAATGAATGGTAGGCCCATATTTTGTAAAGTCTGTGGAGTGGCCTTTCTGTAATTATCTCAAAAAGGATAGATTGATAGATTCCTTAGTGACAGAATAGCTGTTTCTCAGAAAAATAGATGTTTAGCACTGATGTGGCTCAAAGGCAGTCAGGTTTACATGGAGGTAAAGTAATACTATGTTGATAGTTTTCAAGTGGAGCAAGGTATGAATTCAGATGCTTCGATTAGCCTAGTCCCTTTCGGACTAAAATGTGCTTAACGGTTATCTGGACATGTTATTGGATGTCTGCTTCATCCCATAATATGATGAGCTGTATGATGTCGCAGTTGGGAAGAGAACCTAGGCAGTATTATTTTTACACAGACATTACTTTTGGAATGGAGGTTGTATTGATCCTGATCTAAAGTGTAGTTTGAGGTATAGGTTTAGGAGATATTTGCCTTGTATTTGTGAAGCCAGTGAATTTGGGTATGAGATCTTGTAGTGAAATACTGATTTTAGTTAAGTTGAAAGGTGACAGATGGGTTAAGAGTTGAACTGCAGTCAAAGGCTTAAATTAGTCAAATTGTCAATATGGGGTAAGATTTTTAACTTTTTTAGCCAATATAATGGTTCCATTATAATATACACATTTCACATTCTTACTATAGTCAGTGGTAAACAGTTGTTTAAAATTTGTTATGAACCATATATTGTTGTGGCTAACAAGTGCAGCTTGTAATCAAAGGCTGCGAGTGATGCTTTTTGAACAGGAGTAGTCAGTAGTGTGCTGTGAAATGTGGCTTCCACAGAGTTCAACTCTTACAGGTTTCCTGAAGACTTGTTTCAGCCTTTGCCGTCAGATGTCTTCTGTCATGTCTGCATCTCGAGCAAAATTTGGGAAATGATACATTGACTTTAATTCTAATTAATTGAAGCTCATGTTTGGTGGCTTTTATAACTTAGAACCTATCAATAAATCTTTCAGAGCACAGACATGGAGGATCTCTTGAAAATGTCATTACTGGTACAATATGTTGTAAGAACATGGTGGGAAACATAATATTATGGTTAAATAATTTTCATATTTTGTAGTTATGCTATTAAAACTTGTTTTTTATGAAATCGCGCACTATTAAGGCAATGGTGCTTTCATGAGATACAAAAATGGCCATTCTTAGTATGAATTATCAACAACCCACTGGTGAATATAAAAAATGACATGGCAGATTCAGACTTTGGTAGTGTAACAGATACAGCCTCAGCTGTGGAGTGAGCCAGTCAAAGTTCATGGGTTCGTTAGCTATTGTCTGTTTATTTTCGTTCTCCTCAGTGTTCCTAGGAGTTTGAGACCACCTTACTCATACAAAAATGAGTGCCATAGTAGATGTTACATGTATACAAATGCTCTTGGGAGTTGGTTTGTCTGCAAACATGCTAGAGAATAAAATACAATGAAGACTTTTGTCACTGCTTGATTGTGACCATTCACTATTTATCCAATAACCACAGCACAAGGCCTGTGAATTTGGAAACATCATTGGGCAAGCTCATAAGTATTACAGATTAAACACAAGGCAGCTTGTTAAATGTCTTCGTTTTAGAACTGAAAATGCAACAAACGTAAAGGGTGCAGTGAAGATAACATATATACCATTCAGTATCTTCCCAAAACCCACCTTTCAATATGGTTTATTGTGATTGTTGGGAAACGTTTTGGGAGATAAATGTGCTTTGGTACATGGTTCTTATCCTGATACTAGATTTGGTCCAGATGGCTGTAGTTTCTTTACTGCAGAATTGTTAGCCATCTTGCAGACACTGAACAGTGTCTGCTTCTGCTCGTGACGGCCCTTTATCTGCAGTGACTCCATGAGCAGTTTGCAAGCTATCGTCCAGTGCTTCCTTTTCCATCGGTTGGTCATAGCTATCGAGGACTCCCTTCATCTCCTTGGTCGTGGGTGCTCAGCAGTTTTCATTTGGACCCCAGGACACGTTGGGATCCCTGACTAAGAGCTTCCTGATCGCCTGGCTAAATTGGCTACTAACAGGCAATCTCTTGCTATTGGCATTCTGGAAATAGACCTTCGCTCTGCATTACGTCGTCAGGTTTTGAGACTTTGGAACGCAGAATGGCACATTTTCTTCACCAAACAAGCTCAGGATGGTAAAGGGTACCAAAACTGTGGCGGTCCTCCTTACGGGCCTCTCGTAAGGCCTCTTTCGTCCTTTGCTGCCTCCGCATTGGCCACACTTCTCTGACTCGGATATCTCCTATGTCATGGGTTGATGCTGATTGTGGTTCACCTCTTAGAGGACTGTCCCAGCTTAACCACCCTGCGATGGATTCTGATTTCCTGACTTGCTACCCCTGATAATTGCTGACAATGCCTCAGTGGCTGATCTCATTTTACAGTTTGTGATGGTGTTCATTGCTTTAGTTGAGGGTGCGGACCTTAAACCTTATTGGTGGGTGGAGGGGATGGCAGGCCACTTTGCTCCCCCTTCACCCTGACTGGACTGCCTTCGACTGGGCTTGGTGGTTCACTCTTGCCCTCTGTCTTCCCCCTTATTTCCGTGTGGGGTCTGTTTAATCTCGAGTGTCTATCTTGATTACTTGTGCTTCTTCCTTCATGCTCCTGTCATTCGTCGATTTTTTTCTCCTCTCTTCTATGGCCTTCAAGCCTTGCTTCTGTCAATTGTATGTAATTTTATGGCCATTGTAGTTTGCTCTTACAGTGTCAGGATTGGGAATACAGAAGTGTCAGATTCCACCCATCTGCTTTGATCCGTGATGTCATCAATATGGTGGAAATTGCTATTCTAAGCATCTCCAATATGACGCCTATATCACTAGATACACGTGGCAACAGACACGAAAATATGTGTAAGACAATAACATCTCCCTCCAAAAATAGAATAAAACTAATGGGACAACTGCAGGATATTGGGGGTTATAGGAGTGGACAAGCTAAATATAACATGAAAAAAACGCACCATGATCCCAAAACACAAAAGATGGCGAACAAAAAATAATTAAAAATCTACAGGAATTGGACACTTCCCTTGACCTATATAGGTTAATGGCAGCTGACTGTACAAAAACACCAATGCCTAAAACAAAAACTATGAAAATTGGAATCGGAAACTTCCCTTCACCACAGCTGACGGTACCAAAACACACATACCTACATTTAAAAATATGAAAATTGGAATAGGTCATTTTCCTTGACATGTGTAAGTCAACTATAACTACTGATACGAAAAAACCAACACTGACAACTACGAAAAACAAAACCACAACACATCAAAAATAAAACACTCAAACATCCCTATGTAAGCTGTACCAACTAACAGTATTCTGTTCTCTGTTCTCTCATTCACGGACTATTGCCAGGAAAAGTTCCAAGGCAGCTTTATGGTATGGTGAGTTTAAAGAATTCTCACTGGACCAAATTGGAAAGCTCACTCTCATTGGAGGTCATGTAAAAAGAATTGGCAATGGCACTTAAAAATGTACGGATACTTACCTAAAGCAATTGTCACTAATAAATAATTATGTAGTCTTCTTGCTAGGTATAAATATTAGAATATCCAGTTTGTGCTTCATGTTGTAGTAACTGTTACCTCTTAAGTTAGCTTGGAGCTCTTGGGAGGTGACAGAGGTTTTCATTTCAGGTTTTGCACCACAGTGCAATACAACCAAATTGCACTACCATGAGGACATCCCATTTCTGTCTGTCTGTCAACTCAGACTGGGACACTTGTGATATGTATGGAAAATGCAGGTAAAGTCGTGTCCCATGTGCCAAGAGTGTATGTGGTGTGCTGTGAAATGGTGAACCTACCTTCTATGCTTCCATATTCTTGCTCAATAGCGTGCAGTAGCTGATCTTTCCTCAGACGATTCATGTGTTCTGTGGGTGGTCACTGTTAGTGTGTCAAAGTAGTATTGGGTGAACTGTTGAATAATCTAGTCCTGTAATGGACTGAATGTGATTAGTGTTTGAATGGAATGTTAGTTGAGAGTAGCAAAATGCTATTTTGAAAACATTGTGTGGTTTGTACAGTATTTCTTGAAGCATTTATAGCTGCATTTCTGCTGGTACTAATTTTACTCTCATAGTTAACCAAAAATTTTAAAGGATCATAGTTGTGCTGATGCACATGAGAATTGCAGGTTAAATGCAAGTTACCTGTCTTGTTCTTCCTGAAATTTTTGTGCATGTGCAGCCCATTTTCAAAGCCTCCTGTCTTCTTACAGAGTATATTGTTATACTATGACTTTTGTTTTAGCTAATTGCCTCATACATAACAAAATTGTGAGTAGTTTTTCTGCCCTGTCTGAAATTTTTTCTGTGTGGTTTCCTGTCCTGGTTTGCATGCTTCATAGATATCTGAAAGCAGATATTTCAATAACTTGTCTATTACAACCAAAAACCTTCCATTTTACCTCCTGATTTTCATTACCTCACTTCATTTTATTTCCATGCCTACTTCCTCAGCTTCCTGTGAGAAGTCTTATTTAGTTTTTCAGTTCCTGCTCAGTCTTCCCACAACACTATTTCCTGTACTTAGCATAATTCATTTTAATTTGATGCTGTTTGTGTTAATGTCACTCTCAGTTGCAATGTATCTTTCTAATGTATTTAAATTTTACTTTTCAGCATATGGACGTCTGTATTGAATCCAGAAGCACTAGAATTTGTAAGGTATTGTATTCTCAAGTTTGTCTTGAAAAATTTTATTCATTTGCTCTGGTACTTAAGTACCAGTCTCTGTATTTCTGTGTGTGTATTGCAGTTATTAGTGCTAGTTGCAGGATTAATCACAAGCACCAATATAGGCTAAATGTATTGCTAGGAGTGTTAGATCCCTGAGGAGGCTTTCATGGATTAGTTTCCTAACATATCACTTACATAGAATGTATGTCCATGACCTTAGGCGTAATCTGTAAAAGATAATTTTAGGACAGTATGCAAAGTACACTGGCAGTGCTGTGAGCAGCTCAGCATTGAGACTCCAAAGTGCAAAAGAGGAAGAACTTAATTCTGTGGTTGAAAAATTCTGTAGTCTCACTCTCACACACTGACATGTCAAATATTTTCATGAATTTAAACAACTAGGTTGTTTTTTGATACTGAAAACCATATTGAAATAGATGGCACACTACCAAACAGATCAAGATGCACCTGACCTTCCGAGGTATGGAATAGACATATCCAGTGGATCAGCATCACTGATAAATGTTTATGCACTAGTGTCAGTTGAAAATTTTCGTGTAAAAGCACTTAGTTAGGATGTGACACAAGGTAGAATGTCAAGCTATGTAATCATTTTATGCACACATTTGATTGGCTGCTGTGTGACTATAAAACTCGCATACGCAAAGCTTCCCAGTTGCTAAATTGTATAGTAATTGGATATAAATCATAAACCTCTTCCTTACCCACTCCCTTTCCCTCTGTCCTTTTTCTCTTGCCTCTCCTTCACCCCATCATCTCCCCTGTGCTCCTCAATCTCCATTGCCTCCCTCTCTGTGTATTGTAACATTCGTTAGGAACTGAAGTTGATGAAAATGGATGGGTAAGACAATTGATTGATACCATATTGCTATATGAGCTATGGGAGGCCTCATCTGATGGACCTGTGGACAGAAGCTTAAGTGAAAGTATAGTCATGTCATCTGCAAATTGGTAGGATTACAAAACTTGTGATTTCTATATCACAGTAGTATTCTGATCATAAGCCTATAAGCCATATTGCTGGCATTTTGTTTTCAGTTAGTCAACTGAGGAAAAAAAATTTGCGCACAGTTTTGTATGCAGTTAGTTTTAAAACTACATGAGAGTAAGTGTATGTGGAAGATGAAATTTCTCTAATGGTTTAGATGCTGTGCTATTGTGGTTTCACATTGAGAAAGAAAAACTAAAAAGCATATTTTCACAGCCATCATTTTCTTTCATGCAGTGAGTTTCAACAGTAAACTGTGCATTGTTGTTTCAAAATTTTTGAGATTGTCTGTCAGAATGTTTATTGGAGTATTGTGTAAAATCAAGTAAACTGGACAAGTACATACACGGGAACATTGAACATCTTGTCTTTCTATAGTAGTATCAATGGTAAGACATTGCATCACAAGTTTTAGACATATATGTTCATGGAATTGTTCAGAGATGGAACAGACTTCAGAGCACAGGGTTTTGTGCATAGTCCCCTTTCCAGTTACAGATAAAGTACTGGTATAGCTGAAATAATTTAATTAGAAAAATCATAAAATTGCATATTTTATTGTTTCCTTGCGGGCCTGTTCAAGTGTGAGCATTTATAAGAAGTTGACAAAATGCACCTGCATAAATTTCTGCCAACTGAGGTTGCATGTAGCCTGTTACAGCATCACAAAGTTTGTCAGTGTTGCTGCCAACCCACTTCATTGTGGATGCACAGGTAGCCCTTGTTTGGAGCATTGTCTGGACAGGGGCAGATCTTAAAGCCCCATGTAAATTGAGCTAATGACTGGTTACTGATAACAGTGTTTGGGCATTGTTTTGTGATACCACCACAAGTAGTCATAACTGAGTGCTTTATCTTGAATAGCTCTTCATAGTATTTCTAGTGTTTCACTAAGGTTAAGAATTGTTCCACATGCCTCCAGTGTGGGCTGTTCCACACCTCCTCCTCCTCCTCCTCCTCCTCCTCCTCCTCCTCCTCCTCCTGCTGACACAAGGAGTACAAAACAGTCTCAAAGGTTTCTTGTAGTGCAATGTTCACACAATACTTAGTTCTAGTTCCACCCAATACCTCTAACTTCAGACTGCATGAAGTGTCCAAAGTCAGCAGAAGTTATGGTTCTAGCAAAAATATGGAATCTGACTGGCACAGAACTTGCACTAGCCCAGTTCAGTCTCGTGCGCAACTTTGAAATACACATTTGTCAGTTATGGAAAGTTATCTTGAAATGATGGGGCATTTTTACAATTTCTCTTAAGTTTTCTGTATCAATTCGCCCTTGAAGAGCACTAGTTTTATGGTGAGTGTAAATAGCTCTCTGAGCTTTTCGATGCGGCAAAGTTTTTCTGTAGATTACAACTCTGGGGGATTTCTGTTGTGACACTTCTGGCATGGATGCTGTGACAACACAGGGAGTTACGTGGCTTCCTAAGCTGAGTGAGTGAGTGTACACCTTCAGATATTAATGTTGTTTTTAAATATATTAGTGTTACTATTTTTTTTCTTTTAGTTTGGGAACTGTGCTGGTGAAACAGTCAAAATGGAGTCCGGAGGCGCCAGAATTTCAGAGGTGTGGAATTGGCGTGGGAAGTGGATTGGTGATAAATCATTAAGCACTGGTGTCAGCTGACAATTTTAGTAAAAGCACTTACCTAGGATGGGACTAAAAATTGCATGTCAATGTATATAACCTATCTATACTTGATAGCTGGTTCCTGTGTGCATTAAAATACAATCACAAACATAATACATCCCTAAATTTATTTTCATCCCCTGGATGCTTTGCTCAGTCCTCTTTCGTTACTAGTGTGATGCTTGGGTGGTTTATTCTGGGAAACTAATAAATTATCCAGAATTTTTCAATTTGCACTTGGATAGAATGTTTTCATGGATTATTGGAAGATGATACTTTGGAACTGATGGGGCATATTGACAGTCCTCTGAATCTTTCATTTAGTGCTCTCCACACCCTCAAATTTGACACAAACATTTATTTCAGACTTCATCAGATAGGTTGACCTTCCAAAGAGAGTGCACTAGGATACTGATGTTCATGAAGTCATAAAACACATACTCCACCCCATCTGGATTGCTGCTAGGTTTTGGAATGCAGCTTGTTCCTGCAATATAATGGTGGATTTTTGTTTGGTGATGAAGCCTGTTTACACTGAGTAAACATCTGTACGTACATGTCAATGTTCATAAAGCTCAGCTAAATATGAGAGTTTAAGTGCAGCAAATGTGACTTTGGCTTTTCAAGCAATTTTTTTTCTGGTTACTGTATTAAAAGAAATGGTTGTGTTCCAACTAAGACAATGTAAGAAACACTTCATAATGGGTTTAATGCATTTGTAAGAGTTTAGTTTCATTAATTGGCTATGAACACAAGCAAGTTTACTGGACATTCTAGTTTCAGCCTTTATATCCATATTATAAACTTAATATGGCTCTTGTATTTGCTTCCAGAAACATTCCTGTGTAAACTGAAACTTTCAAATGCTGAATAGTGCAGCAGTAGCTTTGTCAATATTTGTGGCCATAATTGTAGTATAATAGTTCAGCGGATGAAGTAATGTACAGTGCCAGGAAAGAGATTTGTTAATGGTAAAATTTGTTACAGGCTTGGTCCTGATGTCTGAAGAAAATGGACCTCCTAGACTCAGTGCCGCACACATAATGGGTGTATCGATGAGTACTTCACAACTTCGAAAATGCAATGATTTATTCATTTGACTTGGGCATGGATTTGGTGTCATTTTATAAAGAAATGTTTATCTTACACTTCCATAGCCCCAAAGTTACTTCGTTTGGTTACTCAGCTCACACTCCATCTGAAGCTGAGGTCTTGGCAACGTGACTATAGTGTGTCACATATGACCTGTTCAGTTGCGGGATATTTTAACTCTGAAATACAGTAGAGATATCGAGGAATGTTTATGGGTTTATGAGAAGTTGACTACACAGTAAAGATAGCCTTTCCATTGTATCTTTCATCCAAATTGTTACACTACCACACGAGATCCTATAATCAATTGTACTGTTTCTTAGGTCTTGTATGATTTGAAGTGCATATATTTACTTCACACATGCCAGTTGTACATGGGACTGGAACTGTAGAAGAGAATGCTGGGTTGATTTTTGTAGGACTGTACATGAAGCCTAGTCACACTTGATGTTTGTCATGTGCCAAGGGATGACTTCAGGATGTGTTGTACTGAATACTTCCAGTAAAACACTTTGACCCTACTAGGAGGATCTTCACCATATCTGTACAAAAATTACATTGTGTAGTTGTCACACACTCTTCAAACCAAAGCACACACAATCTGCTGCTACTGCTTGGGTTGGTATTAATTTGTATCTGCATATCACACAAGTCAAAACACAATCAGTTTTCTGTCAATATGACAACAAGCCTGTCTGTAAGTTACCTGTATAAGTTGGTCTAAATTTTCAAATTTGTCAAGTTCTTTTCTAATACACCCTGTAGTGTAGTGTCATGCTGGCTCCAAGAATCAACTAGATTCTTGTGCATGCATGTGTGGACATCATGGTTTATAGGCCTACTGGGGAAACGCGCCGTGTAAAACAAAGAGTAACGCATCAAGCCTGGTACCCCAGTGGTGATGAGGAAACCCAGGTGTTACTAAAGAAAACAAATAATTTGTGTGCCTGTTACTGTTTGTATCGTTACTGTTAATATATTTATCCTATTACATATAGCTAATACACCTTAACTGAAATATTAAATTGATGTAAGTAAATATTATGTGGCATATGTAGAACACTTTTTGCTTTAAAAACCAAAACTGTAAGGCAGTTTCAGAAAACTTGCTGTGTTACCAGAGTAAGACCATCCTTTCTCAAGAAGCTCATTGACAACATTTCATTGACATGCAGTATTGTGGCTCAATATAAAAAAAACTTTTCACATCAGGTATCTGTTCCAAATATTCTCTGATTGTTTATTGATCACCTATATTCTGATAATAAAAGTAGACAGAAATAGAAACAAATTTTTCACATTACGTCAATCGCCTTTGGTACTACATTTTCTAATCAGTGTCTGTTGGGACATTATCTGGGATGACAGTTTCATCTAATATGAGGTAAGGAAAAAGGCTATGTATTCCAGCTTACCATGGTTCAGATCCAGCTTACCATGGTTCAGAAGTACTCAGCTGTTCCTTCCAAATGTTTATTTCTGAGTTTGTGGGATGTGAGAACTTTCTTTTTTTTCCAAATACAGTGGCTTTTGCTTCTATTTCATCATATTTCCAAATCTGTCGCCTGTTCACTTCTGTCTCATTTGCTGCGTAATACAAGTGGCCGACACAGCCACTTTCATTCTCATCATAGCTCAGTGAGTATTCACACAAGATGTAAGTATACTCCCAGTCCCCATCTAGACTTTCCCCAACTTCTGCAGAACAATTGTTTGTCCAATTTTAAAGAAAATGCAATTATGACAAATAATGGAACACACGTACACTGGTGAAAGATTTAGCTCTGAGCTTTTTCATTGTTAGTATGAATTGGCAGTGTTTTCTCTCGTGCTAATATAAAATGTATTGTGGAAAAATTGGTCACGTTTTGCTCACTGGAGCTAATTAACTAGTCCGATTATGTGTGTGATAACTTTACCAATTGATTAACAAAAACATTCAAAAAGAGCAGTGCGTATGCTGTCATGAAGCTAGTCCACTCAACATCTTGGGTGTCTGTGGCTGTCACCCAGCTACTTCATCTTGCGTTTGGCAAGGATAGAGGCTTGGTGACTGGCTATTGTTAATGTCCTATGTTCTACGTTCATAATGGCAGATTTAAATAAATACTTAAGGTGCAATAGTTTCAGTGAATTTCAGGCATTTGCTCATATCGGAGACAATGCAGTGGCTGACGGCCTTCACTTAATGACAGGGCAGTGGCATCTGTATAGTTGTCAGTAGTAACAGATAAGCAACACTGTGAAATAACCACAGAAATCAATGTGGGATTTCCAATGAGTGTCTGCTAGGACGGTGCAGGGAAACGTGGCACCGATGGACTATCGCAGCAGATGACGCAAATGCCTTCGCTAACATCAGGAAATCACCGGCAGCACCTCTTCTTGGCCTCTGACCATATCAGTTGGACCCTAGGTGGCCAGATTTCAGGTGGTAAGAGCTGATGGTTAGTGTGGTGTAAACCCCATGAAGCCATTGACCAAAGTTGCCAACAGTACACTGTGCAAGCAGCTAGTGGTGACTCCATAACGTGTGGGCTGTGTTTACACGGAATTTACTGGGTCCTGTAGTCCAACAGAACTTACTATTTGCTGTAATGGTTATTTTAAGCCGTTTGGTGGCCAAAAATAGATGGAATTTTTATGGTGACCATGTGCCATGTTACTACTGTTTGCATCTGGCTTGAAGAACATTATGGTCAGTTCGAGCAAATGGTTTGGCCACTCACATTCCACATCATCAGTCCAATTGAACACTTACGGGATATACTTGAGATGTCAGTTCATGCACAATACCCTGCACTGGCAACACTTCACCAATTAAGAACATCTATAGAGGCACCATGGTTCAGTATTTGTGCAGGGAACTTCCAACAACTTGTTCGCTCCATGCCACCAGCTGCTGAACTACACTGGACAAATGGAGATAACAAGATATTAGGAGGTATCACATGACTTATGGCACCTCTCAGTATAGCTCTGACTAAGCCTCGAATTGGTTTGTCACAACCACATAGAGATTCATCACATTCGAACCTGTTTAGATAACCAGTGCTCCTGTCCACAGTTGGTTTTGATTAGATGTTGCAGAATGACAGTTGTGAGCAGGTCTGCAATTGAAGACTTTGGCCAATAGGCGTGTGACATGACTTCTGACAGAACTCTGTACAGGTCAGTTCACCAGGTGGCATTGTTAGATATTTTCTGTGTTTTGTATGACAACGTGAATGTCAGCCAACTGGCAACTAGTTCTCTGGCAGCTGCAAGACACAGGCTATATCAAAAACTGCAGGAACTACCATAGACATGAATTACTGTTAAATGATGGGTGACTGGGAAGCACCATATTGGATTTCCTACTTCGTTTGTGTACTGTAATAAGCATGTTATGAAAGCAAGGTGTCTGAAGGCAACAGCATATGAAATATTTATAAAACACATTTTTTGTATGATTTGTTAAAATTCATAATGTCTCAGCTACAGCACAACAAACACTGAAGTTTCACAACTTGATCATGGTGTAGTAATTATAAGTGTAGAGTAACAAAGTATGAAATAGCTGGTTTGTGTCCTGTGATGTGAGCTCTTCATTTCTTTCTGGCTTGGTGTTTCTAAAAGTTATGGGAATTCTACCTCTCCATATTGCTCATAAATCAGTATCACTTCCTGGGTTGGTGTATACAAAAAAAATAGTAAGTTTCAAAATAAACTCATGCAAACACTTCAATCTCTTTCACCACTGGCTATCCCTCTTGAATGCAGAATGTCACACATTTATAAACAAATATTAGGGGCTAACATACCCTTCAGTAAAGAGAAAGCATAAACTCAAGATAACTTGACTTCAGGTTACTGTTATTGTATTGGATGTCATGCTTGTCTCATGCATTTTCAACTGAATGATCACATGTCAATAGACAGCTCTTTTCTTCTTGAATTCAGCATGTGACATCAGACATTCCGATGCACAGTCTTGTGAACTGTTCCCATGTCAGGCCATACTAAAAGGCAGTGTAATAAGTTGGCCACAGTGCTCGCTTGCCTCACATGAAATAAAAACAAATGTTTGTGAAAGAAGGAACTCCGTATAATCAAGGAGTCTACTACAGTTGGTCTCATGAACAAAGCAGTGCAGGTCAAGGCAGGACTAGTTGTTTTGTTGATGGTTTAAAGTGACGTTAGCGGTATGTCCATACAGGACTTTGGAGCTTGAAGAAAGCATGTATCCTGTACATTTCTCCTTGTTTATGTAGTATTTGTCACATTCCATGACCGTCAGCAATGACAAATGGAATAGATTGACAACAACCTTCTCAAGATCGTGTTAAGTGCTTGTACTGGCTGACATCAGCATACTGAGATGAGAGTGCTACTGAATCCTTGTTGCAGTCGGGGAATGCTTGACCACATTAGCAGAACAGGCCTAAGCTCTGCTGACGTGGTTTTTGAACACAACTACAAAACATGTCCTATTGAAATTGGATGTTTCCTGTGGTTGCAGCAATGAGAAGCGTATGAATGCTAGTCATCAGGTTTGTGATGCAACACATTCCACTAAATTTCATTTAAATAAAACTACATGTTAACTCAAATGGCAAAGCTTCACCTGTAGGTATACGAGGTGTGGCTAGAAAAAAACCGGACTAGTACTGGTGAAACAATAAAACGAATGCAATAAGGCTGAAAATCGCGTGGCCTGTCACGTGACTCTCGCTCCGCCTACTGCTCGAGTTTCATCTGCCTCCTGCACTCAGTCTGCCCGTGGCGTCTGTTTTAAGTAGTTGACGTTTTGTCTGTGCGTCGGAAAATGTTGAGTGTGCAGAAAGAACAGCGTGTTAACATCAAATTTTGTTTCAAACTAGGAAAATCTGCAAGTGAAACGTTTGTAATGTTACAACAAGTGTACGGCGATGATTGTTTATCGCGAACACAAGTGTTTGAGTGGTTTAAATGATTTAAAGATGGCCGCGAAGACACCAGTGATGACACTCGCACTGGCAGACCATTGTCAGCAAAAACTGATGCAAACATTGAAAAAATCGGTAAATCGGTAATCCTTGTCAACTCCTATTAACTCAGACACTGCTCTGATTGTTAAACGGCGATCTTGTCGAACAAGTTTAACGATTTTTTCAATGTTTGCATCAGTTTTTGCTGACAATGGTCTGCCAGTGCGAGTGTCATCACTGGTGTCTTCGCGGCCATCTTTAAATCGTTTAAACCACTCAAACACTTGTGTTCGCGAAAAACAATCATCGCCGTACACTTGTTGTAACATTACAAACGTTTCACTTGCAGATTTTCCTAGTTTGAAACAAAATTTGATGTTAACACGCTGTTCTTTCTGTACACTCAACATTTTCCGACGCACAGACAAAACGTCAAATACTTAAAACAGACGCCACGGGCAGACTGAGTGCAGGAGGCAGATGAAACTCGAGCAGTTGGCGGAGCGAGAGTCACGTGACAGGCCACGCGACTTTCAGCCTTATTGCATTCGTTTTATTGTTTCACCAGTACTAGTCCGGTTTTTTTCTAGCCACACCTCGTAAGAAGAAATTAATTTAGTAGATCCCTCCACACCTCCCCCAGGGGACTTGTGGTCCTTACGTGGGTTTGTGTATGGTGCACACTGGGCCCTGAGCTATTGTGGCTCATTCCTCATTCCCATGCTGTTTCCTTTATCGTGCCCCTATTTTCGTGGACTTTCACCTATTCCCACTCCTTCCCGCCTCTCAGAGCTCTCTTGTGTCAAGCTGAATATCTCTCAAGTTTCTTGTATTCCTTCCTGTTCTTGTTCTCCTTGTCTTTCCTTTTCATCCTTTTTCAGTGTTTCTGGTCCTCCTTTGGGGACTGACCTCCACATCTACATTTCCTCTCACTGATATTTGCCTTTCAGGGAAGAACCTCACTCCCTAGCATCTACAGCATGGATTCCTTCCTCCCTTCCCTGCTGTAACTCCCTCCCACCATGTGCTATTTGCCAATTAAAAAATACAGTTGCTCACTTTCATTGCTCCTAACATCTCTATGCTATCACATTTAAGAATTTATTACAATTTTACATTATAAGGCAATTTAACACAATACCTTTGGGGCTTACATTTACTTACACTTAAAAAGAAATGTTTCATTGGCCCCTTTGAAAGATACTTTTTAGTTTTATAACATGGAAAATAAAAAGTTGAATTCAACCGAATGTAGTGGTCAGGTAGCAGGTAAACTTTCACATAGGAACTTCACTTTTAGTTTTGTACAGGCCAGGAGGACCCCCAGTTAGAAAGAGCATGCTACAGGAGACACTGGCAATCATGGGGATTTTCTCACAATGAACCAATCATCACAATCAACGTCTACGAAACGTAAAGGTAATGAGGCTAATAATTCAAAAGACCCTGCCAGCTACAATGTGGTTCCTTGTGGTTTCATGTATTGAAGATGGTCAGTCCTTTGCAATGGTAATTTGGTTCATTATTCAAAATTTTGTTTATGCCATTGCTGGCCCTGTGAAATCCATGCTCTCGTTTAGAGGAGTGGCACTTTGCTTTTGTAGACAACTTCGGATTCTAAAGCTGAACTGTTTTCCACTTCGCTTCTCCATGGCTATCCTTTTTGTGTCATGGTCCATAGAACTTGGAATTCTTCGCGTGGTGTTACACACTCTAGGCTGCTAGAAAGTCTGACCGAGGCCGAAATCCAATCTAACCTCTCAGATTGTCGGGTGATGAAAAAGGTAGATTTCTCATTAGTGCACACCTGCACTTTGATAGAGTAGTGCTTCTGTCCAAATTCAAAGTAGGCCATGAAATTACACAGTCCGACCCTACATTCTGAACCCTATACCCTGCTATGAGTGTCATCAATTCAACCACACCAGAACATTTTGTGACACTCACCCAAATGTCTAACCTGTGGTAGGGATGCATATGAGGGCATCGTCCACCTCATTCTCCCTGCTGTATCAATTTCATGGCAGTCATGCTGCTGCCTCTTGGGATTGTCCTGTGTATCATGATGAGCAGGAGATCCAGGTTAAGGAAAAAGTGCCTTCCCCAGTTGCCTGCAAGTTATTGGCTAGTCACAAACTGTGTGTTCTCCACTTAGTTCTCTTCTTGCTACCTCTCACTCCATGAATGACATGGCCTCACAGACATGTGACATCAAATTCAGTTCTGAGATTGTGAAATTACCCAGTGTCAAAATACATCACCATCCCCCTGTCCAGCTGTGCAACAAGCCATCAGTCTCTCGCCTCAAGGAGCGAAGCCACCGGGTACACAACTGGTGACCAGAAAGGACGAATGGAGTTCTCATGTGAAGACTTCCTACATCCTTCCAGCCAAACACCAGTGTCTTCCTCTGCTAACTGGAAAGGCTCAAAGAAGTCCAACAAAGGCAAACAGTCTTCTCTATGGCCGTATCGAAGATTGTCTTCAATGGTGGTGCCACGTGATACCTTAGCCTGACCAGCTTCTATGTCGCCACTGCCCACCACAAACAGGTTTCCTGCATTGCACTCTACACGCTGACAGCACAAGCAAGTCGATGAGTCTGTTGACGTCATGGAGCAGGATCCTCCTGCTTCTATGCAGTGTAGCTGCAAGTCTTCAGACTGTCAGTCAACAGTGCAGAGATGACGTTCATTTCTTCCTCATACCTCCTAGAAAGGAAATTCGTGGCCTTCTATCCCAGAAAGAGAATTTATGGCTGCTTTTAGCATCACACCGTCCCCTTGTACTGTGCCTTCAGGAAAAAAAATTGCATACTCACAACTGCTTTGAGCTATCATGTTTCTCTCCAGTTTATTTTGACCTTATCCCCCACCCCGCTCCCAAGGTAAGCATTCCATCTCCTGCGGGAATCATGCTGAACGAGATTCATAGGCAACCCATCTCACTGACTGCCCATCTTCAAGTTGTTGCAGTTAACCTTTTCCTTCCTCACTTGATGTTTTCCCTTTGTACCGTTTATATCCCTCCATTATTCGATGTCACCAGGTCAGACTTCTTTTGCCTTATTGGGCAGCTACCTCATGCATTTCTGATACTCGGTGTCTTTAATGTGCATAATCCCCTTAGGGGTTCTCCTAGAACCTGCCAGAGGTGCCCTCTTGGCTGATCTTAATCAACTCAACCTCTTCTGCCTTAACAGTGGAGTTCCCGTTTTCCTTTCCAACTCCTCGCATACCGATTTGCATTTGGACTTATCCTTTTGCAATGCGCAGCTTGCCATCATCTTGAGTGGTCCGTTCTTTCTTACGCTTACTAGAGCGACCATTTCCCATGTGCTGTCCGTTTGCTGACTCCTACCCCATCCGTGTGCATACCCAAATTGCAGCTTACTAAGGCTGATGGGCAGCTGTACTCCTCCCTGGTCACCTTCAAAGAAAAAGATTTCCAGTCATGATGACCAGGTGCAATATCTCACAAGTGTTATCCTTTCTGCTGCAGAATGTTCCATTCCTCAAACTTCCTCCTCACCACATCATCTCTCTGTCGCTTGGTGGACTGAGGCATGCGCCGACACAAATCTTGTGCTGATATGTGCTCTCAGCATTTTTAAGTCATCCTATGGTGGCAAACTGCATTCATTACAAACAGATGCGCGCCAAGTGTTGTTGAATTGTTTGGGATAGCAAAAAACCTAGCTGGATTTCATTCAGTACTTACTTTAACAGTTCCACCCCTTCCAATGTCATATGGGGCAACCTCCGATAGCTCTCTGGGACCGAGATCAATTTGCCAGTTATCGGCCTTCTGTTAGAAGTGCTATCAGAGGGGTCCACCCATGGTTCGGAGCAGACTTCATCAGAATAGTTCGTTTGTCTTAAAGGGTCTTCCATTTCAGTTCCCCCAATGTCTCTGTGACGCTCTGCTATGGAATAAACAAACTTGTGACAATTTGTGCTGTCCCTCCTTGTATACATGCAATATCCCCTGTTAGTCCTATCTGGTACGGGTCTGACACACATGAGCAATATTCTAAGATGGATCGCATGACTGCTTTTTAATCTCTTTTGTAGACTGATTGCACTTCCCCAGTATTCTACCAATCAACTAAAATCTACTACCTGCTTCACCCATGAGTGAACCTATGCGAACATTCCATTTCATTTACCCAAAATACAGGATACTATATTTTTTCCCTTTTGTGAAGTGCACAGTTCCAAATTTATCGAACATTTAGAGCATGTCGCCAATTTCTGCCCCATATTGCAATCTTATCAAGAGGTGACGGAATATTTATGCAGCTTGTCTTAGACAGTATTTCATTATATATAACTGCATCATCCCCAAAGAGCCTGATTTTACTATTACTATTGTCTGCAAGGTCGTTAATATACAATACGAAAAGCAAGGGACCAACACACTTCTCTCGAGCACATCCAGTTCCTTCCAAATCGGATGATGACTCTCCATTTAAGATAAAATGCTGTGTCCTCTCTACCACAAAGTTCTCAATCCAGTTCCAAATTTCACTTGATACCCCCATATGATCGAACTTTTGACAATAAGCATAGTTGCGATAATAAGTCAAATCCTTTGTGGGAATCAAAACACACTGTGTCTAACTGGTGGCCTTGATCCAAAGCTTTCAATATGTCATCTGAGAAAAGTGCAAGTTGTGTTTCACATGATCAGTGTTTCCAAAAACCATGCTAGCTGGGAAGTGAGGACACCATTCTGTTAAAAATACCTCATTATGTTTGAACTCAGAATATGTTGTAAGATTCTACAAGAAATAAACATCATAGATACTGGCTGGTAGTATTGTGGATTGCTTCTACTACTGTTCTTGTAGACGTGTGACCAGTGCCTTTTTCCAAAAACTGGGCAAGGTTTTTTGTTTGAGGATTCTACGACAGAGTATAGTGAGAAGAGGGGCTAATTCAGATGCAAATTCAGTTAGAATCTGACAGGGATTCCATTGTGCTCTGGAGCTTTTCTCAGTTCCAACAATTTCAGCTTTTTCACAACACCACTGACACAAATACTTACTTCATTCATCTTTTCAGTGGTACAACGATTAATTGGGGCAATTCTCTTGGGTTTTCCTTTGTAAAGGAACATTTACACAGTACTTCCATATTTATCTATGCAGTGTGTGGCCAATTATTCTTTTAAATTTGAGCCAGAGTTCGTTTTTCCTCATACAGTTGAAATAAGTCCCACTGGCTCAGTTTGTTTCAGTGAAAGACAGCACTAAAGACTTGTTAGTTATGGGGATTGGTATAACACCCTGATTCCTCACTGGCTCACAACCACGCTGTACAGGATGCCTAGATCTACCACGGACACGCTACTCGCTGGGAAGTGGACAAGTAATGACAGATGCAATACTGTCTGCAGAGGAGACAAGATAAACACCAGAGGAGTGTACTTAAGGTACCTCTGGTACAGTTAGCACAGGTACATGACTCTCGGCAGCTCTTCCAACACACTGATTCACCACAGCTGACAATTGTTTTACAGTAGTCGGGATGATTTCCAGCTGCTTACAAATGTGAACCAACTTACCCCATGTCTGGTAACAGCAATCACAGTGTAGCTGCATTTTGGCTGTTGCAGTGTATTGCAGGTCAGTGAACAAAGGGCCATAAATTAAACCTGCTGATTATTTCTTAATCTGAGCTAAAATGGCTCTAATTCCCCATGAAGACTAAAGCAGACACACAAAAAGAGATTTCTGTTAAGGCAACACAAAGACATGTGGTAGTATTTACTAGTTTCCTAAAATGTTTTTACAATTATTACAGTTGTTTGCAAACTGGAAAACAGATGATAAATGAAGAGAGTGTATGACTACTCTTCTTAAAGGTAAAATGAGATTGTAACTCAAAATGTTATTTAGAATATCTGCTACAGTAATTAAAACCACAATTGCTTGTAGATAATGTGAAGCAGGATTGTAGCTTCCAAAAATGTTCAAATGCACAGTTATTTGCATTGATACACAATGAAATTCAGGGGTGATGTATACTTTGGCAGAACTGTGATCCACAGATGCTGATTTGTTACGAATTAAATTAGATACCAAGATACTGGTACCACTAACTTATGAAAATATAGTTCTGTAAGCATCAGAAAATTCTGAAAGTGACCTCTTTCTCATGTAATTAGACAAGGAATTAGCAAAAGGCTGCTTTGAACGACGATAACCCTACTGTCCTTGAAAATTTTGAAAGACCACAATCTAAATTCATCCTACAATTGACAATAACACTAGTTTTCACAATATACCATAATACAAACAGCTATCGATACAGTAAGTGAAGGATTACGCAGGACAAGTGATGCAAACAACAGCACATGCAAATACAGAACTTAAAATCGACACACAATCTTGTACAAGCGGTCTCAAACAAGAGAAGATTTGGAAGATGGCTTTTATATGTAAATAAATGTACCGTATTTACTCGAATCTAAGCCGCACCTGAAAAATGAGACTCGAAATCAAATATTAAATATTTTCCCGAATCTAAGCTGCACCTGAAATTAGAGACTCGAAATTCAAGGGGAGAGAAAAATTATAGGCCGCATCTCCAAATCGAAACAAAGTTGGTCCATTGTAATGTGAGACACATTTTAGGTCGAATGAATGACGATACAGCCACAGTAGTTTGGTTCGAATCGTAAGTTAGCCGTTAAGCTTTACCAGGTAGCCATTGCTATTTATACGGGTACCCTTCCTTTTCCACGTGCTTCGTCTGGTTTGAATTGATAGCTTATTCTTCTTTGATCTGATAAGCGCAGTTTTCTTTGTTAAAGGTGTTTACGTCACTCTAAGCTGAAAATGCGTTTCTGTACTATGTCATGCATTGTTTGTCGCATTCTGATAGTGCGTGTTTACGGCCTGTCGCCGCTCGCGGCATGGCTTGCTTTTGTGCGCGCTACTGCCGCTTTTTTTTTTTTTTAAAAAAAAGAGGAATCGTCTCATTAGCGAAACAATGGCAAGAAACTGCTATTTGTTGTTACTTACACTGCTGCTTTCTTTGATAATGATCAACAAGAACTAAATAATAGACTGCGTATGATAGATGATGTTCTGAACGAGAGTTTAACAAAATTTTTCTCCGTTTGAAAATCTTTGCAGGCGCCTCTTTAGTACATTACATTCTGCACAGAAATTAGTCATCTTAGATTTAAAAATCAAGTCAATTGCCGTGCTTCAGTTCTGACTGTATCACTATTAAGCATAAGAATATTACGAATATAAACATGACATGAAATGTATATTCTTCCGCGTTTGCTGTTGTCTCACTCTAGTTTCGTAGTTTATTAGGCAGACCGGATTTAAATGAGATAGCAGCAAACATGAAACAATACATGGCAAAATGTTTATTTGTGTATTATTCTTATGGTGACGAGAATACTGCATGTGATTCACAATTTATAAAAGTTCCTATTATAACAACCATCTCTTCTCACAGATAGGAAAAAATTCCAAACGAATTGGCCATATTGACAATCATCCCAAAACATCTTTACAGTCGGATTTTCGTAGTACATTGAAATGCTGCTACGTTCGAAGACTACCATGCGCAATTTGTATTTACTTCGTTGGATAATGTATGAAAATGCAGTGGTCGAAACTCGGGGCGGAGAAAAAGGCTTGTCTTCCACATTTTTTTTTTTTTTTTTTTTTTTTTAATTTATTTACTGACGCACAGGTTTTGGCGCCAGTATTTATCTTTGTGCGTACATAGCATGCCTGTGTAGCGCTACATATATTCGACGGTAGAAGTAAATTTTGGCGGCACCCACCAACTTTTTTCCGAATTTTCGCTGGCTTTGCACTCGATTCTAAGCCGCAGGTGGTTTTTTGGATTACAAAAACCGGAAAAAAAGGGCGGCTTAGATTCGAGTAAGTACGGTATGTATTGCACGGGTTCTTCACTTGGTTTATCCTGTGCACAGTTCTACACCGCGGTGCCGAAGAACAACACTGCAGCGTAAGTTTATCTAGAACAAAATAATGAAACTGTGCAACTGCAACAACAAAGCACATCATCTGTAGTGATCCTTTAGTTACTATCAAAACTATCCCTGATTGTGACCTTGTTCCATTAAGTAAGTGTCCCTAAATTAAATGTGAGAATCAGCATTATTATACTATGCCTCACACACATGTGGCTTAACTTTAATGGCAAAGGCCATAACAGCAGGAATTATCCATCAATTACAACAGCATCAAAATATTATTTGCCTTTATCAGACGTTTGTTCCTATCTTTTTAAAATAATGAATTGCAGATTTTTATGAGATCCATTGACCTGTAACTTGCCTATTTCAGTATAAGAAATAGTGGCTAATGCACCAGTACCAAGGCTTAGTATATGATGAAAAGCATTTTATTTTCGCAAAGGGCAATGTTTCTCCCATTTGTCTGATAGACTGAAGCAGCTTCAGAAGAGCTCAGGGTCAGTATTACTCTCACTAACTTGGCCACAACAGCCAATGAGGTTACAACCTCGAAGAACTTTTTACATCAGGTGCAGGATAAAATAAGTTTAGAAGAGACACTTGAACATCTCTCATTTTTTTGGTGCAGACCAATTCAGTTTTAGTGAAGGGGACCTGCAATAGTAGTAAGTCATCAGTTGAAACATTACAGAAAGCTCTAAAGTATAGACTAACTTGTGGCAAAATAGGGTACAAAGTCTTGCTAGAAAACAATTACCTTTCTCTTCAGACAGAACCCTCACATGAACACTACAGAATGTGAAGTTTAGATCTGGTGTACTGAGAGAACACATTAGTTCCCTCAAGATCAAACTGCATCTCATGTTATCAGAAGGAAGACATGCAGTTCTTATGATAATGAGTTTAGTTTGACTCCACCATTGGAGTAATAACTGAACATTGGCTGCATCATTTGTAATGTTACTATACCACCTGCAAAATTGTTCTGAAAATTTAGCCCCATGCATTAGTTTTTACACTGGGTAGTTTTACAAGATGGTAGCAAAACAATAGTTTGCAATTATACTTGGCCTTCTTTTCAAAGTTCACATGTTATGAACACAATTGTTGCAATTGTCACTGAATGGGAGGCATTTGGTATGAAAATTCATCATGTGGTATCTGATATGTGTGGGCAAAATCAAGCTCTATGGCTAGAGTTCAGAACTACAGTTGGTAGGTTTATTAATTTAAAAAACTCTGGGTAACATTCTCATAAGAGGAAGCTAATTTTGCTAGCTGATCCAATACATTTTAAAATATTCAAGAAACCACTTGCTCAGTGGGCAATCAATCTTCCTTCTGCAAAATGTTATTGGAAAATTATGGTTCCCGTTCGATGAGGTACATATTGGTCATATGAAGCAGCTATTTGAGACAGATAGTGGCTTACACTTGAAACCGGAACCACAACAGCATGAGAGCTGTTTCATGCAAAACTAGTGTGGCATAATGACAGGTAGTTTGGTTATTTCTGATAAACATTCAGACTGTTCCTGCCATTCAGTATGCTGTGAAGACAGGGAAAGTTCTGAGGAATGCTTTGACCACAGTATGGTTCTTAAAGCATGTTCGTAACTTGTTTTGTCTCGTGACATCCAGAGCTCCAACTATGCCACTTTGTGGCTGTAAAAAAACAAATGTAAGCAGTCGGGTATATATACAGATAAAAAGTGCCTATTTACGCTTTTTGTACAAGTTTGTATGTTGTCCTTTACCACCACCTTCGTTCCTTGCTTGTTTTGCTTTCCTTTTATAATTTTGCTCTCCAAAAGTATTTGTTATTTCCAGTACGTCTCATAATACTCTAGGTACAGAAATAATTTACCTCATTTCATTACAAACTAGCTTTGTTAATGAGTATATTCTTTCATAAATAGGGAAGAAACAATCGAGTCAAAATCTGCGGAATTACAGTGTGTCGGTATGAGCACAGGCTTTAAAAATTACGAGTAATTTTCGGTAACCAGTGCTCATCTTTGGACAGTGTAATATGTGTTTCTATGTCAGATTATGATCCAGCAGTTCAAAATGAAAAACATAGACATTTTATCAAAAGGCAGGGAAAATACTCCACAAAGTATACTAAGAGGTCTTCCTGCTTTGGTTATTTAGATGTAACAAGGCTACAGTTAACGGTTTTTCGTATT
The DNA here is from genome assembly GCF_021461395.2 of Schistocerca americana. Lineage (NCBI taxonomy): Eukaryota > Metazoa > Arthropoda > Insecta > Orthoptera > Acrididae > Schistocerca > Schistocerca americana. Next base: position 97,579,107 of record NC_060127.1, on the reverse strand, counting down.
ACTAGTATGTATGATGCATTTGTCCCACATTATACTGTTGCCCCAAAAATTCTTGGTCAGAAATATGGTACATTAATATTAAGTCACTGTATACGGTAATAAACTTCGATTGTTTGTACATTGATAATAATTGAGACACTCCAAATACTGTGTTCTTAAAAAAAAAAAAAAAAAAAGGCATTACAGTTCAAAATTCTGCCAGTTTAAAGTCGTGGTGGTTGTGCTGACGTATGGTTGTTACCGCTAAATTCCTTAAAATTGTCACAAAAACTTCGGAAACAGGATGTTTGTCTGCATCTTTAAATTTTCCTTGTAGCAACGATATTTTGCAACATAATATTGGTTACCCTTTATATTTGTGAGGATTCGAAATGATCTGTAGTACCCTACAGATACTTGCAGCAATACAAATTATTTGAGCTTGCTGAAGTTCTAGTAAGGAGAGAACTACAAAACCCATCCCTGTAACTGTGAATGAAGTTAATGACAAAAACTAGGAAGAAAAATATTTTGTCACATTATGTTACTATTTTTTGTTGCTGGAAATCCAGATGTTCGGTTCGAACCTGGTGCTCTACCGTATCAATACATTCAGCAACTGGGTTGCATTATAAGGCAGCAGCAGCGTAGTGTGCTGGAGCTGCTAACGACCATTGACAGCTGGGAATTGTGACATTCGTATTAATGCAAACGTTTTGTTACGAAATTTTCGCTTTATGGGGTTAATTAATTAATCCTTTCATCCCGCCATCCCCCTGGACTGAACCTACGTTAAACAACCTCACTCCCATTTACTCTTCAGTCTTCTCCTCTTTCCCTTTCCTCTTCAGCCATTCACGCATCTTTTCATCCTACATAGTTGTTTATCTTTATACTGTATACCTCGTTACTTCTGTATGCATCCTCTGTGGTTTGAATCTGGCAGAGTACTTACAGTAGAATACTCTGACAACCATGCCTCCATCCTTGCTACCCTCCCTGTTTTCCTCTCCCTGTTGGTTCATAACCTGGGTTGTGAGTAACTGAATCCACCTTCCCTTCCTTTCCCCTCTCTCCTCCCTGATGAAGGAACATCTGTTCCGAAAGCTAGGAACGTAAATTTTCGGTTCTGTTTTTTGTGTATCTATCGGCTGTACTGAGCTGAGGTAAGTACTGGCCAGCCCCTCTCTCTCTTTATTAGTATATGTTTCACATCTTTATATGAGATTTTCCATTAATCATTTAATTAATTAATTGGGCAGACAAGGGTACACACAATGTCAGCCAATGAGCAGGATTGGCATTTTTTGCTTCACGACCAGTCGTTGCCAACATCGGCAGAGTTTGCCACCACTGCCTTAAGAAAAATTGCACCTGACAGTTAAGATGGGTTTTTATTTTTTTTTTAAAAAAAAGAAAAAAAAGCCAAATACATTGTTGCAACCCATGGGTACATAGCTCATTAGGACCCAGTGTGGCCGCCCTGAAAAGCAGACCATACCACCCTAGTCAGAGCTTAATGGTGATAGGGTTGGCGATATTGAAGCAAAGTTTAGTCACTGATTTCAGCCAAGGTGAAGTGCGCAGTTTTATTCTGTCTTGTTCTCTGCAAGTGTGAAGAGTTATCGAGGGAACATGGGGTGGTAATACATCTTGGCGAGCTGAAGAATTAGCAGTAAGAAAAAAGAGAGGGCGATTGGCTAACATAGGAAAATAGTGAACTCATAGTGTACTCATAGTGTTTTACTGTGGATAGGTTGTAGTTGTACACTTTCGGGTACGCAAATGCTGTGTTTGAGTTGTGAAGCCTATGTCATGGATTTCAAAACTGTGCGTCAATTGGTATTGTAATAATATTGTATTGTTATTTATTGAGCATCCATTTTATCATATACAATGATATAGGAGTTGACATGTTACATTATTTGAGTTGGTAGTTATACAGTAAATTAATAACATAGGCCTACAGTGGTAAACCCTAAATAAATTACCAGGTGATGAAGTCAGTATAAATTTGGAAACTGAATAAATCACGGAATAATGTAGACAGAGAGGTGCAAATTGACACTCATGCTTGGAATGACATGGGGTTTTATTAGAACCAAAAAAATACAAAAGTTTTAAAAAGTCTGACAAATGGTGCTTCATCTGATAAGAATAGCAATAATTAGCATAACAAAGTCAGACAAAGCAAAGGTGATGTTCTTTACAGGAAATGCTCAATATGTCCACCATCATTCCTCAACAACAACAATAATAATAATAGGAATAATGTTGTGAACAGCACTGTAAAGCATGTTCGGAGTTATGGTGAGGCATTGGCGTCGGATGTTGTCTTTCAGCCTCCCTAGAGATGTCGGTCGATCACCTTACAATTGCGACTTCAGGTAACCCCAAAGCCAACAATTGCACGGACTGAGGTCTGGGGACCTGTGAGGCCAAGCATGACAAAAGTGATGGCTGAGCACACGATCATCACCAAACTGTGTGTGCAAGAGATCTTTCACGTGTCTAGCAATATGGGCTTGAGCGCCATCCTGCATGAACATCATACATTCCAGCAGGTGCTTATCAGCCAGGGCGGGGATGATGCGATTCTGCAACGTACCGGTGTACCTCTCACCCGTCACAGTAGCAGTTACGAAACCAGAATCGCGTATTTCTTCGAAGAAAAAAGGCCCGATAACGGTAGATACGGTAAATCTAACCCATACCGTGACTTTCTCATTGTGCAATGGAGTTTCCATGACTGTGCCCCTCGCCATATTAGGAACTATAACACTGTGTCCATAAGTAACTGTGCAAGCATATTTACAAACAAATGCACAGTTACCTACAGAAAGAAACCCACTTTCAGTGCATGTAATGTCAAAATAATAAGTTTAATACCGGTATGTTTAAGTTTCAATAAAAATGTGAAAGTTTACTCGCCTTTGCAAAAATGACTGCTGGTACAACACTGAAGGTTTCATAAATGAAGCATGCTTTGTTGCTACTTCGTACATTATTGCCGGTGGTACCATCTACCGGTTTGTTTTCAAACTAAAGTGAGTTGGAAAACTTGCTCCTATGGAAAATGTGCCCCGGTCTCCCCTATTTCAGCAGTTTCCTCTGAGAGGTAGACAACACCATATATTGCCTGTACTTAGCTTAATTCTTCAGTTTGATGTGATACTGTTCTCTTGTGTCACTGTCTCATTAGTAATGTCTCTTTCTAATGTATTTCAATTTTAATTTTCAGCATATGGACATCTGTACTAAATCCCGAGTCACCAGAAGTCTTACGGTATTGTTTGTTCATGTTCAAAAGCCTCGAAAAAAATTATTCAGTTGCATTGGTACTTACGTATGTACGTGTGTGTGTGTGTGTGTGCATGTGCGTGCGTGTGCGGGCGTTCGTGGGTGTGTACGTACCTTCTGATAACAATGTTTGTCTTTTCTTTTAGTTCGGGAACTGTGCTGGTGATGCAGTCAAAATTGAATCCGGAGGCACCAGAATTTCAGAGGTATGGAATGGGCGTGGGAAGTGGATTGGTGATAAATCATTAATCACTGGTGTCGGCTGACAATTTTAGTGAAAGCACTTACCTAGGATGGGACTAGAAATTGAATGTCAATGTATATAACCTATCCATATTTGATAGCTGGTTCCTGTGTGCATTAAAATACAATTACAAACATAATACATCCCTAAATTTATTTTCATCCATTGGATGCTTCACTCAGTCCTCTTTTGTTACTAGTGTGATGCTCAGATGGTTTATTCTGGGAAACTGATAAATTATGCAGAATTTTTCAATTTGAACTTCGATAGAATGTTTTCATGGATTATTGGAAGATAATACTTTAGAACTGATGGGGCATACTGACAGTCCTTTGAATCTTTCATTTAGTGCTCTCCGCACCCTCAAATTTGAGACAAACATTTATTTCACAGACTTCATCAGATAGGTTGACCTTCCAAAGAGACTGCTCTAGGATATTGATGTTCATGAAGTCATAAAATACGTACTCCACCCTATCTGGATTGCTGCTTGGTTTTGGAATGCAGCTTGTTCTTGCAATATAATGGTGGGTTTTTGTATGCTGTGAAAGCCTGTTTACACTGAGTAAACATCTGTACGTACATGTCAAAAATGTGCATAAAGCTCAGCCAAATATGAGAGTAAGTGCAGCAAAGGTGACTTCGGCTTTTCAAGCATTTTTTTTTTTTCTGCGTACTGTATTAAAATATATGGTTGTGTTCCAACTAAGACAATGTATGAAACATTTCATAATGGGTTTAATGCATTTGTAAGAGTTTAGTTTCATTAACTGGCTATGAACATGAGCAAGTTTACTGGTACGTTATAGTTTCAGCCTTTATAACCATATTATAAATTTAATGTGGCTCTTGTATTTGCTTCCAGAAACATTCCTGTGTACACTGAAACTTTTGAATGCTGTAAAGTGCAGCAGTAGCTTTGTCAGTATTTGTGGCCATTGTGTAGTATAATAGTTCAGTGAATGAAGTAATGTACAGTGCCAGGAAAGAGATTTGTAAATGGTAAAATTTCTGTTATAGGCTTGGTCCTGACATCTGAAGAAAATGGACCTCCTAGAATCAGTGTCACACCAGGTAAGTTATATGCACACATAATGGGTGTATCGATGAGTACTTCACAACTTTGAAAATGCAATGATTTATTCATTTAACTTGGGGACGGATTTGGTGTCATTTTATAGGGAAATGATTTACCTTACACTTCCATAGGCCCAATGTGACTGTTTGGTTACACAGCACACACTCCATCTGAAGCTGAGGTCTTGGCAATGTGACCACAGCATGTCACATATGACTTGTTCAGCTGTGGGGTATTCTAACTCGGAAATACGGTAGAGATGTCGAGGGACGTTTATGGGTTTTTCACTGGTGCAAATTCTACTTTTCATTAATTTAACCACTTGCATGTATCTTTCATCCAAATTGTTACACTACCACAAGAGATCCTATAATTAATCAAGGGCGGTGAAAGGCACTCTTTTTTGTTATGAAATTACTTGTTCATTTGATAAACTATTTCTGCTTCCTCCAAGTACCTATTAGTAATTTTTATTTTTCTTGTAGTTCAACTGTGACGGTGCAGCAGTCACCATTACATCCAGATGAACCTGAATTACGAAGGTATGGTATAGGCATATCCAGTGGACCAGCATCACTGATAAATCTTCATGCACAAGTGTCAGTTGAAAATTTGTGGATAAAAGTACTTAGTTTGGCAGTGTTTCAAAGTAGAATGTGAAGCTATGTAATCATTTTACATATAGACAGTTGACTGGCTGCTGTGTTTCTATAAAACTAGCATACACAGAAAGCTTCTCAGTTATGAAATATGTGTAATAAATGAATATAATTCATACATCTCCTCCTCCACCCTTTCCCCTCGGTCCCCACTTGAGCTTTCTGAGCTTTACGATGCTGCAAAGTTTTTCTGTTGATTACAAATCTGGGGGGATTTCTGTTGTGACACTTCTGGCATGGCTGCTGTGACAACACAGGGAGTTTGTGTCTATTCTTTTAGTTCGGCAACTGTGATGGTGCTGGAGTCAACATTGAATCCAGAGGTACCAGAATTTCAAAGGTATGGAATGGGCATGTTTAATGAAATTGGCGATAAATCTTTTTGCTGTTGTGTCAGCTGACAATGAGTAAATGCACTTATGGTGTGACCGGAAATTGAATTTCACATTTTTGATAGGCTGTTTCTGTGAAACACAAAATACAACAAAAAAATGTGTCCCCAAATTTATTTACTCACTTTGGAGGCTATGCTCAGTCCTTTTTCCTTACTGGTGTGACACTTAGGAGGGTTTGTTCTGGGAAACCATGATAAAATGTCCAGGTTGCACTTTGATAGAATGCTTTCATGGATTATTGAGAGAGAATACTTTCGAATTGATGGGGCATATCGACAGTGCTTTCGATCTTCCCTTTAGTGCTCTCTGCACCCTCAAATTTGACATAAATATTTATTTCACAGGTTTAATCAGATAGATTGACCTTCCAAAGAGACTGCACTCAGATATTGATGTTCATGACATCACCCATCCAGCCCCCTTCCTGTTCCCATTCCAGCACTACACAGCCGTCATTTCACTGCCACACCCAGTCTTAATTTTTTATTTTCAGTTTTATTTCTCTCCTTTCTCCTACTTACCCCCTCCCCCACTCCACACCTTCTCTCCTACCCTCCGTGTAAACTGCAAAGGCCTTAATGTTGGAAAGCTATGATTGTGTCAATCTTTTTATTGTGCTTATCACGACTCAGCATCTCCGCTAAATGGTGAGTAGCAACTTCCCTTCTCTCGTATTGTTACATTCCATCCTGGATTTTCTATTGTTTCATTTCATGTTAGTTCATTAACAGCGTAGTTATTGAAGTTCGGCTGAATGTTGACAATGTCGTACAGAGCGAAGCAGTTGTTACAGAACATCGTTTGGAATGCAGCATGTCAGGGACTGCTGGGGTCGACATCCTGTCCGCTGTAACAGTGACGGCGTGTCGGGGTGGCGCCCGCGTGGCCGCAAACTGCGCCAAACCATTCAGCAATGTCAGCGTGTTGCAGTTATTTCCTGTGACCGGCTGGCTGGCAGCACGGCACCAATCTCTGCTTCTCCGCATGGCTCCCATTAAAACGCCTGAAACAAGTATTCCACAATGATGTACTGGCTTGGAGGGTACAAGGTATTAGCTGTGGAAGAAGATGCAACTTGGTTAAAAGCATTCATTGTTCAAGAAGCCGTCTTTTCACTGGTCTGAGAATGTTTTAGCGTGATAACGGGTTTCTTGTGGCTTCACAACTGAATTGCACTGTGACACTGCTACTTAGGGTATGTCACACGCGCGTTGTACTACACACTTACATTTGTTCTTATGGTCAATGCGCTGCCAGAGCATCTCTCAACACACGAAAATGTTACAAATCACACACACTAAATGTTTCCATCGAGTGAAGTTTGTTTTAATTGACTCCGAACGGATCACTATCTACCATTTTTATACACAGTCAATTTAGTGTACACTGAGCACTGCACTATGCCCGTCACTCAACAGTTGACTTATCCTGACGTATATATTGGTGCAGATCCAACAGTCATTTTCTGTCCCTGCTACACAGAATATTCTGTTCTCCCCTAGATTGTTTATGCACACAGTTTATTTTTAATGCATATCAACTGTTCCTTGGATAATCACTCATCTATATTGAGTCCATTGTGTTTACCATTCATTACACACTTTTAGTATTGTTACTAGGTGTATACGGCTTTTTTGTAATTCTTTAAATGATTTGTGATTTTTGCTATGTAGTTTTCTTTTCCTTTTTCGGTGTAGCTTGCCACATTATCACCCATCTAGCAAACAGATTTTACCATGTGCACGACAGCTGGACTTGGGCACACTGCTGAATAAATACTTCATTTAGTATTAGAATTTTTTTTAAAATGATCTGTCCTACTGGACTCCAGTAGTTTTTGCGTAGACTGACTTGATTCGTGTACCGCGTAATTAATATTCAAGGATCTGCACCAAGTACACGGGCTTCAATTGGAGCATTGTTACATACAAAGTGTAGGTTGCACGAAATGGGTTTGTCTTTGATTGTATATTGCTCCAGTGTCGTTTTCAGATCACTATTGGCAGTAACATTACTCCACATAATTATTTTGTACTACAGTCATTTTTGTCCAGTAGAGACTCTCTCAGGGTTCCTTAATTATAACACAATTATGCCTATTACATTACTATATGAAATCACATCATTAATTGTACATACTACCTACAAATGAAAAATGATTCAACAAATTATTCATAACTTTGTTAAAAAAAATTGTTCTTTCCTTGGTGAGCATATAGTATTTTACGGACACTAATTGTCTGTTAACAAAATCTTCAATTTGCATGTTATTGCCCAGTTTATTGAGTCTACTTTCATGCTATGTTTACCTATTAAATGTCTTTCTTTCTCAAAATTTTAAATACACACAAATTCTTTCTTAAAGCTAACACACTTATACTCTGAAACACAACTGAAATCCTCTTACTGCTACTATTTACATCTGACAGGTCATTGAATAAATAATTTCACATCTGTATGTGGATACAATCCTTTTATTTTCTCTGTCTGGGGGTGTGCTAACAAACAGCTACATTCGTGCGGCACCTTTACATTGTATTTCTGTGTGTTGGTTACACCTTGGTCGTACTTCTTTTTTCTCTTAGCGGCACAACTGGTTAAGTTGTCCCATACCTCTTATCTTTTCCTCTCTTGTTTCTGCCCTGGTTAGTAGTCTCAGGAAAGGCGTGAGAGATTCATTCTTTGTCATATTAACCCCTTTCAATATCTCTACTGGTGGGTATCCTGTACTTGATTTGGGTGCTAAATTATGTATTTTTACAAATTTAGGTACCCACTAAGGCCATTCTGTATGTCGGTTTGCAATGTAAATTCTAAGGAACGTATTCAGTTCTCTGAACGTTCTTTCGACTAAACATGCTTCTGGATGAAACCGGGATACCAGAATATGCTGTATACCTTGTTCCTGTAGACAATTTTTCCAAGTGTGACCCGTGAAGTAAGTGGCATTGTCAGTTATGGCTTCAGTTTTTCCCCACTTGAGGCAAGTATTGTTGATTGATCCGTTTATCATACACTGCCAGTATATATTTCGTACCTCCTCTGGCCCTGGGATAGGGACCTGCTATGTCCAACGATACTAACTGAAGCGGCTGGAGTGGAACTATGGAATGGAGTTCAAATTTTATGGTCCTATTATAGTGTTTTGCTTTCTGGCATATAGCCCAAGTCCTAACTGTTACTTGAATTTGGTGTTTCATTCAGGGGTAGCAGCAGTATCTCACAATGAGTTCTGTGCACTTCCCAATCCCTGCATGGCCCCATGCTAAGTTCATGTGCCATATTATGACTTTGACTGGTTAGGTATGCATACTGCCCACCAGTCTTTTGTGCTAAGTTTATGGTACAAAAGGTTTTCCATAATTTCAAAATCTTGATCTTTATTGTTGGCACCTTTTTCAATATTACTAATGATTTTTGCCCACATTGGAACTGATCTCTCTAGTTCAGGCATATTTTTACACATATATAGAAAATTGCTCCTGTACACATTGTCGCATAATAAAAGCACTTTATACTCGGCAGATTGTTTTGGCATTTCTGCTAACTCCGGTAATCCTGCCAGCAGTCGCAATAAAGCATCTGCTACTATGTTATCTTGGCATATTATATACATAATATTTACTCAGTATTCTTGTAAGGTAACAGACTCCAGTAGGTAACAGTTAAGAAGGTTGCATCCCATACTGATGATCAAAGTAATCATCAAATAAGGAGGCATAGGATGGGTGGCCACACATGGCAAACTGCATGCATACTTGCTGCGGAAAAGGTCACGGCAGTAGGAAAGTGGTAGTTCAGCAGCTGGGCTAGTGTAAAAGGCACCCGTGGCCAAATTGATGCCGCAATGGTGGGTAGTCTTGAGACAGCGGAAGAGGGAGGGGCATGCAGACGCATAAACAAAGCACCCATAGTCGAGTTTCAAATGGACAAGGGACCAGAAAAAATGGAGGGTGGTTCGATCAACACCCCAGGATTGATTGATTGATCGAAAGAGTATGGGACCAAACAGCGAGGTCATCAGTCCCGCGATTCTAAGTGGGTTACAAAAGAGAGGGTCTGCTGAAAGTGGAGAGAATCAGTCAGAGGAGTCAAATTATAAAAGAATGAACATTAAACACACAGTAAAAGCATAGCATAAAAGGTGAGGCCAAATTTAAAAACTGGAAAAAAAGGTTGGGGGGGGGGGGGGGGGGTGTCAGTCATGAGGTCACAGCCTGTAAAGACTGCAAAATGAGTCACAACCAACCCCCACCCCACCCCACCCCTCTCTCCAAAACTAAAGGAGAACCTTATATCTGGGAATAAAAACCACTTTCACGGAGGAAACTGAGGAGCAGGTCAACCATCCATGGATTGTCTGCTAATATTAAATTTAAGGAAGCAGGAAGACAATACTTAGCACAAAGGATTGTAAGAAGGGGACATGCCACCAATATGTGAGATATTGTCAGTCTGACACCACAGCCACATAGTGAGGGTGAGTCATTACATAGCAGGAAACAATGGGTGAGCCGTGTATGGCCAATATGTAAAAGGCATAAAATAGTGGATTCCTTCCGAGAGGGGTGGAAAGAAGTGCCCAAAACTGCAGTAGACTCCTTGATTGTGCGGAGTTTATTACTATGAGCAGTAGCACTCCAGATGGCATTCCACTGTTGGGCAAAGAGAGATTTGATGTAGATCTGCATATCCACAGCTGGAATCGTGAAAGGAAATGGGGGTTAAGTATCTGCTTTTCTAGCCAAATGGTCAGCCAATTCATTCTGTGGACTTGGGACCCAGAGAATGATGACTGAACAGGTGACACACTGAAGGGCTAAGAGGAGGTCATGGATGGCAGAGACCAAGGGGTGATGAGAGTAGCATTGTTCAATAGCCTGCAGGCTGCTCATGGAGTCAGAACAAATTAAAACACTATGGAAGGAGGCCTGAGAGACAAAAAGGGAGGGCCCTGTGAATGGCTAGAAACTCTGCTGTAAATACACTACATGATCCTGGCAACAAGTGGTGCTCAAAGCTGGTGGGGGACGTGAAAGCATATCCCACCTTATGAGTAGTCCTAGAACCATCTGGGTAAAAGATAGTGGCAATGTGGAACTCTGCCCTGCCCTGCCCTGCCCTGCCCAAACACCAGAGAGATTAAAAACCTTAAAACTGAGAATAAAAACCACTTTCCCGGAGGAAACAGAGAACCAGAGAGACCATTCAGGAATCATCAGCCAACATTAAAGGTAAAGTGTGGGGGGAGTCTGTACTTGGCACACAGAGCTAAAAGAAGGGGGCATTCAACTAAAATATTAGCTACTGACTGGAAGGCTCCACAACCACAAAGTGGAGGTGGCTCATCACGCAAAAGAAAACCATGGGTCAGCCTGGTATGGCCAATGCGGAGACGACACTGTGGTCGAGTCCTTTCGGGAGAGGCAAAAGGAAGAACGCCATGGGCCTGGTGTCACGTCAATCGCACAAAGTTTATTAGACGGGGAAGTAGCCTCCCAAGAGATGGCCCATGATTGTGAGAAGTCGGATTTGATGTTAAGCTGTAAATCCACTGCAGGAGGGATAAGTGACTGCTCCCCCAGCCAAACAATCAGCGAGCTAATTACCCAGGATACCCAAATGGCCAGGGACCCAAAGGAAGTCAACGGAACAAGCAGCATGGTGAATATCAGCGAGATGGTCATGGATGGCAGAGACCAAAGGATGGCACAAAAAACACCGGTCAACAGCCAGAAGGCCCCTCATTGAGTCCGTACATAACAAAAGGTGGTTGTATTGGGATTGTTTAATAAAGGTAAGGGCCCAGGAAATTGCTATCAATTCCGCAGTAAACACCCCACATGTAAGTGGCAGCAGATGATTTTCGATTCCAACAGAGGACGTGAAGGCATATCCCACATGATCAGCAGATTTAGAGCCGTTAGTGTAAAAAACAACAGCATCCCGAAACTTGCATAAAATTCAGCGGAAAAGGAATGGAACACGATCGGGGGGATGGAATCTTTCGGACCTCAGTGGAGATCCATCCAAATTCGAGACAAAGGAACTAACTGGGGGAGGGGTTGGTGGTGGGGGGTGGGGGTTGGAGGGGAGGGAGCGAGGAAGACAGTACAAAGAAGGAAGCTGAAAATCACGGCAAAGAGACGCAAGGTGGAGCCCAACCGGTAAACCTGCCCTTGAGTGGGAATCAGGTGGGTGACGTCCATGGTCTTGGAACAGGATAGAATAGGAAGGATGAGTGGGAGAGGAACAGACACTGAGTGCATAAGAGTGTAGCCATGTATGGAAGTGAAACATGGACAATAAAAAGTTTGGACAAGAAGAGAATAGAAGCTTTTGAAATGTGGTGCTACAGAAGAATGCTGAAGATTAGATGGATAGATCACATAACTAATGATGAGGTATTGAATGGTATTGGGGAGAAGAGGAGTATGTGGCACAACTTGACAAAAAGAAGGGACCGGTTAGTAGGACATGTTCTGAGGCATCAAGGGATCATAAATTTAGCATTGGAGGGCAGCGTGGAGGGTACAAATTGTAGAGTGAGACCAAGAGATGAATACACTAAGCAGATTCAGAAGGCCGTGGGTTGCAGTAAGTACTGGGAGATGAAGAAGCTTGCACAGGATAGGGTAGCATGGAGAGCTGCATCAAACCAGTCTCAGGACTGAAGACCACAACAACAACATGATTTTTATTTTAGTTAATTGCTAGATACAGAATAACAAAAGTATGAGCATTTCTCCACCCTGTCTGAAATTTTTTCTGTCTGGATTTGCTTGCTTTGTAGTTACTTCAAAGCACATACTTCTATAACTTGACCAATACAACCAAAAATCATCTGTTTCCCTGCTGATTTTCACTACCTGACTTTTCAACTATTTCCATGCGTAGGGGATGCTGGGGCATGTTTTACACTTTTTACATTTATTTTTTGTACTTTTTATTTTTATCAGTTTTGAGGTAAACAATGGATCATATTTTTGAAAATAGTAAATATCATTCTTGGCAGCAAATGGTTTTGTCTGACCATGTTGCATCGGAAAATCTGCCCCATATGCGGGGCAAGTTTTCTGGCTTACTTAAAATGTACAGGGTCAAATTTTCCAACTATGGTTTAAATGGCAAAACAGAGATAATTATCTTGATTTCACTGAATATGTATTTTTATTATGAATTTACAATACATTACAAAAGAAGGATAGCAAAAGTAACCACATTAAATAAAAGTAAATGCTACTTAAAAGTTTTACAAATCGTGTCACTTAAATATTTTACAAATACAGACATTTTGTAACAATACTCACACTCATTGTCTGAATCACAATGTAAGCAAACAAAAAATGCAATGTTCCCTTTCGTATAGTCTTCATGTGCCCATTCCTTGCATTTTGTGCTCTGTACCCACGTTTCACTTGCTTCAGACTTGGCGTAAGACTCCTGGCTGGGGTTTGCTTTTTTTCTCATCTCTGTTAGTTGCTTCTTTTTGCAGTTTTCTTTTTTTAGATAAATAGTTTTCGATTTTCAGCTGATGTTTAATTGGAGTATCAGTCAATATAGCTGACTTCCTTTCATTCCTTGCATGTCGTGTTTGCTTCCTAGGTGCCGCCTTCTCAAAAGGCCTAATTTCTTCTGGTGTTTGCCAAGTTTCTGTGGATGTAGAAGAAACGCCTCCTTGACCAAGAGGAAAGGACTTCGTAGAACTGAGGGAATAACTTCTTCGGAAATGCTAGTCTGTGTTGGTGTAGTAGGAGTTGATGAATTCGATGGGTTCGAATAGATTTTGTGATCAGTGGTTTTTTCTGGCAAGTTTGAATACAGTCCAGGACTGATAGGGCATTCAGAATTTGATAAAGTAGGAGCTGGTCTGTCTGTAAAGTAGGATGGCATAAAATGTGAGTCTGTAAAAATTTCATGATTAAATCGGAAAATTCCTGAAACTTTAAAATCTGCCATAATATTGACTGGTGTTAATGCCTGTAGCGCAGCTCTTGTCAAAATAGATGGGATATCATAAACTGTCACAGGGCTTTTGTTTGCGCATATCCATGAATCACAAGCTGTGTTAGTTTTCTTTTTGAGAGGCCGAAACACACTGCGATCTAAGGGCTGCAGTGAGGTGGGAAAGACAACAATGTGACACTTATCTTTGAAATAGTCCAATGCTTCTGCTGACAGATGGGAATCGGGATTGTCCAGAAGAAGCAGACTTGGTTGTGTTACAGAACAACGAGCAAAATTAACAAAGTGTTTGGTGAACTTAACAAAATTTTTTTTCCATCATCGAGCCAGATGGGTTCACATCACTATCACATTCAGAAGGGCCATCATGTAGAAAGTGTTGAAATTTTGCCCTTGGGAAAATCAGAAATAGTGGGATGGCATTTCCTGCAGCGTTTACAGCAAATGCTGCCGTCACCAATGTTCCTCTTTCTGCTGAAGTTAATTTACCTATTTGTTTAAAGCCACAACGTCCAACTGCTCTTTCTGGCTCTTGAACCCTGGTTATACCTGTTTCGTCCATATTCCGTATGCCATTAGGTCCAAAGTTTGAGAACTTTAATATATTTGTCAAATTATTAAAAAACATCAACATTTGTCCTGTTAAAGCTGGTGGCTTGAGGAGTTCTGATTGAAATTTGACGGTTTCCTTTTAAAAACGAGCTGAACCAGTCAGGCCCTGTCATTTCATTTACTGTCCAGGTTTCTGGAAATTTTCGCTTGCATGCAAGAGCATACATATATGCAAATCGCCTGACTTGTTTGGGAGTAAGCCCAAAACAGATGTCAGAAGCGTTCATCACATACTGAACCAGCATTTGCCCTTGTTCATGATTAAAAACCTGTACAAACAAACCCAAAGTGTACTAGAAATTTAATATTTAAAAGGGAAAGTGTAACTTAAATATGTATGTATTTGAGCATTAGTGTGGGTGCCAAGTGTACTTACATGCCACGGTTTTGGATATACTATTGTCAGCGTGTTTGGAGGCCTTGCGAGTGGTGCTACTGCTGGCTGTGGTAGGTCTATTTCTGGCACTGTTTCTTCTGCTTGTGGCAAGTCTGGGTCAGGCAATTACCATCCGACAAGAGGAACTTGCATTCCTGAAAGTTCTTCCAGTGGATGCGGCGGGATCACAGCTGTTGTTGCACTGGTAGAGGGGCATTGTCTATGGAACGGAATTTCAACCAGTAAGTGTTCAAAGCCCTACGTGGAATATTGAAGTTCATGGATGCTTCTCTGACACTGCACCTGCTTCTAATTGCTAATAGTGCAGCATTTATTACTTCAGGATTGTACGAGCCTACATCAGTGTTCTTTTTATAATTGCAGACCATTTTAGGCCTCCAAAAAAAAATTCCATTTTACAATGAACCATTTGGAAGAGGGCAAATTGGCAGAATTTATTACGCAACAAATACATATTTCAATTAATAACACCAGATGTTCTAGGCCGGGGCACGTTTTCCAATGAGACACGTGCAGTAATGTGTGCACCGTATTCTCTCGGAAAATGTGCCCCCTCGGCATATTAGGAACTATAACGCAATGTCCATAAGTAACCATGTAAGCATTTTTACAAACAAATGCACAGTTACCTAAAGAAAGAAACCCACTTTCACTGCATGCAATGTCAAAATAATAAGTTTAATTCTGGTATGGTTAAGTTTCAATAAAAATGTGAAAGTTTTCTCGCCTTCGCAAAAATGATGAAAACAGCCCTGCCAACAATGTGACTGCTGGTACAACACTGAAGCTTTCATAAATGAAGCATGCTTTATGTGATGTTTAAAGCTTTCCTGGCGTACTGATTGTTCCATAAAAACACAGGAGAACTGCCGGATATCCAGCAGTTCTCCCGTGTTTTTATGGAAGCATGCTTTGTTGCTACTTCGTACAGTATTGCTGGTGGTACCATCTACCGGTTTGTTTTCAAACTAAAGTGAGTTGGAAAACTTGCCCCTATGGAAAATGTGCCCCGGTCTCCCCTATTTCAGCAGTTTCCTCTGAGAGGTAGACAACACCATACATTGCCTGTACTTAGCTTAATTCTTCAGTTTTATGTGATACTGTTCTCTTGTGCCACTGTCTCATTTGTAATGTCTCTTTCTAATGTATTTCAATTTTAATTTGCAGCATATGGACATCTGTACTAAATCCCGAGGCACCAGAATTAATAAGGTGTTCGTTCATGTTCAAAAGTCTTGAAAAAAAAATTATTCAGTTGGATTGGTACTTACGTATGTACGTGTGTGTGTGTGTGTGTGTGTGTGTGTGTGTGTGTGTGTGTGACCTGAATTACGAAGGTATGGAGTAGGCATATCCAGTGGACCAGCATCACTGTAAATCTTCGTGCACAAGTGTCAGTTTGGCTGTGTTCCAAAGTAGAATGTGAAGCTAATTAATCATTTTACGTATAGACATTTGAATGGCTGCTGTGTTTCTATAAAACTAGCATACACAGAAAGCTTCCCAGTTATGAAATATGTATAGTAATTGAATATAATTCATACATCTCCTCCTCCACCCTTTCCCCTCGGTCCTCTTTCCCTTCCCTCCTCTTCACCTCATCCTTTCAACTGTGCTCCTCGATCTCCATTGCCTCCCTCTGCCTCTCTGTGTGTTATAACACTCATTTGGAACTGAAGTTGATAAAAATGGATGGGTAAGACAGTTGAGATCATTGCTATATGAGCTATGAGAGACCTCTCAGCTGATGGCTGTGTGGACAGTAGCCTCAGTGACAAATACTGTCATATGTTGTCTGCAAATGGGTAGGATTACAAAATTAGTGATTTATATATCACAGCAGCATTTTGGTCATAAGCCTATAAGCCACATTGCAGTTTTCTTGTTTTCCATTGAAAACAACTCTGTGGGAGAACAGAATCAGCACACAGCTTTGTATGCAGTTTCTTTTAAAGCTACAGAAGAGTAGGAGTATGTGGGAGATAAATTTTGTCTAATGGTTTAAATGCTGTGATATTGTGGATTGACAGTGAGAAAGAGCAACTGTTGTTGCTGTGGTCTTCAGTCCTGAGACTGGTTTGATGCAGCTCTCCATGCTACTCTATACTATGCAAGCTTCTTCATCTCCCAGTACGTACTGCAGCCTACATCCTTCTGAATCTGCTTAGTGTAATCATCTCTTGGTCTCCCTCTACGATTTTTACCCTCCACACTGCCCTCCAATACTAAATTGATGATCCCTTGATGCCTCAGAACATGTCCTACCAACCGATCCCTTCTTCTAGTCATGTTGTGGCACAAACTCCTCTTCTCCCCAATTCTATTCAATACCTCCTCATTAGTTATGTGATCTACCCATCTAATCTTCAGCATTCTTCTGTAGCACCACATTTCGAAAGCTTCTATTCTCTTCTTGTCCAAACTATTTATCGTCCATGTTTCACTTCCATACAAGGCTACACTCCATTCAAATACTTTCAGGAACGACTTCCTGACACTTAAATCTATACTCGATGTTAACAAATTCCTCTTCAGAAACGCTTTCCTTGCCTTTGCCAGTCTACATTTTATATCCTCTCTACTTCGACCATCATCAGTTATTTTGGTCCCCAAACCTCCTTTACTACTTTGTGTCTCATTTCCTAATCTAATTCCCTGAGCATCACCCGACTTAATTAGACTACATTCCATTATCCTCGTTTTGCTTTTGTTGATGTTCATCTTATATCCTCCTTTCAAGACACTGTCCATTCCATTCAACTGCTCTTCCAAGTCCTTCGCTGTCTCTGACAGAATGACAATGTCATCAGCGAACTTCAAAGTTTTTATTTCTTCTCTGTGGATTTTAATTCCTACTCCAAATTTTTCTTTTGTTTCCTTTACTGCTTGCTCAATATACAGATTGAATAACATCGGGGAGAGGCTACAACCCTGTCTCATTCCCTTCCCAACCACAGCTTCCCTGTCATGTCCCTCAACTCTTATAACTGCCATCAGGTTTCTGTACGAATTGTAAATACCCTTTCCCTTCCTGTATTTTACCCTTGCCACCTTCAGAATTTGATAGAGAGTATTTAAGTCAACATTGTCAAAAGCTTTCTCTATGTCTACAAATGCTAGAAACGTAGGTTTGCCATATCTTAATCTAGATTCTAAGATAAGTTGTACGGTCAATATTGCCTCCCCGAGGTCGGCTTCTACCAGTTTTTCCAGTTGTCTGTAAAGAATTCGCATTAGTATTTTGCAGCCGTGACTTATTAAACTGATAGTTCGGTAATTTTCACATCTGTCAACACCTGCCTTCTTTGGGATTGGAATTATTATATTCTTCTTGAAGTCTGAGGTTATTTCGCCTGTCTGATACATTTTGCTCACCAGATGGTAGAGTACCAAAGAGTACAAAACATTCTTGACGATATTGGAGACCAAAACTGGTGACCAAACGAAATACACATACATGCAATGAAACAATTTTAATATAATTTACCGATCGCTGTTTTCTTGTAGGGCAACATTCAAAAAATTCTTACTTCTACTTGTGTCCACTAACACTCATTTCATACTGCGTAAAGTGTCCAAAGTCAGCAGAAGTTATGGTTCTAGCAAAAATATGGAATGTACCAGGCACAGGACTTGCACTACCCCAATTCAGTCTCCTGCACAACTTTGAAATAAACATTTGTCAGTTATGGAAAGTTATCTTGAAATGATGGAGCATGCTTTTTCACAGTTTCTCTTAAGTTTTCTGTACCAATTCGCCCTTGTAGAGCTCAAATTTTGTGGTGAATGTAAATAGCTTTCTGAGCTTTTTGATGCTGCGAATTTTTTGTGTATATTACAAATCTGGAGGGATTTCTGTTGTGACACTTCTGGCATGGCTGCTGTGACGTTGCTTCCTATACAGAGAGAGAGAGAGAGAGAGAGAGAGAGAGAGAGAGAGAGAGAGTGTGTGTGTGTGTGTGTGTGTGTGTGTGTGTGTGTGTGTGTGTACACGCATTTGTGTTTATTTTTTTAGTTTGGCAACTGTGATGGTGCTGGAGTCGACATTGAATCCAGAGGTACCAGAATTTCAAAGGCATGGAATGGGCGTGTCTAATGGATTGGTGATAAATATTTTTGCCGTTGTCAGCTGACAATGTTCAAGTAAATGCACTTATGTGACCGGGAATTGAATTTCACATTTTTGATAGGCTGCTTCTGTGAAACACAAAATACATCAAAAAAATGTGTCCCCAAATTTATTTTCTCACTTTGGAGGCTTTGCTCAGTCCTTTTGCCTTACTGGTGTGATGCTTAGGTGGTTAGGTACCATCTTGGACTGTAGCAACTGAATTACATTCTCTGCCAGGGTTTCGATTACCTCTCGTTGTGCCCTGAAATGAGAAATGTCCTACCCACTATCCTTCCCACTCTTCCTACCGTGGTATTCCACTGTCCACCGAATCTACACAATACACTCTTCCATCCTTACACAAGCACTGCTCCCAATCCCTTACTTCAGGTCTCATACCCCTGTAATAGGCCTAGATGCAAGACCTGTCCCATACATCATCCTACCACCACCTACTCCAGTCAGGTCAGTAACATTAACTATCACATCAAAGGCAGGGCTACCTGTGAAACCAGTCATGTGATCTACAAGCTAAGCTGCAACCACTGTGCTGCATTCTATGTAGGCATGACAACCAGCAAGCTGTCTGTCCGCATGAACACCCACTGACAAACTGTGCCCAAAAAACAAGTGGACCACTCTGTCGCTGAACACGCTGCCAAACATGATACCCCTCATCTCAATGACTGCTTCACAGCCTGTGCCGTATGGATCCTTCCCACCAACACCAGCTTTTCCGAATTGCGCAGGTGGGAACCTTCCCTGCAATACATCCTACGTTCCCATATCCCTCCTGGCCTCAACCTTCGTTAGTCACTGTCCTCACCCATCCAGCCCCATCCCTGTTCCCATTCCAGCACTACACAGCCATCATTTCACCGCCACACCCAGTCTTTTACTTTCTATTATTTTTATTTCTCTCCTTTCTGCTACCTGGCTGGAAGCACGGCACCCATCTTTGCTTCTCCGCATGGCTACTCATTAAAACGCCTGAAAAAAATATTCCACAATGGTGTACTGGCTTTAAGGGTACAGGTTATTAGCTGTGGAAGAAAATGCAACTTGGTTAAAAGCATTTATTGTTCAATAAGCCGTTGTTTTGCTGGTCTGAGAATGTTTTGGCATATTAACGGGTTTCTCATGGCTTCACAACTGAATCGCACTGTGACACTGCTATTTATGGTTTGTCACACGCACGTTGTACTACACACTTACATTTGTTCTTATGGTCGATGCGCTGCCAGAGCATCTCTAAACACGCTAAAATGTTTCGGATCACACACACTAAATGTTTCCGTTGAGTGAAGTTTGTTTTAATTGACTCCAAACGGATCACTACATACCATTTTTATACGCAGTCAATTTATTGAGCACTCCACTATGACAGTCACTCAACAGTTGACTTATCCTGACGTATATATCGGTGCAGACCCAACATTCATTTTCTGTCCCTGCTACACAGAATATTCTGTCCTCCCCTAGATTGTTTATGCACACAGTTTATTTTTAATTTATATCAACTGTCCTTTTTTGAATAATGAATGACTGGTTTACCAGACTTGAATTACCCCAAAATAAGTCTTGTTGTTGTTGTCGTGGTCTTCAGTCCTGAGACTGGTTTGATGCAGCTCTCCATGCTACTCTATCCTGTGCAAGCTTCTTCATCTCCCAGTACCTACTGCAACCTACATCCTTCTGAATCTGCTTAGTGTATTCATCTCTTGGTCTCCCCGTACGATTTTTACCCTCCACGCTGCCCTCCAATACTAAATTGGTGATCCCTTGATGCCTCAGAACATGTCCTACGAACCGATCACTTCTTCTGGTCAAGTTGTGCCACAAACTCCTCTTCTCCCCAATCCTATTCAGTACCTCCTCATTAGTTATGTGATCTACCCATCTAATTTTCAGCATTCTTCTGTAGCACCACATTTCGAAAGCTTCTATTCTCTTCTTGTCCAAACTATTTACCGTCCATGTTTCACTTCCATACATGGCTACACTCCATACAAATACTTTCAGAAAAGACTTCCCGACACTTAAATCTTTACTCAATGTTAACAAATTTCTCTTCTTCAGAAACGCTTTCCTTGCCATTGCCAGTCTACATTTTATATCCTCTCTCCTTCGACCATCATCAGTTATTTTGCTCCCCAAATAGCAAAACTCCTTTACTACTTTAAGTGTCTCATTTCCTAATCTAATTCCCTGAGCATCACCCGACTTAATTCGACTACATTCCATTATCCTCGTTTTGCTTTTGTTGATGTTCATCTTATATCCTCCCTTCAAGACACCATCCATTCCGTTCAACTGCTCTTCCAAGTCCTTTGCTGTCTCTGACAGAATTACAATGTCATCGGCGAACCTCAAAGTTTTTATTTCTTCTCCATGGATTTTAATACCTACTCTGAATTTTTCTTTTGTTTCCTTTACTGGTTGCTCAATATACAGATTAAATAACATCGGGGAGAGGCTACAACCCTGTCTCACTCCCTTCCCAACCACTGCTTCCCTTTCATGTCCCTCGACTCTTATAACTGCCATCTGGTTTCTGTACAAATTGTAAATAGCCTTTCGCTCCCTGTATTTTACCCCTGCCACCTTTAGAATTTGAAAGAGAGTATTCCAGTCAACATTGTCAAAAGCTTTCTGTAAGTCTACATAAGAGCATAATAAGCACATATTACTGTTTTTTCACTGCGGGTCATACACGACAGCGGTGAACAATGGCTGCGGAGATGCATATGGGCAAACAGATGTGCAACTGTTGAGCAACTGACTGTCAAGATGAAGCAAGGGGCTACCAACAGTGTCTCCTCATGAATGTCCAGCAAACATTGCTGCATATGAGCCTCCACAGCAGGCACCTGGTTCAAGCATTTACACCGACTGCTATTTATCAGCAATGATGACTGGAATTTGCACGCCAATACCACAACTGGATGCCCACTGAGTGAGTGGCAACAGGTGGCCTTTCAGATGAATCACGTTTTATGCTCCATAGAATTGAAAGCAAACACCCTGGAACAATTATCAGAAGGATCCATAAAAATCCCATCAATTCTTGGTCACCATATGGCTGAAAATAACAATTTCCAGCCAATGGTCAATTCTGTTGGACTACAGGATCCAGTCCATTCCATGTAAACACAGCCCACACTATTATGGAATCACCACTAGCTTGCATAGTGTATTGTTGACAACTTGGGTCCATGGCCTCATGGGGCCTACACCACACTAACCATACCATCAGCTCTTACCACCTGAAATCTGGTCACCTAGGGTCCAACTGATATGGTCAGAGGCCAACAAAAGGTGCTGCAGGTGATTTCCTGCCGTTATCAAAGGCATTTGTGTCAGTCTGCTGCCATAGCCCATTAGTGCCACATTTCACTGCACTGTCCTAGCAGATACACTCATTGTAAATCCCACATTGATTTCTGTGGTTATTTCACAGAGTGTTGCTTGTCTGTTACTACTGACAACTCTACACAAATGCCACTGCCCTGTCATTAAGTGAAGGCCGTCAGCCGCTGCATTGTCTGTGATATGAGCCAGTTCCTGAAATTCACTGAAACTATCGTACCTTAAGTATTTATTGGAATCTGCCAGTATGAACATTGAACAGACGACATTAACATTAGCCTGTCAGCAAACCCCAATCCTTGCCAGCCTCAAGATAAAGTAGCTGGCTGACAGCCACAGACACCCAAGATGTTGAGTGGACTAGCTTCCTGACATCATACGCACTGCTCTTTTTGAATGTTTTTGTTAATCAATTGGAGAAAGTTATCACAAACAGAATCAGACTTGTTAATTAGCTCCAGTGAGCAAAACGTAACATCAATTTTTGCGCAGTACATTTTACATTAGCACAAGATAATACATTGCCAATTCATACTAACAACAAAAAGCCCACGACTAAATTTTTCACCAGTGTAGGTGTGTTCCATTTGTCATTACAATTGCATTGTCTTTAAAATTGGACAAATACTCAATAGTTCTGTAGAAGATGGTGAAAGTCTAGATGGGGACCAGGAGCATACTTACATCCTTCGTGACTCCATGTTGTCAATAGTTACTGAGTTATGATGAGAATGAAAGTGGCTGTGTCAGCCACTTAAATTAGGCAGCATATGAGATAGCAGTGAACAGGCAACATATTTGGAAATACAATGATAATGAAAAACAAGCAAATGCCACTGTATTTGGAAAACAAATGATGTTCTCACGTCCCACAGTAATGACAACCTCGGAAATGAACGTTTGGAAGAAAAAGCGGTGAGTACTTCTGAACCATGCTAAGCAGGAATACATAGCTTTTTTTCTCACCTCTCATTTATTAGATGAAATTGTTATTCCGGATAATGTTCAAACAGACATTGGTTAGAAAATGTAGTACCAGAAGCAAATGGCTTAATGTAAACAATTTGTTTCTGTTTTTGTCACCTTTTATTATCAAAATGTAGGTGATCAATAAGCGATCAAAGCTTATTCTGAACAGATACCTGATGTCAAAAGTTTTTTATATTTAGTCACAATACTCCATGTTTATAAAAATTTCATCAAGGAGCTTCTTGAGAATGGATTGTCAAACTCTGGTAACACAGCAAGTTTTCTGAAACTGCCTTACAGTTTTGGTTTTTAAAGTGAAAAGTGTACTATATATGCCATATACTCAATATTTACTTAAAGAATCAATTTAATATTTCAGTTAAGGCATATTAGCTATATGTAATAGGATAAATATATTAACAATAATGATACAAACAGTAACAGGCACACAAATTGGTTTTTTTCTTTAGTAACACCTGGGTTTCCTCATCACCACTGGGGTACCAGGCTTGATGCGGTACTCTTTGTTTTACATGGCGAGTTCCCCCAATAGGACTATAAACCGTGATGTCCACACATGCATGCACAAGAATCTAGTTGATTCTTAGAGCAAGCATCACACTACAATACAGGGTGTATTAGAAAAGAAATTAACACATTTGAAAATTTGGACCAACTTACACAGGTAACTTCCAGACAGGCTTGGTGTCATATTGACAGAAAACTGAATGTGTTCTGACTTGTGTGATACGCTAGTACAAAATTGTGCCAATCCAAGCAGTAGCAGCTGATTGTATTTGCTTTAGTTTGATGAGTGTGGGACAACTACACATTTAATTTTTGTACAGAATATGCAGTGACAAGTAAGTACTTTCTACAAATTATCACTTATCTCTAATTGCCAAAGGGATAAGAAACAGAGTTGACACAATTTGCAAAACTGTAGCTCAAAGAGCTCCATAATCAAGTTTTCTCATTAGTGTGTCAGATGTTTCTTCAGTAACCACGTTTCTAGCTGACTACACCCACAATATTACGTTAAAACAGCAATAAGTCTGAAATCCCATCTTTCAGTAAGTAGTTCAGCAGAAAACCAGTTTCAAGAAAAACTGGCAATAGTTCACTATCCAAGTGTACACATTTTCATCGATTTAGTCAAAAGTTTCGAAAACATGTAAGGTCCTCTCTACCTACAAATTATTCACAACAAATACAAAATCATTCTGAAAATACAAAATTTCCCCAAATCCACTCAAGCTTCTTTAAAATAGTATGAGTATACTATGGCACATCTAGTATTTCATCAACTTTTTTTAATATAGTAATCATTTCGTCTTATACATCCTTGGCTTCAGAGAACACCAAAATGTAGAGATGCATAAAAGTTATTACTTTATACAGCAGCATTTTCAGACACATATAATAAGAACATTCCATTTCCAAAAATATCAGTTTATTTCTCATTAAGCAAACATGACCCGTAAATGATTTTTTCCCTGTGCTGTAAGATTACAATTTAATTTTAACCATTCCTAATCTCTAGTAAAGATGATTCCTTGCTAAGAGAGAGTGAAGTAGAAGATAACATTTAAAGCTCAACAGATGACGAGGAGAAAAAGTGCAGCAGGAAAGGGTGAAAACTTCAGAAGTAGTGCTGCTTTGCCTGGGACCATGCATTTACTACACTCATGTCATGGTCACAGTTTCATGACTCAGAGGGGACAAAATCATTAATGTTCACACAAAGCATCACTTGTCACTACAGCTTCTGCTTCAATCTCTGTTATGACTCTAATAGCAAAAGTGAGTTTTATCACTTCCTACTCAAAATCTTTGCAACATACTGCAGAGAAATAAATGTGAACTTTCTTTTGACTGTACCCTTTCTAAACCTGCACAAAAACGTAACATAATCTGTCATAAATGTCTCTATGATGAACTATCGTCACAGTATATGCTGTGGAAAGTGCTATAATTAGCCAAATCATTGTTAACATGAGAGGGAGTCAACACAACAGTATTTTCGTGTTTTTTCTACAGATATTTTTTTTAAAAAAATATAATGCTGCAAGTTCCTAACATTTGTTTTGGAAAATCTTCTTTGTTTAAGTTCTGCAAATTCCAAGCAATAATTTGCTATTTTAAATAAGAGGTTCCAATTGATGAAACTGTGTTTCAGGCATCATACTACAACTCAAAATTACGTCTTGTTTGACAGAAATATTATTTATTACTTCAAATGAATTTTCTCCTCTAAAAATAAAAACAGTCATCACTGCCATTACTATAGTGTTCCTAACTCTTGCATTGTTCAATCTGATTTCGATACCTTCATTCAGATTTAACATTTTCTCACTATAAACTTCAATTTCACTTTCTATTTTCCTGAGTCTTTGATTGATTTCCTTCCTATACACACATAATTTATAACTGTTCTCAGCTAACTTCAACTGCAGTTGTCCATTGATTTCTACTAAGCAAGGTGGCGCATTGCTTAGCATGCAGGACACATGTTTGGGAGGATGTCAGTTCAGATCTGCATGGACCCATCCAGATTTAAGTTTTCCTTGATTTCCCCTAAATTGCTGCAGGGAGATGCTGGACTGGTTTCTTTGAAAGGGCATGGCCGATTTCCCTCCTCATCCTTGGAAAATTTTGAATGTGTGCAACATCACTAACAACCTCAATGCCGATGGATGTTAAACCCTAGTCTTCCTTCCTTCCTTCCATCCTTCATTGCTTTCTTTAAGATTGGCGTCTGATTTTTTAACTATTTGAATGTTGTTTTCTTAAAGTTTAGAATGTAATTGTTCACCAGCATCTTGCATTAATCTTGATGCTTTTTATCCAACTGAGCTATTAACTTTGTCATTATTTCTTCTGAACCTTGAGTCTTCACCCCTTCTGAAACCAATCGATTTTTCATATCTGTCGCCATCCCACTGTTACTGAGAGTATCTTTCAACCACAGATTTCATCATAAGTGTTTCCTTTTATTCACCACAGATAAAATAATGAAGAAGAAAGCATTTGAAAACACTAAACTATTTAAGAAGTATTGTTGGCTGCACTTATCTCCATGTGCTGCAGTTCAATTCAGCAGTTGTTTTTGACAGTGCACTATTTTCTCAATTTTTCTAGAAATTTGTATGATCCAAGTCCCTCATTATCTTGCATTTGTCATCCACCACTCTTTACACATTTGGACTCTGTTTTACTGTAGAAAAACACAACAATAATTAATATTTTAGTCCGAGGTTTTATATCCTGGTTTAAAGCAATTTAATAGTATCAGTGAGAGAACGTAAAGTAATTGTATTACTAATCTCCAGTGAGAGAATGTAAAGTAATTGTGTTACTCATCTTCTTCCTGTCAAGAATGTCTGTAGCCTCCAATAGTGCATATCAGTTTCCCTATAGACAGGTCTGGGTTGTAGATCAAGACTGAAACACCAATTATATGGTGCATTTTTATATTTATTTCAGCTTTTTTATTTTATAACTCCATTGACAGATCAGTTTCTACAATTACAGAGAAGGTACCACAGTAACTAACTGGTTACCAACATGTCATTATTTCACTATCACAGATCCAAACACGTTTCTACAGCAGAGATATACAGTGTGTAACAAAAATGTACAGCACAAAGCGCAGGACACATTCCTCACACATAGACAAAGAAATTATGTTATAGGAACATGGGTCTGGAAACACTTTGTTTCCATAATATAACTCCTATTCTCCAACTCCTTAATCATGGAATGCACACGAGAACAGAACATTGGAATATGGGGAAAGTGAGCTCTTGGTGACATCTGGTTACAATTTGCATCAGCAGTGTTTTGTTTCACATGTCTCTGTTGCCATGCTACATATTTGAGTGCTTGTTTACAGGTAACAAGTGTTCCAAAGATCAGTACAACCTCTGCAAACACAATGTTTGCTACTTAATCACAGACTTGGTTCATGCAGTGGCAGTGTACCCAAATGCCACATCTGATGTACAGATTAGCTCATGGCAATGGTGCTTGCACTCAATATTTGTAGTGGGAGAGATTTTCAGGACAAAGGTGCCCCAACAGAAAACGTTTGAAGCCATTGGTCGTCACCTTAGGGAACATGGGACATTTAAGCCTGATACTCGCGATGGGGGTGGGCCTAGAAGGATGAGGACACTGCTATGGTTGGTGTCAATTCTTAATGCACTTGAGAACAACCCTAGAGTCAGTACAAGACATATAATTGCAACACTGAATTTTGGCCACATGACTGGGGACCCTTCTGAAAATGGTTTATTCAACAAAGAGTCAACTCTAATTTTAGTGCAATGGTGCTTTTCCAGATGAGGTGTTTTTTCAACTAGATCAGATTGTAAATTTTCACAATCGGCCTGTATGGGCAAATGTCAATACTCATGCAACCGTAGAAGCAAGTCATCAACAAAGATTTTTTGTCACTGTTGGGACAGCATTGTTGGTGACTGTTTGGGAGGACCTCATTTTCTTTCACCCAGGATCAACGGAAAAAATTTATCATAATTTTGTAGAGAATGTTCTATCTGATTGGTTAGTAGATGTGCCTTTAGCTGTGTGACAAAGCATACAAGGTACAACAATAAAGTAATGATACTGATGTGAAAAAAAAAATGTTGCTTACCATTTTAGTCAAGTTTAGTGTTGTCTCCTTCAAAGTAGTTCCCTTCTGATAGCATACGCTTTTTCCAGCGCTTCTGTCATTGATGGTAACATTTCTGGAACTCATTTTCTGTAACACTCTCCAAGACCCTCGTCACAGCTTTTCGGACATCTTGTTTTGTTTGAAAATGGTCCCTTGACCCCTGTTTTGACTCTTGGAAATAGAAAAAAGCCGCACGGAAAGATATCTGGTGAATAAGGTGGCTGTGGTAGTACTGAAATGTATTTTGAGGTTAAAATTGCTGTACTGATGGAGCAGTATGGGATGGCGCATTATCGTGATTCAGAATCCAATTATCAGCAATGTTGGCACGGACATGAAGAACTCTTTTACGAAGTCTATCTAAAATTTCTTTGTAGTAATATTGATTAACTGTTGGTTCAGGAGGCACCCACTCTTTATGAACAATTCCCCTGGAATCAAAGAAGCACACAGGCATCCATTTCACTTTTGACTTTGACATGCGAGCTTGTTTTGGTCTGAGTGATCCCTTTGAGCACTATTGTGAACTTTGGCGTTTTGTCTCTGGATCATACTGGGAAAACCAACTTTCATCACCAGTGATAACACGGCTGAACAATTCTGGATTGCAAGTTTGTTTGTGTGGCCAACCTCTGCAGCAAGCATATAAATACTTGTTTTATAAATAAAAGTGCCTTTTCCTGCTGCAGGAAAAGGCAATTTTATTTACAAAACAAGTAATTCTGGATTGATTTCCATTTGCTCTAATAGATCGGCTGCCACATTTTTCCGTGTTTCTCGCCATTGTGGTGTGAGATTTTTGGGGTCCATTTTTGCACAAACCTTTCTCATACCAAGATCTTCAGTTATTATTAGATGAACTGTATCGATTGATGTTCAGTTCTTCTGCAATCATTTTCGCGTATAATCTTCGATCAGATCATATGAGTTGGCCCACCCTGGCCCAGTTGACATCCGTCCATGAGGTTTATGGTTGTCCACTGCGGTCTTCATCTTCAGCATTAGTTCTGCCTTCACTTAACTTTTTATGCCAACTAAAAACTTGAGCTCTTGACATAACCTCCTCTCCAAAAGCCTTCTGAAGCTAACCGTAAGTTGCCGTCACATTTCAACCAATTTAGTGCAAAAAGAAATGGCATAACATTGCGCAATATTATGCGGTTCCATTTCCACAATGAGAGACACAAACACGTGTAAACTTATTACAGCACAGCTCATGACTGAGCAGTTGCATCAGTGTGACGCTTGGACTAGAAGCAGCTTATAGACCAAGGTCAAAGATATTGTGCCTATGCAAGCCTGCAGGGTGGCCACATCTTGCAAAGAAAATCAGCCTCATTACTATATTGTTGCAACTCGTATATTGCATGCTCAATGGAGCATTTCCTCATCTTAGTGTTAATGTCCGCTGGCTTCTAAATAACAGATTCAGTGACATATGGTTAGGTAGTAACATGGCCTCCATGCTCTCCATACCTAAATCCACTCAACTTTTATTTGTGGAGGCATTTGAATGAAAGCTCTTTGCTCTTATGAATGGGATCCCAGCACAATATGTTCAACGTCTCCATACCTGTATTGCGGAAGGCTGTGAAACCAGACACAATACTCCAGGGATACATCAGGGAACCAAAAAAATACAAAAGTTCTAAAAATGTCCGACAGGTGGCGCTTCATCTGATCAGAATAGCAATAATTAGCATAACAAAGTAAGACAAAGCAAAGATGATGATCAATATGTCCACCATATGCTCAATATGTCCACCATCATATCTGTTCCAGGAACTGACTACTGCACATAAACATTGAGCCGGTTTGCAACTTAAATGGATGCACTGCGCACTCCATGTCAATGTGTTCAATAGCTGCCACTGGTGAAAGAGGAAAACAACATGTTTCATTGCAGTGCTGCCAGTCTTCACAACACCACTGAATAATGGGTACCCAGGGACAATCTACTTGGTTGACTTTGTTCATGAATGTAAACTGCATGCATACCATCAAGGCACAGTGTGACAGACTGCTGCTAACACAAATCAGGATTTGTTCTTTGAAGCTGTCATGACCACCATGCTGTGTATGGATCCATTCAACCCACTCTTACCACACCACATAGTTGTTTAGACATTCCCACCAGACTTACAACTGCACTGCATCCATAAACTGAGAGTTCATTCATTGTGCCTCTCCAGACACCAACAGGGCAGCAGGCACAGCCATACACCTGTGGCATGCCTGTACATTTTAGTTCATACCTTAAGTTACTGTCATTCCATCCAGACCAAATGGCAATGTGTTTCACAATTGCTGATTGCTTACTTGGCATCCACAGCATTTCTGGCGATAGTAAAAACTCATCGCATTATTGTGGAACCTAGGCAAATGTACAGACATTGTCTGGCACCCCCCAAATAACAAAAAATATGATGCTGTGAAGTCGGCACTACACCAGTGCTCTCAACAGGCACTAGAGCAATAATTAAAACAAGTTATATAGCACGATCATCTGGGAACCAGGACACTCTTCTCTTCTTTGGTGCTGGCTACATATGGTTTTGGACATTAATCTCATGCCCAATTACTCACTTTGGACTCACTGAATTGTCAAACTACCAGCCCCAATTGCAACTCACATTGATTTTGCATGAACACAAAGCATTGGAGCAGATATTAACATTGCAGATAGGATTTTTAATGTGTTGCAACATAGATCATTTATGAATATTGCCAACAACAATGCCATGTAATGGGACACCCAGCAAATTATGTCACACCAAGCAGCAAGAATGAGCTGAACAGACCAGACCACGCCCTACCATAGCGAGCACAATGTCAACCCCACTCCGTGGGGCTGTGACCTACAGACGGTCAAAACAAACACTTGTGCATCTCGCAACAGAATACTGTACACAAATGAAGCGTCAAGGCCACACTTTACTGGTTTCACACACAATTTGGCAATGAAGCATGAAGCTGTAGGTCACTTTGCAAGAACCCTAATGGGTAGGATGACCTGCTGTAGGTGCATATGATCATAACAGCAGTTCAAGATGCCTGATTCCATGACATGTCAGCAAAATGTTCTGCATGTTTCCTTCTCACTATAATGGCAGACTCTACGTCTTTGACCACATTCAAAACCAATGTTTTCTCACTGACATGGGATCAGAAGTGATTACAAGGGTGTTTTGAAAAGTTCTCAGAATCACCACAAGAGGTCAGCACTAGCGCAACAAGTTGTTCATGTGATATTCATTGGACTGTTGTCTGTAAACAAATGACAAGTCAGTGTTCATGGAAGAGAGCTGTGGTGGTGACATGGCTCTGTTGTTGTTCCCATTTAGTGGTTTGCGAAGATGGAAAAAATCGAGATTCGAGCAGTGATTAAGTACTTCATAAAGAAGGGTATGAAAGCAAAGGACATTCGTGCCGATTTCCAGAATACACTGGGGGACTATGCTCCTTCATATTCAACTATAAAAGTGGACAAATGAATTTAAATTTGGTTGGGAGAGCTTAGATAATGATCAGCACAGTGGTCGGCCAAGATGTGTCACTACTCCAGAAATCATTGCATAAGTGAACAAAATAGTCATGGAGGATCGCTGATTGAAAGTGCATGAAATTGCTCACACTTGCCAGGTGTCAT
This sequence comes from Schistocerca americana, assembly GCF_021461395.2. NCBI lineage: Eukaryota > Metazoa > Arthropoda > Insecta > Orthoptera > Acrididae > Schistocerca > Schistocerca americana. The sequence goes on along the minus strand of NC_060127.1, from coordinate 97,547,702 downwards.
CTGAGAGGGTATATCACATTTTAACTGAAGAATTAGACATGAAAAAATTATGTGCAAGATGGGTGCCACAACCTTATGACACTGGATCAATGCACGGCCCACATACACGTGCCATCGCCGTGGCAAAATTATACAAACTAAGGTATGAATTGATGCTACACCCACCTTATTCACCTGATAGGGCTCTGTCAGACTTCCATCTCTTCCCAAAACTGAAAATTTTGCTTGTTTGATGAAGATTCACTTCAAACGAAGAATTGATAGCTGGAGTTGACATTTATTTTGCAGGCCTGGAGGAAACTTATTTTCGAGATGAGATCGAGGCACTAGAACATTGTTGGACCAAGTGCCTACATTGAAAAATAAAAAAGTTTCTGTAATGTAAATACATTTTTCTATTCTGTTCCAAGAACTTTTCAGACCACCCTTGTACCTCACTTCCTGAACAATTACCAGCAACAGTGGACATATCTGCCATGCAACTCCAAGTGGAAAGTGAAGCCAATATTCCAAATTATGGATCCTCGGCTCGAGGAGATGTTTCCCTTCTGCTGTGCATATTTGGATGATATTCTAATTTTCTCTGCTTCTTGGAAAGAGATGAAGTGCATGTCGGGCAAGTTCTCAATACTCTTAAGGATTCCAATATCACCACCAATGATGATAAATGCCAACTGTGCCAACCTGAAGTAGTCATCCTTGGCCATTGGTCAATACTGCCTTCTTTAGACCTACAGCACAATGAACTGAAATCATTAAGAAACTACCTCATGCTCAAAGCTTCCACGAATTATGCCATTTTCTCAGGACGATTAACTCCTTTGTCAACATCCCCCTAATGCAGCTGCCACTCTGACAGCTCAGACTAATGTATTAACAGCAAAGAATGCAGCTTCAATATGCAAGATTGAGTGGACTCGGTAAATACAACATGCTTTCACCAAAATCCACGACTGTATGACACCTTTCACACCCTTAACCCACCCACAATCTAAATCACAGCTGACAGTAAAGTCAAATGCAAGCATTTTTGACATCGGAGCAGTGCTGTGGCTGAAAGTGGCAGGTGTACAACAACCACTATTTTTCTGGCAGACTTTCAGTGCAAGTGTTCAGTCTACGACAGAGAATTGTTCACACCATGTGAAGTAGTCTGCCAGTTTAAAGACGATGTCGAGGACAGACATCTCATCATTTACACAGACTACTGGCCTTTGGCAGACTCTATATGCAACCCATCAAAAGACTCCTGCCCCCAATAGTTCCAGCATCTGGACTGAAATGCATAATTCACAGCAAATGTCAGACACCTTCACAGAGCGTGCAACATCATTGAAGACTTTCTATTGCGAATAAAAACCCTTCCCACACATGCGGATTATGACTATCCTCGCACTTGTAAAATGAGTTAAACAACACATCCCGTGTCTTAGAATACCAACACCACAGGCGCACAGCCCACCAAAAGTTTTTGTTCATAAAGCTCCAGCAGAGCGTGACTGTCATGTTACAAGCTACACTACCCGACCTGCTCTGCAGCTGCCTTACTTCAACTCACACAAAGTCATCAATACTTCAATATATTGCTCCATATGAAGCTTACCATTATGGCTGTCAACTACTTTAAACATGCGCAGATCTTGTGCGACATCGCTCATACGAATGAAGTAGAAGCAATGTCATGCATTGCAGCCAGCCGTGGCATGGCTGGTCACACGCACCAGTGCAGAGAGGTTAACAGCACTGATGGCTCTTGACTGTCTCCTTCCCCAATGCTCTGCACTCCCAGGCCAGGGTTGGGGAGGAGGTGCTGTGGAGACTTCACCAGCTATAGCAGCAGTAGAGGAGGTAAGATTCTTTGACCAGTGTGGCGGCAGACACAAGTGGAATATCTCGAGAGGAGAGTAGTGTACTCTGAGCTTTAGGCCTGTTAAACTTTTATGAGGTTGTACCGCTGTAAATAATAAAGTGCATTTTAACTGCAACCATGCTATTATTAGTCACTGGCTCAATCATTTCCCAAGTTAAAATCGACTCCCTGGTAGTTTCCCAATTTTTTTACTTATGTGATGCACTCTGAACATCGGCAGTTGAGAATCGTGGTCTGAGAGACCATTCCATTACCTATAGGAATTACACTAGAACTTTGCAGTCTTGATACATCTATAAAAATCCAGAATGGGATTTTCACTCTGCAGCGTAGTGTGCACTGATATGAAACTTCGTGACAGATTAAAACTGTGTGCCGGACCGAGACTCGAACTCGTTGCAAGTGCCATACATCGAGATGACTGGGTGTTTGTGTTGTCCTCATTGTTTCATCATCATTCATGAAAGTGGCGAGATTGGACAGAGTAAAGGTTGGGAATTTGTACCTGTGTTGATAACCGTGCAGTTGAGCGCACCGAAACATCACCATCATCAACAACGTATCTGCTTCACCAATCTTTCATTTTCCTAATATTGCAACTATAGAATACTAATCTTTGGAGGTATAAACAGTGATATATAGCTAAAGACGTCAAAGCAGCTTCACCCATTGGATATGTTAAGATCACATGATATGTATTGTGGGTTAGTGGCGTACATACTTGCCTGGTAAGCAGGAGACCCGGGTTCAATTCCTGGCCTTGGTTCGTATCTTCACTCACCGTTTCAGTCTTCATACATGAAATCATATCTGTACGAGATCAGTAAAGTCTCTGAAAACTGTTGCCATTTCATTAGAAGAGTGCTGCTTGCAACCCCTACTCCAAATCCATAAGTATCTATCTGCTAACAACATTCTTAGTGTTGTGCTTGGACCTTTCCTTTTCATAAAAAAAATGCGAATTTCTAAGGGACCAAACTTCTGAGGTCGTTGGTCCCTAAACTTACACACTACTTGAACTAACTTATGCTAAGAACAAGACACACACCCATGCCTGAGAGGACTCAAACCACCGGTAGGAGGGGCCACACAGTACATGATATGGCACCTCTAATAATAGAGCCACTCCACACAGCTTTCCTTTTCATGATTTACATAAGTGATTTATATGTAGATGACACCACCTTTGATACAGTTGATAGGGAATCAGACAGAAAAGTGCACAATAAATCAGAATTTCCATTACATGGTTCTGAGTAAATTAATTTACAGATTAACCACTCTAAATATTCTTTTCAGCCTATGTAACAATGACAGCTGAAGTACCTCACTTAAGCTCCTTGGCATTAACTATGTACACACAATGTTAGCCCAAGTCACATATTTGCTAAGTAAACTTATAACTTGTGTGGCTGACAAGCTATTGCTGAACACTTATGCCTTTTTGCACAGCCACCTCATTTATGCAATGCTGTTAAGATTTATTTGGCAGAAAAATGCCATGTCGTGCATTGCTGAGCAAAAAACTATGCATCATGTACGGAAAACTTACAAATGAGCTCAAAATACTGGTACATTCCTCTCTTTTCTCAGCTGCTTGGTGCGTACCAAGGAGAGCCAAGACAGCCATGAATTGTGAAAGATCGTGCATAAGTATGACCCATGTCAAAGGTAGATGATTTACATCCCAGTCACAAGAAATAAAAAACCTAAAATAATTACACATACACAGGTACACAATTATTTAATATGTCACAAACTTCAGCACACAACGTGTCCTATGTGACAGAATTTAAAATATATCTAAAAACAAAGATGATGTGACTTACCAAATGAAAGTGCTGGCAGGGCGACAGACACACAAACAATCACAAACATACACACAAAATTCAAGCTTTCGCAACAAACTGTTGCCTCATTAGGAAAGAGAAGGAGAGGGAAAGACGAAAGGATGTAGGTTTTAAGGAAGAGGGTAAGGAGTCATTCCAATCCCGAGAGCGGAAAGACTTAACTTAGGGGGAACAAAGGACGGGTATACACTCGCTTACACACACACACATCCATCCACACATATACAGACACAAGCAGACATATTTAAAGACAATGAGTTTGGGCAGAGATGTCTTTAAATATGTCTGCTTGTGTCTGTATATGTGTGGATGGATGTGTGTGTGTGTACGGGAGTGTATACCCGTCCTTTTTTCCCCCTAAGTTAAGTCTTTCCGCTCCCGGGATTGGAATGACTCCTTACCCTCTCCCTTAAAACCTACATCCTTTCGTCTTTCCCTCTCCTTCTCTTTCCTGATGAGGCAACAGTTTGTTGCGAAAGCTTGAATTTTGTGTGTATGTTTGTGATTGTTTGTGTGTCTGTCGACCTGCCAGCACTTTCATTTGGTAAGTCACATCATCTTTGTTTTTAGATATATTTTTCCTACGTGGAATGTTTCCCTCTATTATAACCATAAGAATTTAAAATATGTTATATAAATGATCTAATCCACTAAAATTGCTGATGATGTGAACAGTATATTATTTGAGCTATTCTTAAAATGTTTATTATGTCATACTTTACTGTGCTGTATTTTCATACTGCATTTCTACTGAATGATTAACATGGTTAAATCATATTTCATTTATATCTGTTAAAATGATTGTGTCAGCAAATGTACTGCCACACACATATTGCTCCTCCTTTTTTCATTCTGCGTAATGTATTTATATTCACTGATTGTTACATATGTCTAGTATAATCAATTTATATTCCTGTAACATATTCAAAATGTGAACTATTAAGCCCCTACACAATGTGTGTAAAATAATATCAGGTGCATGTAAAATGCTTAAAGATGGATCAATCTATCATATACCAAGTTATGCAGTGGTTAGATTATTCCACTATAAGCTATTTCTGGATTTATCATGAGATTCTACAGCCGTCCCCTGGAGAAATATAGGTGCTATTCGTCGTACTTGTGGGTATTAACGTTTTGAACAAAAATCTAAAAATCCGTACAACAGTAGGTCCGTTCGAGAAACGATTATATCACGGATTTACATTCTGCCATGAGATTCTCCCAGTTCCAGTCGACCCTGACTAGCCGTAGCCTATTCCACTGAGATCCAGTGGATAATCAGGAGTTCAGAACCATCTGGATGCTAACAGGAATTTCTGCCGACGATTCCATAGACAGCGGCCACATAGCTAATATGTACTTTACGGTGAGGCAGCTTTCCTTGAGTGTTTATTTATTTATTTCATGTTCCACAAATCCTTATGGGAACATATCCCTGGATATACAATTAGTCAAGGTTTTTACAGATTATTGTTTTGTGCACAGATACATTGATCTTATCACTAGATTAAAGAAACTATGAAGTTTAGCATATACCCTTACATATTAGTTAAGATACAGGATCTCTGAAAGAATATGCAGTTATAGATAAATTTGGGTATTGTTCTTAAGTTATACAGGCACCATACACAGACATACTTAAACTTGAGTATGATTAATCAATTGTAGAGGTCACACAGTAAGGTTTAAGCACAAACAAGAGACTATGCATTTTTGCCAAGAAATTCATCAATACTGTAACAAGATTCATCTAAAAGGAACTGCTTCAGATTTTCTTTAAACTTTGGCATGTTGCCAACCAGTTCTTTAATGTGCGGTGGGAGGGCATTAAAAATCTTGGTGCCACTATATAAAACCCCCTTCTGGACCATGCTTTTCGTTTTTAGCTCATATTGGATATCCAGTTTCCTTCGGGTGTTATAACTGTGGTATGATGTATTTTTTTAAACAAAGCACATCAGAGAAAAAATATATTGGGCAGATGATGTAATGATTTATAGAGCTCTAAACAGATCCCTGCACGAGTGCCTAGGATGTACTTCACACACAATTCTTATTGCTCGCTTCTGTGCATAAGAAGCATCAAACGAAGACAAATGTGGTTGCCGTGGATGGGAGCTGTCGAGTGAGTTTAAATATATTCACTTCGCATGTTTTATTTGTTGTAATCACTTATTTTAATCCTCTGATTTGATTATTAGCAAAGCAAGCATAAATCACTTGCAGAACGTTGCAGTTATTTTTGAAAAAGTTGTGCTTCTACAAATCTGATTTTTCCCGTGGTTAAGTACATATTTAACTGAAATAGCTTATTCTTTTCCGTGGAGCATGTCAATTTATTTGAAACAAAACGTTTCATTTCACATTGTTGCCTAGTTTCAACTGTTCATTCAGCCTCTAGTCTCCATTTTCGTATCATCGCACTTAGAGCATTAACAGATCATATACAATACTTGATAAAGAATGATTCACGAGAGAAAACTCTAGGAAAACTGGGAATCCGAAAATCACAATGAAAAGCATAACAGCAAATAGGGTTACCTCATTATGAATCTGGCCGTAGCCTACGGATGCATTTTGTAGCCGACGGGTTGTATCCCCTGCTACACTAGACCCCAAAATTAGATATTAATGCTGTATTCTCTAATGTTTTATTTCTTGTATGACATGTGATGTTTCTACGATCTGTTACTGCTTTATGCACGAACACTGATACACTTTTACTTGAAAATAGCTGCGCAGTAGAAATTGGTCAGTAATCTGGAATGAAACACTGCCTTCACAAGAAATATTTCGACATGTACGTGTTACCTTCTCTAGGCTTCACGTTACTTCTTAACTACAGTCGTTTACACCTTAAATTTATAGAATTCCATTCTTTACTAAATAATGGATGGATAGCATACAGTGTTTTATCGTCATAATCATTATCTCAGAAAACAACCACGAGAGCAATGACCTGTACTTGGCGCTGCCTATACACTATTCACTAATAACAGCTATTAACGGAATAATCCCAATAAAGAAAAAAAAATGAATCTCCATGTTCACACAACTGAAACTTTTATAGAAAAAAGAGAACTTTCTAACAAGGAATTCAAATGCACAACTTGTCAACATAAGTGAAACACATTTTGTTTTCCTTTTTTACCGAGAATCGTACAGTCTGTTTGCTTCATAACTATCTGTTAAAACATATCTTTATTCTCATACATGATCAAAGAGGTACGAAATTAGCAAGTGCAAAACTAAGCAGTCACGCAAATTGGATGTGTGAGAATGTTTTTTGTATGCAGGCTACACGGTCTGCAACCATCTCAATCTTTTTCTTTGCTACCCATGTGTGGAGGGTGATTACACACAAAGTCATTATCTATCCTGACATCTGTTATACCTTAATGCACCTATTGTGTACATCAAGATGTGAATACCTTTTCGAAAATTGATTTCGAGAGTCAAAGAAAGGTATTACTACAGGGAAATTGTACTTTTTTAAATATTGTTTCGACCTGTTGAAACTGAGCTCCACTTGTACAACTTTGTAACTATTTTATGTGTATTATATGCGTACAAGGATGGGATTAGTGCCTCCCAAATTAATCGACAGAACTAGACTGAAGGTAATACGTTCATCCATCGATGTGGTATTTTCAGTGCAACTAAGCATGTCATTTTATTACCATGCTTAGCTGGACTTATAATACATTATATGTAAAATATGGCAATTTAGCTTCTAAAGAATGAAATCGAATATAATGTCGAAGAATGTTTCGCATTCTGAAAATACAAAATGTGGATTCGAGTAACGGAAAGACAACAAAGATGTCAGGACGATCACGGCATTGTGCATGCGCAGTAAGAGCATTTGCAAACAGTCATGATGTATCACAACACCTTTAATCGAACGAACCGAATAACGCCAGCAAGAATGATTTCATTTAGGTCAATTCGATAATTTTTCAGTAATTTCCGACTGCGCTTGACGGTTGAAAGTTGTGCGCTGCAGATGCCGGTGGTAAGGTTGGCGGCATTGAAGCAAAGATGAGTCACTGATTTCCGCCAAGGCGGAGCGCGCAGTTCCAGTTAGACGTCAGTCTTAGTGTAGTAGTCGTCAGTGTTATTTGGCTGAGTAGTAGCGGAAGCATAATGGGTAAGTCACATAAACTGCAGATAGGGTTAGGGATGGAGGACGAGATGTTAGTCTAGTTAAGTATTGCAATGGAACGCGTCATGTTTCATTTCGCATGAATCTACTTACGCAGCAATTTGTTTACTGTGTCGGGGTTTCTAAGTAAAAAGATGTGCACGTAGGCTATATGGTAGTTATGAAATATAGTTTACCTCCATATGCTGCTGCGTAGTCTTTGAACATGACTTCAAAATTCAGCAGAAAATCATACAGATGATGTGCTGCAGCTTGCGTCAGTATTAATAGATTTGCGTTATTTACCAGTAATTACTGAAGTGACTAGGTCGTAGTCACGTGCATAGTTTGTATGTAAGAGTATAGTTTTTAATACTTCGCAAGGATTGTTCACATTAAGGATATAGGCTCAAGGCTCCAGGTTTGGTCACTAAACCCCTTATGGGTACTTCGATGCATTTAGGCCTAGTGAATTTTAAGTTTCTTTTGAACATCAATTTTGCAATAGCTTATTACAAAAACGTGAAGTGCTATTCAATTAGACATGGAAGCACTTGTTTCTTTGTTTCTATTTGGTGTCATAATGTTGTGAAAAAGTCTGTGTGCGGTTTTATGGTTTCTCCTTAAGCAACATACATTTGGTTTTTCATATTCTACGCGTTTAACTAAGACATCAGAAACTTGATCTTTTGGGATATAATGGTTAAGTATTATATTTTCATTTCTTCAATATGGTAGTGCCCAAAGTCAGCAGATCCATGGTCTTGTTTCCTTGTTACGGCCATGCTTGTAGCCATAAGTGCATACATTCTGTTTTGGCAACTTTTAAAAATTTGTAGAAACTATCGGTAATAAAGATTCTAACTATGCTAGTTTTAAGTAGTCTTATTTAAAATACTTTTCATATTGTTAACCAAGATAAACATAATTCTTGCCTGAGCATCTCTTATTTATCCTTGAAGCAAAGTAAAATTAAAAATAAGTTACGAAAATAGAACACTTTTTAGCTAAATGTTTGAGTCAACCAAAGAATAAGAGCTAAAACTATTTTCTCAGAAAAGTTAAACATGGGCTGGAGGTTGTTGCTGAGTAAATGACTGCTATTCCAAGCGTTTTATATTACTCAAAGACCATAAAGAATTAAAAATTCGTGCCTATATCCCTTAGAATACACTGTGCACAGTGGCCCACATTCTGTCTTCAGGGGTGGTGTGAAGATGAACTTGGTTCAGTGCCGCACTGTAAGGAAAATCTCTAGTGAATCTATCCAAAAATGTATTGAAAAAGCAGATTTTTCTCAGCCAGTGATCAGAATACTTCCTAATTGTTCCATTGAATTGCTGTAAGTTTTATCTACTTTATGCACATTTTTCTTGTGTGCATGTATAAAGAACAAATTACTTCCTAGCAAATTCATAATATAGTTATGAAAGCCACAGTTTTATAATATGCAGAGGCCAAAAGTGAGGAAAAGACTTTGTGTCTAGAATTTGTGGCCAAAACAAGGGAAATATACAATTTTTTTATTTTTTGCTTTCATTATTGAACTTAGATTTGTTCCCACATGGTTGTAATGTTCAGACTTCGAAACAGATGATTTTCAAGTAATGTATAAACTTTTCCTTATAGTAATCATATAGCTTCTTGTATTTTCCTTAACATGGCATACGTGGTGCCTCAGCCTTATTGTATGTGACAAAAACAGTATCATTTTGTCAAGCCACTAGTGTCACTATTGGCAAAATTCGTGTATGGAGTATAATGGATGCTGTTTCAGACTTTTACAGTTTCCTTTGTAAATAAACTTGTTTGTAGGCATTGACTGTTAAAGGAAGTGTTGAAATTTTTACTGCAACCATTGGAGTGCTGTCTTGCTCTGGACTGTGTATTTCAATGTTCTTTTTGGCCTTCTATATATTTATTGCCTCATGCTGAAAGCCCTCTTGGTTTTCCTTTATGCTGATGAGGTATAAAAACACAAGTTGTGCTCCAGTCTTCTGCTTGATGTTATGACCTGACAGCTTTATTTTCATCAACATGAAGCATCCCCGTAACAGTGTGGCTATGTAATGGTGCATAATACACTGTTACAAGCTGCTGGGCAGTTAATGCACCATTTAGTCTCAACAGTTGTTGTCTTACATGGATCACAAATACTTAGAAAGAGCACAATCGTGAAACCCAGGAGTTTGACAGGATTCATATGATCCTGGCATCCAGTGTTGCTGAAGCTGCATATGATTTTTCCATGATTGTCATTTAATTTTTCATGAGCCATGTTGATTTCAAAGAGAACATCTGTGAAAGTAGAGCTTGCCAGTTTTTCCTTCAGTCAAAAGGGTGGTTTCAACAATAAATGTACATGTTCCCACACACTGACCTTGACATAAATAAGGAACTGCATTTACTGATGGACATAACCTTCGAAGTTTCCCTTTACCAGGGACAAATTCAATAAAGCACCACATATAAATATTGTAAGCAATGACTCAAAAATTGAAGTAGTAAACTATATTTTTGATACAGTGCAAGAAAGGGAACTGCTGCTTTGCAATCACTTCAAATATAATGGTGTTAATTAATAGTTGCTGGTACTAGATTTATTGTAGAGATAAATTAATATTTATGAAGTTGCTGTGTATGAAAAGTTACGCAAAAGTCGTATCCAGTGTTTTCTGTACATGTTACGGATACACAGTTAACCTCTGTTCAGGTATTTGTGAGAAAGTAATGATGTATGCTTTTTTCCCTTCCAGAGTGCCCATGCTGTCAGCAGTTTTCCGACGAGATAGAGATGTTGTACCGGTATGTATCTGCGTGTTGTATTAGCACATGTTGTGCTGAAAGTATTTTTGTCATTAATGCTTGTCATTGCGCTGTGTGCTTTGGAGTTATTTTTCACTAAACAGCAGTGTGACACGTACTCATGCTAGCACTATTTAAATGCAGCTGTATTTTAATGTTTGATGCTGGTCAAAGTGTTACTGGATATCAGTAAATTTCAGTTATTGAGGCACAATAAATTTATCAGAAATCATTAAGCCAAGAAGCATTAGGTCTCTTCACAGAATTAAATGGTTTGACTGTAGCTATTGAAATGGTAATACTATGTCAAAGGATTGAAGACTGCTTTTCCAATAAATCAAGCAGTTTAACATAGTAACGTTCAACTATGTTAAATGAAAGGTAGGCCCATGTTTTGTAAAGATGATTAGCACTGATGTGGCTCAAAGGTTGTCAGTTTTACATGGAGGTAAAGTAATACTATGTTGTAATTGTCACTTTGTTACATAGAAAACTTGTAAACTGCCACAAGTGATAGTTTTCAAGTGGAGGAAGGTATGAATTCAGGTACTCAGATTAGCCTAGTCCCTTTCGGACTCAAATGTGCTTAACGGTCATCTGGACATGTTACTGGATGTCTGCTTCATCCCATAATATGATGAGCAGTGTGATGTCGCAGTTGGTAAGAGAACCTAGGCAGTATTATTTTTACATAGGCATTACTTTTGGAATGGAGGTTGTATTGATCCTGACCTAAAGTGTAGTTTGAGGTATAGGTTGAGGAGATATTTGCCTTGCATGTGTGAAGCCAGTGAATTTGGATATGAGATGTTGTAGTGAAATACTGCGAGTGATGTTTTTTTGAACAGGAGTAGTTGGTCTCACAGCTGTGCTTCGAAATGTGGCTTCTACAGAGTTCAGCTCTTACAGGTTTCCTGAAGACTGTCACTTCAGCCTTTGCCGTCAGATGTCTTCTGTGTCATGTCTGCATCTCGAGCAAAATTTGGGAAATGATACATTGACTTTAATTCAATCAATTGAAGCTCATGTTTGGTGACTTCTATAACTTAGAACCTATCAATAAATCTTTCAGAGCACAAAGACATGGAGGATCTCTTGAAAACGTCATTACTGGAACAATATGTTGTAGGAACTTGGTGGGAAAGCTAATATTATGGTTAACGAATTTTCATATTTTGTTGTTATGCTATTAAAACTTGCTTTTTATGAAAGTGTGCACTATTAAGGCAATGGTGCTTTCATGAGATACAAAAATGGCCATTCTTAGTATGAATTATCAATAACCCCCTGGTGAATACAAAAAATGACACGGCAGATTCAGACTTCGGTAGTGTAACAGATACAGCCTCAGATGTGGAGTGAGCAAGTCAAAGTTCATGGGTTCGTTAGCTATTGTCTGTTTATTTTCGTTCTTCTCAGTGTTCCTAGGAGTTTGAGACCACCTTACTCATACAATAATGAGTGCCATAGTAGATGTTACATGTATACAAATGCTATTGGGAGTGAATTTTTCTGTGAACATGCTAGAGAATAAAATACAATGAAGATTTTTGTCACTGCTTGATTGTGACCATTCACTATTCATCCAATAGCCACAATTGCAGCACAAGGCCCCTGAACTTGGAAATATCGTTGGGCAAGCTCTTAAGTATTACAAATTAAACACAAGGCTGCTTGTTAAAGGTCTTCGTTTTAGAACTTAAAATGCAAAAAACAAAGGGAGCATATATACCATTCAGTATCTTCCCAAAACCCACCTTTCAATATGGTTTATTGTGATTGTTGGGAAACGTATTGGGAGATAAATGTGCTTTGGTACATGGTTCTTATCCTGATACTAGATTTGGTCCAGATGGTTGTAGTTTCTTTACTGCAGAATTGGTAGCCATCTTGCACACACTGGACAGTGTCCGCTTCTGCTCGCGACTGTCCTTCACTATATGCAGTGACTCCTTGAGCAGTTTGCAAGCTATCGTCCATGCTTCCCTTGCCATCAGTTGGTCATAGCTATCCAGGACTCCCTTCCTCTTATTGGTCGTGTGTGCTCAGCAGTTTTCATTTGGACCCCAGGCCATGTTGAGATCCATGACACGAGCTTGCTGATCGCCTGGTTAAATTGGCTACTAACATGCAATCTCTTGCTATTGGCATTCTGGAAATAGACCTTTGCTTAGCATTACGTCGTCAGGTTTTGAGACTTCGGAACGCAGAATGGCACATTTTCTTCATCGAACAAGCTCAGGATGGTAAAGGGTACCAAAACTGTGGCGGTCCTCCTTACGGGC